>NC_047087.1:309500381-312152103 GCF_902459505.1 Geotrypetes seraphini | reverse complement strand
AATTTAAAATAAAATAATTTTTCCTACCTTGTCTGGTGATTTCTGGTTGCACTTTCTTCTTCTGACTGTGCATCCAATCTTTCTTCCCTTCTATCAACCTGTATGCTTTCTCTCCTCCACACCTCATTCCCTCCCCCAACTTTTTCTTCCTCTCTCCCTGACCTTTCTTTCTTTTTTTCTGTTTCTCTTCTTTCCTTCTGTTTCTCTGCCTGCCCCCTTTCTTTCTTTCTCCCTGCCGTTCCCCAAGCCACTGCCACTGCCGCTGCCATCGGGGAACAGGACCCACCAATGGATAACAGGCCCCAAAGCCGACGCCGACGCATGCTCTCCCTGACGTCAATTCTGCAATCGGAGAGGAAGTTCTGCCCAGCCAGGCAGCGATTGGCTGGCCCGAACTTCCTCTCCGACTGCAGAATTGACGTCGGGGAGAAGAAGACTTATCGGCTCGATAGATTAGATCGCCAAGACAAAGTGAGTCCTGGGTGATCGACTCACTTTGCCTTGGCGAGCTACTGGCACCCCTGCCTTAGAACACTGCCTAGGACCCTGGGGGAGCCCGGGCCCCTGAATGCAGGACTGGTAGTACTGCCCTGATGGCGGCCCTGCGGCACACCAGGCAACATCTCGCGGCACACTAGTGTGCCACGGAACAGCGGTTGAAAAACACTGCCCTAAATTGTAATTCCTCTGCATCTACTATGTAAGCGTCCCCCAAATTGTAACTTCCTGGAAATGCCCAGCTATCTTATTCTGCAATCCGCTTAAACTGCAAGGTACAGGCGGAATAGAAGTCACTAATGTAATGTAATGTAATAACTCAAAAAATATAAAAGAAGTTAAAGAAGAAGTGGCATGTTTGGCAAAAAGGTTAGATGTAGTGGATATGAAAGTGGATCATCTGGAAAAGCGAGTGGAAAAAACTGAGGCAGAAGCAGTGCAGTATAAAAAGGATCATAGAGAAATTGATTTATTAAAAAAGGAGATGGAAGATTTATCTAACCGCGAGAGGAGGAACAATTTAAGAGTGATTGGGTTACCTGAAGGGATAGAAAAGAATGACCCGATTGCCTTTTTGATTAATTTTTTTGCCGAAGATTCTGCCGTTGCAAAGTAAATTTCCGTTAGAATTAGAAAGGGCGCACAGGATCCCAATGAAAAGATCAAGTAATCAAAAGGTCCGCGTCCTTTGATCTTTAAAATGCTTCGATACCAGCAAGTAACGGAAATACTTAAATTGGCAAAAGATAATAAAAATCTCAGGTGTCAGGACTCGAAGATTTTTATAGTTCCTGATTTTGCTAAAGTGACCGCTTATAAAAGGAAACAGCTGTTGGATCTGCGCCCGCAATTAAGGGCATTAGGAGCTCTATATGGCTTGGTATACCCGGCAATTATGCGGGTCACTTATGAAAATAAAACATTAAGTTTTGAGGACGCAGCAAAATTAAAGGAATTTTTAAATCAATGTGAATCGCCTATGGCTACTTAAGAATGACTCTGGAAATATAAATCTTGTGTTATTTTTATTTTTTTGTTTTGTTCATTATAATTTGTTTGTTTCTTTGATGTTTAAAGAGCTATTTTAATTTATAAGTTAAGCAATGCTACAGTTGGATTTTAAGGCTCAACATTCTGTGATAGAACCGTGATCACTTGAAATATAAAAGGATTCTATAGCAGTTTGCTTCAAGTAACTTTTTCCCTGCAAAGAAATTAAAGCCAATAAATATGAACATTGGATGGCTTATTTCGATATGTGATGCGCTTCGAATATTATATAGGTGATGTGCTGTGCCTAGTCCTGAGCACATGGTAGAACAGTCCTGAGCACATGGCAGAACAGTGAGTGGAGCAGAGAGTGTGCTAGCAGGAAGAAGCGGAGAGAGGAGCAGAGAAGACGGTGCTAGCAGGGGAAGAGGCGAGAGCTAACGCCACCCACCCCCGACATCACCAGCCAAACTCCCCCCATAAAAGGGGCGAGCCAACGGCAGAGAGTCCACAGTGCAAGGCCAGCCGAAGGGAGACTGTAGGAGCTGTGCCTAGTCTTGAGCACATGGTAGAACAGTCCTGAGCAAATGGCAGAACAGTGAGCGGAGCAGAAAGTGTGCTAGCAGGAAGAAGTGGAGAGAGGAGCAGAGAAGGCGATGCTAGCAGGGGAAGAGGCGAGAGCTAACTCCGCCCACCCCCGACATCACCAGCCAAACTCCCCCCATAAAAGGAGCGAGCCAACGGCGCGCAGCCGTTCGGCGCGCAGCTAAGGCGAGCGGCAAAGGCCCTCGCCTTAGCAAGAGCGCCTTTGCGAAGGGCCTCAAGGAAGAGCTATCAACTTTAGCCGGTCTCTTAACTTCTACAACTAGCTAATTAACCAATTGACTTCAATCTTTCTTCAACTATCTTCCAAGTCTTTCAACTTTCTACCTAACCAACAAGCAACTAAACCTTTCACATTTAACAGGCGGACCACATCAATCACTCTATCCCCAAACCATTTTAACAGGCAGACCACACTATCCTCTAACATTTAATCAGACTGATCTCACTAGCACACTAACAAGCAGGCAACCTTAACTGACAATTAACTAACTACTCTATCTCCCAGACCAAGAACTAACTAGCTACCTCTATTCCTCCAACCTCAACACTTTCTGACAACACCTAACAGCCCCCATCCTAACAAATATATAAAAAAAACCAACAACTTTTGTAAATGGTAGGTAGAACTAGAAGCAGCAAGACACGGTCCCCAGTTGAAGGCAACACAAAGCACAGAAGACCCGTTTCAGAATTTTGAGTTCACACCAGGTGAAGTTTACAGTGAACTGGCAAGACTCAAGGTGAACAAAGCCATGGGACCAGACAATTTGCACCCAAAAATGCTCAGAGAATTGAGTGATGTCCTGGCGAAACCGTTGGCTGAGCTATTCAATCTCTCCCTAAGTAAGGGGAAAGTTCCCCTAGACTGGAAATTAGCTAATGTCGTTCCTCTGCATAAAAAGGGTTGCAGGGCAGAGGCTGCGAATTATAGACCGGTGAGTCTCACATCAATAGTGTGCAAACTCATGGAAACACTAATTAAAAGCAAATTGGACACGATCTTGAATGAAGGGAATCTTCGGGATCCCAGTCAGCATGGATTCACCAAGGGTAGGTCCTGCCAATCCAATCTCATCAGCTTCTTTGACTGGGTAACAAGAAAGTTGGACTTGGGAGAGTCTTTGGACGTCGTGTACCTGGACTTCAGGAAAGCTTTTGACAGTGTCCCACACCGCAGGCTGCTAAGCAAGATGGAATCGATGGGGTTAGGAGAGACACTAACTGCATGGGTCAATGATTGGCTGAGTGGCAGACTTCAGAGGGTGGTGGTTAATGGTACCCTCTCTAAAACATCGGAGGTGACCAGTGGAGTGCCGCAGGGTTCGGTCCTGGGTCCACTCCTTTTCAACATATTCATAGGGGATCTGACTCAAGGGCTTCAAGGTAAAATAACACTATTCGCCGATGACGCCAAACTATGTAATATAGTAAGTGAATGCAGTTTACAGAATTATATGGCGCAGGACCTGCTTACATTGGAAAGTTGGTCCTCAACCTGGCAGCTAGGCTTCAATGCTAAGAAATGTAAGGTCATGCACCTCGGAAGCGGAATCCATGCAGGACGTACTTCTTGAACGGAGAAACTTTAACTAGGACTTCAGCAGAACGAGATTTAGGAGTAATCATCAGTGCAGACATGAAAACTGCCAATCAAGTGGAGAAGGCTTCATCTAAGGCAAGGCAGATATTTGGTTGTATCAATAGAAGTTTCGTCAGCCGAAAGCCTGAAGTCATAATGCCGTTGTACAGGGCCATGGTGAGACCTCATCTGGAGTACTGTGTGCAATTCTGGAGGCCACATTACAGTAAAGATGTGCGCAGAATTGAATCGGTTCAACGGACGGCCACCAGGATGATCTTGGGGCTCAAGGGTCTCTCGTACGAAGAGAGACTGAACAAATTGCAGCTCTACACTCTTGAGGAACGTAGGAAGAGGGGAGACATGATTGAAACATTTAAGTACCTCACGGGACGTGTCAAAGTGGAAGATGATATTTTCTTTCTCAAGGGACCCTCGGCCACCCGCTCAAACTCAGGGGCGTAAAATTTCATGGCGACACCAGAAAGTATTTCTTCACAGAGAGAGTGGTTGATCATTGGAACAAGCTTCCAGTGCAGGTGATCGAGGCAGACAGCGTGCCAGACTTTAAGAATAAATGGGATACCCATGTGGGATCCCTACGAGGGTCAAGATAAGGAAATTGGGTCATTAGGGCATAGACAGGGGGTGGGTAAGCAGAGTGGGCAGACTTGATGGGCTGTAGCCCTTTTCTGCCGTCATCTTCTATGTTTCTATGACTTCTATCAAGACAGGCTGTCCAGTCACCGAAAGTACCCAGAGGATGGCTACGGTCTTCGTACAGATGGAAGGGAAGCCAGGACAGAGGGCAGAGGTCTCTGTACAGACCGAGGCCATCCCCTCAAAGATGTCTACAGTCTCCACACAGACGGAAGGAATGGATCAGCCAGATGAAAGCTTTTTGCTAGAGCTGAGGAGCCTGAGAGAGGAGGTTCAGCGCTTAAGATGTATTCGAGACGACGAGACCTTCATTGACGGAGTCATCCAGGAGCTGTCTCAGATCGCCGAACAGGAACCTGACAAGACCATCCTAGAGACACCCAAAGCATCCAAACCTGCAAACTTGAGACCAACCGTCGGAATACAGGAAGTGGCTGGGGACGCTGATTCCTGGCAGCTGGTTACTTCCTTCACAGGAAAACGCAGAAGACCTTATTCTGTCTCTTTCTCTCACATACAGGGCGGCTCTACATCGACACCACAAATCACCCTGAGGAACAGATACCAGCTGCTACAGGAAGGTCTACCAGTGTTCCCGCTAAGGTGCGCTGGCCTGCGCGCGCGCACAAAATATTACATCGCAGCGCAAAGTTTCTCTTCACAGCGCACACACGCGTCGCAAAGGTAAGGGGAGGTAAGGTAAGGGGACGCATTGGGGGGATTGCACTTCCCCACAATTGCCATGCTTCGGTTCCTCTTCTTCCTTCCTTCCTCCCCCCCCCCCCGCGGGACCCTGCGGCACCATCAACTCTTACTCCCTCTACTGTCGGCCCTGCAGCTCCAGACTTCCTCGCACCTTCTCCCCTCCCCCTTTGGATCGCTATTATTTTAAATGTTATAGCCGCGGAGCTGTATCCATCAGTGGAGATGTCTAACCTCGGCCTGCCCCGGAACTCTTACTGCAACAGTGACTTCCTGTTCCTGCCTAGACGGGCGGCTGCTGCAGTAAGAGTTCCGGGGCAGGCCGAGGTTAGACATCTCCACTGATGGATACAGCTCCGCGGCTATAACATTTAAAATAATAGCGATCCAAAGGGGGAGGGGAGAAGGTGCGAGGAAGTCTGGAGCTGCAGGGCCGACATTAGAGGGAGTAAGAGTTGATGGTGCCGCAGGGTCCCGCGGGGGGGGGGGGGGAGGAAGGAAGGAAGAAGAGGAACCGAAGCATGGCAATTGTGGGGAAGTGCAGAGCTGCAGGGAAGAGTGTTGCGGTACCCAGCTGGAGGGAGAAGGAAGATGAGGGAGGGAATTAAAGGAGATGCCAGGGCTTGGAGCATAGGAGGAAGGTATGCCAGTCTAAGGGAAAAGGAAGGGGGAGATGTGAGAGCATGGAGGGGGAACGAAAGATGGAAGAAAAGGAAAGGAGAGAGATGCCAGAGAATCAGGGAAGGGGAGATACCAGACTATGAGGAGAGGTGTGGGAGAGGGAAGGCGAGGAGAGAGATGCCAGACCAATGGGGTGAAAGGAGAGATGGAAGGGGGAGGCATACAGTTTCTGGAAGGGGCATAGAAGGAGAGAAGATGCCATATAGGGGAAGAGAGACGGCAGACAGTGAATGGAAGGAAGAGAGTTACAAGAAGATGAGGAAAGGAGAAACCACAGAAGACAAAGGTAGAAAAAAATTTCTATTTATTTATTGCTTTAGGAGACATGTGTCACTGTTTCTGTGAAGCATTGTATGCAGAGTCCAGCTTCTTGCTGGTTCAATTTAACCTTTGTCTATGTATTTTTATTTTATCCCCCCTTTTACAAAACTGTGAAGCGTTTTTAGCACCAGCCTTGGTGGTAGCAGCTCTGATGCTCAGAATTTTATGAGCATCAGAGCTGTTACCTCCGTAGCTAAAATCCACACTACAGTTTTGTAAAAGAGGGAGGGGTTAGTTTGTGATTACATATTCCTTACTAGGCGAAGGTGTTTTCTGTGTTCTGTGTGTTCGAAAGACATGGTTTTCTGTTAGGATTGACGGTGTAGGATTGATCTGTGCTGGTCTGGCTTGTTTAGTTTTACAATGGGTGTATTGATGTACTGCTCACTGCAATATGTAAGATGCTGCCTTTTCCTAGGTACTCATGTGTGACGTGTGGTTTGTTACTAAAAATCATGTTTTTCTTACAGATGCGGGGGGGGTGCCAAAAAATGATGGGCCCCGGATGTTACATATGCTAGGTACGCCACTGTATGTAAAGATACCAGAAAGCTGGCGTAGCAAAAACTTCTAAGTTTTGAGTATTTAACCCTCCCACAATCTCACGGGCACTCGTTTCAAGTTTATTGAGATTTTGATTTAAACGCAATATCAAATATTTTCAATGCGTATAACAAAAATAAATTTGGGGAAATAAATAAAACCATTTGAACCAGTGTTCCCGCTAAGCTGCGCTGGCGTGCGCTGGCGCACAAAATATTACATCGCAGCGCACACGTTTCTCGTCACAGCGCACGATCGGAAGAGGCGTACGGCAGATGGCAGGGCGGCGAGAGGAGAATCGGGCGAGTTGGCTCATAACTTGCTGGCGCCCGATATTTTTGGCTCACGGTGAAAAAAGTTTGCTCACAACACCCGCCCGCTTAGAGGGAACACTGGTCCTGACAATGAGGAACAGGAAGTTGTTCAGCAGACGGTTCCAGTTCCGGAGTCAACAGATCAGCCCACCCCTAAGAAGTGCAGAGCGGTGGTCATCGGGGATTCGCTGCTGAGGGGCACCGAGGGTCCAATTTGTAGATCAGACCTGCAATCAAGAGAGGTCTGCTGTTTGCCAGGGGCCAGGATCCGGGATGTAACCGCTTGCCTGGACAGACTCATCAAGCCCCGTGACCACTTCCCCTTGATTCTCATCCACGTCGGAACCAACAACACCATCAGGAGCACCCCGGAGAGCATACCTGAAGACTTCAGAGCCCTGGGTGAGAAGCTGAGGAGGATGGATGCGCAGGTGGTCTTCTCCTCGATCCTCCCAGTAAGGGGCAAGGGCAGTGCCAGGGAGGATTGCATCCAGAGGGCAAACGACTGGCTGCAGGGATGGTGCAAGGAGATGAACTTTGGGTTCTTGCTCCATGGAGAGGCATTGCAAGAACTACAGGGACCAGACGGGTTACACCTGACCAGAAGAGGGAAGAACATCCTTGGACACTGTCTAGCCCGCCTACTACACAGGGCTTAAAAACAGGTAAGTTGGGGGAGGGTACGGGCACAAACAACCTACCTGGCGAGCTAAGCTGCCAATACTTTTTTGAGACTAAGGTAAGTAAACACCGATCTGGGTCAAGGGAGAGTATACACTTTCGAGTCTGGTGTTGGCTCACATTATAATTCTGGGTCACATTGTAATTCTGGGTCTATGGGGAGTACACATTGTAATTCTGGGTCTAAGGGGAGTACACATTGTAATTCTGGGTCCAGCGAGAGAATACACATTACAAATTGTACTAAAGGAGTTCAAGTAGCCCAAGTGGGAATACCCCCACAGGGTACACACATTTCCGAGTCTGGGATAGGAACACACTGTAGTTCTGGATCTGGAGAGTCCGGGATAGGTGCACATTGTAACTCTGGGTCTAGGGAAAGTACAACACATGCGAATAATGCTAAAGGTGTCCAAGTAGCTCAAGTGGGAACATCCCCACTGAGACGTAACAAACATACAACATGGAGGGCTATGTACGTAAACACCCACAGTCTGGGAAACAAGATCCTGGAATTAGAAACAGAAATGAGGAATGCCAACCTGGATGTGGTGGCGATATCTGAGACCTGGCTCACGGACTCCCACGGGTGGGACATGATCATACCGGGTTACAACTTGCTTCGCCGGGACAGGGAGGGTAAAATGGGAGGTGGTTTAGCATTATATACTAAAGATGACATTAAGGTCACCAGAATCACAGATGTCCACTACACTGGGGAATCCCTTTGGGTAAATTTGGCCATAGGGAAGGACAAATGCCTGTATCATGGCATAATATACAGACCCCCAAGACAACAAGATGACCTAGATATGGAATTAATTGGAGATATAGAGAATATCACCTTGCGTGTGGACACAGTATTGTTAGGTGACTTCAACATGCTTGATGTGGATTGGGACACGCTTTCCTCTGCTTCCGGCAGCAGCAGGAGGCTATTAAACTCTATGAAGGGAGCAAGACTCAAGCAACTGGTGTTGGAACCAACAAGGGATCAGGCAATACTGGACCTGATACTTACCAATGGAGAAAGTGTCACAGAGGTCTCAGTGGATGACACATTGGCCTCCAGTGACCACAACATGGTATGGTTCAATCTCAGGAAAGGTTTCACTAAATCTACCACACTGACCAAGGTCCTCAAATTCAAGGACACAAACTTCAAAGAAATGGGAGACTTCGTTCACCAGGCGCTACAAAGCCAAGCAGAAACCGATAACGTGGAAGAAATGTGGTCGACTTTGAAAGCCACCATACAAGAAGCAACAAACCGCTATGTTAAATCAGTAAGTAAACGGCGAAGGAACAATAAGCCACAGTGGTTCTCTGCAGAGATTTCAGACCTCATCAAGAAAAAAAAAACATTCATCTCTTACAAACAATCAGGGAAACACGACTCTAGGGAAGTCTATCTGGCCAAGTCAAAAGCCGTCAAAACAGCAGTTAGGGAGGCCAAATTCCGCATGGAGGAGTCTCTAGCGAAGAACATCCAGAAAGGAGATAAATCCTTCTTCAGATATATCAGTGACAGAAATAAGAACTCAGGTGGGATAGTACATCTTAGGAAACCAGACGGAGACTATGTAGAAGCGGACTCGGAAAAAGCCCAACTGTTAAATGAATACTTCTGCTCAGTCTTCACCCGCGAGGCGCCGGGACTTGGTCCTCAGCTGCAGACAAGGGTTGACCCAGCTGATCCGTTTAGTAATTTCGAGTTTACGCCCAGCAGTGTCTACTGCAAGCTGTCAAAGCTCAAGGTTAACAAGGCAATGGGGCCTGACAACCTACACCCCAGGGTGCTCAGGGAGTTGTGTGATGTCTTTGCGGAACCGCTATCCGCGCTCTTCAATCTCTCCCTTAGTACAGGTAACATCCCGTTGGACTGGAAGACAGCTAACGTCATTCCACTCCACAAGAAAGGCTCCAAGATGGAGTCAGCAAACTACAGACTGGTGAATCTCACATCAATAGTGTGCAAACTAATGGAAACTCTAATCAAACGCCAATTGGATACGATCCTGAACGAGGAGAATCTACGGGATCCCCGTCAACATGGATTTACTAAGGGGAGATCCTGCCAATCCAACCTGATCAGCTTCTTTGACTGGGTGATGAGGAAGCTGGATGTTGGGGAGTCCCTGGACATAGTATACCTGGACTTCAGTAAAGCATTCGATAGCGTACCACACCGCAGGTTGCTGAGCAAGATGAGTTCTATAGGATTGGGTGACACATTGACGAAATGGGTTGGGAACTGGCTTGGAGGTAGGCTTCAGAGGGTAGTGGTGAACGGCACCCCCTCCGAAATGACGGAGGTAATCAGTGGAGTGCCGCAGGGCTCGGTCCTGGCCCCGATCCTATTCAACATCTTTATAAGAGACTTGGCAGAAGGGCTGCGAGGTAAAATAACATTATTCGCCGATGACGCCAAACTAAGCAATGCAGTGGGCAAAAGCACAACAGACATAAATTCAATATCCGACAACATGATGCACGACCTACTCCTACTGGAGCGCTGGTCTAGGTCCTGGCAACTCAGCTTCAATGCCAAAAAATGCAAAGTCATGCACCTGGGCAGCCAAAATCCATGCAAGACTTACACTCTTAATGGCGAGATCCTAACAAGAACTGAAGCAGAATGAGACTTAGGGGTGATCGTCAGTGAGAACATGAAGACTGCCAATCAAGTGGAGCAAGCTTCATCCAAGGCAAGGCAAATCATAGGTTGCATACGCAGGAGTTTTGTCAGCCGTAAGCCTGAAGTCATTATGCCATTGTATAGATCCATGGTGAGGCCCCACTTGGAATACTGTGTGCAATTCTGGAGGCCGCATTACAGTAAGGATGTGCTGAGACTGGAGTCAGTCCAGAGAATGGCCACCCGGATGGTCTCGGGACTCAAGGATCTCCCGTACGAGGAACGGCTGGATAAGTTGCAGCTGTACTCACTCAAGAAGCGCAGAGAGAGGGGTGACATGATCGAGACATTCAAGTATCTCACGGGCCGCATCGAGGTGGAAGAAGATATCTTCTTTTTCAAGGGTCCCGCGGCAACAAGGGGGCATCCGTGGAAAATCAGGGGTGGGAAACTGCACGGGGACACCAAGAAATTATTTTTCACTGAAAGGGTGGTTGATCGCTGGAATAGTCTTCCACTTCAGGTTATTGAGGCCAGCAGCGTGCCTGATTTTAAGGCCAAATGGGATAGACACGTGGGATCTACACCTCAACAAGGAAGGAGCAAGAGTTTTGGCAGGCAACATGAAGAAGGCAATCGAGAAGGCTTTAAACTGAAAGATAGGGGAAAGCCGACAGTCGACCACCGGTCGATGGTACGGATAGCAGGATGCCCCGGCGAAGAAGCCAAGGACTACTACTCCTACACAAGAGAAGACGACCTCACAGCCAATAAGGGAGAAAAAGCAGGAAGGGACAACTCAGACACAGGAGGGGACGACCACACAGCAAACAAGGGTGATAACACAGGAGCAGTAAATGATACCGTAATTGAAACTACAGGGACAGCCAAGAGTAGAAGGTCCAAAAAGGTAACACGAAGGGAACTTAGATGTATGTATACGAATGCTAGAAGTCTGGGTAACAAAATGGGGGAACTAGAGACAATAGCAAGACATGACATATTGGACATCATTGGCATAACAGAAACATGGTGGAATGAAGAAAACAAATGGGACACAGTACTACAGGGATACAAACTGTATAGAAGAGATCGAGTAGGGCAGAAAGGTGGAGGTATTGCTCTATATGTTAAGGAGGGAATAGATTCTGTTGAAATGGTTACAACAGAAATGAAAGAGAAGCTTGAGTCACTCTGGATCAAAATTCCTGGTCAATATGGTGCAGATACGAAAATTGGCCTTTACTATCGTCCCCCAGGACAGGCGGAGGAAACTGACTCAGAAATGATGGAGGAAATCAAACAAGAATGCAAGACGGGCAATGTAATTATATTGGGAGACTTCAATTTCCCAGGGATAGACTGGAAACTAGCAACCTCCAACTGCGGCAAGGAAGCCAAGTTCCTGGAGGTGCTAGGGGATTGCTTCCTGGAACAAATGGTAAAAGAGCCGACAAGAGGCAACGCCACCTTGGACTTGGTCCTAAATGGCCTCACGGGACCGATAACAGAAGTGGAAGTCATGGTTCCACTGGGAACGAGTGATCACAATGTAATCAACTTTAAACTTGACATCAGGAAAGGGAAACATGCCAAAACCTTAACCACCACCTTGAACTTTAAAAAGGGTAAATACGATAGCATGAGAGCCATGGTAGAAAAACGACTCGAGAAGATGGTGGACAAACTTGAAACGGTTGATCAGGCATGGACCCTACTGAAAAATACTATCACAGAAGCACAAGATCTCTACATTCCGAGGATTTCCAAAGATCAGAGAACAAAGAGAAAAAGAGAACCGGCATGGCTTACCATACAGGTGAAGGAAGCCATAAAAGAAAAGAAGGACTCTTTCAAAAAATGGAAATGCATAAAGACAACCGAAGCCTGGAACAAACATAAAGATGATCAGAAGAAATGTCACAAGGCGGTGAGGGATGCAAAACAGGAATATGAGGAAAAAATAGCCCAGGAGGCCAAAAACTTCAAGCCCTTCTTTAGATACGTGAAAGGGAAAAAACCTGCAAAAGAGGCAGTGGGACCCCTGGACGACCAGGGAAGAAAAGGGTACATCAAGGAAGATAAACAAATCGCAGACAAACTAAATTCCTTCTTTGCGTCCGTCTTTACGAAAGAGGACACCTCAACAATACCTGAAGCGGAGAAAGTGTTTGCAGGAGAAACAGAAGACAGCCTCACCACAGTTGAAGTGGACTTAGACCAGATATACTATCAGATCGACAAACTTAAAAGTGACAAATCCCCTGGACCGGATGGGATTCATCCGAGAGTCTTAAAGGAATTGAAGGTTGAAATCGGAGAGTTATTGCAAAAACTTGCAAACCTGACAATCAGAACTGGACAGATACCGGACGACTGGAGGATAGCGAACGTCACCCCAATTTTCAAAAAAGGATCGAGAGGGGAACCGGGCAACTATAGACCTGTGAGTCTTACGTCTGTCCCCGGCAAGATGGTTGAAGCACTGATCAAGGATAGCATAGTCCGGCACTTGGACGCACACGACTTGATGAAACCCAGTCAACATGGATTCAGGAAAGGGAAATCATGTTTGACGAATTTACTCCAATTTTTTGAGACCGTGAACGAGCAAATTGATAGTGGGAAGCCGGTGGACATAATATACTTGGACTTCCAGAAAGCGTTCGACAAAGTTCCACACGAAAGACTTCTCAGGAAACTACAAAGCCATGGCATAGAGGGGGATATACAAAGATGGATAGGCAAATGGCTGGAAAACCGAAAGCAGAGAGTGGGCATAAATGGGAAGTTCTCCGACTGGGAGAAAGTGACTAGTGGTGTACCCCAGGGCTCGGTACTTGGGCCGATCCTTTTTAATATTTATATCAATGACCTGGAGGAAGGAACATCCAGTGAGATCATCAAGTTTGCAGACGATACAAAACTATGCCGGGCGATCAGATCGCAGGAGGATAGAGAGAAACTCCAGAGCGACTTGTGTCGGTTGGAAACATGGGCAGAGAAATGGCAGATGAAGTTCAATGTGGAGAAATGCAAGGTAATGCATTTAGGCAATAAGAATAAGGAATACGAGTATACAATGTCAGGTGCAACTCTGGGGAAGAGTGAACAAGAAAGGGACCTGGGTGTACTGATAGATAGGACCCTGAAGCCGTCGGCACAATGCGCGGCAGTGGCAAAGAAGGCAAATAGAATGTTGGGCATGATAAAGAAAGGAATCTCGAGTAGATCGGAGAAAGTTATAATGCCGCTTTATAGGGCAATGGTCAGACCCCACTTGGAATACTGCGTCCAACATTGGTCTCCCTACCTAAAGAAGGATATAAAACTGCTGGAGAGGGTGCAGAGACGAGCAACAAAACTGGTGAAGGGTATGGAGAAACTGGAATACGAAGACAGACTTATAACACTAGGATTGTTCTCCCTTGAGAAAAGGAGACTGCGTGGGGATATGATCGAGACCTTCAAAATACTGAAAGGAATCGACAAAATAGAGCAGAGAAGATTATTTACATTGTCCAATTTGACACGGACTAGAGGACATGTAATGAAGCTAAGGGGGGACAGGTTCAGGACTAATGTCAGGAAGTTCTGCTTCACTCAGAGAGTGGTTGACACCTGGAATGCCCTCCCAGAGGAGATTATGACGGAATCGACCGTCCTAGGCTTCAAGAGCAAACTAGATGCATATCTCCTTAAGAGAGGCATATAAGGATATGGTGGACTATAAATTAAGCCAGGTGTACACCTGGCAGGGCCTCCGCGTGTGCGGATCGCCGGACTTGATGGACCGAAGGTCTGATCCGGAGAAGGCAGTTCTTATGTTCTTATCTATTCAAAGAGAAAGGTAGGGGAGGGTCATTGGGGTGGGCAGACTAGATGGGCCGTGGCCCTTATCTGCCGTCTATTTCTATGTTTCTATGTTTAATGACACAAAGTGCTTTGTTTATTTTTATTTTTCTTCAGTCCTGTAGTAGTGCTGACTCGCCTGTTTGGAGTATGGTGCTGTGCATAATTTTGGGTGTTCTTTCAAAGAGAGCATTCGATGCGAGTTGTGTGTACTATCTATTGAGAAGGAGGAAGTATGAAGATAGATTTCGGAAGTCTGAAATAAGCATGGATTTGAGAAATTTATCTTGATAATTTTGCTGAAAATAAATTGATTTGACTTATGTTCAGTCTTTGTGTCTGCTGAGAATGATTGAGACTTTTCTGTTTCAAGGATTAACATAGCTAGACTAACTGCTATCCTAAATAAGATAATTACCATTTCGAGTGCAAAATTTGAAGGAAGAATGTTCAAAGTGAAGCTGTCCTGCATATTTCAAGACTTTAATGTACAATAAGCAGAGACAAAATTGATCAACAAACATTTATTGCATCGTGTGGCTTGGAATCTTCAAACTTGGGAAGTCCATTACGTTATTTGCAGATCTGATATGGAAGTTATCGTTTAGCATTGGTCTGTACCTGCGATGTGTTGGAATGAGATCAGTATGGTGTGTTGAACAATGAATGGAGAGAGTGCCTATATGATATGGCCTGAGTTCTGATATGCACCATATGTTTGAATCTGCTTTGTGGATATCTTATTAGAATTTTCGACGTGATCAGTTGGATGAAAGAAAAAGAATGGGACTATTACAGGATGCTTTTGGACTATGAAAAACTCAGATGGTTGGCTTATAGATTTACTATAACAACAAATTTGATTTTCAAGAAGAAGATTATTGTGGATTTTCAGGATGTGTGTCTTGGTTTAGCTTTATTTAGCTGATACTTTTATGTCATAGTTTTGGTGGCAGGTTTGACTTAAAAATGGATCTTTATAATTCTGTGTGGAATGAATAGGAATGTTTTTCATAGGTTCTGTTGTCTTTAAGTAATGGCTAAATTGAGTGGAAATTGCATTTTGTTTATGATTTGCTTTATGATTGTGTTTTCAGAATGTATGTAAAGAGGAATTTTCTTTTTGGAGTTATAAGTTAAGTTAATTGGGATTTATTGGGTTTTATTGTTAATGAAGAAAACAAAGTTAGGTAATTGCTTGATTTTGTAAAGGCTAACAGAATTTTTGCCTGATTTGAGATTTATTTTTTGTTAGGTTATAGAATTGATATAGAGAGATAAACCATATAATTTTAGTATTTTATTTTTCTTTGTTTGAATATTAATATGTACTCTTTTATAAAAGAAGGTAAAGAAAAAAGTTTTTAAAAAAAGATAAGGTATGAGAGTGCATTTAATTGATTTTTTCTTCTTATGTGACTTTCTTTTTGGTTATAAAGAAGTTTAGGTTAATTATTAGATTTGATTAGAGTTTAGCCTGAGGGGAGTTTTTCTTTTACTTAGTCTGTATGTGCATTTCAAAGTTTGCATTTATATTATGGGAGGGATGGGTGGGGGTGGGGGAGGAGGGTTTTGGGTGGGTTTTAGGAGGTGGGAAGGGGATTTGTTTAGATGGTTGGCTTGGAGAAAAAGATTATATAATTTTGATTTGATGGATATTATATTTATTTTGTATAATCGTTTTTAAAATTCTTTCATTAAATGTTAATGGCCTCAACCATCCGATTAAAAGAAAAAAGACATTATTATTTCTTAAATAGCAGAATGCGGATGTTTGCTTTCTGCAGGAGACATCTATCTGGAGAAGAATCTAAAAAGCTGGTAGGTAATTGGGTGAAACATTGTTTCTTTGCACCTGCGACAAGGAAAAAAGCAGGTGTAGCTATATTAATTAACAAAAAATGTTCTGCAGCATTTAATATGATAGCTGCAGATCCTTCAGGAAGATGGTTGCATGTTGACATGAGCATGGGTAATACTTCTGTGGCGCTTTTCAATGTGTATGTCCCTATTTTGAACCAAGTTGAACTCTTTAAGACTCTGCAACAATTAGTTTTACCACTGGCTGCTACTAATCTTGTGGTGGCAGGGGATTTTAATGCTATTATGGATCCTTTAATGGATAAAAATCCCAGTAAAATTATGAAGTCGTTAGGTTTAGATAATTTTGTACAATTTTGTAATTTAAAATATATTTGGTGTATTCTTCATTTTAATGATCGTGAATTTTCTTTTTGTTCACATGTTCATAAATCTTTTTCTAGAATAGACTATATTTTTATTACTGATCAGTTATTGCAACAGGTTACCCAAGCCTCCATAGACCCAATAATTTTGTCAGATCATGGTGGTGTATGGATTGTATTAAATTTTGTAGATCAAGATAATTCTAGAACTATATGGAGATTTGATAATGCTTTGATTGCTGATCCAAAATTTTGTGAAGATTTTCAAATCAAAGATTAATGAACATTTTCAAATTAATAATTTGGAGGAAATCTCTATTGAAATCTTATGGGATGCTTTTAAGGCAACCATGAGAGGACAAATTATTTCATTTTCAGCATATTCTGGGAAACAATTAAAAAAGCAATTTTATACCTTGGCACAAGAAATTAAGGTCTTAGAGCAGGGGTGTCAAAGTCCCTCCTCGAGGGCCGGAATCCAGTTGGGTTTTCAGGATTTCCCCAATGAATATGCATTGAAAGCAGTGCATGCAAAGCGATCTCATGCATATTCATTGGGGAAATCCTGAAAACCCGACTGGATTCCGGCCCTCAAGGATTGACTTTGACACCTGTGTCTTAGAGTCAAAATTGATTGGAAAATGGGAACATTCTACGTTACAAGCTCTTTTAAAGGCTAAATGTAAATATAATGAGATTTCTTCTAAGTTAGTAAGGAAAGATATTTTTTCTCAGCAAGCTTTGTATTATGGGGGATCAAATAAGGCGGGAAGATTATTGGCGAATTATATTAAGGCAAAAAAGAGAAAGACAAAAATAAGTGCAATTAAAGATGATAAAGGTACTACTCATTCTCAAATTGGATCTATATTAAAACAATTTTTAAATTTTTATAAAACCCTTTATTCTTCTGAGTCTTATTTGGGTAAGAAACAAGATGGTTTAGAATTTTTTAAATTAATTGAGGGTCCAAAAGTTCCTGATCACATAAAAAGAAGTTTAGATGAGCCAATGTCACTAAAAGAATTAGAAACAGCATTGAAGTCCCTTAGAGTTGGGACTGCTCCAGGTTGTGATGGTTTTACGGTAGAGTTTTATAAGTCATTCCAATTTGCCCTATTGCCTTATCTGTTAAATTTATATCAGACTCAACTAAATAAAGGTTGTATTTCAGGCACTATGGCAGAGTCTTTAACTATTGTTTTGCCAAAGCCAAATAGAGATCCCACATTGGTTTCAAATTACAGGCCTATTTCTTTAATAATGTAAATGGTAAATTGCCAGCTAAGCTTTTAGCCTTACGTCTGGCTAAAGCTCTTCCTCATATAGTTGGTATGCATCAAACAGAATTTGTTGCTCAGAGACACTCTTCAAATAATACCAGATTGGCCTTTCATATGTTATATCTAACAAAAACCATTGAGGATCAGGCTTTTTCTGTATCCTTAGATGCTGAGAAGGCCTTTGATTGGGTGGAATGGACCTTTATGTATCAAGCTATGGATTGGTTTGGTATTGGTTCCGGATTTAAACAAATGATTCAAACGTTGTATAGCTCCCATGTTGCTAGATTATATATTAATAATAACTTCTCGGATTGTTTTAAGTTACAAAGGGGAGTTAGACAGGGTTGACCTTGTCTCCTTTGCTTTTTGATATAGTACTTGAACCCTTGTTATTAGCTATTCAGCAGGTAAAAGACATTCAAGGTATTCCGTGTTCTGGAAAGGAATATAAGGTATCTGCTTATGCAGATGATATATTACTTCATTTGAGAAATCCTGAAACAACCATTCCATGTTTACTTGAATTGATTGAGACATTTGGGAAATTCTCTGGTTATAAAATAAATTGGACTAAGTCAGAAGTTCTTCCTCTAATGTGCATTGTACAAAGGGTTTATTTGATCCATTCTCTTTTATTTGGAAAGAGGAAGGAATAAAATATTTAGGTATTTGGATAAAAAATGAAGAAACAATGAAAGTGAATGAAAAGTCTTTATTACAAAAAATAACAGAGTTAGAAAACAGAAATAGACGGCAGATAAGGGCCACGACCCATCTAGTCTGCCCACTCCAATGACCCTCCCCTACCTTTCTCTGTGAATAGATCCCACGTGCCTATCCCATTTGGCCTTAAAATCAGGCACGCTGCTGGCCTCAATAACCTGAAGTGGAAGACTATTCCAGCGATCAACCACCCTTTCAGTGAAAAAGAATTTCCTGGTGTCCCCGTGCAGTTTTCCGCCCCTGATTTTCCACGGATGCCCCTTGTTGCCGCGGGACCCTTGAAAAAGAAGATATCTTCTTCCACCTCGATGCGGCCTATGAGATACTTGAATGCCTCGATCATGTCACCCCTCTCTCTGCGTTCCTCGAGTGAGTACAGCTGCAACTTATCCAGCCGTTCCTCGTACGGGAGATCCTTGAGTCCCGAGACCATCCGGGTGGCCATTCTCTGGACCGACTCCAGTTTCAGCACATCCTTACGGTAATGCGGCCTCCAGAATTGCACACAGTATTCCAGGTGGGGCCTCACCATGGATCTATACAATGGCATAATGGAATCCTTTACATCTGTCGTGGTGGGGAAGAGTCCAAACTGTTAAGATGATGATCTTGCCTGTTGTTTGTTATCAAATGGGTATGATACCAGTTTTTTTTCAGGAATCTTTTTATAAAAAGTTAAATAGTATTCTGAGCAAGGGTCATTGACGCCATTTGTGAAAGCTTCAGATTTGAAAATAATTATACATGCAAAATGACACCAGCGCAAGGTTTTAAAAATTATAACCAAGATTTATTGAATTATTGTTTCTATTTTTCCATTATTAAATCAAAAGAACAGCATAATTGCTTACATTGCGCTCATGGGAGATCATCATCGTGGCCAAAGGCTGGCCTTCTCACAATGGTCTCATTTTTCTATCTCATTACATTCTATTATATAACTTTTGGCTCGGTGACATCATCAAGTTTGACATCCAATAACAATTCATCAAAGAGGTGGTCCTAAAAGTTGGACAAAGAAACATTCCTCCACATTTAAAAGTTATACAAAGTTTTCAGAAAATTACTTTTGATTTCTGAATTAACATTATAACATTCAAGAGAATCTATAATTATTAACATGGTGCTGAGAAATTCTCAGCCCTAAAGGAAAAAACTCTTCCTAAGCTGACAGGTTCAAATTGCACAGCCTTACACAGAAACCTTACTCTGGAGGAAGGGGGGCAAATCCCCCTCTCCTCTCCCTGAAGCGTGGGCTTCCAATGCCCCCCTTCTTCCTATTCTTGAGACTGACTCTAATTACTTCCAGATGCTGCCTTAGGATTTTCCTTAGTGTTTCTTCAGGTTTAAAATATATAAAATATGTTTTTTCAAAACTTATTCCTTTTGTTCAACATAGTCACAGCCATCACTCCAGTCATATTCATTTATACTTTGCTTCATTCACTCTTTGCTTGGCCAAGCTTTTCCATTTAATAAATCATAATTTTTATTCAAAACGACATCCAATTCAGTTTGAGACACGTTATCCTTCTTTACCAGTCTAAAGCAAGCACATCTGGTGTTACGAGGCTGGGAGCGGGAAAAACTCAGAGAGGACAAAGAAAGCAGAAACTAGTCACTGGTAAACACAAAAAAACCAAAATGGATTCCATGTAATCCTGATTTCCACCATGATTTGGCTCAACAGCAAAGTACACAAGAAAACACCATTCTTTCCCTTATATTAATCTTTAGTGTGTTTTTCTCTGGCCTTAGCTACATTATATTTAAATTTTTATTCACCTATTTTTCCTTACGCTTCTATTTGGGCGCGGTCCTTAACTAACACAGATGTTTGTCTAACTAGAATTACCCAGAATCATACGAAAAACTGGCCTTTTGTAGAAAAACGTCCACAAAAATACTGCACTATCATGCCCTAACATCCATTCCCATTTCCGTCCCATAACCAGCACGCTGGCCACGAGCCACGACTCAATTCTTATCAAATTTATTTGGCTGGGTAAAAGTCCAAGAATTGCTTTAGTGTCTTTGCAAAAACCTATTAAGGAGGGAGGGGTAAATTTTCCCAATTTTTATAGGTATCATCAATCCTATATTATGCGCCAGGGTATGTATTGGTTCCTCCAGAGCTCTTGGATCATCTTCCAGACTGGTTATGGTTGGAAAGGCAGCTCATGTTTCCAATTAGGCTTGGTCTTCTTAGTAGCAAAATGCCTAGAATACGTAAAAATAACAGAATGTTAATGGACATTTGTTAAACTATGAGATTTGTAGATAAATTAACACCTGTTCCTATTGAAAAATCTACTTATCAATCTATATGGTTAAACTCCAAGATTCAAATAGGCGGTTTCAAGATTGTCTGGAAGGATTGGATTAGAGAAGATATACGTACCTTAGATGATGTTATATCTAATGGTAAATTGCTTGAGTTTTCACAATTGCAACATAAATTTGGCCTTGATAAAAAACAAAATTATAAATGGTTGCAATTGAAGCAGGCTATTCAGGCAGGGTTCCCTGAATGGAAATCTCTTAATAATCATTTTAGTTTAGAATTCTTATGTTTTCAGGCAGACTTTCTGGGTCACCAGGCCGCACAGTGGTACAAATTATTTTCTGAATATTTGAATAAAAAACAAAAAAATGGTCTTAGGGATATTTGGAGCATTGAGATTAAGCATCAGATTAATGCATCTCAATGGCCACGTATTTGGTCTTGGAGGATGAGATGTACAATGTCTGCATCTATGAGGCAAACATGGTTTTTCCTGTTGCATAGAGCAGTGTTCTTCAACCACCAGTCCATGGACCGGTGCAGGTCCACAGAAATTTCCTGCCGGTCCACAGGGCCGGCATGTGCATCAGGCCCAAAACTGTGTTCTTCAACTGCCGGTCTGCGGTGCGATCGATGCGTTGTTAATAAGATTATATTGTGTGTGTATATATGAAAAATGAATGGAAAAAATAGTGTTACAATTAGGACTATGGAGGCAGGGTCTGGGGTGGAGATTGGGTAGAGATGGGCAGGGTTTGGCCCACGACTTAGCCCAGTGTTCTTCAACCTCCAGTCTGCGGACCGATGCCGGTCCACAAAATAATTATTTTATTTCTGCTAGTCCATAGGTGTAAAAAGGTTGAAGAACACTGGCATAGAGCACTCTGGACCCCTGTTCGTTTACAAAAATTGGATTGCTCTAAGTCTAATAGATGTTGGCATTGTCATCTTGAGGCTGGAACTTTAGATCATTTATTATTTTATTGTCCATTTATTAAGGCTTTTTGGCAAACAATATGGGATCAAATAAATTGTATGTTAGAGAACCATGTGGCATCCAACAAATAACATATAATTGGAAAGATTATAGGAGATTAAACTATGGTTTTTGGTGGAATTCGGTATGCCACTTGTATAAAATGGAAAGAGCGTTAGCAGTTCAAAAAGGTTATTTTAATAAATTTAAGGATGTGTGGGGGCCATTGATGATCTATTGTGCTGATTAATTATCATAATTCCCTAAGTTATATAGTTGTTGAAGTGGGGTGGAGGGTGGGTTGTTGTTTTTGTTTTCATTATTAGGTATGATGATAATGTTATAAGATATATTATGATATTTATTTATTTTATATTAAAAGATGGGAGGGGTGGGATTTAATTTTATTTTTGTGATTGGTTGTTGATATTCAAGTGATGTATTGGTTGTTGTTTTTGACAATTTCTGTACACTTGTTGTGAATTATAAAATGAATAAAGAGTTTTTAAAAAAAACAACAAAAAACATTAATTAGTGAAATAGGCCTGTAGTTTGAAACCAAATTTGAATCTTTATTTGGCTTTGGCAAAACGATTGTTAATGATTCTGCCATAGTACCTGTGATGCAACCCTTAGTTAGTTAGTTGATACTGATATAAATTTAATAAATGGGGTAATAAGGTAATTTGAAATGATTTGTAAAATTCTACAGTAAAACCATCCCCACCTGGAACGGATCCAACTCTAAGAGATTTCAACGCTGTTTCTATTTCTATTAATGATATAGGTTCATCTAAACTTTTTTTTATATGTTCAGGAATTTTCGGCCCAACAATTAGATTCAAAAATTCTAAACCATCTTTTCCTCTATCATAAGGCTCAGAAGAATATAGGTCTTTGTAAAATTTTAGAAATTGGTTTAAAATATTTCCAATTTTAGTATGTGTATCTCCTTTCTCATCCTTTATAGCGATAATTTTTGTTCTTCTTTTCTTCACTTTAAGATAATTTGCCAATAATCTTCCCGCCCTTATTAGAGCTTCCATAATACAAAGTTTGGTGAGAAAACAAATCCTTCCTTGCCAATTTTGAAGATCTCTCATTATATTTACTTTTTGCTTTTAATAAATCCTTTAGGGTACTTTGCTCCCACTTATCAACTAATTTAGCTTCCAAATGTTTAATTTCTTCTTCTAAACTAGTAAATTGTTTTTTAATTTGTTTTCTAATATATGCCGTACATGAAATATTACCACCTCTCATGGTAGCCTTAAATGCATCCCATAATATTTCTATGTTAATATCTTCCGAGAATCTCGGCGAGAAGGAGAATTAGAAGGGCTTGAGCATGCGCAGATGCATGCTCAAAGCCGGCAGAGGCAGGAAGAAGATCTTCAAGCGGCACCGGCACGTCCTGTGGGCTGCGTGCCGGTGCAAGACGGTGAGGGGGGGTGAGTTAAAGTTGGTCGGGTGGGTGCCGATTCGCCGGGGGGGGGGAGGAGGGTGCCGATTCGAGTGGGGGGGGGCTTTGCGAGAAGGGGGGAGCGTTGCCGGTTCTCGGGGTGGGTGCTTGCAAATCGAGTCAACACTCGGTTTGCAAGACAAGTTTTGTGAGAATGTTTTGCTCGTCTTGCAAAACACTCGCAAACCGGGTTACTCGCAAACTGAGGTTTGACTGTAATCTATTCTTGAAAAGGATTTATGAACTTGTGAGCAAAAAGAAAATTCCCGATCATTAAAATGAAGTATCCGCCATATATCTTTTAAATCACAAGATTGCACTAGATTATCTAACCCTAATGATTTCATAACTTTACTTGGGTTTTTTATCCATAAATGGATCCATAACAGCATTAAAATCTCCAGCCACTACTAAATTAGAAGCAGCTAGTGGGAGTAACAATTATTGTAAGGTTTTAAAAAATTAATTTTGGTTTGAATTAGGTGCATACACATTAAACAATGCTAGGGTATTATTTCCCATACTCATTTCAACATATATCCATCTTCCCAATGGATCAAAATCTATCATTTGAAAAGAAGCTGTGCATTTTTTACTTATTAAAATGGCTACCCCTGCTTTTTTCCCCGACTGCAGGGGCAAAAAAAAACAATGTTTCACCCACTCCCCTTCCAATTTCTTTGATTCTACAGCTGATAAGTTTCAAGTTTATTAGGAGACTTGATAAATCGCTTAATCGGATATTCTAAGCAATGTACATTTAAAATTACAATTTAAAAAACGAAAAACAATAACAATTACAGTACATACAATTACAGTACATACAATTACAGTACATACAATTTATAAATAATGGCTAAAATACTCTAAATTTAACATTATTAAACATAAGGAAAGGAGGGATGAAATACAATTTTAAAGTAAAGAAGAAACATTGAGGGAAAATACAAAAGGGATATAGTTAAAACAGGTCTAACCAAATAAAATATAATTCATAAAGCATAAAATTATGTTGAAAAGGCATCTTTAAAAAGGAAAGTTTTTAACTCAGTTTTAAATTTTCCAAGGTCTTTCTCCTCCCGTAAAGTAATAGGGAGGGCGTTCCATGTTTGCGGTGCCGTACAAGAAAAAATAAATTGTCTCCTTGTATTAATAATTTTTAATGATGGAATCGATAGCAGATTTTGTTCGCTAGATCGTAAAATTCTCTTTGCAGAATATGGAATAAGTGACCTATATAAAAGTGCTGATAAGTGCATCTCTTGTATATAATATATATCAGCCTTATGTTTTTTCATAAAGGTAAGCATTTTTTTACTTTTTACTTGATGATTGAGGCCATTAACATTAAGTGAAAAGATTTTAACCTCCATTGTAAATTTTATCATCAAGATATCTGATCCAATAAAAGTAGGTAATTTTAATTAATAAGATATGAACGCCATTTCCCAAATTTTCCCATTCTGAATATTACACCTAGCTATTTCTCCCTCCTACCATTTAAACCACCACCCCCCTCCCTTATCCTCCCTATATAATAACCGTGAAAACTTGGAACCACACATAGTAGGTCAGGTAACTCCAAATAAAAGAACCCCTACAGACCACAATTATATATCAATTTTATATTAATTCATCATACCTATAGTTTTAAAATTTTGCCTAAAAACATATATTCCCAATTAATAGTTTCTTAACTTTTGTTACCCATTAATTCCCATCACCATAGAAGAAAAAATGGATTGGGATGAAAAAACAATAGAATCAATATTAATCATAAATAACCCTCTAAAATCAATATTTCAATATTAAAATATATTTCATAACCATTCCTATTAGAATATTATATTGTCACATGTTTCCCTGACATAAATAATTAATAATTAAATGAATAATAATCTCCATATGCTAAATATATTATTATCACTAAGCTCTATTACAGTTATTAATTCATTAAATGAACTAATTTAATCATAGGATCTAAATATTACTAATACAAGCAACCATGGAAATATAAATTTAATATCAACTTAATATTAAGGTTATTCATACATCTCTGATGTCTCTGTATATGATCTTAATCATGCAAACTATAAACCTGAACCTGGGGAAAGCATACAACAAGTAAGCAGCAGTGTCTCCCTTCAACATTTATCGAACGAGAAGATGTACTCAGTCAGTCAATTGTGAGAGAAATAGGTGAACTTAATACAGCCAAAGCAACAGCTTCCCTGTCGGCTTTTAATTCTTCTGAAGTTAATACTTAAATTCTCGTTATCCTTCTGTTTGTCTATGAATACTTTCAATCCTTTTTGCAGTAGATACGCGAGCCGAATTGTTTCACTTGACCAAGTCTGAAACTTCTTCTTGTATTCTCTCAGAACAACTCCAAAACCAGCGTATTTCACTCTTGTCACTGCAGGATCATACCCGCTAGCCGTCCAAGCTGCTGTAAACATTGTATGCTTTCGAAAATTGATCCTCCTGAGGTTGTTAGAAGCAATTTAGCAACTCTGCAGCAACCAATCTCCTATCAATGCATTCCTCTCCAAGAATAACAGTCACTTCTCTAAGACTTGAAGGAATCAATCCAAACATCTCAGTTCAGAATTTCACATTTTACCAGGAAGCCTTCCAAAGTCGACAACAAATCTGTAAGATTGACCAATTTTAAAACTCAGCGATGCATAGTACTTTTTACAATGAGCACATAGTTGTAATAAAAACTATGTCTGGAGTCTATCACCTCCTTCTCATCGTGCACATTGACAAAAGCTTCCGAAGACAGGGAACGTCCTCTCTTCTGCAAATACATCAGGATACTCTTCTTCGTTTCAGATGAAATATTGGCCTGAACACACTTATGCTGAAATAGTGAATCTGCTGTCTGAATCCAGTCACCACAATTCTTCAACTTTTTCAGTCTTCCAGCGATGTCAGCAACGGAACAATTATCCATTATTTAATATTAAACTGTCTGCATTTTCCTTTCTTCTTTCGTCCAATCTTAATAGTATTTGTAATCCTATCCTCTGACAGAAACATCAGAGATTCCACAAGATTGACATATTGCATTCTAGATCTTATAACTTAATCTATTTCCTCAGGTTCTTAAATTACAGCTAAAGTTCTTTAAACCGTTACTATTCAAATATAATCATAAATAAACTGTCACCATATTTCAAATCGATCAGGGATCAAGATGAAAAATTAAAAAGTAAAAATTGAACATGTTATTACACATTCATCGGTTGTTCACGTTGACTCAAATATATTTTTAGTTTTTCAGGTTCATCAAAGCTAAAAGTTTTGTTATCCACCGTAACCTTCATGATAGCAGAATAAATTAAACCATATTTCGCCCCAATTTCTCTTAAAATCGGTCTTAATCCCAGAAATTGTTTTCTCTTCTCTGCTGTATATTTTGCGAAGTCTGGCAGTATAAGGATCCTTGCATCTTGACAGCACAAATTTGAATTTTCTTTTGCCAAATGTACAATTTCTAACGCATGCTGATGGCGTAAAAGTTAAAAGATTAGCGGACGAGGACCTACTAATTTATCCGGTCTTCTCATTGGCACTCTGTGCGCACGCTCAATTTCTACCGGAAATTTTGTTTTAATGGGCAGGACTTTCGGAAGAAAATTTTCCAAAAAGGAAATCGGATTTCCTTTCTCCACTCCTTCTGGTAAGCCTAAAATTCTTAAATTGCTCCATCTCATTTTGTTCGAGCAATCCTCCAATTCTTTGGAAGTATTGCAATTTTCTCTCTGTCTATTTTGAACTGTTTCTTTTCAAATTCAAAACTATCCACATTTTTTTCCAGTCGATTTAGTTTAGTTTCTAACACCTCCGTTCTCTTATTTAAAGTAGATACTTCTTGTAAATCGTTAAGCTAGGGAAATACTTTTAAAACCAATAGGAAGAAATTTTTTTTTACTCAGAGAATAGTTAAACTCTGGAACACTTAACCAGAGGATGTGTTAAGAGCGGATAGTGTAGCTGGTTTTAAGAAAGGTTTGGACAAGTTCCTGGAGGAAAAGTCCATAGTCTGTTATTGAAAAAGAAACTGGGGAAGTCACTGCTTGCCCTGTATCAGTAGCATGGAATAATGCTACATCTTGGGTTTTGACCAGGTACTAGTAACCTGGATTGGCCACCGTGAGAATGGGCTACCGGGCTTGATGGACCATTGGTCTGACCAAGTAAGGCTATTCTTATGTTCTCCATGTATATTAGTATTAAACGCCTAGAATGTGTCAAATTAGGATAAAAACTTGTATCGTAAACATGTACTGAAATTAAAGCAAATCCAGTCGAAATCGTAAGCTGTTAACTGTATACTATGCATGTTTAATTTGTAACCCGTTCTGAGCTCTTTCAATGGGATAGAAAATGAAGTAAATAAATAAAAATAAATGCAAATGTGCAAATATGGGAGCCACTAGAATTTTATAGCCATGTACCTGTTAAACCGTAATGATTTGTCTAAGGTGTACATCCATAATGTCCTTTTTGCTGTATCTATGATAGTATTAATGATCAAAATTACTGTTCATTTTGATCTGTTTTTTAATCTTTATTTCATACATATGACTTTTGTTATGAGTATATTATATTAAATTGAGGATTATATATGTATGTTTTTTTCTTTAAATACCAATAAAAATCATTGAATAAATGCAAACTTTCAAGCACTTTTGGTCAAATTCAATGAATCTCTAAGCAAATAAAAGCTGGTATACTCTCTACATAGTACAAAGAAAAACAGGGTTGCTCTTCTTTCTTCTAAAGGGTTTAATTGGACCATCCACCAATATTCAGTAGAACCTTAACAGGGCTGAATACTGGTTCCAATGGCCACAGTGAAACTGTCCAGTTGACGGGTGGTCTACAAAGTTATGTAGGCACCAGCAATATTCAGTGTTGGTATCTTCATAGCTAAATGGGCAAATCAGATTGCATATTAAGTACAGTAGTTTTAACTCTGCCCAGTTAGCAATGCAGGTAAGGCACTAAGTTTCAGTCATACTTGCATAAGTTCCACAAATCACAGCTGAATCAAAACTAACTCTGCTGGCAACTGTCAGCATTTAAAAAGAAATACTTACCAAAAGCTGAATACTGACACCAATATTTTTCTGTAAAGTTTAATGCATAATTACTATTTGCTTATTTTAACAGATTTAAGAAAACAATGAGTACGGCAGTCCTTGCCCATTCCCTACGCCCAGTAGCAATTTCTGCAATAGGCGTTTAGTGTGTGTTAATTGCTGTGTTAACAAATAACACAATGTCACAATAACTATTAGATGCTTAATGCAGAAATTAGAACGCAGCTTAGCATTTGAGGCTTGCATGTGCTAACACATACTAATAAAAACTAAAGGGATGTGATGGAAACCTTATGAAGAAAACTGAATGAGTTGGGATCCTCAGCTTAGAAAAGAGGTTATAAAACTAAAATGGAACAAATGAATAAAAAATAGTTTATCTGCTCTCTCAAACTGTAGAAATATTTTCATACACTCATACATTCATAGTGTGGTCTCAATACTGTCGGCATGCTCTTTACCTGTAAACTTAGCACAGCATGCTTCCCCAGTTTTGGGCTGGTACACTTGCTTGTTATCTTGGTGACTGCAATATTCTGCCATTTCGATCATTATCCACTGCAATTTATCTTTATTCACTAAAAAAAAACGAAGAATGAAACAAAATGTGGTCAATGATTCAGAAAGACTTGCTCCTACACATAAGAAATTAAACCTGAGGACATTTTCTTTACCTGTGTTTTCATTTGGTAAAACGTAGAACAGATCAGGGCTTTTCACCTCCAGTACATGTCCTGAAATCACTGTATTGACAGGTAGTTCCATTGTCTTCCATTGCCCTGCCATGAAAATACCTGATGGAAAGAGGAACCAAAAGTCTGTCACTTTAGTGCATCTTTAGTCAACTACACTGCTCTACACAAGCGGGTGCTATCTCCTCCTACCAGCAGATGGAGGTAGAAAAAAAAATCTGAATTTTACAAGTGATCTTACCAGTATTAGCTGGTGGGGCTACCTGGAAAGATCCAGTATTCATCTGCCAAAGTAGAAGATCCTTTTTTGTAATGCACCCACGCCCCATCAACCACTGCAGCTGCAATTAACTGCAGGCAAGCATAACACCACAAAGTGGCACTTGCTATCTTGCATACCCAGGATAGAGGTGGTGAAGGCCATATTACTGGAAATTTTAACACTTGTAATTTGATTTCATATTTCTCTCTCTCTTTTTTCACGATTGACAGGGAAATTGCAGAGCACACTAAGAGTCCTAGGTCCAAGTCTTATGAGGCATATCTACTGGGTGGGGGAAAACAAGCCCCCCTTCCTCTGAATGATGACTCTATCAAAGTTTGACCAGACCCTGGCCACCATGTCCAATCTAGTTCTTGACAAATGAATGGAGTTGACCACTTTGCTACCCTACATATTTCTTCAGGAGCCACCACCCAGATCTCTGCCAAGGATAGAGCCTGAGCCCGTGTAGAGTGGGCCTTCAGGTCCTGAGGCACCAAGACAGTTCTTACAAATGTAGACAATCTCAAGAGCTGCCTTAATCCACCATGAAACAGAGGACTCAAACTACCCCTGGCTCTTCCATGGGCCGTGGAAAAGAGGCAAAAATTGTCTCCTTCAAATACTATAGCAGTGGATGTCTAACTCCAGGTCCACAGAAGCATGGCTCTCCTTTACTAAGGAGAGCAAATAAACTTCCTGATTCATGTAGAATGGAAAGACAACCTTAGGAGGAAAAGGAAGGAACCATGCACAGAGAAACTAAATCTTCCACAATGAAAAGATATGGGTCCTGACAACAGTGCCTACAGCTCAGAAACTCTACAAGCCAAGGTGAAGATGATGGGAAAAAACATCTTCTGAGTGAGGTGTTAAATAGAGGCCAAGTGCAAAGGCTGAAATGGAGCCTCAGCAGGCCCTAAAGACCTAGACTGAGATCCCATGAAGGAAAGGAGATGTCTATTTTAGGTTGCAAAACCATGCCTCTCAGAAAACCCCTTCACTTGCAAAGCCAGGAGGTGCTTTACTATTACTACTCTCTCCATATTTGTGGGGGTTAGTGACAGATCTTGCCTGCGATTAAGGAAAATTCACAAATAACTTTTGGGTCGACACTGACCCACCCCACCTCCCTCCCGGACGTTACCTGGTGGTCTAGTGGTGATGCGGGACAGGAGCGATCTTCCTACACTCCTGCCCCGTGCAGAGCGATCATCAAAAATGGCTGCCGTGAGTTCTCGTTGTAATCACGTGAGACCACGGGAACTCAAAGCAGCCATTTTTGATGACAGCTCTGCACGGGGCAGGAGTGTAGGAAGATCGCTCCTACCCCGTGTCACCACTAGACCACAAGGTAAGGTCTGGGGAGGTCAGGATGGAGCGATTCACAAGGAGGGGGTTCTGGGCCTAAAAACCGCAAATAACTGAATCCACAGATACTGAATCCATGGATTCGGAGGGAGGAGTGTATTATTATTTCTATAGAACTGAAAGGCTTACGCAGCGCTGTATATTTAACATTCAATAGACAGTCCCTGCTCGAAAGCGCTTACAATCTAATTTGGACAGAAAGGACATCTCAAGGTTGGGGAGCTTCTAGCAGAAGAAATTATACAATGGGTATAGGATATCTGATGGTGAGTGGGAGTTAAGAGTTGAATGCAGCTTCAAAAATGTGGGCTTTAGCTTGGATTTGAATACTGCTAGAGACAGAGCATGATGTATTGACTCTTGCAGCCTGTTCCAGGCACAGATCGGCACAGAAATGGATGGATTTACGCTCCTCTGCCAGCAGGTGAAGACTGAGACACTAACTTTTGGCTACAGTACAAATGGACTGTGCAGTCCCTCTTACAATCAGTCTTTACAAATAGCCAAGCAGAAATGAACTAGGCTGAACCAGAACCTACAACTTCACACTCACATGGAGAAGACCAATGAACAGTCCCAAATCAGACCAGGGAACACTGTTGGATACTGATTAGAACAAGAACCTTTCAGAACGCCCAACAGTTAACCAGCTACACCAGTCAAACCAAATGCTGCTGCTCTTTCAACTCCCCAAAACAACCAAACCCCACAGAAAAAACCTGTACTCTGTGAAAATACTGAACAAAATGACTGGGCGGGGTCTGTGCCAGTCTGAAGGGACTAAAACAAAGATAATTAGCAAGGACCTAATTTCTCCTTCTTTACCATCCCTCCAGACAGGCACAGAAACGGATGGGATGTACCAAAGCAGTACCCATCATGGGTGGGACCCCTGAAGGGCTGCCAGAAGAACACGCTCACCAAACACCGTGGCTTGTTGCGTCTGAACATCCACACGATAGTTTCAAACAAAGGAATGGAGAGAAAACCAAACCGCAGCTTTCCAGATATCCACCGGAGGTACAAGAGAAGATTCAGCCCAAGAAGCTGCGTGACCCCGAGTGGAAGGAGCTTATAGAAATTCTGGAACAGGCTTCTTTTGGAGAAGGTACGCCAAAACAATAGCCTCCTTGATCCAGCACGCAATGGTAGCCTTAGAAGCACCGTCCCTCTTACGTGGACCCACTAAGAGGGGAAAAAAAAAGACAATCTGACTTACGGAACTCCTGGGTCCGCTGAACAGAAGAGCGAAGGACCCTACAGACATCCAATTTGCACAACTGCATTTGCTCCAATGAGCCCTCCCGATTACCCAAGACCAGGACGACCACAGACTGGCTAACATGAAACGGCTAGACCACCTTCAGAAGAAAGGAGGGAACCGACTGCAGCATGACCCGCTCCTTAGAGAACTCCAGGAAGAGAGGCCTACATAAAAAAACCTGCAGTTCTGAAACGCGCCTCGCAGAAGTAATGGCCACCAAGAAAACCGTCTTAAGAGTAAGGTCCTTCAACGTACAGGCATTGAGGGACTCAAACGTAGTACGCATGAGCACGGAGTGAACTAAATTGAAATCCCCGGCAGGAACTGACGGCTGAAACTGGTGGCCGGAGCAATTTCGCAGCTCTCAAGAACCAAATCCCAGCCAGAGGAAGAGCCAAATGCTTACCACGCAAGAGAACGCGGAAGGAAGACAAAGCAGCAATTTATACTCAAAGGGAAGACCAGGCAAGGCCTCACTCCAGGCCATCCTGCAGAAACTCCAGGATGTGAGGCACAGCATCTCGTAGGGCAACCACGCTACACGCGGAACACCTCTCCCCAAAAAGATGCAAAATACAGACATAAGCCTGAGAGGGGAAAATCCCCCAAGAGAGTTGAGAGCACCTTATTCGAATATCCCCGCTTCCCTAAGCGAGCCCTTTCAAGAGCCAAACTGTAAGACAAAAGGGACCTGAGAGAGGAAGTGACGTCACCCCGGTAGATGGCCGCTTAATTTCGGAGCTCTGATGGGGCTCGCGGTTTCAGAACTATAAACTGCTTCCCGGGACGCGGAGCGCGACACCCGCTGAGAACCAGCAGCGCGGATTATATGGCGAGTCGGAGGAGATTGGAGAAATTTCAATTTACGAGCGCCAAGACGGTAAAAACCCGATCGCAAGCTCCCAGCTCCCCGAAGGCGTCGCCCAAGATGGCGGAACCGAAAGTAACTTTACTGTCTGAAAGTCCCCACAATAATGCCTCGAACACGGAACATCATATAGAGGGGAAAATTGAATCATGGTTCAGAGATTTGAAGGCAGAAATGGTGGGGCTGCGGACGGATGTCAAAGCGGCGCTGGGGGAGCTATGGGCAGAGGTGAGCGAACTAAACAACAGACTTCTTGTGGCGGAGGGAACGCTAGGCCATGTGGAGACATCGATGGAGGAAAATACAACAGCAGTAGATTCAGCGGTAGCGCAATTAGAGGACTTAAAGAAACAGGTGGAAGACCTGGAAAATCGTTCCAGGAGGAATAATCTGCGCTTCAAGGGGGTTCCAGACTTGGAGAGATATAAAGATGCACGGGAAGTGGTGACTGACTACTGCAAAATGCTACTTGCAGACGAGGGATCCAAGGAAACACCCATGATTGAACTGCAGAGAGTGCATAGAAGTCTGGGACAATTGAGGGGACCAGGCAATCGAGATATAATAGCTTGTTTCAGTGATTTTCAACTGAAAGAGAAAATCTTACAAGCAGCACGACGCCGCCCTGACTTTGTATGGCAGGGGTTGAAAATAGGGGTGTATCAAGACCTGGCCCTTGCAACGCTACAGAAGCGCAGAGCCTTTCGAGAAATCACTCAACTATTGCGAGCTGAAGGATACAGATATCGGTGGCTCTTCCCCTTTGGATTACAATTCACCATAAATGGGACACACAGGAAGGTGGACACAGTACCGGATGCATGGATAGCACTGAAAGAATTTGGATGCAGGCGACCGTCTGACTTTTCGGAAGGAAATCGAAAGGACTTGCTGCTGGGAACGGGGGAAGGGGACTCTCTAAGCATTGCTGAAGAAGTCCGACCATTGACATCAGCTACCTGAGGCGGAGTTTGGACCGCTACATAGACATTTACACTTGGTATTCAATGGACTGGGGGAGAGGGGGGCATCTTTGTTAAGAGTTGCCTCTGTGCTCCTTACTGTCCTACTCTGTGCTCATTGCTGTCCCATTGGATGAGCACTGATGGGAGAGTAATGGTGGACAAAGTTGATCCACTGCTGTGGGCAGTGGTACCATGTTGATAATTGTGTTTATCTATATATCTGGATGTGACTGAGGTACTTAACGAGCGTATGGTTTTTCTGCGGATGAATGTGAGTATGACAATGTGCGTGATGGGGTTAAGCAGAGAATGAGGGGTATTAATGGGCCTTATTGGTGTGACTCACTTCTCAATATGGCTGATTCGAAAATAGGTGAATCAGCTAACTGGAGGGGGGGTGGGGGGAGGGGTAAAGATGGGGGTATGGATTCTGGCGGACGGGGAAATATGAAGGCTGGGAGGTCTCTGGGGAAGGACCCGGGGTTGGTCATAGGATCATGGAATGTAAATGGGCTTAATAGCCCGGGTAAAAGAAGCATAGTGTTCCGGGAACTCTATAGGATGAAATGGGATATTTGTCTTCTCCAAGAGACGCACTTGAGACCACGGGATGTGTCTTTGATTCAGAGGCCGAAGTTTGATATGCTCTGGACCCATCAGGGCGAGGGAGGATCAAAAAGGGCGGGGGGCTTGGCAATTATGGTGAGAAAGGGCCTAGGCCTACAGGTGGAAAAGGAATATCGGGATGAAGAGGGCAGGTGTTTGGCAATTCAAGGGGTTCTACAGGGCCGACCTTTGACCATTATCAATGTTTATGGGCCTAATGCGGGCCAAGAGACCTATTATCACAAATTGAGAGGAAAACTGGGAAGGTTTGTAAAGGGAGCGATATACCTGGGGGGAGACTTTAACGTCCCACCAGAACCGGGGGTAGACCATTCTGGGGGAGGGCGTAGATCACATCAAAAGCCAGCTGCAGCACTTCGGGCGTTAATGGGATCTCTTGGCCTCGTAGATGGATGGCGATTGTTGCATGGGACCCAGAGATCCTATACGTTTTATTCTCATGCACAGAATGTCTACACGAGATTGGATGGGGTATGGATACATAGGAACCAGGCAGGGGGACTGCGGACAGCGGAGATAGAACCGATGCATGTATCCGACCATGCGCCAGTGTGGTTAAAATGTGAAGATATGGTAGATACGGGTGGAGGTAGATATTGGAAACTTAATGAATCCCTGTTGAGTTCCCCTCTGGTGATATCAGCTGTGGAATCGGTGATTGATGAATACTTAATACTGAATGACACTGGGGCGGTATCAGATGCTGTGCTATGGGATGCGCTAAAAGCGGTAGTTAGGGGAGAATTTATTAAATGGGGGGCTAGGTTTAAAAAGCAGAGAGCCCGAGCCTTCCTAGATTTAAGGACCCAGTTAACAAAATTGGAATTGCAACATCAGAGTAAGGGGGAACCCCACATACTGGCCAAATTGCAAAGGATCAGGGACGCCTTGTATCAACTTCAAGTAGAAGAGACAGAACGAGCGCGCGAAAGATTTCAATTAAATATCTATGAACATAGTAACAAAGCTAGCGCGCAACTGGCTAGGTATATACAGATTAAACAAAATCGGAGCACCATAACGAGAATTAAGAAAGGAGTAAGTGGGGCGGTGAGGGTGACGGACTCAGAGATACAAAAAGAATTCCTAGCTTTCTATACAGGGCTATATGGACAACCGGAGAATTGGGACAAGGGAAAACAGACTGCCTTTCTGGACTCACTACAGCTACCCGAATTATCAGATGAGGATAAGAGTTATTTAAGGGAACCGATTCAACTTACTGAGATCACAGGGGTGATAAACGGGTTGAAGAATGGAAAATCACCGGGACTAGACGGGTACACTAGTCGATATTATAAACAATTCTCGGAACAACTGGGACCCCTTTTGGTAAGAGTGGCTAATGGGCTATCTGAGGGAGGTGGGTTACCGTCTACAATGGGAGAGGCAGGGGTGGTTGTGTTACCCAAGCCAGGGCGAGATCCTTTGCTATGTGGATCATATAGACCCATATCACTATTGAACCAAGATGCAAAGATCCTGGCTAAGGTTCTAGCACAAAGATTGGGAAAGGTACTACCAAAACTGATACATCAAGATCAGGCGGGATTTATCCAGAGGAGACAGGTGAGCGATAATATTAGAAGAACTTTAAACATATTATGGGAAGCAGGCAGGGGCCAAGATAAAGCAGTTTTGATATCAGTGGATGCTGAGAAAGCATTTGATAGGGTTATTTGGGGGTTTCTTTGGGATGTGATGGATAGGATGGGACTGGGAGGCATGTTTGGAAAGTGGGTTCGGGCCCTTTATGCTGCACCTAGGGCCTGTTTACGGATAAATCAATCGTACACGGACTTTTTTCCTATCCTTAGGGGAACTCGACAGGGATGTCCGCTCTCCCCACTACTGTTTGCAGTGTCGCTTGAGCCCTTGGCGTTGGCCATAAGAAGTCACACATCTCTGGTAGGGATTGTTATTGGGGAAGTAGAACACAGAATAGCGATGTTTGCAGATGATATCCTCTTGTATGTGGGAAAACCTGAGATATCCATACCCCATCTCTTACAGACATTCGAGAATTATGGGAAGATTTCAGGATTCAAAGTAAATCTGGAGAAAACTGAAATTTTGAACCTGACTCTGACACAGAGCGAGGTAAACGCGATACGAGATGAATTCCCCTTTAAATGGGCTGAGAAAGGAATCAGGTACCTGGGGATCTATATCCCGTCGAATCTTCAACAACTTTATGAAAAGAATTACTTGCCAATCTATCGCAAAATTAGAACTGATTTACAAAGGTGGCACAGTCTTTGGGTGTCCTGGTGGGGCAGGATAGCGATCATTAAAATGAATGTGTTACCCAGGCTGTTATTTCTATTCCAGACTTTGCCTTTGGCGGTCCCTCTGGGAGAGTTAAAGAGACTGGGAAAGGAAATACGCAATTTTGTTTGGCAACGTAAATCACCACGACTCTCACAATCCTTGTTGTGGGCACCCAGGGAGGTAGGTGGGAGGGGATTACCCAATTTGTTGTGGTATTATCAAGCGGCACAGTTGAAATTAGTGCTAGACTGGGAAATAGGGGAATATAAAAGTGGGATACAATTGGAACAGTTATATAGCACTGAGGAACCTCTGAAAAACAGGCAGTGGTCCTCTGGGTCGCAGAGTAGATGGGTCCAGAGCATATCAAACCCCTTTGTGCAGCATTTGGCGCGCTTATGGATCCAAATGCGTAAACAGATGGGTGGAGGGGCCAGGGTCTCTTCTATGGCAAATATAAGCACTGAATCATTATTTCCAGCAGGCCGAGACAACCGAGCCTTTTATCGGTGGTCTCAAAAAGGGATCAAAAAATTTAGAGATCTACTGGGGGAGGATGGGATCATGTCATTTACCACTATCCAGCAAAAATACGACATTACAGAGGATGACTATTATGCATATTTGCAAATAAGACACTTTATGGTGGCGCAGGGTTGGGGATCTAGATTTTACTTAGATAAAGAACCGATAGAAAATCTATGGTTATTACTTCAGAAAGTTCCAAAACCATTATCCGTGATTTATCAGTACAGGAGGGGCTGCTCACAAACCACTTTCCTGTACCGAAAACAATGGGAGAGAGACTTGGACATACGTATGTCTGTTAAAGATTGGGAAACGATTTGTAGGGAAACCTATAAAGCCTCTTCCTGTGCACTACTACAGGAGAATGCTTATAAAGTTTTAACAAGATGGTACTACACTCCAGATCGACTACATAAAATGTTCCCTGGCACATCCGCACTCTGTTGGAGATGTGGTCTGCATGAGGGGACCTTTATGCATACTTGGTGGGAATGTAGGATCATTCAACCATTTTGGTTATCGGTGACTAACACACTATCTGGATGTTTGGGTGAATGTGTGGAGATATCCCCTCAGAGCTGTCTCTTGGGGCTACATAATAACAGAGAAAAACCATGGCAAACAAAAATTTTGAGATGGGGCCTGGCAGCAGCGAAATGTCTTATTGCCAACCATTGGAAGAACGTTGCAGCTCCATCACAGACTGCATGGGTAAATCGATTGTTATCAATTGGTAAGATGGAAATAGCATTGGCAAAGAGGAGACATATATACATACCGTATTTATGTACATGGAATAGATTGGAAGGAATATTGCGGGCACTCTAGGAGATCTCTCGAACTTGCGTGTTTTGTTGTCTGCCAGACATATGGGGACTGGGAGGGGGGGGGGATACGGGGGAAACTGTGGAAGGGGAAATGGAGTTAAGGGGAGACACTTGGGTTTGCATGAGAATAATGGAATGTGTCTTGAGATTATTGCAGGGGGCAGGATTATGTTGTTGTTATAAAAAAAAAAAAAAAATGAGGGGTTCAAATGTTTGTATTTTTGCACCTATCCAGTTGATGGGGCGCAATTGATAATGAATGCTGTGTATTGACTGTCATTTGTAACATACAAAGTATTTTCAATAAATATCTAAATATTAAAAAAAAAAGACAAAAGGGACCTGCAATGAACTGTGGAAAGGGATCCTGAGACAGAGCAAGAGGGGCAGCGGGAGAGGATCTGCAACTAGCAGACGGACCAGATCTGCATGCCATGGGCACCTGGGCCAGTCTAGAGCCACGAGAATCACATGGCCTGCATGCTGGACAATCCAAAGAACTCTGCCCATCTGAGGCCACAGAAAGAAAGACATACAGCAGGCCGTCCTTTGGCCAAGTCTTCAGCAGAACATCCAGCCCCTTGGCCTGGTAATCCCTGCGGCGACTGAAGAACCTCGGCGCTTTTGCGGTGGCACCTGTGGCCATGAGATCCATGATTGGCAGACCCCCAGGAGTGAACAATCAACTTGAAGGATTCCAGCACGAGACACCACTCATTGGGATCCAGTGCATGACAACTGAGACGATCTGCCTGGACATTGCCCCCACCCGCAATGTGGGAAGCTGAGATGTACTGAAGATGAGCCTCCGCCCAATCCATGAGCAGAGAGGTCTCCAGCACCACCAGATGACTTTTGGTGTCCCCCTTATGAGTGACATAGGCCACCGCTGTGGCACTGTGAGAGAATTTGAACTGACTTGCTCTCCAGCAAAGACTGGAATTCCACCAATGCTAACTGAATGGCTCTGGTCTCCAGAACATTGATCAACCAGGATGCCTCCACCGGAGACCAGCAGCCCTGAGCTGAGTGACCAAGACATTGTGCTCCTCAAACGAGATACTGGCGTCCATGAGAAGCACTGTTCACTGGGGCTGATCGAGACTCACTCCCTGAACCAGATTGGAAGACTGGGCCCACCAGCATAGGATGCACCGAACTAACCCCCATAGCGAGACCGGTGAGTCCAGATCTTGCATCTGTGGCAACCACCACCAAAGCAGCACATACTAAAGAGGACTTATGCGAGCCCGAGCACCCCAGACCACTTCCAAGGAGGCCGCCATGGACCCCCAAGACCTGCAGAACGGCTTGCGCCAGCAGACATCAGCAAGCCACCAGAGAGGGAATCTGCATACTCTGGCCTCCCGAAGGAAAACTCTCCCCAAGTTGGAGTCGAAAAGAACGACGAGATACTCCAAGCGCTAAGACAGAGTCAACCGGCTCTCAGATAGATTGACCACCCAGCCCAAGACCTGGAGGACTTCATAACCTGAGCCGTGACCCAGGAACTCTCTTTGCAACAATTTCGCTAGAATCAACCAATTGTCCAGATAGGGGTGCACCAGAATGCTCCCCTTGTGCAAAGCAGCTGCCACTACAATCATAATCTTGGTGAAGGTGCATGGCGCAGTAGCCAGACTGAAGGGAAGCGCATAAAACTGATAAAGCTCTCTCAAAATCGTAAAGCATAGGAAACGTTGAGGAGAGGTACAAAAAGGAACATGCGGATAGGCCTCTGTCAGGTCGAGAGAAGTCAGAAATTCCCCAAGTTGAACAGCAAGAATTATCGAATTCAAGGTTTCCATGTGAAAAGACAGAACCTGAAGAGCACTATAGACACCTTTGAGATCCAAAATGGGACAAAAGACCCCTCTTGCTAGGGCACCATGAAGTAAATGGAATACCTGATGGTGCAAATCTCCTGAGGAGGCACTGAGACCACCGCTTTGAGATCCAGCCACCTGTTCTGTGTCTGCTGAAAAGCCCCTCTCTTCCAAGTTGCCCGACAAGGAGAGGAGAAAAAACGATCTGGCAAAGGACATGAAAACTCCAGAGCCTAACCATCCCAAATCACCTCCAGGACCCACTGATCTGTTGCAATATTGGTCTATTCCCAGTAAAAACTCCCACATCCAGGCTCTGACTGGAACTATCGGAAGGATCCGCAACGCATGCGTTGGAAGAAATGTCCTCTGGAAGGAAAAGAGGTTGCAACCCAGCCAGGGCGATACCTATGAAATCCACTCAAACATCCCCAGGCAGAACCACCTTGCAAATCTGGTGAGGTCAGTCCTCCAGTGTTTGGTTTTGGGATTTTTTTTTTTTGCTTTACTAAGGCACATTAGAGACACTCAAGGTCTGAACCTGCTTATCCAACTCCTTCCTGAAGAAAAAGGAGCCCCAGAAGGGAAACTTATTTCACTTAGCCTTAGAAGCCGCATCTGCCGACAACCCCGAGCCACAGGGTACGGCAGGCCATCACACCTAGAGCCATGGATTTGACTGAGGCTCAATCTTAAGAGCTTCTTGATCCACTAAGGACCAGTCAGCTGCTTTGCGGTCAAAAATTCTCACAGACCACCAGAACACAAGCCTGGGTCACTAGACCGCCACAATTCGCTGCCTGGACAGCCACATCAAAACTACATTTAAGTAGAGTTTCCATTTTATGGACCTATACAGTATATCTGCGCGCAATAGCCAAGACACTGCTGGAGAATTTAAGGAATCTCTATCCCCATCAGGAATGAGGTAGAGTCTGACCACAGACCGAGTCAATCTCAAAAGCGCGTCCAGAATGTTGCAAGGAGTATGCACACCATCCAGAACATCCTGATGCATAGGGAAAGAGCGGGATGCTGACTGGATCCTTCTAAGACAGTGGTTTCAAACTCGTGGCCCACCAGGTACTATTTTGAGGCCTTCGGTATGTTTATCATAATCACAAAAGTAAAATAAAACAGTTTCTTGATCATATGTCTCTTAGCTATAAATTACAATATTAAGACTTAGCCAAAAAAAAAAATTTATAAACTATAAAGAGTTTTAACCTCATGTAAAATTGTCATTTCCTTAATAAGACATTAACTATTTTTGCTGAGGCCCTCCAAGTACCTACAAATCCACAATGTGGCCTGCAAAGGGTTTGAGTTTGAAACCACTGCTCTAAGAAGAGGGTCTACTACACAAGGGGGTCCTTAGGTGCCTCTTCAAAGTGTAAAACCGGAGACACCTGAAGAATAAGCTTCTGCAACTCTTCCTGAGGAAAAATGCGCACAACATACACGTCCTTGCCAACTGGTGCCACAGAAAAAAATCTCTGTCCAAAACATCAGACCCCCCCCCCAATGGATCTGGAAAATCCTCCCCAAGATCCAAGTCCCTATCCGGAGGAAATGGATTAACCACAAAAGAAACCTCATCCCAAGACAGCCTCGGCCACCTGGACGATGGCTGAGGAGGCCAGATAGAGGCAACTGTAGCAGGAGACTGAATGGGGTGGCTGTGGAAGGGACAGACCCTCCAGATGACCCCCAGAACTGAAGCAGGACCCCCAGCTGCCTGTAAATAAGCCATGCACATTGCTAACATAAAATCAGGGCTCACCAACCCCGATAGCAATCTAGAAATCATAGCATGAGCAGAAAACACATTTAAGACCCTGTTCCTGACTCTCTAAGACAGGAGGATGGTCACCTGAGACAGTGGGCAAAATGGACGTGTTTCCCATTAAAACTAAAGGAAAAACCATCACTAAACTGGCATCTGAAATCAAACGCGACACTGAAGCCAAACCCGACCCTGCCACTATAGAAACATTGCTAGCAGCCCCAGTGACAAGGGAATCCCCAGCCTCCCCAGTGGTCCAAAAGTCCAAAACTGTCAGACCGCTTGCAGCTGAGGATACCCCGGTGTGGGCATCAGGTGAGGCCTGGGTGTCACCAGCATCTCCCAACCGCGCGAAGGGAAGCCGGACATGCCAACACTTGAAGCCAGGTCCCTCCTCGAGGTGGCCGGAACATTTAGTGCACCCGTCAGCCACATCCACTGCTCAGCGCCCACATAAAAAACACTTGTGCTGCTTTTTTTGAAGTGCTCATACTGAATGAGCCAATAACCCATGAACAATACTGTAAAAAACCTCGGCGGCCTCAGGATCACTTTATGCTCCATTTATTTCTTGTGTCTTTTTTTTTTTTTTTTAACTTCTCACAGCTCACCAACTGTATCAAGTTAGAGCAGATTCCACATGGCACTCTAAACTGTAGTCAGTGCTGGTATCGGTGGTAAGGCATACAGTTGAGGCTGCTCTAAACACAGAAAACCTGGGGAAGTGGGGGAAGGGACTCGACCCTTTTGAGTGTGGCACCCTTGAGGTCGGAAGGACCCCTAAGAGGGTCACCCCCCAAGCTCTATCCTGACAGCAAAAGGGACCACAAAAATTCCCTAACTAGATCCAACAGGCCCAAAACAGACTGCACAATCTTACCACTCCACCTGCTGGAGACTGAGAAAAGAACTGATTGTAACAGGGACTGCACAGCTCACTTGTACTGCAGCCAAGAGTTAGTGTCTCATAAGAACATAAGCAGTGCCTCTGCTTGGTCAGACCTGAGGTCCATCATGCCCAGCAGTCCGTTCACATGGCGGCCCATCAGGTCCAGGACCTGTGTATTAGCCCTCTATCTATACCCTTCTATCCCCTTTTCCTTCAGAAAATTGTCCAATCCCTTATGAACTCCAATACCGTACCTTGTCCTATCACTCCCTCTGGAAGCGCATTCCAGGTGTCCACCACCAGTTGGGTGAAGAAGAACTTCCTAACATTGGTTCTGAATCTGTCCCCTTTCAATTTTTCTGAATGCCCTCTCATTCTTGTAGTTGTTGAAAATTTGAAGAATCTGTCCCTCTCCACTTTCTCTATGTCCTTCGTGATCTTGTAAGTCTCTATCATATCCCCTCTAAGTCTCTGCTTCTCCAGCGAAAAGAGCCCCAGTCTCTCCAATCTTTCAGCATATGAAAGGTTTTCCATACCTTTTATCAAACGTGTTGCTCTCTTCTGAACCCTTTCGAGTATCGCCATATCCTTCTTTAGGTACGGCAACCAATATTGGATGCAGTACTCCATCGCCCGATACAATGTCAGGATAACTTATTTTGTTCTGCTTGTAATACCTTTCTTGATTATTCCTAGCATTCTATTCGCTTTCTTAGCAGCCGCTGCGAATTGTGCCGACGGCTTCATTGTCATGTCCACTATTACCCCCAAGTCCCTTTCTTGGGAACTCTCATTCAATAACAGCCCTCCCATCATGTAGCTGTACTCGGGTTTCTGTTACCTACGTGTATGACTTTACATTTCTCTACATTGAACTTCATCTGCCATCTCGTCGCCCACTCCCCTAGTTTGTTCAGGTCCCTTTGTAAACCTTCGCAGTCCTCTTTAGTCCTAGTCCTAGCTTGGTGTCATCTGCGAATTTTATTACTTCACTCTTTGTCTCCGTTTCTATATCATTAACGAATGCAAGGAGGTTCTTCTTCACTCAGAGGGTGGTGGACACCTGGAACGCGCTTCCCGGAGAGGTAATAAGACAGAGTACAATTCTGGGGTTCAAAAAGGGACTGGATGACTTCCTGGAAGCGAAGGGGATAACAGGGTACAGATAGAGGTTTACCGTACAGGACATTGAGCGAATAGGGTATGGATATTTCAGGTTAGGTAGGGAACACTTTCAGGTCATGGACCTGGGGGGCCGCCGCGGGAGCGGACTGCCGGGCACGATGGACCCCTGGTCTGACCCGGCAGAGGCAACGCTTATGTTCTTATGTTCTTATTTATAAATACATCGAATAGCATCGGTCCAAGCACCAACCCAAGCACCGACCCCTGCGGAACACCACTCGTGACCTTTCTCCAGTCCGAGTAGTGGCCCGTCACTCCTACCCTCTGTTTTCTGCCCGCCAACCAATTCCTGATCCATCTGTGTACATCTCCTTCCACCCCATGGTTCTTTAGTTTCTGAAGTAGGCGTTCATGGGGTACCTTGTCGAAGGCTTTTTGGAAGTCTAAGTATACAATGGGGTCCCCTTTGTCTTTCCGTTTGTTAATTCCTTTGAAGTGCATTAAGTTCGTCAGGCACGATCTTCCCTTGCAGAAGCCATGTTGGCTTGTTTTCATAAGTTTATGCCTCTCTAGATGCTCCTCAATGCTATCTTTTATCAGTGCTTCCGCCATCTTCCCTGGGACCGAAGTCAGACTTACCGGTCTGTAGTTCCCCGGGTCACCTCTTGATCCCTTTTTAAAGATGGGCATTACATTGGCTTTCTTCCAATCCTCCGGGATCACGCCTGTTTTCAGAGATAGATTACAAACCTGCTGTAGTAGTTCCGCTATTTCCTCCTTTAGTTCTTTCAATACCCCAGGGTGGATTCCGTCCGGGCCCGGTGATTTGTCGGTTTTTAATTTTTCTATCTGCTTGCTGGGCGAGATGGACCCCTGGTCTGACCCGGCAGAGGCAACTTCTTATGTACGTCCTCAAGGCTTACTTCAATGGATGTTAATTTTTTTGCTTGGTCTCCTTTGAAGATTTGTTCAGGTTCCGGTATGTTGGAAGTGTCTTCTTTTGTAAATACTGACGAAAAGAACATGTTTAGTCTTACCGTCACTTCTTTATCCTCCTTCACCATTCCCTTCCTATCACCGTCCTCCAGCGGTCCCACCTCCTCCCTAGCCGGATGCTTCCCTATAACATATCTGAAGAACGGTTTAAAATTTTGTGCTTTCCTGGCTAGCCTCTCTTCATATTCTCTTTTTGATTTTCTAACCACGAGGTGACATTCTTTTTGGTACTTCCTGTGTTCTTTCCAGTTCTCCTCGGTTTTGCCTTTTTTCCATTTCTTGAATGAATTCTTATCCCCTATCGCTTTCTTCACTTCTTTAGTTATCCACGCCGAGTCTTTTGTTCGGCTCTTTTTGCACCCTTTTCTGAATCTGGGGATATACCGATTTTGCGCCTCGCTCACCGTGTCCTTGAATAGAGACCAGGCTTGCTCTACAGTCTGCCATTTCTTTGTGTCATTCCTGAGTTTCTTCTTTACCATTATGCTCATTGCGTCATAGCTCCCTTTCTTGAAGTTAAAAGTTGTCGCTGTGGTTCTCTTTTCCTTCGGTATTCCTACTTCAACTCTGAACTTGATCATGTTATGATCGCTGTTTCCCAACGGTCCCACTACTTCCACGTCCTTTGCAGATCCTCTTAGCCCATTAAGGATTAGATCCAGAGTAGCATTTCCAAGCTGATCCATGAAGCAGTCCTGAATAGCCTCCAGGAATCCGGTCTCCCTAGCGCATTTTGAGTTTCCAAGACTCCAGTCTATCCCGGGAAAGTTGAAGTCTCCCATAATGATCGTGTTACCGTTTTTGCATTCCCGTTTCATCTCGGCTTCCATTTCTTCATCGGTAGTTTTGTTTTGCCCAGGTGGACGATAGTACAGGCCCATCTTTATCCCGGACCCTTTCCTTCCCAGTATTTTAACCCATAGCGATTCCAATTTGTTGGTTGTCGCTGCTGTGTCCACTCTGGTCGAGTGTATGCTTTCTTTTACGTATAGAGCTATTCCTCCTCCTTTCTGCCCTGACCTGTCCTCGTGATAGAGTTTGTACCCCGGCAGTGCTATGTCCCATTTTGGCTTCCTCATTCCACCATGTTTCGGAGACTCCAATGATGTCTAGGTTCTCAGTTTTGGCCATGACTTCTAGTTCCCCCATTTTGTTCCTTAAGCTCCTTGCATTAGTATATATGCAATTTAAGTCCTGGTAATTTTTTGTCTTTGTTTCCTTTCCCTGTGCTTCGATCTTTATTTTCTTCTCCTGTGCTACAATCCTCTTATCCTCCTCCTCTGGCTCAATCCGCTCCTGTGCTTTGCCCATTGTTTCTTCCCAGCATTTCTCCCTCGTAGTATCTTCACGGGATACCTTTTCCCTAATCGTCGACACTTGGTCGACTGTCGGTTTTCCCCTTCTTCTTAGTTTAAAGCCTGTTCTATTCCTCTCGACGTTGTTTGCCAGAAGTCTAGTCCCCGCCGTGCTGCTGTCAGAGGAGTGTAAACCCCAACATTTCTGTACCAGTCTGGAGGGACGCTAAAGAATCTAGAGTTGGCGGTGGAGGAGAAGGGTACAAATAAGAGGCGTTTATGGGGGGGAGCATAGGGGAAGATAAGAGATAAAAGATATTGAGGGGCTACAGAGTGAATGCAGTTGTAAGCCAGTAAGAAGAGTTTGAACTGTATTTGGAAACGGATGGGAAGCCAATGAAGTAACTTGAGGAGAGGGTAATGCGAGTGTGGTGGCTCTCGCAGAATATGAGTCATGCAGCAGCATTTTGAAAACTGGACAGAGCAGTCAACTGTACCCTCAGAAAGCTCAACACTAGAAGCTGGTCCAGTCCCTACTGCAAGAATCTTAGAATGCTGGGACCTGAGTCCTCCAAGGAAACAGAGACTATCCCACACATCAGGTTTCAAAAACCTTCCACACTAACATAAGCCAGAGATGTGGAAAGACTTCTGAGAGTGGGACAACATAGAAACCACTAAAGGAGAACACACATACTTCTCTAAGCACCTCCTCTCAAAAGCCATACAGAAAGCCAGAAGTGATCTGCTTCCTCCATTTCTAGTGGCCTTTCCTGAGAAGGCCTCTCTACCTCTGGAGAATGGGAGAGGGTCACCCTCCAAGCGATACACAAGGTCTGCACACTATAGATGGCAGGGCCAATCCAGCCCCACTAGCAAGAGGATGACAGATTGTCTTCCCTCCTTGGCCAGTGATAAGGCTGAACATTAAATATGGCATCTATCTTTTGAGAGGCTGGTTCCCTCTGAATGAAGAAATGCTCCACTTTCAAAATGGCTACGGAAGCCATCAGATTGAACTACAGTGCGCCCTTGTGGTCCAGAATGAATTGAAAGGCCTGTTGCCCCGGCTCTTGCTTACTTGGATCAAGAACACAGTAACTGAGAAAGTCCGCTTGTACATTGTCCTTGCCTGCAATATGGGCTGCTGTGAAGACCTGAAAGTATGTCTCTGTCCACCAACAGAGGCATGCTACTTCCATCGGTACCTCCCCCTGTTTGTTGATATAAGCTACCATAGTGGCATTGTTCAACACCACCCAGATCACTTCCTACTGAAGGAGTGACAGGAATTCAAACAGGGTCAGGCGAATTGCTATGGTCTCCAGATGATTAATGGACCAAGCAGCTTCCTATGGGGTTCTGGTTCCCTGAGCTACATGGCCCATACAATGAGTTCCCTAGCTGAGGAGACTTGCATCTATAATTATAAGCATCTACTGGTGTGGCAGTGGGGATCCAGTAGCACTTCTCTCAGGAGGTGAAACTGTGCTGTCCCAGCAGGTCAGACTAATTCTTGTCTAGAGGCAGACGACTGTGGAAGACCTGAGACACTAGAGCCCACCAAAACAAGAGCGCCCATAGCCAGAACTGCATGAGAGCCCTTGCCCCAGGCACCACCTCCAGTACTGCCTGTAATGAAGCCCAGGCAATACAAGTAGTCCCATACTGTGGGAACTGGAAGCTCTCACAATCTGTGCTCAAACTTTCTCTTCCTAGTTCTCCAACACCATCCTTCAAGGCAGTGTTGAAGAGAACTCCCAGGTATTCCAGGGCCTGGGAGGGAATCAGGTAACACTTGCTCCAATTCATGACCCAGCCTAGGGTGGCCAATGTTACGCCAATTTTTAAAAAGGGCTCAAAGGGAGATCTGGGACATTATAGATCAGTAAGCCTGACTTCAGTGCCGGGCAGTGGAAACAATTATAAAAAATAAAATTGTGGAACACATAGACAAACATAATTTAATGAGACAGTCAGCATGCGCTCAGCCGAGGGAAATCAAAAAAGGTTAGGGTTCTTCAGCTTGGAAAAAAGAAGGCTGAGGGGAGATATGATTGAAGTCTACAAAATCATGAGTGGAGTAGAACGGGTACAAGTGGATCGATTTTTCACTCCGTCAAAAATTACAAAGACTAGGGGACACTTGATGAAGTTCCAGGGAAATACTTTTAAAACCAATAGGAGGAAATTTTTTTTCACTCAGAGAATAGTTAAGCTCTGGAACACATTGCCAGAGGTTGTGGTAAGAGCGGATTAGTGTAGCTGATTTTAAGAAAGGTTTGGACAATTTCCTGGAGGAAAAGTCCATAGTCTGTTATTGAGAAAGACTTGGGGGAAGTCACTGCTTGCCCTGGGTCGATAGCATGGAATATTGCTACACCTTGGGTTTTGACCAGGTACTAGTGACCTGGATTGGCCACCGTGAGAATGAGCTACTGGGCTTGATGAACCATTGGTCAGACCCAGTAAGGTTATTCTTATGAAATGATTTGAGAAGAAATAATATCATTAATGGTTTGTTTGTTATTTTGGTTCTTGTTTTGTAATATGTGTGGATTATTTTGTATATTGTGTATTTTAAATATGTTTTAGATTATAAGCTGCCTTGAAGGTTTATCCCTAAGAACATAAGAATTGCCGCTACTGGGTCAGACCAGTGGTCCATCGTGTCCAGCAGTCCGCTCACGCAGCGGCCCTACCTGTGTACGTTCTGGTTCAGCAGGAACTTGTCTAACTTTATGAATCCCTGGAGGGTGTTTTCCCCTATGACAGACTCTGGAAGAGCATTTCAGTTTTCTACCACTCTCTGGATGAAGAACTAGGGTGGGATAGAAAATTTTAAATAAACTTGGAAACTTAGAAGTGGCCAGGCTGGCCTCCACTTTAATCAGCCAGTTGTTCAGATAAGGACGGACTAGTCCCCAGGCATCACAGGTAACCAGTGACCACTATAATCTTGGAAAAGGTGCAGAAGGCCATAACCAGATCAAAAGGCAGGGCCCAAAACTAGTGGTAACGTCCAAGAACATAAGGTGAAATAACACTTGTAATGAGCTTCAGTGGGAACATGCAGATAGGCCTCCATGATGTCCAGGAACTGAGGCTATCAGCAACCTGAGGGGTTCCATTAAAAAAAAAAAATGTGGTAAATCTACAAATAAGTATTAATCCTCTTCAAAGCTCAAGATGGGACAGAAGGAGCCACTCTTCTTGGGGATCACACTGTATATGGAATAATAGCCCAGACTGCATTTTTTTAAGAGGCACTGGCTCCACAGCACCAAGCTCCTAAAGGTGCTCAGCAGCAAGTGTGAAATCCTGGTGCTCTTGCTCTGAGCCACAAGGGGAAGACATGAAGGCATCGGGAATGGAGCAGGTTAGGCTCCATGGAGTATCTCTTCTTGACCACCTCCAGAACCCACTGGTCCAAAGTGGTATGGGACCACTCATAATGAAAGAGAAACAACCTGCCCCCCTCCCCCCAGATGAGGGTGTCCTCATCAAGCAGGACAGACTGCTAGATCTCTGCCTGTATGGACTATAGGACTAGTTCTCCCAGGGCCCCCCTGAACTGGAGTCCAGCGATGGAGCACATCAGGTGGGCTGGAAACAGCTCACCCCCTGGCTCGACTTCTGGAAGTAGAGGATCATTGAGAATCCTCTGGCCTCAGCTTGCAGAGATGAAGGGGCCTACCTAGCCTCTCCCATATCCTTCACCAGATTCTCCAAGTCCTCCCCAAATAGCAAATGCATTCAAAGGGGCAGCTGGCTAAGCAGCTTCTTGGTGGCTGCATTTGCCACCCAGCGCGAAGTCACAGCCAAGCACATCAACAGAGGCCAGATGGATCTTATGCAGGCATCTGCCAAGAAGGTTGATTTAGACGCCAGGCAGGAAGCTTCTGTGGCTCTGGCAGCTGCTGCTGCAGCCAATGCAGCATGGCAACAGTCACATAGGCATCACAGATGGCTGCTTGAATGCTTGACGCCCCTACTGAAAAAGATTATGTGCAACTGCTGCTCCACCCACTTATTGTAGAGATCCCTGAGGACTGAGCTGCCCTGAACAAGAATGCTGTCGCTTTTGTGACTGCCGAAACAAAAGCATCCACTTTAGGATATGCCACTTCCTCAGGGGCAAAGGAACAAAGGCAGTCGAGAGCCCGAGCCCCCTTGACGGCCATAACTGGAGCCTTCCACTCCACCAAGATCATGTAGGTAATCACAAAGTAGAAAATGATTCAGTGGGCTCTATAAGGCTCTTCAAGACAGAATCCCCCTCTGAAAGGTTCACAGCAGGTGAACTGAGCATCCCTCTGTAACTTCATCAATGAGACAGAGAGTTCTGACTCTTCTGTTGTGAAGATCACATAGGACAGTTCCTTCTCCTCTTCCTGTGGGGGGAACATCTAAATCTGAATCCAAGAGGGACTGAGGTTCAGAAAGGACCTCCAAGTCCTCTCTTAATGCCCTAAAACTGACTGTGATATCCACCACCCCCATCCCTCCTCCTGTGGTGCTTGGAGGCCCCAGATGGAAGCATCTGCTGATCAAGGGTCCAGAATCCTCCTGCAGGGCTTTTATGACCATCTGAATCAAGATCTGGACCCAACAAACCCCAGTTCCCCTAGAGTACCTTCTGTAGACAGACCTGAGGTAGGTGGGAAAGCAACCCCCCTCCCCTTTTGGGTTCTGTGAGGGATCCGCTGCTCTATCTATCTATATATATAAAATCGGATGTATGCATGTATGTGCCGCGATCACGCAAAAACGGCTTGACCGATTTGAACGAAACTTGGTATGCAGATCCCTCACTACCCGGGATGATATGTTCTGGGGGTCTCGCGGCCCACCTGCACACGTGGGCGGAGCTACAAACAGATAATCGGATTTCACCCATTCATGTCAATGGAAAAAATGTAAAGAGCTGCCAACGCAAAAACGGCTTGCCCGATTTGAACGAAACTTGGTATGCCGATCCCTCACTACCTGGGGTGATATGTTCTGGGGGTCTCACGGCCCACCTGCACATGTGGGCGGAGCTACAAACATAAAATCAGATTTCACCCATTCATGTCAATGGAAAAAATGTAAAAAGCTGCCATTCTCACAGTAATTCAAAAACGGCTTGACCGATTTGAACGAAACTTGGTATGCAGATCCCTCCCTACCTGGGGTGATATGTTCTGGGGGTCTCACGGCCCACCTGCACACGTGGGCGGAGCTACAAACAGAAAATCAGATTTCACCCATTCATGTCAATGGAAAATATGTAAAAAGCTGCCATTCTCACAATAATTCAAAAACGGCTTGACCGATTTGAACGAAACTTGGTATGCAGATCCCTCACTACCTGGGGTGATATGTTCTGGGGGTCTCGCGGCCCACAACTCTATGTTGCTTGCTCAAGGGTGGGTTCACCCAAGAATTTATATGTTCTTGCTCCAGGAGGTGAAACTAAAATTGTTGTTTTTAATCACGTTTTGCGTTAGTTGTATTGTATTCATTTTGTCAAATATTTCACATTATAATTTGATTATTGTACTTTTTATTAAGCTGTAAAAAATTAATTTCATTCACCATTATAAAGTATCTTTATTTGAATCCATTTACAGTGTTATTGCTATATTTAAATACCCGTGCAACGCCGGGGCATCAGCTAGTGATACAATAATTTGTCAATGGCCCCCAAATCTCTTTACATTTCTTATAATTCCCTTTTTATATGGCTATTGTTCTTTCCATTTTATAAATGTGACATAACAAATCTCACCAAAAACTGTAATTGAGTCTGCTGCAATTCTTCCAATTACTTGTGATATGTTGTATGGCGACTCCTGTCATAATCAATAAAAGCTTATTATTGTTTGATGAAATTTGGCTCTTTGTTCTCATTGACATACCAAATAGAATCGTATCATACGATAAATTTCTGCATCTCAATGGCCACAAATTTGGTCTTGGAGGATGAGATGTACAGTGTTTGCATCTATGAGAAAAACTTGTTTTTTTCTTTTGCATAGAGCATTTTGGACCCCTGTTAGATTACAAAAATTAAATAGTTCACAGTCTAATAGATGCTGGCACTGTAATCTTGAAGTAGGGACTTTAGATCATTTGTTGTTTTATTGTCCCTTTATCTTAGCCTTTTGGAATTCAATTTGGGATCAAGTAAATTGTTTATTGGAGAAACATGTGGCGTTATCTTATGATACAGTGTTATTTAGTATGTCAATGAGGAAAAAAAGCCAAATATCATCAAGTAACAAAAAGCTTTTATTGATAATGACAGGAGTCGCCATTCAGCACATCACAAACAATTGGAAAAATGATAGTAGACTGAACTATAATTTCTGGTGGAACTCATTGTGTCACATATATAACATGGAAAGAACAATCGCAATACAACAAGGGAATTATAAGAATTTCAAGAAAAATCAGTGACGCGGCAGAGGGAGGAGAAAGCCGCGAAGGAGGTTTGCTGCTCTCGCTGGGAGGGTCGGAAAGGTTCACAGAGGGGGGGAGATAGGAGGGTCAGCGGGGGTTCGGCTGGGAGGGGAAAGAAGCGGTCTGCCTCGTGCTCCATTACCTTCTTCGGGCAGCAGCAGCGTTTACAATTCGCTGCTGTTGCCGGCTTCAGGCCTTGTTCTCTGCCGGGTCCTGCCTACTTCCTGTTTTCATGAAGACAGGACCCGACAGAGAGGAAGACCTGAAGCGGGCAACAGCAGTGAATTGTGAATGCTGCTGCTGCCCGATGAAGTTCAGGACATCAGGACATCGGGGAAGGAGCAGGGAGAAATCGGCTGCTGGCTTGGGGGTGAGGGTAGGGAAAGAATCGTGGAAATGGAAAAATTGGCACGATGGCTTTGTGGGGGCTAGGGGGAGAGAGAAAGAAAATAAAAATAAAAAGGGGAGGGCCAGAGGGAGAGAGAAAGAAAGGCAGAAATAAAGAGGGGTCAGGGGGAGAGAGAAAGAAAGGCAGAAAGAAAGAGGGGGACCAAGGGGAGAGAGAAAGAAAGAGGGGGGGGGGGCAGGAGAAGAAAGAAGAAGAACCAGAAGAAGGACCAGAGACTCATGAAATCACCAGACAAAAAGGTAGGAAAAATGATTTTATTTTCAACTTAGTGATCAAAATGTGTCCGTTTTGAGAATTTATATCTGCTGTCTATATTTTGCACTATGGCCCCCTTTTACTAAAACGCAATAGCGGTTTTTAGCGCAGGGAGCCTATGAGCGTCGAGAGCAGCATGGGGCATTCAGCGCAGCTCCCTGCGCTAAAATCCGCTATCGCAGTTTAGTAAAAAGGGAGGGGGAATATTTGTCTATTTTTGTATAGTTGTTACTGAGGTGACATTGCATAAAGTCATCTGCCTTGACCTCTTTGAAAACCCGCGGAATATAAATGATAATTAACATTTTCTCTGCGTACAGCGTGCTTTGTGTTTTTAAAATTTTATTGTTGGTAGATCATTTTGACTTGGCCACAAAGGTAAGGGGGAAGGAGGTAGGGGAGCTGCTGAAAGACATCTAGTAATCCTTGCAGGCTTGACTGTGCAGGGAATTATTTTTGTAAAATCATGTTTTGTTATGTGACTGGCATTATCTAGACTTTAATTTCTATGAATGAATAGAATGAAAATGATATAAAATTACTTGCTTGCGGGGACCGCGTGTTCCGGCTCACACAAGGAAGGAGGGGGTGAAAGGGAAAAAGTTTCTCTTCCTTGGAAAGATTCTGAAGTGACCTCATCAAAGAAGACCAGCACCAAATGTACAAGAAATCCCTTAAACAATGTCAAAAGAGCCCAAAATAGAAAACTCCATTATTGAAGGAATCAACTTGAAATCACAGAAGAGACAGGAAAAGGATAAATGCCTCATGGAATCCTCAGGTACAAAACACAAACCAAATTGTGAATGAAATCAGAGCAGACAGTAAGAATTATAAAATTGATGTCATCCATCTGGAAAAAAAGGCGTACTAGAAATAATGCCTCAGCAATACAATTTTCAGAAGTTCTATTTGCTCATGGTAAGGGAGAAGAAAGACTGCTAGTGATGGTGGGGGGACTGATAGAAGATATGAAAAAAGGGTGGTAGAAAGGAACAGATGGTAAAGGAGGGAGGGAAGGGTGGTGGTGGAAAGGAATAGAACAGACATTGAAAGAGGGTAGAGAGGAACAGACCCTGAAAGGAAATGTGGAAGGCAGAGTGGGGAGAAGATGCTGGAAGGGAAGAAGACAGATGCCACACTATGGGGGAACGGAGGGAAGAAAATGGGTGCTAGACGGGGACGGTGACGGGGCGGTGAATGGGATGGCAGTGGCGGTGACGGGGCGGTGAAAGGGATGGTGGTGACGGTGACGGGGCGGTGAAGGGAACGGCAGTGACGGGGCAGTGCAGAGGATGGTGGGCCGGGGACGGTGCAGTGACGGGGACAGATTTTTCCCCCGTGTCATTCTCTAATCGACATCGAGACACCAAAAAGGACTCAGCTTCTTCTGTCGAGGTATCTCGAGGCACTCGTAAGGACTCAACTCCTGATAGAGTGCGTAGACTCCGATCGAGACACTCGCAAAGACTCGACTCCTTGCATAGTGTGTGTAGATTCCAATTGAGGCACTCCTAAGGACTCGACTCCTTGTAAAGAATGACTAGGTTGAGCTCGAGGCACTGCCAAAGACTCGATTTCTTGTGATACTGCTGAGTGCTCAGGCTGAATTGCAGAAGACAAGAGTCGAGGCAGGAGTATATTTGGCAAGAATATTACCAAACTCCTGATGCATAATAGTCTGGATCAGAGCCTGCAAATGTGGAACCAAGACCTGAGGATCTGGTACATTTGGTATGGCTATAGTCTGAGGAAGATGACGAAGAATGACACTTCGATTTGGAGACATGCTTCTTGGGCAGGGTCAGAACTACCCGCGCTCTAAGGATGGCATGCCTGGAGGAGTTTGCTTAGCTATCTTACCTGAGGGAGACAGTGAGGAAAGTGGCTCCTTAGGAGAGGATTTAGCAGATTTGCTCGAGGATGACTTCCCAAACGAGGAAGGTTTGATTAAGGTCGAGGCAGAAGGCAGGAACCCCGTAGATTTGACCGGATTTGGGGTCGAGGTCGAAATCGGGGTTGGCTTATCCATACTGCTGAATATCTTCTCAACCTGAACTCGATGATGTTTAATGGCTCAAGGCTGAAGGGTAGTGCAGCGAGTACACGACTCCGGACGATGGTCAGGCCCTAAACACACCACTTATGTGGGTCAGTGAGGGATTTTGCGCGCTGACAGCGACTACACTTCTTAAATCCTGTGACCGGCCGGGATATAGACTGGAAAATAGCCGCGGCGAAATGGAAGCCCATAGGCTGAGGCCGCGGGGTAGGCCCTGCCGTGACACGAAATAAAAAAAAGACTAAATTTTTTTTTTTTTAAAGAAATGAAAACGCACAAAAAACACAGCGACCCTGTAAGAAGAATACACAAGCCACGGTGAGAGAAGGCATGAAGTAGAACTGAGTCTAGCACAGAGCTTCAAAAGAGGACTTCTCGACTCTGCGAAAAACTAAGAACTGAGACGATGCTGAGGAGGCGCACCCTATGTTGGGCGGGAATGCACTCGCGCATGCGCGGGGCGGCAGTCGCAAACTTTCTAAAGTTTTACAAGCAAGTCTGCTTGCGAGGCTGTCCGCATCGGGGCTCCGTGGACGATGTCACCCACATGTGAGAATATGCTGCCTGCTTGTCCTGGGATAATAGCTTTTCTCACTGTGACCTGTGCTGGCAATGTGCTGCAGCCTGCCTAAGCTCTTTACTGCAGCTGGAAAGAAAGATCACTGCCTCAAGCTGAAAATTCTTCAATGCTGATCTTTGGGCTGCCAACCATACGGTATCTGACCGCACCCCTACTCTCATGAACCGACGGATGCATTACCATAAGGGAGAAGGTTGAAAAATGCAGCCGGCACCCAACGAGACAATGCTGAGCCTCCTATGGATGCCTAACAGCCTGCACTCAAACCTCTGCTAAGCAGTAGGTGAGGAAAGGTAAGCGGTACGGCTCCAAGCTCCAAAATACTTGGCTAACATGTATTACCAGGGATTGGCCTGTCAGCTGCAGACCTCAGTCTGCTTCTTCTCTTCACAGGTGGAGCTGACACTAAAGGTGATAAGCTCCGAGCACTTAAAAACACTAAATAAAAAAATCGAAAACACTGAATAAAATTTTTTTTTTAAAAAGAATAGAGCAGATCAGAACACTCCTGGCTCATTTAGACAAGGGAAAACTGCAGGTGGCAGTAAAGCTCCCTGTGAAATAGGGAGGGGAGTCACAGAAAAAATCTGGAGTAGATTCCTTCGGCATATGGTTCACAGCCATGGGGAGATAACTCACTTGTCCAGAATGACACACCTATTGCACTGGAAGAGGTTTTGCACTAAAGCAAGAGTGTTATCTGCCCTTCAGATAAGCGACTCTTAATGCAACCGAATAAACTAAGAAATCAGATCTGTGCCACCAAACAATCTATAAATGAAAAAGAAAAGCAGAGATGAAGGAATGTCAGGCAGGACACTGAAGCAGACATTTTCATTTATTGCTCTTATTTTCAAGCCTCCTTCCTGCTCTCATAAAGAAGGCAAGCAAGAGGAACCCAATAATTTATAGACATTAAAGCCATTATTAATGAAGTATAAATGCTGCAAACACCAAAGAATGGGCTTAGGCTAAAACACTTTAAAATAAGCTAGGTGTTGACGAAACACTACATGTGTATATTTGATTGCAAGAAGGGCTAAAATTAAAATACATGAGGACAGAACATGAAGTAAAAAAAACAGAACCAAATGAGAAGTCTTGAAGCCAAATAGACTTCTATATGCTAAACCATTTTAGTCACCTGTAGACTCCACTCCATCACCATGCTCTGCTCCTAGCATCATGTTGACCATGCTTCCTGGTCTTGGCACTGCACTGATTGCGCCTGCCAGCTCCATCTTTGGCACTGCACTGACCGCGCCCGCCAGCTCCATCTTTAGCACTGCAGTGGCTGCACCCGCCAGCTCCATCTTTGGCACTGCACTGGCCGCGCCCGCCAGCTCCATATTTGGCACTGCACTGGCCGCGCCCGCCAGCTCCATCTTTGGAATCTCAAGTTTGTCATCTTCCTTTACAGCCATGTGCTCAGTGATCAGCAATTTATTGATGCTCTGCAGACATTCTGAAGAATTATCAAGGATCTCAACAGCCACCTTATCCTTCTCAACATAAACGGTACAAGCTTGCAGCTTTACCCCATTAACATATGTCCGAAATCTTTCAGTAGCTTCTCGGCTCCATTCCTTTGATACAGGTATTACACCTAAAAGACCAAGCAGAGAGACATCAGGTTTGATACAAGATGGATTCTCATTTAATAGTACAATATTTAAATAAGCAGACCAACATATATTCAATTAACGTTTGTGAGGTGGGCTGTTTTGAATATTCTCTGTCCTTGGTGGAGAATACATTTTTATTTAAATCTCGATGCAACAATCAACAACAACTGTAATAGACATTACATCATTACCCCCAATACAGCATTTGATAAAACCTAACAGATACCAAAATCATAGAATGACCAGAGGCCTGTGTTCTTGTTCCTCCAATCATATTGAGCAAAGACAAGGACAAATCTAACATGATCATCCCTACCTGCATTCCTACCCTCCTCTTCTGACAACAACCCTCCCCCTAGGTAGCTCCAATTCTATTGTGTAACACAATTTTTTTTTTCCTGGGCAATAAGTGTAATTTTCTAATCGTTGATGCCTAAAAAAAATATTTAAAACGTCTTATTTCCATAAAACGTTGCTTTTGTGACCAGGTTGGTAAAATTTTGGAATTTACCTATTCAAAACGTGAATGCGCACAATTTCTATTTTTTTCATTCTTATAAAGTAATAAAAAGCAACATATGAATCACAATTAACATGTATTTATATTGAAGTTAAAAAAAAAGAAAGATGACCACAGAAGATTTAGAACTGAGTAGTTTTTTGAGATTTGTGATTATATTGTCACTTTCATGAATCAGCCCCAGATGTAGTCTTCCACCATTATATTGTCCTTGGTAGTGATGTTCGAAAGTCTAGTATATTCTGAAGGAAGCACTCACCTTGCTCCTCTGAGTGTGTTCCCATCTTGAATGTCTCAAGATAAGCATCAAGGACATGGCCTTTGAGAAACATCCTATAGCCCATTTTACTGTAACTTCACCGGATTTTCAACCAACTCCATGTAGTTTTCGGCCTTGTGATTGCCCAGAAAGCCCTAAAGCACTTCAACAAAGCTGTTCCAAGCCACTTTCTCCTTCCTAGTTAGCTTCTTGGGACATTTTCTACATGCAAGGATCTTCTTTATCTGTGGTTCAACAAAGATGCCAGCTTTGACCTTTGAATCAGATAGATTAGGGAAGATGTCTTGAAGCCTGCCGACTCCTTATCTAGAACTCTGACAAATAGTTTCATTAGGCCTAATTTAAAGTGCAGTGGTGGCATCAGCGCCTTCCAGGTCTCCACTAGTGGTTCCTATTTGACAATGTTTCTCCACATAGAGAATTCAGGTTCGCTGTGGCCAGTCCCAACTTTGTTAGTGTGCCTTTGTATCCCTGCTATCCCAAACACAAAGATAGTAGGGAAACTTGGTAAAACCACCTTGGAGATACATTAGGAATGCCTCCATTTTGAAGTCTCTGATGATTTCCCAGCCATACTCATCATACTTCAAGGCGCCTGGCAAGATCTTGATGCTGTTGTAATCCTCTGAAGTGCACTGAGTGAGCTCGTGGAAGAGACAGATACTTGTTCCTGCTATGGAGTAGCTCCTGGATGAGCCGTCAATGAAAAGATGCCACTCTATTGGGATACAAGCAATTCCAATTGCCTCAGACAGACTAGTCACATTGTGGAAGAAACAGAGCCCATCCTTGGTGGGTAAAGGTGAAAAAAGCTTAGTGATGCTTCTTCTGCACACTTTCATCCAATAAGTTCCGCTGCTTGAGCCTAGACATCAAAAACTCAGCAACATCTCTGATAAAGTCATTGAGGTCTTTTTGGTTTGGATGGTATGTGTTTCTCTCATCACCTGCACCACTGATATTATAAACTGGATCTGCATCATCTCCCTCACTCTCTGACTTGCTGCTCTCTTCTCAAAAAAGTTTTGCTTTCTCTCTGGGGGAGTGAGTATGGGGAGCTCAGGGCAATGTAGAACTGGGACAATGGATGAAGGAATGTCCAGATATGTGATGGCAGATGCATGTTTGCCAGTTCAATGTTTGGAAGGGTCGACCATGCAGAAGTAGCAGTTGCTTGAATAATAATAATAACAGTTTATATACCGCAATACCGTGAAGTTCTATGTGGTTTACAAAAGATTAAGCAAAGGTACAAATTGATTGACTTTAAGAGGGTGGAAGAAAGAAAATTAATAGGACAGGAAATCCATTGTTGAGGAGAAAGTGATCAATAGGACAAGTTAATCGCTATTGAGGGGAGAGAGATGAGTGGATCAGTTGTCTAGATGCTTTAGGAACAGGTGTGTATTTAGACGTTTCCTAAATTCCTCGTAAGTAGTAGGCGAAAGCAATTGTTCTAGGTCTTTACCCCACGATGCTGCCTGGTGTGAGAGAAGATGTTCATGGTGTTTTTTCAGTTTACAACCTCTCACTGGGGGGGGGGGAAACAAAGTTGGAATGTGAGCTTCTCTTGTGTCTGTTGGCTGAGAAGGAGAAAAGGTCAGTTATGTATTCAGGGGCAAGTCCATGTAGTGCTTTAAAGCAGAAGCAGGCGAATTCAAACTTTACGTGTGCCTCCATCAGCAGCCAATGCAACTGCCGGTAGTAGGGTGTCACGTGGTCAAATTTCTTTAGCCCAAAGATCAGTCTGACTGCTGCATTTTGCATCAATTGTAAACGTTGCATATTCTTTTGGGAAATTGCCAAATAGGCGATGTTATGGTGTCAGGTCAAAACCGTGGAAGACAAAGGCGTGCGTGGACAACTGAGCGCAGTGCGGAGGCGTGCGCTGAAGAAAATAACTGTTTTTAGGGGCTCTGACGGGGGTGTGTGTGTGGGGAACCCCCCCACTTTACTTTATACAGATCTCGCCGCGTTGTGGGGGGTTGTAACCAGCCACATTTTACTGAAAACTTCACTTTTTCCCTAAAAACAGGGAAAAAGTTAAGTTTACAGTATAATGAGGGGGGTTACAACCCCCCAAACCACCCACAACGCCGCCGCGATCTGTATTAAGTAAAGTGGGGGGCTCCCCAACAAAACCCCCTGTCGGAGCCCCTAAAAACTGTCATTTTCTTCGGCGCGCACCTCCGTCTTGCGCTCAGTTGTCGGTGCGCGCCTTTGTCTTCCACGGTTTTGTCTATGAACCAATGTTACAGTAGTCAAGTAGACTTAGTACGAGGGATTGGACCAGAGTTCTGAATGCCGATGTATCGAAATAAGCTTTAATGGATCCGAGTTTCCAGAATAGTCAGTGGGTTCCTACCAAATTTTTAAGATAGCAATCCTCATGGCTCTCTTTCCCCTCTGTACCAAGGAAGGAAATTCTGCTCCCTGTAGCTGGCTTTTACAAGTTACAGAAAGTTTCACTGACCCTGCTCTATTTGTTTTCTAACTTTTATACACAGTAAGACGTCATCTCTATGAACCTATAATATTTTGCCAAGCTTGCTGTCTGACTTTCCTGAGAGTTTTCTTAGCAAATCTGCTTGTGACACCTAATTTCCCTTGTTGTTCTTGGTTTGCATAGTCACACCTCGCCTCCAGCCCCCCTTCCCCCCAACTATCCAGCCTGCTCTTTGTTTTAGGGAACTGGCTGTGCCTATGTTTCGTTTCCTTGATAAGGTGCTCTTTTCTGGGAAATCACATGTTGCATTTCTCTTAGTTTCTGTTTCTGCTGTTCAAGGTTACACAGTAGTCACGTACTGTGTAAAAAGCTAACAGTACATTATATATTCTTCAAGGCTTCCATCTTGTCTTTATCCTCCATTTTGTGAACATTCTTTCTCACCCAATCTTCAGTGTACAACAAGAGATGAGCTAAATTATATAATTTTAAGTCTGGGATGGCCAAACCCCTCTTCCACAGTGATCTATTATATAGGACCAATGGAGAATGTATTTTTATAGCAATAAAAAGGAGCATTTAACCTAAAATAAAGAATTCTTAAGAATCTTTTTGTTTTATTAACATCCCTAAATAAATGCCACCTCCCACTAGAAAGATGAATGCTTACAAATTGCTAAAGTGGAGCAAATGGTTCACAGTTTAAAAACAGAGGCTGAACACATCCTCCCACAATAAATAGATTTTGGGGTTTTTAAAAAAATCTTTATTGAGTTCCCAAAGCTAACAAAAATGCAATACAATATCTATACAGATAATAGTAATCATATATGCACTTATAATAAATCAGAATCCATACAACATTAAAAAAAAACCACCCAACCAACATTTTCATAAGGGAATAGAACCAAACAAAAGAAATACCGCCCTCCTGCCCTCCCTCCCCCTGGGTGTGTGTGTATTATACCAACAGAAATAAAGGAAAAGACAACTATAATGAATCCATAAAAGATGTCAATGGGCCCCAAATTAACTTGAATCTCTTAGTATGCCTAACGTGACCATTTATTTTTTTTCCATCAAAACGAGACATCTATTAATTGTCAGTCCCACCCCCAATCCTGCCCTAGCCCCGCCCCAATTTCTTCCATTAATTTTTCATGTATTATGTAACCAGACAGGCATCGTGCCTGACCTGGTTCCAGCTAAAGTTCCTGCTAAGACACAAAAGAAAACCCGGAAGGGAATGGACAAGGATTGTTCTAGGGATGATTTGCAGGTTAACCACCAGGGGGGAGCCTGAAATCTCCAAGGATCTCCTGGAAGAGCAGTATCTAGGTCACCACAGGAGGAGCCCAAGAGCCCCAGGCAGGTCTGCTGACTCAGGTAGAATAGGGCGTGCCCCTGGAGTACAAAAACCAGCAGCTGAGAGCAAGCAGACAGGCAGGCTAGGGAGAAGGTTCAGACCTTTCCTCCCTGAGAGTCTCCTCGGGCCAAGCAGGGATGATGCAACCTCACCTATGGAGGTACAGGAGGCTGGAGAAATGCTGGAGGAAGTTCTTTCTGATGCTGATCTTCCAATGGAACTTGACAACCTGCCTGAGGAAGTAAGTCCTTGTGAGGAAGCCATGGAGGTTGGTCTTTCCATCAGCTGCAAGTCCTAATTGGCAGAAACAGTGAGTGTGTTTTCAGCTCCCTTTGATTGAAAGTGACTGTGTGCTGAACCTAGACCTTTTGGGATTTTTGCTTTTCTTTTTCTTTTAGGAAGCTGATAGTGTCTGTTTTGGGAGAGGTTTGCTGTTACCTGGGAGGGCATTTTGTAGGCTATATTATAGCTAAATGAAAGCAAACCTGTGACACTCTCCTTGGCCTGGCAGTTTAATGTAAGGCTGCCAGAGGCTTCACTAGAGGAAGCACTGTGTACAGTGAATTCAGTGACTTGAACTCCATTTTTGTACTAAACTGTACAACCTGTTTGGGAGCAGGTTGCATTGAGCTCTGAGGTGAGCCTAACCTCAGGGAAGGATAACCTGAAAAGGAAATAGTAAGGCAAGCAGTTGAGCTTTATTATTTGAACTGTTTATTGCTCTCACTTTTGAGTTTGGACTGTTTGAAGGTTTATGGTTTACTTACCTGTTTGTTTGGATTCATGATTTTCCTGATTTTTATGTTTGGAAAGAATAAATCTGAGGTATTTTGATTTACTACCTTTTTGGAACATTGTGGGTTTTTTTTATTTTTTAATGGTGTCAGTCCAAGCCTGCAGGGTGACTCCAGTCCGGGTCACACGCAAGTGCTATTATATCTTGTAACCACTGAGGGGTGCTGTTGAGTCCCGATCAGACCACAGTACGGGTTACAATACATATCTTATTAATTCATAAGGGTAACCATAAAAAAATTTTTTTTTTTTTTTAAACCTCATGGATCCAAGATGGCCACGGTTAGACTTGTCTGAGTTGCACGCTCAGAAGCCCACTCCTGATATTATTCTTTACTTTCTTATTTCATTCCTTAACTACAATGCCAAAGCGGAGAGGGAAGAGCTCTGCTGGGACCTCACGTAGCTCTTCCTTGGCCGGCTATGGTGACATAGAGGGGCTTTTGCGGCGTCCGCAGGTCACCCCTTCAACTACATCGGAGACGCCCCAGGAAAGTGGAACCGAGGCGGTCTCCCTGGGACCTGACACCACTCTGATTCCTGATGTTAGGGCTCCGCCCCCATGCCCTCACAGTGCCAGCTCCCCGTGAATGGAACAGTGCCTAGGAACACAGGCACTGCAAGTCCGTGAGGCCGATGAAATCTTAAACGGTGGAGCTGTGCTGGACTTGTCTCTTTTGGAGGGAAGTCCGAGTTTGGATCCTGAAGTCATGACCTATCGTGGAGACGGATCTTCCAAGGAGGGTGTACAGCGTGGGACAGAAGCAACTAACCAGCACTCTTTGGGGACATTTTCTTTCCCTCAAGTCCAGAAACCTCAAGAGGTAACTTTAGACTCTATTTGGGACCTTGCAGCAAATCTGCCTGCATTAATTAATCCTCAATTTCAACTTATGGATAATCAATTAAAGGCTCAAGCAATTGATATTAAAAATTTACAATCTGGAATGCTTGAATCAAAAAACTCTTTGGACAAAGTGAATCAGGAATTGACTTCGGCTAAAAAGACTCAAGAAACTTTGATAAAAGATAATTTGAATCTTAGGAGGAAATTAGAATCCTTGGAAAATCTGTAACATTCCAATAACATTAGATTAATTAACTTCCCTAGAAGTGCTGTGTATTCTCCTAGGAAATGTTAAAAAGATTTATGATGGAGGTCTTGGATATTACCGAGGAACAATTGCTTCCTTTATCCCAGGTTTACTATTTACCAGCAAAACTTCAAGATCAGCAGCAAGGAATTGCTCCTGACTTAAATGTAACAGAATTGCTTGAGCTGTCTGATAGTGAAGCTGTTACACCTGCTACATTGTTACTGACAGTAGCAATGCCACCAGATAAAAACTGGCTTATGAAGTGTTTCTTTAAGTATAAGCAGAAGTCTTTTTTAGGTTTAAAAGTACAAATGTAAATATATCCGGATTTGGCCAAGGATTCCAAAAACGTAGGAAGGAATTTTTGTTGTTGATACCGGGGGTTCTTGTATTAGGGGCAACATTTTAATTATGTCACCCTTGTAAATGTGTAGTGTGATATTCTTCACAAAAGTATGTTGTTGTTTTTTAACCTGCTCAATTGACAACTTTCCTATCACAGTCGTGACTGGAGAAGGAAAAAGATAAGATCTAAAAGATAAGTTTAAAAGCCCAATATAGGTAATGAGCTGAATATGTCAACTTGATTTCAGCCAAGTCAACCATTTGAGATCTTCATTAAATGTTTCTTTGATTCCGTTAAGTTTAATCTTGGAACCTACTAATTGAGGACTAGTGCTAGATTAATCAAGTATTGTTTCTTTATGCATTATTTTGTTTAAATAATTACTTTCTGCTTAAAGCTTTCTGTACAAGTTTATGCTTGATTGTATTAATATGAAAATGATAAATAAATTAAAAAATAATAATAAATTAAAAAACTACAAAGCACACTATACGCTAAGAAAATGTTAATTATCATTTATATTTGGGGGAGAGTCAAAGATGTCAAGGCAGATGACTTTAAAATATGCAATGTCACCTCAGTAACTATAGAAAAATAGACAAATATAGTGCAAAATATACACAGCAGATATAAATGCTCAAAACTGACACATTTTGTCCACTAAATTGAAAATAAAATAATTTTTCCTACCTTTGCTATCTGGTGATTTCATGAGTCTCTGGTTGCGTTTCCTTCTAACTGTGCATCCTTTTTTCATTTCTTTCTTTCTGCACTGAGTCACAATAATTGTCCCTTTCTATTCCCTCCCTCCTTACTTCCTATGTCCTTAGTGCCCCCAGTGCCTCCTTCCCATGTCCTTAGTGCCCCTTCCTATGTCCTTAGTGCCCCTTCCTATGTCCTTAGTGCCCCCAGTGCCCCTTCCTATCTCCTTAGTGCCCCCAGTGCCTCCTTCCCATGTGCTTAGTGCCCCCAGTGCCTCCTTTCCATGTCCTTAGTGCCCCTTCCTATGTCCTTAGTGCTCCCAGTGCCTCCTTCCCATGTCCTTAGTGCCTCTTCCTATGTCCTTAGTGCCCCCAGTGCCTCCTTCCCATGTCCTTAGTGCCCCCAGTGCTCCTTCCTATGTCACCTTCACTGCCTTCCAGCCTTTGTTCCACCCCTTCCCCCGAAGCTAGCCAGCCTACATTCCTCCCTCCCTGCTGCGCTAAAGCCAGCCTGTCTCCCTCCAGCGATGAAGCCTGCCCCTCCCCAGACCAGCCCCCGCAGCTGCTCCCTACTGCCACTTCAAACACCCCCACAAACACACAGTCTGCCGCTGCTGCCGACTGCCGACACTAAAGCAGTAAGGCCCAGGCGCCAGCCCACAAATCTTCTTCCAAGAAAAAGTTCCGGGCCAGCCAGATTGATCCAAACAAGTAGGGACATCCAGTTTCCAAGCACACCATCTCCAATTGGCTTACTGCTTGCATCTCTTTCTGCTATGCTCAGGCTGGACTGCATCTAGAGGGTCGAGAACTTTTGCTTTTGAAGGAAGAAGCGCCGAGGCCGCGCCGAGACCAGCGGCAGGGCACCAGCAGCGGGGCTCCAGAGCACAGCTCTGCCCCTCCCCCAATCTAGCAGGAGAGAACTTTTGCTTTTGAAGGAAGAAGCGCCGAGGCTGCGCCGAGACCAGTGGCAGGGCACCAGCGGCGGAGCTCCAGAGCACAGTTCCGCCCCTCCCCCGATCCAGCAGGGGAGAACTTTTGCTTTTGAAGGAAGAAGCGCCAATGGCGCGGGGCTGTTCGGCGCGCCGGCAAAGGCGCCTGCACCTTAGTGAGCGCCTTTGTGAAGCGACTGCAGGGAAGCCGACCGGACCTGGTGCAGATCAGACATCCACTACAGCAGTCTGCACTTCTCTCCAAACTGGTCCTTACACTGCATGATAAGTATAATCTAGCTACTGCATGACAAATCAAAATAGTGATAAGACCAAAACAAAAAAAAAGGAGGGGGGTTATCTGTTGTTAAGAAATAATAGTATAACCTATTGTACTGTTTATTTTAAAACCTATTGCTAAACAAAAAGTTACCATTACTCAGTACGTATAGCCTTTAAATCAGAAAGTATAGCCTATTGTAAGAAATCAGAAAGTATAGCCTATTGTAAGAAAAAAAAAAAAAAGGGGGGGGGCTATCTGTTGTATAGCCTTTAATCAGAACGTATAACCTATTGTTAAACCTATTGCTGAACAAAGTTACCATTACTCAGAACATATAGCCTTTAAATCAGAAAGTATAGCCTATTGTATCAAAAACTAAAATAACGGAAGGATCGGGAGCGGAGTAAGCCGCCAGAGGCCAAGATGGCGGATCCCGGGGCGCCCCTGTCGCCGGAGGCTCCTCACTCCTCCTGGGTTACCGCAGTCACAGCAGAGGTTCAGGCTGCCCTGGAGAGCTCTCTGGGGGACAAACTCCAGCGCATCCTTGATAAACTGGACACGTTGGACCAGCGCTTTGACTCCCTCACATCAGAGGTCAAGGAGACTCAGCAGCGGGTGAGTGCTGCTGAGGATCATGTCCAGCAGCTTGCCCAGGAGCAGTCCGCCCACACTACAGCGTTGGCGGCGTTGCGTGCCAAGGTGGATGACCTGGAGCATAGGTCCCGCCGTAATAATCTTCGGTTTGTTGGCCTGCCTGAATCGGTGCGGGATGTGGAGCTGGGGGCGTTATTGGAACGCTGGTTGCCTGAGTCTTTGTCTTTACCATCTTCTTCGGGCCCCCTGAGAGTGGAGAGGGCACATCGCTTGGGGCAGAGGAGAGAGAATGCCGACAGACCTCGAGTGGTTATCTGCCGTATCCTGAATTATCATCACAAGATGGAGGTCCTGCGTGCGTTGCGGCAGGGCAAGAAGCTCTTGTATGACAACAAGCAGATTCTTTGCTTTCGGGACTACTCGGCGGAGGTCTCTCAGGCACGGCGCAGGTTTTCACCTCTCTGCACCCGTCTCATCCAGCGCCACATTGCTTTTTCTCTGCAGTACCCGGCGCGCCTGAGATTGACACATCTGGGTAGAGCTCATCATTTCGACACCTTGGAGGCTGCCCAGCGTTTTGTGACGGAGATGATGACTGAAGACCCACCTCCGGGAGCTGCTGTGGACTGAGGAGACCCATTTTTGGGGACTGGTCTGTGGTTTGAGTTTGGACTGGGGGTTTCTCTCTTTTCCCCCTGTGTGGGGTCCCTATGTTTTTTTTGAGGGACTGCCTGGTTGGTGTGTGTGTGGATGGAGGGGGGTTGACCTGGTTGTTCTCTATTAGGTTGGGTCTGTTCCTGTTCTGTCTGGTTTGAGACTGGTTCTGGTTGGGAATTTGGATGGTGAGTGGGCTTCGAGGGTTGGTGTTGTGGCTGTGGTGTTCGGGGAGGGGAGGGGGGCTGAGGGTCTTTGGGGGTTTGGATGATGGAGGATATCTCTTACTATTCTCTGCGTTTAGGGATTTGTGGGTTGGGGGGTACTGGTCATTATCCCGTGGGAAGGTGTACCTAGTTTCCTGGAAGTGATGCCCTTTTTGGGGTGTCTTGGGTATAGATTGGGTGAGGGTTTGTGGTGGAGGGGGGATAGTGGGGTGGGGAGGGGGGGAGTTGGGGGGTGGGGGTGGGTCTTGCTGGGTGTCAGGGATTTGGTGGAATTTTTTGGGGGGGGGGGTGGGTTGGGGGTTTCTGTGCTAGGGGTTTGACTTGGTGGCAGGGGTATGGCTTGATTCTTGGGGCAGGAGGGGGCGAGAAGCCGGGGGAGCGGTGGCTGGGACGCTTCTCTGGCATTATACTGGTTCTTTCTTCTTGTGTGACTTGGCTATTGAGAGGTTTACTCTGGAATACACTTTAACTTCTTGGAATGTTGGGGGGATTCACTCCCCTATTAAGCGCTCCAAAATATTGCAGCGTTTAAATCGTTCTAAAACCTCTATTGCCTTTTTACAGGAGACCCGTTTATCATCAGTGGAGCATGCCAAGCTCTGTACCTGGTGGGTGGGTTCCTATTTGGAGGCGCCCGCTGTGGGGGGAAAGGGAGGTGTTGTTATTTTGTTTTGTAAGGGTCTTCGCCTACTCACCCAGAAAGTGCTCCGCGACCCCAGCGGGCGTTACATAGCTGCCTTAGTGTCCCTTGATAATCGGCCACTTTTGCTCTGCAATGTTTACGCTCCTAATAATCCTTCGGCCAGGTTTTTTAGGGGGCTTCGCAATCAACTCTTACAGTTTGGAGATGTTCCGATGCTGGTGGGCGGGGACTTTAATGAGGTACCGGACCCAAAGTTGGATCGCTCTGCTTCGTCAGGCAGAGAGACCTCTAAACTTTATACGGGTGGCCAACTTATGGAATCCTCCTTGGAGTTGCTTGATGCGTGGCGGGTGCTACACCCGTTGGAGAGGGATTACTCCCACTTGTCCAGGGCGCACGGGACGCTTTCCCGAATTGATTTTATCCTTATTTCTCGCGCGCTGCTTCCCCGGGTACTGGGGGTTACTATGGGTCCCATTGAAATATCTGACCACGCTTGGGTGGGATTTCGGTGGACTTGGGGAGACTCTCCGAACAACAGAGTGTCCTGGCGGTTTCCCTGCTACCTGTATAGGGATACCCGTTTTCACGAGTTTTTGATTCAGCGCTGGCGGGATTTCCAACTTAATAATCGGCAGCATCGTGATGATCCCATTCTCTACTGGGAGACGGCTAAGGCTGTTTTAAGGGGGGATGTCATTTCTTATGTGGCCAGGGAGTCGAAGCTGAAGCATAGGCGGATTCTGGCGTTAGAGCGGAAGGCGACTGTGTTGAGACGCCAGTACGGTAGAGCGCCCTCATTCCAGCTTCGAGCGCAACTTTTGGAGGTCCAGCAGGAACTGAATGAATTGTTGCATCTCCGGGCTCTGCGGACGAGGGAGTACTTTAAGTTTCATTTATTTCGATTTGCGAATAAGAGTAGTCGATTGTTGGCCCGCCTGGCGCATCCGAGGGGAGGACCTGAGAGCATATCGGTGCTTCGGGGCCCTTCTGGGAAGCTGCATCATAGGCCGGAGGAGATTTGTGAACTGTTGCAGGAATTTTTCGCTGAGGTGTATAAAGATCCTGGCCCTGAGCTTTTGGATGGGCAACTTTACCTTGACAGCCTCGATTTGCCTAGCTTATCTCAGCGGGAGGGGGCCGTTTTGGATCTTCCCATTACCGCAGAGGAGGTGGAAGGGGCGATTGGGGTCAGTCCGTTGGGAAAGGCGCCGGGCCCGGATGGGTTTCGGAGTGAGTTCTATAAGTTGTTGGTGACGGACGTGGCGCCGGTGCTGGCTGAGGTTTACAATCTGAGTGTTGCTAAGGGCTTTCTCCCTCGCTACGTAAATCTAGCGTCTATTGTAGCTCTCCCTAAGCCTGGTAAGGACCCTCTTTTGCCGGAATCGTACCGTCCTATATCATTGTTGAACTATGAGGCGAAGCTTTTGGCTAAACTTTTGGCTACCCGCCTGGCGCGCGTTTTGCCATCGGTGATATCTGACTCTCAGGTGGGGTTTGTGCGGGATAGGCCGGTGGCTAAGAATATCCGGCGCATTTTGTTAGCGTTGGAACGGGTGGGACAGGACGGTAGCCCCGCCATGCTCATTAGTTTTGATGCCGAGAAGGCGTTCGATAAGGTGCGTTGGGGCTACCTTTTTGCGGTCCTGAGGTCGTACGGATTGGGCCCCTTCTTTTTTGTGCAATCCTGGCGCTGTATAGTGATCCAGAGGCGAGGATCTCGGTCGGTGGGACTTGCTCGGGTTTTTTTCCTATTTGCCGAGGGACTCGCCAGGGCTGCCCCTTGTCTCTGCTCCTGTTTGTGCTTTCTTTAGACCCGCTTCTTCGGGAGCTTCAGGGGAATGCGGATATTCGGGGATTGGTCTTGGGAGATTCCCATTTTAAACCTGCGGCGTTTGCGGATGACCTATTGGTCTTTTTAACGGAGCCACAGCGATCTTTGCCAGTATTGTTGGAAAGCCTTCGGGAATATGGAGATTTCTCCGGTTTCGCCTTGAATTTCGCGAAATCTGAGGCGCTGGCTTCCTCGGCTCACCTTCGGCGGTTTTGGGGGGATAGTTTCCCGTTGCGCTGGGCTGACTCCTCCTTTAGATATCTGGGGATCCTGCTGACTATGGATGTGGTCCAATTGTATTGTCTTAACTTGGATAAACTCCTTGCGGATACTAAACGGTTACTAGCCAAATGGCAGGCGTTGCCGCTATCTTTGTTGGGACGAATTCATTTATTTCGTATGGTTGTCTTCCCGAGATGGCTCTACGTGCTTCAGACTCTTCCCCTTTCTTTGTTGCAGAGGGATATTCGTTCCCTCACCTCCCTCTTGATCCGGTTTTGTTGGGGTGGACGACGACCTAAATTGAAATGGTTCCAGTTAGTGGGGCCTGCCTCCGGGGGTGGTTTGGGGGTACCTGACATCAGGGTTTATAACCAGGCCTGTTTGCTTCGTCATATTAGTGATTGGGTACCTCTTTTTATACGGATCTTGCTCTGGAGCGAGATCACTTCTATCCCCTTCATCTATTGTATCTTCTTCATGCCCCGTTATCTAAACTGCTGCGACTTTGTAGGCGTAGTGTCTTGTTTCGGTCCTTGTGGACAGTGTGGCATCAAATCCTTCGGTTGTGGAATCAGGACTCTCATACTAGTGCACTTCTCCCGTTGGTGGGGAATTTAGCTTTCCCCCCGGGGGTGGGACCTTCCGTGTTTGGTCGTTGGAGGGCTCGGGGGGTGGAACAGTTGCGGCATGTTCTGCGGGATGATGGGACTCTCTTAACTGGTGCTGAATTAGTGGAGAGGGGGGTTCCTGAGCTTGGGCTTCCTTTTGCTTATTGTCAACTTAGTCACTACGTGGCTTCCCTCCAGGGGACTTCTTTGCAAGAGGATTTTGGGACCCGGCTCCATACTTTTTTGACTGCAGATCCGGATTCCAAGGTATCTATCTCTGTTTTGCATGGCCAGATCCTGGCTCTTTGCCGCCGAGGGTTTTCCCTGGTATTCTGGAGGCATGGCAGCGGGACTTGGGGGGAACATTTTTGTTAACTGCCCTTAGACGCACTGCGGGCTTGGTCCATAGTGCTGAATTGCGTGAATGTCATTTTCGCACTGTCCTGAGGGCCTATGCTTCCCAGAGTCAGGCGTACCATATGGGTTGTATTGATACTCAATTATGCATCCGCTATTCGGTGGAGGTAAATTCTTACTTTCATGGTATTTGGAGTTGTGAGGGGATTCAGGTATTCTGGACGGAGCTGGCCTCCTTTTTACAGGGCTTGTTGCGAACCCCTGTGCCAGTCTCAGTGCAGTCTATGCTGTTTGCCCATTTCTCTTTCTTGAATATGTACACTTCTTATGAAAAGTTATTTCTAAGTAAATGTTTTATTTTAGGGAAGAAATGTATCTTGTGTTGCTGGCTTTCTACTGAACCACCTTCTTTCTGGTTTTGGAGGAATCGCCTTCATGAACTTCTGGGTTGGGAGGCCCGCTTGGCCTGTTCTTCTCGGCGCCGGAGCAGAGACTTTGTTCACACTTGGACTCCGTATTTGAACATTTTGGCTCCTGAGAGTCGTAGTCGTGTTCTGAATAGACTTCACCTCTGATTCAATGCTTTTATGTGTCTTAGCTGTTCCCTGCCTATGCATTTGTTTTTTGTATCTGGGTGGGGGGATGGGGAGGGGAGGGTGGGGGGTTGGGGATTCTTGCTGTGGGGTGGGGGTGCGGTGGGTCCGGGGAGGGCATAAGAGTCCAGTCCTCCGTGGGTGTTTGATGAAAATGCATACCATGGTTGTTATTACTTTTGTATTTACTACTGCTTAATAAAATAGATTTGAACAAAAAAAAACTAAAATAAAATAAAATAAAGGAGGGGCTATCTGTTGTTAAGAAATAATAGTATAACCTACTGCGCAACAAATCACTTGCCGGTAGTGCAGTACTCCGGTGATTCAGCAACAGATAACACATAGCTAACGCATAGCGAGCACACAGCGAACAGACTAAACAACACCCAGCAGGCAAAACAGGCAAACCAACCAACTCACACCAACAACCGAAATACAAACCCAGGTATTAAAAAAAAAAAAAAAAAGACCAAGAATGGCAGGGAAGACGAGTAGCACCAAGACTACAATCAAGATCAACCCCCCCAGCTGCTGAAGAGATCCAGATGAAGGCCACAGTCTCCGTGCAGACTGAGGACCCCCCTCCCCCCGATGGACGGCGGATATCTCAATACAGACTGAAGCTGAACCTCACCTGAAGACTTCAGTCTCTGTGCAGACGGAAGAGGACACCCAGCAACAACTCAACAGGGACATCCTACAGGAACTGACAAGTCTGAGGGAAGAAGTGCAGCGGCTAAGAAGTATCTGAGAGAACGAGGCTTTCATCGATGGAGTCCTCCTAGAACTATCTCAGGTCTCTGAGCAAGGGCAAGAAGTCAGGCCAGCTGGGGTACAAGAAGAGACTAGAGACGAGGGCACCTGGCAACTAGTCACCTCAGCAAGTAAACAAGAAGAGACTCGAGACAAGGATACCTGGCAACTAGTCACCTCTGCAAGCAAACACAGAAGGCGGTCCGCGACTCCTCTAGAGCAGTGTTTTTCAACCGCTGTTCCGCGGCACACTAGTGTGCCGCGAGATGTTGCCTGGTGTGCCGTATGGTCAGGGCCGCCATCAGGGCAGTACCACCAGTCTAGGGAGAGGGGCGGTCCGCCCCACGTGGACAGGAGAGAGCTGGACGGGGGACCCGCGGAGTTCAATACATCTCGAGCCGCGAGGCTCGTCTTCTGTTCCTGCCTGCCCTGCAGCTAACATATAGCCGATCGCAAGCGTTCCCCGATGTCAGCGCTGACGTCGGAGGGAGGGCTTAAGCAAAGCCTGCCCTCCGACGTCAGCGCTGACGTCGGAGAATACTTCCGTTCGGCTATTTGTGCGCGGCAGGGCAGGCAGGAAGCAGAAGACAAGCCTCGCGGCTTGAGCTTCGTTTTGCTGAGAAAGTTGCAAAGATGGGCTGGGAGGCAAACACGGAACACAAAAGGGGGGAGGGAGTGCATTTTGGACACAAGGCATGAACTTGGGAGAGAGGAAGGGAGGGAAAGAGATGCTGAGGTGGGGGAGGGAATGCGTTTTTGGACACAGAAAAAATGGACTTGGGAGAGAGGAAGGGAGGGAAAGAGATGCTGAGGTGGGGGAGGGAATGGGTTTTTGGACACAGAAGGCATGGACTTGGGAGAGAGGAAGGGAGGGAAAGAGATGCTGAGGTGGGGGAGGGAATGGGTTTTTGGACACAGAAGGCATGGACTTGGGAGAGAGGAAGGGAGGAAAAGAGATGCTGAGGTGGGGGAGGGAATGCGTTTTTGGACACAGAAGAAATGGACTTGGGAGAGAGGAAGGGAGGGAAAGAGATGCTGAGGTGGGGGAGGGAATGAGTGTTTGGACACAGAAGGCATGGACTTGGGAGAGAGGAAGGGAGGGAAAGAGATGCTGAGGTGGGGGAGGGAATGCGTTTTTGGACACAGAAGAAATGGACTTGGGAGAGAGGAAGGGAGGGAAAGAGATGCTGAGGTGGGGGAGGGAATGCGTTTTTGGACACAGAAGAAATGGACTTGGGAGAGAGGAAGGGAGGGAAAGAGATGCTGAGGTGGGGGAGGGAATGAGTGTTTGGACACAGAAGGCATGGACTTTGGAGAGAGGAAGGGAGGGAAAGAGATGCTGAGGTGGGGGAGGGAATGCGTTTTTGGACACAGAAGGCATGGACTTGGGAGAGAGGAAGGGAGGAAAAGAGATGCTGAGGTGGGGGAGGGAATGCGTTTTTGGACACAGAAGAAATGGACTTGGGAGAGAGGAAGGGAGGGAAAGAGATGCTGAGGTGGGGGAGGGAATGAGTGTTTGGACACAGAAGGCATGGACTTTGGAGAGAGGAAGGGAGGGAAAGAGATGCTGAGGTGGGGGAGGGAATGCGTTTTTGGACACAGAAGAAATGGACTTGGGAGAGAGGAAGGGAGGGAAAGAGATGCTGAGGTGGGGGAGGGAATGGGTTTTTGGACACAGAAGGCATGGACTTGGGAGAGAGGAAGGGAGGGAAAGAGATGCTGAGGTAGGGGAGGGAATGCGTTTTTGGACACAGAAGAAATGGACTTGGGAGAGAGGAAGGGAGGGAAAGAGATGCTGAGGTGGGGGAGGGAATGCATTTTTGGACACAGAAGAAATGGACTTGGGAGAGAGGAAGGGAGGGAAAGAGATGCTGAGGTGGGGGAGGGAATGAGTGTTTGGACACAGAAGGCATGGACTTTGGAGAGAGGAAGGGAGGGAAAGAGATGGTTGTGTACACGGGGAATAGAAGAAAGGAGAATTTTTGGTCATAGGGAGGGAATGAGGTACAGATAGTGGCATACCAGGGTGGGGGGGGGGCGGTCTGCCCCACCCCGGGTTTACGTCCCAAGGGGGTGCACAGCTGGCCACCCTCCAGTGTTGTCCCTAGGCCGGCAAACTGCGGCTCTTTAGCCACTTGAGTGCCACCGCCGCCATCGGGAACAGGCCGGCGCCAAGTTCTCCCTGCTTTTCCCTGTGGGGCCGGCCAACTCTCGCCACTCGCGTCAATTCTGACATCGAAGAGGACGTTCTGGGCCAGCCAATCGCTGCCTGGCTGGCCTAGAACGTCCTCTCCGACGTTAGAATTGACGACAGGTGGCGAGAGTTGGTCGGCCCTTCGGGGAAGAGAAGCAGGGAGAACTCGGTGCCAGCCTGTTCCCGATGGCGGCAGTGGCAGCCTATTCCCCAGTGGCGGTGGCAGCATTATAAAATACTTTCTTTGTGTTTATTTGATTCCTATATATTTATATATAGTCAATATAGGCACAGTTAAATTTTTTAACTTTTTCTAATGGTGGTGTGCCTCGTGATTTTTTTCATGAAACAAGTGTGCCTTTGCCCAAAAAAGGTTGAAAAACACTGCTCTAGAGTATCTTTAAGCAAGCACAACAACCTTACATCAACTCCGCAGATCACCCTGAGCAACAGATTTCAGCTCCTACAAGAAAGTCCCGCCAGCAGAACTAAGGAGGACATTCGGGAAGACATCCAAGAGTGCAATCTCGAAACCCAGCAGATGACCCCAAATCATGAAGTAATGAATCAGCACCCCCTCAAGAAATGCAGAGTAGCTGTCATTGGGTCATTGGGGACTCTATGCTGCGGGGAACTGAGGGGCTGGTATGCAGACCTGATCTACAAGCAAGAGAGGTCTGCTGTCTACCAGGAGCCAAGATCCGGGATGTGAATACCTGCATAGGCAAGATAATCAAGCCCCAAGACCACTACACCCAATGCTCCTCATCCACGTTGGGACAAATGACAGCCAGGAACTCCCTGGAGCAGATACAGGAAGACTTCAGAGCCCTAGGAGAAAAACTGAAGCAAATGGAAGTGCAAGTGGTCTTCTCCTCAATCCTACCGGTAAGAGACAAAGGGAGAGCCAATGAAGAACGGATCAAGAGGACTAACGAGTGCTAAGGGGTTGGTGCAAGGAGATGAACTTTGGCTTCTTGTACCACGGAGGGGCACTTCAAGGACTGCATGGGCCTGATGGCCTACATCTAACCAGAAGAGGGAAAAACATCCTGGGATGACGCCTGGCTCACTTGCTTCAAAAAGCTTTAAACTAGGTGAGCCGGGGGAGGGGACCCACACTCACACAAGTTGGGTAAGTAACTCGGTGGTAAGAAATCACACGAATACTAAAGGGGACAGAGGGAGGGAAGAAGGCAGAGTGAAAGACAGAGACTTAGTATCTGAGGTAAGTGTAAGGGTATATTCTTTATAAGCTTATTTTGCTATGCAAGAAATCACACAAAAACATTGTCTCTTTTTGTTATCTGTAACTATGACTACTGGCTGTGGAATTTCCCACCACCCTCCCTGTGTTCATGAGAAATGAAACCTATCTTTCCCTATAAGCTACACCCATTACTAGCTTGACTGGGCATGGACTATAAATATGTGATGTTGGTCTAAATAAACACTTCATCTTTCTTTGGCTATGTGTGTGTGTGTGTGTTTTCTGTCCCTGGATGCATCTGTAGTCAGGATAGCAGAATGAGGTGAATACCAACTGAGACCTAGTCGTTTCAGCAGGGGGCTTGCTCGGGAGTGGAGCTGGTGCCGGGACTCTAAGTGAGTATCTGTTTTCTAGTGCTCACTGGTCTCTGCCCTCTTCCACACCCTTATTTGATTATTGAGGCTTTTGGCAAGATTCTTGAGGTTTTTGACCCTTCGTGAGTTTATATTGGGCTTTTGGAAAGTCCATAGTGGTGGTTTTGGCAACCGCACAGATTACCTGTCCTTTTGGGAAGGACTGCTCTAATTCAAATCTGTACAGCCTTGCTTGTTCTGCTGTTCTTGCATATTCTTTTTCTTTCTATTGCATTGTATATTACGGTGTCTTGTGTATAAGGTAAGGTAAGTGAGATTTGTACTTTGTTCTGGGTCAGACAGGCACTAAGAATCCTCCCCTTCCTAAGAACGATGAGCTTTGAGGAAAAAAAAAACAACCACCAAGAATTGTAGCTTTGGTATCTGCTCTTTGTTGAACAGAGAAGCGTGTCTGAATTACGTTACTAATTTCTGTCTGTGAAAAAAAACAAACAAAATGCAATCTGGCTTTTCTTTTGTTCGCTTGAGAAAAAAAAGTTCCCCACACTGTGCCTCCATGCCTTCCAGTGAGATAGAAGGCGGGCTTTTGGCCGCCCCCCTTTTTCTCCAGAGAAGGAAGGAGGGAGGATCCAGCGTGCCTCAGTACTCTCTGGCCAATTTAATGGCAGTATGCGAGATAAACAGAGGACTGATTGCATGGCTGAGGGCATGAAGAACAAAGGATTCTTCTTTAAGTAGTTTCGGAACTCAGGTTTATTTGCATATTAAAAGGGTTTATTGAGAATTTGTGTACACCCCCTCTCTCAGACAGCAATCCTCTGGAAAAGCCCTTAGAGAGGATCCTGCAGTGATAATGACAGTGTGTCTGGTATTAAGAGGAAAGATAAGAAGCAAATGATGAGTATTGAGACTCCACCTAGCTTCTGGCCAAAGTTTAGTGAGGAAAAAAAATTGGCTATGTCCAAAACAAAGGGGATTGCAAAGAGGTAAAAAATCTGCCCATGAGACCCCTTAAAGCACAGTTACTTACCGTAACAGGTGTTATCCAGGGACAGCAGGCAGATATTCTTGACTGATGGGTGACGGCACCAACGGAGCCCCGATACGGACAATTTTAGAGTGATTGCACTCTAAGAACTTGGAAAGTTCTAGTAGGCCGTACCGCGCACACGCGAGTGCCTTCCCGCCCGACAGAGGCGCGCGGTCCCCAGTTAGGATAAGCCAGCTAAGAAGCCAACCCATGGAGGTGGGTGGGACGCAAGAATATCTGCCTGCTGTCCCTGGATAACACCTGTTACGGTAAGTAACTGTGCTTTATCCCAGGACAAGCAGGCAGCATATTCTTGACTGATGGGTGACCTCCAAGCTAACAAAAAGAGGGATGGAGGGAAGGTTGGCCATTAGGAAAACAAATTTTGCAAAACAGATTGGCCGAAGTGTCCATCCCGTCTGGAGAATGCATCCAGACAATAATGAGATGTAAAAGTATGAACTGAGGACCAAGTAGCAGCCTTGCATATTTCCTCAATAGGAGTGGAACGGAGGAAAGCTACAGATGCTGCCATAGCTCGAACTCTATGGGCCGTGACAGAACCTTCCAGTGTCAGTCCGGCCTGAGCATAACAGAATGAAATGCATGCTGCCAGCCAATTAGACAACGTACGTTTAGAAACAGGACGTCCCAATTTATTCGGATCAAAGGACAGAAAGAGTTGGGGAGCTGATCTGTGGGGTTTCGTACGCTCTAGATAGTAAGCTAGAGCCCTCTTACAGTCCAAAGTATGCCGAGCCTGTTCACCAGAATGAGAGTGAGGTTTCGGAAAGAAGACAGGCAGAACAATGGATTGGTTGAGATGGAATTCAGAGACAACCTTAGGGAGAAACTTTGGATGTGTACGCAGAACCACCTTGTCATGATGAAAGACCGTAAAAGGTGGATCTGCAACTAGTGCATGTAGTTCACTGACCCTCCTGGCAGAGGTAAGAGCAATAAGGAAAAGTACTTTCCAAGTGAGAAACTTGAAAGGAGTGGTAGCCAAAGGTTCAAATGGAGGCTTCATTAAGGCGGAAAGAACCACATTGAGATCCCAGATAACAGGAGGGGCTTTAAGAGGTGGTTTCACATTGAAAAGACCCCGCATGAACCTGGACACCAGGGGATGAGCTGAGAGAAGTTTTCCATGAATCGGCTCATGAAAAACAGCAATGGCACTGAGGTGGACTCTGATGGAAGTAGACTTAAGGCCAGAGTCAGACAAAGAAAGCAGATAATCCAACATTGTCTCCACTGCCAGGGATGTGGGATCAAGATGATGAATAAGACACCAGGAAGAAAATCGTGTCCACTTCTGATGGTAACATTGCAGAGTGGCTGGTTTCCTGGAGGAATCTAGAATGGAACGAACGGGCTGAGACAAAAGAGTATCATGAGAAGTCAGCCCGAGAGATACCAAGCTGTCAGGTGCAGAGACTGGAGGTTGGGATGTAGAAGGGTCTCCTGATGCTGTGTAAGCAGAGAAGGAAACAGTGGAAGAAGAAAAGGTTCCCTGGAACTGAGTTGAAGTAGAAGGGAGAACCAATGTTGCCTGGGCTACCTCGGAGCAATCAGAATCATGGTGGCTCGTTCCCTCTTGAGCTTGAACAAGGTTCTCAATATGAGAGGCAGAGGAGGGAAAGCGTACAGGAACAGATTGGACCAGTCGAGGAGAAATGCATCCGCTGCCAGACGGTGAGGAGAGTAAAGTCTGGAGCAAAAAAGGGGCAGCTGGTGATTGTGAGGAGCTGCAAAAAGGTCTATCTGAGGAGTGCCCCATTGAGCGAAGATGGACTGTAGAGTGAAAGGATCGAGTGCCCACTCGTGAGGCTGGAGAATTCTGCTGAGCTTGTCCGCTAAGGAATTCTTTTCTCCCTGAATGTAGATAGCTTTCAGGAATAGATGGTGATTTATGGCCCAAGTCCAGATCTTCTGGGCTTCCTGGCACAAGAGGCGAGAGCCTGTCCCACCCTGTTTGTTGATGTAGTACATCGCAACTTGATTGTCTGTGCACAGCAGGAGGACTTGAGGAAAGAGAAGATGTTGGAAGGCCTTGAGGGCATAAAACATCGCTCTGAGTTCCAGGAAATTGATGTGATGCTTCATTTCCTGAGCTGTCCAAAGTCCTTGAGTTTGGAACTCGTTCAAATGAGCTCCCCAGGCGTAAGGGGAGGCATCGGTGGTGATGATATGTTGATGAGGAGGTAGATGGAAGAGAAGACCTCTGGAGAGATTTGAGGATATCAACCACCATTGTAGAGACTGACGAAGAGATGATGTCACAGATATGTGACGTGAGCAAGGATCCATCGCTTGGGACCACTGGGTAGCTAGGGTCCATTGAGGAGTGCGCAGGTGAAGACGTGCGAAGGGTGTGACATGAACTGTGGAGGCCATGTGACCCAAGAGTATCATCATTTGCTTGGCAGAGATGGAATGTTGTGGAAGCACCTGCTGACATAGAGATTGAAGCGTTTGAAGACAGTTGGATGGCAGGAACGCTCTCATGAGGACTGTGTCCAAGACAGCTCCGATGAATTGAAGTCTCTGAGTGGGGATGAGATGAGATTTGGATAGATTGATCTCGAACCCAGAAGTTGAAGAAACAGGATGGTTTGGTTGGTGGCCAGGAGAACAGTCTGAGATGAATTGGCCTTGATTAACCAGTCGTCCAGGTAAGGAAAGACCTGAAGGTGGTGAGAGCGTAGAAAGGCAGCCACCACAATCAGACATTTGGTGAACAATCTTGGAGAGGAGGCAAGACCGAAGGGCAGCACCTTGTATTGGTAATGACAACGATTGATCATGAAGCGTAGGTACTGTCTGGAGGCCAGATTGACCGGTATATGAGTGTATGCTTCTTTGAGATCGAGGGAACATAGCCAGTCACCTTGATTGAGAAGAGGGTAAAGAGTGGCCAGAGAAAGCATTCTGAATTTCTCTTTGACCAAGCATTTGTTTAGATCGCGAAGATCTAGAATGGGTCTGAGATCTCCTGTCTTTTTGGGAACTAGAAAATAACGGGAGTAGAATCCTTGCCCCTTTTGATCTAGAGGAACTTCCTCTATGGCGTTCAGAAGGAGGAGGGATTGAACCTCTTGAAGAAGGAGGGAAGACTGAGGAGTGTTCAAAGCAGACTCTTTTGGTAGACCTTGGGCAGGAAGAGTCTGAAAGTTGAGAGAGTAGCCGTGGTGGATGATGTTGAGGACCCACTGGTCCGATGTGATGGTTTCCCAACGGCTTATGAAATGAGTAAGGCGTCCTCCTATAGGCAGCGGAAGATGGGCCGATGGAGGGATACTGGCTATGTCCTGGAGAACCAAGACAAAAGGGTTGTGAAGGTTTTTGTGGAGGAGGAGGCTTCACCTGTTGTTGCTGTTGTGCAGGTCTAGTATTTTGCCTTTGTTGTTGCCTCTGACGCCTGGGTTGTTGAGCTGCCGGTGGCAAAGGACGAGCCACAAATCGACACTGGTAGGCCGATTGCTGACGAAAAGGCCTGGTAGGTGGGGTCTTCTTTTTTGTTTTGAGGAGAGTATCCCACCTAGTTTCATGAGCCGAAAGCTTTTGAGTAGTGGAGTCCATGGATTCTCCAAACAGCTCATCCCCCAGGCAAGGTGCATTAGCCAGTCGATCCTGATGATTGACATCAAGTTCTGACACTCTGAGCCATGCCAGTCGGCGCATGGCCACCGACATAGCTGTGGCCCGAGAGGTCAGCTCAAAGGTGTCATAGATCGACCTGACCATGAACTTTCGAAGTTGTAAGAGCGATGAAGAAGTTTGGCGAAAGGCAGATTTTTTACGGTCAGGGAGGTACTTCTCAAAAGCAGTCAGATTTTGTATGAGATGCTTGAGATAGAATGAGAAGTGGAAAGCGTAATTCCCTGACCTGTTGGCTAACATCGCATTCTAGTACAACTTCTTGCCAAATTTGTCCATGGCTTTACCTTCTCTGCCAGGAGGGACTGAGGCATATACACTAGCTCCCGTGGATTTCTTTAGAGTGGATTCCACTAATAGAGACTCATGTGGGAGCTGTGGTTTGTCAAACCCAGGAATCGGGATGACTTTATATAAGGAGTCTAACTTGAGGGGGGCTCCAGGTATGGTCAAAGGTGTCTCTAAATTCTTGTAAAACGTCTCTCTCAAGATGTCATGGAGAGGTAATTTGAGATATTCCCTTGGAGGTTGGTCAAAATCCAGTGCATCAAGAAAAGCTTTGGATTTCTTTGACTCAGCCTCCAAGGGAATAGAGAGAGAGTCACACATCTCTTTTAAAAAAGATGAGAAAGAGGTTACATCTGGTCTAGAGGATGGGTCTAAAGCAGAAGGATCCTCATCACCAGATGAACATTCCCCTTCAGAGAGAAGAGGGTCCTCTGAGTCACCCCACAGATCAGGATCCCGAACCTGAAAACTGCGGTCTCGAGATTCCGGTGTGGAGGGTTCCAAGTGTCGGGATTTGCGTGCCGACTTACCTGACCTCATAGACACGGTACCGGGAGACATTAAGGGCTGCATCGGTGCCGAAGTCTGAACAGCCTGGTGTTGAGCTCTCGGTTCCGGTGCGAGGACTGGCATGGAGACCGAGGAAGCAGAATGTAGCGGTACCGACAAAGTGGATGCCGAAAGAAGGGGCTGCTCCACTGTCGGTACCGGTGGCTCAGACCGGACCGGGACCGGAAGGCTCGGTGCCAAAAGTGCAGGAAGGAGTTGTTGCAACTGTTCCTTAAGCTGCACCTGCAGGACAGCGGCGATCCGCTCGTCCAGCGAAGGCACCGGTACCGCCTTTTTCTTCTGCGGTACCTGCGGTGCCGCTCTACGCCCCGAGGATGAGGAACCCGAGGTCGAGGGGCTCACCTCTATTGGGGCGGAGCGCTTCCGTGGACGCCTCGAGGTCGGCAGGACTGGGCTCGCTGCTACTGAGACCGGAGGATGCTCCAACGGGGAAGGCTTCTTAGCCGGCTTACCTGAGGGATGCGACGCCGACGCGGTATCGCGCGGTGTCGACGAGGTGGGTGCCGACTGAGACGGGGCCGATGTCGGTGCCGGTGCCGCAGAGTCAGACATCTCGGCACCAAACAATAATTGCTGCTGGATCTGCCGATTTTTCAGAGTTCTCTTTTTTACGCACAGCGGGTGCAGGTAGATGCTCGATGGTCAGGACCAAGACACTGTAGACACCAGTTGTGTGGGTCAGTGAGTGAAATTGGTCGTGCACACCGCTGGCACTTCTTAAACCCGGGTTGAGGGGGCATGAAGGTAAAAACGGCTTCTGCCAAATCGAAGGCCGAGGCCTCGATGGTGGCAACAGGCCCCGCCGGGGCGAAATTGAAAGAAGTGAAAAAAAAAAACAAAGTTTTTAAAAAAAAAAAAAAAAAAAGAAAATAAAAGAAAATGAAGGAAATAATATTTCCTTAAGGGTTTACGCGAGCGGGAAGGCGATATGAAAAAAGTCTTCAATAGCCGTTGAAGAAAACGCGTCTTCTTAGCTCCGCGGAAACTAAGAAACTGGGGACCGCGCGCCTCTGTCGGGCAGGAAGGCACTCGCGCGTGCGCGGTGCGGCCTACTAGAACTTTCCAAGTTCTTAGAGTGCAATCACTCTAAAATTGTCCGTACCGGGGCTCCGTCGATGTCGTCACCCATCAGTCAAGAATATGCTGCCTGCTTGTCCTGGGATAAACTATTTATCTCCTCCCTGTAAAACCCTCGGGGGAGAGGGGATGTTCGGAGAAAATAATTTGAGACGGTGCCTTAAACAGAGATGGGAGGAGCTGAACGGGTCATTCAGCATAGGACGGGAAGGGAGGGGGAGCAATAAGCTACCATAGATAAGATTCAGGAAGAAATACAGTCTTTTGGCTTTAGGAGACATTAGCATTCTTTTATAAAGCTGTGGGTGTGTGACTTTTGCTGGCACCAATTTAAGGTGACAGAAGAACACTATCGCCTGTATATTAAAAAAATCTAAGAATAAGATTATTGCCAAAAGTTACATGCACATTTTGAAGTTTGAAGAGAAATAGGAGCCCAGCACAGTCATGCTTGGACTGGATTAACTCTCCTAATCTTATGGTTTAGTGACATTTAGATAAATTCAAAGGAGCTTTAAAAAAAAAAAAAAAAAAAAGTCAAAGGCTTAGTATTTGGAATTTAATCGAGTTTTTAACTTGGACACTTGGTCAAAGAAAGCACTGGGGAGATGGAAGAAAAAATTTTGGGTTAGAAACATGGGAAAGGTTGTAGCTATGGCTAATGTGGATTTGGTGACAGGATAGTGTACGTTGCTAAAAAGGGATGTGTTACATGTTTAAAGGTATGTGCATGTATTATGTCCTTATTATAAGGGATATTCTAGTTGGAATAGGCAGGTGTGAGTAAAGTTCCAAATTATTTTTGTTTAGGTAAGCTCTTTGGGGGTAGGAACTGTATACAGCAACTATGAATTGGCACTAATTCATATGTTCTAGTGGAAAGTGCAATGTTTCATTTTTTTTGTTTTACAGTACACTGTACAAGTCTCTTTTACAGGTCTGGGAGATGCAGCTTGTTGGCAACTGATTTACCACCGGTATCTGGCAAGGGGCGTTTCCCCTATCACTTTTCTTTTTTCTTAACAGTGGGTATGTGTTTCCTTATGATGATGTGAAGGCAGGCAATACATAGCTATCTTGGATCAGTTTTGGCACAAAGAATCTTTTGCTGAACTGAAACAAAATAAACAGGCAGAACAAGTTGTGCTTCAAGTAACCTTGAATTGACACTGCAATACTTCATACTACCTCTGTATTTAACCCTGGACACTGTATTGTGCTTTACCTAGTAAGATCTGCCTATTTCTGTAGATTGAAGCCAGTTGTGACTCTGCATTATCTCTTATGACTGTGTGACTTGACTGAAGACACGCCCTATGAATAAAATAGGCAGAGCAATGGAGCCCATTGACTAAATTGTTTGTTTTCTCTTTCAGGAGTTCAAGCATACGTTTAAACTCCAGACCCTTTTCTGATTATTGTGCCATGTGTTACATGAAAATTTACTTTGCAAGTGCTATGTTCTATGATGTTGTTTTCTTCTTCCTTTTGTATAATTGTGTTTATTTGCAGATTTAAGTTCAGCCCTGACTCCATGACGGATGACAGCTAGCTTAAGGCCTACTTGAGCTCTATGTTTGTTTGTGCCATGTAATCTCTGTGTTGTCTGTCTGTTTGGTTTGTGGGGTACCCCGGAAAACATACCATTGGCCATTTTTTGAGTTTTTTATCCCCATTTTTTGCATTTTTGTTGTTTCCTATCTAAATTGCAGAATATCTTTTTTAGTTCTTGTTTTCATGGCCAGAGCGCTACTTAGTTAGGGGTTATATTATTAAGACAAAGGTTCTATACAGTGTTTATTCCATGGTGCCACTGGATCTGCTCAATTCACCCATTTCTTGCATAATGGTTTTTTTGTGCTCTACACTGAGTATATCCTTATGGTCTCTCTTGAATGCCTTACTAGTTGTGCGCAACCCACACCATCTTATTACCCTGTCCTCTTATGAACATTGTGTATCTGCCTATTGTCAATCATTCTCGTACTTATATCAGACAATGTCCTTCTTTGACTCACCTCCCTGGACTTTAGCTGCTGGATGATGATACCTGAACTCCTTTCAAGCTGGTGTGTGTCCCTCCCTGTCTGTGCAGATACCTTTCTCTCAGATTATGGACCTTACCAGTTTAAAGAGACTGATACCCCTGCAACACCACATCCTAATCTTTTAATTTCTTGGACAGGTATTGTTTACAAATGTTTGAGTGTAACTGGCAGCTTGTGGTTTATCGCAACCCCCACCTGGTGCCTTTAGCAGGTGCTGAGGGCCCCCTCATTACCCTCCTCACCCAGTGCCTTTGTATTTTGATGCACGCATGTTATTTGATGTTGCTTACGGTCATGGTACTGCCCCTCATACTGTTCCTCGATTGGCAGCATTATTATCTCCAATGTGTTCTCTAGCTTAATGCCTTTCCAGCAATGCCCCTATGAGGATACCTTCACTCATGGAGGAGCCTGTCCTTTATGGGAATGTTTCTCATGTGCTATTTTCTGTTATGTTTCCCCTGTTTTTCTGCACATATGAAAGTAGATTTTGTTTTTCCTGTCACAACTCGGACAGTTTGCTGAATCTATAGACCAGACTCTTAATGTCAGCACTTGTTTTGTCTGTGGTGGCACCGGTATGGGAGAACAGTGCTATGAACACAGATAGATATGCTGGACCTGCCTTCACAGACCTTCTCTTTCATGTCAGCCCCACGACATCCACTGTGGGCCTTGCGGACTTCCATTATTGCATCTTCAAGTTACCAGGAACTCCTCTTCAGTACCTTCTCCATGGAACTTCCTATGCCTGATGGCCAGCTCCTGATGATTGATATTGGCTCTGTGGCCTGTTTGCTTACCCTTGGCTGACTGCTCACCAGACTGTTACATGTGTACTTGGATCCATCCCAGCTCCTTTCTGTTACTGCTGGCCGATGGCGAATGCCTGGGAGCCCGTGTTCGACACTAGGGATCGCCATAAGCAGTTAGTACTCTCCACCCCATACAGATTGGAAAATGGGGTGACAGCTGGCCTGCTGAATGGATCATTGCTGCTTATGGACCTGCTACGTGGGCAAAAAGATGGCTCCTGGGGTTGTCGGACCCCAATCTACCTGCTCAACTCCATACTTCACTTGCAGGCTGTTCTTGAACTTTTGCACTGCCATGTACCAGAATCGCCTGTCTCTAGATTACTTGTTGGCTGTGGCAAATTCCACCTTTCTAACTGTTGCCTTGACCTTGATGATGATGGTACTGTGCTCGAGGTAGCTGTGGACTGCATCACCACACTGGCTCATGTTTCTCTCCGAACCTGGCATGGCCTCCCTGCTGACTGGCTCTTTCGCTCTTGGCTGCCTGCCTTGCCTGGTTTCTGTGATTCCATGATATTGTCAACTCTGCTATTCATCGCTCTACTGTAGCCCTGGCTAGTACCTACCAGTCCCTACCACAGACCCCCGATCTTCCCAGCAGCTTTGACCCCCATGTCTATATTTGCTGTTCTTGGTGCTTTGCACATGTGAAGGATATTTGCTGTTCTTGGTGCATTGCACATGTGAAAGAATTATTTATTATTTATACTTCTTTTCCGAGGTTTTCTCTACCTATATTGATCTCAGATACCTTAGCGGAGTATCTTTCTCTCCACGCTGCTGCCATACGCTTATGATGTCATCTTCATGACGTAAGGGGGGATTGTAAGGGTATATTCTTTATAAGCTTATTTTGCTATGCAAGAAATCACACAAAAACATTGTCTCTTTTTATCTGTAACTATGACAACTGGCTGTGGAATTTCCCACCCCCCTCCCTGTGTTCATGAGAAACGAAACCTATCTTTCCCTATAAGCTACACCCATTATTAGCTTGTGACTGGGCATGTACAAAGGGGGGGGGGGGGACGACTATAAATATGTGATGTTGGTCTGAATAAACACTTCATCTTTCTTTGGCTATCTGTGTGTGTGTGTTTTCTGAAGTCAGGACAGCAGAACGAGGCTAATACCAATTGGGACCTAGTCGTTTCAGTAAGCAATCAAGTCGGCAGAGTGGGAGACAAAGGAAAAGATGGAGACTCCATCTTGGGGTCAGCAGGGAAAACTCGCTTGGACAGGATGTCAGGGGGGAGAAATCGCTTGGTCACTAAAGGAGACCAAGGCATCAGAAGGGGTGACAAAGGCACGAATGAAGGGGATAAACTATCTCAACCAGTAAACACTCCACACAAAATGAAAGAATGGTCAGCCATGTATGCTAATGCCTGTAGCTTAGGCAACAAAATACTAGAACTGGAAATGGAAATGAGAAACACTGACCCTGATGTAGTGGCGACATCAGAAACTTGGTTCTCGGAGTCCCACAGATGGGATATGGTCATACCAGGAAGATTTCATGGTGACACCAGGAAATACTTCTTCACCGAAAGGGTGATTGATTGATGGAATGATCTTCCCCGCCAGGTGTTCGAGGCCAGTAGCATGCTCGACTTCAAGAGCTGATGGGACAAACAGGTGGGAGTACTACAGAGCTATGCTCAAACGATAGATACTCCAAGGAAGAAGGGTTCTTGAATAGGCAGACTAGTTGGGAGGGAGGGTTCTTGAGTGGGCAGACTTGTTGGGCCATCGACCCTTTTCTGCCGTCATATTCTATGTTTCCATGAGTCACAGCCCATAAAGTCAGAGCCATGGCGACATCAGTAGCTTTCCTTAGATCTACTCCTATTGATTCTAAACCTTCTATTTCTTTATCGGAATAAAGCTCAGAATATAAAGCTTTATAAAATTTCAAAAATTGCTTCAAAATATTTCCAATTTGAGAATGAGTATTACGCTTCTCATCTTTTAATAGCCACAATTTTTACTTTTCTTTTTTTGGCTTTAAGATAATTAGCCAATAATCTTCCCACTTTATTTGAGTTTTCATAATACAGAGCTTGTTGAGAAAACAAATCTTTCCTAGCATATTGTGAAGAAATCTCAATATATTTATATTTAGCTTTCAAGAGGGCCTGTAAAGTAGTATATTCCCATTTTGAAGCCAATTGTGATTCTAAGGATCAAATATTTTGTTCCAAATTAGAAAATTCTAATTTCTGCATTTTCCGTATGTGTGCCACGTAAGAAATTATTTGCCCTCTTATCATAGTTTTAAAAGCATCCCAAATGGTTTCCAATGAGACTTCCTCTGAGGTATTAAATTGAAAAGTCAACCATTTTTTGTTTTATTTCCTCAAGAAAGTTTGAATCCGCAAACAGTGTATTATTGAATCTCCAAACAGGTCTAGTAGTCATTTTCACCAATTTGGCACTCAATTTAAATGCCTTTTATTTTTTTTTTTAACAAAGATGGAAAAGACTTAAAACCTTTAGAAGAAGACACAAAACATGAAGCAACTTGGTGATCCAAAAATAGTTTCCAGTTCTATAGTTTTATTAGAATTTGTTATACTGCCTGGACTAATTTACAGATCTTAGTGGTTTACAATCTTAAATCAGATTCAAGTAGGAAAAGAACTACAATAAAGAAAGGACACATTCATCAAAGACAACTCAAACTGAAAGAGATACTGTAAATAACTGAGAAGTAAAGTAAGAGGGGAAGGTTGGTAAAATGGAAAATGAGAGGGATGGAGGGAATGACAGTGGATTATGCTGAAGTAATCCTATGTGGGGTCTTCAGTGAGACTATGCGCTTGATGAAAAAGCCAAAAAGCACAGTTACTTACCTTAACAGGTGTTATCCAGGGACAGCAGGAAGATATTCTCACATGTGGGTGATGTCATCCAAGGAGCCCTGATGCGGACAGCCTTGCAAGCAGACTTGCTTGCAAAACTTTTAGAAAGTTCGCGACTGCCACACCGCGCATGTGCAAGTGCCTTCCCGCCCAACATAGGGCGCGTGTCTCCTCATTTCAGATAGCTAGCTAAGAAGCCAACCAGGGGAGGTGGGAGGGTTGTGAGAATATCTCCTGGTGTCCCTGGATAACACCTGTTACAGTAAGTAACTGTGCTTTATCCCAGGACAAGCAGGCAACATATTCTCACATGTGGGTGACCTCCAAGGTAACCAGAATAGGATGGTGGGAGTGTTGGCAATTTAGGAGAATAAATTTTGTAAACCTGCCAGGCCAAAATGGCCATCCCATCTGGAAAAAGAATCCAGACAATGAGAGGTGAAAGTATGAACCAAGGACCAAGTGGCAGCTTTGCAGATTTCCTCAATAGGAATAGATCTAAGGAAAGCTACTGATGTCGCCATGGCTCTGACTTTATGGGCTGTGACTCGACCCTCTAGATGAAATCCAGCCTGAGCATAGCAGAAAGAGATGCAAGCAGCCATCCAGTTGGAGATAGTGTGCTTGGAAACTGGATGTCCCTACTTGTTTGGATCAAAGGAGACAAAAAGTTGAGGTGCAGATCTGTGAGGCTTAGTGCATTGCAAGTAGAAAGCCAAGCACGCTTACAGTCCAGAGTATGAAGAGCTGTTTCTTCAGGATGAGAATCAGGCTGTGGAAAAAACAGTGGATTGGTTGAGATGAAATTCTGAAAACACTTTAGGTAAGAATTTAGGATGAGTATAGAGGACCACATGTTCGTGATGGAATACTGTGAAAGGTGGGCCTGCTACTAAAGCTTGTAGCTCATTGACTCTGCGAGCAGATGTGAAAGCAATGAGAAAAACCACTTTCCAAGTAAGATATTTGAGATGAGTCGAAGCCATTAGTTCAAAAGGAGGCTTCATCAATTGAGCAAGAACAACATTGCAATCCCAAACCACTGGAGGCAGTTTGAGAGGTGGCTTGACATTGAAAAGTCCTTTCATAAATTTGGAAACCACAGGATGAGCAGAGAGGGGTTTCATTTCTATAGGCTGAAGGAAAGCAGCAATTGTACTGAGATGGACTCGAATAGATGTTGATTTGAGGCCTGATTGAGATAAATGAAACAGGTAATCCATAACTGAAGACAAGGAGGTAGATTGAGGCTCCTTGTGATGAATGGTGCACCAAGCAGAAAATCTAGTCCATTTCTGGTTGTAACATTGCCTAGTGGTAGGCTTCTGAGAAGCCTCAAAAATGTCCTTGACAGTTTGAGAGAATTGGAAATTGGCAGTTACGTTGAAAGGTACTAAGCTGTCAGGTGTAGATACTGCAGGTTGGGATGAAGGAGAGACCCCTGACTGTGTAAGCAGAGAAGGAAAAACTGGTAGAAGTAGTGGCTCCCTGCTGCTGAATTGAAGTAGAAGGAAGAACCACGGTTTTCTGGGCCACTGAGGAGCTATGAGAATCACGGTGACATGAGTTTGACAAGTGTCTTGAGAATGAGAGGAAATGCATACAGAAACTGGTTCGTCCATTCCAGAAGAAAAGCATCTGCATCGAGGTGATGAGGAAAGTATATTCTGGAGCAGAATTGAGGCAGTTTATTGTTGTGGAGAGATGCAAAGAGATCTATCTGAGGAGTCCCCCCACTGAGGAAAAAATGTGATGGAGAGGCGAGGAATTGAATGTCCATTCGTGAGGTTGCAGAAGACGACTCAATTTGTTTACCAGATAATTTTTCTCTCCCTGAATATAAACCGCTTTTAGAAAGGTGTTGTGAAAGATTGCCCAATTCCACACCTTTTGAGTTTCCTGGTAGAGAGGGAGAGAACCTGTGCATCCCTGCTTGTTGACGTAGTACATGGCGACTTGATTGTCTGTCCGAATGAGGACTACTTGATCGTGGAGAAGATGCTGAAAAGCTTTTAGAGCATTGACGATCGCTCCGAGTTCCAACAGATTTATGTGACACTGACGATCCGTGCTGGACCAATGGCCTTGAGTATGGAGACCATCGAGATGAGTCCCCCAAGCATAGGTTGAGGAATCTGTCATGAGGACCTTCTGATGAGGGGGCGTTTAAAACAGTAAACCTCTGGAGAGACTGGAAGAGAGCATCCACCAGTGGAGAGACTGTTTCAACGAAGGAGTCAATGTAATGTGCTGAGAGAGTGGGTCAAAAGCCTGCACCCACTGAAAGGCCAGGGTCCACTGAGGAATTCTAAGGTGCAGTCTGGCAAAAGGAGTTACGTGAACTGTAGAGGTCATGTGACTTAGGAGAACCATCATGTGTCTCGCTGAAAGTGAAGTGAGGGATGCCACTTTGAGATAAAGTTGAATGAGAGCATCCTGATGTTGTTGAGGAAAGAATGCTCTGAGTTGCACAGTATCCAGTACTTCTCCGATGAACTGTAGATTCTGAGAGGGCTGTAGTTGGGATTTTGGAAAGTTGATTTTGAACCCAAGCTTTGAAGGAACCAAGTAGTCCGTTGGGTCGCTACAATAACCTCCTGAGATGTTGAATCTTTGATGAGCCAATCGTCCAGGTAAGGGAAAACCTGAAGACCATGGTTTCATAGAGCTGCTGCTGCTACCACCACTAGGCACTTGGTGAAGACTCTGGGAGATGATGCCAGGCTGAAGGGGAGCACTCTGTACTGAAAATGATGATTTCCCACCCGAAATCTGAGGAACTTGCAGGAGGTTGGATGAATGGGAATGTGGGTGTAAGCCTCTTTGAGATCCAGAGAGCATAACCAATCATTATGATCTAGAACGGGATACAAGGATGCCAGAGACAGCATCCAAAACTTTTCTCTGACAAGAAATTTGTTGAGTGCTCAGAGATCCAAAATAAGTCGCAGACTGCCCGTCTTCTTCGGAACTAGGAAGTAACGGGAGTAAAAACCCCTGCTCTGCTGTTCCAGGGAACTTCCTCGATGGCACGGAGACGAAGCAGAGCTTGAGCTTCCTGAAGAAAAAGGGTGGTCTGGGATGGATTGGAAGGATACTCTCTTTGGGGAAGATCTGGAGGAATCTGGATGAAATGAAGAGAGTAACCTTCCCTGATGATACAGAGGTCTCACAGGTTGGCTGTAATGAGCTCCCATCAGTGGGATGCAGAAGCTTCTTTTCCTTCACTTGGTACTTGGCATCAAGGTCCTTCGGTGCTGTAAAGGATGTCACTGAATCCAGGCACTTCCTTGGTGTTTGGTCCAAGTGAACTCAACTTGCAGGCCTGCTAACAGCGCATGACATCAAGGAAGGTGAGATCACCTCAATGCTGGAACATCACCAGTATCCAATGCAGTTCCAGAGGCCATAGGGACCAATGCTCTTGATGCCAATATGGAGGAATTGGACTTCTGGAGGGTAAAGAGCCTTCCTGGGACCACCCCTCTGTATTTCACGATCCTCTTCTGCATCTGGGTACAAAGAGGACAAGTTACTGAATCATGGTTCCTCTCTAAGTATTTCAGACATTCATCATTGGGATTGGTGACCAACTGGTTGCAGTACACAGGGTACACTTCTTGAACCCACTGGCAAGTCTCTGGGACATCATGGGGAAGATAGCCACAGTGAAATCAAATGACTCAACGGTGCTGAGAAGATAAAACTACCTCTACAATGAAAAAGAAAAAAGCACCCAGCCAGGGAGTCCAGGCAGAAAACGCTACAGAAGGGATAGGGAAGAACAATCACTCAAGAGCAGGAAGCAAAGAGCAGGAATCAGGAAGAACAATCACTCAAGAGCAGGAAGCAAAGAGCAGGAAGCAAAGAGCAGGAAGCTAGGGGCAGCGTTGAGAGTAAGCTCCGCCCACCCTCCACTGCGTCAGCAGAGTCATCGCCCGAACTCCCCCTTAAAAGGGGAGGCAACGGCACACAGCCATTTAGCGGCAAAGGCAAAGGCACTCGCCTTAGCGAGAGCACCTTTGCGAAGGGCCTCAAGAAGGGCCGAATCACCAGGGAAGGACACAAGGGAAGGAGAGCAAGGTAATGACGCAGCAGGCACAGAAGAGAGCACACGCACACAAGCAAAGGTAAGGTAAAGACAGCACACACAAGCAAAAGACAACAAGGTAAGGAAGCGGCAGGCACTGAAGGTAAGGAAGAGGCAGGCACAGAAGAGAACACATACACACAAGCAAACAGGTACCAGTGCAATAATAGAAAATACTTCAAAAAGACGGACAACAATGGAAGCAGAGGGAATCCAGAGGATGAGCTTCCCAGTGCACTGCACGGACTTCCATATGTACGATTACCTCCCCTCGGGGAGGCAGTCGTATGTATGCGGTCGGTGTCAGGAGCTGAAAAGCTTGAAGAAGGAAGTTAGTTGACTGAAGTACAGGATTCAGGAACTGGAGGGACTTTACATCACAGAAGACCCGTTCAGGACAGCTGAAGACCCTATGAAAGAGAGGCACATCGAGGAACAAGTCAGGGTGGAAGAACAAGAACACGAACATGGTAGAAAGGACGAAGATACACCCACATGGAATGGAGGACAAGAGCAACCTGAATCCAAGGAAGAAGCTGCTCATAGAGGAATCTCGCAGGAAGGGGAGGCAAGGTCTTGCCGGTGCCTAGAAGAGGAAGCAGTAAAGCACACCGAGGACACAGACCTGCGACCGAACGAAAACTGAAAAAAGGAAAAGTCTGCAATCCTAGTGGGAGACTCAATCCTAAGGCAAGTAGATAGTCACATAGCAGGAGGGAGAGAGGATCGGCTCCCAGGAGCAAGAACAAAAGACCTCATCGACAAAATTGAAAGGATCCTAGAAGGAGCAGAGACGGAAGAGACTGCAGTGATGATCCATATTCGGACAAATGATGCCAGCAGGAGAGACTACAGCAGGAACGCACTGATCGAACAGTTCAAGATTCTGGGAAGGAAATTGAAGATGAGGACTCAGAAGATAGCGTTTTCAGAGAACCTACCAGTACCAAGGGCAGATGTGAAGAGGCAGACGGAACTACAATCAATAAATGCATGGATGAGGAGATGGTGTGAGGAAGAGGGTTCCACTTCATGAGAAACTGGACGTTTTTGGGCAAGAACAAACTCTTCAGGAGAGATGGAGTACACCTGAGGATGGCGGGAACTAGACTTCTAGCAAACACCATCAGGAGAGGAATAGAGCAGGCTTTAAACTAAGAAAGGGAAAGCCGATAGTCGATCAAGTGTCGATGATTCGGAAGACGGTATTCCGAGAAGATACTGAGTGGGAAAGATGCTGGGAAGATACAACGGGCAAACAACAAGAGTTGACAAAACAAGAGGATGATAAGAAGAGCGTAGCACAGGGGAAAGACAAAATGGGCAAAAAACAAGAGTTGACAGGTCAAGAAGAGGATGAAAAGAGCGCAGCACAAGAAAAGAAAACGAAGATAAAAAAATATCAGGACTTAAATTGCATGTATACTAATGCAAGGAGCCTAAGCAGAATTAGAAGTCATGGCCAAAAAAGAGAACCTAGACATCATTGGGGTCTCTGAAACATGGTGGAATAAAGAAAACAAATGGGACATGGTACTGCCGGGGTACAAACTCTAACGCAAAGACAGGTCAGATCAGAAAGGAGGAGGAATAGCCCTATACATAAAGGACAACATACACTCGACCAGAGTGGACACAGCATTGACGACCGACAAATTGGAGTCACTATGGGTTAAAATACCGGGAAGGAAAGGGCCCGAGATAAAGATGGGCCTGTACTATCGTCCACCTGGGCAAACCGAAGTAAACGATGAAGAAATGGAAGCCAAAATGAGGCGGGAATGCAAAAACGGTAACACCATTGTTATGGGAGACTTCAACTATCCCGGGATAGACTGGAGTCTTGGAAACTCAAAATGCGCAAGGGAACGGGATTCCTGGAGGCTATACAGGACTGCTTCATGGAGCAGCTTGTCAGAGAACCGACGAGAGGAAATGCCACTCTGGACCTAACCCTCAATAAGCTAAGAGGACCTGCAAAGGAAGTGGAATTAGTGGGACCGTTAGGAAACAGCGATCACAATATGATCAAGTTCAAAGTTGAAGTAGGAATATCAAAGGGGAAGAGAACCACAGCGACAACTTTTAAGTTCAAGAAAGGAAACTACGAAGCGATGAGAGTAATGGTAAGAAAGAAACTTAGGAACAGCTCAAAGAAATCGCAGACTGTGGAACAGGACTGGTCTTTATTCAAGGACACGGTGAGCGAAACGCAAAATCTGTATATCCCCAGATTTAGAAAAGGATGCAAAAAGAACCGAACAAAAGACCCGGCATGGATAACTAAAGAAGTGAAAAAAGCGATAGGAGATAAGAAAAAATCAATCTGGATGTGAAAAAAGGACAAAACTGAGGAGAACTGTAAAGAGCACAGGAAGCATCAAAAAGAATACCATCGCGTGGTTAGAAGAGCAAAAAGAGAATACGAAGAAAGGCTAGCCAGGGAGGCATGAAATTTCAAACCGTTCTTCAGATATGTTAAAGGGAAGCAGCCGGCAAGGGAGGAGGTGGGACCGCTGGATGAAGGACATAGGAAGGGAGTGGTAATGGAGGAAAAAGAAGTGGCAGATAGACTATACATGTTCTTTTTGTCAGTATTTACAAGAGAGGACACATCCAACGTGCCGGAACCCGAAAAAAATTTTCAAAGGAGATCAAGCAGAAAAATTAACCTCCATGGAGGTAAGCCTCAAAGACGTACTCAAGTAGATAGATTAAAAACTGATAAATCTCCAGGCCCGGACGGAATCAACCCTAGGGTACTGAAAGAACTAAAAAAGTAAATAGCGGAATTACTACAGCAGGTTTGTAATCTATCCCTGAAAACAGGGGTGATTCCGGAGGATTGGAAGATAGCAAATGTTACGCCAATCTTTAAAAAAGGATCGACAGGTGACCCGGGGAACTACAGACCGGTAAGTCTGACTTCGGTCCCAGGGAAGATGGCGGAATCACTGATAAAAGACAGCATCGATAAGCATCTATAAAGGAATAAACTGATGAAAACAAGCCAACATGGCTTCTGCAAGGGAAGATCATGCCTAACGAACTTATTGCACTTCTTCGAAGGAATTAACAAACGAATGGACAAAGGGGACCCCTTAGACATCTTATACTTGGATTTCCAAAAAGCCTTCGACAAGATACCCCATGAACGCCTACTACGGGAACTGAAGAACCATGGGGTGGAAGGAGAGGTGCATAGATGGATCAAAAATTGGTTGGCGGGTAGGAAGCAAAGGATAAGAGTGAAGGGCCACTACTTGGACTGGAGAAGGGTCATGAGTGGTGTTCTGCAGGGGTCGGTACTCGGACCGCTGCTGTTCAATGTATTTATTAATGACCTAGAAACAGGGACGAAGTGCAAAGTTATAAAATTCGCAGATGACACAAAACTTTTTAGTGGGGTTAGGACTAAAGAGGACTGTGAAGATTTACAAAGGGACCTGAACAAACTGGGAGAGTGGGCAAATAAATGGCAGATGAGCTTTAATGTAGAGAAATGTAAAGGTCTTGCATGTAGGAAACAGAAACCTGATGTACAGCTATACGATGGGAGGGCTGGTAATGGGTGAAAGTAGCCTAGAGAAGAACATAAGGGTACTGGTGGACAAAACAATGAAGCCATTGGAACAGTGTGCAGTGGCCTCTAAGGCAGCAAAAAGAATGCTAGGCATTATCAAGAAGGGTATTAGAACCAGAATGAAAGAAGTTATTCTGCCGTTGTATTGGGCGATGGTGCACCCGCATCTGGAGTACTGTGTTCAATATTGGTTGCCGTACCTTAAAAAGAATATGGCAATACTCGAGAGGGTACAGAAAAGAGCGACGAGATTGATAAAAGGTATGGAAAACCTTTCATATGCTGAAAGATTAGAGAAACTGGGGCTCTTTTCCCTGGAGAAGTGGAGGTTTAGAGGGGACATGATAGAAACTTACAAGATCATGAAGGGCATAGAGAAAGTGGAGAGGGGCAGATTCTTCAAACTTTCAAAAACAAAAGAACGAGAGGGCATTCCGAAAAACTAAGAGGGGACAGATTCGGAACCAATGCTAGGAAGTTCTTCTTCACCCAAAGGGTAGTGGACACCTGGAATGCGCTTCCAAAGGGTGTGATAGGACAGAGTAGTCTTGGGTCTCAAGAAGGGATAGATGATTTCCTGAAGGAAAAGGGGATTGAAGGGTATAGATAGAGGATTACTATAGAGGCCTGGACCTGATGGGCCGCCGAGTGAGCGGACTGCTGGGTGTGATGCACCTCTGGTCTGACCCAGCAGAGGCAATGCTTATGTTCTTATGTAACTTGGAGAAGAGATGGCTCAGGGGTGTTACGACAGAGGTGTATAAAATACTGAGTGGCGTGGAAAGGGTAGATGTGAATCGCTTGTTCATTCTTTCCAAAAATACTAGGACTAGGGAGCATGCAAAGAAGCTACTAAGAAGTAGACTTAGAACAAACTGGAGAAAATATTTCTTCACAAAACATGTAATTAAACGCTGGAATTTGTTGCCAGAGAATGTGTTGAAATCCGTTAGCTTAGCAGGGTTTAAAAAAGGCTTGGATAATTTCCTAAGAGAGAAATCCATAGGCCATTATTCCTAGGATAAGCAGCATAAAATTTGTTTAACTACTTGGGATCTAGCTAGGTACTTGGGAACTGGGTTGGCCACTGTTGGAAACAGGATACTGGCCTTGATGGACCTTCAGTTTGTCCCAGTATGGCAATGCTTATGTTCTTAAAAAAAAAGGCAGGCTAACTGAGGAATGCATGAAAAATAAAGAAAACCAAAGAAAAATCAAAGGGGTGGCATGGCTTAGGCACGGATGAGGTTGGACGTCTGATCGCTGATCTCCTTTTCTCCCTGCGTTTGTCAGTATAAAATTCAAGGATATTTCTGAATAATAATATATGAAATGGCATCAACTCGGCAAACAAAGATTGATGTTGTTTTCAGAGGGTCCGGAGGGGGTAAAAGGTCGAAAACAGATCCCCCACGCCTTCAAGGGCTCCCTTACCATCTGAATCCTCACTAGAAGTCTTATAAACTGTGTTGGCTGAGCTAAATAGCATGAAGTAAAGTAAATGCTAAAGTAACAAGTGTAAAGAAGGAGGTTGCTAATATTTCACAGCAACTGGCTGTGTGCATGACTCGGGTGGACTCTGTGGAGCAAAGGATGACAGGTTTGGAAGAAAAAGTAAACAGCTGCAGTAAAGATCATAAAAGGATTTTGCATTTAAACAAAGACCTGGAAGATTTACAGAACCATTTTAGAAGGAATAATATTAGGGTATTGGGATTACAGGAGGGGGCTGAGGGGTCAGACCCGGTTAAATTTGTTGAAAATTTTATCCCCAAGCTGTTGGCCTTGAATTTTTCGGCTCCCTTTGAGGTGGAGCGGGCACATCGGATCCCAGGGAAAATAACAAATAAGTCTAACAGTCCACATCCTCTAATTTTCAGAGTATTAAGATTCAACCAGGCATTTGAAATATTACATGCTGCTAAGCAGGGGAAGAAACTTTCGCTAGTCCCGGATTTTGCTAAGCAAACCGCTGATCAAAGGAAACAGATGCTGGCTTTACGATCGCAGTTAAATCAGCTTGGAGCCAGATACGGGCTTTTTTACCCTTCAGTAATGCGGGTTACTTTGGATAATAAAACATTTCATTTTGATTCTTGTAATGCTTTAAAGGAATTCATTGAGCAACAACAGCAAGACATGGAATAACTGTTAACTGTTCAGGATTCTATAACGACTGCATTATAACTGTGAGTCTGGATATTTAAAACTAATATTAAACTGGATTTCAATAGTAATGAATTTATGATAAAACGGCCTAAGTTAATGTGAGGATATAAATTTAATGATTTCTACTAACCATTCAGCTGAGGCACAAAGGAGTTTGATGATGCAGATGAAGGAGTTTCCCTGCCCTTTAGAATGACAACGAGCCAGTTTTCAAGAAGAAACATTGCGTATTTTCCTCACTTTGCAAATATTTAGTGCCCTCTGGTGGTTGAAGTATATCTAAAGAGGAAGCATGAAATGAGCAAACTCGGAGTGATCAAGAGATAAGTAGTGGATATGGAGAGAGGTGAGCGGACAGAAGAAAAGCCCAAGAGATATAGCTTCACTGATGGTCTCTTTTCCCCTTGGACTGGCAAATGATGGTAATAATTAAGACCATCTCTTAAGGGCAGGGCCGCCATCAGGGCAGTACTACCAGTCCTGCATTCAGGGGCCCAGAGCTGACAGGGGGCCCGGGCTCCCCCAGGGTTGCAAGTATAGTCTCCTCTTCTTCTCCTTACCTGCCCTGCCACAGCACACAGCCGAACAGAAGTCTTCCTGATGTCAGCGCTGACATCGGGAAGACTTCCGGTGGGCTATTTGCGGCAGGGCAGGTAAGGAAAAGGCAGTCGTGTTCCAAAGGGGGGGGGGAGGGCGCTCCGCCCCGGGTGCAGCCATGGAGGGGTGTATGCGCAGCCGGTCAGGTCCCCTTAGCCTTGTGGCACTTCCCCCAACCGACCGACAACAGGCCCGGCCGACAAACCTCCCTGCCCTGTAGCAGCAAATCTAAATTACCTTCTTACAGCAGCTTCAATACTCCAGCTGCTGTAAGAAGGTAATTTAGATTCGCGGCTACAGGGCAGGGAGGTTTGTCCAACTGGGCCTGTTCTGTTGTCGGTCGGGTGGGGAAGCGCCACAAAGGTAAGGGGCAGGGAAGGAGAAAGGGAGGAAAGGTGGAGTGGAGAAAAGACAAGACGCTTAAGGGAAATGGGTAAAACTGAGGGGGGAGAAGGCCGCTGAGAGCACTGGGGAAGACAAAGGGGTGGAGAAGGACGCTGAAAGGACATGGGGAAGACAAAGGGGTGGAGAAGGACGCTGAAAGGACATGGGGAAGACGGGAGGGGGGAGAAGGACGCTGAAAGGACATGGGGAAGACAAAGGGGTAGAGAAGGACGCTGAAAGGACATGGGGAAGATGGGAGGGGGGGAGAAGGACGCTGAAAGCACATGGGGGAGAAGGACCATGAAAGGACATGGGGAAGACAAAGGGGTGGAGAAGGATGCTGAAAGGACATGGGAAGATGAGGGAGAAGGACGCTGAAAGGGCATGGGGAAGACATGGGGGGGAGAAGGACGCTGAAAGCACATGGGGAAGATAGAGGGGGGAGAAGGACCCTGAAAGCACATGGGGAAGACAGAGGGGGGAGAAGGACGCTGAAAGGACATGGGGGAGGACACTGAAAGCAAATGGGGAAGACAGGGGGGGGAGAAGGATGCTGACAGGACATGGGGAAGATGGGGGGGAGAAGGACGCTGAAAGGAAATGGGGAAGAGAGAGTGGGGAGAAGACACTGGCAGGGAAGAAGACAGAGATGCCAAATTATGGGGGGAGCGGAGGGAAGAAGATGGGTGCCAGACCAATTTGGGAGGAGGGAGAAAGGGAGAAGCACAGTAACAGAGCAAATGGAAGACGCAGAAAAGCACAGTTACTTACCGTAACAGGTGTTATCCAGGGACAGCAGGCAGATATTCTTGACTGATGGGTGACGGCACCGACGGAGCCCCGGTACGGACAATTTTAGAGTGATTGCACTCTAAGAACTTAGAAAGTTCTGGTAGGCCGCACCGCGCACGCGCGAGTGCCTTCCCGCCCGACAGAGGCGCGCGGTCCCCAGTTAGGATAAGCCAGCTAAGAAGCCAACCCGGGGAGGAGGGAGGGACGCAAGAATATCTGCCTGCTGTCCCTGGATAACACCTGTTACGGTAAGTAACTGTGCTTTATCCCAGGACAAGCAGGTTGCATATTCTTGACTGATGGGTGACCTCCAAGCTAACAAAAAGAGGGATGGTGGGAAGGTTGGCCATTAGGAAAACAAATTTTGCAAAACAGATTGGCCGAAGTGTCCATCCCGTCTGGAGAAAGTGTCCAGACAATAATGAGATGTAAAAGTATGAACTGAGGACCAAGTAGCAGCCTTGCAGATTTCCTCAATAGGAGTGGAACGGAGGAAAGCTACAGATGCTGCCATGGCTCGGACGCTATGGCCCGTGACAGAACCATCCAGTGTCAGTCCGGTCTGAGCATAACAGAATGAAATGCACGCTGCCAGCCAATTAGACAACGTACGTTTAGAGACAGGATGTCCCAATTTATTTGGATCAAAGGACAGAAAGAGTTGAGGGAATGATCTGTGGGGCTTAGTACGGTCTAAATAGTAAGCCAGAGCCCTCTTACAGTCCAAAGTATGTAGAGCCTGTTCTCCAGAATGAGAGTGAGGTTTCAGAAAGAAGACAGGCAGAACAATGGATTGGTTGAGATGGAATTCAGAGACAACCTTCGGGAGAAACTTTGGATGTGTACGCAGAACCACCTTGTCATGATGAAAGACCGTAAAAGGTGGATCCGACACTAGTGCATGTAGCTCACTGACCCTCCTGGCAGAGGTAAGAGCAATAAGGAAAAGTACCTTCCAAGTGAGGAACTTGAAAGAAGCAGTAGCCAAGGGTTCAAATGGAGGCTTCATTAAAGCGGAAAGAACTACATTGAGATCCCAGATAACAGGAGGGGCTTTAAGAGGTGGTTTCAGATTAAAAAGACCCCGCATGAACCTGGATACCAAGGGGTGAGCTGAGAGGAGTTTTCCATGGACTGGCTCATGAAAAGCCGCTATAGCACTGAGATGGACTCTGATTGAAGTGGACTTGAGGCCAGAGTTTGACAAAGAAAGGAGATAATCCAACAAGGTCTCCACTGCAAGGGAAGTGGGATCATAATGATGAAGAAGACACCATGAAGAAAACCGTGTCCACTTCTGATGGTAACATTGAAGAGTGGCCGGTTTACTGGAGGCATCCAGAATTGAACGAACAGGCTGAGACAAGAGCGTATGATGAGAAGTCAGCCCGAGAGATACCAAGCTGTCAGGTGCAGAGACTGTAGGTTGGGATGTAGAAGGGTTTCCTGATGTTGAGTAAGCAGAGAAGGATACAGAGGCAGAAGAAAAGGTTCCCTGGAACTGAGTTGAAGTAGAAGGGAGAACCAATGTTGCCTGGGCCACCTCGGAGCAATCAGAATCATGGTTGCTTGATCCCTCTTGAGCTTGAACAAGGTTCTCAACATGAGAGGCAGAGGAGGGAAAGCATACAGGAACAGATTGGACCAATCGAGGAGAAATGCATCCGCTGCCAGACGGTGAGGAGAGTAGAGTCTGGAGCAGAATACGGGCAGCTGATGATTGTGAGGAGCTGCAAAGAGGTCTATCTGAGGAGTGCCCCATTGAGCGAAGATGGATTGTAGAGTTACAGGATCGAGTGTCCACTCGTGAGGCTGGAGAATTCTGCTGAGCTTGTCCGCTAAGGAATTCTCCTCTCCCTGAATGTAAATAGCTTTCAGGAATAGATGGTGATTTATGGCCCAAGTCCAGATCTTCTGGGCTTCCTGGCATAAGAGGCGGGATCCCGTCCCACCCTGTTTGTTGATGTAGTACATCGCAACTTGATTGTCTGTGCACAACAGGACAACTTGAGGAAAGAGAAGATGCTGGAAGGCCTTGAGGGCATAAAACATCGCTCTGAGTTCAGGAAATTGATGTGATGCTTCTTTTCCTGGGCTGTCCAAAGGCCTTGAGTTTGGAACTCGTTCAAATGAGCTCCCCATGCATAAGGGGAGGCATCGGTGGTGATGACTAGTTGATGAGGAGGTTGATGGAACAGAAGACCTCTGGATAGATTTGAGGATACCAACCACCATTGTAGAGACTGACGAAGAGATGACGTCACAGATATGTGACGTGAGCAAGGATCCGTCGCTTGGGACCATTGAGTAGCAAGAGTCCATTGAGGAGTGCGCAGGTGAAGACGTGCGAGGGGTGTGACATGAACTGTGGACGCCATGTGACCCAAGAGAATCATCATTCGCTTTGCTGAGATGGAACGCTGTGGAAGCACCTGCTGACATAGAGATTGAAGCGTTTGAAGACGGTTGGACGGCAGGAACGCTCTCATGAGGACTGTGTCCAAGACAGCTCTTATGAATTGAAGCCTCTGAGTGGGGATGAGATGAGATTTGGGTAGATTGATCTCGAACCCCAGAAGTTGAAGAAACCTGATGGTTTGGTTGGTGGCCAGGAGAACAGTCTGAGATGTAATGGCCTTGATTAACCAGTCGTCCAGGTAAGGAAAGACCTGAAGGTAGTGAGATCGTAGAAAGGCAGCCACCACAATCAGACATTTGGTGAATACTCTCGGAGAGGAGGCAAGACCGAAGGGCAGCACCTTGTATTGGTAATGACAACGATTGATCATGAAGCGTAGGTATTGTCTGGAGGCCAGATTGACCGGTATATGAGTGTATGCTTCTTTGAGATCGAGGGAACATAGCCAGTCGCTTTGATTTAGAAGAGGATAAAGAGTGGCTAGAGAAAGCATTTTGAACTTTTCTTTGACCAAACATTTGTTGAGATCGCGGAGATCTAGAATGCGTCTGAGATCTCCTGTTTTTTTGGGGACTAAAAAGTAACGGGAGTAGAATCCCTGTCCCTTTTGATCTAGAGGAACCTCCTCTATGGCGTTCAGAAGGAGGAGGGATTGAACCTCCTGGAGAAGAAGGAAAGACTGAGGAGTGTGCGAAGCAGACTCTTTTGGTTGACTTGGAGGAGGTAGAGTCTGAAAGTTGAGAGAGTAGCCGTGGTGGATGATGTTCAGGACCCACTGATCTGACGTGATAAGTTCCCAACGGCTTATGAAATAAGAAAGGCGTCCTCCTATAGGCTGTGGAAGTTGGGTAGAAGGAACAAGACTGGCTATGTTCTGGAGAACCAAGTCAAAAGGGTTGGGTAGACTTTTGTGCAGGTGTAGGTTTTACCTGCTGCTGTTGCTGAGGTTGTCTAGTAGCTGGTCGCTGTTGCCTCTGACGTCTAGGCTGTTGTGCAGTTTGAGGCAGAGGACGAGCCACAAATCTACGTTGGTAGGTTGATTGTGGACGAAAGGGCCTGGTTGGTGGAGGCTTCTTAGTTTTAAGAAGCGTGTCCCATCTGGTCTCATGAGCCGATAGTTTTTGAGTAGTGGAGTCCATGGAATCTCCAAACAGCTCATCCCCTAAGCAAGGTGCATTGGCTAGCCGATCCTGGTGATTAACGTCCAGTTCTGAAACACGAAGCCAGGCTAGCCGTCGCATGGCCACTGACATGGCTGTGGCTCTGGAGGTCAGCTCGAAAGTATCATAAATGGATCTTACCATGAATTTTCGGAGCTGTAAAAGAGATGAACAAGTGTGGTGAAAAGCAGACTTTTTCCGATCAGGAAGATATTTCTCAAAAGCAGTGAGATTTTGAATCAGCTGCTTAAGGTAGAAAGAGAAATGGAATGCATAATTTCCTGATCATAGTAACATATAGTAACATAGTAGATGACGGCAGATAAAGACCCGAATGGTCCATCCAGTCTGCCCAACCTGATTCAATTTAAAATTTTTTTTTTTTTTCTTCTTAGCTATTTCTGGGCGAGAATCCAAAGCTTTACCCGGTACTGTGCTTGGGTTCCAACTGCCGAAATCTCTGTTAAGACTTACTCCAGCCCATCTACACCTTCCCAGCCATTGAAGCCCTCCCCTGCCCATCCTCCTCCAAACGGCCATACACAGACACAGACCGTACAAGTCTGCCCAGTAACTGGCCTAGTTCAATCTTTAATATTATTTTCTGATTCTAAATCTTCTGTGTTCATCCCACGCTTCTTTGAACTCAGTCACAGTTTTACTCTCCACCACCTCTCTCGGGAGCGCATTCCAGGCATCCACCACCCTCTCCGTAAAGTAGAATTTCCTAACATTGCCCCTGAATCTACCACCCCTCAACCTCAAATTATGTCCTCTGGTTTTACCATTTTCCTTTCTCTGGAAAAGATTTTGTTCTACGTTAATACCCTTTAAGTATTTGAACGTCTGAATCATATCTCCCCTGTCTCTCCTTTCCTCTAGGGTATACATATTCAGGGCTTCCAGTCTCTCCTCATATGTCTTCTGGTGCAAGCCTCCTATCATTTTCGTCGCCCTCCTCTGGACCGCCTCAAGTCTTCTTACGTCTTTCGCCAGATACGGTCTCCAAAACTGAACCGATTGGCTAACATAGCATTTTGGTATAGCCTTTTACCAAACTTGTCCATAGATTTGCCCTCTCTGCCAGGAGGGACTGAGGCATATACACTAGCCCCTTTGGACTTTTTTAAAGTGGACTCAACTAAAAGGGACTCATGAGGTAGTTGGGGCTTGTCAAACCCAGCGATAGGAATGACCTTATACAAGGAATCCAATTTTCTGGGAGCTCCAGGAATAGTTAGAACATAAGAACATAAGCAGTGCCTCCGCCGGGTCAGACCATAGGTCCATCCTGCCCAGCAGTCCGCTCCCGCGGCGGCCCAAACAGGTCACGACCTGTCTGAATCACCAGAAGGGGCCCCCTTGCCACCTTGGTTTCCCATTGAGTCCTATCTTCCCATCGAAGTCCTAACCCTCCGGTCTTGCACATGCACTACCTGGTTGGGTTTCTATACTTATTACCTGGTTAGCTTTCTATACCTGTGTTACATCCCAGCACCTCTCTCAGTATCCCACGATCCCTTTATCCCTCAGGAATCCGTCCAATCCCTGTTTGAATCCCTGTACCATACTCTGCCTGATCACTTCCTCCGGTAGCGCATTCCAGGTGTCCACGACCCTTTGGGTGAAAAAAAACTTCCTTGCATTTGTTTTGAACCTATCTTCCTTCAGTTTCTCCGAATGCCCCCTCGTACCTGTTGTCCCCTTCAGCCTGAAGAATCTGTCCCTATCCACCCTCTCTATGCCCCTCATGATCCTGAAGATCTCTATCATATCTCCCCTGAGCCTCCTTTTTTCCAGAGAGAAGAGCCCCAGCCTATCCAACCTCTCGGCGTATGGGCAGTGTTCCAGCCCTCTTACCAGTTTCGTTGCTCTCCTTTGGACTCTCTCAAGTACTGCCATGTCCTTCTTGAGGTACGGCGACCAATATTGAACGCAGTATTCCAGATGTGGACCCACCATCGCTCGATACAATGGCATGATGACTTCCCGCGTCCTGGTTGTTATGCCCCTCTTTATGATGCCCAGCATCCTGTTGGCTTTTTTCGAGGCTGCTGCGCACTGCGCAGATGGCTTCAGTGATGCATCCACCAGCACACCCAAGTCTCTCTCTAGACTGCTGTCTCCCAGCAATGCCCCCCCCAATTTGTAGTTGAACAACGGGTTCTTTTTCCCTATATGCATGACCTTGCATTTAAAGGAGATTCCAGATTCTTATAAAACGTCTCTCTCAAAATATCATGGAGAGGTAACTTAAGGTATTCCTTTGGAGGCTGGTCAAAGTCCAAGGCATCTAGAAAAGCCTTGGATTTCTTTGACTCAGCCTCCAAAGGAATGGAGAGAGAGTCACACATTTCCTTTAAAAATGAAGAAAAGGAAGACACTTCTGGTCTAGAGGAGGCTCCTAAAGCAGACGGGTCCTCATCACCAGAAGAGCATTCTCCCTCCGAAAGAATAGGATCCTCTGAGTCACCCCATAAGTCAGGGTCCCGAACCTGAAAACTCCGGTCTCGAGACTCTGGAGTGGAAGGCTCTAAATGACAGGATTTGCGAAGAGACTTCCCTGACCTGCCTGATTCGGTACCGGGAGATGTCACTGTACGCACCGGAGCCGAAGTCTGTACAGCTTGATGGTGAGCTCTCGGCTCCGGTGCCAGAATCGGCATGGAGACCGAGGAAACCGACTGTACCGGTACCGACAAAGTGGACGTCGATAAAATAGGACGGTCCACTATCGGTACCGGTGGCTCAGACTGGACTGGTACCGGTAAATTCGATGCCAGGACTGAAGGCAGGAGGTGCTGTAACTGTTCTTTGAGTTGCGCCTTCAGAACAGCAGCTATACGCTCCTCAAGGGAAGGCACCGGTACCGTCTTTTTCTTTAATGGTACCTGCGGTGCCGCTCTACGCTCCGAGGATGAGGACCCCGTTGTAGAGGGGCTCACCTCTATTGGAGCGGAGCGCTTCCGTGGGCGCCTCGAGGTCGGCAGGATTGGGCTCGCTGCCATCGAGACCGGAGGACGCTCCAACGGGGAAGGCTTCTTAGCCGGCTTACCTGGAGTCGACACCGCCGCGGTATCGCGTGGTGTCGATGATGTGGGTGCCGACTGCGCCGGTGCCGATGTCGGTGCCGGTGTAGAATCAGACATTTCGGCACCAAACAATAATTTCTGTTGAATTTCTCGATTTTTAAGAGTTCTCTTTTTTAAAGTTGCACAGCGGGTGCAGGTTGACGCTCGATGGTCGGGACCAAGACACTGGAGACACCAATTATGAGGATCAGTTAGTGAAATTGGTCGTGCATACCGCTGGCACTTTTTGAAGCCGGGTTGGGGGGGCATGAATGTAAAAACGGCTTCAGCCAAATCGAAGGCCGAGGCCTCGATGGTGGCTAAAGGCCCCGCCGGGGCAAAACCAAAAAGAAGGAAAAAACAAAAATGTTTTTTTTTTTTTTTTTTTTAAAGAAAGAAAATAAAGAAAAAAGGAAAGGAAATAATATTTCCTCAACAAGTTTTCGCGAGCGGGAAGTTTCACAAAAATTCTCTCACAACGGCTGTTGAGAGAGACGCGTCTTCTTAGCTCCGCGGAAACTAAGAAACTGGGGACCGCGCGCCTCTGTCGGGCGGGAAGGCACTCGCGCGTGCGCGGTGCGGCCTACCAGAACTTTCTAAGTTCTTAGAGTGCAATCACTCTAAAATTGTCCGTACTGGGGCTCCGTCGGTGCCGTCACCCATCAGTCAAGAATATGCTGCCTGCTTGTCCTGGGATAAGAAGAGAGACAGTGGCTGAAAGGAATTAAAAGAGAACGAGGAAAGCAGAAACCAGGCAACAAAGGTAGGAAAAAAATTATTATTTTTTTTTTTTTTTGCTTCAGGATAAAGTAGTATATTAGTTGTGTTGATAAAAATTTATAAACATTAGAGGCTCTAGTAGAAACCCATTTACAAAGTATGTATTCTTCCCAATTAATATTTCCAAATTAATAAAGTCTTTTTGCTTATTTTTAAATGGGTTTCTACCACAGCCTTTAATTCAGTAGCATAATTAAATGAAATAACTATTTCTATAGTTTATAGGGACGGGCGGGGCGGAGGGGATTCCTCGTGGGGACAGAGGGATTCCTCACGGGGATGGGCAGGGACGGAGGGGATTCCTCGCGGGGATGGGCGGGGACGGAGGGATTCCTCGCGGGGACGGGTGGGAGTCCTCACGGGGATGGGTGGGACTTTGGCGGGGACGGGTGTGATTTTTGTCCCCGCGCAATATAAACATGCACCTTTCTTCCTCCATCCCATGCACCTTTCTTCCGCCATCCCATAACACACACAGCCTGGTGGTGATGATTATCAGATTGATTCATGAATATATAATGATGTTATGAGTGTGCACCTCTTCCTTCCCATCCTCCTTAGCATGTCACATACAGCATGTTACATTACACAAAGTCTGTGTAATGTAACATGCTGTATGTGACATGTTGAGGAGGATGGGAAGGAAGAGGTGCACACTCATAACATCATTATATATTCATCCATAGCCGCATGTTAATGATGTGCTCATATGCACTTATTTATCATCATAACATATACATCATCATTAACATGCAGCTGTGGATGTGTAAGGACAGGCTGAGGAGGATGGAAGGGAAGGAAGGAAGGTGCACATATCAATATATTGTATATTTTTAACATGCATGATGCAGCTATAGGCAAGCTGAGGAGGATGGGATCATACAGATGTGTATGTTCAGATATGCGATTAGATGTGTATGTTTAGATATGCACTCACATATACAGTCAGATGTGTATGTTCAGATATGCGCTCAGATGTGTATGTTTAGATATGCGCTCAGATGTGTAGTTTTTTCTGATATATTTATTAAGCTTACAGTATTTATAAAAATACATTTAAAACTTATTACAAAAAATATTGTGCAATTGTGATCTACTTCTGGCCTTTAACTGAGATTTTACATTCAAAAGTGAATTATAGCTACTAGCACTATTATTTATTGTTATTTATTATGCAGATGTTTGTTAGTTTGTTATTAGTTCAGTATTAGACTTATGCTAGTTTAGAATAGATACGTATAGATTAGTTTAGTTTAGGTTAGGTTAGGGCCCTGCTGAAAGAGTCTACCTTGACGTGGTTGCAGGCTTACAAATCTTTTGGTCAAAGAGTGCGGCGACAGAGAAAAGTATGTGTGTATTCGGCCCATGGAAGAAGGGGGGGGGGGGTCGGGGGGAAGGGGTGCATGGGGGGCCCAATAGGATTGCTCAGTGAGGGGTCCAGAAATTTCTGATGGCGGACCTGCTTAAGGGACACCAACAAACAACATTATAAAGCAGCATCAACAGCGAGTCCATGATGCAGGAGTAGCTGTAGCCTTTTGGTGAGAGCAGCAAGATCGGAATAACTGCCACTGGGGGGAAAAAGATGAAAGAAGAAAAGAAATTCATTGAATGCAGGGTTTCTGGGAACAGTGAAATGACAGTTTTTAGATTTCTTATTCACTGCCTTGATTAATTATACTTTGTACCTTCCGGGGAGTGTTAAGTTTTGTTGATTTGGGATTTGTTTACTACTTCATGTGCATGCAAATCTTTATGGGGCAGATGAAGGGATTTATTATATCTTGAATTGCAGCAGATCCTTTGTTTATACTCACAGGGAAACTTTGGGTTTATATTTATGAGAGTTTGTTTTTATTTCTTTAGGTAGGACGGGAGGGAGGGGATTAATATTTTTATTTTAGATGATTTGGAAAGATGTTCAAGTGTTGTATTGAAATTATAATGATTATATTTCTGTACACTTATTGTATGTTTGAAAATGATTCATGAATTTTAATTTCAGTAGGGTGGGGGGTGGGGATATATACTTTTGTTCTTGATGATATGATTTAAGATTTTCAAGTGTTACATTGAAATTTAATGGATATATTATTGTACACTTGTTTATGATTTAAAATGAATAAAGAATTTAAAAAAGAAACAAAAATGTGCTACGTCACACGCCTTCGGTTAGTTTTAATCGCAGCTGTAAGTCAGCTTCAGTGATTGACGTGAGATGCTCTGAGTGTTGTCAGATTGTATTGATCCACGCGCCAGTGAGTATTAGTTTTATAAATCTTTTTAAGTTTTACCGGTTTTTATCCTCATGCCACATTCCCCTGGTTTTTAATTTTATTCACGCCCCAATGTGCGACGGCATTCTGTTTGTATACAGACGGCTTACTATCAAGCGGTATGTTTTTTCTTTAGTTTTTACATACATCAGTACTCACTCTTTAGGTGTTTGTAGCCTTTTATTAGTATCTTTGACGTTGATGCAAGTCACCCATGCTATAATTGTTTTCTTTTTACTTATGCCCCAAAGTGTGTCAAAATTTGACTTGCATTTAGATGGGTTACTTTCTTGGTGGTATGATGCTTCTATAGTTTTTTACAGCTTTATACATAGATTTATTATGGTGGACATAGCCATTTAGAAGTCTTTTTTCATGTAAGCATTAGCATTTTTTTCATTCCGTTTTTCTATTTTCTCATTCATGCTTTTTCTACAAATGCTAGTTCACTTTGCCGATGACTTTTTAAGAGCAACACTTCTACAATTAAATAACATTTCTTATTTTTTCTTTTCACTTCCTTTTTTTTTTATTTGTTTATGGTTTCCCCTCTTTTTCTATTTTTTCTTTCTTTTCTTTTTTCTTATCACCCCATTCCTTCTTCCTTTTCCCCCTTCCCCTCCTCCCCATTTTTTCTTTTCTTTCTTTTTCCTTTCCTCTCCCTTTCCTTCTTTCCTCTTTTTTTCCTTCTATTTTTCTTCTTCCTCTTTTTTCTTTATTAATCTTCCATTAATTTAGGTTTTTAGATTTCATTTGATAATTGGTACTTTTCAAGCGTTTTGGCATCAAGGCTTTTTCTTGTTCTGTGAATCTTAAGGTATGCGTTTTTTTGCCTTCTATTGTTTATTGCTCACTGGGTGTTTTTATCATATATACTTATTTTCACATATGTTTTTAATTGGTGTCTACATTTTATTTGTCTTTGTATGAATGGCAATTTATGCATTTTATGCACTTTATAGTTTTGTATGATATAAGCCATATGGTATATGTCGGTTGTATTAAATTAAATTTTGAATTAAAATGTGTTTATATTATATATATATATATATATATATATATATATATATATAATTATTTTTTTATTTTATTATACTGGTTTATGAATATTTTGTAATTTTATCTATTGCACATGCATTTCTGGGTGTTTGCATTAATGCTCTATTAATTATTTATATGTATTTATTGCTGTCTCAACATTTTAGATTTGTCTAATTTTACAGTGTTTATACTATTTATGTATATATATTTTTAGACTCCTGAGGCAGGCCTGTTAGCCGAAACATGTACGTGTCGAGTCATTGAATCATTGATTGTACCATGATGACATTGGAAGAATAAAGATCTCTACATCTCCAGATGAGTTTGTGGACACATTTTTAGTACACATCATTCTTTTTTTTGACAATCCCATTCTTGGTTTCTGGTATTTCATTCGTGGTTTTGTTGTTCCCCTGTTTTGTGGTTTTGAGTATCAAGTTACCCAGATATGTCAAGGACAATAGTATTTTATTTGATACCTGGAAAACTTTGAAATGTATTAATAAATTAACAGATGTTCCAGTAGAAAAATCCACTTATTAATCCTTATGGCTAAACTCCAAGGTTCAAATAGGTGGGTCTGGGATCTTCTGGAAGCATTGGATGCAGGCAGGCATTCTAACATTAGATGATGTTATATCTAATGGGAAACTGCTGGATTTTTCACGACTGCAACAATCATTTGGAATTTCAAAATCTCAAAATTATAGGTGGTTGCAGTTGAAGCAGGCCATTCAGAGTGGGTTTCCTGACTGGCAGAATCTTAAAAATTATAGTTTGCAGGTTCTATGCTTCCAGACAGATATGCTGGGGCATCAGGCCGCCCACTGGTATAAATTAATTTCTGAATTTTTGAATAAGAAATCAAAAAATTGTCTTAGGGACATTTGGAGCATCGAGATAAAGCAATATATTTCTGCATCTCAATGGCCACAAATTTGGACTTGGAGGATGAGATGCACAGCATCAGTATCTATGAGACAAACATGGTTTTTCTTGTTACATAGAACTTTTTGGACCCCTGTTCATTTACAAAAGTTAGATAGTTCTAAATCTAATAGATGCTGGCATTGTCATCTTGATATAGGGACACTGGATCATCTGCTGTTCTATTATCCTTTGATACTCAATTTTTGGAAGTCGATATGGGGACAGATTAATGCTATACTTGAGGCATCAATTCCATTGACATATGAGGTAGTCATATGTGGGATGATATTACATCTGAAGCCCTCATTGGACAGATATAAAGTTCGGCTTTTCCTTATTATGACTGGGATAGCCATACAAATGGTTACTTGCAACTAGAAGAACTGGGATCGCCTTAACTTTACTTTTTGCTGGGCAAATTTATGTTTAAGTTATAGGTTTGAAAAGATGAATGCGGATATGTTGGGGCATACTAAGAGATTCAAGTTAATTGGGGGCCCATTGACGTCTTTTATGGATTCATTTTAATTGTCTTTTCCTTTATTTTTGTTGGTATAATGCACACAGGGGGAGGGAGGGTGGAAGGGGGTATTTCTTTTGTATGGTTCTATTCCTTTATGAAAATGTTGGGTGGGTGGGTTTTTTTTATGTTGTATGGATTTTGATTGATTATAAATGCATATATAAGAACATAAGAAGTTGCCTCCACTGAGGCAGACCAGAGGTCCATCTCGCCCAGCGGTCCGCTCCCGCGGCGGCCCCTCAGGCCTATTGCCTGAGCAGTGGTCCCTGACTATTTCTATAACCTACCTCTAATATTATTTGTATAGATACTGTATTGCATTTTTGTTAGCTTTAGAAGCTCAATAAAGATTAAAAAAAAAAAAAGAAAAATCAAAGAAAAACCTTTCAGGTAATCATGCCTCACTATTACATTACATTACATTACATTACAGATTTCTATTCCGCTTGTGCCTTGCGGTTCTAAGCGGATTACAAATTAGGAGACTGTATAATTTCAGGAATATTACAGTACATAGAATCAGGAATGTATCAAGTTACAATTGATTAGTCTGGAAGTATCCAGGAGAAATTAAGAATACATAGTAGATAGATAGTAGGTTGTTGAAGTGGGTTGTACAATGTTTAGGTATAGTTATGGTGGTGGTGTTCTTGTGTGTATTTTCTAGTGCTATGTTGAGGTTAAGATGATGGAAAGTATTTTTTGAAGAGATGAGTTTTGATTTCTTTTCGGAATTCTTTTATGTCTATTGAATTGATCAGTAGATTGGAAATGGTGGTGTCAATTTTTGCTGCCTGTGTAGCTAAAAGGCTGTCGTATAGTTTCTTGCGTCGTATACCTTTGAGAGGAGGGTAAGCGAATAGTTTTTGAGTTCTCCTTAATCTGTGAGAGAGATTACGGTGTATTCTTTTGTTTAGGTAGCTGGGTGCTGTACCGTGTGTTACTTTGTATAGTATACAGTAGAATTTGAACTGGGATCTTGCTTTTATTGGTAGCCAGTGTGAGTCAAGGTAAGCATTGGTGATGTGGTCGAATTTGCTGAGGGCGTAGATGAGTCTGAGGGCCGTGTTTTGAACAGTTTGTAGTTGTTTTATCATGTAGTTTGGGCATGATAGGTATAGGCTGTTGCAGTAATCTACTATGCTTAGTACTAGGGATTGTACTACTATCTTGTATTGATCTTTGATGAGGAATTTTCTTATTTTTCTTAGATTACGCATTGTGAAAAATGCTCTTTGGATGACTTTGTGGATTTGGGTCTGCATTGTGCAATTTCTGTCTAGTTGAATTCCTAGGATCTTGAGTGTGCTTTGCATTGGGTACTTGATTGTGTTTAATTCCAGTTCTGTGCATGATGGGTTTTTTTCCTTCTCTAATAGTAGGAATTTAGTTTTTTCCGAGTTCAGTTTCAGTTTATGACTTGACATCCATTTTTCTACCGTTTCCATTATTATATTCAGGTGGTTTGTGGATAGGGGGTTTTGTATGTTGAAGGGGATGAGGATTGTTATATCATCCGCATAGCTGAATGATATTGTGTTTAGGGCGTCTAGGGTATTGCCGAGTGATGCTATGAAGAGGTTGAATAATATAGGAGATAATGGTGATCCTTGTGGTACTCCGCAAGGGTTTGACCATGGGTCGGATAGATGCTCTTTTGACTTGACTCTGTATGTTCGAGTTTTGAGGAAGCCTTGGAACCAATTGTGAACGTTGCCAGAGATTCCAATTGCATCTAATGTCTGAAGTAGTGTGGGGTGGTCAACTAGGTCAAATGCAGCAGAGAGATCTAGTTGAATGAGAAGTAGTTTGTTTCCTTTGCTAAGGTGTTGTCGGGCTGTGTCTAATAGTGATATCAGTAGAGTTTCTGTGCTATGGTTAGATCTGAATCCAGATTGGGATGGATGTAGTATGTGATGGTCTTCAAGGAAATTGGAGAGATATTGTGCGACTAGGCCTTCTGTTAGTTTGATATATAGTGGGATTGAGGCAATTGGTCTGTAGTTTGTAGGATTGTCTATAGGACCTTTGGGATCTTTTAGGATAGGAGTAATTATGATTTCTCCTAGTTCCGGTGGGTAATGACCTTCCCTTAGTGTAGTTTGAAGCCATAGTGTGAGGTTGGCTTTAAATTTGGTGGAGGCTGTAGTTAGTAGGTATGGGGGACAATTGTTCAAGTCACATGATGATTTGCTGTATTTTTTGTAAAGTCTGTCCACTTCTGACCATTGTATCTTTGGGAAGGTTGTCCAGATCCTGTCTGCTGGGATTGCTTCATCTGTGGTGGGATTGATTTGTATTTCTTCTAAGTTGATTCGTGAATTGTTGAATGTGGATCTGGTTGTGATGATTTTGTGTTTGAAATAGTCCGCTAATTGGGTGGCTGTGGGGGTTTGGTTTCCTTGGGTGGCGAGACATGGTTTGGTGTCGGTGAGGTTTCTTACGATGTCAAAAAGTTTTTTAGTGTCTGGTTTTTCGGTGCCGATGAGTTTAGAGTAGAAGTTTTTTCGTTTTTCCTTCAGTTTGGTATTGTATAGTTTGATTTGGATTTTCCATTTATCTTTGGAACACTGTGGTGACGCCATAACGTATTTAACGCATCCCTCTCAGCTGTCCCGTATTATGAGGTAAGATTTAAAAAAAGGGAGTAAATCAAACCGCCATCTTGATTCATTGAGAAGTGTGGTCTAGATGGAAGGCGTATGACTGTTTAGGTAACTATGACCAGATAAGCTTAATGGATAAAATTGTTTCGGGTTATATAAATTTGGTTTAATATACCATTGTCTTCTCATAGGGACCTGGCCTTGAAAAAGCTCTCTTCAGCGAAACATGTTGGCAAAAGGAAGTCCCTATAAAAGAGAGACCACGAATTGAAAGATAAGTTAAAAAAATTTTTAAAAACTAAATTAAATATTTATAAAGTTGTTTTTTTTTTTAAATTTCTTTATTCAGTTTTGCATATTACAACAAGTGTATCAGAAAAATTCATATAATCTTATAAATACACACTTGATTTTCTTCATGAACACTAAGTACAATATATCATACTTATATTCATATTTTATAATGATTTAAATATTATGTAATACATTTAATAAATATGACAAATGTAAATAAAATAGAAAGCCCCCCAATCCCTCCCTACATATTTATAATATTTATAAAGTTAAGATAAAGTAATACAAGGAATTATGATATAGGATCCGGTGAAGACAATGCACATTAAGCTTAACGTTATGAAATTAAATTGAATGTGGAGTGGTGCATCTGAGGATTGAGTTGACAATCCTTTATGACTTGCTTCAAAAAGGGAACAAGTTTGATATACGATATTGATGAATGATTGTTGAATAAAGACTATATAAGTAAGGTGCAGTTAGTTTGATTATATCACTATGGAACAATGACATCTTTAAAATCCAAAATTTCACCTTAAACTGGTCTATATGGCAGAAGCATGAGATCTGCACTCTACAAGATATTCTTACTCATAACATGTCCTTTGAGAAAATTTGTAATAAATATAGTCTACCACCCAACCAGTATACTAAATGGATGCAACTAAAGCAATGTGTTAGTGCAGCATTTCCAGATTTGAATAAATTAAAGTCTACACCTGACCTTCTACACCAAAGTATTACTATCACTCCTCTCAAAGGAGTTGCCTGCAAATGGTATGGATTACTGTGTCGCGCTCTACCGGTATCTGTATCAATGCTGATGAGTTCCTGGCAACCTGATTTAGATATATTCACAAATGATGAAATATGGCAAGTGGTGTGGACAAGATTATTTAAATCAATTCGTTCTGCTTCAGTACTTCAATCAACATACTTTTTTTTTTTTACATCGGGCTCACTGGACTCCACAGCAGATTGCTAAATTCTAATTTCTGTTGGTCATATGAGAAATATGTGGGTACATTGCCTCATATGATATTTCAATGTTCTCAGCTCAAGATTTACTGGGAAAGAGTTTGTAATACCATTTCCTCAATATTAATGATCCAAGAGCCGCTTAATCTTAAAATTATTGTTTTAGGACAACAGGGCCTCACGCAACCCCTTTCTGAGCCCAATGCTCGCTTAACATACTATTGTTCTTGGCCATTAAAAACATTTTGCACTGTTGGAAGAATCTATCCAAGGTAGAGTTCATGGTATGGTGGAACACTGTATGTATTACTAACACATATGAAAGTGTAATTGCAGGAAAACATCATTCTACTAGCACATTCCTCAAAATATGGAGCCCTGTTCAAACTTATTGCGCTTTAGACCACTGACAAACAGATTTTCATAATATATTGCTAATCTTAATTTATATAGCTGATGATGTCTCTTGAAAGTTCTATATTTTAATGATTGTTGTGTATCATATGCTGACAATATATGTCCTTAGTCATCCGATATATACATTTTATGTAATTATATAGATACATATATACAATAATGATTTGTACATTTATATATTTTTTTGTCTTATTTATTATCTGTATTTGCATTGTTTTGTACATATGATTTGTTTCTTGTTTTATTTAATATTTGTACATTTATCTTATAAAATAAAAAAAAAACAATGGAAAAAATAAAAAATAAAATCATGCCCCAATAAGGACAAGGCTCGTTAGCTCCATGGAGAAAGCCAGATCGACAGTCTCACAAGTCTCTTGCGGGTGGGAAGTACTAGAGCATTCATAGTGCAGGCCTGCTAAAGTATTAAGAATGAGAATATATGCCTGCTGTACTCGGAGAAAGTCAATGCTATGCACAGCCCAAGCACATGAAAGGAAAGAGCAGAAATTGCTGAAGAGATGAACAAACAAGATAAACTATGATATTCTACATTATGATATGGTGAACAGTGAAAACCCAGTAATACTTTCAAAACATTAACATCTGTAATTATTTGCAACAATTTTTGAAGGTCTCAATATATAGGAGACAAATTACAAAGAATATTAGTCTGACCTGCCAGTTTGCATCGGATTGCTTGGAAAGGTAACTTCAGAAACTCAGAGGAGATCTCATGTAATTTTTCCAGAGCTACTTCCTCCACATTGCCGTAATCCACAAAGTGCACTTTGATAGCTCCCTCAGGGCTAACCTCCTTCACCATACCTCGGTACCAATTTTCATCACCTGAATTTACACAGAAAACAGTTGTTAGCATTTATTTAGGAATTATTTAGGAAAGATTAGGTTCTTATCTTGATAATTTTCTTTCCAGTATAAAGAGACAAGTGTCTTGACAAGTGAGTTTCTTCTCTTCACCCATGAGGATTGCAGAAGGCATCTACATTTTTCAACTCCATCTCCTTGTGTCACTGGGCAGTACCACAGCTTCTCAGTTCGTACTAAAATAATGGATACTCCCACAATATTAGACATGTAGTCTAAACAAGGTGGAACCAAACAAGCCACCTATCTGAGTGCAAATAGCACTAACATTTATGCAACTCCTACAATCCCCCACAAGTTTTATCTATAGAGCTAACTGCTGGTTCTTCATACTTGTTGAACCGAAGAAAAGTAAGCATCTTCATGTTATCTTGGTAGCACACAGACCAGCATCTTGGCACACACAAATATATCTGAGACAGAAAGCAAGCTAAGTAATCTGACAGGGTGGGCTGTCAAGACTCACGTCTCTTTATACTGGAAAGATTATCAAGGTAAGAACTTAATCTTTCTTTCCAGTGCAAAAGAGATGTGTAATGACAAGTGAAAAGTACCAAAGCAGTCCCCTTAGTCTAGGGTGGGGCAGATGAGCCTGCTGCAAGCACCAAGGACCCAAAAGCAGTGTCCAGTTGTGCTACCATGTCCACTCTGTAAAACTTAGTAAAAGTATGAAGGGTGGACCATGTAGCTGCCCTACAAATCTCCTTGGATGGAATTGCCCGGGATTCTACATATGGAGAGGACACGCCTCTGATGGAATGCACTTTCAAAGAAACTGGCAACATTTACCGCAGTCAATGTATGCAGATGAAATAGCTTTGCGAATACATCTAGAAATGGATGCCTTCAAGGCAGGCTTTCCCTGTCTGCTAAGGTTTGTTAACACAAAAAAAGAGATGAAAAATGAAATTTGTTACCTCAAGATAATGGGGAAGAAGTCTCCACATGTCCAGTAACATCAAAACTTTGTCCTTTTTCTTTATGCCTGTGGCATTGAACGCTGAAAGCCAGGTTTCCTGATCTACATGGAAGGCCGGGACCACTTTTGTTAGAAAGGAAGACACTGGGCTTAGAGAGACACCAGACTCCATAAATCTGAGGAAAGGCTCCCTGCATGATAGTCTGAAACTTCAAAACTTAAAAAAAATGGAAAGAGCATTGGCAGTTCAAAAAAGTTACTATAATAAATCTAAGGATGTGTGGGGACCATCTATAATAATAAAATGCTAGCCGCGCATGTGCACTCTCGCCACGTGTTCCCTGAGATCTGATCTGTCGGGCTGTGCTGGCGAGAGTGCGCATGTGCTTACTACGTCACCAGCCGACGATCGCCTCCACAAGCCGGGACTGGGGCACAAACATAGAAAATGACGCCAGCTAAGGGCCATAGCCCATCAAGTCTGCCCACTCCACAGACCCACCCCCTAAGTCTGCTCTAGAGCCCCCGCTCTAACTGACCCATCCGTAACTTCACCCTCTCAGGGATCCCACATGGGCATCCAATTTACCCTTAAAATCTGTAACGCTTTTGGCCTCGATCACCTGTATCGGAAGCTTGTTCCAGTGTTCAACCACTCTTTCAGTGAAGTAATACTTTCTGGTGTCGCCATGAAATTTCCCTCCCCTGAGTTTAAGCGGATGCCCTCTTGTGGCTGAGGGTCACTGGAGAAGGAAAATATCTTCTTCCACTTCGATACGCCCGGTGATATACTTGAAAGTCTCAATCATGTCTCCCCTCTCCCTACGTTCCTCGAGAGAGTAGAGCCGCAATTTGTTCATCTTCTCTTCGTATGAGAGATCCTTGAGCCCCGAGACCATCCTGGTGGCCATCCGCTGAACCGACTCTGCTCTTAACACATCTTTACGATAATGTGGCCTCCAGAATTGCACACAGTATTCCAGATGTGGTCTCGGCATGATGACCTCAGGCTTCCGGCTGACGAAACTTCTGCGGATGCAACCTAACATTTGTCTTGCCTTAGATGAAGCCTTCTCTACTTGACTGGCAGCTTTCATATCTGCACTGATAGTCACTCCCAAATCTCGTTCTGTCACAGTCCTAGCTAAGGTCTCATCATTTAAGGTGTAAGTTCTGCACGGATTTCTACTGCTGAGGTGCATGACCTTACATTTCTTGGCGTTGAAGCCCAGCTGCCAGGTCAAAGACAAACGCTCCAACAAAAACAGGTCCTGCGTCATACTATCGTGTAAATTGGAGCTGCTCACCAGTGTTCCCTCTAAGCGGGCGGGTGTTGTGAGCAAACTTTTTTCACTGTGAGCTAAAAATATCGGGCGCCAGCAAGTTATGAGCCAAATAAATATGTTGTCAAAGTTGCTGATACATGAGGACGAGGTATTCAAAGGAATTTTAGGCCTACACGCTAAATTAAATAACGTTAAATAATATTTTTAAGAACACAGAAATTGTAGGGATGAAATGATATCTTAATAAATGTTTTACAACAAATGTAGTTATGTCTGTTACATCCATATGTGTAAACTGTAAATTAAAAACAGTCCAGAAGACAATACGTTTGATGCTTTCAATTTCTAGACCAGTGTTTTTCAACCTTTTTTGGGCAAAGGCACACTTGTTTCATGAAAAAAAATCACGAGGCACACCACCATTAGAAAATGTTAAAAAATTTAACTCTCTGCCTATATTGACTATATATAAAGTAATTCTCTTGAATAGGAATCAAATAAACACAAAGAAAGTATTTTATAATTACTTTATTATGAAATAAAAATTATAAAAATTATAAAATACTTTATTCAGTGCGAAACCTGGGCCTGTTTGGCTGAACACAAAGCTGATATTCTGGCTGGAATGGAAGAAAGACACACACGTAGCTCTTCGTCAACAGCTCTCAGTCTCTCTCTGTATTTGGTTTTTATAGCATACAAAAATAGACAAATATACCCTCCATCCTTTTTATTAAACCACAATAGCAGTTTTTAGCGCAGGGAGCTGCGCTGAATGCCCAGCACTGCTCTTGACGCTCATAGGCTCCCTGCGCTAAAAACCACTATTGCGGTTTAGTAAAAGGGGACCATATTGTAAAATAAAGACAGCAGATATAAATTCAGAACTGTGCATAGTAAGTGAAGGGAAGTTTTCATCTCTGGGAATTTACCCAGTTAACTATTAAGTTATTTGGGCAAATTCCTTTGAAAACTGTGGTAATACTGCCTCCACTTTGCTAAATTTAAAATAAAATCATTTTTCCTACCTTGTCTGGTGATTTCTGGTTGCACTTTCTTCTTCTGACTGTGCATCCAATCTTTCTTCCCTTCTATCAGCCTGTATGCTTTCTCTCCTCCACACCTCATTCCCTCCCCCAACTTTTTCTTCCTCTCTCCCTGACCTTTCTTTCTTTTTTTCTGTTTCTCTTCTTTCCTTCTGTTTCCCTGCCTGCCCCCTTTCTTTCTTTCTCCCAGCCTCCTGTCCAGCAGTAACTCTCTTCCCTTCCTCCCCTCCCAGCAGCATCTCTCCGTCTCCCTCTCCAGTAGCAGCTGTCCCTTTTTTTTCCTTGCCCAGCAGCTTCCCAGATTCCTTTCCCTCCTCCCCTCCCAGAAGCATCTCTCCTTCTTCTCCCTCTCCAGTAGCAGCTGTCCCTTTTTTTATCTTGCCCAGCAGCTTCCCAGATTCCTTTCCCTCCTCCCCTCCCAGAAGCATCTCTCCGTCTCCTTCTCCCTCTCCAGTACCAGCTGTCCTTTTTTTTCCTGGCCCAGCAGCTTCCCAGATTCCTTTCCCTCCTCCCCTCCCAGATGCATCTCTCCTTCTCCTTCTCCCTCTCCAGTAGCAGCTGTCCCTTTTTTTTCCTGGCCCAGCAGCTTCCCAGATTCCTTTCCCTCCTCCCCTCCCAGAAGCATCTCTCCTTCTCCCTTTCCAGTAGCAGCTGTCCCTTTTTTCCCCTGCCCAGCAGCTTCCCAGACTGATAGTGGTTTTCTCCCCTCCCAGCAGCTCTTCTTACTTCCCAGCGCAGCGATTCACGAAGGCAGCCTCGGGTCCTTTGTTGTGTCGCGCCGCCTCTGAGGAAAGAGGAAGTTGCATCATCAGAGGCAGCCGCGACTCAGCAAAAGCCCCGAGGCTGCCTTCGTGAATCGCTGCGCTGGGAAGTAAAGGAGAGCTGCAGAGAGGGGAGAAAGCCACTGTCGGAGGCTCTCCAAGATCTCTCCGGCCCAGCGCACGCTTCCGATGCTGATCTTGCCGGTCCTGCGCGGACCGGCAGGAAGTTCAAATGAGTCAATCTTGCCGGTCCTGCGCGGACCGACAAAAATTTCCTGCGGACCGTTACCGGTCCGCGGACCGGCGGTTGAAGAACTGTGGATTAGATCGCCAAGACAAAGTGAGTCCTGGGTGATCGACTCACTTTGCCTTGGCGAGCTACTGGCGCCCCTGCCTCGGGCCCCCTGTAAGCTCCGGGCCCGGCGGCCCTGCGGCACACCAGGCAACATCTCGCGGCACACTAGTGTGTGCGCTGTGACGAGAAACTTGTGCGCTGCGATGTAATATTTTGTGCGCCAGCGCACGCCAGCGCAGCTTAGCGGGAACACTGCTGCTCACTATGTTACATAATTTGGCGTCGTCGGCGAATAGTGTTATTTTACCTTGAAGCCTCTGAGTCAGGTCCCCTATGAATAAGTTGAAAAGTAGAGGGCCCAAGACTGAGCCCTGCAGCACTCCGCTTGTCACTTCTGACGTTTTAGAGAGGGTACCGTTAACCACCACCCTCTGAAGCCTACCACCCAGTCAATCCTTGACCCATGCAATTAGCGTTTCTCCCAAACCCATCGATTTCATCTTGCTCAACAGCCTACGGTGAGGGACGCTATCGAATGCTTTACTGAAGTCCAGGTACACTGCGTCCAGGGATTCTCCCAAGTCCAGCTTCCTTGTTACCCAGTCAAACAGCGCCTCCTGCCCCTCCCTCTCCGGGACGAACCGAGAAATGGAGCCGGGCCGCCCTCCGCGACAGACCAGAGGAGTCCGAGTCCTTTGCCGCCCCCCCCCTCCCTTCCCTTCCCGCGGACCCGACTACGAACCTGGCGATTCAAGCAGCATGTGCAGCAGTCTTCACACGCTGCTTCGGGCCCTTCTACTGCCCTGATTTGCTCTACCGTGTCTCTGATGATGTCATCAGGGACATGCCAGAGTAAATCAGGGCAGTAGAAGGACCTGAAGCAGCGTGTGCAGACTGCTGCACACGTTGCTGGAATCACCAGGTTCGTAGTCGGGCCCGCGGGAAGTGAAGGGGAGGCAGCGGCAAGGACTCTCTATCCGAGTAAACAAACTCCGGGGAGAACGGCAGAGACCGGGCCTGTACTAACTCCCGTGGAAGGGGGAGCAGGAAGAGGTGCTGATGGACAGAGGGGGGAAATGAAGGGAGGCCTACTGCTGGACAGAGGGAGCAGGAAGAGGTGCTGATGGACAGGAGGGAAAAAGGAAGGGAGGCCTACTGCTGGACAGGGGGAGCAGGAAGAGGTGCTGATGGACGTGGGGGGAGAAAAGGAAGGGAGGCCTATTGCTGGACAGGGAGAGCAGGAAGAGGTGCTGATGGACAGGGGGGGAAAAAGGAAGGGAGGCCTACTGCTGGACAGGGGGAGCAGGAAGAGGTGCTGATGGACAGGGGGGAGGTAAAACAAAGGGAGAAGAGCTGATGCTGGATAAGGGGAGCAGTGAAGGGGTGGTGGTGGACACAGGGGAGTAAAAAGAAGGGAGAATGGACAGGGGGAGCACGCAAGAGGTGGTGGTGGACACAGGGGAGTAAAAAGAAGGGAGAATGGACAGGGGGAGCACGCAAGAGGTGGTGGTGGACAGCCAAAAGAAAGAAAGACAGAAATACAGAAAACGGCTAAGGAGACAGAGAGAGAAAGAAATAAAGACAGACACACACTTATATTCTAGCACCCGTTAATGTAGGGCTATAAAGCTAGTTATTAAATTATTATAATGAATAATTTACACTTTTCCCAATTTTAATACACATGTGGATTTGCGGTGGGTGGAGTGGGATTCTTGGTTTTCCATTAATAATATATATATGAATGACAGAAGATATTATTTTCATGTGGTATATTTTAGTTATATATGAATTTGGGAGGGGGTGGGGGTTAAATCTTCTTGTATGATATTGTAGATTTTCAAGTGATGTTGTACTATAATTGTTTGATATTTACTGTACACTTGATGTAAGTTATAAAATGAATAAAGAAATTTTTTTAAAAAAACAAAAAAACCCTTCCTGCCGAGGCGACACCCACTAGGAAAACCATCTTGACTGTAAGATACATCAGTGATGTATTCTGTAAGGGTTCATTTAGAGCCTTACAGAGGACCCGTAGAACGATATTAAGATTCTACATAGGGAATGGCTGTGCTGTAATGCTCTCTTTAGAAATCTGGTTATGTCAGGATGGGAAACTAAAGACCCTTTCTCCTCTCAAGCTCTAAAGCATGAAAGGCTTACTACCTGCACCTTGAGAGAACCAACTGCCAGGCCCTTTTCAAGTCTTTCCTGAAAGAACAGGATTACGGATATGGGAGCCATATAAGGCTCCACCTTCTGATCAGTACACCAGTGCTGAAAGATCTTCCAATATTTAGCATTGGCTGCGACAGTTGCTGGCTTCCAGGATCATAGAGTAGTAATGCAACCTCTGAATATCTTTTCTGTGCTAAGGCTGCACACTCAAGAGCCATGCCATAAGACCAAAGTGTTCCGGATCCTCCAGGGCAAATGATCCATGACAGATGTGTTAGAAGTCGTGACAGCCTAAGACATCTGTCCCATTGTAGCCACACTCGATTTGTGTACTGTGGACATGGCCAAATCCAGTGCCACCCAAATCATCAACTCGTGATGAATTGCTATTCTTCAAATGACCCAGCCTATTATTAGCCAGGGAAGAAACATGAACAGCTCTCTTGTCGGCCAAGGCTGGACTAAGGCTCCCACACCAACATTTTCCAGCTCAAATCGCTGGCTGAAGTACCGAGAAATCTTCTTGTTGTCTGCTGACGCCATCAGGTCAATCGCCAGCCTTCCCCAGGGCTTTACAATTTTGTTGAAAGCACTCTGGGACAAAGACCCCTCCCCAGGATCTGGCAACTGAGAAAGTTGGCTTGCACACTGTTCGCTCCTGCTACATGCACTGCCAAAATGGCTTTTAGATGGGCTTCCACACAATGGAACAAAAATTGGGTCTCCAATTTCAACTGAAAACTTTTGGTGCCTCCTTGTCTGTGAAAACCTGACCACTTTGCCTTTCAGAGACTTTTCGAAGGCCTGCAGTGCTAGCCGAATGGCGCTCAGTTCCAATTTGTTGATAGATCAGTTTCTCTGAGAGAGTAAACAGCCCTGAACTACGCAACCCTCGCAATGACCTCCCCAGCTGTACAGACTGGCATCCATCACCAGTATCGTGCCCTAAGAGGAAATGCGGAGGTAAGTATTTGGACAGCATCTCCGTCTGAAGCTACAATGGCAATGCTTATATTCTTAAAAAAAGTCAGGCTGAGAAATGCATGAAAAATAAAGAAAAACAAAGAAAAATCAAAGGAAAACCTTTCAGGTAATCATGCCCCAAGAAGGACAAGGCTTGTTAGCTCCATGAAGAAAACCAGACCAACAGTCTCATGTGGCATCTTAACTTCAGCTTGTGCGCTTCCAAATGGAACACATGGCCTACTGCTATGGTTAAAAGAATCCCCAGGTACTCCAGAGAATGGACCGGGCCCAGATGACTCTTCTGGAAATTGCCAATCCATCTCAGATCCTGCAGGAGCTGGACAACTTGTGTCACTACCTGGCGACCTTAAGCTTTGGACAGGGCTCGGATCAGACCATCGCCAAGTATGGATGAACCTGAATCTCTGTTTTGTGCAGGTTTGTAAAGGTGCAAGGCACTATTGCTACCCCAAAAAGGAGTGCTGAAAACTGAAATGCCTTTCCAGTACACGGAACCTGAGAAACTTTGTGTTCCAGGAAAATGGGAATATGCAGTAAGCCTCTGTCGAATCCAGTGAGGCTAGGAATTCTCCCGGTGCCACCAAGGCTATGACTGAGCACATGATCTCCATTCGGAATCTAGGCACCTTTAGTGCTGCACTGACAAAGTTCAGATCCAGGATGGGCCTCTAACTGTCAAGAGTCTCTCTTGGGCACCATAAAGTATATCAAATCTCTGCCCAAGCCCAATTCAGTGTCCGGTACTGACTACATGGCTTGAATCCAGAAGCCGGTTTACCATCACTCTGACTTTGACCGCTTACTTCAGTCTTTCTGCTGGAGAATCCACAAAAAATTCCCGAAGAGGGCAAAAAAATTCAAGCTTATAGCCCTCTGGAATTACATCCAGAACCCATTTGTCTGAACAGATCTTTGCTCAGGTTTCCTTGTACTCCAAGTGTCTTCTCCTATTCAGGAAGGCTCGAGTTCTGGCCTGGTGTCATTGGGATTTTTTAGTAATAGATGCTGAGCAGGAGTTGATGCTTGAGTTCACCTGGAGCTCCTGAACCTCTGTCTAAATGATTTGACATCCTCCTCCCCCCCAAGGGTATGTTGTCTGACTGGCAAGGACTTAGAACGATGATTTGCCACACTAGCCATCCATGAGTTCAACCCCTTGCTGTGCAGAATTCTGCCAGGTGTATCACAATGCAGGTGGACAATGGAGAAGATTCTTGCCCATATGCAGAAGACAGAATGGAATTGTCCAAATCAGAATGATGTGCACAAATAAAAAGTGTCCTTCAACTCATCTGATAGTATAAAAATCTTTATTCATCCAATAACACAATAATTCATCCAACGACTCAACATGTACATGTTTCGGCCAATCAGGCCTGCCTCAGGAGTCGTAAGAGCCTCCAACAATAATATCAATTAGTGTTTGAACAGTGCATCCACTCTAAAAGATGTTGCTGAACTTCAAACAAAAAGAGATGTCATGCAGAGATGCATGTAAATGAGTGCTTGACATCAGGCAAAGTGGCAAGCGTCCTGCTTTTTGAAGTTCGGCAACATCTTTTAGAGTAGGCGCACTTTTCAAACACTAATTGATATTATTGTTGGAGGCTCTTATGACTCCTGAGGCAGGCCTGGTTGGCTGAAACATGTACATGTCGAGTCGAGTCGTTGGATGAATTATAGTGTCATTGGATGAATAAAGATTTTTATACTATCAGATGAGTTGGAAGACACTTTTTTATTTGTATACATCATTCTGATTTGAACAATTCCATTCTTTCTTTTACATATTTGTGTTTGTGGTTTTGTTTTCCCCTGTTTTGTTCCCGAAGATTCTTGCCCAGACAGGCATTCAGGATTCTTCAGCTGCTTGTCTCTTCAGACTGCCTTTTAGACAGGTTCTGAGAACTTGAAACCCTCCTCGACCCCACCAGCTCCTCACACATCTTTGGTGGGGGGATGGGGACACACAGCCTGCACCAACTACATTCCTCTGGTCCAACATAGGGCCACTCAGCCTGCAGTCAAACACCTGAAAAATCAGGGGTGAGCGGAGCTCCCAGGGGAACACAGTCCAACTACGTAGGTCCCCCCCCCCCCCCACCGATCTAGAGACTGTAGCTTCTGGGAAGCTCTGTAGCACTAGGAAGCCTCAAAAGTCAGATAAAGGGAAAAGGATTGGAACTTGTATACCGCCTTTTTGTAATTATACAATCATACTCAAAGTAGTTTATATACAGGTACTTCAAGCATTTTCTCTATCTGTCCCAGTGGGTTCACAATCTATCTAATATACCTGCGGCAGTGGAGGATTAAGTGATTTGCCAACACCCAAAAATAATCAGACAGATGCAGAGCAGATGAAAAGGCATCTTCTCAACTCGCTTGCAGAAGGGAAAACTGAGTTGCTGGAGCACCGCTCAGTAACACAAGGTGGTGGAATTGAAAAATGCAGACAATGCCTTCTGCAATCCTCATGGGTGAAGGGAAGAAATTCACTTGTCAGGACTCACGTCTCTTTTTCACTGGAACTACCTTTTCATGAAGATAGAAGCAGGAATTTGAGCTACCCAATTTTCTGCACTGTTTGCCATATGCATGACTACCTACCCCGCACGAAGGAGAGGAGCGCCCCCCTCCCGACCCAGCAGGAGAGCCGACTTAAAAACTGCCCAGCAGCGATGTGTGGCCTTTCTCTTCGGCCCCCCGCACGAAGGAGAGGAGCGTGGGAGCCCTGCTTCGCCCCCCTCCCGACCCAGCAGGAGAGCCAACTTAAAAACTGCCCAGCAGCGGCGTACAGCCTTTGCGAAGCGTCTATGCGAGGCACCCGCAGGGAAAACGTTAGATCTCTGATCAGGTGCCTGATAACCAGCAAATCCACTCCCAATAGACCGGACCTGACGCAGACTGAACACCTCCAGCGGAAAACCTGACTGACCCTCCAACCCCAGTGGATTTGGCCAACTTCCACGGCAGTCCCAGACCTCACAGTCCGGTCCGGACACAGTCTGTACACCCTGCACTACAGATCCAGAATCAGCAGACCAATCGGATAAGTATCATTAATTAATCTGTGTATTCTTCCAAAGCATAAGCATGGTATAGCCAGATAAGTATTGTATAACCTGACAAGTATTGTACTGTCTGTTCAAATACTGTATAACCAGAACTTGTATAACTAGTCAGGCCTAATAGTTTGTTAAGCCTTGCACAGCCAGATAACCTGACAAGTATTTTACTGACTAACAAATACTGTATAAACAGAACTTGTACAACTAGACAGGTTTAATAGTCTGTTATACAGGTCTAATGGTCGGTTAAGCCTTGTATAGCCAGATCAGTCTAACAGCCTGACAAGCCTTACATGCCTGACAAGCCTGGTACTACCAGACAAGCACTGTCTTTCTCCGCCGCCCATTCACTCCCAAACTTCACCTATAATCCCTATAATCCACCTCACTCCCTCTGACCTCCATCCCAAACTAGATAATCCCCCCTCCCTCTGGAGCCCTGAGCCATGGCCCTGCCTAACTCCCACCAATGCGCTCTACTGCTCCTACTCAATCTTGTCTGCATCAGAATCTGCACAGCCAACCCACTATACCCAACTCCAATCCCAATTCACTACACCACATATCGCGCGGCCAAGGCCAAATTCCCACCACCCACACCCTATAAACCATGCAACTACCCAGATGTAAGTCTACTTACAATCCCTACCTCACCCCCCCCCCCCCATACACACACTTCAGCCAAGCCCCGCTCTATAAAACAATGATCATTAAAAAATCTAGCCTACTCCCACCACTTACCAAACGAACACACCACCCACCAGAACCTACGAGGCTTCTACCTAAACATAAGATCAATGAGAAACAAATCCATCCTGATCAAGCAGCCTCTCTAACAACCATTCTGTTTTATGTCCCACCAAAAAAATGGAACCTAGTCAAGGTGGACTTCACGGAATTCTTAATAACCAACTCACTAGCAAGCCCATACAACTTACTATGTGGAGATATCAACATTCACCTAGAGCAAACAGACCAACCAGAAATATCTGATTTTTGGTTACTTATCTCCCAATTAGGCTACTTCATACCATCCCCAACCATAACCCATCAAAAAGATCATCAGTTAGACCTGGTGACTTTCTCCTCCAAAGAACCAACCAACCCCAAATTCTACTGGAAAGAAGATAACTGGTCAGATTCTCTATGGTCTGACCATAGAGCACAGTTACTTACCGTAACAGGTGTTATCCAGGGACAGCAGGCAGATATTCTTTACACATGGGTGACGTCACCGACGGAGCCCTCGGTACGGACCTTTTTAACTAGAAAGTTCTAGTTGGCCGCACCGCGCGTGCGCGAGTGCCTTCCCGCCCGACGGAGGAGTGCGTGGTCCCCAGTTAGGATAAGCCAGCTAAGAAGCCAACCCGGGGAGGAGGGTGGGACGTAAGAATATCTGCCTGCTGTCCCTGGATAACACCTGTTACGGTAAGTAACTGTGCTTTATCCCAGGACAAGCAGGCAGCATATTCTTTACGCATGGGTGACCTCCAAGCTAACAAAGAGGGAGGGGGGATGGTTGGCCATTAGGAAAATAAATTTTGTAACACAGATTGGGCGAAGTGTCCATCCCGTCTGGAGAAGGCATCCAGACAGTAGTGAGTAGTGAACGTGTGAACTGAGGACCAAGTGGCTGCCTTGCAGATTTCCTCGATGGGCGTGGAACGGAGGAAAGCCACAGACGCAGCCATAGCTCGGACTCTGTGGGCCGTGACAGCTCCTTCCAGTGAGAGACCGGCCCGAGCATAACAGAACGCAATACAGGCAGCGAGCCAATTGGAGAGCGTCCGTTTGGAGACAGGACGACCTAGACGGTTAGGTTCGAATGACAAAAAGAGCTGAGGCGATGAGCGGTGAGCCCTTGTACGGTCAAGGTAGTAGGCAAGGGCACGCTTACAATCCAGCGTGTGCAGTGCCTGTTCCCCAGGATGAGAATGGGGTTTAGGGAAAAAGACGGGCAACACAATGGACTGGTTGAGGTGAAAAGCTGAGACCACCTTAGGAAGGAATTTGGGATGGGTACGCAGGACCACCTTGTCATGGTGAAAAACAGTGAATGGTGGATCGGCGACCAGTGCATGCAGTTCGCTAACCCTCCTGGCAGAGGTGATGGCAATTAGGAAAAGCATCTTCCAGGTAAGAAATTTGAGCGAAGCTGTGGCAAGAGGCTCAAAAGGAGGTTTCATGAGGGCTGATAAAACCACATTCAGGTCTCAGACGACTGGGGGAGGCTTCAGAGGTGGTTTGACGTTGAAGAGGCCCCTCATGAATCGGGAAACCAGTGGATGAGCCGTGAGCGGTTTCCCGAGGATAGGCTCGTGAAACGCAGTGATGGCACTGAGGTGGACTCTTGATGGAGGTAGATTTGAGGCTAGCATTGGACAGCGAGAGCAAATATTCCAGTACAGTTTCCACCGCTAAAGAGGTGGGTTCATGATGATGCCGTAGACACCACGAGGAGAACCTGGTCCACTTCTGATGGTAACATTGGAGGGTGGCCGGTTTCCTGGAGGCGTCCAAAATGAGACGGACAGGCTGAGATAGATTCTCTGGAGAGGTCAGCCCGAGAGAAACCAAGCTGTCAGGTGGAGCGAAGACAGATTGGGATGTAGCAGAGATTGATGATGCTGTGTAAGTAGAGTAGGAAACACAGGAAGAGGAATGGGCTCCCTGGAGCTGAGTTGGAGCAGGAGGGAGAACCAGTGCTGTCGAGGCCACCGAGGGGCGATGAGAATCATGGTGGCCCCGTCCTTGCGGAGTTTGGACAAGGTCCGCAACATCAAAGGAAGTGGAGGGAAGGCATACAGGAACCGATCTCTCCAATCAAGCAGGAATGCATCTGGGGCCAGACGATGAGGAGAGAAGAGTCTGGAACAGAATTGGGGCAGCTGATGATTGTGAGGTGCTGCAAAGAGGTCCACCTGCGGAGTGCCCCAGCGAGCAAAGATGGAGTGGAGTGTTGGAGGGTCCAGCGTCCACTCGTGAGGTTGAAGGATGCGGCTGAGATTGTCGGCCAGGGAGTTCTGTTCGCCCTGGATGTAGACAGCCTTGAGGAAAAGATTGCGGGCCGTGGCCCAGGTCCAGATGCGTAGAGTCTCCAAACAAAGGAGGCGAGATCCGGTGCCGCCTTGCTTGTTTATGTAGTACATGGCGACTTGATTGTCTGTGCACAGGAGAAGAACCTGGGGACAGAGAAGATGCTGGAAAGCCTTGAGGGCGTAGAACATGGCTCTGAGTTCCAGGAAATTGATGTGATGTTGACGCTCCTGTGGGGTCCAAAGTCCCTGGGTGCGTAGATCTCCTAGGTGAGCTCCCCACGCATAGGGGGAAGCATCCGTGGTGATGATCATAGAGTGAGGGGGCAGATGAAAGAGCAGACCCCTGGAAAGATTTGAGGAGTTCAACCACCATTGGAGAGATTGCCGAAGAGATGATGTCACAGAGATGGGATGAGAAAGAAGATCCGTAGTCTGTGACCATTGGTTGGCGAGAGTCCATTGAGGTGTGTGGAGGTGGAGACGTGCCAGAGGAAGGACATGTACTGTCGAGGCCATGTGACCCAGGAGGACCATCATCTGTCGGGCAGGAATGGACGGATGCCTGAGGACCTGACGACAGAGATGGAGCAGAGTCCACTGACGATCGGAGGGAAGAAAAGCCCTCATTAGTGTGGTGTCCAGAACAGCCCCGATGAATTGAAGTCGCTGGGTGGGAAGCAGATGCGACTTGGGGTAGTTGATCTCGAACCCCAGGAGGTGGAGGAGAGAGATGGTGTGATGAGTAGCCTGTAGCACAAGTGGAGACGTAGGTGCTTTCACCAACCAATCGTCCAAGTAGGGGAACACCTGGAGGTTGTGAGACCTGAGGAAGGCCGCTACTACAATAAGGCACTTGGTGAATACCCTGGGCGATGAAGCGAGGCCAAAGGGTAGCACTTTGTACTGATAGTGGCGGTATTGCACCTGGAACCGCAGGTAGCGGCGTGAATTCGGATTGATTGGAATGTGAGTGTAGGCCTCCTTGAGGTCCAGGGAACATAGCCAGTCGTGTTGAGAAAGAAGAGGGTAGAGCGTGGCAAGGGAGAGCATTCTGAACTTCTCCTTGACCAGGTACTTGTTGAGGTCCCTGAGATCAAGAATGGGACGGAGGTCTCCCGTCTTTTTGGGTACCAGGAAGTAGCGGGAGTAGAATCCCTGACCCCTTTGTTCTGGAGGTACTTCTTCGATGGCATTGAGAAGGAGGAGGGATTGAACCTCTCTCAGGAGGAGGGGGGTTTGAGATGAGTGTGAAGCAGACTCTACGGGAGGGTTGTCCGGAGGAAGAGTCTGGAAGTTGAGAGAGTAGCCGTGGTGGATGATGTTGAGGACCCACTGGTCCGATGTGATGGCCTCCCAACGGCTGAAGAATATGCTGAGGCGACCTCCGATTGGTTGTGGAAGAGGTAGTGAAGGCGGAAGACTGGCTATGCCCTGGAGAGAAGAGTCAAAAGGGCTGAGAAGGCTTTGCAGGTTGAAGAGGCTTGTTGGGTTGATTGGGCTGAGAACGAGACTGGGCATGGTGTTGTTGCTGACGGGGCCGCCGAGGTTGTTGAGAAGGCGGATTGAGTGGCCTGGCTGAGAACCTGCGCTGGTAGGAGGATTGAGGTCGGTAAGGTCGAGCAGGTGGAGCCTTTTTCTTCGGCTTAATCAGGGTGTCCCACCTGGTTTCATGGGCCGAGAGTTTCTGGGTGGTGGAATCCAGGGACTCTCCAAAAAGTTCATCACCGAGACAGGGGGCGTTGGCCAGACGATCCTGGTGGTTGATGTCCAAGTCGGAGACTCTCAGCCAGGCCAGGCGGCGCATGGCTACGGCCATGGCAGAGGCCCGGGAGGTGAGCTCGAATGAGTCGTATATCGAGCGGACCATAAATTTTCGCAACTGAAGGAGGCCAGAGATGTGTTGCTGAAAGAGTGGAACCTTGCGCTCCGGGAGGTATTTTTGGAGGGCGGACAGCTGCTGAACCAAATGTTTCATGTAAAATGAAAAATGGAATGAATAATTGTTTGCCCTGTTGGCCAGCATGGCATTCTGGTAGAGCCTCTTGCCAAACTTGTCCATGGTCTTACCCTCTCTGCCAGGAGGGGTAGAGGCGTAGACACTGGAGCCCTGAGTCTTTTTTAAGGTGGATTCAACAAGAAGGGACTCATGGGGCAATTGAGACTTGTCGAACCCTGGTATAGGGATTACACGATAGAGGTTGTCCAGTTTACGGGGGGCCCCCGGTACCGTAAGGGGGTTCTCCCAATTTTTGTAAAAGGTCTCCCGTAAGATGTCATGTACGGGGAGCTTGAGGAACTCCTTAGGAGGTTGTTCAAAATCTAAAGCCTCTAAGAAGGCTTGAGATTTTTTTGAGTTTGATTCCAGAGGAAGGGATAAGGCTGCAGACATCTCCCTGAGGAACTTTGAAAAGGAGGACTGCTCAGGTTTAGAGGTGGCATCGGGTGCCGATGGATCCTCATCAGATGAGGAGAGATCCTCCTCGGTACTGGGGGGGGGACTCTTCCCATAAGTCTGGGTCCCGGACCTCTGGGTGTGCATGCCGAGACACCGGGGTGGAAGGTGCGGTATGGTGAGTCTTGGATAAAGATTTCCCAGAGCGTACCGAAACGGTACCGGGAGAAGAGGACCGGCGTCGATCCCGGTCCCGGGAAGTATGGTGCCCTGCCCGGTCCCGAGGAGGATCCGTCGTGGTATGGGAGTGAACCACCGGATGGGCATGAAGGTGCTCAGCCGAAAGAATCGGCATGGAGGTGTTGATTGGTACCGATGGGGTGGATACCGGGGGCTCGGTACGGGGCTCGGGCCGGTCTGGTACCGAAAGGAGCGGTGCCAGGATAGTGGGTAACAGATGCTCGAGCTGACGCTGCAACTGTTCCTGGAGTTGAACTTGGAGGATGGCCGTAATACAGGGGTGGCACCGGAACCGCTTTCTTTTGCTTCGGTTCCTTAGGTGCCGCTCCACGCCCCGGCGATGAGGAGGCCGATGACGAGGCACTCACCGAAATCGGGGCGGAGCGCTTTCGGGGTCGGCGCAAGGCCGGCAAGGTCGGTGTCGCCACTGTGGCTGGTGGACGCTCGAGGGAAGGGGGAGGCTTCTTAGCCGGCTTACCTGGCGCCAGAGACGCCGATGCGGGTCGGGCGGTGTCGAAGTAGACGGTGCCGATTTCTGTGGTACCGCTGTCGATGCCGAGGAGTCCATCGTCGACCCGGTACCGAACAAAAGATTTTGTTGGATTTGTCGGTTTTTAAGCGTCCGCTTTTTAAGAGTGGCACAGCGGGTGCAGGAGTCCGCCCGATGCTCCGGACCCAAACACTGTAAACACCAATTGTGTGGGTCAGTGAGGGAGATCGGGCGTGCACACCGCTGGCACTTCTTAAAACCGACTTGCGGGGGCATGAAGGGGAAAACAGCCTCCGCAAAATCGAACCCCGAGGCCTGTATAATGGCAACAGGCCCCGCCGGGGCAAAGTCGAAAAAAGAGGAAAAAAAATATGTTTTTTTTTTTTTTTTTACAAAGCAAAGAAAAAAGAAACCCGAAGGCAAAAAAGAAGAAAAATTGGAAAAAATCGCGAGCGGGAAGGCAAAAAGTGATTTCAACGGCCGTTGAAAAAACACACGCGTCTTCTTCGCTCCGCGGAAACGAAGAAACTGGGGACCACGCACTCCTCCGTCGGGCGGGAAGGCACTCGCGCGCACGCGCGGTGCGGCCAACTAGAACTTTCTAGTTAAAAAGGTCCGTACCGAGGGCTCCGTCGGTGACGTCACCCATGCGTAAAGAATATGCTGCCTGCTTGTCCTGGGATAAACTATGTAACTTCACTATTAACTGCCAGCAAACAACTAACAAAAGCAATAAAATAAGAAATAATAAAACCCACACCTCCAGAGGTAGGATTGACCCGACAGATTTCTGGTCCCACTATGAGAATATCACAAAAGAGAATGCAGAAACAGACCAATTCATGCCCTCCTGGACTAAAGAGATCACTAACATTCTAAACAATATTGCCCCCTTAAAAATCCGCAGAATTAGAACCACAAATCTAGAGAGATGGTTTGATTCTGAACTACTACAGCTAAAGAGGGACCTAAGAAAGTCAGAAAGATTATGGACTAAATCCGGTACCCAGGAGCACAGAGATGCGTGGAGATCAAAAGTAAAAATCTACAAAAACCTAACCAAGGATAAACGAAAAAATTTCTACGCCCAAAAAATTGGAAACGTTACAACTAACAGCAGAAACCTTTTCAATCTGGTCAACGACCTCTACAACCTTGAGACACTCACGGACACCCGGGAGGAATCCACATTATCAGCTAGCACCCTAGCAGACTTCAACTCCAAGATACAGAAATTAAGATCGTCAATAACTGTCCCCCGCCAATCCCCACGAGCACTTCCCAATCCTCCATGACACAAACATATCCAATCCAGACCTAGGGTCCAGAACTGACCTAAGTTGGAACCACTTCACAACCATTGACTGGCAATCCTTTAACAAATACTACAACAAATATAATAACTCCTACTGCAGACTGGACACTTGCCCCCCAAATGTCATGAAAACTGCCCCAATCCATTTCAAAGCCAACATGTTGACATGGATCAACTCCTTACTTTCCTCAGGAAATTTCCCAGCAGAGCAAGGTCACATCCTGATAACTCCAATTATAAAAAACTCAAAAGAACCTCCAAACCTCCCGTCTAATTACAGACCTATCGCCAGTATCCCGCTAGTCACCAAAATAACAGAAGGGGCGGTAAATGCAGAACTCACCACATATCTGGACAAATTCGACATCTTACACGGCAACCAATCGGGCTTTTGCTCTGGCCATAGTACCGAAATCATCATAGCCTCTCTACTCGATCACCTGCACTCACTCTTCAGCTAAGGTTCCAGAGCCCTGATCTTGCAATTTGACCTAAGCAGTGCCTTTGACCTAGTCGACCACACCATTCTCCAAGACTGCCTCGCACACATCGGCATCTCCGGCCAGGTTCTCAACTGGTTCCATGGGTTCCTAAGAAATAGATCTTACAAGGTGATCAAGAACGACTCTTTCTCCCACAGCTGGGACAATTCTTGTGGGGTTCCCCAGGACTCACCCCTATCCCCCACCCTATTCAACGTCTATCTCGTCTCCCTAGGTAACCTCCTGCACAGCCTCAAGCTCAAATTCTTCATTTACGCAGATGACATCACTATAGTCATCCCACTAACCAGTCTCACTCTAGAGGTGCTTAACTCTCTATCACACATACTCAGGCAGATAGAACTCTGGATGCTATCTTATAGATTAAAACTAAACTCTGACAAAACTAAATTCTTCCTGGCCACCCCCAACGACAAAATCAAAGATACCTCAATTCAAGTGAATGGATCGGACTTCCCCCAAGAACAAACCCTAAAAATACTGGGAGTCACCCTAGACAAACACCTGTCCCTTGAGAAACACACTGACCTTACCGTCAGGAAAAGCTTCTCGATGCTCTGGAAACTCCGCACCATAAAAAAATACTTCGACGACAACTCATTCCGCCTGCTAGTACAAACCTCAATTCTCAGCATCCTGGATTATTGCAACATCATCTATCTAGGCTCCATGAAAAAACCCACCAGGAGACTAAAACTGATTCAGAACACCGCCGTCTGCCTTATATTTGGCTTAAACAAATAGGAACACATCACCCCTTTCTACCATAAACTGCACTGGCTGCCATTCGAATCCAGAGTCCTTTTCAAGTTCACATGCCTCTGCTACAAAACTGTATTTGGTCTATCCCCAAGCTACCTCAACCCGCACTTCAAGCTAAATCACAACTATAAATACTCTTGCAGAGCTTATTTGTTCGCCTTCCCCCCCTAAAATTATGCCACCTCAAAAGGTTCCTTAACAAAACCTTCTCCTTCCAGGCAGCCAAACTAAACTCATGGCTATCCCAAAGTGTATTTGACGCCCCTACCTACCTTGACTTCAGAAAAAAATTCAAAATTCACTTATTCCATGGACAGAACCCCTAACACCATCTCACTCCTTTAACTCCCACCAACTCACGAGAACCTCCATCTTCCCCTCTTATTGTACCCACCTAACCAATTTAACTCAATGACCGCACTTCCCCTACTGTACATTCTTGCAAACTCCTGTCAACTACAATGACCTGTATATTCCTAAAATGGTTAACTCCAATGTTCTACTATATCTGTAATCTTAATCTAATTACTGTGAACCGCCTAGAACTCTCTGGGTATGGTGGTATACAAAATAAAGTTATTAATATTATTAAAGTTACTATTATTACCTCCCCTCTGGAAGGCAGTCTTATATATGCACTCGATGAGAGGAACTAGAAGGCCTGAAGAAGCAAGTCAGATTCCTGGAAGGCAGAATACTGGAACTAGTAGCACTTCGAGCAGTGGAAGAGGAGGACAGATAGACAGAAAACTTCATGACAGAGGAAACCGTTGAGGAAGAAGTCAGGGGGTTAGAAAAGATCATCAAGCAGGCATACAGGGAGGCCATGGAAAATCACCAACAACAGTGGAGCAGCCAAGTTACGCCTACAACGAGTAAGGACCAAGATACACCTACAGTGAGTAAGGGCCACCTGGAGGACAACCACAAGGAAGAAATAGGTGACACAGCAGCGAGATCTAGAAACAGTGGAGGGAACCCACAGGAAGACAAGTCTAGTGCAAGCCAACGCCAGGATGAGGGAAGATGGAAATGCACAGAGGACATGGACCTATGGCTAGAGAGATGGTCATACACCAGGGACACGGACCTGCGGCTAGAGAGTTAACAGAAGATAGAGAGGACAGCAATTGTCATGGGGGACTCCATCATCAAACAAGTCGACAGCCACATAGCAGGAGGAAGACAGGATTGGCTGGTGACCTGCCTACCAGGAACCAAGGTAGAAGATATAGTGAGCCGTATCAACAGTGTAGAAGAGGAAGATACAGCGGTGGTGATCCACATGGGGACAAACAACGTGAGCAACAGGAACTACTACAGGGAAGGAATGAAGGACCAGTTCCGGATGCTAGGAGGGAAGCTGAAGACCAGAATGCCGATGGTAGCGTTCTCGGAGATCCTGCCGGTACCCAGGGCCGACGAGAGGAGGCAGACGGAGCTGCATGTAACCAACGCATGGATGAGGCGCTGCTGTGAGGAAGAAGGATTCCACTTTGTGCGCAACTGGATGACGTTCTTGGGGAAGAGCAAGCTATACAGGAGAAGGAACGAGGTTACTTGCAAGCAACATCAAGAGAGAAATTGAGAAGTTTTTAAACTAGGAAGAAGGGGAAAGCCGACAGTCGACCAAGAGTCGATGGTTCGGGAAACGGTCTACCCAGAGGATACCATGCAGGAAGATAGCGGGGAGACTCACCGGATCATAGGCAAGATAGAAATCCTGGCGGATCGAAAGGGACACAAGAGGGAAGGAAATGCAAGAAAGTAACAGGCCACAAACTCAAGTGTATGTATACAAACACAAGGAGCCTAAGGAATAAGATGGGGGAATTGGAAGCTATAGCACAAAAAGATAACTTTGACATCATCAACATCAAGGAAACATGGTGGAACAAGGAAAACGTCTGGGACACTGTGCTACCGGGATATAAGCTATACCGCAGAGACAGAGTAGGCCAAAAAGGTGGGGGTATTGCCCTATACATCAAAGAGGGAATTGAGTCTACTGGAGAGAACACGCCGGAAATGAAAAATAAGGTAGAGTCTCTATGGGCCAAAATTCTGGGAACAAATGGAATGGAAATGAAGATCAGCATCTACTACCGACCCCCAGGGCAGTCCGAAGAAACTGATGGAGAAATGACAGACGAGATTAAAAGCAACTGCAAGGAAGGCAATGCAATTATCATGGGTGACTTCAATTATAAGAACATAAGAAGTTGCCTCCGCTGAGGCAGACCAGAGGTCCATCTCGCCCAGCGGTCCGCTCCCGCGGCGGCCCATCAGGCCTATTGCCTGAGCAGTGGTCCCTGACTATTTCTATAACCTACCTCTACTCCTATCTGTACCCCTCAATCCCTTTGTCCTCTAGGAACCTATCCAAACCTTCTTTGAAGCCCTGTAACGTGCTCCTGCCTACCACAGCCTCCGGAAGCGTGTTCCATGTATCCACCACCCTCTGGGTGAAAAAGAACTTCCTAGCGTTTGTTCTAAACCTATCCCCTTTCAATTTCTCCGAGTGCCCCCTTGTACTTGTGGTTCCCCATAATTTGAAAAATCTGTCAGTCTACTTTTTCTATGCCCTTCAGGATCTTGAAGGTTTCTATCATGTCTCCTCTAAGTCTCCGCTTCTCCAGGGAGAAAAGCCCCAACTTTTTTAGTCTGTCAGTATATGAGAGATTTTCCATACCCTTTATCAGCTTAGTTGCTTTTCTCTGGACTACCTCAAGTACTGCCATGTCCTTCTTGAGGTACGGCGACCAGTACTGGACACAGTATTCCAGATGCGGGCGCACCATTGCACGATACAGTGGCAGGATGACTTCCTTCGTCCTGGTCGTGATACCCTTCTTAATGATACCCAACATTTTGTTTGCTTTCCTTGAGGCTGTGGCGCACTGTGCCGACGCCTTCAATGTTGTGTCTACCATCACTCCCAGGTCTCTTTCAAGGTTACTTACCCCTAGCAGTGATCCCCCCATTTTGTAAGTGAACATCGGGTTCTTTTTACCTACATGCATGATCTTGCATTTCCCTATGTTGAAGCTCATTTGCCACTTTTTGGCCCACTCTTCCAGTGTTGTCAGATCCTTTTGGAGATCTTCGCAGTCTGCCGTGGTTTTAACCATGCTGTATAGTTTGGTGTCATCCACAAATGTAATGACCTCACATTTTGTTCCCGCCTCCAGGTCGTTAATGAATATATTGAACAGGAGCGGTCCCAGCACAGACCCCTGCGGAACTCCGCTCGTGACCCATTGCCAGTCTGAGTAATGGCCCTTTACTCCAACCCTCTGTTTCCTGTCTGCCAGCCAGTTTTTGATCCATCGGTGGACCTCCACTTGCACCCCGGGATAGACTGGAACCTAGGCACCTCCGGCTGCAGTAGGGAGACCAAGTTGCTGGATGCTGTAGGTGATTGCTTCCTGGAACAACATGTCAAGGAAAATATGAGAGGAAATGCAATTCTGGACTTAACTCTAAATGGACTACGAGGACCGGCGCAAGGTGTAGAAGTAGAAGGGATGCTGGAAAGCAGTGATCACAATATGATCCACTTCAACCTGGACACAACACTTCAACCTCGACCCAGAACGACAGCCACGGCACTGAACTTCCGAAAAGGGAATTACGAAGGGATGAAACTCACGGTGGGGAAGAAGATTAAGAAGAGGATAAGCACTGTAAAAATACTAGAGCAGCATAGTCCCTTTTTAAAGACACATTCACCGAGGTGCAAAATCTATATATACCGCGTATCAACCATTCCATACTTGCTTGAATTGATTGAGAAATTTGGAAAATTTTCAGGTTATAAAATAAATTGGAATAAATCAGAAGTTCTTCCACTAAATATACATTGTACAAAAGGATTATTTGATCCATTTTCTTTTATTTGGAAGGAAGATGGTTTAAAATATTTAGGAATTTGGATTGCAAAAACAGTGGAAGATACAATGAAAGTTAATGAAAAAAATTTATTACAGAAGGTGACAGAAATGTGCACGCAATGGAATCCTTTACATTTATCTTGGTGGGGGAGAGTACAAACTGTTAAAATGATGATTTTACCTGTAGTTTGTTACCAAATGGGCATGATACCAATTTTCTTTCAGAGGTCTTTTTATAAAAAATTAAATAGGGTTTTAACAAAATTTATTTGGCTAGGTAAAATTCCTAGAATTGCTTTAGTGTCTTTGCAAAGAACAATTGCGGAGGGTGGGGTAAATTTTCCAAATTTTTATAGGTACCATCAGGCCTATATTCTGCGTCAAGGTATGTATTGGATCCTCCCAGAGCCCATTGAAAATATACCAGATTGGTTCTGGTTAGAATGGAGACTTATGTTTCCTTTACGTCTTAGTCATGTTATTAGTATTCAAATGCCAAGGTTATATAAGGAACATAAAATATTTGTTGATACCTGGAAAACTTTAAGGTATATAAGTAGTCTAACTCCTATTCCAATAAATAAATCAACAACTCAAACAATTTGGCTAAACCCCAAGATCAAGGCTGGCGGTTTTAAAATCATCTGGAAATATTGGATGATGGCTGGAATTCATACTTTAGAGGATGTGATAAACAAAGGTAAACTGCTTGAGTTTTCACAATTGCAACATAAATTTGGTTTAAATAAATCGCAATATTTCAGGTGGTTGCAATTGAAGCAGGCCATTCAGGCGGGGTTCCCTGATTGGAAAAATCTTAATAATTATCATAGCCTGGAATTCTTATGTTTTCAGATAGATTCTATGGGTCACCAGGCTGTAATGTGGTATAAATTAATATCTGGATTTGTAAATAAAAAACCAAAACATGGTCTTAGAGACATTTGGAGCATTGAATTAAGCATCAGATTACTGCATTTCAATGGCCACGACTGTGGTCTTGGAGGTTAAGATGTACAGTCTCAGCATCTATGAGACAAACATGGTTTTTTCTTTTACATAGAGCTTTTTGGACCCCTGTTCGTTTACAAAAACTTGATAGCTCTTAGTCTAATAAATGCTGGCACTGTCATCTTGAGGCGGGGACATTACATCATCTTTTATTTTATTGTCCATTCATATTATTATTTTGGAAATCAATTTGGCCTCAAATAAATAGGATGTTGGAGAATCCGGTAGCCTTGTCATATGATACGATTTTATTTGGCACAGCAATGAGAGCAAAGAGTCAAATTTCTTCAAATAACAACAAACTTTTATTTATATTAACTGGAGTAGCAGTTCAACAAATAACACACAATTGGAAAAACTATGTCAGGTTAAATTATAACTTTTGGTGGAATTCAGTATGCCATATATATAAAATGGAGCGTACATTTGCAACACAAAAAGGGTATATAGATAAGTTTAAGAAGATTTGGGGACCATTAACAGACTTTTGCAATGAATGATATAATTTTCCCATAATAAGATATTTGATAAGGGGGGTGGTGGGTGGGTTTATTTTATTCATCATAAAATATAAATAATTTAACATTATATTTTGTTTTATTGTATGCATTTCCCAAAGTAAGGGGAGGGAGGGGGGTTATAATTGAGTAATAGTTGACATACTTATTACTTATTGAGTATTACATGCTGTATAAAAATTATAGTAAAAGAATATATAATGAAATGTTATACATGTTATACATCTCAAATGGGTCCCGGCACCCTACCCTCTGGTCAGACCATTACAAATATTCATTCACTATCAACTGGGCTCAAAATAACAGCAAACCCATCCCAAAGAAATCGCACATCAAGATCAGACCGAAAATCGAACCTACCACATTCTGGAACACAGTTGACCCCAAAATAGACCCCAACAACCCCAAAGACTTCATAAACAGTTGGCGGACCCTCAGTGAAACTACATTAAACGAACTAGCTCCAATAAAAAACAAAAACAAAATAGACAGACCATCCAACAAATGGTTCGACGATGAACTCTTACAACTAAAAAGGAAATGCAGACAACTAGAAAGGTCATGGAAAAAACAGAAACATAATCATACCAAAGATGAATGGAAAATCCAAATCAAACTATACAATACCAAACTGAAGGAAAAACGAAAAAACTTCTACTCTAAACTCATCGGCACCGAAAAACCAGACACTAAAAAACTTTTTGACATCGTAAGAAACCTCACCGACACCAAACCATTTCTCGCCACCCAAGGAAACCAAACTCCCACAGCCACCCAATTAGCGGACTATTTCAAACACAAAATCATCACAACCAGATCCACATTCAACAATTCACGAATCAACTTAGAAGAAATACAAATCAATCCCACAATAGATGAAGCAATCCCAGCAGACAGGATCTGGACAACCTTCCCAAAGATACAATGGTCAGACGTGGACAGACTTTACAAAAAATACAGCAAATCATCATGTGACCTGAACAACTGTCCCCCATACTTACTAACTACAGCCTCCACCAAATTTAAAGCCAACCTCACACTATGGCTTCAAACTACACTAAGGGAAGGTCATTTCCCACCGGAACTAGGAGAAATCATAATTACTCCTATCCTAAAAGATCCCAAAGGTCCTATAGACAATCCTACAAACTACAGACCAATTGCCTCAATCCCACTCTATATCAAACTAACAGAAGGCCTAGTCGCACAATATCTCTCCAACTTCCTTGAAGACCATCACATACTGCATCCATCCCAATCTGGATTCAGATCTAACCATAGCACAGAAACTCTACTGATATTACTATTAGACACAGCCCGACAACACCTTAGCAAAGGAAACAAACTACTTCTCATTCAACTCGATCTCTCTGCTGCATTTGACCTAGTTGACCACCCCACACTACTCCAGACATTAGACGCAATAGGAATCTCTGGTAATGTTCACAACTGGTTCCAAGGCTTCCTTAAAACTCGAACATACAGAGTCAAGTCAAAAGAGCATCTATCCGACCCATGGTCAAACCCATGGAGTACCACAAGGATCACCATTATCTCCTATATTATTCAACCTCTTCATAGCATCCCTCGGCAATACCCTAGACGCCCTAAACACAATATCATTCAGCTATGCGGATGATATAACAATCCTCATCCCCTTCAACATACAAGACCCCTTATCCACAAACCACCTGAAAATAATAATGGAAACGGTAGAAAAATGGATGTCAAGTCATAAACTGAAACTGAACTCGGAAAAAACTAAATTCCTACTATTAGAGAAGGAAAAAAAACCTTCATGCACAGAACTGGAATTAAACACAATCAAGTACCCAATGCAAAGCACACTCAAGATCCTAGGAATTCAACTAGACAGAAATTGCACAATGCAGACCCAAATCCACAAAATCATCCAAAGAGCATTTTTCACAATGCGTAACCTAAGAAAAATAAGAAAATTCTTCATCAAAGATCAATACAAGATAGTAGTACAATCCCTAGTACTAAGCATAGTAGATTACTGCAACAGCCTATACCTATCATGCCCAAACTACATGATAAAACAATTACAGACTATTCAGAACACGGCCCTCAGACTCATCTACTCCCTCAGCAAATTTGACCACATCACCAATGCTTACCTTGACTCACACTGGCTACCAATAAAAGCAAGATCCCAGTTCAAATTCTACTGTCTACTATACAAAGTAACACACGGAACAACACCCAGATACCTAAACAAAAGACTACACCGTAATCTCTCACACAGATTAAGGAGAACTCAAAACCTATTTGCTTACCCTCCCCTCAAAGGTACACGACGCAAGAAACTATACGACAGCCTTTTAGCTACACAGGCAGCAAAAATTGACACTACCATTTCCAATCTACTGATCAAATCAATAGACATAAAAGAATTCCGAAAAGAAATCAAAACTCATCTCTTCAAAAAATACTTTCCATCATCTTAACCTCAACATAGCACTAGAAAATACACACACGAACACCACCACCATAACTATACCTAAACATTGTACAACTCACTTCAACAACCTACTATTTATCTACTATGTGCTCTAAATTTCTACTGGAAACTTCCAGACTAACAATTGTAACTTGATACATTCCTGATTATATGTACTGTAATATTCCTGAAATTGAACAGTCTCCTAATTTGTAATCCGCTTAGAATCGCAAGGCACAAGCGGAATAGAAATCTGTAATGTAATGTAATGTAATATTTACAGTAAGGTATGAAAGAATGTCAAGTGTATACTTAATGAATTTGTATGAATTTAGATTGTACACTTGTTATATGCAAAATGAATAAAAAACTTAAAACAGAAAAAAAAGTCTTATCACCTGCTATGGAGGGTGAAATAAACTGGATTGCTTGCTATGGAGACTGAGATAAACTGGATTGCAAGAGGGGAAGCTATCCTAATATACAAGTTTGCTCTTAGTCTCCACCTGCTGGTAGCAGTGAGGTATATAACCCATTCGTAAGGACTATACCAGTCTACAAGGTGCTACAGAAAAGGAGATTATGTACTTACTCTGTAAAGATCTTTTCTAGTAGATAGGTGAGACATTCTAGACCAGGGGTCTCAAAGTCCCTCCTTGAGGGCTGCAATCCAGTCGGGTTTTCAGGATTTCCCCAATGAATATGCAAGAGATCTATGTGCATGCACTGCTTTCAATGCATATTCATTGGGGAAATCCTGAAAATCCGACTGGATTGCGGCCCTCAAGGAGGGAATTTGAGATCCCTGTTCTAGACCATAGGGTTTTTTCCCTCTACTCAAATGGTCTGCAGAAGAAATCCATTACAGGTTTTTCACTATGCCTCTAGTGTACTTCATAGGCTAGTTTAGCACCCTCTAGCAGTCAGTACCCAAGCACAGAGAGACACACTCACCTGTGAAGTAGAGGCACCTGTAATGACAGGCTAAACTATTGTTCTGCTCAAACAACTAAACAGTACTGTTCACCTCCAACAAAGGTATCAAAGGAGTTCAGAAGTACTCCCACAACAGGTTATGCATATGTACATACTCTTGTTAACCCCAAAGGGTTGACCAGTCTCCAAGAAACAGATTGGATAAGCAGGAGACTGAAATGTGAAATCAGAATCTGAAACAGGCACAGCAAGGATAGAGCAGGGATCTAGAATGTCTCATTTATCTGCTAGAAAAGATCTTACCAGGTTAAGTACATAATCTCCTTTTCCAGTGCAATAGGCGAGATAGTCTAGACCAGTGTTCTTCAACCTTTTTACACCTATGCACCGGCGGAAATAAAATAATTATTTCGTGGACCGGCAAACTACTAAGACTGAAATTTTTTTAAAAAACCATTGTCACCCCGTCCCCGCGAGCTCGGTCCCACAAACCATCTGATCCCATCTGCACAAGCCTCAAATAGTTATGATTTTATATTGAACATATTTTATTAAAGTATATAAAGAAACAATATTCTATACAATTGTCATTTTATAAATACAAATGATACAGGGCAAAGATCAACAAAACCCCCGTCTCCCCTCCCCTTCACATATATCCCCTCTACTATCAAGAAAACTGAATAAGCCAAATTATCATGTAACAGAATACCACAGTCACACATGACAGGAATGGTGTTAGGGGAGTGGAACTAGGGCAACTGCCCCCTGGTCAGAGAGAGCCCTAAGCCAGCTGGAAGCTAAAGAAGCACTGTCTGGGCTTTGCACTCCCCAGTTATGTCTAGCAAGATACATATTTCAAATCTGATATATTTGAATCACAAGATAGAAATAAAATTATTTTTTTCTACCTTTTGTCATCTCTGATTTCTGCTTTCATTGCCTTTTCACTCTCTTCCATCCAGCTTCTGCCCTAAGAACATAAGAATTACCACTGCTGGGTCAGACCAGTGGTCCTTCATGCCCAGCAGTCCGCTCACGCGGCGGCCCTCTGATCTAAGACCAGCACCCTAACTGAGACTAGCCCTACCAGCGCACGTTCTTGTTCAGTAGGAACTTGTCTAACTTTGTCTTGAATCCTTGGAGGGTGTTTTCCCCTATAACAGCCTCTGGAAGAGCATTCCAGCTTTCTACCACTCTCTGGGTGAAGAAGAACTTCCTTACATTTGTACGGAATCTATCCCCTTTCAACTTTAGAGAGTGCCCTCTCGTTCTCCCTACCTTGGAGAGGGTGAATAGTGTCTTTCTCTACTAAGTCTATTCCCTTCAGTATCTTGAATGTTTCAATCATGTCCCCTCTTAATCTCCTCTGTTCGAGGGAGAAGAGGCCCAGTTTCTCTAATCTTTCGCTGTACGGCAGCTCCTCCAACCCCTTAACCATCTTAATCGCTCTTCTCTGGACCCTTTTGAGTAGTACCGTGTCCTTCTTCATTTACAGTGACCAGTGCTGGACGCAGTACTCCAGGTGAGGGCATACCATGGCCTGGTACAGCGGCATGATAACCTACTCTGTCTCTTCAGTCCAGCATCTGCCCCTTCCATTCACTGTCTGTCTTTTCCTGCCATCTCTCCTCCTGCCCCCCCCCCCCATTTGGTCTGGCATCCATCATCTTCCTTCTGTTCCCCTCATGGTCTGGCATCTCTGTCCTTCCCTCCCCCCTGTGGTTTTTAGCATCTCTCTCTTCTCATTTCCTCCACTCAGATCTGATATCGTTCTCTGCTCTCTCATCCCTTTTCTTCTCTGGTCTTCCTTCTCTATTTTCTGCCTCCATCTAAATTAAATTCTTTCTTACTATTTAGTTCTGTTTCCCTCTTTTCACTGTGTCTACCCACAGCTTGTCACCCCTTTCCCTCACCCCTCCATTATCTTACTATTTTCTTCCCCCTTTATCTCCTCCTTCCATCCAGTATGTGTTATTTCCCCACTTCCATTCAGCATCTTCTCTCCCCTCTCAACTGACATCCATCTGCCTTCTGCTCTCTCTCCCTTCTTCTCACTTCCATCATCTGTCCCCTTCTCTCTCTCATCTCCTCCATTCCATCATCTGCCCCTTCTCTCTCTCCTCCCCCCCAACTTTCATCATCTGCCCCCCCTTCCCCTCACCTTTTCGGGTCATTTTCTTTCCCCTGAAGGTGGCTCATGTCAGAGGGGAAGCTTTGGCCGAGCAGAACCGCTTGCAAGGAACAGTGGAACTTACTTGATGTCGATGCTGGAGCCTGTTGCCGTTTGAAGAAAAAAAAAAAAAGGTGGAAAAAAGGCACCTGCAAAGGTGAGAGGAAGGGAAACCTCCAGGACACCTGCTCTTTGCCCTCCTTCAGCGGCCCAAGAGTCTTTAGGCAAGCAGCAGCTCTGTGTGCTTTTAACTTCGGCACAGAGCTGCCCCTAAGCAGTAGTTTAGCGCGGTTTCATGAGGCAGCCTCGGGGCCTTTGCTAGGCCGGCCCACATCGCATCATCGAAGCAGGCCGGCCTAGCAAAGGCCCCGAGGCTGCCTCATGAAACCGCGCTAAACTAATGCTTAGGGGCAGCTCTGTGCCAAAGTTAAAAGCACACAGAGCTGCCGCTGCTGGTCTGGAGGTGCAGAGACAAGGCAGGAAGCATACGCGGCAGGAGTCCCGCAAAGGCAGGAGTCCCGGCACAGCAACGGCAACAGGAAGTTGCAAGTCAGCTGACGCTGGCACCCTTCGTTGCGGCAGGGACCTGAATCCTTTGCGGACCGGCAAGATTTTTTTTGCAGACCGGCACCGGTCTGCGGACCGGCGGTTGAAGAACTGTGGTCTAGACCATACAGACATTCAAAAGCAGTCCCCCAAGAAAGCTAGGGTGGACTTGCTGCGCCGGCTCTTAAGACCGAGGACCCAAAATGGCAGAGTCCTGTCTGGCAGCAACATCTACTCTGTAGAACTTGGCAAACATGTGAAAAGAAGACCACGTTGCCGCCCTGCAAATCTCCTCAGGAGAAACAGAACTAGCTTCCATCCATGAAGAAGTTACACTCCTGGTAAGTGGACTAAATGGCTCTACAGATCCATCTAGAGATCGTAGCCTTAGACGCGGGAGAACCCCGAAGAATCCAATGAGCTACAACAGGTGGTCAGAAAGCGAAACTCATGAGAGACTCCCCAATAATGCAGGAGCACCCTGTGCACGTCCAAGTTCTTTAGCAGACGATCCTGAAATTGGAACCCATCAGCTGAACAACTTGGGAAACACACTTCCAGATGGACATGGAAAGTTGAAACCACCTTCGGCAAAAACAAAGAAGGAACTATCCACACTTAGGAACTCGGAGCAAAAGGTGTTGACATGACAACGCCTCTTATCCAGAAACTCTACGGACCCATGAGAGAGCGCCCAGAAAAAACAGTCTAAAGAGTTAAATTCCTGAGAGAAGCATCTCTCAGTGGATCAAAAGGAGGCCTGGCAAAGCCAGACCGCATTACATTAAGGTCCCAGACAAGGAAAGGATTCTTAATGGGCGGCCACACCCAAAGATATGTTTGCAAAACCGAGCAACATCCAAATGAAACTCCAAAGGGAACTACCAATTTTGGGAACTAGAACCGGAGAGACTGGCCACTGGGATCCGCAGACATGCCACTAAGAGGCATGTATCCAGACCCACTTGGAGAAAGCAAGAACCCGCGACATCAGAGTCAAAGAAGGGTCCACCTATTCTTGGTCACTCCAGCGATCTAAAGGTCTTCTACGCCTTAGAATAAGCTGACACCAAGGATGACGTGGTAGACCTAAGAAACTTTAGCTATGACAAGCTCCGGAATTGTCTTGATGGGAAGCTGCGCACTCAAGAGCTAAGCCGTTAGAGCAAAACGACCCAGATCTTCCATGGTTATCGGGCCTAGTTGAGACGGTCAGGAAAGATACTCAGGCCCAGACTGTCTGCCACCACAGCTGCATCAGATCCTTGCACCACAGCTTGCAATGCAAATTGGGCTCCACCAGAATGACACAGCCGGGGTGAGTTGCAATCCTCCGCAGGACCCAGCCAAACAGTGGCCAGCGCGGAAAAAAAAACTGGAGAGAAGAACCTCCGGAGGCCACAGCTGCTCAAGAACATCAACTCTCTCACTTCCGAGCCAGATCTACAACTGAAGAAGCGTGGAACCATCTTGGTTTGTGCCGCGGCCATGAGGTCAAGGCGGGGCTGCCCCCTGCGTCTCACGAGCGCCCAAAACACTTACTGCGCTAGGGACCACTCGCCCGGTACTTTAGACTGACGGCTGAGGAAGTCTGCTGGAATATTGGCCACCGTGGCCATATGCGCCACCGTCAGTGCCAGGAGACTTGGGTCCTCTCTGCCGATTAACAGAGCCCACTGCCATCAATGATCGACCACTTCTATGGTGAAGGAGTCCAACAGTCCTGAAAAGGATGACGACCCTAGTGAGCCTTTCCCAGTCATGAAGACTGACACACTCTGGCAGAGTGATTGAGGACAAAGCCACCAGGGCATATACGCTCTGACCTCCAGAGTTCACCACAGACTCAGCTCTATGACATCTCGGTGGGGAGCCCAGTGAGAGAGGAAGGCATTCTGAAGAGAACGCATGCATGCGTTCGTCCAGGGAACCACGTCCAGCTTGGGAATCCTGGAAGCCACAAACTGTAGGACGTCTCATGCCGAAGGGGCTGCCCCCTTCAATATCTCTGAAATCTGTGCCCAGAGATTCTATTTTAGAGCCTTAGGCAGGTAAATATGGCCCAATGTCATATCGACTGTTCCAGCGACTGCATGGGTGGGGGTTTTTTTAAGTGACAATTCAGCCCAGGTATTCCAGTATGCTGAGTACTGTCGCTACCGTACTGCGCCCTTTTTGCTGGGGGTGCTCTGAGCCATCAGGCGGCCAGATAAGGGTGAGCCTGCAACGCCACCCACATCAGTGTAGCTGCTACCACCACCATCACTGTGGTGAAGGTCTGGGGTACCGACACCAGCCCAAAGGACAGGGCCGAAAACTGACCTAGCACATGAAACCGCAGAAATTTGCATTGATCTGGAAAAATGGGAATGTACACATTTGCCTCCATAAGATCCAAGGAGGCCAGAAAGTCCCCCAGAGCCATTGCTGGAAGAACCCACCACAGGGTCTCCATCCAGAACCAAGGAAGCTTAAGAGCCGGATGGAAGGGCTGCAAAATCAGAATTGGCTGCAAACTTTTGATCCTGTCTTAGGAATAATAAAATAAACATAAAAAAAGTATCTGTGTAAACCTGAAGGTTAGCTTGGCACCAGCCGTATTGCTTAAAGATCCAACAAGCGCTGAACAGCAGCCTGGAGAAAGCTCACTATGTCTGGACTCCCGAAAGGAGAAGACACAAACTAGTATGAGAGAGGCTGGATAAAACCACTTGCAGCTCAACTGAATAAATTCCACGACCAACTGGACTTTAATAATATGTAGCAAAACAGGCAGAAACTGCAAGGACCGAACTGCCTACCCAGAGTGGCTCTCGGCTTCCTGGTGCCACTGGGTCGTACAGGCAAGTCAGGCAAGAAGAGCGGCGGTAGACAGAGCACGCCTGCAGCCTGGAATCCTGAGAAAATCTCTGCGAAGAGTATGAAAAATCTTGCTTGTAATTACGAAAATATTGTCAGGAGCCACTCAAGGGAGGATGCCCTAGCACCCTTGGGCCATACTCTACTATCCGGCCAGGTCTTCGGGTGACGGTCCATTACCAAATTCAAGAGATCAACCAGATCCTTGCCACACAACTGCCCCTGAAAAGGTAGCCGCGCCTGAGTTGCCTCAGAGGAATCACCAGCCCACTACAGAACCCAGAGCATTCGGCGGGCCAGAATAGAATCCACTAACACCCTTGCCAGCACCTTCAAAAGGTCATAGAAGCCATCCACCATGTAGGCCATCCCAGCCCACAATCTGAGAAAAAGGCATTCATAGCTGAGCTAGACAGGCGCATGCCACAAAGGACAGAGGCACCGTAAATCCAGTGGCTAAATAGCTGGTTCAAAACTTTCCGGAGAACCACATCCACGCGGCTGGTTTGCATAGCTTTCAACACAACTGTCCCATCACTAGGGAGAGAGTTGTGCCGGGTCAGCTGAGCCATCAGGGAAGCTCCCTTGGGCTGCCACAAAGCTGCGGACACTCCTGCGCCTGAGGATGCACGCTAGACATAGCACGAGCTTTCCATAAAGGACCCTCCAGAGAGTCACACTGCTCTGGAACTATGAATTAATATTCAGATGCCATGAAAAGTCACAGATTGCAAACAAATGCTGCAGAGCTAGGGAGAAAAAGTTGAAGAAATTAAAACAGCGGGCTGAGAATCCACGCTCAACTCTGGTAAAAATGCAGAAATGAAACATAGAAACATGACGACAGATAAAGGCCAAATGGTCCATCTAGTCTGCCCATCCACAGCAACCATTATCTCTTTCTCTCTCTGAGAGATCCCACGTGCCTATACCAGGCCCTCTTGAATTCAGACACAATCTCTGTTTCCACCACCTCTTCTGGGAGACTGTTCCATGCATCTACCACCTTTTCCGTAAAAATGTATTTCCTCAGATTATTCCGGAGCTTATCATATGCCCTCTCATTGCAGAGTTTCCTTTCAAATGAAAAGAGGCTCGACTCATGCACATTTATATTATGTAGGTATTTACACGACTATCATATCTCCTCTCTCCCACCTTTCCTCCAAAGTATTCAGATTGAGATCTTTAAGTCTGTCCCTATATGCCTTATCACGAAGACCATACACCATTTTAGTAGCCTTCTCTGGACTGACTCCATCCTTTTTATATCTTTTTAAAGGTACGGCCTCCAAAATTGTACACAATATTCTAAATGAGGTCTCACCAGAGTCTTATACAGAGGCATCAATACCTCCTTTTTCCTACTGTTCATACCTCTCCCTATGCAACCTAGTTATCCTTCTAGCTTTCGCCGTCACCTGTTTGGCCACCTTAAGATCATCACATACAATCACATCCAAGTCCTGCTCTTCCGTCGTGCACATAAGTTCTTCACCCCCTAAACATAAGAACATAAGAATTGCCACTCCTGAGTCAGACCAGTGGTCCATCATGCCCAGCAGTAAACTGTACTGTTCCCTCCGGTTTTTGCAGCCCAAATGCATGACCTTGTATTTCTTAGCATTAAATTTAAGCTGCCAAATTTCAGACCATTCTTCAAGCTTCACCAGGTCTTTCTTCATATTATTCAAACCATCCGGCATGTCTACTCTATTGACAACTCTTCAGCAATATCATTTATAAAAATGTTAAAAAGAACAGGCCCAAGAACAGAACCTTGAGGCACACCACTGGTAACATCGCTTTCCTCAGAACGATCTCTATTGATCACTACTTTCTGTTGCCTTCCTCTCAACCAGTTCCTGACCCAGCCCGTCATTTTGGAACCCATCCCAAAGGCACTCAGTTTATTTATTAGATGTCTGTGTGGAACACTGTCAAAGGCTTTGCTAAAATCTAAATATACCACATCTGCGCATATCCTCTATCCAATTCTCTGGTCACCCAGTCAAAGAAATTGATCAGATTTGTCTGAGAAGACCTACCTCTAGTGAATCCATGTTGCCTCCAGTTCTGTAATCCACCGGATTCCAGAAACTTGACAACTGGATATTCTCTAGGATCCGGAGCCCCAAAGGGATCCATGGATCCAGCACTCAAGTCCAAAACTGTCCAAAAAGAATCAGGAAGGTCTGGAGCCAGCCGCTGGGACCACGGATACAGTCTGGGAAGAAGGAACAGATGGCACAGGCAGAAGTACAGAGACCCTCCCCCCCAAGGCCACTCAGCTGCTGAACAGAAAAGCACCCAGCAGCCGGACACCTGAGTACAATATGGACCCACAAAATATCAAAATCTGAGAAGGTATCTGGACGCTAGGGCATAGATGACTCATACTTGCGTTTCTTAGGCTGCAGAGAATCCGTCTCATGGTAGACAGACAAAGCTGCAGAATCAAGCCCCGAAAATAAATGTGGCTGCCCCAACGGGCTAGCTAAGCATGTAAACACCTGCTTCTGTGAAGGGGAGGCCGAATCAGCAGTCACTGCCCCCCCCTGACCACACCACGCTACAGAAAACACTCTAAATGCGGCAAATTTTTCCCTTGTGTGGTATGAATCCACACAAGGAGACCCTAAGGATTCCATTCCAGCAGTATTCCTGGCAAAATTTTGAATTTTAAAGAAGCAGGGAAATATTGAAAAAAAATCATTATAAATTCAAAATGGCCGACAGACCCAAATTTACTCCAAAAACGCTCTAAAAATGACTCTCTCTAACTTTAAAAATTACAAAAACAAATTATTTCATGTGGGGGAGCATAGAGGAACACTAGGAAACCTTCAAAACCCCATCCTCAAAATTAACTTTTTAAGAGATCAATTTTTTTTTTTTTTTTTTTGCCTGTCAACTCCACTTTGTACTCACGGTTACAAGACACAGAGAGACTGCAGCTCCACCAAGCCCTTTCAATGGCTGGTTTAGAATTCATTGCCATACTGCTAGAAATTCATCCTTCAAGCTGATCTTCAGGGTGCTAGTCAAACTCCTCTTTCTGACTATGCCTCCACCCCAGCTGACCACCAGATGTGCATCAGGACGGGTAGAGGCTTGAAAATGCAGCCAGCACGCTGCAAAACACCACTGAGCCCCTTAAGTGTGCTACACAGTCTGTGCTCGATCCCCCACTTAACAGGGAGTGAGACTAGGGGCTAGATTCATTAATCCCACCGATCGTGTCATGACCACTTTGCAACCACGACTGATTCATTATCCTTCCTCCCGAGCGTATCCACACCTGATCCGATCCGCACATGCAAATGAGGGGAAATGGCATGCAAAGTAGGAAGGGCCTCAATTCACTGACTGGCCGATCCTAAACCAAGCTACTGCTGAGGACCAGTCGCTCACATCCCTACCGACTCTCCTGCTCACCCATATGGCTACTGCAAATAATTAAAGCTGGCCAATAATTTAAAAAAAATCTCGTCACCCCAACTCTCCTGGCTCACATGGAAGGATTCTCTTGCTCTCTGCCGCCCTTCCCTGCAGTGCGAGCCCGGGGTTTTTACCCACAGGTTAAAGCGGGGCTGCACTATGGTGTGTTCTGTTCCGGAACACACTGCAGTGCAGCCCCGCTTTAAACTCGCAGGTTTAAACCACGGGCTCGGAAAGTGAAAACGAAAGCTTCAGGCAGTACAGTATCACTTCCTTTAAGAAGTTGCTGGTGGATGGAATCACTTAAATGAAGGCAGGAAAGTTCCTCTGGGTCTTTAATAAAATGCAACCTCGGCTTTAGGATCTGCCGGCTCAGCGCTGTTCTAATGTTTCGCCTCAGAAGTGTGGGGAGATCAGCCAACAAGCAGTCCTACGGAGGGCCAGCGCATGCGAAGATCATCTACAGGCAAAAAAGATGGTCAGTTTGGGTGCGTGCCTCCAATCGGCATAATTTGCATGCGGATGCATTGTAAATAGGGTGCCCGGCCACGGATCAGATCGGATCACCCATGGATTGGATCCTTGAGGTTAGTTAATCTTGGCCTAGGTCAGAGATGGCCTCCTGAGCTCCAAGGAAGACTAAGCAGACTGGCTAACAGGTACCCCGAAGGGATCAGCCTGTGAGCTACAGACCGAAGTCTGTGAATTGTCAAGCAGGCAGAGCTTCAAATCCATTTTAAACGCGAAAACACCTGCGAAAGGGATGAAATTACGTCGAATTAAAATAATAAAATGAGGAGAGCAGAATCTACACAGCTGCAGCCAGGGACAGCAGAATCTTAACAGCTGCAGTCATGTGTGTAGAAAAGACTGCTAGAAGGCGCTAAACTAGCCTGTGAAGTACACTAGGGGCAGAGTGAAAAACCTGTAATGGATTTCTTCTGCAGATCATGCAAGTAGTGGGCAATAACCCTATGGTCTAGACTCTAGAATGTCTCACCTATTGCACTGGAAGTAGTAGTAGCACAACCAGACCAAGGAGAACTCAAACACTATTTACTCACTCCCCCCCCCCCCCAAAAAAAAAAAAAAGAAAAGCATAGAGCACAAAAAGATGTACGATGGTCTACTAGCAACTCAGTAGTTTCTGGTTATTTTAGAGTTAATGTAAAAATAGTCGTGTCTCCCTTCCCACTTCACTCTATCATCCCCCCACCCCCACTTGTAGGTCCAGCATCTTCTTCCCTTCTTTCTTGGTCACTTTCTCCCCTCCCTCCCCCTTCTCTCCTTCCTTTACCCAAAGCAGCAGAGCCAGTCCTGACAACCCTCCCCCCCCTCCCTACGTTTCCAAAGCAATAGAGCTGATCCTGACAACCCCGTCCCTCCCCCTGTTCCCGAAACAGCAGAGCCGGTTCTGACAACCCCCCTTCTCCCTCATTCATCCACCCACCCAACGCTGGAGTGACAGCCGGCGAGCAGCTTCTGGCTAGCCCTAACAGGGCCTTTCCTCTGCTGCGTTGGAAGTGATGCAGCAGAGGAAAGGCCTTGCCAAGGCTGGCCAGAAGCTGTTTGTTTACTAGCACTTCCTTTGCTCACCAGCTGCCACTACAGCGTCAGGTGGGTGAGTGAGGGAGAGAGGGAGGGGGGATTGTCAGGACCTGCTCTACTGCTTCGGGGAGGGAGGGTTTGTTAGGACTAGCTTCCTGCTGCTTCGGGACAGAGGGATATTTTTGTGGCTGCTGCAATGCTTCGGGAGCTAGATCTGTGGCTGCTGCTGATGACTCTGGGGCTGGAGGGAAGGGAGGGAGGTTATTGGGTCAGGAGCCTCAATTTCACCATCAAAAATATTTTACTAGAGCTTTCCAATTATAAACAGCATGAGAACATTTTTCATTTTCAGATTGTTTTCATTTATTTTAAGAAGTGTTTTGTTTCGCATATTTTTGTGTGTGTGTGTGTGTGTGTGTGTAAGAAAGCGAGAGAGAGAGAGAGAGAGAGAGAGAGTGTGTGTGTAACAAAGTGTGTGTATAGGGGAGGGTTAAATCTCAGAGTGGGTAGAGCTTGCATAACACATACTTAACATGAAGTTTCTAAGACACCCTTGCAGCAGTTCATACGTGAAAATCAGCTACTGCAGAGGGCATCCTCGATGTATGATCAAACCATGCAGGATAATATTTAACTTTTTTAGGGGGTGGAGGGAGGGGTGGGATGGTATTAATCACAATTCACAATCTTATAAACAAACATAGCACTCACCTGAGAAGAAGGCACAGCAAATTTTACCCTTTTCTGGCTTAAAGACACTGGTGTGCGTTTCCTGGCAGTACTTAACCAAAGACATGTTCAGTTTATTCAGCACGTATAGATCTGTGACCAAAATATGAATGGCTAACATATCACATATATAAGCATATACTGCAGTCCAAATACAGCTATAACACAACAAATTCACTTATATACCGCAGTAATCTCTCAGTTCAACATGATGGATGGGAGGGAGGGTGGGAAGGGAGGTTATTGGGTCAGGAGCATCACTGTGGATATTGTCTTAGGAGCGCAGTAAATAATTTTTTTGCTGGTTGGTTGAGAGTGACGGTTATTTGAATACTGGTTAACTGAGATTCTACTGTACTAACAGTGCCAGATTACAAAACCCTCTGAAGGGATCTAAAAACCTCGCTGTTCAGAAAATTCATCAAGACAAACTAATGCCACTCCCTAATTTAACCCCACTCCTTAAATAACCATAGATTGATCTGACCATGAACTTGCGCAGTTGTAAGAGCGATGAAGAAGTTTGGCGAAAGGCAGATTTTTTACGGTCAGGGAGATATTTCTCAAAGATGACAAAGTTTGAATGAGATGCTTAAGGTAAAAAGAAAAATGGAAAGCATAGTTCCCTGATCTATTTGCTAGCATCGCATTTTGGTATAACCTCTTGCCAAACTTATCCATGGCCTTACCTTCTCTGCCAGGAGGGACAGAAGCGTATACACTAGCCCCCATGGATTTCTTTAAAGTAGATTCCACCAGTAAGGACTCATGGGGGAGTTGTGGCTTGTCAAAGCCTGGAATAGGTATGACCTTATATAAGGAGTCCAGTTTGCGGGGAGCCCCTGGGATGGTCAAGGGTGTATCTAGATTTTTGTAAAATGTCTCTCTTAATATGTCATGGAGAGGCAGTTTGAGAAATTCCCTTGGAGGCTGGTCAAAATCCAGAGCATCAAGAAATGCCTTAGATTTTTTGGATTCAGCCTCCAAGGGAATAGAGAGAGATTCACACATCTCTTTGAGAAAAGAGGTAAAAGAAGTTGCATCAGGTTTAGAGGATGGATCCAAAACAGAAGGATCCTCTTCTCCTGATGAACACTCTCCCTCTGAGAGCAGAGGGTCCTCCGAATCGCCCCACAGATCAGGGTCCCGCACTTGAAAACTGCGGTCCCGGGATTCCGGTGTGGAGGGTTCTAGGTGTCGAGTTTTATGCATAGACTTCCCAGACCTCTGTGAAACGGTACCGGGAGATGTTATAGGCTGTGTTGGCGCCGATGTTTGAACAGCCTGGTGTAAAGATCTCGGTTCCGGTGCTAAGACTGGCATAGATACCGAGGAAGTGGCATGTATCGGTACCGACAAGGTGGATGCCGACAAAGGAGGCTGCTCCATTGTCGGTATCGGAGGCTCAGGCCGGACCGGGACTGGAAGGCTCGGTGTCAGAAGGGCAGGTAACAGCTGTTGTAATTGTTCTTTAAGCTGTACTTGCAGGACGGCGGCAATGCGCTCGTCCAGTGAAGGCACCGGTACCGCTTTTTTCTTCTGCGGTACCTTGGGTGCCGCTCTACACTCCGAAGAGGAACCCGATGTCGAGGGGCTCACCTCAATCGGAGCGGAGCGCTTCCGCGGGCGCCTCGAGGTCGGCAGGATTGGGCTCGCTGCCACTGAGACCGGAGGGCGCTCCAGCGGGGAAGGCTTCTTAGCCGGCTTACCTGAAGGGTGCGATGCCGGCGCGGTGTCGACGAGGCAGGTGCCGACTGCGTCGGGGTCGAAGTGGGGACCGGTGCCGCCGAATCCGACATCTCCGTACCAAACAATAATCGCTGTTGGATTTGTCGATTTTTTAAAGTTCTCTTTTTAAGAGTGGCACAGCGGGTGCAAGTAGACGCTTGATGGTCAGGACCAAGACACTGTAGACACCAGTTGTGTGGGTCTGTGAGTGAAATTGGTCGAGCGCACCGCTGGCACTTCTTAAACCCAGGTTGAGGGGGCATGAATGTAAAAACGGCTTCAGCCAAATCGAAGGCCGAGGCCTCGATGGTGGCAACAGGCCCCGCTGGGGCGAAACCGAAAAAATGAAAGAAAAACAAAGTTTTTTGTTTTTTTTTTAACAAAGAAAATAAAAGAAAATGAGGGAAAAAATATTTCCCAACGAGTTTACGCGAGCGGGAAGGCGAAAATAGAAAAAAGTTTTCAACAGCCGTTGAAACGTGCGTCTTCTTAGCTCCGCGGAAACTAAGAAACTGGGGACCGCGCGCCTCTGTCGGGCGGGAAGGCACTCGCGCGTGCGCGGTGCGGCCTACTAGAACTTTCCAAGTTCTTAGAGTGCAATCACTCTAAAATTGTCCGTACCGGGGCTCCGTCGGTGCCGTCACCCATCAGTCAAGAATATGCTGCCTGCTTGTCCTGGGATAAAGGGAGCTACCAATGCAGAGAATTTCTTATAAAAGAGCCCCATGAACCCATCTAATCCCGGAAATTTTTTGGGCTTCAGCTGACGAATAACTTGCAATACTTCATCTACAGTGATATCCTTATCCAACTCCTGAGAGTCTGGGCCAGATATACTCTTCAAATCTAAGTCCTGCAAATAAGCAGTGATATCAGCATCCGTCTCTTGACTCTCAGGGGTATATACTTCCTGATAAAACTATACTTTGTTGAATACTGATCTCATCGAGTAAGATGGACCCATCCACTGCCCTAATAGACAGAATATTAGACTGGGTTTGTTGCAATTTAACTCTATGGGCTAATAACTTTCCCGTTTTATTTACAGATTAAAAATATAATGGCGCTTCGGCTTTTGAGATTCTTCTCCACTTAGTGTCTCCATGCTCCTTTGGACAACTCCAAGAAAATTTTGGCGCCATTGCTCCTGAGGAAGGAGGGGTTAGATCCTTTGAAATGGAGCTCCGTAGAGCTAGGGACATGACAGTATGAATGCAGGACTAACTGCCTACAATTCACGCTACTGCGCCTCTGAGATAAATACCTCTCTTTTTAGAATACAAAATTTTGAATTGTGGATTCAAAGGGGAGAACCTTTTTGGGGAGTTGGGTCTCTCAGTAGTTTATGGACTACTGTAGCAATTATTTATTGCATTAAGAGTACACTGGAAAGATTATACTTACCATTCATTATTATTATTATTTGAGTGTGATTTTGCACCTTTTGTTTGAACACATTTAACACTTAAGGTCCAGAGATGTTTTCACGTTCACACCCCTCTGGGTGATATAGCTTTCAACTCTACCACAGTACAGGCTTTTGCCTGGGAGGTGAGTTGTGCAAATTGAGGACCTACACAAATTTAATTATTGAATCTTTTGACCTTTTGGTTAATACTTGGTAAGATCTCCCATTATACTCCTTAAGACTGTAAGAATTTTTCCATTGGCCATACATTTTCTCATTCTTCCTATTTAGGTTTATTGGCTTTACAAGTACCGATCCAGGGCAAGCAGTGGCTTCTCCCATGTCTGTCTCAATAACAAACTATGGACTTTTCCTCCAGGAACTTGTCCAAACCTTTCTTAAAACCAGCTATGCTATCTGCTCTTACCACAACCTCTGGCAATGTGTTCCAGAGCTTAACTATTCTCTGAGTGAAAAAAAGGTCCTCCTATTGGCTTTAAAAGTATTTCCCTGTAACTTCATCGAGTGTCCCTCTAGTCCAAGGGTGCCCATACTTTTTGGGCTTGCGAGCTACTTTTAAAATGACCAAGTCAAAATGATCTACCAACAATAAAATTTTTTTAAAAACACAATTATTACTAATAATTGGAAAGACCACAGTAGACTTAATTTTAATTTCTGGTGGAATTTGTTGTGTCACCTATATAGAATGGAAAGATCACTGGCGGTACAGAATGGAAATTATAAAAATTGTATAAAAATATGGGAGCATTTAACATCTTTTTGTCATGATTTAATGCTATTTTTCTATTAATTATACACCACTTAGTGTTGGGAGAGGGGAGGGTTTCTATTGGAGGGTTTATGATCTTACAATTAATAATGGGCTTAGAGGGAGGGTGGGGGGAGGGTTGCTTTTATGTTTATAAAGTATACTGATAAGATGTTTAAGTGGTCTATTTAATATTGTTAATATGAATTTTGTACACTTGATGAAAGCTTAAAAATGAATAAAGAATTTTAAAAAAATTAAAAAAAAACACAAAGCACACCGTACGCAGAGAAAATGTTATGGAGAACCTTTCATATGCCGAACGGTTAGACAGGCTGGGGCTCTTTACCCTGGAGAAGCGGAGACTGAGAGGGGACATGATAGAGACTTATAAAATAATGAAAGGCATAGAGAAGGTGGAGAGGGACAGATTCTTTAGACTAGCAGGGACAACTAAAACAAGAGGTCATTCAGAAAAACTGAGAGGAGACAGATTCATAACGAATGCAAGGAAGTTCTTCTTCACTCAGAGGGTGGTGGACACCTGGAACGCGCTTCCCGGAGAGGTGATAAGACAGAGTACAATTCTGGGGTTCAAAAAGGGACTGGATGACTTCCTGGAAGCGAAGGGGATTACAGGGTACAGATAGAGTTACCTTACAGGACATTGAGCGAATAGGGTATGGATATTTTAGGTTAGGTAGGGAACACTTCCAGGTCATGGACCTGGGGGGCCGCCGCGGGAGCGGACTGCCGGGCACGATGGACCCCTGGTCTGACCCAGCAGAGGCAATGCTTATGTTCTTATGTTCAGACAATTGAGCGCAGTGCGGAGGCGCACGCCGAAGAAAATTACTGTTTTTAGGGGCTCCGATGGGGGTTTTTGTTGGGGAGCCCCCCCACTTTACTTAATACAGATCGCGCCGCGTTGTGGAGGCGTTGTGGGGGTTTGGGGGGTTCTAACCCCCCACATTTTACTGAAAACTTCACTTTTTTCCTGTTTTTTGGGAAAAAGTTAAGTTTCCAGTAAAATGTGGGGGGTTAGAACCCCCCAAACCCCCCACAACGCGGCACAATCTGTATTAAGTAAAGTGGGGGGGGGCTCCCCAACAAAACCCCCCGTCGGAGCCCCTAAAATCAGTAATTTTCTTTGGCGCGCCCCTCCGTCTTGCGCTGTTGTCGGCGCGCGCCTTTGTCTTCCGCGATTATGTCTATGAACCAAAAAACCGCCATGCCGATTACAGCCTGCGGGTTCATCGGTTGCTCCGGCTGCGTCACCATGCCTGGGTCAGAGGGTGGAAGTCTTTCCTCCAGGCTCAGAGTGACGTTGAGCTCGGGTAAGGCCACCCCTTCACCAGCACCCGCTCCGGGGATACGTGCTGATCGGACCACAAACTTCTCAATGGTGGAGAGGGGAAGTGGTGAGGACTCAGAGTGGTAAGTCCTTACTTTCCCCTTTCTCTTACCCATCTTCTATACTTTTCAGAGCAATAAAACAGAAGGAAATAACTTCCAAATGATAGCCCTTCTCAGCGTGACTGCCAGTGAGGCGCCATCTTGAATCCTCCCCAAATATTAATTCTTATCTATTGATTAAACCTTTTATTTTTAAATCTTTATTCATTTTTCATCTTCCAACAAGTGTAAAACATATTAAACAATTGACATTGAATACATCACTTAAAATTCTATCATTTATAATGGTAATATATAAAATTTAATCCCTATATTTCAACCGTACCCTACGAGACCCTGAGTCTCTTAAGGGCACCCAACAGCCTGAACTCGACCCCTGCTTAACAGTAGGTAATACCACTTGCTCTGAGCACCAAAAACTATGCAGGCTGGCTAACAAGTACCCAGTGGGATCAAAGTCTATGCATTCTCAAAGCAGGCAGAGCTGAAAAAAAAATGCTCTAGGCACCAGAAATACAGAAAAAGGGATGATAAAATACGCCGAATAAAATAATAAAATGGGGAGACCAGAACAAACACTCCTGCAGGCACCTATGCAGAAGGAAAGAACTGTAGGCAGAGCTAAGTAACCCACTGAAGTAGAAACATAGAAACATAGAAGATGACGGCAGAAAAGGGCCACAGCCCATCAAGTCTGTCCACTTTATTGACCCACCCCCTTGAGTCTGAATGCTAGTGACCTTGACTTGACCCTCGTAGGGATCCCACGTGGATGTCCCATTTATTCTTAAAATCGAGTACGCTGGTGGCCTTGATCACTTGCACCGGAAGTTTGTTCCAGTGATCTACCACCCTTTCCGTGAAGAAATACTTCCTGGTGTCACCACTAAATTTCCCCCCTTTGAGTTTGAGCGGATGCCCCCTTGTGACTGAGGGTCCCTTGGGAAAGAATATATCTTTTTCCACCTCGACACGACCAGTGACGTACTTAAATGTCTCAATCATGTCACCCCTTTCTCTGCGCTCCTCCAGGGTATAGAGCTGCAGTTTGCCCAGTCTTTCTTCGTATGAGAGACCCTTGAGTCTGGCGACCATCCTAGTGGCCATCCGCTGGACCGATTCAGCTCGAAGCACATCTTTCCGGTAATGTGGCCTCCAGAATTGCACACAGTATTCCAGATGAGGTCTCACCATGGTTCTGTAGAGTGGCATTATGACTTCAGGTTTGCGGCTGACGAAGCTTCTATTGATACATCCCATCATTTGCCTTGCCTTAGATGAAGCCTTCTCTACTTGTTTGGCAGCCTTCATGTCTGCACTGATGATTACCCCCAAGTCCCGTTCCTCTGAAGTCCTAGCTAGTGTTTCTCCATTTTGGTAAATTTCGAGATGTTTGGGGACCATTAACAGACTTTTGTAATGAGTAGTAAACATTTTCCATTCATAAGATAATTGAATAGAGGGGATAGGGATGGGTGGGAGGGATGTTTTTTTGATATATTAATAGAATGTATATTGTATAATATAAATGAATATTTTTGATGTGATAAGGATGGGAGAGGAGGTTAACTTTCATGAATGTCAGTTGATGATAATAATAGTAATACAAGTGGTTTTTTCAATTCGAATGTTATTTCTTGATACACTTGATATAAGTTGTAAAATGAATAAAAATTATGAACAGAAAAAAATAAAATAAACTGTAGCAGGTAATTCCAAAACAAAACAGAAGGCACAACCCCACATAAGGAGAAAAGGTTCTTACCTGCTAATTTTCTTTCTGTTAGACTGTAGACTGGTATAGTCTTTACGAATGGGTTATATACCTCACTGCAACCAGCAGGTGGACACTGAGAACAAACTTGTACACTTTCTCCCTCTGAATCCACGGTTTCAGTATCCACAGATTCAGTTGTTCGTGATTTTTTTTTTTTTTTTTTAAATAAAGCTGCATTCCGGACCTTACCTGGTGGTCTAACAGGCTTTTGGGGCAGGAGCGCATTTCCTACACTCCTGCCCCATACAGATCACTCATAGGAAATGGTTGCCGTGAGCTCCCGTCGTAGTCTCGAGAGACTACGGGAACTCACAGCAGCCATTTCCTATGAGTGATCTGCAGGGGAAGGAGCATAGGAAGATCGCTCCTGCCCCGAAAGCCCACTAGACCACCAGGTAAGGTGCAGGATGCCGGGGGAAAGGCGGGAGGGAGGCAGGATTGGGTCAGAGCCGGCCAAAAAGTTATTCGTGAATTTTCAACATTAGTGTGCCGGCTCTGCCCCTAACCCCTGCAAATACTGAGGGAGAAGTATATATCAATATAGCTTCCCCTCTAGCAATCCAGTCTGCCGAATAGCCAAGCAGAACCTAGGAAAGACTTCAACTGAAAACAGTAAAACATAGTCCAAACAGGAGTGTAAAAACAACAAATACTACTAAACAACTGTTGGAACATGTGTAGAACTAAACCCTGGTATAGAAAATATCCCCACAGCTCACTAGCTAATCCATTGCTACTATTCTTAATTCTCCCCTGCCCTAGAAAAATTCTAGAACCCGCAGAAAAACCAAAATCTGAACGCGAGTAAAATAAAAACCCGCAATCACCGCACAAAGACAGATAAAGTGGGGGACTATACCGTCTACAGCTGACAGAAAGAAAATTAGCAGGTAAGAACCTAATTTCTCTTTCTGTAGCGCCAGGTAGACCGATATAGTCTTTACGAATGGGACATACCAAAGCAGTACCCATTAAGGGTGAGACTCCCGAAGGGCCAACACCAGAACATGTTCACCGAATACCCCATTCAGACGCGCTTGAACAACCACACGGTAGTGTCTAACAAAGAAATGCAGAGAAGACCAAACTGTAGCCTTGCAAATATCCACTGGAGGAACTAGAGAAGACTCAGCCCAATAAGCTGCCTGACCCCTAGTGGAATGAGCCTTGAGAAATTCTGAAACAGACATTTTCTTCAGAAGATAAGCAGAAGCAATAGTCTCCTTGATCTAGCGCGCAAGGAAAAATTATGTTCTTACCTGTTAATTTTCTTTCCTCTAGACACAGCAGATAAATCCAGAGACTAGTGGGATAGTACACATCTACCAGCAGGTGGAGATAGAGAACTGATTAACAGGTGGTCCTCTTGGTTGGCACCCTCCCTGTATGCCCAGTATTGCTCCTTGCCAAAGCAGTCAGAATCAGAATATGTCTAACATGAAAGAAAAAACTTCTTTCCCAACACAAATTGCAAAGGTAAAAATAGAGAGAACAACTACCAACAATAACACACAACTGCGGAAAAGAAAGTGAAACACGCACAGAGATCCAATAGCCAAAACAAGGTGGGGCTCTGGATTCATCTGCTGCGTCTAGAGGAAAGAAAATTAACAGGTAAGAACATAATTTTTCCTTCCTCAGCAACAGCAGCAGATGAATCCAGAGACTAGTGGGATGTAGCAAAGCAATCCTCAATCAGGGTGGGAAACGAAAGCTGCCTCGGCAATAACCAATGCACCAAAAGCAGCCTCCGCACGCACCGCCACATCCAACCGATAATGCTTAGAAAAAGTATTCTTAGAAGACCAAGTAGCCGCACGACAAATCTCCTCCAAAGAAAAACCTCCGGACTCCGCCCAAGAAGTAGCCATTGCTCTAGTGGAATGAGGCTTAAGCTTGTCGGGCAACCGTTTACCAGACGTCAAGTAAGTGGAAGCAATGGTCTCCTTGACTCAGCGAGCAATGGAAGCCTTAGACGCAGCCTTACCCTTGTTGCGGCCTGCGAACAACACAAAGAGATGATCAGAACGACAAAAGTCGTTAGTAAGTTGGAGATAATGCAGGAGTATCCTACGGACATCTAGGAACCGCAGAGAAGAGAACTTCTCCCCCCAATCCTCCTTTCTGAAGGCGGGAAGAAAGAGAGAATGGTTAACATGAAAGGTGGAGACTACTTTAGGAAGAAACGACGGAACCATCAGTACCGACACACCCAAATCCAAAATACGCAAAAAAGGATCTCTACAAGACAACGCCTGCAACTCAGACACGCGCCTAGCCGAAGCCAACGCGACAAGAAAAACTGTTTTCAACGTCACATCTTTTAAAGTCGCTTTGGACAAAGGCTCAAAGGGAGGCTTTCGTAACCCACCAAGGACTACTTTAAGACTCCACTCCGGACAGATCTTTTTAATAGGAGGACGAATATGTTGCACCCCTTTCAGAAATCGAACCACATCAGGTTGAGATGCCAGGGAAGAACGCGTCACGCGGCCCCTGTAACAAGCAATAGCAGCCACCTGAACTTTAAGAGAATTAAAGGCCAATCCCTTGGCAACTCCATCCTGAACAAAGAAAAGAATGTTAGAAAGCAAAGCCTGGAAGGGTGACAGACCCTGAGCAGCACACCAAGAATCGAAAACCCTCCAGACTCTTAACATATGACGCAGAGGTTGACCTCTTTTTTGCTTGAAGAAGAGTGGAAATAACCGGATCGGAATAACCCCTACGTCTCAGCCGTGACCTTTCAAGAGCCAGGCCTTAAGACCAAAGCGGGACGGATTTTCTACAGGAATGGGACCCTGAGTCAACAAGTCCGGAGTCACAGGAAAGGGCAACCGTCGACAGACGTACCAGGTCCGCATACCAAGGACAACGCGGCCAATCTGGAGCTACCAGGATCACCGTACCCGAATAGCGAGTTATGCGATGCAACACACATCCTATCATCAGCCAAGGAGGAAACACATAAAGGAGACAACGTGGAGGCCAAGCAAGAGCCAACGCATCTACCCCCTTTGATCCCTGCTCCCTGTGTCTGCTGAAGAACCGAGGAAGCTTCGCATTGCTGGACGAGGCCATGAGATCCATCTCTGGTAGACCCCACCGTCGCACAATTAGGTCGAACGCCTGAGAAGAGAGTCCCCATTCTCCGTGATCTAGAAGATTTCTGCTGAGAAAGTCCGCTTGAATGTTGGCCTGACCCGCAATGTGAGCCGCCGACAGTAGAGGAAGATGAATTTCTTCCCATCGAAGGAGAAGAATCGCCTCTTTCACCAACTGAGGACTGCGGGTACCGCCACCGCTGTGACACTGTCGGAAAAAACCCTCGTCGGACACCCCCAAATCACAGGCAGGAACGCTTGAAAGGCTAGCCTGGTCGCTATCAATTCCAGAAGATTGATGGGACACTGAGCCTCCTCCGGAGACCAGACCCCCTGCGCCGTGGACTGAAGGCAGTGAGCTCACCAGCCCAACAGACTGGCATCCGTCGTAACCACCATCCAATCCGGAGTCGCCAGTCGTCCAGGTAAGGATGTACTCGAATTCCCTCTCGGCAAAGAAACGCTGCCACCACAACCGTGACCTTCGAGAATGTCCGCGGAGCTGTGGCAAGGCCAAAAGGCATGGCTCGAAACTGATAGTGCTGACCCAGGATTGCAACGCGAAGATACTTCTGATGCGGAGGCCAAATTGGTATGTGCAGAAAAGCCTCCTTGAGGTCGAGCGCCGTCAGGAATTCCCCCGGCTGAACCGCAGCAATGACCGACCTCACCGTTTCCATCCGGAAATGCCGGACCCTCAGAAAGCGATTGACCCCCTTGAGATCCAACACAGGCCTGACCGAACCCCCCTTTTGGGCACGATGAAGTAAATGGAATACCTCCCCTGCCCCCTCTCCGCCGGAGGGACAGGAATAACTGCCCCAATCTCCAAAAGAACTTGAAGAGTGGACCGCACCGAATCTCTCTTGGCAGCCCCCGTACAAGGGGAGACCAAGAAAGAATCTGCGACGGGAGAGGAAAATTCTAACCTGTAACTGTCTTGAATAATGTCCAAAACCCACCGATCGGACGTGATCTGGGCCCACTCCACCAGAAAGGAAGACAGCCACCCCCCAATGATCACAATGGAGGGAGCCGACCTCCCGTCATTGGGAATTATGCAAGGCCGGGGTTCGTGCTGGAGGTGCAGGTTGGGGCTTCGAAGGACAAAAGAACTTTTAGGCGGAAAGCGAGTCCGAGAATTATATGAAGAACTGGAAGATGGAGGAAAGGATGGTTTCCCAGGTCTATATCTCCTAACATCCCGGAAACGATTTCTGGCAGACAACGCCCTCAAAGGGGGCTTAAGTTTATCTTCCGGCAACCGTTGCGTTTTGGTATCCCCAAAATCCTTAACCAATTTTTCCCAATCATCACTGAAGAGTAAATGACTCTTAAAAGGAAGCCGCACGAGCCTAAGCTTGGAAGCCGCATCCGCCGCCCAGTGATGAAGCCACAAGGATCTACGAGAAACCACCGAGAGCGCCATTTGTTTCGCCAAAGCTCTAACAATATTATAGAAGGCATCCGCCATATACGCCAGACCCGTTTCCACATCCAGAAAGTCAGATGGCACCGGCACCCCGGTCTCCATCCACCTATCTGCCATACCTTGAACCCATTGCAGGCAAGCCCGTGCCGCATAGGAGCTGCACACCGCCGCTTGTAAGGTAACCGTCGCCACCTCAAAGGACAGCTTAAGGGAAGATTCAATTTTTCTATCCTGTATGTCTTTGAGGGCAATACCTCCCTCGACCGGCAAGGTAGTCTTCTTGGTAACCGCGGCCACCAGAGCGTCCACCCTGGGGTTCCGAAACCTGTCAAGTTCGTCCTGAGAGATAGGATACAACTGGCACATAGCCTTCGACACCCGAACACCAGCCTCCGAGGTGTCCCACTGGGCAGAAATAAGCTCAAGCATCGCTTCGTGTACCGGGAATGCTTTAGCCGGCTTTTTTGTGCCCGCCATAAGGGGATTAACCGAACCTGACGCCTGCGCATCCCGCTGAGAGATATTAAGGCCCTGTAGCGCCTTGGTAATAAATGAAGGCAATTCCTCCCTATGAAAAAGTCGGAGTGCAGAAGGATCATCCATCTCCCTCGTCAGCGCATCCAACTCTTCCACCTCACCATCCTCCAGCGAATCTGGATGGGACAGAGAGAAAGCGTCATCAGAGAAAAGGGCCCCGCTGTCCATAGGTGTCACCCTGCGCCTCTTCACGGCCTGAGACTCCAAAGGAGATCCACTGACCTGAAGGACCTATTCCTGGCCCAACATACCGGTCTGACGCTGAGCAGGCTGCGAGGACTGCATTAAATAGGCCTTGTGCAGTAACATTACAAACTCTGGAGAAAAAAATCACCAGAGTTGATCGAGCCTGGGTGGAAATGGGCATCTCCTGCCCCGAAATCGGACCCGCAGCCGAAGAAACCGAAGCCACATCGCTGACAGCCGGCGCTGCTGCCGAAGTGCACCGAAGCGGAACGGCTGCAGCCGTGAGCGCGGGAGACGCAGGGCTGCCTTCCCCAGCGCTGGAAACGGCTGAGAGAAGAGGTGAGAATTGAACCTCGTCCCCCACAGCGTCCACATACCCCGCCGCACATAGGCCTGACGGTGTTCGCTGCTTCCCACAGAGGGAACACCTTTTAACAGCCTCAGCCGCCATGAAACACAACCGCCGATTACCACGTGGCAAATAACCTCCGCGACCAACTCGGCAGAACCCAGAAGCCCAACGATCAGAGGAACAAATCAGCACTCACCCCAGAGTTCACCGACTGTTAATGCTGGTAGCTGTTTACTGGGACAGACAGCCAAGCTCTGTTCAGGAACAGCACAGGAGCCTCTGTGCACCAGTGTTGGTGGGGGTTGTTTTTTTTTTTTTTTTTTTTTAAATCAATGGGAAAGAAGAAAAACACAGAGGACCATGAAAAACCCTCAATCCAGGGGAGAGGAGGGTGGAGCAGGGACCTGGGGGGGCCCAGGTGTGACTCCCAAAGTTGGCACCGCTCAGCCAAACACCCCAAATTGTCTGAAGAGAAAAATTCTCAACAGCAGAATACACAAAAATCAAGCCAGAAACCAGGAGCTTGTGGAACAGCGACCATCCCCTGCTGGGAGATAGAGAATACTGGGCATACAGGGAGGGTGCCAACCAAGAGGACCACCTGTTAATCAGTTCTCTATCTCCACCTGCTGGTAGATGTGTACTATCCCACTAGTCTCTGGATTCATCTGCTGCTGTTGCTGAGGAATAGTAGCCTTAGAAGCGCCATCCCCCTTATGAGGACCCGCTAGAACAGTGGTCTCAAATTCGCGGCCCTCCAGGTGTTATTTTGCGGCCCGCGGTCTGGACACGATGATCAACTGCTCCCTTGCTGCAGTTGATTGTTCTGGTCAAAGCTGTGGCCGGCGGCAGCTCCTCGCTCCATCCACACCGGTATTTCTCTTCCCCCTTCCCTTCCTTGTGAAGCAGCAGCGTATCTGGCCGGCTCCCTTGCTCAGTCGAACGTTCCATTCAAAGCTGCGGGTGGCAGCTCCTCGCGCTATTCACTCCTGCATCGGAAGCCTCTCTGATGTCGCAACATCAGAGAGGCTTCTGACGCAGGCGCGGATCTCGTGGGGAGCCACCACCCGTGGCTTTGAACAGAATGATCAACTGAGCAAGGGAGCCGGCCAGACATGCTGCTGCTCCACAAGGAAGGGAACAGAAGGTGAGGGGAAAGAGAAATGCTTCTGCTGCATAGGAAAGGGGGACCCTAGGGAAATGCTGCTGCTGCTGTACATGGAAAGGGAGAGGGAGGGAAAGGGGAAGAAAAATGTCTCTGCTGCACAGAAAGGGGGAAGGGAAATGCTGGTGCTGCTGCTGCACAGGGAAAGGGAGGGGGAGGGAAATGCTGCTTCTGTTGCTGCTGCACCCAATTGGGGAAAGAGAGGGAAGAAAGGAGAAGGAAGACAAGGGAGAGGAGAGGAACAAGAGATGCCAAGTTCATGGGAGGGAGGGAAGGAAAGGAGACACCAGACCATGGAGGGGGAGGGAGAGATACCAGGGTATGGAGGGAGGGAAGGAGACAGATGCCAGACTAAGGGAAAGGAAGGAAGGAGGGAGGGAGAGAAAGGAAGGAAAAAGATGTCAGAACATGGAAATAGGACGGAAGAAGAGAGAGATAGGAAAGAAAGGTAAGACATGGAATATAGATTTTGAAAAGAATGCAGAAAAATTGAATATTAAGTTAATGCCAAATATGCATGCAAGCAATGGATTCAGGGTGAATATATCAAACAAGGAGAAACCAGAAAAGGTATTGGATATAGTAATGCAACTGGTTTCAATAATAAATGAGTCAATGAAATGTGGCCCTATGTGGCTTATAAAAAAGCTCAGAGATATGAAACTCTGAAGGGAAGGCTTTTAAACCTCCCTGAGAGAAGAGTTCACCTTCCAGTCATAGCAACTCAACAAGTTCATAGGGCACATTCAAAAAAACTCAATAATGCAATAAAAGTTCAAGGTTTTATAATCTTTCTACTTTGAAATGAATATCTTCACTTTTTTACAGTATAAACTGCCACCACAAGTTACTTAGCTATTCAAAGTAGAAAGACTATAAAACCTTGAGCTTTTATTGCATTCTTGAGTTTTTTTGAATGTGCCCTATGAACTTGTTGAGTTGCTATGACTGGAAGGTGAACTCTTCTCTCAGGGAGGTTTAAAAGCCTTCCCTTCAGAGTTTCATATCTCTGAGCTTTTTTACAAGCCACATAGGGCCACATTTCATTGACTCATTTATTATTGAAACCAGTTGCTTTACTATATCAAATATGGATGCAAGGCAGAAAGTGAAGACGGAGAGAAAAACAGTCAAAGGACAAAAAGGCCCTGGAAACACAGTTAAAAGCACAGAAAAATAAAGTCAACAGCCAACAAAGGTAGGGAAAATGATTTTATTTTCAATATAGTGATTGAAATGTGTCAGTTTTGAGAAAGAAAAGATATTAAACTTTAAATGTGAGGGCTGCAAAAAAATAGAGTACTTGGAGGGCCGCAGAAAAAATAGTTAATGTCTTATTAAAGAAATTACAATTTTGCATTAGGTAAAACTCTTTATAGTTTATATATCTTTCCTTTTAACTGTCAAAGGAAAGTTTTATAAACTATAAAGAGTTTTACCTCATGCAAAAATTTATTTAATAAGACATTAACTATTTTTTCTGCAGCCCTCCAAGTACCTACAAATCCAAAATGTGGCCACACAAAGGGTTTGAGTTTGAGACCATTGCGCTAGGAGGACAAAGAGATGATCTGATTTACTGATCTCCTGGGTTCTCTGCACATAAGAATGAAGGACACTACTGACATCCAACTTGCACAACTGTCTCTGCTCGAAAGAACCCTCTCGGTTACCCAACACTGGGAGGACCACTGCCTGATTGACATGAAAAGGAGAAACTACCTTTGGCAGAAAGGAAGGAACAGGCCTCAAAACAACCTACTCCCTAGAAAACTCCAAGAAGGGAGCCCTACAAAAGAAAGCCTGCAGCTCAGAAACACATCTAGCTGAAGTAATGGCAACCAAGAAGACCGATTTAAAAGTAAGGTCCTTCAAAGAGCAGTCGCCCAAAGCTTCAAAAGGTGGGCATACCAGAACGGACAGAATCAGATTCATATCCCAAGAAGGAACAGCAGGTTGTATGGGAGGCTTGAGCAATTTGGCCCCCCAAAGAAGCGAATCACCTCAGGAATGGCAGTCAAAATGCTGACCTTTCAACAATCCACGAAAGGTTGACAAGGCCGCAAGCTGAACCTGGAGAGAAGACCAAGCCAGTACCCTGTCCAGGCCATCCTGCAAGAACTCTAAGATGTTAGGCAGGGAAGTGCAAAAAGAGACCACTCCACGCGCATCACACCACTCCTCAAATAAGCCCAAAATGTAGAAAGCCTCCGAGACCCCAACAAAGTGGTGATCACTTTATCAGAATACCCCTTCTTACCTAGGCGATTCCTTTCAGGAGCCAAGCTGTAAGAAAGAAGGGACCCGGCTCGAACATTGGAATGGGACCCTGAGTCAGAAGGTCATCCAAGAGTGGCAGAGGAAGAGGATCTGCCATCAGATGCCTCACCAGATCCGCCGTACCAGGTTCGCCTGGGCCAATCCGGTGCCACCAGAACCACAAAGCCCGGATATCAAACTATACGGAGAAGAACTCTGCTCACTAATGGCCATGGAGGAAACACATACAAGGCCCCTCCATTGGTCATGTTTGAACCAAAGCATCCAGGCCCTCGGACTGACAGTCTCTGCGACGACTGAAAAATCAGAGTGTTTTGGCATTGACACTTGTGGCCTTCAGGTCCATGAGGGGCTGACCCCAAGACTGCACTATCAACTAAAAGGCCATGGGGCTTAGACACCACTCTCCAGGATCTAGTACATGATAACTTAGGAACATTCTCCACTCCGGCTATGTGGGAAGCTGATATGTCCTGAAGATGAAACGCCATTCAGACCATGAGCAGAGCTGCCTCCTGTGCCACCAAAGTGCTCCTGGTGCCCCACTGATGACTGACATAGGCCACCACCGTGGCATTGTCCGAAAGAACCCTGACTGATTTGCCCATCAGAAAGGACTAGAAGGCTAACAGCACCAGACGGATGGTTCTGGTCTCTAAGACATTGATCGACCAAGAAGCCTCCTCCGTGGACCAGGTGCCGAGCTGATTGACCTAGACACTGAGCTCCCCAACCAAGAAGACTGGCATCCATTAGCAACACCATCCACTGCAGCTGGTCCAGACTCGCCCCTTGTACAAGATGGGAGGTCTGGAGCCACCAACAAAGACTGTACCAAGCCAAGCCCAGAAGTGGAACAGGATGAACCAGACTGTGCCTCTGAGGCGACCATCTTCAAAGAAGAGCATACTGAAGAGGACGCATGTGGGCCCGAGACCACCTCACTACATCAAGGGAAGCCACCATCGACCCCAAGACTTGGAGGAAATCCTGCACCCAAGGACACAGGTACGCCATAAGCAGGCGAATCTGAGATTGCAATTTGCTTATCCAGGCCTCCGGAAGGAAGACCTTCTCCAAGGAAGTGTCGAATAGCACTCCTAGATACGCTAGGCGCTGAGATGGAGACAACCGGCTTTTGGAAAGGTTGACTACCCATCCCAGTGACCGCAGAAACTCCACCACCTGAGCCCTGACCCAGGTGCTCTCCCGGCTGAACCGCCAGAATCACAGCCCCATGCGGAAGGAAGGCACGTAAAGAGCCCTGTTGACCCTCTTCAAATCCAGGATGGGCCGAAAGGTCTCTTCTTTCTTTGGCACTACAAAGTAAATCGAGTACCAACCTGCGGGAGCTGGAACCAACTTATGCTCCTCAGGGTCCTTCAAGGACGCACTGCCAGGGATGGTATGCCGCACAGAGATGGCCGAGACTACCGCGTCCAACACAGGTGACTTCAGAGTGTACCTTATACCCCTTAGGAATGGGATACAGGTGGGTCATGGAGCACGCAAAACGAAAGAGAGCTTCCGGCACCTGCCACTGTGCGAGTATAATGTCCTGAATATCCTGATGCATAGGAAAAGAGCAAGAAGCAGAGCGGATCCCCTTAAGCAAGGAGTCCACCGTACGCAGGGGCCCCGACACGATGTCCTCAAAGTGCAAAACTGAGGAGATCTGAATAATTAATTCGAAGCTTTTCCCGCTGAAAAATACACACTCATCTTCGCTAGCAAGGGGGTGCTCGAACCCCCCGAGGATCCTGGAAATCTCCCCAATGTTCCTGGTCCTCATTAATAACATCTTGCTCCTCTGAGCAAAAATCCTCATCCCAAGACACTCTCGGGCGCTTGGACGAGAGAGGAATAGAGGGGGGCAAAATTGCCGCTACCTGGGGCTGCACCGGGGAAGACGTCGAAGGCAACACCCCCCTCCCCTCCCCCGAGACCCCTGGAGTGGACACGGAACCTCCAGCTGCCAGCACATAAGCTTTACAAAGTGCTAACATAAATTCAGGGGGAAAAAACCCCGGCGGCCCCAAGGGACTCTCTGCCCCAGCAGGGGACCCTGCCATACCTTGCCCCTGTATTTCCGGAACAGGGGGAAGGTCACCGGAGGTAACAGAAATGAAGGAGGAGGTTCTCGTCGAAATTGGACCTGAAACCACCAAAATGGAAGCTCCTGCAGCCTGTCATGTCTGAAAAGCCTGGGACCTTTCCTGACGCTGAGGCCAAGGAACCAACCGACACGAAAAGAGAATGCCCAGCCACTCCGGCAGTAAGGAAATCCTTCGCGAGGTACATGCAGTGGGATGCCCTGGCCGCCGGCAACTGCTGCCAATGAGACTCCCCCCACCGCTCCGGCCTGCACGAGTCTCGCGTCTAGAACACAATGAGCATTTTTCCCCCTTAAAATTGCTCATTGTGCTGAAAAATGCCCTAGCTGTAATAAAAGCGTCGGTTAGATGAGAAAAAAACAATACAAATGGCAGTGTTAAAGGGAATTGAGCCTTTAGACTGGCACACCTCAGGATTTTTTTTTTTTCACTTAGTCAGAACAGACTCCACAGCTCTCAAAGCTGGAGGAATGACCAACCAGAGGGCCAGGCCACCAGCTGAGGCCCCTGTACAAAAATGTGGGGAGGTGGAGGAAGGTGGGGGGGAGGGTCCCAGCATGAGACCTGCCGAGTTTAACACTCCTGAGGTTGGACAGATCCCCAAACAGGACCCGTCCAAGACAAAATTCCAATAGTAATAAGAGGGGAGCCAAATTAGTCTTACTATCTGCTTTAACGGAGACTGAGGAAGACTGGATTGCAAGGGAAGCTATCCTGATATACAAGTTTGTTCTCAGTCTCTACCTGCTGGTAGCAGTGAGGTATATAACCCATTCGTAAGGACTATACCAGTTTACCAGGCGATACAGAATACATATCTGCCAAACTGTAACCTTACACGCCTATCCATTCCCTTCGCTTAGAAAACGAGAAAGCTCGGCATACCCCCAGAAGATCCCTGGAAACAGCACGCAAGTGCTCCTATACCCACTTTCTCCCTAATCTATGGGACTTTCTGCCCATGCAAATCAGGTCTCTGGATAGTCTGATGGAGTTCAGCAAAGCAGTAAAAACCTTCCTCTTCCAATGACCCAACCACAGACCTGGTACTCTATATGTGGACTAAAGACCTATATGTGAACCGACTCATCATGCATATATTCTCCACAATCATTTATTGTATGTTGCCTGATTGTCATGCCTGTACTGCTCTTCTCTCACGTGTTGAAGATAGTTTCAATAAACAGTGGAGAACCTACATATGTTCTCCTGTAACTCATTCTGAGCTTTCTGAGAGGATGGGATATAAATCGAAATAAATTGCACTTACCTTCTTCTTTATAGAGTTGACAGTAGAAATCTCCAGGATTGTACAGCATACACACTCTGACAGCTGTTACTTGATTCACAGGCAGCTCAGACCATGCCCAATCAGATTTTTCTATAATTTCATCTACAGGAAAAAAAAAAAAGGATACACAACTACATCAAAGAATAGCATGAAAACCAGTCCCTGAACTAACTTCCCAGCAATAAAGCAAAGTTGCTTACCTGTTAACAAATGTTTTCTTTAGACAGCAGGGGAATGCAGCCACACTTAAAGGTGAAATCCCCTGAGCCTGATAGCCAGTGCTTTCCCCTAGCTTATGATAAGCTTTGAAACTTACTGGGTATGTGCGGGGACCCTTATTACATTACATTACATTACATTACATTAATGACTTCTATTCCGCCTGTACCTTGCAGTTCTAAGCGGATTACAACAAAAAGATAACTGGACATTTCCAGGAATAGGAATACAATTAACGACGTAGGGCCTAATACATCTAAACGATAGCTGGACGTTTTCAGGAAGAGGAATACAGTTAAAGGCGTTAGGTCTAAATCACATGTTGAAGGGAGGATCCTAAGAAGGGGAGAGAGGGGAGAGGAGTGGGGTTAGGAAATTAGAATGTATTTCTTGAATAGTATGGTTTTGATTTCTTTTCGAAAAGCTTTGAGGTCAGTTGAAGCTGTCAGTAGGTTGGTGATGGAGGGGTCCAATTTAGCTGCATGTGTTGCTAGTAGGTTGTCGTACATCTTTTTGCGCTTAGTTCCTTTATAAGGGGGGTAGGAGAAAGGGGACTGGGTTCTCCTTTGTCTGGAATAGAGGTTCCTATTTAGGCGGTTGTTTAAGTGGGAGGGTGCCGTTCCGTTTAATGTTTTGAATATTATGCAATATAGCTTAAATTGGATGCGGGCTTGTATTGGAAGCCAGTGTGAATCTAGGAAGGCGTTGGTGATGTGGTCAAATTTTCGAAGGGAATAGATCAGTCTGAGGGCAGTGTTCTGGACAGTCTGTAGTTGTTTTATTAGGTAGGTGGGACAAGGAAGGTAGAGGATATTGCAATAGTCCAGTAGACTTAGGACTAGGGATTGAACTATGAGTCTGTATTGTTCTTTGCCGAAGAATTTTCTAATTTTGCGAAGGTTGCGCATGGTAAAGAATGCTTTTTGTGTGATTTTGTTGATTTGCACCTGAAGAGTGCAACATCTATCTACTGTTACTCCAAGGAGTTTGAGAGTGGTCTGTATAGGATATTTGGTGGTTTTTATTTCTAGTTCTGTTATCGAAGGGGTTTTGTCTTTTTCAAGCAGTAGAAATTTAGTTTTGTCTGGATTGAGCTTCAGTTTGTGTTCTGTCATCCAGTTTTCCACTATTTCTAGGGTTTTTACCAGGTTATCTGTTGTAGTGGGGTCTTGTGAGTCAAAGGGAAGGAGTATGGTTATATCGTCTGCATAGCTGAATGAGGTTACTTCGAGTTTGTCTAATAGGGTACCAAGGGAGGCGATGAAGACATTGAAGAGCATGGGTGAGAGTGGTGAACCTTGAGGTACTCCGCAGGGATTGGTCCAGGTTTCCGATATTAGATCTTTTGTTTTTACTCTGTATGTTCTTGTTTTGAGGAATCCTTATCCTGGAGCCCCTCCCTTTTGCCCTGTCAGTTTTGCCCCTAGCAATGAAGAGGGTATGTAGTTGAGGGAATGGTGGGTGGGCAAGTGTGGCTGCATTCCCCTGCTATCTACAGAGAACAGCTGTTATAGGTAAGCAACTTTGCTTTTTCCGAAGACAAGCAGAGGATATGCAGGCACATTTGAAGGTGAGTCCCAAGCTGAAGAAATTACTGGGTGGAGGTTAGTCCTAATAGTGCAAATAAATTACGTAGAACTGATTGTCCAAAATGAACATCTTATGATAATTCTTGGTCCAAACAATAGTGCTTTGTAAAAGTACAGGTAGTTGTCAGGTCGTAAGTGGATCAGGATGTAAGTCGGCCTATGTTAAATTAAGGCAAGAATATTAGACTGGGTAATGATATTTTAATCATTTTAATCATCTTAAAGCAATCTGTTAACAACATTGTCTTTTTTTCTAAGTCAAACAACAATACAATTGTGGAAAAACAGACAAAAATAAGAAATACAGTATAGTAAAGTACATTTAAGTCATGGCACCACTGGTGCTTGGCTACGAATTGTCGATATCTCCTTCATCAGGCGAGGCTGAGGACCCGGTGATGGGTGGAGTTGCTCTTTTCAAAAACATAGTGAGCTTCATCTGAATTGTTTGCTTTTTTTATTTTCATAAATTTTGCAATAAGGACGAAATGTGTCGCGTGCCATCCGTTCAATCCTCACAAATTGTTCAATGTTTGGGTCCATGTCTTCAAAATGGGCGAGGATCCGAGAAGGTTATCATGCCGCTATACCAGGCCATGGTGCGCCCTCACCTGGAGTACTGTGTCCAGCACTGGTCACCGCATATGAAGGAGGATACAGTATTACTCGAAAGGGTCCAGAAAAGGGCGACTAAAATGGTTAAGGGGCTGGAGGAGTTGCAGTACAGCAAGAGATTAGAGAAACTGGGCCTTTTCTCCCTTGAAAAGAGGAGACTGCGAGGGGACATGATCAAAACATTCAAAATACCGAAGGGAATAGTCTTAGTAGAGAAAGACAGACTGTTCACCCTCTCCAAGGTAAGGAGAAGGAGAGGACACTCTCTAAAGTTGAAAGGGGATAGATTCCGTACAAATGTAAGGAAATTCTTCATCCAGAGAGTGGTAGAAAATTGGAACGCTCTTCCGGAGTCTGTTATAGGGGAAAATACCCTCCAGGGTTTCAAGACAAAGTTGGACAAGTTCATGTTAAACTGGTGAGACTGGACTCATTTGGAGCACTGGTCTTGACCCTGGGGCTGCTGCATTGAGCGGACTGCTGGAATGGACCATTGGTCTGACCCAATAGCGGCACTTCTTATTTTCTTATGTTCAGTAAAGATAACCCTTCTGACAATCCCTTTGTGGTGAACATTCGTTGTGGCACTTCATCCTCTTGGTCTTTCTCTAATTCTCTTATTTTTTCTTCCGCCACTCTTTCTTCTTCTAATTCTATCAGCTCTTCATTCGTAAGTTCCCCTGATTCCCGGTCTAGCAATTCCTCAACATCTTCCATTTCATATTCCTTGACAGTTTCACTATTTCTTCACGAATCTAAAAGTTCTTGTTCATTCTAAAAATCCAGCAAAGGTATTCACATAGCGCTTAACACACTTCTTCCACACATCATTCATACACTTTTCCGTCACTGAGACCCAAGCAGTAGCAAGATTTTTTATACATTTAAGAATGTTATACTGTTTCCAGTCGTCATGCAGTGATAGTTCAGGGTCGGCATCTATAGCAGCTATGGCTTGGGCGAAAGTGGTTCTGAGATAGTTTGCCTTCAAAGTAGCAATCGCCCCTTGATCCATCGGTTGAATAAGTGGTGTAGTGTTCGGGGGGCAAAAATAACACTTTCACATTGGGATAGAGATCAGCTAAGTGATGTAGATGTCCAGGCACATTATCAAGCAACAGTAAAATTTTGAAGGGGATTCCTTTCTCCAAACAGTACCTCATGCACTTGAGGAATAAAACAATTACTGTACCAATCCTCAAATAAAGCCTGATTCATCCAGGCATTACGGCTTGATCTATAATAAACTGGCAAAGTGTGCTTGTTCACATTCTTAAATGCACGTGGATTTTCAGAATGGTAAATTAATAAGGGCTTCATGTTGAACTCATTGATATTCCCTCCAAGCAGTACATTGAGTCTATCCTTGTGTACTTTAAATCCTGGCATGCTTTTGGCTTCTTTGTGGATGTAAGTGCATCCTAGCATCTGCTTCCAATATAACCCTGTTTCATCCACATTAAAAATTTGCTCTGCCAGGTAACCCTCCACCTTGATTATTTCTTCTAAACTGTCAACAAACTTTTTAGCTCCTGCCTCATCCACACTCGCTGCTTCTCCAGTCACCCGAACATTATGCAACTGGAATCTATTTTTAAACCTCTTAAACCAACCAGTACTTGCCACAAATTATTGACTGTAGTCTTATCCAGCGCGTTCCTTTAAAGTCCCAAACAGACTTCTAGCCTTTGACTGTACTGTAAAGAGGCTTAAGGGCGTCTGCTTTTGAATCTGATCTTTCATCCAAATGTTTAACAATTTCTCTATTTCATGGATGGGCCCAGTACGTTGCTTCGTAATCACTGTTGACAGCAAAGGTGCAGAACCTTTCACAGCTTCACAAATTCTATTTTTGTCCTTTATAATAGTCGACACAGTAGAGTGTGATAACTTTATATCACATGCGATCGCATTCACTTTCTTTCCTCCTTCATACTGTTTTATTATCATCATTTTGGTGTCCAGATCTATGGCCTTTCTTTCCTTTTTGGAAGGCTGAGGAGTGGAAAGAGACAATTTATTCTTCGTTGTCATTTTTACTGCATGAAATCGCCAAAACAACAAGGCACAAACTCACGTAGGGCAACACCCCTGCGTATGTTATCACGCTGCATAGCGAGACTTCAGAGAGCAGATGTTGCGTCATAAGGTCGTAACTTGACGACTACCTGTATGTATGGAAGACCAAGTTGCAGCAATAATAAACTTTTATTGATTATGACAGGAGTCGCCATACAACATATTACCAGAAATTGGAAAAATTATAGTAGACTTAACTATACTTTCTGGTGGAACTCATTGTGCCATATTTACAAAATGGAAAGAACAATTGCCATACAAAAAGGAAATTATAATAATTTTAAAAAGATCTGGGTGCCATTAACAACTTATTGTAATAATTAGACGCCATTTTCCATTGACAGTGCATTCATAATATGGGGGAGGAGGGGTGGTATAAAGTTTTATTTAAGGTTTAATCATTAGATAAGAATGTAATATTTATACGAAATTTATGATTAAAATATTTGTGGGAAGGGCAGGTGGGGAAGGGAATAAATTTATGTATTTAAGATAATAATAGAAAGAAATTCAAGTGATGTGTATAAATTTAAATGATGTAATATTGTGTACTTGATGTATAATGAAAAATGAATAAAGACTGAACTTCCCCCCCCCAAAAAAAAAAACCAAGTATGCCTGATAAAGAAAATTCTGGGGGGAAAAGGTCTCTTGCAGCAAGAGCCGCCCTATCCACTTCAGAAAGAGTGCTTGGATGATTTATGAGACTTTTCGCCGGAACCGTGCTTGTGTTTCACCGAGACATTACCAGTGCTCTTCTGAGGGTCCCCGATGCGATTTTCGTGACAACTGAGGCAGAAGACTCAAGAAGGGCCTCTCCTGAGGTGGAAGGCACTGTATCTGTGCACACCTCGCCCCCTCGCGGACCACAGTGCATGTGGAACACGGCTATGAATCCGACAGCCATCCACCACAAACAAGGCATGAATCCATGCCATCATGTCCTGAGGCCATCTGAGAAGTTTGGAGCAAAAATGAAGCTCCAAAGTGCAAAAAAAATACTTTGAATCAAATCGGGAAAATTCCAAAATGGCCACCGCGGGCGCCGATTTTGCCCTAAAACAGCCCAGGGAAAGAACAGGAACCCCTGGAAAATGGTGATTTTATAATTTTAGAGGTTGGGGGAGGGTAGGGCATGTAGGGAAACCTCCCAAAAACCCCTTTTGAGGCCCCCTAAAATCACCAAACTAGGCAAGCAAGCTGTTACTCACTGTTATATAGTGCTGTATGGGAGAAATGGCAGGCAATGCTGATTCAGCATATAGGGAGATCTAAAGCCTCAGGAAGCTGGAAAACTGGAATTTAAGTCTTCTGACTGCCCCACTGGTTCGACCACCATGGCCAGTGGCCTCTGCCACCTCTGGATCACTTGGGGAAGGTATGCAGTCTGGCCCCGAACCATGGAACTATGCAGCCTGCGCTCCACCCACTAGTAGACAAACCTGGGGTGAGCTAGTTCCAAATCCCGGAGTCCCGATTTGATGTGCAGGTAGTCCGGGAGGCTTACTGCAGTAACAGGGAACCCCCCAGAAGCAGACTCTCTTCAAGAGTCAGCATTCTCCCGCCGCAAGGATGTCCCCACAGGGAACCTCTGCAGCACGAGGGCAAAACCCATGAGAAATTAACAAAAATAAGGTACTGAAAATTTTGAAATGAAACAAGCAGAACAGATAAGCTCCTACAGTCTGAAATGTAGGAATTCAAAACTGAGGTCCAGGGAGCATGCTCCAGGGTATGATAGCAGAGGGAGGAGTCAAAGCTTCTATCAATTGAAGTTTCCTAACACCTATCCGTCCCGGAATAAAGTGGGATTGTACAAGATGTACAATTGTGTTGTCCATTGATTTTAGATAGCATTACATTATTTTCAATTGTGTATGTTAAGCTGGAATCTGCCTAAAAATGTTTTGATATAACAGAAGGAAAGTTTAGGTTCTTACCTCATTAATCTTCTTTCTTGTAAACCCACACTTTATTTCTGAACCTTCATGTAGTACATCTCTTCTTGCAAGAAATCTTGTAGGAAGCTTCATTTGTATACTTTTGCTCCACCTCTCTGGGCTGTCCTCCAATTTCTCAGTGTGTAAGCAGACAGTCATTCCTAGAGAGGATACAGAAGAGAGAGGAGTATGGGGATACTCCCCGAGAAACACGTCTCATCTGTTCATATCAGTAAACAGCACAAAAAATAATCCAACATTTGGAAAACAGAATAAACAATTAAACAGTTAGAACTCAGCCTGCACCAACAGCGTGCGGGCAAGTTATATATAGACACCCTGCACTGAACTGTGCAGTAATCGTGGATCTTATTTTTACTAAGGCTGAACAAAGAAACAAAGTTTAATTTACTGTTATCATTGAGGCAGACAGCAGGCGTATCAACATCTCAAAGGGTGGGCTTCAAGAATAGAGTGGGTTTACAAGAAAGAAAATTAATGAGGTAAGACCCTAATCTTTCCTTCTTGTACAACTCCATTCTATTCCTGAGCCTTCGGGATGCAACAGAGCAGTCCCTCAAATTTATGTTGGGAAAGATGAGCCTGCTACCAGAATTGAAGATCCAAATGCGGAATCCTGCTTAGCCACCATGTCTATTCTATAAAACTTTGTGAATATATGCAGAGAAGACCAAGTAGCAGCTCTACAAATCTCTTCTGGGGAACATAAGAATTAAACCAAAAAGAGTTGGCAAAACCTTTAAACTCCCGATGAGAATAGACACTAGCATCCAATTTAATAAGGACACTGGTATCTATTCTCATCGGGAGTTTAAAGGTTTTGCCAATTCTTTTTGGTTTAGTTCTTATTTTTATTGGCGGATTTTTTGGGAACGTAAGAACTGCCATACTGGTACAGACTAAAGGTCCATTAAGCCCAGTATCCTGTTTCCAACAATAGCCAACCCAGGCACCAAGTACTTAGCTAGAAGATCCCAAGTAGTAAAGCAGATTTTATGCTGCTTATTCTAGGAATAAGCAGTGGATTTCTCCAAGCCATCTCAATTAACAGTGGTCAGACATAGAAGAAAAATGTCCCATGAGCTTGATTTTTTTGGACCACCCTACTACACCCTACTACATACTATGACTATTAAACTAGATCTGTAGGTTTATAACAGCAAGGCAACAAGTGATAGTGATAAAACCCTGGGCCCAAGATACTACAGAGAATCATAAAGGGAAAAATATCACGTAATATCATGTAACACTTACTAATTTTTTTTTCTGCCAGATTGCTTGTTTCAGATTCCACCACCTTGCTATTCCTTTCTTCTGCAGCAAAGCCCATCTTGATAAGACGACATGCCACATTCACACAAGGTGACACGGATTCATCTATCAGATCCACTACTAAAGTGGTATCATCTTTGTCCACCACTTTCACTGTGACAATTTTATTATTCACCAGCTGCTTCATCAGAGTAACAGCTTCTGGTTTCCATGTTTTTGACAATGGCTTCACTCCTAAAGCAAAAAAAAGGAGAAAACAAATTAATTTTTTTTTTATAAAATCTTTATTCATTTTTAAATCAAATCAACAAGTGCACAAAAATATATCATAAAGTAAATTCCAATATAGCACTGTAATATCTAACACATAAAAACCAATAGTGTAAGATCCCCACCCACCCACCCTTCATCACATTCTCATCAAAATATAATATACTATTTTATACAACATATTATAATATATCTTATTGAATTACACACCAAATCCACCCTCCCCCTTGAGTGTGCTAAATAGAACTAAGAAAGAAAAGAAAAGGAAAATAAAAGAATTGATGCCTATTCATCACAATAAAACCTGTGCTAAAACTACTTTGCTTCCTTCCACGCTACCTGCAATTCCGACAAAATTTTTGTAAATCCGGGTTCAGACCGGATCCTAATGTAATGGATGTAAACCGCCTAGAACTCTTTGGGTATGGCGGGATATAAGAACATAATAATAATAATAATAATAATAATAATATCTTTGCAAAGTTATTATATGTCCCTTTTTGTATCGCTATTGCTCTTTCCATCTTAAAAATATGGCATAACGAATTCCACCAGAATGTATAATTAAGATTCTTGTAATTTTTCCAATTATTGGTTATATGTTGAATGGCAACCCCTGTCATAACTAATAAAAGTTTATTATTATGTGACGATATTTGACTCTTCTTCCTTATAGCCATTCCAAATAGGAAAGCGCAACATGGTTTTCCAGTAAAGAGTTTACTTGAGTCCAGATTGAATTCCAAAATAACTTGATTAAGGGACAATAATAAAGTAGATGATCTAATGTCCCTGGTTCCAGATTACAATGCCAGCATTTATTAGACTTAGAGCTATCTAATTTTTGTAAACGAACAGGAGTCCAAAATGCTCTATGCAACAAAAAGAACCAAGTTTGCCTCATAGATGCTGACACTCATCCTCCAAGACCAAATTCGTGGCCATATGAGTCAAAGGATCTGACACCTGTGTCCATTGAGAAGCCAGGGTCCACTGAGGAATTCGGAGGTGAAGTCTGGCAAAAGGAGTCACATGAACTGTAGAGACCATGTGGCCCAGGAGAACCATCATGTGTCTCGCTGAGATGGACTGGCGAGAAGATACTGACTGGCAGAGATGAAGAAAAGCATCCAGGCGCTGTGGAGGAAGGAATGCTCTTAGTTGAATAGTATCCAGAACCGCCCCGATGAAGGGAAGAGGAGCCTGGGTAGGCTGCAGATGAGATTTTGGGAAGTTGATCTCGAAGCCCAAACTCTGCAGGAACCAAATCGTTGTTAGTGTCGCCGAGATGACCCCAGGGGCCGAGGCGGCCTTGATGAGCCAGTCGTCGAGGTAGGGAAATACTTGAAGACCCTGGTTCCTGAGTGCAGCGGCCACTACCACCAGACACTTCGTGAAGACTCTGGGATACGAGGACAGGCCGAATGGAAGCACTCGATACTGCAGATGTAGATGTCCCAGCCAAAATCTGAGGAATCTGCGAGAGGCCGGATGAATGGGAATGTGAGTGTAGGCCTCCTTTAGATCCAGAGAGCATAACCAGTCGTTCTGCTCGAGGAGGTGGTAGAGAGAAGCAAGGGTCAGCATGCGAAATCTCTCCTTGACCAGGAACTTGTTGAGGATCCTGAGGTTCAGAATTGGACGCAGTTCGCCCGTCTTCTTCGGAACAAGGAAGTACCGGGAGTAAAACCCCCGGTTGTGTTGGTCCACAGGGACCGGCTCGACGGCCCGAAGCTGGAGCAAAGCCTGAGCTTCCTGAAGAAGAAGGGCGGTCTGGGTCAAGTTGGAAGGATACTCTCTTGGAGGGTGGTCCGGGGGACCCAATGGAACTGAAGAGAATATCCTTCCCTGATGATGGTAAGGACCCAAAGGTCGGTGGTGATAGCCGTCCATCGATGATAAAAATGATGGAGGCGACCCCCGATGGGAAAAACAGGGGATGGCAGAACGGTGTTGGTTATGCTCCCTCACAGAGAGTCAAAAAGGCTGAGGAGCCTTAGGGACAGCAGAAGGCTGAGGTTTTTGCTGAGCCTTCTGTGGAGGCTGTCTCTTCGCTGGTTGTCTCGCATCAGGAGCCTGCCGGGGTGCATAGCGCCGCTGATAGATCAAGGGTGGTCGAGAAGGACGAGACTGCGCAGGCTTAGGCTTGGGACGAAGAATGGATTGAAAGGATTTTTCATGGTCCGACAGCTTCTTCGTCACGGTCTCAATAAATTCGTCAAATAAATCTTCAACCGCACAGGGGACGTTGACAAGCCTGTCCTGGAGGTTCGGGTCCATGTCAATGGTCCGAAGCCAGGCCAAACGACGCATGGCTACGGAGCAGGCAGCAGCTTGTGCCGAGAACTCAAAGGCATCATAGGAAGATTGCATCAGTTGAAGGCGCAGCTGGGACAGCGAGGCGACCACCTCTTCAAATTCAAAGCGAGCTTGAGACTCGATGTAAGGTGTAAACTTCCGAAGCACAGGCAGGAAGAACTCCAAATAAGTTGCAAAATGAAAAGTGTAATTGAGAACTCTGGATGCCATCATCGAGTTCTGGTATAGGCGCCTCCCGAACTTATCCATGGTCCAGCCCTCTGCCCGGAGGCACCGAGGCATACACCTGGGACGGATGAGACCTTTTGAGGGAGGACTCGACCAACAGGGATTGATGAGAGAGTTGAGAGCCCTCGAACTCCTTGTGATGCACCGTTCGGTACCTGGCATCCAGTTTGCCAGGAACAGCAGGAATAGAGTACGGTGTCTCAAAACACCTCATAAAAGTTTGGTCGAGGAGTTTGTGCAGAGGTAGACGAAGAGACTCAGCAGGAGGATGAGGCAAATGCATGGTATCCAGGTATTCCTTGGAGGATCGGGAACCGGAGTCCAAGGTGATGTCGAGATCATCCGCCATCTGCCTGAGGAAAGACGAAAAGGACAATTGGTCTGCCAACACAGGCCGGCGGGACCGGCTGAACAAAGTTGAAGCCTCGGGATCCAGGGAGACCTGTGATCGACAGGGCGAGAACGAGCCATAGGGATCCTCGTACTCCGGGCACGGAGGGGGAGAGACATCCGAAGAGGAATATCCCACCCGAGGAAGTTTCTTCTGAGGCGATACTGTAGAATGCCTGGAGGAATGCCTCAAAGAATGCCTGGACCTCAAAGAATGTCTCAAAGATGCCCCTCCCGGTGTCTCGAAGGAGATCTGGACCGGCGATGCTTAGAGTGATCCCCAGAAGCCTCCAAGGAGTAGATAGGACTGGAGGCAGTAGAGCGAAGAGGCGGGTGCGAGGCCTCTAGAGCCGCATTCCATGCTTGATAGGGAGTGCGAAAGAACTCTTCCTGGCGATGCCCAGGGCTTCGACTACCCGAAGGAAGATTCCAAACATCCTCGCCCGGAGGAGTAATGGGTTCCAGAGGCGGCATGTCACTAAACGAAGCACGCCTCGAGGGACGGGCTGCCGAGCGTCGCTCCTCCTCCCCGAGCCGCGAGAGCGAGCGGCAAGGGGGAGGAGGAGGGGGCGGCTCGCTCCCCCGAGGGGGAACCGGTTGATCACCCTGGATCTTAGCCAGCCACTTGGGCCCCATCGTGGTCATAATCTCAATGAATTGAGCCTCCATAATCGACCGCAACGAAGCCGACGATGGAGCCGCACCCGAAGTGGGACCTTCTGAACGGTCTTCGCGGTCCCGAGTAGTCGAGTGCTTTGGCTTAGCTTTCGGCACTTTGATAACCACCGGGGGAATGGTCTGAGGAGGTACCTGATCTGAGGAGACCGAAAAAGGCACCGGAGCAGGAGGCGGGGTCGAAGCCGGAACGAAGGAGGCCGGCTTCAGAAGACCCGATGCAGCAGGAGCAGTGGAAGGCTTCGCAGGTGTAGGCGAAGCACTGGTCGAAGCTGAAGTCGAAGGTTCCTTAGCAGCTTCCATCTTGATCTGGCAGCTGGGCTTCAACGCTGGGAAATGTAAGGTTATGTACCTCGGTAGCGGTAATCCATGCAGAAATTACACCTTGAATGGAGAAACTTTAACTAGTACTTCGGCGGAACGAGACCTAGGAGTAATCATCAGTACAGACATGAAAACTGCCAATCAAGTGGAGAAGGCTTCATCTAAAGCAAGGCAGATGATGGGATGTATCAGTAGAAGCTTTGTCAGCAAGAAGCCTGAAGTCATAATGCCATTGTACAGAACCATGGTGAGACCTCATCTGGAATACTGTGTACAATTCTGGAGGCCACATTACCGTAAAGATGTGCTTAGAATCGAGTCGGTTCAACGGATGGCCACCAGGAGGATCTCGGGGCTCAAAGGTCTCTCGTACGAGGAGAGACTAAACAAACTACAGCTCTACACTCTAGAACAGTGGTTCCCAACCCTGTCCTGGAGGAACACCAGGCAAATTGGGTTTTCAGGCTAGCCCTAATGAATATGCATGAAGCAAATTTGCATGCCTATCACTTCCATCATATGCAAATCTCTCTCATGCATATTCATTAGGGCTAGCCTGAAAACCCAATTGGCCTGGTGTTCCTCCAGGACAGGGTTGGGAATCACTGCTCTAGAAGAACGTAGGGAGAGGGGAGACATGATTGAGACATTTAAATACATCACAGGACGTATCGAGGTGGAAGATGATATCTTCTTTCTCAGGAGACCCTCTGCCACTAGAGGGCATCCGCTCAAACTCAGGGGCGGGAAATTTCATGGCGACATCAGGAAGTATTTCTTCACAGAAAGAGTGGTTGACCGTTGGAATGAGCTTCCAGCGCAGATGATCGAGGCCAGCAGCATGCTGGACTTTAAGAATAAATGGGATACCTATGTGGGATCCCTACGAGGGTCGAACTGGAACATCGGTCGCTAGGTATAGACTTAAGAGGATGAGTCAGCAGACTTTATGGGATGATCGAGACCTGCATCGTGTTGGACTTTAAGAATAAATGGGACTTTAAAAATAAATGGGATGCCTATAGGGGATCCCTAAGAGGGTCAATCTGAATAAATAGTCAATAGGTATAGACTTAAGAGGAAGGGTCAGTAGGGTGGGCAGACTTGATGGGCTATAGCCCTTTACTGCCGTCCAGTGGCGTACCTAGGGTATGTGGCACCCGGGGCCCATCATTTTTTGACACCCCCCCCATGTAAAAAAATATTTTTTGTAATGACCATGAAATGGAATAAATGGTCAGAATAGAAACAGGCAGTGAAAATTTTCTTATATTCCAAACATAACATAACATAAATTATGTCTGAATTGTCATGACATCAGAAGTACATATGGAGTAGTTGCAGGTGATGCTTGGGACAGTTCTGATTGTGTTAGTTCGGTTTTATGTGTTTTTTGAATAGAAGGGTTTTTATTTCTTTTTGAAGGTTTTGCAGTATGTGGTCGATGTCAATTGGTTGTAGGGTTGGGGGTCGAGTGTTGCAGCTCGAATGGCTAGGAGGTTGTCGAACAGTTTTTTTTTTTTGACGTTTTTGGTTGGAGGGTGTGTGAATGGTGCGTGAGTTCTCCTATGTCTGTTTGAAGTGGATTGAATTATTTAGCTGAAGAAATTAGTTACCCCCTCATCCCACACACATTAATTCTCTTCCATTTTTGTTCCCATTATAAAAAACACTGATAAGTTCCCAGAAAAAAAATACATTAAAATAAGAAGTAAAAACAAAGGCCCCTACAGATGAGAACATAACATAAGAATAGCCTAACTGGGTCAGACCAATGGTCCATCATGCCCAGTAGCCCATTCTCATGGTAGCCAATCCAGGACACTAATACCTGTTCAAAACCCAAAGAGTAGCAACATTCCATGCTACCGATCCAGGGCAAGCAGACACTTCCCCCATGTCTTAATAACAGATTATGGACTTTTCCTCCAGGAATTTGTCCAAATCTTTCTTAAAACCAGCTACACTATCTGCTTTTACCATAACTTCTGGCCACTTCATTTTTAAGTTTAGATCTTTCCTTTCAAACAGAGACCTTGTCAAATACAGCACAAGGTAACTTCACATGGACTTAGCTGTGCAGGAAATGTGAATCTCCTCATACACCCACCATATAGTGCAAAAATGTGCAAAGGTCTGTTTTTTTCTTTCGATCACTACATAGCCTAATGCCACACAAGCAGCGCTGTTACAAACATATTCTGTAGGTCAATGATAAGGATAACAAAGTTTCCTTCCTTGGACCAGAAGGAGATACTGATAAACCACTGGAAGAGATCCCAACACAACACCCAAAGACCCACTCAGTGTGTGAACCAATTGAGTGGAGTGGACTAACTGGGGGGTGGAAATGGGCCCGGAGTTTGCTCAGCAGAATTTCCCAGACCACCTCTTCCTCTCAACACATTGACACGCTGCCACCACCACCACTAGAAACACCTCACTGGGTAGGCCAGCTATGCTATAAACTTTATAAAACACATTATTATATTTTCTTATAAAGCACATATTTTAACTGAACTCTCTGACATCCTCAGCCTTTCCATTCACAAAAATAGAAGGAAGAAAAGTTCCCATTTCCTGCTGTTTCATGTCCCCGGCCTATACAATATTTTTTTTCTGCAGACCCTTCAAAAGTCTGACCAAATCCTCGTTTCACTTGCATTATAAAGTACTGAGGATGCCATCTCTCCCCAATCCCAGGTCCTAAAGTCTAAGACAGTAGCGCAAACTAATGCTGCCAGATTCAGGAAAAAAATTTTCGATTCGATTCAGCCTATTGAATTGGTTTTTCAATTCGATTTTCCTGCCCAGTTGGGTGAGTTTTTTCAAAACTCCTGGTGGGTTTTATAGCTTTTTCACCCCCTTTGGCTTCTCCTAACCACACTGGCGCTGTGGTGTAAATAAAATAAAGAAACAAAAAGGACTTTTTCTCTCTCTGTTAAATCCTAGCTCACGTTTGCAGTCCAACACCAGCTCTGTCAGGATACACATTTCAAATCTGACATATTATAATCACAAAACAGAAAATAAAATTAATTTTCTACCTTTTGTTGTCTGGTTATATTTCAAATCTTGTTGGTCCAAGGCTCTGGTTTTCTTCTGTTAACTTGCTTGCCAGGGTCTCCATCTTTCTTCTTTCTGCGTGCTAACCATCCATCTGCCAACTCTGTCCTCCCTTTCCATTTCCCTTCCCTCCCCAGGAAGTCTGGTATCTTTCCTTTTTTTCATCTCCCTCCACAGATCCACCTTTTCTTAACTACCCTTTCATCCGGCATCTCTCCCTCCTTCCCCACCACCCCAGAGTCCACCATCTCTTCCTTTCTTTTCCCAATTACCCTCCTATCCAGTATCTCTATCCCTCCTCCACACCATCCCTTGTGTCCAATTTCTCTCCCTTTCAGTTCCTTCCCTCCCTAAATCTCATGGTCCATCATTTCTCTCCCTCTCCTCTATTTTCAGACCCATTATTTCTTCATCCCCCCCCAAAGTTTGGCATATGCACGTCTCTTTGAACACCCCCTTCCCTCCGTGTACTTCTAAACCAGGGTCCCCCCCAAAGGCCTGTCCCCCCTTAAAAGTCTGCCTGTCCCCCCCTTGAAGGCCTGCACCCCCCTTGAAGGCCTGTCCCACCCCCTTGAAGGCCTGTCCCCCCTTGAAGGCCTGTCCCTCCCCCTTGTAGGCCTGTCCCCCCACCTTGAAGGTCTGTCCCCCCCCTTGAAGGTCTGCACCCCCCTGAAAGCCCGTCCCCCCCTTGAAGGCCTGTCCCACCCCCTTGTAGGCCTGTCCCCCCCCTTGTAGGCCTGCCTGCCTGTCCCCCCCTTGAAGGCCTGTCCCCCCCTTGAAGGCCTGCACCCCCCCTGAAGGCCTGTCCCACCCCCTTGTAGGCCTGCCCACCCCCTTGTAGACCTGTCCCCCCTTGTAGACCTGTCCCCCCTTGAAGGCCTGCCTGCCCCCCCCTTGAAGGCCTGTCCCCCCCCTTGAAGGCCTGCCTGCCTGTCACCCCCCTCCCCCTTGAATGCCTGCCTGCCTGCCCACCCGCCCCATCCTGAAGGACCGCTTGCCCCCCTGGCCTCCCCGCACCACCTATGAAGCAGCACTACCTATGCTCCCGGCTTTGCCGTTCAGTCCCCACCACCCCCGAAGGACCGCTCGCCCCACAGACCTTCCTGTACCACCTATGAAGCAACCGCAGCAGGATCGCGACGTCAGCTATCCCTGCGCTGCTTAGGCACTGCTTCCTGCGCCGCGTTCCCGCCCCTCCTCTGACGTCAGAGGAGGGGCGGGACCGCGGCGCAGGAAGCAGCGCCCAAGCAGCTCAGGGATAGCTGACCTCGCGATCCTGCTGCTTGCTGCTTCACAGGTGGTGCAGGAAGGTCAGTGGGGCAAGCGGTCCTTCGGGGGTGTGGGGGGACTGAACGGCAAGGCCAGGAGCACCCCTTCAGGGCTGGCACCCGGGGCGGATCGCCCCTCCCGCCCCCCCCCTTGGTACGCCACTGCTGGCGTCATCTTCTATGTTTCTATGTTTAAAAGCACGTGCTGTGAGAGTGGAACAAGGCCGGCACGATTTCGGAATATGTTCTGGACCAAGACACTACAGGCAGCATCGATGCGGGTCCATCAACGAAATCGCACGCTGGCACTTGCTGCACTTTTTAAAACCGGTAATCGGCCGGGACATAGGCCGAAAAAGCTCCGCCACTAGATCGAAGGAGTGGGGCCTGAGCCACGCGGCCGACCCGGTCGAATTTCCGGAAGAAATTTTTTTTTTTTTAAATAAGAAAACGAATGAAGAAAACACACGATAAAGAGCAAAATAACTCAAAACCGCAGTGATTAGAAGGCAAGAACACGAGTTCACTTAGCGCAGAATTGAAGCAAAACTTCTCAGCTCCGTGGAAAGAAAAGAACTGAGGAGACACGCCCAGAGCATCGGGCGGGAAGGCACTCGCGCATGCGCGGTGCGGGCATCTCAAAACTTCTAAAGTTTCTTCAAGCAAGTATGCTTGTGAGACGTCCACATCGGGGCTCTGTTGGATGACATCATCCACTAGTGAGAATATCTGCCTGCTTGTCCTGGGATAACCCGAAGTTCATCTCCTTGCACCATCCGTGCAGCCAGTCGTTTGTTCTATGGATATGATCTTCACTGGCTCCTCACTGGGAGGATTGAGAAGACCACCTGCGCATCCATCCTCCTCAGCTTCTCACCCAGGGCTCCAAAGTCTTCAGGTATGCTCTCCGGGGTGTTCCTGGCAGTGTCTTTTGTTCCGACGTGGATGAGAAGCATGGAGAAGTGGTCTTGGGGCTTGATGAGTCTGTCTAGGCAGGCAGTTACATCTCGGATCCTGGCCCCTGACAAACAGAAAACCTCTCTTGATTGCATATCTGGTCTGCAAATTGGTCCCTCGGTGCCCCTTAGCAGCGAATCTCCAAGAACTACCACTCTGCGCTTCTTTGGGGGGAGTAATTCTGGAACCGGACCGTCTGCTGGACAACTTCCTGTGCCCAGTTGTCAGGTCCTTCTTGTAACATCTGGAATCTGTTTCTCAAGGTGATTTGTGGGGTCGATGTAAAACTGCCCTGTATGTGAGAGAAAGAGACAGAAGATGAAGGTCTTCTGCGTTTGCCTGTGGAGAAAGTTACCAGCTGCCAGGAGTCGGCGTCTCCAGCCTCTTCCTGTATCCTGATTGTTGGTATCAAGGTTGCAGGATTGGTCGTTTTGGGCGTCATGAGAATTGTCTTGTCTGGTTCCTGTTCGGTGATCTGGGACAGCTCCTGGATGACTCCGTCAATGAAGGCCTCGTCGTCTCGGATGCTCCTTAAGCGCTTTACCTTCTCTCTCAGTCTCCTCAGCTCCAGAAGAATGCTTCCATCTAGCTGATCCATCTCTTCTGTATGTGTGGAGACTGTAGTCATCTGCGTGGGGATGGCCTCGGTCTGTACAGAGACCTCTGTCCTCAGTCCTGGCTCTCCCTCCGTCTGCACGAGGACCGTGGCCACCTCCTGGATCCCTTCGGTGACTGGACTGCCCATCTTGATGCTTCTGGTTTTGCCTGCCATTTTAAATTTGTTTGCTTTTTTTTGTCAAATATTTGTTAGTTATCTGTTAATGATTTAGATATTTGTTAGTTATTTGTCGGATAGTGTGAAGGTTTGAAGATTGTTGGTGAAGACTGTAAGGTAAGACTGCCTGTTTGTTAGCTGAACAGGAAGGTCTGCCTGTTAAATGGTTTGAAAGTTTGAGGATAGAGTAACTGGTGAGGTCTGCCTGTTGTTTAGTTTGAAAGGTCTGTCTTCTTGTTTGCTAGTTTGGAGGGTCTGGCTGTTGGAAAGTTTGGTAGAAAGTTTAATGATAGACTAAAATTTAAGTAGCTAGATATAGAAGGTTATAGAAAGTTATAGAAAGTTGAAAAGATACCTTGGTGGTTATCCGGAGCCCTTCCTGGAGGCCCTTCTCGAGGCCCTTCGCAAAGGCGCTCTTGCTAATGCTTTAGTTCTCTGAGATGACAGCCAGACTAGTAGAAATAGAGGTGTAATAAGCTAATCTAAACTATCCATAAGATCAGGATTGAAAATATCCTAGTCAATCTCAAGCGCTGTAAAAGATTCCAAATGGAACATGTTATCACCTTTTTCATGAATCTAATTTATAGATGATTCTTGTCACCTGTCATCTTAATGGCATGATTATATTCTGTCAGGAAATACGAGATCAGTTATACATGAGTGGGTTTTATTAGCTGGGATTGTCATTGATACTATTTGACTCATTATCAAAACATTTAAGTTGATGTTGGGAAGAGATACATGGTCTCTTCATTTATTACATGAAAAGAAATTTAAATATGAATTTATTTCTTGGTCATTGATATGAATTGTTTGTCATACTGGATATAGACATACAGATACTAAAATTAGTTATGGGTAAAGATTAATTGCAACTATATTGTTAATAACAAAAAGGTGGGGTATGAATTTCAGATATAGATATAAAGATGACCTTATATTAAATATTTAACATACTTGTTTTTGATCTAGGGAGGGAAAGAGAAAGATATGAACTTCTAAGAAGTAATATATATAATGTTAAATATTAGTGATTAACTTGACTTTTTAAGGGGAATTTTAATTGGATGATTTCCTGAGAAGTTTCTTAATTTGAATATTAAAAGGTTTTAGGATATTTGGGATTGGAAAGATATAAACTGTGATAATAGAAATTAATGGGGGAATGAATGCTCTATGAACTTATTCATTTTATTTTTATATATAAAATGATATAATAGGAGGAGGTATAGATAGGGCTTTATGAAAATTTTTTAAAAATGAATAAGTAGGGATTTCATTGTTGTATGGGTAGGTAATGAGAGAGTATTTGATTGTAATAAAATAGAGTATATATTTATTAATTTTTTAGTATCGACTTGGGAAAGATGTGATAAAGTTGCCTGGGGGAGGGGGTATTGTGATTACTAATCTTATGTGTGTTCCAAGGCAGTCAATATATGTGGGAGGTGGGGGAGGGAAAAGAGAGGGGGGTTGTTTAAATGGGGGTCTGGGGGGAGTTTGTAAGGAAAAATTTAACTTAAAAAATTTTTAAAGTTGGGTAATGGTGTCTACTCATTGTAATTTAAACAAATCTAAATATTTAAGTTGGATTATGTATATGGGAATAACAATTTATAATGGAGATTTAAATTTTTTTCATTAAATGTTAATGGTCTTAACCATCAAATAAAAAGGAAAAAAATGTTGGCCTTTTTGAAACAACAGAATGCTGACATATATTATTTACAGGAGAGACACCTATCAATGATACAATCAAAAAAGTTAGAAGGGGGTTGGGTGACACAATGTTTTTCTGCCTCTGCAATTGGGAAAAAAGCTGGGGTTGCCATACTAATAAACAAAAAATGCACAGCTAATTTTCAATTGATTGACGCTTATCTAATATGTAGGTGGGTTCATGTGAAAATGAGCATGGGAAATAATACCCTGGAATTGTTTAATGTGTATGCCCCAAATTTGAATCAAGGTGAATTTTTTAAAGAGTTGCAACAAATAATACTCCCACTGGCTGCATCTAATTTAGTAGTGGCTGGAGATTTCAATGCTGTAATGGATCCATTATTGGATAAAAAACCAAGTAAAATTATGAAATCATTAGGATTAGATAATTTAGTGCAATCTTGTGATTTGAAAGATATATGGCGGATACTTCATTTTGATTGGGGATTTTCCTTTTGCTCACAAGTTCATAAATCTTTTTCAAGAATAGATTATATATTTGACTCAAATCAAATAGTACAACAAGTGACAAAAGCTTCCATAAATCCTATTATTATTATCTGATCATGGAGGTGTAAGGTTTGAATTTAATTTTGATAACAGGATTATAGCAGTTCTATATGGAGATTCGATAATACATTGATTGCGGATTCAAATTTCCTTGACGAATTTAAATTAAAAATGATTGAATTTTTTCAAATTAACATTTCAGAAGAAATTACCATTGAAACATTATGGGATGCATTTAAAGTTACAATGAGAGGTAATATTATTTTATATTCGGCATTTCTTAGAAAACAACTTAAAAAACAATTTTCTAATTTGGAAAAAGAAATTAAACAGCTGGAATCTAAATTAATTGATAAATGGGAGCAAAATACTCTACAGGCTCTTTTAAAAGCAAAGAGTAAATATAATGAGATATCTTCAAAGTTGGTAGGGAATGATTTGTTTTATCAACAAACTCTGTATTATGAAAGCTCAAATAAGACAGGAAGATTATTGGCAAATTATCTTAAAACAAAGAAAAGAAGAACAAAAATTGTTGCAATAAAGGATGAGAAAGGTGATACACATACTCAAATTGAAAGTATTTTAAGTCAATTTCTAAATTTTTATAAAGACCTATATTCTTCTGAGCCTTATGAAGGTAGAGAAAAAGATGGATTAGAATTTTTAAATCTTATTGAAGGGCTGAAAATTCCTGAGCATATAAAAAAAAAGTTTAGAAGAGCCTATATCATTAAAAACCTCGGCAGCGTTTTTTGTTTTTGCTGTTTCTTTTTCTTCTAGCAGGAGCGAGGGGAAGGCAGGAGGAAGCAGCCGGAGCAGGCTGATTGGACCGGGGTCGCGGCGAGAGTTAGCTCCGCCCACCCCCACCCGCGTCACAGTTGCATCGGGCCCGGGCTCCCCCTTTAAGTAGAAGGGAGCCAGGGCACGAGGCAAACCTCGGCAGCGTTTTTTGTTTTTGCTGTTTCTTTTTCTTCTAGCAGGAGCGAGGGGAAGGCAGGAGGAAGCAGCCGGAGCAGGCTGATTGGACCGGGGTCGCGGCGAGAGTTAGCTCCGCCCACCCCCACCCGCGTCACAGGTTGCATCGGGCCCGGGCTCCCCCTTTAAGTAGAAGGGAGCCAGGGCACGAGGCAAACCTCGGCAGCGTTTTTTGTTTTTGCTGTTTCTTTTTCTTCTAGCAGGAGCGAGGGGAAGGCAGGAGGAAGCAGCCGGAGCAGGCTGATTGGACCGGGGTCGCGGCGAGAGTTAGCTCCGCCCACCCCCACCCGCGTCACAGGTTGCATCGGGCCCGGGCTCCCCCTTTAAGTAGAAGGGAGCCAACGGCGCCCAGCCGTTCGGCGCTCACCTTAGCGAGATCGCCTTTGCGTAGGAGCCTTGCGAGGGAGCCAGGAAAGCCAAGAAATTCACTTTCTTTTCTCTTTTCTCTCTCTCTTACCCACAGCAGGAGCGCACCAGCACTTCACGAGAGCGATGGAGGGCCCAGGATCCCAGAGGTACTTTCCGGTATACTGCACAGAGTGCAATATGTACGACTACCTCCCCTTGGGAAGGCGGGAGTACATATGCAGTCGGTGTCAGGAACTGGAAAGCCTGAGGATGGAGGTCGGCAGATTGAGGGTCAGGGTCCAGGAACTGGAGGGACTGGAGGGACTGCGCAACACAGAGGAGACGAGCTGGTCAATCGAGGATTCAGACGGAGCAGTCCCCATTGTGGATCAGGTGAGGGACCTCGAGAGATTCATCGAGGAGGCCTATAGAAGGAAAGTGGAGGAACAGGACCAGCAGCTGCACAGACGGATGTCAGCAGACGAGACCCAGGATCCACAAGGTGACACCGGGGAAGGACCTAGCGGGGAAGGACCTAGCGGAGGAACCACGCAAGAGGAGGAGACCGTGACTCACCGGGACCCCGAGGGAGAGACACCGTACTACACCAAGGACACGGACCTGAGACAGAGGAGGTTACTGAGGAAAGGGAAGTCTGCTATTGTGGTGGGAGACTCGATCTTGAGAGAGGTGGATAGTCACGTGGCTGGAGGAAGGGAGGACCGGCTGGTGACTTGTCTCCCGGGGGCCAAGACACGAGACATCACTGATAGGATCGAGAGGATCCTGGACGGAGCAGAGACAGAGGAGACTTCGGTGATAATCCACGTCGGAACGAATGATGTGAGCCGGAGGAACTTCAGCATGGCCACACTGACTGACCAGTTCAGGGTCTTGGGACGAAAGCTGAAGCGGAGTACCCGGAGGATAGCATTCTCAGAGATCCTGCCTGTACCGAGAGCAGATGCAAAGAGACAGGCAGATCTCCAGGCTGTGAATGCATGGTTGAGGAGATGGTGCCAGGAGGAGGGCTTCCACTTTGTGAGGAACTGGACGTCCTTCTGGGGAAAGAGTAAGCTCTACCGGCGGGACGGCCTGCACCTGAGCACTGCGGGAACCAGACTACTGGCAGCCAATGTGAAGAAGGAGATCGAGAGGGCTTTAAACTGAGGAGAGGGGGAAAGCCGACAGCTGATCTGATGTTGACGCTTCGGACAACAGTATCTAGAACAGATGCTGAACGGGCTGACTGCAAGGAGGAAGCAGAGAGACCGGTGGATCTCATGCTCAGACAGCAAGGGAAACATCAGGTAAGGGGAGCTTGCTGGGAGGAGACTAAGGGGCATGGAGACGCAAGGGGACTGGGTGGCACGAGGGCAAAAGCTGAGGGCAATATAGAGGTGCCACAAGGCGAGGGGGATCAAATGGAGGCCCAAGGGATGATAGCCCAAGAGGGGGCCGGTAGGGCTAGAAAACCCAGAGGAAAAGCGAGAAAGTGGGGTGCCGGGAATGTGGGGAAACCGAAAGCTACGAGGGTAAAGGCTGAGGGAAAAGCAGAAGCACAGGGAACAGGAGACCTGCCCGAAATTCAAGGGGAGGCGGCCCAGGTAAATACAGAGGTGGAGGAAAAACGACGGGACCTACGGTGCTTATACGCAAATGCAAGAAGCCTCATGGCCAAGATGGGTGAACTAGAGGTCGTGGCCAAGGGGGAGGACCTGGATATAATTGGAATTACAGAAACATGGTGGACAGAGGAGAATCAATGGGATGTGGCGCTGCCGGGGTACAAGCTCTACAGGAGGGACAGGACCCACAGGAAGGGGGGAGGCTTAGCACTATATATAAAGGACTCTATCTACTCAGTCGGGATGGATATGGCAACAAAGGCAGAAGGGCTGGAATCACTATGGGTCAAATTGCCGGGAAACAAGGGAGCAGGTATTAAACTGGGGCTGTACTATCGCCCACCTGGTACGCCGGAAGGAGTCGGACACGACTTGGAAGCTGAACTGAGACAAGAATGCAGGACTGGAAGGGTAACAGTGATGGGGGACTTCAACTACCCGGGGATTGACTGGCGTACGGGTCACTCCAACTGCGCTAGGGAAACGGGATTTGTAGAAGCTGTGAGAGACTGCTTCATGGAGCAACTAGTCAGGGAACCAACGCGAGGGAGTGCTACTCTTGACCTCATCCTAAACGGATTAGGTGGGCCTGCAGGAGGGGTAGAAGTGGGAGGACCACTAGGCAACAGTGACCACAATGCGATCAGATTCACATTAGAAAGGGGGACACCCACAGTAAGGAGGACCGCAACAACTGCGCTCAACTTCAGGAAAGGGAACTATGCAGCTATGAGGGAAATGGTAGGGAGGAAGCTCAGAAACACCCTTAGGATGGAGACTGTAGGAAGCGCCTGGACCCTATTCAAGGACACCCTGCAGGAAGCACAAAGAATGTACGTCCCCAGTTTCAAAAAAGGCGGCAAGAACAAACGATCAAAGGACCCGGTTTGGATCTCAACAGAAGCAAAGAGGGCAATAAATGACAAAAGAGTATCCTTCCGGAGATGGAAAAAGGACCCAACGGAGGAAAACCACCAGGCGCACAGGAAATGCCAAAAGGAATGCCACCGGGAGGTTAGAAAAGCAAAAGGGAATTACGAAGAGGGGCTGGCCAGGGAGGCGAAGAACTTCAAGGCATTCTTCAGTTATGTAAAGGGGAAGCGACCAGCGAGAGAGGAGGTGGGGCCGTTGGACGATGGGGACAAGAAGGGAGTGATTAAGGAGGATAAAGAGGTAGCTGAGAGGTTGAACACGTTCTTCTCGTCGGTTTTCACAAGAGAAGACACATCTAACATACCGGATTCAGAGGAGCTCATAAGTGGGGAACAGGCTGAAAAATTGGAACACATAGAGGTAAGTAAGGAGGATGTCCTCAAACAGATAGACAGGTTAAAATGCGGCAAATCGCCGGGCCAGGACGGGATCCACCCAAGGGTCCTGAAGGAACTAAAACAAGAAATAGCGGGCACAATCCAGCATGTTTGCAACCTATCCTTGAAAACTGGAGAGGTACCAGAGGACTGGAAACTGGCGAATGTCACACCTATCTTCAAGAAGGGATCGAGGGGTGACCCCGGGAACTACAGGCCGGTGAGCCTGACTTCAATTATAGGGAAGATGGTGGAAGCTATGATCAAGGATGGTATTTGCGAGCACATCGAGAGAAATGGCCTATTGAGAACAAGCCAGCACGGATTCTGTAAGGGAAGGTCATGCTTAACGAACCTTTTGTACTTCTTTGAGGGAATAAACAGTCGGGTGGACAATGGGGAACCCATAGACATCATTTACCTCGACTTTCAAAAGGCTTTCGACAAGGTGCCACATGAAAGGCTGCTTAGGAAGCTGTGGAACCACGGGGTGGGAGGGGATGTACACAGATGGATCAAGCACTGGTTGTCGGGTAGACTACAGAGGGTCGGAGTACAGGGGCAATATTCTGACTGGCGGGGAGTCACGAGCGGTGTGCCACAGGGATCGGTGCTGGGGCCGTTACTCTTCAACATATTTATCAACGACCTAGAAAAGGAGGCAAAGTGCGAGGTTATAAAATTTGCAGACGATACCAAACTGTGCGGCAGAGTTAGATCCAGGGAGGAATGTGAGGACCTGCAAAGGGACCTGGACAAGCTGGAAGACTGGGCAAACAAATGGCAAATGCGCTTTAACGTGGAAATATGCAAGGTCATGCATATAGGGAAAAAGAACCCGTTGTTCAACTACAAACTGGGGGGGGCATTGCTGGGAAACAGCAGTCTAGAGAGAGACTTGGGTGTGCTGGTGGATGCATCACTGAAGCCATCTGCACAGTGCGCAGCAGCCTCGAAAAAAGCCAACAGGATGCTGGGCATCATAAAGAGGGGCATAACAACCAGGACGCGGGAAGTCATCATGCCATTGTATCGAGCGATGGTGCGTCCACATCTGGAATACTGCGTTCAATATTGGTCGCCGTACCTCAAGAAGGACATGGCGGTACTTGAGAGAGTCCAAAGGAGAGCAACGAAACTGGTAAGAGGGCTGGAACACTGCCCATACGCCGAGAGGTTGGATAGGCTGGGGCTCTTCTCTCTGGAAAAAAGGAGGCTCAGGGGAGATATGATAGAGACCTTTAAGATCATGAGGGGCATAGAGAGGGTGGACAGGGAGAGATTCTTCAGGCTGAAGGGGTCAACAGGCACGAGGGGGCATTCGGAGAAACTGAAGGGAGATAGGTTCAAAACAAATGCAAGGAAGTTTTTTTTTACCCAAAGGGTCGTGGACACCTGGAATGCGCTACCGGAGGAGGTGATCAGGCAGAGTACGGTACAGGGATTCAAACAGGGATTGGACAGATTCCTGAGGGATAAAGGGATTGTGGGATACTGAGAGAGGTGCTGGGATGTAACATAGGTAGAAAGCTAACCAGGTAATAAGTACAGAAACACAACAGGTCGTGCATGTGCAAGACCAGAGGGTTAGGACTTCAATGGGAAGATAGGACAAATGGGAAACCAAGGTGGCAAAGGGGCCCCTTCTAGGATTCAGACAGGTCGTGACCTGTTTGGGCCGCCACGGGAGCGGACTGCCGGGCAGGATGGACCTATGGTCTGACCCGGTGGAGGCACTGCTTATGTTCTTATGTTCTTAAAAGAATTAGAAACAATGTTGAAATCTCTTAGAGTTGGATCCGCTCCAGGTGGTGATGGTTTCACAGTAGAGTTTTATAAATCATTCCAAATTACCCTATTACCTCATTTATTAAATTTATATCAGTCTCAACTAACTAAGGGTTGCATTATAGGTACTATGGCAGAATCATTAACTATAGTTTTGCCAAAGCCAAATAAAGATCCAACTTTGGTTTCAAATTACAGGCCTATCTCGTTAATCAATGTAAGTATATCTTAATATTATATCAATATGTACTTCTTAAGATCATAACAATTCTTATGTAATCCACCTTGAACCGCAAGGTAAAGGCAGAATAGAAATCACTAATGTAATGTAATGTAATGTAAATGGAAAACTTCTAGCTAAAACATTGGCTTTATGTTTAGCCAAGACTCTCCCTTTTATTATTGATATGCACCAAACTGGATTTGTTGCTAAGAGGCATTCATCTAATAATATCAGATTGGCTTTTCATATGTTAAATTTAACAAAAGTCATGAATGATCCAGCTTTCTCTGTATCTTTGGATGCAGAAAAAGCTTTGATCTGGTGGAATGGACTTTCATGTGTCAGGCATTAGAATGGTTTGGCATAGGTTCAGGATTTATAGAAATGATTCAAATATTATATAGCTCCCCTGCTGCAAGATTGTATATTAATAATTTATCAGAGCATCTTAACTTGCAGAGGGGGGTTAGACAAGGCTGTCCATTTTCTCCTTTGCTTTTAGATATTGTATTAGAACCCTTGTTATTAGCTATTCAACAAGTGAAGGGGATGCAGGGTATTCCTCATACAGATCGAGAATATAAAATCTCAGCATATGCAGATATACTGCTTCATTTAAGAAATCCAGAAATTACCATTCCATGCTTGCTTGAGTTGATAGAGATATTTGGAAAATTTTCAGGATATAAGGTAAATTGGAGTAAATTAGAAATTCTTCCACTTAATGTGCATTGTACAAAGGGCTTGTTTGACTCATTCTCATTTATATGGTAGGAAGATGGATTAAAATATTTAGGAATTTGGATTAAAAATACGCTGGAGGACACAATGAAAGAGAATGAAAAATTTTTGTTAAAAAAGGTTACAGAAATGTGTCAGCAATGGAATCCTTTACATCATTCTTGGTAGGGGAGAGTTCAAACAGTCAAATTGATGATATTGCCTGTGGTTTGTTATCAGATGAGTATGATACCAGGTTTTTTCAAGGGTCCTTTTATAAAAAATTAAATCGTATTCTTACAAAATATATTTGGCTGGGTAAAATGCCTAGAATTAACATAGTAACATAGTAGATGATGGCAGATAAAGACCCGAATGGTCCATCCAGTCTGCCCAACCTGATTCAATTTTAATTTTTTAATTTTTTCTTCTTAGCTATTTCTGGGCAAGAATCCAAAGCTTTACCCGGTACTGTGCTTGGGTTCCAACTGCCGAAATCTCTGTTAAGACTTACTCCAGCCCATCTATACCCTCCCAGCCATTGAAGCCCTCCCCAGCCCATCCTCCACCAAACGGCCATATACAGACACAAACCGTTCAAGTCTGCCCAGTACTGGCCTTAGTTCAATATTTAATCTTATTTTTTGATTCTAGACTCTTTGTGTTCATCCCACGCTTCTTTGAACTCAGTCACAGTTTTACTCTCCACCACCTCTCTCGGGAGCACATTCCAGGCATCCACCACCCTCTCCGTAAAGTAGAATTTCCTAACATTGTTCTTGAATCTACCACCCCTCAACCTCAAATTATGTCCTCTGGTTTTACCATTTTCCTTTCTCTGAAAAAGATTTTGTTCTACGTTAATACCTTTCAAGTATTTGAACGTCTGAATCATATCTCCCCTGTCTCTCCTTTCCTCTAGGGTATACATATTCAGGGCTTCCAGTCTCTCCTCATACGTCTTCTGGCGCAAGCCTCCTATCATTTTCGTCGCCCTCCTCTGGACCGCCTCAAGTCTTCTTACGTCCTTCGCCAGATACGATCTCCAAAATTGAACACAATATTCCAAGTGGGGCCTTACCAATGACCTGTACAGGGGCATCAACACCTTCTTCCTTCTACTGACTACGCCTCTCTTTATACAGCCCAGCATCCTTCTGGCAGCAGCCACTGCCTTGTCACACTGTTTTTTCACCTTTAGATCTTCGGACACTATCACCCCAAGGTCCCTCTCCCCGTCCGTGCATATCAGCTTCTCTCCTCCCAGCATATACGGTTCCTTCCTATTATTAATCCCCAAATGCATTACTCTGCATTTCTTTGCATTGAATTTTAGTTGCCAGACATTTGACCATTCCTCTAACTTTTGCAGATCGTCTTTCATCTTTTCCACTCCCTCTTCGGTGTCTACTCTGTTACAAATCTTGGTATCATCTGCAAAAAGGCACACTTTTCCTTCTATCCCTTCAGCAATGTCACTCACAAACATATTGAACAGGATTGGCCCCAGCACTGATCCCTGAGGGACTCCACTACTCACCTTTCCTTCCTTCGAACGACTTCCATTAACCACTAACTGTCTGTCCGACAGTCAGTTTCTGACCCAGTTCACCACTTTGGGTCCTAACTTCAGCCCTTCAAGTTTGTATCAAAGGCTTTGCTGAAATCCAAGTAAATTACATCTAGCATATGTCCTCGATCCAACTCTCTGGTCACCCAATCAAAAAATTCAATCAGGTTCGTTTGGCACGATTTACCTTTTGTAAAGCCATGTTGCCTCGGATCCTGTAACCCATTAGATTCAAGGAAGTACACAATCCTTTCTTTCAGCAAAACTTCCATTATTTTTCCAACAACTGAAGAGGCTCACCGGCCTGTAGTTTCCTGCTTCATCCCTGTGACCACTTTTATGAATAGGGACCACATCCGCTCTCCTCCAATCCCCAGGAATCACTCCCGTCTCCAGAGATTTGTTGAACAAGTCTTTAATAGGACTCGCCAGAACCTCTCTGAGCTCCCTTAGTATCCTGGGATGGATCCCGTCTGGTCCCATCGCTTTGTCCACCTTCAGTTTTTCAAGTTGCTCATAAACACCCTCCTCCGTGAACGGCGCAGAATCTACTCCATTTTCCCGTGTAACTTTGCTAGACAATCTCGGTCCTTCTCCAGGATTTTCTTCTGTGAACACAGAACAGAAGTATTTGTTTAGCACATTCGCTTTCTCCACATCACTTTCCACATATTGGTTCCCAGCATCTTTTAGCCTAGCAATTCCTTTTTTCATCTTCCTCCTTTCACTAATATATCTGAAAAAATTTTTGTCTCCCTTTTTTACATTTTTAGCCATTTGTTCTTCCGCCTATGCTTTCGCCAGACGTATCTCTCTCTTGGCTTCTTTCAGTTTCACCCTGTAGTCCTTTCTGCTCTACTCGTCTTGGTTTTTTTTATATTTCACAAACGCCAACTCTTTCGCCTTTATTTTCTCAGCCACTAGGTTGGAGAACCATATCGGCTTCCTTTTTCTTTTGTTTTTATTGATTTTCTTCACATAAAGGTCCGTAGCCATTTTTATCGCTCCTTTCAGCTTAGACCACTGTCTTTCCACTTCTGTTATGTCCTCCCATCCTAACAGCTCTTTCTTCAGGTACTCTCCCATAGCATTAAAGTCCGTACGTTTGAAATCTAGGACTTTAAGTATCGTGCGGCCGCTCTCCACTTTAGCCGTTATATCAAACCAAACCATTTGATGATCGCTACTACCCAGGTGAGCACCCACTCGAACATTAGAGATACTCTCTCCATTTGTGAGGACCAGATCCAATATCGCTTTTTCCCTTGTGGGTTCCGTCACCATTTGTCTGAGCAGAGCCTCTTGAAAGGCATCCACAATCTCCCTACTTCTTTCCGATTCCGCAGACGGAACATTCCAGTCCGCATCCGGCAGGTTGAAATCTCCCAACAGCAAAACCTCCTCTTTCCTTCCAAACTTTTGGATATCCACAATCTTTACAAAAACCAATTATGGAGGGTGGGGTAAATTTTCCCAATTTTTATAGGTATCATCAAGCCTATATTTTACGCCAGGGTATGTATTGGGTCCTCCCAGAGCTCATGGAAGATACTCCAGATTGGCTATGGTTGGAATGGTGACTCATGTTCCCTTTACATTTATGTCATGTTCTCAGTATTAAGATGCCTAGAGTATATAAAGAGAATAGAATATTAATGGATACATGGAAAACATTACACTTTGTTAGTAATTTAACACCTATCCCAATTCATAAGTCAACAAATCAAACGATTTGGCTAAACTTCAAGATTCAAATTGGCGGAATTAAAGTCGTTTGGAAGCATTAGATTATTGCAGGTATATGGATTTTAACTGATGTTATTTCAAATGGTAAACCGCTTGATTTTTTCAGTTGCAACATAAATATGGCCTTAATAAATCACAAAGTATAATTTGGTACATCTATGAGATTCAAAAGCCCAATTTCTGCAAATAATAATAAACTTGTATTAATATTGACAGGGGTTGCCATTCAACAGATTACTGGAAACTGGAAAGATTATACTAAACTTAATTACACCTTTTGGTGGAATTCAGTATGTCATATTTACAAAATGGAGAGGGTGCTTGCCATGCAACAAGGAAATTATCATAAGTTTAAAAGATTTGGGGGCCATTGATTACTTATTCTAATGAAAAGACATCTTAAACACCTTGGTATTAGATAAGATATAGGGGGGGTGGGATTGGGAAAGATAATAATTGTTAATTGTTTTAGTATTAATAAATGGGTGGGTGGGAAGGGATTCTTTTATATTTATATACTAGCTGATGCCCCGGCGTTGCACGGGTATTTAATTATAGCAATAACACTGTAAATGGATTCAAATAAAGATACTTTATAGTGGTGAATGAAATTATTTTTTTACAGCTTAATAAAAAGTACAATATTCAAATTATAATGTGAAATATTTGACAAAATGAATACAATACAACTAACGCAAAACGTGATTATAAACAACAATTTTAGTTTCACCTCCTGGAGCAAGAACATATAAATTCTTGGGTGAACCCACCCTTGAGCAAGCAACATAGAGTTGTGGGCCGCGAGACCCCCAGAACATATCACCCCAGGTAGTGAGGGATCTGCATACCAAGTTTCGTTCAAATCGGTCAAGCCGTTTTTGAATTACTGTGAGAATGGCACCTTTTTACATATTTTCCATTGACATGAATGGGTGAAATCTGATTTTCTGTTTGTAGCTCTGCCCACGTGTGCAGGTGGGCCGCGAGACCCCCAGAACATATCACCCCAGGTAGTGAGGGATCTGCATACCAAATTTCGTTCAAATCGGTCAAGCCGTTTTTGAATTACAGTGAGAATGGCAGCTTTTTACATTGTTTCCATTGACATGAATGGGTGAAATCTAATTTTCTGTTTGTAGCTCTGCCCACGTGTGCAGGTGAGCCGCGAGACCCCCAGAACATATCACCCCAGGTAGTGAGGGATCTGCATACCAAGTTTCGTTCAAATCGGTCAAGCCGTTTTTGAATTACTGTGAGAATGGCAGCTTTTTACATTTTTTCCATTGACATGAATGGGTGAAATCTGATTTTCTGTTTGTAGCTCCGCTCACGTGTGCAGGTGGGCCACGAGACCCCCAGAACATATCACCCCAGGTAGTGAGGGATCTGCATACCAAGTTTCGGTCAAATCGGTCAAGCCGTTTTTGAATTACTGTGAGAATGGCAGCTTTTTACATTTTTTCCATTGACATGAATGGGTGAAATCTGATTTTCTGTTTGTAGCTCCGCCCACGTGTGCAGGTGGGCCGCGAGACCCCCAGAACATATCACCCCAGGTAGTGAGGGATCTGCATACCAAGTTTCGTTCAAATCGGTCAAGCCGTTTTTGAATTACAGTGAGAATGGCAGCTTTTTACATTGTTTCCATTGACATGAATGGGTGAAATCTAATTTTCTGTTTGTAGCTCCGCCCACGTGTGCAGGTGGGCCGCGAGACCCCCAGAACATATCATCCCAGGTAGTGAGGGATCTGCATACCAAGTTTCATTCAAATCGGTCAAGCCGTTTTTGCGTGATCGCGGCACATACACACACACATACATACCTCCGATTTTATATATATAGATTTTAAGGATTATAAGTAAGATTGTCAAGTGATTTGTTTAAAAATTTTTCTGATTGAATATTATACACTTGTTGTAAGACTTGAAAATGAATAAAGATTTTTTTTTTAAAAATCACAAAGTTTTAGATGGTTGCAACTGAAGCAAGCTATTCAGGAGGGGTTCTCTGCATAGAGCATTTTGGACCCCAGTTCGATTATAAAAGTTAGATAGCTCTAAGTCTAATAGATGCTGGCACTGTAATCTTGAAGCAGGGATTCCAGATCATTTACTATTTTATTGTCCCTTGGAAATCAATTTGGCCCCAAATTGTTTATTGGAGAATCATGTGGCATTATCCTATGATATGATTTCATTCGGTATGTCAATGAGAACAAAGAGCCAAATTTCATCAAAGAACAATAAACTTTTAATGCAGTGTTCTCCCCAGAAATTTTTTCCAGCCGGGTGGCATGAAAAAGTAGCTGGGTGGGCGGGGTGGGGAAATTTGGTAGTGGGGAAAATTAAATGTATACTATTTTTATTAGTTAATTATTATTATTTTCCAATGCTCGATATGACTTCCTTTTTTAAGGTTTGACACTTTACTAAATTTAAGAAGTATCCAATTCTAGAAGTGAATAATTAGATATTCACCCTCTTTCAAATAGTATAGAGGTTTAAAAAAGGGAAATGCGTTAATGAAGTCATTAGGTTCAATCTAACCATTTATTTCTGCATGAATTTAAACAACTAAAAAAAAAAAGATAAATATAGCTCATCCAGTCATACAAGAAATGGCTGTACAACACCTCTAATAATGTTTTGATCACTAGGTTCCTTCCTGAGGTCTCACTGAGGATATGAAATGGATGCTATCCCCACTTCCAGACCTCTTCCACATAATTTATGCAGAGGTGTTACTGAGCCTTGAAGGGCACCTGTGTGATTGATCTTTATCTGCTTCTTTTTTATTTTACTATACTGCAAAGTAAGAGCTAAGGGCAAAACAGTATAGGTAAAGATGCAGGTAATAATTAGCAATGTATAAAAAATATTTTATTTTTATTTGCTTATAATGTCATTTGAAAGCTGCTTGATGATAATACAACTTTAATTTAATTCTTTATAATGGGTGTGTCTGTGTGTTGGGGGGACAACACCTATGTCAACAGTAAAGATAGAATAGGGTCATTAAATCCAGTGGTGTACCTAGTATATACGACAGCCAGTGCTAATCATTTTTTTAACAAACCCTCCTCTATATAAAAAAAGATATTTTTTAGTAATAATCCATGAGTCACACAATAAGGGTGCATCTAGGAAAAGGCAGCATCTTAAACACTGCAGTGAGCACGATAGCACCAACACACGCATTGTAAAACTAAACAAACCAGATCCTACACAGTCAATTGATCCCGTAGTCGATGCTAACAGAAAACCATGTCCTTTTCATACACACAAAACACAGATATACCCTCGCCCAATATAGAATAATCACAAACTAAAAATAGAAATATGTAGACAAAAGTTAAACTGAACAAAGAAACCAGACTCTGCATACAATGCAACACCATAGAAACAGTGACACATGTCCCCTAATACTGTGCAAAATATAAAGACAGTAGATGTAAATTTGAAAAAAATCTTCTACATAACAGTCACCACTTTACAAATTAACAAATAGAAATAAAATAATGAGAAATATGAAAATACCATTTTATTGGACTAATCCATTTTTCAATTAGCTTTCAGAGGACAAATCTTTCTTCAAGACAGTACAGTATACAGCTGTTATGGTATCCTGTCCTGACCTGAGGAAAGGGGTTTATTCCCCCCCAAAATTGCCTTATTTCCATTTCCTATTGATAAATTTTAATCAATACAGTTACAATACTACTTGATTCTACGTAAAGCAACAAAAATATTTTTTTCTACCTTTTGTCGTTTCTGCTTTAGTCATCTTCTCTTCACTCTCTTCTTTCTATTTAGCATTTGTCCTCGTCTCCCTTCCATGCAACATCTGTCCTCTCTCTTTGCCTCTTCCACCCTGCCTCTGCCCTCTCTCTCTCTACCCCTTCCATCTACTGTCCACCCTATCTCTGCCCCTTGCATCCACTGTCCACCCTTTCTGCCTTTTCCATCCAGTGTCTGCCCTCTCTCTGTTCCATATGGTATCTTCCCTCTTTCTATGTCCCTTCAATAAACTCTATATCCTGTGCCCTTTCTCTCCTTTGTACATGATTTATTTCAGCTTCAACCCTCTCTCCATTTTTTTGTCTCCACCCTTCCCCTATACTCTGGCATCTCTCTCTTCTCCTTTCCTTCCTTCCTTCCCACTCCACCCCATGGTCTGACATCTCTATCTCCTTCCCTTCTCTCCCCCCTCTCCAGTATCTGCCTCCTGTCTTTCCCCTTTGGTCCAGGCGTCTCTCTTTCTCTCCGTCTTTCTTCTGTGAGGAGATCATATTGATCTTGAACACTGAATAATTCTTCCACATTCTCCATATCACTGTACTGTAGTCTGGTCCAGCAGACTGCTTTGGCACTATTATATGGGTAATAGTAAATTCATTATGCATCAGCTTTCCACACAGAATGCTACAAGTCTCTATTTCTTGTGCTGTATTTACATCTGCCAGCAGCAGAAACTTGTGAGACAGATCCCTTGGCAATACTACACTTCGGAGCCCTTTGACCATCTGGTTCTGTATGGCTGCAGGCTTTAAAGCTCTGTTTACTGGAGGAGACTGTCCAGCATACATAGTTGCATTGCTCTTAAGGATCTGATCAGAGATTACATTAGACAAGGTAGTATTTTAGGCATGGAAAAACAGGACATGTTCTCCTCAATCTGCTCAGATGCCCTTTAATGTTCATCTGATGTCGGGCTAAATCTTGCCTCCTGAGCTGATCTTCAAAGGAGAGCGGAGTGAGAGCCATATCGGCAGTGAGATCCGTTTTGGGCCGCATGTTGTGCAGGGCTGGACTAAGGCAAGTTGTAAGCTTCCTTCTATCGCTGACCTAACTTCCATAAGTCAGCAACGGAGGGAAGCTTACAACTCGCTGCTCTCGCTTGCTTCGGGCCTTCCTCATTGCCAGGTCCTGCCTTCACGGAAACAGAAAGTAGGCAGGAGTCCAATGTTCCCTCTAAGGATTGATGAGGTGTGTGCAAAAAAGGCGAGGAGAGAGATGCCAGACCAATGGGGGTGAAAGGAGAGATGGAAGGGGGAGGCATACAGTTTCTGGAAGGGGCATAGAAGGAGAGAAGATGCCATATAGGGGAAGAGAGACGGCAGACAGTGGATGGAAGGAAGAGAGTTACAAGAAGATGAGGAAAGCAGTAACACCCGGGGCCCATCATTTTTTGGCACCCCCCCCATCTGTACGAAAAACATGATTTTTAGTAACAAGCCACACGTCACACATAAGTACCTAGGAAAATGCAGCATCTTACATATTGCAGTGAACAGTACATCAATACACCCATTGTAAAACTAAACAAGCCAGACCAGCACAGATCAATCCTACACCGTCAATCCTAACAGAAAACCATGTCTTTCGAACACACAGAACACACCTTCGCCTAGTATGGAATATGTAATCACAAACTAACCCCTCCCTCTTTTACAAAACTGTAGTGTGGATTTTAGCTACGAAGGTAACAGCTCTGATGCTCATAAAATTCTGAGCATCAGAGCTGCTACCACCACGGCTGGTGCTAAAAAACGCTTCACAGTTTTGTAAAAGGGGGGATAAAATAAAAATACATAGACAAAGGTTAAATTGAACCAGCAAGAAGCTGGACTCTGCATACAATGCTTCACAGAAACAGTGACACATGTCTCCTAAAGCAATAAATAAATAGAAATTTTTTTCTACCTTTGTCTTCTGTGGTTTCTGCTTTCCTCATCTTCTTGTAACTCTCTTCCTTCCATCCACTGTCTGCCGTCTCTCTTCCCCTATATGGCATCTTCTCTCCTTCTATGCCCCTTCCAGAAACTGTATGCCTCCCCCTTCCATCTCTCCTTTCACCCCCATTGGTCTGGCATCTCTCTCCTCGCCTTCCCTCTCCCACACCTCTCCTCTGCAATCCCTTTCCCTTTTTTCCCTCATTTCCCTTTTCAATTTATTTTCTGCATCTGTCTAGATTATGTTCTTACTACCCTCTCATCAATGTCCTTTTTTACTGTCTACCTAAAGCTTGCCACCTCTTTCCCTCACCCCTCCAGTGTTTCCCTAACTCAATTCTTTTCTCCCCATCATGTGTCCTCCTTTTATTTATCCCCTCCTTCCATCATGTACCCTCTTTCTCCAACCCTTCCATCTAGTACCTTCTCCTCTCTCTGTCCACTTATCATCCAGCATCTGCTCCCCTCTTTCTCTCCTCCCATTTCCTTCTGACATTTGCTCCCTTATCTCTCCCATCTGCACTTCCATCCAGCATAGGCTCCCTACTACCATCCAATGTCTGCCCTTTCTCCCTCCATCCACCCCTCTTCAATCAGCATCTTCTCCCTTTCTTTCCCTCCAATATCCTTCCCCCTTATGTCTCTCCCCTTTCTCTGTAGATCAATTCCATCAGCACCATCCTTCCATACCACCCTGCCCCCTTTCTTTCCCTCCACCACTCTTCCATTCCAGCAGTCCTGCTCCTTTCTCTCCCTTCATGCAGCAAGGTCCAGCGATGATTGTAGCTGCCTGCTGCCAATCCACCCCACTCTGATGTACTTGCTCTAGAGCGGACTCAGCAGCCGCATGCTGGAAGGGCCCGCGATGACTCGTCTGCTGGCTTTGCTCTGGAAGAAGTAAGTTACATTGCAGGGGGTGGACCCGGCAGACGCAGGGAGTTGCGGCAAAGTCCTGCAATGACTGCTTCTGCCGGGTCCACCCCCTCCGACGTAACTTACTTCTTCCAGAGCAGAGCCAGCAGACGAGTCATCGCGGGACCTTACTGCACCTTAGCGCGGATGCTGACTCTGCTGAAGATAAAGTAAGTCAGTGGTAACGTGATCATTTATTTTTTTCATCAAAAGGGGACATCTATTAATTGACTGTGTATCCTTTCTTTCTTTCTGCACTCAGGCCCAACAATTGTCCCTTTCTATTCCCTCCCTCCTTCCTTCCCATGTCCTTAGTGCCCCCAGTGCCTCCTTCCCGTGTCCATAGTGCCCCCAGTGCCTCCTTCCCATGTCCTTTGTGCCCCCACTGCCTTCCAGATTTTGCCCACCCCCAAAGCCAGTCAGCTCTGCCACCTCTCCATTTTTTTCTCTCTGTCACCACCGCAACCCCTATGCTCTGGCATCTCTCTCTTCTCCTTTCTTTCCTTTGCATCCCATAGTCTGGTATCTCCCCTTCCCTGATTTTCTGGCATCTCTCTCCTTTCCTTTTCTTCCATCTTTCGCTCCCCCTCCATGCTCTCACATCTCCTCCTTCCTTTTCCCTTAGTCTGGCATACCTTCCTCCTACCCTCCAAGCCCTGGCATCTCCTTTCATTCCCTTCCTCATCTTCCTTCTCCCTCCAGCTGGGTACCGCAACACTCTTCCCTGCAGCTCTGGACTTCCCCACAATTGCCATGCTTCGGTTCCTCTTCTTCCTTCCTCCCTTCCCCCCCGTGGGACCCTGCGGCACCATCAACTCTTACTCCCTCTAACGTCGTTCCTGCAGCTCCGTACTTCCCCGCACCTTCCCCCCCCCTTCGGATCGCTATTATTTTAAATGTTATAGCCGCGGAGCTGTATCCATCAGTGGAGACGTCTAACCTCGGCCTGCCCCGGAACTCTTACTGCAGCAGCCGCCCGTCTAGGCAGGAACAGGAAGTCACTGTTGCAGTAAGAGTTCCGGGGCAGGCCGAGGTTAGACGTCTCCACTGATGGATACAGCGCCGCCGCTATAACATTTTAAATAATAGCGATCCGAAGGGGGGGCAGGTGTGGGGAAGTCCGGAGCTGCAGAACCGGCGTTACACCAATGAGACCAAGGGGCGGACCGCCCCCCACTTAATACGCCACTGATTGCGGTGATCATGAAAGGAGTCGCCGCTGCTGCATCTTAGGCGAGCAGGGCAGACCGCCACCGCCGCCGCTTCCTCTCACCTCCGCTCGAGTGAGCGACACCAGAAGAAGCATGAGCGACGCCACTGAAAATAGTGAGCGATCGCTCATGCGCTCACCTTAGAGGGAACACTGGGCAGGACCCGGCAGTGAGGAAAGCCCGAAGCAATCAAGAGCAAGATGTAAGCTGACCTGTCTCCTATAGCGAACCCATGCTCCGGGGCGTGTGCATGCCGACTTCCCTTCTCTTCCCCCCTTGAGACATGACTTCCGGTTTCGGAGAGAAGCAGCATTCACATGTTAGAGCCCCGGAGCATGGGTTCAAGTCGCTTGCTGGCGTTAAAAACTAAAAAAAAAAAAAAAAAGTCAGGCTCCTGCGATTCAAGCTGTGCCGAGTCAGCCCGGTAAATCTCCAAACCGGTGAGAAGTTTGTTTTTTTTTAAATATTGAGCAGAAGGCAGCAGCAGCAGCAGCAGCAGGATTGCCATCGAGATTACAGCCGGGCGCTCATCTAAATTAGCTGGGCGGAGCGCCCGGCTGAAAGGCCCTGGGGAGAACACTGTAATGATTATAACAGGAGTCACCATACAACAGATCACAAGTACAGTGTTACCTCGGTTTATGAGTGCACCAGTTTCTGAGTGTTTTGCAAGACGAGCAAAACATTCGCAAAATCGGCGCCTCGGAAACCGAGCTTGCCTTAATTTACGAGCGCAGCAGAACCTCCCCCCCCCCCCCCCCCCCCGCGATCCGGCACCCCCTGCTCGCGTCGCACCCTCCCCTGCACAGCGATCCGGCATGCCCAAAGCACTCACCCAATCACATTCCTTACCCCCATTTGGCACCAGCACCAACGCACAGGACATGCCGGTGCTGGTGCCCGAAGATCTGCCTTCTTCTTCGCGCTGGGACTTGAGCATCTGCGCATGCTCAAGGCCTTCGGGTTCCCGTTCTCTCCGAGAATCTGGGCCAACCAGGCAGTGATTGGCTGGCCCAGAACGTCTTCTCCGACGTCAGAATTGACATCAGAAAGAAGACTTCCTGTCGGCTTTAGCAGCAGCGGCAGGGCGGTAAGAGAAGGGGGCCCAGGGAAAGGAAGGAGGGAGGGACAGGAAATGATCGCCTGTCCCGCTATCCCAAAGCTGTGTGTGGGGACAACGGGACAGGAGGTCTGAAAACGGACCTATGATCACTTTAATCTTGCCAAACTTGCGCAGACCGGCAGAAATTTCCTGCAGACCGGCAGTTGAAGAACAGTAACATACAGCATTCTGGACCCCTGTTCGTTTACAAAAATTAGATAGCTCTAAGACTAATAGGTGTTGGTACTGTTATTTCGAAGTAGGGACTTTAGATTATCTTTTATTTTATTGTCTTTTCATTTTGGCTTTTTGGAAATCAATATGGGACCAAATAAATTGTTTGTTAGAAAATCCGGTGGCTCTATCATATGATACTATATTATTTGGCAAGTCAATAAGGGCGAAGAGTCAAATTTCTTCAAAAAATAATAAGCTTTTACTTATTCTGTTTATAATTTTTATTCATTTTACAACTTACATCAAGTGTATCAAGGAATAACATTTGAATTGAAAAAACAACACTTGCATTACTATTATCATCAACTGACTTTCATGAAAGTTAACCTCCCCTCCCATCCCTATCACATCAAAAATATTCATTTATATTATATTATACAATATACATTCTATTAATATATCAAAAAATCATCCCTCCCACCCATCCCTATCCCCTCATTTTAATTATCTTATTATGACAAGAGTCGCCATACAACAAATAATATTTAATTGGAAAAATTGGAGTTGATTAAACTATGAAAGCCACCATACAGGAAGCAACAAACCGCTATGTTAAATCGGTAAGTAAACGGAGTAGGAACAATAAGCCACAGTGGTTCTCTGCGGAGATCTCGGACCTCATCAAGGAGAAGAAAAAAGCATTCATCTCTTACAAACAATCAGGGAAACAGGACTCCAGGGAAATCTATCTGGCCAAGTCAAAAGCAGTCAAAACAGCAGTTAGGGAGGCCAAATTCCGCATGGAGGAGTCTTTAGCAAGGAACATAAAGAAAGGAGATAAATCCTTTTTCAGGTATATCAGTGACAGGAACAAGAACTCAGATGGGATAGTACGCCTCAGGAAACCAGAGGGAGACTATGCAGAAACAGACTCGGAAAAAGCCCAACTGTTAAATGAATACTTCTGCTCAGTCTTCACCCGCGAGGCGCCGGGACTTGGTCCTCAGCTGCAGACAAGGGTTGACCCAGCTGATCCGTTTAGTAATTTCGAGTTTACGCCCAGCAGTGTCTACTGCAAGCTGTCAAAGCTCAAGGTTAACAAGGCAATAGGGCCTGACAACCTACACCCCAGGGTGCTCAGGGAGTTGTGTGATGTCTTGGCGGAACCGCCATCCGCGCTCTTCAATCTCTCCCTTAGTACAGGTAACGTCCCGTTGGACTGGAAAATGGCTAACGTCATTCCACTTCATAAGAAAGGCTCCAAGATGGAGACAGCAAACTACAGACCGGTGAGTCTCACATCAATAGTGAGCAAACTAATGGAAACTCTAATCAAACGCCGATTGGATACGATCATGAACGAGGAGAATCTGCGGGATCCCCGTCAACATGGATTTACTAAGGGGAGATCCTGCCAATCCAACCTGATCGGCTTCTTTGACTGGGTGACGAGAAAGCTGGATGTTGGGGGAGTCCCTGGACATCGTATACCTGGACTTCAGCAAAGCATTCGATAGCGTACCACACCGCAGGTTGCTGAGCAAGATGAGTTCTATAGGATTGGGTGACACGTTGACGAAATGGATTGGGAACTGGCTTGAGGATAGGTTTCAGAGGGTAGTGGTGAATGGCACCCCCTCCGAAATGACGAAGGTGATCAGTGGAGTGCCACAGGGCTCCGTCCTGGGCCCAATCCTGTTCAACATCTACATAAGAGACTTGGCAGAAGGGCTCAGAGGTAAAATAACATTATTCGCTGATGACACCAAACTAAGCAATGTAGTGACCAAGAGTACAACAGACAAAAATTCAATGCCCGACAACATGATGCACGACCTACTACTACTGGAGCGCTGGTCTAGGTCCTGGCAACTCAGCTTCAATGCCAAAAAATGCAAAGTCATGCACCTGGGCAGCCAAAATCCATGCAAGACTTACACCCTAAATGGCGAGATCCTAACAAGAACTGAAGCAGAACGTGACCTAGGGGTGATCGTCAGTGAGGACATGAAGGCTGCCAATCAAGTGGAGCAAGCTTCCTCCAAAGCAAGGCAAATCATAGGTTGCATACGCAGGAGTTTCGTCAGCGGTAAGCCTGAAGTCATTATGCCATTGTATAGATCAATGGTGAGACCGCACCTGGAGTACTGTGAGCAATTTTGGAGGCCGCATTACCGAAAAGATGTGCTGAGACTAGAGTCGGTCCAGAGATTGTCCACCCGGATGATCGCGGGTCTCAAGGATCTCCCGTACGAGGAAAGGCTGGATAAATTACAGCTCTACTCACTCGAGGAACGCAGAGAGGGGAGACATGATCGAGACGTTCAAGTATCTCACGGGTCGCATCGAAGTGGAAGAAGATATTTTCCTTCTCAAGGGTCCCACGGCAACCAGGGGGCACCCGTGGAAAATCAGGGGAGGGAAACTGCACAGTGACACCAGGAAATTCTTTTTCACTGAAAGAGTGGTTGACCGCTGGAATAATCTTCCACTTCAGGTCACTGAGGCCAGCAGCGTGCCTGATTTTAAGGCCAAATGGGATAGACATGTGGGATCTATTCATTGAGTTAGGTGGGGGAGGGTCATTGCGGTGGGCAGACTAGATGGGCCGTGGCCCTTATCTGCCGTCTATTTCTTTATTTCTATGTTCTAAGTTGATAATGATAGATAATCAAGTGATGTTTACAAGTTCAAATGTTATTTCCTGATGCACTTGTTGTAAGTTGTTAAAATGAATAAAGAATTATTAAAAAAAAAAAATTTCATTCACTTTCATTGTCTCTTCCAGCGTATTCTTTATCCAAATACCTAAATATTAAAAAATATATATATATATTTAGGTATTTGGATAAAGAATGCGCTGGAAGAGACAATAAAAGTGAATGAAAATTTCTTTTTTCTTATTTCTTTATTCATTTTAACAACTTACAACAAAAGTGCATCAGGAAATAACATTTGAACTTGTAAAAAGTGTTTCCATTAATTTGCTTACCACAGAAGTCAGACTTAACGGCCTGTAATTCCCTACTTCTTCCTTACTTCCACTTTTGTGGAGAGGGACATTTGCCCTTCGCCAGTCCTCTGGTACCACTCCCGAATCTAGAGACTCATTGAAAAGGTCAGAGGAGCTATCAGAACTTCCCTAAGTTCCTTCAACACCCTCGATGTACACCATCCGGCCCCATCGCTTTGTGTACCTTCATTTTAGCTAGCTCTTCACGAACACAATCCTCTGAAATTCGATCAGGGTCTATTACTTCTCCATCCCTATTCACGTTTGTCTTCTGCGGTCCCGTTCCCGGCGCTTCACCCGTGAACACAGAACAGAAATATTTGTTAAGCAATTCATCCTTTTCTTTATCAGCTTCTACATATTCCTCCCCTTCACCTTTGAGTCTCACAATGCCACTTTTGCACTTCTTCCTATCACTAATATATCTAAAAAATGTCTTGTCTCCCCGTTTTACCGTGTCAGCTATTTTTTCTTACATTTGCATCTTTGCTTTCCTGACTACACGGACAAGCCTCTCAACTTTTCCAGATATTTTTGCCTGTCTTCCTCTTTTTGCGATCTTTTGCAGTTTATGAAAGCTAACCTCTTATTCCTTACTTTCTCAGCTACTACTTTTTAGAACCAAAGCGGCCCTTCTTTTCCTCTCACTTTTATTTACTTGCCTCACAAAAAGGTTTGTCGCCCTTACAATCGCTTTCAGTTTTGTCCACTGCATTTCCACTCCTTCCAGACGTTCCTACCCAGACAATTCCTTTACGTAAACCCCCATCCGAACAAAGTAAATTTTATAAAAGTCTAGAACCTTTGCTTTTGAATGAGCCCTCTCTATACCCATCTTAATATCCAGACCTCCAGAACAATCAGGGAAGGTACGCAATCCAGTCCCAATCCCGGGCACACCTCCACGAAACTGCGCAACCTGCACTCTACCCCTTAGTGGACAAACTCAGGGTGAGTTAGCTCCTAGTCCCAGAGCCCCGATCTGACCTGCAAGTTTACTGCAGTGACAGGGAACTCCCCAGAAGCAGACAATCCTATATAATAAAAGGCTAGCCGCACATGCGCACTCCTATTTGCGTGCTTCCGTGATCAGTAGGTCTGTGGTCGCAGGAGTGCACATACGTGCTTACACGTCACCAGCTCCGATCACCTCCACAAGCCAGGAACGCAGCTATCCGCCGAACTCCGTTCCTCCAGCGGGGGGGGGGTCTGGGAGGAGAGGGATGGCGCCCGCTCAGTGCCCCCCACCAAAGAGCCCAGCAACTTTACGCTGCCCGGGACATTAATCCTTTGCCGCCTCCCCTTCCCGCGGGCCCGACTGGCGATTTAAGCAGCATGTGCAGCAGTCTTCACACGCTGCTTCGGGCCCTTCTACTGCCCTGATTTGCTCTGCCACGTTTCTGATGATGTCATCAGGGACGTGCCAGAGTAAATCAGGGCAGTAGAAGGACCCGAAGCAGCGTGTGAAGACTGCTGCACACGCTGCTTGAATCGCCATGTGTAGTCGGGCCCGCGGGAAGGGAAGGGGGCGGCGGCAAAGGACTCGGGACCGCGTTTGTAGTCGGGACCGCGGGAAGGGAAAGGGGGGTAGAGGAAACGCTAATGCTGCTGCACAGGGAACTGGTGTGGGGGGAGGGAAATGGATGGGGAGGGAATGCTGCTTTGGACATTCAGACAGAGGGAGGGAGATAGAAAGAAAAGAAGAAAGTCACAGGGGCAGGTGCACAGGGAACTGGTGTGGGGGGAGGGAAATGGAGGGGGAGGGAATGCTGCTTCGGACAGACAGAGGGAGGAAGGGAGACAGAAAGAAAGAAGAAAGACACAGGGGCAGGGAGATACACAAAAAGAAAGACAGACAAAGGGGGCCAGGGACAGAGACAGACAGAAAGAAAGACAGCGGGAGTCACGTCAGGAGGGATGCGGGATGCGGCAGAGGGAACTTTTCCAATGGGTGCAACTGGGCAGCTGTCGGAAACCTCTGATCAGGGGCAGAGCAAGGTAAGTGTATCATAGGGATAAGAAGGAGGAGGGGGGGAGAAAAAGGAAGGGACGCCTACTGAAGACAGGGGGAGAAGGAAAGAGGTGCTGATGGACAGGGGGGGTGAAGAAAAAGGAACGGAGGCCTAATGTTGGACAGGGGGAGAAGGAAAGAGGTGCTGCTGGACAGGGGGGAGGTAAAACAAAGGGAGAAGGGCTGCTGCTGCATAAGGAGAGTGGACACAGGGGACGTAAAAGGAAGGGACAATGGACAGGGGGAGCAGGCAAGGGGTGGTGATGGACAGCCAAGGAAAAAGAAAGACAGAAAGAAAGCGGCTAAGGAGAGAGAGAAAGAAATAAAGACAGACACACACATATATTCTAGCACCCGTTAATGTAACGGGTTATAAGACTAGTTTTATATATAAAGTCTGCAATCTGCCGCCGAAGGATGTCCCCGCAGGGTGAATCTGCCGTACTATGGCAAGACTCGTGCCAAAAATCAAATTAATATACTAGAATTTAGGAAAATAAAACATGAGCAGAAGAGGGTGCCTGACCTAGGCTGTTCAGAAAACAGAAACCCAGCTTACCAGTAATTGGAAAGGCAATCTTGCAAGGTGGATTTACAAGAAAGAAGATTAGCAAAGGTAAGAACTTGCAAGGTGAATTTACAAGAAAGAAGATTAGCAAAGGTAAGAACTTGCAAGGTGAATTTACAAGAAAGAAGATTAGCAAAGGTAAGAACTCCCGAAAGCTCCCCCAAGTTCAGTCCGGCACCAGAGGCAGGGACCAGAAGGCCACTAAACAAATTAAACCAGGGAAGACTACAACAGCTTACCACCATCTGCTGGAGAATGAGAGCAGACTGAGTGTATTGGGGACTGCACAGCCCACTTGTACTACAGCCAAAGTTTATGTCTCAGTCTCCACCTGCTGGTCATTGTGAGTTATTACTGCTGTGCCAGTCTGAAGAGATGCTGAAGAATAACAATTTTCACAAAAATCAGAATATAATATAAAAAAGGGGGTTTTCAGGATTAATGAATGACAACTAAACCAATATAACTGTTAAGCCTTCAGATTTAGTCTACGGTTTAGTTTTCTGAAGACCTTTCCCCAACAGAATTACCCACTTGTTGGTTTATATACTCTTTTGCTGGCTTTGTTTATCCAGTCTTAAAATAAGCCTCAGAGCACCACAGTGCACATTTTGGGAACTGTTGAAATAAGCATTTCTTTGCATATGATTTCATACCTGCTAATGTACACTTTATAGCCTGTATTGGCAGCTCCATGAATTTTGTTATTATTGGACGAAGTCTAGACACTGAAATGACTTCACAGTTCCCGTAGTCCACATAGCCCACCAAGGCAGTATCATCTGAAACGTACTCCAGAACAGTGGCTCTGTACCACTGATTGTCCTCTAAAATGGGGAAAATGCAAAGAATAATTAGTGCCTTACAATGCACTACTACTATCAATAATAATTTCTAAAGTGCTACTAAACTAAAACAAAACTTAGTTTTATAGACCGGGTCTTCAACCAAAAGGAGCTCAACTTGGTTAATAATAATATAAGCATAATACATAAGCATAAATAGGTAAACTAAAATGGCTTAGTTTTCAAAATGTTTAGTAAACAGGAAAGTTTTCAGGGCTTTCTGGAATAAAAGGAAGGGGCCTAACCTTCTCAAAACCAACGGTAAATCAATCCAGAGCTCTGTTAGTTTGAAAACAAAAGAATGACAATCTCCTGAAGGTTATGATTTTACCCCTACAGGAAGGAAATGTAAGTTTTCAGTTTTGAGAATTTCTGGCGAGATGAGATCTATGCACACAGTACTGTACACATATAAGACAATCTCTGCTTGACAGAATTTACAATCTATTCAAGACAAAAATTGAGATTTACAGTTTTGTTTATTGATTAATGGAAGATTAGGTTTTTACCTTTGATTAACTTCTCTTAGTCTCTGTAGGATTCCATAAGCTAGGTGCTCAATCACTCCTCACCAAACAATCAATTCTGCTCAAGTTAACATAATCAAAGTTACATGAGAAAATGGAGTAGATTCTGAGCCGTTCACGGAGGAGGGTGTTTATGAGCAACTTGAAAAACTGAAGGTGGACAAAGCGATGGGACCAGACGGGATCCATCCCAGGATACTAAGGGAGCTCAGAGAGGTTCTGGCGAGTCCTATTAAAGACTTGTTCAACAAATCTCTGGAGACGGGAGTGATTCCTGGGGATTGGAGGAGAGCGGATGTGGTCCCTATTCATAAAAGTGGTCACAGGGATGAAGCAGGAAACTACAGGCCGGTGAGCCTCACTTCAGTTGTTGGAAAAATAATGGAAGTGTTGCTGAAAGAAAGGATAGTGTATTTCCTTGAATCTAATGGGTTACAGGATCCGAGGCAACATGGCTTTACAAAAGGTAAATCGTGCCAAACGAACCTGATTGAATTTTTTGATTGGGTGACCAGAGAGCTGGATCGAGGACATATGCTAGATGTAATTTACTTGGATTTCAGCAAAGCCTTTGATACAGTTCCTCATAAGAGACTGTTGAACAAACTTGAAGGGCTGAAGTTAGGACCCAAAGTGGTGAACTGGGTCAGAAACTGGCTGTCGGACAGACGCCAGAGGGTGGTGGTTAATGGAAGTCGCTCGAAGGAAGGAAAGGTGATTAGTGGAGTTCCTCAGGGTTCGGTGCTGGGGCCAATCCTGTTCAATATGTATGTAAGTGACATTGCTGAAGGGTTAGAAGGAAAAGTGTGCCTTTTTGCAGATGATACCAAGATTTGTAACAGAGTAAACACCGAAGAGGGAGTGGAAAATATGAAAAAGGATCTGCAAAAGTTAGAGGAATGGTCTAATGCCTGGCAACTAAAATTCAATGCAAAGAAATGCAGAGTAATGCATTTGGGGATTAATAATAGGAAGGAACCGTATATGCTGGGAGGAGAGAAGTTGATATGCACGGACGGGGAGAGGGACCTTGGGGTGATAGTGTCCGAAGATCTAAAGGCGAAAAAACAGTGTGACAAGGCAGTGGCTGCTGCCAGAAGGATTCTGGGCTGTATAAAGAGAGGCGTAGTCAGTAGAAGGAAGAAGGTGTTGATGCCCCTGTACAAGTCATTGGTGAGGCCCCACTTGGAGTATTGTGTTCAGTTTTGGAGACCGTATCTGGCGAAAGACGTAAGAAGACTTGAGGCGGTCCAGAGGAGGGCGACGAAAATGATAGGAGGCTTGCGCCAGAAGACGTATGAGGAGAGACTGGAAGCCCTGAATATGTATACCCTAGAGGAAAGGAGAGACAGGGGAGATATGATTCAGACGTTCAAATACTTAAAGGGTATTAACGTAGAACAAAATCTTTTCCAGAGAAAGGAAAATGGTAAAACCAGAGGACATAATTTGAGGTTGAGGGGTGGTAGATTCAGGGGCAATGTTAGGAAATTCTACTTTACGGAGAGGGTGGTGGATGCCTGGAATGCGCTCCCGAGAGAGGTGGTGGAGAGTAAAACTGTGACTGAGTTCAAAGAAGCGTGGGATGAACACAGAAGATTTAGAATCAGAAAATAATATTAAAGATTGATAGATTCAGGGGCAATGTTAGGAAATTCTACTTTACGGAGAGGGTGGTGGATGCCTGGAATGCGCTCCCGAGAGAGGTGGTGGAGAGTAAAACTGTGACTGAGTTCAAAGAAGCGTGGGATGAACACAGAAGATTTAGAATCAGAAAATAATATATATTTTTTTTTTTCCATTATTTTTTATTTTCAAATTTTACATAAAGTGTACAAAATATTAAAATACAATTGATAAATACATAGTATCACTTTTATATCTAATACATTATATATCTAAATTTGATTTTCCCCCTCACCCTCCCCCCACCCTTTTATTACTTTAATATATAATATTTTTAATTTTCAAATTTTATAGAAAGTGTACAACATGTTAGAATACAATTGATGAATATTCAATAACATTTTTATATCTAATACAATATATTCTAAATAAATTTTATCCCCTCTCCCTCCCCCCACCCTTCTATTACTTTTCATTCATACATTGCATATTGTATAATATATTATAATATATTATGTAGAAATTATTTTCTTTACCCCCCCTCTATGTGTGTCATAAAAAAGATCCCTAAAAGAAGAAAAGAAGAAGAAAAATCCTACTATTTATTCATTACAGTATTTTGCCAATGGCCCCCATATTTTTATAAATTTAGTATATGTCCCCCTTTGTATTGCTATTGTTCTTTCCATTTTGAATATATGACATATTGTATTCCACCAAAATGTATAATTTAGGTTGTTGTAATTCTTCCAGTTATTAGTTATATGCTGAATGGCAACCCCTGTCATAATTAATAAAAGCTTGTTATTTTCTGGTGAAATTTGACTTTTTTTCCTCATCATCATTCCAAATAATATTGTGTCATATGATATTGCAATATGATTTTCCATCAATTTATTAATTTGTGGCCAAATTGAATTCCAAAAAGTTTTAATATAGGGACAATAATACAATAAATGATCTAATGTCCCTGGTTCTAGATTACAGTGCCAGCATTTATTGGACTTAGAACTGTCTAATTTTTGCAAACGTGTAGGGGTCCAAAAAGCTCTATGTAATAAGAAGAACCAAGTTTGTCTCATAGATGCTGACACTGTACATCCCATTCTCCAAGACCAAATTAGTGGCCATTGAGATGCATTAATCTGATGTCCAATCTCAATGCTCCAAATGTCTCTTAGACCATTTTTTGGTTTTTTATTCAAATATCCAGATATTAATTTATACCACAATGCGGCTTGATGTCCTAGGAAGTCTGCTTGAAAACATAAGAACTTTAAACTATATTGATTATTTAATGTTTTCCATTCAGGGAACCCAACCTGAATGGCCTGCTTCAATTGCAACCATTTAAAACTTTGTGTTTTATTAAGACCAAATCTATGTTGCAATTGTGAAAAATCCAGCAGTTTACCTTCTGAAATAACATCGTCTAGAGATCTAATGCCTGCAATAATCCAGTTCTTCCAAAGGATTTGAGCTCCGCCAATTTTGATCTTGGAGTTTATCCATATAGATTGATTAGTTGATTTGTTTATTGGGATAGGTGTTAATTTATCAATAAATCTCAACGTTTTCCAAGTATCCATTAATATTTTATTTTCTCTGTATCTTCTAGGTATGTTAATACTTGGCAGATGAACTAAATTTAGGGGAAACATAAGGCGCCATTCCAAATATAACCAATCCGGTGCATTATCCCTAAGTTCTGGGAGGATCCAATACATACCCTGACGTAGAATATATGCTTGATGGTACCTATAGAAATTTGGAAAATTTACCCCTCCCTCCTTAATTGATTTTTGCAAAGTTACTAAAGCTATTTTAGGTGTTTTACCAAGCCAAAATTTTCGCCAAAAGTTTATTATCAACATTTATCAAAGATATAGGCCTGTAGTTTGAAACCAAAGTAGGATCTTTATTTGGCTTAGGCAAAACAATTATTATTGATTCAGCCATAGTACCTTTAATATTACCTTTTATAAGTTGTGTCTGATATAAATTTAGTAAATGTGGGGAAAGGATATTTTGAAATGTTTTATAAAATTCTACTGTATAACCATCACCACCTGGAGCGGATCCAACTCTAAGAGATCTCAATGCTGTTTCTAATTCTTTTAATGATATAGGTTCATCTAAACTCCGTTTTATATGATCAGGAACCTTAGGTCCATTAATTAAATCTAAAAAATTTTTCCCATCTTTTTGTCTCTCCAAATAAGGCTCGGAAGAATACAGGTCCTTATAAAATTTTAAAAATTGTTTTAATATTATATTTGTTTGATTTGTTATTATCCCATTATCGTCTTTTATTCCATTAATATTAGTTCTTCTTTTTTTTGCTTTAAGATAATTTGCCAATAATCTCCCCGCCTTATTAGAATTTCCATAATACACTGTTTGTTTGGAAAACAAATCTCTTCTTATCATTTTTGAAGTTAATTCATTATATTTACCTTTTGCTTTCAAAAGAGCTTGCAAAACTTCATATTCCCATTTACTTACCAATTTAGCTTCTAATATTTTTATTTCTTTTTCTAATTCTATATATTGTATTTTAATCTGTTTCCTAATAAAAGCTGAATATGATATAATATTACCCCTCATAGTTGCTTTAAATGCATCCCATACGTTCTCTATAGATGTATCCTCCACTAAATTTATTTGAAAGAAATCGTTAATTTGTGTTTTAAAATTTTCCAAAAATTTGTCATCCACAAGCAATGCATTATCAAATCTCCAAAGAGGTCTACCATTCTCTAATTGATCTAATTGTAATTCTATCCATACTCCCGCATGATCCGAAATAATAATAGGATCTATGGAAGCTTTAATCACCTGTTGCACTTTATTTGTTGAAACAAAAATATAATCTATTCTTGAAAATGATTTATGAACCTGTGAACAAAATGAAAATTCCTGATCATTAAAATGAAGAATATGCCATATATCTTTCAAATCACATGATTGAACCAAATTATCTAGACCTAAAGATTTTATACTTTTACCTGGTTTTTTATCCAATAATGGATCCATTACAGCATTAAAATCTCCAGCCACCACTAAATTAGAAGCAGCCAGTGGTAACAACATATTCTGTAATTTTTAAAAAAATTCTGATTGATTCGAATTAGGGGCATATATATTGAACAACGTCAGGGTATCATTTCCCATACCTATATCAATATGTATCCATCTTCCATGTGGATCTGAATTTTTTACCTTAATCTTGGCCATACATTTTCTATTTATAAGAATTGTTACCCCTGCTTTTTTACCCTCTGATGGAGCAAAAAAACATTCTTTTACCCACCCTCCCGATAGTTTCTGTGATTCCTTTATACTAAGATGGGTCTCCTGTAGACAGTAAATATCCGCATTTTGCTTTTTTAGAAATGTTAATACTTTTTTCCTTTTGATTACGTGATTCAGGCCATTGACATTAATAGAATATATCTTAAAAGACATTATACATTTTAATACTTCTCATTATAATCTTTTTCTCCTCTTCTTTCATACTTTGAATCCAAAAAATGTTTTTCATGACACACATATTTACCCCTAAAGTATCTAATCCCTTGTTTATTTTTTCCTTAATCATTCTAATAAATACTCTCCTTTTCCCTCCCTTTCCCACCCAATACAATGGCTGCTTAAGGATACACATTGGAACTGTAATCCAAACATTCTCCTCCCCTCTAGGCATTTAATATTCAATCAAATTCCCCTTCTATCTATTTATATTAACCTTATCATTTCATTAATGTATCTTTATCCATTTAACAGTTTTTAATTTATATTTCCTTGGTATTATTATTTACATCTTAAAATTTCATCTTAAACATATATTTAGTATGTTATTAATGTTTTTCCTATGTCTTGCTCTTTCTTTCTTATAAATTTTTATTGTCTTTTCTTTGTATCATTTTTTTCTTTCTTCAGATATTTCAATATTTCATACTTTTATAATTATTTCATAAAGTCATCAAAACCCATCTTAAAATTTTATATTAAAATATCATAGGTTCTGGTTTAGAAAGAAAAGCTTTCAGTTTTTCTGGATCCTCGAAATATAAGGATTTATCTCCAGATGATACTCTCATTTTCGCCGGATAATATAGACCATATTTAAAACCTTTTTCTTTTAGTTGAGGTCTCATGTCTAATAGTCTCTTTCTTTTATTTGCTGTGTTTTTGGCAAAGTCTGGTAGGAACCATATTCTAGATCCTTTATAATTTAGATTTTTGTCTTTCTTTGCAGCATTTAATATTTCTAATGCTTGTTGGTATCTAAGCATTGGATCCTCGAAATATAAGGATTTATCTCCAGATGATACTCTCATTTTCGCCGGATAATATAGACCATATTTAAAACCTTTTTCTTTTAGTTGAGGTCTCATGTCTAATAGTCTCTTTCTTTTATTTGCTGTGTTTTTGGCAAAGTCTGGTATGAACCATATTCTAGATCCTTTATAATTTAGATTTTTGTCTTTCTTTGCAGCATTTAATATTTCTAATGCTTGTTGGTATCTAAGCATTTTGAAAATTATTGGTCTTGGTCTGCCTTTATTTTCTGTATTTTTAATTGGGATCCTATGCGCCCTTTCTATTTCTAGAGGTTGTTTCAAGTCCAGTTGTATTATTTTTGGAATTAAATTTTCTAGAAAAAGAATAGTATTTTTTCCCTCTAAGTTTTCTTGTATTCCAAAAAGTTTAATGTTTTTCCTTCTTCCTCTATTCTCATAGTCTTCCAGTTGATCTTTCAATTTGTTTAATTCCAGACTATCATTTTTGCATCTGTTTGTTTCGCTTTCTATGACCTCCATTTTAGATTCTAGTTCAGTTGTTCTTTTGTTATTACTTTCCATTTGTCTGTGAATGTTTAATATTTCTTCTTTCATTTCAGACATATTGGTTACTGTTTCTTTAAGCATTTGCTTAATTTGTCTTAGTTCTTCCATAACTTCTGCTTTACTCAATATGTCAGGTTCTTCAGCAGGAAGTGGGATCTTGCTTGGTGTTATTTGATCTTGTTTTTGTCTTTTTGCTGACGTGCCAGCCTCATTTTTGCTTTGTCTGGTACTTGCCATGTTGTTATTTTCTTTTTCTTTGTTTTTACTTTCTTTATATTTTTAGGAGACTGTATAGTCTCTTTTAGTCACAATTCACAGTAATCTGTCTTGTTTCAGTTTTTACACAGTTATAGCTTTTACAGTACTAGTTTTAGAACAGCATTGAAACTTTCCTTTTTCCTCCTTTGGCCAATTCAATTTTTCCTTTTTTTTTTTTTTTTTCTTTTATCAGCCTGCCCTCACTGCCTCTCTGTATCAGTCCAGAGAAAAGCCAATAAGAATTATCTTCCCCTCAGCCTTTTTTCAGTGTCAGCAGTTTTTTCATCTGTTTCCTCTGGTTTGTTCACACACTTCAATATCTCGCCGCTTGTCTCTTTCCTTTTAAGTCTTCCATTGATATCAGTAGCACTATCAAATTGTCTCCGTTGATGAATGAATCCTTTTTTTTTTTTTGTCTGTTATCTACCCCAATGCCGATCCAGCGCCTCGATGCCTTGCCGTTTCAGCGTTGAAAAAACCGGCAATCTTTATCTTTGATTTCACTCTCACGAGTCTTTTCACAGTTTCGAAAGAGGGTAAAATTTAATCTGCCAGCTCTCTTCCCTCTCTAACTCCTTTCGCTGCCAGTCACTCTTAATATTCTGCAGATTTTTTCCGTTGACAGATTTTTTTCTCTGTCAGTTATTAGCCCCGATGCTGCGCCGATCCAACACTGAGAGAGAAAAAACCGGCAATCTTATTTCGGCTCTCTCCTCTCAAGATCTGTCCTGATTTCGGCTGAGAAAGTCAATATCAATTGCCACAATTTCTTTCAGGATTTTTCTCGGCAGGCACAAGTCTTTATTCATATCAATCTGAAGTAACTGTCAGTTACCTATCACCAGTGCCTTTCCGTTCCAGCGCCTCGATGTCTCTTCTTTTCAGCGCCAAAAACAATTGCCTCATGAAAAGCCGCAGCTCCCCGACAGCAAAGGAGGTCGGCCCACAGAAAAGCAGAGCCTTAGGAAACGCTGTAGTTTGCCGACAGCGAAGGGGCTCGGTCCGGCTGAAATGTACAGCTGCAGGAAACGCTGTGGCACTGCCGACAGCACAAGAGCACCAGCGCTAAAAAAAAAAAACCGGCAAACTTTTTTAACTTCCCTCTTATAGTCTTTGTCTCAATATCCAATCTGCCAGCTCTTCTCCCTTTAATTCCGCCTGGCTTTAACCCGATGTTTCGCCGTCTCAGCACTGAGGGAGAGAAAACCGGCAAATCTCACTTTGGTTTTTTTACTCAGTTCTTGTCTTCGTTTCTTCAAAAGGATGTTAAATCTGATTTATCAATATTTTCTACTTCAAATATGATTGTTTTCTATTGAAATAAATAATAATGGGATATTTTTATTTTATGTCAGTTGCCCAGTTGGAGAGGAGCGTCGCGATCACACATCCATTCTGTGTTCGCGTTAAGCCACGCCCCCCAGAAAATAATATTAAAGATTGAACTAGGCCAGTTACTGGGCAGACTTGTACGGTCTGTGTCTGTGCATGGCCGTTTGGAGGAGGATGGGCAGGGGAGGACTTCAATGGCTGGGAGGGTGTAGATGGGCTGGAGTAAGTCTTAACAGAGATTTCGGCAGTTGGAACCCAAGCACAGTACCGGGTAAAGCTTTGGATTCTCGCCCAGAAATAGCTAAGAAGAAAAAAATAATAATTTAAATTGAATCAGGTTGGGCAGACTGGATGGACCATTCGGGTCTTTATCTGCCGTCATCTACTATGTTACTATGTTTAAAACAACAACAATGCAAATTGGAAAACAGATTATGAAACTTTAAAACCTGAACTATGAAACAGGGTCATAGGGGGAGATAGCCTGTACAGTCAGAACGGGGCAAATACCCAAGGATCCCACTAATCTGACTCCATAGTTAAATAGATGGTATTTCCAGAAAGACTGGTCTGAGACTGAAATCTAGTTTACCAGTAATCAGCCAGGTGACCTGCGAAATCGGACAGAAATAGTGTGGGCTCCTAGCATAAAGGGTGGATTTACAAGAAGGAAGATTAGTAGAGGTAATATCCTAATCTTTCGTTCTTGTATAATCCCCCTTTATGCTGGGAACTGGTGGGATATAACAGAGTAGTCCCTAAACATCAGAGGGGGACCGATGAGCATGCTGCAAACACTGATGCCCCAAAAGCAGCATCCTGCTTGGCTGCCATATCAATCCAATAAAACTTGGTAAAGGTGTGCAGGAAAGACCAAGTGACCGTCCTACTTTACATTTTGCCCAAGAATAAACACATCTAGTAGAATGAGCATGGACCCCAAGGGGTGGCTTTTTCCCGGCCGCCACATAGGCAGCAGAAATGGCTGCACGAATCCATCTGGAAATGGTAACTTTAGAGGCAGATCTACCCTTACAGGCAGGACCTGAAAGAACAAACAAATAAACCGAGAGGCAAAACTCGTTGGTGACCACCAAATAACACAGAAGTAGGCGGCGAACGTCCAGGGACAAGATTCAGTCCTGGGTCTTGGAAACTGAGGGCTTCTACAAGGGAAGATCGTGCCAAACGAACTTATTGCACTTCTTTGAAGGAATTAACAAACGGATGGACAAAGGGGACCCCATAGACATTGTATACTTGGATTTCCAAAAAGCCTTTGACAAAGTATCCCATGAACGTCTACTGCAGAAACCATGGGGTGGAAGGAGATGTACACAGATGGATCGGAAATTGGTTGGCGGGTAGGAGGCAAAGGGTGGGAATGAAGGGCCACTACTCTGACTGGAGGAGGGTCACGAGTGGTGTTCCACAGGGGTCGGTACTCGGACCGCTGCTGTTCAATGTATTTATAAATGATCTAGAAACAGGGACGAAGTGCGAAGTTATAAAATTCACAGACACAAAAATATTTAGTGGGGTTAGGACTAAAGAGGACTGTAAAGATTTACAAACTGGGAGAGTGGGCGAAAAGATGGCAGATGTAGTTTAATGTAGAGAAATGTAAAGTCTAGCATGTAGGAAACAGAAACCCGATGTACAGCTATACGATGGGAGGGTTGGTAATGGGTGAAAGTAGCCTAGAAAAAGACTTGGGGGTACTGGTGGACAAGACAATGAAGCCGTCAGCACAGTGTGCAGCGGCTTCTAAGAAGGCAAACAGAATGCTAGGTATTATCAAGAAAGGTATTACAACCAGAACGAAGGAAGTTATCCTGACGTTGTATCGGGCGATGGTGCACCCGCATCTGGAGTACTGCGTCCAATATTGGTCGCCGTACCTTAAGAAAGATATGGCAATACTCAAGAGGGTCCAGAAATGAGCGACACAATTGATAAAGGGTATGGAAATTCTTTCATATGCTGAGAGATTAGAGAAACTGGGGCTCTTTTCCCTGGAAAAGCAGAGACTTAGAAGGGACATGATAGACTTACAAGATCATGAAAGGCATAGAGAAAGTGGAGAGGGACAGATTCTTCAAACTTTCGAAAATTACAAGAACGAGAGGGCATTCAGAAAAATTAAAGGGGACAGATTCAGGGGGGCGTGGCTTGGTAGCGCATGAAGAAGGTTGGGTAGTGAGTGAGCTCCATATCAGCAGATTTTGAAAGTATTATAAGTCGCATGAAATATTTTAACTTTGTGCTTTAAACGGAAGATAAAGGTGTGTAATGGCTTCGGGGAAGCAAAATAAGAATGAGTCATTGTTTGTAACATCCAGAAGTATTAAGAGAGCGAAGACAGAGCTGGAGACGGCATCAAAAAAATGGCGATAATGAGGTTATGAAAGAAATGAAAGAGATTGTGTCGGGCATTGCCAAGAAAGTTAACGATTTAACAGAGGAAGTTTCCACTCTGAACAAGAAAATGGAAATGTTAGCAATGAAAGTCAAACAATATGGAGAAAAAAATTGATATAGTGGAAACAGAAATACTTCATAATAAAACAGATCGGAGAAAAATTAAGTTATTCACTCGTGAGCTAGAGGACTGCTCAAACCGAGAGAGGAGGAGTAATTTAAGACTTTTGGGGCTACCAGAAGGGGCGGAGAAAGGAAATGCGATTTCCTTCCTAGAAAATATATTACCTAAAATACTGCCGATAAAGTCAAAGTTCCCTTTAGAAGTCGAGAGAGCACACAGGATTCCTGCAAGATCAGATAAGCAAAAGGGTCCTCGGCCATTAATTTTTAAGTTATTAAGACATCAACAGGTCATGAAGATCTTTCAACTAGCAAAGCAAAATAAAAATTTGAAATATCAAGACACCCGTATGCATTTAATACCCGACTTTGCCAGAAACACGACAAACAAAAGAAAAAGTTTTTGGGATCTTAGACCCCCAGCTGAGAGAGATGGGGGCTAAATATGGATTAATATATCCTGCTCTTATGAAGATAACTTTTGACAATAAAACAATTACTTTTGACAATCCAGAGAAGTTACAAAGTTTTATACAGCAGCAGGACAAGCCAATGTTTACATAATTCCTCTCAATGAGAAAAAAGGGGAAAAACAGATTTTAATTATACTATTGTATATATCTTTATTTTTTCTGATGATTGTATATAAATGAAATCTCTTATGCATAAGTTAGAGTGTGAAAATTAAAGATAAGATATTGTTTTCATAGGTTTCTAAAGGAAAATGGAATAGAATGTTTACAGATTTAATTTAAATAGTGTGATTCAACGGTCCCTGCAAGGAATTCATCAAACTAAGAATAAACATTTTAAATTGGAACAAAAGCAACTCTAGTGCTGTGGTTATACCTTTTTGTATCTGTTATGGATGCAGGAAATATACTGATAATATGCCTCTCTATCTAATAATTACCCACTTGCGTTACAGTTCTTGTAATGGAGTTTTTAAATTTTTCTACTTTTAATTCTTAGTCATATTGAGGAGGCCTGTTGAAGAACGAATCTGTCATCCCATCATATAATTTGGAGATTTCTATGTTGTGCTGTTTTCACTCTTGTATACTTATCTGGATTGGAACACTGCTCAACATCAGAATGTTGCATTGCAAAATATAATTTTTAAGATGGATTATACAATTTTGAGGTTGAACTTCAAGCGAATGTTGAATATATCCGTGGTGTCATTGACATGGGGAACTCACTTATGGTTCAAGGTGCCTGTGCAGGAGTGAGAATGCAGTAAAGATATGCATGGAAGATCTGGCAGACCAATGGAAGTTCCTGATACAGAAATCTACAGAGAGGAGTCAGAAGCTGAAGGAAGCCAATAAACAACAGAACTTCAATACTGGAATTGAAGATTTAGACTTCGGGCTATCATTGCTCTGAAAGATCAGTTTCTGGCAGCTAAACATGTGAAATCCACAACCATTGAGGCTCGCCATGCCGCCCAGATGTAACGCTAAAATCAGCTGTTGGTCAATTAGACATAGAAAACATAGAAATAGACGGCAGATAAGGGCCACGGCCCATCTAGTCTGCCCACCCTAATGACCCACCCCTACCTTTGCCTAGTGAATAGAGCCCACGTGTCGATCCCATTTGGCCTTAAAATCAGGCACGCTGCTGGCCTCAATCACCTGCAGTGGAAGACTATTCCAACGATCAACCACCCTTTCAGTGAAAAAGAATTTCCTGGTGTCACCTCGTAGTTTCCCGCCTCTGATTTTCCATGGATGCCCTCTTGTTGCCGTGGGTCCCTTGAAAAAGAAGATATCTTCTTCCGCTTCGTTGCGGCCCGTGAGATACTTGAACGTCTCGATCATGTCCCCCCTCTCTCTGTGCTCCTCGAGCGAGTATAGCTGCAGTTTGTCTAACCGTTCTTCGTACGGGAGATCTTTGAGACCCGAGACCATCCGGGTGGCCATTCTCTGAACTGACTCCAATCTCAGCACATCTTTGCGATAATGTGGCCTCCAGAATTGCACACAGTATTCCAGGTGGGGCCTCACCATGGATCTATACAATGGCATAATGACTTCGGCTTACGGCTGACGAAACCCCTGCGTATGCAACCTAGGATCTGTCTTGCCTTGGATGAGGCCCGTTCTACCTGACTGGCAGCCTTCATGTCCTCACTGACGATTACCCCCAAGTCCCGTTCTGCTACCGTTCTTGTTAGGATCTCACCATTAAGGGTATAAGTCTTGTATGGATTATGGTTGCCTAGATGCATGACTTTGCATTTTTTGGCATTGAAGCTAAGTTGCCAGGTCCTAGACCAGCGCTCCAGTAGGAGTAGGTCGTGCATCATGTTGTCGGGCATTGAATCTTCGTCCATTGTGCATTTGCCCACTACATTACTTAGTTTGGCGTCATCGGCGAATAATGCTATTTTACCTCGAAGCCCTTCTGCAAAGTCTCTTATAAAGATGTTGAATAGGGTCGGTCCCAAGATCGAGCCCTGTGGCACTCCACTGATCACCTCCGTCATTTCTGAGGGGGTGCTGTTCACCACTACCCTTTGAAGCCTACCACCAAGCCAGTTCCTAACCCATTTCATCAATGTGTCACCTAATCCTATAGAACTCATCTTGCTCAGCAACCTGCGGTGTGGTACGCTATCGAATGCTTTGCTAAAGTCCAGGTACACGATGTCCAGTGACTCCCCAACATCCAGCTTCCCCTTCACCCAGTCAAAGAAGCTGATCAGGTTGGATTGGCATGATCTCCCCTTAGTAAATCCATGTTGACGGGGGTCCCGTAGATTTTCCTCATCCAGGATCTTATCCAATTGGCGTTTGATCAGAGTTTCCATTAGTTTGCTCACTATTGATGTTAGACTCACTGGTCTGTAGTTTGCTGTCTCCATCTTTGAGCCTTTCTTGTGGAGTGGAATGACGTTAGCCGTCCTCCAGTCCAACGGGACGCTTCCTGTACTAAGGGAGAGGTTGAAGAGCGCCGACAGTGGCACTGCCAAGACATCATTCAACTCCCTAAGCACCCTGGGGTGTAGGTTGTCAGGCCCCATTGCCTTATTAATCTTGAGTTTTGACAGCTCATCGTAGACACTGCTGGGCGTAAACTCGAAGTTACTAAACGGGTCAACTGAGTCAGCCCTTGTCTGTAGTTGAGGGCCAAGCCCCGGCGCTTCACGGGTGAAGACTGAGCTGAAGTATTCATTTAATAGTTGGGCTTTTTCAGAATCTTTTTTCCACATAGTCTCCGTTTGGTTTCCTAAGACGTACAATCCTGCCAGAGTTTTTACTTCTATCACTGATATACCTGAAGAAGGATTTATCTCTCTTCTGGATGTTCTTTGCCAGAGACTCCTCCATGTGGAATTTAGCCTCCCTGACTGCTGTTTTGACTTCAAAAACGTTGAAGATTTATTCCTAGCATTTGCCAAAGAGTCATCAGCATTTAACAGTTGATTTGAGAACATAGAAGATCTAACAGACCAAACGCGCTGTAATTCATAGATTAATGCACTTCGTGAAGCATATGATGCCTTTCGCAACTCACTCAGTTCTGCTAACGCAGATTTCAAACAGCTGAGAGATGAATCGACAGATCAAAAATTAGTGTGGCTTCAAATCCATACACTTGGTTAACAACTGAGGCATTTGATGAAACCTGGAGAAACCTACAAAAAATCATTAAGGAGCGCGCGATTTGGAATTACAGAAGGAGTAACGAAGACAAGAGGGAATTGACAAATTACGCAAAGAGTTTGTACAAAATGGCAATAATAAGATATCATTATTTTGGATTATATCTATACTTTAGATAATTACAAATGATTCAATTTTAGAATATAGAAAGGGGAAGATGCTAATAGTTCCATAAAGGTGAATTTTTAAAGGAAGGGATTATATGGGTAAAGTTATTCCAGGTTTATTTATCTATTTATGTTTCATACATAAATTGTAACATAAGAAATAGATTTTAAATGGTTCTAAATATGCTTAGTGATACCTATGGGAATGTAATGGATTCTCATTATTAAAATAAATTGATTTAATTTAAGAAATTGATTTAGTTAAAAAATTTATTTTAAAGGTAATATAATATATTCCCCGAAAGATAGATGGTAAGTTTCAGTCTTATCCTGATTCAATAAATTAAATATGTTCTGAATTTTAAATTGTGTAAAATGGGGTAAAAGATTGATGATAACATTTTATGAAAGATTTAATTAAACAAAAGTAAGAAGTGGACAAATTATAGATGTTTATTAATGAATTTTTATATCATAAATTATAATATAAGTTGATATTCGGACCAAAAAGGAATTTGATTCTTTTATTGATTTCTCATCTTAAATATAAAAGTCTTTATTATAAAAATTAAAAGATATTAAGAAGATATACTTATTCTAATAAAATGTATTGATTATAGGGTGAATTAAATGGAATATAATTGAGTGTTTAGGTATATTATTATAAAAGATTAATTTAAAGGTTTCTAAACTGCATACAAAGTTATTAAATTGATATTATTGTATAATTTATGAATTAGAATAGTTTTATCAAGAATGATTATATTTAATAAGTATTTTCTTTGTGACTTATTTTGAAATATTGATTTAAAGAAGGTCTATGTGGAGTTTATCATTGCCTGATCTAATATGTGTGTCACCAAGTTAACACTATTATTAAAAATTTGGGGAGGGTAGAGAAGAAATTTTTGGGGATAGGGGAATTTTATGTACGAAATTTTAAAATATTGGTAATGGTGTCTAATTATTTTAAATTAATTATATCTGACTACTTAGAAAACAAATTATATAATGGAGGTTAAACTTTTTTCATTAAATATTAATGGCCTTAACCATCATATAAAGAAGAAAAAAATGCTTGCTTTTCTGAAACAACAGAATCAGGATATATATTTCATACAGGAGACTCATTTATCAGTGGTGGAGTCACAAAAATTGGAAGGGAGTTGGGTAAAAAAGTTTTTTTGCCCCTGCTCTTGGGAATAAAGCTGGGGTTGCCATATTAATAAATAAAAAGAATACAGCTAATTTTCAATTGATTGATTCTGATCCCTTGGGAAGGTGGGTACATGTAAGAATGAGCATAGGAAATAATACCCTGGATCTGGTAAATGTATATGCCGCAAATACTAATCAAAATGAATTTTTCAAGAAATTACAACAATTATTACTCCCACTGGCTGCTTCTAATTTAATGATGGCTGGAGATTTCAATGCTGTTATAGATCCATTAATGGATAAAAAACCAAGTAAAATTAGGAAGTCTTTAGGGTTAGATAATTTGGTACAATCTTGTGATTTGAAAGATATATGGCGGATACTTCATTTTGATGAGCGGGAATTTTCTTTTTGTTCACAAGTTCATAAATTTTTTTCAAGAATAGATAATATTTTTGTTCAAATCAATTAGTACAAGTGACAAAAGTATTCATAGACCCGATCATACAATCAGATCATGGAGGTGTGCGGACAGTGGCGTACCAAGGGGGGGGGGGGGGCGGGGGGGGAGGTGCGCCCCGGGTGCCAGCCCTGAGGGGGTGCTCCTGGCCTTGCCGTTCAGTCCCCCCCACCCCGAAGGACCGCTCACCCCACTGACCTTCCAGCACCACCTATGAAGCAGCCCGCAGCAGGATCGCGACGTCAGCGATCCCTGAGCTGCTTGGGCGCTGCTTCCTGCGCCGCGGTCCCACCCCTCCTCTGACATCAGAGAAGGGGCAGGACCGCGGCGCAGGAAGCAGCGCCTAAGCAGCGCAGGGATCGCTGATGTCGTGATCCTGCTGCAGCTGCTTCATAGGTGGTGCGGGGAGGCCAGGGGGGCAAGCGATCCTTCGAGGTGGGTCGGGGCATCAGGCCTTCAGGGTGGAGCAGGCAGGCAGGCAGGCTTTCAAGGGGGAGGAGGGGGTGACAGGCAAGCAGACAGGCCTTCAAGGGGGGGGGGGACAGGCAGGCCGTCAAGGGGGGTGCAGGCCTTCGGGTGAGGGGTGCAGGCCTTCGGGGGGGTGCAGACCTTCAAGGGGGGGCAGGCCTTCAAGGGGGAACAGACCTACAAGGGGGTGGGACAGGGCTTAAAGGGGGGGACAGGGCTTAAAGGGGGGGACAGGCCTTAAAGGGAGGGGTGCCGACCTTCAAGGGGGTGCAGGCCTTTAAGGGGGGACAGGCCTTCAAGGGGGGGATAGGCCTTCGAGGGGGTGCAGGCCTTCGGGGGGGTGCAGGCCTTCAAGGGGGGACAGGCAGGCAGGCCTTCAAGGGGGGACAGGCCTTCAGGGGGGGTGCAGGCCTTCAAGGGAGGGGACAGGCCTTCAAGGGGGGGACAGGCAGGCAGGCCTTCAAGGGGGGGACAGGCCTTCAGGGGGTGCAGGCCTTCGGGGGGGTGCAGACCTTCAAGGGGGTGCAGGCCTTCAAGGGGGGGACAGGCAGGCAGGCCTTCAAGGGGGGGGGACAGGCAGGCAGGCCTTAAAGGAGGAGACAGGCCTTCAAGGGGGGGACAGGCCTACAAGGGGGTGGGACAGGCCTTCAAGGGGGGACAGGCAGACCTTTAAGGGGGGACAGGCAGACCTTTAAGGGGGGACAGGCCTTTGGGGGGGACCCTGGTTTAGAAATACACAGAGGGAAGGGGGTGTTCAAAGAGACGTGCATATGCCAAACTTTGGGGGGGGGGGAAGACATAATGTGTCTGAAAATAGAGGAGAGGGAGAGAGATGATGGACCATGGGATTTAGGGAGGGAAGGAACAGAAAGGGAGAGAAATTGGACACAAGGGATGGTATGGAGGAGGGATAGAGATACTGAATATGAGGGTAATTGGGAAAAGAAAGGGAGAGATGGTGGACTCTGGGGTGGTGGGGAAGGAGGGAGAGATGCCGGATGAAAGGGTAGTTAAGAAAAGGTGGATCTGTGGAGGAAGATGAAAAAAAGGAAAGATACCAGACTTCCTGGGGAGGGAAGGGAAATGGAAAGAGAGGACAGAGTTGGCAGATGGATGGTTAGCATGCAGAAAGAAGAAAGAAGGAGACCCTGGCAAGCAAGTTATCAGAAGAAAACCAGAGCCTTGGACCAACAAGATTTGAAATATAACCAGACAACAAAAGGTAGAAAAATTAATTTTATTTTCTGTTTTGTGATTATAATATGTCAGATTTGAAATGTGTATCCTGCCAGAGCTGGTGTTGGACTGCAAACGTGAGCTAGGATTTAACAGAGAGAGGAAAAGTCCTTTTTGTTTCTTTATTTTATTTACACCACAGCGCCAGTGTGGTTAGGAGAAGCCAAAGGGGGTGAAAAAGCTATAAAACCCACCAGGAGTTTTGAAAAAACTCACCCAACTGGGCAGGAAAATCGAATTGAAAAACCAATTCAATAGGCTGAATCGAATCGAAAATTTTTTTCCTGAATCTGGCAGCATTAGTTTGCGCTACTGTCTAGGACCTGGGATTGGAGAGAGATGGCATCCTCAGTACTTTATAATGCAAGTGAAACGAGGATTTGGTCAGACTTTTGAAGGGTCTGCAGAAAAAAAATATTGTATAGGCCGGGGACATTTTTGTGAATGGAAAGGCTGAGGATGTCAGAGAGTTCAGTTAAAATATGTGCTTTATAAGAAAATATAATGTGTTTTATAAAGTTTATAGCATAGCTGGCCTATCCAGTGAGATGTTCCTAGTGGTGGTGGTGACATCGTGTCAATGTGTTGAGAGGAAGAGGTGGTCTGGGAAATTCTGCTGAGCAAACTCCGGGCCCATTTCCACCCCCCAGTTAGTCCACTCCACTCAACTAGTTCACACACTGAGTGGGTCTTTGGGTGTTGTTTTGGGATCTCTTCCAGTGGTTTATCAGTATCTCCTTCTGGTCCAAGGAAGGAAACTTTGTTATCCTTAGCATTGACCTACAGAATATGTTTGTAACAGCGCTGCTTGTGTGGCATTAGGCTATGTAGTGATCGAAAGAAAAAAACAGACCTTTGCACATTTTTGCACTATATGGTGGGTGTATGAGGAGATTCACATTTCCTGCACAGCTAAGTCCATGTGAAGTTACCTTGTGCTGTATTTGACATATAGCAAGGTCTCTGTTTGAAAGGAAAGATCTAAACTTAAAAATGAAGTGGCCAGAAGTTATGGTAAAAGCAGATAGTGTAGCTGGTTTTAAGAAAGATTTGGACAAATTCCTGGAGGAAAAGTCCATAATCTGTTATTAAGACATGGGGGAAGTGTCTGCTTGCCCTGGATCGGTAGCATGGAATGTTGCTACTCTTTGGGTTTTGACCAGGTATTAGTGTCCTGGATTGGCTACCATGAGAATGGGCTACTGGGCATGATGGACCATTGGTCTGACCCAGTTAGGCTATTCTTATGTTATATTCTCATCTGTAGGGGCCTTTGTTTTCACTTCTTATTTTAATGTATTTTTTTTCTGGGAACTTATCAGTGTTTTTTATAATGGGAACAAAAATGGAAGAGAATTAATGTGTGTGGGATGAGGGGGTAACTAATTTCTTCAGCTAAATAATTCAATCCACCTCAAACAGACATAGGAGAACTCACGCACCATTCACACACCCTCCAACCAAAAACGTCAAAAGAAAAAAACTGTTCGACAACCTCCTAGCCATTCGAGCTGCAACACTCGACCCCCAACTCTACAACCTATTGACCTCGACCACAAACTACAAAACCTTCAAAAAAGAAATAAAAACCCTTCTATTCAAAAAACACATAAAACTGAACTAACACAATCAGAACTGTCCCAAGCATCACCTGCAACTACTCCATATGTACTTCTGATGTCATGACAATTCAGACATAATTTATGTTATGTTATGTTTGGAATATAAGAAAATTTTCACTGCCTGTTTCTATTCTGACCATTTATTCCATTTCATGGTCATTACAAAAAATATTTTTTTTACATGGGGGGGGGTGTCAAAAAATGATGGGCCCCGGGTGCCACATACCCTAGGTACGCCACTTTGTGTGGATTGAATTTAAGTTTGGGGAAAAAGAATGTAGTAGGTCGGTTTGGAGATTCGATAATACATTAATTGCGGACTCAAATTTCCTTGAAGATTTTAAATTAAAAATGACTGAATTTTTTCAAATTAATACCTCAGAAGAAATTACCATAGAAACATTATGGGATGCATTTAAAGCTAACATGAGAGGTAATATTATCTCATATTCGGCATTTATTAGAAAACATCTTGAAAAACAATTTTCTGATTTGGAAAAAGAAATTAAAAATTTGGAAAATAAATTAGATGATAAGTGGGAGCAAAATACCTTGCAGGCTTTATTAAAAGCAAAGGGTAAATATGATATCGTCAAAATTGGTAAGAAAGATTTGTTTTCCCAACAAACTTTGTATTATGGAAATTCAAATAAGGCAGGAAGATTATTGGCAAATTTTCTTAAAGCGAAGAAAAGAAAAACAAAAATTATTGCTATAAAAGATGAGAAAGGAATGACACATACTCAAATTGAAAGCATTTTAAGTCAAATTTTAAATTTTTATAAAGACCTATATTCTTCTGAGCCTTATGTAAATAGAGAAAAAGATGGTATAGAATTTTTGAATTTGATTGAAGGTCCAAAAGTTCCTGAACATATTAAAAGAAGTTTAGAAGAGCCTATATCATTAAAAGAATTAGAAACAGCGTTGAAGTTTCTTAGAGTTGGATCCGCTCCAGGTGGGGATGGTTTCACAGTGAAATTTTATAAATCATTTCAAATTACCCTATTACCTCATTTATTGAAATTATATCAGGCTCAACTAAATAAGGGTTGCATTACAGGTACTATGGCGGAATCATTGACTATAGTTTTGCCAAAGCCAAACAAAGATCCCACATTGGTTTCAAATTACAGGCCTATATCATTAATTAATGTAGATGGAAAACTTTTGGCTAAGACTTTGGCTTTACCTTTAGCTAAGGCTCTCCCTTTTATTATTGATATGCACCAAACTGGATTTGTTGTTGGAAAACATTCATCTAATAACACAAGATTGACTTTTCATATGTTAAATTTAACAAAAGCCATGAAAGATCCGGCTTTTTCTGTATCCTTGGATGCAGAGAAGGCCTTAGATCGTGTGGAATGGACCTTCATGTATCAAGCTATGGAATGGTTTGGAATAGGTTCAAGATTTATACAAATGATTCAAACATTGTATAGCTCCCCTGTTGCAAAATTATATATTAATAATAATTTTTCAGAATGCTTTAATTTGCGGAGGGGAGTTAGACAAGGTTGTCCCCTATCTCCTTTGCTTTTTGATATTGTTTTGGAACTCTTGTTATTAGCTATTCAGCAAACAAAGGAGATACAGGGTATTCCTTATTCAGACCAAGAATACAAAGTCTCTGCATATGCAGATGATATTTTGCGTCATTTGAGAAATACTGAAACAACTATTCCATGCTTACTAGAATTGATTGAAAAATTTGGAAAATTTTCAGGGTATAAGATAGATTGAAGTAAATCTGAAGTTCTTCCACTAAATGTGTATTGCACAAAAGGATTATTAGATTCATTTTCTTTTGTATGGAAGGAAGGTGGATTAAAATATTTGGGTATTTGGATAAAAAGCACACTGGAAGACACAATGAAAGAGATTGAAATTTATTTATTTTTTTTAATCTTTATTCATTTTCAAATCTTACAAGTGTATAATAATCAATCAGAAATTTTTTTTTAACACAAATCACTTGACAATCTTACTTATAATCCTTAAAATATAAAAGAAATCCCATCCCACCCACCCATTTAGTTTATTATTATTTGCAGAAATTGGGCTTTTGAATCTCATAGATGTACCAAATAATATAGTTAAACTTATTATGAAAGGGAATTATAATGGCAAAACAAGGCTAATACTAAAAATAATGCTTTGATTAGTCACCCATCAGCAATCTATAAGTCACGTCAGAGAGGTGGTTTCCGAATCAGCTATAAATCGCATACGCGAGGAGCCGACGCCACCCGCAGCCAATTGCAGAAGGGAGCCGGCCAGAAAACTACCCGCTGGAGGGAGGGAGAAGCTGTGCCGCACAAAACTACTTGTCAGGCCGCGGGTTAGACACCCCTGGAGTAGAGACAGGGAAGAGGATTGGTGCGCGGCTTGCAAAAAAAAGTGTCCCAAGAACCAAAGTGACTGTAGGAGTCCTGAGACTCTGATTGGAGTTTCTGAATTATTAATTGGTGAAATTGGTGAGTATTTTGGGGTATTTCATATATGTGGTCTTGAATAAAGGGATTGAAACCTTCATATACAGTACAAAATGGGAACAGACCAAAATAACTTGACCCATTTCTTTAAATTTATTTCTAATTTCTGCACTGGCAGCTATGACTGTTTGAATGACAATCACTCTATCCAAAAGGAAGAAGACTAAAAATTATTCCCAGAGGATAGTTCCTCATGTAGAGGGATAAAAGTTCACTGCACACAGCTGGTGGAAATGCCCAAAACCAGGTGCTCTAGAGCAGTGTTCTTCAACTGCCGGTCCGTGGACTGGTGCCGGTCCACAAATAATTATTTTATTTCCGCCGGTCCATAGGTGTCAAAAGGTTGAGGAACACTGCTCTAGAGATCCAGATCAATTGTAGGATACATTTGATAACTCTTCAAAAGCATTCTAGAAATGGTCTAGTTCATCTTACCTGCATAATCCTGATACCCTGCACAAAATTTATAGCATTGGTGTGGAGGAAGAGGGAAAAAGATATTTGAAGGGAGCACTGTTGGGAAGAGAAAGGAAGAAATGGTGGACCTGGGGAAGGGAGGCAGGCAGGCAGGGGGAGAGATGGGATGGGATCAGTTAGGAAGAGAAAGGGAGAGAAGTTGGATCTTGGGATGGGAAGGAGGGAGAAATGTTAGGTCTGTGGATGGAAAGCAGAGATGCAGCATCTCTCTTTTTTTCCCCTCCATTTCATTGTTCAGCATCAAAGGGGGAGGGAAGAAGAAAACAGAAAAGAGAGGGAGCAAAATGTTGGACCATGGAGATAGGAAGAGAGATGGACCCATGGGAGGGCAGGAGGGAAGAAAGCTGGGATAAGAAGATGCTAGGCAGGAGATGGAAATAAAGGGTTAGGGAGTTACAGCCTGACCAGTGGAGAGAGGGAGGGGAATTCTGAAAGTGGTGAGCCATGTGGATGAGGTCAAAAGGGAAATGACAAGATGAGTGAGAGAGCAGTGAGTACAGTGGTAGAAATGTGGTAATGGGGAGTAGATAGAAGGAAATAGGAGGCTCAGAAAGGAGTGAGATGGGAAATGGGAGAGCTAGGGACTGAGAGAAGATGGAGAATTGAGAGGTAGCTGAACATTTATCAAGAAGAAGGGTGAGAAAGAAGGCAAGATTTGAGTGGACAGAGGCAAAAAAGAGAAAAAGTTAAGAAGGCTGAAAGAGAAAAATCAATACGTTAGAGACAGGCATAAGGAAAGAATGGAACAGTATTGAGAAGAGGAGAAAAACTGGACAGCAGACATTGGAAAGAGAATTGGTAGAAGATCGACAAAAAGCAGAAAGAGAAACTGGGACCAAGATGATGGAAAAACAAAACATCCAGACAATAAGGTAGAAAAAATTGTTTTATTATGAATTTATTAACTGGAATATGTTAGCTTTGGGATATGTGCATCACAATTATTTTTGTATTCAGTGGCGTAGTCATATACAGCTGATTTGGAGGAGGGACTGGAGCCCAAAATTAGTGGAGGGGCACCAAAGTTTCTCCCTGCCTAAGTTCAATTTATAAATACTTGAGCTAGTGGAGATTCCCAAGCCCTGCCAACTGAAGACATCTTCCTCCAGTCTGGCAACTCAAAATCTCCAAGCTTTGCTGCCAAAGGCAATATCCTCAAGCTGCCCCTGCTTTCATGCATACATGAAAACCAAGGGGGGGGGGCAGGGAGGAGGCCCATAAAAGCAGTAATATTTACCCTGATTAAACGATCTTCCACGTGTGCTGCTGACAGCTGATTCAGCATCCCTGTTCTGATGAGGCTCACCTCTGAAGAGGCTCACCATAGCTGTAATAGAAGTGGATGGGAGAACCAGGAACGCGCATCCCTGCTCAGAGTGGGGATGCGGAAGCCTGTGGCTGCTCTCACTGTCAGCGGTGTACGTGGAGGAGCACTCAGTCAGGGTAAGAATTACTGCTTTTTGGGTTCCTCTCCACAGTGTCCCTTTAATGAAGATTTATTATTAGATACATACATCTTCTATATTAGTGATTGCAAATTTGGGACCTGCTCAGCCTTTTTTTTTTCTGCTCATCAGCTAGTGTTGGTGTTTGTACGGCCCCAGAAAAATTTTTTGTCCAATGTGGCCCAGGGAAGCCAAAAGGTTGGACACCCCTACCCTACTCCTTCACTGTGAGCAGGGAGGGGTAACTTTCACAGCGTTCCAGGTCGTAGGCCAACCCTCTTCCCCACTCCTACTCCTTCACTGTAAGCAGGGAGGGTTAATTTGCATAGTATCATATTTCCCCGTCCCATCACACCTGGCTATTTTTTCGTGCCACCCGGCTAGAAAAAATTTCTGGGGAGAACACTGGCATTTATATAGGGACAGAAAAAAATTAAATGGTCTAATATCCCAGCTTCTAAACCACAATGCCAGCATCTATTGGACCTAGAGCTATCCCACTTCTGTAAACGAACTGGGTTCCATAAAGCTCTATGCAACAAAAAGAACCAGGTCTGCCTCATAGATGCTGACCTTGTAGTTTTTATTCTCCAAGACCATTGAGAGGCAGAAATTTGGTGCCCAATCTCAATGCTCCAAATATCCTTAATAACAGTTTTTTGTTTTTTATTCAAATACCCATATAACAATTTATACCACTGTGCGGCTTGGTGACCCAAGAAATCCGCCTGAAAGCATAGGAATTCCAAACTATACTGAGTTAAGAACTTTCCATTCAGGGAATCCTTCCTGAATAGCCTGCTTCAATTGCAACCATTTAAAATTTTGTGATTTATTTAAACCATATTTATGTTGCAATTGTGAAAAACTAAGCAGTGACCCATTTAAAATAACATCATTTAAAGTCCGTATACCTGCAATAATCCAATGCTTCCAAACGATTTTAAATCCGCCAATTTTGATCTTGGAGTTTACCCAAATGGATTAATTTAATGATTTAGAAATTGGATCTGGTGATAAATTACTAACATAACGTAAGGTCTTCCATGTGTCAAGCAAAATTCTATTATCTTTATATTTCCTGGGCAAATTTATACTAATAAGATTAGACAAATGTAAAGGAAACAGGAGCCGCCATTCTAAATATAACCAATCTGGAACATTTTCCATAAGGTCTGGGAGGATCCAATACATACCCTGTCTTAAAATATAGGCTTGATGATACCTATAAAAATTTGGAAAATTTACCCCTCCCTCCACAATTGTCTTTTGTAGAGATACTAAAGCAATTCTAGGTCTTTTACCCAACCAAACGAATTTAGTAAGAATACCATTTAACTTTTTGTAAAATGACCCCTGGAAAAAAATTGGTATCATACTCATTTGATAACAAACCACAGGCAATATCATCATTTTGATCGTTTGAACTCTTCCCCACTAAGAAAGATGTAAAGGATTCCATTGCTCACACATCTGTTATTTTTCTTAATAAAAGTTTTTCATTCTCCTTCACTGTGTCTTCAATTGTGTTTTTAATAGTAATACCTAAGTATTTTAATCCATCTTCTTGCCATATAAACAAGAATGAATCAAATAATCCTTTGGTACAGTGAACATTAAGTGGGAGAACTTCAGACTTACTCCAATTGATATGGTACCTTGACCCCTCTCTACCCTCTTAGTTCCTTTCCTGTTACCCTTCTTTCTCTGGAGTTCCTTTCTATCCTAATTCTGTAAACTGTGCCGAGCTCTACGCTTGCGGAGATGGCGCGGTATATAAACCTAAGATTTAGTTTAGTTTAGCTTATATCCAGAGAATTTTCCAAACTTCTCTATTAATTCAAGTAAACATGGAATGGTAATTTCTGGTTCCCTCAAATAAAGCAGAATATCATCCGCATAAGCAGAGAGTTTAAATTCCCAATTCGAATAAGGAATGCCTCGTATCCCCTTTGCTTGATTGATGGCTATTAACAAGGGTTCAAGAACATAGAAACATGACGGCAGATAAGGGCCATAGCCCATCAAGTCTGCCCACACTATTTACCCATCCTCTTAAGTCTACTGACCCCTGAAAGTATAATTGTGATTATACTGTCACTCTACTGACCCGCTCATTCAGTCCTAGTGACCCTATCCCTTGGCATGACCTCGCAGGGATCCCACATAGGTATCCCATTTGTTCTTGAAGTCTGGGATGCTGCGTGCCTCGACCACCTGCACTGGAAGCTTGTTCCAGTGCTCAATCACTCTCTCCGTGAAGAAGTACTTCCTGGCGTCTCCACGAAACTTCCCTCCCCTGAGCTTGAGTGGATGTCCTCTTGTGGTCGAGGGTCCCTTGAGAAGAAAGATATCATCTTCCACCTCGACCCGTCCCGGGATGTACTTAAATGTCTCAATCATGTCTCCCCTCTCCCTACGCTCCTCGAGAGTGTAGAGCTGCAATTTGCTCAGTCTTTCCTCGTACGGGATACCCTTTAGCCCCGAGACCATCCTGGTGGCCATCCGCTGAACCGATTCAACTCTGAGCACATCCTTACGGTAATGTGGCCTCCAGAATTGCACACAGTATTCCAGATGCGGTCTCACCATGGCTCTGTACAATGGCATCATGACTTCAGGTTTCCTGTTGACGAAGCTTCTCTTGATACAACCTATCATTTGCCGTGCTTTAGATGAAGCCTTCTCCACTTGAGTGGCTGCTTTCATGTCAGCACTGATGATTACTCCTAAGTCTCGTGCTGCCGTAGTCCTGGCTAAAGTTTCTCCATTCAGGGTGTAAGTTCTGCAAGGATTTCCGTTACCGAGATGCATGACCGTACATTTCTTGGCGTTGAAGTCCAGCTGCCAGATAAAGGACCAATTTTCTAAAGTACGCAGGTCTTGCTCCATAGCATCCTGAAGATTATAGCCGTTTACTATATTGCATAGTTTGGCGTCATCAGCGAATAAGGTTACCTTTCCTTGAAGCCCTTGAGTTAGATCCCCAATGAATATGTTGAAGAGGAGTGGGCCCAGGACCGAACCCTGTGGCACTCCACTGGTCACCTCCGACATTTTAGAGAGGGTACCGTTGACCACCACCCTCTGAAGTCTGCCACTAAGCCAATCTTTAACCCATGCAGTTAGAGTCTCTCCTAATCCCATCGATTTCATCTTATTCAGCAGCCTACGGTGTGGGACGCTGTCAAACGCTTTGCTGAAGTCCAGGTACACGACGTCCAAGGACTCTCCTGAGTCCAGTCTTCTTGTTACCCAGTCAAAGAAGCTGATTAGATTGGACTGACATGACCTACCCTTGGTGAATCCATGTTGGCTAGGATCCCGGAGATTTCCCTCGTTCAGGATCGTATCTAATTTATACTTAATTAGTGTTTCCATGAGTTTACACACTATTGAGGTGAGGCTTACCGGTCTATAGTTCGCAGCCTCAGCCCTGCAACCCTTTTTATGTAGAGGAACGACGTTGGCTGTTTTCCAGTCCAACGGAACTTTCCCTGTACTTAGTGAGAGATTGAAGAGCACTGCCAACGGTTCCGCCAAGACATCTCTCAATTCTCTGAGCACTCTTGGGTGTAAATTGTCCGGTCCCATGGCCTTGTTTACCTTTAGCTTTGCCAGTTCGTTGTAGACGTCCCCAGGTGTGAACTCAAAATTCTGAAATGGGTCATCCACGTCTTGTTTTATCATCAACTGTGGACCGTGTCCCGGTGCTTCGCAGGTGAAGACTGAGCAGAAATATTCATTTAGTAGTTCTGCTTTTTCTGAATCTGCCACCGCGTAGTTTCCGTCCGGTTGTCTAAGGCGTACTATACCGTCTGTGTTCCTTTTCCTATCGCTGATATACCTAAAGAAGGATTTGTCCCCTTTTTTAATGTTTTTTGCCAGAGTTTCTTCCACTCGACGTTTGGCCTCCCTAACTGCTGTTTTGACTGCTGCAGATCTGGTCTTATACTTTAGTTTCTTCTCTCTGCGTGCGTTTGTAGGAAATAAATGCTTTTTTCTTCTCCTTAATGAGGAGTGAGATCTCTTCAGTGAACCATTGAGGTTTGTTGTTTCTTTGCCGTTTATCTACTGATTTTATGTAGCGATTAGTTGCTTCGTGTATGGATGATTTCAGGTACGATCACATAGTTTCCACATTGCCGGTCTCTGCTTGGTCCTGCAGCGTGTGATGAACGAGATCTCCCATGCGTGCGAAGTCGGTGCCCCGGAATTTGAGCACCTTTGTTTTTGTAATTGATTTAGGGGATCCTTTCCCAATGTTGAACCATACCATGTTATGGTCGCTGGAGGCTAGCGTATCTAATACCGAGACCTCTGAGACGCTTTCCCCGTTGGTGAGTACCAGGTCTAGGATCGTCTGGGCCCTAGTGGGCTCCATTACCATCTGTCTGAGATGTACTCCTTTTATGGAGTTCAAAAGCCTCCTGCTGCTGCTGGTTGCTGCTGAAAATGTGTTCCAGTCTGCATCAGGCATGTTGAAGTCCCCCAGCAGCACAGTGTCGCCCCGTAGAGTTATATTCTCTATGTCTTCAATTAATTCTGCGTCCATATTTTCCGGTTGTCTTGGAGGTCTGTATACCACACCAAGATACAGGCATTTTTTACCCCCTCATGCCAGGTTCACCCAGAGGGACTCCCCGGTATACTTGACATCAGTGATCCTGGTGGTTTTTATGTCCTCTTTAATGTATAGTGCTACCCCTCCACCTAATTTGACCTCTCTGTCCTGACGAAGTAGATTGTACCCTGGTATAGCCATATCCCACCCATGTGCGTCCGTGAACCAAGTCTCGGATATTGCCACCACGTCTAGGTTGGCATCCCTTATTTCAGTTTCCAGTTCTAGAATTTTATTGCCTAAACTGTGTGCATTAACATACATGGCCCTCCACACTTTGTGTTTGCTTAGTCCCTGTAAGGCTATTCCTGACTGAGTCTGTGTGGCTCCTAGAGAACTGTTTGCAAATTGGGACCTTACCTCTGAAACCGAGTGTCGACTCGTCCCATCAGGATAGTTCCTTTCCACCCCAGTATATGAGTAGGTCCCCTCCCCCAACTTACCTAGGTTAAAGCCCTGCGAAGTAGGTGGGCTAGTCGGTGTCCGAAGATGTTCTTACCTTTGCTGGTCAAATGGAGTCCGTCTGAGCCCTGTAGTCCCTGCAGCGCCTCTCTATGTTCCAGGAATCCGAACAACATCAAAGAGCAAAGGAGATAAAGGACAACCTTGTCTAACCCCCTTAGCAAGTTAAATCTATCTGACATAGTATTATTAATATATAATCTTGCACCAGGAGAGCTATACAACGTCTGAATCATTTGAATAAAACCAGAACCTTTACCAAACCATTCTAAAGCCTGCTACTAAAAGTCCACTCCACTCTATCAAAGGCTTTTTCTGCATCCAAAGATACCAGAAAAGCCGGATCATTCATATTTTTTGTTAAATTTAGAGAGTGAAAAGCTAATCTAGTATTATTTGAAGAGTGTCTCTTAGCAACAAATCCTGTTTGGTGAGTATCAATAATAAAAGGAAGAGCTTTAGCCAAATGCAAAGCTAATATTTTAGCTATAAGTTTTCCATCTACATTTATTAGTGAGATAGGCCTGTAGTTTGAAACCAAAGTAGAATCTCTGTTTGGTTTTGGCAAGACAATAATTAAAGAATCAGCCATAGTACCTGATATACAACCTTTATTCAGTTGATATTGATATAAATTTAACAAATATGGCAAAAGAGTACTTTGAAATGATTTATAAAATTCAACAGTATAACCATCATCACCTGGAACGGATCCAACTCTAAGAGATTTCAATGAAAAATAGGGCCATTGGCAACATATTGTGGTGAATAGTCATCGATTCTTCTCTTTTTCTTTCTTGTTAGCACACAGAAGGGGGGGGGGGGAGTTGGGAATAATTTATACATAATATGTTAAAATATGCTATATAATATGTGTGTTTATTCTTACTGAAAATGTGATAAAGGGAGGGTGGTTGGGGGGGTTATTATATCACTAGAATATTATGTGGTAGAGATTAATGTGCTATTAGGAAATAACTTGTATAGAATATTCTTTTGTGCACTTGTTTTATTTGAAAATGAATAAAGAACGTTAAAAAAAAAGAAAAATTTTTATTGCAGTAGGTAACAGAAATGTATGAAAAATGGAATCCATTACATTTGTCTTGGTGGGGGAGAGTTCAAACTATTAAAATGATGATATTGCCTATGGTTTGCTATCAGATGGGAATGTTATCGTTTTTTTAAGTGGTCCTTTTATAAAAAGTTAAACAGTAGTCTTACAAAATTTGTCTGGTTGGGCAAAACTCCTAGAATTGCTTTAGTATCTCTACAAAAATTAATTGCGGAGGGTGGGGTAAATTTTCCCAATTTCTATAGGTATCATCAAGCCTATATAATTGAGACAGGGTATGTATTGGGTCCTCCCAGAGCTCATCGATAATACTCCAGATTGGATGTGGTTGGAATGGCGACTCATGTTCCCTTTGAGACTATGTCATGTTCTTAGTATTAAAATGCCTAGGTTATATAAAGAAAACAGAATATTTATGGATACATGGAAAACTTTCAGATATGTTAAGAATTTAACGCCTATTCCAATCTATAAATCAACTAATCAAACAATATTGTTAAACTCCAAGATTTAAATTGGCAGATTTATGGTCATCTGGAAGCATTGGATGATTGAAGGTATACGAATTTTGGGAGATGTTATTTCAAATGGTAAGCTGCTTGACTTTTCAGTTGAAACATAAATATGGTCTTAATTAATCACAAAGCTTTAGATGGCTGCAACTGAAGCAGGCTATTCAGAAGGGGTTCCCTGAATGGAAAAATCTCAATAATCAGTATAGTTTGGAGTTCTTGTGCTTTCAGGTGGACTTCTTGGGTCACCAGGCCGCACAGTGGTATAAATTGATAAATGGATTTATAAATAAAAAACCTAAAAACAGACTTAGGGACATCTGGAGCATTGAGATTAAGCATCAAATTATGGCGTCTCAATGGCCACTAATTTGGTCTTGGAGAATGAGATCTATAGTGTCTGCATCTATGAGACAAACTTGTTTTTTTCTTTTACATAGAGCATTTTGGACCCCAGTTAGATTACAAAAGTTGGATAGCTCTAAGTCTAATAGATGCTGGCATTGTAATCTGGAAGCAGAGACTTTAGATCATTTAATATTCTATTGTCCCTGTATTATGGCATTTTGGAAATCAATCTGGTCTCAAATTAATTGTTTATTAGAAAACCATGTAGCATTATCATATGATACAATAATGTTTGGGATGTCAATGAGAACAAAAAGTCAAATTTCATCAAGCAATAATAAACTTTTATTGATCATGACAGGAGTCGCCATACAACATATTACCAGTAATTGGAAAAATTACAGTAGACTAAATTATTTCTTCTGGTGGAATTCGTTATGCCACATATACAAAATAGAAAGAGTAATTGCCATACAAAAAGGGAGTTATAATAATTTTAAATTTCGGCAGGTGGAACCCAAGCATAGTACCGGGTAAAGCTTTGGATTCTTGCCCAGAAATAGCTAAGAAGAAAAAAAAAAAAAAAAAATTTAAATTGAATCAGGTTGGGCAGACTGGATGGACCATTCGGGTCTTTATCTGCCGTCATCTACTATGTTACTATGTTAAAAAGATTTGGGGCCATTGACAAATTATTGCAATGATTAGACACCATTATTCATTGAAAGTACACTTACACATAGGGGGGAGGGGAGAGGGTATAAAGTTATATTAAGGTTTGATCAATTGATAATATTTATATGACATTTTTGATTAAAATATTTGTGTAAAGGGGGAGGGGAGGGTATAAATGTGTTTTTAAGAAGATGTTAAAAGAAATACAAGAGATGTTTATATGGTTTAAATGATATTTATTTACCTTACAATATGTATAAACTACTTTAATGTATTTTTAAGTAATGGGTCAAAATTTCTGAAATATGAAGGGAGGGTTTGGGGAGGAGGGTTATTTTATTTATATTTGCCATGCATATTAAATGATATATATGTTATCAAAAACATTATAAAAATATGATTATAAATATGATATATTGTACTTAAAGTATTCATGAAGGAAAATCAAGTGTATGTTTATAAGGTTATATGTATTTTTCTGATACACTTGCTGTAATATGAAAAATGAATAAAGAAATTATAACAATAAAAGAATTTGATAAAGGGGACAGATTCAGAACCAATGCTAGGAAGTTCTTCTTCACTCAAAGGGTGGTGGACACCTGGAATGCGCTTCCAGAGGGTGTGATAGGACAGAGCACGGTATTGAGGTTCAAGAAGGGATTAGATAATTTCCTGAAGGAAAAAGGGATAAAAGGGTATAGATAGAGGAATACTATACAGGTCCTGGACCTGATAGGACGCCGCGTGAGCGGACTGCTGGGCATGATGGACCTCTGGTTTGACCCAGCAGAGGCAATGCTTATTTTCTTTTTTTTTTAAATTTTTATTCATTTTCAAATTTTACATGAAGTGTACAAAATATTGAATTACAATTAATGAATACATATAGATTGATTAGTTGATTTGTTTATTGGGATAGGTGTTAATTTATCAATAAATCTCAATGTTTTCCAAGTATCCATTAATATTTTATTTTCTCTGTATCTTCTAGGCATGTTAATACTTGGAAGGTGAACTAAATTTAGGGGAAACATAAGGCGCCATTCCAAATACAACCAATCTGGTGCATTATCTATAAGTTCTGGGAGGATCCAATACATACCCTGACGTAGAATATAGGCTTGATGGTACCTATAAAAATTTGGAAAATTTACCCCTCCCTCCTTAATTGATTTTTGCAAAGTTACTAAAGCTATTCTAGGTGTTTTACCAAGCCAAAGAAATTTCGTTAAAATGCTATTAAGCTTTTTATAAAAGGACCCCTGAAAATAAATAGGTATCATACTCATTTGGTAACAAACTACAGGCAACATCATCATTTTAATAGTTCGAACTCTCCCCCACCAAGAAATATGTAATGGGTTCCATTGCTCACACAACTCCGTAACTTTTTTTAATACAAATTTTTCATTCTCTTTTACGGTATCTTCAATTGTATTTTTAACTTGAATGCCAAGATATTTAAATCCTTCTTCCTTCCATATGAACGGAAAATCTTTAAATAGTCCTTTTACACAATGAACATTTAAAGGTATAATTTCCGACTTACTCCAGTTAATTTTATAACCTGAAAATTTACTAAACATATCAATTAATTCTAATAGACATGATAAGGTAGACTCTGGATTTCTCAAATAAAGCAAAATATCATCTGCATAAGCCGAAATTTTATATTCCATATCAGAATATGGAATACCCTGTATCCCCCTTGCTTGCTGTATTGCTAACAATAAGGGTTCTAATACAACATCAAATAACAAAGGAGATAAAGGACAACCTTGTCTAACTCCCCTTTGCAATTTAAAACCTTCAGATATCATATTATTAATACTTAATCTTGCAATCGGGAAGCTATACAATGTTTTTACCATTTGTATAAATCCAGAACCTATACCAAACCATTCTAAAGCTTGATACATAAAATTCCATTCTACTCTATCAAATGCTTTTTCTGCATCTAATGAAATTGTAAAAGCCGGTTCATCCATTTTTTTTGATAGATTTAACATATGAAACAATAATCTAGAGTTATTAGAGGAATGTCTTTTAGCAACGAAACCAGTCTGATGTGTGTCTATAATATGTGGGAGAGCTTTGGCTAATCTCAAAGCCAAAATTTTCGCCAAAAGTTTATTATCCACATTTATTAAAGATATAGGCCTGTAGTTCGAAACCAAAGTAGGATCTTTATTTGGCTTAGGCAAAACTATTACTACTGATTCAGCCATAGTACCTTTAATATCACCTTTTATAAGTTGTGTTTGATATAAATTTAGTAAAAATGGGGAAAGGACATTTTGAAATGTTTTATAAAATTCTACTGTATAACCATCACCACCTGGAGCGGATCCAACTCTAAGAGATCTCAATGCTGTTTCTAATTCTTTTAATGATATAGGTTCATCTAAACTCCGTTTTATATGATCAGGAACCTTAGGTCCATTAATTAAATCTAAAAAATTTTTACCATCTTTTTGTCTCTCCAAATAAGGCTCGGAAGAATACAGGTCCTTATAAAATTTTAGAAATTGCTTTAAAATTATATCCGTTTGATTGGTTATTATACCATTATCATCTTTTATCCCATTAATGTTAGTTCTTCTTTTTTTTGCTTTAAGATAATTCGCCAATAATCTTCCCGCCTTATTAGAATTTCCATAATACATTGTTTGCTTGGAAAACAAATCTCTTCTTATCATTTTTGAAGTTAATTCATTATATTTACCTTTTGCTTTCAAAAGAGCTTGCAAAACCTCATGTTCCCATTTACTTACCAATTTAGCTTCTAACATTTTAATTTCCTTTTCTAATTCTATATACTGCATTTTAATCTGTTTCCTAACAAAAGCTGAATATGATATAATATTACCTCTCATAGTTACTTTAAATGCATCCCATACATTTTCAATAGATGTATCTTCCACTAAATTCATTTGAAAGAAATCATTAATTTGTGTTTTAAAATTTTCCAAAAATTTATCATCCACAAGCAATGCATTATCAAATCTCCAAAGAGGTCTTCCATTCTCCAATTGATCCAATTGTAATTCTATCCATACTCCCGCATGATCCGAAATAATAATAGGATCTATGGAAGCTTTAATCACCTGTTGCACCTTATGTGTTGAAACAAAAATATAATCTATTCTTGAAAATGATTTATGAACCTGTGAACAAAATGAAAATTCCTGATCATTAAAATGAATACGCCATATATCCTTCAAATCACATGATTGAACCAAATTATCTAAACCTAAAGATTTTATGTTTTTACCTGGTTTTTTATCTAATAATGGATCCATTACAGCATTAAAATCTCCAGCCACCACTAAATTAGAAGCAGCCAGTGGTAATAACATACTCTGTAGCTTTTTAAAAAATTCTGATTGATTCGAATTTGGGGCATATATATTAAACAACGTCAGGGTATTATTTCCCATACTTATATCAATATGTATCCATCTTCCATGTGGATCTGAATTTATTACCTTAAAATTGGCCATACATTTTTTATTTATAAGAATTGCTACCCCTGCTTTTTTACCTGCTGCTGGAGCAAAAAAACATTCCTTTACCCACCCACCCTTTAGTTTCTGTGATTCCATTATATTCAGATGAGTCTCCTGCAAACAATAAACATCCGCGTTTTGCTTTTTTAAAAATGCTAATACCTTTTTCCTTTTGATTACATGATTCATGCCATTGACATTAATAGAAAATATCTTAAAAGACATTATATATTTTGAACTTCTCATCATAATCTTCTTCCTTCCTTCCTTCCTTCATATTTAAGATATAAAAAATTTTTCTCAATGACACACATTTTTACCCCTGAGGTATCCAACCCCTTATTGATCTTTTCATTAATCATTCTAGTAATACCTTTAAAACCCATCTTTTTCCCACCCTTCCCCCCCCAATATAATGACTGCTTAAGGACACACATTGGAACAGCAACCCCAACATCCCCCTCCCACCTAGACAACCAATATTAATTAATATCCCCTTTTATCATTTCTTATGAACGCCGGAAGATGAACTTCCTGATTCACATGGAATACCAAAACCACCTTTGGAAGGAAGCAAGGCACCATCTGCAAGAGCACAGTGGAATCTGTGATCCGTAGGAAAGGATCCCGGCACAAGAGGGCCTGAAGCTCCGGGACCAGGAAAACAATCTTGATGATAAGATCCTTCAATGGGGCCTGTTCAAGGGGTTCATAGGGCAAAGGAGCCAACAAGTGCAGAACCAGATTCAGATTCCACGTTGGACATGGTAGACGCAAGGGAAACTCAAGAAACGGACAACGTTCAGATGAGACGCTAGAGAACCTCTGAGTGAGACAGGACCCAAACAAGAAAGACCCGTCCTCTGTACTCTGAGGGAAGCCACAGCAAGGCCCTTTTTCAGGCCATCCTGCAAAAAAATCGAGAACCTGCGCTACCGAGGGAACTTAGGAATCCAGCTGAGCGCTTGAACACCAAGCCTGATAACACTTTCAGGCATTGGCATAAGCCGCGACTGTGGGCTTCCGCTTGCTATGCAGCAATGACCGCAGTCGAGTAGCCCCTAGCTGTCAAGGCCACGCACTCAAGAGCCATGCCGTAAGACCAAAGCGGCACAGATCCTGCAGACCCTGAGTAAGAAGACAAGGATGGCAGGGAAGCCGAAAACCCTGACCGTGCCGTAGCCGAACAAGATCTGCATACAACGGTCTCCTTGGCCAATCTGAGGCCACCAATATTATTGCTTCCCCATGTGCTGCAATGCGATACAACACGCATCCTATCATGGGCCACGGGGGAAAAACGTAGAGGAGACTGCCCCGAGGCCAGGATTGCACCAGAGCGTCCAAGCCTTCACTGTCGACCTGTAAAACCTGACTGTCTTCTTGTTCTTGGCAGTCACCATGAAGTCGAACATTGGGCAACCCCACTGACACACTATGCACTCGAACGCTCTCCGGGAGAGACACCACTCTCTGGGATCCAGTGTCTGTCAACTGAGAAAATCCGCTTGAACATTTTCTACACCTACTACATGTGCCGCGACAGAGCTACTAGATGCTTCTCCGCCCAGGAAAAGAGCAGCTGAGCTTCTATGCTCAAAGGAGGACTCCTAGTGCTTGCCTGCCGGTTGACATATGCCATCACCATGGAATTGTCCGAGAACACCAGGACAGATCAAAGATAGAGACACTTCTGGAAATGTAGCAAGGAAAGACGAACAGCCCTCAGCTTCAGGCGATTGATCAATCAATTGCTCTCCAAGGATGACCAACAGCCCTGTACCCAGGCAGACATACAGACTGCCCCCCAGCTGGAGAGACTCGCGTCCGTGAAACCACCCAGTCTGAAGTCCGAAGCGGCAAGCCCTTGGACAGAGTCCGAGGGCTCAGACACCACTGCATGCTGCTGCCTGCCGCTGCCATCCAGGGAAGCAGCATGCAATGAGTCCTGTTGTAGATTCCATCGGAACAGTAACAATTCTGAAGAGGAGGCAAACAAGTCCTGGCCCACGGCAAATCGATCGATGCCACCATGAGCCCCAGAACCTGGAGATATTGCCAGGCCATCAGAGCCGGAACGGCTAACATGACTCGAATGGTATGTTGAAGTTTCTCTCTTTGAGATAGGGGGAGAAACACTTTGTTTTGAGCCATGTGGAACTGGACTCCTAGATACTCCAGTGACTCTTTTTCAGATTGATCATCCATCCCAGCCGTTGCAGTAATTGTACTACTTGTTGCACCACTCAGGTCCCCTCCGCAAAGGAGGGAGCTCTGATCATTCGGTCGTTGAGATAGGGATGGACCAGGGTACCCTGTGAACTGCTACTACTACCATTATCTTGGTAAAGGTCCTGGGTGTTGGCGCCAGGCTGAACAGAAGAGCAGCAAACTGAAAGTGGTGACCTTGAACATGGAACCATAGAAATCTCCTGTGACCCAGAAAGACGGGAACATGAACATAGGCCTCGGTGAGATCCAGGGAGGCTACTGCCGCAATGACTGACCGCACAGTCTCCATTTTGATACGCAGTACTTTCAGTGCTGCATTAACAGTCTTGAGGTCTAGAATTGGTCTCTAATCGTTGGAGCCTTTCTCTGGAACAATGAAGTATATAGAGTATCTCTCCTCGTCCTTTGGAACAGGCTCGATGGCCGCAAGATCAAGCAGCTGGCAAACCGTGGCCTGCATCGAGCTCCTTTTCAGAACACCCCTCAGAAGAGTCCAGAAAGAAATCTGACAGAGGTCAGTAAAATTCCAACTTCAGGCCGTCACGTAGGACCTTCAGGACCCATCGGTCTGAGGTTAATGTCTCCCACCCCGCCAAAAAGCTCAATGGGTGCCCTCCAATGTATGGGAGAGAGGACAGTGGCCTGGTATCCAAAACCTCATCTTGAAGAAGAATTGAATCTTTGCCCCGTGGCTGGGGGCCCAGCGTACTGATGTGGGCGCCTGAAGGGATGAAAATTAGAACGCCCCGAACTCCTAGAGGGGCGAGGTCTGCTACCTGGCAAAACCTTAGGTTTACAGTCCTGAACACTCGCCATGAGGTCATCCAGACCTTGGCCGAACAGGAGTTGTCTCTTGAATAGTAACCTGCTCAGAGTGGCAATAGAGGAGGAATCCCTGGATCACTGTCAAATCCAAAGCATTCTTCTGGCAGACACTGAATAAGCGCCCAGCTTGGTGAAGGACTTCATCTTGTCATATAGGGCGTCCGTCAGATAGTCTACTCTGGAAATCAGAAAATGGAGGGAGGGGGAGGGACTAAGATTCAATAAGGATGATATAAATGTTAGATTTCTTTCATAATATTTAAAATATTATAGAATTTTAATTTGTAATGAAATGTTAAATTTGATGCTTATATGAGAGTTAATCAAGTGTGCATCTTAAGTTTTAAATGAGTTTATTTGCTACACTTGTTGTAACATACGAAAATGAATAAAGAATTTAAAATAAAATAGAAAATCCAGATCACGGAAGACCACAATATCAAGATCATGGCGAAGTTTGGAATGGTACACCCGTACGACAAAAGAAGTGGCCGCGGTTGCTCGGATCCTGGCTGCCACAGAATGAAAAAGGAGTTTGAGAATGAAATCTACCAGCCTGTCCTGAATATCTTTCAGAACCACCCCACCATCAGAGGGGAGAGAGGTACACTTGGTGACCTGAGCCACACCTGAATCCACCTTCAAAGAAGTAAAGCACTTGGAAAACTCTGGCGACATGGGATAATGCCCTGAGCGCATTTAAGGGGACCATCCGGGTTATCCCAAACCTCAGAAAGAAGCTGCACCAGATTCGGATTATCAGTTTAGGAGGCAGAGAGTGTTCTTTGATCACTCATCAAGGAACATTCCACCTTGGCGATTTGATCTGACTGCAAGTTATTGAACTTGCAGTCAGATATGAGATCCTCGAAACGATTAGGCTTGAAGAATCTGTGAACGGAGGGATCGTCCACTAGATCTCAGGAACCACACAAATCCTGATCACAAAGATCAGATATATTAGCCACATCAGCAGTTGCCCCCGAGGCACCCTGCAAAAGCAAGGGGATGGAAAGAGATGGTCGACATCATCCGTCTCCGTTCCAGAGTCCCTGTCTGAGAGCACAGGGACAGACTAGCGTCCAGCAGAAGCAAAGAACCAGCAAGTTGTGTTGGGTTCTGAGGGGGACCCACAGGCATGGACTTTTTTAAAACCAAGAACGCCCAAAACGTCAGGAAAATTCACTCCTCCATATTCTTTGCATTGTTTTAATTTGTGTAAAGCAATCCTGGGCGTGCGGTTGTTCCATAAGTATTTGGTTAAAATGGATTCCAAACGTTTATAAACAGATGGATGTAGAAGGGCTGGCAGCATACTCGATGTATATAGTATTTTAGGCGTTAGCACCATCTTAATAGATTCCAACCTCCCTCACCACGAAAGATTCAAGGGATGCCATTTGTTGATTTGATCTTTGATAATCTTCAACAGGTGAGTCGAACAATTCTCTAAGGTGGAATCCATCGTCTTACCAAAAGGAATGCCTAAGTATTTCAGTGAGTTGTCAGCCCAACGGAAGCCATACTGGTTGAGCCTGCATTGCTGTACTTGAGAGTTCAAAGGCATAAGCTCCGTTTTGCTATTATTAAGTTTATATCCCGAAACTGCTGCATATTCATCAATGAGAGAGAGCAGAGTAGGAATGGAATCAGGTGTAAGGTATAGGAGGACATCATCTGCATAGGCAGAGAACTTCACTTCATAATCACCACAACGAACCCCACGGATATTATCATTAACACGGATGGCATGCAGGAAGGGCTCCAATGCTAAGTTGAATAGTAGCGGTGAAAGTGGGCACCCTTGTCTCGTGCCTCTAGTGGGTTTAAATTGAGAAGAAGTGATGCTGGTTATTATGTCCCCGCACTGGGGCTTTGGCTTATGTAACTGTTACACTTCTATACTAGCATTTTTGTATAGATTACATTCTTTACGATTTTTTTTTTATGTCTTTGTTGTTTGTTGTTTCAATAAAACTTACTGAACTTAAAAAAAAAAGAACGCCCACTACATCAAATTCACAAATTCCAGGGGGAAAAATTTTGCAAAACCAGAAGTTACATCAAAGCAAGGACTCTGATGGCAGAGGAAAATCCCAAACGGGTTTCTGCATGCAGATCAGCAGCAGGAAGGCTCTCTCCTTCCCGAGCATTAGTATTTCTCCTCTCCTTCCTGGCCAGGCAAAAGCGGCGGTAGTGAATGCAATTCACTACCCTGCTGCTACTCCAGGTGTCTTCTCTCCATTTGGCCGCCCAAGCGGAAACAGGAAGTTTTCACTGAAGGAGGGCCGCAGTGGAGAGAAGACGCAAGGAGTGGTGGCAGGAGTGGATCGCTAAATAACTACCACCATTGGCAACATGTTGTAACTTCAAAATAAAAGTAGATGGAGGAAGAGGGGAGATGGACTTGGGGGAGTTGGTGGACTGGAGGAGAGATGGGGAGAAGATGGAGGGGGGAAATGAACTTGGTGGAGAGGGGAAGATGGATGGTTGAGGGGGAGATGGACTTGGGGGAGATCATGGAGAGGGGAGATGTGGGAGGGATAGAAGAAATAATGGATCTAAAAACAGGAGGGGGGAGAGAGATGGTGGACAATGGGATATAGGGAGGGAAGGAACAGAAAGGGAGAGAAGTTGGACACAAGGGATGGTGTAGGGGGGATAGAGATACTGGATAGGAGGGCAGTTAGAAAGAGAAAGGGAGAGTTGGTGGGGAAGGAGGGAGAGATGCTGGATGAAAGGGTAGTTGCAGAGATAGTAGATCTGGGGATGGTGGAGTCCATCGCTGCAGCTACAGGAATAGAGGCAGAAAAAAGGAAATATGTCAGACCTCCAGGGGAGGGAAGGGAAATGGAAGGGAAGGACAGAAAAGGAAGATGGATGGTTACCACAGAGAAAGAAGAAAATGACAAATGGGCAAGAGACCCTGGCAATCAAGTTATCAGAAGATATTTGTTGCAGAGCCTGGGACCAACAATGATTTGAAAAATGACCAGACAGCAAAAGGTAAAAAAAATAAGTTTATTTTCTGTTTTGTGATTACAATGTGTCAGATTTGAAATTTGTATCTTGCCATAGCTGGTGAACATGAGCTAGGATTTAACAGAGGGAAAGTATTTTTTGTTTGTTTTCTTATTTACACCACAGCACCAGTGTAGGTAGGAGAGGGCAAAGGGGGTGAAGAGGCTATAAAATAAACTCACCAGGATATTTGGAAAAAAACACCCAATTGTGCAAGAAAATCAATTCAATAGGCTGAATAGAATCGAAATATTTTTTCCTGAATTAGGAAGCACTAGTTTATAGTATGATGGTTTGTGCTGAAGAGATTATTCTCCTTATGGCAACACATGGGCAATGACTTATACCCTACCAGTTTGTTCCTCTTTTCTGCCCTCCCACTGGCTTTTCATCCTCTTGGTCACTTCCTCAGGAACATTTTTGCTCTACATTGTACTCTCAGTATGGCTGCCATACCTGTTTTTTGGTATCATCCCATATTTTCTTGCTACTCCCACCATGAGGCCAAGACCCATTATCCCTTGCAATCCCCTCAAAACCAATTCTCCCTTCCTGCATTCCTTCCTCTTGAATTGCCCTTCTCTCCCTTTTCCTTCTGAACTGCAGTGCCTATATCCCAAAACTTCAGTTCTTTTTCTCCTTCATGGAAACTTGGCTCCATAATGATGGACATCATGAGGTAACAATGTATTTTCTGCTAAGTCTAATAGGAGGGGGAGGGGAGAGTTGCTCTGTTGAACCTATCTTATAGGACTATTTCCAATTTAACCTATGAACTTCTTCCTGTCCCCAAGTTCCTCCTACTCCAAGTGGACTACTCCCCCTTCCCTTTCATTACTTTATAGAAACATGATGGCAGATAAAGGCCAAATGGCCCAACTAGTCTGCCCATCTGCAGTAACCATTATCTGTTCCTCTAAGAGATCTCATATGTGCCTTCCCCATGCCTTCTTGAATTCAGACATAGTTTCTGTCTCCACCACTTCCTCCGGGAGACTGTTCTACACATCTACTATCCTTTCTGTAAAAAAATATTTCCTTAGATTACTCCTGAGCCTATCATCTCTTAACTTCATCCTATGTCCTCTCATTCCAGAGCTTCCTTTCAAATGAAAGACTCGACTCATGTGCATTTACCACCACCTGCCATTTTTCAATTAAATTTTGATATTACTTACCATGCTACTGAATTGCATTTCTTGGATATGAAAATCTGGTCAGATCAAGGTTTTCGCACTACAGTTTTCACAAAAAAAAAACAGACTCTAATTCTTTGCTCATTCATTCTAGCATGCATCCAGGGGCTTTGAAAAATAGCCTTCCTGTGTCTGTTTCTTCGTTACAAAAGAATTTGTGACACTGTTCAAGTATGACACGCAAGCAAAACTATTGACACGCAAATTAATGGAGTGGGGTTATCCCAGAAGAATTGTGAAGAAAGCGGAGAAAAGAGCTCGCTGTAACCCCAGGGAACAGTTGTTGACATATAGGAGACATAGAAACAGAAAATGACGGAAGAAAAGGGCCACATCAAGTCTGCCCACTCAATTGATCCTCCCCCTTACTGTCCTCTTGGAGATCCCACTCTGATAACCCCTCCCCTTAACTCTACCCTCTTAGAGATCCAACATGTGCATCCCATTTATTCTTAAAATCTGGCACGCTGCTGGCCTCGATCACCTGTGCTGGAAGCTTATTCCAATGATCAATCACTCTTTCGGTGAAGAAATATTTCCTGGTGTCGCCATGAAATTTCCCGCTCCTGATTTTCAGTGGATGCCCTCTTGTGGCCGAGGGTCCTTTAAGACCCTCGATACGACCTGTGATAGATTTAAATGGCTCAATCATGTCTCCCCTCTCCCTACATTCTTCGAGAGAGTATAGCTGCAATTTATTCAGCCTCTCCTTGTACAAAAGATCCTTGAGCTCCGAGACCATCCTGGTGGCCATTCGCTGAACTGACTCAATTCTCAGCACATCTTTACGGTAATGTGGCCTCCAGAATTGTACACAGTACCGTATTTTCGCGGATATAACGCGCACCATTGTAAAACGCGCACAGGGGTATAGCGCGCAGAAATCACGATGATATGTACAAAAACTTTTCTATACCGCGCTCAGGCATATAACGCGCATGCTGCCCGACTCTCCTTTCGCCCGCCCTGACTTTCCGTGCGCTGTCCCGACTCTCCGTTCACCCCCCCTGACTTCCGTGCACTGCCCTGACTTTCCGTGCGCTGTCCCGACTCTCCGTTCACCCCCCCTGACTTTCCGTGCACTGTCCTCCCTTGAAGTCCTGTCCCCCCTTGAAGGTCTGTCCCCATCCTGAAAGCCTGATGCCCCCCCAGACGTCCGATACATCCCCCCCCCCCCGGCAGGACCACTCGCACCCTCACCCCGAAGGACCGCCGACTCCCCAACAATATCGGGCCAGGAGGGAGCCCAAACCCTCCTGGCCACGGCGACCCCCTAACCCCACCCCGCACTACATTACGGGCAGGAGGGATCCCAGGCCCTCCTGCCCTCGACGCAAACCCCCTCCCCCCAACGACCGCCCCCCCCAACGACCTCCGCCCGTCCCCCAGCCGACCCGCGACCCCCCTGGCCGACCCCCACGACACCCCCACCCGCCTTCCCCGTACCTTTGTGTAGTTGGGCCAGAAGGGAGCCCAAACCCTCCTGGCCACGGCGACCCCCTAACCCCACCCCGCACTACATTACGGGCAGGAGGGATCCCAGGCCCTCCTGCCCTCGACGCAAACCCCCCTCCCCCCCAGCCGACCCGCGACCCCCCTGGCCGACCCCCACGACCCCCCCATCCCCATTCCCCGTACCTTTGGAAGTTGGCCGGACAGACGGGAGCCAAACCCGCCTGTCCGGCAGGCAGCCAACGAAGGAATGAGGCCGGATTGGCCCATCCGTCCTAAAGCTCCGCCTACTGGTGGGGCCTAAGGCGCGTGGGCCAATCAGAATAGGCCCTGGAGCCTTAGGTCCCACCTGGGGGCGCGGCCTGAGGCACATGGTCGGGTTTGGCCCATGTGCCTCAGGCCGCGCCCCCAGGTGGGACCTAAGGCTCCAGGGCCTATTCTGATTGGCCCACGCGCCTTAGGCCCCACCAGTAGGCGGAGCTTTAGGACGGATGGGCCAATCCGGCCTCATTCCTTCGTTGGCTGCCTGCCGGACAGGCGGGTTTGGCTCCCGTCTGTCCGGCCAACTTCCAAAGGTACGGGGAAGGGGGGTGGGGGGGGTCGTGGGGGTCGGCCAGGGGGGTCGCGGGTCGGCTGGAGGGGAGGGGGGTTTGCGTCGAGGGCAGGAGGGCCTGGGATCCCTCCTGCCCGTAATGTAGTGCGGGGTGGGGTTAGGGGGTCGCCGTGGCCAGGAGGGTTTGGGCTCCCTCCTGGCCCGATATTGTTGGGGAGTCGGCGGTCCTTCGGGGTGAGGGTGCGAGTGGTCCTGCCGGGGGGGGGGGATGTATCGGACGTCGGGGAGTCGGCCGGGCAAGAGGGCTTGGGCTCCCTCTTGCTCCGATCGTGGGTGCGGGTGGGAGCGCGTGCGAGCGGTCGTTCGGGGTGGGGGTGCGAGCGGTCCTGCTGGGGGGGTGAATCGGACGTCGGGCGGGGTGGGAACTATGTTTAAAAACTTTTCTATACCGCGCTCAGGCATATAACGCGCGAGGGGTATGCGCGGTACGTAAAATCACGTATAACGCGCGCGTTATATCCGCGAAAATACGGTATTCCAGATGAGGTCTCACCATGGTTCTGTACAAAGGCATAATGACCTCGGGCTTCCGACTAATGAAACTTCTACAGATACAACCCAGCATTTGTCTAGCCTTGGATGAAGCCTTCTCCACTTGATTGGCAGTTTTCATGTCTTCACTGATAATCACTCCTAAATCCCGTTCTGCCGTAGTCCTAGCCAAGGTCTCTCCATTCAAGGTTTAAGTTCTGCACGGATTTTTGTTGCCAAGGTGCATGATCTTACATTTTTTAGCGTTGAATCCCAGTTGCCAGGTCGAGGACCAATGCTCTAACAAAAGCAGGTTCTGCGTCATACTGTTGGACAAATTGCTGTGACTTACTATGTTACATAGTTTGGCGTCATCGGCGAATAATGTTAGTTTCCCTTGAAGCTCTTGAGTCAGGTCTCCTACGAATATGTTGAAAAGGATCGGGCCCAAGACCAAGCCCTGTGGCACTCCACTGGTCACCTCCGACGTTTTAGAGAGGGTACCGTTAACCACCACCCTCTGAAGGCTACCACTTAGCCAGTCACTGACCCATGAAGTTAGTGTTTCTCCTAATCCCATTGATTTCATCTTGCTCAATAACCTGCGGTGTGGGACGCTATCAAAAGCTTTACTGAAGTCCAAGTACACGATGTCCAGGGACTCTCCAAAATCCAGCTTTCTTGTTACCCAGTCAAAGAAGCTGATAAGATTAGATTGGCAGGACCTACCCTTGGTGAATCCATGTTGGTGGTGATCACGTAGCTTCTCCACGTTCAGGATCGTGTCCAATTTGAGTTTGATTAGTGTTTCCATGAGTTTACTCATTATCGATGTGAGACTTACTGGTCTGTAATTCGCAGCCTCTGCTCTACAACCCTTTTTGTGCAGAGGAACGACGTTAGCTGTTTTCCAGTCCAAGGGGACTCTTCCTGTACTCAGGGAGAGATTGAAGAGCACGGATAACAGTTCCGCTAGGATCACACAGCTCTCTGAGCACTCTGGGGTGTAGATTGTCCAGTCCCATGGTTTGTCCGCTTTGAGTTTTGATAGTTCGCCGTAGACGTCGCAGGGTGTAAATTCGAAATTCCAAAACAGGTCTTCCGAGCTTGGTTTTGCCTGCAACTGTGGACCGGACCCCGTCACCTCGCAGGTGAAGACTGAGCAGAAGTATTCGTTTAGTAGTTCGGCTTTATCTGAATTTGATTCTACGTAATTCCAGTCTGGTTTTCGAAGGTGTACTATCCCATCTGTGTTTCTTTTTCTGTTACTAATATACCTGAAGAAGGATTTGTCCCCCTTCTTAATTTTCTTTGCTAGATTTTCTTCTACACGAAGCTTGGCCTCTCTGACTGCCATTTTGACAGCTGTAGACCTGGCCATATAATCTATTTTAGCCTCTCTTGTCTCTGATTGTTTGTAGGAAATAAATGCTCTTTTCTTTGCTTTAATGAGGTCCAAAATCTCTGCGGTAAACCATTGTGGTCTATTGTTTCTTCGCCGTTTACTTACTGATTTTATGTAGCGGCATGTTGCTACGTGTAGGGTAGATTTCAGGGTTGACCACATAGCCTCCACATTATCAGTTACAGCTTGGTTTTTCAGTGCTCGATAGACGAAATCACCCATGCGTTTGAAGTCAGTGCCTCGAAAGTTGAGTACTTTTGTTGTCGTGCTTGATCTGGTGAAGCCTTTCCTGAGGTTGAACCATACCATGTTATGGTCGCTGGAGGCTAGCTTATCACCCATCGAAACCTCTGAGATGCTTTCTCCGTTGTTTATGGCCAATCAGGGACATCCTTAGATTCCTCCCTAAGGAAGTCCCTGATTGGCTGAAGCGCCCCAGGCCTTTCCCAAGGCGCCCAAGGAGCCTCAGCCAATCAGGGCCATAGGCCCCTCCCTGTGCATCAGATGATGCGCTGGGGCATGGCCTAAGGCCGCTATTGCATAGCGGCTGGCAGCAGCAGGACTTTGCGCTTCCTCTTGCTCCCGAAGAGGATCGAGGCCTAAGGAGCAGGTGGGACCGGGCACCCCTTCTGCTCCCAAAGATGGATCCTCGGGGCCTAAGGAGCAGGAGGGACCGGGCACCCCTCCTGCTCCCAACATTTGTAAGGTACACGAGACAGGTGGGCAGGGCCAGGCCTGGGGTGGGCCGGTCATGCATCCCGTGGGGCCAGTTGGGGTGCAGTGGTTGAGCCGGTGGGGCCTGTGGCAGGAGCGAGGCCAACGGAGCAGGAAGGACTGAGCACCCCTACGGGGGGGGGGGGGGGTGGAAGGGGTTGGGTCGGTGGGTGGGCTATTCTCTCAAGCTCCCCTGACTTTCCTGCTCTCTGCCACCGTTCCTCTCAGTGCAGCCCCACTTTAAAATCATGGGCTTGCACTGCAGAGAAGGGCAGCAGAGAGCAGGAGAGTCGGGGGAGCCAGCATCGGGATGAGTAGATCTGGGCAGAGCCCTGACAGCAGTGACAGGAGGCTGCTTCTCCTGTCACTACTGTCAGGGTCTGCGTATGAGCAGGGATCACACATTTACGATCCCTGCTCGCAAATGGGGGCGTTCATCTGATTGCCCCCATTTGAATATGACTGGTTTGTGAATCAGTCGGACCTGCCCGAATCAGAAAAGGATTGTTCCGATTCGGAAAGGTTAGTGAATCTAGCCCAAGGTCGTTTCTTGGGAAGATTGGAGAAGACATGACAACATTGGAGCTCAAGTCGTCTTTTGTCAGCTCAGTCCTTGAACGTGCCTCTGGGTGATTTTGCCCTTTTCCAAACCTGAGCTGTTCTGTGAAGGAGGTTTTTTTTTGACAGTGAAAGTATTTAAAGTAGTTTTGATTTGTAACTTTTGGTTCTATACTGCTACATTAGTCTGAGGCTTCTTCTCCCTCTTTTTGGGTGCCTGCTGGGTTTGAAGAGGGGGGTACCTCGGTGTCACGATCACACAACATTGTGACTCATTATATGAACATATTATTTGTTGTGTGTCCTCGTATAATTTATTTAAACATCTCTATCAAATCTCCCCTCTCCTGCCTTTCTGTAAAATATACATATTGAGATCTTTAAGTCTGTCCCCATACACCTTATGACAAAGACCACACACCATTTTAGTAGTCTTCCTCTGGAATGACCCTATCCTTTTTTATAACTTTTTGAAGGTGCGGTCTCCAGAATTGTATACAATATTCTAAATGAGGTCTCACCAGAGTCTTATACAGAGGCATCAATATCTCCTTTTCCATACTGGCCAAACCTCTTCCTATGCACCCTAGCATCCTTTATCTTTACAGTCCGTTCTCATTATTCACAGTAGTACAGTTCCCAAAAATGTCTGCAAACTGCAAAATTGCGAACAACAAAACACGTCTATAGGAAAATAGAGGTTTAAGTTCCAGCAGTATATTATGTCTCAGAATTGTGGAAAACGAACAGTGGATCCAATGGGGATATTACTAGTTCATCCAGAATGACATTTATTACACTAGAAAACCCTAAAGCTTTTGCACACTTATTCACCATAATCCAGATCATATTACAATCAATCTGTAACAAGTAAGAAAATATTTAGGCTTACCTGTGAACTGTGCACAGCAGATATCTGATGCCGCTGGAGAAAAACTGAGAAAAGAAGGGACCATCCTACAATGCTCACTCAAGGCTACCTGTAGCTCAGTAAGCTGGTCTAAAAGAAACAATGTTAGAATTAAGGACTAAAATGACAGAAAATATTTAACATATACAAAATGTCTCAACCACTGAAATTGGTAAATTGTCTAAATGGATGTATTCGGTAAGTGTTTAAAGGTCCCAACTCAGTGTCTGGCTAGGAATGAGAAATGGAATAATCTGATCTCCCTTGGATCCTCCCAGACCAGTCCAGATGATATGAATAGGTTCTGTCTACATGCCAGAAGATGACAGGGAACATTTATGAACCCTGTCCTATATGATCCTCAGGTTTTTCCTATAAACAAGCAAATGTAAATCTTCCCCAGCAACTAGAAACACCTACAAACCCCAGAGAGATCCCAATAAAGGTGAAAGCAAAACAAAATTGTAGGACTATGCCTATACTACCATTTTTAGGCTTTTGGGCCTAGTGATGCCACGAATCAATTTTACTACTGCCAGCACATCTTGGAATGCTACATGCTGCATATCTGTTAGCCAGGCCACCTACCTAACAGGGCAACTCACTGCCAAAGGAATGCGAGAAAAGAGTCTCCAACTTAGGGCTGTTAACAGCCAATGCCCAGAATCTTTATCTCTAGGACAATTTATTTTGATATTGGACAGACTCTGCTTAATGTATGGTATTTGACCAGCAAATGCTTTGGTAACTGAGACACCGATTGGCCAGAGACATCAGTGGTGGAAAGAAGAAAGGACAAAGGGCTTGGTAAATATTGAGACATAATTCGTGAGGAGTGGTGGAGGTAACATCAAGTTGTATACTAGAGTTGTAGACTGTTAGATTGATGTGCCTTCCTGGGCTGTCCTGAAACAGGTTCCAGGGAGCAGTCTCCTCATGCCTTGTTGCCCCGGAGAGGGAATGTGTAAGACTGTCCCCAGACAGCGCAAAACTTTACCTTTGGTAATCAAAGAACTGACAGCTATTGCTGGCTTGCATCATTTCAAGAACTGATCCCTGCAGCGTGTTGTAATCGTCCTGAAGCCCACTGGTCAATGGAGGAGAAAGCACAGTTACTTACCGTAACAGTTGTTATCCAGGGACAGCAGGCAGATATTCTCAACAGATGGGTGACATCACCGATGGAGCCCTGCAGCAGACAGCCTCGCAAGCAGACTTGCTTGAAGATCTTTGTAAGAGCTTACGAGTGCTGCACTGAGCATGCACAAGTGCCTTCCCGCCCGAGTCAGGGCGCACATCTCCTGTGAGGCACCTCAGTTCAGATAACTAGCTAAGAAACCAACCAGAGGAAGAGGGTGGGTTGTGAGAATATCTGCCCAGGACAAGCAGGCAGCATATTCTCAAGTGGGTGACCTCCAAACTAAGCATAATGGGATAGAGGGAGAATTGGCAAGTTAAGAAAAGAGATTTTACAAAACAGACTGGCCAAAATGGCCATCCCTTCTGGAGAAAGTATCCAGACAGTAATGAGAGGTGAAAGTATGAACCGAGGACCAAGTGGCAGCCTTGCAGATTTCATCAATAGGAGTTGATCTGAGGAAAGCTACAGACGCCGCCATTGTTCTAACTCTGTGGCCCGTGACTCGACCCTGCAGGGGGAGCTCCACCAGCCTGAGCATAGCAGAAAAAGATGCAAGCAGCCATCCAGTTGGATATGGTTTGCTTCGAGACAGGATGCCCCAACTTATTTGGATCCAAGGAGATGAAAACTTGTGGGGCTGTTCTGTGAGGTTGCATGTAGAAAGCCAAGGCACGCTTAGAGTCCAAAGTATGAAGCGCCACTTCTCCAGGGTGAGAATGAGGCTTTGGAAAAAATACTGGAAGAACAATAGATTGATTGATGTGAAATTCTGAAACAACTTTAGGCAAGAATTTTGGATGAGTATGGAGGACCACTTTGTCATGGTGGAAAACTGTGAAAGGTAGATCCACAACCAAGGCTTGTAACTCACTGACTCTTCGAGCAGACGTGAGGGCAATCAGAAAAACCACTTTCCAAGTAATATACTTGAGATGAGCCTTATCAATTGGTTCAAATGGAGGCTTCATCAATTGAGCCAGGACAACATTGAGATCCCAGACCACTGGAGGTGATTTGAGCGGTGGATGTACATTAAAAAGTCCTTTCATGAACCGGGAAACCACAGGATGTGCAGACAGGGGTTTCCCATCAAGAGGCTGATGGAAAGCAGCAATCGCACTGAGATGATTTGGATAGATGTAGACTTGAGGCCAGATTGTGATAAGTGAAGTAAATAATCCAAAACAGAAGCCAAGGAGGTAGACATTGGCTCCATTTGGCGAGTAGAACACCAAGCAGAAAATCTAGTCCATTTCTGGCCATAACAATGCCTAGTGGACGGCTTTCTGGAAGCCACTAAAATGTCCTGTACAGATTGAGAAAACTGCAGAGTCAGTTAGGTTGAAAGGTACCAAGCTGTTAAGTGTAGAGACTGCAGATTGGGATGAAGTAAGGATCCCTGATTCTGAGTGTGGCCTCACCATGGTTCTGTACAACGGCATCATAACTTCAGGTCTCCTGCTGACGAAACTTCTGCGGATACACCCCAATATTTGTCTTGCCTTGGAGGAAGCCTTCTCCACTTGATTGGCAACTTTCATGTCTTCGCTAATGATCACTCCTAGATCACGTTCCTCCGTGGTCCTAACCAAGGTCTCACCATTTAGTACATAAGTTCTACGCGTGTTTCTCTTGCCCAAGTGCATTATCTTGCATTTTTTATCATTGAAGCCTAGCTGCCAATTATTTGACCATTGTTCCAGCAGCAGTAGGTCGTGTGTCATATTATCAGGTAATAAGCTTTTGCCTACTATGTTACAAAGTTTGGCGTCGTCGGCGAACAGTGATACCCTTCCTCTAAGTCCTTGCGTCATATCTCTTATGAATAAGTTGAATAGAATCGGGCCCAGGACCGATCCCTGCGGCACTCCACTGATCACGTCCGACGCTTCAGATGGGGTACCGTTCACCACCACCTTCTGAAGTCTGCCGCTCAGCCAATCCCCAATCCATGTAGTTAGAATGTCTCCTAATCCTATCGATTTTAGCTTGTTCAGTAATCTTCGATGAGGGACGCTATCAAATGCTTTGCTGAAGTCCAAATATACCACGTCCAGTGACTCTCCGGCGTCCAGTTGTCTAGTAACCCAGTCAAAAAAGCTAATCAGGTTAGATTGGCATGATCTACCCTGGGTGAACCCGTGTTGGTGTGGATCACGTAGTTTTTCTTCATCTAGGATTGTGTCAATATGCTGTTTGATCAGTGTTTCTATGAGTTTACACACTATAGACGTGAGACTCACTGGTCTGTAGTTTGCTGTCTCTGTCCTGCAGCCCTTTTTGTGGAGTGGGATTACATTGGCGGTTTTCCAGTCCAAGGGGACCCTTCCTGTGCTTAGGGAAAGATTGAAAAGAACAGATAATGGTTCTGCCAGGACTTCTCTTAACTCCCTGAGCATTCTGGGGTGTAGTTTATCCGGTCCCATTGCTTTGTTTACTTTGAGTCTTGATAGTTCGTTGTAGACGCTACTGGGCGTAAATTCGAAATCTTGAAACGGGTCTTTCCGGTTATCTCCCGTCTGAAGCTGAGGACCAGCTCCCGGTGCTTCACGAGTGAATACTGAACAGAAGTATTGGTTTAGTAATTCTGCCTTCTCAGAGTCTGATTCTGCAAATTTACCGTCCGATTGCTTCAAGCGTACTATCCCATCTTTGTTTCTTTTCCTGTCACTGATATAGTTGAAGAAAGATTTATCCCCTTTCTTAATTTTCCGTGCTAGCTCTTCCTCCATTCGGAGTTTGGCCTCTCTGACGCACAGGAGACGCGCGCCCTGACTCGGGCGGGAAGGCACTCAGGCATACACAGTGCAACACTTGCAAGCTCTTACAAAGATCTTCAAGCAAGTCTGCTTGCGAGGCTGTCCGCTGCGGGGCTCCGTCGGTGACGTCACACACCTGTTGAGAATATGGTGCCTGCTTATCCTGGGATAACAGTCAAGTCACCCCCTTCAAAAACATACCAAGCTCACCACTTCAGTTATGGAGGGTCTGGCAACAGAACAGTTCATGGATTATTTGGATCGTTTTGACATAAAGCATTTTCTCAATTTGGATTCCGTTTTGAGCATTATACAGAGACATTAACATTGTAAGGAAATAAAATTATATTTGGGCAACGGGTCTTTCAAGTGCATTTGATCTAATAGATCATAGAGTACTTCTTAATATTTTAAACATAGGATTAGTTGGAAATGTACTGACTTGGTTTCAAAGGTTTCTGACATTCAGATCTTATAGAAGCCAGATGCAAGAAGTCCTAAGTTCCCTCTCTTAAAATCATTAGCACACGTCGACAATATATTTTTTCCGTCACAGCACTACAAACGTGGAATTTCTTGCCCATTCATCTAAGAGAAGAACGTCTTATAAACAGATTTAAGAGCCAGTTAAAGTGCTTTCGTTTTAAAGATGCCTTTGACTGGCTAGTTTCTTAGATTTGGTCTGCTCCTTCGAATTTTATGCTGCTATTTTTATTTATCCCCTCCTGATGTTTAACCCTTTATTTGTTTCTTTCTATTAATTATTGTATTTCTTACCCTTTTTCCCCTTTTATAGTGTATGTCATGTACGTTGAGTATTGTTTGCATGTTTGTTTCCCCTTATGTACATTGCTTTGAAGTATGATTAAGTGATTAATCAAATTTTAAATAAAACTTGGAATTTCTTTTTAGATCCTAAATTCATCAAGTCGCTAGGACTCTAGCATGAGTCAATGACACTTAATTAGTACGATGGAAACGAAAAGACTGGATGTAGATGTTCTGAAAGATGATTTATTATTCGCTCTTCACAGTAAAATCATAAAAACACAAATACAAGTCTAAAAATATAATACATATGTGATTGTCCAGCTGAGAAAAAAATTAGAGATGGCAGGCTATCACGCGTTTATTTATGTTGATAATACTACTGTTCTGTTTCAATTGGATGGCATGTTACAAGATATTAATCTGAAAATTTCAGTGTTTTCATCTGATTATAGATTGGATGAGTGCTTCTTAGTGCTTGTAAACTGAACAAAGATAAAACCACATTTTTACTAATTGGTTCTAAAGACATTCAAGGGAAAGGTTTACCGTATTTCCCCACACCTAGGCCGCCCCCATGTATAAGCTGCAGGAAATGTCGATTTAGGTTTTTAAAAATTCTGTCCCATGTTACTTACCGCGGCTTATCTAAGAGTTTTAAAAACCTAAATCGGCCTATACAATGAGGCGGCCTACACCGGTGCATAAAGGCAATTTCATTTCTCATGTTCTTCGAGGTAGTGTATAAATTCATTGAAGTCCAGCTGTCTATCTCTATTTGTGTAACCAGCTTTAACTATTTTCTGGTTGGCTTCCTTCTCCAGCGTCATTCCCATGCTCTGCAAGCCTCCTGCAGCTCGGCAATGTCCACTTTGTCATCCTGATTCTTGTCCAAGTAGTTGAAGAGGTCAGTGTCCAGGATGTCTAGTAAAACGTTTGATTATCCCTGCAGGATGACAATCTAGATCAGCCCACTTCCCACCCACATACTGCCCTAACCACTCCTCCAGATAAGGCCCTTTCAGCTCTGGATGCACAGCGGTATTCAGAGGCACAAAAGTCCCACGACATGTCCATGAAGTCAGTTTGATTATCGGCACTTGCATACTTTTAGGTTTACCAAGTGCCGAACTGGGTGGATTTTTAAACGTGTTTAAGTTTTGATTATGAGCCCCAGAGTGTTCAACATCCTTAACTCCTACAATTTCTAAGGTGTATCAAAAGGAATTAAACTTTTAATTAAGAGTATTTTTTAGTGTGCTCAGAGACCCAGAGCCAGCAAAAATGTTACTAGTCTCAGATGTAGGCTCAAGGTATTACCACTGCACACAAGGTTTTCTTATAATCATAGCAAAATCTCCAAAACATTCATGATTGTGGGGTGAAGCTTGTTAAATTGTTGATGAGATGTGAGGAGTTCAAATCTGAGTTCAAATAATGATGTCATCAATATATCTGAGGTGAAGTAAGAGTTCAGGAAGCATTGCTCTAAGTCAGACAAGAAAAGGATAAATTGGGTCTTACCTGCTAATTTGCTTTCCTTTAATCCCTCCAAACTGATTTAGACTAATGTATTTTTTTCACTTGAATTTGTCTGTGGCAGTAGGATGTGTTGCAACCATGCAATAGTCTTATATTGTAGCTCCTTTCCCTACTTTTCTTGATTTTATATACAACTGCTTATATGATTTGCAGTGTTGGACAGTATAATTAAGTAAAAAAAACTTGGAGAATACCTAGAACTGTTCTGCGCAGTCCCCAGGAGTCAGTATTTCCATAACAAAACAGCCTAAAGTTTCCATGTTTTCTTTCTCCCTTCTTCACTCTTTTTAAACTCTCTTTCTGTCCCTGCTTCAGCAAAGGACTCTCTGCTTCCTACAACAGACAATATAACCTGAGTTTTCCATGTGTGATATTTATTTTGTTGACAACCAACAATCACAACCACAGCCAAGAACCAACCAATGCATTTACAGTGCTGTTTATGCCCAACACTATAAACTCACCCATCAAACAAACAGATTAGGCAGGTATTAGATTGGTCTGGAGGGACTAAAGGAAAGCAAATTAGCAATCGGGCCTAATTTATCCTTTCATAGCATTCCTCCAGACCAATTCATACTGGTGGAATCTTGCAAGCTCCACACATAAAACAAGTCTTGAAAACTATATCCTGCCTAGCCTGAACATCCAACCTACAATGCTTCACAAAAGATTGCCAAGGAGGACCAAGCCACATCTCATGTAAGGGAACAATCAAAGACTCCACCCAAGAAGCCAATTTTCCTCCAAAAGAATGCATTTTTAGAGTCTCCAGTACTGGTCATCCCTTAATATATGCTAACAAAATAGTTTTCTTTATCCATCTAGCAAGTGTTACTTTTGAAGCTGACCCCACTTCTGATCTCCAAATCAGGACAAATGATCTGACCAGCAAGTAGCCTCCATTCAGCACAGATGCTCCAACAAGACCTTCCTGACATCCAGTCTCTAAGCACTGCAAAACAAGAGCCATTGGATCCTCCCAGCACCAGCAATGCAATGCTCTGATCAACATGAAATGTTGATGCCAGGGTCCACTGGCAGTTTTTGGATAAGGTGTTGGATAAAGTAAGCATAGGGGAAGCATTTAAGAGGTGGATACATGGCCTTTATTCAGTGCCAAAGGCTCCGGAGTGGGGTGGGGAAGAGATTATAAGACAAGTGGTATAGATTATCATCTCACTTCGGGCACAACACTGAAAGCAAATCCAAGTCCACTGTTCTAACCATTTGGCAGTGAGAATTGGAAATTCCCACTTTTGCAGTTTTGAGTAGATAGTGGTGCTGTTGGTGTCTTCTTCCACATGCGGCTCACTTGGGTCTTCTTTCACATGCAACTCAGTTGGGTTTTCAGATTTCCCCAATGAATATGCATGAGATCTATTTACATGCACTGCTTTCATTGTATGCTAATAAATCTTATGAATATTCATTGGAGAAATTCTGGAAAAACCAACTGGATTGCGGACCTCAAGGCCCAACTTTGACACCTGTGTACTAGTACATGTTTGGGTGCTTGTCCCTTCAAGACAGAGAGCTGCCAGAAGCAGGAGAATGAAGCCTGCTCAGCAGTATGAGTCCTAAACTTTTTTCCCGCCCTGACTTAGGAGGCATCACTTAGAGCTCCTTAAAGGCAGGATCAGGTTTCATGATGGGCAGAGCAGGAGCAGGAACGAGAGCTGGAGAGGAAACACAAGCAGGGAGCAGAGCACGAGAGAGGCAATGGAGAATGCAGGCTGGAAAGCAGCTGGAGTTTTCTCCCAAGGCTTACAACTCAGACTGGGTAATGCAGGAGATGGATGTAGCTTCACCTAACCCAGATGCAGGTTTGCCTTCACTTCCAGAGGCTATGAAAATTGTAGAAAGTTTGCCTTAAGGCTGTGAATACTCTGAGGCTATGCAGATCAACTAAACCAGTGTGAGTTTGTGCATTACTCTGCCTAATGGTGCTGGGTTGGCTGCATAAAGAATTGTGTGTTTTTTTCTGGAATAACCAATGCTCCCTTGCTTACCTGAATACTGAGAAGTTGTATTTTTCCATATGCTCTGAAATTATAGTATTTTGTAAAAGGCTTATTTTGAAAGGAATAAGTTTGAATCAGTTTTGGTTTGAAGCGGCTTTTTTTCCTTTTGCCATTTGCTATAATCAGTGTGCTCCGTCCAGCTGGGGCAGCTCTAAGTTGCCACAGAGACAAGAGGGAAATTAAGATCTGCAGGCTTGCTGCTGCATTTACCCCTAGCACTGTTAAAGTCTTTTTTTCTCTGAGTTCGCTGTATGAGAAGTACTTGGTGTTTTCAAGAACTGTTCAGAAACCATAGCTCCAGTAGTACTGCTGAAATTGATGAACTGTTTGAATCACTCTTATGATAAGAACTGTGGCTGAAGCCTTGCGCACACATTTTTTCCTGCTGTGTGTGAGTGTTAATGCGAAGAATTGGCAGAGACTGTCATTGCCATACTGATCATAGTCCAGCTCAGGAACAACCTTACCCTGGTACAACAACCAGGAATACATTTATTTTTGTGAAGTATTTATTTTTGATTAACAGAACTCATTTTGTTTTCCCTTTTGACAGTCCCAGTGAAGTTAACTGGGCCAGTTTTGTCAAGCCTTAGTTCAAAGACTGTAATTCAAACTGACCAGTTTATTGAAACTGAATTGTTTTCTTTTTGGTACTAATGAAAGAGATCTGTGCTATGTGCCAGGAACATGATGCTGATTTGAAACTTAATTTGGCCGGTGGCCTAAATAAACCTTTTGTTCCTTTGGACATTCTGACTTGTAGCTGGATCATTGAGAGGAAAAGTCTTTACTTACCTATGTATGCACTTCTAGGCAGGGGCCTAGCACCTTTTCAAGTCCTGAAGGGATCATCTAGTTAGAGGACATGCTGGGGTGTTGTCTCAGCCAAAGCGCGCTGAGGGAGTTAGGTACCTAGGTGTGACAATATATGGTGTGCTAATTAACATATAAGTATAGCTGCAGTTCAGTATATCTGTTTGGCCTAGTGTGGCATGTAGGAGACTGTAGTGTGCTGCTTGAAGGGACCCTTTTGCTTTTCCTTTGTGTAAAACTTGACAAAGGGAAGGGCAGAGGTATAAATAAATATAAAAAGGAATGTCAGCCCGGGCATTGCTAGGAGGGAGACCTGAACTCCTCTGGGTATTTTCCTAGATGCAGAAAAGCCCCCTTTCCTCCACTCTGTACTCAACTGGGTGACTTGGGCTCCAGATGCCAGCCCATGCTTGATGGTGCTCTATATAGTATAAGGCAGGGTTTACAAGCGTTTGTTCAGCCTCCATCTGCTGGTAAGAGGGGAAATACCCATTCATCTAGACTGGTCTAGTGGACAATAAGGAAGAATTAATCTATTAAAAACATTACTTTAAATGTATTTAAGTAATTATTTTAATTCATAAAGAATCTCTCATCTTGTCACAAACTTTAAAATTGTGGTAACTTTTTTATAAAGCAACTTCATATCACTAAACATCAAGGAATATTCACTCTGCAAAGAGGAGCAATCTTTCCTTGCAACTTTCTACCTAGACAAAAGAAATTCATTTACGTGCACTTTGTAGCTGCTGGCAAAAAAATTCCTCTGGTCTTTTAAATTCAGCAACAACAGCAGGAAACTCATCTCCCATGCTTGGGGAAATCACTTTAGGGACCAGCAACCTTTGGTCTTCGTTAAGTTCTTTCTTGCTTTCTGTTCTCTTTTCTTTGATGTGCTTCAGAGATACATCCAAAATGGGACCTATGCAACGAATGCATTGTAATTACCGTTTTAGCTGGGTTTATCTTTACACTATCAGAAGCAAGCACAAGGCAAACTGAACATAGCTACGTCTGTAGACAGGAAAAGTAAAGGATTGGCACAGTTCAAACTTGTGCAACTGGTGTGCTACATATTGCACATTCACTATTTAAACAAACTGTAAAAATAAAAGGTGACTATTTGAAGATAAAGCTTACTCCCCTTCTGATCTCATTCATCTGAAAGCCAATTACCAAAGATAGAATGAGGATCTGTATATGCCTTCTCTGTCTTACCACATTTGACTGTTCATTTTCCTCTTCCTACTGCAACACTGCTTCTGCCTCCTTGTCACTTGCACCGACACTGCACACTTGTGTACCTGCTAAACCCCGACACTCAGATCCCATTAGAGAATACCTAGATGCATTTTATAAATCTGCTCTGGCTGATTCCTTCATACTGAAGTATTTTAAAAAGCATTACAGACAAGAATAAGTTAATTCCTTCAGATATGTTTTTTCTTTATAAGTCCAGAAGTTGTGGTCATACTTGCTTAACTCATTTGATCTTTGATCTTTAACGCAACACAATAGTGTGATCTGCCATCTATTATCTAAAGCATTTGCTACTGGTAATTAAAATATCTGTACGAGGTCTGTTCAAAAAGTTCAAGGACTGATTTTATAAAAACGTATTAAACAATCTTACAACTTATTCCATTGGGCCCCTTCAAAGTACTCCTCCTTCCCTATATATACACTTTTCCAAACATTATTTCCACTTCTGGAAATGATTCTTAAACGCATCTTCAGGAATCACCAAAAATTGATGCGTTGAATTGCTTTATGGAATCGAATCACTTTGCTTTCAGCGTGGATTTAAGTTTAAGAAACAAGAAGTCAGCAGGGGCCAAGTAAGGAGGATAAGATGGCTGGGGAAGAACTGTCATTGTGTATTTTGCGATTGTTCTTCTGGTCTGTCATCAACCGTGGAACAAACTGCCACAACGCGAGACATCCCCAACTTCTCTGTTAGAAAGTTGTGCCATGAACCAATGGAGATGTTGCATTCCTCTGTCAATTCTCTAACAGTTAATCGCCGATTAGCGCGCACAAGAACCCTCACTTGATCAACATGATCAGTTGATGTCGATGGTCTTCCAGTTCGTGAATCATCTTCCACTGATTCACGACTACTTTTGAAGCGTGAATACAATTCAAAACACTTTCCACAACTCATGACATGTTCCCCATAAGCACTTTCAACATTTCATAAGTATCTATAGTGGGCTTACCCAATTTAAAACAGAACTTTATGCTATAGCACTGCTCATTAAGATTACACATGATGAAAAATAGTCGATCATGAAAACAAACTTTCATAAAATTGCTGTAGCTCAGAGATGAAAACAGATATCAACAAATGGAAAAAAGGAGGTTACCCTTGAGGTTTCAAGCTACTCAATGCTGCCTAGCACGTCTCAAAAGAACTTCTCACTGGTGCGCAATTCAAACTGTCCTGGAACTTTTGAACAGACCTTGCACACTGAGTGCAAGTTTTCCAACTCTCTCTTCACTTAAATATCTATTATGCCTGTGATAGTGCGATACACAGAACATTCTGGCACTTACCAGTCTTCAGACTGATTTTCTTATTACTTTCTGCGTAACCCATTTCCAGAAGCAACTGATCCAGGTGCTTCCCTGCAATGCAAAGATACCATCAAGATAAGAGAAATGTTTCAGCATTTTTCCATCCTCTTACTGTGTGCTTCCAAGTCCTTCTGCTTCCTGACTGAAATGGAACCTGCCCTAAACTTGTACTGTGCCAGAATGGCAGTCAACAAGACAGTAATTCTTAGAGGCAACAGGGTAAATAATCAAGCAATTCAAAATTCCTTGTTCAACTTGTTGACATACAAGTGCCCAGTACACAAAAGCAGACATAGTGCAAAAGCCAGCACAGAAAAACACAAAAAAAGAACAGAAAAGGAAAAAGGCAGGGAATATACCTCATAACTAAACAAACCCTTTGAGAAAGTTTCAACAACAGGGACAACAGTAAGTGCTATCCCAGGCTCAGTACTTTCCACTGACAAAGCATACACTGCAAATGAAATTTAAAAAGCCAAACACGGGGAACCCCCCCCCCCCCCACAATAACTCTACCACAAAAATGTGAATGGTCACAGTATGACAAATGGAATCACTAAGTCAGAGAGAATGCAAGAAACAAAACAGGACTGGAAGGAATGGTCTAAAATACAACATAACGTATAAAGCAGAAAGTAGGAGAGCTGGGAGAAAAAAAAACAAAAACATACCAACAACTAATGGATCCTATCTGAAAGCTAACAGGGAACTACTGAAGGAAAAGAAAGAGATCTTGATGCTACATAGTAACAGAGTAAATGATGGCAGATAAAGTCCTGAACGGTTCATCCAGTCTGCCCATCAGTTATACCCTTTACAAATACATGATTAAATTAATTTGTCTCCTTTGATATTTCAGGGTCATAAGACTATAAGCTCACTCCAGCCTATCCAACCATCCTGTTTGCAGGATATCTACCATAAAGTCTAGCTTGGACACTTTGCAGGAATATGATTCCATTGTGATCAGTAAGGAGGGCGGCACTGTGATACTGAACAAAGAATACTATCTTCAGGAAGCGTATGCCCAGTTAAGCAACAATGCCACTTATATTGAATTGGATGCTGACCCCTCCGATGACAATTTTTCCATTCTATTGATGATTTTGAATGCTGGATGGTTTTCTCACCAATGTGGAATACAAGTATTTGACTTTCCAGAAGTTTAAGGTGCCTGTCATTTATTTCTTACCGAAGGTGCACAAGGATTTCATTTATCCTTCTGGCAGACCGATTGTGTCTGCCCGGGGTTCTCTTCTGCAAATATGTTGATTTTTTTTTTAACTGCCTGATCCCTTTTATCCTTTCTTTCCTACAAGATACTACCCGTTTTTTGGATGTTCTAGTTGTTCTAGATCAGTAGTCTCAAACTTGCGGCCCGCCAGGTACCATTTTGAGGCCCTCGTTATGTCTATCATAATCAAATGTAAAATAAAACAGTTTCTTGATCATATGTCTCTAGCTATAAATGATAATATGTTTTAGCCAAAAGGAAAGATTTAGAAACTATAAAGAGTTTTACCTCATGCAAAATTGTCATTTCTTTAATAAGACATTAACTATTTTTTTCTGAGGCCCTCCAAGTACCTACAAATCAGAAATGTGGCCCTGCAAAGGGTTTGAGTTTGAGACCACTGTTCTAGATGAAGTTGTTGCAGGTGTTTAGAGCCTGTGGTTTTAACCCGCTTAAGCACACAGCCTAGGGCAGTGATGGCTAACCTTTTTGAGCCCGAGTGCCCAAACTGCCGCACAAAACCAAAGAATTTCCTCAAAGTGCCAGCACGTCAATTAAACTTTAATAACAAGATTTTAGTATCTAAAAACTCTTTATAAAGTTGCCTGAACTATGTAACATCATTTTTAAAGGTTGGAATCTTTGTATTGTCAGAGAATCAATTTGATTCACAATCCTTTGGTTTTCATTTCAATTTATTGGCAATTTATAATGTTTTAATGATTTCATTCAATTTAATGAATTTAGGAAGAATTTGATTCAGTTACACAATATATTTTAAATGTATTATTCACATAACATGTCAAATGTATGCTGAGTAAAAAAAAAGATAAACTTCTTAAAACTGTTAACTGTGTCAAGACTCGGTGTGTATTCCCAAAGAGTCTATACATGTTTTTTTGTAAAATTTACAATCAAATTAGAAAATAGTTAAATCATTACATTTCTAATAATATGATGTAAAGAAAACAAAAGAGCTTTCAATTAAACCAACCGTTTTTATTGGAAATTCCAGATTGGAATACAACAGGGCCATGTAAAGTCCCTTTTTTAAATAACATCTTTAAATAATATTTAAATAACTTAGAAAGTGTCTTAACTGCAAACTGAAAACACTGCTTCATGTAAACATATGCATTGGGCATGCTCTGAAAAAAATTAATGTGATTTTTGTTGTTGCATGCATGCTGATAACTTGTCAATCCTTGGCTCATAGTGCGTTAATTTCAGAGCAACACATGCAGCACTCATGTCATCCGTTAATCTGTTTCTAGCATCAGATTTTATATGATTCAAAGCCGAAAACAGCTGCTCACAAGCATAGGATGACCCAAACAAAGTAAGAAGAGCAATCCCAAGTGCTTTCATGGACTTAAAATTGTCTGGCAGAGAATTCCAAGCTTTTAGGATTTCATTTTCAGAACTGCTAGCAGTGATTTCATTTGTCACCCTTTCACACTCAATACGTTCAATACGCAGGTCATTGAATTTACTTTTCCAGATAGAGCTTTCTTGAAATTCCAGTAGCTCCATTTCCAAATTTTGAATATCCAACCACTGTAAGCAGGAAAGATCAAGATCTTCAAATGTGGACTTTTCTGGGGAAGTTATAAATGAAAGGGTTGTCTCCATCTTACAGAACTGAGAAAATCTTTTACTAAAATTCTCCTTTGCTTCGGCTACAATGGTGGAATATGCTTTGGCTACAATGGTGGAATATGCTTTGTGGATTTCCTGGTGTTTTTTATGACTGTCCACAAATGTTGTAGAATTATCCAAATGTATTTTTAGGTTGGGAAAATATTTTAGCTGTCCACTCTCAAGGTCTTTTTCAAAAACATGCAATTTTCTCTCAAAAGCTTTGATGTCACTAAACATGCTTTCTGCTGTTTTTCCCATGCCTTGTAATTTTTTGTTTAGTACATTAAAGTGGTTAGTAAAATCTGTAAATAACATGAGGTTGGTAAGCCAGGCCATGTTGGTGAGTTGAGGATAGTCTTCCCCCTTTTCGTTCATAAATAGCCTAACTTCTTCCAAGCAGGCCACAAATCTCTCTAACACTCGTCCTCTGCTCAGCCACCGGACATTATTGTACATCAGTAAAGTGTTATATTGTGCCTGAACCTCATCAAGAAGGGCTTGAAATTGTCGAAAATTAAGAGCACGCGCCATGATGAAGTTCACCATTTTTGTTACATCTTTGAGGACATCGTCAAGTTTTTTGCTGCTTTCCTTGGCGCAGAGAACCTTCTTGATGTATTATGCAGTGAAATTGAATCAGTGGATGTTTTGCTTCCTTAGCAAAGAAATGAATGAATCCTGATGTTGTCCCCACCATGCTAGGTGCTCCATCGCTAGTAACTGAAACCACTTTTTCTGGACTTATGTCTAGTGATGAAAAAGCCTCCATCACAGCATTGTGGATATCTATCCCTTGTGTTCTTCCAGGCAAAGACAGCACTTTTACCAGCTCTTCTCTCATGATGTCACCAGTAGCATAACGCAAAATGAGCGCTAGTCTTGCATGGTTAGTACCCTGTTTCCCCGATGGTAAGACACTGTCTTATTTTTTTTGGAAGGCCAAAATATGCTCTAGGGCTTATTTTCGGGGGGATGTCTTATTTACCCATGAAGAAGACTACAGTACACAGTTATTGTTGAAAAAAAACAGAATTTTATTACGTTCGCGATAGGTACGTTCGCAATGCGTTCGTAGGAGGAAGAAAACGGTCGGCTGAAGAATCGGTCGGCCGAAAAATCGTACCGTGTATGGCCAGCTTTATCCATCATACCATATATTGTACCATTTAATGTCCCCAATGTTCTCCATCAGGGAAACACAGTAAAGAGATTATTCTGTAGTGCAGCATCAGAGGGGACTTGACAATGTGAAACCATTGTTTATATACCGTATGTATTTTAAACAGGCTTTATATACAGTAAGTGGTATTGCTCACAGCAAAAGAAACCTGTCTGCGTGTCTCACTTTTGGATGTTCTGGCCGTGAACAAACTCCTGCAGTCTCCGTTAGGGAGGGATGAGGGAAGCTGCCTGTGTTTCCTTGCGCGGAGTCACGTGCGCGCGCTGCAGTCCTGTCACTTCCTCCTCTTCACTTCATGACGAGGCGCGGCACGCAGCCATGGATGCAAATACGGTAGACGGAGGGACCACACGGAGTCACCTAGAGAGTTGCGCGGGGACAGAAATCCCACCCGTCCCCACCCGTCCCAGCCAAAGTCCCACCCGTCCCCACCCGTCCCCGTGAGGAATCCCACCCGTCCCCGTGAGGAATCCCTCCGTCCCCATCCGTCCCCGCGAGGAATCCCCTCCGTCCCCACCCGTCCCCGCGAGGAATCCCCTCCGTCCCCGCCCGTCCATATAAACTTCAGAAATTGTTATTTCATTTAATTATGCTACTGAATTAAAGGCTCTGGTAGAAACCCATTTACAAATAAGCAAAAAGACTTTATTAATTTGAAAATATTAATTGGGAAGAATACATACTTTGCAAATGGGTTTCTACCAGAGCCTCTAATGTTTATAAATTTTTATCAACACAACTAATATACTACTTTATCCTGAAGCAAAATAAAAAAAAAGAAATATAATTATTTTCCTACCTTTGTTGCCTGGTTTCTGCTTTCCTCATGTTCTCATTCAATTCCTTCCATCCACTGTCTCTCTTCCTTCTGCATCTTCCGTTTGCTCTGTTACTGTGCCTCTCCCTTTCTTCCCCCTTCCAAATTGGTCTGGCACCCATCTTCTTCTCTCCGCTCCCCCCATAGTCTGGCATCTGTCTTCTTCCCTGCCAGCGTCTTCTCCCTACTCTCTCTTCCCCATTTCCTTTCAGCGCCCTTCTCCCCCCATCTTCCCCATGTCCTGTCAGTGTCCTTCTCCCCCCTCTGTCTTCCACATGTGCTTTCAGTGTCCTTCTCCCCCCTCTGCTTCCCCATGTCCTTTCAGCATCCTTCTCCACCCCTTTGTCTTCCCCATGTGCTTTCAGCATCCTTCTCCCCCCTCTGTCTTCCATAAGTGCTTTCAGAGTCCTTCCCCCCGCCCTTCCCATGGCCTTTCAGCGTCCTTCTCCACCCCTTTGTATTCCCCATGTGCTTTCAGCGTCCTTCTCCCTCCTCTGTCTTCAAGTGCTTTCAGAGTCCTTCCCCCCCTCCTCCCGTCTTCCCCATGGCCTTTCAGCGTCCTTCTCCCCACTCCTTCTCTACCGCCCCGTGTGCAGCACAGCCGGCCAGGTCCCCTTACTTTTGTGGCACTTCCCCGACCGACTGACAACAGCCCCGGTCCGACAAACCTCCCTGCCCTTAACTGCGAATCTAAATTACCTTATTACAGCTGCTGTAAGAAGATAATTTAGATTCGCGGCTACAGGGCAGGGAGGATTGTCGGACCGGGGCTGTTGTCGGTCGGTCGGGGAAGTGTCACAAAAGTAAGGGGACCTGGCCGGCTGTGCTGCAACCGGGGCGGGGTGTGGAGGGGCGGACCGCCCCCTCCCTTGGTAGCCACTCGAACCGCGAGGCTACTCTCCTCCTTACCTGCACTGCCTGCAGCACAGAGCCAAATGGAAGTCTTCCCGACGTCAGCGCTGACGTCGGAGGGAGGGAGGGCTTTGTTAAGCCCTCCCTCCCCTCCAACGTCAGCGCTGACGTCGGGAAGACTTCCGTTTGGCTCTGTGCTGCAAGCAGAGAAGGTAGGGAGAAGAGCCGCGCGACTGAGTACATCCAGCCCCGCAGGAACCCCGCGACCCTCGGAGGCGTCCCCACAGGATCCCCGCGACCCTAGGGGCGTCCCCATGGGATCCCCGCGACCCTAGGGGCGTCCCCACGGGATCCCCGTGATCCAAAGGGTAAGCGCAGGTATCGGTGGGTGGCTTATTTGCGGGGGGGGGGGGCCTTATTTTACATTTTTTTCTAAAAAGGGGGGGCTGTCTTATTTGATGGCCCTGCCTTATCATCGGGGAAACACGGTAATATCTGTACTTTCATCCAAGCACATAGAGTAGAAGGGTGCTTTTTGTAAGTCGCAAGTAAGCTGTTGACTAACATCAGCAGCCATTCGCAGAACCCTATCTTTTGCAGTATTTCTGCTTAGCGGCATCTCAGAGATGCGCTGCACAATTTTATCCTTGTTTTGGAAATCATGGAAGAGTGAATTACTCCCAGCCAAAATTGCCTTTTTGATAAAATCTCCATCAGAGAGGGGCTTACCATGTTTTGCCATGCACAGTGAAATTTGAAAGCTGGCAACTGTAAGATGATTAGTTTTTGAAAGATAGTTGCTAAAACTAAGAGACTGGGAGTGATATTTCTTTAATTTTCCAACAAGGAACTCTTTTCTTTGAGCTAAACCAAGTTCAGCAACACTGTTATGGTTGGTCTCAAAGTGACGTTTGACACTTGATGTGCGAGACACAACACTTTCATTACACATAATACACAATGCTTTCCCACTGCGTTCAATCACTCCATATGTCTCTGTCCAGGCCTCTTGGAATGGTCTTCCACTATCTGTTTTTGCTTTTTTTGCTGTACTCATTTTCTTTGTTCAAGACTTCAAGTCTACAAAAAGATAAAATTTGTATAATAAAAAATATCTAATGAAGTGCTGTATACAAATCCGTCCCCATAAAAAAATATGTGATTGGGGAATTTTACTAATTGTAGACATCCGTTTTGGTCAAAAAATATACTGTCCGGGTGAAAACCGGACTTGTGCAACCTGAGTGTATGGGAAAAAGACTTTTATTTTTCATTATTGGAGCCTTTGTTATTTTATTATGATGTTTACAAAAGCACTGTGAAGGGCCACATATACACTTTACTGTTTTTTGCTATACTGAGTTTTCCATAAGGTACAGCGCAGAGGATTAGTGTGTTGGTTGTTCACAGAGAGCCCAGCCCTCCTCTCAGCTTACTGAACTTCTCTATGCAATCCAACAAACAAAACAAAGGAAAAAACCAAGGTCCAACTGTCTGCAGTGAAAGACAATCCAGAACAAACAAACCAAAAAAAACCAAAAAAAAACCATGCAATCATCATAAGCAGCTTTTTTATTTCTTCGAATTTAGCATGTCCCCATGGAAGATACAGAGGTTTTTACAGAGGAGCACATTATTAGACACATTAACATCCCCCCATATCCTCACCTCTCTAGCATGGGAGCACTAGAAACTGTTCCTGATTACAGATGTCACATGTGGAATCACACTACAGCCTCACTGAGTTCCTGTGACAGACTCAGTGTGAAGCTTCTCTTCCTCCCCCCACTTCTCCCTCACACACTGCCTGGCTCATAGGATACTAAGGGGAAGACAGGCAGGCTAAACATCCACTCACAGGGACTGCAGCCAGCACAGGAGGATGGGCTGCAGCCCACCGGGACAATGCCCGGTCCTCCCAATGTCCAGTCCGGCCCTGTTGCCAGGTGAGCTGCAAAGCAGACACCGGCACACTCGCCTCCCGCCGCGCCGCATATCTTAATTGCGGACTAGAGAGTTGCGCGGAGACAGAATCCCGCCAAAGTCTCACGCGTCCCCGTGAGGAATCCCTCCGTCCCCACCCGTCCCCGCGAGGAATGTCCTCCATCCCCGCCCGTCCCTATAAACTTCAGACATAGTTATTTCATTTAATTATGCTACTGAATTAAAGGCTCTGGTAGAAACCCATTTACAAATAAGCAAAAAGACTTTATTAATTTGGAAATATTAATTGGGAAGAATACACACTTTGTAAACGGGTTTCTACCAGAGCCTCTTTTGTTTATAAATTTTTATCAACACAACTAATATACTACTTTATCCTGAAGCAAAAATAAAGAAAAAAGAAATAGAATTCTTTTCCTACCTTTGTTGCCTGGTTTCTGCTTTCCTCATGTTCTCATTCAGTTCCTTCCATCCACTGTCTCTCTTCCTTCTGCGTCTTCCATTTGCTCTGTTACTGTGCCTCTCCCTTTCTCCCCCCTTCCAAATTGGTCTGGCACCCATCTTCTTCCCTCCGCTCCCCCCATAGTCTGGCATCTCTGTCTTCTTCCCTGCCAGTGTCTTCTCCCCACTCTCTCTTCCCCATTTCCTTTCAGCGTCCTTCTCCCCCCATCTCACCCATGTCCTGTCAGCGTCCTTCTCCCTCCTCTGTCTTCCCCATGGCCTTTCAGCGTCCTTCTCCACTCCCCCGTCTTCCCCATGGCCTTTCAGCGTCCTTCTCCACCCCCCCATCTTCCCCATGTCCTTTCAGTGTCCTTCTGAACCCCTTTGTCTTCCCCATGTGCTTTCAGCGTCCTTCTCCCCCCCGTCTTCCCCATGTCCTGTCAGCGTCCTTCTCCCCCTTCTGTCTTCCACAAATGCTTTCAGTGTCCTTCCCCCCCACCCCGTCTTCCCCATGGCCTTTCAACGTCCTTCTCCACCCCTTTGTCTTCCCCAGTGCTTTCAGCGTCCTTCTCCCCCCTCCTTCTCTCCCGCCTCGGGTGCAGCACAGCCGGCCAGGTCCCCTTACTTTTGTGGCACTTCCCCAACCGACTGACAACAGCCCCGGTCCGACAAACCTCCCTGCCCTTAACTGCAAATCTAAATTACCTTATTACAACTGCTGTAAGAAGGTAATTTAGATTCGCGGTTAAGGGCAGGGAGGTTTGTCGGACCAGGGCTGTTGTCGGTCGGTCGGGGAAACGCCACAAAAGTAAGGGGACCTAGCCGGCTGTGCTGCACCCGGGGTGGGGCGGGGCGGACCGCCCCCTCCCTTGATAGCCACTCGAGCCGCGAGACTACTCCTCCTTACCTACCCTGCCTGCAGCACAGAGCCGAACGGAAGTCTTCCCGACGTCAGAGCTGACGTCGGAGGGAGGGAGGGCTTTGTTTAAGCCCTCCCTCCCCTCCGACGTCAGCGCTGACGTCGGGAAGACTTCCGTTCGGCTCTGTGCTGCAAGCAGAGCAGGTAGGGAGACAAGCCGCGGGACTTAGTACATCCAGCCCCGCAGGAACCCCGCGACCTTCGGAGGCGTCCCCATGGGATCCCCGCGACCCTAGGGGGCGTCCCCACGGGATCCCCGTGACTCGTGCAGCTCTCTGTTGCGGACCTTCCCGCGTGCCAGCTGCAAGGCCTTCGCGTGCCACAGGTTCGCCATCGCTGGCCTAGGGAATAAATTTCTAGAACTAGAAACAGAAATAGTTAATGCAGACCTAGACGTAGTAGCAATATCCGAAACATGTTTCACAGACTCTCATGGGTGGGATATAACTATACCAGGATACAACCTGCTTCGACAAGACAGAGAGGGTAAGTTAGGAGGAGGGGTAGCACTTTACATCAAAGAGAACATCAAGACAACCAGGATCACGGATGTCAAGTATACTGGGGAATCCATCTGGGTGAACCTGGCCAGAGGCAGAGAAAAATGCCTGTACCTTGGTGTGGTATACAGACCTCCAAGACAACCGGAGGACAAGGACGCAGAATTAATTGAAGACATTGAGAATATCACCTTACGGGGGGACGTCGTTCTGATAGGAGACTTCAACATGCCTGATGTAGACTGGAACACACTCTCAGCGACAACTTGTGATAGCAGGAGGATATTAACGTCCATGAAGGGAGTACGGCTCAAACAAATGGTACTAGAGCCCACTAGGGCCCAGGCCATTCTGGACCTGGTACTTACGAACGGGGAAAGCGTCTCGGAGGTCTCGGTGGGAGAAACGCTAGCCACCAGTGACCATAACATGGTATGGTTTAACCTTAAGAAAGGCTTCCCTAGGTCACAAACAAAAACAAGGGTACTCAATTTCCGAGGCACTGACTTCGTACGCATGGGAGATTTTGTCCATCAGACGCTGCAGGTTCAAGAAGTAACTGATAATGTGGAAGCTATGTGGTCAACCTTGAAATTGACCCTTCATGAGGCAACTAAACGCTACATAAAATCGGTAACCAAACAGCAAAGAAAAAAGAAACCCCAATGGTTCACTGATGAGGTCTCTTACCTTGTCAAAGAGAAGAAAAAAGCATTTCTCTCATACAAACGCACGGGGAAAAAAGAAGCAAACATTGAATACAGGACAAAGTCTGCAGCGGTCAAAACAGCAGTCAGGGAGGCCAAACTTCAAATGGAAGAAACTCTAGCGAAGAACATTAAGAAAGGAGACAAATCCTTCTTCAGGTACATTAGCGACAGGAAAAAGAACAGAAACGGGATAGTACGCCTTAGAACGCCAGAAGGGAACTATGTGGAAACAGATTCCGATAAGGCCAAACTACTGAATGATTACTTCTGTTCAGTCTTCACCTGCGAGGCACCAGGGCACGGGCCACGGCTGGAAGCAAAGCAAAGCATGGAAGACCCATTTCAGAATTTTGAGTTCACACCAACTGATGTTTACAGAGAACTGTCAAGACTCAAGGTGAACAAAGCCAAGGGACCGGACAATTTGCACCCAAGAGTGCTCAGAGAGCTATGCGATGTTCTGGCGAAACCGTTAGCCATGCTCTTCAATCTCTCCCTAGGTACGGGGAGAGTCCCCCTAGACTGGAAAACAGCCAACGTTGTTCCTCTGCACAAAAAGGGTTGCAGGAGCAGAGGCTACGAATTACAGGCCAGTGAGTCTCACATCAATAGTGTGTAAACTCATGGAAACTCTACTTAAAGGTAAATTAGACACGATATTGGATGAGGGAAATCTGAGGGATCCCTGTCAACATGGATTCACTAGGGGCAGGTCATGCCAATCCAATCTTATCAGCTTCTTTGACTGGGTGACAGGAAAGCTAGACTCGGGAGAGTCTCTAGACATAGTGTACTTGGATTTCAGTAAAGCTTTTGACAGTGTCCCGCAACGTAGACTATTAAACAAGATGAAATAGATGGGGTTGGGTGAGAAACTAACTGCATGGGTCAATGATTGGCTGAGTGGAAGACTTCAGAGGGTGGTGGTCAACGGCACCCTCTCTGAGACATCGGAGGTGACTAGCGGAGTGCCGCAGGGATCAGTCCTGGGACCATCCCTTTTCAACATATTCATAAGGGACTTGACCCGGGGGCTTCAGGGTAAAGTAGCGCTGTTCGCCGACGACGCCAAACTGTGTAATATAGTAAGTGAAAGCAATCTCAAGGATAGTATGACGCAAGATCTGATCACGTTGGAAAACTGGTCCTCGACATGGCAGCTGGGCTTCAACGCTAAGAAGTGTAAGGTCATGCATCTCGGCAGCAGAAATCCATGCAGAACATACACCTTGAATGGAGTAGCACTAGAAAGGACTTCAGAAGAACGGGACTTGGGAGTAATCATCAGTGCAGACATGAAGGCTGCCAAACAAGTAGATAAGGCCTCATCCAAGGCAAGGCAAATGATGGGATGTATCAAGAGAATCTTCGTCAGCCGCAAACCTGAAGTCATAATGCCACTTTACAGATCCATGGTGAGACCTCATCTGGAATACTGTGTGCAATTCTGGAGGCCACATTACCGGAAAGATGTGCTTCGAGCCTAGTCGGTCCAGCGGATGGCCACTAGAATGGTCTCCGGACTCAAGGGTCTCTCATACGAAGAAAGTTTGGGCAAATTGCAACTCTATACTCTAGAGGAGCACAGGGAAAGGGGTGACATGATTGAGACATTTAAATACGTCACAGGTCGAGTCGAGGTGGAAAACGACATATTCGTTCCCAAGGGACCCTCGATCACAAGGGGGCACCCGCTTAAACTCAGAGGAGGGAAATTTAGTGGTGACACCAGGAAGTACTTCTTCACAGAAAGGGTGGTGGGTCATTGGAACAAACTTCCGGTGCAGGTGATCAAGGCCACCAGTGTGCTCGACTTTAAGAATAGATGGGACATCCATGTGGGATCCCTACGAGGGTCGAGCTAAGGAACTAAGTCATCAGCACTCAGACTTAATGGGGTGGGTCAGTAGAGTGGGCAGACTTGATGGGCTGTAGCCCTTTTCTGCCGTCATCTTTCTATGTTTCTAAGGCCGCAGGTTAAAACCATGGGCGTGCACTGCGGGGAAAAGTGGGAGAGTCAGGGCAGGCAGGCGATCAGGGAGGAAGGTAATCCAGGGCAGCGGGAGAGTCAGGGCTGGAGGAGGCGTTTGGGACAGCAGGAGATCGAGGCTGACAGGGCAGAGAGCAGGGAGGCAGAAGGCAGGGCAGTCGGAAAAGGCTTGAACGACTGGTCCTCGGCAGTTGCTTGTTTGTGATCGGCCAGCCCAGTCGGTTTGGAAGAGTTTTGGTGAGGTAAGTGAATCAGGCCGGAGGGAAATCAGATCACAAAAGGGTCACAATCCGATCAGTACACAATCGGTTTGCTTTGTGATCGGTTTGTGACCCCTTTGTGACCTGATTTCCCTCCAGCCCGATTCACTTACCTCACCAAAACTCTTCCAAACCGACTGGGGTGGCCGATCACAAACAAGCGACTGTTGAGGACCCGATCTCCTGCTGCCCTGAACGCCTCCTGCAGCCCCGACTCTCCCGCTGCCCTGGATCATATGCCTGCCCTGACTCTCCCACCCTTCCCCGCAGTGCACGCCCATGGTTTTAACCCGCGGGCTTAAGCGGGTTAAAACCACGGGCTCTAAACACTTGCAACAACTTCAAGTTCTTTCAAAAAGCAGTCAGCTTTTATCGCTGTCCTTTTAATAAGGTGGGATCAGCAAAGATCAATGAAATATCCAAAAATTTCCAGGAAGGAAGTCAAAAGAAAATGTTATTAGGAGCAGCATGGAAAAGCTGATTAGAAGCTTGCCATTTGTGGGAGATAGCTGGAGGTATACAGGCATAGCGCCTCACCTCCTCTTCAAGGGTGCCTAAGCTTTTCTAAAGCTAAAAAAGAGAATTTTTTTAAAAAAAATCTCTGCCGGGCCCAGAGGTCCAGCGCATGCACAGACCATCTACACATGGTCTGTGCATGTGCTGGGATCGCTATGGAGCGATCTGGTCAGGCAGTTGGGGGGCATGATTCCGATCGATTTGTGAATCAGCTCCCCAGACACGGATCTGATCCGTGCCCTTAGTGAATCTAGCCCTAAGTCCAGTATGACTCCATCCTGCATAGGTTCCATTACCAACTGTGGGAACAGTTCTCCTTGCAGAGAATCCAGGATCTCCCTACTTCTACTGGAGGCCATATTACCGCAAAGATGTGCTGAGAGTTGAGTCGGTTCAGCGAATGGCCACCTGGATGGTCTTAGGACTCAAGGATCTCCCGTATGAGGAACAGCTGGATAAGTTGCAGCTATACTCACTCGAGGAACGCAGAGAGAGGGGAGACATGATCGAGACGTTCAAATATGTCACGGGCCGTATCGAGAAGGAAGAAGATATCTTTTTTCTCAGGGGGCCCATGGCAACGAGAGGGCATCCGCTGAAACTCAAGGGTGGGAAATTTCATGGTGACACCAGAAAATATTTCTTCACTGAAAGAGTGATTGATCACTGGAATGATCTTCCACTGCAGGTAGTTGAGGCCAGCAGCGTGCCAGATTTTAAGAAAAAATGGGATTAGCACGTGGGATCTCTTCATAGAGGTAGGTAAGGGTGGGTCATTGGTGTGGGCAGACTAGATGGGCCATGGCCCTTTTCTGCCGTCAGTTTCTATGTGTCTATGTTTCTAGAAGACCCTGCAATAGGGATACACCAATCAACATCCAACATATTAAAATTACCTATTAGTAAAACTTCCCCTTTTTTAGATATATTCTGAATGTCTACAATTAAATCTCTGTCCACTTCTAGACAGGCATGTAACATAGTTATATACAACAGGAGGTAGGAGCATGCCGAAGACGTAGAGAAAAACGATTAAGGAAGTTAAACAAATTTGTGAAATGGGTTTTCAGTGATCTTTCTGTAAGATTGGTATGACAAATGGTTAAGGAGTATAACACACCCCTCCTTTTCTTCCTATCCTGTCTTTCCTGAACAAATTATAGCCTAGTATACCTATATCCCAGTCATGGTTCTCTGTGAACCATGTCTTTGTGATCCCCACTAGATCCAACTCCTCTTCTTCCATCACTGCTTCTAGATCCAGAATCCTCTTTCCCATATTTCGAAAATTTGTATATACTGCTTTCCAGACATTGCCCTCTTTTCCCATCCATTTAGAGGTACTCAGTGATTTACTTACCTGAGGGCTTATACTCACCCCGAGGGCTTTGATCACCCTGCCCCATCACTAGTTTAAAGCCCTCTTCAGTAGATTAGGCAGCCTGCTGCCGAAGATACTTCTCCCCTTCTTTGATAGATGTATACCATTCCCTGCTCAGCAGCCCTTGGAAAATCATTCCATGGTCCAGGAAGTCAAAATGCTATCGACATAGCCATGCATTCATCTCCAGGATGTGTGCTTCTCTGACCTGGCTCTTACCCCTGACAGGGAGGATGGAAGAGAATACCACCTGCACACCTGACTGCTTCACCTTTTCTCCCAGAGCCACAAAGTCACTTTTGATACGTTCACAGGGGTTCCTGGCAGTATAATTAGTGCCAATGTGGATGAGCAGCATCGGATAAAAGTCATCAGGCTTGATGAGTCTTTGCAACTTCTCTGTAACATCTTGGATTTTAGCACCAGATAGACATGTACACTGAATGAAGTATAGGGGAGCTCAATGCGGTTTACAACAGATTTAAGAACAGGATATGTACACTGAATGAAGAGTACGAGGTAGGCTCCTGGGATTTCACTACAGGTTCAAGGAGAAAAGGTGGGTCTTAAGATTCTTTCTGAAGATATAAGACTGGCACGGTTGTCGCAGGAGGAGAAGGAGACCATTCAATAACCTGGGTCCCTGGTATGAGAATGTTGATTCATGCCGCTTCTTCCTGTGATGCCAGATACCTGTGATGGTCGGTATATCATAAATAACTTGAAACTTGACTATGTATGCCTGAAGGGAAGGGGGGGGGGTTAATTTGTACCATTGGAGCGTTCTAGTCTTGAGAATGCTTTCAATTCCTAATTCCTCTCACCTTGGGTTCTGCATTTCCAATCCTATATATCATGTGTCTGTCTGTCCAAGTTAGACTGTAAGTTTTTCCGAGCAGGGACCGTCTATAAATGTCAAAATGTACAGCACTGCATATGCCTTTCAATGCTATATAAGTGATTAGTAGTAGTAGTAGTAGTAGTAGTGGAAAGTACGTGTAACTGAGATGTCTGCACTAATTCCTGTGAAGTTCTCCCTGAAAATCGTGGCCTTGGAAGCAGGAGCATCCCACTTAACTGAATTAGTCAAAACGAACAAATGGTCAGAGAAGCTAAACTCATTAGTGACCTCCAGATAACACAGAAGAACTCTGCGCACATCCAGTTTCTTCAACAGGCAATCTTGTTTCCTGGAACCAGGTAAACGCACTTCCTCATTAATGTGGAAAGCCGAAACCACCTTCAGCAGGAAAGAAGGAACCGTCTGAAGAGAAACCCCAGCCTCTGAATTATGGAGGAAAAGGTCTCTGCAAGACAAAGCCTGTAGTTCTGAAACACAATGCACTGAAGTAATGGCAAACCAGAAAATGGCCTTGAGCTTCAAGTCCAAGAGGGAAGCATTTCGAAGGGGCTCAAAAAGAGCCTTAGTAAGGCTAGACAGCACCAGGTTAAGGTCCCAGAAAGGGAAAGATTGCTTAACCAGTGGACTTAAACGAAGAGCCCCCTTCAGAAATGTAGCAACATCAGGATTAGACGCTAATGAGGACTGACGTTCCCGGGATCTAAAACAAGACATACCATCCACCTATATCCGAAGAGAAGCCACAGTGAGGCCTTTATCTAAACCAACCTGAAGAAAAGCAAGAATCAGCGAGACTGGAGCAGAATAAGGGTCCACCTGGTCCTGGGTACACCAAAGTTGGAAAGCCTTCCACGCCTTATTGTAAGCCGAAACCATGGATGACGACTTAAGATTTTAGAAGAGTATCAACAACCAGAGCAGAATATCCTTTGCATGCTAAGGCTCCACACTCAAGAGCCATGCCGTAAGAGCAAAGTGACCCGGATCCTCCATAGAGACCTGCATTAGTAGGTCCGGATGGGCGCTCAGCCGAAGGCTGCGACACATGCACAGACGTATCAGATCTACATACCACAGTCTGCGAGGCCAATCTGGAGCCACCAGAATGTCACATCCCATATAATCCACAATGTGTCAAATGACTTGGACGATCATTGGCCAAGGAGGAAAGACATACAGGAGAATCTCCTGAGGCCACAGCTGCATCAGAGCATTGAGCCCCTCGCTTCCAGGCTTGGATCTTCAACTGAATGAAAGATTAAGTTTCTTACCTCTGCTAATCTTCCTTCTTGTAGATCTTCTCTGGAGGCTGAACTGGCGGGATCTTGCTTCTCTCTGATAGCTTCAGCTGCAGGGCAACTAAAATAAGATCCCTCCCCTTTGGGCTACCTGCCTGGGAGCTCACTGACATGCTCAGTTAGTAGAAAAGCCATGGAGACCTATGACAAAAGGGAACAGAAGAAAAGAAAGAGAGGGCGCTAAAAACTACGGCCAAAAATGGCCAATTAGAACCAAACACATAATGTAAACATTATAAACTGCAAAACCCAGGAACAACCTGGAAAATGGACACAGCCTGAAGATCAGAAGGGGCACCCACCCCCCCCAGGGAACCTCCACCAACTCTTAAACCTTACAAAGGAGAACACGCATGAAATTCTTAGTGATCCAGCTTACCAGTTACAGAAGAGGCGGCCTGCGAATCGGACAAAACAGATGGGCGGGAGTTCAGCCTCCAGAGAAGATCTACAAGAAGGAAGATTAACAGAGGTAAGAAACCTAATCTTTCATTCTTGTACAATCTCCCTGGAGGTTGAACTTGCGGGATGTATCAAAGCAGTCCCAAAACTCAGAGGGGGCCTGATGAGCCCACCGCAAGAACAGAAGCACCAAAGGCCGCATCACCCTGTAAAACCTGGAAAAGTTATGAAGGGAAGCCCATGTGGCTGCCAACAAATCTCCTCAGGCGAGACTGCATGAGATTCAAGCCCACGAGGAAGCAATTCCTCTGGTAGAGTAAGCCTTCACCCCAAGGGGAGGCTTCTTCCCCACCGCCACATAGGCAATGGAAATGGCCGCTCGTATCCAACGCGAAATAGTAGTCTTGGAAGCAGGCTGACCCCCGACACGCAGGGCCTGCCAGGACAAACAGATGGTCCGACAGACGGAAGTCATTAGTGGCCTCTAGGTATCTCAAAAGAAGATGCCGTACATCCAGAGACCGCAGAACATGGTCCTGAGACTTGGAACCCGAAGGAACAAAGGCTGGCAACCAAACTTCCTGGTTGATGTGGAAAGAGGAAACCACTTTCGGAAGAAAAGAAGGCACAGTCCTTAAAATCACTGAAGACTCTGTGATGCAGAGAAAATGATCTCTGCACAACAAAGCCTGAAGCTCTGACACTCCAGGAAGATGGTCTTAATGGTAAGATCTTTCAGAGAGATCTCATCCAGGGGTTCATAGGGCAGATGTGTCAGGGAGCGTAGGACCAAATTCAGATTCCACGACGGGCAAGGCATTCGCAAGGGAGGCCTCAGTCTCCCTGCCCCCCGCAAGAACCTGACAACATCCAGGTGAGAAGCCAGAAAACCCCTGAATGAAGAGGGACCCAAACAGGATAGTCCCACAATCTGAAAACGTAGAGAAGAGACCGCCAACACTTCCTGAGGCCAACCTGCAGAAAATCCAGAACCTGAGCCACCAACGGAACCAAAGGATCCACCTGAAGCCCCGCACACCAAGCCTGAAAACACCTTGTTATCCATCTGGGAACAAATGACCTGGCCAACAACTCCACACTTACAGCACAGAAAGCTTTTCGGGAGCTTGGTGAGGGCGTGAAACCTTTTGTAAAGACTTTAGCTTTTTCTGAAATACTGCCTGCATATGGAAAAGGAGAGCAAAGAGTGAAAAACACAGAGGACTTTAATAGATGGCTCAGAGCCTGGTGTCATCAAGAAGGCTTCAGGTACATAGGAGGATGGGGAAATACATGGAAGGACAAGAAGCTATATTGCACTGATGGGCTACATATTACTACAGCAGGAAAAAGAAACCTTGCAGAGAAATTTAGACAATATTTTTCTAGGCATTTAAACTAGAAGGTGGGGGTGGTGTATGTACGAAGGACAATTATAGAGACCACACCCGGCAAAAGAAAAGATGTGATAGTAGTAAAGGCTGCAACATAAGCAATATCAGCAACTCATTTCTTAGTATTGCAACGGAAAGTGAAACGACACAAAAATCCATACGAAAAAGGAGATTATCGCTGGAAAGCGATGACCACAAATGCTCGCAGTCTAAGCAACAAAGTTCATGGTCTGCAAGCCCTGATATTAGAGGCAGATCTAGATATTGTTGCTATCACAGAGACATGGTTCAGTAAATCACATGGATGGGATGCAAACATATCGGGATATAATCTTTTTAGGAAGGACAGAGATGGTCATAAAGGTGGAGGAGTAGCTCTCTATGTAAAGATCAATATCCAAGCGACCAAAATGCAAGGGACCTGGGGAGAGGAAGAAGCGATATGGATTGCTCTGAAAAGAGAAGATGGAACTTCTATCTACGTGGGTGTAGTCTACAGACCTCCGACTCAATCGCAGCAAATTGATAAGGATCTGATTGTGGATATCCAAAAGTTTGGAAGGAAAGAGGAGGTTCTGCTGTTGGGAGATTTCAACCTGCCGGATGCGGACTGGAATGTTCCGTCTGCGGAATCGGAAAGAAGTAGGGAGATTGTGGATGCCTTTCAAGAGGCTCTGCTCAGACAAATGGTGACGGAACCAACAAGGGAAAAAGCGATATTGGATCTGGTCCTCACAAATGGAGAGAGTATCTCTAATGTTCGAGTGGGTGCTCACCTGGGTAGTAGCGATCATCAAACGGTTTGGTTTGATATAACGGCTAAAGTGGAAAGCGGCCGCACGATACTTAAAGTCCTAGATTTCAAACGTACGGACTTTAATGCAATGGTAAAGTACCTGAAGAAAGAGCTGTTAGGATGGGAGGACATAAGAGAAGTGGAAAGACAGTGGTCTAAGCTGAAAGGAGCAATAAAAATGGCTACGGACCTTTATGTGAAGAAAATCAATAAAAACAAGAGAAAAAGGAAGCCGATATGGTTCTCCAACCTAGTGGCTGAGAAAATAAAGGCGAAAGAGTTGGCGTTCATGAAATATAAAAAAACCCAATAAGAGGAGAGCAGAAAGGACTACAGGGTGAAACTGAAAGAAGCCAAGAGAGAGATACGTTTGGCGAAGGCACAGGCGGAAGAACAAATGGCTAAAAATGTAAAAAAGGGAGATAAAAATTTTTTCAGATATATTAGTGAAAGGAGGAAGATAAAAAATGGAATTGCTAGGCTGAAAGATGCTGGGAACAAATATGTGGAGAGTGATGAGGAGAAAGCAAATGTGCTAAACAAATACTTCTGTTCTGTGTTCACAGAAGAAAATCCTGGAGAAGGACCGAGATTGTCTGGCAAAGTTACACGAGAAAATGGAGTAGATTCTGCGCCGTTCACGGAGGAGGGTGTTTATGAGCAACTTGAAAAACCAGACGGGACCAGACGGGATCCATCCAAGGATACTAAGGGAGCTCAGAGAGGTTCTGGCGAGTCCTATTAAAGACTTGTTCAACAAATCTCTGGAGACGGGAGTGATTCCTGGGGATTGGAGGAGAGCGGATGTGGTCCCTATTCATAAAAGTGGTCACAGGGATGAAGCAGGAAACTACAGGCCGGTGAGCCTCACTTCAGTTGTTGGAAAAATAATGGAAGTGTTGCTGAAAGAAAGGATAGTGTATTTCCTTGAATCTAATGGGTTACAGGATCCGAGGCAACATGGCTTTACAAAAGGTAAATCGTGCCAAACGAACCTGATTGAATTTTTTGATTGGGTGACCAGAGAGCTGGATCAAGGACATATGCTAGATGTAATTTACTTGGATTTCAGCAAAGCCTTTGATACAGTTCCTCATAGGAGGCTGTTGAACAAACTTGAAGGGCTGAAGTTAGGACCCAAAGTGGTGAACTGGGTCAGAAACTGGCTGTCGGACAGATGCCAGAGGGTGGTGGTTAATGGAAGTCGCTCGAAGGAAGGAAAGGTGACTAGTGGAGTCCCTCAGGGTTCGGTGCTGGGGCCAATACTGTTCAATATGTATGTAAGTGACATTGCTGAAGGGTTAGAAGGAAAAGTGTGCCTTTTTGCAGATGATACCAAGATTTGTAACAGAGTAGACACCGAAGAGGGAGTGGAAAATATGAAAAAGGATCTGCAAAAGTTAGAGGAATGGTCTAATGCCTGGCAACTAAAATTCAATGCAAAGAAATGCAGAGTAATGCATTTGGGGATTAATAATAGGAAGGAACCTGGGAGGAGAGAAGCTGATATGCACGGACGGGGAGAGGGACCTTGGGGTGATAGTGTCCGAAGATCTAAAGGCGAAAAAACAGTGTGACAAGGCAGTGGCTGCTGCCAGAAGGATTCTGGGCTGTATAAAGAGAGGCGTAGTCAGTAGAAGGAAGAAGGTGTTGATGCCCCTGTACAGGTCATTGGTGAGGCCCCACTTGGAGTATTGTGTTCAGTTTTGGAGACCGTATCTGGCGAAAGACGTAAGAAGACTTGAGGCGGTCCAGAGGAGGGCGACGAAAATGATAGGAGGCTTGCGCCAGAAGACATATGAGGAGAGACTGGAAGCCCTGAATATGTATACCCTAGAGGAAAGGAGAGACAGGGGAGATATGATTCAGATGTTCAAATACTTAAAGGGTATTAAGGTAGAACAAAATCTTTTCCAGAGAAAGGAAAATGGTAAAACCAGAGGACATAATTTGAGGTTGAGGGGTGGTAGATTCAGGGGCAATGTTAGGAAATTCTACTTTACGGAGAGGGTGGTGGATGCCTGGAATGCGCTCCCGAGAGAGGTGGTGGAGAGTAAAACTGTGACTGAGTTCAAAGAAGCGTGGGATGAACACAGAAGATTTAGAATCAGAAAATAATATTAAAGATTGAACTAGGCCAGTTACTGGGCAGACTTGTACGGTCTGTGTCTGTGCATGGCCGTTTGGAGGAGGATGGGCAGGGGAGGACTTCAATGGCTGGGAGGGTGTAGATGGGCTGGAGTAAGTCTTAACAGAGATTTCGGCAGTTGGAACCCAAGCACAGTACCGGGTAAAGCTTTGGATTCTCGCCCAGAAATAGCTAAGAAGAAAAAAAAAATAAAATAATAATTTAAATTGAATCAGGTTGGGCAGACTGGATGGACCATTCGGGTCTTTATCTGCCGTCATCTACTATGTTACTATGTTACTATAAGGATCCACCTGAAGCCCCGCACACCAAGCCTGAAAACACCTTCAGGCTTTCGCTTAGGCCGAGACCATCGATTTCCACTTGCTCTGAAAAAGCATGGCGATAACCACAGAGGAATAACCCCTGGCCATTAAGGCTGCCCGCTCAAGTGCCAGGCCATAAGACCAAAACGATCCAGATCTTGAAGTGCAAACGGTCCCTGCGTGAGCAACCGCCGATGGCAAGGAAGACGCAGACTGCTCACGGAGCTCAACCTCACAAGGTCTGCGTACCAAGGTCGTCTGGGCCAGTCCGAAGCCACAAGGATCATCGGACCCCTGTGCAAGGACACCCGGTGAAAAACGCGCCCTATCATGTGCCACTGGGGAAAGACATACAGAAGTTCACCCGTGGGCCAAGGTTGAACCAAAGTGTCAAGTCCGGTGCTGCCGACCTCTCGTCAGTGGCTGAAGAATCTATCTGCCTTCCTGTTCACTGAGGACGCCATCAAATCAAAAGTGGGACAACCCCAGCGGCACACTATGGCCTTGAAAGCCAGCCCTGACAGGGACCATTCTCCCTGGTCCAGATTCTGACGACTGAGGAAGTCTGCCTGAATGTTGTCGACGACGGCCACATGAGCCGCAGATAAAGCCAAAAGATGGCGCTCCGCCCAAGCAAACAGCATCCAAGCTTTCAATCCCAGCAGACCCAGTTATGTCTAACACCAGCTCTAGCAGGATATATATTTCAAATCTGATATATTCTAATCACAAAATAGAAATAAAATTATTTTTTTCTACCTTTTGTCGTCTCTGGTTTCTGCTTTCAATCTTCTTTTCACTCTCTTCCTTCCAGCGTCTGCCCTCTCTGTCTCTTCAATCCAGCATCTGCCCGTTCCATCCACTGTCCCCCCTTTCATATGGTATCTGTCTTCTTTCTATGCCCCTCTCCCCTTTCCATCCAGCTTGTGCCCCCTCTCTCCTTTTTACATGATTCATTCCAGCTTTATTGCTCTCTTCATTTTTATCTCTCCTACACCAGATCTATCATCGTTGTCCCTCTCTGCTTATTTCTCTGCTGACCCCCTTCCTATCATCAGTCTCTCTACTTTCTCATGCCTGTGTCTCCCCTTCCCCTCCTCTAATCTCTCTGCCAGCTGTTTCCTTCCTTTTTTCATTCTCCCTTTCCTCTTCCTCCTGTCCAGCAGTAATTCTCTTCCCTCCCCTCCCAGCAGCATCTCTCCTTCTCCCTCTCCAGTAGCAGCTGTCCCCTTTTTTTCCTTGCCCAGCAGCTTCCCAGATTCCTTTCCCTCCTCCCCTCCCAGAAGCATCTCTCCTTCTCCCTCTCCAGTAGCAGCTGTCCCTTTTTTTCCTTGCCCAGCAGCTTCCCAGATTCCTTTCCCTCCTCCCCTCCCAGAAGCATCTCTCCTTCTCCCTCTCCAGTAGCAGCTGTCCTTTTTTTCCTTGCCCAACAGCTTCCCAGATTCCTTTCCCTCCTTCCCTCCCAGAAGCATCTCTCCTTCTCCCTCTCCAGTAGCAGCTGTCCCTTTTTTTCCTTGCCCAGCAGCTTCCCAGATTCCTTTCCCTCCTCCCCTCCCAGAAGCATCTCTCCTTCTCCCTCTCCAGTAGCAGCTGTCCCTTTTTTCCCTTGCCCAGCAGCTTTCCAGATTCATTTCCCTCCTCCCCTCCCAGAAGCATCTCTCCTTCTCCCTCTCCAGTAGCAGCTGTCCTTTTTTTTCCTTGCCCAACAGCTTCCCAGATTCCTTTCCCTCCTTCCCTCCCAGAAGCATCTCTCCTTCTCCCTCTCCAGTAGCAGCTGTCCCTTTTTTCCCTTGCCCAGCAGCTTTCCAGATTCATTTCCCTCCTCCCCTCCCAGAAGCATTTCTCCTTCTCCCTCTCCAGTAGCAGCTGTCCCTTTTTTTCCTTGCCCAGCAGCTTCCCAGATTCCTTTCCCTCCTCCCCTCCCAGAAGCATCTCTCCTTCTCCCTCTCCAGTAGCAGCTGTCCCTTTTTTTCCTTGCCCAGCAGCTTCCCAGATTCCTTTCCCTCCTTCCCTCCCAGAAGCATCTCTCCTTCTCCTTCTCCAGTAGCAGCTGTCCATTTTTTCCTTGCCCAGCAGCTTCCCAGATTCCTTTCCCTCCTCCCCTCCCAGAAGCATCTCTCCTTCTCCCTCTCCAGTAGCAGCTGTCCCTTTTTTTCCCTTGCCCAGCAGCTTCTGATAGTGGCTTTCTCCCCTCCCAGCAGCTCTTCTTACTTCCCAGCGCAGCGATTCAGGAAGGCAGCCTCAGGTCCTTTGTTGGGTCGCGCCGCCTCTGAGGAAAGAGGAAGTTGCATCATCAGAGGCAGCCGCAACTCAGCAAAAGCCCCGAGGCTGCCTTCGTGAATCGCTGCGCTGGGAAGTAAAGGAGAGCTGCAGAGAGGGGAGAAAGCCATTGTCGGAGGCTCCCCAAGATCTCTCCGGCCCAGCGCACGCTTCACATGTTGATCTTGCCGGCCCTGCGCAGACCGGCAGGAAGTTGAAGTAAGTCAATCTTGCCGGCCCTGCACGGACCGGCAAAAATTTCTTGCGGACCTCCACCGGTCCGCAGACCGGCGGTTGAAGAACTGTGGTCTAGAGGACCCTGCGAACTACTGTCCAATTGCTAACATCCCTTTTCTGGCAAAAATCACCAAAAGGGTAGTATTTAACCAGCTGTCGGACTTTGTTGAATCCACAAACGTACTGTATCCTAATCAAACCGGTTTTAGGAAAAATCACAACACTGAATATTCATTAATAGGCCTCACCACGAACATCATCTATAATCTAGACCATCATAACTCGGTCAATCTCTTTTCCCTTGACCTTTCGGCAGCATTTGACACCATCGATCATTCTCTTCTCTTAGACAGATTACAAACTATAGGCGTCTGTGATTTATCATTACAGTGGTTTACTTCTTTTCTATCCAATCGATCATCTACGGTATACTCTAACAACACAAGTTCTAAATCATTCTCACACAACTATGGAATCCCTCAGGGTTCTATTTTGTCTCCGTTGCTGTTTAACATCTTTCTTTCACCTTTACTAAGTCTAAGTAAATCTATAGGCTTCACCACTTACGCTTACGCAGACGATATTCAATTGACCCACCCTTTTAACCCCGAAAATCCTAATGAAATACTTCTAATCAACCAAAAATTAGAAAAAATAAAAAACTGGCTTACACAAAATAGACTAGCTTTAAATATAACAAAAACTAAGGCTTTATGCTTTCCAATGAAACAGGGATTAAAATTATCAGCTCCTTTCTTAATAGATAATAAAACCATTGGTTTAGTATCATCATTAAAGTTATTAGGGGTTATCATCGATGACAAATTCTCTTATCAAGAGCACATCAGCAATGTAGTCAAATGTTGCTTTTATCGTTTGCGTTTAATTCGATCTATGTCCAAGTTTCTAGAACAGAAATCTTTAAACATTTTAATACATTCTCTCGTCATAGCTAAATTAGATTACTGCAATTCACTTCTGTTAAATATCACTCAAAAGGAAAAAAAAACGTTTACAAATAATTCAAAATACTGCAATTAAAATTATTCACAATGGAAAAAAATACGATCATGTAACACCCTTTTTAATAGACTCACACTGGCTTCCCATTAATCAAAGAATAACATATAAAATACTACTTTTAGCATTTAAAACATTATCCACTAATGAACCTCAATTTATAGACCGGTTACTAGTTCCATATAACACGACACGTTCCCTGCGGTCTACAACACAAGGGTTACTTATGGTTCCTTCCTTGAAAATTATTGGAACCAGACGTCATGACATATTTTCAGTTATGGCCCATCTTACCTGGAATGCTCTCCTCTTATACATAAGAGAAGTCAAAGACCTTAACATATTTAAAACCAATTTAAAAACTTTTCTTTTTAAAGCTTCTTTTAATCTTTAAACAACTCTTTTTAACCATTTTATCCCAATCCTTATGTTTTTTCCCTTACTTGCCTTTTTCTCTCTTTTCATTAGAATAATAGTAATTTTGTAACTTTCTCCTTACCTTTTCCCTTTCCTTATGTACCTAAGTTTGTCTGTATTGTCAGTTTGTTTTTTATCCCCCTTTTAAAGCTGTACATCATATATTTTTAATGCCACTCGCTTAGTATGTAATAAGCGATTTATCAAATTTAATTAAACTTGAAACTTGAACACAATGAGCACTTTTTTCCTTTAAAAGTGCTCATTGCAAAAACTGCTAAGCTGAAAATCAAAATGCCAGATAGCAATTAAATACAATTAAGGTCAATTGAAGGCTTTCCTTCAGACCTCAGGACTTATATATATATATATATATATATATATATATATAACTTTACTTCACAATAGAGCAGCAAAACTGGACAGACAACTCACCAATCTGCTGTCATCGAACACAGACTACAAATCTTCAAAAAACAAACAAAAACCCTTCTCTTCAAAAAATACATAAAATCTATATAACACAACCAGATTATCTCAGCAAAAAAAACAAAACAAAAAAAACATGTTCAATCTACTCCTTATATATTTCTAAATATCATGACAACTCTTATGTTATCCGCATTATTTATTTAGCAATATGACAATTCTTATGTAATCCGCCTTGAACCACAAGGTAATGGCGGAACTGAAATCACTAATGTAATGTAATGTAATAGAATAGACCCCACTAGCTCTCTAAGCCATATACCTTGCCGGTATTGGTGGCAAGGCTTACAGCTGAGGCACATCTCCTGAAAAATTTTGGGGAGGTAGGGGAAATGTGGGGAGGGACTCGAACCGTCGAGTGTGGCACTCCTGAGGTCAGACGGACCTCCAAAAGAGTCCCCCAAGCTCAATCCTGCACCACAGACGAAGACCAGGCCTCATAACAAAATCCAACAGCCCTACACTAACTCAGGGAAGACTGCACAGGCTTACCACCTCCACCTGCTGGAGACTGAGTGCAGACTGATTGTACTTGGGACCACACAGCCCACTTGTACTACAGCCAAATGTTTGTATCTCAGTCTCTACCTGTTGGTCATGGTGAGCTATTACCCATCAGTGAGCTGTGTCGGTCTGGAGAGACGCTTAAAGAATAAACGTTAACTGGTGTGCTATGCTCTCTCTAGCCTTATTCAGATCCAGTTGCTTTTGAATCTTAATCTTTGAGTTTTTTAATCACAATATTGTTCTTATTAACCATTTTCTAGACATTAAGGCTCAGATTCTCAAAACGGCACCATTGTTGACAGCCACCAACTGTGTGTCAATTACGCAATGACACCATTTAAAGAATCGTGCCTCTGCCTAAGGTAGGCATCAGAAATGTAGGCCAGGACAAGGCCTACATTTCCAGTGCCTTTGATGTGAATTGCGCCTAGTGCTTTACGGTGTTTAACGCTACCTTTCTCTGACATTAGCCATGCCTAAAGTGTTATTAGGTGCCTTAAACCATCTACGTAGTTGTGATTCCAGTGCCATTTTTTTTTAAGATGCTGAAGTTAAAGCACTGCTTATAAAATATGGGCCTAAATTCCTATCAACTCTCTTGTATGTTGTCTTGATCAGACTAAGCTCTGTCTCATGTATATTGGTACAACACTGCATACATCTTGTAGCAGTAGCAAATCTAAGTGTGGGATCATTATGGTATAGTAAAAAAAAAAAATATATATATATATATATATATATATATATATATATATTAACAATGTTAACAGGTAAGACAACAATCTGGAGAGGGAAAGGACCCAAGAGATCAAACATACTTTAAGCAATACCAGTAAGAGGTAGCTTGTACTAATTATGAGGAATCATTGTGAGAAAAAGCTGTGGTACTGTTCAGGAAACTAGAAAGAAATGGCAGGGAGAGAACTAATTTTACCGGATTCTAGGATAATATCTACTGCAAAGCATATGCTATCCTCTTGATGTGTGTCCAGGACTATAGCTGAGTGGCATTGTCCCCCCAGCAGCAGCTGTCTTGCAGCACTAATGCAATCTCGTGTCCATCCTCCATGCTTGGATACAATATTTGCAAGACAGCATTTAATGGCCTAGGGAGAAAATACAACAGACAGGAAAGGATTACAGCAAGTATTCAGGAGACAAAACATTCAGCTATTAGAACATCCCACAATGCCAAATACCTAAAATCAAGCAAATCTTCAGGCAACAGAGATGAGTTAAGGAGAAATTAGGTTCTTACCTGCTAATTTTCTTTATTTTAGTCTCTCCAGACCGGCATAGTTCACGGATGGGTAATAGTTCACCATGATCAGCAGCTGAAAACTGAGACAAACTTTTGGCTGTAGTACAAGTGGGTTGTGCATTATCCAGTACATTCAGACTGCCGAATAAGCAAGCAGAACCAAGAAACTAACAATTGAACTAATAATAGCAATAACACTCCAAACGAGGAGCAACCACTTAACATAAGGAAATACTTTTAGAAATTGAATAGGATAAGGACCTTCATTAACATCCCCACAGCTCGCCAGCTAAGCTAGATGAACCAAAGGCCACTGTTCTTTTCATCTCCCCCTACCTTCACAAAAAAGCACAGTTACTTACCATAACAGTTGTTATCCAGGGACAGCAGGCAGATTTTCTCAACAAGTGGGTGACGTCACCCCGCAGTGGACAGCCTTGCAAGCAGACTTGCTTGAAGATCTATATAAGAGCTTACGGGTGCTGCACTGCGCATGCGCGAGTGCCTTCCTGACCGAGTGAGGGTGCGTGTCTCCTGTGAGGTACCTCAGTTCAGATATTTAGCTAAGAAGCCAACCAAGTGGGTTGTGAGAATATCTGCCTGCTGTCCCTGGATAACAACTGTTACGGTAAGTAACTGTGCTTTATCCTAGGACAAGCAGGCAGCATATTATCAACAGGTAGGTGACCTCAAAACTAAGCAAAAAGGGATGGAGGAAGAGTTGGCAATTCAAGAAAAGAGATTTTGCAAAACAGACTGGTCAAAATGGCCATCCCTTCTGGAGAAAGTATCCAGACAGTAATGAGAGGTGAATGTATGAACCGAGGACCAAGTGGCAGCCTTGCAGATTTCCTCAATAGGAGTTGGTCTGAGGAAAGCTACAGATGTCGCCATTGCTCTAATTCTGTGGCCCGTGACTCGACCCTGCAGAGGGAGACCAGCCTGAGCATAGCAGAAAGAGATGCAAGCAGTCATCCAGTTAGATATGGTTCGCTTCGAGACAGGATGCCCCAACTTATTTGGATCGAAGGAGATGAAAAGTTGTGGGACTGTTCTGTGAGGTTGAGTGCGTTGCAAGTAGACAGCCAAGGCACGCTTACAGTCCAAAGTATGGAACTCCACTTCTCCAGGGTGAGAATGAGGCTTCAGAATAAATACTGGAAGAACAATAGATTGATTGATGTGAAATTCTGAAACTGCCTAAGGCAAGAATTTTGGATGAGTACGGAGGACCACTTTGTCATGGTGGAAAACTGTGAAAGGTGGATCCGCAACCAAAGCTTGCAACTCACTGACTCTTCGAGCAGACGTGAGGGCAATCAGGAACACCACTTTCCAAGTAAGGTACTTGGTTCAAATGGAGGATTCATCAATCGAGCCAGGATGACATTGAGATCCCAGACCACTGGAGGTGGTTTGAGCAGTGGATTAACATTAAAAATTCCTTTCATGAAGCAGGAAACCATAGGGTGTGCAGACAGAGGTTTCCCATCAAGAGGCTGATGAAAACCAGCAATCGTACTGAGATGGACCCGTATAGATGTAGACTGGAGTTCATACTCTGATAAATGAAGTAAATAATCTAAAACAGAAGCCAAGGAGGTTGACATTGGCTCCAGGTGGTGAGTAGAACACCAAGCAGAAAATCTAGTCCATTTTTTACCGTAACACTGCCTAGTGGACGGCTTTCGGGAAGCTACCAAAATGTCCTGTACAGATTGAGAAAACTGTAAAGAGTCAGTTAGGTTGAAAGGTACCAAGCTGTTAAGTGTAGAGACTGCAGATTGGGATGAAGCAAGGACCCTCGACTCTGAGTAAGCAGAGAGGGAAAAACTGGTAGAAGCAGAGGCTCCCTGGTGCTGAGTTGAAGTAGAAGGGAATACCACGGTTGTCTGGGCCCCCGAGGAGCTATCAGAATCAGGGTGATATGTTCTGTCTTGAGTTTGACAAGAGTCTTGAGAATCAGAGGGAATTGAGGGAAGGCATAGAGAAACTGACCCGTCCAGTCCAGGAGTAAAAGCATCTGCCTCGAGATGCTGGGAAGAGTATATCCGGGAGCAGAACTGAGACAGTTTGTTGTTGAGGGGGGACGCAAAAAGGTCTATCTGAGGGGTCCCCCATTGAACAAACACTTGACGTAGAGGGGAGGAATTGAGTGTCCATTCGTGAGGTTGCAGAAGATGACTCAATTTGTCCACCAGGCAGTGTGCTGACCTTGAATGTATACAGCTCTGAGAAAGATGTTTTGATGGATTGCCCAATCCCACAGCTTCAGAGCTTCTTGACAAAGGGAGTGAGATCCCGTACCTCCCTGTTTGTTGACATAGTACATGGCGACTTGGTTGTCCGTCCGGACAAGGACTATGTTGTTGTGAAGAAGGTGTTGAAAAGTTTTGAGAGCATTGAAAATCGCTCTGAGTTCCAACAGATTGATGTGACAAAGAAGGTCTGCAGGAGACCAATAGCCTTGGGTACGAAGACCGTCTAAATGGGCTCCCCATGTGTAGGTTGACGAGTCTGTTGTGAGAACCTTCTTATGAGGGGCAGCGTGGAATAGCAAACCTCTGGAAAGATTGGAAGAGAGCATCCACCAGTGAAGAGACTGCCTCAACAAAACAGTTACTGTGATTTGTTGAGAAAGTGGGTCGGTAGCTTGTTGCCACTGAGATGCCAAGGTCCACTGAGGTATGAGAAGGTGAAGTCTGGCAAAAGGAGTTACGTAAACTGTAAAAGCCATGTTACCGAGTAGAATCATCATTTGTCTCGCTGAGACCGATAGGAGATGAGACACCTGATGGCAAAGAAGATTGAGAGCATCTTGGCGTGGTGGAGGCAGGAACGCTCTGACAGTGTCTAGGATGGCCCCTATGAACTGAAGAGACTGTGAGGGGTGCAACTGGGATTTTGGAAAGTTAACTTCGAACCTCAGACATTGTAGGAACGTAATAGTCTGTCAGGTCACTGCAATAACCCTTTGATGAGAGGCGGCTTTGATGAGCCAGTCGTCCAGGTAGGGAAAAACTTGAAGACCCTGTGTACAGAGGACTGCAGCCACCACCACCAGACACTTTGTGAAGACTCTGGGGGATGAGGCGAGTCCGAAAGGAAGAACTCTGTATTGCAGATGAAGATTCCCCACCCGGAATCGTAAATATTTGCGAGAGGCTGGATGTATCGGGATACGAGTGTAAGCCTCTTTGAGATCCAGAGAGCCTAGCCAATCTTCCTGATTCATCAGGGAATATAAGGTTGGTAAAGAAAGCATCCCAAACTTCTCTTTGACTAGAAACTTGTTGAGAGCTCTGAGGTCCAGAATGGGTCGCAAATCCCCCATCTTCTTTGGGACTAGAAAATAACGGGAATAAAAGCCCATGTCCCGTTGGTTCGAGGGAACCTCTTCGACAGCACGAAGGCAAAGAAGAGCCTGAGCTTCTTGAAAAAGAAGGGGAAGTTGCGATGAACTGGAAGGACACTTTTGGAGGGCGATCTGGAGGCACCTGAAGAAAGTGAAGTGAGTATCCCTCCCGAAAGATGGTGAGAACTCAAAGATCTGAGGTGATCATCTCCCACTGGTGATAAAAATGGTGAAGACGACCTCCTATTGGTAGAAGAGAAGTCTGACGGAGGGAGGTTAGTATGCTCAGACTGGGAATGTCAAAAAGACTGAGCTGGTTTAGCCGCAGCAGGAGTCTGAGCTTTTTGCTGTCGTTGTTGCTGTGGCGGTCGTCTAGGTGGAGGCCTGGAGAAAGCTGGGGTCGTTTTTTGAGGATGGGCGAGCAGGAGGAGTCTTAGGCTTCGGCCGAATCAAGGAAGCAAAAGAGCGCTCAGGTTCAGAGGCGCTTTGCAACAGCTTCAATGGAATCATCGAAAAGTTCATTTCCCTGGCAAGGCAAGTTCGCTAGACGGTCCTGCAAATTGGGATCCATATCAACAATGTGAAGCCAAGCAAGATGATGCATGGCTACTGCAAAAGCGCTCAAAGGCATCGTATGTGGCTTGCAACATGAAGAGTCGAAGTTGGAACAGAGTTCGAATAATCTGTTTGAATTCTGGAAGACATTGTTCCTCAAGAGCCGGATAAATCTTAGGCATGATTTTGAGGAAGTAATTAAAATAAGCAGTGAAAGTGTAATTGTAATTGAGAATTCTGTTAGCCATCATGGAATTCTGATAGATTCTACAGTCAAACTTGTCCACGGTACGGCCCTCCCTGCGTAAAGCTTAGAACGTTGAGCTTTCTTTAATGAAGATTCCACATCCAAGGACTGAAGAGACAATTGAGGTTTCTCAAATCCCTTACAAGGTACAGTGCGATATCTGGATTCCAGCTTAGCTGGAATGGCTTTAATGGAATAAGGAGTTTCCATATTCCTGAAGAAAGTTTGCTTTAAGACAGGAGTCATAGGAAGCCTCAAGGCAACTCCATGTCGGCCAAGTATTCAGGAGTGTACTTGGAATCAGAGTGGAGATCCAGCTGAAGAGCTTTCCCCATGTCAAAGACAAATCTCACAAATGAGGCAGACTTTGATGTAGAAGGACCCTCAGGAGAAGGAGAGCGAGACTTAGGAGTCACTGAATAGGAAGGAGAAGCCTCTCTGGAATATTGAGAAGGAGGCTCAGAATCCAAGTGTACAGTGACTGAAGAAGCTCCACTATATGTGACCGGAGGAGTTAGAGAATGCTTGCACTTAAGAAGCCTTGATGGTGAATGGTGAAGTCCCCGGGGTCCGAGGCACAGAGTGGGTTGAGACAGGGGGAGAAGGCTCCCTCGGAGGCGGTCTCGATGGAGGAGTCTTCGACCTCGATGGACTTCAAGGAGAAGCAGCCGGTGTAAAAGCTTTGCGAGACTTATGTTTAGATTTTGAAGAAGTCTCGACAGCCTTTGATAGACGAGGCATAGAAGACTCAGTATCTGGAAGAGGAGAGGACTTCTGCTGGAGAAAAAGACTCCTGACTGCGCTTGGAAGCAAGATGCCTCGAGCGATGCCTCGATCAAGGTTGAGGAGACTGTGTCCCAGGAGGAGGCGAAGAGTCACTGGATGATAAGCGACGAGACTTCCGAGGCTTGCCTCGAGGTGCTTCAACAGGAGGTTCAAGCTGATGCTCAGGCTGGCTCGCAGGAAGCAGGGTCAAGGCCGGGAGGAGCTGAGCCATGACCGAAGAAATCTGAGTGGTCAGAATGGCTTTCAACATGTCCTCAAACATGGGCACCGAGACGAAGGGATTAGGTCTCGAAGGTGCAGCAGTGCGCCTAGCCCGCCTACTCCACAGGGCTTTAAACTAGGTAAGTCGGGGGAGGGTACAGGCACAAACAACATACCAGGCGAACTAAAATGCCAATACATTTATGAGGCTGAGGAAAGTAGACACCGAAATTCTGGGTCAGGGGTGAGTGCACACACTTTTGAGTCGGGAGTAGGGTCACATCATATTTATGGGTCACATTGTAATTCTGGGTCTAGGGGGGAGTACACACTGTAGTTCTGGGTATATGGGGAGTACACATTGTGGTTCTGAGCCTCAGGAAAGCACAAATAACACAAACAATGCTAAAGGTGTTCAAATAGCTCAAACAGGAATATCCCCACTGAGACATAACAAAAATATAACATGGAGGGCTATGTACGTCAACGCACACAGTTTAGGAAACAAGATCCTGGAATTGGAAACAGAAATAAGGAATGCCGACCTGGATGTGGTGGCGATATCCGAAACCTGGCTCACAGACTCCCACGGGTGGGACATGGTCATACCGGGTTACAACTTGCTTCGCCGGGACAGAGAGGGTAGGAAGGGAGGGGGTGTAGCATTATATACTAAAGATGACATTAAGGTCACGAGAATCTCAGATGTCCAGTATACTGGGGAATCCCTTTGGGTTAATTTGGCCAGAGGGAAGGACAAATGCTTGTATCTTGGCGTAATTTACAGACCCCCAAGACAACAGGATGACCTGGATATGGAAATAATCGAAGATATAGAAAATATCACCTTGCGTGGGGACACAGTATTGCTAGGTGACTTCAACATGCCTGATGTGGATTGGGTTACACTTACCTCTGCTTCCGGCAGCAGCAGGAGGCTATTAAACTCTATGAAAGGAGCAAGCCTCAGGCAACTGGTGTTGGAACCGACAAGGGATCAGGCAATACTGGACCTGATACTTACCAATGGAGAAAGTGTCACAGAGGTCTCGGTGGGCGACACATTGGCCTCCAGTGACCACAACATGGTATGGTTCAATATCAGGAAAGGTTTCACTAAATCTACTACACTAACCAAAGTCCTCAAATTCAAGGACACAAATTTCAAAGAAATGGGAGACTTCGTTCACCAGGCGCTACAAAGCCAAGAAGAAACCGATAACGTGGAAGACATGTGGTCGACTTTGAAAGCAACCATACAAGAAGCAACAAACCGCTATGTAAAATCAGTAAGTAAACGGCGAAGGAACAATAAGCCACAGTGGTTTACTGCGGAGATCTCAGACCTGATCAAGGAGAAGAAAAAAGCATTCATCTCTTACAAACAATCAGGGAAGCAGGACTCTAGAGTAGACTACCTGGCCAAATCAAAAGCCATCAAAACAGCAGTCAGGGAGGCTAAATTCCTCATGGAGGAGTCTCTAGCAAAGAACATCCAGAAGGGAGATAAATCCTTCTTCAGGTATATCAGTGATAGAAGAAAAAACTCAGGCGGGATTGTACGTCTTAGGAAACCAGACGGAGACTATGTGGAAAAGGATTCGGAAAAAGCCCAACTATTAAATGAATACTTCTGCTCAGTCTTCACCCGAGAAGCGCCAGGGCTCGGCCCTCAGCTACAGACAAGGGTTGGCTCAGTTGACCCGTTTAGTAACTTTGAGTTTACGTCCAGCAGTGTCTACGGTGAGCTGTCAAAGCTCAAGGTTAACAAAGCAATGGGGCCGGACAACCTGCACCCCAGGGTGCTTAGGGAGCTGAGTGATGTCTTGGCGGAGCCACTGTCCGCGCTCTTCAACCTCTCCCTTAGTACAGGCAGTGTCCCGTTGGACTGGAGGACGGCTAACGTCATTCCACTCCAACGGAATGACTCAAAGATGGAGACAGCAAACTACAGACCAGTGAGTCTAACATCGATAGTGAGCAAACTAATGGAAACTCTAATCAAACACCAATTAGATAAGATCCTGGATGAGGAGAATCTACGGGATCCCCGACAACATGGATTTACTAAGGGGAGATCCTGCCAATCCAACCTGATCAGCTTCTTTGACTGGGTAACGGAGAAGCTGGATATTGGGGAGTCCCTGGACATCGTGTACCTGGACTTTAGCAAAGCATTCGATAGCGTACCACACCGCAGGTTACTGAGCAAGATGAGTTCTATAGGATTAGGTGACACATTGATGAAATGGGTTGGGAGCTGGCTTGGAGGTAGGCTCCAAAGGGTGGTGGTGAACGGCACCCCCTCCGAAATGACGGAGGTGATTAGTGGAGTACCACAGGGCTCAGTCTTGGGCCCAATCCTATTCAACATCTTTATAAGAGACTTGGCAGAAGGGCTTCGAGGTAAAATAACATTATTCGCCGATGACGCCAAACTGAGTAATGTAGTGGGCAAATGCACAACAGACGAAGATTCAGTGCCCGACAACATGATGCACGACCTACTCCTACTGGAGCGATGGTCTAGAACATGGCAACTCAACTTCAATGCCAAAAAATGCAAAGTTATGCACCTGGGCAGCCAGAATCCATGCAAGTCTTATACCCTTAATGGCGAGATCCTAGCAAAAACGGTAGCAGAACGAGACTTGGGGGTAATCGTCAGTGAGGACATGAAGTCTGCCAATCAAGTGGAGCAGGCTTCGTCCAAGGCAAGACAAATCATGGGCTGCATACGAAGGGGTTTCGTCAGTCGTAAGGCGGAAGTCATTATGCCATTGTATAGATCCATGGTGAGGCCCCACCTGGAATACTGTGTGCAATTCTGGAGGCCGCATTATCGCAAGGATGTGCTGAGACTGGAGTCGGTGCAAAGAATGGCCACCCGGATGGTCTCGGGACTCAAGGATCTACCATACGAAAAACGGCTTGACAAATTACAGCTATACTCGCTCGAGGAGCGCAGAGAGAGGGGGGACATGATCGAGACGTTCAAGTATCTTACGGGCCGCATCGAGGCGGAGGAAGATATCTTCTTTTTCAAGGGTCCCACGACAACAAGAGGGCATCCGTTGAAAATCAGGGGCGGGAAACTACGAGGTGACACCAGGAAATTCTTTTTCACTGAAAGAGTGGTTGATCGCTGGAATAGTCTTCCACTACAGGTGATTGAGGCCAGCAGCGTGCCTGATTTTAAGGCCAAATGGGATCGGCACATGGGATCTATTCACAGAGCAAAGGTAGGGGAGGGACATTAAGGTGGGCAGACTAGATGGGCCGTGGGCCCTTATCTGCCGTCTATTTCTATGTTTCTATGTTTCAAAGAGGGCGACCTCGAGAATGAGTATTCCCTATGTTTGGAGGCACGTTTAGCTGGAGGTCTCGAAGAGGCTGGCAGGACATAGGCACAGCCTGGGATGCCTGAGACTCTGGAGGCTTCTTAGGAAGGGTACCTGAAGGAGAAACAGGAGACTTAATCACAGAAGAAGACGACTTCGCAGGAACTGCAGGCGAGGCCTTCGAGACCAAAGGTGTCGAGGTTGAGGCTTTGGTCAAGGCAGTCACGGGTGTCAGGGTCAAGGTCTTGGAAGTCAAGGCTGACCCCAAAGCCGAGGTCGAGACCCTTTCAGTAGACTATTCCATCATGCCAAAGAGTTGAAGAATTTTAGCATGGCGTCTATGAAGAGCTCGAGGCTGAAGGGTAGCACAGCGCGAACAAGAGTCGGGGCAATGTTTGGGACCCAGGCAAGCGATACATCAATGATGAGGGTCGGAGAGTGAAATTACCTTGCCGCATTAGCTACACTTTTTGAAACCGGTAAGAGGCCGGAACATAGAAAAAAAGAAAGTCCAACAAAAGAACGAGGTTCAGCGGCCAGGCCGAGGCCGACATTCCCTTTTTTTTTTTTTTTTTAACAAAAGAGAAAAAACACACAGGCACAGCGACTAAGAAAATTAACAAAGCCACGGTGCGAAAAGGCAACAAAGTAGCTGCAGAGCTGAAGTGAAGAGGACTTCTCGGCTCCGTGGAAAACATTGAACTAAGGTACCTCACAGGAGATGCGCGCCCTTACTCGGGCAGGAAGGCACTCACGCATGCGCAGTGCAGCACTCGTAAGCTCTTATAAAGATCTTCAAGCAAGTCTGCTTGCGAGGCTGTCTGCTGCGGGGCTCCGTCGGTGACATCACCCACCTGTTGAGAATATGCTGCCTGCTTGTCCTGGGATAAACACAAGATCCCGCAGAAAAACCCATACTCTTCAAACAAATTCCGAACAATACAGACAGACAGGGTGGGGGCTGTGCCTGTCTGGAGACTAAAAGAAAGATTAGTAGGTAAGAACCTAATTTCTTCATTTTTAGCATCTCTCCAGACCGGCACAGTTTACTGATGGGACATACCAAAGAAGTACCCATCATGGGTGGGACCCCCGAAGGGCCGCCACAAGCACATGTTCTCGAACACCACATCTCAATGCACCTGAACATTCAATAGGTAGTGCCGCACAAAGGAATGAAGACCAAATTTCTGCTTTACAGATATCAACTGGAGGCACCAGTGAAAACTCAGCCCTGAAGGCTTCCTGACCCCGAGTAGAATGAGCTTTGAGAAATTCCAGAACAGACCTCTGCTGAAGGAGATACGCGAAGCAACCGTCTCCTTGATACAGCGCACTATAGAAGCCTTGGAAGCACCGTCCCCCTTACGAGGACCCACTAAAAGGACAAAAAGACAATCCGATTTCCGAAACTCCTAGGTCCACTGAACATAAGAGCAAAGGACCTGACAGACATTCAACTTGAGCAACTGTCTTTGCTCCAAAGAGCCCTCCCAACTCCCAAAGACCGAGAGGACCAAGGACTGGTTGACATGAAAAGGCAAGACTACCTTCAGCAGAAAAGAAGGAAACAGCTGCATTACAACATGCTCCCTAGAAAACTCCAGAAAGGGAGGCCTAGAAGAAAAAGCCTGCAGCTCGGAAACATGTCCCGCAGAAGTAATAGCCATCAGAAAGACAGCCTTAAGAGTAAGGTCCTTCAATGTGCAGGAGCCTAGAGGCTCAAAAGGAGGGCATACAAGCAAGGACAGTACCAGACTGAGATCCCAGGTGGAACCGAAGGCCACACCGGAGGCCGGCGCAACTTAGCCACCCGCAAAAAACGAAACTACATCCGTAGAGGCAGTCAAACGCCTCCCATGGAGCATACCGTGAAACGTAGATAAAGTCGCAAGCTGCACCCAGAGGGAAGACCAGGAAAGGCCCCAGTCCAGGACATACTCCAAGATGTGAGGCAAAGAAGTGCAAAGGGGAACCATCTGAAGAATCAGCTCCTGGAGCTTGTCCCACTGAAAAATGTGAACCGACGCGTCCTCGCCAGCTGGTGGATCCGGGAAATACCTGCCAGCAGCATCTGTTCCCCCTAGAGAATCTTGGAGGTCCCCAAGGGGGTCCAAGTCCTCATCAAGTGAAACCACCTCCCCAAAGAAAATATCTTTGTCCCACGAGACCCTCGAGCGTTTGGATGAAATGGGGGGGGGGGGCTGGGTCAGATCCGGTGCTGAAGGGTGTCAACTAAATTGGAACAGACCCCACATGGGTCTCCAAGCTATAAGCCTTACCAGCATCGGTAGTAAGGCTTACAGCTAAGGCACCTCTAACCCAAAAAAAATTTCATGGAGGTGGGGAAAATGGGGGAAGGGACTCGACCCATCGAGTATGACACCCCCGAGGTCAAATGGACCCCCGAAAGGGTCCTCCAAGCTCAATCCAACACCAGATGGGACAAGAAGGCCTACACAAAATTCAACAGGCCTACACTAAACCAGGGGAAGACTCCACAAGCTTACCAACCCCACCTGCTGGAGACTGAGAACAGACCTAGTGTACTGGGGGGGAATGCACAGCCAAAGTTTAATGTCTCAGTCTCCACCTGCTGGTCATGGTGTGCTATTACCATCAGTGAACTGTGCTGGTCTGAAGTAATGCTGAAGAAAAGTACTTTTTTTTTTGTAGAATCTACCATGTAAAATATGAAAATTCCCAGGTATCTGTAAAATGAAGCTTTCATAATTTTTTTTAACATTACAGAATAACTTATTGGAAGATTAGGTTTATACCTTTGATAATCTACTTTCTGTTAGTCCCTAGAGCAGGGGTGTCCAATGTTGGTCCTCGAGGGCCACAATCCAGTCAGGTTTTCAGGATTTCCCCAATGAATATGCATGAGATCTATTAGCATACAATGAAAGCAGTGCATGCAAATAGACCTCATGTATATTCATTGGGGAAATCCTGAAAATCCGACTGGACTGCGGCCCTCGAGGACCGACATTGGACACCCCTGCCCTAGAGGATTCCATACGTTAGGTACTCAATTCCAACCAGAAGTCCGGATGTTGCAGAAATCTACATCTTTTCTGAACACATGTTCCACCCCCTTAGTGTGAAAGACTGTAAACAAACTAGTTCAGTCCCAAAGCCAAGCACATATCTGCAAATCCAGAACAAGGGGGTACGGGGGAAATCCTCATCAACACAAGTAAATCATAACTGGCCTGCTCTGCAAAAAATTAACAAGTGAGAAACAGGCACAAGGGCAACTCAGAAAAACATTGAGGAACAATGCAGTACTAACCTGCAGTGTGCAGTGAGCACCTCAAGAAAGGCTTTGGTAAAGGATCTAGCAACTGGCTGGAAAATCTTCAAGCCTATAATGAGAGTAACCAAGGCAGAAAGGAGCAAGCTACTCCAAACAAATGAGTGAATACAGAGAGGGTGGGTCGTATGGAATCCTCCAGGGACTAACAAAAAGAAGATTATCAAAGGTTTAAACCTAATCTTCCATTCTGTTAAGTCCCTTCTGGATTCCATATGCCAGGTCAGTGTTTCTCAACCTTTTCAAGCCAAGTACTCCATAAACCTAACAATACCAAGCGAGTACCCCCGTCCAGACCCGCCCAAGCTCTGCTCCTGAATCCACCATCAATAAAGAAAAGAAAAATACATCATCCTCTGAAATCAGGCAAAATCAAATCTATTTCTAAATCGCTTCACTTATTTCTCAACCTCTGCGCTAGTTACAGGTAAAATATCTATTTTGGATTTTACTTTGAAGAAAAATTTCACACAATATAATCTTATTAATACATAATTGTAACCACAAAATTTAAAAAACACAAAGCACACTATACGCAGAGAAAATGTTAATTACCATTTATATTCAGGGTTTTTTCAAAGAGGTCAAGGCAGATGACTTTAAAATATGCAATGTCACCTCAGTAACAACCATAGAAAAATATAGTGCAAAATTATAGACAGCAGATATAAATTCTCAAAACTGACACATTTTGATCACTAAATTGAAAATAAAAACATTTTTTCTACCTTTGTCTTCTGGTGATTTCATGCATCCAATATTTCTTTCTTTCTTTCTGCCTCCTGCATACTTCCTCTCTTCTAGACTTCATTCCATTCTGCAACCAACATCTCTATCTGTCCCTCCAGGAGTCCAAACTTTTCTTCCTCTCTCATACCCCAAATAATGTGCAGCATTTTTCACCCCTGCCCACCAGACTCATGCCCATTTCTCCTTCTATCACCCCTCTCCAACAGCATACCACATCTCTCCCTCCTTCACTATGCCCAACATTCCTCCCCCTTGCATCCCCTTCAATCTATCCCTCTGTTTCCTGTCCACCACTATATCCAAAATCTGAATGTGCACCACTATAGCAATACTGAAATCCCAATAAGTATCAAGTTACCACCTGAATATAGGAAATTCAACACACAAGTTCCTCAGAATGCCACACCTGATACTCGTGTGGTAGCCATCCTCATAGGAACATTACGGTGTGTAGATTTATTGTTTTGTAACGTTTCATAATACTTATAAAGTGCAAGTGCTTCAATAAATTATATAATTATCATTTTTAAGAATTATTGCAATAGCAATACTTAGCTTATGAAACTGGGTCTGCCTCAATCCCCACCGACGCGTTTCATGATTTCATCAGGGTCAGGGATAGGGAGAGCAGAGCAGTTCAAAGTCTTAGCGAAATGCTAAATCCCTGTTTGAATATGCCTTTTAACAAACCCGGCAGATCTGAAACAGCAGTAAGCGAACTAGCTCCTCGGCACGCTCAAAAACAAACAAAGCCTGCAAACTGAACTTTCAGAGAGGCTACTGCCAGACTTCTGACTAAACTCTCCTGAAGGAAAGCCAGGACTACCTAACTGGGAGCCTGCTCAGGCTCCACCTAATTCCTTGCACCCCTCTGTGAAAAAAGCCTACCAGGCTTTGGCAGAAGAAGCCAAAGTAGAGGGTACTTTGAGCACAAACGAGTCGAGAAAACTACCTCCAAATAATCACTCATGAGCCATGCCGTAAGACCAAAACACCATGTGCTCTCCAAGGACATCGGTCCCTGACTGAGAAGTTATTAATGAAAAGGGAATTGGAGTTTCTCGTCTCGCTAAAGACTATTACTATTTATCATTTCTATAGCGCTGGAAGGTATACACAGTGCTGTACATTTAGCAAACAATAGGAAGTCCCTGCTCTGAAGAGCTAACAATGTAATTTGACAGACAGAATATCTCAGGGTTGGGGAGATTATGGTAGAGGAAACGATAGTGGGTACAGGTATCTGACAGCAGTGGGTGGGAGTTATGAGTTGAAAGCAGTTTCAAAAAGCACAGTTACTTACCGTAACAGGTGTTATCCAGCGACAGCAGGCAGATATTCTCTACATGTGGGTGACGTCATCGACAGAGCCCGGATGCGGACGCCTCACAAGCAGACTTGCTTGAAGACCTTCAAGCTTGTGATTGGCCCGTGCATGCACGCGTGCCCCTTCCACCCAGTCTAGGGCATGCGTCTCCTCAGCGTGTTCTCAGTTCGGATAGCTAGCAAAGAAGCCAACCCGGGGAGGTGGGTGGGTTGCGAGAATATCTGCCTGCTGTCCCTGGATAATACCTGTTACGGTAAGTAATTGTGCTTTATCCCAGGACAAGCAGGCAGCATATTCTCTACATATGGGTGACCTCCAAGCTAACCAAAAGGGATGGAGGTTGAGTTGGCAATTTAGGAGAACAGATGTTGTAACTCTGACTGGCCAAAATGGCCGTCACGCCTGGAGAAAGCATCCAGACAGTAGTGAGAGGTGAAAGTATGAACCGAGGACCACGTGGCAACCTTGCAGATTTCCTCAATTTGGGTCGATCAGAGGAAAGCAACAGACGCTGCCATCGCTCGGACCTTATGCCCCGTGACCTGACCCGGCAGGGAGAGACCAGCCTGAGTGTAACAGAAAGAGATACAAGCGGCCAACCAGTGAGAGATGGTCCGCTTAGAAACAGGACGCCCCAACCTATTGTGATCGAAAGAGACAAAGAGCTGGGGAGCAGTCCGATGAGGTGTAGTGCACTGCAAGTAAAAGGCCAGCACACGCTTACAGTCAAGCATATGCAGAGCCGCCTCACCAGGGTGAGAATGGGGCTTCGGGAAAAACACAGGAAGAACCATGGACTGATTGATGTGAAAGTCCGAACAACCTTAGGCAAGAATTTAGGATGGGTACGAAAAACCACCTTATCATGATGAAAAACAGTGAAAGGAAGATCCGCAACCAAGGCCTGCAGCTCACTGACCCTACGAGCAGAAGTGAGCGCAATAAGAAATACCACCTTCCAAGTGAGATACTTCAAGTGAGCCCTAGCCAGTGGCTCAAAGGGCGGTTTCATCAAGCGAGCAAGGACCACATTGAGATCCCAAACCACGGGAGGAGGTTTAAGGGGAGGATGAATGTGGAAAAAACCCTTCATGAACCAGGAGGCCAAAGGATGAATAGATAGCGGTTTCCCGTCGATCGGCCGATGAAAAGCAGCAATAGCACTGAGGTGGACTTGCATTGACGAGGATTTGAGATCAGCGCCAGACAAGTACAACAGATAATCTAGCATCGAAGACAAGGAGGCAGACTGCGGCTCCTTCCTCCGCGTAGCACACCAAGAAGAAAAGTGGGTCCACTTCTGATGATAATACTGACATGTGGACTCCTTCCGAGACGCCTCCAGAACATCTAGGACCGATTGAGAGAACTGAAAGGATGCCATCAAGTCTTGAGGAACCATGCCGTCAAGTGCAGAGACTGCAGGTTGGGATGGAAAAGCGATCCCCGACTCTACGTAAGCAGAGAGGGGACAAAAAGGCAGAAGAAGAGGTTCCCTGGCACTGAGTTGCAGCAGGAGGGAGAACCACAGCTGTCTGGGCCACCGAGCAGCAATCAGAATCATGGAGACATGAGTGGACTTGAGCATGACGAGAGTCTTCAGAATCAGAGAGAAAGGAGGAAACTCATACAGAAACAGGTTTGTCTAATCCAGAAGGAAAGCATCCGCCTCGAACCCGAGAAGGGTGTAAAAATCCGCAGAATTAGAACCACAAATCTAGAGGGATGGTTTGATTCTGAGCTACTACTGCTAAAGAGGGATCTAAGAAAGTCAGAAAGATTATGGACTAAATCTGGTACTCAGGAACACCGGGTTGTGTGGAGATCAAAAGTTAAAATCTACAAAAACCTCACCAAGGAAAAACAAAAAAATTTCTACGCCCAAAAAATAGGAAACATTACAACTAACAGTAGAAACCTTTTCAATCTGGTCAATGAACTCTACAACCTCGAGACACTCACAGCCAGCACCCTAGCAGACTTCTTCAATTCCAAGATACTTGAAATGAAATGATTAAACTTGAAATGATTAAAACGATTAAAACAATACAAAAATTAAGATTGTCAATAACTGCCCCTGCCAATCCCCACGGCCACTTTCCAATCCTCCATGACACAGACTCCAATTCTGACCTAGGGTCCAGAACTGACCTAAGTTGGAACCATTTCAAAATCATAGACGGCAATCCTTTAACAAACACTACAACAAATATAACAACTCCTACTGAAAACTGGACACCTGCCCCCCAAATGTCATGAAAACTGCCCCAATCCACTTCAAAGCCAACATGTTGACATGGGTCAGCGCTTTACTATCTGCAGGAAATTTCCCAGCAGAGCAAGGCCACATCTTGATAACTACAATTATAAAAAACTCAAAAGAACCTCCCAACATCCTGGCCAATTACAGATCTATCGCCAGCATCCCACTAGTAACCAAAATAACAGAAGGGGCAGTAAATGCAGAACTCACCACGTATCTGGACAAATTCGACATCCTACACGGAAACCAATCGGGATTTCGCTCTGGCCATAGCACAGAAATCATCATAGCCTCTCTACTCGACCACCTGCACTCACTCTTCATCCAGGGTTCCAGCGCCCTGATCTTGCAACTTGACCTAAGCAGTGCTTTCGACCTAATCAACCACACTATTCTACTATTCTCCTAGACTGCCTTGCACACATCGGCATCTCTGGCCAGGTTCTCAACTGGTTCCACGGGTTCCTTAGAAATAGATCTTACAGGGTGATGAAGAACGACTCTTTCTCCCACAGCTGGGCCAATTCCTGTGGGGTTCCCCAGGGTTCACCCCTATCCCCCACCCTGTTCAACGTCTATCTCGTCTCCCTGGGAAACCTCCTGCACAGCTTCAAGCTCAAATTCTTCATTTATATAGTAACATAGTAGATGACGGCAGATAAAGACCCGAATGGTCCATCCAGTCTGCCCAACCTGATTCAATTTAAATTATTATTATTATTTTTTTTTTTTTCCTTCTTCTTAGCTATTTCTGGGCGAGAATCCAAAGCTTTACCCGGTACTGTGCTTGGGTTCCAACTGCCGAAATCTCTGTTAAGACTTACTCCAGCCCATCTACACCCTCCCAGCCATTGAAGTCCTCCCCTGCAAATCCTCCTCCAAACGGCCATGCACAGACACAGACCGTACAAGTCTGCCCAGTAACTGGCCTAGTTCAATCTTTAATATTATTTTCTGATTCTAAATCTTCTGTGTTCATCCCACACTTCTTTGAACTCAGTCACAGTTTTACTCTCCACCACCTCTCTCGGGAGCGCATTCCAGGCATCCACCACCCTCTCCATAAAGTAGAATTTCCTAACATTGCCCCTGAATCTACCACCCCTCAACCTCAAATTATGTCCTCTGGTTTTACCATTTTCCTTTCTCTGGAAAAGATTTTGTTCTACGTTAATACCCTTTAAGTATTTGAACGTCTGAATCATATCTCCCCTGTCTCTCCTTTCCTCTAGGGTATACATATTCAGGGCTTCCAGTCTCTCCTCATACGTCTTCTGGCGCAAGCCTCCTATCATTTTCGCCGCCCTCCTCTGGACCGCCTCAAGTCTTCTTACGTCTTTCGCCAGATACGGTCTTCAAAACTGAACACAATACTCCAAGTGGGGCCTCACCAATGACCTGTACAGGGGCATCAACACCTTCTTCCTTCTACTGACTACGCCTCTCTTTATACAGCCCAGAATCCTTCTGGCAGCAGCCACTGCCTTGTCACACTGTTTTTTCGCCTTTAGATCTTCGGACACTATCACCCCAAGGTCCCTCTCCCCGTCCGTGCATATCAGCTTCTCTCCTCCCAGCATATACGGTTCCTTCCTATTATTAATCCCCAAATGCATTACTCTGCATTTCTTTGCATTGAATTTTAGTTGCCAGGCATTAGACCATTCCTCTAACTTTTGCAGATCCTTTTTCATATTTTCCACTCCCTCTTCGGTGTCTACTCTGTTACAAATCTTGGTATCATCTGCAAAAAGGCACACTTTTCCTTCTAACCCTTCAGCAATGTCACTTACATACATATTGAACAGGATTGGCCCCAGCACCGAACCCTGAGGGACTCCACTAGTCACCTTTCCTTCCTTCGAGCGACTTCCATTAACCACCACCCTCTGGCGTCTGTCCGACAGCCAGTTTCTGACCCAGTTCACCACTTTGGGTCCTAACTTCAGCCCTTCAAGTTTGTTCAACAGCCTCTTATGAGGAACTGTATCAAGACATCACTATAGTCATCCCGCTAACCAGTTTCACTCTAGAGCTGCTTAACTCGCTATCAAACTTACTCAGGCAGATAGAACTCTGGATGCTATCCTATAGATTAAAACTAAACTCTGTTTTATTTAGCATCTGGTACTTACATGGTTGGATGTATACAGTTTGCAGTGGTGTTTTCCCTTCTGTTTTGCGTTTTAGGTACTAAATGTTAAAAGTAAAGCTTGTTTGAATGTTCCAGTTTTTCAAGCTGGGCTAATGTTTTATTGGTGTAACAGGATAACACAGAATAAAAATTAGAGCTTTGGTTTCTGTTTGGTGTCTGATATATTAAAAAAAAAAAACTAAACTCTGAGAAAACCAAATTCTTCCTGGCCCCCCCTAACGACAAAATCAAAGATACCTCAATTCAAGTGAATGGATCGGACTTCCCCCAAGAACAAACCCTAAAAGTACTGGGAGTCACCTTAGACAAACACCTATCCTTTGAGAAAAACACTGATCTTACCGTCAGGAAAAGCTTCTCAGTACTCTGGAAACTCCGCACCATAAAAAAATACTTCGATGACAACTCATTCCGCCTATTAGTACAATCCTCCATTCTTAGCATCCTGGATTATTGCAACATCATTTATCTAGGCTCCACGAAGAAAACTACCAGGAGACTAAAACTGATCCAGAACACCGCCGTCCGCCTTATATTTGGCTTAAACAAACGGGAACATTATCACCCCTTTCTACCATAAACTGCACTGGCTGCCATTTGAATCCAGAGTCCTATTCAAGTTCGCATGCTTCTGCTACAAAACTGTATTTGGTCTATCCCCAAGCTACCTCAACCCTCACTTCAAGCTAAATCACAACAATAAGAACTCTCGCAGAATCCATCTGTTTGCCTTCCCCTCCCTAAAATTATGTCACCTCAAAAGGTTCCTCGACAAAACCTTCTCCTTCCAGGCAGCCAAACTAAACTCATGGCTTGCCCAAATTGTACTCGACGCCCCCTCCTACCTCGACTTCAGAAAAAAACTCAACTCACTTATTCCACGAACAGAGCCCTTAACACACCCTCTCATCTCTTCAACTCCCCTCAATCCACGTGAACCTCCACCTTCCCCTCTTATTGTACCCACCAAACCAATTAACTTCAATGACCGGTTTTTTTCCTGTAAATAAATTTCTACCTTCCTATTGTACACTCTTGTATACTCCTGTCAACTCCAAAGTCCTGTACACTCCAAAAAATATGTTAATTCCAATGTTTTTTCATTGGCTGTAATCTTACTTAATTGCTGTAAACCGCCTAGAACTCTCTGGGTATGGCGGTATACAAAATAAAGTTGTTATTATTATTATTATTATTAAACCCTGGAGCAGAAACGAGGCAACTTGCGATTGAGGGGGGACGCAAACAGATTGACATCCGGAGTCCCCCACCAGGCAAACACCTGACGCAAAGTCGAGGAGTGAAGTGATCATTCGTGAGGCTGCAGAAGGCAGCTCAACTTGTCAGCCAGGCAGTTCTGCTGGCCCTGGATGTAGATCACATGGAGAAAGATGTTGCGGCGGCTCTCCCAATCCCAGAGCCACATCGCCTCCTGGCGACCTGGTTGTCCGTGCGAACTAGCACCACACGATTGCGAAGCAGATGACAAAAGGCTTTCAGAGCGTTGAACACCACCCTGAACTCCAGCACATTGATGTGACAAAGATGGTCCGCACTGGACCAAAGTCCCTGGGTGCGAAGATCATCCAGATGAGCCCCCCAAGCATAAGCCGATGAGTCCTTCATGAGAACCTTCTCCGGGGGAGGAGCGTGAAAGGGAAAACCTCTTGAAAGATTGGTAGAGAGCATCCACCAACAGAGAGACTGCTTCAACAAAGGAGTCACGACAATGAGTCAAGACACTGGATCCCGAGCTTGGTTCCACTGAGACACCAGAGTCCACTGGGGAATGCGGAGGTGAAGTCTGACAAAAGGAGTCACGTGAACCATGGAGGCCATGTGGTTGAGCAGAACCATCATCAGACGGGCCGAGACCGAGGACAGGAGTAACACCCTGTGACAAAGCTGAATCAGGGTCTCCTGACTAGGTCGAGGCAAAAAGGAGCGAAGACGACAAGTGTCCAGAACCGCCCCAATAAACTCGAGGGACTGAGACGGACACAGCTGAGACTTGGGAAAATTCACCTTGAAGCCGAGGCTTTGGAGGAGCAAAATGGTCCAATTTTTTGCCCTCAGGACCTCCTGGTGGGACGACGCCTTGATGAGCCAATCGTCGAGGTAGGGAAGCCCCTGAAGCCCCTGCAGGCGAAGGGCCGTGGCCACCACTACCAGGCATTTCGTGAACACCCTCGGGGAGGCAGCCAGACCGAAGGGAAGAACACAGTATTGGAGGTGGAGATTGTCAGCCTAGAGGCCTATGGGAGATTATATCAATCTGGCTCTGGCATGGGAAGGCAGATAGACCCTTAGTGCAGGGAAACTGTTTTAAGTTTCCCTGATTGAATCATGACTAGCTAAAAGGTGTTAATGTCTGATTAAGAGGGTGCTTAGGACAATGGTGCACAGATCAAGCCAGAGACTTAATCCCATCAACATGCTTGCAGATGTCACACTCTCCTTTGTCAATTAAATTGACCATTGTCTCAAACAGTTTGCAAGTTCTAAACAGAAAGATACTGGGAGATACAATGTTTTCTCTAGTCAGAATAAGATTCCAAGGTATAAAAGCCTGCTCTCTGCTCTATCAATCTATCTCTCTTTTTCTATGGAGCTATCAATCTATCTATCTATCTATCTCTGGAGGAGAGGGGTCTTGGCCCTCTCTCTCTCTTTCTTTCTCTGCCTTTCCCTGAAACTTCACACTTCCTTCTGGACTCTGTAAGGCAGCGAAACTGCTATGCTCTCTATTTAATTGTAATGCTTAATTGTAATGATTATAAATATTGCTTTTCTGTAAGACTATTTCTATAATATATTCTTTATGCAAACACCTCTGGCTATGCCTTCTTTATTCTACTTTCTGGTGCGTCATCGGTGAGGGAACTGAACCTGGGACCAGCGTTTGTCAGGACACCTTTCACTTAACCCCTCCAACCTAACATTGTGGGGGTGCGACCATCCTTACATTTTATTAAACTGACATTTGGGGGCTTTGTCTCGGTCCTTCCTGATGATTTCATTTGGGTAAGTAGAATTCAAGTTTTTGGGGTTTTTTTCCTCCTTTTATGCACTGTGCAATAGGATTATGTATAGACAGAGTGATATAGAAATCAAAAGTCCTTGGAAAACCCTTAGATTGATTATACGTTAGACTGGATGACAAACTGTTGAAAAGTTCCAGTAATATTGTGGGGTTTTATACTTGGTGAGATTTTATATATCAATTGACTTTCTATTTTTGATTGATAGACAGAGTGAGATAGAAATCAAAAGTCCTTTTGGAACCCGTAAATTGTTTTAGACTGGATGACACAATTGTGAAAAGTTTCAGTAATATTTTGGGTTTTATATTTGGTGAGATTTTACTATCAAAAGTCTTTGTAGTTTACCTTTGCCAGTTTGCATTGTATGATTTGCTATTATATGCTTGCTAGGGTGTTGCATGTAAGAATATTTGAGCTGCTCTGAAGAAAAGCAGGGTTCAAAGTGAAAACAGTCACTCAATTAAGACATGCCACATCTGTACTAATAACTTTTACTTTTTTACCTTGTGCTTTTAATTCTATTTCTTGTCAGTCTCTTCCCTGGTGAAAGGCCCAGTGCACACTGGACTGGAACTGGCAGCTGACATCTCTGCTCTTCTAACAGACTTCTTATATATTTTCCTGCTAAACTTCTGCCTGTAAATTTCAGGTACTAACCAGTGTGGGCAAGTGTGGGCATAAGTGTATTATTTTATGCCAATGACTCTTGCCTAACACGCTTTACCTCGCTTTTCTACCTATTAACTAAAGTCTCCCTCCTTCATAAGTGGGAGCATTTCAATCTCAAAGGCTACACACAGACAGGGACATTTAGACGCCCATTCTCTCTGCCCACGAACCAAGGCAGACTTCTGCAGCCTCAAATATGAACCCTTTTGATTTTCAAGAACTCACAGATATTGTACACAAATATTTTGACAAGAAAGGGTAATTTTCCTGAACACACATGGCACGATATTCAGAAACAAATGGTTTCTCATTCACAGGAGTTTAGAAAGAAAACAAATAAAAGAAAATGCCTTTTCATTCAAGGAATATTAAGGGGAGTTATTAGCCTAACACAAGAAAATACTGACTTGAATACTCAGTGCCATCAGCTGTCCAAAGACTTAGATGAGGCACAAATTAATATATCCATGCTAAGAACCCAAATTGTTCAGGCCACAAATTTCTTTTTAACTGTAAATGAACAATTAGAAGAGGCCAAGGCAGAATTAAAGTATTTAAAGTCAAAATGTGCCTCACAGGGACAGGCTATTCTGCCGTCTGCACCTGTGCCACCATCACCATATAATCCATGTAGTCAGAAAACCGTTTTTGTAGCAGGTCAGAGAAAGGGTAAACTAGCTACAGATGTAGAACAGGAAGAAGAACCGACAAACGAAAGTGAGGAAAATTCATTACCAGGCCAGAACAATACCAATAGTACCCCTATAAGTGACACAGCTCCAGTAACTGTAGTGCTGCAGGGACATATGAAAGAAAGTGACATTGAAAGAATAGTTGAGAAAGTGGGCCCTATGCCTTTTAACATAAATGAATGGTGCAAATGGGCTACTGACATACTGATTCACTGGGGTCTAGGGAAATACAAAAGGAACAATGCAGATTTTGATATGCACCTAGCCCTGGGTCCACATTATTATAAATTTGGATCTCTTGTTCATCCATACCAATTTGTAAAGATGGGCATCGAATAACTATTTCGCTGCACCTCCCTGCAAATACTTATAACTCTCACCCCTGCCAACCGATACACTAGAGCAGTTTGCATATAGGGTGTGGGTAATAAACGCTGTACTGCATGAACATTGGCCCAATTCTACAGATTATGGTCAGAGAGAACATAAATAATTTCTATTAGAATTATTATCCCCTGAGATTACTAAACACCTTCTGTTGTTTTCGGAGGACCCTAAAGCTACCCCTTTTGACACTTTACTGCTCAGGATTGGGTCTGTGTGGAAGACCCAACCAGCTCACATTATTTCAGTATCGGAAGCTAGGAAGTGGCATGCTGAAGGAGCACCCCAATACAATAAAACACCACACACAGGAAATAGAGGGCATGGCAGAGGTAGTTACAGAAATTCCTCCACTTACATTCCCTTCCATGAACTTAGAGACCAAAAGGAAAAATTTGAAAAAGAGAAAATTAAATGGGAACAGGATAGACATACAATGCAGATAGAATTGGACAGAATAAAAAGTGATTTAACAGCCAGGAAAAACAGTGTTAGTGCATAGGGCTGTCCTGACTCTCTGTGTCCAAATACCAAGGTGACTAAAGCCTTCACAGCCCAGCCGGACTCCTTTCACTTACCTGTGGACTCACTTCTGAAGACACAGGATAAGGGAAAGAAGTCAGACTCAGAATTCAGCTTGAGGTATGTGGCACCTTTGATTTTGGACACTTGCGGCTGCCCCAATGTTAATAGTTTCAAGTTTATTAGGATTTTATATACCGCCTATCAAGATTATCTAAGCGGTTTTTACAATCAGGTACTCAAGCATTTTCCCTCTCTGTCCCGGTGGGCTCACAATCTATCTAACGTACCTGGGGCTATGGAGGATTAAGTGACTTGCCCAGGGTCACAAGGAGCAGCGCGGGGTTTGAACCCAGAACCCCAGGGTGCTGAGGCTGTAGATCCAACCACTGCGCCACACACTCCTACCATAGAGGGTCAGGATAAATTAACTTTAATTGATACAGGTGCCAGAATCAGTTTTACAGATAGAGCGCCTCCTACTGGAGATCAGAAAAATATGGAAATTTGTGAGATTCAGGGTCTAAATGACAAAGCTTCAAAGTGTGTGTCTATCCCACAAAAGGAACAAATGAAAGACATTGTAGAAACTACTGCCAGCACGAGTGAGAATACAGGCAAATAAATAGTTGAGGTGGCTGGTCTTGCATTGGGTACAGGAATTCCAAATACTTCTAAAACTTTGGTTCATGAGGTTATTCCTGTGCAGTTAGCCACACAGTGTTGCCTGCCAGTGCAGCACCATGATCGTAGTGTAACTCACTCAGAGGCTGCAGATCTTTCAGTTTGGGCACAAGATTGTGGGAAAAGGTACACAGAAATTTTGTTTGAGGGCAAAGATCCTGAACCACAAACACAGCATCCAGTACTTCCTCCAGCAACAGAACTGGTGCCTAAGATGGAGGAGAGGGATCTGAGTGGACCTATCTCTTTAGCATGTGGCTCTCCAACTGGGTCATTTACTAATTCAGAGGGCTCTGTTAGGCTCACTATACACTCTCAGGCCTTAACTAAGATTTCAAAGCCTGTACCAGTGGCTGCCTCTTGCTCTGACATTACTGTGAAATTTAACCCTACATGTGCATTCTTCTCTGTCCTAGACATGACTAATGATTTTCGGAATTTGCCCCTTGCCTCTGAATGCCAGGACACGACAGTGCAGACGAAAGAAGAAAAATCTAGCCTGCACCTGACTTCTGCACCGCAGTGCCCATTCCTCCGAGTGCAGTGGGACCCAGGTGGCAGACATGTGGTCCAGGTCGGCCTGAATGGAACATGGACAAAGTTTGCTCTAAGTGACCTTGAGGATGCTGCCAATTTAACATGTTTTTTTTTCTTTTTTTTTAGCAGCGGATATATACATAGCCATCCCAGACCAATTTTGGCACAAAGATATTTCTAATGTTTTCCAAGGTTCCTCTTTATCACTGCAGAGATAGAGACGTTCCAAAGAAGATATTAGCTTTATGCCTTTTCTGAATATGAGATGGTTATGATATGTATTATTTGTACTACTCAGGTGTTCATCTTTGCTGGTTTTTTTTTTCCTATAACAATGTGTTTATTTGCAGAGTTAAATTCAGCCCTGAACACTTGACAGATGGAAGAATATGCCTACGCCTAAACATTTGTGTTTTATGTTGTCTGTGCCATGTGGTCTGTCTTTTGTCTATTTGTTTTAGTTTAGGGGGTACCCCAGGATACATAACATTGGCCATTTCTAGAGCTCTTTTCCCCATTTTTATTTTTTTTTTTACTAGCCCAATTGCGCAATGTTCTTTTTTCCCTATAATTTGCATATGCTAAATGTAGCTTAGTTAGGGGTTATATTTTTAAGAAAAGGTTTTATTCTATATCTATACCGTGTTTATTCTATGCTCCTCACTAGATTCAGTACATATTTCTGACATCATTTTTTTATATATATATATACATTCAGTACAGAATTATGGTCTCTCTGAAGTGCCATAATAGTTATATGCAGCACACAAAAACATATCTTTTTGGAATGTCTGATTAAGAACCTTCAGTACCTGAATATTGTCTGTCTTTTGCCATAACTATAACAAGTAAATGCATCAATATTGTTACATGTTGCCACATTCAGTACAGGCAACCTAGTTTCTCTCTCTCTCTCTCTCTATACATTCAGTACAGGCAACATGGTTTCTCTCTCATTTTCTATCTCTTATTTGGATCACACTGGAGTACAGCTGCTGAATGATATCGGGACTCTTTTCAAATCCCTCCCTGTATGCACAGACATCATTTCATCTCAAGGGTGTCCAGTGACTGACAGATCCTGTGCAAACATCAGATCCTGTGCAAACATCCTTTCATCCCAAGTGTGCATCTCACCAGTTTAAAGAGACTGCCGGTTCCTGCTGGACTAATTCATCTTCCTGCACCCTGACTGCAAAGACTTTTACACACATACTGTACACAATGTTTCCTGTTCATCGGATATAGCCACCTTCCTAAGAACGCTTTGCTGTACAATTCCACCTATTTAACCTATTCTCTGGACATTCCAGACTTTATTTCATATGCTGTGCATCCACTACCTCTTGGTATGGGCAACGAGACATTCCACAAGCTGGTGAACTTTACTGAACTCCATACTTACATTGAACAACTTAAGAAACCTCCAAAGAAGTGAATCATACTATCACTTTTGAAAATGAACACATTGCACAAAATTTAATACAAGACGCTCATGTCTCAGTTTGGGAACTTTTCTTTGGGTATTCACCCACTGCAAATCACGTATTTAATGTTTTAATTCACCCTATCATTATCTTAATTATTTTACAAATTTTGCTATGTATTATTATGATTTTTCTTTGCTGTAAAGTGAAACACATGTACATTTCTTTACAACGCTTATCATACAAGCTTCCTTCTAACTTTTAAGGCAGTTATACATGTATTTCCAGTATCTTCTCTGACACTTGCTAATTTGGTTCTAATTTGGTTTTAATTTGGCATGGCCTATTGCATTACCATTACCAGGGTCAGATATAATATTATCCCATATCCCATACTTAGATACTCTCTCATGACATCTTGGTACCTTTATACCTGAACCTCCGGAAAAAGCTTCCTGCATCCCTTATGCACCGTTCATTTGCTCAACGACGGATAAGATATAAGCATACTGGGATCCCCGCCCAGATGATGGCCTATACAACCTAAGACAGAGGTTTGAACTCATAATGGGAACTGTTTATGGACTATACAACCTATCTTCATAGCTTGGAGATTCTGCAAGACAGGGGACGTACTGTTGGAGGTAAGCGAGGGTACCACAAGCTTGCCCTCATTTCAAAGAATAAAAAAAAAAAAAAAAAATTATGGGATATGTCAGCCTAGAGGCCTATGGGAGATTATATCAATCTGGCTCTGGCATGGGAAGGCAGATAGACCCTTAGTGCAGGGAAACTGTTTTAAGTTTCCCTGATTGAATCATGACTAGCTAAAAGGTGTTAATCTTGTACTGACGAGCCGGAGGAGTTTTCGGCTTGAGCCTCACCAAGGAGGCGAAAGACCGCTCATGCTCCGAAAGGCGTTTAGTGGCAGCCTCGATGGAGTCATCAAACAGCTCGTTCTCCACACAAGGGAGGTTAGCCAGATGATCCTGGAAGTTGGGGATTCATGTCCACAATCCGGAGCCAGGCCAAGCGACGCATGGCAACCGCAAAGGCCGTGACCCTTGAGGATAACTCAAAGGCGTCGTAAGTCACATGAAACATATAGAGACGGAGTTGAGAAAGGGTCTCCTAGAGAAGATGGAACTCCTGCCTCAGAGGAGCAGACACGTCGGACTGGAACGAGAGGAGAGTGTCCACACAGTACCTGAGATAGGACGTGAATGTAAAGTTATAGTTCAGAACTCAGTTCACCATCATCGAGTTCTGATAGAGGCGGCGTCCGAATTTGTACGCCCTTCCCTGCCCGGAAGGGACAGCAGCGTGAACTTTGGAGGGGTTAGATTTCTTCAAGGAAGACTCGACCACCAGCAACTGATGGGAAAGCTGCGCATTCTCGAAACCCTTGACCGGGACCGTCCGGTAACAGGACTCCATCTTGGAGGGAATGGCAGTGACAGCATAAGGAATCTCCAGATTCCGGAGGAAAGTTTGCCGGAGCACCTGATGTAAAGGCAAGCGCAAAGCCTCATGGGGCGGATGAGGGAGCCCCATCTCCGCCAAATACTCCTGAGTACAGTGGTGCCTCACACAACGAACTTAATTGGTTCCAGGAGCAAGTTTGTTATGTGAAACGTTCGTTATGTGAAACGCGTTTTCCCATAAGAATACATGTAAAAAAAAATAATTCGTTCTGCAGCATAAAATATGCTAAGATGACATAAAAAAAGATAAATTTTTGGTTATTATTTTTATTTAGATACATCTAAAAACATAATTGTTTTTTAAAACAACACACATTTTTTAAATTTAAAGACAGACTAAGTAGAGTCTAATTTTACAGTGAGAGAGGGCAGAGTCTCAGCGGCAAAAACTGGGACTTAACTGTTCATTTTTTTTTTTTTTCTACCGTGTTTCCCCGATAAGGCAGGGCCATCAAATAAGACAGCCCCCCCTTTTTAGAAAAAAATGTAAAATAAGGCACCCCCCCGCAAATAAGCCACCCACCGATACCTGCGCTTACCCGAATCGGGTGGTACGGTGGGTGACTCCGTGTGGTCCCTGGCACCCCCGACACGATCGGGGCAAGAGGGAGCTCAAGCCCTCTTGCCCCCCGACTCCCCGACACGATCGGGGCAAGAGGGAGCTCAAGCCCTCTTGCCCCCCGACTCCCCGACACGATCGGGGCAAGAGGGAGCTCAAGCCCTCTTGCCCCCCCCCGACTCCCCGACACGATCGGGGCAAGAGGGAGCTCAAGCCCTCTTGCCCCCCGACTCCCCGACACGATCGGGGCAAAAGGGAGCCCAAGCCCTCTTGCCCCGCCGATTCCCCAACTCCCCGACAATATCGGGCCAGGCGGGAGCCCAAGTCCTCCTGGCCACGGCGACCCCCTAACCCCACCCTGCACTACATTACGGGCAGGAGGGATCCCAGGCCCTCCTGCCCTCGACGCAAACCCCCCTCCCCCCAACGACCGCCCCCCCAAGAACCTCCGACCGCCCTCCCAGCCGACCCGCGACCCCCCTGGCCGACCCCCACGACACCCCCATCCCCCTTCCCCGTACCTTTCTGTAGTTGGCCGGACAGACGGGAGCCAAACCCGCCTGTCCGGCAGGCAGCCATCGACGGAATGAGGCCGGATTGGCCCATCCGTCCCAAAGCTCCGCCTACTGGTGGGGCCTAAGGCGCCTGGGCCAATCAGAATAGGCCCGGGAGCCTTAGGTCCCTCCTGGGGGCAGGGCCTGAGGCACATGGTCGGGTTGGGCCCATGTGCCTCAGGCCCCGCCCCCAGGAGGGACCTAAGGCTCCCGGGCCTATTCTGATTGGCCCAGGCGCCTTAGGCCCCACCAGTAGGCGGAGCTTTGGGACGGATGGGCCAATCCGGCCTCATTCCGTCGATGGCTGCCTGCCGGACAGGCGGGTTTGGCTCCCGTCTGTCCGGCCAACTACAGAAAGGTACGGGGAAGGGGGTTGGGGGTGTCGTGGGGGTCGGCCAGGGGAGTCGCGGGTCGGCTGGGAGGGCGGTCGGAGGTTCTTGGGGGGGGCGGGCGTTGGGGGGAGGGGGGTTTGCGTCGAGGGCAGGAGGGCCTGGGATCCCTCCTGCCCGTAATGTAGTGCAGGGTGGGGTTAGGGGGTCGCCGTGGCCAGGAGGACTTGGGCTCCCTCCTGGCCCGATATTGTCGGGGAGTTGGGGAATCGGCGGGGCAAGAGGGCTTGGGCTCCCTTTTGCCCCGATCGTGTCGGGGAGTCGGGGGGCAAGAGGGCTTGAGCTCCCTCTTGCCCCGATCGTGTCGGGGAGTCGGGGGGGCAAGAGGGAGCCAGGCGGAGAGAGGGCAGTTAAGCGCAGTGCCTGCGCGGAAGGATGCAGCTCGGGCGACTTCGTTGTGTGAAACGAAGTTCGTTGTACGGATCAAGACATAAAGTTCGTTGTGCGCAGCGTTCGCTGTGCGAGGCGTCCGTTATGCGAGGCACCACTGTATATCGGGACTCAGATTGGAGATCAAGCTTAAGAGCCTGGCCCATGTCCGAAACAAACCAGGTAAAGGATGAGGTTTGAGAAGATGACTCATCCTCCGGAGGCGAAGTAGACCGCGATCTGGGAGCAGCCGAGAAAGAGGGGGAGACTTCCCTTGAATAATAAGTGGGGGCCTCAGAGTCCCGAGCCAGGGACACCGAGGAGGCTCTGCTAAGCTCCTACGGGGCGTAGAAGAATGGCCCCGCCGCAGACGAATCAGGGAGGACCCCGGCATCTGAGGCACCACCAGCCAAAGCTTCCAAGAAGTCAGCGTGAAAGGTGAATCTCTGACAGGCGCCGAAGCGAAAACCCTCGCCCCAAAGAGATTGGCGGGGAAGAGGTCAGACAAGGGTCCATGCCCAATGATGAAACCACCAGGGGCCCCGAGGTACGGACGGACGGGAGCCTGCCCCGACGAGGCGGGGAAGTCCGCTGCCGCTTTGAAGATATAGGCTGCGAAGACGTGGAAGCCAGAGTCCGGGGTCCCGCCCGGGACACTCTGAAAGTCTCATGCCTCAAATCAGGAGAAGAATCGCTCAAGGGCAATTGGCAAGACTTGTGAGCCGGACCCCGAGCAACCACGGGGGAACGCCCAGGCTGGTCAGACGGAGGCCGGGGCCAGTCGACCCAGAACAGAGGAAATCTGCATGGTAAGGATAGCCTTAAGAATGTTCTCGAACATAGGCACCGATACCAGAGGAGTCTGGAGTTGGGGTGCAACAGTGCGCTCCTTAGGGGGCGACTTCGAGGAAGAGTATTCCCTACGTGAGGAGGCACGCTTAGCATGATGTCTCGAAGAGGCCGAGGATGTGGCACTCGCAAGAGACTCTGGGATCAGCTTCTTTGCCAGCCCACCTGAGAAAGGAAGAGGAGACTTACCCGAGGCTGGGACGACAGACAGAGCCGAGGTCAAAACCTTTGAGGCCGAGAATGACTTCATCAAGGTCGAAGCCTATGAAGCCGAGGCCCCGACAACCAGGGCTGAGGTCGAGGCCGTTCCCTCAGATTCAATGGGGCCAAAAAGTTGAAGAATCTTGGCCTCATGCTGACAAAGAGCCTGCGTTTGGAGATTAGCACAACGCGGACAAGACTCAACTCTATGATTAGCACCCAGGCACTCCACGCACCAACGATGGGGGTCGGTGATGGAGATCACCCGGTTGCACTTAGTGCAGTTCTTAAACCCAGTCAGAGGCCATGACATAAGAAAAAATATAGCCGCGGCCCGACAAAAAACGACCACCTGGTCGAAAAAAAGAAAAAATAGGAACTTAACAAAACAAAGACGCGCAGCATAACAACTCACTCGAAAACAAAAAAAGCAAGCCGCGGTGAAAAGAGGCACTATGAATTCACACAGAGCAAGGGAGCAGGGCTTCTGGTTCCACAGAAAACTTAGAACTGAGGACAAGCTGAGGAGACGCATGCCCTGAGTCGGGCAGGAGGGGCACTCGCGCATGTGCAGTACACTCGTAAGCTTGAATATCTTCAAGCAAGTCTGCTTGCGAGAACGTCCGCTAGGGGGCTCCGTGGAAGACGTCACCCACATGTAGAGAATATGCTGCCTGCTTGTCCTGGGATAAAAGTAGGCTTTTAGCTTGAATTTGAATACTGCTAGGGATGGAGCATGACGTATTGATTCAGGCATTCTGTTCCAGGCATATGGTGCGGCAAGAAGGAGTTGTCAGTGGAAGATAAGACAGGCTTGCCGATGAATGGAGTTCAAGGGAAGGAGCATAGGGGGAGATAAGTGAAAAGAGATATTGGGGGGGGGGGCGGCTTCAGAGTGAATGCACTTGTAAGTCAGTAAGAGGAGTTTGAACTGTATTCAGAAATGGATGGGGAACAAATGAAGTGACACATGAGACGTGCATACCGGGGTGGGGGGGAAGAGATAGAGAGAGAGAGAGAAAAGGGCAGAGCTGAAAACTCAGAAACCTGCAATGCTCTGGCCATGATGAAATATGGAAGAAAGCCTCTGTGAGATCCAAGGACAACAGAAACTTCCCTGGAGACAGCAGCTAGCACCGTGTACTCCATTGTCCATTCAGAAAAAGGGAATTTGCAAGTGGGTGACCAACTGTAAAACCAGAATATGTCTCCAATTCTCCGAGCCTCTCTGGCATGAGGAAGCATAAGGATTATCCGCCTAAGCCCCCATTAGTAGACCGGAACAGGGTCCAGCATCCCAAAGACTAAAGTGTGTTGCAGAATATCGTAGACCCTAGACTCTGTTGACGTCGACCTGCCAGAGTTCAGAAACCAAGCCGGAGACAGGCAAACGAGGACTAACATGTGTCTGACGAAAGTCGAGTCCACTCCTGATAAAACAGAAAATGACAGCCTGCAAATGAGGAATCCATGCCTGCCCTAGGCGACATCAGTGCTTTCCTTTTTTTTTTTTTTTTTTAGGTGTAACCACTGCTGAGGAACCTAAGAATGCCTGTAATTAGAATCGTGGCAACATGGTGGTAGCCCTGCAAATGACTTTAGGAGGAAAAACCAGAGGATCCCTGACGGTACCTGCAGGAGGAATGAAGAGGACTACGACCCAATCCCAATGTCCAACGAAACTGGTGCACAGGAACCCCCGAGTAGATGCCAGCTAGACCTAAACCAATAAGAATCCGACCTTTGAAAGATGGCCACTGAAGGTGATCCTCAAGGCAGCGTCTTCAGCCACAGTCAGTCCTAACAGTTTGGCTCTCAGACTCTGCACCACCAGAAAATGTACTAAGAACCCAAATGAGATCATACAGGCCGCCCTGCATTGCAGCCACACCAACCAGCACCAGCGGAGGACAGGCATGCACCTCCACAGATGATGCATTGTGCAGGCAGGAATTACATTATATTAGTGACTTTTATTCCACCATTACCTTGCGGTTCAAGGTGGATTACATAAGAGGTTATCTGGACATTTCCAGAAGTGTTACAGAGTTGAGCGGGTTACTTCGGGGGATTGAAATGCTTCCTGTGGTGTTAGTTTATCTTGATGGATTTCTTGAATAGCAGGGTTTTTATTTCTTTTCTGAAAGTTTTGTAGTCTGGTGTCGTGATCAGTAGATTGGATAGTTGGTGGTCTAGTCGCTGCCTGCATGATTGTATATTTTTTTTGCGTTTGATTAGGGGGTGCATGAATGGTGTCTGGGTTCTCCTTTGCCTGGTTGTGGTAGTTTGGATAAGGCGGTTGTTCAAGAAGACTGGGCTGTCTCCATTCATGGCTTTAAATACTAGACAGTAAAATTTGAATAGTATTCTTGCTTGTATTGGGAACCAGTGTGAGTCGAGGTATGCAGCAGTGATATGGTCGTATTTCTTCAGCAAATAGATCAGTCTCGGAGCTGTGTTTTGTACTATTTGTAGTTGTTTTATCATGACTGCGGGGCAGGGGAGATAGAGGATATTGCAGTAGTCTAGAAGTCCTAGGACTAGGGATTGGACCATGAGCTGGAATTGTTTTCTGTCAAAGAATTTTCGGATTTGCCTTAAGTTTCACATGTCCGCGAATGATTTCTGCATTGTTTTGTTGATTTGTGGTTGCATGGTACAGCATCTGTCTATCATCATTCCCAGAAATCTTAGGGTGGGTTGAATGGGGCATGTGATTGAATTTATTATTAAGTTTGTTATAGTTGGGGTCTTGCTTTTTTCAAGAAGTATAAATTTTGTTTTGTCTGGGTTTTAGTTTGTGTTCTTTCATCCATGTTGCCACAGTTTCTAGTGTTCTATATAGTGTGTCTGTCATGGAGGGTGTTGGTTGATCAAAAGGAAGGAAGATGGTGATGTCGCCTGCATAGCTATAACAAGTTAAGTCTAATTTGTCTAGGAAGGTGCCGAGGGATGCAATGTAGAGATTGAAGAGAGTTGGGGATAATGGCGACCCTTGGGATACGCCACAGGGGTTGGACCATGGTTCAGATTTTTCTTTGTTTGTCCTTACTCTGTAGGTCCTGGATTGTAGGAATCCTTTAAACCATGTGTGCACCTTTCCTTTGATTCCTATTGTTTCTAGTATTTGTAGTAGAATGTCATGGTCTATCAGGTCAAATGCTGCGGTGAGATCTAGTTGTATAACTAGCTTTTTTTTTTTTTTTTTTTTTTTTGCCTGTGCTAAGGTGTTGTCTAGCTGTGTCCAGGAGGGAACCTAGTAGTGTCTCTGTGCTGTAGTTGGTTCTGAAACCAGATTGTGTAGGGTGGAGTAAGCTGTGGTTTTCTAGGTAGTTGGTGAGGTGTTTAGCTACAAGGCCTTCCATTAGTTTGACATATAATGGTATTGAGGCTATGGGTCTGTAGTTGGATGGTAGATCTGTTGCTACTTTTGGGTCTTTTATGATCGGGGTGATGATTTCGCTGAGGTCTTATGGGAAAAGGCCATCTGTGAACAGGGATTGTATCCATTGTATGAGGAGAGTGCGGAACAACAGGTATGTGACATAAAGGAAGTGGCCACCACCACTAGCTACCTGAGGATGCTAGAAAAGGAAATTTTTTTATCATAACAGCTTCCTATGATCCTGAGAATCCTGAACTTCATTCCCCCATCACTAAGGAGGGCTGCACACTGGAAAACCTGCACCATAGCGGAATCTATTTCAGGCTGTTCAAACCTGCCAAAAAAAAGGATTCAGGTGATAAAGCGTAGACATTGCTTTAGCAGATTGGAAAAAAACATCCAGGGATCACATTGTTCTGAAACCTGAACCAGAAGCTTTGGAGGGAATGAAAAAGGCACAGGAGAGGGGTCCAGGACCAAAGCCTGGAAGGTAGAATATCCAAATGGAGCTCTTTCAGAACATCAGCCATAAAGAAGTGGATAGAAGCCCAATGAAAATGAGAAGAAGGATCAGCACCTCCAAATCCGGACACTCAGAGCTGCCGAGGAGACCAGGCTCAGCAAAGGCAGCAGCCGTGATTTTAAGAAAGGTTTGAACAAATGGTTTTTAAGAAAGGCTGGACAAGTTCCTGGAGAGTCTTTTATTGAGAAAGACATGGGGGAAGCCACTGCTTGCCCTGTATCGGTAGCATGGAATATTGCTTCTCCTTGGGTTTTGGCCAGGTACTAGTGACCTGGACTGGCCACCATGAGAACGGGCTACTGGGCTTGATGGACCATTGGTCTGACCTAGTAAGGCTATTCTTTTGTTCTTATGTCAGGAGACAGACGAAACCAAAAAAAAACCCCAAAAACAACTGCATGGCAACTACTGCAATCAAGGTGTGATACGGCCAGATAAGAGAGCTCCTAAATAGGAAGCTTCACCCCAATGCCATAGATCGAAAAAGCCCAGATATGCCTGCTGACTTCGTCCAATGAGCGGGGGGTCTCATACGCCATTCCAAGGAGCCAAGTAAAACCCAGTGAAAAAGCCCACTCTGCAACCATGGCAGGGCTCTGTTGAGATATATGTGTCGCGGCAAAAGAATCCTCAGGCTTGGAACGTAGACATACTGTGCCAGACTCCAGAATGGCTTCTGGGCAAGAATTTCTTTGGAAGACACGGACCCAGGCCAGCTCCCTAGCTCAAGAAGACACAGAAGCGGTGAAGCCCAAAGCTCCCGCCTCCTCCCTGACACACAATCGCTGATCCAGCATAATCAGTGTCCACATTCAATAGATTAGAGACTGGGGAGTTCATCCCACATGATTTTGAGTCAAATCGAGGGGGTTTTTGAGCCAGAAATATAAGTTAGAAAAAAAGATCGATTTTAAAATCCAAGATGGCTGCCGTCACACATTCATGCCGAAAATGTCAAAAATAAACAAAATCCAAAAATAAAGAATAGCAATTTGGGGTCTGGGGAGGTGGGGACCTGAACCTTACCCACAGAAACTGTGAAAAATAAAGTTTAAATCGATCTCTGTAATGCCTTTGCCTGTCATCGTTTTTTAAGCAGCCGAGTGGAGAGAAAGGACTTTCTGCCTCAGAAACAGCTCCAAACGTACTAGAATAGAAAATCTTCAAATTGCCAGTCAGTCAGAGACAGACTACACCCTCTGCCCCCACGGATCCTCTGCCATATGGCCGGGGTAAGAAAGGCAGCCTGTGCCTTGAAACCCGGGTGGGTTTCTGTTCAGATGCACACAGCCTGCGTTAGAAACCTGTGACAGGGTCACTGTCTAGCAAACTCCACAGGAAGGGACCCAGGTACTTGCAGAAGGTGGCACCCAGCAGGCTGGCTTCACAAATCCACTAGAGTTTCTCTGTGAAGCTGTAGTCCAGGAAAACAGGACTGTGTCCTTTTCTCTGACAGCGGACTACCAGGAAGGGGTCTCAAGGCACTGAAGCCACTGAGAAACAAAGTTTAAGCGAACTTTACATGAAAAAAAACAAGAAAAATAAGTAGAGCACCATCAAAAGACTTCTGCTTGAACTGCTTGCAGAAATTGAAACTAAGGTTGTTGTTTACTGTCTCTCACACTAAGGGGGTAGAGCATGTGTTCAGAAAAGATGTAGATTTCTGCAATATCCGGACTGCGGGTTGGGATTGAACACCAAGCATATGGAATCCAGAAGGGACATAACAGAAATAAGTATTATGTCCCAAATTAAAGAAAAAACACAAGGGCCAAAATAAAATTCTCCCAAATGTTATGACTAGTAATAATTTTATCACTTTTTAAAATTCAAGTAAACTTCAAAAACAGGTATAACAAAATGCCTCTCCTGAAATGCAAAGGGGGCCAGACCAGCTCCTCAGCTTAATGACTTAACATTAGCATCTTTTTCTGTGCAGATCTCCATCACTACAAAACAAACTAGCCTTCTTAAATTTTATATCTATACTGATGATATAACAATACTTATTCCTTTAACATCGTTCACGATTGAAGTAAAAAACCAAATCTCACTTGCTCTGTCACAAATAGAACAATGGTCCACTAAATTTAAATTAAAGCTTAATTCAGGAAAAAAAAAGTTTTTTCTTGCCAGTCCTAATGACAAATGAACTTCATTTAAATGGTCAAAATTATATTATAGCTATTACAATAAAAAAATTAGGTGTTACGCTGGATTGCTCACTATCTTTTAACAATCATACTGATCTACTGATAAAAAGATTCTTTGCAGTACTGTGGAAGCTTCGTACTATCAAAAAATACTTTGATTTAACATCTTTCAAATTGTTGGTTCAGTCACCAATTCTGTCCACTTTGGATTACTGTAACATTATCTATCTAGATTCTCATTAAAAAATTCTTAGTTGACTTAGAATGATACAGAATATAGCTGTCCATCTGATTTTTGTCCTCAAAAAATATAATCATGTTAGTCCTTACTACCAAAAGCTCCACTGGTTACCATTTGAGGCTTGAGTTTTGTTTAAATTTGGTTGTATTTGTTTTAAAGCTTTATTTGGACTGATTCCAACCTATCTCTTTTCCCACTTTGAATTTCATAATCCAAAAAAGAATACACGAAGAATTAGTTGGTTTATGTTTCCATCAGTAAAAGTATGTTGAAGCAAGAGATTCTTGGGAAAAATCCTTGCATTTCAGGCTGGCACAATGAATTCATGTTGGAATGTTCTAATTTCCCAAGCTCAGACTTACTATTTGTTTCAAATAAATCTTAAAACTTATTACCGTATTTTTTGCTCCATAAGACGCACCCTAGATTTACAGAAGGAAAACAAGAAAAAAAACATTCTGAACCAAATTCTCCCTGCCAGGCTCTGCACCCAACCCCACACTCCTTGCCAGGCTCTGCACCCTGTCCCCCCTTCCTGCCAGGTTCTGTACCCTGTTCCCCCTCTAGTGGTAGGCCGGGACAGGACATAGGGCAGGCAGGCAGGCCTAGTAGCCTAGGGACAGGCAGGCCGGCAGGTCCCATACCCCCCATGTACCCCCCAGTATCTTAATTTATCTCCCATGTCCCCACGTAACCCCAGTACCTTAAATCATCCCCCATGCCACCCACATAGCTCCCCAGTACCTTAAATCATCCCGCATACCCCTGTACCCTTTTAAACACCCCCGTACCTTTTAAATCATACCCCATACCTTTTTAAACACCCCCAGTACCTTTTATGCAAAAACAGAACACACACAAGTGATAACAAAGTATGCAGCAGCAAGGTTCAAATAGTGCCTAATACAAGTTTTCATTAACCTAGAAAAGCCCATCCCCAAGTATCAACCCGTCTTTCAGACAGACAAAAGGACAGGCCCAAACCCCTAGAATCCAAGTCCCCCCCCCCCCCATCCCACCCTGCCCACTCTCCATTGTGTGGCTGTCAAAGAATCCAAGAAATTAAGTCAGATAGAATACACAAATAAGAGATACACAAAGAATGAAAAAGCTAGATAGTGTGCATAATCCCCCAAAGTGCCCCAGCACAGAAAAAAAAACAACCAACAACCATTAAAAAAAATACCCCGTACCTTTTAAAATCCCTCCCATCCTCGCTAGACGGCTCTCGTACTATGATTAGGAGCATGGATGTGAGAAGCAAGCGTTACATGCTCCTGCTTGGACCCGCCTTTGCATTCCGAATGGCTGGCGTCAGTTCTCATGACGCCACCATACAGAAAGCAGAAGCGGGCCCAAGCGGGAGCGTGTAACGCTTGCTCCTCACATCCGCGCTCCTAACTCGAGTACGAGAGCCATCTAGCGAGGGAGGGATACCTCTGGACCACCAGGCTGTTTAAAAAAAGGTACCAACGATGACGACGATGCTTGAGGGGAGGGTTTGAAAAGGTGCGGCAGCGATGCTGGGGGGGAGGGTTTGAAAAGGTACGGTGGTGGTGCTGAGAGGGAGGGGTTTCAAAAGGTACGGCAACGGTGCTGAGAGGCGAAGGGGAGGGGTGTTTTGAAAAGGTGCGGCGGTGGCAGGGTGTTCTACATCGCTAAGGGGGGGTACAAATTTTATATCTTCGCTACATAAGATGCACCGAGATTTCCACCCACTTTTGGGTGGGAAAAATGTGCATCTTATGGAGCGAAAAATACGGTAGATTGAGAAATACTTGACTTAATTGTAATTCTATCTTCCGATGAACATTTTAATGCTTATGCTAGTAATTTATTGTTCATTCATCTCTATTTGCTGTGAACCGCCTTGAACTGAAGGTTTGGCGGTATATAAGAATAAATTATTATTATTATTCTGTATTCAAACAGCAGGAGACAGTTTACCACACTAACTAGTTCCATGGAAATATTAAAGAGAGAGCAAATGGAAGCCAGCATCAAGATACAAACTCACATAAGGTGGAAAGAGTTCAAGATCCTTGTATAGAGGCTGAATTCTGTCGAAATCAATATCCTCCTTATTCCCATAATCAATGTATAATGCCTGCGCTTTCCGTTGAGATAAGTCCACTTCCTGTATCAAGACTCTGTACCAGTTCTGTAGGGGATGCAAATTTATTTTTTTATTTAACAAACTTATAACCCACTTGAACCTAAATAGTTTCCAAGATACATAAAAAATTCATAATTTAAAAAATAAAATCTTAAAACAGACAAAAAAAACCTATCACATTAACAAGTAGCCTTCATCTACTTCCTTTTCTTGATTACTGCTTCTTCCCGACTCATATGAGTTACAGGTTCAGAAGGACATTTACAATAAAACCTCATCATTAGCATACAGTTGGAGAAATTAGGATCTTACCTGCTAATTTTTCCTCATTTAAACCTGCCAGACCAGTACAGCTTCAGTTTACTGATGGGTTATATCTCATCATGAGACCAAAACAAAACTTTGGAATAGCATATAATAGCTCACCCTCCTTATATTCCTTAAGTCTGGCGAATAGCCAAGCAGAACTAAAAACTATAAACAGAGAACAAGACTCTGAACAGGAGCAACAACTAATAAATATGAATGCTGTTGGAAAAGGCAAAGGAAAGACTCCTGCAGCAAAATGTCCCCACAGCTCGCCAGCTACACTAGGCAAGCTACAGCTGCTGTTCTTTAATCTCCACGGCCCTAGAAAAATACTAGAACCTGCAGAAAAAGAAAAATCTGCCCCCACAAGAACATGACAACAGACAGGGTGGGGTCCTGTACCGGTCTGGCAGGTTTAATAGAAAGAAAATTAGCTGGTAAGAACCTAATTTCTCCTTCTTTATCAACCTTGCCAGAACGGTACAGCTTCAGCTTACTGATGTGACATACCAAAGCAGTACCCATCATAGATGGGACCCCCAAAGGGCCGACACCAGAACACACTCACTGAATATCACGCCCCGACGCATGTGAACATCCACACGGTAGTGTCTGACAAAGGAACGCAGAGAAGCCCAAACTGTAGCCCTGCAAATATCCACTGGAGGCACTAAAGAAGACTCAACCCAAGAAGCTGCTTGACCCCGAGAGGAATGAGCCTAGAGAAATTCAGGAACAGGCTTTTTCTGAAGAAGATAAGCAGAAGGTTTCCTTGAACCAGCACGCAATGGTAGCCTTGGAAGCGCTACCCCCCTTACGAGTACCCGCTAGAAGGATAAAGAGATGATCTGATTTCCTGATCTCCTGGGTCCACTGCACATAAGAGCAAAGGACCCGAAGGACATATAACTTGCGCAACAATTTCTGCTCAGAAGATCCCTCCCATCTACCAAAAACCAGGAGGACCACTAACTGATTGACATAAAAAGGAGAAACTACCTTTGGCAGAATTAAAGATATAGAATCCCTCTTTCAACAAGTTAACTTAAAAAGTACCGGTTCTGAAATCATTCCACCTTTTTATTTAAAAAAACATTTCTCACACTTTGGACCTTTTATTCTTTCACTTATTCAAAATAGTCTACTTACAGCTACCGTTCCATCCTTATGGAAGACCGCAATTGTTACTCCTATCCTTAAAAACCACAAAATTAGTATAGACGAACCCACAAATTACCGCCCTATAGCAAACCTACCATTTTTATCAAAATTAACAGAAAAGCTGATATTTAACCAACTTTCGGACTTTGTAGAAAATACCAACGCACTACACCCAAACCAAACAGGATTCCGTAAATTTCACAATACGGAATATTCTTTAATCGGACTAACATCAAACATACAATATTTCTTAGACCATCACAAATCTGTTATCCTTTTTTCAATAGATATCTCTGCCGCTTTCGACACTATAGATCACAACCTACTTCTACAAAGGTTAGAATCAATTGGAATAACTGAGAAAGTTCTTTCTTGGTTTATTTCATATCTCGCTAATCGAACTTCTTCTGTTAAGTTTAATAATGAAATGTCCACAACTCAATCTTCTACCTTTGGAATCCCTCAAGGATCTATTTTGTCCCCTCTACTGTTTAACATATTTCTCTCTCCACTTTTAAGCATCTGCCAGTCCATAGGTTTCACTCCTTTCTCTTACGCTGATGACATTCAGCTCATTCACCCCTTGGACCCAGAAAATAATAACGATATTGCATCCATCAATCACAAACTGGATATAATACAAAACTGGCTTAATACAAACAAATTGGCACTCAATATAAATAAAACTCAATCAATGTTATTTACCTGGAAAAAAGATATAACCTTGAAGAATTCATTCATTCTCAACAATATTCCACTCAATCTAGTTCCCTCTATCAAAATTCTTGGTGTAATAATTGACAATAAACTGCTTTACCACGAACATATTTCACTCACTGTCAAAAATTGTTTTTTTAAACTACGCTTGATCCGGTCAATTGCCAAATTTCTGACTCCAAACTCTATTAAGATACTAATTCACTCTTTAATCATAGCAAGACTCGACTATTGTAACGCACTTTTCCTTAACATTACACAGAAAGAAAAAAGGCGACTTTAGCTGATACAAAACACTGCTATTAAACTAATATATAACGCTAGGAAATACGACCATGTTTCACCATTATTAATAGACGCCCACTGGCTTCCAATTGGTCACAGAATCACCTTCAAAGTAATGCTACTTATCTTTAAAACTTTATCCTTTAACGAACCTCAATTTATATCTAGACTATTAATACCTTACAATTCTCAACGTTCACTCCGTTCAACCGGCCATAATCTTCTTACAGTCCCCTCTCTAAAAATTATTGGGACAAGAAGATCTGACATATTCTCCGTCATGGGACCACAATGGTGGAATGCCCTACCGCAATATATTAGAAACGAAAAAGACGTCATAATTTTTAAAAAACTTCTAAAATCTTACCTATTCAAAGATGCTTTTAACATTTAACTTCCAGTGAGATTTTAAATCATGCTGTGGTTTAATTACCCCTACCCTATTGTTTTTTCCACTTTCTACCATAAACTGAAAATTGTAATTTTTACTCTTTCCCTCCCGACTCATGTCTGTTTTATATGAAAATGTATTGTTAAATTCTTTGCTTCTTTTTACTATATTATATTTTGACTTTGTACATCGCTTAGTAATTCTAATAAGCGATTTATCAAATATATTAATAAACTTGGAAACTTGGAAGAAGGAACAGGTCGCAACACAACCCACTCCATAGAAAACTCCAGGAATGGATACCTGCAAGAGAAAGCCTGCAGCCCAGAAACACATCTAGCAGATGTAATTGCTACCAAAAAGACCACCTTAAGAGTAAGGTCCTTCAATGTGCAAGTCCCCAAAGGCTCGAGGGGTGGACGCACCAGCACAGACAAGTTCAGATTAAGATCCCAAGATGGAAGAGATGGTGTAATGGGAGGCTTGAGCAACTTGGCCGCCCGCAAGAAGCGAACAACATCAGGAATGGCAGTCAGGCGCTGACCTTGTAACAACCCACAAAAGGCTGACAAGGCCACCAGCTGAACCTGGAGAGAAGACCAAGCCAGGCCATTCTGAAAGACCTCTAAGATGTGAGGCAGAGAAGCGCAAAAGGAGACCACTCCACGTGCAACACATCACTACTCAAATATACGCCAAACTCACACATAAGCCCAAGAAGTGAAAAGTCTCTGGGACCCCAACAGGGTAGAAATGACTTTATGAAATACCCCTTCTTACTAGGCGCTCCCTTTCAAGAGCTAAGCCGTAAGCGACCCAGATCGAATATTGGAATGGGACCCTGAGTCAGAAGGTCGGGCGAGAGCAGCAGATGCAAAGGCTCCGCCACTAGATGCTGCCCCAGGTCCCCGTACCATGGATGCCTGGGCGATCAGAATCACAAGGTCTGGATGACGAACAATGCGGAGGAGAACTCTGCCCACTCATGGTCACGGAGGGAACACATACAACAGACTTTTCGTTGGCTATGGTTGGACCAGAGCATCCAGACCCTCAGCCTGCAACAACTGAAAAAGCGGGGTGTTTTGGCGTTGACACTTGTGGCCATCAGGTCCATGAGAGGCTGATCCCAAGCTTGCACTATCAACTGAAAAGCCACGTGAATTAGGTGCCACTCTCCGGGATCTAGCACGTGATGACTCAGAAAGTCTGCCTGAACATTCTCCACTCCTGCTATGTGGGAAGTCGAAATGTCCAGAAGATGAGACTCTGCCCAGACCATGAACAGAGCTGAATCTTGCGCCACCAGAGTGCTCTCAGTGCCCCCCTGACAATTCACATAGGCCACCGCTATAGCATTGTCTGAAAGAACCCTGATTGACTTGCCCGTCAAGAAGGAACGGAAGGCCAACAGTGCCTGACGGATGGCTCCGGTCTCCAGAACACTGATCGACCAGGACACCTCCTGCGTGGACCAGGTGCCCTGAGCCGAGTGACCTAGACACTGAACTCCCCAACCGAGGAGACTGGCATCCGTGAGAAGCACCGTCCACTGTGGCTGATCCAGACTCGCCCCTGAAGCCACTAACGAAGACTGTAGCGAGCCATCCAGACTGTGCCTCTGGGGCGACCACCTCCGAAGAAGAGCATATGGAAGAGGACGCATATGGGCACAAGCCCCCCTCACTACATCTAAGGAAGCCACCATCGACCCCAAGACTTGGAGGAAATCCTGCACCCGAGGACACCGGGACGCCAAAAGAAGGCAAATCTGTGGCTGCAACTTGCTCACCTGGGCCTCTGGGAGGAAGACCTTCCCCCAAGGAGGTGTTGAACAGAACCCCAAGGTACTCCAGGTGCTGAGATGGGTCCAACCAACTCTTTAAAAGGTTGACAACCCAGCCCAGTGACTGCAGGAACTCCACCACCTGAGCAGTGACCCGCCTGCTCTCCTGGAATGACTTTGCTCAAATCAACCAGTTGTCCAGGTAGGGAAGTACTAGAATGCCCTCTTTGCATGAAGCTGCCACAACGACCACCATAACATTGGTGAACGTCCGCAGAGCCATAGCCAGACCAAAAGGAAGCGCGCAGAACTGATAGTGTGGACCCAAAGTGAAGGAATACTGATGGAAGGCCCTTCAGATCGAGATAGGTCAGAAACTCCCCTAGCTGAACCACCAGAATCACAGACCAAAGTATCTCCATACGAAAAAACAGAACTTTGAGAGCCTTGTTGACCCCTTTCAAATCGAAGATGGGCCAATAGGTCCCCCTCTTTCTTAGGCACCACAAAGTAACTCGAGTCCTGTCGATGCAACACTCCTGAGGGGGCACTGGAAGTAAACATAGAAACATGACGGCAGAAAAGGGCCACGGCCCATCTAGTCTGCCCACGGCCCATCTAGTACTGCTTTGAGATCTAGTACTGCTTTGACGGGTCTGGCGAAAAGCCTGTTTCTTCCACGCTGCCTGACAAGGAGAAGCTAGAAAGAAGATCTGGCAGGGAGTGGGCAAACTCCAGAGAATAACTGTCCTGAATCATCTCCAGGACCCACTGATCGGACGTGATCTCTGCCCACTTTGGAGAAAACTCGCACAGCCGGGCACCCACCGGAACGAGAGGGAGGCCAGCAAGAAGTCATTGGGCAGGATGGGCCACGGGGGAACCGGCGAAGGGATTCCCAGCCCCCCGATGTGCCCCCCAAAAGGACTGTATGCACTGATAAAAACGACCCCAGGAAAAACCAGAAGTCAGGAAGGGAGCAGCCCCATAGCAGAATCTACGGAACTCCCGAAGATGCCGCCCCGAGCAGTGCCACCCCTAACAGCAAGGAGAGCTCGGTCTTCAGGAAGGCAGGGCACTTTAGAGTCCCTACCAACTTATCCAAATCTTCCCCAAACAAAAATGACCCCCAAAAGGGAAATTTAGTAAGTTTTAGTCTTGGACGCCGCATCCGCTGACCAAGCATGAAGCCACAAGGTACGATGAGCAGAACCCCAAAAGCCATCGATTTGACGGATGTCTGCACCAAGTCATAGAGGGCGACCGAGAAGAAAGAGGCCGCCATCTCAATCTGTGCGACCTCTTGTTCCACCAAGGACCAGTCATCAGACTCACGGTCCAGGACATGCTCGGCCCACCGAAACAAGGCCCAAGCCCCCCCAAAATAGCCACCTGGACACCCAAGGCAGACACATCAAAATTCTGCTTAAGAATTGTCTCCAACTTATGCTCCTCAGAGTCCCATAAGGCAGAACCGCTTTCTACGGGCACTGTATACCGCTTAGCAATAGCTGAGACCACTGTGTCCACCACAGGCGACAGCATCAGGACCAGATACCCCTCCGGGATGGGATACAGGCAGGCCATGGAACGTGCAAGCGAAAGGGTGCTACCCTCACCTACCACAGAGCGAGCAGAAAATCCCGATATTCTGAAGCATAAGGAAAGAGCGGGAACAGAGCAGATCCCCTGAAGCAAGGGGTCCACCACTTGCAGGGGCTTCGACACAGAGGAGACTGGCAAACATAGCCCACGGAGCTCATCCCGCTGAACACGCGCCACTCCCCCCGGATGCATAGGTGCTAGTAGACGGAGCAACAACCGCCACTACCGAGAAAACTGCATCCCCCCCAGAGGATCCTAGAAAGCACCCCAAAGGTCCAAGTCCTGCGCTACCAAAGACTGCTCCTTCCAAACCAGCAGCGTCCCAAGAGACCCCCAGGCATTGGGATGCACGAGGAGCAGAGGGGAACAGAACTGACACTTAGTGGGGCCGACCTGTAGAGGATATTGGGGGCAAAAAAAGTCACCGAGACCCCCGGGGTGGAAGCAGGACACCCAGCCACAGCAAAAAGCTAAACATGTAAAATAGGGGGGAAAAACCCTGGCGGCCCCCCTGGGACTTCCTGTCACAGTAGGGGACATAGAAACATAGAAGATGACGGCAGATAAGGGCCATAGCCCATCAGATCTGCCCACTCTACTGACCCACCCCCAAGTCTACTATCCTAGGGATTCCACTCCTGGTGACAGGTTCCCTTGGCTTAACCCTCTAAGGGATCCCACATGGGCATCCCATTTGCTCTTAAATTCTTGCACGTTGTTTGCCTCGATCACCTGCACTGGGAGCTTGTTCCAAGGATCAACCACTCTCTCGGTGAAGAAATATTTCCTGGTGTCGCCATGAAATTTCCCGCCCCTGAGTTTGAGTGGATGCCCTCTTGTGGCTGAGGGTCCTTTGAGAAAGAGAATCTCTTCTTCCATCTCGATACGGCCGGTAATATACTTAAACGTCTCGATCATGTCTCCTCTCTCCCTACGTTCCTCGAGTGAGTACAGCCGCAAATTTTTCAGCCTTTCCTCGTACGATAGATCCTTGAGCCCCGAGACCATCCTGGTGGCCATCCGTTGCACCGACTCTACTCTCAGCACATCTTTTCGGTAGTGTGGCCTCCAGAATTGCACACAATATTTCAAATGAGGCCTCACTATGGTTCTGTATAATGGCATTATGACTTCAGGACCCAGCAAACCAACCTGTCGCCTGTGTCACCAAACAGAGACATAGTCACCTGAGGCTAGACTAAAATAGATGTGCTTCACAGCAAAAATGAAGCTGAACCGCCAAAAAAAAAAAATTTTTCCATAGACCTTCAGCGGCTAAGAGGCTTAAACCACCCCAGCCGCTAAAGGAGAAAAAACGGCATTAGCTGTTAAGGGAGTCTCCAGTCACTGCAGCAGTAAGGGAACCCTTTCTGCCTGACCGTCGTACAGCTCGGGAAGCCCAGGCTTCCCCGCTAACAGCTGCCGGCCGCAAGGCACTCACGAAGGAGATCCCTAGCCACCGGCATCCGATCCCGACAAGGCTTCCCCTTTGCAGCAGCCTGCCTCGCACAAACAGGCCAGCTGCAAGTTCCTCGCGGCTGGATTACAATGAGCACTTGTTCCCTTACAAAGGTGCTTATTGCTAAATAAAAAAGTGCTGGTTATATGAGAAATATATTAAAAATACATTAAATTTAAAAGGAAAGATCTCTTCAGACCGGCACAGCCTTAGGATTTTTTTTTCTTCTGTCAGAACAGACTCCACGGCTCTCAAAGCTGGAGGCCTGACCTGAACCAGAGGACAGGATGCCAGCTGAGGCACCTCTACAAAAACTTGAGGAGGTGGAGGAAGGGGGGGGAGGGACCCAGCACAAGACCTTCCGGGTGTGACACCCCTGAGGTCAGACAGACCCCAGGGTCCACCCAAGCTCATTCCGGCAACAGAAAGGGACCAGGAGCCCTAAACAAATTCCAACAGCCCTAACCAAGGGAGATGGGTACAACTCACTCACACCTGCTGAAGACTGAAGGAAGCTATTATATGCTATTCCAAAGTTTTTTCTCAGTCTCCATTGGCTGGTCACGATGAGATATAACCCATCAGTAAGCTGAAGCTGTACCGGTCTGGCAAGGTTGATAAAGAATGGCCTGCTGCTGGCATCATCCGATAGCATTCTATTCTGCCAGTAAGGTTCCTTATTTTGCTAAGAAAAAGAAGGTGTTTCCAAGATTACTATTAAAAACCTTTTTCAAAACCTAGCACACTAACTGTCAAAAACTATTTTCAAATCCACTGCTTTTCTCATTAGACAGTTTGTCTGAAACCCACAGAATGGTGACTTGGACATAGAATATCCTGATGCTTTCTGGGACAGATGAAAATGCCCTAATACTGCTTCCAGATATTTTCTTCTGTACATCATGTTCTAAAGACTAGAGGAGCACCAGACATTTTTAAAATATGTTAGTTCCAAGAAAGAAAGTTTTGAGAGCCTCTGAAAAGATGGGACTCTTGAATATGAGAACCATTTTTAAAATTCCTCTCTCTACATGGAAGATCCTTGGTAAGTACTTTATTACAGCAATAATGTTTCTCTATTCTTTACACCGAATGGGGTGATTTGAGCCAGACACTCACAAACCATAGTTCAAGGACAGAAAATAAGTATCATGCCAAAGCTGAATTGCACGCTTTCTTGTACAAGAACCAAATACCACAAAGAATCTCACAAAGTTACTGCACCTGATCATAGGAGTACTTGGCAGCACAGACTTCCCCTTTCACTGGCCTATATTCCCCTGGACCTGTCAAGTTTGTGAACTTTTCCTTCAGCGCCAAGGTAAGTTTTCCAAGACTTTCAATGACTTCAGAAGAACACATCTGCATAAAAAATTCACTTGGATCCTTAAATTCATGAACGGTACCCTGGCATAAATAAAGAGAGAGATTATTAATAAACTTGCACTGAAGAGCTATGAAGAGGATACCTTAAATGCATTACGACAGTGGTTCCCAGCCCTGTCCTGAAGGACCACCAGGCCAATCGGGTTTTCAGGCTAGCCGTAATGAATATGCATGAGAGAGATTTGCATATAATGGAAGTGAGAGCCATGCAAATCTGCTCCATGCATATTCATTAGGGCTAGCCTGAAAACCTGATTGGCCTGGTGATCCTCCAGGACAGGGTTGGGAACCTCTGCATTACGACATGGTGGTGACAGTTGTTCAAGTCTTCAATACAAAGGAAAGATTATGTTCTTACTTTGCTAATCTTCTTTCTTTTAAACAGGAATGGTAGTCTTGACCAGCAGGTAAAACTCATTAGGTGCGAGGGTTGTAGAGAGCCCGTAATTTTGTTTTCATGCTCCACCTCCCATCACTCTGAGATGAGCTCAAACCCCCTCAGTCGGTACCAAAGTTTCTAGTGAGTTCCAGAGTGCAAACATAAGAGAGGGCTGTGGGGAAACTCCCTGAAACCACATAAGTCTGGTGTGTTCTAAATACAAATATTAAACAATGCTTTTAAACTACTGCTAACTGAAACAAGGTGGAAACAAAAGGGGCCGTCTGTGTACCATCTGTATCAATAGTTCTGTTGATCAGTATTTAAAATGAGCCTCTTATGAGTGAATTCCTCTTCATTCCTGACCCTACTGGGCAGGTGGTAGAATCAAGACATTGTATAGCTCCCCTGTTGCAAAATTATATATCAATAATAATTTTTTAGAACGCTTTAATTTGCGGAGGGGGGTTAGACAACATTGTCCCCTATCTCCTTTGCTTTTTGATATTGTTTGGAACCCTTGTTATTAACTATTCAGCAAGTAAAGGAGATACAGGGTATTCCTTATTCAGACCGGGAATACAAAGTCTCTGCATATGCAGATGATATTTTGCTTCATTTAAGAAATCCAGAAACAACCATTCCATGCTTACTTGAATTGATTGAAAATTTTCAGGGTATAAGATAAATTGGAGTAAATCTGAAATACTTCCACTAAATGTGTATTGTACAAAAGGCTTGTTTGATTCATTTTCTTTTGTATGGAAGGAAGATGGATTAAAATATTTGGGAATTTGGATAAAAAACACGCTGGAAGACACAATGAAAGAGAATGAGGGGCGTGGCTTGGAGTCACAACGGGATGGTCAAGACTGAGCTCCACAGTAACAGGCTTTTGAAAGTAGTTTTTAAGCTATTAAATTAGTCTGTATCTTAATGAAAATCGGGAAAGTTTGTTTTACTTACTTTAAGAAGGGTGGGAGGGAGGGGATTTCTATTTTTGTTTATGAGGATTTGATTAAGAATTTTAAGTGCTGTATTGAAATTATAATGGATATATTTATGTACACTTAGGCCCTGATTCTACAAAGTGCGTCCCGATTTTAGGCAGCTGTAGGCGTCCTACAGCTGTCTAATCAGCCAATCGGGATGCACGATTTTTTAAAAATGCTCCCCAGGCAGGCCGCCTATATTGAAGGCGCCTCCGGGAGCCTAGGGAGGCCCGCAAGACGCTTAAGCTCGCCTAAAGGCCTTAGGCGAACCTAGGCGGCCCTACGTGTCTCCCTAGTAGAGGAAGAGACGCTTAAAATGTAGGCCAGCAAAATGCTGGTCTACATTGTAAGTAGACGCGGCCGCTATACTGATCGCGGCAAGGGATCTCCCTGCTGCAATAAGTATAGCGGCAGCGGCCGCCTATCCCATCACCAGCAGGAGGATGCCCAACTCCTCCTGTCGGAACCCCGAACTCCCCCTCCCCCCAAACTGGTAATCGTCGACAGGAGGATGCCCAACTCCTCCTGTCAGAACCCCGAACCCCCCTCCCCCCCCAAACTCGTAATCGCCGACAGGAGGATGCCCAACTCCTCCTGTCGGAACCCCGAACCCCCCCTCCCCCCAAACTCGTAATCGCCGACAGGAGGATGCCCAACTCCTCCTGCCGGAAAGCCCGACGACCCCCCCCCCGCCCCAACTAATCTCCCTCCCCCAACTATCTTTTAAATGTTGGTCGGCTGGATGGGTCTTGCTGCCGTCCAGCCGACAGGCAACGCCTCGTGGAAATGAGACAGGTCCGCCCCTTCCCGGCCCATCCCCGCTAAATCTAAGGCCTGATTGGCCCAGGCTCTAGAAGCCTGGACCAATCAGGCCTTAGGCATAGCGGGTCCACCCATCCCCACTAATCCTAAGGCCTGATTGGCCCAGGTGCCTCTCCTGGGCGTCCTATACAGAATCAGGGCCTTATTGTCTGTTTTAAAATGACTCAAGAAATTTAGTTACTTTAAGAAGGGTGGGGGGTGGGGATGTGTATTTTTGTTCTAGATGATATGATTAAGAATTTAAGTGTTATATTGAAAGTTTAATGGGTATTTTATTGTACACTTGTTTAAGATTTAAAATGAATAAAGAATTTAAAACGAAAATCGGGAGATTTGATTAACAAATGGCAACGAGCAAGCAGCTGAAAAATGAGATGGCTGGCACAAGTTCGGGAAGCGCAAAAAGATCAAAGATAGAACCGACGACTCCGTCTAAAGTGCCGTTGCCCAAAGAAAATAGCGGTGACATTTTTGCAGAGCTGAGAATAATCAAAGAAATTGTCACTGACAACTCTCTAAAGCTGCAAGATCTTACCAGATGTATGGAAAATCTTGAATTTAAATTTGATAATATTGAACAGAGAACATCTGCAAATGAATCTGAAATTCAAATATGCAAATCATATAGAGAGAAAGTAGATACTCTCTCAAGGGAGCTTGAAGATTGTGTTAATAGAGGAAAAAGGAACAATTTAAGAATTATTGGGCTCTCGGAGGGAATTGAAATAAAAGATACAATTTCCTTCCTTGAAAACTTTCTCCCGAAGATCCTGCCTCTTAAGACAAAATATCCTCTAGAAATAGAGAGGGCTCACAGGATCCCTTCAAGAACAGCTAAATCACTGGGGCCACGTCCAATTATTTTTAAACTTTTAAGACATCAGCAAGTCATCGAAATTATACGGCTTGCAAAAGAAAATAGAAACTTGAAATGTCAAGATTCAAAGATTTATATTGTGCCGGATTTTGCTAAGGTCACCGCAGAAAAAAGGAAAATATTATTAGAATTGCGACCACAAATGAGAAGTTTAGGAGCTTGCTATATCCGGCTATTATGAAGGTTACTTATGCCAATAAGACTGTGAGTTTTGAAGATCCTGAAAAGTTAAGGGCCTTTTTAGATACATGTGAACAACCGATGGCTTCGTAGAAAATAAAATAAAAGGGGGAGCTAATGTCATTACTTCCAATTACTTATTATTTATACAATTTTTAATGTTTTTATTTAAACAAAGTTGTGATATTTACTTAAGAAACTGAATGGAACGTAGGATGGAATCTTTTTTGAATTAACTGTATTAACCGTCTTGAATATAAGAGTTAATAGATGGAACTCTATTTAGATTTTTACAAAAATGCTCAAGTTTTATGTAAATCGGATGGTTGCCTTGGCGCATAGAATAACTGAAGAAAATTCAAGATATGGAACTGAAATCTGGAATCTATTACATCACTATTCTGGAAGAGAAGGCAATATCTTTGAATATCTTCTGATCTATGCGTGACAATTGTGGCTATTTACTACAAAGTATTGGGCAAAGCTATCTAAGTATTTGGTAATTTTACTGGATTTGATGGAAGCGGCGGTTCATGCGCAGGCAGCCTTGTCCCATTACCTCTCTCTGCTGAAGGGATGAAGAGAGATAGCACCGGAGCCTTACCTATGGTTGACCTTTGCTTCATGGGTGCGAAGATTCGGTATCGTTCTGGGAACACATGGTGTTTGGCTCCCCAGTCGCTCCTTGTGGCGTAGATTGGGGCGGTTGCTTGCGTTTTGCTGACATCGACGTAAAACATTTTCTCCTCCCTTGTTTTAATAAGGGAGGAGTTACATGAGGGATGTATTATTACGTTTTCCAGTGACAATATTAGAGAGCTTTTTGTCAAAAACGATAAATTCCTCTGTAACAGTGTTATGAAATTCTGAGGATAACATTAGGATAACGACTTTGTGTCACCGTACTAAGGTTTCGTTACATAGATGTTTGGCTGCATTTTATTGGCTGAAGAAAGAGTAAAGCCAGTCTCAATGATTGGTTTGTTTCATTAGTAGGAAGAGGAGGGATTGGGCTGATCCTGCAAGAAAGTTGAAGTTATCACCGAAGATACTTAGACGCATCACATTTATAACTTTAACTGTGTTCTTAGCTTTTTACATCGGGAATGAAAATTAATTTACTTGAGGGATTTTTTTTTTTAGGGGAGGGAACTTCTTGCTTAGATTCTTATATAAACACACTATATTGTAAAACCCGTAGTGGAAAAGAAATAATAATAAAGACACTTAAATTTCCACTATATCAGAAAAAGTGCAAACAATACTAGTATCTAACTAGAGGGGCCTCAGTTAAGGAGCCTACGCAAGTCATAGACTCTGACCGCACAAGTCTGCGTAGATTTTCAGCTCCTTTGCTCCAATCATCGGCAACCCTCCAGTCCCTAACCTCCACTACAATTAAGATTTTAAATTTTATTATGCATATATTTTTTTAAAAAGTTTTTCTTCTAGTTTTAATACAAAATTTGATAGTACTTAGTAAAATCTAAATATTTAGTTCTATTATACTCTTCGGTTTAAGATTTAAATGCACTATTTCTTTGAAATGAGACTAAATTTTAACATCAAAAAATTTTGTAATAGAATTTAGAGTTACTTAGCTTCAGACTATATATTCACAGCAAATTGCTTCAACACATGCCAACATGGCCAACGTTTCGTGGAAACTTATTAAACCCACTGCTTCAGGGCCAGTTTATAGAGCATGCTGCTGGAATGTCTCTACACAGGAAACTTTTCCTGTGACTTTTCCTGTGTAGAGACATTCCAGCAGCATGCTCTATAAACTGGCCCTGAAGCAGTGGGTTTAATAAGTTTCCACGAAACGTTGGCCACGTTGGCATGTGTTGAAGCAATTTGCTGTGAATATATAGTCTGAAGCTAAGTAACTCTAAATTCTATTACAAAATTTTTTGATGTTAAAATTTAGTCTCATTTCAAAGAAACCGAAGAGTATAATAGAACTAAATATTTAGATTTTACTAAGTACTATCAAATTTTGTATTAAAACTAGAAGAAAAACTTTTTTAAAAAATATATGCATAATAAAATTTAAAATCTTAATTGTAGTGGAGGTTAGGGACTGGAGGGTTGCCGATGATTGGAGCAAAGGAGCTGAAAATCTACGCAGACTTGTGCGGTCAGAGTCTATGACTTGCGTAGGCTCCTTGACTGAGGCCCCTCTAGTTAGATACTAGTATTGTTTGCACTTTTTCTGATATAGTGGAAATTTAAGTGTCTTTAGATTCTTATATAGCATGAACATCAAATGGATTAGAAGATATTTTATTGGTTTCTTAAAAAATTTATTATTGAAAATATAGTTTATGGTTATATATCATTTCCAAGTAAAGAGGATAATTTAAAGGATGATTGGGAAATTACATGGATGTATTGTGAATTTATTTTGGAGGATTAATATATTAAAGATAGCTTTGGTATAGATAAAGGCTTTAGTAGAGTGATGATTTTAAATTGGTTTATATGTAATTTTAAGATGAGTAGAATTCATATTAGTTCATACTTATGAAAGATTCATTATAGCAATATTAAATTCCTGTGATTATATTCTTAAATATAAAATATTTTCAATAGAATTAATGTTTTATAGGGAGATAAGGATGGATATGAGATTAATTATTTAATTAGCTAATATCATATTATATAAGAATATTGCAGATTTATGTGGAACTTCAAAGGGGTAGTATAAATTTTTTAGAAGGAATAAATTGATATATAGTTCATTTGGTCTACATATTTTCTTTGATGTTTTATTGGAATGAAGGGATGCTCTGTATTGTGAAGTATTTTTCATTTTAATTTGTCTAATGCAGTGTTCTTCAACCTTTTTACACATGTGGACCGGCAGAAATAAAATAATTATTTTGTGGACCAGCAAACTACTAGGACTAAAATTTAAAAACCCCGTTTACGCCCCATCTCCGTGAGCTCGGTCCCCGCAAACGATCTGATTACATCTGCACAAGCCGCAATTATGATTTTATATTGAACGTATTTTATTAAAGTATAAAAAGAAACAATATTCTGAACAATTGTGATTTTATAAATACAAATATACAGAGCACGGACCAACAAAACCCCTGTCTCCCCTCCCCTTCACATATATCCCCTCTACTATCAAGAAAACTGAACAAGCCAAGTTATTATAGAATGCTATATAGAAATATCATGCTAACAGAATACTGCAGTCCCCAGTTATGTCTCTAGCAGGATATATATTTCAAATCTGATATATTCTAATGACAAAATAGAAATAAAATTATTTTTTCTACCTTTTGTTGTCTCTGGTTTCTGCTTTCATCTTCTTTTCATTCTTTTCCTTCCAGCATCTGCCCGTTCCATCCAATGTCTGCCCTCTCCCCCTTCCATATGTATCTGATTTCTTTCTATGCCCCTCTTCTCTGTCCATACAGCCTGTTCCTCCTCTCTCCTTTTTATATCATTCATTCCAGCTTCACTGCCTCCTTCATTTTTATCTCTCCTACACCAGATCTAGCATCTTTATCCCTCTCTCATTTCTCTGCTGACCTCCTTTCCAGCATCAATGTCTCTCTACTTTCTCATTCCTCTCTCTCCCCTTTCCCTCATCTGATCTCTACATTCCACCCTGACCCCCTTCCCCTCCTGTAATCTCCCTGCCAGCTGTTTCCTTCCTTTTTTCTTTCTCCCTTCCCTCCTTCCTTTTTTTCCCTTCTCCCTTCCCTCCTCCCTCTATCCAACATTAACTCTCTTCCCATCCCTTTCCTTCCTCCCCTCCCAGCAGCATCTCTCCTTCTTCTCCCTTCCCTCTTCCCTCTATCCAACATTAACTCTCTTCCCATCCCTTTCCCTCCTTCCCTTCCAGCAGCATCTCTCCTTCTCCCTTCCCTCCTCCCTCTATCCAACATTAACTCTCTTCCCATCCCTTTCCCTCCTCCCCTCCCAGCAGCATCTCTCCTAATTCTCTCCAAGTCCAGTAACAGCTCTCCCTTTATCCAGCAGCTTCCCAGCCTCCTACAGTGGCTTCCTCCCCTTCCAGCAGCTCTCAGTACTTGCCTGCAGGAAGTTGCCGGTAAATCACTGCCCTGGCAAGTAGGAGAGTTGGTGGGAGGGGAGACAGCCACTGTGAAGGCTCCCCAGGATCTTGCTCGCACACGCTGACCATCTCCCTCCACCTGCACCTGTATCTGCAGCTCTCTCCATTCTACTCGCGACTTCCCTGTGGCCCTCTTCAGCAACTCGTCAGGGGCGGCGATCAAGACAGGCTGCCGACATCGGGACCTTCACTCTCTGAGTCCCGCCTATTTTGTTTCAACTTCCTGTTCCTAACAGGCGAGACTCAGAGAGGGAAAGCCCCGACGTTGGCAGCCTGTCTTGATCGCCTGAGGCTGGGAGGAACATTAGTCGGGAGGAACCGCAGTCGGCAGGAAATTTAACTGCCGACTGGATCTCGCCGGCCCTACGCGGACCGGCAGAAATTTTCTGCGGACCGACACCGGTCCGCGGACCAGCGGTTGAAGAACTGTGGTCTAATGTATAGATATTAGAGTTCCATCTAATCATTATTTTAATTTTACAAATATATAATTCATTACTTACAGAAAATGGATATAATTTAATATTAACTGTTATGTAAACATGTGATATTATGAAGTTGCACTCGGATATTTTACTTTTAGATAATATGAATTTTTTACCGAAAGGGTGGTTGATCACTAGAATAATCTTCCACAACAGGTAATTGAGGCAAGCAGCATGCCAGATTTTAAGAAAAGATGAGATTGGCATGTAGGATCTCTTCATGGAGGTAGTTAGGGGGTGAGCCATTAGTGTGGGCAGACTAGATGGGCCGTGGCCCTTTTCTGCCATCATGTTCTATGTTTCTATATATATCAAAGTTAGTTTAAGAGTATATAACTTACTGTTTTATCTTTGTTTTGCCTGTGAAGAGTTCTTTTTCACTTGATATCAAATGTGCGTTTCCAAATTTTCACTATTATTAATATGGGGGGTAGGATGGGTGTGAGGGAGGGTTTGGGTGGATTAAAATGGTGAAAATTTTATGTTCAAATGTTTAAATTAAGGAAAATGGTGTCTGTTCATGAGATTCAGAGTGATTTTAATTACTTGATTTTGATAAGTTGTTTTGATTATAAAGCTTATGATGCTATTTAAAATTTTTCCGCTGAATGTTAATGGCCTCAATCATCAGATCAAAAGGGAAAAAAAACACTAGCTTATTTGAAACAACAGAATGCTGATATCTACTTTATACAAGAGACTCATCTGTTTGTGGTAGAGTTAAAAAAACTGGAAGGGGGTTGGGTGAAACAATGTTTTTTCGCCCCAGCCATAGGGAAAAAAGCAGGGGTAGCTATTCTTATAAATAAGAAATGTACAGCTAATTTTCAATTAATAGGTTCAGATTCCCTGGGTAGATGGATACATGTAGATACGAGTATGGAAAATAATACCCTGGCACTGTTTAATGTATATGCCCCTAATTTGAATCAAAATGAATTTTTTAAAACACTACAGCAATTATTACTCCCACTGGCTGCTTCTAAAATAGTTGTAGCTGGAGATTTCAACGCTGTTATGGATCCATTAATGGATAAAAACCCGAGTAAATGTATAAAATCATTAGGGTTAGATAATTTGGTACATTCATGTGATTTGAAAGATATTTAGCGCATACTTCATTTAATGATCGGGAATTTTCCTTTTGTTCACATGTTCATAAATCCTTTTCAAGAATTGATTATATTTTTGTCTCAACTCAAATAGTTTAACAGGTGATTAAAGCATCCATAGATCCAATTATTTTATCTGATCATGCGGGTATATGGATTTTACTTCAATTAGATGAACAGGAGTATAGCAGATCTGTTTGGAGATTTGATAATACATTGCTTGCGGATACAAAATTCCTTGAAGAATTTCAAATAAAAATTAATGAATTTTTCCAATTTAATACCTCAGATGAAATCTCCATAGAGAATTTATGGGATGCCTTCAAGGCTACCATAAGAGGTAATATTATTTCATACTCTGCTTATATTAGAAAACAATTTAAAAAGCAATATTCTAACTTGGAAAAAGAAATTAAATATTTAGAATCTAAATTGATAAATGGGAGCATGGCACTTTACAGGCTCTTTTAAAAGCAAAGGGTAAATATAGCGAATTATCTTCCAAATTGGTAAGGAAAGATTTGTTCTCTCATAAAAATCTGTATTATGGAAACTCAAATAAAGCAGGAAGATTATTGGCAAATTACCTTAAAGCAAAGAAAAGAAGAACAAAAATTATTGCAATAAAGGATGAGAAAGGAATTACTCATAATAATAATAATAACAGCTTATATACCACAATACCGTGAAGTTCTGGAAATATTTTAAATCAATTTCTAAATTTTTATAAAGACCTATATTCTTCTGAGTCTTATGCAGACAGGGAAAAAGATGATTTAGAATTTTTAAATCTACCGTATTTGCCGGCGTATAAGACGACTGGGCGTATAAGACGACCCCCCAACTTTTACAGTTAAAATATAGAGTTTGTTATATACTCGCCATATAAGACTACCCCTTCTTCCGCACACCTTCTGCACAACAAATAAAACTTAAAAGAACATCAGAATTTATTTCAACAATTTTAATTAATTCACTAAAGCTGAATAGAACAATAAACCCATGGGAGCTGCCATGCTATTTGTTTTCTAAACTGTTAACCAAACTGAAACTGTCAATGATAGAAGGAAGATAACACATAGAGGGAGAGAGCAAGTGCCGGGCAAGTCCCTAGCAAGTTTGCTGGCATGACAGTTTCCCTTTAAAAGCCTTCAAAAGCCTCCTGTTCGCCCCCGCAACTTCCTTAAGGGCTAGACTCCACACACGGCCGCATGTGCGAGAGACGTAGTAAAGAGAAAAGGGGTGGGGCCAGAGCGCCGCTGCTTCCCGCTGCGTAGGATGAAGGAGATGGCACCCTTGTCACACTGATGTCCCGCCATGGCCCCGCTGATGTCCCGGCAGGTTTACTAGTACCGTAAGCACCGTAAGGAGGTAAGGAAGGAGATGTTAGGGCATGTAAAGTAAGGGCATGTAAACAGTAGAGAGTTGCACGGGGACAGAAATCCCACCCGTCCCCGCCAAAGTCCCACCCGTCCCCACCCGTCCCCGTGAGGAATCCCACCCGTCCCCACCCGTCCCCGTGAGGAATCCCACCCGTCCCTATAAACTTCAGAAATAGTTATTTCATTTAATTATGCTACTGAATTAAAGGCTCTGGTAGAAACCCATTTACAAATAAGCAAAAAGACTATTAATTTGAAAATATTAATTGGGAAGAATACATACTTTGCAAATGGGTTTCTACCAGAGCCTCTAATGTTTATAAATTTTTATCAACACAACTAATATACTACTTTATCCTGAAGCAAAATAAAAAAAAAGAAATATAATTCTTTTCCTACCTTTGTTGCCTGGTTTCTGCTTTCCTCATGTTCTCATTCAATTCCTTCCATCCACTGTCTCTCTTCCTTCTGCATCTTCCATTTGCTCTGTTACTGTGCCTCTCCCTTTCTTCCCCATTCCAAATTGGTCTGGCACCCATCTTCTTCTCTCCGCTCCCCCCATAGTCTGGCATCTGTCTTCTTCCCTACTCTCTCTTCCCCATTTCCTTTCAGCGTCCTTCTCCCCCCGTCTTCCCCATGTCCTTTCAGCGTCCTTCTCCACCCCTTTGTCTTCCCCATGTGCTTTCAGCATCCTTCTCCCCCCTCTGTCTTCCACAAGTGCTTTCAGAGTCCTCCCCCCCGCCCTTCCCATGGCCTTTCAGCGTCCTTCTCCATCCCTTTGTATTCCCCATGTGCTTTCAGCGTCCTTCTCCCTCCTCTGTCTTCAAGTGCTTTCAGAGTCCTTCCCCCCCCCCCTCCCGTCTTCCCCATGGCCTTTCAGCGTCCTTCTCCCCACTCCTTCTCTACCGCCCCGTGTGCAGCACAGCCGGCCAGGTCCCCTTACTTTTGTGGCACTTCCCCGACCGACTGACAACAGCCCCGGTCCGACAAACCTCCCTGCCCTTAACTGCGAATCTAAATTACCTTATTACAGCTGCTGTAAGAAGATAATTTAGATTCGCGGCTACAGGGCAGGGAGGATTGTCGGACCGGGGCTGTTATCGGTCGGTCGGGGAAGTGCCACAAAAGTAAGGGGACCTGGCCGGCTGTGCTGCAACCGGGGCGGGGTGTGGCGGGGCGGACCGCCCCCTCCCTTGGTAGCCACTCGAACCGCGAGGCTACTCTCCTCCTTACCTGCACTGCCTGCAGCACAGAGCCAAACGGAAGTCTTCCCGACGTCAGCGCTGACGTCGGGAAGACTTCCGTTCGGCTCTGTGCTGCAAGCAGAGAAGGTAGGGAGAAGAGCCGCGCGACTGAGTACATCCAGCCCCGCAGGAACCCCGCAACCCTCGGAGGCGTCCCCACGGGATCCCCGCGACCCTAGGGGCGTCCCCACGGGATCCCCGTGACCCAAAGGGGGAACCCGCGGGATGCCCGCGGGATTCCCGTCGTCCCCGTTCCCGTGCAGCTCTCTAGTAAACAGTACCCGGCGTATAAGACGACCCCCGACTTTGGGGAGGATTTTAAGGTACTGAAAAGTTGTCTTATACGCCGGCAAATACGGTAATTATTGGATCAAAGGTTCCTGAACATACAAAAAGAAGTTTGGATGACCCTATATCACTAAAAGAATTCGAAACAGCGTTGAAGTCTTTTAGAGTTGGATCCGCTCCAGGTGGTGTTGGTTTCACAGTAGAATTTTATAAATCATTTCAAATTACCCTATTACCTCGTTTACTAAATTTATATCAGTCCCAACTAACTAAGGGTTGCATTACAGGTACTATGGCTGAATCATTAACAATCGTTTTGCCAAAGCCAAACAAAGATCCCACTTTGGTTTCAAATTACAGGCCTATTCGTTAATAAATGTTGATGGAAAATTTTGGCTAAGATATTGGCTTTATGCTTAGCTAAAGCTCTCCCTTTTATTATTGATTTGCACCAAACAGGATTTGTTGCTAAGAGACATTCCTCTAATAATACCAAATTGGCTTTTCATATGTTAAATTTAACAAAAGACATGAATGATCCGGCTTTCTCTGTATCTTTAGACGCGGAAAAAGCTTTTGATTGGGTTGACTGGACTTTTATGTATCAAGCATTAGATTGGTTTGGTATAAGTTCTGGATTTATACAAATGATTCAGACGTTGTATAGCTCCCCTGCTGCAAGATTGAATATTAATAATAATTTGTCAGAACGTTTTAGTTTGCGGAGGGGGGTTAGACAAGGCTGTCCATTAGCTTCTTTGCTTTTTGATATTGTATTAGAATCCTTGTTATTTGCCATTCAACAAGCAAAGGGGATACAGGTATTCCTTATTCAGATTGGGAATATAAAATTTCAGTGTATGCAGATGATATACTATTGTATTTGAAAAATCCAGAGACTACCATTCCATTCTTGCTTGAGTTGATAGTTACATTTGGAAAATTTTCAGGTTATAAAATAAATTGGAGTGAGTCAGAAATTCTTCCACTTAATGTGCATTGTACCAAAGGATTATTTGATTCTTTCTCTTTCGTATGGAAGGAAGAAGGATTAAAATATCTAGGTATTTGGATAAAAAATACACTGGAAGACACAATGAAAGAGAATGAGAAATTTTTATTTAAAAAAGTAACAGAATTGTGTGAGCAATGGAATCCTTTACATTTTTCTTGGTGGGGGAGAGTCCAAACTATTAAAATGATGATACTGCCTGTGGTTTGTTATCAAATGAGTATGATACCAATTTTTTTTCATGGTTTTTTTTATAAAAAGCTAAATGTAGCGTTATGGTATGATACTATTCTGTTCGGTATGTCAATGAGGAAGAAAAGTCAAATTTCATCAAGCAATAACAAACTTTTATTGATTATGACAAGAGTCGCCATGCAACATATTACTATTAACTGGAAAAATAATAATCTTAGTTATACATTCTGGTGGAATTCATTGTGTCACATTTATAAGATGGAAAGAATAACTGCTTTGCAGAAAGGGAATTATAATAATTTTATAAAGATCTGGAGGCCATTGGCAAATTATTGTAATGAGTAGACATCATTTTCCACTGACAGTATATTTATACATTGGAGGGAGGGGAGATGGTATGAAATTTTATTTAAAGGTTAATAAACAAATAAGATTACACTATTTATAAGTTATTTTTGATTGGAATAATTGAGGGGAGGGTGGGTAGGAGGGGAATAAATTTATGTATTTACGATGATAATAGAAGGAAATTCAAGTGTTATGTAAATGTTTTTAATGATATAATATTGTACACTTGTTGTAAGATGAAAAATGAATAAAGAATTAAAAAAAAAAAAAAAAGAAAAATTTTTACTGCAGAAGATAACAGAAATGTGTGAGCAATGGAATCCATTACATCTGTCTTGGTGGGGGAGAGTTCAAATTATTAAAATGATGATATTGCCAGTGGTTTGTTATCAGATGAGAATGTTACCAGTTTTTTTTAAGGGATTCTTTTATAAAAAGTTAAACAGTATTCTTACAAAATTTGTTTGGTTGGGCAAAACTTCTAGAATTGCTTTAGTATCTTTACAAAAATCAATTGCGGAGGATGGGGTAAATTTTCCCAATTTCTATAGATATCATCAAGCCTATCTTTTGCGACAGGGTATGTATTGGGTCTCCCAGAACTCATTGATAATACCCCAGATTGGTTGTGGTTGGAGTGGCGACTCATGTTCCCTTTACGATTGTCATGTTCTTAGTATTAAAATGCCTAGATTATATAAAGAAAACAGAAAATTTATGGATACATGAAAAACTCTCCGATATGTTAGTAATTTAACGCCTATTCCAATCTGTAAATCAACAAATCAAACTATATGGTTAAACTCCAAGATTCAAATTGGCGGATTTAAGGTCATCTGGAAGCATTGGATGATTGCAGGTATACGAATTTTGGGCGTTATTTCAAATGGTAAGCTGCTTGACTTTTCACAGTTGCAACATAAATATGGTCTTAATAAATCACAAAGCTTTAGATGGTTGCAACTGAAGCAGGCTATTCAGGAGGGGTTCCCTGAATGGAAAAATCTCAATAATCAGTATAGTCTGGAGTTCTTATGCTTTCAGGTGGACTTCTTGGGTCACCAGGCCACACAGTGGTATAAATTGATAAACGGATTTATAAATAAAAAACCTAAAAATGGACTTAGGGACATCTGGAGCATTGAGATAAAACATCAAATTACTGCATCTCAATGGTCACAAATTTTGTCTTGGAGAATGAGATCTACGGTGTCCGCATCTATGAGACAAACTTGTTTTTTTCTTTTACATTGAGCATTTTGGACCCAGTTAGATTACAAAAGTTAGATAGCTCTAATAGATGCTGGCATTGTAATCTGGAAGCAGGGACTTTAGATCATTTAATATTCTATTGTCCCTGTATCATGGCATTTTGGAAATCAATTTGGTCTCAAATTAATTGTTTATTAGAAAACCATGTAGCATTATCATATGATACAATAATTATTTTGTAAATATGCTAAATCAGTGGTCTCAAACTCACGGCCCGCCAGGTACTATTTTGCGGCCCGCAGTCTGTACTAGTGCTGCCCGCTCTTTGCATCCTCCGGCTTCCCCTCTGGCTTCCTGCTCTTACCTTCAGATAATTACCGCAGCCTGCAGAGAGGATTGCCAGTACTGTAGCAATCCTAGCAGGCTGCTGTCGTCCTCAGCAGCCTATTTCCTGCACCTGACATCATAGGAGAGGCAGGACTGCGACAGAGGGAGCGTGCTGTGGAGGCCAATGGCGGCCTGCAAGGAACGCGACAGCACCGGTGATCCTCTCTGCAGGCTGCGGTAATTAGCTGAAACTAAGACAAGGAGCCCAGGGGAGAAGCTGGAGGACGCTGCAAAGAAGGTGGGGAACATGCAGGCCTTTAGGGAGTAGGGTAAGATTTATATACTATAAAGAGTTTTACCTCATGTAAAGCTGTCATTTCTTTAATAAGACATTAACTATTTTTTCTGCAGCCCTCCAAGTACCTACAAATCCAAAATGTGGCCCTGCAAAGGGTTTGAGTTTGAGACCACTGTGCTAAATCATATTGTCTGCTCAACCCCTGCACTCCTAACCTTATGGCAGCTGCCCCTTTAAGCTTTAAATTGAAATTGTTTAAATGGCTATCTGACTCTTTAGAAGCAGGGATATTTCCACATGAGGAAGGTAATATAATTATTACGCCAATAATTAAAAACATCAAAGAATCCATTTCATTACCATCTAACTATAGAATATGCATGAGATCTACTAGCATACAATGAAAGCAGTGCATGCAAATAGATCTCATGCATATTCATTGGGGAAATCCTGAAAACCCGACTGGATTGCGGCCCTCGAGGAGGGACTTTGACACACCTGAGCTATGCTGATGATATCACAATTGTCATACCTTGTGCTACAGTATTATCTCATATCTCTCATAAAATTGAGTCTGAGTTGAAATTGATGAACTCTTGGATGCAGAATTTCAAACTCAAGCTTAACCCTGATAAGACAAAGTTCTTTGTTGTGTCGCCACAAGATTATTCACGAGCCATCGATTAGAATAAATTCTACCTTGTATATCATTCAACCAACAATTAAAATACTGGGAGTTATTTTGGATCAGCATCTGACCATGCTGTGTTACGTAAGGGTTATTACACGCTATGGAAACTACGTACCATTAAACCCTTTTTTGATTTTTCTGCTTTTAAACTTCTGGTACAGTCTTTATTACTGAGTCTTTTGGATTATTGTAACATTGTATATTTAACAATCCCCAAGAAAGACATGGTTAGACTCATATTGATTCAAAATACAGCAGTTAGAATGATCTATGGTCTTAAAAAATATGCTCATGTGACTCCATTCTATTGTGAGTTGCATTGGCTGCCAATGGAGGCTTGTGTTTTCTTTAAGTTGGGTTGCTTTGGCTATAAGGTTATGTATGGTACCGCTCCATTTTATATGGTTAATAGATTCTCTCTAGCATCATATAAAAATAGTAGAAAATCTCATGCCCTGTTTACCTTTCTGTCAGTACAGGGCTGTAAAAGCAAGAAATTAATGCGTCTCAATGGCCACGAATTTGGTCTTGGAGGATGAGATGTACAGTGTCCGCATCTATGAGACAAACTTGGTTCTTTTTATTACATAGAGCATTTTGGACCCGTTAGATTACAGAAGTTAGACAGCTCTAAGTCTAATAGATGCTGGCATTGTAATCTTGAAGCAGGGACATTAGATCATTTATTATTCTACTAGTTTTTTAGCCCATTACATTAACGGGTACTAGAATAGATGTGTAGACTTAGGCATTTCTTTCTCTCTTTCTGTATGTGTCTTTCTTTCTTTCTCCCTGCCCCTCTTTCTTTCTATATTTTCTTTCTGTCTCTCCCCCACCCTGTCCAGCAGTAACCCTTCTCCCTTCCTTTTACCTCACCTCTGTCCAGCAGCACCCCTTTCCTGCTCCCCCTGTCCAGCAGTAGCCCTTTTCTCTTCCGTTTACCTCCCCCTGTCCAGCAGTACATTAACGGATGCTAGAATATATGTGTGTGTGTCTGTCTTTATTTCTTTCTCTCTCTCTCCTTAGCCGCTTTCTTTCTTTCTGTCTTTCTTTTTCCTTGGCTGTCCATCACCACCCCTTGCCTGCTCCCACGTCCATTCTCCCTTCCTTTTACCTCCCCTGTGTCCACCACCACCCCTTCACTGCTCTCCTTATGCTGCAGTAGCCCTTCTCCCTTTGTTTTACCTCCCCCCTGTCCAACATTAGGCCTCCGTTCCTTTTTCTTCAGCCCCCCTGTCCATCAGCACCTCTTTCTTTCTTCCCCCTGTCCAGCAGTAGGCGACCCTTCCTTTTTCTCCCCCCCCTCCTCCTTATCCCTATGATACACTTACCTTGCTCTGCCCCTGATCAGAGGTTCCCGACAGCCACCCAGTTGCACCCATTGGAAAAGTTCCCTCTGCCGCATCCCGCACCCCTCCTGACACGACTCCCACTGTCTTTCTTTCTGTCTGTCTCTGTCCCTGGTCCCCTTTGTCTTTCTCTGTATCTCCCTGCCCCTGTGTCTTTCTTCTTTTCTTTCTAACTCCCTTCCTCCCTTTGTCTGTCTGTCCGAAGCAGCATGCCATCCCCCTCCATTTCCCTCCCCCCACACCAGTTCCCTGTGCACCTGCCTGTGTCTTTCTTCTTTTCTTTCTGTCTCCCTTCCTCCCTCTGTCTGTCCGAAGCAGCATTCCCTCCCCCTCCATTTCCCTCCCCCCACACCAGTTCCCTGTACAGCAGCATTAGCGTTTCCTCTAACCCCCTTTCCCTTCCCGCAGGCCCGATTACACATGGCGATTCAAGCAGCGTGTGCAGCAGTCTTCACATGCTGCTTCGGGTCCTTCTACTGGCCTGATTTACTGTGGCACGTCCCTGATGACATCATCAGAGACGTGGCAGAGCAAATCAGGGCAGTAGAAGGCCCCGAAGTAGCGTATGAAGACTGCTGCACACGCTGCTTGAATCGCCGGATAGGTAGTCGGGCCCGCGGGAAGGGAAGGGGGGGGGGCGGCAAAGGAATCGGGTCAGTTTAAGAGCCGGTGCGGAAAGTTGCTGGGCTCCTCGGTGGGGGCGCTGAGCGGCGGCGGCGATCCCTCTCCTCTGAGACACCCCCCCCCCCCACCCGCCTGCCCGCTCGCTCGCTGGAGGAACAGAGATCGGCGGCTGGCTGCGGTCCCGGCTTGTTGGAGAGCAGGGAAGGGTGCGCGTGAGGCCAGACCGTAAGTCGCGCACGCGCACTTCCCAGCTGCAGCTCACGGAAAACAGACGCACGCATAGGAAGTGCGCATGCGCGGCTTACCGTTTTATTATTAGATTGTCCCTTTATCATGGTCTTTTGGAAATCAATTTGGTCCCAAATTAATTGTTTATTAGAGAATCATGTAACATTATCATATGATACGATTTTATTTGGTATATCAATGAGAACAAAGAGCCAAATATCATCAAATAATAATAAGCTTTTATTGATAATAACAGGAGTCGTCATACAACAGATCAAAAGTAATTGGAAAAACTGGAACAGACTAAATTATAATTTCTGGTGGAATTCGTTATGTCATATTTATAAAATGGAGAGAATAGCTATACAAAAGGGGAGTTATAATAAATTTAAAGAAATATGGGGGCCATTAACTAAATATTGTAATGAATAGATACCATTCTACTTTATAAGTGCAATTGTGAATGAGGGGATGGGAGGGAGGTATTTGATTTTATTAAATGTTTAGTTTAAAAGGAAAGAATTTTTATGTGATATATTTGATTGAACATGAGATTGAAGGGATAGGAGGGGCGGGATTAAATTTTATGTATTAACATTATAAATGATAGTATTTCAAGTGATGCATTCAATGTCAATTGTTTATTAATTTTACACTTGTTGAAAGATGAAAAATGGGCGTGGCTTGGAGCGCGCAAAGATGGAGGAGTGATAGCGACGCTCCTCTGACCCGGGCAACAAACTGTAAGATTTTAAAGATTTCGTTTAATTTTTTCCTACCGGCGGTGGTTGTAATTGTGCGGAGGCATGGCCGCTATGAGACAATCGAAAAATGAGTCGGCTTTTGCGATAGGAGGTGCAGAGAAACGCCAAAAACAGGATCTGCTGCCGACGAAGGTTCCTCTTTCGGGAGATGAGTCGGAAGTTTTGAATAAAAAATAAATTATGGCTGAGTTCCAGTGTTTAAAACAAATGCTACAAGACAATGTGATTAACATGTTTGAAGTGAAGGATGAAATGTCTAACTTAAACCGGCAAATGGAGTTAGCTAGTAAACGTGTGACAACGTTAGAAGACAAGGTAGAGAGGTTAGAACTCTCTGAGAGATGTTGTAAAAATGACAGTTTAACTTTACAGGAACTAAAAAGGCAAATGGAAGATTATGAGAATAGAGGCAGAAGAAAGAACATAAAAGTGATTGGATTAGCTGAAAATTTGGAAGGAGGTAATGCTGTCCAATTTTTAGAAAACCTGTTGCCTAAGCTTTTACAGTTAAACTTCAAACAACCCTTAGAGATAGAACGAGCACACAGGATTCCATTAAAACGATCAGGAAATCAAATAAAACCAAGACCTTTGATCTTCCAAATACTGAGGTTTCAGCAGGCTTTGGATATATTAAATGCAGCCAAAGCAGATAGAAATTTAAATTATAAGGGGTCCAAGCTGCTGTTTGTGCCTGATTTCACCAAAAATACAGCGAATATGAGGAAACAATTCCTCGTGTTGAGACCTCAATTGAAGTAAAAAGGATATAAGTATGGTTTATATTACCCAGCTAAGATGAGGGTAACAAGTGGTGATAGATCCTTATTCTTTGAAGATCCGGGAAAGCTAAAAGACTTTTTGGTAAATTCTGAACCGATGTCCACTTAGCATAAGCTATCTTTAAACAACCTGGACTTTATGACTGTCAAATGGATCCTTGGAAAATCAATCAACTAATGATTTTAACTATTATAATTGAAGAGTGTCCTTTGGCAGTTCTCTTTTAGAGGCTTTTCTCAATATTAACTTTGAGGAAAGTGAAGAGCATAAGAACATAAGAAGTTGCCTCCGCTGAGGCAGACCAGAGGTCCATCTCACCTAGCGGTCCACTCCCGCGGCGGCCCATCAGGCCTATTGCCTGAGTAGTGGTCTCTGACTATTTCTATAACCTACCTAACAATTGTATTACCAAAGCCAAACAAAGATCCCACTTTGGTTTCAAACTACAGGCCTATTTCATGTTGATGGGAAAATTTTTGCAAAGATATTGGCTTTAAGATTAGCAAATGCTCTCCCTTTTATTATTAATATGCACCAAACAGGATTCGTTGCTAAGAGAAACTCTTCTAATAATACTAGATTAGCTTTAACAAAAAAAACATGAATGATCCGGCTTTCCTTGTTTCCTTGGATGCGGAGAAAGCCTTTGATCGACTGGAATGGACTTTTATGTATCAGGCATTGGACTGGTTTGGTATTGGTTCTGGATTTATACATATGATTCAGACATTGTATAACTCCCCTGGTGAAGATTATACATTAATAATAATTTATAAGAGCGTTTTAATTTGCGGAGGGGGGTTAGACAAGGTTGTCCCTTGTCTCCTTTGCTTTCTGATATTGTTTTGGAACCCTTACTGTTAACCATTCAACAGGCAAAGGGGATACAGGGTATTCCTCATGCAGATTGGGAGTATAAGGTCTCTGCATATGCAGATGACATTCTGCTGTATTTGAGGAATCCTGAAACTACCATACCATGCTTACTTGAACTAATAGAGAATTTTGGAAAGTTCTCAGGATATAAGATAAATTGGAGTAAGTCAGAATTTCTTTCACTTAATGTGCATTGCACTAAAGATTTATTTGATTCATTCTCATTTGTATGGAAAGAAGATGGATTAAAATATTTAGGTATTAATATAAAAAACACAATAGAAGATACAGTGAAGGAGAATGAAAAACTTTTATTAAAGAAAATAACAGAAATGTGCGAGCAATGGAATCCTTTACATCTTTCTTGGTGGGGGAAGAGTCCAAACTGTTAAAATGATGATATTGCCTGTGGTTTGTTATCAAATGAGTATGATACCAGTTTTTTTTTTCAGGGGTCCTTTTATAAAAAGTTAAATAGTATACTTACAAAATTTGTTTGGCTGAGGAAAATGCCTAGAATTGCTTTAGTACTTTACAAAAGTCAATTATGGAGGGTGGGGTAAATTTTTTCTTACGCCAGGGTATGTATTGGGTCCTCCCATATCTTATGGAAAATGTCCCAGATTGGCTATATTTGGAATGGCGGCTCATGTTTCCTTTACACCTATCTCATCTTATTAGTATAAAAATGCCTAGGATATATAATGAGAATAAAATTTTGACAGATACTTGGAAAACATTACGCTATGTTAGTAATTTAACACCTGACCCAATACATAAATCTTTAAATCAATCTATTTGGCTAAACTCCAAGATTAAAATTGGCGGTTTTAAAATCATTTGGAATCATTGGATTATTGCAGGTATACAAATTCTAAATGATGTTATTTCTAATGGTAAACTGCTTGATTTTTCACAGTTGCAACATAAATATGGTTTAAATAAATCACAAAGCTTTAAATGGTTGCAGCTGAAGCAGGCCATTCAGGAAGGGTTCCCTGAGGGGAAAATTCTTATTAGTCAGTATAGTCTGGAATTTTTATGCTTTCAGGTGGATTTTTTGGGACACCAAGCCGCACAGTGGTATAAATTGATATCTGGATATATGAATAAAAAACCAAAAACTGGTCTTAGAGACATTTGGAGCATTGAGATTAAGCAGCAAATTTCTGCTTCTCAATGGCCACGATTTTGGTCTTGGAGAATGAGATGTACAATGTCTGCATCTATGAGACAAACTTGGTTCTTTATATTACATAGAGCATTTTGGACCCCTGTTAGATTGCAAAAGTTAGATAGAAACATAGAATATATGACGGCAGAAAAGGGCTATAGCCCATCAAGTCTGCCCACGCTAATGACCCACCCCCAACTTCAACCCACTAGAGATCCCACATGCATATCCCATTTCTTTTTAAAGTCGAGCATGCTGCTAGCGTTAATCACCTGCAGTGGAAGCTCATTCCAATGATCGACCACCCTTTCGGTGGTCGCCATAAAATTGCCCGCCTTTGATTTTCAGCGGATGACCTCTTGTGGTCGAAGATCCTTTAAGAAAGAAGATATCGTCTTTCACCTCGATGCGGCCCGTGATATATTTAAACGTCTCAATCATGTCCCCCCCTCTCTCTACGTTCCTCGAGCGAGTATAGCTGCAGTTTATTCAGTCTTTTCTCGTATGGGAGGTTCTTGAGTCCCGAGACCATCTTGGTGGTTATTCGTTGAACCGACTCGATTCTCCGCACATCTTTTTGATAATGTGGTCTCCAGAATTGGACACAATATTCAAGATGAGGTTTCACCATAGATCTGAGCAGGGGCATTATGACTTCGGGCCTCCGGTTGACGAAACCTCTACGGATGCATCCCACCATTTGTCTAGCCTTAGATGCAGCTTTCTCCACCTGATTGGCAGTTTTCATGTCTTCACTAATGATCACTCCCAAATCACGTTCTGCCCTAGTCCTAGCTAAGGTCTCATCATTTAGAGTGTAAGTTCTGCATGGGTTTCTGCTGCCAAGGTGCATGACCTTACATTTTTTAGCATTGAAGCCTAGCTGCCAAGTCGAGGATCAATGTTCCAATAAGAGCAGGTCCTGCTCCCTACTGTCGGGCAAAGCGCTATTACCTACTATGTTGCATAGTTTGGCGGCGTCGGCAAATAATGTTATTTTACCTTGAAGCCCTTGAGTCAGGTCTCTTATATATATGTTGAAAAGGATCGGTCCCAAGACCGAGCCCTGTGGCACTCCACTGGTCACCTCCAATGTATTGGAGGGAGTACCGTTAACCACTACCCTCTGGAGTCTACCAGTCATTGACCCATGTTGTCAATGTTGCTCCCAATCCCATCAATGTCATCTTGCTCAACAATCTGCGGTGCGGGACGCTATCAAAAGCTTTGCTGAAGTCCAAGTACACGACATCCAGAGACTTCCCCATATCCAGTTTCCTTGTAACCCAGTCAAAGAAGCTGATTAGATTGGATTGGCAGGACCTTCCCTTTGTGAATCCATGCTGGTGGGGATCCTGTAGATTCTCCTCGGTCAGGATCGTATCTAATTTGTGTTTAATAAGTCTTTCCATGAGTTTACTCACTATTGAGGTGAGACTCACCGGTCTGTAATTCGCAGCCTCCATCCTGCAACCCTTTTTGTGCAGTGGAATGACGTTAGCCGTTTTCCAGTCCATGGGGACTTTTCCGGTACTCAGGGAAAGACTAACAGCACAGATAGCGGTTCTGCCAGGACATCACACAATTCCCTAAGAATCCTGGGGTGTAGATTGTCCGGTCCCATGGCTTTGTTCACCTTGAATTTTGATAGTTCGCGTGGACGCTGCTTGGTGTAAACTTGAAATTTTGAAAGTCTAATAGATGTTGGCACTGTAATCGGGATGCAGGGACTCTTGATCATTTAATATTTTCTGTCCTCGCATCATGGCCTTTTGGAATTCAATTTGATCCCAAATTAATTGTTTATTAGAAAATCATGTAGCCCTTTCGTATGATACAATTTTATTTGGAACATCTATGAGATCAAAGAGTCAAATTTCTTCAAATAATAATAAACTATTATTAATAATGACAGGAGTTGCCATTCAGCATATTACCAGTAATTGGAAAAATTACACCAAACTTAGTTACACCTTTTGGTGGAATTCGCTTTGTCATATATATATAAAATGGAAAGAATTATTGCTATACAAAAGGGGAACTACAATCATTTCAAAAAGATTTGGGGGCTATTAACTGCATATTGTAATGATTAGACACTTTTTTCTGCACATATAAGTAGATATAAGATTGGGAAAGGGGGATGTTTAGATATATAATTGCACTGCATTAGATATATAATTGTACTGCATTATTTTTGAAATAATATACGTAAAATATGATTTATATTGATGAAAAGGGAGGGTGGGGGGTGGGGTTTTTAATCTATATATTTATGGTGATAATAAGAAAGTGTTATATATGAATTAATTGTTTTATTATTGTACACTTGCTGTGTGATGTAAAAATAAATAAAGATTTTGGGAAAAAAAAGAAAGATGAAAACGAATAAAAATTAAAATAAATAAATAAATAAATTTCTGGACCATACTTTATCATTCCAAGCAGCTTCACATGACAGAGAATTTTGATTGTTATTGCTTGGAGCCTGTTCTTATAAACATTTCAGTACTCAACTGAAAACTTATCTCTTTTCAAAATACAGTGATACCTCGGTTTATGAGTGCACTGGTTTGCGAGTGTTTTGCAAGACAAGCAAAACATTTGCAAAATCGGTGCCTCGGAAACCGAGCATGGTTCAATTTACGAGCGCCCCCTGCCCCCGCAATCCGGCATCCCTCCGCCACAATCCGGCACCCCTCAACGCGATTGGGCAACCCCCCCGCCACATCCGGCACCCCCCTCCGCCACGATCCGACACCCCCCCACCCCTTCTTACCCTCATCTGGGCACCGGCACTGGCACCAGCATGTCCTGTGCTTGGTGCCGGTGCCCGAAAATCGGCCTCCTCTTTTGCTGGGCCTTGGCATCTGAGCATGCTCAAGGCCTGCGAGTTCATGTTCAGAATGTGAACTTGCAGGCCTTGAGCATGCGCAGATGCTCAAGGCCCAGCAGAAGAGGAGGCCGATCTTCGGACACCGGCACCAAGCACAGGACATGCCGATGCCGGTGCCCAGATGAGGGTAAGAAGCGGCGGTAGGTGCCGGATCGTGGCAGGGGGGTGCCCAATTGCGTCATGGGGGTGCCGGATCATGGCGGGGGAGTGCCCAATCGCATAGGGGGGGTGCCAGATCGAAGGGGGGCCTTCGGGGGGAGCAATGCTAGTTCTCGTGGGGGGGAACGCAACAAAGCGAATTTCCATTATTTCCTATGGGGAAACTTGCTTTGATAAACGAGCATTTTGGATTACGAGCATGCTCCTAGAACGGATTATGCTCGTAATCCAAGGTACCACTGTACTTGGTTAAATAATTTCTTAATGTCAAATTATCCTTAGTTTATAATCTTCTCACCGCCTCTTCTCATTTTGTCATTGCTGCTAGGTTTCTGCTGCTAGGTTATCAATTTATCTATGCTGCTACTTAAATAACTTCTTTCTGTCATTCTTAAATTGTCTGTAGTTTATAATCTTTTGTAAACCATGTAGAACTTATAATTACGCGGAAAAGAAGCTCTGGTAGGTGAACGTCTAGATGACCCAGAATCAGAAGAGTTCACATTGGTAGTAGATGGCATTTCAGGCTCAGTATCTCCCAATAAATCTGAATCTCTGAAAGGATGAGGGCGGTGTCAACGGCTCGGTGTCGAAGTCTCCAAATGTTTAGATTTACTGGAGACTTTGCTAACCATGCAGGAGTAGTCTCTCGAGATGTGGCCTCGGAGGAGCAGTGCTGAAGTGGAATGCTCAAGTTCTGGGTCGAGGATGTCCACTCCGGTGGAGCAGCATTAAGAGGAGTGGTCAATGTAGTGAGCAACTCAGACCGCACGGGTTCCATGCTTGCTAAAAAGTGAGCAGGCGCCAAGAGGGTAAAATGCTCTCCTAACTCCTCCTGAAGCAGATTGTCAAATTTCTGCTTAAGGGAAAGTGCCGGTACTGTTTGATTCTTTTAGGCCAGTACGGATGATTGGTCAAAACGGTCCAGGGATGATGAGGCCGAAGAGGATGCACTCACCGATATTGAAGCCATGCATTTACAGCACTTACGCGAGGTCGGCAGAACTTGACTCACTGCAGCTTCGACCTGCGTCCCGGAAGGGGTAGTGGAAGGCTTCTTAGCCGGCTTAAACAGATTGAGTTATGACACCGGAGTCAAAGTTGGTAGACCACCCTCGGTGTTATCTTGGTCGGAGATGAACTGGGCTCCGTGTCCACTGCAGCGCCAAACAGTTATTTTTGTTGAAGCAACTGATTTTTGAGAGTGCGCTTCTGAAAGAACGAGCAGCGGGAGCAGGAGTCGGCACAGTGCTCGGTCCCAGACAATTCAAGCACCAGAGGTGAGGGTCGGTTACAGAAATGGCCCGAGCACAGCGACTGCAATTTTTGAAACCCGTCAGCAGGTGGGACATGGACAGGAAGACAGCTGTTGACAAATTGAACTCTATGACGAAAAGAATCCATAAGGCCCCGTTGGACCAAAGCCTGCGACGGCAAAGTAAAAAGAAAAAAAGAGATTTTTTTTTTTTATTAATGTGATACAGAAAATAAAGTTTAAAAAGCAAAAGAACTGTGACAAAAAAGTCACAATTCGAGGGAGTGGGAAGGCAAGCGAGAGAAAAAATTCAACAGGTGTTGAAAAACACATCTTTCTAGCTCCGCGGAAACTGGAAAACTGAGGGATCGTGCACCTACGTCGGGCAGGAAGGCACTAACGCATGAGCGATGCGGGCTAATCACAAACTTTCTAACCTTAAAGTTGCGATTCACTTTTCAAGTGTCCGTACCGAGGCACCATTGGTGATGTCACCCATTAATGAGAATATGCTGCCTGCTTATCCTGGGATAAACCCCCAGGATGCACGCAAGACCCCCAGACATCTGAAAATAGGCTCTGCACAAAGCAAAAATTAAATCAGGAGAAAACCCCCCAGGGATCCCGCCACAGCAGGGGACCCAGCAAAAACCTGCCCCTGTTTTTCCAATACAGGGGGAAGGTAACTTGAGGTTGCAGACAAAATGGAGAGGCCCGCCGTCAAAAAGGCAGAGCAGTTGGAGGCTTCCCCACTGCTCCTTGCCAATTCGTGAGGCACTAGTGGTGGGGAGCCCTGAATGCCCGCACCCATTGCCAATGAGGCTCCTCCACTGCACCGGCCTGTAACACCACTTGCACAGGCCGGCCACGAGTGCCTCGCGTCTGGAGCACAATGAGCACTTTTTCCCTTCTAAAGTGCTCATTGCTCCACACGTGACCTAGCTAGTAGAAAAGTTGAAAATACAGAAATACGGCACAACAGATTCCAATGTCTCTCAAAGCGGTATGCATTGCCTGAACTAGGGACAAGGTTCGAATTAGGGGCATATACATTGAAGAGCGCCATGGTAGCATTTCCCATGCTCATTTCCACATATATTATGCGCCAAGGTATGTATTGGGTCCTCCCAGAGCCCATTGATAATATCCTGGATTGGATATGGTTGGAATGGCGACTTATGTTTCCTCTGCGACTTTGCCATGTTCTTAAGATGCCTAGGCTATATAAAGAAAACAGAATATTAGTTGATACATGGAAAACCTTAAGATATGTAAATAATCTAACACCTATTCCAATTTACAAATTTAACAAATCAAACTATTTGGCTAAACTCCAAGATTCAAATTGGCAGTTTTAATATCATCTGGAAGCATTGGATGATGGTAGGTATACGTACATTAGAAGATGTTTTGTCGAATGGTTAGTTGCTTGAGTTTTCACAGTTGCAAACATAAATTTGGTCTTAGTAAATCACAAAGTTTTAGATGGTTGCAACTGAAGCAAGCCATTCAGGTAGGGTTCCCTGAATGGAAAAATCTCACTAATCAATATAGCTTGGAATTCTTATGCTTTCAGGTGGACTTTCTGGGGCACCAGGCCGCACAGTGGTATAAATTAATATCTGGATATATCCGGCACAAAAACGGGGACCAGGATCCCTAAACAAATTCCAACAGCTCTACCAAGAGAGATGGGTACAGCTCACTCACACCTGCTAGAGACTGAAAGAAGATTGATAGAAATAGGGAAAAGCACCTATTATGTACTATTCCAGAGTTTTGTTTTCAGTCTCCACCTGATGGTCATGATGAGATATAACCGCTTTTAAGATTAACCTATGCCGGTCTGGATTAGTTGCTAAAGAAGATTTATTCAACAATACCTTTTAAGTACTTAAACATTACATTAGTGACTTTTATTCTGCCATTACCTTGCGGTTCAAGGTAGATTACATTGGAGGTTATCTGGACAATTCCAGAAGAGATTACATAGTTGAGCAGTTTACTTTGGGGAATTAAGATACTTCCTGTGGAGTTAGTTTGTCTTGATGGATTTCTTGAATAGTAGGATTTTAATTTCTTTTTTGAAGGTTTTGTAGTCTGGTGTCGTCATCAGTAGATTGGATAATTGATGGTCAAGTTTCGCTGCCTGCGTGGCCAATAGGCCATCAAATTTTTTTTGCGTTTGACACCTCTGATTGGGGGTGCATGAATGATGTTTGGGTTCTCCTTTGCCTGGTTGTGTCAGTTTGGATAAGGCGGTTGTTCAAGTAGGCTGGGCTGTCTCCACTGATTGCTTTAAATAGTAGACAATAAAATTTGAATTGTATTGGGTGCCAGTGTGAGTCGAGGTAAGCGGCGGTGATGTGGTCATATTTCTTCAGTGAATAATCAGTCTCAGGGCTGTGTTTTGTACTGTTGGTAGTTGTTTTATCATGACTGCGGGGCAGGGGAGATAGAGGATGTTGCAGTAGTCTAAAAGTCCTAGGACTAGACACTGGAATTGTTTTCTGTCAGAGAATTTTCAGATTTGCCTTAAGTTTCTCATGACCACGAATGACTTCTGTACTGTTTTGTTGATTTGTGGTTGCATGGTACAGCTTCCGTCTATCATCACTCCCAGAAGTCTTAGGGTGGGTTGAGTGGGGTATGTGATTGAGTTTATTACTAAGTTTATTATGGTTGGTGTTTTGTTTGTTTCAAGAAATATAAATTTTATTTTGTCTGGGTTCAGTTTTAGTTTGTATACTTTCATCCATGTAGCCACCGATTCTAGTGTTCTGTATAGTTTGTCTGTCATGGAGTGTATAGGTTGATCAAAAGGAGGGAGGATGGTGATGTCATCTGCATAGCTATAGAAAGTTAAGCCTAATTTGTATAGGAAGATGCCAAGGGATGCAGTGTAGAGATTGAAGCGAGTTGGAGATAAAGGCGATCCTTGGAGTACTCCACAGGGGTTGGACCATGGTTCTGATTTTTATTTGTTTGTTTTTACTCTTAGGTCCTGGATTGTAGCAATCCTTGAAACCAAGTGTGCATCTTTCCTGCGATTCCTATTGATTCTAGTATTTGTAGGATGTCATGGTCTACCAGGTCAAATACTGCGGTGAGATCTAGTTGTATAACTAGCATTTTTTTGCCTGTGCTGAGGAGTTGTCTAGCTGTGTCCAAGAGAGATCCTAGTAGTGTCTCTGTGCTGAACTTGGTTCTGAAACCAGACTGTGTAGGATGGAGTAAGTTGTGGTTTTCTAGGTAGTTGGTGAGGTGTTTAGCTACGAGGCCTTCCATTAGCTTCACATATAATGGTATTGAGGCTATGGGTCTGTAGTTGGATGGTAGATCTGTTGCTACTTTTGGGTCTTTTATGATCGGGGTGATGATTTCACTGAGGTCTTGTGGGAATAGGCCCTCTGTGAGCAAGGATTGTATCCATTGTATGGGAGTGTGGAATTTTGGGCTGGAGGCTTTTAACAAGTATGGGGGGCAATGGTTGAGGTCACAGGCTGCAGGGCTGTATTTTTTTGTAGAGTTTGTTTAGGTCGGACCATTGTATTGTGGTGAAGTCGGACCAGGCTCTGTCTGCTCCAGCTGATTCTTTTTCTGTGGGGGGCATTATGATCTCGTCCAGGTGGATTGGAGTTCCTGCGAAGGTTGTCCTGGCTCTTGTAATTTTGGTTCTAAAATATTTGGCTAGAATGGTGACTGAAGTGGATGGACAGTCGTTATTGGCTACGAAGGGTTTAGTGTCTGTGAGTTCTTTTAATAGTTGGAATAGTTTTTTTGTGTCTTGAACTTCTGTGCCTAGTTGGTTGATGTAGTGTGTCCTTCTCTTTTCTTTTAGTTTTGTTGGTGTATTGTTGGTTTATTTTTCTCCGTGTTGTTTTAGTGTTATTATTGGTTACTTTTTCTCCATTTTCTTTCTAGTCGTCTGCATTGTATTTTGAGTAGGAGTAGTTCGTTGTCGAACCATTTGTCTGATCGTCTGCTGATTATGATTTTTGTTTGTACTGGGGCTAGCTCATCTAGGATAGTTGCATTCTTTGTTGCACCATTGCAAGATGAAATTTTTGGGGTTATTTTCTTGGAGTGTTGCGTCTTAAATGTCTATAATACCTTCTCCTCTCCTCTAGGATACATATATTCAGATCCACTAGCATACAGTATAAATATGTGGGATATACAGAACTGAATTAAGTCAATTTGAGCACGTTAAAAAGTTATCTACTGAAAAGTGTGTGAAACAAAATGTCAGAAAATTGAGGAAAAGGCCAAATTAACCAGAAATATTTGCCCTGAGAATATCTCTAGTTAGTGTGTTTGTACAGATGTATCAATTATATTATTTATATTATCTAGCTCCTTATTAACTAATCAAAATATAGCCACAGACATACCTGAAATTTCATTCCCTTTTTGAGCTCATAATTCTGCAAATCTGAAAGCATGATTTTCTTCTGGATACTACTCCCAATCTTATTGGGAGATTCCAAACTAGGGAAGTCAACCTAAATAAAAATAAAAACTATAAAAAGAATTATATAAACAACAAAATGTGTATGCTTTTGTCAATGGGAAATGTGTTTGTCAAAGGGGAACAGGAATGAGGCCTTTTATTATGACTATCCAATATTTGTACTGAGAGAAAGGGAGGGATTCAAGGAGGGAACATGAACCAATCATCGGGATAGCAGAATGAAATGTGTATGAGATTTGTATATGCACAATATCTATTTTCCATCTCATGCATATTCATTGGGATATCCTCAAAACTTAATCAGTTAGTTCTCCCCCAAGACAGGTTTAGGAGCCACATCTGTTAAGTGATAAGAGGCTTGTTTATATTTTACATAAATGTCCACCTTCCTCTATTAAGAGCTGGGCATATCAGTACAGAAGACCAGAACCTGGGATTCAGTAACACAATATTCATGATAATGACAAAACCTATCCCAGGAAATTACGCTTTTATTACATCTGTAATTAAAGCAGAGCCTTTACTTTGGCAGAAGCTCTCAAAATCAATTTAGCTATGCAAACAAATACAAAATACCTGCTGATCATTCTTTCTCTCTCTGGACTCAGTTAGTGACGTGCAAGGATCTTCCATTTTACTGAAAATTGAAATGAAAAAACTAATGTCACCTCTCCATCCAATCAATTATATAATAAAAAATCAATATTGTACACACTTAAACAAGTACTAAAAGCAGCTTTCATTTTTTTTTTCCACTTGAAGCAGCTTTCTAAAATTCAATCCTCCCCCCTCAACTCTGTTTCCCTCTCTCAAATTTTGAGAACACTTCCTCCTCTGCCAACATCTGTGCTGTTGCAAGGTCAGCAGATGTGACTAGCACCAGTGATGGTGGTAGCCTAGACCAGTGTTCCAAGGGCTACTGAGCAGGGATGGTGTGCATCTATCAAAGAAGGAAAGAAGTGTCTTCACTAGCAATTTGGCTAATCTACTGAAGAGGGCTTTAAACTAGAAGGGATGGGGCAAGTTCCCAGGTGAGTATAAGCCCTCAGGTAAGTACCGTATTTTCACTCATATACCGCGCACCTGTGTAAAACGCGAACACGGGTATAGCGCGCGGAAAACCGTAATTTATGTAAATAAATTTTTATATACCGCGCACACCCCTATACCACGCATGCCGCCCCGACTCTCCCGTCGCTGCCCGACTCTATTTCGCCCGCCCCGACTCTCCTCTGGCCAGCCCGACTCTCCTTTAGCCCGCCCCGACTCTCCTCTGGCCAGCCCGACTCTCCTTTAGCTCGCCCCGACTCTCCTCTGGCCAGCCCGACTCTCCTTTAGCCCGCCCCGACTCTCCTCTCCCCCTTGAAGTCCTGTCCCCCCTTGAAGTCCTGTCCCCATCCTGAAAGCCTGATGCCCCCCCGATTTTCGATTCACCCCCCCCCCCCCCCCCGCAGGACCGCTCGCACCCCCACAGCCTCCCCACCCACCCCCCCCATCATGTAGAAGCTGCCTACCGTCGTCCTGCTGCTTCCTCTGCCGGCGGTCCTGCCCCTTCTCTTAGCCCTGTGTCTATGCTGCTTCCTCTTCCGGCGGTCCCGCCCTTTCTCTGACGTCAGACACTTGTGGTCATCAGGTCCATGAGGGGCTGACCCCAAGCATGCACTATCAACTGAAAGGCCATGGGGCATAGACATCACTCTTCGGGATCTAACACGTGACAACTGAGAAAGTCCGCTTGAACATCCTCTACTCTGGCTATGTGGGAAGCTGAAATGTCCTGAAGATGAGACTCCGCCCAGACCATGAGCAGAGCCACCTCCTATGCCACCAAAGTGCTCCTGGTGCCTCCCTGATGAGTGACATAGGCCACAGCCACATTGTCTGAAAGAACCCTGACTTGCCCATCAGAAAAGGCTGGAAGGCTAATAACACCAGACAGATGGCTCTGGTCTTTAAGACATTGATCGACCAAGAAGCCTTCTCCGTGGACCAGGTGCCCTGAGCTGAATGACCTAGACACTGAGCTCCCCAACCGAGAAGACTGGCATCCGTGAGCAGCACTGTCCACTGTTGCTGCTCCAGACTCACCCCTTGTACAAGATGGGAAGTCTGGAGCCACCAACAAAGAATGCACCAAGCCAAACCCGGCAGCATAACAGGATGATTCAGACTGTGCATCTGAAGCGACCACTTCCAAAGAAGAGCATACTGAAGAGGACGCATTTGGGCCCAAGACCACCTTACCACATCAAGGGAAGCCACCATCCACCCCAAGACTTGGAGGAAATCCTGCGTCCAAGGACACCGGGATGCCAAAAGCAGGCAAAACTGAGAATGCAATTTGCTTACTTGGGCCTCTGGAAGGAAGATCTTCCCCAAGGAGGTGTTGAATAGCACTCCTAGATACTCCAGGCTCTGAGATGGAGACAACCAGTTCTTGGAAAGGTTGACTACCCATCCCAGCGAATGCAGAAACACCACACACCAAGCAGTGACCCGGGTGCTCTCCTGGAATGACTTGACACGAATCAACTAGTCATCCAGGTAGGGATGAACTAGAATGCCCTCTTTTGGCAACGCCACCAAGACCTTGGTTCACCTTGGTCAATGACCAAGGGAAATGCAGAAAACTGATAATGTTGCCCCAAGATCGCAAAGCGCAGGAAGCGATGATGGGAAGCCCGAATAGGACTGTGCAAGTAGGCCTCCGTCAGATCTAGAGAGATCAAAAACTCCCCCGGCTGAACTGCCAGAATCACAGACCGCCGAGTTTCCAAGGGGCAGGAAGGCACATGAAGAGCCCTGTCGACTCCCTTCAAATCTAGGAGGAGTCGAAAGGTTGCTTCTTTCTTGGGTACCACAAAGTAAATCAAGTACCAATCTGTGCCCCACTCCTGCGGGGGAACTGGAACCACCGCGTGGAGATCCAACAAACTTTGAAGGGTCTGGCGAAAGTTCAAGTTCAAGTTTATTCGTACTTAATGGATCGCTTATTTAGTTTGCTAAGTGATGTACAACGTAATAATAATATACAGATAACATATAAGTGCTGACGTACAAAATGGAATTGACAATGTGAGTTAAAATTGACGAGAGTCGTGTGTGAAAAAGGGAAGAAGTTAACAATCTTTCAATAGAAGAGGAAGAAAAACATGAATGGGAAGAACACAAGGGAGGGTAAATTTAGCTTCATAAATAGCAATAATTAAATGAAAAGCAAAGAATCATATGCATCTTTGAAAAGATATGTTTTTAAGGTTTTTTTAAATGAAGATACCGTATTTTCGCGGATATAACGCGCACCGTTGTAAAACGCGCACAGGGGTATAGCGCGCAGAAATCACGATGATATGTACAAAAACTTTTCTATACCGCGCTCAGGCATATAACGCGCATGCTGCCCGACTCTCCTCTGGCCACCCCGACTCTCCTTTCGCTCTCCCCGACTCTCCTCTGGCCACCCCGATTCTCCTTTCGCCCTCCCCGACTCTCATCTGGTTGCCCCGACTCTCCTCTGGTTGCCCCGACTCACCATTCACCCGCCCTGACTTTCGGTGCACTGCCCCGCCTCTCCGTGCCTGTCCCCCTTGAAGTCCTGTCCCCCCTTGAAGGTCTGCCTGTCCCCCCTTGAAGGTCTGCCTGTCCCCCCTTGAAGTCCTGTCCCCATCCTGAAAGCCTGATGCCCCCCCTCGACGTCCGATTCTTCTCCCCCCTCGGCAGGACCACTCGCACCCCCACCCCGAAGGACCGCCGACTCCCCGACAATATTGGGCCAGGAGGGAGCCCAAATCCTCCTGGCCACGGCGACCCCCTAACCCCACCCCGCACTACATTACGGGCAGGAGGGATCCCAGGCCCTCCTGCCCTCGACGCAAACCCCTCCCCCCAACGACCGCCCCCCCCCCAAGAACCTCTGCCCGTCCCCCAGCCGACCCGCGACCCCCCTGGCCGACCCCCACGACACCCCCACCCGCCTTCCCCGTACTTTGTGTAGTTGGGCCAGAAGGGAGCCCAAACCCTCCTGGCCACGGCGACCCCCTAACCCCACCCCGCACTACATTACGGGCAGGAGGGATCCCAGGCCCTCCTGCCCTCGACGCAAACCCCCCTCCCTCCAACGACCGCCCCCCCTCAAGAACCTCCGACCGACCCGCGACCCCCCTGGCCGACCCCCCCACCCCCCTTCCCCGTACCTTTGGAAGTTGGCCGGACAGACGGGAGCCAAACCCGCCTGTCCGGCAGGCAGCCAACGAAGGAATGAGGCCGGATTGGCCCATCCGTCCTAAAGCTCCGCCTACTGGTGGGGCCTAAGGCGCGTGGGCCAATCAGAATAGGCCCTGGAGCCTTAGGTCCCACCTGGGGGCGCGGCCTGAGGCACATGGGCCAAACCCGACCATGTGTCTCAGGCCGCGCCCCCAGGTGGGACCTAAGGCTCCAGGGCCTATTCTGATTGGCCCACGCGCCTTAGGCCCCACCAGTAGGCGGAGCTTTAGGACGGATGGGCCAATCCGGCCTCATTCCTTCGTTGGCTGCCTGCCGGACAGGCGGGTTTGGCTCCCGTCTGTCCGGCCAACTTCCAAAGGTACGGGGAAGGGGGGTGGGGGGGTCGGCCAGGGGGGTCGCGGGTCGGTCGGAGGTTCTTGAGGGGGGGGCGGTCGTTGGAGGGAGGGGGGTTTGCGTCGAGGGCAGGAGGGCCTGGGATCCCTCCTGCCCGTAATGTAGTGCGGGGTGGGGTTAGGGGGTCGCCGTGGCCAGGAGGGTTTGGGCTCCCTTCTGGCCCAACTACACAAAGTACGGGGAAGGCGGGTGGGGGTGTCGTGGGGGTCGGCCAGGGGGGTCGCGGGTCGGCTGGGGGACGGGCGGAGGTTCTTGGTGGGGGGGCGGTCGTTGGGGGGAGGGGGTTTGCGTCGAGGGCAGGAGGGCCTGGGATCCCTCCTGCCCGTAATGTAGTGCGGGGTGGGGTTAGGGGGTCGCCGTGGCCAGGAGGGTTTGGGCTCCCTCCTGGCCCGATATTGTTGGGGAGTCGGCGGTCCTTCGGGGTGAGGGTGCGAGTGGTCCTGCCGGGGGGGGGGGGATGTATCGGACGTCGGGGAGTCGGCCGGGCAAGAGGGCTTGGGCTCCCTCTTGCTCCGATCGTGGATGCGGGTGCGGGTGGGAGCGCGTGCGAGCGGTCGTTCGGGGTGGGGGTGCGAGCGGTCCTGCTGGGGGGGTGAATCGGGCGTCGGGCGGGGTGGGAACTATGTTTAAAAACTTTTGTATACCGCGCTCAGGCATATAACGCGCGAGAGGTATGCGCGGTACGTAAAATCACGTATAACGCGCGCGTTATATCCGCGAAAATACGGTAAGTCTTTTAATTCTCTAATGTATTGAGGCAGGAGGTTCCATGATTGGGGGGCCACAACAGAAAACATGTCGTGCCGTCTGATGCCTATAACTTTCACAGAGGGAATGGAAAGGAGATTATGGGAAGTCGAACAGAGAGATCGTGAAGAATTGTATGGTATTAATAACCTAGTAATGAATTGAGGTTCATTATAACTCAAAGTTTTAAATACTAAGAATAGCATTTTAAAAGTGATCTGGTGACTTACCGGAAGCCAATGGGATTTAATCAACAAGGGGGTAACATGATCATATTTCTTCGCATTGTGGATCCGCCCCTTCAAATCTAGGAGGGGTCGAAAGGTTGCTTCTTTCTTGGGTACCACAAAGTAAATCAAGTACCAATCTGTGCCCCACTCCTGCAGGGGAACTGGAACCACAGCGTGGAGATCCAACAAACTTTGAAGGGTCTGGCGAAAGGCCTGCTGCTTCCACTCCACCTGCGAGGAGGAAGTGAGAAAACGATCTGGCAATGAACGGGCAAACTCTAGAGCATAGCCGTCCCAAATCACCTCCAGAACCCACTGATCAGACATGATGTTTGCCCACTTTGGAGAAAGATCTCGCAGGCTGGCACCCACCGGAACCAAGAAGGGCACCAGCAAGGAGTCATTGGGCAGGGCCGGTGGCAGGAGACCTGGCAGGGGTGCTCCTGCACCCCAGCGGGCCCCACAAAAGTACTGCATGCGCTGAAAGAACCTGCTTCTAGAGAGCCCAGAAGACTGAAAAGAGGCAGCCCTTCGACCAGATTGGAAGCGGCGGAAATCACGCCCACGAACAGACCCACCTCGAGCCAGCGGCCTAGGCCGATCCTTAGGCAAATGAAGCACTTTAGAATCAGTTAGGGTCTGAACCAACTTGTCCAAGTCCTCACCAAACAAAAAGAACCGTTTAAAGGGAAACTTTGTCAACTTAGCTTTGGACGCCATATCAGCCGACCAAGCGTGAAGCCACGAGATACAGCATGATGCCACTCCAATAACCAACAATTTGGCAGAAGCTCGCAAGAGGTCATACATGGCAGCTGAAAGATAAGCAGCACTCAATTCAATCTTTGCCACTTCACGCTTTAGCAATTCCCAATCCTCAGATTTACTGTCAAGCACATGCTTGGTACAGTGAAAACATGCCCGAGCCACCAGCCCACCACACATCACCGCCTGGACCACCAGAGCTGTCACATTAAAACTCTGTTTAAGGAAGGACTCCAACTTACGCTCCTCAGGGTCCTTCAAGACTGTAACACCCTCAACAGGCATGATATGCCCCTTAGAAATGGCCGAGACCACCATAGAGTACACAAAATGAAAAGGAGCTTCCGGCACATGCCACTGTGTGATCATAATTTCCCAAATATCCTGATGCTTAGGAAAAGAACGGGAAGCAGAGCGGATCCCCTTAAGCAAGGGGTCCACCGTACGCAGGGACTCCAACACAGTGTCCTCAAAGTACAAAACCGAGGAGACCTGAAGAATTAACTCATGAAGCTCTTCCTGCTGAAAAATACACACCACAGATGCATCTTCACTAGCAGGGGGGTGCTCGAACCCCTCGCTGGTGGGATCTTGCCCCCCAAGCGGATCCTGGAAATCTCCCCAAAGGTCCAGATCCACATCAATACCATCTTGGTCCTCTGGGCAAAAATCATCATCCCAAGAGACCCTTGGGCATTTGAATGAGAGTAGAGGGGGGCAAAACTGCCACTGTAAGGGCCGCATCGGGGAAGACAATGGGGGCAACCCCCCCTCCCCCAGAGTGGACACGGAACCTCCAGCTGCCAGCACATAAGCTTTACAAAGTGCCAACATAAATTCAGGGGGAAAAACCCTGACGATCCCAAGGGACTCCCTGCCATACCTTGCCCCTGTATTTCCAGAACATGGGGAAGGTCACCTGAGGTAACCGAGATAAAGAAGGAGGTTCCCTTTGAAATTGGAAACTAAAACCGCCAAAATCAGAGCTCCTACGGCCTGTCGTGTCTGAAAAACCTGGGACTTTCCTGACGATGGGTCCATGGAAACAACCGACGCGAAAAGGGAATCCCCAGACGCTCCGGCAGTAAACTAAACTAAACCTTAAGTTTATATACCGCATCATCTCCACGGGAGTGGAGCTCGACACGGTTTACAAAGCTAAAAATATAGGAAGAGAGAGGGGAAAGATTTACAAGGAGATATATGAAGAGGGGATGAAACAGAGGAAGAGATGTTATATGTTAGAGAAAAGCCAGGTTTTCAGTTGTTTTCGGAATAGTTGGAGGGAGCCCAGGTTCCGCAGCGGGATAGTGAGATCGTTCCAAAGGCCTGTGATTTTGGAGAGGAGGGATCTTCCCAGTTTTCCTGCGTGGAAGATGCCGTGTAGAGAGGGGAAGGATAGTTTATGTCTGTGGGCTGATCTGGTGGTAGCAGGCGTCAGGGCGAGGAAGGATAGGGGGATTAGGGGCGGAAGGATGCCGTGAATGATCTTGAACGCCAGGCAGGAGCATTTGAAATGAATTATGGAAAGTACTGGGAGCCAGTGAAGATTGGTAAGTAGTGGGGAGACGTGATCAAATTAGTAAGGGAATCCTTCTCGATGTACATGCGGCAGGGTGCCCTGGCCGCCAGTAACCGCTGCCAACGAGACTCCCCAACCGCTCCAGCCTGCACAACGCTTACACAGGCTGGCCGTGAGTACCTCGCGTCTGGAGCACAATGAGCATTTTTCCCCTTAAAAGTGCTCATTGTGCTGAAAAACGCCCTAGCTGTAATAAAAGTGCCGGTTAGATGAGAAAAAAAAACAATACAAATGGCAGTTTTAAAAGGAATTGAGCCCTTTATACTGGCACATCTCAGGATTTTTTTTTTTTCACTTAGTCAGAACAGACTCCACGGCTCTCAAAGCTGGAGAGTGGACCAACCAGGGGGCCCAGCCGCCGGCTGAGGCACCTCTACAAAATGTGTTGGGGGGGGAGGAAGACTCTGGGGGGAGAGACCCAGCATGATACCCGCCGAGTTTAACACCCCTGAGTGCGGACAGATCCCCAAACAAGACACGTCCAAGCTCTATCCAGCACAAAAGGGGAACCCAGGAGTCCAAAACAAAATTCCAACAGTACTAAGAGGGGAGCCGAATTAGTCTTATCACCTGCTTTAATGGAGACTGAGGAAGACTGGATTGCAAGAGGGAAAGCTATCCTGATATACAAGTTTTTTCTCAGTCTCCACCTGCTGGTGGCAGTGAGATGAAAAGAATCTTGGAATATTTAAGAGTAAATTAAAGAGTCTTCTTTTTCAAGATGCATTCAATGTTTAATTGAACTGCTTTTGGCTCTGAAACTTTTTTTTCTTTTACTACTTCTATCATTTTTTATTCCCCATCCTATTGTTTTTACCTTAATTGTTCTACTTTTATATCTAAATTGTATTTCATCCCGAGTTTTCCTCTTGTTTCTTTTTTTTTTATCAATGTATGTCTATCTTAATTTATTATGTATTAATAGCTACGAAACTTGTTTATATTTGTAATTTTAATCATTATTATGAATCAGTAGCTATGATACATTTCTTTTAAGTTTGTCTCCCCTTATTTTGTACTTTTGTAATTTTATTACTTTGTACATCGCTTAGAATTCAGAATAAGCGATTAATCAAATGTTATAATAAACTTGAAACTTATATATAACCCATTCATAAGGACTATACCAGTCTACCAGGTGCTACAGAAGGAGGTATTGATGCTCCTGTATAAGACTCTGGTGAGACCTCATTTAGAATATTGCGTATAATTCTGGAGGCCGCACCTTCAAAAAGATATAAAAAGGATGGAGTCGGTCCAGAGGAAGGTTACTAAAATGGTGCATGGTCTTCATCAAGAGGCGAATGGCGACAGACTTAAAGATTTCAATCTGTATACTTTGGAAGAAAGACGGGAGAAGGGAGATATGATAGAAATGCTTAAATATCTACTTAATGTAAATGCGCATGAGTCGAGTCTCTTTCATTTGAGAGGAATCTCTGCAATGAGAGGGCATAGGATGAAGTTAAGAGGTGATAGGCTCCAGAGTAGTAGATACATGGAACAGTCTCCCGGAAGAGATGGTGGAGACAGAGATAGGAAAGTACGTGGGATCTCTGAGAGAGAGAGACAATAGTTGCTCCGGATGGGCATACTGGATGGGCCATTTGGTCTTTATATGCCATCATGTTTCTATGTTTCTAACTTCTTCAAGCCAAGTATCCCCTAAGCCTAACAAATACCAAACGAGGATCCCCGCCCAAACTCCACCCCAACCCACCCAACTCTGCTCCTGGCCCACCCAAACTCCGCCCCTGGCTTCCCCAAACTCCGCCGCTGACTCCGCCCTCATAATAATATTATTTGTAACGCAATTACTTCCATCCATTTTTCATATACATACAATATAATCTTAATATATAATGGTAACCACAAAATTATAAAAACACAAAGCACACTGTACGCAGAGAAATTATCATCATTTATATTAGGGGTTTTAACAAAAAGGTCAAGGCAGATGACTTTAAAATATGGAACGTCATCTCAGTGGCAACTATAGAAAATTAGACAAATATAGTGCAAAATATAGACAACAGATATAAATTCCTCAAAACTGACACATTTTGATCACTAAATTGAAAAGAAAATCATTTTTCCTACCTTTGTTGTCTGGTGATTTCACGAGTCTCTGGTTGCACTTCTTTCTGACTGTGCATCCAATATTTCTTTCTTTCTATCTGCCTCCTGCATGCTTCCTCTCCTCCAGACCTCATTCCATTCTCCAACCAACATCTCTTTCTCTATCCCTCCATGAATCCAACTTTTCTTTCTCTTTCATCCCCCAGATCATTTTTCACCACTACCCACCAGCCCCATACCCATTTCTCCTTCTATCACCCCTCTCCAACACCATGCCACATCTCTCTCTCTCTCTCTCCATCACTATGCCCAACATTCTTCCCCCTTGTATCCCCTTCAATTTATCCCTCTGTTCCCTCTCCACCATCATATCCAACATTTCTCCCTTTCATCCTTCAATTCCCCATGCATCTCTACCTCACTTCTTTCTCTATGCCCAATTTTCCTCTTCCTTTCCCCATGTGCACCATCTCTTTCCCTCTCACTCACACAGGCCCAACAATTGTCCCTTTCTATTCCCTCCCTCCCCCTATTTCCCAAATTAATGCCCCCTTCCTCCCTCCATTGAGTCCCACGTTCATGCCCCCTCCCTTCTGTGTCTTGTGTTCGTGCCCCTCCCTGCTTTTGTCCACCCCCTTCCTCCCTCTCCTTAAGCAGACCCGCGTCAAAGCCTGTCTCCCCCCCCCCTCCTGCTGAAGCCACAGTTGTCGGGATGCCTCCCTGCCTCCGTCTGTGCCCACTGAACACACACACACCCCCAAAGCCAACTCGTCCACAGAAGCCTCTCGCCAGGAATCCCTGCTTGCCCCACCCCCAACTGAAGCCGCCAACATCGGGATGCCTCTCTGCCGCTGTTAGCACGCCCGCTGCAAAGCCTACTTGGAGCAAATACACTTCATCCCTCCCCAAGCAGAAACTCTGTAGCAGGGACTGGCCATGGCCGCGTGCAGCAGCCGGCCCACGAGACTTCCCTCCCCATCGTCAATTCTGACGTCGGAGAGAAAAGTCTTGGGTCAGCCAATAGCTGCCTGGGTGACCTGGGACATTCTCACCAATGTCAGAATTGACGTCGGGGGGAAGTCTCGTGGGCCAGCCACTGCACGCCTCCATGGCCAGTCCCTGCTATGGAGTTTTGCTGGGGGAAGAATGGAGCGTGTTGGTTCCGGGTCGGCTTTGCAGCAGGCGTGCCGACAGCGGTAGGAGGCATCCCAATGGTGGCAGCTTCAGTGGGGGGGCAGGCAATGGTGGCAGCTTCAGTGGGGGGGGCAGGCAGGGATTCCCAGTGAGAGGCAGGGAGAGATCTCTGGCAGCGGCCAGGCTGCATACCCCCTGGGGTAAGCATACCACAGGTTGAGAAACACTGGCCTGGACTATTGCTACTACCTAAATACAGCATCGGCTTGTGGACCAGTGAAATCTGAAGCCCAGCATGCCAGGGATCCCACCCAAGTCCCGTCAGAGGCAACAATTCAGATTTCGCACAGTTCACTTGAAGACCCGATAGATTACCAAACTCAGAAACCAACCGCAGCGCCACCGGTAAATGAAGTGGGGCCTGATCCAGAAAGAGAAGGATATCATCCGCAAACAAGTTAATACGATACTCCGCCCTCCCTAGTTGGATACCACGCAACTCAGAGCTAGAGCGGATCTTAGTAGCTAGAAGTTCGATGGCTAAGACAAACAACAGAGGGGAGAGGGGACACCCCTGACGCGTCCCACGACAAAGCGGGAAAGGCTGCAAAAGACCTCCATTGATAATAAAATGCACTTGTGGTGTCATGTAAAGGCCCTGAATCCAAGCAAGAAAGGACCCGTCTATGCCATATTCCCGTAGCACCCAGAAAAGGTACTGCCAAGATATGCTGTCAAAGGCCTTTTCCATATCAAGCCCAACAATCGCAGAGGTACCCCCTCCCCCCCCGGTGCTCATGAAGCGCCGTCAGCACCCTAAGAAGATTCATAGAAGCATAGCGCTGAGGAACAAATCCCACTTGGTCATCCCCTATGAGCTGGGGCAGGAACACGTTCAGCCTAGCTGCCAGAATAGAAGCCAACAACTTGACATCCTGATTCAATAAGGAGATCGGGCGATAAGAACTATCTTGCATGGGGTCCTTCCCGGGCTTCGGTAGCAAGGTGATATGAGCTAAATTGCTCTTGAGGCCCGAAGTGGTAGTGGACAGATAATTGAAATAATCACCCAGAGGCTGCGCAATCAAATCAGGCAGCAGCTTGTAATACTCTGGGCCAAATCCATCAGGCCCCGGCGATTTAGCAAGTTTCAGCTTTTTGATCCCCAGCCTAATTTCCTCCCAGGAGATGAGTCATTCAGCTGCTCCACTTGGACCGCGGAGAGCCGAGGAAGACTTATATCCCGGAAAAAATTATCCCGGTCCGCTTTCATAAAGTCCCTCCTCGCGTAGAGTTGACTATAAAATTCCACAAAGTGCTCCCGGATTTGAGCTTCCTGAGTAAAGCTCTCTCCCCGTGAATTGCGCACTAACCGAATAATTTGTTTTTTTCCGATAAGGCCGGATCAAATTTGCAAGAAGTTTGCCCGCCTTTCCACCCCACTGATAGACACTGATAGTAGAGATCCTGGCGTGTGCGGTGGTCCAAGATCTCATTAATCTGGGAACGCAGAGAGTGAAGTAGCCGATTATCCTACCCCGCCAGGGTTTTCTGATGACGCTGACGCAAAGTTGCCATTTGCCTGGACAGATCGAGCAGTCGCTCCCCCTGCCGCTTTCGTACCGTGGCCACATATTGAATAATATGATCCCTTAAGACCGCCTTAGAGGCGTCCCAAAACACTGCCGGATCGACATCAGAGGTATTGTTATAGGAATCGTAATCCACCCACCGGGCGCGCAAAAACTCATGGAATTTCTTATCGTAGTATAAAGCAGCAGGAAATCACCAGGAGCTCTCCCATCTCTGGTCTGTGACCGCCAAAGTCAGCACCACTGCAGAATGATCCGAGAGAGTGACATCTTCAATCGTAACTTTGTCTACCCAGGGAAACAGAGCAGCGGACATCAGAACATAATCCAATTGGGAATACAGGTAATGGGGGTGGGAGTAAAAGGTATACTCTCGATCAAAGGGGTGAAGTGTCCTCCATGTATCCACCACCGCTAAAAGATCACAGAGGAAATTCACTCCTGATGCAGATTATTCCGATGCCGCAGCTTGGCAGGAGAGCAGTCTACAGTAGAGTCAGCTGTAAAGTTAAAATCTCCATCCACAACCAGGTGATAAGTAGGATATTACGCTATAATACCCAGCAACCCTGAGTAAAAGCTATGGCTATAGACATTCGGGGCATACAAATTACAGAGCAAAAACTGGAATCCCCAAAGTTCCCCTAAGATCATAACGTAACGACCCTCTTTATCTTGAATGGTCTTATGAATATGAAGGGGCAGGTATTTGTGAATCAAAATGGCCACTCCTCGATGTCTACCATTATAGGCAGAGTATTTTACATCCCCGACCCATTCCCTGCGCAGCTTCTCATGTTCCGCAACAGTCAAGTGAGTTTCCTGAAGGAAAACAATATCACTCCGATGTTGCCGAAGCCAGGTCAAAAATTTTTTTTTTCCGTTTTATAGGGGAATGGATACCATCCACATTGAGAGTAACCACATTCAAATTAACCATAGCTACTCAAGAGAAAAAGCCACCAGAATAGTCATAGTACGCAATAGAAAAAACTGGCTAGAGACCAGACCCCCCCAGCTAGGTCCGACTCTAGATGAAAACAGCACTCCCTCGGTTCCCCTAGTTCCAGATCTGCTATGTCCCCTACCCCCTACTCCCCCTCCAACCCCCACAGTTCACACCAGAAGCATCCACAACCACCCAACATACATACCCCCAGTCCCACTACCCTCTCCCTCCCACCTGAAAGGTCGTCCCCAAGCCTTCCAAACCCCGCAGTCTCACAAAAACTGCATACACCCAACCTGAGTTATCCCCTCTCTCAACCCCGAGCCCAAGATAACCCAGAAAGAAGAGCTCACAAGAGGCCCATCTCTCTCCCTACCCATCCCCAAACCACCTCCAAACCAACAAAAAAAAACAGCTACCGAAGAGAACCCTCCTCCCCAACAGTGTCCAACCCATTACATCTACCGACTAAACCTCAACAAAACGCCCCGCTCCCCCCTACCAGCACTACCGACTCCCCAATCTAACAGAATCCCTCGACCCCCATGGCCCGAAACCAGCCAGGTAGCCCCCCTCCATCAGCTCACTCCAAAGAAAAATGCCAGAAAGCCAAGAGGAAAAAGCTCACCCACAACCCTCCCAAAGAATAAAAGCCCCATCATACAGTGGATAAGAACCTCCCCACACGCAGATAGTAGGTCCATGAGGGGTAGGTAACAGAGTGGATTAACAATAGAACAGTAAAAGGTCAGCCAAACAGGTAAACAACAGGGGAACCCCCAGTATATCCAATTAAGCCTAAGTAGAAGTCGCTGACACCAAAACAAACCATCCCCCAGAAGCCCTACCCACCCCAAACTCCCCAATCCAAGTAAAAGGATATCCAAAATAAGGGAAAGAAAGAACAGAGCAGAGTAGAACAAGATAAGGGGAAGATGCCAAGAGAAAGGCCACTGGGATCTCAGAACCAGCAAGCAGGCAGTGCAAGCATAGTCCCGCCACGCACTAAAGGCCCACGCAGCAGAGAATAAAATGGAGAGCAAAGAGTAAGAAAAAAAAAGAGAAGGGCAGAGAACAGAATTGACTATCCCCTAAACTATAACAAATTGCACATAAAAGCCAGTATAAAAATATATATATAAACATGATAAAAGGAAGGGGGATCCAAGATGGCGACGGAGTAAGTCGCGTCTGTGAGAGGCTCCTGTACGCTATTGGCAAAATTTCTACTTCTTAGTATTTTCTTACCTCTGCTATGCCTAAGTGCAGGGGAAGACAGAGGGGCGTTCTTCCAGCCTCTTCTGTCTCTTCGCCATCGCGGCAGACGGCAATTACCTCCTATGCCGTCCCAGTTGGATTGGGCGTATCCGCAGACCTCGGGGGCAGACCTCGGTCTTGGAGGGCGAGATGTCGCTCAGCCCGATGGGACCTGGAGTTCCTCCCCGCCCTGGGATGAAGTCGGGGACGCCGTTAGCAGCGCAGGAGGCTCCGGAGCTGATGTCTCCGGCGGCGCTGCAGATTTCCCCTCTGACCCCGGACGAGGTACATAGCTTGCCAACTTTCTTACAGCCGACACTAGAAGACGGAGGAACGGAAGCCTGCACTGAAGCAGGGAAGGAGAAGGTGGAACCCAGTGGAGTAGTAACCGGTACAACTTTGCTTTCTCTTTTAATAAGACCTGAAGTTATAGACATGGAGGCTATTTGGAGTGGCTTGGAATCACTGCATAAGGTATGCTCTCATTTTGTCACTTCAGTCCAGAACACCAATATTTAGTTTAAAACTTTTGAAGAGAAATTTTAAAAGCAATCCGATAGAATATACAATTTAGAAAAATCCATGACAGAAGTAAAGGCTTCAATCAATTTACAATTGAAGGACAAAAGTTTACTTATTATAAAATTGAAAAATTGGGAAATGCAAATAGGAGTCTGAACCTTAGACTTTTAAATTTTCCTATTTCCAAATTCCAAACGGCAAGAGATCTGTTTCATTCCTTCTTAAGATCAGTACTAAAATTTCCTGAAAATAATTTGCCACCATTACAAAAATTATATTATTTGAATATTCCTAAAGAGGATAAAGGTAAAGGAACCATAGCAAGAGACTTAGATCTTACTGCTATCTTGGAAACATCTCAACAAGAAGAAATAATGGTTAGAGCAACTTTATTGGTAACTTTCGTCTTTCTTCAGGATAAGGAAGCAGTTCTTTGTTTATTCTATAGGACTGATAATTCAGAATTTCATGGTTCAAAAGTCTCAATTTTTCCTGATGTATCGAAATGGACTCAAGCTAGATGGAAGAAATTCCTGTCTTATCGTCACTCAATTTTGAGTATGGGAGCAACTTTTGTTACATTTTCCCTGTAAATGCTGTGTTACCCACCAGATATATATTTTATGACCCTGATCAGTTGAACTTTTTTCTTGAGGGTAAAGCAGCTGGTAAAGCTTCAGATTCCCCCATGGAACTTCTTAATCAGGATGATACTTAATTAAATTAATCCAACTGTTCTCTTTAATGTGATTGAACTTTTCCTGAAACCCAACTTCCCTTGGAGGTGAAGGATCCTCTCTCCTCAGGTTGTGGACTTTGAATTTAGTTATTTTTGTGGAATTTTATAATTCACTTGTGTTTGTTTCCTTTTCAATTGTTTATTACCACTACATTATTATAGAGAATGACACGATGACAAAATTCATCACCATTCCCGTCCCCGCGGATAACCACAGGAAACCATCTTCATGTCATTCTTTAAGGAGAGAGGGAAGAATCAGAGTATGAATGGCCACAACCACTGACCCGCAAGCTTTGCTTTGAAGAATGCTGGTGTAGAAGGACTGAGGTTGAAATAGACACTAGAAAATGACATGGGATTATTTCCCGCGGTTATCCGCGGGGACGGTGATGAATTTTGTCACCAAGTTTCCAAGTTAATTATAGGATTTGATTAATCGCCTATTCCAGATTCTAAGCGATGTACAGCTAAAAATTACAAAGTTGGGGAAACATACATAACTAATAAAATTAATATTAAACATATTAAAATATCATAAAAATACATAACATAAAATAACTTGACTAAACATAACTAACAAGACTGTTTAACATACATGATCAAATAAAGGGAAAGTTGTAGGAAGAAATACAATTCAATATAAAAGAAACAATTGAGGTCACCTGACGCCATGAGCAGGTGAGGACGGGCTCCTGCTCAGCTCCGGGACCCCGCTCCTCCCTTCCCACTTTCTGCCGGTTTTCGGCTCTCACGCTGCCGCGGATCTCTTTCGCAGCTGACCCGGGATCTCATGGACAGGTATTTAACCCGGTCCCAGGAGGCAGCGCACATGAAACCAGCGCGCAAAGACAAGGAGCGTGCGAGCCCTGGTGCGGGAAAAATGGCGGCCGCTTCCAGAACGGCGGTTACAGAGTTTTCGGCCGCGGCGCTGAACGAACTGAAGGCGGCGGTGGCACAGGTCCTGGGCCCGCAGATGGATGCTTTGACAACCCAGATGACCCGTCTGGAGCAGCTAATGTTCGACACGGCGGCCCGAACCACCGAGCTGGAACAGCGCATGTCTGCAGCAGAGGACTCCCTAAACTCACATGAATTAGACCTCTCGGCTTTACAAGAATCGGTCCAACTCCAAGCTTCTAAACTGGATGATCTGGAGAACCGTTCTCGCCGAGGGAATCTTCGTTTTATGAGAGTGCCTGAAACCATACCGGATACTCACCTGATAGCTGAGATGGAGGGCTGGCTGGAGCTAGAATTTCCAGATACAGCGTCCTTGGGCCCGCTCTGTTTGAAACGAGCACACCGTCTTGGTCCGCGTCCAGCCGGAGATTCCAGGCCCCGGGTGGTGATTGTCAAATTCCTCAACTATAGACACAAAATGGAGATCTTGCGGCAGTATCGTGCTCAACGCGATACTTTGAAGTTTCGGGGCTCTGCTGTCCGGATAAGCCAAGATTATTCAGCAGCTCTCACAGAACGCAGGAAAGCCTTTTATCCATTGTGTTCTAGATTGGAGGAGAACAAACATCGTTTTCAATTCATTTACCCGGCGGTCTTGAAGATCCAGCATGGGGGCTCCTGGCATATGTTCACCGAGGCCTCTGCAGCCGCAGACTACATTAATAAAACTCTGCAATCTTCTTCAGAGCCTCCATGAAACTCTTCAGAGAGGTGTGCTGTTTCTGATGGTTGGTGGGGCTTGCAACCATTTAGCTGGAAGCCACAGAATTGTTTTTCATTGTTTCATGCGAGAGTTGTACTGTTGATTTACTGTTAATAGTGGGAGGGATGGGGTCCTGTGGGGCGCCATTTTTGGACCTCTTGCATATTCCTTCGGGGATATGATTTTTGGACTTTTTTGGGGTGTGGGTGGGGGAGGGAAGATAGGTTGGGAACAGCTCACTGATATGATATTTGGGATCTCGCTCATTATTTTTTGCTTGTTCAATATTTGCTATAGGAGTAAATGTGACAGTATTTGGGTTTTCACTGTTAACTCGGGTGGGGCAGGGCGCCCGGGTGTCAGATACTTACGGCATGTTGCTTTATGTTGTCTGTGTTTTGACCCTGGGTGATCACTCCCTCCGTATCCTGTCCTGGAATGTGTCGGGAATTTAATCTCCAGTGAAACGCACTAAACTCTTGAGACAGATAAAACACCATAGGGCTGACTTGGCATGCTTACAGGAGACCAAATTGTCCCGGGAGGAACATCAAAAGCTGCAAAGGGGCTGGGTGGGCTCAATTTATTCGGCCTCCTCCTTGGGGAAAAGAGCTGGGGTATGTTTATTGGTCCGCAAAGGGCTACAATGTTCTGTACTGTTACTTTCTGAGGACCCTTTGGGTAGATATCTGCTCTTAAAAATTTCTTTGCAGGGTACAGACTTCCGGCTGCTGATTGTATATGGGCCGAACACTTATTCCCAAGATTTTTTTGATTCTCTGGTGTCCTTAGGTCTCCAGGATACTTCACTGCCCTTGGTTATAGCTGGAGATCTTAATCAAGTGATGGATAATTCTCTGGATCGTTCTGGTTCTTCCGCATCATCTACACCGAATTTGAACAAAGGCATCCCCTTTCTATGTCAATCGTTGGGCTTAGTAGATCCCTGGAGACTTCTCCATCCATTGGAACGAGACTATACACACCAATCGCGTGCTCACGGCTCCTTCTCCCGTTTAGATTATCTGCTGATTTCGGAATCTCTGTTTGTCCAAGTCTCTGAGGCTACCATAGGCCCGCTGGAGGTGTCCGATCATTGCCCTATTTGGGTGGACCTGGCTTGGGGGTTGCCTCCTATGGGAGCCTGTCGGTGGCGATTTCCATCCTATCTCCACGAGGATCCTATATTTGGGGATTACCTCCGGGCTTGTTGGGAGGATTTTCTGACGAACAATGCACAACACCGTACCGATCCGGGCTTATTCTGGGAAACCGCTAAAGCTGTCCTTATGGGGGCGATCATCGCTTTCATAGCGGCATGGAATAAACGTATTTAGGCAGGCATTATTCGTTTGGAGAGAAAATGTTCTTCCTTGAAGGCGGCCTACTTGCGTGTCCCTACCGCCGCTTTGCGGGATGAACTTCACTCAGCTCAAGTATCTCTTAATACATTATTACATGATCGTACTAAACGCTCTCTTATTTATCGCAAATACAAATTCCACCGCTACGGGAATAAACCGGGCCGGATGCTGGCATCTTTAACCAAGAATTGGCAAGAATCTAGATATATTTCAAAAATTAGGCATGGCCCTACCACTTTTCATACAAAACCGAAGGACATTGCAGACGCGTTCTATCAACATTTTTCTAACTTTTATTCAGATCCCGGACCGTATTCTGGCCCCGAAGTTTTAGATTACTTAGTAGACGCCGGCTTGCCTTGTTTCACTAAACAACAGCGGGAGATACTGAACAGACCCATACAGGGCATAGAGATCCAAAAAGCCATCAAGACATTGCGTTCTTGTACAGCCCCAGGCCCGGATGGGTTTTCGGCAGAATTCTTTAAGATGATGTCGCCTCAGCTCTGTGAGTCCTTGATGTCCTACTATGATGAGGTCATGGAGAAAGGTGCTTTCCCAGATTATGCGAACTCTGCCACTATTACTTTACTTCCAAAACCGAACAAACCTAGGGAGGAGGTCGATTCCTACAGACCAATATCCCTGCTCAATGTAGATGTAAAGATCCTATCTCGCTTGCTGGCCAATCGGTTGACACCTCTTTTACCGCATGTTATCTCTCCAGCACAGGTCGGCTTTGTTCAGGGCCGCCACTCTGTTCTTAACGTTCGTCGGGCGCTTCTATCTATGGCCAGGGCGCAAGCATCCGACGTCAAGGGCGTATTGGTGAGCCTAGATGCGGCCAAGGCCTTCGATCAGGTTCTCTGGCCCTATTTGTTTTCGGTTCTCGAATATGTGGGCATTGGAGGGCACTTTCTGGCTGCATTGCGAGCCCTCTATTCTTCCCCCAGGGCATCGATTTTGGTCAATGGGATTTTTACACCGTCCTTTGAGGTTGGTAGAGGGACGCGTCAGGGTTGCCCGTTGTCGCCCTTATTGTTCTTGGTATACTTGGAACCTCTCCTTCGGACAATTCAGAGGGATGACATCTTAGTCGGACTATCAGAGGGCTCGTCTGAACTGCGGGCATTAGCATTTGCTGACGATATCCTGTTGACCCTGGCTCATCCTCAGCGGTCCCTGGCTCGGGCCCTTGAGATACTGGACGAGTTTCATCTTTTTTCTGGTCTTATCTTAAACAAGCAGAAGTCCTTAGTCCTACCCCTGCAAGAGGAGATTCGGACCTCTTGGCAAGGCTCCTTTCCATTAGAATGGACTTCCATGTCTTTACGTTATTTGGGGATTTGGATTCCGCAAGATTTAACTCAAATGTACGCGCTTAATGTTCTTCCTCTCCTCCAGCGAACGGGACAGAGGCTCCGAGCTTGGCGCTCTTATCCGTTAACTCTTTTAGGCAGGATAGCCTTATACAATATGATGGTCATTCCCCAATGGTTATATCTCTTACAGACCTTGCCTTTGCTACTACAATATCGGCATCTTCGTGTTCTTCATAAATCATTGTCTGGGTATTTGTGGGGCGGTAAACGTTCTCGGATTCCCCTTCGTACCCTTTCTTTACCCGTATCTCACGGAGGCCTGGGACTGTTACATTTGGGGAGACTGAATATAGCATGCCAGCTCCGACACTTGAATGACTGGTTCTATGGGACCTCTCATTTTTCGGCGGCCGGGGTTGAGTGCCTTGCATTTTCTCCTTATCACTTTAGCTATTTACTACACGTCTCAACATTGCCTTTGCGTACTCAACATTATGGGGATTTATTTTTAATACCTATACGGAAAATTTGGAAACGATTATGTCAGCAGTTACATGTCAGGTCGGATGTGACCCCATGTTTGACCATTCATGGTAATGTAGACTATGCTCCTGGTTTTGACCTGGGGGCCCCGTCTCAGTGGACTCGGGGGGGGAGTGTTTTATCTGTCTCAAGTACTACAACCTGATGGCACACTCCAATCATTTCAGATGTTGTTGGATGCTCATATATTGACTGCTAATGACTGGTTGAGTTATGGTCAACTACTGCATTATGTACAATCTCTCCCCCGACAGGCTTTATTGGAAGCAGTACAAGAAACATTATCAGAAGCTTTATGTTTAACGGCGCAGGTCCCCACTCCGCTTTGTTTCTACCATCGTTTTCTTCAAGAGTTGGCGGGAGAACTGGACTATACAACTTTGGCAGATTCCTGGTCCACGGATCTACAAGTCACAGTGTCAGAATCTATGTTAAAGCGGAGTTTCAAATTGGGGTCGACCATCCTGGTGGCAGCGACGGAAAAGGAACGCTACTATAAATTCTTGGTTCGAGCTTATTATGCACCTGTGCGAGCCTATAAAGCACACATTAGCCCTTCTGCAGGCTGCCCTAAATGCGCTGCTACCAGGGCAACCCTCGGACACATGTTTTGGCTATGTCCTGGTATTCGGGCCTACTGGCGGCGCATAGGCCTTATGATTCAGTCCCTGTGGAAATGCTCCTGGATACCGACATCGACTTTTCTCTTCACTTTGAAATTTTCACTGGACCCAGTTAAACCAGGTGTGAATGCTTTTGTCCAAAGGGCTATCCTGGTGGGTATAAAGACTATTTTACAATGTTGGTTGTCTCCACAAACACCTACTGTCTTGCACTGGCGGACTCAAATGATTTATTGGGCTGGATATGAGCGACAAGCCATTCCAGATTTACATTCTAAAAAGGGCATATTATATCTTTGTTGTTGGAGACCTTTTTGTTCTACTTTATCGCCTGTAGCAAAAGCACGTTTGCTTGATTGATTATTCCCTGGCGTGTGTAACAGTGGCTGTTCCCGGGGGGGGGGGGGTTGAACAGAGGTGGGGGGGGTTCTTATGTATTGTATATTGTTTGGTTGCATTTCTGCATACTGCCATCTATTGATCTTTAATAAAAAACAAATTTAAACATAAAAGAAACAATTAAGGTAAAATAACATTGGGAAAAGGGGAAGAAATTTAATATAAAATATTAAAAATGAAAAGAATTCAGTTAATCACTAAAAGCGTCTTTAAAAAGGAAGCCCTTAAGTTTGCTCTTAAATTTGTCAAGAATTCTTTCTTCTCTTAGATAAATTGGCAGGGCATTCCAAGCTAGGGGAGCCGTAACTGAGAAAATAGAATGATGTCGTGTACTAATAACTTTTAAAGAAGGAACAACCAATAGATGTTGTTCTGTTGACCGTAATATTCTAGAAGTATTATAGGGAATTAAAACTTTATAAATAAATGCTGGGGTTTTGAAAATTATAGATTTGAGAGTGAGCAAACATAGTTTATACATTATTCGATAGGCAACCGGTAACCGTGTCATTCTCTACATTATTGTTTAACAATTTGTAAAAGCATATAAATTTAAAAAAAATTTTAAAAAAAGAACAAAGAAAAATAAGTAAAGAAAGAAAGAAAACAAAAACCGTAGCAGCGGCAGGCACAGCCGCATCCCAGGCCGCAGAGAAAGGAGAGCCGCAAAGGCAGGGAGAAAAATAAAGTAAAGAAAATTATGCAGCAGGCACTAGGCAATAAATGTCCACTATTCCAGGTCCCCCATAGAATCAGGAAGGCTCAACCGGTGCCGAAGAGATCGCAGAGACCCAGCCTTCAGCCCGACAGGCCCTCTAAGAAAGTGCGGATCTCCATAGGGGATGAAACGTAGAGCACCCGGTTTTCATGATGCACTCTAAGCTTGGCCGGATATTGTAGAGCAAATCGCATCTGACGTTGATGAAGCTGAGTACAATATGGTAACATCGCCCTCCATTGCTCCGACACCCGCTGGGAATAGTCCTGAAACACCAAGAGTCTGTGACCCTCATAGAAGAGAGTGCCTTTCTTCCTGTAACTGTCCATTAGCCAATGCTTGTCTGCAAAGTTGAGCAGGCGGGCAATCACCGGGAGGGGACGGGAGTCCCCATCTCGACAAGTCCCCAACCGGTGAGCCCTCTCAACAAGCAGAGGGGCCCCGCCAGTATCCATGCCCAGTTCCCCAGGCAACCATGTCAAAATCAAAATGGACAGAGCCGTGGCAGTAAGGGACTCCGGTAAGCCAATAAGCCGGATATTATTCCGACGGCTACAATTCTCCAAGTCTTCCGCGCGGTCCTCCAGGCGATGGTATTTTTCTTCGAGAGAGTGGCTCCCTGCCTCCAAAGCCCCCACTCGATCCTCCTGAGTCGACACACGGTCTCCCACGTGTTGCAATCGGGTGGCCTGCCACTCCACTGTATCTTTCATTCCGTCAACTGTGGATTGCAACCTGGTAAGCTTATCATCTAGAAAAGCTGTTAGATATTTTTTCAGCTCTTCGATAGAGTCAGCATGCAGAGTTATTATCGGGCTGTCGGGAGCTCTTGCAGGGGAAGGAGACGTCGCCATCTTGGCAGGAGTAAAAGGGCCTCTCAAGATCTTAGCAGCCTTCGAAGCTCGCGTCGGCATAATGCACATCCCCAACAAAAGGGTATCCGCAGATAGCCGGCTACCTGCCCCAACCAGCAGGAGAGAAAGGAGTCCCGAAAAAACTGAAATAAGCAGAATAAAGCCGATAATATAGAGCTCGGGTCAGGAGAGGGATCGAGAAGCGTCCTCTTAGGCCGAGTGCATTACTTGATCCCCCCCCCCCCCCGGCGTACAGATAGGTAAACACTGTATAACAGGCACCCTTGCTTTTTGTAAAACATCCTTAAAAACAGCAAAAATTCAACAAAATTCAATGGCTTGCAATTAAAAACAAAGTTATATGATAAGAATGTAGATAGTGCAGTGTTCTCCCCAGAAATTTTTTCCAGCTGGGTGGCATGAAAAAGTAGCTGGGTGGGGCGGGATGGGGAAATTTGGTGGTGGGGAAAATTAACCCCCCTCTTTTACTAAGGTGTGCTAGCGTTTTTAGCGTGCGATAACCCCCACGCTACGCAGGAAAACTAATGCCAGCTCAATGCTGGCGTTAGTGTCTAGCGCGCGGGGCAATTCTGCACGCGCTAAGCGCACGCTAAAACCGCTATCGCAGCTTAGTAAAAGGAGCCCTAAATGTGTACTATTTTTATTAATTATTATTTTCCAATGCTCAATATGACTTCCTTTTTTAAGGCTTGACACTTATGCCAGAATATTTTTACTAAATTTAAGAACTATCCAATTCTAGAAGGGAATAATTAGATATTTGCCCTCTTTCAAATAGTATAGAGGTTTAAAAAAGGGAAATGCGTTAAGAAGTCATTAGGTTCAATCTAGCCATTTATTTCTGCATGAATTTAAACAACTAAAAAAAAAAAAGATAATATAACTCATCCAGTCATACAAGAAATGGCTCTACAGCACCTCTAATAATGTTTTGATCGTTAGATTCCTTCCTGAGGTCTCACTGAGGATATGAAATAGATGCTATCCCCACTTCCAGACCTCTTCCACATAATTTATGGAAAGGTGTTACTGAGCCTTGAAGGAGACCTGTGTGATTGATCTTTATCTGCTACTTTTTTATTTTGCTGTAGAGCAAAGTGAGAGCTAGGGCAAAACAGTTTAGGTAAAGATGCAGATAATAATTAGCAATGTATTAAAAATATTTTATTTTTATTTGCTTATAATGTCATTTGAAAGCTGCTTGATGTTAATACAACTTTAATTTAATTCTTTATAGTGTGTGTGTAGGGGGGGGAGGGACAACACCTATATCAACAGTAAAGTTAGAATAGGGTTATCAAATCCAGTAGCGTACCTAGTATATATGACAGCCAGTGCTGATCATTTTTTTAACAACCCCCTCCTCTCTATAAAAAAGATATTTTTAGTAATAATCCATGAGTCACACAAGGGTGCACCTAGGAAAAGGCAGCATCTTAAACACTGCAGTGAGCACTAGAACACCAACACACGCAATGTAAAACTAAACAAGCCAGATCCTGCACAGTCAATTGATCCTGTACAGTCGATGCTAACAGAAAGCCATGTCCTTTTCATACACACAGACAGATACACCGTCACCCAATATGGAATAATCACAAACTAAAAATAGAACTATGTAGACAAAAGTTAAACTGAACCAAGAAACCAGACTCTGCATACAATGCAACATCACAGAAATAGTGGCATGTCCTCTAATACTGTGCAAAATATAAAGACAGTAGATGTAAATTTGAAAAAAACTGCTACGTAACAATCACCACTTTACAAATTAACAAATAAAAATAAAACAAATAATGAGAAATAAGAAAATACCATTTTATTGGACTATTCCATTTTTCAATTAGCTTTAGAGGCCAAATCTTTCTTCAAGACAGTACAGCAGGGGTGCCCACACTTTTTTGGCTTGCGAGCTACTTTTTAAAAATGGCCAAGTCAAAATGATCTACCAACAATAAAATTTGAAAAAACAAAGCACACTGTACGCAGAGAAAATGTTAATTATCATTTGTATTTTTTTTTTTAAGAGGTCAAGGCTAAGGTGACCATACGTCCTGTTTTCGGGACACCGGGACGGGTTATCGCTTTCCCTCCCTGCTGCGCCAATTCAAAGCCCGGTCCGCTGCTGCTGCTTCTTGCCTTCTTCCCGATGCCAATTTTGACATCGCAGAGGACGTTCCAGGCCAGCCAATCGCTGCATGGTCCTCTCTGACATCAAGATTGACGTCAGGGAAGGGAGGAGAAGGAAGGCAGCTTTTGTTCCTGCCGCATCAGGGAAGCAGAGAAAAAGTAGATGACCATCGCGGCCCAAAACAGAGTGCCCGGGGCAGCTGCTCTTCTTGCTCCTGCCTGCCTGCTAATACAGCCGAGAAGGGGATAAGCTGAAGAGTAGGGGGGGAGGAGGCCAGGCAAGAGATCGCTTCTCCCTCGCAGCCAAAACTGTCCTTTTCAGAGGGGCCCTGACACGGCAGCTACCCCGAAGTTTTCCCTCTGCCGCAACTTCCCGTTTTTGACAGGACACATCGCGGCAGAGGGAAAGTTTCAGGGCAGCTGCCATGCCAGGGCACCAATTTAGGAGTTTAGCAAAGAAGTTTGGATCGCTGCCCCACCTCCCCCGGATCTGTTGCTGTTTGCTCCCCCTCTAACGCCGGCCCTAGGCACCTGCCTCCTGGGCCTACCCTTTAATTCGCTCTTATCCACAACCTTCGAGGACCAACTTCTGCCCAGAATTGCTTCCATATTCAGCTTCAACCTAAGTCAGAATTTTTTTTTTTTTTTTTGGGGGGGGGAATCTTGGATCCATTGTTTGCTTGAATATAATCAGTTTGTAGACGTGGAACGACTGAAGAAAATAATTTGTTGTTTTTGTGGCAACGATAAGGGAATCTACTAGATGACAAAGTAATTTTGAGGTGTCGGGGCAAGGGGATGCAGACTTGATGGCTTAAAAAAATAAGTCCCCCTTCTTGTCAATGCTGAGTCAATCATTCATGCATAAGGTGACCATACGTTTTCAATGGGACAGTCCCATTTTTGGACCGACCGTCCCATTGTCCCGACCTGCATAAGGACATAGGAAGGAGGCACTGAGGACACTAAGGACATAGGATGGGACACTAAGGATACAGGAAAGAGACACTAAGGATACAGGACGGAGGCACTGGGGGCACTAAGCACATAGGAAGGAGGCACTAGGGCAGGGGTAGGGAACTCCAGTCCTCGAGAGCCGTATTCCAGTCGGGTTTTCAGGATTTCTCCAATGAATATGCATTGAAAGCAGTGCATGCAAATAGATCTCATGCATATTCATTGGGGAAATCCTGAAAACCCAACTAGAATACGGCTCTCGAGGACCAGAGTTCCCTACCCCTGCACTAGGGGCACTAAGGACATAGGAAGGAGGCACACTGGGGGCACTAAGGACATGTGAATGAGGCCATTATGAATTAATAAGATATTATGTGTACATGAAAAATAAATGGAAGAAATTGGAGGCGGGGTTAGGGTGGAATTGGGATGGGGCTAGGGCAGAATTAGGGGTGTGACTGACAATTAGTAGATGTCCCCTTTTGATAAAAAAAATAAATGGTCAGGTTAGTCAAGGCAGAAGACTTTAAAATATGCAATGTCACGTCAGGGTAGTAGATGCATAGAACAATTTCCCAGAAGAGGTGATGGAAACAAGAGACTTTGTCTGAATTCAAAAAAGTGTGGGTTAGGCACATGGATCTCAGAGAGGAAGAGATAATGGTTACAGTGGATGGGCAGACTGGATGGGGCCATTTGGCCTTTATCTTCCATCATATTTCCATACAGAGGCCCAGCACTGCTGCCTTCAGTTGTAGGTTCTTATCTGCTAATTTACTTTCTTTTAGCTTCTCCAGAGGTAATCTTACAAGTGGGTTATATCTCATCATGACCAGCAGGTGGAGACTGAGACAAAATTTTGGAATAGTACATATCATGTGACTCCTCCCTAATTACCTCAGTCTGCCAAATAGCCAAGCAGAACTAAGAACTATAAACAGAAAAAACAAACAGGATTCCGAACAGGAGTAACAACTAATAAAAACAGGAATGCTGTTGGATAATACAAAGGAACAAATGCAAACAGCAAAGGTCCCCACAGCTCACCAGCTATACCAGCCGAGCCACAGCCACTGATCTTATATCTCCCCGGCCCCAGAAAAATAGTAGAACCCGCAGAAAAACCAAAATCTGCACGCACAACACCCACAAGAACAACACGACAAGATACAAGGTGGGTCTTATGCTAGTCTGGAGAGGCTAAAAGAAAGTAAATTAGCAGGTATGAACCTAATTTCTCCTTGTTTAGCAACTCTCCAGACCAGTATAGCTGTAGATCTTTCAGATGGGATGTACCAACAAAGCAGTCCTCATCATGGGTAGGACCCCTGAAGGGCCAAAAGCAGAACACACTCACCGAACACCGTGTCCTGACACGCCTGAACATCCATACAGTATTGCCTGACAAAGGAATGCAAGGAACACCTAACAGCAGCGTTACAAATATCCACTGGAGGCAACAATGAAGACTCAGTCCAAGAAGCGATCTGACCCCTAGTTGAATGAGCCTTGAGAAATTTCAGAACAGGCTTTTTCTGAAGAAGGTAAGAGGAAGCAATAGTCTCCTTGATCCAACGCGCTATGGAAGCATTGGAAGCACCATCCCCCTTACGAGGACACACTAGAACAGGGGTGTCAAAGTCCCTCCTCGAGGGCCGCAATCCACTCGGGTTTTCAGGATTTCCCCAATGAATATGCATGAGATCTGTTTGCATGCACTGCTTTCATGGTATGCTAATAGATCTCATGCAAATTCATTGGGGAAATCCTGAAAACCCGACTGGATTGCGGCCCTCGAGGAGGGACTTTGACACCCCTGCACTAGAAGATCAAAAAGATGATTTGATTTTCTGATCTCCTCGGTCCTCTGCAAGCAGACCTGAAGGACCAGACTAACATCCAATTTGCGCAACTGTTTCTGCTCAGCACCCTCCCAACTACCTAGCACCAGGAGGACCACCAACTGAGTGACATGAAAAGGAGAAAATACCTTTGGCAGAAAGGAAGGAACAGGCCGTAAGACGACCCATTCCCTAGAAAATTCCAAGAAGGGAGACCTACAAGAGAGCCTGCAGCTCCTAAACACGTCTAGCAGAAGTAATAGTACCAAGAAGACCGACTTAAGAATAAGGCCCATCAACGAGCAGATACCCAAAGGCTCAAAAGGTGGGAGCACCAGCACAGACAAGACCAGATTAAGATCCCAAGATGGAACAGACGGTTGCACGGGAGGCTTGAGCAATTTGGCAGCCCACAAGAAGCGAACGACAGGAATGGCAGTCAGACGCTGACCTCAAAACAACCCACGAAAGGCTGACAGGCTGCATGCTGAACCCGGAGAGAAGACCAAGCCAGGCCATCCTGCAAGAACTCTAAGATGTGAGGCAAGGAGATGTGAAAAGAGACCACTCCATACGTAGCACATCACTTCTCAAATACACGCCAAACCCGTCCATAAGCCCAAGAAGTGGACAGTCTCCGCGATCACAACAGGGTGGAGATTATCTTATCTGAATACCCTAATCCTAGGCGATCCCTTTCAAGAGCCAAGCTGTAAGACAAAAAAGGACCCGGATCAAACATTGGAATGGGACCCTGAGTAAAAAAGTCAGGCAAGAGAGGCAGAGGATCCGCCACCAAATGCTGCACCAAGTTCACATACCATGGTCGTCTGGGCCAATCTAGGGCCACCAGAATCATAAGGCCTAGATGACAAACAATGCGTAGAAGAACTCTGCCCATGGAGGGAACACCGTACAACAGACCCTTCGTTGGCCATGGTTGAATCGAGACCCTCGGCCTGACCATCTCTGCGACGACTGAAGAAGCAGGGTGTTTTGGCATTGCCTCTCGTAGCCATCAGGTCCATGAGGGGCTGACCCCAAGCATGCACTATCAACTGAAAGGCCACGTGGCTAAGACACCACTCTCTGGTATCTAGTACATGACGACTGAGGAAGTCTGCTTAAACATTCTCTACTCATGCTATGTGAGAGACCAAGATATCCAGGAGACAAGGCTCTGCCCAGACCATGAGCAGAGCCGCCTCCTGTGCCACCAGAATGCTCTTGGTGCCCCCCTGACGATTGACATAGGCCACCGTCATGGCACTGTCTGAAAGAACCCAGACCGACTTGCCTATCATGAAGAAATGGAAGGCTAACAGCGCCAGACGTATGGCTCTGGCCTCCAGAACATTGATCGACCAAGATGTCTCCTCTGTGGACCAGGTGCCTTGAGCTGAGTGACCCAGACATTGAGCTCCCCAACCGAGAAGACTGGCATCCATGAGAAGCACTGTCCACTGAGGCTGACCCAGAATCACCCCTTGCACTAGATGGGAGTACTGGAGCCACCAATTAAGACTGCAGTGAGCAAAGCCCCACAGCAGAACAGGGTGATCCAGGATGTGCCTCTATAGTGATCACCTCCGAAGCAGAACATTCTGAAGAAGATGCATGTGGACCCGAGTCCACCTCACCACGTCCAGGGAAGCTGCCATCGATCCCAAGACTTGGAGGAAATCCTGCGCCCAAGGACACCGGGACGCCATAAGCAGGCGAAGCTAGGACTGCAATTTGCTTACTCGGGCCTCTGGGAGAAGGAGGTGTCAAACAGATCCCCAAGATACTCCAAGCTCTGCAAGGGGGCCAACCAGTTCTTGGCAAGGTTGACAACCCATCCCAGCGAATGCAGGAATTCCACTACCCAAGCCGTGACCCAGGTGCTCTCCTGGAACGACTTTGCGTGAATCAACCAGTCGTCCAGATAGGGATGCACTAGAAAGCAAAGTTACTTACTGTAACAAGTTTTATCAGAGACAGCAGGCAGATATTCTCACCCATGGATGATGTCACAGACGAAGCCCTGGTACGGACACTTGAAAAGTGAATCGCAACTTTAAGTTTCGAAAGTTTGCGATCAGCTCGCACTGCACATGCGCAAGTGCCTTCCTGTCCAATGTAGTCACGCGGTCCCTTCAGTTAAGATAAGCCAGCTAAGAAGCCAACCAGGGGAGGTGGGTGGGTTGTGAGAATATCCGCCTGCTGTCCCTGGATAACATCTGTTACGGTAAGTAACTGTGCTTTATCCCAGGACAAGCAGGCAGCATATTCTCACACATGGGTGACCTCCAAGCTAACTAGAAAGAGATGGTGGGAGAGCTGGCCTTTAAGAAAATAAATTTTGCAATACTGACTGGCTGAAGTGCCCATCCCTTATGGAAAAAGTTTCCAGACAGTAATGTGAAGTGAATATATGAACTGAGGACCAGGTAGTAGCTTTACAAATTTCCTCAATAGAAGTTGATCTAAGGAAAGCAACAGAAGCTGCCACAGCCCGTACTTTGTGAGCTGTGACACGACTCTCCAGATGACTCGTATTCCCACTGTGTGATCATGGGTTCCTGAAGAAGGGTTTGGTCCCGAAATCAGGCTGGTCGAATCTGGTATCTTGTGAGGTTTTGTTTTTTGAGCACCAGGAATTTTCTATCCTTCAGTTAAGTTCGCTGCTTATTGTCTCTGGGGAGTTGGCTGGGGGGTTCAGCGAGTGGTCGCTCTGGGGTTTTTCATTTGAATCACACTTTAATTGACTTTATAATTTATTGAGTTGTGGTTTAGCACTCTTTATTTTTTGCACATCCAGGGTGCCCGATGATGGTGTGCGGGTGTAGGTATATTACCTTCACCTGATTCTGTTAAGCGTTGGAGCCTTGTCTCCCGTCGCTGCCTCCCCACACTGAGGGCACCCTATACCTTATCTTTATTGAGTTTATGTATATTAATTTGTGTATAGGTACCCTGAGCGACCACTCTCTGAACCCTTGACTATTCCTGCCTTTTGGTAGTTTCTAGTATAGGTTTGTGGCAGTGTTTTGGAGTTTTTTTGTCTTGTAAATCAATGGATTTGGCAGACGTCCGCAAGAAATCATAGAGGATGTCCGAGAGGAATGAGACAGCCATCTCAATCTTCACCACCTCCTGACCATCAGACTCACTGTCAAGGACCCACTCGGCCCACTGAAACACAGCCCGAGACACCAGTCCCGCACAAATAGCTGCTTGAACACCAGGCAAAATCAGAAGTCAGGTAGGGAGTAGTCCCACACCCAAGGCAGTACCTGCGGAAATCTCACAGAAGCCCCAAGCAGTACCACCTCGAACAGTTTGGCAAGTACGGTCTTCAGGCAGGTGGGGCACTTTAGAGTCCGTCAGAGTTTGAACTTGTCCAAAACCTCTGTAAACAACAAGGACCCTTGAAAAAGAAAATTTAGTGAGTTTAATGTTGGACACCACATCTGTAAAACAAACACGAAGCCAGAAGGTCCAATGCACAGCCATGGATTTGGCAGATGTCCGCAAGAAATCATAGAGGATGTCTGAGAGGAAAGAGACAGCCATCTCAATCTTCGCCACCTCCTGACCATCAGACTCACTGTCAAGGACCCGCTCGGCACACCAAACACAGCCCGAGCCACCAGTCCCGCAAAAATAGCTACCTGGACCCCCAAGGCAGACACATCAAAATTCAGTTTAAGAATGATCTCCAACTTATGCTCCTCAGAGTCCCGCAAGACAAAACTGCACTCGACAAGCACAGTATGCTGCGTAGCCATAGCTGAGACCACCGTGTCCACTACTGGTGACTTTAAGGTAGCCACCAGGACAGGATATAAACAAGCCAAGGAGCGCGCAAACCTAAAAGATACCTCCGGCAAAGTCCACTGCGCCAGGATAATATCCAGAAAACCGGATGTATCTGACAAGAGTGGGAAGCAGAGAAGATCCTCCAAAAAAGAGGGTCCTCCACATTCAGGGTCTCAGGCAGCGTTTCAAAGTGCAACACTGAGGAGATCTGCTGAATCAGATCTGAGAACTTGTCCCTCTGAAAAAGGCGCACCATGAAGGCCTCCTTGCTGGTAGATGGAAAGAAAAAAACAAAACTAAGTCCCAAGTACCAGCGGCCATCCCCTCGAGAGGATCCTGGAGGTTTCCCCAAGGGTCCAGGTCCTCATGGATTAGATAAAACTCTCCTCAGACAAGTCCTCGTCCAAGGCCATACTTGGGCACCTGGACGAGGGAGGAGGTGGGAGGACATAAAAATTAAGGGGTCCAGACAGCAGGGGGCGCAAAGGGAACAACCCCACCCCGAGACCCTCTGGCCGCCAAAAAGCACAGTTACTTACCGTAACAGGTGTTATCCAGGGACAGCAGGCAGATATTCTTGACTGATGGGTGACGGCACCGACGGAGCCCCGGTACGGACAATTTTAGAGTGATTGCACTCTAAGAACTTGGAAAGTTCTGGCATGCCGCACCGCGCACGCGCGAGTGCCTTCCCGCCCGACAGAGGCGCGCGGTCCCCAGTTATGATAAGCCAGCTAAGAAGCCAACCCGGGGAGGTGGGTGGGACGCAAGAATATCTGCCTGCTGTCCCTGGATAACACCTGTTACGGTAAGTAACTGTGCTTTATCCCAGGACAAGCAGGCAGCATATTCTTGACTGATGGGTAACCTCCAAGCTAACAAAAAGAGGGATGGAGGGAAGGTTGGCCATTAGGAAAACAAATTTTGCAAAACAGACTGGCCGAAGTGTCCATCCCGTCTGGAGAATGAATCCAGACAATAATGAGATGTAAAAGTATGAACTGAGGACCAAGTAGCAGCCTTGCAGATTTCCTCAATAGGAGTGGAACGGAGGAAAGCTACAGATGCTGCCATTGCTCGGATTCTATGGGCCGTGACAGAACCTTCCAGTGTCAGTCCGGTCTGAGCATAACAGAATGAAATGCACGCTGCCAGCCAATTAGACAACGTACGTTTAGAAACAGGACGTCCCAATTTATTCGGATCAAAGGACAGAAAGAGTTGGGGAACTGATCTGTGGGGTTTCGTACGCTCTAGATAGTAAGCTAGAGCCCTTTTACAATCCAAAGTATGCAGAGCTTGTTCCCCAGAATGAGAATGCGGTTTCGGAAAGAAAACAGGCAGAACAATGGATTGGTTGAGATGGAATTCAGAGACAACCTTAGGGAGAAACTTTGGATGTGTACGCAGAACCACCTTGTCATGGTGAAAGACCGTAAAAGGTGGATCTGCAACCAGTGCATGAAGCTCACTGACTCTCCTGGCAGAGGTAAGAGCAATACGGAAAAGTACCTTCCAAGTGAGAAACTTGAAAGGAGAGGCAGCCAAAGGTTCAAATGGAGGCTTCATTAAGGCGGAAAGAACTACATTGAGATCCCAGATAACGGGAGGGGCTTTAAGAGGTGGTTTCACATTGAAAAGACCCCGCATGAACCTGGACACCAGGGGATGAGCTGAGAGAAGTTTTCCATGGACCGGCTCATGAAAAGCAGCAATGGCACTGAGGTGGACTCTGATGGAAGAAGACTTAAGGCCAGAGTCAGACAAAGAAAGCAAATAATCCAACAACGTCTCCACTGCCAGGGAAGTGGGATCAAGATGATGAAGAAGACACCAGGAAGAAAATCTCGTCCACTTCTGATGGTAACATTGCAGAGTGGCTGGTTTCCTGGAGGCATCAATAATGGAACGAACAGGCTGAGACAAAAGAGTATCATGAGAGGTCAACCCGAGAGATACCAAGCTGTCAGGTGCAGAGACTGGAGGTTGGGATGTAGAAGGGTCTCTTGATGCTGTGTAAGCAGAGAAGGAAACAGAGGAAGAAGAAAAGGTTCCCTGGAACTGAGTTGAAGTAGAAGGGAGAACCAATGTTGCCTGGGCCACCTCGGAGCAATCAGAATCATGGTGGCTCATTCCCTCTTGAGCTTGAACAAGGTTCTCAACATGAGAGGCAGAGGAGGGAAAGCGTACAGGAACAGATTGGACCAGTCGAGGAGAAATGCATCCGCTGCCAGACGGTGAGGAGAGGAGAGTCTGGAGCAGAATAGGGGCAGCTGGTGATTGTGAGGAGCTGCAAAGAGGTCTATCTGAGGAGTGCCCCATTGAGCGAAGATAGACTGTAGAATTACAGGATCGAGTGTCCACTCGTGAGGTTGGAGAATTCTGCTGAGCTTGTCCGCTAAGGAATTCTGTTCTCCCTGAATGTAGATAGCTTTCAGGAAGAGATGGTGATCTATGGCCCAAGTCCAGATCTTCTGGGCTTCTTGACATAAGAGGCGAGAGCCTGTCCCACCTTGTTTGTTGATGTAGTACATGGCCACTTGATTGTCTGTGCACAGCAGAAGGACCTGAGGAAAGAGAAGATGTTGGAAGGCCTTGAGGGCATAAAACATCGCTCTGAGTTCCAGGAAATTGATGTGATGCTTCTTTTCCTGGGCTGTCCAAAGACCTTGAGTCTGGAACTCGTTCAAATGAGCTCCCCATGCATAAGGAGAGGCGTCGGTGGTGATGACTAGTTGATGAGGAGGTTGATGGAACAGAAGACCTCTGGATAGATTTGAGGATACCAACCACCATTGTAGAGACTGACGAAGAGATGATGTCACAGATATGTGTCGTGAGCAAGGATCCGTCGCTTGGGACCACTGAGTAGCAAGGGTCCATTGAGGAGTGCGCAGGTGAAGACGTGCGAGGGGTGTGACATGGACTGTGGATGCCATGTGACCCAAGAGTATCATCATTTGTTTGGCAGAGATGTAGAAGCACCTGCTGACAGAGAGACTGAAGGGTCTGAAGACGATTGGATGGTAGGAATGCTCTCATGAGGAGTGTGTCCAGCATCGCTCCAATGAATTGAAGTCTCTGAGTGGGAATGATATGAGATTTGGGTAGATTGATCTCGAATCCCAGTATTCGTAGAAACAGGATGGTTTGGTTGGTGGCCAGGAGAACTGCTTGAGCGGATGTGGCCTTGATTAACCAGTCGTCCAGGTAAGGAAATACCTGAAGGTGGTGAGAGCGTAGAAAGGCAGCTGCCACAATAAGACACTTGGTGAACACCCTTGGAGATGAGGCAAGACCGAAGGGCAACACCTTGTATTGGTAATGACAATGATTGATCATGAATCGGAGATACCGTCTGGAGGTTATATTGATCGGTATGTGAGTGTATGCCTCTTTGAGATCGAGGGAGCATAGCCAGTCGTCTTGATTGAGAAGGGGATAAAGAATGGCTAAGGAAAGCATCTTGAATTTTTCCTTTACCAGATGTTTGTTGAGATCGCGAAGATCCAGAATTGGTCTGAGATCTCCTGTTTTTTTGGGGACTAGAAAATAACGGGAGTAGAATCCCTGCCCCTTTTGATCTAAAGGAACTTCTTCTATAGCGTTTAGAAGGAGGAGGGATTGGACTTCCTGAATAAGGAGGGCAGATTGAGGACTGTTCAAAGCAGACTCTTTTGGCAGGTTTTGGGGCGGAAGAGTCTGAAAGTTGAGAGAGTAGCCGTGGCGGATGATGTTGAGGACCCATTGGTCCGAAGTGATAACTTCCCACCGGCTGAGGAACAGAGAAAGACGACCTCCTATAGGTTGAGGAAGGAGAGCAGATATAGGAGTACTGGCTATACTTTGGAGAAGTAAGTCAAAAGGGCTGTGTCTTCTGCTGTGGAGGTGGCTTCACAGGCTGCTGTTGCTGCTGTTGTCTGGGAGGCTGACGCTGTTGCTGCCGCTGACGCCTGGGTTGCTGAGCTGTTGCTGGCAATGGGCGAGCTGTGAAGCGACGTTGATAGGCTGACTGTTGTCTAAAAGGCCTTGTTGGGGTAGGCTTTTTCTTATTTTTAAGTAGGGTATCCCAACGTGTCTCATGAGCAGAGAGCTTTTGAGTAGTCGAGTCCATGGATTCCCCAAAAAGCTCATCCCCTAGGCACGGGGCGTTGGCTAACCGATCTTGATGATTAACATCAAGTTCAGATACCCGAAGCCAGGCCAGGCGACGCATTGCCACAGACATTGCTGTCGCTCTGGATGTAAGTTCGAAGGTGTCGTAAATGGACCTAACCATGAACTTACGCAGCTGAAACAGAGATGACAAGCAATGGTGAAAAGATTGTTGTTTCCGTTGGGGAAGGTACTTCTCAAATGAAGCCATGGTGGTAAGGAGATGTTTAAGGTAGAAAGAAAAATGAAAAGCATAATTACCAGCTCTATTTGCCAACATAGCATTTTGGTAGAGCCTCTTACCAAATTTGTCCATGGCTTTACCCTCTCTGCCAGGAGGTACAGAAGCATATACACTGGCTCCTGAAGATTTTTTAAGGGTGGATTCGACAAGTAAAGATTCGTGTGGAAGTTGAGGTTTGTCGAACCCAGGAATGGGAATTACTTTGTATAAAGAGTCCAATTTACGTGGGGCCCCTGGAACCGTTAAGGGAGTCTCCAAATTCTTGTAGAAAGTCTCCCTCAAGATGTCATGAAGAGGGAGCTTCAAAAATTCCTTTGGAGGTTGGTCAAAGTCAAGGGCATCCAAAAAAGCTTTAGACTTTTTGGACTCAGCCTCCAAAGGAATAGACAACGAGTTACACATATCTTTCAAAAAACTAAAGTGTCATGTTTAGAGGATGGGTCATTTACAGCTGAATCCTCCTCATCTGAGGAACATTCTCCTTCAGAAAGAAAGGGTTCCTCTGAATCTCCCCACAGATCAGGATCCCTGACATGGGAAGATCGGTCCCGAGACTCTGGAGTAGATGGTTCTACATGTCGGGTTTTGCGCACCGACTTACCCGATCTCATCGATACCGAGCCAGGCGATGTAATCGGTGGCACCGGTGCCGAAGTCTGCACCGACTGATGTTGAGCTCTCGGCTCCGGTGCAAGGACTGGCATCAATACCGATGAGGTCGAGTGAAGCGGTACCGAAGGAGTGGATACCGACAGCACAGGCTGTTCCAGTATCGGTACCGGCTCAGTGCGGACTGGCACCGGAAGGTTCGGTGCCAGGATAGCTGGAAGGAGCTGTTGTAATTGCTCCTTGAGCTGCACCTGGAGAATGGCCGTAATTCGGTCATCAAGAGATGGCACCGGTACCGCTTTTTTCTTCTGCGGTACCTGTGGTGCCGCTCGACGCCCCGGAGATGAGGAGCCCGATGTCGAGGGACTCACCTCGATAGGGGCGGAGCGCTTCCGCTGGCACCTCACAGTCGGCAGGATTGGACTCACTGCACTCGAGACCGGAGGACGCTCCAGCGGGGAAGGCTTCTTAGCCGGCTTACCTGAATGCTGGGACGCCATTGCGGTGTTGCGCGGCGTCGAAGAAGAGGGTGCCGACTGAATCGGTGCCGGAGTCGATGGAACGGGATCGGACATCTCGGCACCGAACAATAATCGCTGCTGTATTTGGCGATTTTTTAATGTTCTTTTTTTAAGTGTGGCACAGCGGGTGCAGGTGGAGGCCTGATGCTCAGGACCCAAACACTTTAAGCACCAGTTGTGTGGGTCCGTGAGAGATATAGGCCGAGCACACCGCTGGCACTTTTTAAACCCTGGCTGAGGGGGCATGAACGTAAAGACGGCTTCAGCCAAATCGAAGGCCGAGGCCTCGATGGTGGCAGAAGGCCCCGCAGGGGAAAAGCCAAATTGACTAAAAAAGAAAAGTTTTTTTTTTTTTTTTTTTTACACAAAAATTAAAGAAAAAGGAAACAGGCAAAAGCCAAAAAGGTTTACGCGAGCGGGAAGGCAAGTCAAAAAAAATTTCAACAGCCGTTGAAAAAACGCGTCTTCTTAGCTCCGCGGAAACTAAGAAACTGGGGACCGCGCGCCTCTGTCGGGCGGGAAGGCACTCGCGCGTGCGCGGTGCGGCATGCCAGAACTTTCCAAGTTCTTAGAGTGCAATCACTCTAAAATTGTCCGTACCGGGGCTCCGTCGGTGCCGTCACCCATCAGTCAAGAATATGCTGCCTGCTTGTCCTGGGATAATATGCATTACACAAAGCAAAAAGAAAATGAGGGGGAAAATCACCCAGTGGCCCCATGAAACTCCCTGCCCCAGCAGGGGACCCAGCTGAAACCTGTCCCTCTTATGTCAAAACAGGGAGAAGGCACCTGAGGCTAAATACAAGATGGAGGGGCTATCTGAGGAAAAACGGCAAAAAAATGCACTAAAAATAACCCCTCCAGGGCCTGTAGTGGCTGAGAAGGCTGAATTGTCCCAGCCACTAAAGCAGGCAAAAGCCGGCATCAGCTGAGAGAAAAAACAGCTGATAGGAAATCCCCAGCTGCACAGATGGTGGCTGAGGAAATTCCTCCATGGGTGGCTGGAGACAACCAGGCTTCCCTGCAAACCACTGCCGGCTCGCGAGGCACTAGTGGCAAGGAGCCTTGGACGTCGCCACCCACTGCCATCAAGGCTCCTCCACCGCACCGGCCCAAACAGCTGTTTTCAGGCCGGCCGCGAGTGCCTCGCATCTGGATCAAATTGTGCACCTCTGTGCGTCTGGACCAAATTGTGCACCTCTTCCCGTGGGAAGTGCTCAATTGGCATGATAAAGAAGGGAATCACGAGTAGATCGGAGAAAGTTATAATGCCGCTTTATAGAGCGATGGTCAGACCACACTTGGAATACTGCGTCCAGCACTGGTCTCCATACCTAAAGAAGGATATAAAACTGCTGGAGAAGGTGCAGAGACGAGCAATGAAGCTAGTGAAAGGTATGGAGAACCTGGATTACGAGGAACGACTTAGGAGACTGGGGCTGTTCTCCCTTGGGAAGAGGAGACTGCGAGGGGATCTGATCGAGACTTTCAAAATACTGAAAGGAATCGACAAAATAGAGCAGGAAAAACAGTTATTTACAATGTCCAATGTGACATGGACAAGAGGGCATGGACTAAAGCTGAGGGGGGACAAGTCCAGGACAAATATCAGGAAGTTCTGTTTCACGCAGCGAGTGGTGGACACCTGGAATGCTCTCCCAGAGGAGGTAATTGCGCAATCCATTGTTCTAGGATTTAAGGGTAAACTAGATGCACATCTCCTTATGAGTGGCATAGAGTGATACGGGTAAGGGTAAACTGGATGCACATTTCCCTATGAGAAGCATAGAGTGATATGGGGACTAAATCTATGCCAGGGTACACCTGGCGAGGCCTCCACATGTGCGGATTGCCGGACTTGATGGACCTAAGATCTGATCCAGAGTTGGCAATTCTTATGTTCTAAAATTACTGGTTAGTTGAAAAATACATATATTTAAAGGGAAAGCAACCCTTCAGATCGGCACTACCTCAGGATTTTCCTTTTTTTTTGTTTTTGTTTACACAGAACAGACTCCACTTGGCTCTCTAAACAGTATGCCTTACCAACCAGGGGGTAAGGCTTACTGTTGAGGCGCCTCTAAAAAAAAAAATGTTGGGGAGGTGGAGGAAAGGGAGGGAGGGACCCAGCAGGCAACTCGCCGGGTTTGACACCCCCGCAGTAGGACAGACCCCCAAACATGGTCCACCCAAACTTTATCTGGCACTAAAAAGGGGACAGAAAGTCCTAAACAAATTCCAACAGCCCTACCAAGGGAGATGGGTACAGCTCACCACACCTGCTGGAGAACTGAGGTAATTAGGGAGGGGTCACATGATATGTACCATTCCAAAGTTTTGTCTCAGTCTTCACCTGCTGGTCATGATGAGATATAACCCGCTTGTAAGATGAACCTATGCCGGTCTGAAGAGTTGCTAAAGGAATCCTATTTATAGAACTTTCATATACCACTTACGTTGCCAACAGTAAAGTCGGTTCTTCCCTACTTACATCTGTCTAACAGGTTTGCACACAACACTGTGCATTGACCAATCCTCCTTCTGACAGCTTGATGAACAATAATAAACCTGCTTACACTTTGCACATCTTTGCGACCCTATAAAAAGGCAGAAAAAAAATCCTGTTCAGATGACAAAATTTATCATTAAAAAAAGTTATATTTATTTATTCATTCAATTTTCTATACCGTTCTCTGAGGGGAGCTCAGAACGGTTTACATGAATTTATTCAGGTACTCAAGCATTATTCCCTATCTGTCCCAGTGGGCTCACAATCTATCTAATGTATCTGGGCCAATGGGGGATTAAATGACTTGCCCAGGGTCACAAGGAGCAATGTGGGTTTGAACCCACAACCTCAGGGTGCTGAGGCTGTAGCTTTAACCACTGCGCCACACTCTCTGCCGCAATAGGTGAAATATTGCTAAGGACTAAATATGATGGTATTATAACACAAAAAGAATATAAGATGTTGTATCAGCAATGTTCAAAGACTCCTCGTATCTATTTTATTCCTAAAATTCACAAATTAACAGTTAAGTCACCTGGATGCCCTATCGTGTACAGGAGGGGTTTCGGTTTTGGAACCCTTATCTTGGTATGTGGATCTGTTTTTGACACCTATGGTTACTCAAGCAGCTTCTTATGTTACAGATTCTTCACATCTTTTGCAAATGTTGAATAAAATAGAAGTACAATCAGATAAGTGTGTTATTTAATTACAACTAATGTGGCATCTTTGAATATGAATATATAACAAGTTTGGGCGATCCAGCTGGTGTCACAGTACTGTATTTGACTAACATCATTAACCCAGATGAAAACCAAATATTGATAAGGAATTTGTTAACATACATTGTTTGAGGGGCGTGGCTTGGAAGCGCATGCAAATGGTCGGGTAAACAACAAGCTCCGTGCTGACAGACATTTTAAAGTTAAATAAGTTACATGAAAATTTTTTTTTTTTAACTTTAAAAGCGTGATATTAGAACAGTATGGCTTCAGGGAAGCAGGCAAAGGCTGATTCAGCTTTTACAAACGCAGGAAGCGTAAAAAGATTTAAACCGGTGCCAGCAACCCCTTCGAAGACTCCGTTGCCGAAGGAAAGTAGAGCCGACAGTGAAATTTTGACGGAGCTTCGTGAAATTAAAGAAATTGTTTTAGACTATGCGAGAAAAATAGAAGATGTTATGAAAGAAGTTTCTATTCTCAATAAAAAAAATGGAACTGGTTGAAATTAAAGTGGATCATTTGGAGAAAAGAATCGAAGTTACTGAGGCAGAATTTAAGCTCAGAATTCAATTTAAGCTCGATCGGAAAAAGATTGAAATACTCAAACGAGACCTGGAAGATTGCTGCAACAGGGAGAGAAGGAGTAACCTAATGGTCTTAAGTTTACTGGAAGGGGTGGAGAAAAATAACCCGATTTCCTTTTTGGAGAATTTTCTTCCTAAAATACTGCCACTTAAAACAAAATTTCCTTTGGAGATCGAACGGGCGCATAGGATTCCTACAAAAAGATCGGATAGACAAGCGGGTCCATATCCGTTAATTTTCAAACTGTTAAGGCACCAGCAGGTTATGGAAATATTTCACTTGGCAAAGGAGAACAAAAATTTTAAATGCCAGAAAGCACAGTTACTTACCGTAACAGGTGTTATCCAGGGACAGCAAGCAGATATTCTTGACTGATGGGTGACGGCACCGACGGAGCCCCAGTACGGACAATTTTTTAGAGTGATTGCACTCTAAGAACTTGGAAAGTTCTGGTAGACCGCACCGCGCACGTGCGAGTGCCTTCCCGCCCGACAGAGGCGCGCGGTCCCCAGTTTGGATAAGCCAGCTAAGAAGCCAACCCAGGGAGGTGGGTGGGACGCAAGAATATCTGCCTGCTGTCCCTGGATAACACCTGTTACGGTAAGTAACTGTGCTTTATCCCAGGACAAGCAGGCAGCATATTCTTGACTGATGGGTGACCTCCAAGCTAACAAAAAGAGGGATGGAGGGAAGGTTGGCCATTAGGAAAACAAATTTTGAAAAACAGATTGGCCGAAGTGTCCATCCCGTCTGGAGAATGCATCCAGACAATAATGAGATGTAAAAGTATGAACTGAGGACCAAGTAACAGCCTTGCAGATTTCCTCAATAGGAGTGGAACGGAGGAAAGCTACAGATGCTGCCATCGCTCGGACTCTATGGGCCGTGACAGAACCTTCCAGTGTCAGTCCGGTCTGAGCATAACAGAATGAAATGCACGCTGCCAGCCAATTAGACAACGTACGTTTAGAAACAGGACGTCCCAATTTATTCGGATCAAAGGACAGAAAGAGTTGGGGAACTGATCTGTGGGGTTTCGTACGCTCTAGATAGTAAGCTAGAGCCCTCTTACAATCCAAAGTATGCAGAGCCTGTTCCCCAGAATGAGAGTGAGGTTTCGGAAAGAAAACAGGCAGAACAATGGATTGGTTGAGATGGAATTCAGAGACAACCTTAGAGAGAAACTTTGGATGTGTACGCAGAACCACCTTGTCATGATGAAAGCCCGTAAAAGGTGGATCTGCAACTAGTGCATGTAGCTCACTGACCCTCCTGGCAGAGGTAAGAGCAATAAGGAAAAGTACCTTCCAAGTGAGAAACTTGAAAGGAGTGGAAGCCAAAGGTTCAAATGGAGGCTTCATTAAGGCGGAAAGAACCACATTGAGATCCCAGATAACAGGAGGGGCTTTAAGAGGTGGTTTCACATTGAAAAGACCTCGCATGAACCTGGACACTAGGGGATGAGCTGAGAGAAGTTTTCCATGAACCGGCTCATGAAAGGCAGCAATGGCACTGAGATGGACTCTGATAGAAGAAGACTTAAGGCCAGAGTCAGACAAAGAAAGCAAATAATCCAACAATGTCTCCACTGCCAGGGAAGTGGGATCAAGATGGTGAAGAAGACACCAGGAAGAAAATCTTGTCCACTTCTGATGGTAACATTGCAGAGTGGCTGGTTTCCTGGAGGCATCTAGAATGGAACGAACGGGCTGAGACAAAAGAGTATCATGAGAAGTTAGCCCGAGAGATACCAAGCTGTCAGGTGCAGAGACTGGAGGTTGGGATGTAGAAGGGTCTCCTGATGCTGTGTAAGCAGAGAAGGAAACAGTGGAAGAAGAAAAGGTTCCCTGGAACTGAGTTGAAGTAGAAGGGAGAACCAATGTTGCCTGGGCCACCTCGGAGCAATCAGAATCATGGTGGCTCATTCCCTCTTGAGCTTGAACAAGGTTCTCAACATGAGAGGCAGAGAAGGGAAAGCGTACAGGAAGAGATTGGACCAATCCAGGAGAAATGCATCCGCTGCCAGACGGTGAGGAGAGTAGAGTCTGGAGCAGAAAAGGGGCAGCTGGTGATTGTGAGGAGCTGCAAAGAGGTCTATCTGAGGAGTGCCCCATTGAGCGAAGATGGACTGTAGAGTTACAGGATCGAGTGTCCACTCGTGAGGCTGGAGAATTCTGCTGAGCTTGTCCGTCAAGGAATTCTTTTCTCCCTGAATGTAGATAGCTTTCAGGAATAGATGGTGATTTATGGCCCAAGTCCAGATCTTCTGGGCTTCCTGACACAAGAGGCGAGAGCCCTTCCCACCCTGCTTGTTGATGTAGTACATCGCAACTTGATTGTCTGTGCACAGCAGGAGAACTTGAGGAAAGAGAAGATGTTGGAAGGCCTTGAGGGCATAAAACATCGCTCTGAGTTCCAAGAAATTGATGTGATGCTTCATTTCTTGTGTTGTCCAAAGACCTTGAGTTTGGAACTCGTTCAAATGAGCTCCCCAAGCGTAAGGGGAGGCATCGGTGGTGATGACAAGTTGATGAGGAGGTAGATGGAACAGAAGACCTCTGGAGAGATTTGAGGATATCAACCACCATTGAAGAGACTGACGAAGAGATGATGTCACAGATATGTGACGTGAGCAAGGATCCATTGCTTGGGACCACTGGGTTGCTAGGGTCCACTGAGAAGTGCGCAGGTGAAGACGTGCGAAGGGTGTGACATGAACTGTGGAGGCCATGTGACCCAAAAGTATCATCATTTGCTTGGCAGAGATGGAATGTTGTGGAAGCACTTGCTGACAGAGAGATTGAAGCGTTTGAAGACGGTTGAGTGGCAGGAACACTCTCATGAGGACTGTGTCCAAGACAGCTCCGATGAATTGAAGCCTCTGAGTGGGGATGAGATGAGATTTGGGTAGATTGATCTCGAACCCCAGAAGTTGAAGAAAGAGGACGGTCTGGTTGGTGGCCTGAAGTACTGTCTGAGAAGAATTGGCTTTGATCAACCAATCGTCCAGATATGGAAAAACCTGAAGGTGGTGAGAGCGTAGAAAGGCAGCCACCACAATCAGACATTTGGTGAACACTCTTGGAGAGGAGGCAAGACCGAAGGGTAGCACCTTGTATTGGTAATGACAATGATTGATCATGAAGCGGAGGTACTGTCTGGATGCCATATGGATCGGTATGTGAGTGTATGCTTCTTTGAGATCGAGGGAGCATAGCCAGTTGCCTTGATTGAGAAGAGGGTAAAGAGTGGCCAGAGAAAGCATCTAAAATTTCTCTTTGAGCAAGCATTTGTTTAGATCGCGAAGATCTAGGATGGGTCTGAGATCTCCTGTCTTTTTGAGGACTAGAAAATAACGGGAGTAGAATCCCTGCCCTCTCTGATCTAGAGGAACCTCCTCTATAGCGTTCAGGAGGAGGAGGGATTGAACCTCTTGAAAAAGGAGGGAAGACCGAGGAGTGTTGAAAGCAGACTCTCTTGGCAGACTTTGGGCAGGAGGTGTCTGAAAGTTGAGAGAGTAGCCGTGGCGGATGATGTTGAGGACCCACAGGTCCGAGGTGATGATTTCCCAACGGCTTATGAAATGTATAAGGCGTCCTCCTATGAGCTGTGGAAGATGAGTAGAAGGAGGAAGACTGGCTATGTCCAGGAGAACCAAGTCAAAAGGGCTGAGTGGACTTTTGAGAAGGAGGAGGTTTCACTTGCTGTTGCTGCTGGGCAGGTCGAGCAGGTTGCCTCTGTTGTTGCCTCTGACGCCTGGGTTGTTGCTGTGTCTGAGGTAAGGGACGAGCCACAAACCTTCGTTGATAGGCCGATTGTTGACGAAAAGGCCTAGGAGGTGGGGTCTTCTTCTTTGTCTTAAGAAGAGTATCCCATCGAGTCTCATGAGCTGAAAGTTTCTGAGTAGTAGAGTCCATGGATTCTCCAAACAGCTCATCCCCTAAGCAAGGTGCATTGGCCAGTCGATCTTGGTGATTGACATCGAGTTCAGACACTCTGAGCCAGGCCAGTCGTCGCATAGCCACCGACATAGCCGTGGCTCTAGAGGTCAGCTCAAAAGTGTCAAAAATTGATCTGACCATGAACTTGCGCAGTTGCAAGAGCGATGAAGAAGTTTGGCGAAAGGCTGATTTTTTACGGTCAGGGAGATATTTCTCAAAAGATGACAAACTTTGAATAAGATGCTTAAGATAAAAGGAAAAATGGAAAGCATAGTTTCCTGACCTGTTCGCTAGCATTGCATTTTGATACAGTCTTTTGCCAAACTTATCCATGGCCTTACCTTCCCTGCCAGGAGGGACAGAAGCATATACACTAACCCCCGTGGATTTCTTTAAAGTAGACTCTACTAATAAAGACTCATGGGGGAGTTGAGGTTTGTCAAAGCCTGGAATTGGTATAACCTTATATAAGGAGTCCAGTTTACGGGGAGCTCCTGGAATGGTCAAGGGTGTCTCTAGATTTTTGTAAAATGTCTCTCTTAAAATGTCATGGAGAGGTAGCTTGAGAAATTCCCTTGGAGGCTGGTCAAAGTCAAGAGCATCTAAAAATGCCTTGGATTTTTTGGATTCAGCCTCCAAGGGAATAGATAGAGAGTCACACATCTCTTTAAGAAAAGAGGTGAAAGAAGTTGCATCAGGTTTGGAAGACGGATCTAAACCAGAAGGATCCTCGTCCCCTGATGAACACTCTCCCTCAGAGAGGAAAGGCTCTTCTGAATCACCCCACAGATCAGGGTCCCTCACCTGAAAACTGCGGTCTCGTGACTCCGGTGTGGAGGGTTCTAGGTGTCGAGTTTTATGAGTCGACTTACCAGACCTCTGTGAACCGGTACCGGGAGATGTTAAAGGTTGTGCCGGTGCCGATGTTTGAACAGCCTGGTGTCTCGGTTCCGGTGCCAAGACTGGCATTGATACCGAAGAAGTGATGTGCCCCGGTATCGACAAAGTGGATGCCGATAAAGGGGGCTGCTGCACCGCCGGTACCGGCGGCTCAGACCGGACCGGGACTGGAAGGCTCGGAGTCAAAAGAGCAGGGAGTAGCTGTTGGAGTTGTTCCTTTAGCTGGACCTGCAGGACTGCGGCAATGCGCTCGTCCAATGAAGGCACCGGTACCGCTGTTTTCTTCTGCGGTACCTTGGGTGCCGCTCTACACTCCGAAGAGGAACCCGATGTCGAGGGGCTAACCTCAATCGGAGCGGAGCGCTTCCGTGGGCGCCTCGCGGTCGGCAGGATTGGACTCACTGCTACTGAGACCGGAGGACGCTCCAACGGGGAAGGCTTCTTAGCCGGCTTATCTGCGGGGTGCGACGCCGGCGCGGTATCGCGCGGTGTCGACGAAGTAGGTGCCGACTGAGATGGGGCCGATGTCGGTGCCGGTGGTGCTGAATCAGACATCTCAGTGCCGAACAATAACTGCTGCTGTATCTGGCGGTTTTTAAGTGTTCTCTTCTTTAAAGTCGCACAGCGGGAGCAGGTAGACGCTCGATGGTCAGGACCAAGACACTGCAGACACCAGTTGTGTGGGTCAGTGAAATTGGTCGAGCGCACCGCTGGCACTTTTTAAATCCGGGTTGAGGGGGCATGAAAGTGAATACGGCTTCTGCCAAATCGAAGGCCGAGGCCTCGATGATGGCAATAGGCCTCGCCGGGGCTAACCGAAAACTAAAGAAAAAAATGAAGTGTTTTGTTTGGTTTTTTTTAAAAGAAAAGAAAAAACGGAAATAAAATTTCCAAAAGGGTTTACGCGAGCGGGAAGGCGATATTTACTAGAAAAAAGAACTTTCAACAGCCGTTGAAAGAAACGCGTCTTCTTAGCTCCGCGGAAACTAAGAAACTGGGGACCGCGCGCCTCTGTCGGGCGGGAAGGCACTCGCGCGTGCGCGGTGCGGCCTACTAGAACTTTCCAAGTTCTTAGAGTGCAATCACTCTAAAATTGTCCGTACCGGGGCTCCGTCGGTGCCGTCACCCATCAGTCAAGAATATGCTGCCTGCTTGTCCTGGGATAATAAATTTAAGGATGTGTGAAGACCATTATTAAAGTATTATAATGAATAATTTACACTTTTCCCAATTTTAATACTCATGTGGATTTGGGGTGGGGAGGGGGATTCTTGGTTTTCCACTAATAATATATTTATGAATGACATAAGATATTATTTTCATGTGGTATATTTTAGTTGTACATGAATTTGGGAGGGGGGTGGGGTTAAATCTTCTTGTTGTATGATATTGTAAATTTTCAAGAGTCTTACTCTTACCCTGCTTAGTTTATTTTGCTCTGTTCTCACCACCACCGGCTAGATACCAGTTGATGGTCGGTATATTAAAAATTAATAAACTTGAAACTTGATATTGTACTATAATTGTTTGATATTTACTGTACACTTGATGTAAGCTTTGTAAACCGTGTCGAGCTCCACTCCCGTGGAGATGATGCGGTATATAAACTTAAGGTTTAGTTTAGTTTAGTTTAGTAAGTTATAAAATGAATAAAGAAATTAAAAAAAAGGAATTGATTGATACATTTGGTAAATTTTCAAGTTACAAAATTAATTGGAATAAGTCAGAAATTTTACCTTTAAATGTATATTGTTCTAAAGGATTATTTGATTCTTTTCCATTTAGGGCTTTATTATATTAGATTACATTATACGCCTGTTTGCTTACTCCTACTTCATGCTCATGATATAACTTTGCTGCATTCATGCAGCCTCCCTTGTTGTAAACCATCTTAAACTGAAAGGTATGATAGGATATAAATAAAGCTATTATTATTATTATCATCATTCTGCGATGTTACTGTTTGTGTATGTTGTTTTATAGCAGGCTTGTCCAACCTTTGTCTATAAGGAGCCACATTTTATATTTTGTAACATTCGGAGGGCCAAAACATCCACCATTGTATTTTGTCATATGCTTCACCAATATTGTCAAAATATAGAGTGTAGTCCTCTCCCAGCCAGTCTCTCTTTCTCATCTAACCAAAGTCTTCATTCAGTCTACTTGCTCTCTCTCATGTATCCCCCCTCCCCCCCCCACGGCAAACTTTACCCAGTCTCTTTCCCTTCACATGACTTCAGTTGCAGAACAAACAATGGGCTTCCTGTATCCCCACAGTGACTTGGCTCTCTGCAAGTCTGAGCTGCATGGAGCCGGAAGATCAGGTTGGTCTCATGGTTCCAAGTCACACGAGACTTGAAACCACAAGACCCATCAAACTTCTGGCACTGCTAGGCTTAAACTTACAGAGATCTGACTCCTGGCAGGGAAGCAGGAATCTTGCTATAAGTACCATATGAATATATATATGAGTATATTTTTGTTCTAGATGATATGATTAAGAATTTCAAGTGTTATATTGAAAGTTTAATGGATATTTTATTGTACACTTGTTTAAGATTTAAAATGAATAAAGAATTTAAAACTAAAGTACCATATGAATTATCAAGCATCTGTGGGGATTCACTTTTAGAGTCAGTCCCTTGGCCTCAGCATCAGGAAAGTTCCAGGCTTTTCAGAAGCAGCAGGCCGCAGGAGCTCCGGTTTTGGCGGTTTTAGGTCCAATTCCAGCGGGAAAATCCTCCTTCAACTCAGTTACCTCAGGTGACCTTCCCCCTGTTCTGGAAATACAGAGGCAAGGTATGACAGGGACCCTGCTGGGGTAGGGAGTCCCTTGGGGCTGCCAGGGATTTTTCCCCCTGAATTCATGTTACCACTTAGTAAAGCTTATGTGCTGGCGGCTGGAGGTACCGTGTCCACTCCAGGGGTCTCAGGGGGAGGAAGGGGAGGTTTTCTTCCCCAGTGCAGCCACACACAGTGGCGATTTTGCCCCCCTCTACTCCTCTCTCATCCAAACGCCTGAGGATCTCTTGGGATGAGGATTTTTGCCCACAGGAGCAAGATGTTATTGATGAGGACCTGGACATTTACGGAGATTTCCAGGATCCTCTTGGGGGGGTCAGATTCTGCTGAGGGTTCGAGCACTCCCCCCCCCCAGCTGTCGTAAGTGCGTCTGTGGTGCACATTTTTCAGCGGGAAGAGCTTCATTAGCTAATTTTTCAGGTCTCCTCGGTTTTGCACTTTGAGGACACCGTGTCGGAGACTCCGCGTATGGTGGACCCTTTGCTTAAGGGGATCCACTTTGCTTCCTGCTCTTTTCTCATGCATCAGGATATTCGGGATATTATGCTGCCCAGTGGCAAGTGCCGGAAGTTCCCTTTCATTTTGCGCATTCCATGGCCCGCTTGTATCCCATTCCTGAAGAGGATAGGGACACTCTGAAGTCGCCTGTAGTGGACACGGTGGTCTCGGCCATCTCTAAAAAGCATCCTGTGCCTGATGAAGGTGATGCAGCCTTGAAGGACACGGAGAAGCGCAAGTTGGAGTCCCTCCTTAAACAGAGTTTTGATGTGACAGCTCTGGCTGTCTAGGCGGCGATGTGTGGTGGGCTGTTTCTTCGGGCATGTTTTCACTGGGCCGAGCATGTCCTTGACTGTAAAACTGAGGACTGGGAATTGCTCAAGCGCGAGGTGGCAAAGATTGAATTAGGTGCTTCTTATCTTTCAGATGCCATGTATGACCTCTTGTGAGCTTCTGCCAAGTCGTTGGCGTTTGTGGTGGCAGCTCGCCATACCTTGTGGCTTCGTGCTTGGTCGGCGGATTTGGCATCCAAAGCTAAGTTGACAAAGTTTCCTTTTAAGCGATCTTTCTCGTTTGGCGAGGACATGGACAGGTTAGTTCAGACTCTCACTGATTCTAAAGTGCATCGTTTGACTGAGGATAGGCCTAGGCCGCTGGCTCGAGGTGGCACTGCTCGTGGGCGTGATTTCCGCTGTTTCCGCCCTAGTCGAGGGGCTGCCTCTTTTCAGTCCCTTGGGCTCTCTAGAGACAGGATTTTTCAGCGCATGCAGTCCTTTCTGGGGCCCTGCCGCCCATCCTGCCCAAAATTTCTTGCCAGCACCCATTTTGGTTCCGGTAGGTGCCTGGCTGAGGGATTTTTAGCCAAAGTGTGCAGATATCATGTCCGATCAGTGGGTTCTGGAGGTGATTCGGAACGGTTATGCTCTGGATTTTGACTGTTTCTTGCCAGATTATTTTCTCGCTTCTCCCTCGCAGGTGGCGTGGAAGCAGCAGGCCCTTCGCTAGACCCTTCAAAGATTGTTGGATCTCCACGCGGTGCTTCCTGTTCCCCCGCGGGAGTGGGGAACAGGTTGCTACTCAATTTACTTAGTGATGCCCAAGAAAGAAGGGACCTTTCAGCCCATTCTGGATTTGAAGGGTGTCAACAGGGCTCTTCATGTGCCTTCCTTCCGCATGGAAACTCTGCGGTCTGTGATTCTGGCGGATCAGCCAGGGGAGTTTCTGACCTCTTTAGATCTGACTGAAGCCTACTTCCACATTCCTATTCGGGCCTCCCATCATCGCTTCCTGCAATTTACGATTTTGGGTCAACATTATCAGTTTGGTGCACTTCCCTTTATCTGGCCATGGCTCCGCAGATGTTCACCAAGGTGATGGTGGTAGTCACAGCGGCGTTGCACAAAGAGGGCATTCTAGTTAAACCCTATTTAGATGACTGGTTGATTTGAGTGAAGTCGTTACAGGAGAGCACCCGGGTCACTGCTTGGGTGGTGGAGTTCCGGCATTTGCTGGGATGGGTAGTCAACCTTTCCAAGAGCTGGTTGTCTCCATCTCAACGCCTGGAGTATCTAGGCGTACTATTCGACACCTCCTTGGGGAAGGTCTTCCTTCCGGAGGCCCGGGTAAGCAAATTGCAATCTCAGATTCACCTGCTTATGGCATGCCAGTGTCCTCGGGCGCAGGATTTCCACCAAGTCCTGGGGTCGATGGCAGCTTCCCTCGATATAGTGAGCTGGTCGCAGGCCCACATGCGTCCTCTTCAGTATGTTCTTCATAGTAACATAGTAGATGATGGCAGATAAAGACCCGAATGGTCCATCTAGTCTGCCCAACCTGATTCAATTTAAATTTTTTCTTCTTAGCTATTTCTGGGCAAGAATCCAAAGCTCTACCCGGTACTGTGCTTGGGTTCCAACTGCCGAAATCTCCGTCAAAACCTACTCCAGCCCATCTATACCCTCCCAGCCATTGAAGTCCTCTCCAGCCCATCCGCCACCAAACGGCCATATATAGACACACAGACCGTGCAAGTCTGCCCAGTACTGGCCTTAGTTCAATATTTAATATTATTTTCTGATTCTAGATCCTCTGTGTTCATCCCACGCTTCTTTGAACTCAGTCACCGTTTTCCTCTCCACCACCTCTCTCGGGAGCACATTCCAGGCATCCAGCACCCTCTCCCTAAAGTAGAATTTCCTAACATTGCTCTTCAATCTACCACCCCTCAACCTCAAATTATGTCCTCTGGTTTTACCATTTTCCTTTCTCTGGAAAAGATTTTGTTCTACGTTAATACCATTCAAATATTTGAACGTCTAAATCATATCTCCCCTGTCGCTCCTTTCCTCTAGGGTATACATATTCAGGGCTTCCAATCTCTCCTGATACGTCTTCTGGCCTCCTATCATTTTTGTCACCCTCCTCTGGACCGCTTCAAGTCTTATGTCCTTTGTCAGATATGGTTTCCAAAACTGAACACAATACTCCAAGTGGGGCTTTACCGAGTGGGGCTTCTCCAAGTGGTTACGCCTCTCTTTATACAGTCCAGCATCTTTCTGGCAGCAGCCACCACCTTGTCACACTGTTTTTTTGCCTTTAGATCATTGGACACTATCACCCCAAGGTCCCTCTCCCCATCCGTGCATATCTGCTTCTCACCTCCCAGCATATACGGTTCCTTCCGATTATTAATCCCCAAATGCATTACTCTGCACATCTTTGCATTGAATTTTAGTTGCCAGATATTAGACCATTCCTCTAACTTTTGCAAATCCTTTTTCATATTTTCCACTCCCTCTTCGGTGTCTACTCTATTACAAATCTTGGTATCATATGCAAAAAGGCACACTTTTCCTTCTAACCCTTCAGCAATGTCACTCACAAACATATTGAATAGGATCGGCCCCAGCACCAAACCCTGAGGGACTCCACTACTCACCTTTCCTTCCTCCAAGCGACTTCCGTTAACCACCACCCTCTGGCGTCTGTCCAACAGCCAGTTTCTAACCCAGTTCTTCTTCGGAGGTGGTTGCCTCAGAGGCACAGTCTGGTGGATCACCCTGTTCCGCTTCTGGGCTTAGTTCGGGGCAGTCTTCATTGGTGGCTCCAGACAAGGGGCAAGTCTGGATCAGCCGCAGTGGACAGTGCTGCTCACGGATGCCAGTCTTCCCAGTTGGGGAGCTCAGCGTCTAGATCACTCAGCTCAGTGCACCTGGTCCACGGAGGAGGCTTCTTGGTCGATCAATGTCTTGGAGACCAGAGCCATCTGTCTGGCGTTGCTAGCCCTCCAGTCCTGATGGGCAAGTCAGTAAGGGTTCTGTTAGACAATGCTATGGCGGTGGCCTATGTCAATCATCAGGGGGCACCAGGAGCACTTTGGTGGCACAGGAAGTGGCTCTGCTTATGGTCTTGGCAGAGTCGCACCTTCAAGAAATATCAGCATCCCACATAGGCAGAGTGGAGAATGTTCAAGCCGACTTCCCAAGTTGTCACGTGCTAGATCCCGGAGAGTGGTGTCTAAGCCACGTAGCCTTTCAGTTGATAGTGCAGTCTTGGGGTCAGCCCGCCATAGATCTGATGGCTACAAGTGTTAGCGCCAAAACACCCCATTTCTTCAGTCATCGCAGAGACAGTCAGGCCGAGGGCTGGGATGTTCTGGTTTAACCATGGACAACGGAGGGGTTGTTGAATGTGTTCCCTCCGTGGCCATTAGTGGGCAGAGTTCTTCTCTGCATAATTAGCCATTTGGGCCTCGTGGTTCTGGTGGCTCCGGATTGGACTCGACAACCGTGGTACGCGGATCTGGTGAGGCATCTTGTGGCAGATCCTCTTCCTCTCTTGGATGACCTTCTGACTTAGGGTCCCATTTCAATGTTCGATCCGTGTCCCTTCTGTCTTACGGCTTGGCTCTTGAAAGGGGTTGCCTAAGTAAGAAAGGGTATTCAGATAAATTAATCTCAACTCTCTTGGAGTCCTGGAGGCTTTCCACCTCTAGGGCTTATGTGAGGGTTTGGCGTCTATTTGAGGAGTGATGCACATGGAGTGGTCTCTTTTCATGCTTCCCTGCCTAACATCTTAAGAGTTCTTGCAGGATGGCCTGGATAGGGGACTGGCTTGGTCTTCTGTCCAGATTCAGCTTGCAGCCTTGTTAGCCTTTCGTGGGTTGTTGAAAGGTCAGCGTTTGATTGCCATTCCTGATGCCATTCCTGATGGCTTCTTGCGGGCGGCCAAATGCTCAAGCCTCCCGTACAACCCTCTGTTCCATCTAGGGATCTGAATCTGGTTGACAGTTCTTGTGCACCCTCCTTTTGAACCGTTGGGCAACTATGGCTCAGCTGTCTTAGCTGGTGAGCTGTAGGGATGTTTTCTATACCAGGATTAAGTTCTACACATGTTCCAACAACAGTTTATAAGTATTTGTTGTTTTTTCCACTCCTTTTCGGAGTGTGTTATACTGTTTTCAACTGAAGTCTTTCCTAGGTTCTGCTTGGCTATTCGGCAGACTGAGTTGTTAGGGAGATTCTAGCCTGATATACAAGTTTGTGCTCAGTCTCCACCTGTTGGTAGCAGTGAGGCATATAACCTATTCATAAGGATAATACCAGTCTACAAGCTAACAGAAAGAAAATTAACAGGTAAGAACCTAATTTCTCCTTCCTCCTTTTCTGCAGTAGAGAGTAGTGCCCTCCTTCAGTTGGTACCAAAGCAATAGATTAGAGATTAACACGGGGAAAAAATTTTGTCCCAATCTCCACCCTGTCCTTGCGAAATCAGTCCCCATTCCCGCAAACCATCTAATTCCATCCGCACAAGCCTCAAATAGTTTTATACTGAACTGATTTTATTAAAGTATAAAATGAAACAATATTCTATACAATTGCCATTTTATAAATCAGAGCTCTGGTTGCTGAACTAGAGGAAGAGATCTTCAGCTGGCAGGGCTTTGTTTATAAACGTTTATCAACACAGCTCCAATACTATTTTATCCTAAATCCCTCCTACCCCAAAGAAAAAGAAAAAAAAAATATATATATAGAATTTTTTTTCTACCTTTGTTGTCTGGTTTCTGCTTTCTTTTTCTTCTCACCTTTCTCTTCCTTCCATCCACTGTCTGTCTTCTCTTTGCCTTTTCCATTGGTATCTGCTTTATTTCTATGCCTCTACCAGAAACTGCCTGCAGCCTCTCCCCCCTGCCATCTATCCCTTCCCCATCCCCATTGTTCTGGCACCCATCTTCCCAACGCTCCACCCATGATCTAGCATCTCTGTCTTCTTCCCTTCCATCTCTCACTCCCTCCTTCAGATAGTTTTTAGCATCTCTCCCCTCCTTTCCTCCCTTCAGATCTGTTATCTGTCTCTTCCCCCTCCCCCAGTACTCTTGTATGTCTCTCTCCTCTCACTTTCTCTTCCTTCTCAATTTGTTTTCTATCTCATGTCTACTTTCTTACTTTCCAGTCCTCAATTACCAAATGGGAATGATACCAATTTTCTTTCAGGGGTCTTTTTATAAAAAGTTGAATAGAGTGTTAACAAAATTTATTTGGCTAGGTAAAATTCCTAGAATTGCTTTAGTGTCTTTGCAAAGATCAATTATGGAGGGTGGGGTAAATTTTCCAAACTTTTATAGGTATCATCAAGCCTATATTTTGCGTCAAGGTATGTATTGGATCCTCCCAGAGCCCACTGATAATATACCAGATTGGTTCTGGCTAGAATGGAGACTCATCTTTCCTTTGCGTCTTGGTCATGTTGTTAGTTTCCAAATGCCAAGGTTATATAAAGAACACAAAATATTTGTTGATACCTGGAAAACTTTAAGGTATATAAGTAATGTAACTCCTATTCCAATAAATAAATCAACAACTCAAACGATTTGGCTAAACCCTAAGATCAAGGTCGGCGGTTTTAAAATCATCTGGAAACATTGGATGTTGGCAGGAATACGTATTTTAGAAGATGTAATAAATAATGGCAAACTGCTTGAGTTTTCACAATTGCAACATAAATTTGGTTTAAATAAATCGCAATATTTTAGATGGTTGCAGTTGAAGCAGGCCATTGAGGCAGGGTTCCCTGAATGGAATAGTCTTATTAATTATCATAGCCTAGAATTCTTATGTTTTCAGATGGACTCTATGGGTCACCAAGCCGCAAGGTGGTATAAATTAATATCTGAATTTGTAAATAAAAAACCAAAACATGGTCTTAGGGATATTTGGAGCATTGAGATTAAGCACCAGATTACTGCATCTCAATGGCCATGACTTTGGTCTTGGAGATTAAGATGTACAGTGTCGGCATCTATGAGACAAACATGGTTTTTTCTTTTGCATAGAGCTTTTTGGACCTCTGTTCGCTTACAAAAATTAGATAGCTCTGGGTCTAATAGATGTTGGCACTGTCATCTTGAGGCTGGGACATTAGATCATTTATTATTCTATTGTTCATTCATATCATTATTTTGGAATTCAATTTGGCCTCAAATAAATAGGATGATGGAAAATCCAGTAGCCTTGACTTATAATAAGAACATAAGAAGTTGCCTCCGCTGAGGCAGACCAGAGGTCCATCTCGCCCAGTGGTCCGCTCCCGCAGCGGCCCATCAGGCCCATTGCCTGAGCAATGGTCCCAGACTATCCCTATAACCTACCGCTACTCTTATCTGTACCCTCAATTCCTTTATCCTCTAGGAACCTATCCAAACCTTCTTTGAAGCCTTGTAACGTGCTCCGGCCTATCACAGCCTCCGGAAGCGCGTTCCATGTGTCCACCACTCTCTGGGTGAAAAAGAACTTTCTGGCATTTGTTTTAAACCTGTCTCCTTTTAATTTTTCCGAGTGCCCCCTTGTACTTGTGGTTCCCCGTAATCTGAAAAATCTGTCCCTGTCTACTTTTTCTATACCCTTCAGGATCTTGAAGGTTTCTATCATGTCTCCTCTAAGTCTCCGCTTTTCCAGGGAGAACAGCCCCAGCTTTTTCAGTCTGTCAGTATATGAGAGGTTTTCCATACCTCTTATCAGTTTAGTTGCTCTTCTCTGGACTCCCTCAAGTACCGCCATGTCCTTTTTGAGGTACGGCAACCAATACTGGACACAGTACTCCAGATGCGGTCGCACCATTGCACGATACAGTGGCAGGATGACCTCCTTTGTCCTGGTCGTGATACCCTTCTTAATGATACCCAACATTTTGTTTGCTTTTCTTGAGGCTGTGGCGCACTGTGCCGACGCCTTCAAAGACGTGTCCACCATCACTCCCAGGTCTCTTTCAAGGTTACTTACCCCTAGCAGTGATCCTCCCATTTTGTAGCTGAACATCGGGTTCTTTTTCCCTACATGCATGACCTTGCATTTCCCTACGTTAAAGTTCATTTGCCATTTTTTGGCCAATTCTTCTAGCGTCGTTAGGTCCCTTTGCAGATCTTCGCAGTCTTCCATGGTTTCAACTCTGCGGTAGAGTTTGGTGTCATCCGCAAATTTAATAACTTCGCAATTTGTTCCCGCCTCCAGGTCATTTATAAATATATTGAACAGGAGCGGTCCCAGCACCGACCCCTGCGGAACTCCGCTCGTGACCCCATGCCAGTCTGAGTAATGGCCCTTCACTCCAACCCTCTGTTTCCTGTCTGCCAGCTAGTTTTTGATCCATCGGTGGACCTCAAGTTTCAAGTTTCATGTTTTATTAATTTTGATATACCAACCATCAAGTTAATATCTGGCCGGTTAACAATATATTTAAAAGAAAGAGAAGCTAAGAGAAACTAAAAAAAGGTATTGTGTATATACAAATAACATTACCAGACGAACTAGACAGTGAGGATAGAGGGGAAGGGAGGGTGAAGTTACATATTTGAGAAGAAAAATGGAGATAGTAGGGTTAGGATAAAAACATAATGGAGAGGGACGCTTTAAAGAAAGTGGTTAATATTGATAAATAGAATAAAAAAAAGAAATAATAAAAAAAAGAAAAAAAGGAATGATGGCTCTAGGTGTTAGCGAATGCATCACCTCCCCTTGCACCCCATGTCTCCACAGCTTTTTAAGCAGTCTTTCATGCAGTACCTTGTCAAAGGCTTTTTGAAAGTCAAGGTAAATGATGTCAATGGATTCCCCTTTATCCACCTGTCTGTTTACCCCCTCAAAGAAGTACAATAAGTTTGTGAGGCATGACCTACCCTTGCAGAAGCCGTGCTGGCTCGACTTTAGCTGTCCATTGTTTTCTATGTGTTCACAGATACTGTCCTTAATCAGTGCTTCCATCATTTTTCCCGGGACCGAGGTCAAGCTCACCAGCCTGTAGTTCCCCGGGTCCCCCCTTGAACCCTTCTTGAAGATGGGTGCGACATTTGCAATTTTCCAATCCTCCGGGATCTCTCCAGTTTTTAAGGATAGGTTACATATTTGGCGATGTGGCTCTGCTATTACGTTCCTTAGTTCCTTGAGTACCCTTGGGTGAATGCCGTCCGGACCTGGCGATTTGTCGCTCTTTAGTCTGTCTATCTGCCTGAGGACATCCTCTTGGCTTACCTCTAGTTGGACCAGCTTTTCATCCCGATCCCCATTTACGATGTCCTCCGGTTCCGGAATATTGGATGTGTCCTCCCTCGTGAAGACTGACGTGAAGAACTTATTTAACCTGTCTGCTATCTCTTTTTCCTCTTTTACCACTCCTTTTTTGTCTCCATCATCCAATGGCCCCACTTCTTCCCTTGCCGGTTGCTTCCCCTTCACATATCTGAAGAACGATTTGAAGTTTGTTGCTTCCCCCGCCAGTCTCTCCTCATATTCTCTTTTAGCTTTTCTAACCACACGGTGACACTCCCTTTGGTGTTCTTTGTGCTCCTTTTGGTTGTCCTTTGTTTGGTCCTTTTTCCATTTTTTGAACGATGCTTTCTTGTCACTTATCGCCTTTTTCACTGCAGTTGTTATCCACGCTGGGTTTTTTGTTCGGTTTTTTTTGCACCCCTTCCTGAATCTGGGGATGTACAGGTTCTGTGCCTCTTGCACCGTGCCCTTGAGTAGGGACCAGGCTTTTTCTACAGACTCCATCTTCCTTGCGCTACCGTTGAGTTTCTTTCCCACCAGTTTCCTCATGCCATCATAATTCCCTTTTTTGAAGTTGAGTGCTGTCGCTGTAGATCTTTTCACCTTTGATGGTCCAATTTCCAGCTTGCACTGGATCATGTTGTGATCGCTGTTTCCTAGGGGTTCTAGCACCGCCACCTCCTTTGCAGGTCCCCCTAGCCCATTGAGGATTAGGTCGAGAGTTGCATCCCCCCGTGTTGGTTCCGTGACCAGCTGTTCCATGAAACAGTCCCTCGTGGTTTCCAGGAATTTGGTCTCCCTTGTGCAGTTTGAGTGTCCAATACTCCAGTCTATCTTATTCGGCACAGCAATGAGAGCAAAGAGTCAAATTTCTTCAAACAATAACAAACTTTTATTTATATTGACTGGGGTAGCAGTACAACAAATTACATATAACTGGAAAAATTATGATAGGTTAAACTATAACTTCTGGTGGAATTCTGTATGCCATATATATAAAATGGAGCGTGCATTAGCAACACAGAGAGGTTATTTTGGCAAGTTTCAGAAGATCTGGGGACCATTAGCAGATTTCTGTACTGTAATGAATGAAATCATTTTCCCATAATAAAAATCTTATTAAGAAGGGAGGGGGGGGGGGTTTCATTTTATTTAATTTATCTCATAAAATATTTGTCATTATTTTTATTATAATGTTATGTGTATTGGGAGGGGAGGGAAAGGAGGGGTTTAAATTTTAATAATTATTATACATATTAGGTAATACATATATTTCAGTTATTTTTGTTCATAAATACAGAATATATTGTATTTACAGTAGTACATGAAAGGAATTCAAGTGTATGTTTTATGAGATCGTTTTAAATTTCTATGTTACACTTGTGGATGTATGAAAATGAATAAAAAATTTAAAACAAAACCAGTCCTCAATTTCCCTTTCATTGAATCTACCTACAGTTTGCCACCTCTTTCTCTCACCCCTTCCAGAACCTCACTAACTCTATCCTCTTCCCCCAATTCAGCATGTGCCCTTTTTCCTTTATCCCTTTTTCCATCATGTGCTCTCTCTCTCTCCACTCCACTTCCTTCCATAGTCTGCTCCTCTCTCTATCCTCTCCCATCCAGTGTCTGTTTCCCTCTCTCTCCCCCTTCACATTCAGCATCTGCTCCCTCTCTGTACTTTCAGTGTCTGTAACTGTCTCTCACCTAACCACTTCCCTTCAGCGTCTGTTCCCCTCTTCCATCCAGCATCTGCTCCCCTCTCCTCCCCTTCAGCATCTGTCCCCATTTCTTCCCCTCCCCACTTCCATCCAGTGTCTGCTCCTCCCTCTCTCCACTTCCCTTCAGCACCATTTAATCTTTTCCCCTCGTCTGGCCATCTCCCTCCCTTCCCCTCACCTTCGTGGGCACTTTTCAGAGTTTTCTCTTTCTGAGGTGTCTGGACGCAGTAACGTTTACACAAGTCCCGTGTGACTGCCCCAAAACTTCTCCTCTGACACACTTTCCTGTTTCCGTCTGGGTGGCTTGCCTCAGAGCAGTCGCTTAGGACTTGTGAGAATGGTTACCACATCCAGACATCTCAGAAAAAGAAAACTCTGAAAAGTGCCCTCGAAGGTGAGAGGAATGGAGTGAGATGGCTCAACAAGGGGATGGCTTTTTTTTTTTTGCCACCGGCGATCGGGAGTGTCACAACTACTTCAAAAAATTGCGATGCATGGAATCAAGGGTGAAATAATCACATGGATTAAAAACTGGTTGGCGGATAGGAAACAGAGAGTGGGGGTAAATGGACAATACTCGGACTGGAAAAGTGTCACGAGTGGCGTGCCGCAGGATTTGGTGCTTGGACTCGTGCTCTTCAACATATTTATAAGCTACCTGGAAATTGATACGAGTGAGGTGATTAAATTTGCAGATGATACTAAGTTATTCAGAGTAGTGAAGACACAGAAGGATTGCGAAGACCTGCAACGTGACAAACACGTTCGAGAAATGGGCCGCGACATGGCAAATGAGGTTTAACGTGGATAAGGGTAAGGTGATGCATGTCAGTAAGAAAAATCTTATACATGAATGCAGGATGTCCGGTGCAGTACTTGGAGAAACCCCCCAGGAAAGAGTCTTGGGAGTACTGGTCGACAAGTTGATGAATGTGCAGCGGCAGCGAAAAGGGCAAACAGAATGCTGGGAATGATTAAGAAGTGGATCACAAACAGATCGGAGAAGGTTATCATGCCGCTGTACCGGGCCATGGTACGCCCCCACCTAGAATACTGCGTCCAGCACAGGTCGCTATATTTGAAGAAGGTCACGGTACAATTCGAAAAAGTCCAGAGAAGAGCGACTAAAATGGTTAAGGGGCTGGAGGAGTTCTCGTACAGTAAGAGATTAGAGAAACTGGGCCTCTTCTCCCTTAAAAAGAGGAGACCGAGAGAGGACATGATCGAAACATTCAAGATAATGAAGGGAATAGGGAGAACTTAGAGAGGCATTCTCTAAAGTTAAAAGGTTAAAGTTAAAAGATTCCGTAAAGAAGTAAAAGTTAAAGTTAAAAGATTCCGTAAAGAAGTTCTTTTTCACCCAGAGTGCCCTTCCGGAGGCTGTTATAGGGGAAAACACCCTCCAGGGATTCAAGACAAAGTTAGACAAGTTCTGCTGAACCAGAACGTATGCAGGTAAGGCTAGTCTCAGTTACGGCACTGATCTTTGACCTAAGGGCCGCCGCATGAGCGGACTGCTGGGCACGATGGAACACTGGTCTGACTCAGCAGCAGCAATTCTTATGTTCTTATCATGAGGAGGGCTGCTGACTTCACCTCTCCTTGGGGATTTTTGAGTTGCTAAAATAACAGCCATATCATAAGGTGATCTTGTTCCAAAATTCTTGAATTGCAGGGCATTCTCAAAAAGAGAGGTAAAATGTACTATCTGCTCCCCAGCATTTGACAAAATGGAGAGGATACTCCAGATGCCCTATAGAGATGTACCTGTGTCAAATAGGCTCCATGCAACATTCTCAAACAACATTATCTGAAACTGGTATTGGAAACTCAGTATCCCTTTGATTAGGGGTGGGGAACGAAGGCCACAATCCAGTTAGATTCTCTGGATTTCCCCAATGAATATGCATGAGATCTATTTGCATACAATGGAGACAATGCATTCAAATAGATCTCATGCATATTCATTGAGGAAATCCTGAAAACCCGACTGGATTGTGGACTTCGTTCCCCACCTCTGCCCTTGATGATGTTTCAACAATTCTAAAACTCATACTCTAGTATGAAGATTCTTACCATGCAAACCACAGTGATGACATGTCGAGGTCAGAGGAGCAGGTGCAGGTGCTAGCGAGTTGAACAGGCTCAAATCATAACCTGAGAAGAAATACTTTTCAGAAAAGTTTTTCACCTTGCTCTGGCTTGCATGAGGTGGCTTGCTTCCAGAATCATGACTCTGTATTGAAAGTTATTTTAAAAAAATTAAACATTGATAGTAAAATACTATAAAATTCTTCTAATTCAAGTCCAGACTTCTCATGTATCACTCTGGAGAATAAGATCTTCCTGTGAATTCCAGTTAGGAAAGAAGCTACATGATTAACGTGACCATGTATTTTTTTCATCAAAAGGGGACATCTATTAATTGTCAGTCTCGCCCCCAATCCCGCCCTAGTACCGCCCCAATCCAGCCCTAGCCCCGCCTCAACCCTGCCCTAATCCCGCCCCAAATTTCTTCCATTCATTTTTCATGTACACATAATATCTTCTTATTAATTCATAATGGTAACCTTAAAATAAAAAAAACCTACAAAGCACACTATACGCAGAGAAAATGTTAATTATCATTTGGGGTTTTCAAAGATGTCAAGGCAAATGACTTTAAAATATGAAATGTCACCTCAGTAACTATAGAAAAATAGACAAATATAGTGCAAAATATAGACAGCAGATATAAATTCTCAAAACTGACAGGTTAAAATAAAATCATTTTTCCTACCTTTGCTGTCTGGTGATTTCATGAGTCTCTGGTTGTGTTTCCTTCTTACTGTGTATCCTTTCTTTCATTTCTTTCTTTCTTTCTTTCTTTCTGCTCTCAGGCCCAACAATTGTCCCTTTCTATTCCCTCTCTCCTTCCTTCCTATATCCTTAGTGCCCCAGTGCCTCCTTCCCATGTCCATAGTGCCCCCCAGTGCCTCTGTCCTGTGTCCTTAGTGCCCCAGTGCCTCTGTCATGTGTCCCTAGTGCCCCCGTGCCTCCTTCCCATGTCCCTAATGCCCTCAATGCCTCCTTCCCATGTCCATAGTGCCCCCAGTGCCTGTCCTGTGTCCTTAGTGCCCCCAGTGCCTGTCCTGTGTCCTTAGTGCCCCAGTGCCTCCTTCCCTTGTCCACAGTTCCCCCAATGCCTCCTTCCCATGTCCAGAGTGCCCCCAGTGCCTGCCTATGTCCCTAGTGCCCCCAATGCCTCCTTCCTATGTCTTCTCTTGCCTTTGTTCCTCCCCGGAAGCCAGCCTGCCTGCCTACTTCCTTCCCTCTATCTAGTGCCTGATTCAAACCCCCCCCCCACAGATTCAACCCCCCCCCCCAGATTCAAACCCCCTGCCCGCCCGTGTACCGCCACTGTCTGCCTCCCTGCCGCGCCGATTGAAACGCTGGGCCGCCGCCGCTGCTTCTTGGCTTCTTCCCGATGTCAATTTTGACGTTGGAGAGGAAGTTCGGGCCAGTCAGGCAGCGAATGGCTGACCCGAACTTCCTCTCCCATGTCAAAATTGACGTCGGGAAGAAGCTAAGAAGCAGCGGTGGCGGCCCAGCATTTCAATCGGTGTGGCAGGGAGGGAAAGTGATTGGCTGTCCTGGTGTCTCTGCGCACAGCTTCGGGACGCTGTCCCTGAAAACGGGACATTTCGGTTGTCCCGAAGCAGTGGGTCGGGACGGGACGGTCGGTCTGAAAACGGGACTGTCCCGTTGAAAACGGGACGTATGGTCACCTTATACATGATATGATCTATTGTATATCAGGAGCCAGTTCCTCTCTCTGCAGATCACTCACTGCTCTTTACTCTTGCCAGGACATGCCCCTCCCAAGCAGCTACAAATTTAGGAAAGTTAATAGGCAACCAGTATAGGATACAAATTAGTACTACAGGAAAAGACAGGGCAGTTTATTGCTACTTCAGTATTCCGATACAACATAAGTATCCCTTTCCTATCACTACTATGCACTAGTGACCAAAATTCTGGAAACACCTAGCATTTTAGACATTATGCTTTAAAAACAACATGGCTATATCGTATTTTGCACCCTTTGAAGGAGAAATTAGGTTCTTACCTACTAATTTACTTTCTTTTAGCCTCTCCAGACCGGCTTAGGAATTCTTGCAAGCGGATTTTATCTCATCATGACCAGCAGGTGCAGACTGAGACAAAACTTTGGAATAGTACATATCAGGTGACTCCGCCCTAATTACCTCAGTCTGACGAATAGCCAAGCAGAACTACGAACAATAAACAGAAGAAAACAGGACTCCAAACAAGAATAAAAACTAATAAAAAAACAGGAACTCTGTTGGAAAATGCAAAGGAACAAATGCAAATATAATGGTAAAAGGTCCCCACAGCTCGCCAGCTACGCCAGCCGTGCCACAGCCACTGTTCTTAAATCTCCCCAGCACTAGAAAAATACTAGAATCCGCCAAAAAAGCAAAATCTGCATGCAAGAACACGACAATAGACAGGGTGGGGTCCTATGCCGGTCTGGAGAGGCTAAAAGAAAGTAAATTAGCAGGTAAGAACTTAATTTCTGCTTCTTCAGCAATTCTTCAGACCAGCATAGGAATTCTTACAAGCGGGATGTACCAAAGCAGTCCCCATCACAGGCAGGACCCCCAAAGGGCCGACACCAGAACACACTTACCGAACACCGCGTCCCAACGCGCCTGAACGTCCACACTGTAGTGCCCATCAAAGGTATGCAGAGAACATCAGACTGCAACCTTACAAATAGTTACTGGAGGCACCAGCGAAGACTCAGCCCAAGAAGCTGCCTGACCCGAGTAGAATGAGCCTTGAGACATTCCGGAACAGGCTTTTTCTGAAGAAGGTAAGCGGAAGTAATAGTCTCCTTGATCCAGCGCGCAATGGTAGCCTTGGAAGCACCATCCCCCTTATGAGGACTCGTTAGGACAAAAAGATGCTCTGATTTCCTAATTTCCTGCGTCCTCTTCACGTACGTGCAAAAGACCCAGCCAACATCTAGTTTGCGCAACTGTTTCTGCTCCAAAGAACCCTACCGACTAACCAGCACCGGGAGGATCATGGACTATGACATGAAAAGGAAAAACTACCTTTAGCAGAAAGGAAGGATCAGGCCTCAACACATCCCGCTCCCTAGAAAACTCCAAGAAGGGAGACCTACAAGAAAGAGCCTGCAGCTCCGAAACACACCTAGCAGAAGTAATAGCCTTAAGAGTAAGGTCCTTCAATGAGCAGGCCCCCAAAGGCTCAAAAGGGGAGCGCACCAGCCCAGACAGGATCAGATTCAAACCTCAAGAGGGAATAGACGGTCACACGGGAGGCTTGAGCAATTTGGCCACCCGAAAGAAGTGAACGACATCAGGAATGGCAGTCAGACGCTGACCCTGTAATAAGCCACGAAAGGCTAACAAGGCTGCAAGCTGAACCCGGAGAGAAGACCAAGCCAGGCCTCTGTCCAGGCCATCCTGCAAAAACTCTAAGATGTTAGGCAGGGAAGCGCGAAAAGAGACCACTCCACACGCTGTACACCACTCCCCAAATACACACAAACCCACACATAAGCCCGAGAAGTGGAAAGTCTCCAGGACCCCAAGAGAGTGAAGATCACTATCTGAATACCTCTTCTTACCTAGGTGTTCCCTTTCAAGAGCCAAGACGTAAGACAAAAGGGAGCCGGATCAAACATGGGAATGGGGCCCTGAGTAAGATGATCAGGCGAAAGAGGCATAGGAAGAGGATCCGACACCAGATGTCTCACCAGATCCGCATATAAAAAACAAGAAAAAAAACTGCAGACAGAATGTACAAGATGCAAGCTATGTTTATTATGTCAAATATGAATCCGGCTAATATTACCACCCTTTAAACAAATCTAGGGACCCGACACGGTCCGTGTTTCAGTAAACACACCTTCTTCAGGGATCCAGGGTTAGTAAGATATTGAAATAAACCGCAATAAGAATTGATAATAAACATAAACCTGTGTAATTCTGAAAATCAATTGCACACCGACACACTCGGCCAAACTTTGCAAATAGAGCATACCACAGCCGTCTGGGCTAATCCAGATGCACAAGAACCACCAAGCCCGGATGACAAACAATGCGGAGTAGAACTCTGTCCACTAATGACCATGGAGGGAACACATACAACAGCCATGGTTGAACTAGTGCATCGAGACCATCGGCCTGACCGTCTCTTCAACGACTGAAGAAGCAGAGTGTTTTGGCATTGACACCCGTGGCCATCAGGTCCATGAGGGGCTGACCCCAAGACTATACTATCAACTGAAAGGCCACGTGGCTTAGACACAACCCTCCGGGATCTAGCACATGACGACTGAGGAAGTCCGCATGAACATTCTCCACTCCAGATATGTGGGAGGCCGAGATGTCCTGAAGATCTGACTCTGCCCAGACCATGAGCAAAACTGCCTCCTGCACCAACTGAGTGCTCTTGGTGCCCCCTGACGATTGACATAGGCCACCACCGTGCATTATCCGACAGAACCCAGACCGATTTGCCTGTCAAGTAGGAGTGGAAGGCTAACAGCGCCCAATGGATGGCTCTGGCCTCCAGAAAATTGATCAACCAAGATGTCTCCTCCGTGGACCAGGTGCCATGAGCTGAGTGACTTAGACACTGAGCTCCCCAACTGAGAAGACTGGCATCTGTGAGAAGCACCGCCCACTGTGGCTGATCCAAACTCGTCCCTTGAACAAGATGGGAGGTTTGAAGCCACTAAAGAAGACTGCAGCGAGCCAAGCTTCAGAGGATCAGGGTGATCCAGACTGAATCTCTGGGGCGACCACCTCCGAAGTAGAGAATACTGAAGAGGACGCATGTGGGGCTGAGCCAACCTTACCATGTCGAGGGAAGCCGCCACTGACCCCAAGACTTGGAGGAAATCCTGCACTCGAGGACACTGGGATGCCGTAAGTAGAATATATGCTAGCCTCTGTCAACGATGAACTTCACCCTCACCTACTGGGCATCCTGCTTCTATATCGCCCACCTACCCCTTGGAACAATTCCTCCGAACTCGTCCTCAAAACTATAACAAACGCCTTCCTCAAGTTTCAAAGATTACTGATCATTGGGGACATCAATCTCCACCTAGACGACACCACCAGCAAGGATACGACTGAATTTATTAGCTTCCTCACTTCCCTGGGCCTCTCCCCCCTGCATCATCCCCAACCCACGAAAAGGGGCACACACTAGACCTCATTAGCTTCCTCGATCTCACTTCTCACAAAACATCAGTTGACGACACTCGCTGGGAACATGTCTCCTGGTCTGACCACTTCTTAGGTGCTTTCTGTCTCCCCATCTTCATGTCGCATCTTGGGGCTCCACCCCGCATCTCCTACCCCATTACCTTCCGAAAAAAAATTACAAGTGATCTGTTCTGGTCTAAATTTCTCAACCTATCCTCCTCTGCTCCTAAGCCTGCAGACTCAGATACTAACTGGCATAACTGGGTCACTCTCTCCGAATCTACCTACTACTCTCTCTCTACTAAATCCATCTCCTACCCCCACAAGGCCCCTTGGTACCTCCCATACCACAGAGAACTAAAACAAAAATGTCGAGCTCTGAACACATTTGGAAAAAATCTAAATGTCCCATAGACAGACAGTACTGGAGAGTCAATATTAAGCTGTACAATACAGCGCTAAAAAAGCAAGGAAGAACTTCTACGGTGACAAAATCTCCAGATCCAACAATCAGAGTAGTACTCTATTCAACATCTGGCGCTCCATAACCTCCAAAAGAGACCCCACCCTACTCCTCTCTTCTCCCTCAGCCGACGCTCTAGCAAAATTCTTTAACGATAAGGTCTCTACCTTGAGATGCTCCTTCCCTCCCTCGGTCTCCTACAATTCCCTGGTGCCCACCGACTCCATTCCCACCCTAACGGTCTCCAACCCTATCCCAGCTGATAGATCCTGGACTACCTTTGAGCACGTATCAGAATCTCTGGTCCTCAAACTCTGCGTCAAATTGAAATCCTGTAACTGTTCCTTGGACCCATTCCCCTCCTATCTATACGAGAATATTCCCGCACAGGCCATCTCTTCTATCACCAACCTCATAAATTCCGCCCTTCATTCGGGCCTTTTCTCCCCAGAAATGGGTCATATTGCCTTGACCTCACTATTGAAAAAATCTGACCTTGACCCCTCCATACCATCCAGCTATCGCCCAATTGCAAATATCCCTCTCCTAACCAAGATGCTAGAGTCCATCATTTCTACCCAACTCTCTTCATACTTAGAGAGATTCTCTATTCTCCTACCCTATCAATATGGCTTTCGTCCCAACTTCAGCACTGAATCCCTACTGTCCTCCCTGATCTCAAAGGTTCATCAGCTTCACTCTCGAAACAAGTTCGCCGTCCTCCTACAATTCGACCTTTCCGCTGCTTTCGACGTTGTCCACCATGATATTCTTGTTTACCAACTCTCTGAGATAGGCATTAACTCCACAGTCCTAGACTGGTTCTCAAAATTCCTCTGCTCTCGTTCTTATACTGTCAACATGAATGGCACCTCATCCTCCCCCTGGAAACTGAATTGTGGAGTCCCGCAAGGCTCTCCCCTATCTCCTATCCTTTTCAACATCTACATGTCCTCCCTCAAACTCCTTCATCTATCCCCCCTTGAAACAATTTACACTTATGCTGATGACATCCTCGTCCTTCTCGAGACCGATTTGAACCTCACCAACCTGTCTAAAAACATATCCTCTTGTATAATGAACCTACAATCCTGGGCCCACACTGTGCAAATGAAACTAAATGAATCCAAAACAAGACTTCTTTGGCTCGGCCCAAAACTAGACCAACTACCCACCTCCATCCCACTACCCTCTGGCTCCACTCTGCAGCTTGAGTTCTCCAGCAATGTTCTGGGCGTCATCATTGATTCCACATTGTCCTTCAACGACCACCTCCAATCCTTGGTAAAAAAAAAATGCTTTTTCAGTCTTCATATGCTGAGGAAAGTTAGATCCTGCTTCCATCAAAACCATTTTACCCTCCTTATCCAATCCATCATCCTTTCCAGATTAGACTACTGCAACTCTATCTACTTAAGCCTAACTAAGAAAAACCTTCATAGACTTCAGCAGATTCAGAATGCCGCAGTCAAGCTCATCTTCGCTAAAAGTAAATTTGATCATGTCTCTCCGCTCCTGTCCAAACTTCACTGGCTTCCGATAATCGCCAGGGTCCACTTTAAATGCGCCTGTCTAGCTTTCAAGATCCTACACGGTATCATCCCTCCCTTTATCCCTCTTTCTTGGAATTCTTCAAACCCTAATAGCACCAGACCCTCCCTCAAATTAAAACTATCCTTCCCCTCGCTAAAAGGCATTTCCCATACAGGAAAGCTAGGGACCTCCCTCCCCTTCAAAATCACTGAGCTCTGGAACAACCTTACCTCCCCTCTTCGGAACTTGAGCTTTCTCCAAGTTTTCTGCAAACATCTGAAAACCTGGCTCTTCTCAAAAATGTAAGTCTCTCTCCAACTTTGGTATCCCAAGTCCTCAAAAACTCTTCTTATCTGGCATCCCAAATCCTCTAAATATTCTTCATGCTTCGACCCCTAACCCGTTAATATAGTTCCTTCCTATTTCATCTCCTGTAAACCGTGCCGAGCTCTACAAACGTGGAGAAGATGCGGTATACAAACCTAAGGATTAGATTAGATTAGATTAGGTGAATCTGAGATTGCAATTTGCTTACCCGGGCCTCTGGGAGAAAGACCTTTCCCAAGGAGGTGTCTAACAGAACCCCAAGATACTCCAGGCATTGCAAGGGGGCCAACCGGCTCTTGGCAAGGTTGACAACCCATCCCAGCGACTGCAGGAACTTCACCACCCAAGTCATGACCCGGATGCTCTCCTGGAATAACTTTGCGCAAATCAACTAGTTGTCCAGGTAGGGATGCACCAGAATGCCCTCTGTCCACAAGGCCGCTGCGACGACCACCATAACCTTGGTGAACATCCGTGGAGCCGTGGCCAGACCAAAAGGAAGCGCACAGAAATAATAGTGCTGACCCAAGATCGCAAAACAAAGGAAGCGCTGATGCAAGGCCCAAATTGGAACATGCAAGTAGGCCTCAGTCAGGTGAAGAGAGGTTAGAAACTCCTTGTCAGTCGACTTGGAAGAAGTGGGCCTTTCGTCAGACCCTGCAGCGGCTGATCAATCTCACAGCGGTAGCTCCAGTGCCTCCTCAGGGAGTGTCGTACTGGCAGGTATTTCATTTACTTTGTGGAGCCCAAGAAAGAGGGGTTTTTTCGGCCCATCCTAGATCTGAAAGGTGTCAACAGGGTGCTCCGGGTTCTGTCTTTTCGTATGGAGACCCTGAGATTGGTCATTCTGGCAGTTTAGCCGGGGGAATTCCCAACTTCTCTCGATCTGACAGAGGCCTACACTGTATGTTCACTTACCGATCTTGGGAAAGCACCATCAGTTTTGTGCGCTTCCTTTGGGTCTGGCCACGGCTCAGCAGACATGCACCAAAATTATGGTGGTAGTGGCGGCGGCCTTACACAAGGGGGAGATTCTGGTTCATCCCTATCTAGACGTCTGGTTGATCCCTATCTAGACGTCTGGTTGATTCAAGTGAAGTCCTTTCAGGAAACCTGCCGGGTTACGGCTCAAATTGTGGAGTTCCTGCAGTCGCTGTTCAAAAGCCGGTTGACTTCGTCTCAGCGCCTGGAGTACCTCGGAGTTCTTTTTGACACCTGTCTGGGGAAGTTCTTTCTTCCAGAGGCCCATGTGGACAAGCTGCAGTCGCAGATTCGCCTTCTGATGGCGTCCTGGTGTCCTTTGGCGCAGGACTTTTTCCAGATCTTTGGGTCAATGGGGCCCTCACTGGACATGGTTCAGTGGGCCTGGGTTCACATGCCGCCGTTTCAGTATGCTCTTCTTCAGCGGTGGTCGCCTTAGATGCACAATCTGGACTCAGGGCTTGGTTCATCGCAGCCTCCATTGGTGGCTACACAGTCTTCCAATGTGGTACAGGGAGTGAGTCTGGATCAGCCTCAGTGGACAGTACTTGTCATGGACACCAGTCTCCTCAGTTGGGGAGCTCAATATCTCAGTTGCTTGGCTCAGGGCAGCTGGTCTCCGGAGGAGGCATCTCGGTTGATCAATGTTCTGGAGACCAGAGCCATCTGGTCGGCATTGCTAGCGTTCCAGACGTTACTGATGGGCAAGTCTGTTCAGGTTCTTGCGGATAATGCCATGGTTGTGGCTTACGTCAATCATCAGGGGGGGAACCAGGAGTCGTCTGGTGGCGCAGTAAGCTGCTCTGCTCATGGCTTGGGCAAAGGCTCACTTATTGGACCTCTCAGCTTCTCACATTGTGGGAGCAGAGAATGTCCAGGCGAACTTCCTCAGTCGTCACGTGCTGGATCCCAGCGAATATCTCCGTCCCACAGCATTCGTGTTAATTGTGCAGGCTTGGGGCCAGCCAGTCATGCACCTGATGGCCACGAGTGTCAAAATCAAAGCACCATGGTTCTTCAGTCGGCGCAGAGATCTTCAGGCCAAGGGGCTGGATGCTCTGGTGCAGCCTTGGCCTCATATACATGTTTCCCCATGGCCAATGGTGGTCAGAGTCCTTTGCATTGTTTGGTGCTTTGGCCACATAATCCTGGTGGCTCCAGACTAGCCCAGGCACCCATGGTATACAGATCTGGTTCATCTTCTCATGGCAGATCCTCTTCCGCTGCCCCTGAAGGATAAGGTGATTGAAGGGTATAGGTTCAGGTATTAAATGAATAGAGGATGAAAGACTTAGGTAAGGTCCAATGACAGGTCACAGACCTGGGGGGCTACCGCGGGTGCGGACTGCTGGACACGATGGACCCCCTAGTCTGACCCGGCAGAGGCAATGCTTATAACCTTCTGACACGGTCCCATTCCAATGTTCGATCTGGGTCCCTTTTGTCTTACGCCTTAGTTCTTGAAAGGGAACGTCTAAGTAAGTAGGGTTATTCTGGTAAGGTAATCGCCACTCTCTTGGGTTCCCAAAAACTTTCCACCTCTCGGGCTTATGCGAGTGTTTAGCGTATTTTTGAGTGGTGGTATTCTGCCCGAGGTGTGGTTCCCCTTCGCACTTCTTTGCCTCACATTTTGGAGTTCTTGCAGGATGGCCTGGACAGATGCCCTGCCCAGTCCTTCCTTCAGGTTCAGCTGGCGGATTTGTCTTTATTTCGCGGTTTGTTGCATGATAAGCGTTTGACCTCTTCACCGGATTTGATTCGTTTCTTGAGGGCAGTCAAATTGCTTCGGCAACAGGTGCCGCCTTTGGTTTGTGACCAGTCAGACATGTGCCTGACATGTCCCCAGCTAGAAATTCCAGTTGAGGCAGAAATAGGGCTAGGAAAGTTGTTCCCAAGCCCCGCAGAGCCCAGCAGCCTAGGTTCCAGGAGTACACTAGGGAGGAATCTGCTGAGGATGAGGTCCTATCTGATTATTCAGAAGCTGAGGACATGGTAACTCAGCCGAGCTCTGTAAGAAAACCCTGCAGTTACCACAACATCCACAGGGGGAGCCCAAGAGAGCCTCAGAACAGCACAGGCACACAGAGCAGGGTGTGGCTTTCCCCCTGAAAAGCCAGCTGCTTTCCCTTCAGAATCAGAGGTCAAGGAAGGGAAAGGGTCCTCTCTGCAGCCAGCCAGACCGGAGCAACTTAATAACCTAGAACCCATGGAAGTGGATAATTTAGCTCCATGCCAAGAAGCTGAGGCCATACTTCAAGTGGAAGAAATGGAGGTTTGTGAACAGGTATTTCCAGGACCTGAACAATGGAAATTGGTATTGCCTGCAAGGCCACTAACTGAAAAACTATGTTTGTTTTGTGGGAAGTTTCCAAAGCTATCTACTGCTCTGCACTGAACTGGTTTTTTTTTTAATGCTATCTTGGATTTTTGTGTGGACAATTAATAGGACTTGTGTTACAGCCTGTGGCCTAGTATAAAAGAGGGTTTTTTTCCCCCTTTTTGCTACCTGGGACCACATCACTACTGTGGCCCAATACAAGGCCCCAGGCGGGGGCAGGGCTCTTTAGCTGCAATGTTATAAAGGACTGTTGCTGGTGCTTTCACAGTTTGTTCTACTGGAGAAATGTTTTTTGTTTTTTTTAACTGCATTGCTTTTGGTTTGAATGCAGTAACATACAGGGATTGAGAACTGTTCTAAAGTGAGTAGAAGTTTGTCAAGACCTCAGGTGGGAATATTTGATTAGTGGTATGAAGACAAACATGGCAATTCTCCTGCCCCAGCTCAGGAGCAGAGCTGAGGGCCTCCTGAACATTTACTTTCTGCTTTGGTGTTTTGTGGAAGTGATGCACTGTGATAGTGGGACTTAACTCTCTTTTGAGAAAGGTCCCGTTTTAGGGCCAGAACAAAGCTTAGGCCCGGGTGAGGCCTAGCTTTAGAAAAATGTGCTGCACTTGTTATAGTACAGGGACTGTGTATATCCTAATTTGCTGACCAGGATTTTTGCTTTGAGTTTTTCCTTTTTGTTTTTTGTTTGTCATTCTGAATTTTGTTTTGGTGGAATAAAAAACACTGGATAGGATTTGACTAATTATCTGGTTTACTCTTGACTGTTTCATCTGATATTTTGCCTGTGGGGACTGTCTCCTTAAAGAGCAGCATGCCAGCGCAGTTTTCGGTGGTCCACTTGGGTTGCTATCAGCCTAGTCCAGGGACAAGTGGCCACAAGTTCCAACCTGGGATCTCAATCTGATGCTGTCTATGCTCTTGGGCCCTCCTTTTGAACCTCTGGGCTCCTGCACGTTGAAAGGACCTTACTCTTAAGGAAGTCTTCTTGGTGACCATTACTTCTGCGAGATGCGTTTCCGAGCTGTAGGCTCTCTTGCAGGCCCTCCCTTCCTGCAGTTTTCTAGGGAGCACATCATGCTGCAGCCAGTTCCTTCTTTTCTACCGAAGTTGATTTGCCTTTGCAGGTCAACCAGTCCCTGGTCCTCCCGGTCTTGGGTAGTCAGAAGAGCACTTTGGAGCAGAGACAGTTGTGCAAATTGGATGTTTGTGGAGTCCTTCACACTGTTCCGCAGACCCAAACGATCCGGATGTTGGATTGTCTTTTTGTCCTCCTCACGGGTCCTCATAGAGGAGAAGATGCTTCCAAGGCTACCACTGCACGCTGGATCAAGGAGACTATATAACTTCAGCAGTCTTCTGAATATATCCAGCAGCACTTTTTTTTTTTTTTCAAAAAGCTAAGGATAGTAAACTAAACTAAAATTAAGTTTGTATACCACATCATCTCCATAAAGATAGAGCTCGGCACGGTTTACAGGTAATTCAATAAATGAGGGAAGGGCATAATAAGAAATTAGAGGTTATGAAGAGGATAACTAGCTTTACATTTTAAATAGATAGCTTTATGTTTTGGAGAAAAGCCAGGTTTTCAGATGCTTTCGGAATAATTGGAATAAGCCTAGGTTCCGCAGCGGGGCAGAGAGATTATTCCAAAGTTCAGTGAATATGAAGAAAAGGGATTTCCCTAATTTACCTGCATACATGACATCTTTTAACGAGGGGAAAGATAGTGCGAGTACGTGGGCGGATCTGGTAGTGTCAGGTCTCGAAGAATTCCAGGAAAGTGGGATTAGGGGAGGAAGAATGATATGTAGGATCTTGAAAATTAGGCAGGTACATTTAAAATGAATCCTAGAAATCACCGGAAGCTAGTGAAGTTTTGAAAGAAGCAGGGAAACATGATCGAATTTGTTTTTTGCGAAGATCAACCTAGCCGCACTGTTCTGGATCCGCTGAAGTCTTTGAAGATTTTTCTATAGTACCATAAGAACATAAGAATTGCCACTGCTGGATCAAATCAATGGTCCATCATGCCCAGCAGTCTGCTCATGCGATGGCCCTTAGGTCAAAGACCAGTGCCCTGAGACTAGCCTTACCTGCATAAGAACATAAGAGTTGCCGCTGCTGGACCAGTGGTCAATCCTGCCCAGCAGTCCGCTAACGCGGCAGCCGCCAAGTCAAAGACCAGTGCTCTAAATGAGTCCAGCCTCACCTGCGTAAGTCCCAGTTTAACAGGAACTTGTCCAGCTTAGTCTTGAAACCCTGGAGGGTGTTTTCCCCTACAACAGTCTCCAGAAAAGCTCTCCACCACTCTCGGGTGAAGAACTTCCTTACGTTTGTACAGAATCTATCCCCTTTCAACTTTAGAGAGTTCCCTCTCGTTCTCCCTATCTTGGAGAGTGTGAACAGTCTGTCTTTATCTACTAAGTCTATTCCCTTCAGTATTTTGAATGTTTTGATCATGTCTCATCTCAGTCTTCTCTTTTCAAGGGAGAAGAGGCCCAGTTTCTCCAATCTCTCACAACTCCTCCAGCCCCTTAACCATTTTAGTCGCTCTTCTCTGGACCCTTTCAAGTAGTACCGTGTCCTTCTTCATGTACGGCGACCAGTGCTGGACGCAGTACTCCACGTGAGGGGGCACCATTGCCCGGTACAGCAGCATGATAACCTTCTCTGATCTGTTCATGATCCCCTTCATTATCATTCCTAGCATTTTGTTCGCCCTTTTTGCCGCCACCACACATTGTGCAGACGGCTTCATCAACTTGTCGATCAGAAATCCCAAGTCTCTTTCCTGGAAGGTCTCTCCAAGTACCGCTCCAGACATCCTGTATTCATGCATGAGATTTTTGTTACCGACATGCATCACTTTGCACTTATCCACGTTGAACCTCATTTGTCATGTCGATGCCCATTTCTCGAGCTTGATTATGTCACTTTGTAGATTTTTGCAATTCTCCTGTATCTTCACTACTCTGAATAACTTAGTATCGTCTGCAAATTTAATCATAAGAACATAAGCATCGCCTCTGCCGAGTCAGACCACAGGTCCATCGTGCCCAGCAGTCCGCTCCCGCAGCAGCCCCCCAGGTCAATGACCTGTAAGTTATCTATTATTTAAGACATTTTGCCTATATAGTATCCCTCTAATTATATCCTTCAATCCCCTTTTCCTTTAAGAACTCGTCCAATCCCATTTTGAAACCCAAAATCGTACTCTGCTCTACCACCTCTTCTGGAAGAGAGTTCCAGGTGTCCACCACCCTCTGAGTGAAGAAGAACTTCCTAGCATTTGTTCTGAATCTGTCTCCCTTCAATTTTTTTGAGTGCCCTCTAGTTTTTGTTGCCCCCGCCAGTCTGAAGAATCTGTCCCTCTCTACCTTCTCTATACCCTTCATAATCTTGTAAGTTTCTATCATATCCCCTCTAAGTCTCCGCTTTTCCAGGGAAAAGAGCCCCAGCTGCTCCAGCCTCTCAGCATATGGAAGGTTCTCCATGCCCTTTATCATTTTTGTTGCTCTTCTCTGGACCCTCTCGAGTATCACCATATCCTTCTTAAGGTACGGCGACCAGTATTGAACACAGTACTCCAGATGCGGTCGCACCATTGCCCTATACAGCGGGAGGATAACCTCCTTGGTTCTGGTAGTGATACCTTTTTTGATAATGCCCAACATTCTGTTCGCCTTTTTTGAGGCTGCTGCGCATTGTGCCGCTGGTTTCATTGTTTTATCCATCAAAACCCCCAAGTCTTTTTCTAGGTTGCCTTCACCCAATATCATCCCCCCCATTGTGTAGTTGTACATCGGGTTTCCTTTACCTATGTGCATGACTTTACATTTCTCTACATTGAAGCTCATCTGCCATTTATTTGCCCACTCACTCAGTTTGTTCAGGTCCCTTTGAAGTTCTTTACATTCCTCAACAGATCTAACCATACCGGAAAGTTTTGTGTCATCTGCAAATTTTATAACTTCGCACTTCGTCCCTGTTTCCAGGTCATTAATGAATATATTGAACAGCAGTGGTCCCAGCACTGACCCTTGCGGGACGCCACTCGTGACTCCTTTCCAGTCAGAATAGTGTCCCTTTACTCCTACCCTGTTTCCTGTTCGCCAGCCAGTTTCTGATTCATCTGTGTATGTCTCCTTCTACCCCGTGGTTCCAGTTTCCTTAATAGGCGCTCGTGAGGTACCTTGTCGAAGGCTTTCTGGAAGTCCAGGTATACTATGTCTATGGGGTCACCTTTGTCCAATTGTTCACGTATCCCCTCAAAGAAGTGCAGTAGGTTCATTTGGCATGATCTTCCATTACAGAAACCATGCTGGCTTGCTCTCATCAGCTTATTTCTTTCTATATGCTCATTGATACTGTTCTTGATTAGTGATTCGGCCATCTTCCCCGGAACTGAGGTTAAGCTGACCGGTCTATAATTCCCTGGGTCACTTCTGGATCCTTTCTTGAAGATAGGTATAGCATTCGCTATCCTCCAGTTTTCCGGGATTACCCCTGTTTTCAAGGATAGGTTGCAAATCTGTTGTAGTAACTCCGCTATTTCGTCTCTAAGCTCCTTTAGTATTCTCGGGTGGATTCCATCTGGGCCCGGAGATTTGTCAGTTTTTAGCCTATCTGTTTGAGTACGTCTTCGAGACTTACCTCCATGCACGATAATTTTTCCTCTTGATCCCCCTTGAAGAATTTTTCCGGTTCTGGCACGTTGGATGTGTCCTCTTTTGTGAAGACCGACGAGAAGAACGTATTTAATCTGTCAGCCACCTCCTTTTCCTTCACTATCACTCCCTTCCTGTCTCCCTCATCCAGGGATCCCACTTCTCCCTTGCTGGTTGTTTTCCTTTCACATATCGAAAGAATGGTTTAAAATTCCGTGCCTCCTTCGCAAGTCTCTTTTCATACTCTTTCTTTGCTGTTCGGACCACGCGGTAACATTCTTTTTGATGCTTCCTATGCTCTTTCCAATTTTCCTCAGTTTTATCCTTTTTCCACGTCCTGAAAGATTTTTTCTTGTCTCCTATCACCTTTTTAACTTCATTGGTTAACCATGCTGGGTCTTTTGCTCGATTCTTTCTGCACCCTTTTCTAAATCTGGGTATATACCGGTTTTGCGCGTCGTTTACCGTGTCCTTGAATAAGGTCCAGGCTTGCTCCACCGTCTGTGCCTTTCTGGAACAGTCCCTGAGTTTTCTCTTTACCATTTGTCTCATGGCATCCTAGTTTCCTTTCCTGAAATTGGTTCTCTTCCCCTATGTCATACCTATTTCCACTTTGAATTGGATCATGTTGTGATCGCTGTTTCCTAATGGTCCCACTACTTCCACTTCTTGGGCAGGTCCTCTCAGCCCGTTGAGGATTAAATCCAGAATAGCTGTCCCTCTCGTTGGTTCCTTGACAAGCTGTTCCAAGTAGCAGTCCCTTACAACATCTAGGAACTCCGATTCCTTTGAACACTTTGAAACTCCATGGCTCCAGCCTATCCCAGGATAGTTGAAATCTCCCATAACTATGGTGTTTGCGTTTTTACATTCTCGCCTCAACTCGGCTCTCAGTTCTTCATCCTTTGCTTCTGTTTGCCCAGGTGGGCGGTAATACAGTCCCATCTTTATCTAGGTTCCCCTTCTTCCTGATATTTTAACCCATATTGATTCCAATTAGTCATTTGTCGTTGCTGCGTCCACTCCGGACGATTGAATGCTGTCCCTTACATAGAGTGCTACTCCTCCTCCTTTATGATGTGTCCTGTCTCTTCGGTAGAGCTTGTACCCAGGCAGTACTGTGTCCCATTTGTTTTCATCGTTCCACCATGTTTCCATGATTGCTATTATGTCTAGGTTCTCAACTTTGGCCATGATTTCTAGTTCCCCATTTTGTTCTTCAGGCTTCTTGCGTTAGTGTACATGCAATTTAAATCTCAATATTTTTGTTTTCTTATTTTCCCTTGCGATTCATTATTCTTTCCGTCCCCTTCTCATTCTACAGACTTTTGTTTATTGTCTCTCCTGTCTTCCCCTTGTGGTACGTGGTACTTTTCCTCTTTATGTTCATTCCCTTTCTCTTGTTCCTTTTTGTCTTCCCCATGTAGTAGACTCCTCCTATCCCCCTCTTGATTCGTCTGGCTAAGTTGGTTTTTCGTTGCCTGTTTGGTGTCTTCCCAGAACTTCCCCCACTCAGTATCCTTTCGGGATACTGTCTTCCGAATCATCAACACCTCTCAGTTTAAAGCCTGCTCTAATCCTTTCCTGACATTGTTTGCTAGTAGTCTAGTTCCCGCCGTGCTCAGGTGTAGTCCATCTCTCCTGAAGGGCTTGTTCTTGCCCCAGAACGTTGTCTAGTTCCTCACTAAGTGAAAACACTCTTCTTCACACCATCTCCTCATCCACGCATTAATTGATTGTAGATCTGTCTGTCTCTTCACATCAGTCCTTGGTACTGGTAGGATCTCTGAGAACGCTATCCTCTAAGTCCTCATCTTCAGCTTCCTTCCCAAAATCTTGAACTGCTCGGTGAGTGCCTTCCTGCTGTAGTCTCTTCTGGCGACATCATTTGTCCCGACATGGACTATCACTGCTGTCTCTGCTCCTTCCAGGATCGTTTCAATTCTGTCGATGATGTCCTTGGTTCTTGCTCCTGGGAGGCAGGTCACCAGCCAATCCTCTCTCCCTCCTGTTATGTGGCTGTCTACCTGCCTTAGGATCGAGTCTCCCACCAGGATTGCAGATTTCCCTTTTTTCAGTCTCCGTTGTGGTTGCAGATCAGTGTCCTTGGTAGTTCTTGTTTCTTCTTCCTCAAGGTGCTGGTAGGATCTTGCCTCTTCCTCCTGCGAGTTTCCTCCCTGGGATCCTACTGCCTCGGTGTCAGATGGTTCATGTCCTCCGTTCAGTGAATCCTCCCTGTGCTGCTCGTGTTCTTGCTCTTTCATTCTTCTGTAGGCGTCCTCGAACTTCTCAAGTTCCCTGACTTGTTCCTCAATGTGCCTCTCTCTCATAGGGTAGTCGTCTAGCTGGAATGGGTTTTCTAAGATGTAGAGTCCCTCCAGTTCCCGGATCCTGTGCTTCAGACTGACTTCACTCTTCAAGCTCTTCAGTTCCTGACATCGTCCGCACACATACGACTGTCTCCCCGAGGGGAAGTAGTCGTACATGTGGCAGTCCGTGCAGTACACTGGGAAGCTCAACCTCTGGGCTCCTGCAGCTTCCATACTTGTCCACCTTCTAGAAGTCCCATAACTATTAAAGGCTCTACCTTGCAATCGACCAATAGCATCAAGATTTTTGGGGTTACTTTTGACTGCAAACTCACTTTCCATGAACATATCAGTAATATTGTTAGATCTACCTTCTTTAGATTATGTCAAATTCGGTCAATTGCTAAATTCTTATATTCCAAATCATTGAATATACTAGTTCATTCGCTGGTGATCTCAAAACTGGATTATTGCAACGCATTGATCAAAGGAATTACTTTAAAAGAAATCCGCTGCCTGCAGATTGTTCAAAACGCCTCAATCAAACTTATAAGGAATGCTAAAAAATTTGATCATGTGACTGCTTTACTTAAGGAAGCGCATTGGCTTCCGGTTGCTCACCATATAACTTATAAACTATGTTTATTGACTTTCAAATCTCTTCTTTATAAAGCACCTGCTTTTATTCATAGATTATTGATTCCCTTAGATCTCTTCCCTTAGATCTCTCAGATCCACTGAACAGCATCTCCTGACCATCCCCTCACTAAAAACTATTAATACACGGCGCCAAACTATTTTTTCCGTTACTGCCCCCCCAAATATGGAATCTACTCCAAATTCACTTGCGAGAAGAACTGAATTTGGAAAGATTTAAGAGCAATCTAAAATGCTTTCTTTTTAAAGATGCATTTGACAACTAATAAAACTATATTTGGTTCGTTAACCAGACATTAGGTTTATATCAGTGCTTTGATTGAGCCCTGGTTTCTAAATTCTCTGATGCATATTGCTATTCCCTTCCCTAACGTTTTTCCCTTATATATTTTCTTTACTATTTTAAATTGTATTTCTGCACCTACCCATTCCTTCTGTATCAATTCATTTTGTCCTGTCAGTCATATTTATATAATTTGTTTCCCTTTGATTATTGTAACTCAATATTTTTATTTTTTGTACATCGCTTAGAAGGCGATATAAGCGATTAATCAAATACATATTAAACTTGGAAACTGTACCTTTTGCGCTCACTCCTGTTCCTGGCTCTTCCTTGTCTCCTGCTTTCTTCCGCTTGTGCGTTGTCCTCCTCCTCTTAGCCTTCTGTGCCTGCCAGAACCTTTTGCTTGAGTTTGCCTTTTCTTAATCCTCTACTGTTGCCGTTCTGCTTATGTGAGCTCTCTCTGCTTGTGTATGTTCTCTTTTCGCTTGTGTGTGCTCTCTCTGCCACTGCCCTTTATGCTGAGGTTCATGTATGTTACCTCTTGGGCCTGCTTCCTAGGCCTACCCTTTTCCTGTCTTCTGTTCCTGCTGCTTTTCTTCTAAACTAAACTAAACCTTAAGTTTATATACCGCATCATCTCCACGGATGTTGTGGAGCTCGGCACGGTTTACAAGAACTTAGAATATAGGAAGAAAAGGAGAAAAAAAAAAAAAAAAGGTTTACATGAACTTATATATAGAAGAGAAGAGTAAGGGGGGATAGAATTACATTTTAGTGAAAAGCCAGGTTTTCAGTTGCTTGCGGAATAATTGGAGGGAGCCCAGGTTCCGCAGTGGGGTAGTAAGGACGTTCCAAAGACCTGTGATTCTGAAGAGAAGGGATTTTCCCAGTTTGTCTGCATAGCGAATACCGTGTAGAGAGGGGAAGGATAATTTATACCTTTGGGTTGGTCTGGTAGAGTCAGGACTCGAGGAGTTATAAGATAGTGGGATTAAGGGAGGAAGGATGCCGTGAATGATTTTAAAAGTCAGGCAGGAGCATTTGAAATGGATTCTGGAAATCACTGGGAGCCAGTGAAGTTTGGCTAGGAGTGGGAAAACATAGTCAGACTTGCGTTTTGCAAAGATCAACTTGGCTGCAGTATTCTGGATTAGCTGGAGTCTTTGAAGACTTTTTTTTGATAGGCTTAAGTAGATGGCATTGCAGTATCTAATTTGGAGAGGATGATGGATTGGTCAAGAACGGCGAAATGTTGTTGGCGAAAATAGGATCTTACTTTCCTCAGCATGTGGAGGCTGAAAAAGCATGATTTAGCCAAGGAGTTGAGGTGGTCATTGAGGGAGAGAGAAGAATCGATAATGATGCCAAGGACCTTGCTTGAGAACTCAAGCTGCAGTGCAGCGCCTGAGGGTAATGCAAAGAGGGTGGGGGCAGGTGTTCTAATTTTGGGCCGAGCCAAAGTAATTTAGTTTTTGATTCATTCAATTTCATCTGTACCGAGAAGGACCATGAATGGAGTCTCATTATGGCAAGCTGTAATGTTTTCGTGAAGATTGGTGAGGTTCTGGTCTGTCTCAAGGAGGACAAGGATGTCATCAGCATATGTGTAGATTGTTTCAAGGGGGGATAATTGGAGGAGTTTCAGGGAGGACATATAGATGTTAAAGAGAATAGGGGATAGGGGTGATCCCTGAGGGACACCGTTAGATGGTGTCCAAGGAACGGACATGGTGCCATTTGTGTTGACAGTGTAGGAGCGAGAGCGTAGGAAGTTTGAGAACCACTTTAGGATGGTGGATTCAATTCCTATCTCGGAAAGTTGATAAAGTAGTATGTCGTGGTGGACAACATCAAAAGCTGAAGAGAGATTGAAATGTAATAGGACAGCGAATTTGTTACGAGAATGTAGTTGTTGCATCTTAGAAATTAAGGAAACTAGGAGGGATTCGGTGCTGAAGCTGGGTCTGAAGCCATATTGGTAGGGATGGAGGATGGAGAATCTCTCTAGGTAAGAAGAGAGCTGGGTGGTGACTATGGCCTCTAGCAGTTTAGTTAGGAGAGGGATATTTGCTATGGGGCGGTAGTTAGATGGTAAGGAAGGGTCGAGATCGGCTTTTTTCAGAAGAGGGGACAAGGCAATGTGTCCCATTTCTGTGGAGAACAGGCCCGATAGTAAAGCAGAATTTATAAGCCTGGTAAGGGAGGAGATGGCCTGCGTGGGAATGTTTTCATAAAGGTAGGAAGGGAAAGGATCCAGGATGCAATTGCAGGATTTCAGTTTGAGACAGAGTTTAGAGATCTGGGATTCGGATACAAGTTCAAAGGCAGTCCAGGATCTATCAGCAGGGATAGGGTTGGAGTCGTTGGGAGGCAGAGAATTGTAAGAGACTGCTGGGGGGAAAGAACTCCGTAAGGTAGTAATCTTTTCATTGAAAGATTTAGCTAGGTCGTTTGCATGTGGGGGGTGGAAAGGGGAAAGGTGGAGTCGTTTTTTGAGGTTAGGTTGCGTCAGATGTTGAACAGTGTACTATTTTGGGTTTTTGATCTGGTGATTTTATCTCCATAGAAATTCTTCCTTGCTTTTTTTAGAACTGTGTTATAGAACTTGATGTTGTCTCTCCAGGATTGTCTGTCTGAAGGGGATTTTGATTTTTTCCATTTACGTTCCAGGGCTCGACATTTCTGCTTTAATTCCCTGTGGTATGGAAGATACCAGGGAGCCTTGCGGGAGTGGGAGATAGGTTTAGTAGACAAAGGGGCAAGAGCACGGTAGGTAGTCCCGGAAAGGGTTACCCAATTATGCCAGTTGGAATCTGGGTCAGCATGTTTAGGAAAAGGGGGAGTTGGTTGAGAAATTGGGTCCAGAATAGTTCACTCGTGATTTTTTTGCGGTAGGTGATAGAGTTTGTGGGTCGGGGTGGAGTGCCAAGATGAGACATGAAAATGGGAAGGCAGAAAGAGCCTAGAAGGTGATCAGACCAGGGGACATGTTCCCAATGGGCCTCTTTGGCAGAAGTTTTGTGCTCGGTCAGGTCAAGGAAGCTGATGATGTCTAGTGTATGCCCCTTATCGTGGGTAGGGGTGGGCGAAGGAGCGGTGAAGCCTAGGGAGGTGAGGAAGTCTTTGAATTCGGTTGCATCCTTGCTGGTGTTATCGTCTAGATGGAGATTAATATCTCCAATGATCAGTAGGAAGGCCCTTGTTATGGTCTCAAGAACGAGTTCAGAGGATTTGTTTCAGGGGGTTGGTGGGCGGTAAAGTAACAGGATACCTAATGGGTAGGGATGAAGTTCATCGTTGAATGAAGCTAACATGAATTCTAAAGAGGTATGGATGCACTTTTCAAGGAGCTGGACATCGAAGAATGATTTGTAAAGCAGAGCCAGGCCTCCTCCTTTCCGGTTGATTCTAGATGAGAAGAGGCCATGGTAGCCAAGGGGACAGAGTTCGTTTTGTGTGAATAAATCATCTTTTTCGATCCATGATTCTGTGATGTACAAGAAACCTGGATCGAAGTCTCCGAGTAGGTCTTTTAGTATTTGGGTCTTATTGCGGACTGATCTGGCGTTACAGTAGAGTGTTGGGACTGGGGTGAGAGAGTCGGAGGTAAGGTTGGGTAGGTTGGCTGGAGGAACAGGCTTTAAAGAGGTGTGATTGACTCCTTGATGTTTTTTGAAAGAGTGGGTTCTAGTGCATACAAGTACAGGGATTCTGAGACCAGGGCAGACGTTGTTGGAGTTTGTGGAGTCGGAAAGGTTGGGGGGGGAGAGGTTTTTGGCAGTGGGAAGTATAGGTGAAAGAGCAGAGAAGAAGGAGGAGCCAGGAAGGTGGCTTCATTGTGGGATCAAGGAGAACTAATGAGAGGGGTTGGGGCAGAGCTTGCCAGGCAGGAGGGAGGAGAACTGAGTATAGGTAAAGACTGAGTGAAACGGGAGAAGGACTAAGAACTGAAGGAGAATACGCAACAAGTTGTTTCTAGTGAGGTGGAACTTAACAATTGCTAATAGTGAGATACAGACTGAGGTGAAGTTTAGCAATTGTTAATTAGTAAGATAAGAACAGAGGCGGTGCTTAGCTGGGGAACGGTGGTAAATAGTGTATATATGCGGTAGCTACTCTGTATATGCGGAAGCAGGCTATATGCGGTAGCAGGCTAAATATACAGTAGCTGGCTATACATGTAGTAGCAGTAAAGCACAGTTACTTACCGTAACAGTTGTTATCCAGGGACAGCAGGCAGATATTCTCACACATGGGTGACATCACCGACGGAGCTCCGCAGCGGACAGCCTCGAAAGCAAACTTGCTTGAAGATCTCGAGCTTTCGAGTGCTGCACCGCGCATGTGCGTGTGCCTTCCCGCCTAACTAGGGGGCGCATCTCTTGTGAGGATCCTCAGTTCAGATACCAAGCCAAGAAGCCAACCAGGGGAGGTGGGAGGGTTGTGAGAATATCTGCCTGCTGTCCCTGGATAACAACTGTTACGGTAAGTAACTGTGCTTTATCCCAGGACAAGCAGGCAACATATTCTCACACATGGGTGACCTCCAAGCTAATTATAAAGGGATGGAGGGAGTTGGCAAGTTAAGAAAAAAGATTTTGCAAAACAGATTGGCCAAAATGGCCATCCCTCCTGGAGAAAGTATCCAGACAGTAATGAGAAGTGAAAGTATGAACCGAGGACCAAGTGGCAGCCTTGCAGATTTCCTCAATAGGAGTTGATCTGAGGAATGCTACAGACGCCGCCATAGCTTGAACTTTGTGGCCCGTCACTCGATCCTGCAGAGGAAGACCAGCCTGAGCATAACAGAAAGAGATACAAGCAGCTAACCAGTTGGAGATGGTACGCTTCGAGATAGGGCATCCCAACCTATTCGGATCAAAAGAAATGAATAGTTGAGGAGATGTCCAGTGAGATTGAGTGTGTTGAAGATAGAAAGCTAAGGTACGTTTGCAATCTAAAGTATGCAGAACCGCTTCTCCAGGAAGAGAATGTGGCTTAGGAAAAAAGACTGGTAGGACAATTGATTGGTTGATGTGAAATTCTGAAACCACTTTAGGTAAGAATTTAGGATGGATACGCAGGACCACCTTATCATGGTGAAAAACAGTGAAAGGTGGGTCCGAAACCAAAGCTTGCATTTCAGTAACACGTCAAGCAGAAGTGATGGCAATCAAGAATACCACTTTCCAAGTGAGATACTTGAGAAGAGCCTTGTCTAGAGGTTCAAAAGGAGGTTTCATCAGTTGAGCTAAAACAACATTAAGATCCCAAACCACAGGAGGTGGTTTAAGGGGTGGATGAAGATTAAAAAGCCCCTTCATAAAGCGAGAAACCATGGGATGCGCAGAGAGAGGTTTCCCATCCAGAGGCTAATGAAAAGCAGCGATAGCACTGAGATTGGCTCTAATAGATGTAGATTGAAGGCCTGATTGGGACAAGTGGAGCAAATAGTCCAATACAGACGCTACAGAGGAAGATTTCGGAAGAAGATGACGAGTAGAACACCAAGAAGAAAATCTCGTCCACTTCTGGCTATAACATTGACGAGTGGACGGCTTCCTGGAAGCAAGAAAAACATCCTGGACAGACTGAGAAAATTGAGAAGAGTCAGTTAAGTAGAAAGGTACCAAGCTGTCAGGTGAAGAGACTGCAGATTGGGATGAAGCAAGGACCCTTGACTCTGAGTGAGCAGAGAAGGAAAAACTGGTAGAAGCAGAGGCTCCCTGGCACTGATTTGAAGAAGAAGGGAGAACCACGCTTGTCTCGGCCAGCGAGGAGCTATCAGAATCATGGTAGCATGTTCCGATTTGAGCTTGACAAGAATCTTGAGAATCAGAGGAAATGGAGGGAAAGCATAAAGAAATTGATTCCTCCAGTCCAGAAGGAAAACATCCGCTTCGAGACGATGAGGCGAGAAGATACGGGAGCAAAAGAGAGGGAGTTTGAAGTTGCTGGGCGACGCAAACAATTCTATCCGAGGGGTCCCCCACCGAGCAAACACCTGACAAAGTGTGGGGGAATTGAGTGTCCATTCGTGAGGCTGCAGCAGACGACTCAATTTGTCTGCCAGACAGTTTTGTTGACCCTGTATATAGACTGCTCTGAGAAAGATGTTGTGAGAAATTGCCCATTGCCATAGATGGATAGCTTCCTGACAAAGGGAGTGAGAACCCGTCCCACCCTGCTTGTTGACGTAATACATGGCTACCTGATTGTCTGTCCGAATAAGTATCACTTGGTCATGAAGAATATGAAGAAACGCTTTTAGGGCAAGGAAAATCGCTTTGAGTTCCAACAGATTGATATGACAACGCCGGTCTGCGGAGGTCCACAACCCTTGCGTACGAAGACCATCTACGTGGGCCCCCCACACGTAGGTGGACGAATTGTCATGAGGACTTTCTGATGAGGAAGATCGTGAAAATGCAAACCTCTGGAAAGATTGGAAGAGAGCATACACCAGCGGAGAGACTTCTTTAACAAAGGAGTCACTATTATATGGCGTGAAAGCAGCTCCAGTGCTTGCTGCCATTGCGACGCCAGAGTCCACTGAGGGATGCGAAGATGAAGTCTGGCCAGGGGGGACACATGAACCGTGGATGCCATGTGACCGAGCAGCACCATCATCTGACGGGCAGAAAGGGTCGAAAGAGAAGACACTTGCCGGCAAAGTCGAAAGAGGGTCTGTTGACAATTTAGTGGAAGGAACGCCCTCATGCTGACAGAATCCAGAGTCGCACCAATAAACTGAAGAGACTGGGCTGGAACTAACTGAGATTTTGGAAAATTGACGTGAAACCCTATACTTTGAAGAAAAGAAATAGTCTGATGGGTCGCTGCAATAACCCCCTGGAGAGAAGGGGCTTTGATAAGCCAATCGTCAAGGTAAGGAAACACCTGAAGCCCTCGAGAGCGTAGGGCCACGGCCACCACTACCAGACATTTGGTGAACACTCTGGGGGAGGCTGCTAGGCCGAAGGGTAGAACTCTGTATTGGAGATGAAGATTCCCCACCTTGAATCTGAGATATTTGTGAAAAGTTGGATGAACAGGGATATGAGTATAAGCCTCTTTGAGATCCAGTGAGCACATCCAATCCCCCTGATCCATGAGGGAGTACAATGTCGGGAGCGAGAGCATGCGAAACTTCTCTTTGACAAGAAATTTGTTGAGGGCTCGAAGATCCAGAATGGGTCGCAAATCCCCCGTCTTTTTGGGTACCAGGAAGTACCTGGAGTAGAACCCTAGATTGTGTTGGACAGGAGGAATCTCTTTCACCGCTCTAAGGCGAAGAAGCATCCGAGTTTCTTGAAGAAGAAGGGGGAGTTGCGAGGAACTGGAATGACACTCTCTTGGCGGATGATCTGGGGGTACCTGAAGCAGGCGCAGAGAGTATCCCTCGCGGATCGTTGTCAGCACCCAGAGGTCCGATGTAATACTTTCCCAACGTGATGAAAAAAGGGAAAGGTGACCTCCAATGGGCAAAAGAGAATTTTGCAGGGAGGATGGAATGCTCAGGACCGGAACGTCAAAAAGACGGAGCCGGTTTGGTGGCAGCAGGCGCCTGAGGTTTCTGAGGGCGTTGCTGCTGCTGAGGACGTCGAGGAGGAGGCCTAGAAAATACAGGAGTCGTTTTCATGGAATATCGACGAGGTGGAGGCTTATATGCCCGGGCAGTAGACAGCTTGGGTTTAGACCTGAGCAGGGAAGCAAAAGAGCGCTCATGCTCAGAGAGCTTCTTGGTGGCAGCTTCAATGGAGTCGTCGAACAACTCATTCCCCTGACAGGGTAAGTTGGCAAGACGGTCCTGCAAATTTGGGTCCATGTCGACTATGCGGAGCAAGGCAAGGCGGCGCATGGCAACTGCAAAAGCCGACACCCGGGAAGAAAGCTCAAAAGCATCATAAGATGCCTGCAACATAAAAAGCCTCAACTGAGAAAGAGTCTGAAGGATCTGTTTAAATTCAGACAGACGGTGTTTAGACAAGTCTGGAAAAAAGGATGGCAACAGCTTCAAAAAATGGTTGAAGTATGATGTAAAAACATAATTGTAATTCAAAATTCTGTTTTCCATCATAGAATTTTGGTACAATCGACGCCCAAACTTGTCCATAGTGCAACCTTCACGACCAGGAGGGACAGTTGCAGAAATTTTAGATGGATGAGCTTTCTTGAGGGAGGACTTCACCACTAAGGATTGGTGTGAGAGTTGTAACTTCTCGAAGCCTTTACAGGGAACAGTGCGATAACGTGACTCCAGCTTTGATGGAATAGCCGTGACCGAATAAGGTGTCTCCATAATGCGGATGAAGGTCTGTTTAAGCACCGGTGTCATGGGCAACCGCAAGGTCTCCTTGGGAGGATGAGCGAGCTCCATGTCAGCCAAGTATTCTAGTGTATATTTGGAATCTGAATGCAAGTCCAAATGAAGAGCTTGACTCATATCATAAACAAACTTGGCAAAAGAGGAAGACTTGGAAGAAGAAGGTTCCTCAGGGGAGACAGACCTGGAACGAGGAGCCACGGAATAAGAGGGTGAAGTCTCACGTGAGTACTGAGACAGCAGTTCCGACTCCACTCTCACTGTCACTGAAGAAGCCCCACTCCCAGTTTGTGGTGGAGTGAAGGAATGCTTCCTCTTCAGACCCCTCGAAGGGGATGTCCTCGGAGTTCAAGGGGTAGAATGCCTCGAAACTGGAGGAGAGAGATCCCGACGCAAAGATCTCGAGGGAGGAGTCCTCGACCTCGAAGATAAAGAAGAAGCAGCAGCGACCTTCGATTCAGAACAAAAAATTTCTTTGAGGAAGTTTCCACACGCCCCGAGCTCTTCGAAGCGAGGTGTTTCGACGGCCTCGAGCGATGATTCGGACGAGGCAAAGAGGATCTCGAGGTGATATCCGGCATTGAGTTTGAAGAAGAAAATCTCTTGCGAGATCTGCCCCGTGGATGCTGGATCAGGGTCTCAGGCTGCTGCTCAGGCTGGTCCACCCGAGGCAAAGTCGAGGACGGGACTGACTGAGCCACAATGGAAGAAATTTGAGTAGTCAAATTAGACTTGAGCATATCTTCAAACATTGGCACCGAGACCAGAGGATTTGGCGTCAAAGGTGCTCCCGTGCGCTCCAAGGAGGGCGACCTCGATTTAGAGTACTTGGAGGCACGTTTTGCCGAAGGCCTCGAGGACAGAGGCACACCCGGAGTCCCGGGTAACATGGAAAGAGACTCTGGAAGCTTCTTGGGCATGGTACCTGAAAAGGAAGCAGGAGACTTACCCCCAGATGCAGGCTTCAAGGACGGGATCAAGGAGGCCTTCGAGGCTGAGGACCCTGAGGTCTTCGAGGCCGAGGCCTTACTGCCCGAGGTCGCCCCCGATGTCGAGGCTTTAGGTCCCGAAGAGGTCGAGACAGTCGAGGCCGAGGTTTTTTCAGGCTCCATGTTGAATAGATGAATGAATCTGTCGCAGCGGCGGCGAAAAGCACGAGGCTGAAGGGTTAGACAGCGATCACAATCTTCTGGACGATGAGTGCGACCCAAACAGACCATACACAGACTATGAGGGTCGGTGATAGAAATCGTCCTGCCGCACTGGTAGCAACGTTTAAACCCGGTCACAGGCCGGGACATAGAAAAAATAAAGTCCTTCGAAAAGAAGGGAAGAGGGCCTAGGCCCAAGCCTGCGGACTCAGAAAACAAAAAAAGAAACAAACTTTTTTTTTTTTTTTTACTTTTAAAAACAAGAAACTAAACAAGGGAATAAACCCTGAGCACAGCGACCGAACAATAGCAGCCGCGGTGAAGAGAAGGCAAATTGCTGCAGAGCCAGAAGCACAAGTCTTCTCAGCTCCATGGAAAACAATGAACTGAGGATCCTCAGAGGAGATGTGCCCCCTAGTTGGGCAGGAAGGCACGCGCGCATGCACGGTGCAGCACTCGAAAGCTCAAGATCTTCAAGCAAGTTTGCTTTCGAGGCTGTCCGCTGCGGGGCTCCATCGGTGACGTCACCCACGTGTGAGAATATGCTGCCTGCTTGTCCTGGGATAATGGGCAGTATAGGCTATACATGTGGTGGCAGGCTAAACATGCAGTAGCTGGCTATACATGCAGTACAGGCTGTACATGCGGTGACTGGCTATATATGTGGTTTTACATGCAGTAACAAGCTATAGATGCAGTTTGTGCATGTTTTAACAGGCTATAGGTGCGGTTTATAACAATCTATGACATGCTTTGCATGCAGTTTGTACAAGTTAAATAAGCAGGTTGAATAAGCAGTTATAACAGGTTATATAGGGACAGAGAAAGCTGTGTTGAACCAGCTTATAGAATCCCCAGGAAGAGCAGCAGTTGGGAGAGACGAAAGAAAACACAGTTCCCTCAGAACCTGGTGTGCTTTTTCTCAGGTGACTTGGCACTAGAGGACAGCGTTAGTGGCCCCTCTTTCCTGCTGTGTTGAAACCAGCTGATAGAATCCTCAGGAAGAGCAGCAGTTAGGAGAGATGAAAGAAAACACAGTTCCCTCAGAACCTGGGGTGCTTTTTCTCAAGTGACTTGGCACTAGAGGACAGCGTTAGAGTGGCCCCTCTTTGCTGCTGTGTTGAAACCAGCTGATTGAATCCTCAGGAAGAGCAGCAGTTAGGAGAGATGAAAAAAAACAGTTCCCTCAGAGCCTGGTGTGCTTTTTCTCAAGTGACTTGGCACTAGAGGACAGCGTTAGAGTGGCCCTGTGCCTGCTGCTTCTCTTTGTTCTTGTGTGGATACGATCCTCCGGACCTTGTCTTCAGTGCCTTCTATCCCTTTGCTTCACTTGCCTGTATGTGGTTTCCTCCTTTGTGCCTGCTACTCCTTTACCGTGCTGTCTCTCCTTATGTTCTTGGGTGTAGTGGTCCAGCTCTTAAGGCTCTTCGCAAAGGCGCTCACGCTAAGGCAAGCGCCTTTGCCGTTCGCCTTCACCGCGTGCCGTTGGCTCCCCCCCTTTTAAGGGGGAGTCCAGGCGCTGACGACGCTGATGACTCGGTGCAAGTGGCGGAGCTTACTCTCACCGCTGCCCGCTCCTCGCCGCCACCGCTAGCCCCTCCGGTTCCTTCCCTCTTGCTTCCTCCTACCTCTCCTCTGTCTTCAGTCACTGCCTGCTACCAACTCGCGACTGCTGTGGCCTTGGCATCGTGGCTCCCTCCTTTTAAGGAGGAGTCCGGGCGCTGACGATGCTGGTGACGCGGTGCGGGTGAGCGGAGCTTACTCTCGCCGCTGCCCGCCGCCACCGCTAGCCCCTCTGGTTCCTTCCCTCTTGCTTCCTCCTACCTCTCCTCTGTCTTCAGTCGCTGCCTGCTACCAACTCGCGATTGCTGTGGCCTTCGCGCCACGGTTCACCTCACTCATCGTACCAATTTCCAGGTCATTTATAAATATATTAAAAGCACGGGTCCAAGCACCAAACCCTGCGGCAGTTTTTAATCCGGAAACCATTTTAGTCACTCTTCTCTGGACCCTTTCGAGTAGTACTGTGTCCTTCTTCATGTACGGTGACCCCTGCTGGACGCAGTATTCCAAGTGAGGGCATACCATGGCCTAGTACAGCGGCATGATAACCTTCTCCGATCTGTTCATGATAATAATAATAATAATAACAGTTTATATACCGCAATACCGTTAAGTTCTATGCGGTTTACAAAAGATTATTGGGGTACAAGTTGAGTTGACGTACAAGTTGAATTAACTTAAGGGATGTGGGGAACAATTGGGAGAAAGAGCAAGAGAGGGGAAAGAGGGAAGTGGGTCAGCTGTCTAGGTATTTCGGGAATAGGTGGGTTTTGAGGCGTTTCCTGAATATCTCATAAGTGGTGGGCAATAGGAGTTGTTCTAGGTCTTTACCCCATAGAGCAGCCTGATGTGAGAGAAGATGCTCATGGTGTTTTTTTAGTTTGCATCCTCTAACCGGGGGAGAAACAAAGTGCGAGTGGGAGCTTCTCTTGTGTTTGTTGGCTGAGAAGGAGAATAGGTCAGTGATGTATTTAGGGGTTAGACCGTAGAAAACTTTAAAACAGAGGCAGGCGAACTTAAATTTTACACGAGCTTCCATCGGCAACCAGTGTAGCTGTTTGAAGTATGGCGTCACATGATCGAACTTCTTTAGACCGAAGATTAGTCTGACCGCAGTGTTTTGCACTAGTTGCAATCGATCCCCTTCCTTATCATTCCTAGCATTCTGTTCACCCTTTTTGCCGCCGCCACACATTGGGCAGACAGCTTCATCAACTTCTCGATCAGAACTCCCAAATCTCTTTCCTGGGAGGTCTCTCCAAGTACCGCCCTGGACATCCTGAATTCATGCATGAGATTTTTCTTACCGACATGCATCATCTTACACTTATTCACGTTAAACCTCATTTACCATGTCGCGGCCCATTTCTCGAGCATGTTTATGTCACGTTGCAGGTCTTCGCTATCCTCCTGCATCTTCACTACTCTGAATAACTTAGTATCGTCTGCAAATTTAATCACCTCACTCGTCGTACCAATTTCCAAGTCTTTTATAAATATGTTGAAGAGCACGGGTCCAAGCACTGAACCCTGCAGCACTCCACTGGTGACACTTTTCCATTCAGAGTATTGTCCATTTACTCCCACTCACCGTTTCCTATCCGCCAGCCAGTTTTTAATCCATTTGAGTATTTCACCCTCGATTCCATGGCTCGCAATTTTTCGAAGTAGTTATTCATACGGAACCTTGTCGAACGCCTTCTGAAAATCCAGATATACAATGTTGACCGGGTCACCCTTGTCTATCTGCCTGTTTACTCCCTCGAAGAAGTGCAAGTTCGTCAAGCAAGATTTTCCTTTGCTGACGCCGTACTGGCTAGTCCTCATCAGATTGTGTCCGTCCACATGATCAATGATGCGGTCCTTTATCAAGGCCTCTACCATCTTTCCTGCTACCCAAGTCAGACTCAATGGGCTGTAGTTTCCTGGATCTCCCCTCGAACCTTTCTTGAAGATTGGCGTAACATTCGCCACTTTCCAGTCTTCTGGAATCCTTCCTGATTTGATCGACAGATTGGCTATTAGTTGAAGCAGTTCAGCTATAGCCCCTTTCAGTTCCTTGATTACCCTTGGATGGATACCATCCGGTCCCAGGGATTTATTGTTTTTAAGCCTATCAACCTGCCTGCATACCTCTCTTCTAGACTAACCGTCAACCCTGTCAGTTTCCCATTTTCGTTTCCTGCGTATAACCTGTCAGCTTCCAGTATGTTGTGTATATCCTCTTCTGTAAACACAGATGCAAAAAAATGTGTTCAGTTTGTCAGCGATGGCTTTGTCCTCCTTTAGCACTCCCTTTATTCCATGGTCATCCAACGGCCCCACCGCTTCCTTCGCGGGTTGTTTTCCCTTAATATATCGAAAAAACGGCTTGAAGTTTTTGCCTCTTTGGCTATTTTTTCCTTGTAGTCTCTTTAGGCCCCTCTTACCGCCTTATGGTACCTGCTTTGATGTTGTTTGTGCTTTTTCCAGGTTTTGTCCTTAAAGTCTTCTTGTCTCTGATCGCTTCCTTCACCGCTACAGTGAGCCTTGTTATTTTTCCTCTTGGATCCCTTGTTGATACGCGGAATATATAGATTTTGCGCCTCGATGACTGTGTCCTTAAAAAGGGACCATGCTTGCTCTAGCGTTTTTACAATGTTTATCCTCTTCTTAATCTTCTTCCCCACCATGAGTCTCATCCCTTCGTAATTCCATTTTCGGAAGTTCAGTGCCGTGACCGTTGTCCTGGATCAATGTTTTGGCCCTGTGTCCAGGTTGAAGCGGATCATATTGTGATCACTGTTTCCCAGCATCCCTTCTACTTCTACACCTTGCGCCGGTCCTCGTAGTCCATTTATAATTAAGTCCAGAATTGCATTTCCTCTTGTATTTTCCTTAAAAAGTTATTCCAGGAAGCAATCGTCTACACCATCCAGGAACTTGGTCTCCCTACTGCAGCTGGAGGTGCCTAGGTTCCAGTCTATCCCCGAATAATTAAAGTCACCCATGATAACTGTGTTGCCTCCGTTGCAGTTATGTTTAATCTCGTCTGTCATTTCTCCATCAATTTCTTCGGACTGCCCTGGAGGTCGGTAGTAGATGCCAATCTTCGTTTCCGTTCCATTTGTTCCCAGAATTTTGACCCATAGAGACTCTACCTTATTTTTCGTTTCCGGTGTGTTCTCACTGGTAGACTCAATTCCCTCTTTGACGTATAGGGCAATACCCCACCTTTTTGACATACTTTATCTCTGCGGTATAGCTTGTATCCCAGTAGCACAGTGTCCCAGACATTTTCCTCATTCCACCATGTTTCCGTGATGCTGATGATATCAAGGTTATCTTTTTGTGCCATAGCTTCCAATTCCCCCATCTTATTCCTTAGGCTCCTTGTGTTCATGTACATACACTTGAGTTTGCAACCTGTTACTTTCTTGCATTTCCTTCCCTCTTGTGTCCCTTTTGATCCATCAGGATTTCTGCTTGCCTATGATCCGGTGAGTCTTCCCCCCTATCTTCCAGCATGGTATCCTCTGGATATATCGGTTCCCGAACCATCAACTCTTGGTCGACTGTCAGCTTTCCCCTTTTTCCTAGTTTAAAAACTTCTCAATTTCTCTCTTGATGTTGCTTGCAAGTAGCCTTGTTCCGTCTCTGCTGAGATGGAGTCCATCCTTCCTGAATAGCTTGCTCTTCCCCCAGAACGTCGTCCAGTTGTGCACGAAATGGAATCCTTCTTCTTCACACCAGCGCCTCATCCATGCGTTGACTGCTTGCAGCTCCAACTGCCTCTTCTCGCTGGCCCTGGGTACTGGCATGATCTCCGAGAATGCTACCCTCAGCATTCTGGTCTTCAGCTTCCCTCCTAGCATCCGGAACTGGTCCTTCAGTCCTTCCCTGCTGTAGTTCCTGTTGTTCGTCCCCACGTGGATCACCACTGCCGTATCTTCCTCTTCCACACTGTCGATGATCCTGTCAATATGGCTCACTATATCTTCTACCTTGGGTCCCGGTAGGCAGGTCACCAGACTTGACTTGTCTGATGATGGAGTCCCCCACGACAATTGCTGTTCTCTCTATCTTCTCTTGCCTCTCTAGCCGCAGGTCCATGTCCCCTGTGCACTTCCATCTTCCCTCATCCTGGCGTTGGCTGGCACTGGACTCATCTTCCTTGTGGTTGCCCTCCAGGTGGTCCTCACTCACTATAGGTGTATCTTTGTCCTTGCTCACTGTTGGTGTATCTTGGCAGCTCCACTATTGTTAGTGATTTTCCACAGCCTCTCTGTATGCCTGTTTCTAACTCCCCGACTTCTTCCTCAATGGTTTCCTCTGTCATGAAGTTTTCTGCCTCTCTGTCTTTCTCTTCCACTGCTTGAAGTGCTTCTAGTTCCAGTATTCTGCCCTCCAGGAGTCTGACTTGCTTCTTCAGGCCCTCCAGTTCCTCGCATCAAGTGCATACATAAGACGGCCTCCCAGAGAGGAGATAGTCATACATATGGCAAACGGTGCAGAAAACTGGGTAGCTCAACATCCCGCTTCTGTGTGCTGCATCCATTGCTGTCCGCTTGCCGTCTGAAGTGGCTTCTCCTTGTATAGGAATCTGTGTAGCGTCCTCGATGTTACTGTGAAGTCCTTTTCTTGATTTTAAACCTGCTACCCCTTTTGCTTGTGTGTGTCTTCTGTGATAGCCCTCTGCTACTACTATGTTTATCTACTGCTTGTCTGTCCAGCTGCCCTTGTGGTACTTGCCTGTGTAGGTGTCCTTCCTTAGTGTTTCTTCTTTGCTTGTCCCTTCTTGAGGACCTTCGCAAAGGCGCTCTTGCTAAGGCGAGCACATTTAACGCTCACCTTCGACGTGTGCCGAACGGCTGAGCTCCGTTGGCCTCTCTCCTTTTAAGGAGAAGCTCTGGTGGATGACGTCGGGGGTGGGCGGATCTACCTCTCATCGATGCCCCTTGTTCTCTCCTGCCTTCTCTTGCTCCTTCTTCCCCTCTCCTGTACTCTTCTCTGCTTTTCTCTCCTCCTTTCCTGCCTCTGCCGTCCAAGCCTGTTTAACTGAGCTCCATTGGCCCCTCCCCTTTTAAGGAAGAGCTCCGGTGGCTGATGTCGAGGGTGCAGAGCTACCTCTCGCTGATGCCCCTTGCTCTCTCCTGCCTTCTCTTGCTCCTTTTTCCCCTCTCCTGTTCTCTTCTCTGCTTTTCTCTCCTTCTGTTTCCTGCCTCCTGCTTTCCTGCCCAACACACAGGAAGGATCTATTTTACCAGAGCTTCTTAAGCTTTTGTTCCAAGTAAAGCTTGCATGATGTCTGTCCATCTAGGCCAGAGGTAGGCAATTCCGGTCTAGATTGCCTACCCCTGATCTAGGCCTTAATGCACTACAAAGAACCAACAAGATCAACTCTTCAAACAAAACTGAAAGTAATGTTCCAACGCTACAGAGCACCACATCTTTCAGGTCTCATGTATCCAACCCTTCGATGCTGAAGGTCTTACTTCAACACACATTGTATGAATTTCCTTTAACCAATACACGATAACTTTTTGCTGTTCCTCCCAATCCCCAAAATGTATATTTTCCCTCTGCTACTTGGAATTTTAATCAGAAGATTAAGGATACTCATCTCACTGAAGTGGAAAATTAATCTCTTTTGGGGAGAAAAAAAAATTTAATTCCTTGCAGGTTGTGATCTTGCATTTTTATTGAAATCTGCATAAATATCTAACATGAGCTCTTCAGACCATAGACCCTTTCTCCAGAGTGTCACAAGCATATTAGTACCAAACGATGTAGTTGCTATTTTGAGCCATCCAATGCAAGTATATGCTACATCTTACAACAACAACCCCCCCCAAAAAAAAATAATAATAATTTAACTCACAGCACTCACATCATCCAAATGGGAAATCAATGATGAACTGCTTGCAATGCTCAGGCTTTCTACTGATTGCTCTGAAGAAAAGGCATTAAAGAGAAATTAGGTTTTACCTGATAATTTTCTTTCCTTTAAGTTTCAAGTTTATTATGACTTGATATACCACTTTTCATTTCCAAAGTGGTTTACAACATTTCAATTCTTTAATAATTTAAAAACAACAAAACTGATGGAGTTACAAATGCAAAGACATAGAAAGAAAAGTCTCATGAACAACTACACCAGACTCAGAAGGGAAAAGGGTAGAGTTACACTGCTAAAATAAAAAGGAGGTAGGGAAGGAAAGGACGGGAGGGCAAACTGCGAAATTTAGGTTAAGCTCAAGGACGGTCTCCTTCAAGCTATTTCAGAAAAGTGGATGTTATGACCACTGGCCAACAGGTGGAGGTACAGAGAATACCACAATTGTGAGTCCCCCCCCAAGAGTTGTACACAGCTCCTAAAGTTTAGTATTTCTCAAGCAAGCAGTGGCATCAGGGCCAGCTTAAGAGGTTGTTGTACCCTAAGCCAGCTTTTATTTTTGTGCTCCGCATTTGGTGCATAAATGTTACTACAAATAAAGAACTTCTGTTCTAAGGATACTTTCAGAATCAAATATCTCCAATGCTTATCCTTCACCACTTCATGTATTTCAGGGGATAGGTGGCGTGCTATGATTCCCACCCCATTCTTTTTACTGGGAGATAAATCAGACACTAAGAAAACATGTGGATAATTTTTAGGATTTACTAAGTGTTCATATGAGCGTTTTAAATGTGTCTCCTGGATAAAACCTACCCCGACTCGTAAATGCTCTGCTTCTTTAAATAAAAGTTGGCATATTAAGACCCCTAACATTAAGGGTCATCCAATGAATCGGTTCAGAACCCAGAGCTGCATATAATTAACTATCACCCAGAGTTACCACCCACTCATCAATACCCCATCCATACACACACAACCCCCCTAACCAACCACAACACAAGCATTCAAACACTCTTACTACACAGAACTTCCCCCCCCCCAATCCCCGGATACCCCCCACTCCCCTACCTGCCTCCCCCAAGACCCATTTCCTACCTTCCACCCCCTACCTCCCTTCCCCCCTTACAGTGTGACAAATCTAGCTCTCCTGCGCCAGCCAAAATCAGAAGGAGTTCACGAAGGCAGGAGGAACTGGGAATTCCTCCTGCCTCCATTCTGGTACCTGGGGGAGGGGGGGTCATCATGGAGGACTGTCATGGCAATTTTTTTTTTTATAGGGCCAGATATTGTGTGTGTGTTGCACATACACAACTTCTATGCCCATAGGGAAAAAAAGAAACACATAGGCAGACCTGTTGTGACCAGATTCTGGCATGCAAGTTTAGGGCATCAATTGGATTGGTTTTATTATTAATGACCTCATTTGATTGCTAGAATCAGAGAACGTATGATCACATTGAAAACCATGCAGTCAGCATCAGGTTGGCAAATACAATTGGTCACTAAATCAGTCAAACTGATTTAGCGATGATCATTAGACAATCGGAGGCTTTAGCGACATCTAGCCCCAAATGTTAAGTGGTGCTTCTTTTAACAAACTGCTAATGCTGCCTTATAGTCTATGCCGGAGTGCTATCAATCACTGCTAGGACTCAGGCTTGATGAGGGGCCCCGTTTCATTGCTTCTTCAGGAGCCTTCATTTACTGCTTACACTGTGTGATTTTAAATAAAAGTGTAAAACCTTTGACATCAGTTTGTGCCTCGCCTATCCATATCAATACATTTCAGCTTTGCACTCACCTGTCTTCGACATTATTGTTTTATTAATTTCAGTTTCATTAGTCAAGGTATTTCCTATTTCTTGAGGAAACTGATCCAGATGCTTCCCTGTAACGGAAAAACACAGTTACTTACCGAAACAGGTGTTATCCAGGGACAGCAGGCAGATATTCTTAACTGATGGGTGACGGCACCGACGGAGCCCCGGTACGGACAATTTTAGAATGATTGCACTCTAAGAACTTAGAAAGTTCTAGCTAGGCCACACCGCGCGTGCGCGAGTGCCTTCCCGCCCGACGAAGGCGCGCGGTCCCCAGTTAGGATAAGCCAGCTAAGAAGCCAACCCGGGGAGGTGGGTGGGACGCAAGAATATCTGCCTGCTGTCCCTGGATAACACCTGTTACGGTAAGTAACTGTGCTTTATCCCAGGACAAGCAGGCAGCATATTCTTGACTGATGGGTGACCTCCAAGCTAACAAAAAGCGGGATGGAGGGAAGGTTGGCCATTAGGAAAAAAGATTTTGTAAAACAAATCGGCCGAAGTGTCCATCCCGTCTGGAGAATGCATCCAGACAATAGTGAGATGTAAAAGTATGAACTGAGGACCAAGTAGCAGCCTTGCAGATTTCCTCAATGGAAGTGGAGCGGAGGAAAGCTACAAACGCTGCCATAGCTCTAACTTTGTGGCCCGTGACAGAACCTTCCAGTGTCAGGCCCGACTGAGCATAACAGAAGGAAACGCAAGCAGCAAGCCAATTGGATAAAGTGCGTTTAGATACAGGATGACCCATCTTGTTAGGATCAAAGGACAAAAAAAGTTGAGGAGATGATCTGTGAGGTTTAGTGCGTTCGAGATAGTAAGCCAAAGCACGTTTACAGTCCAAGGTATGTAAAGCTTGTGTTCACCTGGATGAGAATGAGGCTTCGGGAAAAAAACAGGTAGGACAATGGACTGGTTAAGGTGAAAATCAGACACAACCTTAGGGAGAAACTTTGGGTGTGTACGCAGAACCAACTTATCATGGTGAAAAACAGTGAAAGGTGGATCGGCCACTAGTGCATGTAACTCACTGACCCTCCTGGCAGAGGTGAGAGCAATAAGGAAGACCACTTTCCAAGTGAGAAATTTGAAAAGTGCTGTGGCCAAAGGTTCAAAAGGAGGCTTCATTAAAGTGGAAAGAACCACATTAAGATCCCAGACAACAGGAGGGGCTTTGAGAGGTGGATTCACATTGAAAAGGCCCCTCATGAACCTGGAAACCAAAGGATAAGCAGAGAGGGGTTTTCCATGAATTGGCTCATGAAAGGCAGCAATGGCACTGAGATGAACTCTGATAGAAGTAGATTTGAGACCAGAGTCAGACAAGGAAAGAAGATAGTCCAACACCAGTCCCACTGCTAGAGACGTGGGATTATGGTGATGTAAGAGGCACCAGGAAGAAAACCGAGACCATTTCTGTTGGTAACAAAGAAGGGTGGCCGGTTTCCTGGAAGCATCAATGATAGAACAGACAGGCTGAGAAAGGAGTGAATGAGCTGAAGTTAGCCCGAGAGATACCAAGCTGTCAGGTGCAGAGACTAAGTTGGGATGCAGTAGGGACTGTTGATGCTGAGTAAGCAGAGAAGGAAACAGTGGAAGAAGTATGGGTTCCCTGGAACTGAGTTGAAGTAGAAGGGAGAACCAGTGTTGCCTGGGCCACCGTGGAGCGATGAGAATCATGGTGGCTTGTTCCCTCTTGAGCTTGAACAATGTCCGCAGCATGAGCGGTAGAGGAGGAAATGCATATAGGAAGAGATTGGTCCAATCCAGGAGAAATGCATCGGGTGCCAGACGGTGAGGGGAGTAGAGTCTGGAGCAAAACAGGGGCAGTTGATTGTGAGGAGCTGCAAAAAGGTCCACTTGAGGAGTGCCCCATTGAGTGAAAATGGACTGGAGAGTCAAGGGGTCGAGAGTCCATTCGTGAGGTTGGAGAATTCTGCTGAGATTGTCTGCTAAGGAATTCTGCTCCCCTTGAATGTAGACAGCTTTCAGGAATAAATGACGAGCTGTCGCCCAAGACCAAATCCGTTGGGCTTCCTGACACAACAGGCGAGAGCCCGTCCCTCCCTGTTTGTTGATGTAGTACATTGCAACTTGATTATCTGTGCAAAGGAGTAGTACTTGAGGAAAGAGAAGATGTTGAAATGCCTTGAGGGCATAAAATATTGCTCGGAGTTTCAGGAAATTGATGTGATGCTTCTTTTCCTGGGCGGTCCAAAAACCCTGAGTTTGGAATTCGTTCAAGTGAGCTCCCCAGGCATAGGGGGATGCATCTGTGGTGATCACAAGATGATGATGAGGTAGATGGAACAGTAGACCTCTGGATAGATTTGAAGATGTCAACCACCAAAGAAGCGACTGTCGAAGAGACGATGTCACAGATATGTGTTGTGAGCAAGGATCCGTCGCTTGTGACCACTGGGTTGCTAGGGTCCATTGAGGAGTGCGCAGGTGGAGACGTGCGAAAGGGGTGACATGCACTGTCGAAGCCATGTGCCCCAAGAGCACCATCATGTGATTTACAGAGATGGTAATCTGTTGAAACACCTGCCGACAGAGATGAAGGATGGTCTGAAGGCGGTTGGATGGAAGAAACGCCCTCATGAGAACAGTGTCCAGAGTGGCGCCAATGAATTGAAGTCGCTAAGTTGGAATGAGGTGCGACTTGGGTAGATTGATTTTGAAAGCCAACAGTTGAAGGAAGTGAATGGTCTGGTTGGTGGCAAGCAGAACCGCCTGAGGAGAATGAGCCTTGATCAGCCAGTCGTCCAGATAAGGGAAGACTTGAAAATTGTGAGAGCAGAGATAGGCTGCTACCACAATCAGACACTTGGTGAATACCCTGGGAGAGGAGGCCAGACCGAAGGGTAGCACCTTGATAATGATTTTGATTGATGAGAAAGCGTAGATATTGTCTGGACGTCAGATGGATAGGAATATGTGTGTAGGCCTCTTTGAGATCGAGGGAGCATAGCCAGTCGCCCTGAGTGAGAAGAGGGTAGAGGGTGGCAAGAGAGAGCATTTTGAACTTCTCCTTGACCAAACATTTGTTGAGATCTAATATAGGTCTGAGGTCTCCGGTCTATTTGGGAACTAGAAAGTACCTGGAATAAAATACCTGACCTCGCTGATCTGGAGGAACTTCTTCGATGGCATTGAGAAGAAGGAGGGATTGAACCTCTTGAGTGAGAAGGAGGGATTGAGACTTGTTGGAAGCGGCAGAGGAGTCTGAAAATTGAGGGAGTAGCCGTGGGCGATGATAGAGAGCACCCATTGATCGGTGGTAATTACCTCCCATCGAGCAAGAAAAATTTGGAGGCGATCTCCGATAGGTTGTGGAAGAGGACATGAGGGAGGAAGACTGGCAATGCCCTGGAGAAGAGAGTCAAAAGGGCTGAGTTGGTTTAGGCTGAACAACAGGTTTAATCGCAGGCGGCTGTTGTTGGCGAGCCTGTTGGTGCTGTTGCTGCCGCTGTCTCCGAGGAGGATGAGGCTGAATAGGCCGAGCAGAGAAACAGCGCTGATACGACGTCTGCTGCCTAAAAGGACGAGTAGGAGGGGGTTTCTTTTTGTTTTTCAATAAGGTATCCCACCTCGTCTCATGAGCCGAAAGTTTCTGGGTGGTGGTATCCAGAGATTCTCCAAACAGCTCATCACCCAGGCAAGGAGCATTGGCAAGGCAGGTTAATATCAAGTTCTGAGACGCGAAGCCATGCTAATCATCTCATAGCTACAGACATTGCAGTAGCTCGGGATGTCAGTTCAAATGTGTCATAGATGGAACAGACCATAAACTTCCTGAGCTGCAAGAGACTGGCAGTGCATTGCTGAAAAGCAGAAAGTCTGCGGTCTGGAATATATTTGTGAAAAGTGGCCATCTGCTGTATAAGATGTTTCAGGTAAAACGAGAAGTGGAATGCATAGTTACCTGAACCGTTGGCCAACATAGCATTCTGGTAAAGTTGTTTACCAAATTTGTCCATAGCCTTGCCCTCTCTGCCAGGAGGGACAGAAGCATACACACTTGAGCCTGCAGATTTCTTCAGGGTTGATTCCACCAGCAAAGATTCGTGTGGCAGCTGAGGTTTGTCAAACCCTGGAATGGGAATAACTTTATAAAATGATTCCAATTTCCTTGGAGCTCCTGGGATCGTGAGAGGAGTCTCCAGATTTTTGTAAAAGGTTTCCTTTAAGATATCGTGAAGGGGTAATTTCAAAAATTCTTTGGGAGGTTGGTCAAAGTCCAAAGCATCCAGGAATGCCTTGGACTTTTTAGAATCAGACTCTAATGGGAGAGAAAGGTTGTCTGACATCTCCTTAAGAAATTTAGTGAAGGAAGAGTGCTCTGGCTTACTAGCAGGATCCTGCACTGATGGGTCAGCCTCATCCGATAAAAAATCCTCCTCGGTACCGAGGGGATCCTCGGAATCATCCCATAAATCAGGGTCACGTACCGATGGAAGACGGCCCTGAGATAGAGGAGTAGAGGATTCGATATGCCTGGTTTTACGTACCGATTTGCCAGAACGCATCGACACCGTACCCGGTGAATGTAAAGCTGTACGGGTGTCAGACAGCGGTACCGGATCAGAGACTGAGTTAACAGCTCGACGAAGAGACTTTGGCTCTGCCGACAAAATAGGCATAGACATAGAAGAGGCAGATTTAAGCGGTGCCGATAACGTCGATGCCGACAAAATAGGCTGGTAGACGATTGGTACCGTAGGCTCAGTAGGTAACGACACTGGAAGGTTCGGAGTTAGCAGAGCCAGGAGCAGGTGTTGTAATTGCTCCTTAAGCTGGACCTGGAGGATGGATGCTATGCGCTCATCCAGAGACGGTCCCGATGGCACCAGTACCGCTTTTTTCTTGCTCGGTACCTGCGGTGCAGCTCAACACTCAGGCGAAGTCGATGCCAATGAAGAGGCAGTCACTTCTACGGGAGCGGAGCGTTTACGGGGCCGGCGCACAATCTGCAGGACTTGGCTCACTACATGTTCGACTGGCGGGCCGAGAACTGTAGGGGATGGCTTCTTAGCCAGCTTACCTGTGGGGTGCGACACCGAAGATGTATCTTGCGGTGTCAAAACCGCCAGTGCCGACTTGGAGGAAGCTGCCGATGCCGGGGTCGATGCCGGTGGAACTTCCATAGTGGCACCGAAAAGAAGCTGCTGCTGAATCTGGCAATTCTTCAAAGTTCTCTTTTGAAGAGAAGCACAGCGGGTGCACGTCGCAGCCCTATGGTCCGGACCCAAGCACTGAAGGCACCACTTGTGCGGGTCGGATAAAGAAATAGGGCGTGCACACCGCTGACACTTTTTAAAACCCGGTGAAGGGGGCATGAAGGGAAAAACGGCAGTAGCAAAATCGAAGCCCGAGGCTTCGATGGTGCTAACAGGCCCCACCGGGGCCGACCGAAAAAAGTCAAAAAAAAAAACAGACTTTTTTTTTTTTTTTTAATGGTAATCAAGAAAAGAATAAAAAAAGAAAACGTGAATAGTTTCACAAAGAAAAATACGCGAGCGGGAAGGCGAAAAAGAGATTGTCCAACAGCCGTTGGAAAACACGCGTCTTCTTAGCTCTGCGGAAACTAAGAAACTGGGGACCGCGCGCCTTCGTCGGGCGGGAAGGCACTCGCGCACGCGCGGTGCGGCCTAGCTAGAACTTGCTAAGTTCTTAGAGTGCAATCACTCTAAAATTGTCCGTACCGGGGCTCCGTCGGTGCCGTTACCCATCAGTCAAGATCCTGCTTGTCCTGGGATAATGCAGCATCACAAAAGATGCAATGTTGTAGCTCCCTTCTAACTCTCTCACACTTTTTCTTTAACCTAACCAAGACTGTTATTGCTGGCGACAGGTCCAGCTGATAAGGGAGCACTTCATGTCTAGCAGGGTAAGAGAGAAGAGGTTCAGAGGCACAGCCAGGTCATTAAACAGCCTTCAGCTCTTATTTCTAGGGGAATTCTGTGCACAATCTTTTAAAATAATACAATTTTATTTGTAACTTTTTAGTGTAAGAACTCCCCCATCATAAAGACCTGACTCCTCTCTGCCCCGGGCCCACCACTCCAAGCTTTCTCCTTCTGCTCAGGTTTGACTTCCCTCTTCCCCCAAACCATCTTAACTCCTAATTTAGCTTGAATTCTCTCACCTATAATCATTCGTCCACTGGTCTTTGGTCCGAGCTCCCCCTTATTAGTGCCATTCTCACAGTGGTTAGAGCTTCTTGACCTGCCTCCATGGTCTACAAAGTGTGGCTTGGTCTCTTTGGACTTCAGAAAGTTCTCATTTGAAGTCGAGAGGTAACCATGTCTCATCTCTGGAACTTTAATGGGGTAGCTGGGAGATGAGCAAGGGTATCGGAGAGATTCTGGAGGCTTTATGAAATCCTTGCTCTCCTTTATGTGCAGTCTTCTCCTATTCTCCCATTCAGACATTTTTATATACACAGTTATGTCTGGTTAAATCTAGGCAAAAAAAATCCCAAACAAACAACATATTATAAGCATACAGATATAGTGATAAACTATGCTGTGCACTAAGAGAAATTTTATTAATGAATGAAATAACAAACAAACAGGAATTTGGAACCAGAGAACATAAGAATACCAGATCTCATTTATGTCAAACATTTATTACTCACCTACTGAAAAGCTCAGGATAAGGTACAACAAATACTCCAAAACTCACACTAATAGGGTGATACAACGTTGTTTAATAAACAGATAAATCAGGACAATATTTTATACACCAGGCACATTTTAAAACTGCACCTGAAATTAAAACAGGCAACCAGTGAAGTGCCTTCAGAACATGCTGCCAGAACTAAAACAGTGATGGAATTCAAAAAAGCAATCTTCAAGCGACTGGGGGCAGCAGCCTGCACCCTAAAACCCAGAGGGACTTTTACTCAGGACACATACAGCCTGCGCTTAAATCCCTCACAGAGTCAGAGGGCAAGTAAGCTCCCAGGGGAATGGACCCCCAAGTCTGAGAAAGGTGGCACGCGGCAGGCTGGCTCCACAGGTCCACCAAAATTTCTCTGTGAAGCAGTAGTCCAGCTCCACAGGACTGCATCCTTTCCTCCAGCAGAGGACTCCACACGGGGTCTCACATCACTGAAGTCACTGAGAAAATGAACTTTTTTTTTTACATCTTTATTCATTTTTCAGACTAAAAACAATGCATAAAAGAATACATACAAGTAATTTGAAAAACAGCATTTACATCAATCAAATATATGAGAAACCATTTTCACCCCCCCCCACCCACCCTAATTCCAATGTATTCAATAAATCATACAACAGTACATACATGTAATTAATAAACAAATCCAAATATAATATCCCTCCCCCTCCCACCTACCCCCCTTTCCCTGGATATGCAAATCAAACCAGTAACAGGGGAATAAACCTTTAATTAAAATAAAATTGGTTAATGGACCCCACATCAGTTTAAACAACTTATTATTACCCATTTGTTCAGAATTCATTTTCTTGTATTTATAATACAAGCATAATGAATTCCACCAAAAAGTGAAATTTAATGTCAAAATTCTTCCAATTTTTAGTGAAAGAAAAATGAACTTTAAGTGAAAAAAATAAGAAAAATATGCAAAGCAGATCAAAATACTTCTGCACGGATTGCTTGCAGAATTTTAAAACCGTAGGAGGTAGGGGCTCAAACTCTTTCTCTAAGATAGGAGGAGCACATGCTCAGAAAGTGTTTGGATTTCTGCAACTCCTGGATTACGGGAGGGATTGAACACCTAAACAGAGGTGCCCAAAAAGGTTGATTGCGATCGAGCCAAGAAAGTGTGGGCACCCCTGACCTAGAGTATGGAATCCAGAAGAGACATAACAGAAATTAATAAAAATACAATATAATAAAAATAAAACCAAATATAAAGTCATGAAAATAAAACAGCCAAATAAGTAAATATACATTGTCACCCGCACTCTCAGGGCAATGGGTCCCGGACTGCGGGAGCAAGATTTGTATCCTTGTGAGCCGCGGAAGGCTCCACAAGGAAAGAAAAAGACACTAGGTTTAGAGTAAGGATTTTGCCAAAAGTCAGGTAAGTTTTCTTGCAAATCAGGAATGGACTTTATTCTGCTGCATAGCAGTAAACAAGAAACAAAAACAAACTTTTCATCAGGATTCCAAACAAAAATCATGCAGTCTTCAAAACTCAATCTTAATATTATCTAATTTAAAGTTCAAACTCACAGCTAAAGTGAGAAGGACTCTGTATTCCTGAGTCTCAGCTTTAAAGTTCTTACCAAAAATAAAACTAATCAAAATAAACAGTCTCTTCCTTTTCATAGAAACTGGTCTAGAGTTCAGTGACACAGCACTGTGCTCCTGCAGCAAATGAAAATGCTGGCCAGGTGGTGTGCTCCACGTGTTGTAATAATTTGCTACACAAACGAGCCCTCAATCCCACCTCAAAAACGTGGGGCTAAATCCCCCACCACACTGGCAGGAAAAAAAAGGATTATTTCCTCCAAAACAGGAACAAGCATAACCAACAAATGTACTTAGGTTCATTCAGTCACAAGGGTCTGTGCTTCCCTGCATCAACTTGAAAGGGAGAACAAAGCACAGCTTAACCCAAAAAGAAAAAAAAACAAAACAGTTCAGCAAACTCCTTAGCAATGGAAATCTTCAATAGGTACTTGGCATGGAGTAACATATTTCCATGGGTTGTGCTTCTAGCGGTACCTCTGAGCACGGTTCCGGTCCCAACTCCATGGCTTGTGGAATTGCAGAGATGTCAGGAGTCAGGTCAGTATCAGCTTCAGTAATCTCCATGCATTCAGGGCTTTGAAGATCCTGCAGAGCTCTCAGTCCTGAGCTAGACTGCCAGTGCTGTTCCTGTGACCTTTCTCCTGCTCTCCAGTTCTCCCTCTGCCTTTCCAACTGCCCAGCTCTGAGGTTAAGCAACTTACAGCCCCGCCCAATCTTCCCAGGTGCAAAGCATTTCCGGTCATCAACCTTGGGAAGGTGAGGGGGAGGGGAAGTTTGGAATTCAACCCCTAAGCTCCCTCTGCTGGATTTAGTGGGAAAGTCAGGCAAGAAGGCAAAATGTTCTTTATTTTGAACAGCATAGGGATTACCTGCTCTAGGCATGGGGTTTGTACTAGGCCCAAACTTAGCAGGCTTGTCTCGCATACCACAACATATAAAAAAATACTTTGGAACAAGTTTGAATATAATTTGAATTATATAAATAGAAGTATCAATGAGATAAAAGTAGACCATATACCACAGTTACTTACCGTAACAGGTGTTATCCAGGGACAGCAGGCAGCTATTCTCACCTATGGGTGACTTCATCGACGGAGCCCGGATGCAGACGCCTCACAAACAGACTTGCTTGAAGAAACTTGAAGTTTCGAGTCGCCCGCACCACGCATGCGCGAGTGCCTTCCCGCCCAGCCTAGGGCACGTCTCCTCAGTTCAGATAGCTAGCACAGAAGCCAACCAGAGGAGGTGGATGGGTTCTGAGAATAGCTGCCTGCTGTCCCTGGATAACACCTGTTACGGTAAGTAACTGTGCTTTATCCCAAGAAAAGCAGGCAGCCTATTCTCACATATAGGTGACCTCCAAGCTAACCATAATGGATGGTGGGAGTGTTGGCAATTTAGGAGAATAAATTTTGTAATACTGTTTGGCCAAACTGTCCATCCCGTCTGGAGAAAGTATCCAGACAATAGTGAGTTTCAAGTTTCAAGTTTATTAGGATTTTATATACCGCCTATCAAAGTTATCTAAGCGGTTTTTACAATCAGGTACTCAAGCATTTTCCCTCTCTGTCCCGGTGGGCTCACAATCTATCTAACATACCTGGGGCTATGGAGGATTAAGTGACTTGCCCAGGGTCACAAGGAGCAGCGCGGGGTTTGAACCCACAACCCCAGGGTGCTGAGGCTGTAGATCCAACCACTGCACCACACACTCAGTGTGAACCGAGGACCAAGTAGCAGCCTTACAAACTTCCTCAATAGGAGTAGATCTGAGGAAAGTAATTGAAGCTGCCATTGCTATAACTTTATGGGCTGTGACTCTACTGTGTAGGGATAATCCAGCATGGGCATAGCAGAATCCATCCAGTTGGAGATGGTACGCTTAGAAATAGAATGTCCCAACTTATTTGGATCGAAGGAGACAAAAAGTTGAGGAGCAGTTCTGTGTGGTTTGGTGCATTCCAAATAGAAGGCCAAAACACGTTTACAGTCCAGAATATGAAGAACAACTTCTCCAGGATGAGAATGAGGCTTTGGAAAAAACACTGGAAGAACAATGGATTGGTTGAGATGAAATTCCGAGACCACTTTAGGGAGGAATTTAGGATGTGTACGAAGAACCACCTTGTCATGATGGAACACCGTGAAAGGTGGATCAGCAACTAAAGCTTGCAGCTCACTGACTCGTTGAGCACAAGTGAGGGCTATGAGAAACACGACTTTATATAAGTTCTGCTCTTAATAATGGATTCAATAATATTGAGGACTAGTGTGAGAACAGCTAGTTTGGTATTTCCTTGTAGCAATATTAAGTTTGGAATTATAGTTTAATGTAGTTTGATCTCACTTTTCTGTACAAGATGTATATGCTTGGTAATATTGTAAAATGTTATAAATAAAATAATAAAAAAAAGAGAAACACGACTTTCCAAGTGAGATACTTACTTCAGATGAGCCTTATCAATTGGTTCAAATGGAGGCTTCATCAGTTGAGCAAGGACCAAACCACAGGAGGCGGTTTGAGAGGAGGTTTGACAATGAAAAGTCCTTTCATAAATCTGGAAACCACTGGATGAGCAGAGAGGGGTTTCCCTTCAATAGGTTGATGGAAAGCCACAATTGCACTGAGATGAACTCGGATCGATGTAGGCTTGAGGCCAGAATTGAATAAGTGCAAAAGGTAGTCCAAAACAGAAGATAAGGAGGAATGCTGATGAGAAAAACACCACGTAGAAAATCTAGTCCATTTTTGGTGATAGCATTGTCTAGTGGTAGGCTTCCTAGAAGCTTCTAAAACGTCTCTTACAGATTGAGAAAACTGAAGAGAGGTTATGTTGAGAGGAACCAAGCTGTCAGGTGTACAGACTGCAGGTTGGGATGAAGCAGAGATCCTTGACTCTGTGTTAGCAGAGAAGGTAAAACTGGTAGAAGGTATGTCTCCCTGCTGCTGAGTTGAAATAGAAGGGAGTACCAAGGTTGTCTTGGCCACCGAGGAGCAATTAGAATCATGGTGGCATGATCGTTCTTTAACTTAACCAGAGTCTTGAGAATGAGAGGGAATGGAGGGAATGCATAGAGGAAGAGATTCGTCCATTCCAGAAGAAAAGCATCTGCCTCAAGGCTATGAGGAGAGTATATTCTGGAGCAGAACTGAGGCAGTTTGTAGTTGTGGGGAGCTGTAAAGAGATCTATCTGAGGTGTTCCCCACTGTGAAAAAATGTGATGAAGAGGCGTGGAATGGAGTGTCCATTCGTGAGGTTGCAGAAGACGACTCAAATTGTCTGCCAAGCAATTGTTCGCCCCTTGAATGTAGACAGCTTTCATGAAGGTGTTGTGGCGGATTGCCCAGTCCCAAACCTTCAGAGCTTCTTGACAAAGGAAGGCAGATCCCGTCCCTCCCTGTTTGTTGACATAATACATGGCGACTTGGTTGTCTGTCCGAATGAGGACTACTTGGTCGTGAAGCAGATGTTGAAAAGCGTTGAGAGCTTTGAGGATCGCTCTGAGTTCCAACAAATTGATATGACACTGACGATCCAGAGGCCTTGAGTATGGAGACCATCGAGATGAGCGCCCCAAGTGTAGGTCGAAGAGTCTGTCGTGAGGACCTTCTGATGGGGTGTTTGAAAAAGCAAGCCTCTGGAAAGATTGGAAGAAAGCATCCACCAACGGAGAGACTGCTTCAATGAAGGAGTGACTGATATGTGTTGAGAAAGAGGGTCGCAAATTTGCATCCACTGAGATGCCAGGGTCCACTGAGGAATTCTGAGGTGAAGCTGGCAAAAGGAGTCACGTGTACTATTGAGGCCATGTGACCTAGAAGCACCATCCTGTGTCTCGCTGAGATGGTAGAGCGGGAAGACACTGTATGACAGAGTTGAAGAAGAGCTTCCAGTCATTGTTGTGGAAGGAATGCTCTGAGTTGAACAGTGTCCAGAACACCACCAATGAATTGTAGAGTCTGTGAGAGCTGAAGCTGAGATTTGGGAAAGTTGATTTCGAATCCCAAACTTTGTAAGAACCAGGTAGTTTGTTGGGTCACTACAATAAGCCCTCGAAATGTGGAAACTTTCATGAGCCAGTCATCGAGGTAGGAAAATATCTGAAGACCATAGTTCCTGAGAGCTGTTGCTACCACTGCCAGGCACTTGGTGAACACTCTGGGAGACGAGGCCAGGCCGAAGGGTAGTACTCTGTATTGATAATGCAGATTCCCCACCCGAATTCCCCACCCGAAATCTGAGATATTGACGGGAGGCCGGAAGAACGGGGATATGTATAGGCCTCCTTGAGATCCAGAGAGCATAACCAGTTGTTCTGCTTGAGAAGGGGATAAAGGGATGCCAGGGATAATATTCAAAACTTTTCTCTGACTAGAATTTGTTGAGAGCCCTGAGATCCAGAATGGGCCGCAGATCGCCCGTCTTCTTCGGAACAAGGAAGTAACGGGAGTAAAACCCCTTGTTCTGCTGTTCCAAGGGAACTGGTTCAATGGCATGGAGACGAAGCAGAGCTTGAACTTCCTGAAGAAGAAGGGCAGTCTGGGATGGATTGGAAGGATACCCTCTTGGAGGAAGCTCTGGTGGAACCTGAGTGAAATGAAGAGAGTATCCTTCCCTGATGATGGTCAGTACCCAGAGGTCGGATGTGATTGTCGTCCATCGAAGGTAAAAAAGATGGAGACGACCTCCTATAGGAGGAAAGGAAGGCAGAGTCAGAACGGTGGAGGCTATGCTATGTCGTAAACAGTCAAAAAGGCTGAGTAGCCTTAGGTGCAGCAGAAGGTTGAGGTTTTTGTTGCTTCCGAGGCTGCTGTTTCTTAAGAGGAGGGCGATTATAAGAGGCCGTCCTCAGAGCAAAACGCCGTTGATAGATAGGAGCAGGGCATGCAGGTTTGGTAGGAGCTGGCTTTGACTTAGGTCTCACAATAGAAGCAAAGGATTTTTCATGGTCAGACAATTTCTTGGTGGCTGATTGATGGATTCATCGAATAGGTCATTGCCTTCACAAGGGATATTAGCCAAGCGGTCTTGAAGATTAGGGTCCATGTCAATGGTATGAAGCCAGGCAAGACGACGCATATCTACAAAGCAAGCAGTTGCTTGGGCAGACAACTCTAAGGCATCATAAGATGACTGGAGGAGATATAATCTAAGTTGAGATAAAGAAGCAAGGACTTCTTGAAATTCAAAGTGCTTTTGAGTATCCAAATAAGTCAAGAACTTTGGTAATAGAGAAATAAGAACATAAGCAGTGCCTCCGCCAGAGGTCCATCATGCCCAGCAGTCCGCACACGTGGTGGCCCAACAGGTCCAGGACCTGTGTAGTAATCCTCTATCTATACCCCTCTATCCCCTTTTCCAGCAGGAAATTGTCCAATCCTTTCTTGAACCCCAGTACCGTACTCTGCCCTATTACGTCCTCTGGAAGCGCATTCCAGGTGTCCACCACACGTTGGGTAAAAAAGAACTTCCTAGCATTCGTTCTGAATCTGTCCCCTTTAAACTTTTCCGAGTGCCCTCTTGTTCTTTTATTATTCGAAAGTTTGAAGAATCTGTCCCTCTCTACTCTCTCTATGCCTTTCATGATCTTGTAAGTCTCTATCATATCCCCTCCAAGTCTCCTCTTCTCCAGGGAAAAGAGTCCCAGTTTTTCTAATCTCTCAGCGTATGAAAGGTTTTCTATCCCTTTTATCAGATGTGTCGCTCTTCTCTGAACCCTCTCGAGTAACGCCATATCTTTCTTAAGGTACGGCGACCAATATTGGACGCAGTACTCCAGATGCGGACGCACCATCGCCCGATACAACGGCAGGATAACTTCTTTCGTTCTGGTTGTAATACCCTTCTTGATTATGCCTAGCATTCTATTTGCCTTCTTAGCGGCCGCTGCGCACTGTACCATCAGCTTCATTGTCATGTCCACCATTACCCCCAAGTCCCTTTCTTGGGTACTCTCCTTCAATAATATCCCTCCCATCGTATACCTTCACCTCGGGTTTCTGCTTCCCACATGTAATACTTTACATTTCTCAACGTTGAACTTCATCTGCCATCTCGTCGCACATTCCCCTAGTTTGTTCAGGTCTCTTTGCAATTCTTCGCAGTCCTCTTTAGTCCGAACTCATAGAAACATAGAAATAGACGGCAGATAAGGGCCACGGCCCATCAAGTCTGCCCACTCCAGTGACCCTCCCTATCTATCTTTGCGGATAGATCCCACATGTCTATCCCATCTGGCCTTAAAATCTGGCACACTGCTGGCCTCAATAACCTGAAGTGGAAGACTATTCCAGCGATCAACCACCCTTTCAGTGAAGAAGAACTTCCTAGTGTCACTGTGCAGTTTCCCGCCCCTGATTTTCCACGAATGCCCCCTTGTAGCCGCGGGACCCTTGAAGAAGAAGATGTCTTCTTCCACCTCGATGCGGCCCGTGAGATACTTGAATGTCTCAATCATATCTCCCCTCTCTCGACGTTCCTCGAGTGAGTAGAGCTGCAATTTCCCTAACCACTCCTTGTATGGGAGCTCCTTGAGTCCCGAGACCATTCTGGTGGCCATTCTCTGGACCGATTCCAGTCTCAGCACATCCTTGCGGTAATGCGGCCTCCAGAATTGCACACAGTACTCCAGGTGCGGTCTCACCATGGATCTATACAGTGGCATAATGACTTCAGGTTTACGGCTGACGAAACTCCTGCGTATGCAACCTATGATTTGCTTTGCTTTGGATGAAGCTTGCTCCACTTGGTTTGTAGCCTTCATGTCTTCCCTGACAATCACCCCTAAGTCTCTTTCTGCTTCAGTTCTTGTCAGGATCTCACCATTTAGGGTGTAAATCTTGCATGGATTTTGGCTTCCCAGGTGCATGACTTTGCATTTTTTGGCATTGAAGCTGAGTTGCCAGGACCTAGACCAGTGCTCCAGCACAAGTTAAGTCATGCACCATATCTTCTGCCATTGCTTTTTTGTCTGTTGTGCTTTTGCTCACTACATTGCTCAGTTTGGCATCATCGGCGAATAATGTTATTCTACCTCGGAGCCCTTCTGTCAAGTCTCTTATATAGATGTTGAAAAAGATCGGGCCCAGGACGGAGCCTTGTGGCACTCCACTTATCACCTCCGACATTTCGGAGGGGGTGCCATTCACCACCACCCTCTGAAGCCTACCCCCAAGCCAGTTCCCAACCCATTTGGTTAATGTGTCGCCCAAACCTAAAGAACTCATCTTGCTCAGCAACCTGCGGTGTGGCACGCTATCAAATGCTTTGCTGAAATCCAGGTAGACGATGTCCAGGGACTCACCAACATCCAGCTTCCTCGTCACCCAGTCAAAGAAGTTGATCAGATTGGATTGGCAGGATCTCCACTAAATAGTTTGGTGTCGTCCGCAAATTTTATTATCTCACACTTCGTCACTGTTTCTAGATCATTTATGAATATATTAAATAGCAACGGCCCAAGCACCGAGCCCTGCAGGACACCACTCGTGACCCTCCTCCAGTCCGAGTAGTGGCCCTTCACTCCCACCCTCTGTTTCCTACCCGCCAACCAGTTTCTAATCCATCTATGTACATCTCCTTCCACCCCATGGTTCTTCAGTTTCCGAAGTAGGCGTTCATGGGGTACTTTGTCAAAGGCTTTTTGGAAGTCTAGATATATGATGTCTATGGGGTCACCTCTGTCCATCCGTTTGTTAATTCCTTTGAAGAAGTGCAATAAGTTAGTTAGGCACAATCTCCCCTTGCTGAAACCATTTTGGCTGGTTGTCAGAAGTTTGTTTCTTTCAAAATGTTCGTCGATGTTGTCTTTTATAAGTGCTTTTACCATTTTCCCTGGAACTGAGGTCAGACTCACCGGTCTGTAGTTTCCAGGGTCACCTCTTGATCCCTTTTTAAAGATGGGTGTAACATTGGCTATCTTCCAGTCCTCTGGGATCACACCTGTTTTCAGGGATAGATTGCAAATTTGCTGCAGTAGTTCCGCTATCTCCTCCTTTGGTTCCTTCAGAACCCTTGGATGGATTCAGTCCGGACCCGGGGATTTGTCAGTTTTTAGTTTTTCTAGCTGCCTGTCTTCCAGGCTCACTTCCATGGATGTTAATTTTTCCACTTGACCTCCCTTGAAGATTTGCTCAGGTTCCGGTATGTTGGAAGTGTCTTCATTTGTAAATCCAGCGAAAAGAACATGTTAAGTCTTTCTACTACTTCTTTCTCTTCCTTCACCACTCCCTTCCTGTCTTCATCGTCCAGCGGTCCCACCTCCTCCCTGGCTGGCTGCTTCCCTCTAACATATCTAAATAACGGTTTGAAATTTCGAGCTTCCCTGGCTAGCCTCTCTTCATACTCTCTTTTGGCTCTTCGAACCACACAGTGACATTCTTTTTGATACTTCCTGTGCTCTTTCCAGTTGTCCTCAGTTTTGTCCTTTTTCCATTTTCTGAATGAATATTTCTTATTTCCTATCGCTTCCTTCACTATTTTAGTTATCCACGCCGGGTCTTTTGTTCGACTCTTTTGCACCCCTTTCTGAATCTGGGGATATACAGATTTTGCGCCTCGCTCACAGTGTCCTTGAAAAAAGACCAGGCATGTTCTACCATTTGCCATTTTCTGGAAGTGTTCCTAAATTTCTTTCTTACCATTTTTCTCATTGCTTCATAGTTTCCTTTCCTGAAGTTGAAAGTTGTCACTATGATTCTATTTCCTTTCGGTATTCCTACTTCGAAATGAGGAATTCAAAATAAGTAATAAACTGAAAATTATAATTGAGGACTTTAGAGGACATTTTGGCATTTTGATAGATGCAACGTCCGAATTTGTCCATCGTTTTCCCTTCCCCCTTCCCTTCCAGGAGGAACTGTGGCATAAACCTTGGAAGGATGGGACCTCTTCAAGGAGGACTCGACAAGCAGGGATTGATGAGATAACTGTGAGTTGTCAAACCCTTTGCGATGCACAGTTTTATACCTAGTGTCCAATTTTCCTGGAACAGCTGGTATGGAAAAAGGTGTTTCCATGCATCGACCAAAAGTCTGATTCAAAAGCTTATGAAGAGGAAGCTTAAGTGACTCTGCCGGAAGTTGAGGAAGATGCATGTCTTCTAGATACTCTTTAGAGTATTTGGAGCCAGTATCTAATTGAAGATCCAAGTCCACAGCCATCTGACAAAGAAAAGATGAGAAAGATAGCTGATCTGCTAATGCTTTGCCTCGAGGACATCGAGGCAGCCTGAGTCGAAGATGAAGCTTTGGCAGGATAAAAGGCATCAAAGGAATATGGTGACTTGGACGAGGCAATCGAAACCGGGACATCCTCAAGGAGACCTCGAACGAGGAGGTGGTGGTCTAGTCGAAGTTGGGGTAGATTGAGGCTTAGTTGCAGAAGATCTTTCTTTAGAAGAAGAACTATGCCTGGAATGATGCCTCAATGAAGACCTCAACCGTCGATGAGAACTGTGCCTGGAAGCAGATCTCGAAGATCGAGGAGACTTCGCCTCGGAGATGGAAGCAGCCGATGGTATCAAAGAATGTATAGGACTGGATGGAGGCTGTAAATCGAAGCTCCAGAGGCTTGATGGAGGAACCTCGATGCACTCCCAAAGACTCTGCTCCTTGTATAGAGTGCGAGGATTCCTTCCGAGGCACTTGCAAAGATTCTGCTCCTTGCTGTACGTGCTTTGATGCCAGACCAGACACTCGCAGAGACTCTGCTCCCTGCAAAGAGTGTGTAAGCTCAGACTGAGGCAGGGGAAGCAGCTCGACCTCGCGGGAGTCTACTGAATGCCCAGGCTGGATAAGAGATAGAAGCTTCGGTCCCATATTAGTGAGGAACTGAATGAATTGCTTCTCCAACATGGTCTGGAAAGAAGCCGGCAAGGATGGATCCGCGTCTGAAACCAGACCACTTGCTTTGGCTGGAGGTTCCCTCTAAGTAGTGTGAATGTGCTTCGACTTGAAAGTCTTAGGCACTTTAATCACTACCGCTGGAACTGTCTGCTGAACTATCTGACCTGAGGAAACATGGGAAGATACGTCAAAGAAAGAGCCGCTGCAAACGACGAAGGTCTGATGAGGCTCGAGGTGGAAGCAGTAGAAGCAGGAGGAACGTCGGTAGGAGTCGAGTCTGAGGTCGCCTTTGAAGATGAGGGATCAGAAGAAGAATCCATCTTGAAGAGCTTATCCACCAAAATACGACGATTGAAGGTACGAGGCTGAAGCGTAGCACAGCACAGGCATGACTTCAGATGATGTTTCGGCCCAAGCCACTTGAGGCAGTGACGGTGTGGGTCCGTAAGAGAAATCGCACGCTGGCACTTGCTACACTTCTTGAAGCCCATGACAGGCCGAGACATAGAAGTAAAAATAGCTGCCGCAAGATCGAAGTCCTCGGCCTGCGGCTGAGCGACCTGTCCCAGAAAACAAACAGAAGAGGAAAAATTTTTTTTTTTTAACTGAAAATGAAAGAAATAAAATAAGAACAGCGATTCGTGAGGAAAAAAAAACAAACCGTGGTTCAGAGAAGGCACAAAGTAACGAAGTTAAACACAGAGAGTCAAAAACGGACTTCTCGGCTTCGCAGAAAACTGAGAACTGAGGAGACGCGCCCTGCACTGGGCGGGAAGGCACTCGTGCATGCGCGGTGCGGGCGACTCGAAACTTTGAGTTTCTTCAAGCAAGTCTGCTTATGAGGCGTCCACATCCAGGCTCCGTCGATGATGTCACCCATATGTGAGAATAGGCTGCCTGCTTGTCCTGGGATAATATGTATGTCCTTTAAAGTGAATACGTACTAGACGCAATCAAGATGCTGCATCTACTGCCCCGTGGAAAACAACAGCATCCTAACAGGTAGCAAACAAAGCTCACATCGCTAATGAGAGCTTCAGGGATGAGGCTAATAGCCACATAGCGCGTGCTCCTCCGCGGGTTTGATAGAATAGGTAACTGGCTCCTGGTTAAAAGGAGCCGTACAGCCCTTCCTGTCTGGTCGGGGGGTCCGATTAACATGTGCCATGAGAAAATGGCGACAGGAGAAACCAGCATGATAAGAATGGAAATCTGAAGTCCAGGCCCCCTCAGAAATAGAGAAAGATAAGAATGGAAATCTGAAGTCCAGGCCCCCTCAGAAATAGAGAAAGAGAGTCCTGTCCGCAGGAAGATGCGAAGTATCATTATGCCCATAGAGACAGCCTGAACTTGGAAACTGTTAGTACTACCTTTAGGGGAGAGTGTGGTGCAGTGGTTAAAGCTTCAGCCTCAGGGTTCAACTAACCCTGGCATTGTGGGTTCAAACCCACGCTGCTCCTTGTGACTCTGGGTAAGTCACTTAATCCCCCCATTGCCCAAGGTACGTTAGATAGATTGTGAGCCCACCGGGACACAGGGAAACATGCTTGAATACCTGAATAAACTCATGTAAACTGTTCTGAGCCCTCCTGGGAGAACGGTATAGAAAATTAAATAAATAAATAAACCGAGACTGGGTGATTTAGCACAGGTCAGTCTCTCTGGTAATCCAGAATCCGATTAAATTAGCAGCTTCCTTCAAGTGAATACAGTAGGAACACAGACATATAAATCTGCCCAAGCTTGTTCCAAAGCTGGTGAAACACGTACAACTTGTCTGAACCGGAAAGGCGAGAAGTCGCAGCATACCCTGACCAAAGTCAATTGGAAATAAACTACCGGAACGCTGCAGCTCTCCCGCCATCACTGGAGACCTAAGCGCTCGCCTGATTCTCGCCAACACGTGGCCGCTGCATCAACACTCCTAGAAACATAGTCGGATTCAAGCCCCGCAAAATTTACCCTGCCGCGGCCTGCATAGAAAGAAAATCAGACTCGGGGAATAACTAGAAGAACAGTGCGGTGCTTCCCACAGCGCCGGAAAAAACATGTCCCATCTCATGCGCGCTGCTATAAACCGGCACCTGCACAATCAGCTGCACATGGCCGCGACAAACACCGACGAAAGAGAGCCTCGGAATAAACAGAACTACTACTGCTGCACTGAAACCCAATGAGGAGAACAAGTGCAAGCATGAAATCGTACCGCTACTGTCGCGCTGTAACCAACATGGAAACCAAGCGCATGCATGTAAAGGGCAGGAAAGTCACGGTTCCCTCAACAGATTTCTAGTCATAAAACTTAGCCTCAATAAAATATCCATTCCTTAAACGTACGTTGATTGAACCCACAGTACTAAGAAGTTCAAACAACAGTAAAAAATACAGACATACTAAGAAGTTCAAACATACTAAAAAGTTCAAACAGTAAAAAAACACAGACATACTCACAAGCTTGTTGTTAAGGACGGTTGAAGCCAGTAAGAGCTGGTTGTGCAGCACTAACAGGGCAGAATGTAGCAACTGTGGTCTCCCTTAAACAGAGAAGGGAAAGAAGAAAAAATGGAGACCCAGTCAGACCCTCTATCATTGGAGGGAGGGTGAGGCGGGGACCCAGGTGTAACCCCTAAAGCCGGCACCGTTCAGCCAGACACCCCTGTCTCATTGAAGAGAAACCTCAACAGGAAAAAATAATTTTCTAATCACAGCCAGAATTCAGGAGCTAGTTGAATAGCGACCATCACCTGCTGGGAGATAGAGCATACTGAAGATATAGAAGGAGTGCCAGCCAATAGGACCACCTGTTAATCAGTTTCTCTATCTCCGCCTGCTGGTAGATGTGTGCTATCCCATTGGTCTCTGGATTCATCTGCTGCTGTTGCTAAGGAAAATCAAATTTATGTTCCAAAAACACAACAAAAAAAGGAACACACAGTCTACCTCTTATAACTAACAACAGAGCTCAGAACCATAGAAACATAGAATATGAAGGCAGAAAAGGGCCGATGGCCCAACAAGTCTGCCCACTCGAGAACCCTCCCTCCAACTAGTTTGCCTACTCAAGGACCCTTCTTCCCTGGAGTATCTATCGATTGAGCATAACTCCGTAGTACTTCCACCTGTTTGTCCCATCGACTCTTGAAGTCCTAGCGAGTTCATCTTATTTAATAATCTTCGGTGTGGAACACTATCAAAAGCCTTACTAAAGTCCAAATACACTATGTCCAGGGACTCGCCCTCATCCAGTTTTTTTGTTACCCATTCAAAGAAGCTTATCAGATTGGATTGACAAGACCTTCCCGTTGTAAAGCCATGCTGGTGGAGATCTTGGTCTTTCATCATCTAGGAACGTGTCTAATCTGTTCTTAATCAATTTTTCCATGAGTTTACTCACTATTGATATGAGACTCACCGGTCTATAATTTTCAGGCTCCGACCTACCTCCCTTTTTGTGGAGCGGGATAACGTTTGCAATTTTCCAGTCTAGGGGTACTTTTCCCTTGCTCAGGGAAAAATTGAAGAGCACGGCCAACGGCTCTGCCAGGACATCGCTCAATTCTCGAAGTACTCTAGGGTGTAGATTGTCCGGGCCCATAGCTTTGTTCACATTTATTTTTGATAGCTCACGGTAGACTTCGCTTGCAGTAAATTCCTGGAATGAGGCTTCCGAACCCCCCCTTGCCTGTAGCTGAGGACCGGATCCTGGCGCTTCGCAGGTGAAGACCAAGCAGAAGTAGTTATTGAGTATTTCTGCTTTGTTTGCATCTGAGTCTGTAAAGTTACCATCTGGTTTCTTTAGGTGCCCAATATCGCTTGTGTTCTTCTTCCTGTCGCTAACGTGTTTGAAGAAGGATTTCTCCCCCTTCTTTACCTGCCTAGCTATGTTTTCTTCCATCCGGAGTTTGGCCTCTCTGTCTTTTTAACTTTTCGGGATTTTGCCATATAGGATTCTTTAGTTTCAAATTGCTGTGATTGTTTGTAGGTAACAAAAGCTTTTTTTTTGTTTTACTAGCTCTGATATCTCTGTGGAGAACCACTGTGGTTTGTTGTTCCTGTTTCGTATGCACACGGTTTTTATGTATATGTTAGTTGCTTCCAGCAGTGTAGATTTCAGAGTCGACCATAGATCCTCTACATTGTCTGTCGTGCTTTGATTTTGCAGCATGTTGTAGACGTAGTCCCCCATGCCTTGAAAATTAGTTCCTTTGAAATTTAGTACTTTAGTCAACGTATTTGACCTAGTGTTTCCTTTCTTGAGGTGGAACCATACCGTGTTGTGATCGCTGGATGCCAAGGTGTCTCCCACCGATACCTCTGTTACACTGTCACCATTGGTGAGCAATAAGTCCAGGGTCGCCTGACCCCTAGTGGGTTCCAGTACCATCTGCTTTAGGCATGCTCCTCGCATGGAGGCTAGTATCCTCTTGCTGCCGCTGGTTGTAGTGGAAGGTTCGTTCCAGTCCACATCGGGAATGTTGAAATCTCCCACTAGCACTGTATCTCCACGCAGTGTTAAGGTCTCAATGTCTTCCAATAGCTCATCGTCTGCTTGCTCCTTTTGTTTAGGCGGTCTGTATACAACACCAAGATACAAGCATTTGTTATTGCCCCTGGCCAGGTTCACCCAGAGGGACTCTCCCGTATACTTGATGTCTGTAATTTTAGTAACTTTGATGTTTTCTCTAATGTATAGAGCTACTCCTCTTCCTGATTTGCCCTCTCTGTCTCGATGGAGTAGATTATAACCTGGTATGACCATATCCCATCCGTGGGACTCTGAGAACCAAGTTTCTGATATTGCCACTACATCAAGGTCAACATTTCTCACTTCCGTTTCCAGTTCTAGTATTCTGTTGCCTAAGCTACGGGCAATAGAATACATGGCTTTCCATTCTTTCTTTTTGTATGGAGTATTTTCCGGTTGAGATAGTTTGTCCTCTTCAATCGTGCCTTTGTCACCCCTTCTGATGCCTCTGTCTCCTTCAGTGTCTAAGCGATTTCTCCCCCCTGACGTCCTGTCCATGCGAGTTTTCCCCACTGGCCCCAAGATGGAGACTCCATCTTTTCCTTTGTCCCCCACTCTACCGACTTTATTGCTTACCCCAGATACCAAGTCTTTTTCTTTCACTCTTCCCTCCCTCTATCCCCTTTAATATTGGCGTGATTTCTTGCCTCCGAGTTATTTACCCAACTTGTGTGAGTGTGGGTCCCCTCCCCCGGCTCACCTAGTTTAAAGCTTTATGAAGAAGTGAGCCAGGCGTCGTCCCAGGACATTCTTCCCTCTTCTGGTCAGGTGTATAGAAGGTATAGAAATCACAACTTACCTGTGGAGCAGAAGGAGCAAACATGGATTTACCACTGGCAGACGGTAGCCCCCAATGGACTAAACTGGAAGGTAGAGTGGTGGGTGTTTCTCCATAAATGAGTGACAGCCCCATTGATATATATTCTGGGTAACAGCTGAGGGTGACGTCATTCAAACCGGAAGATAGAGAATCAAGAGAGCGATGCAAGGTATCCAACAACAGTGCCTTTAGCTTGTGTTATATGATGTTGTTTAACTTCCTAAAACTGCTTTTTTATCTTTTTTCGTTAGGGTGAAGTTATTTTCCTGCCCTTTATCCAGCTTGAGTGGGTTCTCTGAAGAAGCCATTCTGGCGAAACGTGTCAGAACTCACTGCAGGGAGACGACTTTAAACACTTTAAGTATTTAAGTTTTTTCAAAAAGAAGTAATATATTCATTCATACAAAAAAAGCATTTATAGCACCTCTAAATGGACTTTTGAATTTGTCAAGTGCACCTGTGTACCTTTTAGACATCATAAGAAAAAACTTCTAACTAACTAGATGGAGCAATGATAGACATGAATGAAATACAATTGAGGGTTTGTCCCTGTTTGTGATTTCTATACCTTCTATGGTTCTGAGCTCCGTTGTGTGTTCCTTTTTTGTTGTGTGCTGAGTGCATTAGTTATGGTTCGTTGATTTGATTGTTCTATTGTTTTACCATTAGAATTGTTATTATTGAGATGTTTGTTATATTTTATAGTGAAAAAAAAAATTAACTTTTGTCCTTATCCTTTCCTTTTTTTAAATGGACTTCTTTTCTTGATACATGTGAACTATACATTGTAAACCACTTGGATCCTTTTAAGCTGTTATGCGTTATATAGTTTTTAATAAACATATTCAAGCCACCACTTGGTACAGCTGTCTTCTTCCTGCTGAACTACAGGGGCATCCTCCCCTCTGAGACACTATCCACAATAAAGGCACCCACCCCCTAGACACTGATCCCCTTATACCCGTTGGGATCACCACCGAAGACTCACTGACCTCCTTGTATCCCCCCCTGCCCCCGACCACCTTACATTCGTGGATTGTGCTGTCACCGATCCACTGTATATTGAACTGGGCTGGGGAAGATGAAAATGAGTGAACTACAGAAGATGGTATTTTAAGTTTTTCATGTGTGGGCCTGGCTGACAGTAAACTTTTTTTTTTGTTTAACCATATCAGTTATTATAAATATTTAAGCTAATACAAGAATACATATGTTATAATGTTATTGTTTTAGTTAAATAAAACTATTTAAATTGTTATTAAGATAATTATTTTTTTTTCTTTTAATAAAGTACAGCAGAAAAGTTGTCCAAAAATAAATAAATAAACCTATTAAACTGGATTGCGAGGTGAATTATTTATCTATGTACTAGATAAATAATTACTAACAGTATAAACATTAGTAATTTTTTATATAACTGTAAAACTAATTTGAAAGTTATTTTTCAAAAAATTAAACTTTCAAAAAGTGAAACCTTCATCTAACTGTAAATATTAAGATTATAGAAGCAAAACTGAGTCCATCTGTAGAAAACCATTATTTAAATCGTCTTTCTGACTAGTGATTTACCACCACCACTACAGTTCACCCCCATCTGGCTCAGTCAAGCCAATCAGGGCCTTCCCCCTTCTATCCGGGATACAGAGTAAGGAGCCTAAGGAAGTTCCTGATTGGCTCAGACACCTAAAATCCCTCCCAAGGGGAGAGGCCTGATGCATCTGAGCCAATCAGGGCCATAAGCCCCTTTCCATGCATCACATGATGCACCCTGAGGGGAAGGCTTGGCATTGTAGACTTGGCAGCATTGGAGGAGGGACTGAGCACCCCTCCTGCTCCCAACTTAAAAGGTATGGGGGGCTTGAGGGGGGCTTAAGGGGGGGTCTTAGGTGGCAGGAGGGAGTGGGCATTCCTCCTGCCTTTTTTTCAGGAGGGATAGGGGGTAGATTGGCCCAGGGTGCCTTTGTGGCAGGAGGGAGTGGGCATCCGTCCTGCAGTTTTGCCACAGGTGTGTTACCAAGATAGCAGGAGGGAGTGGGCATCCCTCCTGCCATTTGTTTTGGGCTCAAGGGGAGGGGGGAGAGTGGCTTGGAGGTGCCTGGTTAGGGGGGCACATTTGTCAGGGGTCATCAGGAAGGGTCATCATCGGTAGTGGGGGACTTATTTTCTCTCTTTTTTTATAATGGGACAGATATTTTGCCTGTCTAACACACACAAAATATCTGTGCCATTGAAAAAGAAATGAAAAAAGCAAAACAAACAAACAAAAAAAACCAGGCAGACCTAGTTACCAACAGGTCTGCCTGTTATTTTTTTTCTAGCTCAGTCGGTTCCTACAATTGCTAAAACCCCATTTGGAATAGCCAAGCAATGTTAGGGCATCAATTGCTTGGCAATTTTGCATGGGGTTTTTGCTAATTTGCACAGCCAGATTGGAAAATGGGTGATCTAAAGGAAAAAGACACGGTGGGACATTTTGTGCATTGGGTCGGTAACAGTGTTCATTGCTAAAGCTGTGAAAACAGGTTTAGTGACCATCACCGACTTTAGTGCATTTAGCCCAAAGAGACCAAGTGTGAAGTATGTAGGAGAAATAAATAAGGTAGTGTGTTCCTCAGGAGGTACAATGCTGGGGCGAGGCAAAGCTTGGAGGATACACAAAGGTGAAGAGTCTTATTGGAACAAATTGCCGTCAAGCTCCCTCTCTGGCACTACTGAAATCCACTTCTTCCAAGCTGCTTTCAATTCCTAACTCTAACCTATCTGGTAGCACCCATCTTGCCTTCCCTCTGTAATTCCCTATCTGATCAATGTGTACAGATGCACCTTTTTGTCCAGTTTGCCTTCATAACTAGATTGTAAGCTCATTCAAGCAGGGACCGTCTATTCCAGTGGTCTCCAACTCATTCCCTTTGCAGGGCCACATTTTGGATTTGTCGGTACTTGGAGGGCCTCAGAAAAAAAATAGTTAATGTCTTATGAAAGAAAAGCACAGTTACTTACCGTAACAGGTGTTATCCAGGGACAGCAGGCAGATATTCCCACACATGGGTGACGTCACCAACGGAGCCCCGCAGCGGACAGCCTCGAAAGCAAACTTGCTTGAAGATCTCGAGCTTTCGAGTGCTGCATCGCGCATGCGCGCGTGTCTTCCCGCCCGAACTAGGGGGCGCATCTCCTGTGAGGATCCTCAGTTCAGATACCAAGCTAAGAAGCCAACCAGGGGAGGTGGGAGGGTTGTGGGAATATCTGCCTGCTGTCCCTGGATAACACCTGTTACGGTAAGTAACTGTGCTTTATCCCAGGACAAGCAGGCAGCATATTCCCACACATGGGTGACCTCCAAGCTAAGTAAAAAAAAAAGGGGGGAGGGAAGTTGGCAATTTACGAAAAAAGATTTTGCAAAACAGATTGGCCAAAATGGCCATCCCTCCTGGATAAAGTATCCAGACAGTAATGAGAGGTGAAAGTATGAACCGAGGACCAAGTGGCAGCCTTGCAAATTTCCTCAATAGGAGTTGATCTGAGGAAAGCGACAGAAGCCGCCATAGCTCTAACTTTGTGGCCCGTCACTCGACCCTGTAGAGGAAGACCAGCCTGAGCATAGCAGAAAGAAACGCAAGCAGCCATCCAGTTGGAGATGGTGCGCTTCGAGACGGGATGACCTAATCTATTTGGGTCAAAAGAAATGAAAAGTTGAGGAGAAGTTCTGTGAGGTTGAGTACGTTGAAGATAAAATGCCAACGCACGTTTACAGTCCAAAGTATGCAGTGACGCCTCACCAGGGTGAGAATGCGGCTTAGGAAAAAATACCGGTAGCACAATAGATTGATTGATATGAAAATCAGACACTACTTTAGGTAAGAATTTGGGATGTGTACGGAGAACCACCTTATCATGGTGAAAAACTGTGAAAGGCGGGTCCGAGATCAAAGCTTGCAACTCACTAACTCGACGAGCTGAAGTGAGGGCAATCAAGAAAATAGTTTTCCAAGTAAGATATTTAAAATGAGCCAAGTCAATAGGTTCAAAAGGAGGTTTCATCAGTTGAGCCAGAACAACATTAAGATCCCATACAACAGGAGGCGGTTTGACAGGTGGATGGAGATTAAAAAGGCCTTTCATAAAACGAGAAACCAGAGGGTGTGTCGAGAGCGGTTTTCCATCCAAAGGCTGATGAAAAGCAATTGCACTAAGATGAACTCTAATAGATGTGGATTGAAGACCTGACTGAGATAAATGAAGCAAATAATCCAGAACGGAAGCCAAAGGAGAAGATTTTGGCTGAAGACTATGAGTGGAACACCAAGTCGAGAATCTGGTCCACTTTTGACCATAACATTGACGAGTGGACGGTTTTCTGGAAGCCAGAAATACATCCTGAACAGACTGAGAAAATTTAGCAGAATCTGTCAAGTAGAAAGGAACCATGCTGTCAAGTGAAGAGACTGCAGGTTGGGATGAAGTAAAGACCCCTGAATCTGAGTGAGCAGAGAAGGAAAAACTGGCAGAAGAAGAGGTTCCGTGATGCTGAGTTGAAGAAGAAGAGAGAACCAAGGTTGTCGGGGCCACCGAGGCGCTATAAGAATCATCGTGGCATGGTCCGACTTCAGCTTGACAAGGGTTTTGAGAATCAGAGGGAAAGGAGGAAAGGCGTAGAGGAACTGACCCCTCCAATCCAGAAAAGCATCCGCCTCGAGACGAAGAGGCGAGAAAATGCGGGAACAAAACAGAGGTAGTTTGAAGTTGCTGGGTGACGCAAAGAGATCCACCCGAGGAATCCCCCATCGAACGAATACTTGACGAAGTGTGGGGGAGTTGAGCGTCCATTCGTGAGGCTGAAGCAGACGACTCAATCTGTCTGCAAGGCAATTCTGAAGGCCCTGAATATAAACAGCGCGAAGAAGGATGTTGTGAGAAATCGCCCAATGCCACAACCTCAGAGCTTCCTGACAAAGGGAGTGGGAACCCGTCCCGCCCTGTTTGTTGACATAATACATCGCTACTTGATTGTCCGTCCGAACAAGGACTACTTGGTCGTGAAGGAGGTGAAGAAAAGCTTTGAGAGCAAGAAATATCGCTCTGAGTTCCAACAGATTGATGTGACATCGACGATCTGTGGCGGTCCATAACCCTTGCGTACGGAGACCATCTACGTGGGCTCCCCATGCGTACTCGGACGAATCTGTCGTGAGAACTTTCTGATGAGGAAGGTGGTGAAACTGCAAACCTCTGGAAAGATTGGAAGAGAGCATCCACCAGCGGAGAGAGTACTTCAATGAAGGCGTCACCGCTATATGACGAGAAGGCGGATCTAGGGCTTGTTGCCACTGGGACGCCAGAGTCCACTGAGGAATGCGAAGGTGGAGTCTTGCAAAGGGAGTCACATGCACCGTAGATGCCATATGTCCCAGAAGGACCATCATTTGTCGAGCCGTGAGAGTCGATAGGGAAGTTACGTGATGACAAAGGCGCAAGAGAGTGTCCTGATGATTGAGGGGAAGGAAAGCTCTCATGCGAACAGAATCCAACACGGCGCCAATAAATTGGATCGATTGAGTTGGAACCAACTGAGATTTGGGAAAGTTGATATGGAACCCCAGACTTTGAAGAAAAGAAATAGTCTGAAGGGTCGCTTGAGTAACCTCTGGAAGAGAAGGAGCTTTGATAAGCCAATCGTTGAGGTAAGGAAAAACTTGAAGTCCCCGAGCACGAAGGGCCACGGCTACCACGACTAGACACTTGGTGAAGACCCGGGGAGAGGTTGCCAAGCCAAACGGAAGAACCCTGTATTGAAGATGAAGGTTCCCCACCTTGAACCGGAGATATTTGCGAAAATTTGGATGGATAGGAATTTGAGTATAAGCCTCTTTGAGGTCCAGTGAGCACATCCAATCTCCCTGATCCATGAGGGAGTACAAAATCGGAAGAGAGAGCATGCGAAATTTCTCTTTGACTAGAAATTTGTTGAGAGCTCGGAGATCCAGAATGGGTCGCAAATCCCCCGTCTTCTTTGGAACTAGGAAGTATCTGGAGTAAAACCCCAGATTGTGTTCGGAAGGAGGAATCTCCTCTACCGCTCGAAGGCGAAGAAGCGCCTGAGCCTCCTGAAGAAGAAGGGGGAGTTGCGAGGAACTGGAAAGACACTCTCCTGGAGGGTGATCTGGAGGCACCTGAAGTAGGCGTAGAGAGTATCCCTCGCGGATGACCGTGAGGACCCAAAGGTCCGATGTAATGGTTTCCCAGACAGATGTAAAAAGGGAAAGGCGACCTCCGATGGGTAGGGAGGAGTTTGGATGCAAAGAGGTTGGAATGCTCACCACTGAGCATCAAAAAGACGGAGCTGTTTTGGTTGGAGCAGGCGCCTGGGACTTTTGAGGACGTTGTTGCTGGGGCCGTCTAGGTGAAGGCCTAGAGAAAGCCGGCGTGGACTTCATCGGGTAGCGACGAGCTGGAGGTTTGTAAGCTCTAGTCGCAGAAGGCTTTGGTTTTGGACGAAGAAGAGAGGCGAAGGAGCGTTCATGCTCAGAGAGCCTTTTAGTAGCCGCCTCAATCGAGTCATCAAAAAGCTCAGAACCTAGGCACGGCAGGTTCGCTAAACGATCCTGTAAGTTGGGATCCATATCCACTATTCTGAGCCATGCAAGACGTCGCATGGCCACTGCAAATGCCGAGACCCTGGAAGAAAGCTCAAAAGCATCATAAGATGCCTGCAACATGAAGAGACGCAATTGAGAGAGACTGAATAATATGTTTATATTCAGAAAGGCGTTCTCTGGGCCAGTCTGGGCAAAAGGATGACAACTGCTTCAAAAAATAATTAAAATATGAAGTAAAGACATAGTTGTAATTCAAAATTCGATTTGTCATCATCGAATTTTGATAAAGTCTGCGCCCAAACTTGTCCATAGTGCGCCCTTCGCGCCCCGGTGGGACTGTTGCAGACACCTTAGAAGGATGAGCCTTCTTCAGGGACGATTCCACCACTAGAGACTGATGAGAAAGTTGTGATTTCTCGAAACCTTTGCAGGGAACAGTGCGATACCGAGACTCCAACTTCGAGGGGATCGCTGTCACAGAATAAGGAGTCTCCATATTCCGCAGGAAAGTCTGCTTCAGCACCGGTGTCATGGGCAGACGCAAAGTCTCCTTAGGAGGATGGGAAAGCTCCATATCTGCCAAATATTCGGGCGTGTACTTAGAATCGGAATGCAAGTCGATGTTAAGTGCCTGCCCCATGTCGAAAACAAATTTTGCAAACGAAGAAGACTTTGAAGTCGAGGCTTCCTCAGGGGAGGCAGAACGAGAATGAGGCGTCACTGAAAACGATGGAGAAGCCTCGCACGAATATTGAGAGACTGGCTCCGATTCAAGGTGCAAAGTGATGGAGGATGCTCCACTGCCAGTCAGAGGAGGAGTGGCTGAATGCTTCCGCTTAAGACTCCGAGATGGAGAGGTGCGCAGAGTGCGAGGTTTAGCCAGAGGAGATCGATCCCGAGATAAACGCCTCGAAGGCGGAGTCCTCGACCTCGAATGCCTCGATGAAACCGAAGAGGCAACGGTACTGTGAGAGCGAGGCACAATTTTCGAAGTGAGATCCGAAGGCCTCGAGCTCTTCGAGGGAGTGAGCTTCGAAGACCGAGACCAATGCTTCCATCGAGGCAACGATAGTTTAGAAATCCGTTCAGGAGAGGAATCCGACGAGGAAACCTTAGATCGAGACCTGCGACGAGGAGACCGTCGACGAGGTGCAGACTGCTGCTCAGGCTGGAGTTGCGAAGACAGAGTCGAGGCCGGGACCAACTGAGCCACTATCGAGGAAATCTGCGTAGTCAAAATTGACTTAAGCATGTCATCAAACATGGGGACGGAGACCAAGGGACTCGGAGTCACAGGTGGTCTCGTGCGTTCCAAGGAGGGCGACCTCGAATGAGAGTATTCCCTGGACTTGGAAGCACGTTTTGGAGATGGTCGAGAAGACGGAGTCGAACCTGGAGCCCCAGGTTGCGTAGACGCAGACTCTGTCGGTTTCTTAGGGATGGTACCTGAAAAGGAAGCAGGAGACTTACCCCCTAATCCAGGCTTCGAGGACACCGCCGAGGCCTTCGAGGCCGAGGCCTGTCGAGGAGGCGAGGTCGAGGTCTTAGCACTCGAGGATTGTCCCGAAGTCGAGGGCTTAACAGCTGCCTCGACCGAGGCCATAGCTTTTTCAGGCTCCATTCGAGGAAAAAGTTCTAAGAACCTGTCGCAGCGGTGCTTAAAGGCACGAGGTTGAAGAGTGAGGCAGCGAAGACAATCTTCCGGGCGATGAGTCGACCCGAGACAGATCATACACCGACTATGGGGATCAGTGATGGAGATAGTCCTGCCGCACTGATAACACCTTTTAAACCCGGTAACAGGCCGGGACATAGATAGGACAAAGTCCGTGTCGAGAACGAGGAAGAGAGGCCTAGGCCTCAATCTCCCAACCCGACGACAATAAAACACAAAAGGAATTAAAATTTTTTTTTTTTGAAAGAAAAGAAAAGAACGAGAACACAGCGACCGAAAACAACAAAGAGTACTCAGCCGCGGTGAAGAGAAGGCACAACGCTACGGGAACCAAGTCGACAAGTCTTCTCAGCTCCACGGAAAACGTTGAACTGAGGATCCTCACAGGAGATGCGCCCCCTAGTTCGGGCGGGAAGGCAAGCGCGCATGCGCAATGCAGCACTCAAAAGCTCGAGATCTTCAAGCAAGTTTGCTTTTGAGGCTGTCCGCTGCGGGGCTCCGTCGGTGACGTCACCCATGTGTGGGAATATGCTGCCTGCTTGTCCTGGGATAATGACAATTTTGCATGAGGTAAAAACTCTTTATAGTTTATAAATCTTTCCTTTAAATTAAATATGGATAAATCTGAAGCATTAGCGACCAATGATAAATTAAATAGAGAATGGGGTCCAGATTTTCCTTTAAAGTGGACAGAAAAGTATTTTAAATATTTAGGTATTTATTTGCCGGGGAATCCTAAATGGTTATATGAGGTAAATATTCCAACTTTGCTTAATTATACTACACTAAAATTACAAAAATGGCACAATTTACCTTTATCTTTGGGGGGTAGGATTGCTTTATTTAAAATGATAATTTTTCCAAAATGGTTATATGTATTCCAGATGATCCCTTTGGTATTGAATGGTGATTGGCAGAAATTAAAAACTTTAAGTATAAAATTTTGTTGGGCAGCTAAAAAACCTAAATTGTCTTTTGATTTTTTATTGGGTCCGGGTATAAAAGGAGGTTTAGGGTTTCCAGATATTCGTATTTATAATTGGGCTTGTTTATTACGACATATAAGGGATTGGGTTCTAGAGGATGATTCATTTACCCCTTTGTCATATGAAAAAGCATTTTTTCAACCTTATCATTTATTATTTTTGATTCAAGTACCAATGTCAAGATTACCAGATTATTTAAAAGGAAATTCTATTTTGATTCCATTAAGATTAGTATGGAATAAATTATTGAAATTTTTGGAATATCATCAAATTGTTACTGATTTTTTGCCTATTCAAGGAAATAGTGATTTTTCTCCGGGTATGACTAATGTTACTTTTAGACATTGGGCAAATAAAGGGATTAGATTTATTGCTCAGCTTTTAGATGAGTCTGGGAGATTGTGTAGATTTCCAGAACTTTCCTTAATTGTTGGAAGTGGTCCAGGGGCATTGTATGGATATATGCAAGTACAACATTATATAAATCAAATCATAAGAGGGGGGATTTCATTGGGTGTACACGATAAGATTTTAAATTTTTTTAACCAATGTAATGATATTCCTATTTCGGTATCTTTATTACATAAATTGTGGTGGAGTTTGATTCCAGATAGAACATATGACAATATTATACAAAAATGGAGTGATAAAATGGGAATTCAATTAACACTTCAAGATTTCAGTCAAGCTATTCATCGTTTGCCTAAAATTATTACAGGATATATTTGGAGAGAATGTACATATAGAGTTTTACATAGGGCATTTTTTTCACAAGTACAAGCATTTCATGCAGGATTAGTAAATTCTTCTATTTGTATCAAATGTGAGAAGGATTCCAATACTTTGTCTCATGCGTTTTGGAAATGTCATCTGATCAAATCTTTCTGGTCTGCCATCCTATTATTTTTGGGGTCATTATGGAATTGTCAATTGGTTGAATCTCCAAAAGGTGTGTTGTTTGGCAAGGCAGCAGCTTGAGGGGTTTTTGGACATGAAAGATGTATTCTTTTTCAAAAAGCATGTATGATTGGTCATAAATGCATATTACAATATTGGTTACAAAAAGATCCTCCAAATTATTGGCATTGGAGGAATCAATTCCATCATTTAATTTTATTTGAGGTTTTTGAGGTTCGTAAATTTCCTAAAAGAACACGATTATTTTTAAAAATCTGGGATCCTTATATACAAAAATTATCCTCGAAAGCAAGAAGTTTGATTCTTAATACTTTATATTAGATATAAAAATTAATTTTTTTTTATATATTAATTATTTGATGTTTTATGTCATCTTTCATTCTAGGATAGGGAGGGAAATTTGAATGATTTTGATATATATATATATATATGAAGTAATAAGAGGGGATATAGGGAAAAATAGTTTAGATATATTAAAATATATGTTGAAGGAATGATAAAATGTTTATGCAAATGAAAAATGTGATGTAGGAGGATGTTCTTTGCAGTTGAATTCATGGTAGAACATTGTTTGATTGGGTTCAAGAGTGTTGTAGGTTGGTTGTGGTCAAGCGAACTCCTATGGTTCTGGACAGGATGTATGAATGGGTCCTGTTTGAAGGATTTGTTTTGAAGGAATGATGAACATTTATTGTAGGTTAATATGGTCAATTTAAATGTAATGACTATTTTACTGTGTTATATTATTATGTATCTATTGCATTTCTTCAATAAAGTGTTATAAAGTGAATTGACCATGTTGACTTCTGGTGGATGTTTGTCATTCCTTCGGAATGGATTTTTGAACGGGACTTGTTCGTGGATTTTGTTTGGAGTTGTGGGAGTTTTGGTTGGGCACGGTTGATTTGTGGCATTTTTGAGCACAGTTAGGCGGTGTTTTGCCATGAATTCAACTGCAAAGAAAGTGGTTAAGATATATTAAAAAAATATATTTTGGAGGAATGATAAAATGTTTATGCAAATGTTTTATTGTGAATTTGATTGTAAAGAATGTCTTTTTGTATCATATTGTTGTATATTTGTTTGATTCCTTAAATAAAATGTTATATAACATATAAATCTTTCCTTTTGGCTAAATCTTAATAATAATATTGTCATTTATAGCTAAAGAGACATATGATCAAGAAACAGTTTTATTTTACTTGTGTGATTATGATAAACATACCCAGGGCCTCAAAATAGTACCTGGCGGGCTGCGAGTTTGAGACCACTGGTCTATTCCATGTTTGGTGTACAGCGCTGGTAAGAAATAGTAATAGGTAGAAATAGTCTGGCAAACTTACTGGTGTAGGATCCCCCCCCCCCAAAAAAAAATACACCTCACCCATTTTTCACTTTTTTTTTGGGGGGGGGAAGATTCACAAGGAAGTGGGCAGTTTAAAAATTAAGGTGTTAGAAATAAATTTAGCCTAGTTTCTTTTGCAAAAAATTCCAAGTACTGTACATTTAAACCAGAATTGACCCCGTGGTCGTCGTCCCCTCCCCTCCCCTCCCCTCCCCTCCCCTCCCCTCCCCTCCTACCTCCTATCTTTCCGAAGGATTGGTCTGGTGTATATATATATATATTTACTTTTGTTCTAAAATCACCCCGTCCAGTAGGGGATGGAATGTACTCGGCAGCAGGAGAGAAGGCTCCGCAGTTGTCGCTCCCGTATGGGCCAAAACATCGAAGAGAACCTGCTCGCGGCCCCCCACCAAACCGTCCGAGGAGGCAGCTGCCCGCGAGCGCTAGCGTACGTTACGCTCCAGTCAATGACTGCCCGCGCGGAGCGGCCGGCTCGCTTCGCTCTTATCTTGCCCTAGGCAGGGGACGGCACGCGCAAGTCGCGAGCTGGGAAGGGGAGGGGGAGGGAGGAGTTCGAATGTTCGTTCCCACTTACGGATAACCACGTAGGCCGCAGAACCTTGTGTCCCCAGCTCCTCCTGCTGCGTACCACACGTGCAGGTCGCGCGGACGACAATCTCCACGCGCTCCCGCAGCTTGGAATCACGTGACTTCCGGGAGCTTCCGCCGCCCTAGGGTGGGGGAGGGAGAGGGTTTGTCCGTGTCAAATATAGATTCACAGTGAAGTTCTACACAAACAGGGAGGGGTTGGGGGGGGAAGAGATTGAGTTTACCGTTTATTACAAGAAATTAAGAGAAGGGTGTTTTTTTTTAATTGATACGAGGAGACATTTTAAACTTGTGAGAATAGGAGTTCCAAAGTGTGTTCTGATGCTTTTTTTGTTCCCCTTTGTGATGAGTTTACTTCCATTTATAGCAGGGGTAGGGAACTCCGGTCCTCGAGAGCCGTATTCCAGTCGGGTTTTCAGGATTTCTCCAATGAATATGCATTGAAAGCAGTGCATGCAAATAGATCTCATGCATATTCATTGGGGAAATCCTGAAAACCTGACTGGAATACGGCTCTCGAGGACCGGCGTTTATAGTGTGTTGATTAAAATCTGTGTTAAAACAAATGTGTTTCTGGGTGGTATTGAAATGAGGGTAGATATATGTTAAGATTCCACCAGTTCCTTTTTATGTGTGTGTGTGTGAAATTCTTTGTATCTATCTCATGCATTTTTTTTTTGTCTCCACCAAATCTACTAAGAAGGTAGAATCCACCATCCTCTCCATAAAAAAAGTATTTTCTGATGTTACTCCTATGTCTACCGTCCTAGAAACATAATGTAATGTAATGTAATTTATTTCTTATATACTGCTAATTCCGTTAGGTTCTAAGCGGTTTACAGAAAATATACATTAGGGTGCATTAAAATTATAAGTAAGATAGGTACTTAGAAATTCCCTTACTGTCCCAAAGGCTCACAATCTAACTAAAGTACCTGGAAAAATTACAATTAGTAGAGTAATAAAGAAATAAAAATAGAGATAGAGGAGAAAAATAAGAAAATAAACATTCTAATAAGACTACAATGATCTAAAGGACTTTGAAAGGTTGAAAAGAGAGGAGATAGGAATAGATGCAGAAGGGAGAACCGTTGAAACAATATAATTCTGAGGAAATTTAAATGATAAAATAAAAACAAAACAAGTGGCAAAACAATGAATGAGATTAAAAAATATATCATAAACTAAAAAGAAAGTGAAAATAAAATCAAAACAGTCAAGACTGAAATCCAGCTTGAAATGACTTCACTGCTTTGGCTGCCAAACTTCTCCAGGTGTCATCCGATCCTAGTCAGCATACCAGAAGCCCCAGATCCAGTGTCTCCGGTTCTCAACTCGTCTGAGATATTCACACCCTCCTCCTGCATGCCAAATTCGATGAATCTGTCTCATTTCTAGACAGGCACCGCGCTTCTCTGACCGTGCGGGGTGCCACGACGACCGTGCCATCCGGGCCAACCATGGCCTCCCCCTCGCGATGGCGGTGGTGGTCATGGGGGTCGCTCCTCTTCATGGCCGAAGCTGGCGGCTGCAGCGCCTTCTCTGGGTTGACGCTGCTCAGCAGAGCCAGGCTGGTGTCCGGGCCGGGCACCGCCAGCGGCGGGCGAGCGCCGAGTCGGCTGCCGGCTTTTCCCCAGCAACGGGGGTGACAGCGATGATGGGGTGGAGGGGCTGGGTGAGCAACTGTGCCGGGAGCATCTCCTTGCCCGCATCCTTCAGCTCCAACTCGGTCATCCTCACCGACGTGACCTGCCCCAACAATGCCCAACAAAAATAACCACAAATGCCGTGCTGTCCGTTACAGCACTCAAAAGGCAATGACGATTGGGCGCCGCCTCCCCCCTGGTGGAGTCCACGCCGCTGGGATCGCCGGCAACTGACATGTCCTCTCCTCTCTCTACTGCCAAACCCGGCCTGCCGAGCCGTGCATCCCGGGTCTCCCCGACTGTCCTCGCTGGATCCACTGCAAGCACCCCAATGCCGACCTCCGACCCCAACCACTGGAGAAGGGCCCCAAGACCGCTGCATGCGGGCCAAACCGCCAAGAAAAGACAGTAGTCTCCAAATTTAAAACAAGATCAATCAAAAATGAAAAAAAAACTTAGAAAAAAATATTACAGGAGTGTAAATGTAGATAATAAAACCAAATTAAATAATAAAAGAAACAAAAAACATAAACATAAACAAAGAAAACGGCGGGAGGTACTATAACAGCAACCTAACTCGGCGCCATCTTGAAAAAAAAAATAATGGCAGATAAAGTCCAAATGTAATGCTGTGACCTTTGTTTTTCTCTCTCTCTCTCTCTAAATGGGACAGAGCACACACAGGACCTCCCCGGACCTCCAGATCCCGTTAAATATAGTGCAAAATAAAGACAGCAGATATAAATTCTCAATACTGACACATTATGATCATTAAATTTAAAATAAAATCATTTTTCCTACCTTTGTTGTCTGGTGATTTCATGAGTCTCTGGTTGCATTTCCTTCTGACAGTGCATCCTTTCTTTCTTTCTCTCTCCCTGCCCCCCACCCCCTTTCTTTCCTGACATTCCTAACATGCACCCTCCACTGTCCACCTTAAATACTTGCTAACTACAGAGCTTATCTTTCTGGCCATCATGTTTTCCTCTTCCATAAAGCTGCAGCATGAAGCTGAACAGAAAACCATTATTGCTGTAATCCTTGTTGTGCAGCTCTAGAGACCAGACCCCCTGTGGATCCTTTCTGTCTTCCTGCCCCCCTTTTCTCTCTTTCTCTCTCCCTGCCCACCCATCCCCAAGCCGCTGACGCAGAAACAGATCAGCTGCATGCAGCAGCGACTGCACAACCTTACCCTCCATCCCACCCACGTCAATTCTGATGTCGGAGAGGAAGTTCCGGACCAGCCAATTTCTACCTGGCTGGCTCGGAACTTCCTCTCTGACGTCAGAATTGACGCGGGGGGGGGGGGGGGGCGAAAGCTTGTGCAGTCACTGCTGCACACACCTGATCTGTTACTGTGTCAGCAAAGCAGAGAGAAGCGTTGCCTTTAGGTCACCTGTCCCGTTGACCCCATGCACAGCTTTGGGACACAGAAATGTCCCATTTTAGAAAGAGCGTACCGAAGCTGTGCATGGGGACAACGGGACAGGTAATCTAAAAACAGGACATATGGTCATAGCCAAATGGCCCATCCAGTCTGCCCATCTGCAATAACCATTATTTCTTCCTCCCTTTAAGAGATCCCACATGCCTGTCCCAGGCTTTCTTGAATTCAGACACAGTCTCTGTCTCCACCACCTCTTCCAGGAGACTGTTCCACGCATCTACCACCCTTTCTGTAAAAAAGTACTTCTTTAGTTTACTCCGGAGCCTATCACCCCTTCACTTCATCCAACTATACCCTCTCATTCCAGAGCTTCCTTTCAAATGAAAGAGATTCGACCCATGCACATTTATTTATGCCACATAGGTATTTAAATGTCTCTATCATATCTCCCTTCTCCCTCCTTTCCTCCAAAATATTCCAGTGGCGTACCAAGGGGGGAAGGCGGGGGGGGGGCGATCTGCCCCGGGTGCACGCCCCAAGGGAGTGCACAGCTGGCTACCCACCAGGGAATAGGCTGCCGCCGGGGAAAGGCTGCCATTGGCCATCAGGAACAGGCTGGCGCCGAGTTCTCCCTCTCTGCTTCTCTTCTCCGCGGGCCAACCAACTCTCGCCGCCCGACGTCAATTCTGACGTCGGAGAGGACATTCTAGGCCAGCCAATCGCTGCCTGGCTAGCCCAGAACGTCCTCTCCGATGTTAGAATTGACATTGGGCGGCAAGAATTGCTCGGCCCCGCAGGGAAGAGAAGCAGGGCGAACTTGACGCCGGCCTGTTCCCGATGGCCAGTGGCAGCCTTTCCCCAGCAGCGGTGGCAGCAGCATGTTTCCCAATGGTGGTGGCATGGGGGAGGGCAGGGAGAAAGAAAGAAAGGGGGGAGACAGGGAGACAGAAAGAAAGAAAGGGGGCAGGGTGAAACAAAGAAAGAAAGAAAAAATGGGGCATGGGTAGAGAGAGAGAGAAAGACAGACATAGAGAAAGAAAGGGGGCATGGAGAGAGAAAGAAAGAAGGGGGCAGGGTGAAAGAAATAAAGAAATGGGGCACGGAGAGAAAGAGAAAGACAGACAGAGAAAGAAAGGGGGCATGGAGAGAGAAAGAAGGGGGCAGGGTGAAAGAAAGAAATGGGGCACGGAGAGAGAGAGAAAGACAAACATAGAGAAAGAAAGGGGGCATGGGGAGAGAGAAATAAAGAAAGGGGTAGGGTTAAAGAAAGAAATGGGGCACGGAGAGAGAAACACAGACAGAGAAAGAAAGGGGTCATGGAGAGAGAAAGAAGGGTGCAGGGTGAAAGAAATAAAGAAACGGGGCACGGAGAGAGAGAGAGAAAGACAAACATAGAGAAAGAAAGGGGGCATGGGGAGAGAAAAAGAAAGAAATGGGGCACGGAGAGACAGAGACAGACATAGAGAAAGAAAGAAAGGGGCAGGGTGAAAGAATGAAAGAAATGGGGCACAGAGAGAGAGAAAGACAGACATACAGAAAGAAAGGGGGCATGGAGAGAGAAAGAAAGAAGGGGGGGCAGGATGAAACAAAGAAAAAGTTGGGGGAGGGAATGAGGTTTGGAGGAGAGGAAGCATACAGGAGACTAAAAGAAGGGAAGAAATATTGGATGCACAGTCAGAAGAATAAAGTGCAACCAGAGACTGATGAAATTACCAAACAAAGGTAGGAAAAATGATTTTATTTTCAATTTAGTGATCAAAATATGTCCGTTTTGAGAATTTATATATGCTGTCTATATTTTGCACTATGGCCCCCTTTTACTAAACCACAATAGCGGTTTTTAGTGCAGGGAGCCTAGAGCGTCGAGAGCAGCGTGGGGCATTCAGCGCAGCTCCCTGCGCTAATAAACGCTATTGCGGTTTAGTAAAAAGGGAGGGGGTATATTTGTCTATTTTTGTATAGTTGTTACTGAGGTGACATTGCATAAAGTCATCTGCCTTGACCTCTTTGAAAACTCGCAGAATATAAATGATAATTAACATTTTCTCTGCATACAGTGTGCTTTGTGTTTTTAAAATTTTATTGTTGGTAGATCATTTTGACTTGGCCACGAAGGTAAGGGGAAGGGAGGGAGGGGAGCTGCTGAAAAAAATCTAGTAATCCTTGCAGGCTTGAATGTGCAGGGAATTATTTTTGTTAAATCATGTTTTGTTACGTGACTGACATTATTTAGATTTTAATTTCTATGAATGAATAGAATGAAAATGATATAAAATTACTTGCTTGTTTTTATGTGCGTGCGCTGAAGGAAAGTGGAGAGAGAGTGGGCTGAGGATGCTGAAGGGAAATGGGGAAGAGAGAGTGGGGAGAAGACGCTGATTTAGAAATTGACAATTGTACAGAATATTGTTTCTTTTTATACTTTAATATAATAAGTTCAATATAAAACAATTCAAGGCTTGTGTGGATGGAATCAGGTGGTTTGTGAGGATGGGGACCGAGCTTATGGGGATTAGTCCAATAAAATGGTATTTTCTTATTTCTCATTTGTTTTATTTTTATTTGTTAATTTGTAAAGTGGAGTGGTGATTGTTATGTATCAGTTTTTTCAAATTTACATCTACTGTCTTTATATTTTGCACAGTATTAGAGGACATGTATTACTGTTTTTGTGGTGTTGTGGTGTTACATTGTATGCAGAGTCTGGTTTCTTGGCGGTTCAGTTTAACTTTTGTCTACATATTTCTATTTTTAGTTTGTGATTATTCCATATTGGGAGAGGGTGTATCTGTCTGTGTGTATGAAAGGGACATGGCTTTCTGATAGCATCAACTGTACAGGATCAATTGACTGTGCAGGATCTGGCTTGTTTAGTTTTACAATGTATGTGTTGGTGTTCTAGTGCTCACAGCAGTGTTTAAGATGCTGCCTTTTCCTAGGTACACTCTTGTTGTGCGATATGTGGATTGTTACTAAAAATCATATTTTTCATATAGATGGGGGAGGAGTGTCAAAAAATGATGGGCCCCGGGTGTCACATATGCTAGGTAAGCCACTGAAATATACATATTGAAATCTTTAAGTCTGTCCCCATATGCCTCATGATGAAGACCACACACCATTTTAGTAGCCTTCCTCTGGACTGACTCCATCCTTTATATATCTTTTTGAAGGTGCGGTCTCCAGACTTGTACATAATATTCTAAATTAGATCTCACCAGAGTCTCATATAGGGGCATCAATACCTCCTTTTCCCTACTGACCATAACTCTTCCTATGCACCCTATCATCATTCTAGCTTTTGCCATCACCTTTTCAACCTGTTTGGCCACCTTAAGATCATCACACCCTTGAGTACCTGAATAAATTAATGTAAACCGTTCTGAGCTCTCTAGGGAGAATGGTATAGAAAATTGAATAAATAAAAATAAATAAATACAGCTCTTCTGTCATGCACATAAGTTCTTCACCCCCTAAACTGTACCATTCCTTCGGGTTTTTGCAGCCCAAATGCATGACCTTGCATTTCTTTGCATTAAATTTTAGCTGCCAAATTTCAAACTGTTCTTCAAGCTTCACCAGGTCTTTCTTCATGTTATTCACACCATCCGGGATGTCTATTGCAAATTTTGGTATCATCCACAAAGAGGCAAATATTACCCAACAGCCCTTTAGCAGTATCACTTATAAAAATATTAAAAAGAACAGACCCTTAAGGCACACCACTGGTAACATCCCTTTCTTCAGAGCGATCTTCATTGACCACTACCCTCTGTCATCTTCCACTCAACCAGTTTCTGACACAGCTCGTCACTTTGGGGCCCATCCCGAGGGCACACAGTTTATTTATTAGACGTGGAACACTGTCAAAGACTTTGCTAAATACACCACATCTAGCACATTCCCTCTATCCAATTTTCTGGACACCCAGTCAAAGAAATTGATCAGATTTGTCTGCCAAGATCTTCCTCTAGTGAATTAATGTTGCCTTCGGTCCTATAATCCACCGGATTCCAGAAACTTCATATTATGTCTTCTTAATGTCTGGTAAAGATTTGTTTGTAGATTGATATCATTCAAGTATTTAAGTGTTTGCATCATATTTCCTCTATCCATTCTTTCCTCTAGGGCAAGGATTATCAACCTTTTAAAACCAAAGAGCCAACTTATCCTAAAAATTTGACCCAAAATTTACAAAGAGATGCAATGGGTAGAGAAGGGAGTTTTAGATATTCCAGGTCTCTCATTCTCTCTTTTTTCTCCAAGGTCTAGGTTCTCTCTCCCTTCTTTCTTCCCTCCAACTACTCACAGGTCTCTGCACCTCCCTTCCCTCCCACCCTGTCCCTGCCCGTCGCCCTCCTCCAAACTCACAGCCAAAGTTCTCTCCCCTCTCCATTCCTTGACCCATTAATCTCCCAACCTTACAATTCCCCCTCCCCCCGGGCCTACCGAGGTACTTGGTGGTCCAGTAAGGGGGGGGGGCTAGATGGCAGGAGTGCAGCCCTTTCTCTCTTGCCTCCATGCAGCTGCCTTCTAAAATGGCTGTGGTGACCTTTCACGGCTGCTTGCGGAATTTCCTGTAGTACCGTGAGCTGCCGCAAAAGTTTGCAGTAGCCATTTTAGAAAGCAGCCACGAGGAGGCAGGAGCAGGAGGGCCTCACTTCTGCCATGAAGACACCCCCCACCCCACTGCTGGACCACTCATACATGCGCGGATGCCTTCATTCCCGATGAACAGGCAGCGGGGTTGGGGTTGGGGGGCACGGAGCTGGGGCATAACGGGGAGGGTATGGGTGGAATCGGGTGGGCCTAGGCACAGGTCTAGATCTAGTAACCCTACTTCAGCATGTCCACTCTTGCAAATCTTCATGTCATCTGCCAAAAAAACACACTTTTCCTTCTAGCCCTTCAGAAATATCACTCACAAACATACTGAACAGAACGGGCCCCCTAGTACCAATCCTTGAAGCATACTGCACTAATCACCTTTCTTTCCTCCAAGCAAATTCCATTTACCACAACTCTCTATTGTCTGTCAGTCAATCAGTTTGTAATCCAGGCCACCATTTTGGGTCTTAACTTCAGCCTGCTAAGTTTATTGATGAGCTTCATATGAGCAACCATGTCAAAGGCTTTGCTGAAATTATTGTAAACTACATCTAGTGTATGTCCTTTATCCAATTCTCTGGTCACCCAGTCAAAGAAATCAATCAGATTCATTTGGAACAATTTCTCGTTGGTGAAACCATGCTGTTACCCATTAAATTCCAGGTAGTTCACTAATCTTTCCTTCAGCAGAGCATCCATTATTTTTCCAACCACAAAACATTGCTGTCAAATTTGATCATGTCACTCCTCTCCTCTGTAAAGCACATTGGCTACCTATTATTCATCGTCTCACTTATAAAATACTCCTCACCTTTAAAACAAAAAACTCTAACCAACCAGCATTTATAAATAAACTTTTCATCCCATACTCATCATCCATGACCCTCCGATCTAACAATCTACTTTCCATTCCGTCAATACATGAATTGTTTTACGATATTACTCGTAAATCCATTTTTTCAGTTACTGCCCATACGTTGTGGAATGCCCTCCTATTAGATGTTTGATTAGAGAACTCACTTGGAAAATTTAAAACCAAGCTCATAAATCTTCTCTTTAAAGATGCCTTTACTCTTTAGTATCAGCTTCCGCTTCTCAAACTTGTAATTTCTGTGAAGCTCTGAAACATCAAACGCTTCTTCTGTAGCGATCCCCTCCCTAATGTCTTGCCACTCCTCTTTTTTATTAATTTTACTTCGATGTATTTTAACCAACTACTCCTTTCCCAACTTCCCTTTTGTCTCATGTACGTTAATGTATTTTAATATATGACAAATATTGTTTTTATTTACTCATTTTAACAATTTTCAACAATTTTGTATATTGTACACTGTTTAGACATTTGTTTTGATAGGCGGTATATCAAAAATAAACAAACTTGAGGCTTACTGGCCTGTAGTTTCTTACTTCTCTATTACCACTTTCATTGTTTATTGAAAGCTTCTATACCACTACTAATGACTGGGGAGCCAATTCAGAGCAGTTTATATGAGTTTCTGTAAAGATATTACAATACATGAGCCTCTTTACAATACAGAGTTACAATACAGAGTTAGCGTTTTCTGAGATGGTTTTCAATACATACACATTTATACCACAATCAATTTATGAAGAAGGACCACATTTGCTCTTCTCCAGTTTGACATGTTCAGCCCCCAATACAATACTGTTCTTAACTGAGTATAGTAGCATTTCAGTTAACTGGGTCTCAGTTAACCAGGACTCTCACTCAACCGGCATAAAAATTTCCAGTGGGGGAAAAAAAAAGCGTTCTGAGCTGCAAATTCTCCCTCCCTCAAGCCCCAAAGCAGCTACAACACCCCACCCCGAAGCAGCAGCGGTCTTGAGCCACAAAGCTCTCCTACCTACCTCCCTCCCTCAAGCCCCAAAGTGGCAGAAGCAGGAGGCGACTCTGAGCTGCAAATTCCCTCTGTTTATATTTGAGTCCTTCCCCTCTCAGAACCATTGCAGGCCTCTCCTAGGGCCTACCTTAAGCCATGCTGGTCCAGTGGTGAGCAGGGAAAAAGCAATCCTGCTATGCTCCTGCCCTTTGCAGTCTCACTACTCAAAATGGCTGACACAAGTTTATTTATGTGGATTTATTAACTGCCTTCTTCATGAAGAGATTCACCCAAAGTAGTTTACAATATATTGAATAATAAGTACTGTTACCATATTTTTCGCTCCATAAGACGCACCGGACCAAAAGACGCACCCTAGATTTAGAGTAGGAAAAACAGAAAAAAAATATTCTGAACCAAATTGTGTACTAATATATACCAGGCTCTGCACCCAGCCCCCTCACTCCCTGCCAGGCTCTGCACCCACCCCACACTACCTGCCAGGCTCTGCACCCTGTCTCCCCTTCCCGGCTGTTCCTTTAATTTTTCATATACACACAATACACACAACAGATATAAATTATCAAAACTGACACATTTTGATCACTAAATTGAAAATAAAATCATTTTTCCTACCTTTGTTGTCTGGTGATTTCATGAGTCTCCTTACTTCATTCCTTTCTTCACTCAGGCCCAACAATTGTCCCTTTCTATTTCCTCCCTCCCATGTCCCAAATTCATGCCTCCTCACTGCCTTCCAGCTTTTGTCCTTTGTTCTCCCTCCCTCCCATGTCCCGAGTTCATGTCTCCTCCCCCTCACTGTCTTCCAAACCTTTGTCCTTCCTGCTGCGCCGGACACTGTCTTCCTCCCTCCCTGCTGTGCTGATGAAGCCTGCCTACCCTCCGTTGATTCCTCCTCCTCTGGCTTGGGTCCGCTGCGCCATTACTCAAAGAAGGGAAGGGCTAGCGTGCAGCAATTGCACGTCGCTGGCCCAGAAGCCTTCACCCAACATCAGAACTGATGTTGGTTCTAACGTCAAAAGACGGTTTGTGGGCTGGCAACATACAATCGCTGCACGCTGGTCCTTCCCTTCTTTGAGTGGCGGTGCAGCAGTGGACCCGGGCCAGAGAAGGAGGAATCGGTGGAGGGTAGGCAGGCTTCAACACAGCAGGGAGTGAGGAAGGCAGTGTCTGGCGCGGCACACTGGACCTTCCCTTCCCTTCCTGGAGTTGCAGCACAGTGGCGGCCATCAGGAGCAGTGGCGGCAGGCAGGTGGGTGGCAGTCAGCCCATGTACCCCCGATGGGTGGGGCATTTTGAAGAAGTACAACGAGGTGGGGGTGTTTTAAAAAAGTTACATTCGCTTCATAAAACGCACCCAAATTTCCACCCAATTTTGGGTGGGAAAAAAGTGCGTCTTATGAAGCGAAAAATACAGTAAGTATTTTTCCCTATCTGTCCTGACAGGCTCACTATCTAACTATGATACCGGGGCAATGGAGTGTTAAGTGACTTGCCCAGAGTCACAAGGAGTACTCTAGGATTGAACCCATAACCTAAGGCTGCTGAGATAGCAGCTCTAACCACTAGGCCAACCCTCTACTCCACAGTAACCTCATGAGACTGCTATGAGTTTGGTTTATATTCGAGTCAACCTTTTTTCACTCTTTATTGGGGGGGGGGAGGTTAGCTCTGTTTATATTCAAGTACATACAGTACCTTGTATTAAAATTAGATTTTAGCAAAGCCTTTAACAGTGTTCCACACAGACGTCTGATAAATAAATTGAGTGCCCTCAGAATGGGTCCCAAAGTGATGGGCTGGGTCAAGAACTGGTTGTGGAAGGTGACAGAGGGTAGTGATCGCTCTGAGGAAAGGGATGTTACCAGTGGTGTACCTCAAGGTTCTCTTCTTGGGCCTGTTCTTTTTAACATTTTTATAAATTATATTGCTAAAGGGTTGTTGGGTAAGATTTGCCTCTTTGCGGATGATACCAAAATCTGCAATAGAGTAGACCCCCAGGATGCTGTGAATAACATGAAGCATGGCGAAGCATGGTCTGAAATTTGGCAGCTAAAATTTAGTGCTAAGAAATGTAAGGTCATGCATTTGGGCTGCAAAAACCCAAGGGAATGGTATAGTTTAGGGGGTGAAGAACCTATGTGCACAACAGAAGAGCAGGACTTGGGTGTGATTGTATGTGATGATCTTAAGATGGCCAAACAGATTGAAAAGGTGACGGCGAAAGCTAGGTTGTATAGGGAGAGGTATGGCCCGTAGGAAAAAGGAGGTATTGATGCCCCTGTATGACTCTGGTGAGACCTCATTTAGAATATTGTGTACAATTCTGGAGGCCGCACCTTCAAAAAGATATAAAAAGGATGGAGTCGGTCCAGAGGAAGGCTACTAAAATGGTGCGTGGTCTTCATCATAAGACATATGGGGACAAACTTAAAGATCTCAATCTGTATACTTTGGAGGAAAGGCGGGAGAGGGGAGAAATGATAGAGATGTTTAAATACCTACATGGTGTAAATGCTCATGAGTTTGAAAGGAAGCTCTAGAATGAGAGGGCATAGGATGAAGTTAAGAGGTGATAGGCCCCAGAGTAATCTAAGGAAATACTTTTTTTTTACGAAAGGGTGGTAGATGCATGAAACGGTCTCCCAGAAGAGGTGGTGGAGACAGAGACTGTGTCTGAATTCAAAAGGGCCTGGGATAGGCACATGGCATCTCTCAGAGAGAGAAAGAGATAATGGTTATTGCGGATGGGCAGATTAGATGGGCCATTGTGCCTTTATCTGCCATAATGTTTCTATGTTTCTACAATAAGTCCATAAAGTACTAGGTGTGCTCCAGAGGCAACAAAATACTGGTTAGATTTGCTTAAACCTGGGAAAGTTTACATTTTATTACTTGACATTGATATCAACTGGCCCTGTACTAAACTGAGAGATTATGCAAAGCTGAGTATCTAGCTGCAAAAGGATGCAGTGGGAAACACCAGGCAAACAAATGTAGGGTACAAGTAGAACAGCTCTTTATTTTAAACAAATGCACAGATGGAACCCAACACATAAGGTTATCATATTTGTGAAATAAAAAAGAGGTCACATGATCCCCACTCGACTCCTCCCCTGCCTACCACCAGTTTCTCCATGCCCTTCACCCAACTTTCACCCATTTCCTCAGTCCTCCTTCCGAACCTCTGTACCCTTTTAGTACTTCTCTCGCTTTCTCCCTCCAACAACCTTCCATAGGGGGCTTACCTCTCTTTCTCTCTCCCTCCAACCCCCTTCCCCCGGGTGCCTCCCCCTCTCTCCAACTCACTTCCCCTCAGGTGCTTCTCGCTCTCTCCAACCCCTCCCCTCTCGCTCTCTCCAACCCCTCCCCCCACTGGTACTTCTCTCTCTCTTTCTCTAACACAGTGTAATAACATTAATATTCCATCGTCTTCATTAATTAGGTTAGAATCCTCCAGTATAAAAAAATATATTTAGAGAATTGCTCCTAATCTTTAGAATTCTCTTCCAATTTAATTGAATCTGAATGTAATTACCAAATTCAGGATATATAGAAGAAACAACAAGTTTTCAGATTTTTACAGAATTCAGGGGTGCACAACTCTGGCCCTCGAGGGCTGAATCCAGTCGGGTTTTCAGGATTTCCCCAGTGAATTTGCATGAGATCTATTTGCCTATACTGCTTCCATTGTATGCATATTGATCTCATGCATATTCATTTGGGAAATCCTGAAAACTTGGCCTGGCGAGGTCCAAAGTTGGCCACCCCTCAGTAAACCAAAGTGGTTTATAATACATTGACTAGTAATCAAGTAATCATAGGTACTTTCCTTATCTGTCTCGGAAGGCTCACAATCTACTGTAACTGTGGCACCTGGGGCAATGGTGAATTAAGTGACTTGTCCAGAGTCACAAGGAGCAGGCTGGGATTAAACTCATAACCTCAGGGTGCTGAGGCAGCAGCTCTAACCACTGGGTCACACTTCTCTTAACAAACACATTCAAAAGGAGGTCTGAGTGGGAGAGTGAGCTAAAGAAGTATAATAGAGAAGTAAGAAGAAAGGGGCTAGTCAAGAGTTCATTTCCAAATATGTTAGGTACTCGGTTATTAATTCCTGTAACTCTGGGTCTTTCACCTGCCTTTCTACTTCCTCTTCAGTTAGCACCTTATTCCATGTGTAAACAATTATTCCATGTGTTGAAGAGTAGTGGCTCGTAGCCAGCAGGGGGTGATGGTTATGGGACGGTAATGGAATGGATTTCAGAACATAATTGTGCAGTATTTTTTTGTGGAGTTTTTCTACAAAAGCGCCTGTTTTTCGTATGATTCTGGGTAATTCTAGTTAGATACAAGTATATATGTTAGTTAGGGCCACCCCCAAATAGAAGCGTACGAAAAAGGGTGAATAAAAATCTAAATATGAAGCCAAGGCCAGAAAAACACACTATAGATTAATATAAGGGAAAGAATGGTGTTTTTTATGTACTTTGCTGTTGTGCCTGATCATAAAAGAAACCAGTGGAATCCATTTTGTGGTCAGTTTATCCAGGTCTTTGTTCTCAGCATCGTGGTGTTAATTAATACCACATGTGCTGTAGACTGGCTAGGAAGATAACGTGTCCTAAACTAAGATATAAAATGCTTGAAGTATGAATGGCCGAGTTATGAATGAATGGGGGCCCCTGGAATGATTTGTGTGACTGTATTTGAACAAAGGATTGAGTTTTGAAAAACATAATTATATATCTTTGCAACCTAAAGAAATCCTAAAGCAACATCTGGAAGTAATTAAGTCAGACTCCTGTTCTAACATAGGAAGCTCAGAGGGGGAGACCAGCCCCTCCTCCTCCAGGCTAGGGTTTGTGTGCAGAATCCATAGCCTGTCAGTTTTTTTTCTCCAAGGTTGAGAACCTTTCAGCACCCTGTTAATAATTGTAGATTCTCTTAAATATGTTATAATGTTAATTCAGAAATCAAAAGTAATTTTCTAAAACTGTCTAACTTTGAAACATGGAGGAATTTTGCTTTGTCTAAACTTTTAAGACCACCCATGTTATTTTATTGGTTGTCAACCTGATGTCACAATAAGCCAAAAGTATATAATAGAATGAAATGAGATAGTAAGACGAGCTCGTTATGAGAAGGCCAGCATTTGGCAACTATAACGATCTCCCATTAGCGCAACTGTTAAGCAATTATGCTTGATTCTTTTGATATCATAATGGAAAAATAGAAACAATAATTCAATAAATCTTAATTATAATTTTGAAAACCTTGCGCTGGTGTCATTTTGCATGTTTATTATTTTTCAAACCTAAGCTTTCAAGAGGCGTCGATGTCCCTTGCTCAGTGTAAACAATTTTTTATTTTAAATAAGAAAACCCAACCAACAAATTACAATCAACTATGGACTGACAACAAGGGAAACCCTGATACAAAACAACAGTCCCAATCCCCCAGCCACCACTCCCCTCCCCAGATGCATAAGCAAAGCATGAACCACGTTGCAGTAGACTTGGACTCTGATAGCCTACTGCATAAGAATAAAGACCCCCCCACCCCTAACCTCCACACAACTAGGAAGGTTAGCTTGTTGTTCATATATCTCACTCTGTAGAGTTCTAATAATAATAATAATAACAACAGTTTATATACCGCAGGACCATGAAGTTCTATGCGGTTTACAATGATTAGAAAGATGCTACAAATAGAGTAGAACTTACATAGTTGAAGAATAGTGGCTAGCAGTTTAAGGGAATAGTTGTGATGGGGGGATTGTGCAGATTCGCTACCTAGGTATTTCAAAAACAGGTATGTCTTTAGGTGTTTCCTAAATTCACCATAGTTATTTGTGTTTATAATTAGATTTTCCAAGTCTTTGCCCCATAATGCCACTGGACTGCATGTGTCTCATTCTCTACTGTGTCTCATTCTCTTCCTTACTACTAGTACTCTCTTCTCAGCCTCTCTTCTGATTGGATCCCTTATTTCTCTCTCTGCATCAACCATTCTGCTGTGCTGTTTTCTGGATCACTTCCTTCTTCCCGTCTATTAGCCTTTCTTTTGATGCTTCTATTCAAACCCTTTATTTCTTTCACTTTATTAGTTATCTTCTGTTGTTCCCATCTGAGGAACATATAACTTTTTGTGATGGTCCTGACTAGGTCTCCTCTTTTGCTTTTCTATTTGGGTTTTTTTTGTTGGGGGGGGTTGTTTGTGTGTTGTTGTTTTTTTGACAGAAGCCCTCCATTTTATGGTGTTACTTTTCTTTTGATTTTGAGCTTATATTTGCATCAGTTGCTTCGGTGAACTCCCTTGGTATATTCTCAATTTAAATATGGGGTTTGTAACAAAGACGGGAGATAATATACTGCTATCTATCTGCAGGAGTCCACTTAAATGCAGTTCATCCTCTTAAGATTAACTTCTGTGGTGTATCTCTTGCTGCAGTGGGTGCATGAACAAGTCCAACTGGGCCTTTTGGTATAGCAGGAATTTTGGAATTGTCTAACCTTACAGGTGGGCACATTTTTATCCTGGCCAGCACATATTCTTCTTTTTCTTTACAACTATACTTCAATCATAGTGTTGTCTTGTTGAAACTTGGTATAGATTTTATACAAGCATCACACGCATTGAGGCACTTTGGCCCAGATTCACTAACCTGCCCGATCGGGCCCGATCCGGGCAGGTCCGACGAATTCAGGAAAGAAAAATATGCAGATGGGGGCTATCAGAAGAACGCCCCCATCTGCCTGCACAGATCGCTGTTGTACGATCCGCACGCATGCGCAGACCATCTACAGATGTAGATCTGTAGATGGTCTGCGCATGCCTGCCGGAGCCGCAATCTTTTTTCTACTTTTTACCAGACCTCTCGGCCGGCTTTTTTATTTTTCTTTTGCCCGTGGTTTTAACCCGCTAGAAGCCCGCGTGGATCGGATCGGGTACGGCCAGAAGGTTAGTGAATCAGGTTGGGGTCGTAAAGGGGTCGCAAATCCAATCGGAACATGATCGGGTTGTTTAGTGCTGCTTTATGACCTCATTGAATAGGAAGCACAAAAGAATGCAAAAAAAAAAAAAAAAAGTAAACTGAATGCACGAACAAGGTCTGAGAGATTGTTTTGATTGTGTTTGGAATGTCCTGTATCTTTTATTTATATTGTTTCACTAACGGGGACAGAGGAGTGGTGCATGCTTATTTATTCAACAGCAGCAAGACCATACAACAGGTTGCTTTGTTTTGATTTTCATTGTCTTTATTCATTTTGTGGGGCTTTATTTTGTCTTAGTCTGTACCTAATGTCAGCAGATAAATCCAGACAGTGGTAACTCCCAGAATATTAATAGACAACATGAACAAAGCCAGAGATCTGTCTGCCAAGTTTCTGCGGGTCACAGGAGCTTACAGTAGCATAATTGCATTTCTTGTATGTAATGTAATGTAATTTATTTCTTATATACCGCTACATCCGTTAGGTTCTAAGCGGTTTACAGAAAATATACATTAAGATTAGAAATAAGAAAGGTACTTGAAAAATTCCCTTACTGTCCCGAAGGCTCACAATCTAACTAAAGTACCTGGAGGGTAATAGAGAAGTGAAAAGTAGAGTTAGAGGAAAAATAAAAATAAAATAAACATTTTAACAAGACAGCATTGATCTAAATATTTTGGAAGGTAGAAGAGAGGAGAGAAAGGAATAGAAGCATGATGAAGTGATGAAGTGGAGCAAGTAAGTGTAGGAGGAGCGATTGATGTTTCCAGAAAGGGCTTCTTCAGGGAAGTGACTTGGCCGACAGTCCCAGGATGCCTATGTCTCCTCCCCTGAGATGTTCTCCCATCCATGCATTCCCTCCCAGACACACTGCCCGTGCCCCAGCCGCTCCAAGGAGGCTGCCCCAGATGAGGCCCACGGTGAATGCAGGATTCTCTCCTCTGCGGGAAAGCCGCCCAGAGCCGACAGTCGATCTTCTTAGCGGATTGCAGAGGGGGAAGAGTTCACACTCTTGGTAGTATCGGGTCTGTGTGCTCTCGGTGGTTGTGGTTGGTCTCGTTGCTGCTTAGGTGTAAAAGCAGTTGATCTCCACTGCTGCTGATATTTAAAAGCAGGCAGATTGATCTCTCCAATGGACTGCAGGGGGAGGAGTTAATACTCCTGGCAGGATCGGGTCTGTGGGCTCTTGGTGGTTGCGGTAGGTTTCGCTGTTGCTTGTATGTAAAAGCAGATTGATCTATCCAATGGAATGCTGGGGGAAGATCTTATATGTCTGGCTGGATCGTGGCAAAGGGTTCCCGGTAGTGGCGGCTGGTCCTATTGCTGCTTAGGTGTAAAAAAGTTGATCTTCTTATCGGATTGTAGGGGGGGCGGATCTCACATTCCTGGCAGGTTCGGGTCTGTGGGTTCTTGGTGGTTGCGGATGGACTCGCTGCTGCTTAGGTGTAAAAGCAGTTGTTTTCCCAATGCTGCTGATATTTAAAAGCAGGCAGATTGATCTCTCCAACAAATTGTATGGTGAAGAGCATACACGTCTGGCTGGATTGGGACAAAAGCTCTCGATAGTGGCGGCTGGTCTTGGTGCTGCTTAGGTGTAAAAGCAGTTGATCTCCTACTTCTGATGATATTTAAAAGCAAGTATATTGATTTTTCCAACGGAATGCTGGGGGAAGAGCTTACTTGTCTGGCTGGATTAGGGCAAAGGGCTCTCGGTAGTGGTGGTTGGTCCTGTTGCTGCTTAGGTGTAAAAAACAGTTGATCTTCCTAGTGGACTGCAGGAGGAGGTGGAGCTCACACTTTTGGCTGGATCGGGTCTGTGGGCTCTTGGTAGTTGCGGATAGTTCCGCTGCTGCTGAGGTGTAAAAGCAGTTGATTTCCCACTGTTGCTGATATTTATCTTCTTAGCATTTTGTTGGCTGTAAATTCAGAGTCATGAGCAGTATTTTTCAAAGTAAAGTAAAAGTAAAGATAAATTAATGTTTGAATACTTAGGTAAAAGTACAGTAAAAACACATTTAAAAAATGACTTAAGTAAAAGAAAAAAAAAATATTGCCCAAAATAATACTTTGAGAAAAAAGCAAAAGTACAACTACAATGAATGCAATTATGGTACTGTTAAAATGTTTACATAGTAACATAGTAGATGATGGCAGATAAAGACCCAAATGGTCCATCCAGTCTGCCCAACCTGATTCAATTTAAATTTTTTTATTTTTTCTTCTTACCTGTTTCAGAACAAGAATCCAAAGCTCTGCCCGGTCCTGTTCTTAGGTTCCAACTATTGAAGTCTCCGTCCATTCTCACTCCAGCCCATCTGCACCCTCCCAGCCATTTAAGCCCTCCCCAGCCCATCCTCAACCAAACGGCCATATGCAGTACAAACCGTGCAAGTCTGCCTAGTACTGGCCTTAGTTCTTCAATATTTACTATTATTTTATCATTCTAGATCCTCTGTGTTTATCCCATGCTTCTTTGAACTCCGTCACTGTTTTCCTCTCCACCACCTCTCTCGGGAGCGCATTCCAGGCATCCACCACCCTCTCCGTAAAATAGAAGGAGGAGGAAATTCATGGTCTTGTCATATATCACAAATAAGTGTGCACTCTTTATAAATAATCCACCTTTTTCACAAGAATGCACTGTCTTTCTGAAGAGTGCAGAATGTTTATGACATTACTCCCCCCCCCAAAAAAAAAAAAAAAATCCTAAATTAATCAAAATGAAATGAAAATTTCCAAAAACAAAGAAACAAAATGAGGATCTGGGGACTGCACACTGCTGGTGGAGTTAGTCTGACTGTAGAGTAGATAGTTAAGGCCCCGGGTGCTGGTACAGTGGAGATCTTAGCTTGGGGAGAAGAAGATGTATCTCAGTTACTGGGGCACATTGAAAACTTTCTTCAGCTACTGCAGGGGTGTCAAAGTCCCTCCTCGAGAGCCGCAATCCCAACAACTTTAGAGCTTTACAATTTAATCCACTTTGCATTTAGTAAAACTAAATATTGAAAATAACTCTCACGCATGCGAGTGTGATTGAGAGTCACTATTAAACCAGCTCAAAAGGCATTCAACATCTGCACTGGCAGGGAATGGAGTGTTGACTGTTAGAAGTTCCTTCAAATGAGACCAGGCTACAATATTATTGATGTTTTCTGACTGAGGTCATTATGCACAAAGCTCCAGCCACCCAGCTAAAAACCTTGCTGTGTTCAGAGCAATTTTGATTTTCCGGGGCTGGCTCAGCACAAGAAGCATGCAAATCATATGCATGCTATTTGTGCTGAGTAGCCCAGTAAAAGGGGGAGGAACTGAGCCTGGCACCTGCACAAAAGAACTAAGCGGCAGGCACAGCTCATTGCGCAGACTCAGTACAGTTCCCGATCGCTGGAGCTCCCAAGCAATTGATTGTTTTGTTTCACATGCACTATGGATGCAGCTATCAAGCATGTGTTGTACGAGTGTGTATCTTGAGCCTGATTCTGCATAGGACGCTCGGTCTCAGCAACTGCCTAAGCAGCTTTTGAGAATCATACACAGGCGTCTTATATAGAATCATATTTGTCCTGACGGACAGACGCTTAACCCCCATATAACCACCCTGATTCTCTAACCAGCATCCATGTCACAGATGCCGATTAGAGAATTATGTTGCCACTGAGCTAATCGCAAGGGAATCTCCCTGCCGTGATCAGTTTAGTGGTCGCAGCAATGAACTCATCCCCCCCTTGCGAAGTTGGCCAGCAGGAGGGATGCCCATTCCCTCCTTCCAGAAGGCCCCCCCCAAAAAAAAAATATCTGGGGCAGAAGGAGTGCCCAATTCCTCCTGCTGCAACGGTGAACCCTCCTGACACAGTCCAAGGAGTAGGGATGCCCACTCCCTCCTGACAGAACCCCCAACCCCCCCCCCCAACTGTCCATGGCAGAAGGAGTACCCAGTTCCTCCTGCTGCTCCTGACGCTCATAGGAACTCTATGAGCATTCAGTGCGCCAGAAGGAGCTAAAAAATGCTTTTGCAGTTTTGTAAAGGGGGGGAGGGTATGTTTTGCCATCTCTATTAGAAAATGGTTGCCTTGCTATTTTTTTTACAATATGATGTCTGAGAGTGTGGTGCAGGGGTTATAACTACAGCTTCAGTACCCTGTAGTTGTGGGATCAAGCCCATGCTGTCCCCCCTTGCCCCAGATACATTAGAGTTATTTGTTTATTTAAAAATTTATATCCTGCTACATCCACAATGAAACCTTCCGCCCAATGTGTGGCGGCATCCAAAAAAGCAAACAGGATGCTGGGAATTATTAAAAAAGGGATAGTTAACAAGACTAAGAATGTCATAATGCCCCTGTATCGCTCCATGGTGCAACCTCATCTGGAGTATTGGGTTCAGTTCTGGTCTCCTTATCTCAAGAAAGATATAGTGGTGCTAGAAAAGGTTCAAAGAAAAGCGACCAAGATGGTAAAGGGGATGGAACTCCTCTCGTATGAGGAAAGACTAAAACGGTTAGGGCTCTTCAGCTTGCAAAAGAGATGGCTAAAGGGAGATGTGATTGAAGTCTACAAAATCCTGAGTGGAGTAGAATGGGTACAAGTGGATCGATTTTTCACTCCGTCAAAAATTACAAAGACTAGGGGACACTCAATGAAGTTACAGGGAAGTTGGATGAGTGAACATGATTTGAAATTGAATGTTTACAAAACGTAGGTAATGGAGGTAAAAGGTCAAAGAGACAATTTAGAGTTTTTAAAAATGTGGTTGTTATAGGGGGGAAGCTGCTGGTAAAAAAGGAGATGACTGTCCTGGAAGTGTGCTTAGATAGCTGTTTGACAATGGAAAATCAAATATTAAAAATACATGCAACTTCAAATGCTTTATAGATTGAAGCCAATATTACCAACACACGATTTCCATACTGTGGTTCAGACGTTGATCCTGAGTAGGATAGATTATTGTAATTCACTATACAGAGGAGTTAGGGAAGTTGAGGGCTTTGCAAATGCTTATCAACTCTTCTGCAAGATTAATCACAGGGATTCGTAGGAGTACCCATATAACTCCTGTGTTGAAGAAACTTCACTGGTTACCTATGCAACTGGTTACCTATGCAAACTTTACTGGTTACCTAGCAAACTTCACTGGTTACCTATGCAGTTTAAGATTGTTGCAATTATACATCAGACATTGTATCATGCTTCCCCAAATATCTTACAATAACTTTTTTAGATCTATAAACCGAGAAGAGAGCTTAGAGATGTAAATGGGATGAAATTAAGTTTGGAAGGTAGAATGTTGACTATGCATGCTAGGATTGGAGCATCAATTATATCTGTGGCTGGCGTACAACTATGGAATGCCTTGACTGGTATTCTGCGGTTTTGTATGGGGAGGATGAATTTTAAGAAAATGCTGAAAATTCAATTGATTTCAGTTGATAATTGCCTTCTAGAATGTTTCTGACATCGAAGTATGATTTAAAGCTTGTTTGTACCTCTGAAATGATCGAATTTGTGTTCTTTCCCTATTATAACAGGGATGATTAACGATGTTGTGACTGATTAGTGGGGAGGTGGGATAAATTCTGATATGGTTATTAATAGAATTCTAAGTGTGGTATTTGAGTATATAAATGTTGTATTTACTGTTACACTTAATGTAAGTTTTGAAAAGAATAAAGAAATGGAAAAAAAATCCCAAAACTATGTTGTCTTGATACATCTATGTTATAAGTGATAATCGGAGGGAAACAAGATTCTATGTATGTCATATGGAAACCGCATAGTTGTATGCGGTATATACATTTTTAAATAAATAAAAATACTTTTAAAACCAATAGGAGGAAAATATTGCTGGTTTTTTGGGTTCCTTTCTACAGACTTTATGGAAGGAGTGGAGGAGAACAGGAAACATAAAACTTAGGCGACTTAAATAAGGTTATCATGGTAGAATCCAGACTTTCTGTTAGCACTTTGGATTTGATGTAAGTTATGATATATTTTGAAAAGTTCTGAAGTACAGTATTGGCTTTAACTTTCAAGATTTTTTAAATATACTTTAAGAGCATATTCGGGACTGGGGAAGACTGTATCAGCTTGTTGAATGGAATGCTGCACCGCCCACACTTATGAGCCATGTGGAAAAGCAGCACTTCCCTTCCTCATAAGCAAGTTCTCCTATTTTTAGGTCCACCGCTGTCACAATGATTTGCAGTGCAGCATTGAAACACCCCGATGAGTGATGCCTTACGTGTAAAGGTGGATTATTATCCTTTGACCAGCTCTAGTGTCCTGATTACCCTGAGCCATATCTTTGCAGCACGTGAGCCCTTCCCATATTCATTAGAATGCAAAAGGAAAGAGCAAGGTGTGCCCTGACACAACTTTTCAAAACAACTGGGGAGGGGAGGTGCTAAACTGATCACTAATTAACTCCTCCCTGGACAAAATGAAGGAGTTTGCTCAGTACTGGGTGTGTTCAAATACCCACTGCCTCTGTGCTCTGATATGACATCAAACTGGCATGGACTGTCTATCTGGCTCGAAGAAGGTGACCACCTCCGCAGCTGTCTTTCTTGATGTGTCAGCTTTCTGAAACAGAAGGAAAAATGAAATAAATTCAAGCTAGGAAGCACAATGAAAACAGAAGGCTCTCTCGATGACAGTATGGAGTGGCCCTTTGAGTAGGATAACAGACACTTGTTTTCCCTGGGTGACTGCAGGCAGAAGAAGAAAGCTGGTGGTCACAATATCCATTTCTTCTAGGTTTCCTGTCTAAATAATTCTATATAATCAGACACCTTTCAAGTAGACATCAAGGAGGAGACAATGGGCAATTCTGTGACTCCTTCTCCAGACAACCCATTCCCGCCACAATTCAAGTTTGTGAACGGACTATACCACTTCAATTTCTTGCAAAATTCACTTGCCTTCCGGAGGAAACCACTCAGCCCAAACCCCTACCAATCGGGTTTGAAAATCCAGTGTACAAAGACAAACTGCAGTCCTCACAGCATACTCTGAAGAAACCACAGCAAAATGACTGAAACATTGGTTACACTTACTTGGACAACAGCAACAATCTTAGGACAGGGTTAAGTGACTTGCCCAGAGTCACAAGGAGCTGCAGTGGGAATTGAATGTGATTCTCAGACCACTGCAGTAATCATTAGAAAATGCTATTTTTTTCACACTAGTTAGAAAAAAAAAATCTGCTTTATGGCCTTCCCTCAACTAATCTGAGGTAAAATGACCTGTTGTGTGGATTACCATATATACTCGAATATAAGTCGAGACATCCCATTCCCCCCCCCAAAAGGAGGTAAAATGGTTGACTCAAATATAGGTCCGGTGGCTTAATATTCAAGTGCCCTGCCCTGTCAGGTTCTGCACCCAGCCCCCTCCCTGCCTGGCACTGCACCCAGCCCCCTTCCTTCCCTCCCCTGCCAGGCACTGTACCCAGCCCCCTTCCCTGACAGGCACTGAACCCAGCCCCCTTCACTCCCTTCCCTGCCAGGCAGTGCACCTAGCCCCCTTCCTTCCCTCCCCTGTCAGGCACTGTACCCAGCCCCCTCCCCTGTCAGGCACTGTACCCAGCCCCCTTCCTGCCAGGCACTGTACCCAGCCCCCTTCCCTGCCAGGCAGTGCACCCAGTCCCCTTCCTTCCCTCCCCTGTCAGGCACTGTACTCAGCCCCCTTCCCTGACAGGCACTGAACCCAGCACCCTTCCCTGCCAGGCAGTGCACCTAGCCCCCTTCCTTCCCTCCCCTGTCAGGCACTGTACCCAGCCCACTTCCCTGACAGGCACTGAACCCAGCACCCTTCCCTTCCTTGCCAGGCAGTGCACCCAGTCCCCTTCCTTCCTTCCCTCCGCTGCCAGACTCTGCACCCAGCCCCCTCCCTCCTTCCCAGGCTCTGCATCATGCCCTCCCCCCTCCCTGCCTTGTCCTCCTACCTCCTCTGCCGATCCAGAGATGCAGTGGTTAGAAGTGAGCTTCCCAGCTCCTGCCCCGGTGCTAACCCAGTCGGTGGTGGCTGCCGTGAGATCCGGTTTCTTCTACCGCTGAGCAGCAACGAGCAGGAGCGCACTTAGGCGCTTCTGCTCGCTGCTGAGCGGCTTCTTTGACTGGAGTTAGGGCACAGCTGATTAGCTTTTAAAGGTCATCCTTTCAAATCACCATTCATTTATTTACATTTAGATTGTTTCACTATAAGAGGAGATTTGAAAACAAAGTGCTTCTCATTGAGGATAAGACCCCCGTAGGTGCAGGGTCTTGAATGAATAAATAGATTGAGCATCAAGGTCGCCTCTTTTGCTTCTCTTTGCTCAACCCTAATTTTAAGCCAAAGCACTGGACCAAAATGGTGTTCATGTTGTAGGGAAAGACAAAGGGACGAAGAGGTAGAGAGGGGCAGGGGACATTGACCCTTTAACTTTTGATGGTGATCGAGAGCAGCAGTGCCAAGTAAAGAGGCCGAAGATCTCCCCCTAAGAGGCATAGAAGACACATAAGGAGCAACAACGCCAAATAAGGGGCTAAGACGTTTTCTCCACACAGCAGGCGCGAGACCCTCAGAGTCGCGCGTCGGCCCTTTCTTCTTCCTGCGTTTGTTTCCGGACGAGCCCCTTTCAACGCGGCGCTGGCCGACAGGTTTTTTGTTGTTGTTTTTTTGGGGGGTGGGGGTGTTCCGCCGCTCGGGTTTCCCCCTTTTTCTCCGTCCTCCCTTATCCTCCTCCCATTCGGGCGGCTCGCGAGCCCAGCCGCTGTTACGTCCGCGTTGGAGGCCCCGCCTCCCCCTGCAGTCAGGTCCGCGGCGGCGGCAGAAGGGGAGCCGGAGGAGCGCGTTGCCAGCTGCCGCCGCGCGCGGCCTCGCGGGGAGCCGCCGCCTTCTTCTTCTTCTGTGGAGCTGGGGAGCGGGCTGACGCTTCCGGGTTGCCGTTTTGCCACGTCCCTTTCTTTGCCTCTTCTCGCCTGAATCGGCCCCGCTCCCCCGGAGGGAGGGGGGGGGGGGCACCACCATCGCCTATCAAGTAAGGCTGGGCTGACGGAGGCTGCTTCCTTCTAGTCAACTTGAGGTATTTCATCTGCCAGGCCGGTATTTGCTGTCTTTATCTGTTTTTAAGTCCCTTCTTCTAATTAGTATTTTATCTCTATCCCATGTATTAGCTCACCGCCTAGAACTTTTTCGGGATGGCGGTATAGAAGAATAAAATTATTATTATTATTATTATGCCTGGGTGACTTTGTGCTCTCCGCAGCTGTTAGCTATACTGTCAGGCTTTATTTTGGTTTGGCTCCTTTTTTTTTTTGTAGTGGGCGGCTGTTAATTAGTCCAGTGGTTCCCAACCCTGTCCTGGAGGAACACCAGGCCAATTGGGTTTTCAGGCTAGCCCTAATGAATATGCATGAAGCAAATTTGCATGCCTATCACTTCCGTCCTATGCAAATCTCTCTCATGCATATTCATTAGGGCTAGCCTGAAAACCCGATTGGCCTGGTGTTCCTCCAGGACAGGGTTGGGAATCACTGAATTAGTCATCGTTACTAGTTTTATTTTTACCTCTTGAGGTTTCCACTGAAACTAAGAATGCGATTATTTGGCTGCGTTTCTGAATCTGTATCGCAAAGGCTGAGAGAAGCCTGATCTTGTGGTGGTGTTTTTTTAAGGCTGCTGTATTGGACGCGACCCGCTCTTTCTTGCTACCTATTGGTCAGCTTTCCTGATTTCAGGTTGGGATGTTGTGACATTGACCTGCATCGCCTTTCTCTTACGTCGCCTTTCCTGTTAGGTGAAACGGAGGCGTATTTTCAGGGCTATCGAATGAAAACGCACGTATTTTAAAACTATGTGATATTATCTATAGGCAAACCTCTTAACATATTACATTTCACATTTATACAAATATTTGAAAGTTTGCTGCGCTTATTATACAATGTACATGTATGTGATTCATTTACGGCGCATTTGCAGTTTGCAAATCAATAAAGAATTAAAAACAAAACACTATGGGCTCCTTTTTTACAAAGCTGATGCCCGATGTCTACTTAAAGAACGTGCCTCTCACTGAGTGGCAGGAAGATAATTCAAGGCTTCCTCTGACGCTCAGCTGTTTGGGGCTTCACCTTGGATAGGCTGGGGCTCTTCTCTCTGGAAAAAAGGAGGCTCAGGGGAGATATGATAGAGACCTTCAAGATCATGAGGGGCATAGAGAGGGTGGATAGGGACAGATTCTTCAGACTGAAGGGGACAACAAGTACGAGGGGGCATTCGGAGAAACTGAAGGGAGATAGGTTCAAAACAAATGCAAGGAAGTTTTTTTTCACCCAAAGGGTCGTGGACACTTGGAATGCGCTACCGGAGGAAGTGATCAGGCAGAGTACGGTACAGGGATTCAAACAGGGATTGGACGGATTCCTGAGGGATAAAGGGATCGTGGGATACTGAGAGAGGTGCTGGGATGTAACACAGGTATAGAAAGCTAACCAGGTAATAAATAAGTATAGAAACCCAACAGGTCGTGCATGTGCAAGACCGGAGGGTTAGGACTACGATGGGAAGATAGGACTTAAATGAGAAACCAAGGTGGCAAGGGAGCACCTTCTGGTGATGCAGACAGGTCGTGACCTGTTTGGGCCGCCACGGGAGTGGACTGCCGGGCAGGATGGACCTATGGTCTGACCCGGCGGAGGCACTGCTTATGTTCTTATGTTTTCTTGAGCAGGTGGTAGTTTTTCAGCCAGTGCGGGGGTTAGCGCGTGATTAAAAGTCATGTGCGCTAAAGCCGCTAACGCGGCTTTGTGAAAGGAGCCCTATGTGATATTGTTTTGAACCTATATGACTTGCTCTGTTATTAGGGTCACAGCATTTTCTTAAGCCATTATTTAATATGCAGATAGAACTAAAGGTAAAATAATTATCTTTATTTGGTTTGGGTTCTTTCCTGTCCTATAAGAACTGTGGCATTTCTTTCTACAATTAACTGATTTTAAATTAAATGCTGTATACTAAGTCTAAAATAAACCATATTTCTATAATTGTAGCTAAATACGGCAGTCCAGGATAGAGTAGAATTGAGCAGTTGGCACCCACTCCTTCCCAGGCGGCAGTCTGACATGGCACAGCTGAAGAAAGTAAGAAAGCAGATGCAACTAGACTGGGGATTGCAGTCAGCAGTACTGGAAAAGACATAAGTAGAATCAGTCCCATAGCAGGTGATTGTCATAGAGGACACAGGGGTACAGTGAAGATAGGAAGAACTCTAGTTTGAGAAAGAGCAGCTGTGTGGGGTGGGGGTGGTAGTAGTAGTAGTGGTCGTGAGGACCAGATGCACAAAAATCATCAGGGTCGCTTGGGGGCCGAAAATTGTCCGATTTAAAAATGACAATTGTTGTTCAAACAATTTCACATGCAAACTAGTTTCCCAGCGTTCTGCCGCAATCCCATTCAATAAGTTGTCAGAGAAAGCGACAGACATATGCGCAGACCTGGCAGGTGAAGCCCCAAACAGCTGAGCGTCAGAGGAAGCCTTGAATTATCTTCCTGCCACTCAGTGAGAGGCACGTTCTTTAAGTAGACATCGGGCACCAGCGCATCTCCTCCTCGCCAGAAACATGATGGCAGATAAAGGCCACATGGCTTATCCAGTCTGTCCATCTGCAGTAACCAATATCTCTTCCTCTCTCTAGAAATTCCGCATCCTGTCTCTACCACCTCTCCTGGGAGGCTATTTCACGCATCTACTACCCATCTGCAGTAACCATTATCTCTTCCTCTCTCTAGAAATTCCACATCCTGTCTCTACCACCTCTTCTGGGAGGCTATTTCACGCATCTACTACCCTTTCTGTTAAAAAGTACCTTAGATTACTTCTGAGCCTACCACCTCTTAACTATATCCTATGCCCTCTCATTCCAGAGCTTCCTTTCAAATGAAAGACTCGACATATACATCACGGAGTTATTTAAACATCTGTCGTATCTCCCTTTTCCCGCCTTTCCTCCAAAGTATACAGATTGAGATCTTTAAGTCTGTTCCCATATGCCTTATGACGAAGACCACGCACAGTCTGCGTTTACACTGGTATAGTGGGTAAAGGAACTGCAGCACACTTTTTTTGTTTGACTATACTTTTTTAACACATGACCTTTTTTATGTGTGGGGGTTGTTGGGGGGGGGGGGTTGTGATATGCTTAGTTTTAAGCAGAATAGAAATAAATGTTAATAAATGGAGTGTGTATTGTGGTATTTTTTTTATACCTTTATCCCATTGCAGATAGGCTGTTTTCATTTTCTGTTAAAGGGAAAGGAGATGGAATTTGTTATACCACTTTACTTTTGCTTTGCATATTATATACATGTACTTATTTTGTACCTGGCAATGGAGGGTTAAGTGACCCGCCTGGAATTCCAAGGAGCTGCAGTGGGAATCAAACCTACTTCCTGTGGTTCTTAGGCTGCAGTTACTCTATTTTGGTAGCAAAGGACCAGGTCCACAGATACACAGATTCTTACTAATCTTTCTAATACACCATTAATTAATTCTTTCTATCCTATTTCAAATTTTATTGTTAACCGGTCAGATATTTGTTTTATGATCGGGATATTAAAAACCAATAAACTTGAAACTTGAAACTTGTATATTACTGGATGCAGGTTTAACTTTCTCTAACCATCTTTCCAAAGTAGTACCTCTTTTTAAGAACATAAGAATAGCCTTACTGGGTCAGACCAATGGTTCATTAAGCCTAGTAGCCCGTTCTCACGGTGGCCAATCCAGGTCACTAATACCTGGCCAAAACCAAGGAATAGCTATATTCCATGCTTCTGATTCATGTATATTTTTCAGAGTCTGATTTTGTACCAATTACTCTATGCATATGTTTTATCACATATGAATTATTGTAATGTGTTATTTGTTGGACTGTTCAACAAAAAGTTACTCCGACTTCAACATGTATGGAATGCTGCTGTGAGATTGTTAAAGAATCTTGGCACCTTTGACCATGTTTCTCCTCCCTTGGCTTCCAGGCAAGATGCAATTATATTTTGAAGGCCTTAGCATTGGCATTTAAAGTTTTTCATGCAATGATTCCAGGATATATATCTGAAAAATTGCCAATTTATACTCCTATACATCCCTTATGATCACAAAGGGAGAGAGGAATTTGAGTCCCTTCAGCAAAATCATTTAATGCCCCTTGGTGTGCCCCTTTGTGAACCACTATGTGAGCTATAAGGTGGATGAGTGATTGTTTTTATTTCTTTTAGTCCCTGTTTTGTATTTTAAAATTGTGCTTACTGTTTTAGTATAAAATGAGTTATATACCAATTGTTTTGGGAAGGGGAAATATGGGTAATTGACGGGATTTTGACTGTAATCATGTTGTTGGAAGAACAAATGCTGTAATAGAAATAGATATGTTTGATCAAAAAGTAATATAGAATAGCCAGGTACAAGTAGGATTAAAGAATGTTAGATCTATAAGGGATAAAGTAATGATAGTCCACGATACGTTAGATGTTGAGAAATTTGACATGCCTTTCTTGTGCAGCAATGTTATTCTAAGGCAAGCATGTCAAACTCGTGGCCCATGGGCCACATGCCACCCACAACAAACATCTTTGCAGCCCAGCCAATGTAATCCAATAAGTCATAACCAGAGTCACAAAATTTCTCTCCCAATCCATCGGCGCCGAGCAGTCTCCTATCTAAGCCAGTTGCCATACAAGTATAAATAGTTGCTTATTCTTATTAAGTACAATGATGTGGACGCCTTTGGTACCCAAGAGAAGTTCGCGCTTCTAGTCATAATGCACCATTTCTCCACACTAATGCTAGCAGTGAATCATACGATAATAATACCTACCACGCCGTTTTTGTTCAGTTGCCGAATGGTTCGGGTAACGGCGGAAGAAGGCTCTTCCAGAGATGCAAAATGATGTCCACGCGTAGGTTGTTTCAACTTTGGAAAAAGGTCAAAATATGGTGGACTCATGTCTGGACTGTAGGGAGCATGAGGTAACACCTCCCATCCATATTCGCGTAGTTTTTCAATGACAAGTGGAGTGCTCCATTTTCCCCACGACCAAAAAAATTTTGATGAGCTCAATCAAAAGTCAAAAAATTATGATTTTTGCTTATGATCATGAAGGCATCATCATCACAGACAAAGTTCCATGTGGAAGAAGTGTCACAGCAGTGTATTATCGTGATATTTTTGCAAAAAATGCACAGAAAAATGCACAAAACTCGACTTCAGTTGCTCTTGGCTGGGCCACTCATTCTTCACAACAACGCTCACCTGAACATAGGGAATATTGTCATTGAAAAACTACACAAATACGGCTGGAGGCGTTACCTTATGCTCCCTACAGTCCAGACATGAGTCCACCAGACTTTGACCTTTTTCCAAAGTTGAAACAACCTACGCGTGGACATCGTTTTGCATCTCTGGAAGAGCCTTCTTCCGCCGTTACCCGAACCATTCGACAACTGAACAAAAACGGTGTCTTGGATGGAATAATGAAGCTTTCCGGACGTAGGGAGGGACTTGGTCATTGCAAAGCAGGGAGACTATATTGAAGGATTGTAAAGAAATATTTGAAAAAAAACCAAAAACATGTAAATTAAAAAAATTAGTGTGCATTATTTATGAAATGACCCTCATATTTACGTTACACTTATTAATTGGTGCAATTATTCTGTGTCTGGTAAGTTTAATATTTAATAAAAGATATTGATTTTTTTTAATTGAAATGTTTTATTTTTTGTGTGTTAACGATTACTCATTTATTTAAGCTCTTTGTATTCAGTATGTTTTTATCGAAACCAAGTGGTAGTAAAACTAAATGAAAAATTGCTGATCAACATATTTCCTCATAGTATCATGCTTCTAAAAAATTTGGGGGTCACTATTAAGAGGAGCTCTAATAATTTAAACATCAGTACCAGCTAAGAACATCTCCCAGTTGGTTGCATTTGCAATTATCCAAGTAAAGGTTTGCATTTTCCTTCTCCTTGATCATTTATCATTATGAGTGGATAAGTATATAGATAGCATTCTCAAATCTATACCCATGCTTCTCCTTTTTCCTTCATTATCCATGTCTCTAATGCAGTTTCTCAATCCTGTTCTCGCCACTACCCCCTACATCAGTGGTCTCGAACTCAAACCTTTTGCAGGGCCACATTTTGGATTTGTAGGTACTTGGAGGACCTCAGAAAAAATAGTTAATGTCTTATTAAAGAAATGACAATTTTGCATGAGGTAAAACCCTTTATAGTTTATAAATCTTTCCTTTTGGCTAAGTCTTAATAATAATATTGTAATTTATAGCTAAAGAGACATATGATCAATAAACTGTTTTACTTTACTTTTGTGATTATGATAAACATACCGAGGGCCTCAAAGTAGTACCTGGTGGGCTGCATGTAGTCCCCAGGCTGCGAGTTTGAGACCACTGCCCTACATCTTCCACAAAAGGGATTAAATTCTGCAAAGAGGGTTCTAGATAGTACAGTTAAGTCTGAACTGGGATTAGCCAGATTCCTAAACACCAGATCAGCTAGTAATGTGAAGCAGGAAAAGATAATAAAGCAGGAAAGAGACTTGGGAGTATTGGTTGACAAGTCAATGAAGCCGTGGTGGCGGCGAAAAGGGCAAACAGAATGCTAGGAATGATTAAGAAGAGAATCACAAACAGATTGGAGAAGATTATCATGCCGCTGTACCGGGCCATGGTACACCCCCACCTGGAATATTGCAGCCAGGACTGGTCGCCATACATGAAGAAGGACATAGTACTACTCAAAAGGGTCCAGAGAAGAGCAACTAAAATGGTTAAAGGGCTGGAGGAGTTGCTGTATAGTGAGAGATTAGAGAAACCAGGCTCTTCTTCCTTGAAAAGAGGGGACATGATCGAAACATTCAAGATAATGAAGGGAATAGACTTAGTAGATAAAGACAGGTTGTTCACCTTCTCCAAGATAGAGAGAACGAGAGGGCACTCTCTAAAGTTAAAGGGGGATAGATTCTGTACAAACGTAAGGAAGTTCTTCTTTACCCAGAGAGTGGTAGAAATCTGGAACGCTCTTCCGGAGGCTGTTATAGGGAAAACACTCTCCAGGGATTCAAGACAAAGTTACTCAAGTTCCTGCTAAACCAGAATATACGCAGGTAAGGCTAGACTCAGTTAGGGCACTGGTCTTTGACCTAAGGGCCGCCGTGAGAGCGGACTGCTGGGCATGATGGACCACTGGTCTGACCCAGCAGTGGCAATTCTTATGTTCTTAAAAGACCACACCAGAGAGCCTTCAAAGCCTTGCCCCTTGAACTTCAGTGACTAAAAACGTATCTGTACTATATGTAAAAGTCTAGGTTTCACTGGTTTTTAAACGAGTTGCTTCGAAAAATACTAGAACGCTTTAAAGCTCGCCTCCATATTCTGCATACTTTGGATTCAAGAGGATTTGCTTCAGTTGATTTCTGTATGGTTTTATAACATCTCAGAATCCGCTTAAAAAGCGCATTCTTGAGGGGGAGGCTCATGGATGGCATCTCCAAAGCTCTGAGTGCTGCGGCTTCCTCTTTGGCAGCTCTCCGGATGCTATCCTGACTTGTGTGCCTCCCCCGTATGGCTCCTGTCCATGGCTTGTGCCTCTCTTGCTCTCCTTTTGTGGGTATCCACACCTCCTGGTGTCCGTGTCTGCGCACCCATCCATTTCCCCCTTGAGCCATGTCCATGCATCTCTCTCTTGTCTCTCACATGCCTCTCTTTTCCCATTTTGGGCAGGTGTTCCCAGGACGCTCTCGTGCTCGCTCTCTTTCTCCCCATAAGCACATATTTACTGCCATCGTGAAGAAATTTTCAAGCTGGTATAAGGCAAAAATAGGCCGAACACAAGCAATAAACAATTAAAGCCCTTAAAAAATATTCAACTGAACTAACAGTACACATTAGCATAATGTCAACACAATACACATTTAAACAGCTTAATGGCCAGCATAGGGTGAAAGCGGAGGTGGAATGTATAGACAGATAATAAAGCATAACAGGAGTTAGAAAATAAAGGTGATTAATGAAGAAAAAAATTGCACATGAAGTCAGGAAAGTACATGAATATGATTTCAGCTAGGGTAGACATGAATAAGCATGTGTACAGTGTAGCCGGTTTTAGTCCTTGAGTGTGACTAGGTAGTTGATTTCTTCTTCCTTTAAAGGCTTAGGGAAGAACCATGATTTCATCTGCCTCCTGACGAAGAGAGAGTCTTGAATAAGGCAAAGTTTTTCTGGGAGTGTGTTTCAAAGTGTGGGGAAGACCATCGCAAGCTAATAGTCTGCCAAGAAACCTTCATGAACGGCGGCCTTCAAAAGTCATTTGTAATTTGTGTGCAAGGGGACTGCTTTTATCAGGTTTTTTTTTCTCTTCATTTGAGCTGTCTTCAGACTTTTGTGTCATCCGCAAATAAACATTTTCTTCTTTCCAAGTCCCTCTGTATTGTCACTAATAAAGATGATGAAAAAAGCAAAAAAAAATTTAAAAAGACGTATCGGATGCTTCAACTGAGAGCTCTCTTCCCCATCCCCAATCAATTCTTTTCCATCTCTGTTCCATTCCCATCATATTGATATCGTCCCTTCTCCAGCCTATTGGTATCGTTTTATTCTCCATCTGCATATCCAACCAGCATTTGAGAGATTGAGCATAGGAGAAGCTGGTACAGGTTTTCCACTGCCAAATCGAGGATTGGAATGTACCAAAAGAAGCTATTGGAGCCCTAGAATGAGGCTTGGAATGCAGTGAATGAGTCTATTGAAGCACCAGATCCACTTCTGCTTAGAACACAAGCCTTTGCCATTCTGCAGATATAATAAATACATTTGCTCTAAGCTATCTCATTTAAATGTATTTGCCAAAAGATCAATCTGAAGTAGTTTGGGCCTTTAAGAAATTGAATCTGCTAAAAAATAGTGTGCAAGGGGACATAATCTGGTTGACATATACTTATATCCCTTTCTGTCTCCATTCACTTTAGATAAATCCCCTCCCATCCCTGTGGTATTAATGATTTATTTTGTTGCCAAAGCTGTGTATTTAATGTGGACACCTTGACTCAGGAGCCTAGTAATCCATGCCAAGGGCATCAGTTTAATACTTAGGAAAGAGCAATCCCTTTTGAGTCACAAGTTCTGCTTTCATTTAGATTTGATAATTTAGTGAATTTTCTTTGAAGATCAATCTGAATAGTATAGTAGTCTCTTTAAAACAAAAAGCCTTCTGTTGGGAGAGGACCTTGCTTGCTAATGATAATTTCTGTGGGCACAACCTACAGAGTCACTTGTTAATGCATATATACAGAATGAATCATTATTCATTAAACTGGAGTTTGCTCATGAGTAAAGTAAGCCACATGGCCCGAGATTTCTCTGAGTAATTTATAGTAAGTTTGTTTTAACGATACTGTATTTGAATTGCATATTTGAATGTTTAATATCTTAGATTTTAGTATAGACATGTTAAGCGCATGCAGCTCTTAAACACAGTACAGTACTTCTTCAGTTTTATATATTTAGATAGAGTAAAATTTGAGTAAGCATAAACCCTTAGTGAGTGGTGTAGGTTTTGTAATGAAGGTCATGGAAATAGTTATCGTTTTCATTTGCATGATAGAATAGTAGGTGCTTTTTTGCCTGCTTGCCATTTTTCTTTCCTTGTCATAAGTGTTGTTTTCTCTCTTTCCATGTCAAGCTAAGCTATTACATTTATTGATACAGTAAGTGCCCTAGATATGACTCAGTTTCAAATTTATTTAAAATTTGATTAAAAAAAACGCTTATAAAAAGAATTTCTAAGCAAAGTATATAGAAATGGGGAATACCAAACAATTAAAGTTAAAACAGACTTAGGATGAAACAATGAGATCCAAGATGGCCGCGACTGTTTGACTGCGGGAGAGACGCGCTCAAAAGTTTTCCCCAGTCTTATCTTGTATTTGTCAAATGCCAAAGAGGAGGGGTAAGAGTGCTGTTGGAGCCTCACAGTGCCCGGAGACCCCTCCTCTGGTAACGATAGATGAATTTTTGAGGCACCTGCAGCAGGAGCAAACAATGCTGGGGAATTGCCTGCTGGAGGTCCCGGCAGTGAATGATGCCGTAGTGAACCTTCCTGGGCTGGAAGTGACTCTGAGCCCCGATGCCAGGACTCCGCCTCCACAGCTGCAGGAAGCCAGCTCACCTAAGGAAGACAGTCTATCCGAAGAGGTAGACTCTCTTTCCTGGGAGGCTTCACTGAGCCAGGCTTCGGAAGATACAGAGCCTGCGGTGGAAACAGCACTGGAACAGACAGAAGAACAAGGTGGAAGGGAGAGAAGCCTTGTGACTGGGGAAATTCAGTCAATACAGCCAGGTACTTTTGTTTTTTTTCAAAGCCCAACAATGTTACCCTGGATTCTTTTGGGGACTTAGTTGCAAGCTTGGGGCAGTTACTATTTCCACAAATAAAAGAATTGGAAAAAAGAGTATTGGAGCATAAGGAAGAATTTAAAAGTTTTGAACAGGACACTTCCATAATGAAAATTAAGGTGGAAAAAATTGAAAAGGAGTTGTTAGAAGTGAAACAAGTACAGATTGCCCTAATTAGGGATAATACTAATTTGAGAAGGAAAGTTGAAAACCTTGAAAATAATTCTTGCTCTAGTAATCTTAAGATTATTGAACTTTCCAAAAACTTCAACAATCTCAGCGAAGGAAATGTTAAAAAAATATCTTATTGAAATATTGAACATCTCTGAAGATATGCTTCCTCCTTTTGCACAAGCATTTTATCTTCCGACAAAAGTACAAGAAGAGTCCTTTCCGCAAGTACAAAACCAGGATTTACAAATGGATGTAACGGCAATCTTGGAAACATCATTAAAGGACTTAGTAAAACCTGCTACTCTTATACTTAACGGTGGTTTTATCACCTGACAGAGATTGGTTATTGAAGCTGTTTTTTTAAAAACAGACATAAAGAATTTTTGGGACTAAAGATACAGATGTTCCCAGACGTGACCAAGGACATCCAAAAACGTAGACGACAGTTCTTGCTCCTTAGACCAGGGGTAACAATGATGGGAGTTGTCTTTCTTTTGCGATACCCTTGCAAATGTATTGTCAAATATAGATCTAATACATACGTATTCTTTGAACCATCACAGTTAACAGGGTTCCTCACCATGAAACGCCTTGAAGGGGTTAATGTAACAACAATGACTTAAAGTAATTAGAAATACTCCTACCACCACAGTTAGATATTTTGCTTTTCTTCTTAAATATGATGTGATTTATTATTTATATCACTCTTTAGAATTCTTGGATCAATTATTTGGGATTAATAGTATTGATTAAGAACAGTATTTGTCATATTTTCATTTTGCTTAAATGTATCATTTTTGAATTTCTTAATATTCTGTACAAGAAGTGCGATGGTGGCCGGCTTTAGCGGGAAGGGAAGGGGGAGGGGCCGAACAGAGCAGGCCAGATCACAGGGAGGAGCCGAAAGGAGCAGGACAGCTCAAGTAAGAGAAGGGAATTGCTTCACAGGGACCTGGAGGGGAAGGGAAATATCACTGCTGCTTCTGCAAAGGAAAGTGGGGGGTGGGGGAGAGAAGGGAATGGGGGGTGGGGGAAAATGCTGCTACTACTTCACAGGGACCTGGAGGGGAAGGGAAATACCGCTGCTGCTTCTGCAAAGGAAAGTGGGGGGGGGAGAGAAGGGAATGGGGGAGTGGGGGAAAATGCTGCTACTACTTCACAGGGACCTGGAGGGGAAGGGAAATATCACTGCTGCTTCTGCAAAGGAAAGTGGGGGGGGGGAGAGAAGGGAATGGGGGGTGGGGGAAAATGCTGCTACTACTTCACAGGGACCTGGAGGGGAAGGGAAATACCGCTGCTGCTTCTGCAAAAGAAAGTGGGGGGGGGGGGAGAGAGACAGAAAGAAAGACAGACAGACAAATGGTGCCAGGGAGAGAGAGAGAGAAAAATAGCAGGAGGGAGAGAGACAGAAAGAAAGGAAGAAAGAGACAGGAGCAGGGAGTGAGACATAAATAAAGAAAGACAGACAGGCAGGCATATATTCTAGCACCCGTTAATGTAACGGGCTTAAACACTAGTATATATATATATATATATTTTTTTTTTAAAATATATATATATACACACACACACACACACAAATAAGCAGAAAATCACAATGAATAAAATGCCAAATATATGCATAAATAGTGTAACAAAACCAAAATGAGGACCAAACTCAATTAAACATAGAAACGCCATAAGCATTTCTAAAATCTGGCCACATGATAAATGAGAGAATCCAAGGTAAAGCCACAGGGTAACATAATCAAAATGAAAGTGTGAAATATGCGCTAAACAGCAGGAAAGGCAATGAAACCAGATACAGCAGTGAGTAAGATAGAATAGACGATGATGCCAGAACAAACCCCCCCCCCAAAAAAATTAGACACTGGGACAAACCAAAACAACTGAAGCACCGAATACGACCAAAATAGAGACGTGCTGGTAGCAAACGGAAAGAGAAGCGTGAACCAGAGCAGAGAATAAAACAAGACATTAGGGGAAAATAAAAGGGATTTACCCGATTAAACACTCCATTCAACGTGAAGCATTTTCTTCGGTCGTGCCACCGTTTCTGAATCAGATCTTCTCCTCTTCCTCTCAGTTGCCAGTATCAGGGCATTTGGGGGACTCGGGCAGCTCACCAAATATAGGCTGACTTCCTGCTCTAGCCTTGCATATGACACTGCCTGACCAATCAGCTTCAACGTAGTGAGCTCAGCTCTTAGCCACACTGAACGCCTACATGCTGAGCTCACTGCTCAGTATGGCTGTTCCTGCTGCGGTGCTGAACCTGGACCAGTCTCAACTTGAAAATTTCAACAGTCAACATTAGGTAGGCCTCGGAATGGGAACCCCGGATACATCCCCTTGGGAATCCCGTCGGCCTCAGAGGGGTCCCCGTGAGAGTCCTGTGGGCCTGGGAGGGGTCCCCGTGGGAGTTCCGTTGACTTTGGCGATCCCTGTTTCCGTGCAGACCTCTAGTCTGAAGTTGGCTGCAGAGGAGAAGGGTACAGATAAAAGAGACTTACCTGATGAGCAGAGTAATTGGTGGGAGGGGGAGGGGGCAGGGGAGAGAGGAGAGATAACTCTGGAGCTGTGGAGTGAATACACTTGTATGTAGAGAATGACATGGGGACAAATTTTTCTCCATCCCTGCGGGAACTCAAATTCCCCGTCCCATCCCCATGAATTTTTTCGCTATCCCTGACCCTACCCCATTCCTGGGTTCTGCCTTAACCGCGCATGCCTTGAACACCTATAATTTTAAAGTACTTGAGGCTTGTGCTGATGAGGATAGAGCTTGCAGAAATGGGGCAGGGATGGGAAAATGAGTTCCCATAGGGATGAGGAACATTTTGTCCCCTTGTCATTCTCTTCTTGTATGTCAATAAGAGGAGTTTGAATTGTATGTGGAAACAGATAGGGTGCCAATTAAGTGACCTGAGGAGAGGGGTAATTTGGGCATAGTGACATTGGTGGATTCTGCAATTTGCAGAATTGTGCTTAGTAGTGCCTAATTTAAAACTTGGGTGTCTATAATGTAGACCTTTAAAACCCTGGCCTACATTACAGGTGCCCGAGTCCTTTAGAGAATCGTGCCTAGTGGTGCCTAATTCTTTCTCCATCCCTAAAAAACACGCCTACACAGGGCAGTCGCAATTTGTCAATGGAATCTGTAAAAAAAAATCAACATTTATTTTTATTTATTTATATTTATTTAAAAAAATGTATGATTCGCAAACATCCAACAATTCTGAGCAAGTTACAATAAAGAAACATAATTAAAACAAATATCACAAACAAATGTAAACAATACATATTAAAAGTAATTATACTATAAGCACTCATTGTATGAATAATTCAAACTCAGTCTTAAACAACATAGTTTTAACCATTTTCTTGAATTGAAGTAGTCTGAAAGCACACTTTATTTCCCATGGCAACATCATTGAAAATGAGAGATATGAGGTATGCAGGAGCCATTGCAGTTGTTCCAGCCTCATGCTTTTGCCATTTTAGTAGGCTGTTTTGAGCCGCAAAATCCAAATATATGTACCACTATTCAGCATAACAGTGTCCTCCAGAAAGTTTCTTACTATAGCTTCATAATTCTATTGTATCAGAACAGCATTTTATAATGGCTAAGTTGACACCATAGCTTAACAAAATGCTCATTCTGTACCAGGACTAATTTGCCATATACACTAACTAAATCAGTCCCTTGTATAAGAACATAAGAACATAAGCAGTGCCTCCGCTGGGTCAGACCACAGGTCCATCCCGCCCAGCAGTCCGCTCCCGCGGCGGCCCAAAACAGGTCAAGACCTGTCTGAATCATCAGAAGGGGCTCCCTTGCCACCTTGGTTTCCCATTTAAGTCCTGCCTTCCTATCGAAGTCCTAGCCCTCCGGTCTTGCACATGCACGACCAGGTTAGTTAATACTCATTACCTGATTTACTTCCTATACTTGTGTTACCTCCCAGCTCCTCCCTCAGTATCCCACGATCCCTTTATCCCTCAGGAATCCATCCAATCCCTGTTTGAATCCTTGTACCGTATTCTGTCTGATCACTTCCTCCGGTAGCGCATTCCAAGTGTCCACTACCCTTTGGGTGAAAAAAAACTTCCTTGCATTTGTTTTGAACCTATCTCCCTTCAGTTTCTCAGAATGTCCCCTCGTATTTGCTGTCCCCTTCAGTCTAAAGAATCTGTCCCTATCCACCTTCTCTATGCCCCTCATGATCTTGAAAGTCTCTATCATATCTCCCCTGAGCCTCCTTTTCTCCAGAGAGAAGAGCCCCAGCCTATCCAGCCTCTCGGCATATGAGCAGTGTTCCAGCCCTCTTACCAATTTCGTTGCTCTCCTTTGGACTCTCTCAAGTACCGCCATGTCCTTCCTGAGGTGCGGCGACCAATACTGAACGCAGTACTCCAGATGTGGACGTACCATCGCTCGATACAAAGGCATGATGACTTCCCGTGTTCTGGTTGCTATGCCCTTCTTTATGATGCCCAGCATCCTGTTGGCTTTTTTCGAGGCTGCTGCGCACTGTGCAGATGGCTTCAGTGATGCATCCACCAGCACACCCAAGTCTCTCTCGAGTCTGCTGTCTCCCAACAATACCCCCCCTAATTTGTAGCTGAACAACGGGTTCTTTTTCCCTATATGCATGACCTTGCATTTGTCCACGTTGAAGCGCATTTGCCATTTGTTTGCCCATTTGTTTAACTGTATAAACAACTTGCCTTGAGTTAGCCTCTTATCTGTTTATCCCAGTGCATGCTATACCACCTGTCTTGTCCCCATCTAATATCTGCATTTGACCCCTTGGTTATAGAATAAGCTGTTTTATAGAAAACATTAGCGGCATATCGCTTCATCATACGTATTATGTTTCCCTTTTAGTATGTATTAATTACTGTATATCTCTCCTTTGAATATCAGTACTGTTAATAAGTATAGTTTTGAAACTGTTTCATGGCAGTCCTATTAATACGTTTCAGTTTACTGAAACATAGAAATATGCTGGAAGATAAAGGCCAAATGGCTCTCCAGTCTGCCCATCCACAATCTTCTCCTCTCTCTAAGAGATCCCAAGTGCCTGACCCATGCTTTCTTGAATTCAGACACAGCCTCTTTCTCCACCACCTTTTCCAGGAGACTGTTTCACGCATCTACCATCCTTTCTGTAAAAAAGTATTTCCTTAGATTACTCCTGAGCATATCACCTCTTAACTTCATCCTATGCCCTCTCATTCCAGAGCTTCCTTTCAAATGAAAGAGACTTGACTCATGTTCATTTACGCTAAGTAGGTATTAGAGAATGACACAGTGACAAATTTGTCCCTGTCCGCACAGGAACTCATTTTTCCGTCCTGGTGGATTCTTTTCCTGCCCTTGCCCCATTCCTGCAAGCTCTGTCCCCATCTGCACAAGCCTCAAACATTGAAAATCATAGGTGTTCAAGGCTTGTGCGGTTAAGGCAGAGGTCTCACCAAAATCTTATGCAGGGGCATCAATACCTCCTTTTTCCTACTGGCCATACCTCTTCCTGTGTACCCTAGCATCCTTCTAGCTTTTGCCACCACCTTTTTAACCTGTTTGGCCACCTTAAGATCATAGATTCCCTATGAAAATCTCAACTTTTCATTAAGTTGATTAAAAGATTATAGTTTAATTAATTTATTTAATGAAAAGTTGAGATTTTCATAGGGAATCTAAAATCAGTGTCTCTTTTTGATCTTTTGAAAATGGTTCTCAATTTTTGTATATTTTGTCAATTCAGTACCATTTGAAATTTGTATTGTTTTGTTTCACCTTAAGATCATCAAATCAAATGATAAGGGGATCTCTTCCACTACTTCAGGAACAGTGCTGGAAAAGTTAATGCCTGAAATATATTGGATCTGATTGATTTGAACAAGATATGAACCCTCATATCAACCTTTCAGAGAGATCTCTATTGTATAGGATCTTAGGATGTTTCTAATAAATTCTTTTTTTTATCAGTTATCTTTCTGATGGTACTAGAATGTTTTGCAATATATTTGTGTGCTTTTCATTAAAAACCAATGCCAAAATAAGACTTAATAAATGTGCAATACTTTGCAATTGCTATAATGGAAGGATCGAAGCACTTATCTGAAACTTGATCAATGGCCAGCATCCAAAAATGGCTGACACATTCACAAAAAGTGCCTACTATCCAATTTAAGCTGCTCAACAAGTCTTCCCCCTATAAATAAAGCGCCAGAGTACACAGGTTACATAAAAGAAGTACTACTCAGGACTCAGATGGCAACTTCATTAATAAAGTGGCTGTATTCCAGGCATTGTGCATAAACTCTGAACGGCTCAGAGTAATGAAAGGAAATATTTCTTTACAAAAAAGGTGGTGGCTGCATAGAACGGCCTCCCTTTGAAAATGGTAAAGAAAGCATGGACAATGCACAAAGGATCTCTAAGGGAGAGAACAGATTGTACAGTTTAGCAGTTGGTATGAATAAACTACACTGCATAGGTTGCATGGTCTCGTTGATTTTGTTTACCGGTATTTTTTCAATTTTCTATACTGTTCTCCCAGGGGAGCTCAGAACAGTTTACATGAATTTATTCAGGTACTCAAAAGCCTTTTTCACTGTCTGTCCCAGTGGGCTCATAATCTATCTAATGCACCTGGGCCTAAGGGGGGATTAAGTGACTTGCCCAGGGTCACAAGGAGAAGTGTGGGATGAACACAGGATCTAGAATCAGAAAATATTAGTAAATATTGAAGAACTAAGGCCAGCACTGGGCAGACTTGCCCGGTATGTGTCTATATATGGCCTTTTGGTTGAGGATGGGCTGGGGAGGGCTTCAGTGGCTGGGAGGGTATGGATGGGCTGGAGAGAGCTTTGACGGAGACTTCAGTAGTTGGAACCTAAGCACAATAGAGAGCTTTGGATTCTTGCCCAGAAATAGCTAAGAAGAAAAAAATTAAATTGAATCAGGTTGGGCAGACTGGATAGACCATGCTGGCCTTTATCTGCTGTCATCTACTGTGTTACTATGTGATTTTGACTGTAAATTACTGTGTTTTGTTATGGAGGGGAGCTGGAAAGTTGTACATTTAAAGCCAAGAACAACTTGTTAATTCTGCAAACAGGGTGATGTGATATTCTTTTTTTATACCACTATTACTAAAAATTTTGTCTCATTGCTGATTCAAAGGCCAAATAGACCAGACATTTCTGGGATGCCACAAACATAAATTCTGCAGTATTACATAAGATTAAAAAAATTAGATAAAGCTTTTTTTTTTTTTTTCCAGATGTTGACAAAATGACCTTTGTTAGGTTCAGAATCGGATAGGTTACTTAAAGGTAAGGAGTTCAGTAATTTTTTTCTGCCTGTAAAACCAAAGAAATAGGGATAGATTTATATTTCATATTTTAAACCGATGGAAAAGTCAGAATTAGGCAATCATCATAAAACCAGTAAAATTGTTTAGGAATGTATGTTAACTTACAACATGTGCTTATGTTTAATTAAGTATCGGCACTGAAAATAGAGTTTTCATAGGTCCCAAGAGGGATGTATATTTCTACTAACTAATCTAATCTAATCCTTAGGTTTGTATATCGCATCATCTCCACGTTCGTAGAGCTCGACGCGGTTTACAGTAGGAGAAATAGGAAGGTTGGTAAACAAGAATATCATGGTGAACAACGTCGAAAGCAGCGGAAAGGTCAAATTGTAGGAGGACGGCGAACTTGTTTCGAGAGTGAAGTTGTTGAACCCTTGAAATCAGGGAAGACAGTAGGGATTCGGTGCTGAAGTTAGGACGAAAGCCATATTGATAGGGTAAAAGAATAGAGAATCTCTCTAAGTATGATGAGAGTTGGGAAGAAATGATGGACTCTAGTATCTTGGTTAGGAGAGGGATATTTGCAATTGGGCGATAGCTGGATGGTATGGAAGTGCAAGGTCAGATTTTTTCAGTAGTGGGATCAAGGCGATATGACCCATTTCTGGGGAGAAATGGCCCGACTGAAGGGTGGAGTTTATGAGAATGGTGATAGAAGAAATAGCCTGAGCGGGAATGTTCTCATATAGGTAGGAGGGGAATGGGTCTAGTTTTTGCCTCCTATGTTTTCCTCCTTTAGTTATATATAAATTCCTCCAAACACAATTTCTCTGTAATCAAGTAGGAATGAATCGTATTCACACATGTTTATTGTCATCTGACAACACTGGGACAGAACTGCTGTCTCTGAGCATGTGCAGAACTTCCTAATTAAAGAAATTTTGTGGCGGTGAGAGAACCACTTATATGACATGTGAAAGAAGTTTTGTAGTTGGTACTTTTATCCTCTATAATAAAACCCTAAGTGCGCATGCGCACTTACGAGGCCGTGATCCCTGCTGCCGTGATGTGTGCCTCCCTAGCCGCATAGGGCAGCTTGCGGCACGTGCGCTGGCTTGGGGCGGTTTGTGGTGCATGCGCCGGCTTGGGACACATGCAGTGGATTGAGCGGCGGTTTGTCTTAGCAACAGCAGGAGGGTGTCGTGTGGGTGCTGCGAAGTGTCCCATGCTGGTAAAAATTCTACTACTGCTGCAGAGGGAAGTGGAGAGTAGAGAGTTGCGTGGGGACAGAAATCTCACCCGTCCCTGCCAAAATCCCACCCGTCACCATCTGTCCCAGTGAGGAGTCTCATCCGTCCCCGTGAGGAATCCCTCCATCCCCACCCATTCCTGTGAAGAATCCCCTCCGTCCCCACTCATTCCCGCGAGGAATCCCCTCCATCCCCGCCCGTTCGTATAAACTTCAGAAATAGTTTTTTCATTTAATTATGCTACTGAATTAAAGGCTCTGGTAGAGACCCATTTACAAATAAGCAAAGAGACTTTATTAATTTGGAAATATTAATTGGGAAGAATACATATTTTGTAAACGGGTTTCTACCAGAGCCTCTAATGTAAATTTCTTTAGCAACAGCAGCAGATGAATCCAGAGACAAATGGAATAGCACACATCTACCAGCAGGCGGAGATAGAGAAACTGATTAACAGGTGGTCCTATTGGCTGGGCACTCCTCCTGTATCTTCAGTATGCTCTATCTCCCAGCAGGTGATGGTCAATATTCAACTAGCTCCTGAATTCTGGCTGTGACTGGATAGTTATTTTCTCCTGTTGAGGTTTCTCTTCAGTGAGATGGCAATTTTATTTCTCCTGTTGAGGTTTCTCTTCAGTGAGACAGGGGTGTCCGGCTGAACGGTGCCAGCTTTAGGGGTTACACCTGGGCCCCCCCAGGTTCCTGCCTCACCTTCCCTCCAATGATAGAGGGTCTGACTGGGTCTCCATTTTTTTCTTCTTTTCCATCTCTGTTTAAAAAAAACCAAAAAACAGGGAAGCCACAGTTGCTATATTTTGCACTGTTAGTGCTGCACAACCAGCACTTAACTGGCTTCAACCAGCCCTAACAACAAGCTTGTGAGTATGTATGTGTTTTTTTTTACTGTTGTTTAAACTTCAGGTTCTGTTAGTACTGTGGGTTCGATCAACGTACATTTAAGGAATGGATATTTTATTGAGGCTAAGTTTAATGACTAGAAATCTGTTGAGGGAGCCGTGACTTTCCCGCCCTTTGCATGCAAGCGCTTGGTTTCCTTGTTGGTTACAGCGTGGCAATAATGATGCGATTTCATGCTCGCACTTGTTCTCCTCGTTGGGTTTTAGTGCAGCAGTAGTAGTCCTGTTTATTCTGAGGCTCTCTTTCGTCGGTGTTTGAAGCGGCCTTGTGCAGCTGATTGTGCAGGTGCCGGTTTATAGCAGCGCGCATGAGATGGGACATGTTTTTTCCGGTGCTGTGGGAAGCATCGCACCGTTCTTCTAGTTATTCCCCAAGTCTGATTTTCTTTCTATGCAGGCCAGGGCAGGGTAAATTTTGCGGGGCTTGAATCCGACTATGTTTCTAGGAGTGTTGATGCAGCGGCCACGTGTTGGCGAGAATCAGGCGTGCGCTTGGGTCTCCGGCGATGGCGGGAGAACTGCAGCATTCCGGTAGTTTATTTCCAGCTGACTTTGGTCAGGGTATGCTGTGGCTTCTCTCCTTTCCAGTTCAGGCAAGTTGTACGTGTTTCACCAGCTATGGGATAAGCTTGGGCAGATTTATATGTCTATGTCTGTGTTCCTGCTGTATTCACTTGAAGGAAGCTGCTAGTTTAATCGGACTCTGGGGTTAGCACTCAAGGGGATTACCAGAGAGACTCTGACCTGTGCTAGGTCACCCAGTCTCAGTTTGTCTCCGGACTGGGTCGACATATGGCAAATCACGGTACAGTGAGATCAGCAGTAAGATAGTGCCCTGTATTTCACACGGGTATCTCATTGTCTCTCTTGGGGTCCCTGCAGATTGAGCCTTTGTCTGTTGGTAACTGTCATTCTTATTTGGGCATCTGTGCTGCGTTGCATGCGTCTAGTAGTGGCATAGGATATATATGCCTAAAGGTAGTACAAACAGTTTGCAAGTTCGGGCTGTCTCTATGGGCATAATGACACTTTGCATCTTCCTGCGCCCAGTATTCTCTTTCTCTATTTCTGAGGGGGCCTGAACTTCAGATTTCCATGCTTATCAGGCTGGTTTCTCCTGTCTCCATTTTCTCATGACACATGCTAGACGGACCCCCCGACCAGACAGGAAGGGCTGTACAGCTTCTTCTAACTGGGAGCCAGTTACCTATTCTATCAAACCCGCAGAGGAGCACGCGCTATGTGGCTATTAGCTTCATCCCTGAAGCTCTCATTAGTGATGTGAGCTTTGTCTGATACTTGATAGGATGCTATTGTGTTCTATGAGGAGGTAGATGCAGCATCTTGATTGCGTCTAGTACGTATTCACTTTAAAGGACATACGTATTTCGCTCATGTTGCATGGAGTTAGTACTGTTTTCATGGTTCCAGTATACTCCTCTTTACATTGTGAACCTTGATTTTTCCTTGGAGTGTTTCTTCTTACAGATCCTACAGTTTTCATCCTGCTGTTCCCTGACTTTCTGCACTTCTTTCTGAGGGGATCTTGACTTCTTCCAATGACTCTTCAGGCTTTCTCATGAGGAAGAAGACGCTATAATGTCAGGTCAGGGGGCTGTGAACATTTTTCAGGATGCTTGCAACTTTGCATCCTCCTCAGGTTTCCGGTTCGTTCTTGGAGTCTCTATGTTTTGTGTTTCCCTTTTAAGTGTTACTGGTCCTCAGGGCAGTTCTTCAGGAACTAAGGGACATTCCACTTAATGCTTGGTGCCCAAGATGGGGGCATTGGGTAGGCTAGATCCCATTCTGCTGAATTAGTTTCTCAGGGTTACACATTTCTGCAGAGAAACTGGGAGAATATTTACATTTTCACTATGGACTCCGAATCGGCACTAGGGTTGCTTGCCTCTCTTGGAGCAGCGCTTTCGGTTTTGGCACATGCCATTTCACCAAGGCTTCACGAACATTTTAGAAAATGTGGGCAGTGGTACCGTTTTGGCACTACCAGGCGATTCACCTACTTTCTTCTGACTGACTGCTTCAAGTTGGGCCATTTGACTGACACGAAAAGAGTTGTTTCTTTTTCTCAGTTCTTTGGATGTGAATCTTCGAATTTGCACAGCGCTCTTTTCTCCTGTACTATTTATAGGTATATCAGAGAGATGTTTTTATTCTTATAGGAGAGAAATGTGTTTCTTCCCAGAGACTAGGGCGATGGGTCACAGTCTCAGGTTTGCATTCTTCTTCGGTCACCATGACCAAGAGTATGGGATTCTGTACAGGTTCTAGGATCCATATTGCGGACTCCACTGGGAACTTCAGCTTGCTTTCCCATTATAACGCTACAGCAGTTGCTTTTGTTCCGGTGGTTCCCGGTATCTCAGGGCTCCAATTATTTGATAGGCTCCTCAAGCAGTGAAACTGGATAACCAAATCTCCAATCTGCTGATAACAACCACGGACTACAGGTTATTCAAGAAAGAAATAAAGACCATACTCTTCAAGAAATCCCTGATTGTCTTAACATCACGATTACCTCATTCCTCCTATCTTCTTCTTAACTCTCTGAAAATACCCGCCCTATTCTCTACCTTCACTAGTCATGACCACTGATCTCTTCTTGTAACAGACCAACCATAAATCTTTTGTAATCTGCCTTGAACCGCAAGGAAATGGAGGAATAGAAAGGAGGAATGAGGTAATCGTGATGTTAAGATAATCAGGGATTTCTTGAAGAGTATGGTCTTTATTTCTTTCCTGAATAACCTGTAGTCCATGGTTGTTATCAGCAGATTGGAGATTTGGCAACCTACACCTATTACATTAGAGATATCTTCATCTTAACTCTCTGAAAATACCCGCCCTATTCTCTACCTTCACTAGTCATGACCACTGATCTCTTCTTGTAACAGACCAACCATAAATCTTTTGTAATCCGCCTTGAACCGCAAAGTAATGGAGGAATAGAAATCTCTAATGTAATGTAATGTAATGTAACAGGTGTAGGTTGCCATGCACATTACATATGTCCATTTAAACACTTGAATTTGGTTTGGATGTGCTTCTCACATAGTAAATTTTTTTGTTGATTTGTATGCATTATGCGTTGCTTTGAATTTTTGGGTCATTAATACAAGACATTAACAGCAGATGAACAGTATAGTATATGTTTCCTTAAAAAGAGAAATGGATTTATTTAGATTTGATTTGGTTTTTATACAGTGGTTTTCTTTTACAAGTGACAGAAATATCTGAAAAGCTTTATTCGTTAGACTCTTCCATGCCTTGTTACGGTGTGGGGAGTGAGGGTTAAAGGATGTCCTGTGTATATTTGGATGACCAGTTATTTTGCAGAGAATTGTCCAGTATGAGCTATCTTCATTAATTACTCTCTACTCCCCAGCAGACACTCGCCACTTATTATTACATTACATTACATTACATTAGTGATTTCTATTCCGCTTGTACCTTGCGGTTCAAAGCGGATTACATAAGAAGAAGCTGGACATTTCCAGGAGGGTACATGACATTTAGGGTAAGACATAGTTACATAATGAGTATAGACTTGGTAACATTGGATGAGAGCAGTTATATTACATTACATATCAAATCTTTTTCCGGTTTTTGGTCGGTTGAGGATTTGGTGTCAGGGAGAGGGTAACCTGGTCGGTGTATGTGGAAGAGGAGATTAGGTGTTATTATGTGATTTCTGTCTCTCCATACCTTCATTTCTGGAGTTTTATGCAAATACAGCCACTATAGTGGAACTCTCTTGCATTATCCTTGGCCGCTGAATCTTCTTTGTCCACGTTTAATAATAATAATTTATTTTTGTATACCGCTATACCAAAAAAGGTTCACAGCGGTTCATAACAAGATAAAATACATACAATCAGTAAAATTGAAATGACATAATAAAAACAATCAATTAAAATTGAAATGCATCAGTTAAGAAACAAAAGTGAGTTAAACAGTTGTAATACTAGGGGCTCCTTTTACTAAGCCGCGTTAGCGACTTTTCATCACACGCTAACCCCCATGCTAGCCGAAAAACTACCGCCTGCTGAAGAGGAGGCGGTAGTGGCTAGCGCGGCGGGCAGTTTAGCGTGCGCTATTACATGTGTTAAACCGCTAACGCGCGTCCGTAAAAAGAGCCCTAGGTTAAAGACATATTGAAAAGAAGAGTCTTTAATGTTTTCCTAAAATCAAAATAGGAAGTGGTCTCTAATATAGGTTTTCCTAGCCATATATTCAGTTTGGTGGCCTAGAAGGAGAAAATTCTGTCAAATTCTGTCAAAAAACTTCTTAAGGTTTGCGTTTGAAAGTGCAAATGCACATTGTATAGCATTGCTAATTAGTACCTACATACATCTAAAGTATGTCCTCTTCATAAGTGTATCCTTACCCTCAAGTTCTTTGCTATTGCATTCTGATGTTCCTTTCTGCTTCTCTGATTTGAAAATGTGTGAACTACTTTGCTTTATTTCTTAAGTGATGTATCAAATGTTAATAAGCAGAACATGGCCATGGTACACTGCTGTAGTAGCACTGGGATTTCTTTTTTTCCTTTTGGTATAGGCAGTCTTTTATAAAATTAATGCTAAAAGGTCATCTTTCAGGTGAAGAAAAATGGTATAAAAAGGTTTAATTAGTCAAAAAACCTTTTTAAATGTAAGAAGGGGTCCCAAAACTAAATACAATCTCTTGATAGACCTACTCCGAAGTTTTTTTTAAATTGGCACACAACACTTGGGGGTAATCTGTTTTAAATCAATAAATAAGGTGATTGATCAGTTTCTGGGGAACCACTTATGAATCAAAGGCTTTCACCTAGGTATATCCCACAGACAATGTTTATCCATAATCACATATAGTACAAAATTAAAGACAGCTTGTGGTGTAAAAAACTATAAAGAGGGTGAGGTTTGTTTTTTTATAACACCTAGATAGGAAAGGCTCACAGGTGCATATATTGTGCCTGTTTTTATAAAACAATACACAGTACATGCGTATTAGGGTGACCCAAAAAATCAAGTTCATTGGATATGACCTCCACAAGTCTATTTGTGTTCTCTGTGTGACCACTGTTAATTGTTCCAAATTATAAACGTTTCACCAAACTTGTGGATTGTTGTCAATAACAGCAGCTTCAAAGAACAGTTATTTGTATCCAGCCAATATTAAATAACTTAACAGTTTCTAACCACGTTGTTAATGAATAGCCAGCTGTATTACGAGGATATTGTCGGACCATGAGCGACCTCTAAATTTGTCCCAAAGTACTTCAAATTTTAACAATATCTTATCTATATGAGGTAGAACAGGGTGTCTCAAACTTTTTTTTAGCTCCGGCATACTAAACGGAGCAAATGTTTTTCATGGCACATTATAATTGAAATTATAAAATTGCAAAACCAACAAAAAATTTATATTTGAGAGTTTTATTTATAGTTCTTTTAAGCCAGGGGTGTCCAACCTTTTGGCTTCCCTGGGCCACATTGCCCAAAAAAAATGTTTCTGGGGCTGCACAAACACGCAAATGCTGCAACAAGACAGAGGAGGGAGCTGGCAAGACGGTAAACACCCGGGGGCAGCAGAGGAAAACATTGCATTGTTCTCGACTGGGGCCGCACAAAATACTTCACGGGGCCCCAGGTTGGACACCCCTGTTTTAAGCTATAAAGTAGCTAGAATACAATTGCTAATCAGTGCGATGGAAGGTATTTGTTTTTCAGTGTAAATTAACTCAAAACATGAATCGATGGTCGGTCGACCAGTTCTCTGTTTTTTCAATTTAGGTCTCCTTTTATAAAGGTGCACTAGCATTTTTAGCGCACATACCAGATTAGTGTGCACTACCTTACAGGACCTACGGCAACAAGAAGGCATCCATTAAAAATCAAGGGTGGGAGATTTCATGGTGTCACTAGGAAGTATTTCTTCACCGAAAGAGTGGTTGATCGTTGGAATAATCTTCCACTTCAGGTAACTGAGGCCAGCAACGTGTTCGATTTTAAGAAAAAATGGGATAAGCATGTGGGTTCACTTCGAGGAAGTGCTTAGGGGGGAGGGTTCTTAGAGTGGGCAGACTTGTTGGGCTGATGGCCCTTTTCCCTAGCAACAGCAGCAGATGAATCCAGAGACCAATGGGATAGCTCACATCTACCAGCAGGCGGAGATAGAGAAACTGATTAACAGGTGGTCCTATTGGCTGGCACTCATCCTGTTGATTTAGTAATCTCTATCTCCCAGCAGGAAAAGGTCGCTATTCAACTAGCTCCTGAATTCTGGCTGTGGCTGGAACTTTATTTTCTCCTGTTGAGTTTTCTCTTCAGTGAGACTGCCATTCTGTTTCTCCTGTTGAGATTTTCTCTTCAGTGAGCTGGCAGTGCTATTTCTCCTGTTGAGATTTTCTCTTCAGTGAGACAGGGGTGTCTGGCTGCACGGTGCCGGCTTTAGAGGTTACACTTAGGCCCCCCCCTTGTCCCTGCCTCACCCTCCCTCCATTGATAGAGGGTCTGCCTGGATCTCCATTTTTTTCTTCTTTCCCTTTATTAAAAAAAAAAAAAAAAGAGACCCGGATACTGCATTCTGCCAGGTTTGTCTTGGACAACCGACGTTTACTGGCTTCACTCAGCACTATCCCACTGCTTGTGCTTGTCTTGTGGGTTCCGGCATATAAGGCGGGTTCTGAGTCGCGTGAGTACCACGGCTGTAGTTTGTGTTATCCCCGCTACGGTTTTGTTTGGGCAGCACTGACATGTGGAATTTCAGTTGTGCTAAGTGTGCGCAGTTTGGTGTTATGTACATTGAGTATTTCAAGTTTGCAAGTATGTTTTTTGAAGGCCTCCGGTTTTGTATCTTGCAAGCCGTGGCATGGCTGACATTTTCCCGCGCGCGGGCGGGGTACACTTCAGCTCTTCTGCTTAAGCAGAATCAGGTTTCTGGGGATGTACTTTAAGCGGAACTGAGCTCTTTGTGCTGTCGGCAGTGCCGCAGCGTGGTCTCTGGCTGTGCATTTCATCAGGACCGAGCTCCTACGCTGTCGGCAAAGCCGCAGCGTTGTGCATTTCCTGGGGACCTAGCTCCTACGCTGTCGGCAAGCCGCAGCGTTGTCCATTTCCTTAGGACTGAGCTGTTTCACTGTTGGCTGAGCCGCAGCGCTTCATAAGGCTGTTTCCTTTCGGTGGGCCGTTCTCCTTAGCTGTCGGCGGTGCCACAGCGCTGCACGTGGCAGTTATTTTTGGCGGACCGGGATCGTTCACGGTCGCCTGAGCCGCAGTGTTTGCCAAGGTGTTCATTTTCGGTGGGACCGAAGTGCCTGGGTTGTCGGACATGGATGAGCTCGATGTTCTTTTTTGGTCTGTATACCAAAATAAAAATAACACCAGGGAACCAATAACGCATCATGGATGCGGCCTTTGGTCTTGAGAGTGTTTAGGTACATTTTGCCTGGGGTTTCTGGTGCGTGCTTGTGTTCGGCACCCGGCTTGTTAGATACGGCAGAGTGTGGTGTGGCCACTTTCTCTTAGTGTTTGCCTGCCTTGTTTATATGCCCTTTACTCTGGTTCGGCCCACAGCGCATCGCGGCTGAGTACCATTAGGTTTGGAGTTTGCCCGTGCTTTGTGTGGGATTCTCCTTGTTTCTCTCGGGGCTTTGCCTTCTGGGAGGTTTTTTGTTCTCTGGATCTCTGCTTGTCATTGCAGGTGGTTGGTGACACTTTTGCTAAATCTTTCATGGTTGTTTCCTTCGCATGTTCTGCGTTGCAGCCGGATGGCGCTTCTCCTATTCCTGTGAAAGGGCTGTCTACCTTTCTTTTTGGGTGGCGGATCCTCCAGGTTTCGGACTCTGTTCAGATATGGTCTGGGACTGCCATCTGCTACTTCATCATATTGGATGGCCCACCTTGCAGCCAGCAAATGCTGTGCAGCTACTTGTGGCCCGGGGCCGTCATTTGGTGGACAAGGGGGTGTCGATTCTTTCACTGAGACTATTCCTTAGTGGCTCGGTTCGAATAGGGTCCCCTTTCGCCGTTTTGCTCCCGGGCCAGGTCTCTATGCTGTCTCTCTCTTTTTGCCGCAGGTTGGTTTTTGAGAGGGGCGTAAGATATCTGGAGGTTGGTTTCTTACCTGCCTGGAGCGGTAACTGCAGTATTTTGATCACATCTCGTGTATCTTCATTTACTTGGCTGTATGTTTTTTTTCCGCTATTATTGCATGGATATGGTACTCTTTTCAGAGTGCCGATCTACTCCTTCGGGGATCGCGCACCTGGAATTTTCATAGAAGGGTCCCTTTCTTCTTCCAGATCTTATGGTTCTAGTCCAGCCATTCCCCGACCTTCTGCTCTTCATTCTGAGAGGGGTCTTGGTTTCCTCTCCCTGCTCTGGAGGATTTCTCATGAGAGGGGGTATTCTATGATTTCAGGTCGGGGGCCTTGACGATTTTTTCAGGCTGCTGACGGCTTTTACGGATGCTTTGCATTTTCCTCCGGTTTCCCTTTCCTTCTTGGAGTCCCTTGTCTTGAGCTTCCTTATGTATTTTTTGGTTCTTCCAGAACTAAAGGAAGTTATTCCATTTACATCATGGGGCCTGGGACAGGAGATTTAATCTGTCTGGGGCTGGATCTCATTCTGTTGCAGTAGTTTCTCTGCATTGTCTTTTCCGAGGACACACTGTGAGCAGGTTTTCCTTTTCACTAGGGTCGCGGACTCCGCTCTTGCTTCGCTTGCATCTTTTTGAGCAGCGCTATCGGTTTTGATGGATGCTCTTCGCCTATCCATGGCTTTCCAGGAGGTTATCGATTAGGAGGGTTTCCTTTATTAGATACCTGCTTGCGTTGGACTTCTTCCAGCCAGGTCCGTTTGACGGACTCCCAAGGATGATTTCCTTTCTCATTCCCTACTTATTGATATTTCAGGGAGATTTGGTGGTTCAGTGGGAGAGCGTAGTGTTTCTTGCCGGAGCCTGGGGCGATGGGTTGCTGTCTCAGGTTTGCCACCTTCTTAGGGCCCCACGACCATGCACTTAAGTTCGGTGCAGGTTCTGGGTTCCTGGGTGCTGGCTCCACTGGTAACTTGGGCTCGCTTTCGTGTGAGCACACTGCGGTAGTGCTTTGGTTCTGGGATTTCCCGGTATCTCAGGACTCCAATTATTTGGTATGCTCCTCCTGCTTCGCTCTGTATGATTTGGTGGCTCAGCGCGTTTTCTCTTTTCAAGGCCTGCCTCAGTCTTTGCTGGACTTGCTCATGACCACCGACCATCCCGGGCTGGGTTGGGGGGCTCGGTGGCTTCCATCCTCAGCTCCAGGAATCTGGGTTTCAGAGGCGACTCAGTGGTTGTTCATTCTTCTACTCTTGAGCAGGGTCAGGCTACCTTTCTGAAGCTCCAGATCATTCTTCCTGAATACCGCTAACGGTCCCTTTGGTCGGTATTAGGATGGGGTTTTTTTATCTACAGCTTGGGCCATAGGGTTATACTCAGTTGGCAGGTGAAGTTGTTCTGCTTCAATGGATGGACTCTCATCTTCATCTTCTGTGGCAGATCCTTTTATGGCTCAGGATAAGAGTTTGGGAAGACTTTCGCTCTGCGGAATCTGAGCATGGCCCATTTCTTGTATATTACAGTGTACAGCACTGGGTATGCGCTGGAAAGTGTGCATGTTGGTAATAGTGGAATCTTCTGCATCCTGGATATTGAGATTTGTGGCTCGGGTGTTCTAGCTCTTTTTATGGACGTGAGATCTCCTTGACCTAGACCTCATGGCCTCGTCTCTCAATTCTAAGCTTCCTGGCTTCTTCGGCGGGTCCAGGAAGGGGGAATTAGAGGGGGTAGCTGCATGGCTCCTTTCTTGCTTCTGCCTTCTCTTTTTCGGTGTTTCCACGGGCTGATGATGGCTTGGATTTGCCATCTCGAGCTCGCTTTCCAGGCACAGTATTTGTAGAATCTCTGGATTGGCGGCGCCATCTATCCTTGCTGTGCGGATTTGATGAGTCTTTCGATAGCCGGACTAAGAAGTTTCCTGGTATCTCCGGCTTTGCTCGCCTAGGGTCCGATCAACATGGATGTTTGTACTACTGTAGTATTACGACCTGGTTTTTTGAATAACCTTGGCTGACGTGTAAGGGTTAGGCAGAACAGGTTGTTTCTTCTCTTATCCAGGTGCTACGGATGTCTTTTCCTGTGGCTTCTGCTTCCTTTTGGAGGTTTTTCCTATCTTGGGTACTTCTTCACGTTTGAACCACTCCAGAGTTCCTTTTTGACACAAGTGTATTGCCGAGGGTTTAGCGTTCAATTCCCTTCAGCTTCTAGTGCCATTCTTGGCTTGTTACAAGGGCTAGGTATATTGCTCTTCGTTACTTCTCAGCTTCATGTAGTCCAGTTCCTAAACAGAGTGCGGTATATTCATGCGCCTCTTGGAAAGCCCGGTTTGGAGTACGATCTTCATGTACTTCTTCTCAATTTACCGAAGGCTTCATTTCATCCTTGTCTTTTGGGACTCTAAAGGGCTGTGCCGTTGAACATGGGGTTTCTTGTGGCCTTGGCTTCAGCTCTGCAGTTTTCTATGTTGCAGGCCTTGTTCAACGGGAATTCCTATTTCTGATTTCCAATATATGGGGTATCAGTTCGGCTGGTACCACTCTTTCTTTCTAGGGGGGTGTCTCCTTTCTTTTATGTCATGCTCGCTTTTCCTTCCTTCTTCCTGGGAGGAGAAATTGGGAGCAGTGCTTTTATTCACTGCATTTTTTGATACGTACGTAGCGTTCTCCGTGAGCTCGGTTTCTAACGACTTTTAGTTGTTTATATCTCCTTTTTGTATTCTTCAAGGGAAGCCTCAAACGTATGGTGGCGTCCGAAGCCTCCATCGCTTGATGGGTCCAGGAGGACATTCTTTATGCTTGCTTGCTGGCAGGGAAGCGGTTGGCGAAGGAACTTCGTGACCATTCTGCCGGAGTGATGGCTACTTCTTGGGCTCGGCCCAGAGGTTTTTCCTTGGAGGAGATTTGTTTTGCATTTTGTGCTTCGGTTGTTGCGGAGGCGGCGTTTGCTTCCCACCCAGATTGAGGATTGCTTTGCTACATCCCATTGGTCTCTGGATTCATCTGCTGCTGTTGCTAGGGAAGGAAAAATTATGTTCTTACCTGTTAATTTTCTTTCCCTTAGACGCAGCAGATGAATCCAGAGCCCCACCCTTTCTGGATATTGTCTCTCTGTTTTTTCTTTTGCAACTTGCGCGGTTTGTTATTATGACCGGTTGTTTTCTGTATTATTCCATTTTGAGATTTGTTATGGGAAAGAAGTTTTTTACATGCTATGCCTATTGATGGTTACGGATGCTTGGGCAAGGAGCTATACTGGAGATACAGGAGGAGTGCCAGCCAATAGGACCACCTGTTAATCAGTTTCTCTATCTCCGCCTGCTGGTAGATGTGAGCTATCCCATTGGTCTCTGGATTCATCTGCTGCGTCTAAGGGAAAGAAAATTAACAGGTAATCTAATCTAATCTAAACCTTAAGTTTATATACCGCATCATCACATAATTTTTCCTTCTGCCGTCATATTCTATGTTACCTGAAAAACTACCGCCTGCTCAAGAGGAGGCAGTAGCAGCTAGTGCCTGCGGCATTTTAGCGCGCGCTAAAACCGCTAGCGTGCCTTTGTAAAAGGAGCCCTTAATTTCTGTTGTGGCTGAAAATCCAAAGATAAGAAGATCCAAACAGTATCAAAGCCTTGATTGCTTTGTTGCTCACATTAGGATAACTATTGCATAAAATATAAAACTAAAATTACTTGCCGTTAGTTTTCAAGGACCAAACGCATCAAAGAATGATGCTTGTCTGGGCAGTTGTATTATTACGCACACAGACGCTTATAACATTGACAGACTCTTGCGTACATGTAGGGAATTTTTAAAAATAAAGTAAAATTCTGGAATCTCTTATGGCACACAGTTTGAGAGACACCGAGGTAGAACATATCAAGACTTGTGGGGACGTGTTCTGATGAGGCTGAATTTTTACCAGTCTTATGGTCCACCCCACTACTTAATTTTCTTTTTTATAACATTTATTACAGATAGTTTGTTTGTTTACATTTTCCTTTGACGCAGGTCTGACTGACTAAACCCAGTTGAGTCAGAGCAGTGTTTGATGGTGGCGCTTTTTCTAATTTGCCTCAGATCAAGTTCAAATGTTTGTTTAGCAAATTTTTAACTTGAATGCCACCATCCTCTGCTGAATGTTGAGTCTCTGCATTTGCTTATAAAATGTCTTGTCTCTCTCTCTCTGCACAGCGATATGAAGAAAGGGAACCCCAAGACCCAAGATATCCAAGTTCCTCTTCATATACTAGTTTTCCACTATAATTTTCACAGGTAATAACTGTAGAAAACATACTAATTTTGACTGCTGCCTGGGAGTCTCCTTAAATTCCACATAGCTTTTGTGGTACACTGACTGAACTCATATCCTGATTATTTGTCCACAAATAGTTTGACATCAAGTTCTTTCCTTTTTTTATCTTATTTAACACTCCTGGCAATGCACTGTGGATCCTGCCTTTTTGCAGATAGTTTAACAGTCCAAAAATTACCCTTTTGAATATCGTGGAGACTGCCCCATAGATCAAGCTAAGATGTTGTCCCTGCTGTTGTTGTTGAAATGTCTAGATTTTATTAATTTGGTTCAAGGTTAACTGCATTCAGGTACGGTAGATGGGTATTCATGTTTAAAGCTGCTAGTCTGCTAAAAGTCATCAGATGAATTCCTAAGTAGAGAGTTGCACAGGGACAGAAATTTCACCCATCCCTGCCATTCCTCAATGGAATTGAACCCCATACCTACCCATCCTCACTTATCCCCACCTGTACCCACAGGAGTCAACACTGTTATTTACTTACTTGCAACCCTCTGTTGCCTCCCATGGTTTTTTGGATGGTATTCACTATTCAACCAATGAGTGTTCCCAGCTGCTTTTCTGGATATTCTAAGCTTCTGTCTGGTACTTCAACTAACTGTATGTTCCAAGCCATATTTTGAAGTCGCCAGAGATTTTGATAATGTCTTCCATCCCTGCAGGAATCTTGTGGGTTCCACAGGATGATATCTGCAATCCCTATTCCCATGACCCTACCTGGTGCATCCTGGGATGCAGGGTCAATCTGCTATATAAAGGAGTTTTCCCCTTATTTGATAGTTTCTGCCTAAACTACCAAATAAGAGGTAAGTTCCCTTATATGGCAGACCAACCCCACTCTGTGCATTCCATTGATATATCAAGTGAGGTCAAGCACCACCGTTTTCAAGGTTGGCAGTGCTGATATAAGAGAGTGGCATTGCTCCTACCTCATGAAGGTACAAGGGTCTGGGGGGGCGTAAGAGAAAGGTAAGGAGGATGGTGGGAAATCACTAAACACTAGGGAAAAGTTACTTTTACAGTCGGGGTTTGATAGGGGGGTACATTAGACCCCAGGGAAAAGTGTCTTGTTGTTTGTTTGGGTTGTTTGTTGTTGTTTTTTTTGGGGGGGTGATTCTTAATTGTTCAGGCAGACCACAAGGACTCTCGATGTTATCTCAGACCTTGCATTACAATGTAGGTTTCTAGCATTGTGCCCCGTGATAGATATCGGTGCACAGCTGTAAATTCTGTGAGTAATTAATGGGCTGTTTATCATGCGTTTTAATATGCTATGCGCTGATGTTTATTGCAAGGGTTAACTTCAGTTCAAAAACACTTTTTACATATAGTGGTTTCTATTGTTGTAGGCACATCATTTTGGAACACTTAGGTTGTGTATCTCTGCTCGCGAGATCTATATAGAGAGCCTTATTTATATTTTTCTGCTCCGTCTCCCATCCCTCTGGGTTGTATTATAACACCTCAGTAGGAACCTGTCTGTTCTGTTTGTGTTTTGTTTTTTTAACTGGTCAGGAGGCTTGTTGCTACAGAGGCTCCCAATTTAGGGATATCTCTGGCTGCAGAGAACACAGATTCTGAGGACAATAGTCTGTAGCCAAGGGGCAGCCTGCATTAACAGTCTGGGAATTCAGGGACTGTTCTCTTCAGAGCATGGTTCACCCATTTTGTCCACAGAGAACTTGAGCGCAGGCTGAATTACCCTGTGGCAGTTTTTCACCAGGTTTGGTGTTGACTGCGTTTCTTCCCCATGACTTCATATGCAAGTTCCTGTAGGGGTTTGAGGTCTCAGTCTGGCTGGTTGGGCTGAGGGCAGTCTGAAGAAGCAAGCTATGCAGATGTTCTGGCTTGTCTAAGACAGATGTTCTCTGGCTGCAGTTTCAATTCTTTTGTAGCTCCCTGCACCAACATAGCACAGTGAGTAAGGCTGTGACAGCCTATGAGAGAAATTGTCCGTGTGTGTTTTTAAAAGTCATTTTCAAAGGTTTCTGGGGCTAGGGACAGGGTCCCCTACCTCTAAAATCCTGTTCTCTAATTTTTTGATCCCTTATTAGCTCCCATGAGCCGTTTTTAGCGCTAAAATCGCTGCTGCAGTGGCCATCTTAGATTTTCTAGTTTTAAAATAAAAGCTTCTATCTGCCTCAAAACACCTTGAATTGGACTAAAATTTTGACTAGCATACTAAGGATTTGTGCCAGATTTGCGATGGATGGTCGGCCGAGGATCATCCGAGTTCCATGTGCTCTGCGACACCGGGAGGTGGGGGAGGAGACAAAGCCACTGGCTTAGCCGCCTCTAGTTTCCAAGTTTATTAAAAATTTGATATACCACTCATCAAAATGTCCAAGTGATGTACAATTAAATCTTTAAAATATAGCAAATAAAACCACTGGTGGTATGGAGTTCCTCTTGGATCAAGTTTCAGGTCAGAAATCCTAATTGGATCTTCAGCGAAGCAGTGCATCTTCCATGAAATCCCAGAATAGACTGCAGGAGCACCTGCCAGAGCCTTTTGGCCATCCCGGTCCAACGTTTGCTCCAGAATTTATAAGCACGATGTATGAAACATCCTTAAATTACAGGGGTTGCAACGGTGGTAGCGCCAGGGGTTATTCCTTCTAAGGATTCATTTTCCCCAAGCCAGAGCTATGCACAAGATGCAAGGGTACAGTCAGAAGAGGATTGGGATGAAGTGAATTTGGTATCCATGCTGTTACTGTTCCAGTCGGGTTCCTCAGTATTATTAGGAGACTCAGCATCGTGCCTAGGAGAGTCAGGTTCCGACCAGGTGGCAGCCCTGGATCTCAGAGAGGACCCAACTGTTCGCAGACTGTTCAAGCCATTGGTACTTTTGGAGATTATTACCGAGTTTCTCAAAGAATTAAAGATAGTCTTCACAGTCCTCTACTACACTCCCCAGTGCTCGCTCATGAGCAGCAACAAGGCTCAGACAACATGCTTTCCCTCCCATCCAGACATTACTAAGATGTTCACAGATCATTGGGAGGTCCCGGAAGGCCCCTTTGGGTGGCTAAGACCATGACAAAAACTTTACCCAGTATACATTGAATTTCATCAGCTGTTCAGTCCACCAAAGTTGGATTCCGTGGAGGCATAGGTTACAAAACGTACCTCACTCCCCAGTGAAGGGGGAGCAGTGTTGAAGGATACACAGGACCGCAGGCCCCAGTTTCTTATGTTAGAGGGTGAATTATATGACAGATCTTTGGTACCTCCAAGGATAGGATGGAGATTGTTGGCATACTGGGAGGCATGGGCAAAGATCATATCAGACCGCTGGGTGTTGGAAATTATTCAGGAGGGGGTACAAGTAGTTCTTTTGTCCCCTTCCACACCTCCTTCTGGATTCTCTAGTGGAGAAGCGACAGTAAAGAGGTTACTAGATCTAGCAGCCATAAAAGCCTTCCCAAGTGAAGAATCGGACCCAGGCAGATACTCCATATATTTTTTCATACCCAAATGAGACTCGGAAGACTGGAGGCTGATCCTGGATCTGAAACTGGTCAATGTGTCTCTCAATACTACGTTTCTGTATGGAGACTGTAAGGTCAGTCATTGCTTCCATGGCGTCAGGGGAATTTCTTGCCTCTCTGGACTTGTAGAGGCTCATTTGAATATCCTAATTTTCCTGGATCACAGGAAGTTATAAGAACATAAGAATAGCCTTACTGGATCAGACCAATGGTCCATCAAGCCTAGTAGTCTGTTCTCACGGTGGGCAATCCATTTTACTAGTATCTGGCCAAAACCCAAGGTGTAGCATTATTCCATGCTACCAATACAGGGCAAGTAGTGGCTTCCCCCATGTCTGTCTCAATAACAAACTATGGACTTTTCCTTCAGGAACTTGTTCAAACCTTTCTTAAAACCAGCTATGCTATCCGCTCTAACCACATTCTCTGGCAACGCATTCCAGAGATTAACTATTTTCTGAGTGAAAAAATTTTCCTCCTATTGGTTTTAAGAGTATTTTCCTGTAACTTCACCGAGTGTCCCCTAGTCTTTGTAAATTTTGTAGACTTCAATCATATCTCCCCCTCATCCGTCTCTTTTCCTAGCTGAAGAGCCCTAACTGTTTTACTCTTTCTTCATATGAGAGGAATTCCATCCCCTTTACCATCTTAGTCAGTCTTCTTTGAACGTTTTCTAGCACCACTATATCTTTCTTGCGATAAGGAGACCAGAATTAAACGCAATACTCTAAATGAGGTGGCACCATGGAGCGATACAGGGGCATTATGACATTTTTAGTCTTGTTAAACATCCCTTTTTTAAATAATTCCCAGCATCCTGTTTGCTTTTTTTGGCCGCCGCCACACATTGGATGGAAGGTTTCATCATATTGTCTACAATGATATCCAGATCCTTTTCTTGGGCGCTAACCCCCAAGGTGATCCCTAACTGTGATTCAGGTTATTCTTCCCAATGTGCATCACCTTGCATTTGTCCACATTAAATTTCATCTGAGGTTCCACTTTCTGGAGTGTCACTTCTAGTTCTCAGCTCTTCCGTTGTACTGGTGATGGCACCATGCACCTTTACCAAGGTGATGGTTGTTGTAGCAGTGCACCTCCTTAAGGAGGGGATTCAAGATAGGGGCAGAGCTGGCCCGCGAATAGGGAAAATTCACGAATAACTTTTGGGCCGGTTCTGACTCATCCCCGGACCTTACCTGGTGGTCTAGCAGTGATGCGGGGCAGGAGTGATCTTCCTAAACTCCTGCCACATGCAGAACCCTGCTGTGAGTTCACGTAGTCTCATGAGACTACAACAGGAACTCCCATTGTAGTCTCGTGAGACCACAGGAACTCCCATTATAGTTTCGTGAGACCACAGGAACTCGCAGAATGGCTTTGCACGGGGCAGGAGTGTAGGAATATCGCTCCTGCTCCATGCTAGGTCCATGCTCCTGGGGCGGCTGCTCGCCTCCTCCGCCTCCGATCGCCTCCCTCCTCGCCCCGATCCAAGTCCTGGGGCCGTTTTTTTTTTTCCCCGATGCGGGCTGCCAATGAGCGATTCTCGGGGAGGGGGGGGGCCTGGGGAAAAAAATCCCGAATAATCAAAACTGCGAACGTCAAAACCACGAATAGGGAGGGGGAAGTGTAATTTATATTTATTGTGTGCAGGTACTGTCTCTGTTCCTAGTGACTCACACTCTTTTTACGTTTTTTGCCCAGAGTTAAGATATTGAATTGGGAATTGAAACTCAGGTTCTCAGCCCCACTACACTACGCATGTGGATTGTGAAAAATTGCAGGCAGACCTTAGGAAATTGGAAGACTAGGAGTCCAAGTGGCAGATGAAATTTAATGTAGACAAATGCAAAGTGATAACACATTGGGAAGAATAACCCAAATCACAGTTACCAGATGCTAGGGTCCACCTTGGGATTTAGTGCCCAAGAAAAGGATCTTGGGTCTCGTCATAGACAATACGAAGAAACCTGCCCAATGTGTGGCAGCAGCCAAAAAAACAAACAGGATGCTGGGAATTATTAAAAAAGGGATGGTTAACAAAACCAAGAATGGCATTGCTCCATGGTGTAACCTCATCTGGAGTATTGCTTTCAATTCTGGTTTCATTATCTCAAGAAAGATATAGTGGCTCTAGAAAAGGGTCAAAGAAGAGTGACCAAGATTATAAAGGGGATGGAACTCCTCTTGCCAATTTTAAGACATTTCTCTTTCTTGATGCTTTTGTCCTTTTAAGGATGACTTGGATTCAAGAAAGGTCTTACCTTCAGTTCCCCCTTCCTTTGTTAATCTTTCCCTTGTGTGTTCTCTTTCTCTCTATAATTGTAGTTATAACCCTTCCTTCCTTTTGTTCCTGTTCGTCAATGTCTTTAAAAACTGTCATTTCCCCTGGTCTTTTATTTGGGCATTGTTTTGGTATTTTTGTATACCGCCTAGAAGGCTTGATTGGGCGGTATAAAAATTTTTAAATAAACTTGAAAGACTAAAGAGGTTAGTTCTCTTCAGCTTGGAAAAGAGACGGCTGAGGGAGATATGATGAACATTGTCTTCATCTCAGAAAACCCACTGTATAAATACTTACAGTGCAGATCAAATCATATATTTTTAGCTTTTTAAAATTATTTTCTTTTAAATTTACTAACAGCTGACAGCTTAAAGGCAGGAATAGAAAGGAGGAAAAGCCTCAGAAATTATTGGGAATAACTGCTTATTTGGAATATCCCTTCTTTAAATCACAGACACAAAAACCTCCCTCCTCCCTGTATCAGTTCTTAAGCTTATTCACAGACTGCGTCGATGTCATGGAAGTGGAACTGCTCCTGAGAGACTTAGCGATGTGACCAGGTTTTGTTATTCTCCTCAGCCGGAATAACAGAGATGTTTGAATGGCGTCCGTTTCAGGAGAAAGAACAGAGAAACAAGTGTGTGTGAATATGAATGCAATTAATGGAAATGTTATGACATGCGCTAATCAAGCTATTATGGAGCTGTAATTCCTTTAAAAATATCTCTTAAAAAAGAAGATAATTGAAAACAAATTTTGAAGCAGATATTTGGATAGAGAGATTGGATGGAAGAAATGTTTTTAGAAAGATCAACAATGAATGAATGAATAAATAAATAAATAGTGAATAAACTTAAGAACTGATAAAAGGAGGAAGGAGGTTTTTGTGCCTGTTGAAAGAAGGCATCTACCAAACTTTTATGACTCACTTCAAAATATGAAACAATAGTAGCCTCAATAATAATTATTATTGAGGCTACTATTGTTGAAAGAAGGGGGCATTACAAATAAGCAGTCAACCCAGATGATTTTTGAGGCTTTATCTCCTTTCCATTTGTGCCTTTTAGCTGTCTGCTGTTTGTAAATGTTTATACATTTAAAATAAAATAATAAAAAGTGTTAAAAATATATGATTAGATCTGTACTATAAGTGTGCTTTCTGAGATGAAGATGGCATTTTTAGCAGGAACAGAAAATCTAGGTCAGTTTTTCTTTCTTGTTTCTAGAGCATTTTGTTTCAGTGGGTCACTAGACTTTAATGCAATGCATAACTGGATGAATGTACTGCTTGTTACCTGAGCCAGCAGACTATCAAGTAACCTGGGGATACATTATTGTGAAGATTCTTTACCTTCTTGTTCAAATATGAACTTGCAAACTTTAATATATTTCTTGCCTGTTTTATAAACAATATCTTTTTCACCTCAGGTACATCTAGCGGAGGATGGAAGAACATTTAACAGACATGCCAAATGTGCAGGCACCTGAGAGCTTGTTGCAGACGGACAGCACAACTTCAAACTTATCAGACAGTGATAACATTAGTACAGATGCAGACACATTAAATAGAAGATGTTGCAGTGAGGAAGGTAAACCAGGAAAGAAATCATTGGAATCGAGTGGTGAATTGCAATCTAATGTGCTTCATGAAAGCAACAGCATGACTGAAGGAGAGCAGCATGGATTATTGGATATAGTTGTCAGTGGGGTTTCCTGTGCTAAAATCCATGTGGAGGGATCACAGAGTACAGACTGTCTGCTCAGTGAAGAGTTTGCACAGCCGTTAACAAAAACCAGTGGGCACGAGCAATCTCTAACGGAACTAATGCAAGAATTGAGGGATTCTGACTCAATGGCCAAATCCATTAAACACCTTGATTCAAACAGTCCTTTTGACACAGACTGCAGTAAGAAACTTCTGTCCAAAATACAATTTGGATTGTCACAGGAGACTCTGTTAGAAGAAATAGATTCTGAACTCCAGTCAAAAGATCTTATGAAGGATTACCCAAATGGAATAAGAGAGCGGGAACATACACTAGCTATGTTGGAAAAATGTGTACATGAGAAATACCTGCAGCAAGGGAATGATATTAAGAGGTGAGAATCTCAAGAGCATTTCTTCTTAACATAATTTTGATTAAGAATTGCACAGAGTTCTGGATTTGGTCAGGTCTTAGGTGATTATCCTGTTGAAAATTCTAGTTTTATGGTATATTATCAGAGTCTTCCGTATTTCAGGATCTTACAGGAGGCACACGATTGTGGGCAGAATTAGAGCTTAAACAGTCTTCCTCTTTAATTTACCCCCCTCATTTACAAAGCCACATTGATGATTTTAGCGGTGATAAGAACTCCGACGCTCATAGAATTCCTATGAGCGTCGGAGGTCTTATCACCGCTAAAAACACTAGTGTGGCTTTATAAAGGAGAGGGTTAATTTATGTTTAAATATGTTTATTAAAGAATGATAAACATACAAAAAGAAAAAAACAATAGCTTCACCAAAATATCATTTTGAGTACAAGCTGTCCATTATAGTCTTTGATTATATCTAAAAAAGGTATCCTGTCATTCTTGATCACTTTTGTTTATCATGTATCCAACAAGTGAAATAAAAGTATAACAGTAATGCAGTATTTGTAATTCTATAATCTAACCTCTTTAATTAACAAATTTAATTCAAGCATGTTTATTCTGCTTGGCCAAAATTATATCAAAGTGAACTATAAAATATGTGCATACATCAGAGGCAATGACCTGCCCTAAGCAGACACAAAGCAGATCAACAATAAGGTGAAGAGAAGTGTAGTTTATTAAACCAAACACCGGACGTGGCCACATTTTGCCTGCAGGCTACGACAGGGTAAGAACTACCGGTACATCATAAAAAATTACAAAAAATTGAAATAAATAAAATGGATAACCATATTAAATGATAAGCATACATAATACCTATAAATACAATTATGCAATATAGAAAACATCAAAACTGATAAATCATACAATTAAAAGTACTACTACATGTGTGTCTTGGTTTCTGCTTATGAAAAATACAAGTACCGTATTTTTTGGTCCATAAGATGTACTTTTTCCACCCCCAAAAAGGGGGTGGAAAAGGGGGTGCGTCTTATGGAGGGCAAATGACAACACCCCCCTCCCAGTACCTTTTTAAAACACCGCCTGCCCTTCCTTTTAAAACATGCCCTGCAGTACCTTTTTAAGCACCCCTTAAGCCTGGTGATCCAGCTGTGTATGTGCCGGCTGGAGCATGCTGTCTGCGCTGCTGCCTGGGCCCGCTCACTTTCAGAATAGCTGCAGTCAGTTCTGAGTGTCGGGAGCAGTGCAGGCCATTCAGCATGGCTCACGGCGCTACAAACTGCTGGCGCAGTTTGATAGAAGAGGCCCTAAATGTTTTTTGTCAACCCTATTTTATTACATTTGTAAATCGCTTTGAAATTCTGTTATAAGCGTTTGCATCAAATTTTAATAAACATGAAGGGGGGCGTGGCTTGGCGCGCACACAAAATGGTCATGTGATCGCAGCGCTCCTCTTACCTGGGCAACCGTTGAATAAAAAAAGATTTTCCTTTTAAACTGTTTTCGGCTGAAAATATCGGAGAGGAGAGCGGGAGCATGGCGAGCACCCGACAGAGTAAAAGTGAAACCGGAGGGGCGGCGAAAAGGCAGAAGCAGGATCAAATTACCCTGAGTAAGGTTCCGCTTCCTGCTGATGAATCGGAGGAGTTAAGCAAAGCTGAAGTAATGGGGGAACTGAGGCAAATCAAACAAATGCTGACAGAGAATGTGAGTAATATGGCAGAAATGAAGGAAGAAATCCTGAATATACACAGACAAATGGAAGTAGCTAATAAAAGAACAACAGAGTTAGAAGTTAAAATGGAGGGGTTAGAATGTGAAGGAAAAAGATGTAAAAATGACAGTTTGGAAATAATTCAATTGAAAAATCAGCTGGAAGATTACGAAAACCATGGAAGAAAAAAGAATATAAAACTTTTTGGAATACAGGAAAATTTGGAAGGGAAAAATGCAATACAGTTTTTAGAAAATTTAATTCCTAAATTATTGCAGTTGGATTTCAAACAGCCTTTGGAAATAGAACGGGCACACAGGATTCCAATAAAGAGTCTGGAAAATCAAGGGAGACCAAGACCATTAATATTCAAGATGTTAAGATACCAGCAAGCAATAGAAATTTTAAATGCTGCCAAAAAAGATAAAAATTTAAACTATAAAGGGTCCAAAATATGGTTTTTACCAGACTTTGCTAAAAATACAGCAAACATTAGGAAGAAATTCCTTGATTTGATTCAATTAAAGGAAAAAGGATATAAGTATGGGTTATATTACCCAGCAAAAATGAGGGTATCTTGTTGGGATAAGTCTTTGTATTTTATTGACCCGGAAAAACTAAAGACCTTTCTTTCAAAATCAGAACCTATGTAATTTTAGCACAATGGGTGTTGAAATGAAGGGATAAATATTAAGACTGGATTGGTGGATATTGAACAAAAAGTTTAATATAAAGAACTATGGGACTTTTGTTTGTTGGAGAAAGAGGAATATGCAACAAAGAACAGGAAATAAAAATGGACAAGTGAAAAAGAAAATAAAATAATGGAAAGAAGAAAGAAGGATGGACTGGAAAGACATTAAAGTGAAGTTATTAGACTGAACTTTAGGAGACTGAAGGATGGATGGCTGGAGTAAAGAATGAACAAGAAGGAATAAAGGACTGGACAAATTCACACAAAGGGAAAAAGTGAAGAATGAATAGGAAAATAAATAGATGTGAAGAAGAAGAAAGCAGGACTGATAGACTAAAAGGATATTAAATAAAATGACAATTGGCAGTCAAAAGTCTTAAGAGTGGATGGATGGAGATAAGAAATAAATATGAAAGTTCAGTTTATTTAATAAGTCAGTAAAGGAGAAAGTAAAGAATGAAAGGACAACAAGAAGAAGATTGCAGAATGGACTAATGATAGAAAGGACAAGTTATATGATATTTAAATGCAAGTAAAGGAAAGGAAAATGAATAATATACAAAGAAAGATACATAATAAGAATTTATTGGTAGCTGAAGGAATGTAAAGATTGATGTTGTGATAATATAGTTTTACAAAGATTGGATTTAATTTGGAGAAGAGGAAATATATATAAAAAAATTTATTTTGAAAATGAAATAAAAATGTTTAAATACAAATAGATGATAAAAACTTATAAAATTGAAAACAATTTTTACAGAAATATATGAAGATATGGATATTTGCTTTTGGATATTAAAAGGATGATAGGAGTAGATGGATTAGATAGTATAAGATATAGGAAAATGATACTATTTATTAAATATATGATTATGATAGAATTTTCTTGAATGAAATAAAATATTGGAGTAATGAATTAGAGATTGGTGAAAAGATAAAAATGCATTAATGGAATGTTAGGAAATAAATATGGTTATGTGATTAAAGGTTAAAGAATAGATAGAGAAATTAATTACTTTAAAATGGTAAAAAAAAAGAAAGAAAAGAAAAGAGGTTTTATTAGAAGAGAGATTATTATGATTAGAAGAGAGATATAATTAGATACATTGTGGAGAGGTAGTGAGTTTGTCTTAATAAAGGATAAAGGGGTTATTAATAAATATTAGTTGCCTGGGGGGAGGGGGGAAGTTGGAATTACTGTCCAATGTGTGTCCTTAAGCAGTCATTATATTGGGGGGGGGGGGGAAGAAGGTGGGTATTAAAGATATTACTAGGATGATTAAGGAAAAGATTGATAAGGGATTGGGTAATTTAGGGGTAAGAATGTGTGCCATGGGGAGAAGTTCTTTAGATTTTAGTTATGGAAGAAGGGAAGAGGAAGATTATGATGAGGAGTTTAAAATATATTATGTCTTTTAAGATATTTTCTATTAATGTCAATGGCCTGAATCATGTAATCAAAAGGAAAAAGGTATTATCATTTTTGAAGAAGCAAAACGCGGATGTTTATTGTCTGCAGGAGACTCATCTTAATATAAAGGAATCACAGAAACTAGTGGGTGGGTGGGTGAAAGAATGTTTTTTTGCTCCAGCAGAAGGTAAAAAGCAGGGGTAGCAGTTCTTATAAATAAAAAGTGTATGGCCAATTTTAAGATAGTAAATTCGGATCCACATGGAAGATGGGTACATGTTGATATGAGTATGGGAAATAATACCCTGACGTTGTTCAATAAATATGCCCCTAATTCGAATCAATCGGAATTCTTTAAAAAATTACAGAGTATGTTGTTACCACTGGCTGCTTCTAATTTAGTGGTGGCTGGAGATTTTAATGCTGTAATGGATCCATTAATGGATAAAAAACCAGGTAAAAGTATAAAATCTTTAGGTTTAGATAATTTGGTTCAATCGTGACTTGAAGGATACATGGCGTATTCTTCATTTTAATGATCAGGAATTTTCATTTTGCTCACAGGTTCATAAATCATTTTCAAGAATAGATTATATTTTTATTTCATCACATAAGGTGCAGCAAGTGATTAAGGCTTCCATTGATCCCATTATCATTTCGGATCATGCGGGAGTATGGATAGATTTACAATTAGATCAATTAGAGAATAGAAGACCTCTTTGGAGATTTGATAATGCATTGCTTGTGGATGAAAAATTTTTGGAAAATTTTAAAACACAAATTAGTGATTTCTTTCAAATTAATTTAGTGGAAGATACATCTATTGAAAATGTATGGGACGCCTTTAACTATGAGAGGTCATATTATATCATATTCGGCTTTTGTTAGGAAACAGATTAGAATGCAGTATATAGAGTTAGAAAAAGAAATTAAAGTACTAGAAACCAAATTGGTAAGTAAATGGGAACATGATGTATTGCAAGCTCTTTTGAAAGCAAATGGTAAATATAATGAATTAGCTTCAAAAATGATAAGAAGAGATTTGTTTTCCAAACAGACAATGTATTATGGAAATTCTAATAAGGCGGGAAGATTATTGGCAAACTATCTTAAAGAAAAAAAAAGAAGAACTAACATTAATGGGATAAAAGATGATAATGGTATAATAACCAATCAAACGGATATAATTTTAAAACAATTTCTAAAATTTTATAAGGACCTGTATTCTTCTGAGCCTTATTTGGAGAGGCAAAAAGATGGTAAAAATTTTTTAGATTTAATTAATGGACCTAAGGTTCCTGATCATATAAAACGGAGTTTAGATGAACCTATATCATTAAAAGAATTAGAAACAGCATTGAGATCTCTTAGAGTTGGATCCGCTCCAGGTGGTGATGGTTATACAGTAGAATTTTATAAAACATTTCAAAATGTCCTTTCCCCATATTTACTAAATTTATATCAGACATAACTTATAAAAGGTGATATTAAAGGTACTATGGCTGAATCAGTAGTAATTGTTTTGCCTAAGCCAAATAAAGATCCTACTTTGGTTTCAAACTAAAGGCCTATATCTTTAATAAATGTGGATAATAAACTTTTGGCGAAAATTTTGGCTTTGAGATTAGCCAAAGCTCTCCCACATATTATAGACACGCATCAGACTGGTTTTGTTGCTAAAAGGCATTCCTCTAATAACTCTAGATTATTGTTTCATATGTTAAATTTATAAAAAAAAATGGATGAACCGGCTTTTACAGTTTCATTGGATGCAGAAAAAGCGTTTGATAGGGTAGAATGGAATTTTATGTATCAGGCTTTAGAATGGTTTGGTATAGGTTCTGGATTTATACAAATGGTAAAAACATTGTATAGCTTCCCGATTGCAAGATTAAATATTAATAATATGTTATCTGAAGGTTTTCAATTGCAGAGGGGAGTTAGACAAGGTTGTCCTTTATCTCCTTTGTTATTTGATGTTGTATTAGAACCCTTATTGTTAGCAATACAGCAAGCAAGGGGGATACAGGGTATTCCATATTCTGATATGGAATATAAAATTTCGGCATATGCGGATGATATTTTACTTTATTTGAGGAATCCAGAGTCTACCTTATCTTGTTTATTGGAATTAATTGATATGTTTGGCAAATTTTCAGGTTATAAAATTAATTGGAGTAAGTCTGAACTTATACCTTTAAATGTTCATTGTGTAAAAGGATTATTTGACGCTTTTCCGTTCATATGGAAAGAAGAAGGATTTAAATATCTTGGCATTCAAGTTAAAAATACAATTGAAGATACAGTAAAAGAAAATGAAAAATTTGTATTAAAAAGAGTTACGGAGTTATGTGAGCAATGGAATCCGTTACATCTTTCTTGGTGGGGGAGAGTTCAAACTATTAAAATGATGATTTTGCCTGTAGTTTGCTACCAAATGAGTATGATACCTATTTATTTTCAGGGGTCCTTTTATAAAAAGCTTAATAGCATTTTAACGAAATTTATTTGGCTTGGTAAAATGCATAGAATAGCTTTAGTATCTTTGCAAAAATCAATTAAGGAGGGAGGGGTAAATTTTCCAAATTTTTATAGGTACCATCAAGCCTATATTTTACGTCAGGGTATGTATTGGATCCTCCCAGAACTTATAGATAATGCACCGGATTGGTTATATTTGGAATGGCGCCTTATGTTTCCCTTAAATTTAGTTCATCTTCCAAGTATAGTGGTGCCTCGCATAACGGACGCCTTGCACAGCGAACGCTGCGCACAACGAACTTTATGTCTTGATCCGTACAACGAACTTCGTTTCACACAACGAAGTCGCCCGAGCTGCATCCTTCCGCGCAGGCACTGCGCTTAACTGCCCTCTCTCCGCCTGGTTCCCTCTTGCCCCCCCGACTCCCCGACACGATCGGGGCAAGAGGGAGCTCAAGCCCTCTTGCCCCCCCCCCGACTCCCCGACACGATCGGGGCAAGAGGGAGCTCAAGCCCTCTTGCCCCCCCGACTCCCCGACACGATCGGGGCAAGAGGGAGCTCAAGCCCTCTTGCCCCCCCGACTCCCCGACACGATCGGGGCAAAAGGGAGCCCAAGCCCTCTTGCCCCGCCGATTCCCCAACTCCCCGACAATATCGGGCCAGGAGGGAGCCCAAGTCCTCCTGGCCACGGCGACCCCCTAACCCCACCCTGCACTACATTACGGGCAGGAGGGATCCCAGGCCCTCCTGCCCTCGACGCAAACCCCCCCTCCCCCCAACGACCGCCCCCCCCAAGACCCTCCGACCGCCCCCCCAGCCGACCCGCGACCCCCCTGGCCGACCCCCACGACGCCCCCAACCCCCTTCCCCGTACCTTTCTGTAGTTGGCCGGACAGACGGGAGCCAAACCCGCCTGTCCGGCAGGCAGCCATCGACGGAATGAGGCCGGATTGGCCCATCCGTCCCAAAGCTCCGCCTACTGGTGGGGCCTAAGGCGCCTGGGCCAATCAGAATAGGCCCGGGAGCCTTAGGTCCCTCCTGGGGGCGGGGCCTGAGGCACATGGGCCCAACCCGACCATGTGCCTCAGGCCCTGCCCCCAGGAGGGACCTAAGGCTCCCGGGCCTATTCTGATTGGCCCAGGCGCCTTAGGCCCCACCAGTAGGTGGAGCTTTGGTACGGATGGGCCAATCCGGCCTCATTCCGTCGATGGCTGCCTGCCGGACAGGCGGGTTTGGCTCCCGTCTGTCCGGCCAACTACAGAAAGGTACGGGGAAGGGGGTTGGGGGTGTCGTGGGGGTCGGCCAGGGGGTTCGCGGGTCGGCTGGGGGGGCGGTCGGAGGTTCTTGGGGGGGGGCGGTCGTTGGGGGGAGGGGGGGTTTGCGTCGAGGGCAGGAGGGCCTGGGATCCCTCCTGCCCGTAATGTAGTGCAGGGTGGGGTTAGGGGGTCGCCGTGGCCAGGAGGACTTGGGCTCCCTCCTGGCCCGATATTGTCGGGGAGTTGGGGAATCGGCGGGGCAAGAGGGCTTGGGCTCCCTTTTGCCCCGATCGTGTCGGGGAGTCGGGGGGGCAAGAGGGCTTGAGCTCCCTCTTGCCCCGATCGTGTCGGGGAGTCGGGGGGGGCAAGAGGGCTTGAGCTCCCTCTTGCCCCGATCGTGTCGGGGGTGCCAGGGACCACACGGAGTCACCCACCGTACCACCCGATTCGGGTAAGCGCAGGTATCGGTGGGTGGCTTATTTGCGGGGGGGTGCCTTATTTTACATTTTTTTCTAAAAAGGGGGGGCTGTCTTATTTGATGGCCCTGCCTTATCATCGGGGAAACACGGTAGAAAAAAAAAAAAAATGAACAGTTAAGTCCCAGTTTTTGCCGCTGAGACTCTGCCCTCTCTCACTGTAAAATTAGACTCTACTTAGTCTGTCTTTAAATTTAAAAAATGTGTGTTGTTTTAAAAAACAATTATGTTTTTAGATGTATCTAAATAAAAATAATAACCAAAAATTTATCTTTTTTTATGTCATCTTAGCATATTTTATGCTACAGAACGAATTATTTTTTTTAACATGTATTGTTATGGGAAAACGCGTTTCACACAACGAACGTTTCACATAACAAACTTGCTCCTGGAACGGATTAAGTTCGTTGTGTGAGGCACCACTGTATCAACATGCCTAGAAGATACAGGGAAAATAAGATATTAATGGATACTTGGAAAACGTTGAGGTTTATTAGTAAATTAACACCTGTCCCAATAAACAAGTCAACTAATCTGTCTTTATGGATAAACTCCAAGATTAAAATTGGCGGAGCTCAAATCCTTTGGAAGGACTGGATTATTGCAGGCATTAGATCTCTGAATGATGTTATTTCGGAAGGTAAACTGCTGGAATTTTCACAATTGCAACATAGATTTGGTCTTAGTAAAAAACAAAGTTTTAAATGGTTGCAATTGAAGCAGGCCATTCAGGTTGGGTTCCCTGAATGGAAAACATTGAATAATCAATATAGTTTAGAGTTCTTATGCTTCCAAGCAGACTTCCTAGAGCATCAAGCCGCATTGTGGTATAAATTATTATCTGGATAATTGAATAAAAAACCAAAAAATGGTCTAAGAGACATTTGGAGCATTGAGATAAAGCACCAAATTACTGTATCTCAATGGCCACTAATTTGGTCTTGGAGAATGAGATGTACAGTGTCAGCATCTATGAGACAAACTTGGTTATTTTTGTTACATAGAGTGTTTTGGACCCCTACATGTTTGCAAAAATTAGATAGTTCTAAGTCCAATAAATGCTGGCACTGTAATCTGGAACCTGAGACATTAGATCATTTACTTTATCATTGTCCCTACATTAAAAGTTTTTGGAATGCTATTTGGCCACAAATTAATACATTGATGGAAAACCATGTAGCACTATCATATGATACTGTGTTATTTGGAATGATGATGAGGAAAAAAAGTCAAATTTCACCAGAAAATAACAAGCTTTTATTAATCATGACAGGGGTTGCCATTCAGCATATAACCAATAACTGGAAGAATCATAGTAACCTTAATTATACATTTTGGTGGAACACAATTTGTCATATATTCAAAATGGAAAGAGCAATAGCAATACAAAGAGGGACATATACTAAATTTATAAAAATATGGGGGCCATTGACAAAATATTGTAGTGAATGAATAGTAGGTTTTCTCTTCTTCTTTTCTTTTTTCGATGTTTTCTTTATGGCACATATGGAGGGGTGGGTAATGAAAACAATTTTAAATAATATGTTATAATATGGTATATAAGGTATATAAAGTGATTGGAACGTACTTGAAGGGTGGGGGGTGGGGGAAGGGATAAAAATATTTTCAGAATCTTATATAGTAGATATAAAAGTGATATTGTGTATTAATTTGTTGTAATTCAATATTTTGTGCACTTGATGTAAAATATGAAAATGAATAAAGATTTTAACAAAAAAAAAAAAAATAAAAAAATAAACATGAGACAAAAATAAAAAAATTTGGCTCGAGGGAGATGCTAGGTTTTGATATACAGTACTTAGGTATTAGGAAGAAGTCTGCTGAAGTACCCCACAGGAGGTTCATAAGTGAGTTCAGCAGCCTTCAAGTAGTTTCTGCTGTGTGTTAAATGGGATTTAAAAAAACAGTTGGGTTGCTAGGGATTAGGGAATGAGGGAAAGACAAAGTTGCCTGTTTTGGTGATTAGAAGGTTAGACTAAAACAAATAGAGCAAAAAGCAAATTGAAGATCACTAAAAATAGATGAGGTAGATATAAAAAATCAGAAAAATAATAACCCCCCCCAATGGTTTGCAAGGAAAATGTTGCCCTTGCTCCTAAAAATTTTGGTTCCTGTCCAGATTTTCTGCATATTTTTCCACCTCTGATCATTGTTTTAATTCTCAAGTTTAATGTTCACGGCTGTGAGCTATGGAACTGCCACCTACTAAGTGCTTTTACAGTTCAGATATTTAACACCTACACGCTGTTTGTGTAAATCCATTGAACATGTTGTAAGTTGAACAGACCTACATCTAATATTCACAGTTTGTGTTTCACCTTTATATAAAGAACATATGCTGCATTTGCAATACATTGCTTGAGTCCAGAGTCTGTGAAGCTGTAAAAGATTTATCTCCCCTTTTACAAATGATGGTAGTGGCTGCCATGCAGCAAACCTTCTGAAGCCCATTGAATCCCTATGAGCGTTGGAACGATTACCATGTGCTGCTGCATTAACAAAGAAACATAGAATATGACGGCAGAAAAGGGCCACCGGCCCAACAAGTCTGCCCACTCTAAGGACCCTCCCCCTAAGCACTTCCACAAAGTGAACCCACATGCTTATCCCATTTTTTCTTAAAATCGAGCACGTTGCTTGCCTTAATTACCTAAAGTGGAAGATCATTCCAACGATCAACCACCCTTTCAGTGAAGAAATACTTCCTAGTGTTGCTATGAAATCTCCCACCCCTGAGTTTCAATGAATGCTCTCTTGTTGCCATAGGTCCTGTAAGGAAAATGATATCTTCTTCTACCTCAATACGGCCAGTTCCATATTTGAACGTCTCTATCGTGTCTCCCCTCTCTCTGCGTTCCTCGAGAGTATAGCTGCAACTTACCTAGACGTTCCTCATATGGGAGATCCTTGAGTCCTGAGACCATCCTGGGGGCCATTCGCTGAACCGACTCCACTCTCAGCACATCCTTTTGATAATGTGACCTCCAAAATTGAACACAATATTCCAGATGAGGTCTCAGCATGGACCTGTACAACAGTATTACAACTTCGGGCTTCCGGCTGACAAAACTTCTTTGGATGCATCCCAGCATTTGCCTAGCCTTGGATGAAGCTTTCTCTACTTGATTGGCAGTCTTCATATCTTCACTAATGATTACTCCTAGGTTGTGTTCTGCAGCAGTTCTTATTAAGGTCTCACCATTCAGAGTGTAAGTACTGCATGGATTTCTGCTGCCAAGGTGCATAACTTTACATTTTTTGGCATTAAAACTCAGTTGCCAAATTGCGGACCATTGTTCCAGTAAGAGTAGGTCATAGAAACATACTGTTGGGCATTGTGCTTTTGCCCACTATGTTGCACAGTTTAGCGTCGTCAGCAAATAATGCAATTTTGCCTCAAAGTCCATGAGGCAGGTCCTGTACAAAGATATTAAATAGGATGAGACTCAAGACCGAGCCCTGCGGCACTCCATTGATCACTTCTGATGTTTTGGAGGGAGTACAATTTACCACCACCCTCTGAAGTCTGACGCTGAGCCAGTCTTTAACCCATGCCATCAATGTTTCCCCTAATCCCAACGAACTCATCTTGTTCAATAACCTACGGTATGGGACACTGTCAAAAGCCTTACTAAAGTCCAAGTACACGATATCCAGGGACTCTCCTATTTCTAGCTTTTTCGTTACCCAAAGAAACTGATCAGATTGGATTGGCAGGACCTTCCCTTTGTAAATCCATGTTGGTGGGGATCCCTTAGTCTCTCATCATTTAGGATCGTATCTAATTTGTGTTTAATCAATGTTTCCATAAGTTTACACACTACACGGTCTGTAATTTTCAGCCTCTGTCATGTATCCCTTTTTGTGCAGCGGAATGACATTAACTGAAGATTGAAGAGCATAGCTAACGGTTCCGCAAGGACATCTCTCAACTCCCTAAGTACTCTGGGATGTAATTTATCTGGTCCCATGGCTTTGTTCACTTTGAGCCTTGATAGTTCTTGGTAGACGCTGCAGGCGGTAAATTCAAAATTCTGGAACAGGTCGTTTGAGCTCTCCCTTGCCTGCAGCTGTGGACCGGATCCCGGTACCTCGTAGGTAAAGACTGAGCAGAAGTATTCATTGAGTAGTTCGGCTTTATCGGAGTCCTATTCTACATATTTACAGTCAGGTTTCCTAAGGCGCACTATCCCATCTGTGTTCCTTTCCCTGTCACTAACATACCTGAAAAAGGATTTTTCCCATTTTTTGATATTCTTTGCTAGATTCTCTTCCATCCGAAGTTTGCCATCTCTGACTGCTGTTTTGACAGTTCTAGATTTCGCCCGATAGTCTTCTTTAGCTTCTAGTCTTTCTGATTGTTTGTAGGATACAAATGCTCTTTTCTTCTGTTTCACAATTTCCGAGATCTCTGCAGAGAACCACTGAGGTTTATTATTTCTCCGCCGTTTACTCACTGTTTTTATATAGAGGTTGGTTGCTTCCTGTAGTGTAGATTTTAGAGTAGATCACAGTACCTTCACACTATCTGTTGTGTCCTGGTTTTGCAGCGTCTCATAGATGAAATTTCCCATGCTCTTGAATTTAGTACCTTTAAAACTAAGGTCCTTTGTGGATGTGTTTGATCTAGTGAAACTTTTCCTGAGGTGAAACCACACCATGTTGTGGTCACTGGAGGCTATCGCTTCGCCCACTAAAACCTCTGCGACACTATCTCTGTTGGTGAGTATCAGGTCCTGTATCGCCTGATCCCTAGTGGGCTCCAATACCATCTGTTTGAGTCGTTCTCCCCGTATGGAGGTTAGTAGCTTCCTGCTACCGCTGGTCGTAGCAGAAAGTTTGTTCCAATCGGCATCAGGAATATTGAAGTCCCCCAACAGTGTGATTGTCTCAATGTCTTCGATTAATTCTATGTCCATGTCATGCCATGTTGCCTTGGAGGTCTGTATACAACGCCAAGATACAGGCATTTGTCATTTCCCCTGGCCATGTTAACCCAGAGGGATTCCCCAGTATACTTGACCCCTGTGATTCTGGTAACTTTGATGTCCTCTTTGATGTATAGTGCTACCCCTCCTCCTGTTTTGCCCTCTCTGTCTCAACGGAGCAAGTTATATCCTGGTATAGCCATATCCCACCCATGGGAATCCGTGAACCAGGTTTCAGATATTGCCACTACATCTAGGTCGGCATTCCTCACTTCCGTCTCTAATTCCAGAATTTTATTGCCTAAACCAGGGGTGTCAAAGTCGATCCTCGAGGGCCGCAATCCAGTCGGGTTTTCAAGATTTCCCCAATGAATATGCATGAGATCTATGTGCATGCACTGCTTTCAATGCATATTCATTGGGGAAATTCTGAAAACCCGACTGGATTGCGGCCCTCGAGGACCGACTTCGACACCTGTGGCCTAAACTGTGGGCATTAACGTACATAGCCCTCCATACCTTGTGTTCTCCTGGTCTCCGTGGAGATTTTCCCGTTTGAGTTAGTGTGTCTCCTGCAGCACTGTCTGCATTGTGTGTACTTACCTCAGACTCAGAAATGGAGTGGCAACTTACCCTGCCAGGATGGTTACTTACCACACCAGTATGAGAGAGGGTACCCTCCCCCAACTCACCTAGTTTAAAGCCCTTCGGAGCAGGTGAGCTAGTCGTCGTCCAAAGACGTTCTTTCCTCTTCTGGTCAGGTGGAGCCCGTCTGGTCCCTGTAGTCCTTGAAGTGCCTCTCCAAGGTCAAGGAATCCGAAGTTAATCTCTTTTCACCATCCGTGTAGCCACTCATTTGCCCTCTGGATACGATCTTCCCTGGCTCTTCCCTTGCCTCTCACTGGAAAGATTGAGGAGAAGACCACCTGCGCTTCCATCCGCTTAAGCATCTCACCCAGGGCTCCAAAGTCTTCAGGTATTTTCTCCGGGGTGTTCCTGGCTGTGTCATTCATCCCGACTGGAATGAGAAGCATAGGGAAGTGGTCTTGGGGCTTGATCAGTATTTCTAAGCAGGCGGTCACATCCCGGATCCTGGCTCCTGGAAGACAACAAACCTCTCTTGATTGTAGATCCGGTCTGCATATTGGTCCCTCGGTGCCCTGCAGCAGGGAGTCCCCAATGACTACTACTCTGCGCTTCTTCAGGGGGAGCTGATCCGTTGCCTCCGGAACCAGAGTCATCCACTGGTCATCCTGTGATTCGTTGGCAGGTCCTTCCTGTAGAAGCTGGAACCTGTTCCTCAAGGTGATCTGAGGGGTTGATGTAAAGCTGCTGTTTGCTTGAAGAAGAGGAAGGCCTTCTGTGTTTGCTTGTAGATGTAACCAGCATCTCTAGCCTCTTCTTGTACTCCAACCGTTGCTTCCGAAGCTGTAGGTCTGGGTGTCTCGAAGATGGTCTTGTCGTGCGTCTGCTCGAACACTTGGGACAGCTCCTGGATGACTCCATCGATGAAGGCCTCATCTTCCCGGATGCTTCTCAGGTGCTTCACCTCTTCCCTCAGGCTCATTAGGTCCTGCAGGATGTCACTGTCTAGCTGTTGCTGGTCGACCTCCTCTGTCTGCACTGAGACTGAAGTCTTCGGCTGGGGTATATCTTTGGTCTGTACAGAGATCTCCGTCTTCCAACCTGGGTCATCCTCTGTCTGCACTGAAACTGTGGCCTTCCTCTGGATCTCTTCAGTGACTGGGACGCCGGTCTTGATTGCTGTCTTGCTGCTTCTAGTTCTCCCTGCCATTCTTGAATTTCTTACTTGCTGGGTGTTTGCTGGGTGTGTGCCTGGTGTTTGTACTCTGCCTTGTGGTGTGTTGAGTCCTGCTAGTTAGTTAATTGTGTGTGCCTGGGGTTTGTACTCTGCCTTGTGGTGTGTTGAGTCCTGCTAGTTAGTTAGTTGTGTGTGCCTGGGGTTTGTTCTCTGCCTTGTGGTGTGCTGTGTCCTTACCTTGCTGCTTCACTGGAGTCCTTGTGGTTAAGGATAAAGGATAAAGATTCGACTTTTCTTGAGGCCCTTCGCAAAGGTGCTCTCGCCAAGGCGAGCGCTTTTGCCGCGCGCCGAACGGCTGCGTGCCGTTGGCTCCTCCCCTTTTATGGGGAGTTTGGCTGTGGTGTGCTAGTGACGTCGAGGGGTGGGCGGAGTTATCTCTCGCCTCCTCCCCTCTCCGTGTCCTGTCTGCCTCCCTCTCTCCTCTCCACTCCTCTCACCACGTGTTCTCTGCTCCTCTCACTGTCTCCACTTACTCTCCTCTCCTGCTTTCTCCGCTCTCCGCTCCTCTCGCCACACGCACCGGACTAGCTCCGGACTTTGCTCAGCCCCTCCTGACTCCCTTCGGCTGCCTCTTGCGCTGACTCGAACGGGCTCCTCCCCTTTTATGGGGGAGTTCAGCTGTGGTGTGCTGGTGACCTCGGGGGGGGGGGGGGGGCGGCGTTATCTCTCGCCTCCTCCCCTCTCCGTGTCCTGTCTGCCTCCCTCTCTGCTCTCCGCTTCTTTCACCACGTGTTCTCTGCTCCTCTCACTGTCTCCTCTTACTCCCCTCTCCTGCTTTTTCCACTCTCTGCTCCTCTCGCTATGCGCACCGGCTCTTAATCTTAAACATTCTTCTTTTGCCTTGCCATCTCACCATCTATGGTCACCTAGTCTGTTGGCTTTCATTTAATCCTGCTTTGTGTATTTGGAGTAATAAATCCATAGCACTCTGCTCTATTCCTTGTGTAATCTCTCTTCTTTATGCTTAACAGCCCTCTGTACTGTTACAGGCATTGTATAAGGCTGGTGAGCCAAAAGTGAACTTTATACTCAGACCTATGTTTATCCAGAGGTCTGAATATAATAAACATAGGTCCATTGTTGGAAAGTTTAAATGGTTTATTTAAAAATAATAATAAAGAATTAATTAATTGATTTCACAGTACAATTTGTTCAAGGTAAATAGTACAATTTGTTCAATAGTAAATAGCTATTGACAAACTTGCTAAGTTTCAATTCACAAATCAATTCTACCTTCTCTAGCTAAACTTAGAATTATATATTGTCTTGTATTTTAACACAAGCTCCTCAGATTCTATGCTCGATAACTTTTTAAACTATAAACCTAATCAAGGAAAAAAAATTATATTAACATTACATTATATTTCATTATACAGTGGTGCCTCGCATAACGGACGCCTCGCACAGCGAACGCTGCGCACAACGAACTTTATGTCTTGATTCGTACAACGAACTTCGTTTCACACAACGAAGTCGCCCGAGCTGCATCCTTCCGCGCAGGCACTGCGCTTAACTGCCCTCTCTCCGCCTGGCTCCCTCTTGCCCCCCCCCGACTCCCCGACACGATCGGGGCAAGAGGGAGCCCAAGCCCTCTTGCCCCCCCCGACTCCCCGACACGATCGGGGCAAGAGGGAGCCCAAGCCCTCTTGCCCCCCCGACTCCCCGACACGATCGGGGCAAGAGGGAGCTCAAGCCCTCTTGCCCCCCCGACTCCCCGACACGATCGGGGCAAGAGGGAGCCCAAGCCCTCTTGCCCCCCCGACTCCCCGACACGATCGGGCCAGGAGGGAGCCCAAGTCCTCCTGGCCACGGCGACCCCCTAACCCCACCCTGCACTACATTACGGGCAGGAGGGATCCCAGGCCCTCCTGCCCTCGACGCAAACCCCCCCTCCCCCCAACGACCACCCCCCCCCCAAGAACCTCCGACCGCCCCCCAGCCGACCCGCGACCCCCCTGGCCGACCCCCACGACACCCCCAACCCCCTTCCCCGTACCTTTCTGTAGTTGGCCGGACAGACGGGAGCCAAACCCGCCTGTCCGGCAGGCAGCCAACGACGGAATGAGGCCGGATTGGCCCATCCGTCCCAAAGCTCCGCCTACTGGTGGGGCCTAAGGCGCCTGGGCCAATCAGAATAGGCCCGGGAGCCTTAGGTCCCTCCTGGGGGCGGGGCCTGAGGCACATGGGCCCAACCCGACCATGTGCCTCAGGCCCTGCCCCCAGGAGGGACCTAAGGCTCCCGGGCCTATTCTGATTGGCCCAGGCGCCTTAGGCCCCACCAGTAGGCGGAGCTTTGGGACGGATGGGCCAATCCGGCCTCATTCCGTCGTTGGCTGCCTGCCGGACAGGCGGGTTTGGCTCCCGTCTGTCCGGCCAACTACAGAAAGGTACGGGGAAGGGGGTTGGGGGTGTCGTGGGGGTCGGCCAGGGGGGTCGCGGGTCGGCTGGGGGGCGGTCGGAGGTTCTTGGGGGGGCGGTCGTTGGGGGGAGGGGGGGTTTGCGTCGAGGGAAGGAGGGCCTGGGATCCCTCCTGCCCGTAATGTAGTGCAGGGTGGGGTTAGGGGGTCGCCGTGGCCAGGAGGACTTGGGCTCCCTCCTGGCCCGATATTGTCGGGGAGTTGGGGAATCGGCGGGGCAAGAGGGCTTGGGCTCCCTCTTGCCCCGATCGTGTCGGTGAGTCGGGGGGGCAAGAGGGCTTGGGCTCCCTCTTGCCCCGATCGTGTCGGGGAGTCGGGGGGCAAGAGGGCTTGGGCTCCCTCTTGCCCCGATCGTGTCGGGGAGTCGGGGGGGCAAGAGGGCTTGAGCTCCCTCTTGCCCCGATCGTGTCGGGGGTGCCAAGGACCACACGGAGTCACCCACCGTACCACCCGATTCGGGTAAGCGCAGGTATCGGTGGGTGGCTTATTTGCGGGGGGGTGCCTTATTTTACATTTTTTTCTAAAAAGGGGGGGCTGTCTTATTTGATGGCCCTGCCTTATCATCGGGGAAACACGGTAGAAAAAAAAAAAAATGAACAGTTAAGTCCCAGTTTTTGCCGCTGAGACTCTGCCCTCTCTCACTGTAAAATTAGACTCTACTTAGTCTGTCTTTAAATTTAAAAAATGTGTGTTGTTTTAAAAAACAATTATGTTTTTAGATGTATCTAAATAAAAATAATAACCAAAAATTTATCTTTTTTTATGTCATCTTAGCATATTTTATGCTGCAGAACGAATTATTTTTTTTTACATGTATTCCTATGGGAAAACGCGTTTCACATAACGAACGTTTCACATAACAAACTTGCTCCTGGAACCAATTAAGTTCGTTGTGTGAGGCACCACTGTATTAGAGATTTCTATTCCCCCATTACCTTATGGTTCAAGTTTCAAGTTTTATTAAATTTTAGTTATGTACGCAATGTCAAAAGCTTCAATGTGTATAACATTTTAAAAAAATGGGGGGCAAAACAAAACTTTTTTATACAATTACATTCAAATTCTATACATTCTAATACACGACTGGTATGGAAGGTAAAAGGGATGAACTACACTTCTCCCTCTGGATTCGCGGGGGATAGGGGCAGAGCCGGACCGCGAATTGTGAAATACCACGAATATCTTCTGGTCCGGCTCTGACCCACCCCTGCCTCCCTCCTGCCTTCCCCCCGGCATCCTGGCCTTACCTGGTGGTTAGCGGGCTTTCGGGGCAGGAGCGATCTTACGCTTCTGCCCTGTGCAGATCGCCAATAGGAAATAGCTGCCGTGAGTTCCCGTAGTCTCTCGAGACTACGACGGGAACTCCTCACAGCTATTTCCTATTGGCGATCTACACGGGCAGGAGTGTAGGAAGATCGCTCCTGCCCCGAAAGCTCGCTAGACCACCAGGTAAGGCCAGGACACCAGGGGGAAGACTAAACTGTGGGGGGGGGTTCTTTTTTTCCCCCTCCCCAAAAAATCGTGAATATGTGAAATCGCGATTGCCGAAACCGCGAATGGGAAGGGGGAAGTGTACAATCTTTAAAGAAAGAAAGGAAATATTTAGGAGGGAACACATATGGTGGGTAACACAAGAAGAAAAAAAAAGATAAATTCAAGGTGGATTACAAAAGATTTATAGAAGGTGGGTTACAAAAGAAGATCACTGATCAATTCCTGTGAGGGTAAAGAGTAGATCAGGTAGTATTGGTGAGTCGGGAAGAAGGAAAGGTATTTGTGGTGCTAAGACTTTTTCAGGGATGCTAAGATTTTTTCAGGGATTTCTTGAAGAGTATAGTCTTTAATTCTTTTCTGAACATCTTGTAGTCTGGGGTTGTTATTAGTAGATTGGAGATTTGGTTATCTAGTTTTGCTGCTTAAGTGGCTAGGAGGCCATCCTATAGTTTTTTAGGTTTAACTTCTTTGATGGGAGGATGTGTGAATGGGGTGTGTGTTTTTGTTTGTTATTGTTTAATCATTGTTGCAGGGCAGGAGAGGTAGAGGATGTTGCCATAGTCTAGTATACCTAGAATTAGGGATTATACTATGAGTTGGAATTGTGTTCTTTCGAAGAATTTTCAGACTTGTCTTAGGTTTCTCATAAGTGCGAAAGATTTCTGTATTGTTTTATTTATTTGTGGTTGCATGGTGCAGCATCTGTCTATCGTCATTCCTAGTAGTTTTAGGGTAGTTTGAATGTGGTAATTGATTGAGTTGATCCCAGTGTTTCTCTCAGATAGGCATTAAAGCCTCTCTGAAGCCTGCTTCCCAAAGGATAGGAGAAAGTCATTGCTTCTCAAAAGAAAGGGGAAAAAAAACTTCAGAGGAAAGGAGGAAAGAATGAAAAAAACCCTCCCTTTTCTTCCAACCCAGGACCTTATATATCTTGAACCACACACCTGTTTGAATGGAAAGTCCCCAAAGTTTCATGTTCTTGTGTTGGTTTGGTTTTTTAATTTATATCCCGGTATTTGCTCGTTAGGGGACTCCGGACATCGATCTGTTCACGTCCCCCCCACAATCACAAGTTATCCCGCTTCTGCTCCAGGGTCTACACCCCACTCAGACTCGAGGTGGATGCTTTCCTGCTGGATTGGACGAACCTGTTTCTGTATGCATTCCCTCCATTCCCTCTGATTCTGAAGACTCTCGTCAGGCTGAAGTCCACAAGTGCCACCATGATCCTGATAGCTCCTCGGTGGCCCCGACAGCCGTGGTTCTCCCTTCTGTTGCAACTCAGTTCCAGGGAGCCTCTTCTTCTGCCTGTTTTTCCTTCTCTGCTTACGCAGAGTCGAGGTTCTCTACTTCATCCCAATCTTCAGTCTCTGCACTTAACGGCTTGGTTCCTCGAGACTTAATGCCCTCGTTCCAGTTCTCACAGCCTGTGCTGGACGTCCTGGAGGCGTCTCGGAAGGAGTCCACTCACCAGTGTTACCATCAGAAGTGGACCCGTTTCTCTTCCTGGTGTGCTACTCGACAGCAGGAGCCGTTGTCTACCTCCTTATCTGCTGTTCTTGACTATCTGTTACACTTGTCTGGCGCTGGACTCAAGTCCTCCTCGGTTCGAGTCCACCTTAGTGCCATTGCTGCTTTTCATCAGCCGATTGATGGGAAGCCTATCTCTGTTCATCCTGTGGTTTCCCGCTTCATGAAAGGCCTTTCCCACGTTCATCCGCCCCTTAAACCTCCTCCTGTGGTTTGGGATCTTAACGTAGTCCTTGCTCGCTTAATGAAACCCCCTTTCGAGCCGCTAGCGTGGGCTCACTTGAAGTATCTTACTTGAAAGGTTGTGTTTCTTATTGATCTCACTTCTGCCCGTCGGGTCAGTGAGCTTCAAGCCTTGGTGGCGGACCCTCCTTTCATGATAAGGTGGTTCTTCGTACCCATCCTAAGTTCTTGCCTAAGGTTGTTTCTGAGTTTCACATCAACCAATCCATTGTTCTCCCTGTGTTTTTTCCGAAGCCCCATTCTCACCCTAGAAAGGTGGCTCTGCATTCTCTTGATTGTAAGCATGCGCTAGCCTTCTACTTGAAACACACCACTCCTCATCGTACTGCTCCCCAGCTGTTCATCTCTTTCGATCCTAATCGCTTGGGTCATTCTGTTTCTAAGCGGACCATTTCTAACTGGTTGGCCGCTTGTATCTCTTTTTGTTATGCTCAGGCTGGTCTCTCCCTCCCGGGTCGAGTCACTGGCCACAAGGTCAGAGCGATGGCAGCGTCTGTTGCTTTCCTCCGCTCGACTTCACTTGAGGAAATCTGTAAGGCTGCCACTTGGTCCTCAGTTCATACGTTTACCTCGCACTACTGTCTGGATACTTTCTCCAGGCATGATGGCCATTTTGGCCAGTCCGTTTTGCAAAATCTGTTCTCCTAAATTGCCAACTCTCCCTCCATCCAATTTTGGTTAGCTTGGAGGTCTCCCACATGTAGAGAATATGCTGCCTGCTTGTCCTGGGATAAAGCACAGTTACTTACCGTAACAGGTGTTAGCCAGGGACAGCAGGCAAATATTCTCGCAACCCACCCATCTCCTCGTGGTTGGCTTCTTTGCTAGCTTTCTGAACTGAGGACACGCTGAGGAGACGCATGCCCTAGACTGGGTGGGAGGGGCACGCGTGCATGCGCGGGCCAATCACAAGCTTGAAGGTCTTCAAGCAAGTCTGCTTGTGAAAACGTCCGCTAGGGGGCTCCGTCGGTGACATCACCCACATGTAAAGAATATTTGCCTGCTGTCCCTGGATAACACCTGTTACTGTAAGTAACTGTGCTGTCTGTTTTGCCTATTTACATTGTAAGTTTTTTTAAGCAGGGACTGTTTTCTTACTCTTTGACTCTGTACGGCGCTGCGTGCGTCTGGTAGCGCTATAGAAATAATTAATAGTAGTAGTAGTAGTAATTATGCACTTTACCTTTAGGTTCAGATTAATTTCTTTTTACCTAAGCTGTTGACATTTTTGTTCTGTAAGAAGTTAGTCCAGAGTTTAACAGATTTACATCCAAAATCCTTTTTTGCATTTCCAGACTATTAAATTGGTCTTCTCAATCTTTAATGAAATAGTATGGAACAAGGAGCACTTCTGAAAATGCTACTCTGGAGGTTTTAGATTATAGCATCCTACCTAGGAGCTTAAATTTGGCTTCTAGAACATCTATATCGCATTTCCCTGTGTCATTGTTACCAAGACAGTGAGCTCCTCCCCAGCACTGCCTAAAATCATATTTTGATGAAGTGTGAGGTCCTCCACCTTAGCACCAGACAGTCAAGTGACCAACCTATCGTTACATCCACCAGCTACCCAGTTATCTACAATGGCTGTTCAGAAGCCTCTGTAGAAACATACTCGGTGTGAGAGGATATTGCATCTTCTGGTGGGCAGGTCCTGGCTACTGGAGCACTTCCTGCCTTTCCATGGTGATGCTGTCTCTTAAGAAGACTAGAGGTGGGGCTTTTCTACTGTGTGTCTTTAGGCTTCCTTCTCTATCTAATCCAGTGGTCTCAAACTCAAACCCTTTGCAGGGCCACATTTTGGATTTGTAGGTACTTGGAGGGCCTCAGAAAAAATAGTTAATGTCTTATTAAAGAAATGACAATTTTGCATGAAGTAAAACTCTTTATAGTTTATAAATCTTTCCTTTTGGCTAAGTCTTAATAATAATATTATAATTTATAGCTAAAAAGACATATGATCAAGAAACTGTTTTGTGATTATGATAAACATACCGAGGGCCTCAAAATAGTACCTGGCGGGCCGCATGTGTCCCCCGGGCCGCCAGTTTGAGACCACTGATCTAATCTAATCTTCCATTTGTGAGTCGCACAAACCTCTACAAGCTCAAGGCAACAGTTCAAAGAGAAAGTGGGAAAGTAATAGGGGATGGGGGCATGGAGAAGCAAGAGGAGGGATCTAGAAGTAGGGGTGCTATACAGAAGTTGAAACAGTTGTCAAAGAGGTGGGTCTTCAGGTTTTTTCTAAATGTGGTGTAGTTTGTCTCTTTCCTGATTGCTTCTGGTAGGTCTGCCTCAGCTTCTCCAAATCTACTATTCTAGCCTCCAGGGATTGGACCCTTTCTCTGAATGTTAGGTGCTCTTTGCATTGAGAATACACATATGACCTCATACCAACCATATGACACTCGGTGTAAAAGACTGGATAGCTCTTATCTTGTTGCTGGACTGCTGCCTACATCTTAATATTGGTGATTTCTTTGTTAAGTTGCTAATGGAATGGGAATATGTATGCTAAGGGTCTCCTAAGATTGCTAGTTATGTTAGGCTATGGTAATATTTAGCTATTATTATTTTATAATGTTATTGGTAGGTTCCCCTTTAAGGATCTAGTAGTCTGTATTTCTAAGAGCTAATTACTTTTGTAGCTTTCTAATTTGATCAAGGGCCTATAAGTCAGTGATCAGGCCAGGGGTGGGCAGTTGTAGTGGGTCAGAATTAGTCTGTACTGAGACTTCCTGTGCCTATTAGCTGTGCTTTATACTGATACTATAGCAATTTCAAAATAGCCCCTTAAAGCTACCTATGAACGGTAACAAAACACTTTTTATGCTAAGAAAAAACTGTTTCTTAAACTCTCTTGTTAAAAGAGTCCCTGAGTTTAGCTATTTAACTTTGTCTACCTTTCTCCAAGTTTACAAGCAACTTCCCGGCAAATTCTTAACAGTAAAGATCTCACTGTCTCTGGAAGTCCTCTCACAGCATCTCTTCTGGACCTAAAGTTTGGATTTAGTTTACACCTTTAACTCAAGATGTTATATATTCAGGTACAGGAGCAGGAATAAAGGCCCAAGTCTCATCCTGCTTGTCTGACATTGCTTCCTGGATATCCTGCCATTATCTGAAATTGAAATGACGAAGACTGAGCTTCATATCTTTCCCACTAAACCCATTTCTCTTCCCTCATTCTCGCATTCTGTAAATAATTCTCATCCTCCCTGTTTTGTCAGCTCGTAAGTTTGGGTCCTCTTTGAATCCTTTCTATGCACATATCCTACAGTCAAAACCTGTTTTTCTATAGCATTACCAAATTTTGTCCCTTCCTTTCTGAACACACTGCCCAAACCCTTATCTACAGTCTTATCAAATTGCTTCCCTCAGTCTTCTCACTAAACGATCTCTCTCCCCTTCAATCTAGCCAAAATTCTGCTGCACGACTGATGTTCTGCCAGTGTCTTTTTCCTTAGCAGCAGCAGCAGATGAATCCAGAGACTAGTGGGATAGCACACATCTACCAGCAGGTGGAGATAGAGAAACTGATTAACAGGTTGTCTTATTGGCTGGTATGCTCCCTGTATCTTCAGTATGCTCTATCTCCTAGCAGGTGATGGTCGCTATTCAAATAGATTCTGGCTCTGACTGGAATACTGCTTTTCTGGTGTTGAGAATTTTTCTCTTCAGGTAGATAGGGGTGTCTGGCTGAGCGATGCCACCTTTGGGAGTTACACCTGGGCCCCCCCAGGTCCCTGCTCCACTCTCCCCTCCAGTGGATGGGGCTATTCTTAGTTCTCTGTTTTTCTTCTTTCCCAATTAAAAAAAACAACAAACCAGAACAAGTGCTGTAGCTGACTATACTTTACTGTCACCCTGCAGGCTACAACTACCAGGGTTAACAACGTTTCACTAAGGTGAGAGAAATATTTCATTTTAGTAATTTTGTTGCAGCCGCGGGTTTATTAAATTTTGCTGACTAAATTTCTTTTGCTGGTTTGTTCGGGCGTTTGTTAGTGGAGCTGCAGGTTTATTAGTTCAGTTGACTAGTGTCTTTTCATTGCCGGTTTTCCTGTTGGCTCACAGAGTTTAGAAATGGCGGCAGAAGTAGTTAAAAGGTGTTCCTACTGTGGAAAGCGGTGAACACCATCGGGACTTTGTTCTGGAGCTTGCTCAGATGCTGTGGGGGAAGACTTTACTTTAGCGCTGAATGAGGCGAGTGTTTCCCGCCCAGTAGAAGTGCGGCCCAGCTCTCCTTTGCTAGCAGTGGCTCCTGTTCTGCTTCAGTGCACATCGGCGGTTCAGCAAAGTTCGCCGGCAGTCAGCTGTTTTTCTTCACCCGTAGCGGCGGCAGTGCTTTCTGAGAAGGGCAGTCTGCAAGCACTACAGGCAAGAGCAAATCAGTCATTTCCGCTAGAGTTTATTATGTTAATGCATAAGGCATTTTTGTTGCAGAGCTCTCAACCTGCACATCAAGGGGAGCTTAATTTGGATACTTTTCCCCTACTCCCTGCCAGTAGATCTCCTCTGGAGTCTCAGGCAGCAGAGGCGCAGAGTGGCACCCATGAACGAAGGGGACCACCGTATCTCTTGCTCTTCCAGAAGCTCTGGAATAATATTTATTTATATGCCGCCATACCGGGGAGGTTCTAAGCGGCTCACAGAATGAGATAAACAATACATGCATACATTTATCGATAAAAATCTCAATAAAATACAATAAAAGGCAGTACATACATTTCAATAAAATTGATCAGAATAAAGGTACAAACATTTCAATAAAATTGATCAAGATGAAAATGCGAACCATACAGGTAAGAAACATAAGAATAGAATGCAAACATGGTTAAAATAAGAGAAAAGGTAAAAGCATTACGATGTCAGCCTATTAAATAATTGGAGGACGGAGAAGTGGCAGATTTGGAGTTAGAGGATGCGCTAGCTAGGGAGGTGGATGACTCTACAGTGCTTCATCTTTTTCAGAAAGAAAAATTACCATCTTTATCTCTAAGGCGCTACAAGGTCTTAATATCTCTCAACTTGATCTGCAACTTACAAGGTCAGCTAATCCTCTTATGGTGGGCTCGAGAAAACCTCCCAAAACGTTTCTGGTCCACGAGGCAATGCAAGAACTCATTACAGCTCAATGGGACACGCCAGAGGCAGGTCTGCAAGTAGCAAAGGCTATGCAGCAGTTGTACCTAGTAGCTCAGGACGAGCTGGTGAAATTTAAGCTTCTGAGAGTGGACGCTTTGGCCGTGGTTACCAAAAAGACTACATTGCTGGTTGAGGGGGGTATAGCATTAAAAAAACACCCAGGATAGGAAGATTGAAACTTCACTTTAGAGTAACAGCACTTACTTTACAAGCAGCTGTATGCAGTTCCTGTGCTGCACAGGCATGTCTACAATGGGCTCAATGTATGGCAGATAAGATGATGGAGACAGGGGTTTCTGTCCCATCCGACTTTGCAGATATGGAAACGGGTCTAGCATATTTGGCGGATGCCTTCTATGATATTATTTGCACTTCGGCAAAATAAATGTCTCTTTCGGTAGTTTCTCGCAGATCATTGTGGCTCCGTAACTGGGTGGCGAACATGGCTTCCAAACTTAGGCTTGTGAGACTTACTTTAAAGGTCATTTGTTGTTTGGAGAAGATTTAGAAAAATTGGTGAAAGATTTTGGTGATACCAAAATGCAGAGGTTGCTGGAAGATAAGCCTAAGGCACCTTTGAAGGCCTTGTCTGCCAGACCTCGCTTCTGTGATGTTAAAAGATATAGGCCCGGAAAGCCATCCTTTACACCTTCTTACGGTTCTTCCTATAATTCTAGGCCTAGGTTTCCACAAAAGAATTCCTTTTGTCCTACAAAACCCCAAGCCTGTACCCCAGCCTTACATAATTCCCAATGACGAAATGTCGGCTCCCTCTGTCATGACCATAAAGGGTCGGCTGTCTTCATTTCTGGCGAAGTGGGCCAAGACAACGTCCTATCAGTGAGTATTGGACATTATTCGAGAAGGTTATAAATTAGAATTTTTCTCTCCTGTCACAGATTCTTTCTTGGTATCCCCTTGCACAGGGGCAGCCAAGAGAGAATCAGTACAGACCACCCTTCAAGTTCTTTTGGAGCTTGGGGCCGTAATTCCAGTTCCTCCGGAACAAAGGGGACAGGGAAGATATTCCATTTACTTCATAGTGCCCAAAAAGGGGGAGTCGGTCAGTCCAGTTCTGGATCTCAAGAGAGTCAATCAATTTCTAAATGTCAGGCATTTCCATATGGAAACAGTGAGGTTGGTCATAGCTGCGGTTCAACCGGGGGAATTCCTTACGGCTCTCGACCTCAAGGAAGTGTATCTACATTCCCATATGGCCACCACATCAGAGGTATCTTCGCTTTGCTGTTCTTGGCCAGTACTATCAGTTTCGAGCCATGCCATTTGGCCTTGCCATGGCTCCACGATCATTCTCAAAGGTCATGGTAGTAGTGGCAGTTTTTCTTTGCAAGGATGGGATTCGAATACGTCCTTACTTGGATGACTGGTTGATCTGGGCGTCTTCCAGACAGGAAAGTTTGTCAATAACCCAAAGGGTGATCTCCCTTCTTTAATCTTCAGGGTGGGTCATCAACTTTCCAAAGAGCTCTGTTGCACAATCCCAGTCATTAGAACATCTGGGGGTGCTGTTCGGGGAGAGAAGCTACAGTCTGAAGTTCGCCTACTTCTACAGACACCCAGACCGAGAGTGTATGATTATGTGCAAGTGCTAGGATCAATGGTAGCAGCGCTGGAAGTGATGCATTGGGCACACTTTCACATGAGACCACTGAAACAATCACTTCTCTCCCGGTGATTCCCAGTGTCTCAGGATTACAATCGTCATCTACAATGGACTTCTCAAGCATCGCTCAGCATGAATTGGTGGCTCAGCTATCTCATTCTGTTCAAAGGCATGCCTCTGGCATCACCAGACTGGTTTATAGTTACCACAGATGCCAGTCTGTTGGGATGGGGGGCTCACTGCCTTCAGTCCTCAGCGCAGGGAGTCTGGTCTTCAGAGGAGACTCTCAGTGGTCCATCAATCTTCTAGAATTGAGAGCGACAAGGCTAGCACTGCAAGCATTCCAGGCCATGATTTAGGGCCGACCGACGAGGGTTTTTTCAGACAGTATCATAGCAGTGGCATATATCAACAGGCAGGGAGGTACCCAAAGTCCTCAGTTGGCAAACGAAACAATGTTTCTGCTTCAATGGGCAGAAATTCATCTTCCTTTACTATCGGCGGTTCACATTGTGGGTCAAGCAAATGTTCAGGCAGACTTCCTCAGCAGAAATCTTCTAGATCCCAGAGAATGGGAACTCTCCAATCAGGCGTTCGACCTAATTGTGCAAAAGTAGGGTTTCCTGGAAATAGACCTCATGGCCTAATCTCAAAATGCAAAGCTTCCTTGACTCTTCAGCAGACGCAGGGAGCGGACGTCAGAGGGGGTAGACATGTTGGCTCTTGCACGGCCTCCAAGTTGTCTCCTTTATGTGTTTCCTCCTTGGCCGATGATAGGTCATGTGTTACATTGCATAGCTCATTTTCAGGGCACAGTGATCCTGGTAGTTCTGGATTGGCCGCGTAATCCATGGTATGCGGACCTGATAAGTCTGTCGATGGGCGAACGGTTGACATTTCCATTGACTCCGGGCTTACTAACCCAGGGTCCGATCAACATGCAAAATCCGTCTCACTTTGGTCTTACTGCCTGGCTCTTGAAAGGTCGCGGCTGAGACATAGAGGATATTTGGAGCAGGTTATTTCCACTCTTCTTCAAGCAAAAAAGAGATCTACCTCTGTCTCGTATGCTAGAGTCTGAAGGATTTTCGATTCTTGGTGTGCTGCTCAGGGTCTTTCACCCTTCCAGGCTTCTCTCTCTAACATTCTTTCTTTTCTTCAGGATGGAGTAACCAAAGGGTTGGCATATAATTCTCTTAAAGTTCAAGTGGCCGCTATTGCTTGTTATAGTAATAATTTATTTTTTGTATACCGCCCTACCGCAGAGTTGTAGGCGGTTTACATACATTACTAACATTATACAATCAATGAATAAAAGTACAAAACTCAAAATAGTACTAAAATTAAAAGAATAAGATACGATTTACTAAAATACAGTAGAAATCCACAAGAACATTCTGGCTATAAAATCAATATACAATATGCCTATCAATATTCTGGAACATCAGTTTACAAATTTATCAAATAGATCAGTTTTTAGTAATTTCCTAAAGGACATATAAGATTAGGCCTGGGAGATAATAGTACTTAACCATTGGTCCATTTTACCTGCCTGAAAACTGAGCAATTTATCGAAAAATCTCTTGTATCGACAAGGTTTGATGGTTGGAATAACAAATAAATATTGCCCTCGAGTAATTCTGTTAGGTTTGTAATGTTCAAAGCATAGAGACAAGTAAGAAGGAGCCATACCAAACAACACTTTGAAACAGGTACAACCAAATTTAAATAATATTCTAGCCTCAAAAGGCAACCAATGCAACTGTCTATAAGATGGAGTAATGTGTCATACTTTTTCAACCCAAAAATTAGACGGACCGCATTGTTCTGCATGAGTCTCAATCTCTTTTGGAGCTTTTTATGAGATCCCAGATATATTATACAGTGGTGCCTCGCATAACGAACGCCTCGCACAACGAACGCTTCACACAATGAACTTCATGTCTTGATTCACACAACGAACTTCGTTTCACACAACAAACTTCACACAACGAACTTCGTTTCACACAACGAACTTCGTTTCACACAACGAAGTCGCCCGAGCTGCCGATGTATTGCATCCTTCCGCGCAGGCACTGCAGGCAGTCGTTAGTCACTGCGCTTAACTGCCCTCTCTCACTGTATACAGTCGTCCTTTTAAGATAAACTCAATATTTTTTATATATCATGGCTTCTAAAAAAAGCAGGAAGGTGATTTCTGTTGAAATGAAACGGGAAATAATTACAAGGAGTGAATGTGGGGTAAAACAGTGTGACCTCGTCAAAGAGTTTGGCCTCAGCAAGACCACCATTTTCACCATTTTGACAAATTTATCTTTTTTTATGTCATCTTAGCATATTTTATGCTGCAGAACGAATTATTTTTTTTAACATGTATTGTTATGGGAAAACGCGTTTCACATAACGAACTTTTCGCATAACAAACTTGCTCCTGGAACCAATTAAGTTCGTTGTGTGAGGCACCACTGTATTACAATAATCCAGTATGGACAGATCGGATGATTGTACCAGTAATCTAAATGATACACTATCAAAAAATTTTCTTATTGTCTGAAGTTTCCACAAGGTTTTGTAACATTTTTTACTAGAAAATTTGTGTGATATTCCAGAGTTAAATGGCAGTCCAGTATAATGCCCAAAAATTTTATCAAAGCAGATATTTAAAAAGTTTGACCATTCAAATGTAATTCTTTTTCTTTTATATTATCTGAAGGACTAGCCAGAAAAAAATTTGATTTTTCCGGGTTCAATTTAAGTTTTGCTGCGTGGCTCAGTCTTCCCTTGCATCACAGCCTAATGTAGTTTGATTTCTCAAAGATGTGCAATATATTCGTCCACCTATTAAAAAGCCCTGTCCGGAGTGGAGTCTTAAAGTAGTCCTCGGGGGGGGGGGTTACAAAAGCCTCCATTTGAGCCTTTGTCAAAAGCAACTCTGAAGGATAAGACGTTGAAAGCAGTCTTCCTTGTGGCAAAGGCTTCAGCCCGGCGGGTGTCTGAGTTGCAGGTGTTATCCTGTAGAGATTCTTTTTTGTGACTTTCAGATTCAGGTATGTCTGTTAGGACTGTACCATCGTTTCTTCCTAAAACAGTATCAACCTTTCATGTTAACCAGTCTCTCTTCCTTCCAGCTTTCAGGGAGGAGGACTGGGGGAGAGCGATTCTCTTCACTGCATTTCCTAGATGTGCATAGGATACTGCCACACTATCTGCAGGTTACTAACGACTTTTGACATTCAGATCACCTCTTTGTGTTGTTTGCAGGCCGCAACACAGGTATGGCAGCATCCAAAGCTTCCATAGCTTGATGGGTCAAAGAAACCATTGCTTCCGCTTACTTGACTTCAGGCAAGCAGTTACCGGAAGAACTCTATACTCATTCTACTAGAGCGATGGCCACTTCTTGGGCTGAGTCCAGAGGTTTTTCCTTGGAAGAGATTTGTCGTGTGGCTACTTGGTCTTCTAGGAATACTTTTTCTAAGCATTACCGGTTGGATGTGGCAGCGCATGCGGAGACTACTTTTGGCGCTTCGGTTATTGCGGATGCAGCGTTTGCTTCCCACCCAGATTGAGGATTGCTTTGCTACATCCCACTGGTCTCTAGATTCATCTGCTGCTGTTGCTATGGAAGGAAAAATTATGTTCTTAAAAATTATGTTCTTACCTGTTAATTTTCTGTCCTTTAGACACAGCAGATGAATCCAGAGCCCCATCCTTTCTGTCAGCTCTCGGTTTCTGTTTCATGAGTTTTTAGAAGATTTGTTATATTTGGTAGTTGTATTCTCTATTATTACCTTTGCAATTTATTATGGGAAAGAAGTTTTTTTTTACATGTTAACCATATTTCTGGTTCCGGATGCTTGGGCAAGGAGCAATACTGAAGATTCAGGGAGCGTACCAGCCAATAGTACCACCTGTTAATCAGTTTCTCTAGCTCCACCTGCTGGTAGATGTGTGCTCTCCCACTAGTCTCCGGATTCATCTGCTGCATCTAAAGGAAAGAAAATTAACAAGTAAGAACATAATTTTTCCATACTCATTTATCCCCTCTCCTGGTCACTTACAAGTGTGTTCTACAGCTCCTTAGTAGCTCTCCTTTCTCATCTTCCTGCTCCCCTCTCCAGGAACTTCATTCTTTTCTCTGTTCTCCACTGCCACCTTTAGACTCCATTCCTTCAATCATGCTGCATTGTATACTTGAAATGGACTTCTTTTTGGCCCTATTTACATCCAGGGAAAAGCCTACTTTTTTTTTAGCTGCTTTTAACTCATGTCTGTTTTAATTATTCCCATAAAACTCTAATCTCTCATTTGAATAGATTGTAAGATTTGTTGAGTGGGGAGTGTCTTACATGTTGTGTACAGTGCTGCGTATGTCTAGGAGGAGTGCTGTAGAAATGATTAGTATTAGTAGTAAGATCTAAGACTGTACCTGAGGGTTAAGTGGATCTCTGCATTTATTTTAGAAGTTAAAATTACTTTTACTTACACACAAGCTTTTTCACTGTTTTCTCCTGTAAAGCCAGATGAAGATGTGGGATATATCTACTGTCAAAGACAGGCAACTGTTCATAAGAGATCAAAGCATGATAGGAAGACAGGAATTTAAACTGAGAAATTAAAGAACAAACGGTGCCTGGTAAATGGTAATTACAGTCAAGTGCATCAAAATTAATTTGCAAGATAGCATTTTATGGTTTTTAACAAGCTTTAGAGGAATAGTGATCTGCTTGTTCATGTCTATTTGGGCAGAAAAGACATTTAATATGTCTAAACAATATGAAGCCCATTAAATGTAACACCTACAGAGAACACAGTTCATAGATACACTCTTCATAGGCCCTGTTAATTATTATGTCAGACTTTGTTCCATTATTTTATATCTATCTGTCAAATAAGGATGTGGGATTATGAAAAATGTCTTAAGTGTGAGAGCTCCTGCTGTAGATTTTGGACCCTGTACCTAGAATATAGGTTTTAATCTTTATAATAAGTTACTGTTTGATTTTTAGGTCGTCTTAAGTGACATCAGGACATGCCTTGGTTTTAGTATGTAATATATGTCTATTGATGTAGTCCCCAGAAACCTTTAAAAAATTTTTATACCTGTATAAAAATATTCTACTTTCAAAATAGGTTGATCAAAGAGAACAAAAAGCATCAGGAACTGATTGTAGAGATCTGTTCGGAAAAGGACAACTTGAAAGAAGAATTGAAAAAACGAGCTGAAACAGAAAAACACCATGTTGGCATTATTAAGCAGGTATTAAAATACAGTAAGGTCTTCTATCATCTTTATTAATAGCATAGCTGCTCTGTACTGTTGACAGAACAGTGCTCACCTCATCCCCAGGCCAAACATTGTATGTATGGGGATCTCTTGCATATAGAGGAGATGGACACTGCTTCCCTACCCATGAGTCATGGCGGCAGGCATACAGCATGGGTTAAGTGGCTCTTAAGGGAGGAAGTATTATAAAACCATTTTTTACACTTAAAATGCTATTTTTGGGCATAGTGACCTCATGCTTAAAAAGTATGGGTGGTGTATTAGATGTATCTTTGTAACTGACATTAGAGTAAGCATGTTCATGGAAGGAGTTAGTGTCACATGGGCAGAGTCATGATACACAACATTTATATTATATATTTGCATATATAAGCAGTCCTTGGGTTAAAAATGGGTTCCATTTTTTTAAACTGTTAAGTTGAATTTGTATGTAACTTGGATCTGTACAATACGCAAGTCTATAAAAACATTAAACATTAGACAGTCATCAAAACAAAGTACTATAGTTTAAATAGAAAGAAAAGATAGGAGATGGTTTGCACTTATTCTCGTTCTTCATCCAACCCACTGTTCCCTCTCCACCACCACATTCAACATTTCTCCTTCTCATCTCTCTCTTCCCCATGCATCTGTACCTCACACCTTTGCCACAACCATGTCCAGTATTTCTCTCTCCCTTCCTATGCCCAACAATTCTCCTCTTTCTTCATTTCCCCACGTGCACCATCTTTCCCTCTCACTCAGACCTCCATGCCCAACAATTCTCCTTTTCTATTGCCTCTCCCACCTCAGCATCTTCCCCTTACTCTCTCCATTCTTCTATCCTATATCCCAAGTTCATGCTCCCCTCCCTCCATTCTATGTCCCAAGTTCATGCCCCCTCCCTCCCTTCCTTCTGTGTCCCAGTGCGCCCCTCTTCCTCCCTTCCGTGTCTCAACGCACCCCTTATCCTCCTCCTCACTTGCCTCTCTCCTACGGGTGTTACCTCCTCTGGCTGACTCTCTCCTCCCTGATGTACTTCTCTTCTCAAAGCTATGACTGTGGGTCCTGCATACAGTCTTCAGCTGACCCGGAAACCTTGGAGGCTACGGTGTATAGTCCCTACGCTGCTCGGTTGTGCCTTCATTGGGTCCAGCGGATTACTGATGTATTAGTTGACTCGGGAGCTCAGCTTCCTTGGGAGTTACCGGATGTTGAGACAGGTTTGGCGTACCTGGCGGATGCCTTATATGACATCATTAGGTCTTTGGCTAAGCAAATGTCTCAGTAGTTTCAAGAAGGTCTTTATGGCTTCGCCACTGGGCGGCAGATGCCGCATCTAAGCAGCGCTTAATCTGACTTCCTTTTAAAGGCCATTTACTTTTTGGTGAGGACGTGGAAAAGTTGGTTAAAGACTTTGGATTTGGAGATTCGAAGTCCCAGCACCTTCTGAAGGATAAACCTTAGAATGCCTTCAAGGCTTCACTGGCCTGCCCTCGTTTTAGGGACACAAAGTGTTGTAGACTGGGAAGACCTTCCTTCAATCAGAAGTCCAAATTTACTCAGAAGAGTTCCTTTTGTCCTGCCAAAGGGTCTGTTTCCCAGACAAATCGTGCCCTGACCACCCGATCTGTGAAATGACGGGATACTGGCTCACTCTGCCAAGTGTATAGGGCAGAGTAGGCCCAGATTACTTCAGATCAGTGGGTCTTAGATATTATTTGAGAAGACTACAAATTAGTTTTCCTCTCCCATTGCAGATTCTTTCTTGGTGTCCCTGTGTACAAGCTCGGAGAAAACGCTTGTGGTTCAGTCGACCCTAAATTCTCTGATAGACTTAGGGGCGATAGTTCCAGTCCCTCTGAGATATTCCATTTACTTTTTTGTTCTGAAGAAGGAATGCTCCGTCAGACCTGTTCTAGATATCAAAGAGTCAATCAGTTTCTGAAGGTACGAAACTTTCTTATGAAAACTGAGATCAGTTATTGCGACAATGCAACCGGGAGAGTTCCTGATAGCGCTTAATCTAAAGGAAGCCAATATGCACATTCCCATCTGTCTACCACATCAGCGTTTTCTTCGTTTTGCCATTCGTAGCCACCATTTTCAATTTCGAGCTATGCCATTTGGCCTCACCATGGCTCCGTCACATTCTTCAATCTGATGGTAGTGGTAGCAGCTTTTCTCAGGAAAGAGGGGATCTGGGTTCACCTGTATTTGGACAACTGGTTGATTCAGACGTCCTCTCATCAAGAGTGTTTGGGTGAAGGCTCGAGTAATAGTTGTTCTCCAGTTGTTAGATTGGGTCTTCAATATTGCCAAAAGTTCCCTGAGCCCATCTTGGACTCTAGAACATCTGAGGGTTTACTTCGACATGGTGCAGGGGAAGGTATTTCTTCCATGAACCAGGTGTGAGAAATTATGGTTACAGGTGTGTCACTTTCTTCAGTCTCCCTTCCCAAGGGTGTGGGACTTTGTGCAAATCCTGGGATTCATGGTGATGATGGAGGTGGTTCCATGGGCATGATTCCAAATAAGACCATTACAACAGTCCCTCTTATCCCGTTGGTCTCTGGTTTCCCAGGATTACAATCATTAACTTTGCTGGACAACACAGGCCTTCCACAGAATGTCCTGGTGGCTGCAGTCACAATTTATTCAAGGGAATGCCTCTTCCGTTCCCAGGCTGGTTGGTGGTCACCACGGATGTGAGCCTGAAGGAATTGGGGGGGGGGGGGGTTCCATCGCCTGCACTACACAGCTCATGGCACTTGGAGTCCAGAGAAGGCTCACAGGCCCATCAACTGTCTAGAATTGAGAGCAGTCCACAAAGCTCTTTTGGCCTTTCAGCCCTTGGTGGGAGAGCAGGGCGGCAAGGGTTTTGTCGGACAATGTCATGGCAGTGGCATACATCAACCTAGGTTTTATTTGCATTTTTTTATTAGTCTGTCCAATCTTTGCAGTACAATTTGGTTTCCTTTGCTTCCTATTGTATTCTGTTTATCAATAATTTGGTTTTTTTTTTGTTTATTAATGAATATTGGGTTCTATACACTTTTTTCCTTTTTATTATTGTGTTGTGCATTGTTAATGAATTTTTATTATTTAGACTAGCTGATCACCTGGCGTTGCCCAGATATAAATTCCCTTGAATATTCACTTGAGGATTAACATCACACAAATTTTCAGTTTTCAGTTTCTGTTTAGGCTTCACCACACCACACCTGCACTTCCTTAAATACTGTTGACTATGACATCATTCTAACTGTGTTACATCATTCCCCAAGCTTCACACAATTGGTCCATCTATATATTTAAAATCTGATGTATCTGTGTGTGTGACCCCCTTCCCACCCCCACAGTATTTTTTCCCAGATAGTAAGTGATATGTACAGTATACCAAGTTTGGTTGAAATCTATCCATGCATTTCAGAGTTATGCTTGAACATACATACATGCAGACACATACATCTGATTATTTATATATATATATATATATATATATATATTTATATTTATATTTATTTCACTTTGATTACATTCTATTTATGTTTTTAGTTACGTATTTGATAGACCACATTATCAAGGAGACATCAGTGCAGTCTATAACTTGTATTTGTAACTGTATTTAGTTGAATCTCAAGTTATAGACTGCACTGATGTCTCCTTGATAATGTGGTCTATCAAATACGTAACTAAAAACATAAATAGAATGTAATCAAAGTGAAATAAATTGTGTAGTGCACAGAAAACAGCCAAATGTCAGTGTTGAGAAGTAAAACAGCCCAGTCAGCAATTCTAAAAGCTGAAAACTGTAAAACATATCTATAATAATAAAATGCTAAGCGCGCATGCGCACTCTTAATCCGTGTTCCCTGAGATCTGATCTGTCGGGATGTGGCCACAAGAGTGCGCATGCGTGCTTACCACGCATCGGGCGTTAGCATTAAGATCTATTAGCTCATAGGCCCTAAAGCTAGCGTGAGAGGAGCTGCCGGAGCGTTAAACTGGTCGGGGCTCGGCCTGTTCGGTCCATGCAGGCTCCTCTCTCGCGGTAAGTTTTTAAAGTCCTGAAAGACGCAGACCAGCACGAAGCTCCAACACCAGCAGCAGCGCCTCTGCCCACCCATCTCCACCCCCTCCGTCAGTTCGCATAGCAGCTCCAGCTCCAGCAGTCCCTGGTGATCCATCTATTTATCATTTCTATACCACTACCAGATATACACAGTACAGTACTCCCCCGATATTCACGGGGGTTCTGTTCCAGGAACCCCCTGCGAATCCTGAAAAACCGCGAATACGGTTTAACTGCTTTTCCAACACAATCCAGAGCATGTACAAAAACCAACAATACTGAGTTCTCCAATGGAAGAACGTCCACGGGTTATATCGAATCACGGCTGCTCCAAATTGTTGAGAACTAGGCAGAGGGGTGTAAACGGAGAAACGGATACCTTTCTTGGTGATTTGGGAATGAAGGAATGCTCGTGGGGGAGACAGGAGAGGCAGGAGAGAGCAGCTGGAGTGCTAGCGAGTGAAGGAAATCACTCGCTGTATGCTCCGACCGCCTCTTCCTGCACTAAAGTCGGGCCTTGCCAATCTGGAGCTGTATGTCAAAGCAGCTCTTGATTGGTGAGGCCCGACTTTAGTACAGAAAGAGGCGGTCGGAGCATACAGCGAGTAATTTCCTTCACTCGCTGGCGCTCCGACTGCTCTCTCCTGCCTCTCCAGCTGTCCTCTCCTGGTGAGTGGTTTGCGATTGGAAAATATCGCGAATGACCGGAACCGCCGACCGCGAATGACCGGGGGAACACTGTATATGTGGTTACTTTCTCTGTCCCTAGTGGGCTCATTGTCTAAGGTGGTTTTTGTACCTGAGGCAGTAGATGCCGGGTTATGAGACTTGCCCAGGATTACGAGGAGCTGTACAGATGTATGTGCTGTTTTGTCATTGCATAGCACCTGGGATAGTTTATAATAGTCCTTTTCTGGGCATAAAACAGTGTTTAAGGACTGAAAAGTTTATCTTGTAGAGCAGTGGTCTCAAACTCAAACCCTTTGAAGGGCCACATTTTGGATTTGTAGGTACTTGGAGGGCCGCAGAAAAAATAGTTAATGTCTTATTAAAGAAATGACAACTTTGCATGAGGTAAAACTCGTTATAGTTTATAAATCTTTCCTTAATTGCTTCTGATAATTTCGTGAGGGTTCACGAGATTATGTACACACGCGCAAGCTGCACTACCTCCAGTGGTTACCTTACGTTCTGGAATGTTGCCTGCCTCACTGCTGTAACCTCATGAAAGTGCTTTGCTGTGTCTGTATGTGATTGTCCTCTCCATTCCACCTCACAATTGCGTACAGATGCAGGAAAGCGCTTACGTGAGGTTACAGCAGTAAGGCAGGCAACATTTCAGAACAATAGTAACATACTGAGGGCCTTAAAATAGTACCTGGCAGGCCGCACGTTTGAGACTACTGTTGTAGAGTGACTTGCCTGAGGACACACAAGTGTCAGGGGCAGAAATGGGAATTGAATCCTGGCTTGTCTGATTCTCAGCCAATTGCTTTAACCACTAGACCACTTCCTCCTAAATTATTTATTTTTGTAGAGAAAATATTGCTGTGTTGAACATATGTCACTACATCTAGAAATTTTAGGTAACTCAGGTTTGCAGGGTCTACAAAATGCCTGCTAGCTTTCATGCAACAGATTCAGCAGAGTTTTGCAATAACTATTGCTGGCCACTGGGAGGGTAATTTGTATAATGAGATACCTATAAAATATTTAAAAATGGGGTACATGTACAGTACATTTATAAAATAGTTTTGGGAGTCTATCTCCAGTAATGTACGAATGTCTGCACAATTTACAACTCTTCAAAGGTAGGTGTAAATAGAGACATGTGCTGTATGTACATGTATGTTACAATTCTGCTCACGTAGAAGTACTGTATATACTTGAATATAAACCTATCCAAATATAAACCGAGGTAACCTTTTCTCCTCCTAAAAAGGGGGGGAAACAAAAGTTATATAAACCGAACTCACATCAGTCTTGTGAGGCTATTGCGGGAGCGAGTGGCCTAGTGATTAGAACTGAGGTTGCGAGTTCAATCCCATCCTACTCCTTGTGACTCTGGGTAAGTCACTTAATCCTTCCATTGTTCCAGGTACCACAGTTAGATTGCGAGCCTGCAGGGACAGATGGTGAATATACCTAAGAGTACCTGATTTCTATTCAATGTATTGTAACCACTTTGGATGAATCTCTTCATGAAAAGGCAGTAAATAAACATAGCAACCACTGTAGGAACTCGTATCAGCCATTTTGAGTAATGCAACTTCATGGGGCAGGAGCATAGGAGAATCGCTCTTGCCCTGGACCAGCAGGGCTTAAGGTAGGCCTGAGGAAAGGCCTACGATGGATCTGAGATGGTGAGGACTTGAATATAAACAGAGACCTCCATTTTTGGGCCATTATTTTCACCCAAAAATCTAGGTTTATATTCGAGTATATACAGTAAGCACTTATTTATGCGCACCTGCTTTTTACTTGTCTGTGCCCCTTGTGCTGTTTCATAATGATGATTTTCTGTGTATAAAACATACTTTATATTAGAGAGCCACCTACTGGCCATGATTTCAAAATACTGTATATGAAATTGGCTTCAATTGAAGAGATTATTTGAATGTAGAATCATGTCAAAGTGAATGGATGAGTTTTCAGTGGGTTTTTTGGTCATGTAAAGATAATTAACCTCTCTGTGAAAAGACCCTAACTACAGTATTTGAAATGGGATTCTATTCCAGGTGATCTATGTTGTGCATGTGGAGGGTGGATTGTTTTAATTTTATGGATAGAATTTGAAAACCAGTGTGTGTTGCACAAAGAAGCAAGCAGCAAGATCTATTTTTGTTCAGTATCAAATTATTTAACTGCTAAATTTTTTTGACGAGACAATGCAATTTTTTATTGTGAAAACACATGATTTCTCAATTTACATCACTGCCTTAAATGATTCCGACATTTCACTGAATATGTGTAGAAATATAGAAAATTAAGACTGATAAAAACCATATGACCCATCCAGTCTGCCCATCCATGCAGTCTATCATCCCTGCCTCTCCCTTTAAAGATTCAATGTACTTGTCCCAAGTTTTCTCAAATTCAGATAGATTTTTCATCTCCACCACCTCTACCAGGAGGCTGTTACATGCATTCACCACCCCTTCATCCTGTGCCCCACATTCCAGAGCTTGCTTTTGGTCGAAAGACACTTGCCTTCTATGCACTTATGCCATATAGGTTGTGTCCAGTCATTGAACTCTACTATAAAAACTCTACTATTCAAAAAATTTGTCAGGACAACTTAATACAGAACCAAAATTTATCACTATGCCTGTAATTAGCACAACTCAACACAGCACTTTTGCCCTGTAACTTGTACTTTACTCTGTAGTAGGGAATGACATGGAGACAAATTTGTCCCCATCCCGGCAGGAACTCAATTTCCCCATCCCCATGAGTTTTGTTGCTGTCCCTGCCCCATTCTTGTAAGCTCTTCCTTAACTGCACAAGCCTGGGACACTTATGATTTTAGAGTGTTTGAGACTTGTGCAGATGAGGACAGAGCTTGCAGGAAAGGGGCAGGGACAGGAAAAGAAAATGCAGGGAAGGGACAGAAAAATGAATTCCCTCCTTCCTGAATGACACCCCCCCCTGCCTGAACGACAATGAACCCCCAGAACGCCCCCCTCACCATGACTGGAATCTGGATTGGAACAAAAACCCTCCTAAGTAGGAGGGGGCTTGGACACCTGGGCCAATCAGGACCTTAGGCCCCTCCCAGTGCTTCTCAAGGAACACTGAGAAGGGGAAGGCCTGCCATTTTGAATAGGCAGGCCTGCCGGCAAGAGAGAAGGCATCACTCTTGATGGTCTTCGTTTCGGTCTTCGTTCCAATCCAGATTCCAGACTCTAGTCAAGGTGGGGAGGGGTTTCTGGGGGTTCATGGTTGTTCAGGCAGGAGGGAGTAGGCATCCCTCCTGCTGATCTTTTGATGATCCATTAAGGTGGAGGGGGTGTCGTTCAGGCAGGAGGAAGTGGGCTTTTATTGATGTTTCCGGTGGATGGAGCTCACGGGAACGGGGCAGAGACAGGGATGGATCTCACCTGGGACAGGGCAGAGATGGGGTTGGATCTCATGGGGCTGGAACTTACGGTGACCAGGTGGGAAATGGAGGATGTGATTGAGGAGATGGGACGGGGAACACTACAAGTGTTATATTTTTGGCCAGGTCATTTGTCATTTGCTTTAAGCCTTGCTCTCTTCTCTGATCACAGTCAGTATTTCATTTGTATTCCTGCTAACTGATGAACCTGGAATATATTTCACTTGGTTGGGTCCTATGGACTGTGCTCCCAAGTTATTGTCTCTAATAATGGAGACCCCCTAGCAGCAAGAACGTTATTTTGAGCTATTTTGTCAATGCTTTTGGGATGTTTTCTGCATTGAGTTACTCTCTCAACCAGTTCCTGATCCAGTCCGTTGCTTTGCCCTGTGTATGGGCCCCAACGTGACAGACTAGGTTAGGAACTGGTTGAGTGGAAGGTGAGAGAAGGTAATGGTCAGTGGAGAGGGATGTTAACAGTGGTGTGTTGCAAAGTAGAGAATGACACGGGGAGCGATCCCCGCAGGGAGCTGCGGCGTGGCTGCGGTTTGGGCTGCGGGTTATGGAGACTCCAAAGCCAAATCGCCGCAGACACGGGGACAAAAGTTTTCACCACCCGCAAAAACGGTGAAAAGATTTGTCCCCGCAGGCCAATGTACCCCCTTCTAGGAACCGCTATTTACCTGTGTTTCACCGTGCTCCTCATTTGTCAGATCAACCCTTCCTGCCAATAGAACCCGCCCCCCCCCCCCCCAACGATCGCCGGCAGGAAGGTGCTCAGCCCTTCATGCCGACAGAACCAGCCCTCCCCAACGATCGCGGCAGGAGGGTACCCATCCCCTCCTGCCTACCCCAACAGCCCCCCCGACGATCGCAGCAGGAGGATATCCAACCCCTCCTGCCAGCTCCCCAACAGCCCCCCTATGATCACTGGTAGGAGGGTGCCCAACCCCTCCTGCCGGCCCCCCCAACGGCCCCCTATATTGCCAGTAGGAGGGTGCCCAACCCCTCCTGCCGGACCCTCCCCCAACAAACCCCGCCATCCCGAAACACCACCCTTAGTCTTACTTTCCAAGTTGGACCGGACAGCTCCTCGCTCGTCTGGCCAGCAGGCCTGCCTCCGTCCAAATGAGGCAGGCCCGCCCCTCCCCTCCCCTGCCTAACCCACAGGATCCTAGGGCCTGATTGTCCCAAGCACCTAAGGCCCCTCCTATAGCGGGAGTGGCTTTAGGTGCCTAGACCAATCAGGCCCTAGGATCCTGTGGGTTGGGCAGGGTAGGGGCGGGCCCGCCTCATTTGGACGGAGGCAAGCCTGCTGGCCATACGTGTGAGGAGCCGTCCGGTCCAACTTGGAAAGTAAGACTAAGGGGGTTCCGGGGTGGGAGGGTTCGTTGGGGGGGGGGTCCAGCAGGAGGGGTTGGGTACCCTCCTGCCGGCGATCTTAGGGGAGGCCATTGGGAGGACCGGCAGGAGGGGTTGGGTACCCTTCTGCTGCGATTGTCGGGAGGGCCGTTGGGGGGGGTCTACAGGAGGGGTTGGGTGCCCTCCTGCCGTGATCGCTGGGGGGAGGGGAGACTTGCAGCTGTAGCCGCGGTCACTATGCTAATCACGGCAGGGAGATCTTTGCCGCGATTAGGTACAGCGGCCGCGTCTACTTACCATGTAGGCTAACATTGTAAGCATTAAAAGTACATGTCGTGTTTGTTTTTGTATAGTTATTAACTAATATTTAACTAAGTTTTAAAGTTTTAAAGAATGTTTCCTTTATACGTAAATAAAGAAAAGTATATAAAATCGTACCCGTTTGAGGCTTTTATGTATGCAGCGGTGACGGTGACGGGGCGGTGAATGGGGTTGCAGTGGCGGTGACGGGGCGGTGAATGGGGTGGCAGTGGCGGTGACGGGGCGGTGAAGGGAATGGCGGTGACGGGGCGGTGCAGAGGATGGTGAGACGGGGACGGGGCGGTGACGGGGACCAATTTTTTCACCGTGTCATTCTCTATTGCAAAGTTCAGTTCTTGGGCCAGTTCTTTTTATGAACACAAAATGGTGGTGTCATATTTTTGAAGAACTTTGGAGGGGCTAGCAGAGTGAGACATTTCATAAGACGTTAATCTTTTTATTCCAAAAATATCTTTCATAATTTTTGACTCGACATTTTCCATCATCTTATTACCTTTGTTGCTAACCACTTTGGACCATTAATGGTATTTAACGGTCTATAATACACCCAATTAGATTAGACAAAAGAACTATCCCTAATAGTGCACAAACTTACACTTTTGAAGAAGAAAATAGAAGTGTACTGTATATGCCTTTATATTGGAACTGTGCCCTGGGAACACCTATTATATTTCCCATGTATAGACCGCAGGAAAAACCTAAATCGGCCTATACAAAGGGCGGCCTATACATCCCCCCAGTAAATACCTCCGCCAACTGCCTACTGCAATGTTGCGGCCAGTTGTGCAGGGCAGGTGTGATCCTTTCAGCATCCAGCCTGGCCCTGCGCTGCTTCCCGTGAGAACTGAAGGCAAGCATTGAGGAAGCAGCGCGGGGCCGGCTGGATGCTGAAAAGATCGCTCCTGCCCTGCACTGCTGGCTGCAACATTGCAGGAGGCAGCCGGCAGCCATCCAGGAGGGAGCTACAGGTATGGAGGACTCCGTGGCTGATCTACTAATGGGGCGGCTTATCTACGATGTCTTTAGATAGGCTGCCCCTTAGAAGGAAGCCTATACATGGGGAAATACGGTACATATGTCCTTAAACTCTTTTTAGTTGTGCAATTTTTAAAGAACCCATTTCCATATGTGAAGCAAAATGCTTTAGAACATTACCCTTTGTATGCAAAAGCATCCTAGAAATTTTCCTTTCCGTATATCTCTGTCTGCTTATTGCTACCTTTTATGTTTTCGTAATCTGTTCTGTCCTTATGAGCTTAACAAAATCAACAAAATGAGTGGCCTTGTAAATTTAAACCTGGTGTTTTGAAGAGTTTACACTGCAGGAGCACAATATTTATCTACGTTTTAGTGATGTGTTTATAAAACATGATGCACTTTCTAGTAGCAGGTTTAAAATTTGCATTTTGTTAAGTGAACTGATAATATTTGTTTTCCAGTTGGAGGGCAGGATAGAGGAGCTCCATAAGGAACTTAAGGATTCCAAAGATAAACTGATCTCCCAGGATGCAGGAGCCAAAAATGCCATTCAGCAGCTGCACAAGGAGATGGCTTTTCGCATGGACCAGGTAATTTGGAGAGGAAAAGCACCACCTTTCTGCAGAAAATAATGCATGATCTGATGAAATTGTTAAGTTACTTTTTATCAAGCTGTCAGACTGCTGTGATAATGAACAATTTGCTGGGAATTCTGAATTACCTCACAAGTATTTTTTGAAATAATAGTTATATTTCACAGTTAATTTGCCTATGAAGTAGGTGTTTTTATATGAACAGGCTCTTGATATTTCTTTTTTTGGTTAGTAAAGTTTGATGCTTTTCAAAGGACTAAAGACTCAATTTAGCCCAAAAAACGTATTGAATAATTTCAGTGGCTGTATAAACCTATAGCGAAAGTATTTCACTGTGAACACTGGAATATTGCCAGCGGTATGCCTCAGGGATTGATCTATGGTGCGATTCTTTTCAGCATTTTTATAAGGGCTCTGGGAAAAGTTTTACTCTGCAGGATGATTCCCAAATCTGCTTGATTAGATTTTAAGCTTTATTGAGAAGGGACTGTCTCTTAATAATTTTACAACTGTTCATATTACAAGGCAGTCAAGAGTGGGATTTTACAGTCAATGACTATTTAAGAAAATAAAAATCATTATTTAATCAACAAAATTCCCATCTAGCCCACATTAAGAAAGGGCTATCCCCCTTTATATAACATATAATCATAATAAACATAATAATCAGGAGTTCCCTCTAACAACAGGGGGAAACTCCAACAACTTTCAGGTGAACTTAATAATTTAATTCCTCAAAAATATAACAGTTACTAAATCTTATTTGGTTCATTTACATTCAGGAAACTTTCCAGTTGAATTGGATCCCAGAAAATATCATCTTTTCCCTTCAATTGCACAAGGCATTTGCATGGAAACTTCAAATAAAAAGTAGCTCCCAGAGCTATTAATCTGGGTTTTAATAAAAGAAAAGCTCTCCTCTTCATCTGGGTAGATCTTGAGACATCAGGAAATATTTGTACCATATCTCCACAAAATTTTACTTGTTTATTCCGAAAATATGTCTTCATGATTAAACTCCTATCTGTCTTATTTCTTGATCATATGTCTCTTTAGCTATAAATGACAATATTATTATTAAGACTTAGCCAAAAGCAAAGATTTATAAACTATAAAGAGTTTTACCTCATGCAGAATTGTCATTTCTTTCATAAGACATTAACTATTTTTTTCTGAGGCCCTCTAAGTACCTACAAATCCCAAATGTGGCCCTGCAGAGGGTTGGCGTTCGAGACCACTGACCAATAGTCTCCAACGCACAGCTCCCCTCCCCTAAAGTTCTCCATTGCAGCCTTCAGTTGGCAAAATGCTCTTCAAATCATATAAATGCATTAATTTCAGTCTTGCCCACTTTATATAATACCTGCAGGCAGTCTCTTTACTGTGCTTATTATATTTATTTAAAAAAATTTTTATTCCTCTTTGAACCAAAGCAGATGATAATAAAACATACATATTAAAATATGACACTTCCAAATATACAATTAGCACCTGAGAATCAATTCTACAAATCTTTGCCTAATTAAAATAACGCTATTCGCCGAAGATGCCAAACTATGCAATGTAGTAGGCAAGAACACAACAGACAAAAGCACAATGCCTGACGAAAACTCAATGTCCGACAGTATAGTGCACGACCTACTCCTACTGGAGCGCTGGTCCAGGACCTGGCAACTAAATTTCAGTGCCAAAAAATGTAAAGTCATGCATCTTGGCAGCCAAAATCCATGCAAGACTAACACCCTTAATGGTGAGATCCTAGTGAGGACTGTAACAGAACTAGACTTAGGGGTGATCATCAGTGAGGACATGAAGACTGCCAAGCAAGTGGAAAAAGCTTCATCTAAGGCTAGACAAATCATAGGAGGAGGAGTTTCGTCAGCCGTAAGCCCGAAGTCATTATGCCATTGTATAGATCCATGGTGAGACCCCCATCTGGAATACTGTGTACAATTCTGGAGGCCGCATTACCGCAAAGATGTGCTGAGACTTGAGTCGGTCCAGCGATTGGCCACCCGGATGGTCTCGGGACTCAAGGATCTTCCGTATGAGGAACGGCTGGATAAATTGCAGCTATACTCACTCGAGGAACGCAGAAAGAAGGGAGACATGATCGAGACGTTCAAATATCTCACGGGCCGTATCGAGGTGGAAGAGGATATCTTCTTTTTCAAAGGCCCCACGGCAACAAGAGGGCATCCGTGGAAAATCAGGGGCGGGAAACTACACGGTGACACTAGGAAATACTTCTTCACCGAAAGGGTGGTTGATCGCTGGAATAATCTTCCTCTACAGGTAATTGAGGCCAGCAGCGTGCCTGATTTTAAGACAAAATGGGATCGTCACTTGGGATCTCTTCACAGAGAAAGGTAGGGGAGGGTTATTGGGGTGGGCGACTAGATGGGCCGTGGCCCTTATCTGCCGTCTGATTCTATGTTTCTGTGTTTCTAAGTAACCACGGGAAACAATCCCATGTCATTCTTTAGTGTCTGTCTCAACCTCAGTCCTTCTACACTAGCATTCTTCAATGCAAGGCTTGAGGGTCAGTGGCTGATCCCATTCATACTCTTGATTCTTTCCTCTCTCCTTAAAGACATGGGGATGGTTTCCTACAGTTATCCGTGGGGACGGGAACGGTGATGAATTCTGTCACTGTGTCGTTCTCTAATCCTGATTAATGAAAAGGTGAGTCTTTAACAACTTCAGGTGTCTTCATTTATGGAATTTGCTCCTATTGACAATCCAAAATAAAGTGAGTTTTTAAAATATATCCTTGAAGTGTTGTAGAATCAATATTACTATTAACTTTTAATATTTAATATCCAGTCTCAACAACCAGATCAAGGCAGCTTTATAAAATTAGTATAGTAGAATCTCGGTTAACCGGGTACTCAACCAACTGGCAAAAAAAATTGTCGGCAAAAAAAATTGTCTTCCCTTCAGGCCCTGATGCAGTAGTGACAGCCAGTCCTGACTGGACAATCCCCCTCCCTCCAGCCTCCAAAACAGCAGTGGCAGCACTGTAAACAGGCTGCTTGCAGTCAGCCCCAGCAGGGCCTTTACTCTGTCACATCACTTCCAACAAGTGAATGTAGGGGGAATGATAAGAGAGAGGAAAAGAGAGTGACTTCAGACAAGAAAGGTATGGTATGGGGTATAATATTAAATAGTTAGGCCTATTTTTAATAGCAACTCTGAAGCAACCAGAAATTATATTTATTTGGCATCTACTAGTCCCCATGGGTGCCGGATAACTGAGAGTCTACTGTAGTATGTGTAAGCTTGAAATCTTTGTATCATTAAACTTTTTATTGATTTATAATACTTTGCAAGTAATACAGAAATACAGAACATAAAATGTAAAGAAGGAAAAGAAAAACATTATTAGTGGTATACAGCTTATTGTCTTTCTTAGATTACAAAGCTTGAAATCTTTTAGTAGCCCTTAAAGCTTTCTCATATTTCCATGAAAAAAGTTGGAGACCACTAGTTTAGTCTAAATAGAGAATGTATGAAAGAAGAGGTGATCGTATCTGATGATCTTAAGGTAGTCAAAGAGGTAGAAAGAGCATCAAGATGAGCCACAGAGGAATGGCCAGCAGGATGGTGAATGTGATCGTGACTCTGTATAAGTCTCTGGTGAGACCTCATTTGGAGTACTGTGTACAGTTCTGGAGACTGTCTACACCAGGACTGCCCAAGTCTGGTCCTTGAGATTTACTGGCAGGCCAGGTTTTCAGGATATCCACAATGAACATGCATAAGAGAGATTAGCCTGCACTGCCTTCTTGGTATGCAAATCTCTCTCATGCATATTCATTGTGGATATCCTGAAAACCTGGCCCGCCAGTAGATCTTGAGGACCGGACTTGGGCAGCCCTGGTCTACACCTTAAAAAAACTCATACAGACCAGATGGAGTTGGTCCAGAGGGTTAATCATAAATCATATGGGACAGCTTAAAGAACTGATCCCCCTCTCCCCTTTTACGAAGCTGCATTAGGCTTTTTTATCACTGGCCGCTGCAGTATTAGCTCCAACACTCATAGAATTCCTCTAAGTGCCTGAGCTAATACCACCGTGGCCAACAATAAGTTTAATGCAACTTTGTAAAAGGGGAGATAAGTTCACACTGAAAGAAAGGTGGTCAAGGGGAAATAGGATAGAAACATTAAAATAACTTATGGTGATTTTTCTAATATTTGCTACATATATCTGGACCCCCATGAAGAAATAACACGGGTGGTCTCTTGTTTGTCTTTCTGGCTGGATTGGATTGTGTTTTGTTTCTTTGGCTGTCATTGCAATGAAAAAAATAAATAAAAATTTAAACAAAAAAAAAGAACCCATGGTAGAAATCTACAGGAGGTGGACCTTATTTAGTTGAAAAGAAGCTCTGGAGCAAGAGGTCCTAAGATGATAGTTAAAGGGGTTAGACAGGAGTAATCTTAATGAAAAAAATCTTTACAAAAAAGGTGGTGAATGTATAGAACAGCCTATCAGGGTGACAGAGGTGAGGACAGTGTCTCAATTCTAGAGGACCTTGGGAGACTTGGCATGAAAATGGCAGATGCCGTTTCATGTGAGCAAGTGCAAAGTGATGCATAGGGAAAAGAGGAACCTGAGCTACGAAGGGGTGATGAAAAGTTCTCAACCCAACCAACCAACTTTTTAAATTTGGAGGGTTATTTTGCCACTGTAGCTGAAAAGAGTGTTATCTTATTTCGTTAAGAGTCAATTTGCAGAAACAAAATTCTATGTATCCATGTCATTCGCTTCTTGGTTGGGCTGAGAACTTTTCAGCACACCCTCTTATAGATAAATGATGCAGGGTTCTATATTAGGAAAAGGTTCTAGATGTCGATTGTTGATGAATGTTGAAATCCTTAGCTCAGTGTCCAGTGCCAGCTAGGGCTCTTCAGCTTGGAGAAGAAATGACTCAGGGATGATATGATAGAAGTCCTATAAAATACTGAATGGACTTGAATGGGTAGTTGTGAATCACTTGTTAACGCTTTCCAAAAATACTAGGACTAGGGAGCATGCAATGAAGCTACTAAGTAGTAGATTTAAAACAAACCGGAGAAAATATTTCTTCACACAAAGTGTGATTAAATTCTGTAGTCCTTTACCAGAGCAAGTGGTAAAAGCAGTTAGCTTATCAGGGTTTAAAAAAGGTTTAGCTGATTTCCTAATAGAAAAGTCCATAAGCCATTATTAAGGTGGACTTGGGTAAATCCACTGCTTATTCTTAGGATGAGCAACATAAAATCTGTTTTACTGTTTGGGATACATATTACCAGGTACTTGTGACCTGAGCTGGCCGCTGTTGGAAACAGGATACTGGGCTTGATGGATCTTTTGTTCTGATAAGAATGGCAAATCTTATATTCATTTTGGTGACTTTTTAGTCACCTTTTCCCAGAGGTGGTCACATTTATAGGTACGTTTTAACAAGGGAGGACAGACCCACTAATTATTAGCCAAGGAGATCCAGTGTGCAGCAGGGGAGGAATCGCCTTGTTGGGTACACTGAATAGATGTTACATGGATTTACTGTTGTCAGAAATAAATTGCTGGCTAAATAGATCATTAGCACAGGTTTTTTATATTTCGACCACCAAATTTGAAACCAATTCTCTCTTCTTCCAAATTTGCTTTTCTAAAGATGGCTTTGCTGTAAAGGTTGAACAGGTAAGGTGACAAGATGCATCCTTGCCTGACGCCATGTTTAATTGGAAACCAATTATTGTTGCTGTTTTCAGTTCTCATTACAGCTTTTTGATTTTCGTAGAGGCTTGTCATCAGCTGAGTTATGTATTTTGGTATTCCCATTTATGCTAGAGTTCTCCATAGTTTATCATGATCCATATAGTCAAAAGCTTTGTTGTAGTTGATGAAGCAAAGGTATAGGGGATTTTGGTATTCTTTGCTCTTCTCCAATATCCATTAACATTGGCAATTATGTCTCTTGTTCATCGACCTTTTCTGAAACCAGCTTGAACTTCGATTAGTTGTTGCTCATCTTATGATTTGTAGCTTTTGTTGTATTTTTTTCAGCAATATTTTGCTGATGTGTGGGATTAGTGCAATCGTGCTGTAATTGTTACAGTCCTTGGCATCACCTTTCTTCAGTATAGGTATGAATAGTGATCTTCTCCTGTTTTTTTCTTCCAAATCTGCTCATACAGTCGAGTGATAGCATAATAGCACCTTCTGAGCCTTTGATTAATTCAGTTGGACTAACGTTGATACCTCCCTCTCTGGTCATTCTAGCCCTCTAAATTTTTCTACTCATTTTGCCTCTTCCCTCCACTGGAGTTCCTTTCTACCCTAACTCTTTTTAACCGTGTCGCGCTTTACAAATGTAGAGATGATGCAGTATACAAACCTAAGGTTTAGATTAGATTAGGTGACTTGTTTTTTTATAAAGCTTTAATTGCTGCTATAGCTTCTTCTTTTAAAATACCTGGTTCTCCTTCGGCATCAGTTTCTAGTTCAGTTTTCCCAATGTTATCCTCATTGGTGGTGTAAAGAAGGTTAACGTTTAACATAAAATTAATAATTTTTGTTAACAGCATAGTAATAGCAGTAAAATGATCAAATCTAAGCAGAAAATGGTAAAATTGAATCCTAGTAATAGGACTAACATGAAACACTATTAAAAATATACACATTTAACATGTTTCTAAGAGGGCCTGGGATAGGCATGTGAAATCTAATCTAATCTAAGGCTTGGCTTTATATACCGAGTCATCATTCTAAGAAAGCTTGACTTGGTTTACAATAGTTAACTTAACAGAAAAAAAACATAAGGAATAATGACAAAATTTCAAGAAAATTAATTTTCAAATTGTTTAGCAAATAAAGTGGTTTTTAAAGATTTACAAAAAATTGAAGTGAACCAGAACTCCTTAAAAGAAGCGGAAAATCATTCCAAAGTTGAGAAAATTTAAAAATCAAAGATTGACTCTGAGAAAGAGATAATGGGTACTGCGAATGGGCCATTTGGCCTTTATCTACCGTCATGTTTCTATGTTTTAACAGTACTATAGAACAATCATATAAAAAAATAAGACAAATGTCAGTACAATAAAAATGGTGCTATAATAGCATGGAAAAACATTCAAATAACAGCATACATGTGATAGAGTTAGTAGATGTTTTGTTTGCTGTTCTATCCTGTCATTTTGATGGAATTCTTTTCCAGTGTTTTTTTAGCATTTGTACACCGCCTTGTTACAGTGGAACCTTGGTTTACGAGCATAATTCGTTCCAGAAGCATGCTTGTAAACCAAATTGCTCGTATATCAAAGCAATTTTCCCCATAGGAAGTAAGGGAAACTCGCTTTGATTGGTTCCACCTCCTCCCCCCCCCCCGAGGCTACTGGCGCTGCTCCATTCCCCCCCCCCCTTGAGGCCACCGATGCTGCTCCATACCCCTCACTGCGATCCGGCGAGTAAAAGAAATCACTCACAGTATGCTCCGACCGCCTCTTTCTGCACTAAAATCGGGCCTCGCCAATCAGGAGCTGTGCGTCAAAGCAGCTCCTGATTGGTGAGGCCCGACTTTAGTGCAGGAAGAGGCGGTCGGAGCATACCGTGAGTGATTTCCTTCACTCGCTGGTGCTCCGGCTGCTCTCTCTGGCTGCCCTCTCCTGCGGTCGGAAAATACCACGAATGACCGGGACCACAAATCGCCGACTGCGAATGACCGGGGGAGCACTGTGGTACAAAGTGGTTTACATATATACACTAAGGGGTCCTTTTATTAAGGTGCGCTAAATACTAAGATGCCCATAGGAATATAATGGATGTTTCAGCATTTAGCGTGTACTAATCTTTAGTGTGCGCTAAATCGGTTAGTGCACCTTAATAAAAGGACCCCTAAACTGTGCTGGTTTATATTGCTACAAACTTCTGCTGTAGCAGGTGCCTGGTCAGTTTTGTGTTAAAATAACATTCACTTTGTTCTTTTATAGAGCCTGAAATGATAGAATGAATTCATTCATAAGCTAAATTATCTGTTTTGTAAGGCAATTAAAAAGTGTGAAGAAGCTCGTCAAGAAAAAGAAGCAATGGTAATGAAGTATGTTCGGGGAGAAAAAGAATCGCTGGACCTTCGAAAGGAAAAGGAAGCACTGGAGCGAAAATTAAGAGATGCTAATAAAGAAGTTGAGAAGCACGCTATTAAAATCAAACAGCTCACCCAGGAGAAGGGGCGACTGCAGCAGCTCTATGAAACAAAGGTATCATTCCCTTTGTAGTTCCCTTCTGTCCTGTCTAAGCTCTTTTGAGCAGGGACTGTCTCTTGTGTGCATCTGGTAGCGCTATAGAAATAATAAATAGTACTAGTAAGGTCATGCTTTTGAAAAAGTAACTGGAGCTGCTGCTTGTGCAAAGTATTTTCACCAGGGTAACCAACTGAGCAGGTCTTGGTTTTACTCTCATGACATCTATGGATTTGTAAACTCAAAATGAACTACAAGTCTGGCAATGCAGTAGGAATAAAACCAGAACTGGTTCAGACATTTAGGGCTCCTTTTACAAAGGTGCGTTAGGGTTTTAACGAGCGGAATAGAGTGTGTGCTAGACCTTAATGCCAGCATTAAGCTGGCGTTAGTTCTAGAAGCGTAGCGTGGGTTTAGCGGGCGCTAAAATCCTAAACACTAGCGCACCTTAGTAAAAGGAGCCCTTAGTTTAGATTGTCACTCCAGTTCTTACATCCATGCTTTTTGATTGTGAGAATGATTTGCAGAAGAGATTTGGCTTGGGTAACTTAACTGAAATTTGGATTGAAAATTGCTCTCTCTTGGTTTTATTTCATAGTATGTGCACTTGTAGTTGCGGGGAAAGAAGTGGGGTGAAAAGTGGGGCAATGAGGTGTGCAGAGATTTCATATGCAGGTGCTTCTGTATCTCTAATTCCCCATGGCCTAGAGCAGTGATGGCTAACCTTTTTGAGCCTGAGTGCCCAAACTGCCGCACAAAACCAAATAATTTCCTCAAAGTGCCAGCACGTCAATTAAACTTTAATAACAAGATTTTAGTATCTAAAAACTCTTTATAAAGTTGCCTGAACTATGTAACATCATTTTTAAAGGTTGGAATCTTTGTATTGTCAGAGAATCAATTTGATTCACAATCTTTTGGTTTTCATTTCAATTTATTGGCAATTTATAATGTTTTAATGATTTCATTCATGGGCCGAATACACACATACCGTATTTGCCGGCGTATAAGACGACTTTTTAGTACCTTAAAATCATCCCCAAAGTCGGGGGTCGTCTTATAAGCCGGGTACAGTTTACATGCCCTTACTTGCGGGGCTGGATGTACTCAGTCGCGCGGCTCTTCTTCTCCCTACCTTCTCTGCTTGCAGCACAGAGCCGAACGGAAGTCTTCCCGACGTCAGCGCTGACGTCGGAGGGGAGGGAGGGCTTAAACAAAGCCCTCCCTCCCTCCAACGTCAGCGCTGACGTCGGGAAGACTTCCGTTTGGCTCTGTGCTGCAGGCATGGCAGGTAAGGAGAAGGAGAGTAGCCTCGCGGTTCGAGGGGCGGCCGCCCCGCCCCGGTTGCAGCACAGCCGGCCAGGTTCCCTTACTTTTGTGGCACTTCCCCGACCGACTGATAACAGCCCGGGTCCGACAATCCTCCCTGCCCTGTAGCCGCGAATCTAAATACCTTCTTACAGCAGCTGTAAGAAGGTAATTTAGATTCGCGGTTAAGGGCAGGGAGGTTTGTCGGACCGGGGCTGTTGTCGGTCGGTCGGGGAAGTGCCACAAAAGTAAGGGAACCTGGCCGGCTGTGCTGCACCCGGGGCGGTAGAGAAGGTGTGCGGAAGAAGGGGTCGTCTTATACGGCGAGTATAACACAAAACTCTATTTTTTAACTGAAAGTTGGGGGGTCGTCTTATACGCCCAGTCGTCCTATACGCCGGCAAATACGGTACTTTTCTCTGTCGCCGCACTCTTTGACCAAAAGATTTGTAAGCCTGCAACCACGTCAAGGTAGACTCTTTCAGCAGCTCCCCTCCCTCCCCCTTACCTTTGTGGCCAAGTCAAAATGATCTACCAACAATAAAATTTTAAAAACACAAAGCACGCTGTACGCAGAGAAAATGTTAATTATCATTTATATTCCGCGGGTTTTCAAAGAGGTCAAGGCAGATGACTTTATGCAATGTCACCTCAGTAACAACTATACAAAAATAGACAAATATTCCCCCTCCCTTTTTACTAAACCGCGATAGCGGTTTTTAGCGCAGGGACCTGCGCTGAATGCCCCACGCTGCTCTTGAAGCTCATAGGCTCCCTGCGCTAAAAAACGCTATTGCGGTTTAGTAAAAGGGGGCCATAGCGCAAAATATAGACAGCATATATAAATTCTCAAAACGGACACATTTTGATCACTAAATTGAAAATAAAATCATTTTCCTACCTTTGGTAATTTCATCAGTCTCTGGTTGCACTTTATTCTTCTGACTGTGCATCCAATATTTCTTCCCTTTTTTCAGCCTCCTGTATGCTTTCTCTCCTCCAGACCTCATCCCCTCCCCAAACTTTTTCTTTGTTTCACCCTGCCCCCTTCTTTCTTTTTCTCTCTCCATACCCCCTTTCATTCTGTATGTCTGTCTTTCTCTCTCTCTCCGTGCCCCATTTTTCTTTGTTTCACCCAGCCCTCTTTCTTTTTTTTTTTTTGGCTCCCTGTCCCCCCCTTTCTTTCTTTCTCCTTGCCCTCCCCTATGCCACCACCATTGGGAAAATGCTGCCACCGCCACTGGGGAATAGGCTGCCACTGCCACTATCGGGAACAGGCTGGCGCCGAGTTCGCCCTGCTTCTCTTCCCCACGGGGCCGACCAACTCTCGCCACTCGACGTCAATTCTAACATCGGAGAGGACGTTCTGGGCCAGCCAGGCAGCGATTGGCTGGCCCAGAACGTCCTCTCCGACATCAGAATTGACACGGGTGGCGAGAGTTGGTCGGTCCCACAGGGAAAAGCAGGGAGAACTTGGCACCGGCCTATTCCCAATGGCGGCGGTGGCACTCAAGTGGCTAAAGAGACGCAGTTTGCCAGCCTAGGGAGAACACTGGAGGGTGGCCAGCTGTGCATCCCCTTGGGGCGTAAAACCAGGGCAGACCGTCCCCACCCCCACCTTGGTATGCCACTGTCTGTACCTCACTCCCTCCCTATGACCAAAAATTCTCCTTTCTTCTATTCCCCGTGTACACAACCATCTCTTTCCCTCCCTTCCTCTCTCCCAAGTCCTTGCCTTCTGTGTCCAAAAACCCATTCCCTCCCCCACCTCAGCATCTCTTTCCCTCCCTTCCTCTCTCCCAAGTTCATGCTTTGTGTCCAAAACGCACTCCCTCCCCCTTTTGTGTTCTCCGTTTGTCTCCCAGCCCATCTTAGCAACTTTCTCAGCAAAATGTAGCTCGAGCCGCGTGGGCTTGTCTTCTATTTCCTGCCTGTCCCGCCGCGCACACATAGCCGATCGGAAATCTTCCCCGACTTTAGCGCTGACGTCGGAGGGCGGGCTTTGCTTAAGCCCTCCCTCCGACGTCAGCACTGACGTCGGGGAAGATTTCCGATCGGCTGTGTGAGCGGCAGGGCAGTCGGAGTAGAAGACGAGCCTATATTTAACCCCGCGGGTCCCCCATCGTCCCCGTTCAGCTCTCTCTCCTGTGCACCCCCTGGTAGTACTGCCCTGATGGCGGCCCTGCGCGTGCCAGCTGCAAGGCCTTCGCGTGCCACAGTTGGCACGCGTGCCATAGGTTCGCCATCGCTGGCTTAGGGCATCAGTTGGTCTTAATCTGGCCCTGCCACCAGATGTTTGAGTCCCACAATACACTGTGCCAGTAGCTGGAGATTTATCCTTATATATTAGGACAACTAACAGTAATGTAATTTCATAAGAGACCTTTTATGGACTTAAAGCCATTTATTATACTATTTCCATTAATATTAAACCTGATCCCCCAATATTCAGCAGCACTTAGCCGACCGAGAACATTTAAAATGTATCAGTTTTAATAATCATCATCATCATCATCATCTTTATTCCTGTGTTGTAGAATGTCAGTCAGGCAAAACAAGGTGATTATGTGGAAAAGTGATGTAATTTGCTTTCTCGATGTTTAATAGTGTTAATAAATAAATAAAAGTGTGGAAACTTTTTTGAAAATCCCTCGTACATTTGAACTGATTCCTTCATCTTATTTTAGGTTTTAAGGCCCTGTGACAGGTGGAGTACCTATTTTTGGATTGCATGAAAACAAAAAAAAAACAATATTTCAAATTTTTATAAGCATACATTTACCCCTCGCACCACACTGTGATCAGTGTAGGCTTCAAACGATGACTATAGCGTTTACCCCTCCTTTTACAAAACCGCAAAAGTGGGTTTTATTTTAGCGCAAGCTGGTACGCTGAATGCGGTTCATATCAAAGAAGGACTGTATAATCAGTGAAAATACATATAGGCAGAGGTACAACAATATTCAAGTTACAAACTTATCAAACAGAAAAGTTTTTAACAATTTCCTAAAAGCATAATATGATTGTGCTTGTGGAATCAGAGTACTTAACCAAGAATTCATTTTTCCTAACTGAAATGCAAAAGTCTTGTCCAGAAATCTCTTCTAGTGACATGCTTTTAAAGATGGATACATAAACATGTAATTATTTTGAGTATTTTTATTGGACTTATGTAACTTAAATTGGGAGGATAGGTATCCTGGACCAGACCAAACAGTGCTTTAAAGCAAATGCAACCAAACGTAAACAAAGTTCTTGCCTCAAATGGCAACCAATGAAGCTGTTGATAAAAAGGACTCACATGGTCACATTTCTTTAGCCCAAAAATCAAACACACCACCGTTTTTTGTATTACTCATATTCGATTTAAGATTCTCTTATAAGATGCCAGGTAAATGATATTGCAGTAATCAAGGGCAGATAGAATTGAAGACTGAACCACCAACCTAAAAGATGCTAAGTAGAGGGCTGCACAGGAACGGGGATTGCGGGAATCCCGTGGGTCCCTCGAGGTTCCCATGGGAATCCCCCCCTAACCCACGGGACTCCCACGGGGACCCCTCTCTAGCCAACGGGACTCCCACGGGGATGGAAGGCTTTGGAAGCAGGGTTCGTCCATATAATATAATGGACACATCAGCCTTAGTAAAAGAGGGGGTTTATAAGTTAATTACCTGAACAGAAAACAAAAAAAGGGTTCCACCAAAGAAATTCCACAAGGAAAACAGCTAAAGAAACTATGGAGTTGATGATCCTGTCAGAAGTAATTGCTGCTTTTTATGGGGACAGGCGGGGATGGAGGTAATTCCTTGCAGGGATGGGTGGGGACGGAGAGGATCCTGACGGGGACAGGTGGGGACAGAGAGGATCCTGGCGGGGACGGGTGGGGATGGAAAGGATCCTGGCGGGGACGGGTGGAATTTCTGTCCCCGTGCAACTCTCTAATGCTAAGTCAAAATATATATATATATATATTTAATGGTTTGAAGTTTCCAAAGAATCACAAAGCATTAAAAAAAAACAAAAAAAAACCCAACCAACATTTGATCGGTATGATCTTCTAAGGTTAAATAATGATCCAATATCACCCCCTAAACCTTAATAGAAATAGCTATGGCAAAGTTCTGACCTTTAATTTGAAGTGTTTTATCCGTAATCCTATCCTTTTTTTTCTCAGGAACTTCTGTGGTTTGTGTTTCTGATTTGTGCTTGGTATTAGGTTTAATTGTTTGAATCGATACTGTTCGAGTTTGAATCGACACTGTTCGAGTTTGAATCGATACTGTTCCAGTATCTAGTGTCAAATTCTATTTTGTTGTTTACTGCTTAACCCCCTTTTTTACTAACACATAGCGCGGATTATAACGTCAGCAGCGGTGGTAACTGCTCCAACGCTCATATTCATATTCTATGCGTTAGTAAAAGAAGGGGTAAATTTTATATGTTATGTACAATTTTGCATTTACTGTTTTGATTGAATATTGTACTGTACATTACGACTGATGTCCATTGTTTTCCAATAATAGTTATTTACTATAAAAATTAAAAAACCCAACAATCCTTAAACATAAAACAACATAAAATAAAAATATTTGCCTTGTACACCCCTCTGTTAGATGAGATTCACAAGCTTCAAAAGGGACATCACCTATGTTTGACTTCTTTTTTTATAATGCCTGACAACCATAATACAGCTCACTTAGAGGTCTTTTTACTAACATAAGAACATAAGCGTTGACTTCCTGGGACAGATTGAAGGTCCTTCAAACTCAGTATCCTGATCTGGAGCCACAGAGAGCTAAGCTACACACATAGGGACAAATTCTAATAAAGACCCTGCTATTCAGGAAATTTGTCAAGACAAACTAAAGCTGTACCTAATTATCCCTGCTCTTGGAAATATCTGAATAAGTCACAGTCTTGTAATTAGCACCTGATCCTGTAATTCTCCTGGAAATGTCCAGCTTACTCTTTTGTAATCCGCCTAGAGAGTTTTAAAGATAAACGTTCACTGCACTGTATATATCCAGTTAGAAAGTGGTTCCCAAACCTGTCCTGAGGGACCCTCAGCCAGTCAGCTTTTCAAGATATCCCTAATGAATATGCATGAGAGAGATTTGCATATAATGGAAGTGACAGGTATGCAAATCTCTCTCATGCATATTCATTAGGGATATCTTGAAAACCTGATTGGCTGGGGGTCCCCCAGGACAGGGTTGGGAACCACTGAGTTAGAGCATACATCTATCATCTCAAGTTTCTGAAATTTCCACCCAGAACCTCAGAGACACCACTCCAGGCTCACACAGTTTACAGCCTTAAGTTTGATGTGCCAATTCTTCACTGGTGGTTCTTATAAAGTGCATGTCTTAATCTACATATAAACTTTTCTTAATTTATATTAAGTTAAATAGTTTTCCTCATTTTTTTGTAAAAAGATTATTTATAAAAAGATTATAAAGTGTACTTAGCTTTAATTTGTGGTCAATCAGGTAGGGATTATCTTGCAAACATGTTTCATCAGAGCTTTTTCAAGGCATAATCCCTCTTGTTTCTCCAGCCAGCTTAACTGAATTAGAGTGGTCCAGAAAGCTGGCGGAAGAGCACGAGGCATCTGAGCCAGTCAGGGCCTTATGCTCCTCCCTGTGCATCACATGATGCACCGGAGAAGAGCCTAATAATAATAACAGTTTATATACCACAGGACCGTGAAGTTCTATGCTGTTTATAATTGTTAAAAATGCTACAAATTAAGTAAAACTAACAAAGTAAAAGTTAGTGATTAACAGCTCTAGAGATCAGTTATTGTGGAATAAGATTGCACAAATCAGCTACCTAAGTACTTCAGGAACAGATGTGTTTTTAGATTTCTAAGACCCAGTGGCGGAGCAGGAGGTGTTTTTGGTACCTCCTGCTCCCACTAGAAAGGTATGGGCATGGGGCGGAGAAGGGGGCGTGGATTGGGCACTGTGGTGGCAGGAGGGAGTGGACATCCCTCCTGCCGGGTTTTTCAGGGGAGCAAGTGGGTGAGCGGGGGAACGGTGGCACGGGGGGGTGCATGATTGTCAACTTTTTAATGGGACTGATGGTGTGCGTTTAAGTCTTGCAGAACATCTGTCCCATTAAAAAAAAACCAGAAGCCCTGACAGCAGTGACGGGAGGCTGCTTCTCCTGTCACTACTGTAAGGGCTCTGTGCATGATTTGTACCTCCGTGCAAATAATTTGCATGCAAACTTGATAGTGAATCAATTGCTGTTTGAAAATCAGCCAGAGAATCAGCCAACAGTGTTTGTCACTATCTTGAGTCTAGCCCGTTAGGTGATCTATCCATGCTTGTGAACCAATTGCAGAAGGGTGTCAATCGCATCTTTCAGCTCTTCCTCCTTCACCAGTAGAATATAGCTCCCTCTTCAGTTTTTCCATGTGCAAGTCAACCAAGAAGAGGTGTACTGATCTTCTGTGTTCATTTTTTAAAATTATTTTTGGGTCCTTTTACTCTTTTCGAGATGCTTTGGTGCTAGAGGACCTCATATCTGCGGCTACTCTGCCCGGGAGAGAATGTAGACTTCATGAGGTTGAACTGCAGCTTGCAGGGCAACCCCCAGGTGTACCTGATGAGCCAGTCTGCTATGTGATACTACGAGGCTCGGGGTCTATTCCTCTGAGAACCTGCTCACTTTCTGATTTATTAGAGACTTGAGCGCAGGCTGTGGGGCCCCTGTGTGAATCACTTTGGGAGTCACTGTATTCCTGTTTGTGATCTATGTTTTTCAGCCTGGGTACAAAAAAGGATGATGATGGGTGGGGACGGCATGCAGTTTTTTTTTTCCTTTCTAACACTTTGTCAGCTGATGGAGGTAACTAAAATGTATTTTAATTGTTGTGGCTGAAGCCCATGGATGTTCACTAGTTTCTTTTGTGGGGCCGATAGAAAATCTTCCCATCAGAGTTCACAGGCAAGAGAGCAGACAGCAAGGTGAAGAGTCAAGACGGCAGTGGGCTGCACCAGCCAGTTCTCAGGGTGATACTGATCCTAAGTTTCATACTGGCAGGCAGAAAGGACAAATCCCTAGGTGGAGAGGTGAAGCCTCGGAAAATCCCTGCTTTGAAAATGGAACAATCAAAAGTCCACGAGAGGAGGGACAAGAAGAGCACAAATGCTGGACCTGTGACGGGGAGGACCATTGAGTTAACGAGTGACAATTTTAACACATGTTAAAATTTTAACCCGTTAATCACGCTAAAAACGCATTAAAAAAGCAGCCCTAATATATATACCTGCATATGCTGGAATGCTCTTATAACATGTCCAGAATAATTATATCACACCGAAGGTCCTCAGAATGCCACACTAAATCATTTGAATAGTGTGGTAGCACTCCTCACTGGAACCTTTTTATATCGGCGTGTGTTTTTAAACTTTTTTTTTCTTTTCTTAACTTTTTACCTTCTATCTTGTTCTTTGTTTTAAAGTGACAGTGCTTACACCTTAAATAGTTGAGTAATAACTTAAATAATTTAATTTAAAGTGAAACTTAGCTTCAGAACATGACTGCACCAATCCCCTCCGATGCACTTCATTCTTCCTCAGGGTTGGGGATACTAGATGTGCCGCAATAAACAATTACAATTAACCACATCGCAGCATTCCAGCATACAAGAGAGTACTGGTCGACAAGTCGATGAAACCGTCCGCGCAATGTGCGGAGGTGGCAAAAAGGGTGAACAAAATGCTTGGAATGATTAAGAAGAGGATCACGAACAGATTGGAGAAGGTTATCATGCCGCTGTACCGGGCCATGGTGCGACCACACCTGGAATACTGCGTCCAGCACTGGTCACCGTACTTGAAGAAGGACACGGTACTACTCAAAAGGGTCCAGAGAAGAGCGACTAAGATGGTTAAGGGGCTGGAGGAATTGTCATACAGTGAGAGATTAGAGAAACTGGACCTCTTCTTCCTTGAAAAGAGGAGATTGAGAGGGGACAGGATCGAAACCTTCAAGATAATGAAGGGAATAGACTTGGTAGATAAGGACAGGTTGTTCACCCTCTCCAAGGTAGGGAGAACGAGAGGGCACTCTCAAAAGTTAAAAGGGGATAGATTCTGTACAAACATAAGAAAGTTCTTTTTCACCCAGAGAGTGGTGGAAAACTGGAACGCTCTTCTGGAGGCTGTCATAGGGGAAAACACCCTCCAGGGATTCCAGACAAAGTTAGACAAATTCCTGCTGAACTGGAGCATGCGCAGGTAGGGCTGGTCTCGGTTGGGGCACTGGTCTTTGACCTAGGGGCCATCGTGGTAGCGGACTGCTAGGCACGATGGACCACTGGTCTGACCCAGCAGCGGAAATTCTTATGTTCTTATGAATGTGTATGCAATCTGGCAAGTGCCAATACATTATTTTGTGCGCAAGGCATAGTTATTTTTATTTCCTTTATGGCCCACAGATTGTGTGTGCGTGCATCCAGTGTGCTCAGCCTGTTTTGTATACTACTTGGTTACATAATTGGAGAGCCAAATGTTTGTGTTACGCTTGCATTAAGAAACTGTTCACTGAGCATCAGTGCTGTGCTCTAAATGCAAGATAACTGCATCAGCCTCTTGAGATGAAAATAAGGAAGGGGACTGCTTCCAGCTGATTGGGAGAACCCTTGATGCCAAAAAAGGTTTTTATTTATTAGCAAGGTACTCATTACCAATGTTGGATTACATACTCTGTTCTAGTACTGAGCTGTATTTGATTCTGTAGCCAATTAAATAAAGACAACTGTGAAAGAAGTATTTTTTTTTAAATTTAAAGATAAGTTTGATATTCTATATATGCTGTACAGATTTCAAAGCTGAAGTAAATGTCTATAATTGGTGAGGCCCCACTTGGAGTATTGTGTTCAGTTTTGGAGACCGTATCTGGCGAAAGACGTAAGAAGACTTGAGGCGGTCCAGAGGAGGGCGACGAAAATGATAGGAGGCTTGCGCCAGAAGACGTATAAGGAGAGACTGGAAGCCCTGAATATGTATACCCTAGAGGAAAGGAGAGACAGGGGAGATATGATTCAGACGTTCAAATACTTAAAGGGTATTAACGTAGAACAAAATCTTTTCCAGAGAAAGGAAAATGGTAAAACCAGAGGACATAATTTGAGGTTGAGGGATGGTAGATTCAGGGGCAATGTTAGGAAATTCTACTTTACGGAGAGGGTAGTGGATGCCTAGAATGCGCTCCCGAGAGAGGTGGTGGAGAGTAAAACTGTGAGTTCAAAAAAGCGTGGGATGAACACAGAAGATTTAGAATCAGAAAATAATATTAAATATTGAACTAGGCCAGTTACTAGGCAGACTTGCACGGTCTGTGTCTGTATATGGCCATTTGGTGGAGGATGGGCTGGGGAGGGCTTCAATGGCTGGGAGGGTGTAGATGGGCTGGAGTAAGTCTTAACAGAGATTTTGGCAGTTGGAACCCAAGCACAGTACCGGGTAAAGCTTTGGATTCTTGCCCAGAAATAGCTAAGAAGAAAAATTAAAAAAAATAAAATAAAATAAAAAATTTAAATTGAATCAGGTTGGGCAGACTGGATGGACCATTCGGGTCTTTATCTGCCGTCATCTACTATCTATGTAAGATATTGGGTGTTTTTTTCAAATATATTGAAGCATTGTTAATAAAATCTTACTTGTTAAATTTATAAATATTCTTGAATCAATCTGGAAGGTCACCGAGGTCCCTGAAATTGAGTCAGCCCATTTCTGTCCATTATCATTCAGAGGCCAAGATTCAGTTCCCAAATCCAGCCTCTCTGTCTTTCTGAGGAAGGGTTCCAGCCAATGGTAACACCTAGTGGCCAGATTCTTGGCATATGCATCCCTGGCTTCTGGTTCAGGATTGTTGCTACAGGAAGGAGGGAGATCTAAGAAAGGTGAGGGAAATGCTAAGTAGTATGAATGAAAGTTCATTGGTTCTGACCGAGCTGGAAAGCTCAAAGGAATAAAAGGAAACTGCTGGGCAAAATAAATAATTTTTAGAGTTGTTTAAATGAAGCTTAAAATTGAGCCTACAAATTTTTCTCTTTTTTATCTTAGGAAAGTGAAGCCATTCGTCTCAACAAGGAGATTGAGAAACTAAAAGAAGAAATCAATTCTCAAATTATTAAAGTAAAATGGGCCCAAAACAAACTAAAGACTGAATTTGATACACACAAGGTTAGTGCGTGAGAGTGGAACCACCAAGCTTCTGACAACATGTACCTATTCTTGTGGGACAACTCTTCTGATTTTATTTATTTATTTTTTTCTGTGTACCTGAATTTGTTTTTTCATTGTGAGAGATGATTCCTCAGATAGTAGAAATGATCTTTATTAATCTAATTTACCTTTTATCTAAGCTCATGGAGAAATGTAATTTTCTCTCGGCTATTTGACCATATACAACATTCTAATATTCTTCATCCTCATCAATCTGGACACCACACTGAGACTATCCTGACTGCCTTCTTGAGTGAGAGCCATGGTAAGCAGGATGGAAGCCAAATGGCCCTGGCTGTCTCTAGACCAGTGGTTCCCAACCCTGTCCTGGAGGACCCCCAGGCTAGTTGGGGTTTTAGGATAGCCTTAATGAATATGCATGAGAGAGATCGGCATCTGTCATTGGACTTCATAGTCTTGTTCTTCAGTTCTTAAAAACCCTTTGTTTTGTTGTTGTTTCTGCTACCAAATTGTTTTCCCAATCTTTGCCCTGTGCTGTTCACCAATTACTTGCTCCAATACTCAATATTTATCTCTAGCCATTATAATTCAAGACTTCGGCATCAATGCTGCTTTCTATGCTGCTGATATTCTTTTGATCACCTGTGTGGACTCATCAAGCCCTGATCCATCTCAGTTGCAGCAGTGTCTTGACTCTGTTGCTATCTGATTATGGACTAATTGCCTTATTCTTAATCCCTTCAAAACAGTAGCTTCTTGGATTACTAGGAGATTGTTCTGCCAATCTTCCGTACCCTCCCTTCTTGATTCTTTAGTAACTTTGATTGATTTGTGTAAATATTTTTATCATTAATCACCAGTTCTTCTTTGCTTCCCAGATGTGCTTTCACTGCCTTCAACAGTTCCATTCCTTCTAATGTTACTTTTATAACACTGGTTAGAATATCTTAATCTGTGCCATTATCACTTGACTTTGATTGCTATAATATAGTTTCTCTGGAGATAAGCAGAAGCAATGTAGTCATACTTGTTAGTGAAGTCCTTAGATTGATCCTGTGTGTCTGTGCTCTCCCATAGCAATAGTAAGCCTTTGGCTTACTGAGCATGTTCAGGGAATCTTGCCTTCAGTGGCTCCTCCCCTTGATACTCAGGTTTTTTCTTAGCTGCTCCTGACAAGTTGCAACTCTCCATTTTACTCTCTCTCTCTCACAGGAAAAATAAAATAAAGAAAATAAGATAGTTCTTTATGTATGTAAATATTTATATAAAGGAATAACCAACTGAAGAACAACTCTTAGGAAATTCATCTTTTTTGTCTCTTTCATATTGAAGAATTTAATATAAAACAATTTTTATTGAGCAGATAGAAGAAACACACAAAATCATCAGTGATACAGAACTGTTCAAGAAATATAGAAACATAGAAACAGAAGGCAGATAAGGGCCACGGCCCATCTAGTCTGCCCACCCTAATGACCCTCCCCTACCTTTGCCTTGTGAATAGATCCCATGTGCTGATCCCATTTGGCCTTAAAATCAGGCACGCTGCTGGCCTCAATCACCTGCAGTGGAAGACTATTCCAGCGATCAACCACCCTTTCAGTGAAAAAGAATTTCCTGGTGTCATCTCGTAGTTTCCCGCCCCTGATTTTCCACGGATGCCCTCTTGTTGCCGTGGGACCTTTGAAAAAGAAGATATCTTCCTCCGCCTCGATGCGGCCCGTGAGATACTTGAACGTCTCGATCATGTCCCCCCTCTCTCCGCTCTTCGAGCGAGTATAGCTGTAGTTTGTCTAATCGTTCTTCGTACGGGAGATCCTTAAGTCCCGAGACCATCCGGGTGGCCATTCTCTGAACCGACTCCAGTCTCAGCACATCCTTGCGATAATGCGGCCTCCAGAATTGCACACAGTATTCCAGGTGGGGCCTCACCATGGATCTATACAAAGGCATAATGACTTCCGGCTTACGGCTGATGAAACCCCTGCGTAAGCAACCTATGATCTGTCTTGCCTTGGATGAGGCCTGCTCCACCTGACTGGCAGCCTTCATGTCCTCACTGACGATCACCCCCCAGTCTCGTTCTGCTACCGTTCTTGCTAGAATCTCACCATTGAGGGTATAAGTCTTGCATGGATTATGGTTGCCTAGGTGCATAACCTTGCATTTTTTGGCATTGAAGCTAAGTTGCCAGGTCCTAGACCAGCGCTCTAGTAGGAGTAGGTCGTGCATCATGTTGTCGGGCATTGAATCTTCGTCTGTTGTGCATTTGCCCACTACATTACTTAGTTTGGCGTCATCGGCGAATAATGTTATTTTACCTCGAAGGCCTTCTGCCAAGTCTCTTATAAAGATGTTGAATAGGATCGGGCACAAGACCGAGCCCTGTGGCACTCCACTGATCACCTCCGTCATTTCAGAAGGGGTGCCGTTCACCACTACCCTTTGAAGCCTACCTCCAAGCCAGTTTCCAACCCATTTTGTCAATCCTAATCCTATAGAACTCATCTTGCTCAGCAACCTGCGGTGTGGCACGCTATCGAATGCTTTGCTAAAGTCCAGGTACACGATGTCCAGGGACTCCCCAACATCCAGCTTCCCCGTCACCCAGTCAAAGAAGCTGATCAGGTTGGATTGGCATGATCTCCCCTTAGTAAATCCATGTTGACGGGGGTCCCGTAGATTCTCCTCATCCAGGATTTTATCTAATTGGTGTTTGATTAGAGTTTCCATTAGTTTGCTCACTATCGATGTTAGACTCACTGGTCTGTAGTTTGCTGTCTCCATCTTTGAGCCTTTCTTGTGGAGTGGAATGACGTTAGCCATCCTCCAGTCCAACGGGACGCTGCCTGTACTAAGGGAGAGGTTGAAGAGCGCTGACAGTGGCTCCACCAAGACATCACTCAACTCCCTAAGCACCCTGGGGTGTAGGTTTTCAGGCCCCATTGCCTTTTTAATCTTGAGCTTTGACAGTTCACCATAAACACTGCTGGGCGTAATCTCGAAATTATTAAACGGGTCAACTGAGTCAGCCCTTGTCTGTAGCTGAGGGCCAAGCCCCGGCGCTTCACGGGTGAAGACTGAGCAGAAGTATTCATTTAATAGCTGGGCTTTTTCGGAATCCTTTTCCACATAATCTCCGTCTGGTTTCCTAAGACGTACAATCCCGACCGTATCTCACTCCCCACCCCTACCTCCCACCCCTCCCCCCCACACCAAAATCCTGTTTCCTATTGTCCCAACAAGAACAAAAATACAATTAATACAGAGACACCAATGCGATGTACAGAAGTACAGAAACCAAAAACACAGCATGATACCCCAGAAGGAACAATGAGCAGGAAAGAAAACCAGCAAAAAACCAAAAGCTCAACCCTATCCAAAGGGAGAGGCCCAGCCAAGTGGTATAGGGAACACCGCAAACAGGGCCCTGTGTTCTTATGAACCCTAAGATATAGAAAGCAATACCTCCCTGCCCCCTGATATCGCTCCCCCCCAGACAACAGGACACTCCACTCGAGCAGGCAAACAAACAAAAACACACACACACCAAAAAAAACCCAACCGAAGAAAGTGTCTGAAGGAAGACACAAGTGATCTGACTGGAGAAGGACAGCCCCAGAGCCGCCCCCCCTCCCCCGCCACTCAGGCACCTCAGACTCTTAAGGCATTCAAAATCAGACTTCGGGTTCTAGGAGACAAAGAATAAATATAAGGGCCCCAGACTCAAGATGAATTTAGACTGCTTAAAAGAAGCACGCACCTGACCCCTCTCGAGCAACATTAAAGCATGTAACCTATTGCGCCATGCCCAGTAAGAGGGAGGGTTATCCAATTTAGACTGCCTAAAAGAAGCACACACCCGACCCCTCTCGAGCAACATCAAAGCATGTAACCTATTGCGCCATGCCCAGTAAGAGGGAGGTTTATCCGACACCCACTCAGTCAGTATAACCTTCTTGGCCATCAATCCAGCTTTCCGCAATAATAGGCTGCCCACACCAGACAACCGAAATGCCTCAAATTTATCCAGGAGAAATCCCACCGGAGTGAAAGGTATAGAGCAGTCCAACAAACCCTCCAAATATCTGACCACCCGCCTCCAAAAGGACTTGACCACTCCAACCAGACAACTCCAAAAAGCATGAAAAAGGACTTGGAGCTGGTATTACATTTCTCACATTGATCCAAGTCTGCCAATCCTGAATGATATAATTGAACCCGTTTAAAATACGCCCTGTGCAACACCCGAAATTAACATTCCCGGAGTTCAGCAGACACAGAAACCATTGGGATGCGTTTGATAAGACTTCCCATATCCAAATCCTGTGGCCGCAAACCTAATTCCGGTGCCCACCGAATACATAGAGACTCCCAAGATCTAGGCAGACCCAACAAACACAAAGCCTTATGCAGCACCAACACAGAAAGCCCCCCCATCTTCAAATTAGTCAAAGAAGGTGTGAAGCCAGTCTCCCAAGCCCATCTGCAGACCTTCCACCTGCAAAGAATGAACATAATGGTCCAATTCCAGATAGGCAAAAAAATCAGTGGCCAGAACTCCCTCCCTGAGCTGAAAACCCCCCCCCCAAGAGGGAAGAATCCCGGCCGGAGTGAGTACATGGGCCAAGATAGTCAGACCTAATTGTCCCCATTGCCGAAAAGAAGTGGAAGAGCAACCAGGCAAGAACTGAAGATTCCCTTGCAGAGGTAATTGGTCAGACACCCCCTGGCCGCCTCCCCAAGCCCACCACCAAAATCTTCCAGATAATACGCAGAGATCCCAATAAGAGACTAGAGCGAAGGGAAGAAGGAAGAGAGGACCGAGGGACATGCAACAGAGAAGATAAATGCCAAGGATTATAATATGCCAGTTCATAAGCGAAACAAGTATAAACGTCTAGTTCCAAAATCCAATCTCCAAGGTAACGTAGTAAGCAGGCCTGATTGTATTTCTGCATATCAGGAACACCCATGCCCCCCTGAGACCATGACCCCACCAAAGAACGAAATGCCGTCCTCGTTTTTTTTCCCATTCCATAGAAACCGAGAGAGAAGTCGATGTAACACCCGAAGATCTTTCTGCAACAAACGGATAGGCAACAGTTGCAGGATATATAACCATTTGGGAAAGATAATCATGTTAAAAAGATGAATACGGCTTTGTACTGAGAGGGGAAAACATTTCCAACTATCTAGACGTTGATGAGTATAATCCAAAAGCAATTGTAAATTAGTCTGCTTGAGCGAAGTGACCGAGGGTGTTAATTGAATACCTAAATAACGAAAGACCCTTGCTTCCCAGCGCAACGGGAAGTTCCCTGGCCAAGCAGCCTGGACCTCTGGAGATGTCGGGAGCGCCAAAGATTTATCAAGATTCAATCGAAAACCGGAAAAATCCTCATACTCGGCCATTGCCATCAAAAGAGCAGGCAGGGCCATGACCGGATTAGTAAGATGCACCAGGAGATCATCCGCAAAAGCTGAAATCGTAAATTCCACCGGACCTATACAAACCCCACTAGCAGCAGGATTCTGTAAAACATCTCATATCAACAGATCCAGGGTGAGAACAAATAAGAGGAGAGAGAGAGAGGACAACCCTGCCGCGTGCCCTTCTGGATCTCAAAAGACTCAGAAAGGAGACCATTAATCCAGATCGCCGCCGATGACGAAACATAAAGAGCAGAAATTGCATCATAAAAGAACCCAGTAAAACCGTAGTGGCGTAATGTAGCAAACAGAAAAAGCCAGGAAACTCTATTGAAAGCTTTCTCTGCATCAAAACTAACCAACAGAGAGGGTATACGGTGGGAAGCGACAAATTCCAAAGAAGTCAATATTCGACGAATGTTTCTAGTCACCTGGCATTTCCTGACAAAGCCAGCCTGAGAATCATCAATAAGGTCTGGGAGAACTCGAGCTAGTTGATTAGCCAAAATTTTTGCTAAAAATTTGGCCTCCAGGTTAAGGAGAGATATTGGGCGATAAGAACACGGCAAGGTAGGATCGTGGCCCGGCTTCAAAAGCACTACAATATGAGCTTCATGCAGCGACACAGGCAGAGACCCTTGCTCCACATAAGCATTAAAGCTGGAAGCCAAAATCGGTGTGATTTCCAGCGAGAGCAATTTATAAAACTCGGCTCTAAAACCATCAGGTTCCGGGTCCTTCCATAGAAGACTAGACTGAATTGCCAATGCCACTTCCTCAGCCGAGATAGGCACATTCAACCTCTGTTGTTGAAGAGCAGACACACGAGGAGTGGGAATATTATCTAAGTAAAGATCACAAGGCATATCTGGCTTATCAGTACTCGCATACAACCTCTGATAAAACGTTTGAAAAACCATCACAATCTCAGCATCCGAGCTAACCGACCCGACCCCTTCCCCCACCACCCGAAGTACCCACTGAGGGCCCTCTGAAGTGCTCTCTAAGTTAGCCAAAAGCCGTCCACCCTTGTTACTGTGTAAATAAAATTGTTGTTTGAAAAATTGGAGACAACGAGTAGTACGGGCCTGCAGCAACTCATTCAAAGAGGCCTGGGAGGTCAAAAAATTTCCCCTGCGCATAGGAGTAGGATTACAAGCATACCACATCCGGTCAGCTCTCACTTGCCTCTCCAAGCGTAAAACCTCCCGATCCCTAGCCTTCCTCTTAAAACTAGCATAAGCAATAATTTCCCCATGTAACACAGCCTTGGCCACATCCCAGAAAAGAACAGGATTATCCATATGGCCCGCATTATGTAATTCATACTCCTTCCACTTCCGAAGCAAGTGATCAAAAAACCCAGGGTCCTTATATAAGACCGGCGGGAACCGCCACCTCCTGGTATCCACTCCTCCCGACCCTACATCTATCGTGCACCAAATAAAATCATGATTGGACACGCAGTAATGACCAATCCCTACCGCTCTTGTGGAATAAAAAAGGCTAGTCAACAAAAGCCAATAGTCTATCTGAGATTGAATACCATGAGCATTTGACAAATGAATATAGTTGCGTTCCACAGGGTGCTGAGTGCGCCAGACATCCACCACAATATGGAATGCCCCTAGATCAGGGGTGTCAAAGTCCCTCCTCGAGGGCTGCAATCCAGTCAGGTTTTCAGGATTTCCCCAATGAATATGCATGAGATCTATTTGCATGCACTGCTTTCATTGTGCGCTAATAGATCTCATGCATATTCATTGGGTAAATCCTGAAAACCCAACTGGATTGCGGCCCTCGAGGAGGGATTTTGACACCCCTGCCCTAGATGAATCCCGGCGATCCTGTGGACGGGGGTCCAACTTGTTCAAACTGGGATCATGTACGATATTAAAATCCCCCCCAGCATCAGCGGCACACTAGTGTACTTACTCAACGCCTTAAACAAACCACTATAAAAAAAACTTTGTCATAAACGTTCGGCGCATAGATATTACAGAGTAGAATAGATTTCTGGTCCAAAAGAATATGAGCCAACACAAACCGTCCAGACGGATCTGCATGGACACCTTTCACCGTCACACTCAAATTTTTCCGGTTCATAGACAAAAGCACGCGCCGACAACTGAGCGCAAGGCGGAAGTGCACCAAAGAAAAACAGTATTTTAAAGGGCTCCGACGGAGGGGTGTTGGTGGGGAAACCCCCCACTTTACTTAATAGAGATAATGCTGGCGTTGTGGGGGGCTTGGGGGGTTGTAACCGCCCTCATTTACTGGAAACTTAACTTTTTCCCTCTTTTTTAGGGAAAAAGTGAAGTTTTCAGTATAATGTGGGGGGTTACAACCCCCCAAATCCCCCACAATGCCGGCGCGATCTCTGTTAAGTAAAGTGGGGGGGTTTCCCCCCCACACCCCCTTTCGGAGCCCTTTAAAATACTGTTTTTCTTCAGCGTGCTTCCACCTTGCGCCCAGTTGTCTGCGCTGGGTTGTCGGCGCGCCTTTGTCGTTGTGTGCTTTTTGACCTGTCACCAATTTTTCCACAGAAGAATCAGAACTCTGGCCTTCCTATGTACTGCATCAGTGCCCACCAGCGAGCGAACTTCTCATGTTCCTAAGAGGTCAGGTGTGTCTCCTGTAAAAAGGCAATATCTGCCTTATGACGATTCAAGGTCTGCAATATCTTTTGTCTCTTGACAGGTGAAGTGATCACATTAACATTCCATGAAATGAATTTAACCATTAGGATCTGTAAAGGCCCAGAGCAGAGATGAAACCAGATTTAGAGTAGAAAACCAATGGGGCCGCCCCAGCCAGCAGATCCACCAGTTCCACAACTCCATCAGAGCGGTGAGCAAGATCTCCAAATGCCCATGGGAACAGCGAGACCCAGTAGAGCCCTCCCCCAGCCAGACCACCAAACTCAAACAAAAGGGAAAATAAAGACAAAGACAAAAAGAACAGAGGAAACTGAGTAGACATAAAAAAACAAAAACAACCATCAACCCCCTACACAGACCCAACCCCCACATCCTTCGTTGGGATGGTCCCCATGTTAGCCCCGGAACACCTGTGTCCCTAAGGACAACCTATGGCTGCCCCAAACCTCCCCGAGCACCTCCCAGTAGGCCAAATACCAGGGAGGGGGGGAAACTGTAGCACATAGCCTGGCATAAACCCACCAGAACTCAATGAAACTGCCATAAGAAACCCCAACAAAGAGGTGAACCCCTGCAGCAGAGAAGAACAATCACCCCCCAAACATTCAGCTCAGAGCTGCAAACTTCAACCAGACCCCCAAGGTCCACCATACCCAAGGAGCAGATTGTCCCTCCCCCTTTCCGGAAACCCCCCAAGAAAGCACTACCAACCCATCCACCACAGCTAGTCGCCCCCCCCCCCTCAACCAGGCAATCGGGAATGTATAAGGAGTAGAGTAACAACATTAGGGCCCCAATGCTCACCCCCGCAGCTGTGCAGCAACCAGACCCAGTCATTCTTCCCTTTATACACCCAACACACCCAAACAGTTACACAGCAAACCAACCCCCCCCCCCCCGCAAAAAAAAAAACCCCAGGTGCCCAAATGACACAGAAAAGGTAACAGAGCAACCAGGAAAAGTCAATGCCGCCGTAATCCCAATGGCCAACGCAGGCCCTCGGGTACCAATCTGCAGCTCCAATTTGCAGGGAAGCAGGGGCAGCCATCACCCCCGAACTTCGCGGACCGCAGCAACAGCGGAGAAACAAGAACTCCGCGGGGCAAACAACAATCCAGCAGCTTCAAAACTTCCCCGGTTGCAAGGCAAGTGTGAGGGGCACCAAAGCAAACATCCACAGAAGTTACTCGCCCAGCTCAGTGCCTCCATACTGCTGTCTGCGGAGTGCGTCTCGCCGCACCCAGGGGTCAAGGTCTCCCAGCAAAGTCCAGATGAAAACAAGAGACGAGAGGCAGTATTCCAACCCAGGCAGCCACCTGGTGGGCTGTCTACGACTGCGACACCCCCGTATACGAGAGCCGCTGCATCTGCAGGCCAGCAAGGATCATAGAAAGATGAGCGGCCCACAACAATGAAAATAAGCAAGTCACTGGGTCGAAGAACTAGTAGACAGGGTAGCCATCTGGGTCACAAAGTGTGTGGCGTCAGGCAGGTTGTCAAAAAAGTGTGGCTTAACCTCATAGAAAATCTTGAGTTTGGCAGGATACAACAACGCGAACTGTACATGCTTATGGTGCAGATCCGCGCAAAGGGAGGCATAAGCATGTCGCTGACCTGCGACCCAAGGTGAGTAGTCCTGGAAGCAGATGGTTGTCATACGTAAGCAGCCCCTTCTGTCGAATCGCCCGGAGGATCTCCATTTTATGCACTTAGTTAAGCAGCTTGAGGATCACAACCCTGGGTTTTTCCGTCAGAGTGTATTTGGGCCCGAGCCTGTGTACTCGCTCAATTCGGAGCAGGCTCACCACAGATCGCAGATCCAAAGAGTCCATCAACCATCACTCTAAAAATTCTCTTAACTCCGTGTTGAAGATGGACTTCGGTATGCTACCAGGCAGAGATTCTCCTGGCGGGAACGATTTTCAATATCATCGAGCTTGTCCTCCAAAGTCCAGATCTTAGACTGCAGCTCAGCCTGTGTAGTATTCACCTTAGCCACATTGTCCTCCAGCGCGGACACCCTTTGGCAGCACACCGAAAATTCTCTGGTTAGGGATTCTAAATGATTATTCACCACTTCTAACTTATCCATGATAGATTGAAGCTGCTGGTCTAGAGAGGATTTAATTGCCTCTTTCATCTCCGATACGATTTCTTGTAGCCACACGGAGCTCACCGTGGGTCCCTCCGGGCCTTCACCATCCACCATTTTAGGATGCGCAGGCTTCAATTTCTTCTTGTCCCGACAAAGTGTTTTTGAAGTCGTAATTGTTCGTTGAAGGCTGGAATAGGCAGCAGTCAGCTGTTTCGCTGCCTAGGCTTGGTAAAAATAGTGAGAACGGGGTAATGTAAAGCAGGTGAAATGCCGATTAGAAGAGAGGGGCTCGGGAGCTTGAGGTACATACGTCTGCTCTCTAGCTCAGTATCAAGTGACCCCATATTAAAGAATTTAAAGTGGGCACTAGAACTGAGAAGATTTCCAGCTGGAGGTAACAAAAACAACAGCCCTTTCTTGTCTCTCGACCTAACTCAAAGCTTTCCGAATAAGAGTCATTAATCTTTAAGCATGCCAGAGGTGCATTATAAATGGTACGAATCCACATAAAAAATGAACTAGAAAATCCCAGTTTGCCCAAAAGTTGAAACAGGTAGGGCCAGTAGACCCTATTGAAGGCCTTTTTTGCATCGATGCCTAAAATTAGGACAAAATCCTCATCCTTTTGGGCCTGCCAAATTAAATGACAGATCCGACGAATATTATCAAAAGTCTGTCATCCTTAACCAACTGGGGCATATAGAGTTGCAATCCGTTTGCCAAAATTTTTGTGAAGATCTTATAATCAACCCCCAAGAGCGAAATCAGGCGATCCTTTCCAGGTTTTAATAACAATGTGACCCCAGCTAAACGCCAGAATTGAGGCAGCACTTGAACCCTCCTCAAGGCCATCAAGGAAAGCAGCCAAATAATGTTTAAAAGCTTTATAAAACTTAGTAGAGTAACCATCTTGTACCAGGGATTTACCAAGTTGCATATCCTTAATGGTGCTGAGGATTTCATCCTCACTAATGGGTAAAGAGAGTTGATTTGCTTCAGCTGCAGAGAGGCTTGGGAGCTCCACTTGGTCTAGAAAAGTTCCAATAGTGTCTGGAGAAACTTCCTCTTTTGCGGTATAGAGGGCCTGATAATACTGCACAGAGGCATTCTGAATATGAAGAGAAGAATTGCAATGCATCCACTATGCATCTACTATTTTATTAATAGAATTGAAGAGCATTCGCTTCCGCAAAGAATGGGCCAACAGCTTCCCAGCTCTATGTGCTGTTTCAAAATATTCATGCTGAAGGGACTGTAATTTAACACTAATGTCAGAAGATCTAAGGCTTGTAAGTCTAAGTGCAATTGCTTAAGATGCGATTCCACTTGGGGATCATCAGAATGAACCTTATGAGATGATTCCAACTGATATATCTGGGAAAGAAAATTGGCCATAAGTGGGCTCAAAGATATAAATTGTCTTTAAGTCCTTCAAAATAATAATAGCAGGTATGCTGTATCCACAAATTGGTATGCTTGCTGTTATATATAATCAAAATTCAATAAAATAATAAAGACAGCAGCTAGTGTATTGTTTACTTATCCTTTAATGCAGTGTCTCTAGCATGCCCCGACGGGACCTGTTTCGCCCAACAGGGCTTTTTCAAGGGTTCAATTAGGAACTCTCTTTTCAGCGTTCTCTCATCTTAGGGGCTAGAGCTGCTAGTTTTAAAAACATGAGACCCCAAAGCTATGAGCTTCCCCCGAAGTACTGCCTTAAGAGCCTCCCAGTTGAAGCACTGAGATCTAAATAGTCCTGAAGCTCCCATCCTATCTGCTGGACATGATCAAGGTCCAAGAGCCAGTACCTTGATCCCCTTCCCCTCCCTAGGTAGGAATTGGGCAGAGAAACTGATGGGTGCATGATCCAGCCAAATTCTAGCCGCGATCCTGGATTTTCCCACCCTAGGAAGAATATCTTTCCTCAGGATCCACATATCTATTCTCGAATATGTGAGTGTGTCTCAGAGTAATATGTATAATCCCTATCAAAGGAGTGTTTCAACCTTCAAACATCTATTAGATCCAAGCGTTTCCTATTTGCCTTCCTATAAGTCACAGAGCGGGAGGAATTATTCTGCTCTGCATTAAGGGTTAAATTAAAGTCCCTTCCCACAATCAACTTCCCTTCTGCCCTATCTCTCAAAAGGCTGCTGAGTTTCTGGAAGAAGGCACCTTGGTCTGTATTAGGGGCATAAATGTTCAAAAAAGTATATAATTGCCCTCCCAAGCACACTTTCAGGAGAAGATAATGCCCTTCTCTATCCCAAGCTATATCCTCCACTACAGGAGAAAGAGAATTAGCAAAAAGTATAAGTTTTAGATTTGGTTCTGTTAGATGCAAAATAAATGGTAGAATATTTCTTATGAGAAAAATATTTTTCACACGGGGGAAGTAAATGTGTTTCCGGAACAAATCCTATTGACAGCTTAATCTTCACAACCTTTTTCTTTTAATGAGGTGGAATTTCCTGGGGGAATTAAGACCCCCGCACATTCAACGCCTACATTAGGAGTGTGTGGCGCAGTGGTTGAAGCTACAACCTCAGAACCCTGCTCCTTGTGACCCTGGGCAAGTCACTCAGTCCTCCATAGCCCCAGGTACGTTAGATAGATTGTGAGCCCACCGGGACAGATAGGGAAAATGCTTGAGTACCTGATTGTAAAACCGCTTAGAAAACCTTGATAGGCGGTATATAAAATCCTAATAAAACTTGAAACTACATTTTAGGCGTGAATGTAGACGCTTTAGGACACTGAGCGGCATGCAATTCTATAAATGGACGTCTTTATTAAAACCACGCCTATCCCGTTAGGCTCAGTTTTTTCCGATGGGCATATTATGAAATTCTGGATGCCTATTCTGTGAATCGCGCACAGTCATTGGATGTTTAACTTTCAATTATTGCTTGTTAAAGTCGTTAATTGTGCTTATTATTTAATCTATTTGGACCTCTAAGTTGTTGAACACCTACGTTATGGATACCTAACTTTAAGCGTCATTTATAAAATTTGCCCCTTAGTCTATTCATGCAGCTACACCGCCTAGCATCCTCCTAGCTATGGCCACCACCTTATTGTGTTTTTGTTGCTTTAGGATCCTCCAGTATTATCATCCCAGGATCCCTCTCTCCATCTGTGTTTATCAGCCTCCCACCTCCTACCAATTACTGCTCTTTTGGCATTCTACACTCCATGTGCATCACTCTGAACTTCACATAACATTTTAACTGCCAGATGTTAGGCTATTCTTATTTTTTTAGGTCACGTCTCATGTTGTCCACATTACAAAAGCTCAAATGAAACAACACATTTTGAAACGCATACTGAAAGATAATATAGATGTACTATTCACTTCATCTGCTCACTTCCCCTGTTTTTGCTCTCCTTTTGTGTTGCAGCAGCAAATATCCAGTGACGCTGTAGGATCTTGTCCAACTTGCTAACCAGTAGAGAATGACACAGGGACAAACTTTTCCCTGTCCCCCCAGGAACTCAATTTCCTTGTTTTGTTGCTGTCCCTGTCCTTGCCCCATTCCTGTAAGCTCTGCCTTAACCACACAAGCCTCGAACACTTATGATTTTTAAGTGGTTGAGGCTTGTGCAGATGAGGACAGAGCATTCAGGAATGGGGCAGGAACAGGAAAAGAACTTGCTGGGATGGGACGGGGAAAATTTGTCCCTGTGTCATTCTCTGCTAACCAGTCCCTCTCTTAAACCAAGGCTCTCTATGGCATACCTAAAGCCCGAGGGCTTTCAACCCAGTTCTTGAGGCATACCAAGCCACTCTAGTTTTCAGGATATGAGATAAATCTGTATACAGTGGAGGCAATGCATGCATATTCAATATGGATATCTTGTTGTGTCCCGTGAACTACTCTATTTGGTCATTCCTAAAGATTTCATTTTTAAGGCTGAACTTGTGGCAATGGTTGGGGGGAAGGGAAGTTAGAGTATGAAAAGATTGTAAAACTATTAAGCAATTTGTGTGTCACAGATCATATGTACCTTTATTTGTTAAATAGAAATTGTTTAACATAAAGCTGAATTTGTGGTAAATGTCAGACTAAAGAGTGAAATATTTTAGTCACGCAACGCTGCAATAGTTTTTAAAAAAATTCCCCCAACCTCTGTGTTCCTCTATTGCAGGAAACCAAAGATAGGCTTAAAGAAACATCAATAAAGCTAGCTCAGGCAAAAGAAGAAGCTGACCAAATACGGAAAAACTGTCAAGAAATGATAATAACATATCAAGTAGGTATACGTTCACTCGCACCACGTTGAAATTATTGGGTATTTTGGCAATCTGATAGAACAGGATAACCAATTGGGCACAAAACATATTAAAGTGACAGAAGTCTCATATCTTCGAATTTCCAGGCACAACTTGTACATATAGCGCTTACTCATTCGCGTTTTCATCCCTAAAGGGCTGTATCTACAAGAAATTCCTTGATCGAACATTATCATTCCAAGCAGGCAAACGGAATAAATGTCTAACCAACTTTATTTCAAACGCACTCTCTTATCAAACTTTCAGGAAATCAATCAAAATTTACCTCTTCGATAAATTTCTCTGACTCCACCTCTACCCTCATGTGCTTTTATTTCTCTTCCAGACAAATTTGATTAATCTTACCATGCTAATGCAATTTCAAAAGTTTTATGTAACAACGCTGTCTTTCTACAATCTTTTCTTCTCTAAACCGCTCTAAACTGTTTGTGGTATATAAAAATAAAGTTGTTGTTATTATTATATTAATGAAGAAATAAACTCATGTAGCATAATATTCTTCAACAGACAGACTGCATGTTGAAAACTTGTGTGCATAACTAGGAAGAGAATAGATTTAAGTGAAGTGTCTAATTTTTTAAAGTTTGCTTCCTTAAATGCTGGTGCTAATAATGGTGGAAAAGAAGCTTGTAATTTCCCAACCTTATCTTGGAAAAAGACAGCCAGCTATTCTGCTGATGATAGTGAGTAATCCGGACCCACCATTCTGAGAGTTCTCTAATCAAAGCAAAGAGTTCTTTAGTTACTGGCAGACATCTGACTGGAATAAAAATCTTTCTATGTCTGTTTGTTTGTTTAGATCAGGGGTGTCCAATGTCGGTCCTTGAGGGCCGCAATCCAGTCGGGTTTTCAGGATTTCCCCAATGAATATGTATGAGATCTATTAGCATACAATGAAAGCAGTGCATGCAAATAGATCTCATGCATATTCACTGGGGAAATCCTGAAAACCCGACTGGATTGCGGCCCTCGAGGACCAACATTGGACACCCCTGGTTTAGATGATAGTTATTAGATTCTATGAATTTTCTTTTCGTAGATTCCACTCTCTTCTTTCTCCATAGTCTCTTTGCTTTCCTTATTTGGTGTTTCAGTAAGGACAAGTCTTGATGATATCAGCCATGTCTCTTTTTTTACAACGCCTTCTAGTATAGACAGTGGTGCATGAGAGTCTAAGACCCACCTTGAAGTAGAATCTAATTTCTCAGCTTTCTCAGAAAGACAGAAAACTTCAAAATTTAAAGGGGGTTGGTTGTGTGAAAGAAATTTAGTAGCAATTTTCTGTAACGAACAGAATGATCTAGGTGTGTTAATGGGAAATGACCCTTGAATATAAAGAAACTAATGATCAATCCAAATTACTTTGATTTGTTTCAAAAAGAGTATTCCAGTGCAATAGGTGAGACATTCTAGATAGAAGGGTTATTTCCCTTTAGCCGCATGGTTGCAGAAGGAATCCACTCTGGATTTTTTATTCTGCCTCTGGTCTACTTCACTGAACAGTTTGGCGCCCTCTACAGTTTTTTCCTTGTGCATGCATGGATGCAGTTGTGTCTATTCTGCTCTCCCCATTTTCTTATTTTTAATTTGATGTAATTCCATCCCTTTTTTGGGTAGTTTAGTGCTTAGAACGATTTTTAAGCTTTTCCTGCTTGAATATTCACAGACTCTAGTCTAGTCTGTAGCTGACAGGCCAATCCCACTGGGTATCTGTTAGCTAGCCTGCAAAGTTTCTACGGAGCTCAGGGCCGTCCCTGAAGTGGTCTCACCTCCTGTTAAGCAGGGGTTGAGTGCAGGCTGTTGGGTGCCCTTAGGAGGCTCAGTGGAGTCTCGCAGGGGGCCGGCTGCATCGTTATGCCTCCTCCCATCCAGGTGTGCATCTGATGGTCCACAGGGCTGGAGGTGTAGTCCGATAAGGGAGTCTGACTGGCAGCCCAAAGATCAAAAAGCTCTTTTCCAGTAGATAGGTGAGATATTCCCCGCCCTGTCTTTACTGTGCCTGTTTTCAGTTTTCAGTCTGTTTATGCTTCTCCAAGCTGATTCTTGGATGCCTATCAGCCCTTGAAGGCTGGAAAGACCCAGCAGCGGCAATTCTTATGTTCAATTTATTGGGAAGTAGTTTCTGAGCTCCTTTGAAGCCCGTGTTGGCAGTTAACGGTACTGTTTAGTTACTTATGAGTAGAACAATTAGTTTAAGCCTATTGCTACAGGTGCCTCTACTTCACATGGATTGGGTGCCTCTCTGTGCTTGAGTACTAACTATAGAGAGCGCTAAACTGTTCAGTGAAGTAGACCAAAGGCAGAGTGAAAAATCTGGAATGGATTCCTTCTGCAACCATGCAGCAAAAAGGGAAATAACCCTACTGTCTAGAATGTCTCACTTAACTACTAGAAAAAGCTTACCAGGGTAAGTACATAATCTCTTTTTAGTCATTGATTGTGGAATAAAAATTAAATCAAGCAGGTGCCCTCTTGAATGAGAGGAGTTGAATGTTTATATCCCAGACTGACCATGAATGATAAAAATTCCTAATCTCTGGATGAGCTAGGGCAGTGGTCTCCAATATGTGGCCCAGAAAGTCCTCCATTGCAACCCTCAAACAGTTGGCTGAAATACTCTTCAAATCCTGTAAATATATTTGCCCACTTCAAACATGCTGTAGTTGCAATACTCCTCAAAAAATACCATCTCCCTCCTCCTTTTCCTATCCAATCTATTTGAGCTGCTGTCTGTCTTGACTTTCTTTCTTCTCAAGGAGACGTACATAGATGGATCAAGAATTGGTTGGTGGGTAGGAAGCAAAGGGTAGGAGTGAAGGGCCACTACTCTGAATGGAGGAAGGTCACGAGTGGTGTTCCGCAGGGGTTGGTACTCGGACCGCTGCTGTTCAATATATTTATAAATGATCTAGAAGCAGGGACAAAATGCGAAGTAATAAAATTTGCAGACAACACCAAACTATTTAGTGGAGTTGGGACAAGAGAGGATTGTGAAGACTTACAAAGGGACCTGCACAAACTAGAAGAGTGGGCAACAAAATGGCAGATGATGTTTAATGTAGAGAAATGTAAAGTTTAATGTAGAGAAATGTAAAATCTTGCATGTAGGAAACAGAAACCCGAAGTACAGCTATACGATGGGAGGGCTGGTAATGGGTGAAAGTATCCTAGAAAAGGTCTTGGGGGTAATAGTGGACAAGACAATGAAGCTGTCAGCATAGTGTGCAGCGGCCTCTAAGAAAGCGAATAGAATGCTAGGTATTATCAAGAAAGGTATTACAATCAGAACGAAAGAAGTTATCCTGCTGTTGTATTGGGCGATGGTGCGCCCGCATCTGGAGTACTGCGTCCAATATTGGTCGCTATACCTTAAGAAGGATATGGCGTTACTCGAGAGGGTTCAGAAAAGAGCGACGCGATTGATAAAAGGTATGGAAAACCTTTCATATACTGAAAGATTGGAGAAACTGGGGCTCTTTTCTCTGGAAAAGCTGAGGCTTAAAGGGGACATGATAGAGACTTACAAGATCATGAAGGGCATAGAGAAAGTGGAGAGGGACAGATTCTTCAAACTTTCGAAAACTACAAGAACGAGAGGGCATTCGGAAAAATTAAGAGGGGACAGATTCAGAACCAATGCTAGGAAGTTCTTCTTCATCCAAAGGGTGGTGGACACCTAGAATGTGCTTCCAGAGGGTGTGATAGGATAGAGTACGGTATTGGGGTTCAAGAAGGGATTGGATGATTTCCTGAAGGAAAAGGGGATAGAAGGGTATAGATAGAGGATTACTATACAGGTCCTGGACCTGATGGGCCACCGCGTGAGTGGACTGCTGGGCATGATGGACCTCTGGTCAGACACAGTGGAGGCACTGCTTATGTTCTTATCTATTCTTGACCCACTTCAATCAGGCTTTCGTCTTCTGCATTCTATGGAAACTGCCCAATGACCTGCTCCAAAGGCTGCTATTCTATCCTCATCCTTCTCGATCTATCTGCTGCTTTTGACACTGTCTACCACCACCTACTCCTTGATATGCTGTCCTCTCTTGGATTTCTTCCATCACGTTTACTTTTTGCAGTGGTAGATCCTCCCTCCTGCACTATTATTCCACTATTAGTAGGTGTACCAAAGGGCTCTGTCATGGAACATCTTCTTTTTTTTCTATCTATAATCATTCCCTCAGTGCTCTGAGATCTTCCATTGGTTTTCACGATAACCTCTAAGTTGACATCTCCCAGATCTACCTCTCTACACCAGAAATTTTCTAAAGGAATCCAGGCCCAAGTCTCAGCTAGCCTGTCCAACATTGCTGCTTGGCTGTCTCACTCCCATTTAAAACTGAACATGACCAAGACTGACCTTCTTATTTTTCCACTTAAACCTACCTCTCTCGTCATTCTCTATTTCTGTAGATAACACTCTCTGTTTCATCAGCTCACAATCTCAGAGTCATCTTTGACACCGCTCTCTTTCTCTGCACAATCTTAACAGACCGCTAAAACCTGTCATTTCTTTCTGTATATTATCACCAAAATTTGACCTTTCCTTTCTGAGCACACTACCAAATCCCTTAGCCACACTCTTCTCGCCTCTCTTCTAGATTACCGTATTTTCTCGCATATAACGCGCGCGTTATACGTGGTTTTTACAAACCGCGCATACCCTTGCGCGTTATACGCGTGAGTGCGTTGTACAAAATTTTTTTTACATAGTTCCCCCCGACGTCCGATTCACCCCCCCCCCGCAGGACCGCTCGCACCACCACCCCGAATGACCGCTCGCACGCACCCGCACCCCCACCCCGAAGGACCGCTCGCACGCACTCCCACCCGCACCCCCACCCTGAAGGACCGCTCGCACCCCCACAGCCTCCCGACCCCCCCCATCATGTAGAAGCTCCTACCGGTGTCCTGCTGCTTCCTCTTGGCGGTCCCGGCCCTTCTGTGAGCCCTGCGCCTGTGCTGCTTCCTCTTCCAGCGGTTCGCCCTTTCTCTAACGTCAAGCCCTCTTGCCCCGCTGACTCCCCGACACGATCGGGGCAAGAGGGAGCTCAAGCCCTCTTGCCCCAGTCAACCGCGGCACCCCCGACACGATCGGGGCAAGAGGGAGCTCAAGCCCTCTTGCCCCAGCCAACCGCGGCACCCCCGACACGATCGGGGCAAGAGGGAGCTCAAGCCCTCTTGCCCCCCCGACACGATCGGGGCAAAAGGGAGCCCAAGCCCTCTTGCCCCGCCGACTCCCCAACTCCCCGACAATATCGGGCCAGGAGGGAGCCCAAACCCTCCTGGCCACGGCGACCCCCTACCCCCACCCCGCACTACATTACGGGCAGGAGGGATCCCAGGCCCTCCTGCCCTCGATGCAAACCCCCCTCCCCCCAATGACCGCCCCCCAAAAAAACCTCCGACCGCCCCCCCAGCCGACCCGCGACCCCCCTGGCCGACTCCCACAACACCCCCACCCCCCTTCCCCGTACCTTTGTGTAGTTGGCCGTACAGACGGGAGCCAAACCCGCCTGTCCGGCAGGCAGCCAACGACGGAATGAGGCCGGATTGGCCCATCCGTTCCAAAGCTCCGCCTACTGGTGGGGCCTAAGGTGCCTGGGCCAATCAGAATTTGCCCGGGAGCCTTAGGTCCCTCCTGGGGGGCGGGGCCTTGGGCACATGGTCGGGTTGGGCCCATGTGCCTCAGGCCCCGCCCCCAGGAGGGACTTAAGGCTCCCGGGCCTATTCTGATTGGCCCAGGCACCTTAGGCCCCACCAGTAGGCGGAGCTTTGGGACAGATGGGCCAATCTGGCCTCATTCCGTCGTTGGCTGCCTGCCGGACAGGCGGGTTTGGCTCCCGTCTGTCCGTCCAACTACACAAAGGTACGGGGAAGGGGGGTGGGGGGGGCGTGGGGGTCGGCCAGGAGGGTCGCGGGTCGGCTGGGGGAGAGGTCGGAAGTTCTTGGGGGGGCGGTTGTTGGGGGGAGGGGGATTTGCGTCGAGGGCAGGAGGGCCTGGGATCCCTCCTGCCCGTAATGTAGTGTGGGGTGGGGGTAGGGGGGTCGCCGTGGCTAGGAGGGTTTGGGCTCCCTCCTGGCCCGATATTGTCGGGGAGTTGGGGAGTCGGCGGGGCAAGAGGGCTTGGGCTCCCTTTTGCCCCGATCGTGTCGGGGGATAAGAGGGCTTGAGCTCCCTCTTGCCCCGATCGTGTCGGGGGTGCCGCGGTTGGCTGGGGCAAGAGGGCTTGAGCTCCCTCTTGCCCCGATCGTGTCGGGAAGTCGGGGAGTTGGCGGGGCAAGAGGGCTTGACGTTAGAGAAAGGGCGAACCACTGGAAGAGGAAGCAGCGCAAGCGCAGGGCTCACGGAAGGGCCGGGACCGCCAAGAGAAAGCAGCAGGACACCGGTAGGAGCTTCTACATGATGGGGGGGGGTCGGGAGACTGTGGGGGTGCGAGCGGTCCTTCAGGGTGGGGGTGCGAGTGTGGGTGGGAGTGCGTGCGAGCAGTCCTTCGGGGTGGGGGTGCGAGCGGTCCTGGGGGGGGTGAATCGGACTTCGGGGGGTGGCATCAGGCTTTCAGGGTTGGGACAGGACTTCTAGGGGGAGAGGAGAATTGGGGTGGGCGAAAGGAGAGTCGGGGTGGCCAGAGGAGAGTCGGGGCGGGTGAAAGGAGAGTCGGGCGGCGACGGGAGAGTCGGGCAGCATGCGCGGTATACGGGTGTGCGCAGTATATAAAAATTTCTGTACATAAATTTGTGTTTTCCGCGTGCTATCCCTGTGTGCACGTTTTACACGGGTGCGCGTTATCTACGTGAAAATACGGTACTGCAACTAGAATCTTACAGGTCTTCCACTAAACCATCTCTTTCCACTTCAATCGGTTCAAAATTCTGCTGCATGACTTATTTTTCACCAGTATGTCTATGCTTGCATTTCCCACCTTCTCAATTTAATTCATTGGCTCCCTATACATTTCCGCATACAGTTCAAACTCCTCTTATTGACTTACAAGTGCATTTATTCTGCAGCTCCTCGTTATCTCTCCTCATACTCCTCTCCAGGAATTCCGTTCATTGGGTAAGTCTCTCTTATCTATTCCTTTATCTACTACCAACTCAAGACTGTCCCTTCTATCTTGCCGTACCGGATGCTTGGAACAGACTGCCTGAGTCAGTACGTCCATCTCTGGCACTATTGAAGGCTAGGCTAAAAGCTCACTTTTTCAAAGCTGCTTTTAGCTCTTAACTCCTACTCAGTTATAAAGTACCCATGTCTGTTTTATCATTTCCTCTATGAGAAATTCCCTAGCCCCTATTTGTCTTAATTATGGTAGATTGTAAGCTCTATTGAGAAAGGATTATCTCTTAACATGTTTAATATACAGTGCTGCGTACGTCTAGCAGCGCTATAGAAATAAGTAGCAGCAGTAGTATATAGTAATTGCAAAGAATCTCATAAGTGTGTTTCTGAACTAGGGGCTTCATAATTCACATTAAAATTCCCTAGAATACATTATCTAGGACAGTGTTCTTCAACCACTGGTCCGTGGACCAGTGCCGTTCCACAGAAATTTTCTGCTGGTCCACAGGGCTAGCACCTCCATTGGGCCCAAGATAGTATTCTGCAGCCGCTGGTCCACGGTGCGATCAACGTGGCATCTTCGGGCCGGCTCCCTGAGTGCTGCATTGCACAAAGCCGTGGGAAAAGGCTCCCACACACATCCTGCGCCTGATCTGGAAGCCTTCTTTCTGACGTTGCAACGTTAACTGCATGGCTCAAAGGTAGACTTCAGAGGGTGGTGATGAACGGTACTCTCTCCAAAACGTCGGAAGTGATCAGTGGAGTACCGCAGGGCTCAGTACTGGGTCTGATCTTATTTAATATCTTCGTAAGGGACCTGACTCAGGGGCTTCAAGGGAAAATTACATTATTCACCGATGATGCAAAATTATGCAACATAGTAGGCAATAGCACAGTGTCCAACTGTATGACGCAGGACCTACTCTTACTGGAGCAGTGGTCCTCAACTTGGTAACTAAGTTTTAATGCCAAAAAGTGTAAGGTCATGCACCTTGTCAGCAGAAATCCATGCAGAACTTAACACCCTAAATGGTGAGACCTTAGCAAGAACTGCAGCAGAACGGGATTTGGGAGTGATCATTAGTGAAGACGTGAAGACTGCCAATCAAGTGGAGAAGGCTTCATCCAAGGCTAGACAAATGATGGGTTGTATCCAAAGAAGTTTCGTCAGCCGGAAGCCCGAAGTTATAATGCCGTTGTACAGATCCATGGTGAGACCTCATCTAGAATATTGTGTACAATTCTGGAGACCACATTATCAAAAAGATGTGCGGAGAATTGAGTCAATTCAGCGAATGGCCACCAGGATGGTCTCAGGACTCAAGGACCTCCCGTATGAGGAATGGCTGGGCAAGTTGAAGCTGTACTCACTCAAGGAACGTAGAGGGAGAGGTGACATGATCGAGACGTTCAAATATGTCACGGGCCATATTGAGGTAGAAGAGGATATATTCTTTCTTAAAAGACCTTCGGCGACAAGAGGACATCTGTTGAAACTCAGGGGTGGGAGATTCATAGTGACACCAGGAAGTATTTCTTCACCGAAAGGGTGGTCGACAATTGGAATAGTCTTCCAATTCAGGTAATTGAGGCCAGCAGCGTGCTGGATTTTAAGAGAAAATGGGATAGGCATGTGGGATCGCTTCAAGGAAGAAATTAGGGGGTGGGTTAGTAGAGTGGGCAGACTTGTTGGGCCATGGCCCATTTCTGCCGTCATCTTCTATGTTTCTGTGACGTGTGCGAGGAGCCGCTGCCCACAGATTTGTGCAATGCAGCACTCAGGGAGCCGGCCTGAAGACGCCGCGTTGATCGCACTGTGGACCGGCCTGAAGATAACACCGGGGGGCAGGTCAGAAGGCAAGGCACACCATGAAGCGAGAGAGACAACAACAGTAGGGGGAATGCTTTACTTTTTTATTTAGTGATTGATTTGTCTGTTCAGGAAGAAATGCATTTGTCTCTTTTCCTCTGGAGTTGTACTGCATGCAGAGTCTTGCATCTTAGGGTTTGTTTGTAAATATTAGTACTTTTAGTTTTTGGTCCTGCATTTGTATGGGGTTATCTGTTTTCTGGTAGAAATGAATGTTGAAAAGCATACAGTGTGCTTTATGTATTTTAATTTTGTGGTTAACCATTATGTGTTGTTAAAACAATTATATTGTGTGTGTGTATATATCAAAAATGGATGGAAAAAATGGTGTTACAATTATGGGGCGGGGTCTGGGGCGGAGATTGAGTGGAGATGGGCACGACTTAGCCCAGTGTTCTTCAACTGCCGGTCCACAGACCGGTGTTGGTCCACAAAATAATTATTTTATTTCCGCCGGTCCATAGGTGTCAAAAGGTTGAAGAACACTGATCTAGGACATTTGGCTGATAAATCAAGAGAGTCTAGAGAGAGGGATTTCCTTGCAAGAGTCTTATAGCTAAGTGTATTTTTGTCTTTACAGTTTATTAAAAATTTAATATACCACCTAGTCTGACAGGATTCAGGCAGTGTACAATTATACAAATATAAAATAGAAGAAAATAAATCCATAAATATAAAAGGAAAGACCTAAATCATTCACACACAGAGAGAAAAGAAGTACACATCCCACCTCACATCATATCAAAAATAAAATAAATATCTAATCCAACTATATCTCCTCTGAATCCTAGTTGCACTAATAAAAATTTCAAGTACCCCCCTCCCCCGAGGTGATGATTAAAGGCTAATTCAAAATAAATTTTCAGCAAACTTAAAGTTCCTTAAAGACATTTCCCCTCAAATAAACCTTGGCAAATCATTCCAGGGAGCAAGTGCTATCTAAGCAAACACATTGGTGCATCACAACCAAAACAGTCATACAGTGCTCTTAAGCCAATCTCAATATTCTAGAAGGAATATATGGAACATAAGAATTGCCATACTGTGTTATACCAATGGTCCATCTAGCCTAGTACCCCGTTTCCACAGTGGCCAATTCAGGTCACAAGTACATGGCAGAAACCCAAATAGTAGCAAACAAAGCAAGAGCCCAGGTGTTCCACAGTCAAAGAACAGAAGTCCAAAGAAGAAAGGACTGTGGAATGCAATGATCTTGACAAGGCGTTTATTAAGACGAGTCAAATAAAAAATAAAATAACAAATAAAAATCAAATAATCTCCTCTTCATGAGTAACTGTTGTGTGATGTGATGTGGACCCTACATGGTTTGTGTTTTAGCAAAAAGCCTTCCTCAAGGGTCCAGGTCAGTATTCACTCAGTGGTATAAAAGATAGAGAATCAGTATGGATAAAAATTTGTCCTTTAAGTCATTTAATTCCAGCGTCTTCATGGACAAGGTTTTATCCATATTAATTCTCTATCTTTTATACCATTGAGTGAATACTGACCTGGACCCCTGAGGAAGGCTTTTTGCCGAAACACGGACTGTGCAGGGTCCGCATCACATCACACGTCAGTTACTCATGAAGTAGAGATTTTATTTTTGATTTTTATTTGGGGTTTTTTATTGACTTGTCTTAATAAATTCCTTGTCAAGATTATTGCATTCCACAGTCTTTTGTTCTTTAGAAACCCAAATAGTAGCAAAATTCCATGCCACCAATCCAGGTTGCCTATCACACTTTGAATACAGGTTATGAGGATACATTGTAGAATATATTAACAATTGTATAATTCAGGGGTAAAGGCATAAAATGAGCTAGATCAAAAATTTTCAACTCCTGGTATGCATACCATTCCTAACTGGTATCGTTGCCAGCACCAGAAGCATTGTTGAAAATCTCAGGTGCTGACCACTAAATTAGATTTCTAAAATGTGTTTGAATAAACTCATGCACATCTCTTCAAATTACTTGTCTCTTTCTAAATTCCACTGAAATTAAGGACAAATCATGCATATATATATATATTTTTTTTTTTCTTCAGATTTGGTTACATACTTTTTTAACAGATGTTCAGAAAATGTTAGCCATAATTCTTTCTCTGCCACACTGTGGCAGTGCAGGTCATTTGTTCTGTGCAAGAAGAACAAAAGTGCCTTAGAAATGGTATTTTATAGCTTTGTAGAAATGTTAAGCTATGTAGACTACTTTTGGAAAATTTCAACAGGGAGAAATATCAGGAAAGCAATCTAGAAATATAGTGTAATTGAATTCATATTGAAGTTGTCAACACAGTCCTTGAGACACACCTGGCCACAGTGGCATAGTAAGTGAGGGGCACTCTGCTCCGGGTGCCAGCACCCCTTCTTCTCCTCTGCTCTCCGCTCCTACCCACTCCTCCTCATGCCGCAGGCACGCCTTTACTTCCCTCCCACCATACCACTAGCTCTTCACCAGCGTGAGCAGCAACTCCAACTGCTTGGGCTCTCCCTCTGACATCATTTCCGGGTCCTGTGCCCAAGAAGTGATGTCAGAGGGAGAGACAATGCAGGCAGCAAGTTGGTGATGTTGCTTGCACCGGGAAAGTTAAAAGTACAGGGAAAGGGAAGGGGTGCATAAGGCAGGCATGGGGAAGGGTCGGGGGGGGGGGGTCACCACCACCCCAGGTGCCTCTCACCCTCACTACACCACTGCCCAGCCAGTCAAGTTTTCAGGATATCCACAATGAATATGCATAAGAGAGATGTGCATAAGCTAGAACGCTATTTCCGCTTTATGCAAACTTATTTCATGAAAGCTAAACTGGCTGGCTGTGTCCGGAGGACTGGGTTGAGAATTCCTGCTCTAAATTCCCAAAATGTTTTTCTGTGCTATGCTTCTAATAAACAGTTGAAAGAGATCATTATTTATAAGAAACTAATTATTTTAATTTTTGTGCTAGGAATCAGAAGAAAATAAATGTAATGAGCTTGACACAAAGCTCCGTATTACCAAGGGAGAACTCGAGAGACAAATGCAAGAAAAAACGGACCATTTGGAGGTGACAAAATGTTGCTAATATGGCAGTTTCTGATGTGTCCACTCAAAGATGTTCTGTTTAGATACAGTTTTCAGTCAAGCCATGGCAGTGTTGAGTTCTTTTTTTTCCCTGTCATTCTCATCAAAAGGAGGGGGTGAAGGGACAAATGAGGAAATGGCCTTGAATTAAAGAATAAATAACCTTAGGTACAAAATTAGATTGTACGAGGGGTGTTTAATAATTTTATCTACATGCGTATGAAAGAAAGTGGCAAGTGTGTTGAAACAAGTCTGTACATGTTGTGACATGTCTCAGTTACTCATGAACAGTTGCGGTTCAATGCAAGTCTAACATTCCAAGAGACAGGATGTTAGGAGAATCCTCGTGCGAATCAAGTAAGAAACTGCTAGATTTGGAGCACCATTTAGAGATAACATTTATCACAAAAGAAGGTAGAAAGCCAAAGGAGATCCATGAATGCATGTCTGCAGTTTATGGTGAGTTTGCCCTATCATCTTACAAAGTAAAATTTTGGAGCAAGTAGTTTAAGTGGGTACAGTGTCCATTGAAGATGACCCTCACACTGGATGGCTTGTGGATGCAACTTACACAGAAATGTGCAAGAAAGTTGAGACGAATTAAGGTTTCCTGAATAGCTGAAGAAATGGACATCTCAACAGGTATAGTTTAGAAAATAATTCATGAAAAATTGGGCATGTCCAAGGTTAGTGCAAGCCAAGAATGCTGATGCCACGAGGCTCTAGTGCTGTCAGGAAAACTTGGAGATGTTCCGTAAAGACCAAGTGAATTTTTTTCCATTGTTTGGTGACTGGAGATGAGACCTGGATCTGGGTCTGTCACAGAGATCCTGAGTCCAAAATGGAGTCAATGCAATGGAAGCACAAGTCATCCCTCACCCAAAAATAGTTCAAGACAGAAAAATCTGCAGGCAAAGTTATGGCAAATGTTTTCTGGGATGATGAAGGACTTGGGAGTTCATGCCACACAAGAGTGTGACGTAGTGGTTAAAGCTACAGCCTCAGCATCCTGAGGTTGTGGGTTCAAACCCACGCTGCTCCTTGTATCCCTGGGCAAGTCACTTAATCCGATACTCCAAACACCTAGGGGATATATTCACTTGTTCCCTAATTAAAAGGGATTAACTTTCAGTATAGTGTTATGCTATCATAATGTATTCAGCTCACAAGGAAAGGAGGAAAGAGCCTCAGACTCCCAGCCTGCCACTGCTTATTAGCTTTCAAGCAGGCTGTAACCATGAGTTACCTCATTGGCTCAAAAACCTCCTCCTCCCTATGTTTCTTTGTTAATTTTATAACTCCCTATCAAATAATTAATTTTATAATTTTTAATTTAGTAATAAATTATTTTATAATTTTTAAATAAGTTTTTATATTAAAAAAACTTCTCAGAGCTAAACACTACATTCCAGACTTACTTTCTTAAGCTGGAGGGGGCCTAACAGAGGTACTCGGGAGTGACCATAAAATCACTTCCCGCTTGTGTGTTAGAACTGCGATCGGATGAGTGCTAGCATGAAATATGCACAAATGCCTTAAGCTATCTATCCCTTGTAGTTCAAGGTATCATCAGCATTCCACACTCTTGTTCAAAAACAGCAAGTCTGTTAAGCCCATCAGCCTTTTGGCTGTTTTTGAACAAGAGTGTGGAATGCTGATGGAGAGAGTTGCGCCAACACAATGATCACTTTGTGGGAGTTGATCAAGGAGAAAAGATGAGGAAAACTCACAGCAGGCGTGCTGCTTCTTCATGACAGTGCACTGGTGCACATAGCACGACAATCACAGACTGCCATCCAAGAATGTGGGTTTCAGCAACTGAACCATGCACCCTACAGTCCTGACCTGTCTCCCTCAGATTATTTCCTGTTCCGAGTTTTAAAGAAATCCCTCCGTGGACAAGGGTTTTCAAGAGATGAAGACGTCAAGGAAGCTGTGACATCTTGGTATGAAGATCAACAGAAGAATTCTTTTCAAAGGGGTTAAAGTAATTGCAGGAAAAGTGTATGAAGTGTATGGAGCTATCAGGGGACTATTAAAAGAAAAAAAAAATTAAAACTCTTCTTTCCTATTGCGGTAGATAAATTATGGAATGACAGGGAAATGCCTGAATGTAATTCACCTTAAGGTACCACAGAGAAAGGGATAGAAAAGAAAATGGAGCAATGATAGGTATGAATGGCAGTCATGGCGTAATAAGACTGTATGTTTCTGGTTATTACCAGGTTCTGTATGTAATTTACGCTGAACTGGAAGGCTGCTGTGGAATATGAATAAACAGATCATAGTAATTCATGCACGGGATTTTGGCATGTCAACATTTCAGCGCAGACAAATCGATGTAAGACTCTAGCGCGTTGCAAAAAAGTTACTTTTAAAGAGCTCTGACGCGGAGTGTGAGTGGGGAACCCCCCAATTTACTTCATACTCTTCGCGTGCCATTGGGGGGGGTTTGGGGGGGTTGGAACATTCCATTATAGAGTAAACTTAACTTTTTCCCGATTATTATTTTTTTTTAGGAAAAAGTTAAGTTTTTTCTATAATGTGCGGAGTTGCACCCCCCCACACCCCCACAACGGCAGCGGGAAGAGTATGAAGTAAAGTGGGGGGGTTCCCCCCACGCCCCCCGTCGGAGCTCTTTAAAAGTAACTTTTTTGGTGGCGCGCAGGGTCTTGCGCCGAATTGTCTGCTCTGCAATGTTGGCGTGCCGAAGTCTCACGTGCTTTTGTCCCATCACCGAATAAACTGTGAAGATAATTCTAGTCTAGATCTTGTTGTGTTGGTGCAACATTTACCCAAATAAGACTGTGCAGAAGACAGAGCATTTATGAATTAATAACCTGATACAGTTAATACTGAAAACCTTAATGCAGATTTTCAGTTCAGATTCTGTTTAACAGATTGTAAAAAAAGTTAGTGCATGACAAAAAATGATCCTGCTATGTGTTGTAATATAATAATAATAATAATAATAATAATAATAATATAATAATAATAATAATAACTAATAATAATAATAATAATAATAATAATAACTTTATTTTTCTATACCGCCATAGTCAGGCGACTTCTAGGCGGTTTACATTATAAGAAGGCTGGACATTCAGCGAATAGCAAAAATCTTAATACAATACGGTGTCATAGATCGACTTACGATACAATATAGTGAGTCTAAATACAATAACATATAATACAGTCTAAATTCAATAGTATAGAATACAGTGAGTCTAAATACAATAGCATATAAAAGTCTAAATATAATACCGTACAAGGAGTCTTAATGTAGTACGATAGTCTGGATGGGAAACTTGCGTGTTAAATTGGAGATCTATGGGCAAAGAGTATCTGAGAGATTTAGGACATCCATCAGATGGAGTCCTAAGGGTAGAGGAGATCAGAAAAAGAGGGACTTCTTGAGAAAGAGAAGGGCGTTTGTTGGGGAGGGGAGTCTTAGTGAGGGAGGGGGCTGTTTTAGTCAATGAATTTTGCGAATAGGGCGGTTTTGATCGATTTGTGATATGCACCATTTGGCTTTCAGGTGGTTTTTTGGTTTTCACACACCTTTTTGTTTCCTTCTCTACAAGGTACACCAGGCCAAAATAAAAGAGCTAGATGACCTAAAGAGAACATTTACAGAGGGCATGGATGAGCTGCGCACACTCCGAACAAAGGTAATGAAAGATTGCCCATGCCATCTTGCTTTGAGTAATTACTATTTTTGCAGCAGAAAGAGTTGAACTAAAACATTTAGTGATGTTGCTTTGGTGCTGGTGCTGTCTGCTTCTTAAGTATTACTCATAGTTCTCTAAAAGCAGAGAATGAGGACAACAATATCTCTTTACCACTTCCCTGTACTTCCCTGTTTCCTTATCTGTAGTGCTCTTTTCTGTGGTTAAGTCAATAAACAGAAAGAGAACTTCAGCTTGTGCATCTACAAAATTCATTGCAGAAGGTACTGTATGTCTACTTGCTTACATTTATAAAATTGATCGGGACTTTCTCTAATTTCTGACGGCTTACGCATCTCATTTAATTTTTATTTTTAAATTAACCATTGTTACATTAGACATAATTGAGGAAGCTTTGTCACATGAGAAACTTGTTTTATATGTGAAAAAAGGGTTCTTATAAAATTGCGCAGTGAATGCTTGCAAAAAAGTCTATACTTACACACACATTGAGTAGGCATTCCTGGGGCTAAACTTTGGGCAGAATAGGAATGGCGTTATGTCCGCCTATTTTTCATCAGATAGACAAGTACATGAATTCATGTACATCTTTGGAGCAGGTTAATGGTTTATTGAATATGTGTATTTAGAGGGGAATGTGTGTACTATGGGGGCTAACTCAGGGTATCTGTTCTGTAAAACTGACAGAATTGGTCCCCTTTTAATAATATAAAGCACTTGAGGGTATAGAAAAGCATTTTGGCCTGATTCTATGAAAAGCGCTTACCATTAGATGCTTAGATTGGCGTGCTTAGCTGATCTAGGAGCCTAACTTAATTTTTTAATCTGTTAATTGAACAGTGCCATTAAAACCCAATTTAAAAAAAAAATTGGGGGTGGGCACCTAATTCAGTAGGTGCCATGTAGGCATCTACACCAAGGCGCTTACTGGTTGCCTACCTGAAAAGTAGGGGTGGAGTTTGGGCGTGGTTTGCCTTAGGCACTGGTGGGTGTCTGTGTTAGGCTCCGGTAAATTAGGCCAAGAAAATCCTGACCTAATATACAGGAATCTAACATTATGCCACCTACCAGTGCCTGAGATGAGTTAAGCACAATTCTACAAACAGTGCCTAGCAGTTAACTGTTCTGAACAGTGCCACGAAGCGGCAAGGTGCTGTTTATAGAATCTGGCCTTTTGAGCATTTTTGGGAGTAATGGGCATAAAAATGTAGCATCTGCTTTTTTGCAGTATTCTCATAGGTGATCTTGCAGGAGAATAGGTAGAGCAGGGGTGGAATGCTATTTGTCTTAACAGCACATCCTGAGCTATACCAGTAGATGTAAGTATTTTCCATGTAGGCATATAAATGCATGTGCTGCCCTAATGAACTAGGCCAAACGTATGCTCCTATATGCCTTTTCTCTCTAGGGGCCTTATTGCAAAATATGTGTGTTCCATCCACTCCAGAGTCATTACAACACTTTTTTCATTCCTCTGCTCCTCCCACAGAGCCTCCTGCCATTTTCATTTCTGCAAGTGAATCATGCAGAAGTCTTTCTGATCTGCTCTGCTTCATTTTTTATTTTTTCACTTAAAGTTCTTTCTTTTTTTTGCTCGTTGGCCCTAGTGCCTGGAGACACTTGAAGGGTTGCCTGCCTAGGAAAGGACATAATGCTGTAACGCCAAACTGCTGCTCCACATGGCAAGCTTTGTGTGGACTTGTGGAGCCAACCTAATATGTGCCACCTTCAGAGCTCGGGGTCCATTCCCCTTGGGGCTTGCTTGTCTTCTGACCTTGTCATAGGATTAAGCGCAGGCTGGATGCACCCTGTGTAATAGTCCTCAGGGTATCAGGGCGCAGGCTGCATTTTTCTACCCTCCCCCCCCCCCCGTTGTGTGGAGAAGTTCCATGGGGTTGAAGGTTTCAGCCAGGAACTGTCCAATCTGCAGCCCGAAGATCCTGAAGATTGTGCTGTTTGGAGAAAAGCTGAGGCAGAAAATCCTTTCCCTTCACTTCAGCTACACAGACAGAGTTGACAGGCAGGCACTGAGGAGACTGTAAGTACAGCCCCATTACTTCCTATGGGAGAGTTGGGGGGATCTGAAAATGGGGTTTTCAGCCATTTTTGGGGATAGGAGTCAGGTCTCCCACCCCAAAAAGCTCAAAACTGCCAGTTTTTGAACTTCTGAGAAGTCTCCATGAGGCGTTTTAGGTGTGAATTTTCTGGTGGCAGCCATCTTAGATTTTTTGCTATCTAAATTCAAATTTCTGCCTATCAACCCTCGATTTCATTGGAAATCATTAGGGTGGACTCCTCCACAAATGTGAATTGTGGATTTGCCAGATTACTGGCAGATCCACAATTTACCTTTACTAGATTTTAGCTTCAAGCTTCACCTTTTCAGGGTTCTCCAGGGCTGGGGAGCCAGATTGGATCTGAGAAATGGGCAGAAAATCTCACTATTCTGAGGAAAAATCAAACTATAGGCCAATTGCAAATATCCCTTACTTGGCAAAACTGACAGAGAAAATTGTATTTAATCAAGTATCAGAATTTGTAGTAGAAAAAATGAATATTTTACACCCAAATCAAACAGGTTTTAGACAATATCATTCCACTGAACATTCACTGATTGGCATGTCAACCTCTATACTTTTCTACTTAGATCATCATACATCTGTTCTCCTAATCTCAATTGATCTTTCATCAGCTTTCGATACTATCAACCACAATCTTCTAATACATAGACTTCAATCTATTGGTATTACAGACCAGGTCCTGCTTTGGTTTAAGTCTTATTTTGAGAATCGTTCTTCAACTGTCTCTTTTAACAATACTACTTCTGAAAGTTTCTCAGCATCTTATGTCATTCCGCAGGGTTCTATTCTTTCACCTCTTCTGTTCAATATTTTTCTTGCGCCTCTCATGACTCTTTGCCAATCTATTGGTTTTTCCATATTTGCCTATGCGGACGATATACAGCTTTTACATCCTCTTGACCCCAATAGTTCTTCTGAAATATCAGCTATTAATGAAAAACTAGAACAGATTCACCAATGTCTTGATACCAATAGACTAGCCCTCAATATTAATAAAACAAATATTATGCTTTTCCCCTGGAAAGATGGTTATAAACTTATCCTTCCAATTTCTATCAAAGGTATCTCTCTAAAGCTGATAAATAGAATTAGGATTCTAGGGGTTATCTTTGACTATAAATTAACTTACCATGATCATATTAGTCATGTTGTCAAATCAACTTTTTATAGACTCCGTCAGATTCGTTCAGTGTTTAAATTTTTATGTCCAAAGTCTCTGAACATATTAATTCACTCTTTGGTCATCTCAAAAATCGATTACTATAATGCCCTATTTAAGGGACTGGCTCAAAAGGAAATTAGGCGTCTGCAGATCATCCAGACTGCTTCTATTAAACTTATTATGAAAGCCAAGAAATTTGATCATGTGACCCTTTTACTTAAAAAGGCACATTGGTTTCCAGTTGCCAATCATATAATATACAAATTAAGTCTGCTTACCTTTAAATCTCTGACATTCAAAACCCCAGCTTTTATTTATAAAGTTTTGATTCCCTATACCTCATCTAGATTACTGAGGTCGAATGACCAATACTTATTGGTCATTCCCTCTCTCAAAATTATTAACACATGGCGGCAATCTATCTTTTCCGTTACAGCTCCTCAAACATGGAATGCCCTACCAATTTATTTAAGAGAGGAAAAAAACTTGGAAAAATTTAAGAGCAAACTCAAGGGTTTTCTTTTTAAAGATGCATTCAATGACTAAATGAATTGCTTATGACTCGCATTTTATCTTTATATTTTTTGATAGTTTTCTCTCTCCCTTTCCTATTGTTTTTTACCTTAATTGTTTTTCTTTATAATCAGATTGTATTTCTTTCCTAACCTCTCCTTGTGTTTTATTATGTTTGTATAAGTTGGTTTTTTATTATGTTTAGTAGATTTAGTTTTTTTGTTTGTTAGTTTGTTTCCCCTAACTTTGTAATTTTTATCGATTTGTACATCGCCTAGAATTTGGAATAGGCGATTAATCAAATTCTATAATAAACTTGATAAACTTTATGCCAGTTTCTGGCAGGGACCTTTTGCAGGCCTTTTCTGGGTCTTGCAAGGAGCTGATGTCATCCCACCACATAATCACCTTTAAACTACAAATTAAGGGCAAAAAAACAGCAGAAAATTCATCATCTACACAAAAAACAACCACACTCGACCCAAAGTCAGTATACCTTCGCACTTTGTCCCTTGGCATTTCCAAACTAGACCTAAATAACAGATCCCATGGTCAATTCATTAGACGAGAAGGCGCAGATATGGCACTCTGGCATAAAATCACTCTACGAGAAATTAGCAAAAGTCAAAGATGCCAAAACAAATGCAAGATCCTTCACATCACCCTGGTTCACAGAAAATCTGAGAGGACTAAAAAAGAAAGTTAGGAAAGCAGAAAGAACACTCAGCACTGAAGACAAATCCACCTGGAAAAGCATTCTGAAAGAATACAAACTAGCGATACTCGAAAAAAGGCACATTTCACTAACCTAATATCTTAGTTCCCATGTAGATCAAAGGCCATCTTCTCACTGTCAAAAAACTTGTTCTCCTCCTCCCAAGGACCACCTCAGCACCAACAAACAAACTTAGACAGTGAATCCCTCTCTACTTTCTTCCATGACAAGATATCAAAAATAGAGACACCCTAGACGTGGAGGCCAAAGCTCTGCCAAACAGCCCAAAATCTTCACAACAGGACAACCTAACAAAGAGTGAAACCCTAAACAGCTTCAAACCAGTTTCCATAGATGATCTGAAAAATTCAATAGATTACCTATGTCCCACAACCTCAGTCTTAGACCCATGCCCATCCACAACACTTCTAGCTACCAATGAAATCTTCTTGACCTCCATCCTACCCTTACTAAACGAGTCCCTAAAATCAGGCATAATACCACAGTGTTGGAAATCTGTAGTGAGACCAGTTCTAAACAAAACACCACCATGGACCCGGAAAATCCAAACATCTATAGACCAGTCTCAAACCTTTCTTTTTCTCAAAAATACTTGAAAAGATAGTACTCACACAGCTAAGAGACTTCATAGAAACAAATGCCACCCTCTCCATCTTCCAATCAGGATTTAGGAAATACCACAGCACAGAAACAGTACTGCTAGACATAGTAGACTACTGCTGGAAAATTCTAGATGAGGGGAAAGATGCATTGTTGGTACTATTAGACCTAAGTGCCGCCTTTGCCACTATTGATCACTTGCTTCTTCTATCCAGACTACAATCTATTGGAATCAACAATATTGCACTTGGCTCTCCTTCCTTAATGAAAGATCACAGAGAGAACTATTAGGATACTCCCTATCTGAGCCAAAACCACTCCACTACGGAATGCCCTAAGGTGCATTGTTATCCCCACTCCTCTTCAGCCTCTGTCAGACCAGTACTCAAAATCGCAACGAAATGCCAAATCAAAATTCACTCATTCGCGGACGATATACAGCTCTACCTTCTCTTAGGCCAACACCAAGACGCACAAATCATAAAATTCCATAGCTGCCTAACTGAAATAAAGAACTGGATGACTGTAAACAAACTACAACTTAATGTCTCAAAGACTGAACTCCTCTGGATACACAAAGACACCTGCACATACCCCTGCCCATCCTTTTCCTGGGGAAATGACCACTTACAGCCAAAGATAATGTCTGCAGCCTAGGAGTGATCCTCGACTCAAATCTAACACTCTCAAATCACGTATCAAACATAGTGTCTTCATCCTTCTGCTACCTCTGTCAACTGAAGTGCATCCATGCTTACTTTTCAGAAACTGATTTTTCCAACTACTGCATGCATTTGTATTATCCTGCTTAGACTATTGCAAAGTACTACTAGTGGGCTTACCTGCAAAAACCCTCTCCCGCCTCCAAGGTGTACAAAATGCAGCTATCCATCTCCTGAAAAACCTAGGCTTCCAAGACCATGTCACCCCAGCACTTACATCCCAGGGATTCAAGACAAAGTTAGACAAGTTCCTGCTGAACCAGGAATGCAGGTAAGGCTAGTCTCAGTTAGGGCACTGGTCTTTGACCTTAGGGCTGCCGCGTGAGTGGACTGCTGGGCACGATGGACCACTGGTCTGACCCAGCAGCGGCAATTCTTATGTTCTTATCCATGCATTGGTTACCTATCCAAAAATGCTGCGCCTTTAAAGTCTTGGTCCTAGCCTTCAAAACCTTCCACAAGCTGACACCGAACTGCATGACATCAAAACTACAAATTTACGTCCCAAACAGATCACTGAGATCTCAAACAGAGAGACGGTTCACACTACCACCAGGCTGTTCACTCAAAACTGAAACAGCCTGCAAACGCTCTTATTCACAGTTTATAACCAGATTTTGGCACATCATCCCCACATCCATTAGATTGCTAGACAATCTATGGAACTTCAGGAAGGCCATGAAAACCTTCCTCTTAACTAATCCAGCTTCATAATGACCGACGTTACTCACGGGACCTTAACTGACAACATAGAAACATATAAATAGACGGCAGATAAGGGCCCACGGCCCATCTAGTCTGCCCACCTTAATGTCCCTCCCCTACCTTTGCCCTGTGAATAGATCCCATGTGCCGATCCCATTTGGCCTTAAAATCAGGCACGCTGCTGGCCTCAATCACCTGTAGTGGAAGACTATTCCAGCGATCAACCACTCTTTCAGTGAAAAAGAATTTCCTGGTGTCACCTCGTAGTTTCCCGCCCCTGATTTTCAACGGATGCCCTCTTGTTGTCGTGGGACCCTTGAAAAAGAAGATATCTTCCACCAATCATGTACTCGATTACAACACTAAAACTTTAGTACAGTTATTTTATGTTCTGTTAGTCCAGTGAATGCTATCCTAAATCTATGCTATGCCATGTAATATCTTCTACAAATGCCGCAAATTCTTCTAAGCTATGTCTGCCAAAAATGTCTTTCAGTAATTTTGTCCTTTCTATACTGTGAATGTACTTTGTAACCCATTCTGGGCTCCTTTGGGAGGACGGGCTAAATAAATGAATAAATAAATAAATATGTGACTTTTCCCCAGAATTTGTTCAGCTCATGTAGGGGAGTGTACCTCATGGATCCAACCCAAGCAGTGCAGCGGATGAGCTCGGCGCCAGCTTTTATGTCAGGACCTTCTTTTGTGGAGATTCCCGTTTGAGCTCCCAGTTCTCCTGTCATCACATTTCCAGGGACAGTCTGCTCTGATGAGCTGATTCCATGGATACTGAGTCCATCCTGGATACTGTTTGCGGTACAATTAGCTAGCTGGTCTCTGAGAGCCCTGAGATGGGGGATGAGTAAGGTGACCATAAGTCCCATTTTCAACAGGACCGTCCCATTATTGAACCGGCTGTCCCATTGTTCCGACCCACCACTTCGGGATGCCGAAATGTCCCGTTTTCAGGGACAGCGTCCCGAAGCTGTGCGCGGAGACAACGGAACAGGTGATTGCTTCCCCTCCCTCCAGCGCCGATTCAAACCCCCGTCCGCCTGCCGCCACTGCACCTTCTTCTTGCCGCCCAGAAGCTTTCTTCCTGATGTCAATTCTGACGTCGGAGAGGAAGTTCCGGACCAGCCAGGAAGGAGGCACTGAGGTCACTAAGGATATAGGAAGGAAGCACTGAGGGCACTAAGAACACGGGAAGGGGCACTAAGGACATAGGAAGGAGGCACTGAGGGCACTAAGGACCTGGGAAGGAGGCACTGGGGGCACTAAGGACATAGGAAGGAAGGAGGGAGAGAATAGAAAGGGACAATTGTTGGGCCTGAGTGCAGAAAGAAAGAAAGGATGAACAGTCAGAAGGAAACGCAACCAGAGACTCATGAAATCACCAGACAGCAAAGGTAGGAAAAATGATTTTATTTTCAATTTAGTGATCAAAATGTCAGTTTTGAGAATTTATATCAGCTGTCTATATTTTGCACTATATTTGTCTATTTTTCTATAGTTACTGAGGTGACATTGTATATTTTAAAGTCATCTGCCTTGACATCTTTGAAAATCCCTCAAATATAAATGATAATTAACATTTTCTCTGCGTATAGTGTGCTTTGTGGTTTTTAAAAAAAAATTTATGTAAACCATTCTTTTTTTTTCAAATTCTTTATTCGTTTTCAATCTTACATCAAGTGCACAAACAATACAATTAAACACATCACTTGACAATCTTTCAGATTTATCTTACAATACATAAATATGTAAACCATTCTGAGCTCCCCTGGGAGAACGGTATAGAAAATTGAATGAATAAGTAAATAAATAAAATTATGAATTAATAAGAAAAATGAATGGAATAAATTGGGGGTGGAATTGGGGGCGGGGCTAGGGTGGGATTAGGGCGGGACTGACAATGAATAAATATTTTTGATGAAAAAAATAAATGGTCATGTTAGGAATGACCCCTGTGTTCATCGGTTAAGTCAGCATCTGTCCATCGTTTTATAACAGACGCTGGAAAGGAATTGAATTTGAAGGCTCAGCCCTCCACTTCTCAACGTACCATTATTCTAATATTCTAACATTCTAATATTCGGAAATCTTTTTTTCTGTCACATCCTGATCTCGCAGCTTTGGTTATTGAGTAGTGGGAGACTCCGAAGGGTTCCTTTAGCTTTATCCCATGGCACCAGATTTTCAGCAGCTCTTTGAGCAGCTGAAGGTGGATTTGGCAGTGGTTCAGGTGACTAAGCGCACTGCACACCCCAGTGAAGGAGGAGTTATGCTGAATGATTCTCAGAGTTACATGATATACCTGGTTCTGAGGAAGCTTTTTGAGGTGGCTTCTTCAGAGCGCATGGTTGTTGCACTAAGTTACTCTACGTTCTTTCAGTGGAGGACGATGCCTCCCCCCAGCTTAGTGCTGGAAGGATTTGACTATGTAGCTGATGCCTTGTATGACCTTATTAGGGTATTAGGCAAAGTTTCAACTTAAGATGTTTCAGCTCACAGAATACTTTGGATCTGCCACTGGGCTGGCGGCAGCCTCCCTCAAGGTGCAGGTGGTGGCAGGCCTCTCCTGCTTCAGAACGTTCAATGGCTCTTCTTCACTTACAGCTCATCCTGATGTGACCAGATTCTTCAGGGGACACTTCGTTTACACCCTCCTCTGCGGCAGCCCTTTCCTACGTGGAATCTCAATATTGTGCTGAAAGATCTGACTGAACCTCCTTTTGAGCCACCAAGGAGGCAACTCTTCTGGATCTTATAGTCAAGATGGTTTTCCTTGTTGCAGTTGTCTCAGCTCAGCATATTTTGGAGCTGCAGGCCCTGTCTTGTAGGGAACCCTTTCTTCAGTTCATGGAGGTGGGAGTGTCCCTCCGTATGGTTCCTTCCTTTCTTCCAAAAGTGGTTTCCGAGTTTCATGTTAACCAGGAGGTTCGTTTGCCTGCTTTTTGCTTCAACGGGCCAAAAAAGAAGGATATGCTGTTGAAGAAACTAGATGTACGCAGAGTTTTGCTTTACTATTTGGAGAGGACTAATGACCTTCATCTCTCAGATCATCTGTTTGTCCTGGCTATCCAGTCCAGACAGGGCAAGCTGGCTTCTAAGGCCTCTGTTGCCCGATGGATCTGCATGGCCATTTCTTTGACTTACATTGGCTGTGGCAAGCATTTGCTGGTTTCACTCAAAACCTACTCGACTAGAGGATTCGCCGCCTTGTAGGCAGATTCTTGAGTGGTTAATCTGGCTGAAATCTGTAAAGCAGCCACTAGGTTGTCCCTATATACCTTTACCAGATTTTACAAAGTGGATGTGGTGGCTCAGTCCAATGCCATGTTTGGGGCCTCAGTGTTGTGGGCAGGCTCTTCTGTCCCACCCTAGATGTTGCCATTGCTTTGGTATATCATATGTTGTAATGACTCCTTTGTGGATTAACAGAAAGAAGATTACCAAAGGTAAGAACCTATTCTTCCATTTTGAGACTTAGCTGCCTCCTACCTCTCTCCGACTTAACATTATTTGAGGGCAGAAATAGAGGCTTATTTTGGCAGTGTCATGAATTCATAGAACAACTTCCCTATGATGGTGATGGGTATAAAACCAGTGCTGACATTTAAACAGGCATGGAACAAACACTAGGGATCCAGAGTGGTAGGAGATTGAGAATGTAGACGGCAGGCTTTCAGTAAGTACAGTAAACACTAGATCAGTGTTTCTCAAGTCAGTCCTGGAGTAGTCCCGTGTCGAGTCAGGTTTTCAGGATATCCCCAATGAATAGGCATGAGATTGGAGGCAATGTATACAAACCAATGTATGAAAATCTTTTCCATGCATATTCATTGTGGATAATCTAAAAACCCGACTGGCAAGGAGGTACTCCAGGACTGACTTGAGAAACACTGCACTAGATGAACCTTGTGGTCTTTCTCTGCCATCCTGCATTATCATCTCTTGTACTTTGTTCACAGAAATAAGTCAACCTCAAAAATACTGTATAAGGTGACTTAAATATTTCTGTTGACTTTACTGTTACTCTCTAATTCAGTGCTTCCCACCCAAACTTTTATCCCGCAACTCCAAGGACCCTGAGCAGTCACTTAACCCTCCAGGTACAAATAAGTGTCTGTGTATAATATGTAAACTGCTTTCAGTAATATCAAATCTCATCCTCTTTCCCATTTAACTCTTAAAAATTGATTGACCCCTCATAATAATAAAAATAGATCTCACATCCCCTCTCTTCTGTCATCTGCTTTCTCTTCCCTCCTGTTATCCAAAGCATGAAGGCAGCCATATCAGCAGCGATGGCAACAGTGACAGCACTCGGCTCAGGGCGTTATGCATGAAAGTATGCTTATAGACCCCCAATATTCTGGGTGGGTTTCAAAAGGAAGCCCATGCAGAAGGAGAGACAGGGCATGTGAACATTCACTATCTTGCAGGGTCCCATAAAGACTGGCATTTCAGGGACTAGGTCACAGTGGTTTTGAATTCCAGTAGCTAGTTTTCTGATAGCTATTTTGTCTCTTAGACAGTCATATCAAGCAAACAGAATAACTCATAATTACAGCATAAATGCACAAGAGGCGGCCTTGAGGGGGCATAGGATGAAGGTGAAAGGGGTAGAGGTGTAACCTTGTGATTAGAGCACAGGGATAACAACCAGAAAAGCCTGATTGACAAATCCTGCTATTGCTTGTGATTTGGGACAAGACCCTTAACCTTTCATTGCTTTGGGTATAAACTTAGATTTTGAGACCTCTAGGGACAGGGAAATACGTAAGTGTAACGTACTGTGAGTTAAATCTAAAGAGAGAAATTCTTTACAGAAAGGGTGGTGGGTGTGTGGAACAGCCTTCCACTGGAGGTAGATTGTGTTTGAATTCAAGAAAGCATGGGACAAGCACAGAGGATCGATGAAGGGATTGTAGTTGGCATGGATGGGCAGATTGAGAGAGACTGTATGGTCTGTGTTTCTTTGTTTCTATTTACCTAACTAACCTAGAACGTTCTGTTTTGCTATTAAGGTGAAGTGTCTAGAGGCTGAACGGTTGCGAACAGAAGACGAATTATCAAAGTACAAAGAAATTATTAACAGACAAAAGATTGAGATTCAGAACTTACTGGACAGAGTAAAAATTGTGGAGCAATTACAAGAGCAACATCAAAGGTATATATTTTACCCTATCTGGCCCTTTTTTTTACAAATTCTGTTAATGCTGCTTACAGCCAAATCTTGAAGCCAACGAAAGCACATGCTCTTCTCCCTTAGTGTAGTGTGTTTTCATAACATCTCTCCTACTGCTTAACACCAGAAGTATCAGAAAACATTATTTTAATAAGCTCTGACAGTTCTAAGGTTAATTAGCAGCGCTACTAAGTAAGTAATATGGGTTTAATGGCGGCATCACATATTACATTAAATATTATGGTCTATAGTAATTTAATTGCAGGACCATTTGTGTGAAAGAAACATGTCTGATTACTGTGTCTTTATCACACTAATACAGTTAGAATTAAACAAATAATGTAACTGTTGAATTTGATTTTATACTTGTTTAAGGCTTAATGCTGATAATTCTTTTCAACTGCATATCTCTCTTGGATACACAATAGTTCAGTTAGGGATTTTGTAAGCTCTTTTTTCTCAGATAAACATCATTGCACCTTATTAAGTGTCTCATTTGCGATGATTATTCTCAACTTGTTCCTTTCCTGAATGCAACTTTATGATCGGAGACCAGTGCCTGGAGAAAGAGGTTAACTGGACTGCTGAAAGTGTTACCTCTTTGTTAATAGCCTTTTGCGATACATTGGGCCTGACTTGCTTGTGAAATGGTTGTTGATTTGTTCACAGTAGTGAAAGATAGAAGTAAAACTTAATGCTGCAAATGATATTGCATAAAGGTGGTTCTTGCTTCAGTTGCTGCTGGTCCATCAGCAAGGGTCCTTGCCCCTCTCGCTTGTTCAGTTGATTCCTACTAAGCTGTGATGGAGCAAAGAGAAAAGATGGAATAGGTGGAGTAGATAGAGGTAGGGAGGAGCATTGCCGCTTGAGTGGCAGCAGTGAGCCACCAGGAGTTGGTGCCCAGGCTTGTGTTTAAAATCCTATTGCTACACCTCCATATGTGGTAAATGTCAAGGGTTTGAGAATACTTTAAATATTTCCTTTTGAACTTGCCCCAAAATTCAGCAGTTTGGGGATGAGGCTGTTTGGTTACATGGGATGTAATATCACCAGATCTCCCGAGCATTTCATCTTAAATAAAATGGGGGCTTGTAAAATGTGTTTGGTAGCAAAGAGATGTATGTTACAATCTTGAGTCTGAACTCCTTGCAGGAATCATTTACATTACCTTCTTGTTATAGAGACAACCCAAAACAAAAGCAGCAGCTTTTGTTGATTTGGAATTGTTATATATATATGTAACATGATTTCCAAGGGCAGATGTCTCATTTTATAAATTATGATATGGACGGAGCAGGGGTCCTATATTTTTGTTAGGAGGGGGGGTTACCATTATAGATTGTCAGAGAAGGCCATAAGAACCTAGGCTGAGATAGCAGTGGAATATGAGATATTTTGGGAGGTGAGGGGTGGTTTCTTTGAGGATAGTAATGGGAATGGGGGGAGGCATTTGTTATTGTTGCACTCTTTTTCATATATGTTATGAATTGTGATTGTATTGGTTTGATACTTGTTGAGAATCTGAAATGCAAAACTCAAATTTTAAAATATAAAATCCTATTGCTACTGAATTTAACAAACTTGGGTGCGGGGGTGGTATGGGACTGATTTTATATTTGACTTACATTTTGATTGATAGATCAAGGTGAGGTGCAATTAGTAGTCAGTCTTTGCTCTAATTCTCTTTTTTTTTAAACTTTCATCATGTGTACAAAAATTCATAATAAACACTATTAATTAGACCACTTGAACATCTTATCATTATGTCCTATAAATATAAATGTAACCCTCCCCCCACCCAACATTAAGTGGTGTATAATTAATAGAAAAATGGCATTTAATCATGACAAAAAGATGTTAATGGCTCCCATATTTTAATAAAATTTTTATACTTTCCATTCTGTACCGCCAATGATCTTTCCATTCTATATTCTCTATTTTTAATTGATTTAAATTAACATCCAGCCTATTTTTCAAATTGTAGTTTTCTCTTTGTTCTTGTTGGCTAGCTTTGTATGAAAAGCAGAAAGGCACAAACAGCATCTTCAGACACCTGTGGAGCTGGGTTTTCATTGCTTTGACTTAATCGGACGATTAGGTAGTAATTGTGTCTTGACATGACAAGTGGCCCATCTGCGGTTTTCTGAGCCATTGTTCGGTAATCTGTGCTAGTATGACTGTGATTAGTTCTGTATGCTTTAACCTTTTCCTATCGTATGTCCTGGATGACGGGACATTCCAAAAATGTCGTTGACATCGTATGTCCCATACTAATAAAAAGCCAGGAACACAAAATATTTGAATTTACAGACTTATGACTTATTTACATTATGTTTACAATAGCTGTAAATGATAATGGTGAATAATATAAAACTTTGCTAAAATAATTACGATTGGAACCAGCGTAACATAAAATGTATTATGATAGGAAAAGGTTAAAAAGAGAAAAACAGTAGGTCTATTCAGTTGGTTTTTGTGTCCAAGCACATTTGGATGTTTTGTCTGTGATCTGTCTACACTTGCTAGAGCTCTAAAGATCGTTCCAGTGATTCTTAGATTGCATATAGAAACAAAATCCATGGACAAGTTGGGAAGGATGAGAGAGGACTAAGCAGAAAGGAGAGAGAGCTAGGACTGGGGATTGAGTGTGAGAAGCAGCAAGGGAGAAAGTGCTGAGAATTGAGGCCCAGATCTCAAAACTTTAACACCGTTGCTAAACTACTTTCCGGTGGTTTAGCCTGTACGCAGTTTAACGGCAGATTATCAAAACAGATTATCTCTGTCTTTAGTGAGGTTTCTAGCAGTCTCTGACGCTGACATGCAAATGGGCTGTTCAACATTGAAATGTGCCCTCCAGTGGATTCTTAAAATGCCGAGCCATTTTCAAAAAGCAGTATCAGCATTTGGCAACAAAAATAATTGACTGGTCCAGGTGTGCAGGTCAGTGTCAGAGACTGCTAGAAAGCCCCTGTGTTGTGATGCAGTGGGAGAGATGCCCATTCTCTCCACTGCATCACAACATCCCTTCCCTGCAGCAGCGTCAAAGGACACCCCCTCCCCCGCAGTGGGAGAGATGCCCACACTCTCCTGCTGCCCTAAAATCCTCACCGCCACCCCCTCTGCAGCAGGAGAGATGCCCATTCTCCCCTGCTATCAAGTGACCCTCCTCTCCCGTCTCTGCCATCCCTCCCCTTCCTCAAAATAGATAACCTGGAGGGACGCAGACTCTTCCTCCTCCCAGCTGCCTGAGCCATTCCCTGAATGGCTGCTGCCAGTTCTCACATGTCATATGTGCAAATCGGACTTAGACATGTGTTTTGAAAATGCCCCTCCACATGTCTCCAATTGACTTTAAAATAATGCCCAAATTAACCTGCTCGAGAAGATAATTGCTCATTTTAGCTGAGCCCAGTCAGAGCTCTTATTTCAGGTAGCCATTTTGAGCGCTGACATTGCTTCCTCTCCTTTACCCAAGAATTTAATAGTGTGTATTTATTTTTTTTAATTAGGATTTAGTTCACACCTTTTTCACTAGTAGTTCAAAGTGAGTTACATTGAGGTACTCTAGTATTTCCCTGTCCTTAGAGGGCTCACCATCCAAATGGCCCTTTTACTAAGGCTTAGCATGCACTAATGGACATTAGTACATGGTACCACATGGCTCATAGATTTAAAATAGGATATGCAGCATTTAACATGCACTAATAACCATTAGTGCGCACTAAGCTTTAGTGATAAAAACTCCTAAGCAGTGGAGGGTTAAGGAATTTGACCCAGATAACAAGGAGTAACAGCAAGATTTGAACTGGGCTTCTCTGTTTCTAACCACTAGGCCACTCCTGTATGCTCATTTGATTTTCTCCTGGTATTGTTTTTTCCATTGTTATATCAAATTGACTCGTATTCATGGGTAAGTATCAGAGTTTATTTTGGTAGACAGAAACCAAGACCAAAAATTGAGGTCAGAGAGGGATTCTAGGGCTGATTGTCCCAAACTTTTTGAGAGCAGCATCATTTAACTTTTCAGAATTATCAAGGTAGATGGTGGTGATGGCCTATTTCAAACCTCCCTAACTTAATTGGCTAAAGTGGAAATTTTCCTTTATAAACATAGGATGGCTGATCATTAAACAAGAGAAAATCTTTAGGATGACTGGTAGAAATTTCCAGCTGTTACCTATTATGCCAAGTGCATTACTTAAGGTTGCATGTTTTTCTTTTCTTCCCTTGCAGAATTTAAAGAGATAATGGTGGTCAATAATTCTGTGTCAGAGAATCTTCAGATTTTATTTCTCAACAGTATTATAGTCCTTTTGCCTGTCTTGAATGATAATAAAGCAGCTTTTTGCTTTGCCAGGGCTGAGCAAGAAATTGGAAACTTGAAGGAAGAAGTGGACAGCCTAAACTCCCTGATTACAGATTTACAGAAAGACATTGAAGGTAGTCGGAAAAGGGAATCTGAGCTTCTGGGATTTACCGAAAAGCTGAGCAGCAAAAATGCCCAGATTCAATCTGAAACTAATACCTTGCAGATGCAACTTGATAAACTCAGCTACAGCGAACGGGAGTTACAGAGTCAGCTGGAACATCTGAAGCATGCTAATACTGACCTGGTGAGAGCATGCAAGGTTGTAGTTATTATATATGTATATGTTTAGTGGTTTTAAGGCTCTCTTGGCTCCTGATAATTATCTGGTAGGAAGTCTCATGAAATGTTGGAGAAATGGGGCGATTAAAGGTTTCAAGGTTCAAGGTTTATTAGTATTTGATGAATCGCTAAATCTGATTACAAAGCGATGTACATAATTAAAAATATGGTAAGATTATAAAAATATACAATTCATGAGCATTAAATTAAGACAGGACAGACTTTAGTTGGAAGGGAAGGGGGGATAAAAAGTTACATCTGTTATATCAAGAAAAACAAATAAGGGAAAAACAAAAGGAAGCAGGGTAGTTAAAAGTTTAAAAATATCGTAAAAGTCAGAAGAATTTTAAATGTTAAAAGCATCTTTAAAAAGGTGCGTTTTAAGGATTTTTTAAAAGAAAGGATATCTTTTTCGTTTTTAATGTGTTGTGGCAGGGAGTTCCACCATTGAGGACCAATTACAGAGAACATGTCAGATCTTCGTGTACCTATTATTTTTAGAGAAGGTACAGCCAATAGATTTTGAGAAGATGATCTGAGTATACGTGTAGAGCTGTGGGGAATTAACATTCTTGCTATAAACACTGTTAGCCTCTATCAGATAGAAATCTTGTCAGGTCAGTTTATTTCTCTCTCTCTGTTTTGGGTGGTTTTATAAGCCTCATTTTGTGCATAAAACCCTATCTTACATGCAGACACAGGAATTTATAAAATAGGTAGACATGGATGGATATTGTGGTATGAGACTACAAAACATGGTAATATCAAATACGTCATGGCAACTTAAGATGTGATTATACTGTGCATTTTTTAAATAGTAAATGACGGCAGATAAAGACCTGAACGATCCATCCAGTCTGCCCACCAGTCATACCCATCAAGAATTCATGATTAAATGAACTTGTCTCTTCTTTGATATGCCTGGAAAACAGACTGCAAAGTCTACCTGGCATTGTCCTAGGCTCCAAATGCTGAAGTTGCCGTCCAAGCTCTCTCCAGCCTATCCAACTATCCCACCCGCAGGATTATCTTCCACAAGACGGGCCAGCAACATCCTCCTGTTCCAAGATAGTGGAGTTCCCATTGATGCCCTCCCCAGCCCATCCCACACCAAATCACCACACATGGGACACAGACCGTGCAAAGCTGCCCAGCACCAGCCTTTAATTGAATTAAACCACATACAATCAGAGTCAAACAATAATATACTTCCTTAATGCACTCAACTAAATTCACAGTATGAAACACCAAAACATTAATTTCTTATATATCCTATGTGGCCTTTTAGAAGATTACCTCTCCCTTCTCCCCTTCCACTATACTCTTCCTTCACAGCCCATGACTACTAGCATTGTTCCTTCACTTCAGTCATGGTATTGTGGAATGATTTTACATATAAAAATTCTCTCCCTTCTTCCCTTTTCTAGCCCCCCTCCAGATACTACTAGTATAACCCATAACCTCTCCAACCCAAATGCTCAGTTGTTACAAATTTAAAAATAAATGATGTGTTCTTGGGCAACAACATCCCAAACAGGAGACATAAGTCTGATAAAAGATCCACCATCCCATCTGTTCTTTCAAGTTTTAAAAATTAATATAATTCTACTGTCTCATTGTAGGAGGATCTTGAGTTCTCCAATGGACCAGTATACATTTCTTTGAAAGGAGAAGTAGACTAAACTAAATCTTAAGTTTATATACCGCGTCCTCTCCATAATTATAGAGCTCGGCATGGTTTACAAGAGCTTAATATAGGAAGGAACAGCATAATGGGCTTGGAGGTTGGGTATAGGGGGGAAGAGAGCATTACATTTTTGTGAATAGCCTAGTTTTCAGGTGCTTTCGGAATACAGTGGTACCTTGGATTACGAGCATGATCCGTTCCAGGAGCATGCTCCGTTCCAGGAGCATGCTCTTAATCCAAAACGCTCATTTATCAAAGCAAAGTTCCCTATAGAAAATAGTGGCAACACCGACGATTCGTTCCAGAACCCGGGGTCTGTACCTGTCGGGTGCCAGGTGCTGCAGTGCCGCCTCCTCCGTCTGCCTCCTCTGTCCGTCATCCGAAGAAGAACCCCACAGTGCCGCTTCGGGGGGGGATGCCTCTAATATCCGCAAGCCGCCGGAGAACCCCGCAGTGCCGCTGCAGAGGGATGCCTCTTCCATCCGCCGGCCAGCCCTCCATGTCGGATGCCCCCTGCATGCTGGAGAGCCCCCACCTGAGCCCACGCAGCCAAGCGTCGCCCTACCTGCACTACACGCACAACGCTGATGATTGACGCTGTGCGCGTCACATGCAACACGTAGGTGGGACAGCACCCGGCCGCGCAGGCCCAGACAGAGGCCCTCTAACCTGCGGAATGCACCCAACATGGAAGGCTGGCCGGAAGAGGAATCCCCCGAAGCGGCGCTTCCTAGGCTGTAAGTGCTCGTTTATCGAGGCAGTGCTTGGTTTGCAAGTCAAAAGTTTGCTGAGTGTTTTGCTCGTCTTGCAAAACACTCGCAAACCGGGTTACTTGCAAACTGAGGTTCCACTGTAGTTGGAAGGAGCCCAGATTCCGTTGTGGGGCAGTAAGATTATTCCAAAGCCCTGTGATTCTGAAGAAGAGAGATTTCCCCAATTTTCTCAGCATAGAGGATACCTTTTAGTGAGGGGAAGGATAGTTAAGTTTTGGGTAGACAAGGTGGTATCAGGACTCGAGGAGTTCCAAGATAGTGGAATTAAGAGAGGGAGGATGCTGTGTAGGATCTTAAAAGCTAGGCAGGCGCATTTAAAATGAACCCTGGAAATTTCTGGAAGCCAGTGAAGTTTGGACAGAAATGGGGAAACATGATCAAATTAGCTTTTTTCAACCAAGTTAACCCCTCCCTTTTTCAAATTATGAAATAGTTGTATTTCCATTTTAACAATAATACATTGATAAAATATTCTAGACAAATATTCAACTAAGTTTTTGCCAAAAGTGTCAGTTTTTTCACAAGACCAAAACATATGGACAAGTGTTGCAGAGGCAGTTGAGCATTTTGGCTAAATGTCTCTAATGATTGCTTTATTTCTCCTCATCCAGCATTTCTTGTGAAATTATTTTTTAAAAATGTTATAAAAATTTATAAGAAATATTGGTGGTTCTGCATTAAAGATATGGATTTGCATTTGGCCTGATGATGCAATTGTGACAAATAGTGATTTTTTTATTTTCAGCTATATTTTACAAAAGTTTCATAAGCACATCTGTGTTTTAATAAAATAGACACGAGATCTATCTTTAGAAGTGCACAAATTTGCACCTGTTCAATTTGTATGTTTAATCTATGAACTCTTCCAAGACTATACTAAACTCCTGGGAAGGCCTGTTCATGATGTTATTGGCATATCTATTTACTAGTCTTTAAGCCCGTTACATTAACGGGTGCTAGAATATATGTCTGCCTTTCTTTCTGTCTCTCTCCCTACCCCTGTCTTTCTTTCTGTCTGTCTCACTCCCTGGCCCCCTTTGTTTCTCTGTCTTTCTGTCTCTCTCCCTACCCATGTGTCTTTCTTCCTTTCTTTCTGTCTCCCTCCCTACTTCCCTGAGCAGCAGCCACAACATTCCCTCTCCCTCCATTTCCCTGTGCAGCAGCATTTTTTCCCTCCTCCCCCACTTCCCTGTGCAGAAGCCGAAGCAGTATTCCCTCCCCCTCCATTTCTCTCCCCCTCCATGTCCTTGTGCAGCAGCATTTTTTCCCTCCCCCCACTTCCCTATGCAAAAGCCGAAGCAGCATTCCCTCCCCCTCCATTTCCCTGTGCAGCAGCATTTTTTCCCTCCTCTCCCACTTCCCTGTGCAGAAGCCGAAGCAGTATTCCCTCCCCCTCCATTTCTCTCCCCCTCCATGTCCTTGTGCAGCAGCATTTTTTCCCTCCCCCCACTTCCCTATGCAAAAGCCGAAGCAGCATTCCCTCTCCCTCCATTTCCCTGTGCAGCAGCAGGATTTCTCCATCCCCCTACACTTCCCGTGGTCTGGCAGGCTCCCTTGGCAGTTATTTTTAAGTTTAAAGGTGCCGCGGCGGCTCCTCTAACGATCCCTTGCATCGGAAGTCTTCTCTGACGCAGATGCGGCTCGTGAGAGGAGCCGCAGCGGCACCTGTAATCTGAAAAATAACTCCGGCAAGGGAGCTGGCCAACTAGCAGTTCAGTGAGAGCCACAGCTTCAAAACGGAGCCCTCTGTCAGACACTTTCCTGCCGCTACTAACAGGGGACAAACTGCCGGTGCCACCGTTGTGAAACAGCCACCGCAACCGCCACTCTACTGACGGTCCTCTAGGCGCAACTAATAGGGGACCGACAAACTGCCAAACACAGCCGCATGCGCCTGAAGCTGACTGCCATTGAAAGAGCTGCACGCTCACGCGCCTCCAGCTAGCGCAGGTGCCATGAGGACTGGCACAGAAGCACACCTCACGGCATCAGGAATAACAATCTGTCAACAGCGCATGCGCGCTTAGGGTTTTATATATAGAGATATGCAAGTGTTTGGCTGCACAATTTTATAGGAGCCATTCCTTATGATTTTGCTAGACCAATCCAGATAAGTGTGTTTTGCTTCCCAACCAGTAGATGGGGAAGCGCAGGATTCTGACATTTCATGACATCACCACCAGTATAAGGGGTGGTGCAGTCCTAGAACTTGCTAGTATTTCTCTCCTTCCAGCAGTTGGTGAAGATATGAAAAAGGAGGTATTGATGCCTCTGTATAAGACTCTGGTGAGACCTCATTTAGAATATTGTGTACAATTCTGGAGGCCACACCTTCAAAAAGATATAAAAATGATGGAGTCTGTCCAGAAGAAGGCTACTAAAATGTTGTGTGGTCTTCGTGATAAGGCGTATGGGGACAGACTTAAAGATCTCAATCTGTATATTTTGGAGGAAAGGCGGGAGAGGGGAGATATGATAGTCGTTTAAATACCTACATGATATAAATGTGCATGAGTCGAGCCTCTTTCATTTGAAAGGAAACTCTGCAATGAGAGGGCTCTGGAGTAATCTGAGGAAATACTTTTTTACAGAAAGGGTGGTAGATGTTTGGAACAGTCTCCCAGAAGAGGTGGTTGAAACAGAGACTGTGTCTGAATTCAAGAGGGCCTGGGATAGGCACGTGGGATTTCTCAGAGAGAGAAAGAGATAATGGTTACTGCGAATGGGCAGACTAAATGGGCCATTTATCTGCCATCATGTTTCTATGTGTATCCCTGTGGATGAGTCCTCTGACCCACAAAGCTCTGTAGGATTGGTCTGTGGATCTTTCTCCTGATTGATCTTGCGAGGTGTCTCCTCCCCTTGAGAACTGAAAACTTTATTTGGTGACATGATTACTAGCTCTTTAACCATGGCTGGGAGAAGTCTCTAGGAGCCAGAGTTTGTGGGCTTTAGCTTGGTTGGGCTGCAGTTTATAGGGGTCCTATGGGACTACTGCTAGTGATGGGTGAGTGGTTGATATCCCCTCCCCTTCTCCTGTATTCAAGGGTGCGTGTTTTGTAGGGTTAAATAAAGCAAAAGAAAAGTAAGGGAGGCTCTATGGGGAGCTTTCAAGGGCAGCTTGCACCAGCAACACCGAGAGAATGAAGGTTTAAGGGGTTTCTTCTCCTCTGTGGAAGGAGGTCCTTTGCATTGTGGAGAGAAATGCTATTCATGGCCAGCTCTTATGGGAGGGAGAGATGTGGAAAACAATTATCACCATGCCTGGAAGAGGATGTAGCAATATAGATCCACGTGCCAGACCACATTGGGAGCTAGGTGATACTGCTGCAGGAAAGCATGGCTATATGGGGGCTCTTGGGTCATCGAGCCTATGGTGGGGCAATTCACTAATTTAGGTGTGTAGCCTTGTTGGGAGAGCCTGTAGTCCTCCATGGCTAATTGCACTTATGTGCACGGGATCCACAGCCATTTTGAGCCTGTTTGGGAGTTTGTACTCTCTGCACTCACCAGAGAGCGTGAATGGGGGAATTGCAGGTGCTTTAAGTGGAGGTAGTTTCATGGTCCCACTAGTATGAATTTTTGTTTCCTAGCTGGGCTTTTAGACCTTTAGAGCAGGGGTATCCAACCTTTTGGTTTTCCTGGGCCGCATTGGCTGAAAAAATGTTTCTGGGGCCATGCAAACGCTGCAGCAAGACAGAGGAGGGAGCTGGCAAGATGGTAAACACCCAGGGGCAGAAGAGGAAAACACTGCATTGCCCTTGACCAGGGCCGTACAAAATACTTCATGGGGCTGCATGCAGCCCTTGAGCTTCAGGTTGGACACCCCTGCTTTACAGCTTCATAGGGCAGGCCAGTGTGTTTGGTTAGGCTTGGGAGGTAGCAGACAACCCAAGTTTTAGGTTTCTGCACAGCACATGGTTGACAGAAAGGGAAGAGGATGAGGATCCCCATTTGAGTGTTCTGTAGTACTAAAAAAAAAAGTTATCAGCCTTTTTAAAGCCACTTGAACTAAATATAGGTATTGGTTAAGCATGTGTGGCTTTTTTTTCCTTCCCTCTGATAGCCACTTGGGGAGTTTCTAAAGATTGCATTTCTGTTCTCAAATGCATGGCAGTACCAGTGCAACTACAGTGTCCTACTGACTAGCCTTTTGAGGCAAACTCTAGAATTCTTTTCACTCTCTCTCTTCATCCTAGCTAGGGGAGCTTGGTGGAATTGCTGGCAGAACTGGATATGGGACAGACATGGGCAACTCTGGTCCTCGAGGGCCGGAATCCAATCGGGTTTTCAGGATTTCCCCAAAGAAAATGCATGAGATCTATTTGCATGCACTGCTTTTAATGCATATTCATTGGGGAAATCATGAAAACCTGATTGGATTCTGGCCCTCGAAGACCGGAGTTGCCCACCCCTGATCTAGGCTCTGCTCCCTAAAGTGAATCATCCCAGAGTAGTTTTGAACTAGCTTAAACTTGAAATAACTAAAATAAAAAAAGAGAGGTACTCATATCATACCTTTGCCCGTTCAGTCTCTGGTCTGTTTCCCTCTTTGGAAGGAGCCACAGTTGTGTTGCATGTTTTGCCTCTTCAGAAGGGGGTTTAAACCTTGGGGGGTGGGGGAGAAGTTTAATGTCCCTTCTAGCCCTTTACTTCTGCATAGCTCTTGGGTAGACTATATGAGGCAGTAAAGCTGTAGGGGGAGAATCCAATATCTTAGTACCTCCTTCTCCTCCAAAGGCTGCCTGATATATCTGATACTGATAGAACGTATCTCCTCATTCCTGCTTGTGGCCTTAAAAGATCTAGCACAGAAGGGAGGTATTCCTTTCTGACACAGAGGAACTGACTGCCTTTATCTGCCATCATGTTTCTATGTTTCTATTCAAAAAGATATAAAAAGGATGGAGTCTGTACAGAAGAAGGCTGCTAAAATGTTGTGTAGTCTTCGTGTTAAGGTGTATGGGGACAGACTTAAAGATCTTAATCTGTATACTTTGGAGGAAAGGCGGGAGGGAGGAGATATGATAGTCGTTTAAATACCTACATAATATAAGTGTGCATGAGTCAAGCCTCTTTCATTTGAAAGGAAACTCTGCATTGAGAGGGCATAAGGACATAAGAAACGCTTTCACCGGATCAGACCCCAGGTCCATCTAGTCCGGCAACCCGCGCACGCGGAGGCCAAGCCTGATGGAGACCTTGATTACCTGTATCCCTCAATATGATTTGCAAGAAGGTGTGCATCCAACTTGCGCTTGAATCCCAGAATGGTAGTCTCTGTCACCACCTCCTCCGGGAGAGCATTCCAAGCTTCCACCACTCTCTGTGCGAAACAGAACTTCCTGACATTTGTCCTGGGCCTGCTGCCCCTTAGTTTCAGTCCATGACCTCTTGTCCGTGTCACTTTTGAGAATGTGAATAACAATGTTTCTTGGTCTATTTTGTCAAATCCTTTTAGTATTTTAAAAGTCTCTATCATATCCCCTCGCAGTCTCCTCTTTTCAAGGGTGAACAATCACAGTTTTCCGAGGCGTTCTTTGTAGCTCAAATTTTCCATACCTTTTACTAGTTTCGTGGCTCGCCTCTGCACCCTCTCCAGCAGGGTTATATCTTTCTTTAGGTATGGAGACCAGTGTTGGACACAGTATTCCAAGTGTGGTCTGACCATTGCTCTGTAAAGCGGCATTATGACGGCCTCTGATCTACTCGTGATCCCCTTCTTTATCACGCCCAACATCCTGTTTGCTTTCTTTGCCGCCGCCGTGCATTGAGCCGACGGCTTCAGGTTCCTGTCTATAAGTACCCCCAAGTCCCTTTCTTGTTCGCTTTTGCCCAATGTTACACCTAACATGTTATATTCATGTTCCTTGTTTTTCCTACCCAGGTGCATCACCTTGCATTTGTCTATGTTAAACTTCATCTGCCACTTTTCCGCCCATTTCTCCAGCTGGTTCAGATCCTTCTGGAGATCCTCGCAGTCCCTTTGTGAGCCAACTGCCCGACATAGTTTTGTGTCATCTGCAAACTTGATTATAATACTTGTTGTTTCCTCTTCCAAGTCATTTATAAAGATATTGAATAAGATAGGCCCAAGAACCGAGCCCTGGGGCACGCCGCTAGTCATCTTCTCCCAGTCCGAGAATTTCCCATTTATGCTTACCTGAGCATAGGATGAAGTTAAGAGATGATAGGCTCCGGAGTAATCTGAGGAAATACTTTTTTACGGAAAGGGTGGTAGATGCATGGAACAATCTCCCAGAGGAGGTGGTGGAAACGGAGACTGTGTCTGAATTCAAGAGGGCCTGGGATAGGCACGTGGGGTCTCTCAGAGAGAGAAAGAGATAATGCTTACTGTGGATGGGCAGACTAGATGGGCCATTTGGCCTTTACCTGACATCATGTTTCTATGCTAGCTATTTGAGCACCTAATTTAGTCACTCATTATAGGGTATTTCAAAGCACATCCCTGTAGCCTAAGGGTGGTGATAGGGAACCCATGCAGAACAGAGTCAGAATAGCAAGCCTCATGTTAGGTGCCATCGACTACTGTTCATGTCTCTCTTTGGTGGTAGAAAGGGCCACACAGAGGCACAGTTTCTAGAGACCTACATTGTAGACAGACAACCTTTTCCTTCTCTAAAGTTTTTCTCCCTGCCTTTATCCAAGCAGCTATAGGAAATGGTTTGGCCTGCATACCCTGAAGGGGGCTGTAGTTGCTATACTGTAAAGGAGAAAGGTCTTGAATGCTCCTGAGTGGGATCCGTTAAGATTCACCTATGTTAGAGGTGAATAGTATTACAAATTCCTCTGGTAGAGTTCCTCTGTTGCCTGGCCATACTAGAACAAGACAATTCTGCTTTGTTTGGGCTCTGCTACTTGAGACTGCCATCATAGCATTGTAGTCATGACAGTTGCAAGGGTGGGATGCTTTTATGGTCTGAGAGCAGGATACCAGTGCTATTGCTCGTCAAACTCAGAAGTGCTAACCCCTGGTGAATCCAGGTCACTAGTACCAGCCAAAACCCAAGGAGTAGCAATATTCCATGCTACCAATCTAGGGCAAGCAGTGGCTTCCCCCATGTCTTAATAACAGACTATGGACTTTTCCTCCAGGAAATTGTCCAAACCTTTCTTAAAACCAGCTATGCTATCTTCTCTTACCACAATCTCTGGCAACATGTTCCAGAGCTTAACTATTCTCTGAGTGAAAAAATATTTCCTCCTATTGGTTTTAAAAGTATTTCCCTGTAACTTTGAGTGTTCCCTAGAGTTTGTAATTTTTGACAAGAATGAAAAATCAATCCACTTGTACCCATTCTACTCCACTCGGGATTTTGTAGACTTCAATCATATCTCCCGTCAGCTGTCTCTTTTCCAAGCTGAAGAGCCCTAACTTTTTTAGATTCAAATATTTTTTATTCAGTAAAGTGCCAGCAAATAATATAAAATGAACAAAGTTCAAGTATGTGCACAAAATACACCATTACCCCAACCTCCCTCCTCCCACCCCCAATCCCACAAACCCACATACCATCATCAAATCAAAAGCATGAGTGAGAGAGAGAAAAGAAAGACAATCATAAATTTAAAAGTCTACTGCGGGCACGCGGAGTAAGGTCCATCCAAAATTGTTTCCAGATAGAGCAAAAGCGCTTTCCAAGCTTAGAATCCAAGTCCCCAAGTTGTCTACGCTCCAGGGAGGCATGGACAATCATCAGCGATCTCCATTGGGCATACAACGGAGGATCAGGTGACAACCAATTGATCAAAATGGCTTTCTTACCAAGGAGCAGCATCCTTGCAAGAAAAGCGTTCAGTCCTTTAGGTTTAAGTGATGCAATGATATAAAGTCTGGTCGGAGTCCAACGACGACCCCACAGGAAGGTAGTATATTGTCCCAAATGGTGCCAAAACTGGAAGATACGCGGGCTCGACCAGAACATATGGCCCTAACTGTTTTAGTCCTTCCTCATATGAGAGGAGTTCCATCTCCATTTATCATCGCTCTTCTTTTAACCTTTTCCAGTGCTGCTATATATTTCTTGAGATAAGACCAGAATTGAACACAATACTGCAGGTGAGATTGCACCATGGATTGATATAGAGGCATTATAACATTCTTAGTCTTGTTAACCATCCCTTTATTAATAATTCCCTGCATCTTGTTTGCTTTTTTGGCCACCGCTGCACTGGGCAGAAGGTTTCATCATATTGTCTACAGTGACACTTGGATCCCTTTCCTGGGAGCTAGCCCCAAGGTGGACCCTAGCATCTGGTAACTGTGATTTGGGTTATTCTTCCCAATGTGCATCACTTTGCATTGTCCACATTAAATTTCATCTGCCACTTGGATGCCTAGTCTTCCAATTTCCTAAGGTCTGCCTGCATTTTTTCACAATCTGCATACGTTTTAACAACTTTGAAAGGTTTAAAGTCAAATGCAAATTAATTACCTCATTTGTCATTCCAGTTTCCAGATCTTTTATAAATAAGTTAAAAAGCACTAGTCTCTGTACAGATCCCTGCGGCACTCCACTGTTTACTCTCCTCCATTGAGAAAAATGACCATTTAACCCTACCCTTTGTTTTCTATCTGATAACCAATTCCTAATCCATAACTGAACTTTGCCACCTTTCCCATGACTCTCTAATTTTCTCAGGAGTCAAGCAAATTGATAAGGCAAGATCTCCCTTGGCTGAACCCATGATGACTCTGTCCCATTAAATCATGTTTGTCTACATGTTTCACAATTTTATTTTTTATAATTGTTTCCACCATTTTGCCCGGAGTTAGGAGTTAAAAGCAGCCTTGAAAAAGTGGGCTTTTAGCTTATATTTGAATACTGCCAGAGATGGAGCTTGACATACTTACTCGGGCAGTCTGTTCCAGGCATACAGTGCAGCAAGATAGAAGGGATGGAGTCTGGAGTTGGCAGGAGAAGGGTACAGATAAGAGTTACCCGATGAATGGAGTTCCCGGGAAGGAGTATAAGGAGAGAGAAGAGAGGAGCTACAGAGTAAATGCATTTGTAAGTCAATGAACTTTATGCGGAAATGGATAGGGAGCCAATGGAGTGACTTGAGGAGAGGGGTAATGTGAGCATAGCAACACTGGTGGAATATAAGTCTTGCAGCAGAATTTTGAATGAATTAAAGGGGAGAGAGATGGTTTAATAGAAGACCTGTGAGAAGCAAGTTGCAGTAATCTAGATGAGCGGTAAGAAGAGTGTGGATAAGGATTTTGGTAGTTACTCAGAAAAGAAAGGTTGGATTTTGGTGATATAGAGAAATGGCGGGCTTTAGCAGTCTGTTGGATTTATGCAAAGAAAGAGAGATAGGAGTCAAAGATAACTCGATGCAAGTTGATGAGACAAGGAAGATGATAGTGTTATCCACAGTAATAGAGAATGGGGGAAGAGGAGAGGTGGATTTAGGTAGAAAGATAAAAAGTTCAGTCTTGGCCATGTTCAATTGTAAATGGCGGTGAGACATCCAGGCAGCAATGTCGGACAGGCAGGCTGAGACTTGGGCCTGGATTCCTATAGAAATTTCTGGTGTAGAGAGGTAGATCTGGGCATCGTTAGCATAGAGGTGTTAATGAAAACAATGGGAAGAGATCAGAGCACTGAGGGAATGAGTATAGATGGAAAAAAGAGGAGGTCTCACAATAGAGCTCTGAGGTACACTAACTGATAGTAGGATAGCAGTGGAGGAGGCTCCACCATTGCATTCAGTAAAAGTGTGATGGGAGATATAAGAAGAAACCCAAGAAAGAAGCGAGCCCTGAAATCCAAATGAGGACAGAATATCAAGGAGTTGGTGGCCTCATCAGTGTCAAAAGCAGCAGATAGACTGAGAAGGATAAGGATTGAATATAGGCCTTTGGATCTGGCCAGGGAGACTTTTGCAAGGGCAGTTTCCATAGAATGCAGAGGATGAAAGCCTGATTCTAGTGGGTCAAGAATAGCTTGTGATGAAAGAAAGTCAAGACAATGGTGGTAAAAAATATGTCCAAGTAGCTTGGAGAAAAAAGGGAGATGTCGATAATTGGAAGGGCATATAGAGTCCAGTGAGGGTTTTTGGAGGAGTGGGGTACCATGGCATGTTTGAAGATAACAGAAACAGTTGCAGTGGAAAGTGAAAGATTGAGGATAAGACAGATAGAAGGGATGCCAGTAGGAGAGAGAGTGCTGAATGGGTAGGAATTGGTTTGGAGAAGGAAAGAAAATGTACAGTCTTCTCTTCACAGGGCTTGAAGGAAAGTTGACAGAATGGACTGGAGAAAGGACAGATGAAGCTATCTAGTGGTGTAGTAGTTTTGTTTGGCAGGTTAAAGAGCAGACTGGAAAGAGCTCATTGGGAATTTGAAATGTATGAAGTCAGCATGAGTACTTGATTTGACCCAAAGACATTCATCAGACTGGGCACAGGAATGTAAGTAGCAGATTTAGAGGTCAGCCAGGGCTTGGGGTATGGCAGGCCTTACAGAAAGTGGAATGGGAGGAGTGCTGGTATCTAGAGCAGAGAAGAGAGAGTCTTCCTGTTCTTAGGGTCTCAGGCAGAATAGCAGTCTACTTTTCAGCTAACTCTTTGCTTGGGTGCAGAGACTCGTCAAGGGCTGCCACTGCATATTCTCAGATTTGGTATCTTGGCTTCTTCACTGGCAGCTTCTAGCTCTATCCTCTTAGCCTAGTTGTCTGCTGGTCAAGAATGTCTGGCTGTTTTAGAGCCTTTTCAGCTTAGTGCTATTTAATTGCAGCCAGGGTTTGACAGGTGTGGACAGGGGACTGTTGTATTATCCTTTTACTTAAGAACATAAGCATAACCATTCTGGGTCAGACTAGTGGTCCATCTAGCCCAGTATCCCGTCTTCACGGTGGTCAATTCAAGCCACAAGTACCTGGCAAAAACCTAAACAGTAGCAACAGTCCATGCTACCGATCCAGAGCTAGCAGACTATGGACTTTACCTCCAAAAACTTGTCCAAACCTTTTTTAAACCCTTCTAAATAAATAATTCTTACCACATCTTCTGGCAACGTGTTCCAGAGCTTAACTATTCTCTTAGTGAAAAAAATATTTCTTTCTATTGGTATTAAAAGTATTTCATTGAGTGTCCTCTAGTCTTTGTAATTTTTGATGCAGTAAAAACTCAATCCACTTTTTCCTACTCTTGAAATGGTAGGAAGCCTGGATTTGGACCTAAAAAGTTGAGCCACGATATTGATCCATAAGGCTGATTTATGATAATTGTTTCAAATCCTCTGTCAGTAGTACACTGGCAATTTCCAGGGCTGTACCATCCATTATACTGGTGGTGATGTGACTGAAATGACAGTGTTTCCTGCCTTCATCTGCTGGTTGGAGATCATAACTTACTTGTCTGGACTTGGTCTAACAGGACTCGAGAAAAGGAAATTAGTAAGCAAGAAATTTCAGCTTTTCTGCCTGTAAAATAGTCAGCTTACATGAAAAATGCTATATTACTCCATTAATCTACATCCCAAAATAAAGTTGGCCTAGTCTGTACTATACTCTTTTTGCAAGTATGACCTTCTGCTGTCTTCTTATAATTTATATGCTGTATGATTGTCACTTTGCAAATTTCAGTATTCAGGCAGGAATATTTATATAGGAAGATGCCCTTGTTACAGTATGTCCTGGCAAATTCTACTTTTGTTAGTGATTTGGAAAATATTTTATAACAATTTAAGAGTTCCCCCATAATTCACAGTAGAATGGTATTATTGCAGTTCCTTAGTATATGCTGCAGTTTGACTTAGCACAGCATGTTCTGTAATACCGATATATAATTAAGATGTTCTGAATCTGAATCCTTTGTTTAAAAAAAACAAAGCAACAAAACCCCACAATTGTATGCTTTTATTGTGGTTTCTCTCAATTTATCGGCTGGAAGAATTAAATAGCTTCCTTCATTTCATTCATTAACATTTATGCAAGACCTCAGCGACACCACTCAAGATTCCAAAAAGCTCTCGTTGTCTCCAAGCTTTGTGTGTCTAATTGTCATAGTCTTATTTCATTTTTAATTCATTTCTTCGCATTAATTTGTATCTTATAAGTTTCTTTAAATAGAAATAGAAACTTAGCTTAAGAAGCTTACCCGGTAAGTGTTTTATTTAATCCGTTGGCCAGGGTTACTTAATATACAACATTGCTTAGCAAAAAATAGCTTTCTCAAGGATCTCCCCCTATTTATTCCTGCCACAGATACATCTCATACCCCTCTCTCTTTCCAAGCTTCAAAGCCTCATGTTTCCAAGCTTGGAAAGAGATAGGGGTATGAGAGGCGTCTGTGGCAGGAATAAATAGAGGGAGAACAGGCTGATATTGTGTATTTGGATTTTCAAAAGGCATTTGACAAAGTACCTCATGAAAGACTTCTGAGGAAATTAGAAAGTCATGGAAAGGAGGTAGTGTCTTTTTATGGATTGAGAACTGATTGAAAGACAGAAAACAGAGAGTGGGGTTAAATGCTCAATATTCTCAATGGAGAAGAGTAAATAGTGGGGTTCTCTATCCAATACACCCTTCAATAAATATTCAACCCTCTTTATCTAATTATGCACACAAACAACTATGAAGAATTCAGGAAACACCTAAAAACTTACCTATTCCTGAAATACCTAGGTAACGAACCGGAACATCAACCCCCCTCGTAACATCACCACATACCTGAATGTGCAAACTGCTAACCCCAACCCCTATTCACTAAATATGAACACTCTATGAACTTACGGAATATTTCTACTTCTGTGTAAACAACTTGGCACCTCCTGGCCTTGCAACACACAAACTGACGTTAACATTATTAATGTCATCAGATGTACACTGCTATATTCTCTAATTCGTTGTACGAAATATACACTGCTATACTCTTTAATTAGCTGTTCGTAAAGCTTCACTTGATTGTATTTACAGTTTCTTTTATTGTAAACCGCCTAGAAGTCGCAAGATTGTTGGCGGTATATAAGAATAAAGTTATTATTATTATTATTATTTATTTGGTTTTATCTTCAATTTCCAAGAACAAACTGTAAGGCTAATAGTTTTAGGGTCCTCCGAGAACAACAGAAGGTGTTTAGTAATCTCGGGAGATAATAATTCTAATAGGAATTCTTTATGTTCTCTCTGACCATAATCAGAAGAAATGGGCCAGTGTTCATTCTCTTTAAGTACAGCGTGTATTACCCACACCCTATATGCAAACTGCTCTAGTGTATCGGTTGGCAGGGGTGAAAGAGTTCTAAGTACTTGCAAAGAGGTGCAGCGAAATAGTTGTTCGATGCCCATCTTTACAAATTGGTATGGATGAACAAGAGATCCAAATTTATAATAATGTGGACCCAGGGCTAGGTGCATAAGCTTATCAAAATCTGAATTGTTCCTTTTGTATTTCCCTAGACCCCAGTGAATCAGTATGTCAATAGCCCATTTGCACCATTCATTTATGTTAAAAGGCATAGGGCCCACTTTCTCCACTATTCTTTCAATGTCACTGTCCTTCATATGTCCCTGCAGCACTACAGTTACTGGAGCTGTGTCACTTATAGGGGTACTATTGGTATTGCTCTGGCCTGGTAATGAATTTTCCTCACTTTCGTTTGTCCGTTCTTCTTCCTGTTCTACATCTGTAGCTAGTTAACCCTTTCTCTGACCTGCTACAAAAACGGTTTTCTGACTACATGGATTATATGGTGATGGTGGCACAGGTGCAGACGGCAGAATAGCCTGTCCCTGTGAGGCACATTTTGACTTTAAATACTTTAATTCTGCCTTGGCCTCTTCTAATTGTTCATTTACAGTTAAAAAGGAATTTGTGGCCTGAACAATTTGGGTTCTTAGCATGGATATATTAATTTGTGCCTCATCTAAGTCTTTGGACAGCTGATGGCACTGAGTGTTCAAGTCAGTATTATCTTGTCTTAGTCTAATAAGTCCTCTACATAAGCCCTGAATGAAAAGGCATTTGCGTTTATCTGTTTTCTTTCTAAACTCCTGAGAATGAGAAACCATTTGTTTCTGAATATCGTGCCATGTGTGTTCAGGAAAATTACCCTCATATGGACCCCCTTTCTTGTCAAAATATTTGTGTACAATATCTGTGAGTTCTTGAAAATCAAAAGGGTTCATATTTGAGGCTGCAGAAGTCTGCCTTGGTTCGTGGGCAGAGAGAATGGGCTTCTAAATGTCCCTGTCTGTGTGTAGCCTTTGAGATTGAAATGCTCCCACTTATGAAGAAGGGAGACTTTAGTTAATAGGTAGAAAATCGAGGTAAAGTGTGTTAGGCAAGAGTCATTAGCATAAAATAATACACTTATGCCCACACTTGCCCACACTGGTTACTACCTGAAATTTACAGGCAGAAGTTTAGCAGGATAAAATATAGAAGAGCAGAGGTGTCAGCTGCCAGTTCCAGTCCAGTGTGCACTGGGCAGAGACTGACAAGAAATAGAATTAAAAGCACAAGGTAAAAAAAAGTAAAAGTTATTAGTACAGATGTGGCGTGTCTTAATTGAGTGACTTTTTTCACTTTGAACCCTGCTTTTCTTCAGAGCAGCTCAAATATTCTTACATGCAACACTCTAGCAAGCATATAATAGCAAATCATACAATGCAAACTGGCACAGGTAAACTACAAAGACTTTTGATAGTAAAATCTCACCAAATATAAAACCCAAAATATTACTGAAACTTTTCACAATTGTGTCATCCAGTCTAAAACAATTTAAGGGTTCCAAAAGGACTTTTGATTTCTATCTCACTCTGTCTATCAACCAAAAATAATCCTATTGCACAATGCATAAAAAGAAAAACTTGAATTCTACTTACCCAAATGAAATCATCAGGAAGGACCGAGACAGCCCCCCCAAATGTAAGGCTAATAAAATGTAAGGATGGTCGCACCCCCACAATGTTAGGTTGGAGGGGTTATGTTTGACACGGCCTTACAATCCGCGGTCCCGAGTTCAATACCTTCACAGAAGTTTCATTAGGGATAGAATCAAATAAGAAGCACAGCCAGGGGTGATTATATAAAGAATATATTATAGAAATAGTCTTACAGAAAAGCAATATTTATAATCATTACAATTAAGCATTACAATTAAATAGAGAGCATAGCAGTTTCCCTGCCTTACAGAGTTCAGAGGCAAAGAGGGACATAGAAGCTTGCAGTTCTAGGAAGAGCCAGAGAGAGAGAAAAGGGGGATGGTCTAAGCTTCGTGTTCCATAGATCAGTGTTTTTCAACCGCTGTTCCACGGCACACTAGTGTGCCGCGAGATGTTGCCTGGTGTGCCGTACGGTCAGGGCCGCCATCAGGGCAGTACCACCAGTCTAGGGAGAGGGGCGGTCCGCCCTACATGGACAGGAGAGAGCTGGACGGGGGACCCGCGGAGTTCAATACATCTCGAGCCGCGAGGCTCATCTTCTGTTCCTGCCCGCCCTGCAGCTAACATATACCGTAGCCGATCGCAAGCGTTCCCCGATGTCAGCGCTGACGTCGGAGGGAGGGCTTAAGCAAAGCCTGCCCTCCGACGTCAGTGCTGACGTCGGAGAATACTTCCGTTCGGCTATTTGTGTGCGGCAGGGCAGGCAGGAAGCAGAAGACAAGCCTCGCGGCTTGAGCTTTGTTTTGCTGAGAAAGTTGCAAAGATGGGCTGGGAGGCAAACACGGAACACAAAAGGGGTGAGGGAGTGCGTTTTGGACACAAGGCATGAACTTGGGAGAGAGGAAGGGAGGGAAAGAGATGCTGAGGTGGGGAGGGAATGGGTTTTTGGACACAGAAGGCATGGACTTGGGAGAGAGGAAGGGAGGGAAAGAGATGCTGAGGTGGGGGAGGGAATGCGTTTTTGGACACAGAAGAAATGGACTTGGGAGAGAGGAAGGGAGGGAAAGAGATGCTGAGGTGGGGGAGGGAATGAGTGTTTGGACACAGAAGGCATGGACTTTGGAAAGAGGAAGGGAGGGAAAGAGATGATTGTGTACACGGGGAATAGAAGAAAGGAGAATTTTTGGTCATAGGGAGGGAGTGAGGTACAGATAGTGGCATACCAAGGTGGGGGGAGGGCGGTCTGCCCCACCCCAGGTTTACGTCACAAGGGGGTGCACAGCTGGCCACCCTCCAGTGTTGTCCCTAGGCCGGCAAACTGCGGCTCTTTAGCCACTTGAGTGCCACCGCCGCCATCGGGAACAGGCCGGCGCCAAGTTCTCCCTGCTTTTCCCTGTGGGGCCAGCCAACTCTCGCCACTCGCATCAATTCTGATGTCGGAGAGGACGTTCTGGGCCAGCCAATCGCTGCCTGGCTGGCATAGAACGTCCTCTCCGACGTTAGAATTGACGACGGGTGGCGAGAGTTGGTCGGCCCCGCGGGGAAGAGAAGCAGGGAGAACTCGGTGCCGGCCTGTTCCCGATAGCGGCAGTGGCAGCCTATTCCCCAGTGGCGGTGGCAGCATTATAAAATACTTTCTTTGTGTTTATTTGATTTCTATTCAAGAGAATTACTTTATATATAGTCAATATAGGCACAGAGTTAAATTTTTTAACATTTTCTAATGGTGGTGTGCCTCGTGATTTTTTTCATGAAACAAGTGTGCCTTTGCCCAAAAAAGGTTGAAAAACACTGCCATAGATAAAGGGAAGGATAGACAGAGAGAGGGAGAGCCAAGACAGAACCAGAGTGCCAAGCAAAGAGCCAAGAGATAGCTAGATAGAAAGAGAGAGAGAGGGCCAAGACCCCTCTCCTGATAGCTTGATAGAAAAAGAGATAGATTGATAGAGCAGAGAGCAGGCTTTTATACCTTGGAATCTTATTCTGAATAGAGAAAATATTGTATCTCCCAGTATCTTTCTGTTTAGAACTTGCAAACTGTTTGAGACAATGGTCAATTTAATTGACAAAGGAGAGTGTGATATCTGCAAGCATGGTGATGGGATTAGCCTCTGGCTTCTTTGTCCCATTCAAGCAGGCCATTGTCCTAAGCACCCTCTTAATCAGACAATAACACCTTTTAGCCAGTCATGATTCAATCAGGGAAACTTAAAACATATCAGGGATACTTAAAACAGTTTCCCTGCACTAAGGGTCTATCTGCCTTCCCATGCCAGAGTCAGATTGATATAATTTCCCATAGGCCTCTAGGCTGATACAAACACTCAACAGTTTTTCAATATGGTGCTCTGGCAGTTACCAAAGGAGGAAAAAACCATCTACACCAGAACTAGTCTAGCATGCAGACTGGAAAGGGTATCAACTTCATCTGCTTAAAAAAACCCTCTTTGTGCCCCCACCTTATTAATTCAAGTCTCTTGTAGTAAAGTTGACCAGAAAACTTATACTAACACAGTTTACTGAAACACTCTTATGAATTCAAACTCATCAATTCAAGATTGTGTGGACACACACGCAAATGCATTCAAAACTTATCTTGCTGATGTCATCCTGATTAATATTGACCGTTGTGATGTGTTCTCTTAGAACTATGTATTCCACTGCATCCTCCTGTGTATTGTGAGCTTAAATAGTGGGGTTACCCAGGGGGCTGTGCTGAGACCGCTGCTTTTTAACATATTTATCAATTATCTAGAGATTTGAATAACTAGTCAGATAATTAAATTTGCTGATGACACAAAGTTGTTTTAAAGTTGTTAAATCGCAAGAGGACCTTGTGAGACTGGAAGACTGGACATCAAAATGGCAGATGACGTTTAATGTGAACAAGTGCAAAGTGATACATGTGGGAAAGAGGAACCTGGACTATATAACTATGTGATGCTGTGTTAGGAGTCACTGCCCAGGAAAAGGATCTAAGTGTCATTGTTGAGAATCTGTTGAAACCCTCAGCTCAATGTGCGATGACTGCTAAGAAAGCAAATATAATGTTAGGAGTTATCAGGAAAGGAATGGAAAACAAAGATAAAAATGTTGTAATGCCCTTGTATCGCTCTATGGTATGGCCACACCTCGAATACTCGAATATCAAAAAAGATATTAGAAAAGGTACAGAGAAGGGCGACAAAAATGATAAAAGGAATGGATCGACTTCCCTATGAGGAGAAGCTAAAGCGGCTAGGGCTCTTCATTTTGGAGAAGAGAAGGCTCAGGGGTGATATGATAGAGCAGTGTTCTTCAACCTTTTGACACCTATGGACCGGCGGAAATAAAATAATTATTTTGTGGACCAGCAGTTGAAGAACACTGGGCTAAGTCGTGGGTCAGATCCCGCCCATCTCCGCCCGAGACCCCACTCTCATAATAGTACTAATTGTAACAACATTTTTTCCATTCATTTTTCATATTTACACACACAATATAATTGTATTAACAACACATAATGGTTAACCACAAAATTAAACTACACAAAGCACACTGTATGCTTCTCAATATTCATTCCTACCAGAACACAGATAACCCCATGCAAATACGGGACCAAAAACTAAAAGTACTAATATACACAAACAAACCCTAAGATTCGAGACTTTGCAGGCCGTATAACCCCAGAGGAAAAGAAACAAATGTATTTCTTCTTGAACAGACACAGATATAAATCAATCACTAAATTAAAAAATAAAATCATTCCTCCTACTGTTGTTGTTTCCCTCCCTCCATGCTGTGCCTTGCCTTCTGGCCTGCCTACCGATGTTATCTTTGGACCAGCTCCCTCTTCTTCAGTACTGCAGTGCACAAAGCAATGGGCAGCGGCTCCTCATGCGTCCCGTGCCTCATCTGGAAGCCTTTCCTCTGATATTGCGATGTCAGAGAGATGGCTTCCGGTTCAGGCGCAGGACATTACATTACATTAGTGATTTCTATTCCGCCATTACCTTGCGGTTCAAGGTGGATTACATAAGAGTTGTTGAGAACTTAAGGTGATATATGTTGGGTAATTTGAAACATTTTAGATTTGATAAGGGTAGATAGTGTGGTAGGTGGAGCTTGGGAAGGAACTGGTCGTGTTAAATAGGTTTTATGTATTTTTTGAAGAGTAGAGTTTTAGTTTCTTTTTTGAAGGTTTTGTAGTCTGTGGTTGAAGACAGCAGATTGGTGATTTGTCTGTCTAGTTTTGCTGCTCTGGTGGCCATTAGGTTGTCAAATAGTTTTCTTCGTTTGACATTTTTGGTTGGATGTGTGAATGAGCTCTGCCTTTGATTTGATGGACCATGGAAAACTGTTACAATGCCTAGATGCAATTGGAATCGGAGAAGAGGTACTGAACTGGTTTCGAGGTTTCCTTATATCACGCACCTACCAAGTCCGTTTTAATCACGATCTCTCTGACACATGGAGTAATCCATCTGGCGTGCCACAGGGATCACCACTATCCCCTTTGCTCTTCAATGTTTACATGTCCTCATCAGGTGCGCAATTGTCCAAGCTGGGGATAAAACTATTTAGCTACGCTGATGACTTCACAATAATTATCCCATTCACTAACTGTCTCAGAAGTCACCCCCAAAGCAACAGAAGTACTAAATCGGATGGAGCAATGGATGACTGAATTCAGACTAAAACTAAACTCAGAGAAAACAAAATTTTTCAAAGCATTGCCACACCCACTAAAGCATCAATGTGCATCAATAACCTTAGTTATCCCATTCAACTCACTATGAAGGTATTGGGAGTAACACTGGACCAGAGCCTGACCATGAAAGACCAGGTAGACTTCTTGATTAGAAAAATCTTTCTCACCCTCTGGAAGCTTTGGGCCATCAGAGCTTACTTCGATGTCTCATCATTTCGAATTCTGGTACAATCCCTTATACTGAGTCAACTCGATTATTGTAACATCGCCTACTTGGCACTCCCCCAGAAGAATATGCGGCGATTGCAACTGGTACAAAATGCAGCAGTTAGACTACTTTGTGGACTGAAGAAGTTTTGATCACGTAACACCTTCCTTTCGACTTCTACACTGGCTGCCGATGGAGGCACGTGTGAAATTCAAGTTTGGTTGTTTTTGCTTCAAGGTACTTTATGGCTTAGCCCCTAAATATATAACAGACCTTTTCTCTTTCACAACCAACAGACATAGGCGAAGCTCACACCCGAACTTTGTTGCTCCACCGGTTAGAGGTTGTAAATTTAAAAGTCATCACCAACATCTTTTCTCACATCAAGCAGCACTATGGGGTAAAGATCTAGAACAATTACTCGTGCCTACCACTTATAGGGAATTCAGGAAACGCCTAAAAACACATCTGTTCCTGAAATACTTAGGAAACCAACCTATACAATCTTAGTCCTCAACAAACGATCTCTAGAACTGTTAATCACTAAGTCTGTACTTTGTTTATTCCACTCAACTTTAATCATTGTAAACCGCATGGAACTTCACGGTCCTGCGGTATATAAATTATTATTATTATTATGAATAGTGAGTGGGTTCTCCTGTGCCTGGTTGAGGTGGATTAAATTAGTCGGTTGTTCCAGTAGGTTGGGCTTTCTCCGTTAATAGCTTTGAATAGTAGGCAGTAGAATTTGAAGTGTATTCTCGCTTGTATTGGGAGCCAGTGTGAGTTGTGGTATGCTTCTGTGATGTCATATTTTTTCAATGAATAGATGAGTCTTAGGGTTGTGTTTTGTATTGTTTGTAATTGCTTTATCGTGGTTGCTGGCCAGGGGAGGTATAGTATGTTGCAGTAGTCTATTAGTTCAAGGATAAACGATTGTATCAAAAGTTGGAATTGTTTCCTGTCGAAGAATTTTCGGATTTGTCTTAGGTTTCTCATAGTCGCGAATGATGCTTTTATTATTTTGTTGATTTATGGTTGCATGGTACAGCCTCTGTCAATGAGTATTCCTAGAAGTTTTAGCGTGGGTTGAATGGGGTATGAGATTGAGTTTATTACTAGGTTTGTTATGGTTGGAGTTTTGCTGCTTTCTAGGAGGATGAAGTTAGTTTTGTCAGAGTTAAGTTTTAGTTTGTGTTCTGTCAACCATGTTGCTACTGTTTTGAGTGTTCTGTGTATTTTGCCTGTCATGGTGGGCTCTGGATGGTCGAAGGGGAGGAGAATGGTGATGTCATCTGCATAGCTGTATGAGGTTATGCCATGTTTGTCTAGGCAGTAGCTGAGGGAAGCTATGTATAGGTTGAATAGTGTGGGAGACAGAGGTGATCCCTGGGGAACTCCACAGGGGTTGGACCATGGTTCTGATTTTTCTTTATTTGCTTTAACCTTGTAGATTCTGGATTGTATGATGCCTTTAAACATGAGAGTACCTTGTCTGAGATTCCTATGGAGTCTAGTGTTTGTAGGAGGATGTCATGGTCTACCTGGTCGAAGGCTGCGGAGAGATCTAGTTGTATGAGCAGGATTTTCTTGCCTGTACTGAGATGTTGTCTAGCTATGTCCATAAGTGTTTCTAGTAGGATCTCAGTGCTGTAGTTGGTTCTGAAGCCAGACTGTGTGGGGTGGAGTAAGTTGTGGTTTTCTAGCTATGAGGTCTTCCATCAGCTTGACGTAAAGTGGGATTGAGGCTATGGGTCTGTAGTTGGATGGATGGTCTGTTGTTCCTTTGGGGTCTTTTAGTATCGGAGTTATGATGATTTCACTGAGGTCTTGTGGGAAATGTCCATCTATGAGCAAAGATTGTATCCATTGTAGGAGCAGGGAGCGGAATAGTGTACTTGAGGCTTTCAATAGGTATGGGGGGCAGTGGTTAAGGTGTGGCTGTATTTATTATATAGTTTGTTGAAGTCTGACCATTGTATGGGTGAGAAGTGGAACCAAGTTCTGTCTGCTACAACTGATTCTTTCTCTGTGGGTGGATATGAGATCTCTTCTATGTGTGTGTGAATTCCATTGAATGTGGCTCTGATGTTTGTTATTTTGTTTTTGAAGTATGTGGCTAAGAGGGAGGCTGAAGGAGGGGGGAGTTGCTGTTGGCTAGGTAGGGTGTGGTGTCTGTGTGATCTTTTAGTAGCTGGAATAGCTTTTTTGTGTCTTGGGGGTCCTTCTCCTATTTGCTTTGTGTAGTATGTCTTTCTTTTTTCTTTCAGTTTTTGTTTGTATTTTTGGTTCATTATTCTCCATGCTGTTTTTGTGGATTCTTGGCTGTTTTTTCTCCATTTTCTTTCTAGTTGTCTGCATTGCCTTTTGAGTAGGAGTAGTTCGTTGTCAAACCACTTGTCTGATTTTCTGTGGATTTTGGTTTTGGGTTTTTCTGGGGCTAGTTCGTCCAGGGTTGCTGTACTTAGATGGTTCCATTGTGAGATGAAGTCTTTGGGTATGTAGTTTTGGATTATGGTGTCCGCTTTTGTCCAGAATATGGTGGGATCGATATGTTTGTGTGAGTTGTAAGTTATTTTTTGGGTAATTGGAGTGCTTTTGTTATTGGTCCAGTTGATTTCAAAGGAGTAAGTGTAGTGATCAGACCAGAGGGAACGGATCCATTTTCCGTTTGATGTTTGGATCTCTGGTTGTGTGGGTTGTTGGGACATGTAGGCTACGATGTCGAGTTGGTGTCCTTTTTCGTGTGTGGCTTGAGGGTCTAGGATTTTATATGTTAAGGCCTCGAGGTATGATAGTAAGGTTTCTACATGTTTGCAGGATTGGTTTTTGAGGTGGAGGTTGAGGTCTCCTAATATTAAGTTGTAGGTTGTCGTTAGTGAGTTTCGATATATAAATTCTTCAAATATTGGTTTTGCTGAGTTCCAGTTACTTGGGGTTATGTAGCAGAGCATGCATGTTAGTGTTCCTTTGAGTGATGTGCTAGAGAGTTGGCAGGCTAGTAAATCCATGTATGGATTAGTTATTTTGTCTTGTATTTTTAGGTTTATGGTGTTTCTGGCTATGATGGCAATTCCTCCTCCTCTTTTATTTTCTCTGCAGACCATTGTTAACTTGTGGCTCTTTGGACAAACTTCAGTAATTCTGGGGTCCAAGTCAGAAGTAAGCCAGGTCTCTGTGAGGAAAAGGCAGTCCAGGTTTTCTTCTTCTATCCAGTTTTTTATGCGTTCTGTTTTGGGGCATATGGCTCTGATGTTCATATATGCACATGTGAGAGTGGTGTAATCTGTTGGTGTGTTGTGAGATGTTTTCGGGTATATGAGTGATCTTTGGTGGGGGTTGTTTTTTGGTCTTGTATGGGTTTGTCGGTTTTCTTCTTATTGATTGTGGGGTGGGTTGGTATGTGTATGTCTGATAGTTTGAATTTCTGTTTATTGTGAGTTGCCAGGTTGGTTGGGTAATTCCCTTGGAATTTGCTATAGTTGGTATTGGAGAGATGTTGTTTGCTGTTGCCTTTCAGGTGGTCAGGAGCAGGGTTATTAGTAGGATTGTTTGTGGGTATTTTGGTGGTGGGGTTCTCATGGTGGTGCTAAGTAGGGCGATTATTGTAGTGGTGGGTAGAGGTGGGAAGATCTCTCCCTTCTAGGCTTGTTGAGAGTTTATGGTCTCTTCAGGGTTTGAGGAAGGAGTGGGTGTTCTGTGTTCTCGAGTCGCTGAGCCTTCCAACTGGCACGGTGACTAGTAGCGAAGGGGAGGGGTGGACTGCTCTCCCACGCCTAGGTCCTATCTTGGTTCGTCAGTGGAAGAGAGTGGCAGAGTTAGAAAAAGGGAGGAAGGAGTCCTACTTGAGTCGCTTAGTCTTCCAACTAGCTCAGCGACTAGTAGCAATGGGACGCGTCTTCCAACTGGCTCAGCGACTAGTAGCGATAGGACGCGTGTAGGAGCCGCTGCCCACGACTTTGTGCACTGCAGCACTGAGGAAGAGGGAGCTGGCCCGAAGACAACGCCGCATCAATCGCACCTTGGGCCAGTGGCTGAAGAGCACTGAATGGAGCCCGATGCACATGCCGGCCCTCTGGACCGGCAAGAAATTTCTGCGGACCGGCGGTTGAAGAACACTGTGTTAGAGGCCTATAAAATGAGTGGAGTGGAAAGGGTAGATGTAAATTGCTTGTTCACTCTTTCCAAAAATACTAGGACTAGGGGACATGCGATGAAGTTACTAAGTAGTAGATTTAAAACAAACGAGAGAAAATATTTCTTCACACAACGTGTAATTAAACTCTGGAATTTGTTGCCAGAGAATGTAGTGAAATCAGTTAGCTTAGCAGGGTTTAAAAAAGGTTTGGATAATTTCCTAAAAGAGAAGTCCATAGGCCATTCTTGAGATGGCTTGGGGAAATCCACTGCTTATTCCTAGGATAAGCAGCATAAAATATTTTTACTACTTGGGATCTAGCTAGGTACTTGGGACCTGGGTTGGCCAACGTTCGAAACAGGATCCTGGGCTTGATGGACCTTTGGTCTGTCTCAGTATGGCAATTCTTATGATCTTTTTGAGAAAGCAATTTTTTTTTGCGAAACATGTTGAATATTAAGTACCCCTGGGCAACGGATTGAATAAGGCATTTTAGCTAAGTTTCTATTTATATTTGAAGAAACTTATAAGATAAAAGATAATGAGAAGAAATGAATTAAAATGAAATAAGATCAATGACGATTAGGCACATAAACTTGGAGACGACGAGAACTTTTTGAGTCTTGAGTTGTGTCACTGAGGTCTTGCATAAATGTTAATGATTGCAATGAAGGAAGCTATTTAATTCTTCCAGCCAATAAACTGAGAGAGTGCTTTGTAAGTGTGCTAGAGTAAATAAGTTGTGCTGTTACTATATTTATTGTGGTTTTGACACATTAGTTATAAAATATTTTGCAGCAATTTCCAAGGCTATCCAACCATTTCTAGAGTTGATTTTTAGTGTATTGCTGCTGTATGATCAATCCTTGTGCCTATTACCGCTAATATTATTTACTTTGAATTTAGGAGGACAGGTTAGTGAAAGAAGAACAACTGCGAAAAGAAGAGGTTCATACCTTGCAGGCCGAGGTGATATTACGACAGAAAGAAATAACAGCCTTGAACACACAGGTAGAAGAATTGAAAGACGAGGTGGCCACTCAAAAGCGCAAACACACAGTGAATCTCAAGGATCTCACCAAGCAACTACTACAAGGTTGACCATTTTTCTTTCAGACCAAATATTTAGTTAGTTAGTTTGCATGTGTTTCCATAAGATGTCTTACTTTCAGCCTAAGTTACTAATATATAGTGTTTAACAAATGGTGTTAGTAATGGTCCTGTTATTATGTAAGAACATAAGAACTGCCATCACCGGATCAGACCTTGGGTCCATCAAGTCCAGCAATCCGCACATGCGGAGGCCCAGCCAGGTGTACCCTGGTGTAATTTTAGTCACTCATATCCCTCTATGCCTCTCGTAAGGAGATGTGCATCTAGTTTGCTTTTAAATCCTAGAATGGTGGATTCCACAACAACCTCCTCCGGGAGGGCATTCCAGGTGTCCACTACACGCTGCATGAAGCAGAACTTCCTGATATTTGTCCTGGACTTGTCCCCCCTCAGTTTCAGTCCATATCCTCTTGTCCGTGTCACATTGGACATTGTAAATAACTTTTTTTCCTGCTCAATTTTGTCAATTCCTTTCAGTATTTTGAAAGTCTCAATCAGATTTTTTTACCACTTTTTTTGAAGTAATTCACTCAAGGTGCTTTACAGTAAGAATAAGTCAAAGTTAAACAATAGAGACAACTGTAAAAATATTCAAATAACAGAACAAAATATGGCGTAGTATGCGATAGAGTGTCATCGATAACATATTTTAATTGACAGCAAAGGGTATAAGCAAAGAAGGAGCACATAGAAAAGATAGAATAACAGAAAATAAGAGGTCTAATTTGAAGAAAGTTGTACATGAGGTCAGAATGGTGCTTGAAAGTTATCTCAGGTTAGGAGTGGATAAACATGTCCTGCTATAAGGCTATAGCAGGGATAAGCAATTCCGGTCCTCGAGAGCTACAGGTAGGTCAGGTTTTTAGGATATCCACAATGAATATATATGAGGTGGATTTGCAAATCTGTCTCATGCATATTTATGTTGGATATCCTGAAAACCTGACCTGCCTGTGGCTCTCACGGACCAGAATTGCCTATCCCTGGGCTATAGTTGGTGTCACTCCTTGGGTGTGTGACTTCTTCCATTAAAACTCTGGGTGAAGAGCCAAGCTTTCACCTGCTTCCTAAAGTAGAGATAACAAATGGGACCTGTAGTAAAATGTATGTTTATAGTGTTAATGTTTACTAACATTGATTCACATATTAGTAGTTCCAGTTTGCCTCTAAAATTTGATATCTGTCTATTGTTAGATTGTGCTGTTTTGTTTGGTTTTTTTTGTAAGAATATTTCATTTCCTTTTGAAGTACCGTAATACTTTTCTGAGGGTTTCTTGTTGGTGTTTTTGTCACTTTCTATTTGCTACTTCGTGAAGATTATTTTTCTGTGCACCTGAGTGTGTTATAATTTAAATGTGGCAGTCCCCTAGACAACTACCCCTCTTATTTCTTCACGGCCGCTCCTGAACAAATCACCATCTGGATCACCAGCTTCCTCAATAGCTCCCTAAACCAAGGCCACTTGCCAGAAACAATGGGAAAAATAGCACTCATCCCTATACTAAAATCACCAAAGGCAGATCTCTTCTCAGCTTCAAACTATAGACCCATCACTGAAGCGGACAGGAGCGCAGGTGGTTTTCTCATCGATACTCCCAGTTAGAGGCAAGGGAAGAGCCAGAGATGAACGTATCCTGAGGACGAACGAGTGGCTACAACTCGTTCGTCCTCAGGATACGGTAAGAATGTCTTCGGACACTGACTAGCCCGCCTGCTTCACAGGGCTTTAAACTAGGTAAGTCGGGGGAGGGTACCCATTCAGTGCAGAAAGGAATTATCCTGATGAGGTGAGTAGAAACTCCGCTTCCATGTCCAAGGTAAGTACCCACATTGCAAACAGTTCTTTAGGAGTCACACCGACTCAGGTAGGATACGCCTCACAGGGACTTAGCAAACACAAGATATGGAGGGCCATGTATGTCAATGCACACAGTTTAGGTAACAAAATTCTAGAATTGGAAGCTGAAATAAGGAATGCCGACCTAGATGTGGTGGCAATATCTGAAACTTGGTTCACGGACTCACATGGGTGGGATATGGCTATACCGGGCTACAATCTACTTCGTCAGGACAGAGAGGGCAGGTTAGGAGGGGGGTAGCTCTATACATTAAAGAGGACATCAAAACCACCAGGATCACAGATGTCAAGTACACCGGGAGTCCCTCTGGGTAAACCTGGCAAGAGGCAGAGAAAAATGCCTGTATCTAGGTGTGGTATACAGACCCCCAAGACAACTGGAAGACATGGACGCAGAATTAATTGAAGACATAGAGAATATCACTCTATGAGGAGAAGCTGTACTGCTAGGGGACTTCAATATGCCTGATGCAGACTGGAACTCATTTTCAGCGACAACCAGCGGTAGCAGGAGGCTCTTAACCTCCATAAAGGGAGCACGCCTCAAACAAATGGTAACGGAGCCCACTAGGGCCCAGGCGATCCTCGACCTGGTACTCACCAACGGGGAAAGCGTCTCAGAGGTCTCAGTAGGAGATACGCGAGCCTCCAGCAACCACAACATAGTAAGGGCTTCAAGGTAAAATAACACCTTAGGAAAGGCTTCCTTAGATCAAACACGAAAACAAAGGTACTCAATTTCCGGGGCACAGACTTCGCACGCATGGGAGATTTCGTCCATCGGACACTGCAGGACCAAGTGGAGACCGATGATGTAGAAGCTAAGTGGTTAACACTGAAATCAACCATACATGAAGCAACTAGCCGCTTCATAAAATCAGTAAATAAATGACAAAGAAACAATAAACCCCAATGGTTCACCGCGGAGATCTCGCACCTCATTAAGGAGAAGAAAAAAGCGTTTCTCTCCTTCAAGCGCACGGAGAAAAGAGAGGCAAAGGTAGAATATAGGACCAGGTCTACAGCGGTCAAAATGGCAGTTAGGGAGGCAAAACTTCGAGTGGAAGAAATTCTGGCAAAAAACATTAAAAAGGGGGATAAATCCTTCTTCAGGTATATTAGTGACAGAAAAAGGAACACAGGCGGGATAGTACGCCTTAGAAGACCGGACGGAAGTTACGTGGAAGCAGATTCCGATAAAGCCGAACTACTGAATGAATACTTCTGCTCAGTCTTCACCTGTGAGGCACCGGGACATGGTCCGCAGTTGAAGGCAACACAAAGCACAGAAGACCCGTTTCAGAATTTTGAGTTCACACCAGGTGAAGCTTACAGTGAACTGGCAAGACTCAAGGTGAACAAAGCCATGGGACCAGACAATTTGCACCCAAGAGTGCTCAGAGAATTGAGCGATGTCCTGGCAAAACCGTTGGCTGAGCTATTCAATCTCTCCCTAAGTAAGGGGAAAGTTCCCCTGGAATGGAAATTAGCTAATGTCGTTCCTCTGCATAAAAAGGGTTGCAGGGCAGAGGCTGCGAATTATAGAACGGTGAGTCTCACATCAATAGTGTGCAAACTCATGGAAACACTAATTAAAAGCAAATTGGACACGATCTTGAATGAAGGGAATCTTCGGGATCCCAGTCAGCATGGATTCACCAAGGGTAGGTCCTGCCAATCCAATCTCATCAGCTTCTTTGACTGGGTAACAAGAAAGTTGGACTTGGGAGAGTCTTTGGACGTCGTGTACCTGGACTTCAGTAAAGCTTTTGACAGTGTCCCACACCACAGGCTGCTAAGCAAGATGAAATCGATGGGGTTAGGAAAGACACTAACTGCATGGGTCAATGATTGGCTGAGTGGCAGACTTCAGAGGGTGGTGGTTAATGGTACCCTCTCTAAAACATTGGAGGTGACCAGTGGAATGCCGCAGGGCTCGGTCCTGGGTCCACTCCTTTTCAACATATTCATAGGGGATCTGACTCAAGGGCTTCAAGGTAAAATAAAACTATTCGCCGATGACGCCAAACTATGTAATATAGTAAGTGAATGCAGTTTACAGAATTATATGGCGCAGGACCTGCTTACATTGGAAAGTTGGTCCTCAACCTGGCAGCTAGGCTTCAATGCTAAGAAATGTAAGGTCATGCACCTTGGAAGCGGAAATCCATGCAGGACGTACTTCTTGAACGGAGAAACTTTAACTAGAACTTCAGCAGAACGAGATTTAGGAGTAATCATCAGTGCAGACATGAAAACTGCCAATCAAGTGGAGAAGGCTTCATCTAAGGCAAGGCAGATATTGGGTTGTATCGATAGAAGTTTCGTCAGCCGAAAGCCTGAAGTCATAATGCCGTTGTACAGGGCCATGGTGAGACCTCATCTGGAGTACTGTGTGCAGTTCTGGAGGCCACATTACAGTAAAGATGTGCGCAGAATTGAATCGGTTCAGCGGACGGCCACCAGGATGATCTCGGGGCTCAAGGGTCTCTCGTATGAAGAGAGACTGAACAAATTGCAGCTCTACACTCTCGAGGAACGTAGGGAGAGGGGAGACATGATTGAAACATTTAAGTACCTCACGGGACGTGTCGAAGTGGAAGATGATATTTTCTTTCTCAAGGGATCCTCAGCCACAAGAGGGCACCCGCTCAAACTCAGGGGCGGAAAATTTCATGGCGACACTAGAAAGTATTTCTTCACAGAGAGAGTGGTTGATCATTGAAACAAGCTTCCAGTGCAGGTGATCGAGGCAGACAGCGTGCCAGACTTTAAGAATAAATGGGATACCCTTGTGGGTTCCCTAAGAGGGTCAAGATAAGAAAATTGGGTCATTAGGGTATAGACAGGGGGTGGGTAAGCAGAGTGGGCAGACTTGATGGGCTGTAGCCCTTTTCTGCCGTCATCTTCTATGTTTATGTTTCTATGTTTATACCCATTCTAACAAAAATTATTGAGACCCACGTGAGTAAACAACTCACAACTTACATTGAAAACACTCATGCTTCATCCTTCCCAATTTGGATTCCGTCAACAACACAGCACAGATCTTCTCCTCCTCACCTTAATCAAAAACACCAAGCAACTGCTCAGTATAGGATGTCAAGCAATACTCCTCCAATTTGACATTTTGGCAGCCTTTGATTCAGTGGACCACCCAACTACTACTAACAAAACTGTCAGAAATTGGCATAACAGGCACAGTGCTAAAATGGTTATCAGATTTCCTACAAAACAGAGAATACATCGTCAATAAGAATGGAGAGATCTCCAACCCCTGGAAAGCCTTCTGTGCTGTGCCACAAGGCTCCCCCCTCTCCCTCATCCTATTCAACCTTTTCATGAGCTCCCTTGGAAACATCAAATTTGAAGATGAAAGCATAATGTCTTATACAGATGACATTTTTCTCCTTATTCCCATAACCAACAATCAATTGGACATCACCAACAAAATCTCGCACAATATTGAAAGAATCCAAAACTGGGCAACAACCAACAAACTAAAATTAAACACAACTAAAACCAAAGTTCTATACTTCTACACGGCCCAACAGATGGCACCAACAAGCATCACCCTTTGATAGGGCAAGACCCTATCTATTGATGAATCCTCCAAAATCTTAGGTTGCATACTGGACTCCACACTAACCATGGAACCTCAAATCTCCAGCCTCCGAAATAAATCCCTCTTCAACTTGAAACAACTAAGACTACCGTATTTTCACGCATATAACGCGCGCGTTATACGCGTTTTTACCTACCGCGCATACCCCTCGCGCGTTATATGCGTGAGCGCGGTATACAAAAGTTTTAAAACATAGTTCCCACCCCGCCCGACGCCCGATTCACCCTCCCAGCAGGACCACTCGCACCCCCACCCCGAACGACCACTCGCACGCGCTCCCACCCGCACCCGCATCCACGATCGGAGCAAGAGGGAGCCCAAGCCCTCTTGCCCGGCCGACTCCCCGACGTCCGATACATCCCCCCCCCCCGGCAGGACCACTCGCACCCCCACCCCGAACTACCGCTCGCACGCGCTCCCACCCGCACCCGCATCCACGATCGGAGCAAGAGGGAGCCCAAGCCCTCTTGCCCGGCCGACTCCCCGACGTCCGATACATCCCCCCCCCCCCGGCAGGACCACTCGCACCCCCACCCCGAACGACCGCTCGCACGCGCTCCCACCCGCACCCGCATCCACGATCGGAGCAAGAGGGAGCCCAAGCCCTCTTGCCCGGCCGACTCCCCGACGTCCGATACATCCCCCCCCCCCCGGCAGGACCACTCGCACCCCCACCCCGAAGGACCGCCGACTTCCCGACAATATCGGGCCAGAAGGGAGCCCAAACCCTCCTGGCCACGGCGACCCCCTAACCCCACCCCGCACTACATTATGGGCAGGAGGGATCCCAGGCCCTCCTGCCCTCGACGCAAACCCCCCTCCCCCCCAACGACCGTCCCCCCCCAAGAACCTCCGACCACCCCCCAGCCGACCCGCGATCCCCCTGGCGACCCCCACCCCCCTTCCCCGTACCTTTGGTAGTTGGCCGGACAGACGGGAGCCAAACCCGCCTGTCCGGCAGGCAGCCAACAAAGGAATGAGGCCGGATTGGCCCATCCATCCTAAAGCTCCGCCTACTGGTGGGGCCTAAGGCGCGTGGGCCAATCAGAATAGGCCCTGGAGCCTTAGGTCCCACCTGGGGGCGCGGCCTGAGGCACATGGGCCCAACCCGACCATGTGCCTCAGGCCGCGCCCCCAGGTGGGACCTAAGGCTCCAGGGCCTATTCTGATTGGCCCACGCGCCTTAGGCCCCACCAGTAGGCGGAGCTTTAGGATGGATGGGCCAATCCGGCCTCATTCCTTCGTTGGCTGCCTGCCGGACAGGCGGGTTTGGCTCCCGTCTGTCCGGCCAACTACCAAAGGTACGGGGAAGGGGGGTGGGGGGGTCGTGGGGGTCGCCATGGGGGTCGCGGGTCGGCTGGGGGGGCGGTCGGAGGTTCTTGGGGGGGGGCGGTCGTTGGGGGGGGGGGGGGTTTGCGTCGAGGGCAGGGGGGCCTGGGATCCCTCCTGCCCGTAATGTAGTGCGGGGGGGGGTTAGGGGGTCGCCGTGGCCAGGAGGGTTTGGGCTCCCTTCTGGCCCAACTACCAAAGGTACGGGGAAGGGGGGTGGGGGGGTCGTGGGGGTCGCCAGGGTGGTCGCGGGTCGGCTGGGGGGGCGGTCGTTGGGGGGAGGGGGGTTTGCGTCGAGGGCAGGAGGGCCTGGGATCCCTCCTGCCCGTAATGTAGTGCGGGGTGGGGTTAGGGGGTCGCCGTGGCCAGGAGGATTTGGGCTCCCTCCTGGCCCGATATTGTTGGGGAATCGGCGGTCCTTCGGGGGGAGGGATGTATCGGACGTCGGGGGGGGGCATCAGGCTTTCAGGATGGGGACAGACCTTCAAGGGGGGACAGTGCACGGAAGTCAGGGGGGGTGAACGGAGAGTCGGGACAGCGCACGGAAAGTCGGGGCAGTGCACGGAAGTCAGGGGGGTGAACGGAGAGTCGGGACAGCGCACGGAAAGTCGGGGCAGTGCACGGAAGTCAGGGGGGGTGAACGGAGAGTCGGGACAGCGCACGGAGAGGCGGGGCAGTGCACGGAAGTCAGGGGGGTGAACGGAGAGTCGGGCAGCATGCGCGGTATAATCGTGAGCGCGTTATACCAAAGTTTTTGTGCTTATCATCGTGATTTCTGCGCGCTATACACGTGTGCGCATTTTATACGGGTGCGTGTTATTTGCGTGAAAATACGGTAATCAGACAGTGCGTTCATCAATACCACTTTGCCTTAATCGTACAACTGATGATACTACCACAACTGGATTACTGCAACTCCATCTACATGGGAATCAACACTGCTCTAATCCATAAAATGCAGCTCATCCAAATCACTGCTGTAAGACTAATCTTCAACCTGAGAAAACACTACTCGGTCACAGCTTTCATCAAACTACTACACTGGCTACCCATCCCATCACGAATAACTTTCAAAATATCATGCTTCATTTGCCGCTTACTTTATGGAAACTCAGCGGCCCCACTTATCCAGCTCTTCTCAATGGCATGGTCCTCTTCTTGCAGAACCCTCAACAGGATACTACTAAATCTCCAGTACAAACAAGTTTTCCACTCCATGTTACTTTTCTAGGAGTAAAAATTTGGAAAGACCATACAGAAACGACCAGAACTGAACCTAACCACACCATATTCCAGAGAAAACTGAAAACCCATCTTTTCAACACTTAATCTCCTGTATTCTCTTCTTCTCTCCTAATTTCCATTTTCCCTCCCTATCCCCCTCCCCTTCTTACCTATCCTCTTCCCTCCTTTCTCCCCATCCTCCCTTCTTCTCCCTCTTCTCCCCTCTCCCCTCTCTTTAAGTCGCCTTGAGCCTGTATAGGTATGAGCGATGTACAAATAGAATATTAGTTTAGATTAGTTTATTACACTAGAAATCAAAAAAATCCAGATGACAGAAATCTGGACTGCCTTAGAATCCATAGCATTCAAAATTGTGACATCTGGACTACCTGAGAATCCAGACTGCAAGTTCTGCGAAATTGCTCCATCCTGCTTTCCCCTCTCCATGCAGTCTGGCATTTTTTCCTCCAGTCCCAGCCCTGCCTGAGGCTCACTTTCCCCCATGAACCCCTGGTATACAGTACCTTTGTAGAGTATGGAATGGATTACTAGTAAACCTTGTAATAATATGAATTGTACATATACCAATTAAATTAAAACACAAATAAAAATTAAAAATTGTACATAGACCGATTAGATTTAAAAAACACCGATAATGAGCAGATGATCCCAAAGTTAATGAAATTGTCTGACTAGCCTACTAATTTCATGGAATTTTGGTAAATCCCCTGAATAAAAGTCATAAACAGACTAGCTGCCTCTTTTATAAAGCCGTGCGGCAACAGCCCTTTAAATCTCTATGGGCTTTGGGGCCGTTAGCGCAGGGCAGCCGCTAGCGTGGCTTTGTAAAAGAGGCTGTATGTGATACTGTGTGAAAATGTAATTTAGAAATCGCAATTTTGGAGAATATGAAACAAAATAAAAAATGGCATACCTCCAAGTGGAAAGATGTGTTCTTCTGTGCTGTATTGGGAACGTCAACTGTTAATAAAGAAAAGTTGCAAGTCGACTGTGTGCATAAATTAATTTTGTGTCACAATTTCATGCATGGATATTGGGCAGGGTATAAAACAGAGTATAATAAAATAAAAGGTAATGGTGCAAGTGAAAGCTATAAAGATGTGCGCAGCACACCGAACGTCGGGTGCGAGTGAGTGCTGCTAAGTATCCAGCGGGGGAAGGGGGGATAAAAAATAAAACGATCATGAAGAGCGCAAATTATGAAAGCCAACAAATAGGTATAAAACCTGATTTAAATTAAAGAACAATATTTTCTTTCTTTTTTTTTTTAAATAAATCTTTATTGATTTTTAAACTTTGACAATGCAATACAAATATCTGAACATAAGCATTTTCTGACCCTAACCCTAATCAATCAACCTGCTTATACATACCTCGTGCAGGAAGAGGCAGTCGGAGCAAACCGCGAGTGATTTCCTGCACTCGCAGCGCTCCGGCTGCTCTCTCCCGCAGCCCTCTCCTTGTCGGTGGTTTGCGGTCCGAAAATACCGCGAATGACCGGGACAGCCGCGAACAACCGGGGGAACACTGTACTCCTATTTCAATTCGTGCTTAGTGTCTGTATCTATGTTCATCTTGGAAGTACTAACATGCTATGATTATCTTATCCCCTGTCCCTACTGTGTTTATCCTCTAGATATTCCTAGTGGGGACTAGCCAACTATCTCCTCTTTGTTGCATTATTGGCTATAGTATTCTGTGAAGAGGATGATCTTCATCCCTTTCTTGAACTTTCCGGTGTCCTTTTCTAGTGTGCGTTCCATCACCTTGGAGCCATCACTGAGATTACAGTCTAACAGCATGTCTGTCTTGCTTTTTCACAGTGGGTACATTGATAGACTGGTCACAGGGGGGAAGAGAGCTGCTGATTATTTAGGGGAGATGCTCCATTTACCAGAATTCAGAGTTGAGGTCTTCTGTGGCTTTTCTCATCCATGCAGCCTGTTGGCAAGAAGTCTGCACTTAGAAAACTCCAGGCTGAAATGAAAAGGTTTACCCTATTCGTCTGCCCTGACATTTCACTTCTCAGAAGAGAGAGTTTTTGAGCTTTCCCAGTCTGCAACCCAAAATGTCTTTCAACCTTTGGTTTACTTTAATTAGACAAATTATTTCTAATCTGTTCTGGAAGGTTTTTGTCTGGTGACTCTCATTCTGTCAAACCGAGGATTTGTTTTCAGCCTTATTGAGGTGAAAACAAAGACTGGTAGCTTTTAATCATCCTTAGTACTTTACATCAGAAGACCATTCTGTGAATTAAAATGAGATGTAATAATTGTACTTTACTGAAGGAGATGTATTTGGGTGAGTCATAAATATATATGAACATATTAAGTTAATTGTAAAGAATGTTTTTTGGTTGGTGGTTGTGTTTTTTTTACATGTAACAAAGCATTAGTACACACAATTAATATTTCCATTGAAGTAAAGACAAAAGTCATTTTGTGCTCAGTTGGTTATGAAAAACATTTCTTTTTATTAAGCATGCATCTGCCAAATTTTCCAGAATCATTCTGCCCTAAGTGCCAGTTTTCATATGACAATTTTATGGAGGAAAAATATATTGTGTGTTTAACTTTTCTAAGCACTATTTTTTCCATTTCTTTTCTTTCCTGTGTATTTCTTACCATCTGATGTAGTTTGTTCTCTAATCTTTTAGTGCAAGTGGTTGACTTCTTATTTTACTATACTAATTCTACTTTTGATACAGTAAGAATTTTTTAAAGCCAATTTTTTGCTTGGGAAAATTGGTGGTGATACCACTGCTAAAAGGTAAAGATGGTCATGCAGAATGCATGCAAGACACCAAATTTTAAATTGCTCCTAATGTGATACAACAGCTGTGAATTTTAGTGCTCTTCATATTTAGTCCAGTTTGGGGGCTGAAGTGAAGATTCCAGAGTCGGAGCAAATAGGTCATATGAGATCAGAGATCAGACTTGATCTCCGAGAGCAAGCAGACATTATATTCTCACATGTGTCTCACATGTGTCTTCCACGGAGCCCGATGCGGACACTGCCAAGTATACTTAAGTCTTTGAGGCATTGTCCCCACCATGCCTGTGCAGGTAGCTTCTCGTCCAACATCTACGTGTTGGACATCAGTCTTTAGTTTTCCATACATATGAGATGTTGGCTCTTTCAGTCTCTCTTCAGTGTGTCAAACTTTTGGTATTCTTGTGCCTTCCCAGTACCTTTTTTTCTTTTATTGAGATTGTGGATCTCTGCTTGCTTCTTGGGTCCTCTTTGTGAAACAGGGAGCATTTCTGAGATTGCTACCTTGAAAGCTCTGAACTTCAACTTTATAATGAAGAGCCTTCCCAGTACCTTTTTCCATTATTTTCTTCATAATGATTCATTTTTTACTTTTTTCCTTATTTTTCTCATGTTTGGTCAAATTTTAACAAATCTGACTTTTTTGGCCTTCGAGCCACTTCAATCCTTTCTTGTGCAGAAGCATTGATAAAAGAAAACATCGATGAACATCTTGAAAGAAACAAACTTCTGATAACCAGCCAACATGGTTTCTGCAGGAAGAAATCATGCCTGACTAACCTATTGCACTTCTTCAAGGGAATTAACAAACGGATGGACAGAGGAGACCCCATAGACATCATATACCTAGATTTCCAGAAAGCCTTTTTACAAGGTGCCTCATGAATGTCTGCTCCGGAAACTGAAGAACTATGGGGTGGACGGAGACGTACATAGATGGATCAGAAACTGTTTAGCGGGTAGGAAACAGAGGGGTAGGGGTGACGGGCCACTACTCGGACTGGAGGAGGGTCACGAGTGGTGTCCCGCAGGGCTCGGTGCTTGGGCCGTTGCTATTTAATATATTCATAAATGATCTAGAAACAGTGACGAAATATGAGATAATAAAATTTGCGGACGACACCAAACTATTTAGTGGAGCTCGGACTAAAGAGGACTGCAAAGAATTGCAAAGGGACTTGAACAAACTAGGGGAATGGGCAGATGACAGATGAAGTTCAACGTTGAGAAGTGTAAAGTATTGCATGTGGGAAGCAGAAACCCGAGGTACAGCTATACGATGGGAGGGATGTTATTGAATGAGAGTACCCAAGAAAGGGACTTCGGGGTAATGGTGGACATGACAATGAAGCCGACGGCACAGTGCGCAGCGGCCACTAAGAGAGCGAATAGAATGCTAAGTATAATCAAGAAGGGTATTACAACCAGAACGAAAGAAGTTATCCTGCCGTTGTATCGGGCGATGGTGCGTCCGCATCTGGAGTACTGCGTCCAATATTGGTCGCCGTACCTTAAGAAGGATTTGGCGTTACTCGAGAGGGTTCAGAGAAGAGCGACACGTCTGATAAAAGGGATGGAAAACCTTTCATACGCTGAGAGATTGGAAAAACTGGGTCTCTTTTCCCTGGAGAAGAGGAGACTTAGAGGGGATATGATAGAGACTTACAAGATCATGAAGGGCATAGAGAGAGTAGAGAGGGACAGATTCCTCAAACTTTCAAAAAATAAAAGAACAAGAGGGCATTCGGAAAAGTTGAAAGGGGACAGATTCAAAACAAATGCTAGGAAGTTCTTCTTTACCCAACGTGTGGTGGACATCTGGAATGCGCTTCCAGAGGGTGTAATAGGGCAGAGTACGGTACTGGGGTTTAAGAAAGGATTGGACAATTTCCTACTGGAAAAGGGGATAGAAGGGTATAGATAGAGGATTACTGCACAGGTCCTGGACCTGTTGGGCCGCCGCGTGAGCAGGCTGCTGGGCACAATGGACCTCAGGTCTAACCCAGTGGAGGATTTGCTTATGTTCTTAGCTCCCTAAGCCATTGAGCTCTTTGACTTTGTGTCAGCTGTTTTCCTCTCCATGTCAAAGAGGGAGTTGTGTGGCTTTAAGAAATGTGCTTGGTGCAAAAGGACCATTTTTGATTCTGACCCCGATAACTGATATGTTTAATGTCTGGGACATTCACTGTGACCTCTGCTTGTGCATGCAAAAGAGATAGCTTAAAGCCTGCAGAATCCAGCATGAAAAACGTTTTGGATCTACATCGGCATCAAGCACTCGGTGGAAATTCTTTATACTTTTATCATCTCATAATATAGGAACTTTCTGCCTTTTTTGAATTCTGTCACCAGTTTAATCCCTACCACCACCTGTAGAAGAGCATTCCAGGCATCCACCATCCTCTGCCTGAAACAGTAATTCCTGATTATGCTTTTCTATTTCCATCTTTGCATTCCTGTATGACTCTCATCCTCCTTTAAAGATTTTGCTGCAGACAAGTGCCTTCAGTATAGAGCCAATGATGAAATAATCAGATACTCTGTCAGATTCTTTCCATGCTTGCCTGATTAAAATCTTGCATGAGGCTTATTCATTTCTTTCATTTTTTGGCGAATTCTAGCCTGATCTCAGGTAAAGTATCACTTCTTTGGAAGTAGGACCTCATCCTTCTAACTCTGCAAACTATAGGCCTGTATCAAATCTACCATTTGTCTCTAAAGTGGTAGAGAAAGATGTCTTCTTTCAACTTGTTTCTTTTATTTTTTTGGAGGGGGGATTCACTATACTGCTACAAGCAGAATTTCAGTACTGAGACTTAAATTATCTACTTTACAATATTTGATTACAGGCTTATCAAGTTAGCTTGAGACAAGTTACATTGGAAGTTATTAAATAGCAGTTAAAATTAGAAGTGGTCAACATATTCTCTGATAATTACAATCAAAATGTATAATGCCTTGCTTCCCCTTAATTAAACTTTAAACTCCAATATCTTATATTCTTATATTTGTGGAATGAATAAGACATAAGTTTGCTATTTCAAAGTTTCAGTTGTAGAACATAAATGATAGAAGAAAAAAGGGGATCTTGTAATTTTAAACAATTTTTTTTTATTTATTAAGAACCATACTTTCAAATGACTCTTTTTAAAATTTCTTATAGTGGTACAATTGTCATAGTTCCAAGGCAAGATCATTTCAGTGTTTAGGGCCAATGTTCTAAATGATCTCTCTGAAGTAGATTTCTATTTAAATCCACTAGATATAGTAAGAGAACTTTGCTCAGAGGGATGTTGGTTTGTACAGGCTTAGAATCTATCATAATAAAACCCTTAGCGCGCATGCACACTTTAATCTCCATGCGTCGTGCTTCTGTGCCGCGCATGCGCAGTACAATGATTCACCTGCCGCCAATCACCTGTGCCTACCTCAGCTGATTTCCTGCCTTCTGCCTACATTGCCGGGATGCCATCTCTTCTCACTCCCGGACCAGCAGCGGCAGCAGCCGCGGGACCTTTGCTAGGCCGGCCCACTTGGATAATGCAAGGCGGGCCGGCCTAGCAAAAGCCCCGAGGCTTGCGGATGCTGGACAGGGGGAGCAGGGAAGGAAGAAGGGCTACTGCTGGACATGGGAGAGGTAAAAGGAAGGGAGAAGGGCTACTGCTGGACAGGGGGAGAAGGAAGCAAAGAAAGGCCTCAGTGCCCCATTGTGCTAAAACTTTACACATCTATTCTAGCTTAAACACTATCTCTTATAAAATACTAAACATAGTAGTTTGAAATAAATTAGTTGTCCCAGTGATAGCCAGTTTAATTCTGCTAAGATAAGAGATGGCTTCTATACTTATCTGAGGAGTCCTTGATGGTGGGACAATTTACATTTTTTAAAAATAATTCTTTATTGATTTTCCATACTTCAAAAGTGCAATACATGAATATATAACACATAAAACATCAATTTAAGCACATCCACTTACAATTATATATTTAACCATTCATTTTCTCCCCCCCCCCACTCATTGATTATACAATAAAACATAGCGACATTTATTTGCCCAGTAACCTTAACCTCTTCATATTAATAATATCTTCCCACCCCAAGTGTAACTACTCTAGGGTCAAATTAGGACAGAAATATCCCCCCTACCCTATTTTGGATGTGTATCTAAGTAAACAAACCTGACTTATAATCAGAGACCTGCTATAGAGAAGTAATATACGATGCAAACGGACCCCAAACCAATTTAAAAAGAATACTGTGCCCCAGACTTTCTGCATTCATTTTCTCATATCCATTAAGATCCTTAAGTCTCATATAACTTTGGTTGCTTTTTTCCTGAACCGTCTGTAGGCCTCTTTCTGTACTCTAAGAACATAAGAACTGCCATACTGGGACAGACTGAAGGTCCATCAAGCCCAGTATCTTGTTTCCAAGTGGCCAACCCAAATCCCAAGTACCTGACAGAAACCCAGAGTAGCAACATTCCAGAGCTGAGATTCTGATGTTATAATGCCTCATTCCCCCAATGCCTAAGAGCCAACGTCAGCAGTAATGTCGCAATGGCTTCATTATTCTATACTTGGCTCACATAAGAACATACTGGTTCAGACCGAAGGTCCATCAAGCCCAGTATCCTGTTTCCAACAGTGGTCAACCCAGGCCCTATGTACCTAGCTAGATCCCAAGTAAATAAATCTCTGAGATAAGGCATTCAAAATTGAACAAGTGATCATTGGCTGATGACTTATTTGGAAGAGGAAAAGAAAGTGGCCTATTGGTTAGAGCAGCGGTCTCAAACACGCGGCCCACGGGCCGCATGTGGCTCTCCAAGTTTTATTTGTGGCCTGCGGTCTGGACTGGATCATTCTCTTCCTTTTGGAGCAGCAGCGTGTCTGGCCGGTTCATTCCGTTCAAAGCCGCAGGTTGGCAGCTCCTCGCGCTATCCACTCCTGCATCGGAAGCCTTTCTGACATCACAACATCAGAGAGGCTTCAGACGCAGGCGCGGATCTCACAAGGAGCCGCCACCTGCGGCTTTGACCAGAACGAGCCGGTCAGACACGCTGCTGCTCAAGTGGCGTACCAAGGAGGGTGCGGTCCGCACAGCTGGCCACCCTCCACTGTTCTCCCTAGAGTGCGGCTCTTCTAGAGCAGTGGTGCCCAACCTGCTTCCCTTCCCTTCTCACCACTGCCATCGGGGAACAGGCCGACACCGTGCTCTTTGGTCTCCCTGCTTCTCTCGCCGCCCGACGTCAATTCTGATGACGAGAGGACATTCTGGCTAGCCAATCGCTGCCTGGCTGCCCGGAATGTCCTTTCTGACGTTAGAATTGACGTTGGGCGGCGAGAGTTGGTCGGCCCCGTGGAGAATAGAAGCGTGGAGATTTCGGCCTGTTCCCGATGGCGGTAGCAGCAGCAGCCTATTCCCCGGCGGCGGTGGCATGGGGGAGGGCAGGAAGGAAGAAAGAAAGAAGGGGGGGGGACAGGGAGCCAGAAACAAAGCAATAAATGGGACATGAAATCAGAGAAAAAGACACACAGAGAAAGAAAGAAAAAGTTGGGGAAGGGAATGAGGTCTGGAGGAGAGGAAGCATACAGGAGGCTGAAAGAAGGGAAGAAATATGACCACATCAGTAGCATTATTAAATCTTTTTTCAGGCTCCGACAAATCCGTTCTGTTTCTCAATTTCTTTGTGCTAATTCTCTCAATATCCTAATCCATTCTCTCGTTATTTCCAAGATAGACTATTGTAATGCTTTGTTCAACGGAATAGCTCAAAAAGAAATCAGACGCTTACAGATCATTCAAAACACGTCCATTAAGCTCATTCTTAAAGCTAAAAAATTTGATCACGTAACACCCCTTCTTAAGGAAGCCCACTGGCTTCCGGTTGCACACCGAATAATATATAAACTTTGCTTGCTCACTTTTAAATCTCTTTTTTTCAAAACCCCAGCTTTCATCTACAAATTATTAATCCCTTACACCTCCAATAGAACATTAAGATCCGTCGAACAGCATTTGTTAACGATTCCTTCCCTTAAAATCATAAATACTCGACGACAGTTCATTTTTTCAGTTACGGCTCCCCAAACCTGGAATTCTCTCCCTAGCCATTTAAGGGAAGAAACTAACTTAGAAAAATTCAAATGTAAACTGAAGACTTTTCTCTTTAAAGATGCCTTCATTAACTAATCATAAGTGGCCTTTCTTAATTAATCCTTCAATCTTAGAACTAACTTTACTTTTCTTTTTACAATTTAATCAAAATAAAATAATTATTTTTATTATTTATTATTATTATTATTTATTTTTTCTCTTTTACCCTCTCCCCATGTGTTTTCCCTACATGTTTCTTCAACTTTTATTTACATTGTAATTCTTTCCCATTTTCTCCCTATGTTTCTAGTTCTTGTCAAATCTTGTCAATAGTCTTGTTAGTCTTATTTATTGTATCATCCCCCTTACATTGTAATTTTATCAATATGTACATCGCTTAGAATTTAGATTAAGCGATTAATCAAATCATTATTAAACTTGAAACTTATTAAACTTGAAACTTGAAATATTGGATGCACAGTCAGAAGAATAAAGTGCAACCAGAGACTGATGAAATTACCAAAGGTAGGAAAAATGATTTTATTTTCAATTTAGTGATTGAAATGTGCCAGTTTTGAGAAAGAAAAGATATTAAACTTTAAATGTGAGTGCTGCAGAAAAAATAGAGTACTTGGAGGGCTGCAGAAAAAATAGTTAATGTCTTATTAAAGAAATGACAATTTTGCATAAGGTAAAACTCTTTATAGTTTATATATCTTTCCTTTTAACTGTTAAAGGAAAGTTTTATAAACTATAAAAAGTTTAGCCTTATGCAAAATTGTCATTTCTTTAATAAGACATTAACTATTTTTTTCTGCAGCCCTCCAAGTACCTACAAATCCAAAATGTGGCCCCACAAAGGATTTGAGTTTGAGACCACTGGGTTAGAGCAATGGTCATAGAACCAGGGAAGGCAGGGTTCATGGTATGCCTCTGCCACTGACAGTCTTTGTGATATTGGGCAAGCCGCTTTATCTCCCATTGCCTCAAGTACTCAGATTGCAAACTCATTGAGGCAAGACATACTGTACTTGAGTACTTATCAGTGCTGTGCTGCCTGTATCCACTGATGATATTCTCTTAGCAAAGTAACTTATCGTATTTTTCTAACTTTGATAGCCAGTTGTCTTATTTTTATTTAAGACTTAAAATAAATAAGCATGAATTAAAAAAAGAAAATAGGTGGTGATATTTTTGGTACAGACCCACTTATAGAAAAAAATTGTTAATTCTTTTCTATGGACTCTCCTAAATTATGATTACAGGTCTTCTGGCAGAGATGGTCACTAGTGTCTGCCTTCAAATGCTCACTGATTTGGGCTGACATCACTATAAATCTTTTTCACTGCCTAAAACACTGCATTGGAGAACCTGTTGGCAGTGGCATAGCAAGGGAGGTTGACGCCCAGCATCCCCATGCTGCCCCACTCTTCCTCACTGCTTGCGCCCCCCCCCACGCACATACCTCTTGAAGTGTTCGGCAGCATCATTCACCTTGCTGTTCGTGCTGGCTTCTGTTCCCTTATGATATCATGTCCTGGTCCCATGACCAGGAAGTAATGTCAGAAGGGACCTGAGGCCAGCGAAAGCAGCAAGTGGAAGATGCTGCTCACACTGGAGAACGTTTAAAAAGGTACGAAGAGGAGGAGATGCGCCAATGGCATCTGCGAAGACTGCACCTGGGGCATTCAACCTCCCTCATTACGCCACATTGGTTCCTGTTTACTAATGTATAGATTTCCATTTGATTCTCATATTTCTTTTGAAGAAAATGGGCTTTCTGTCCGTCCTTCCTTCAATTTTCTATACTGTTCTCCCAAGTGGTAATAACACCAGTGTTGCACTAAGTATTAGTAATTATGGGCCACTATGCTTTGGGGTTAATGTCATTAAAAAGAAAATTGCCTTTTGTTTTGTTATAAAAATGTCTGTACTTTATTTTTAGCTGCATTTCACCATTATGGTTTTTCCATATTAATTGTTATCTTTTGATGTTTGTTTCCTACAGCTCGAAAGAAATTGGATCAGATGGAAAATGGCAACTGTGACCGAGAAGTGAGCAGTATGGGAAGCCGTTCTAGCTCATCAGGTAAAACTATGTAAAAACTTCTGTCTAGGAGCTAAACCTTTTCTGGAGGAAGCTAACAAGCTCTCTTGTTGACAGTCGTATGTAGGAGAATTTGAGAAATGGAATGTTAGTGAATAAGATAGTAACTCTATGGGGATGCAGACAATGCAAAACTGCAGGAAGAGCTTAGGAAATTGGAAGACTTGGGCGTCCAATGGCAGATGAAATTTAATGTGGACAAATGCAAAGTGATGCACATTGGGAAGAATAATCCAAATCATAGTTACCAGATGCTAGGCTCCACCTTGTGGATCAACGCTCAAGAAAAAGATCTGGGTGTCATCATTGACAATATGCTGTAACCTTCCATCCAATGTGCGGCAGCCAAGAAAGCAAACGAGATGCTAAGAATTATTAGAAAAGGGATGGTAAACAAGACTAAGAATGTTATAATGCCTCTGTATCGCTCAATGGTGTGACCTCACCTTGAATATTGGGTTCAGTTCTGATCTCCTTGTCTCAGAAAAGATATAGTGGCAGTAGAAAAGGTTCAAAAAAGAGTGACCAAGATGATAAAGGGAATGGAACTCCTCTCGTATGAAGAAAGACTAAAGAGATTAGGGCTTTTCAGCTTAGAAAAGAGAAGGCTGAGGGGAGATATGACTGAAGTCTACAAAATCCTGAGTGGATATTTTTTTTTTTTTTTTACTCCATCAAAATTAGAAAGATTAGGGGACACTCCAAGTTACAGAGTAATACTTTTAAAACCAATAGGAGGAAATATTTTTTGCTCTGGAATGTGTTGCCAGAGGATGTGGTAAGAGCGGTTAATGTAGCTGGTTTTTAAAAAGGTTTGGATAAGTTGTTTTTTTTAATACAGTCACCCATTTTAGTTTACGTTCTGCTTTGGTTTTACTCTATTTCCTTTGAGTACCGTTTGTTCCACCAAAATTATTATTAGAGCGTCAGTTCTGTTTTAATGAGATACAATCGCCAGTGCAGTCCTATATAAACATATTCACATTTAGATTTCTTTTATACTGACCTTTTTAATTATTCTTCTTTGTCTTTTATGCATGCTATTACTTATTAAACAAATATACCTTTGGGTATTTAAATACTTATCTTTATGTTTGTTTATATTTTTATTTTTAGCTGCCAAATGTAGCCTTTGATATTAGTACTACATGACAATTCATTTATCACCTGTTTCAAGTTTCTGTACCATATTCACAATTGATATATCTAGTCTTTTCAACAATGTAGAGTTGTTAGCTTACTTTGCTCTCTCATCTGGTTTAATAATGCAATTGAGTATTTAGTATTCATGTGAGTTCATTTATTTGATTTTATTTGTATTAGACTTGATGTATGTACAAGGCTTTTTTGATATCCTGTGGTCAATTTGGTTTTAGCTTGATTTATCTGATTTTGGTTTTAAAGTGCCATTGTGTTGTTAGTATATTTATTTATGTATATTCTTTTTTTTTTTTTTTTTAATTTATGATTTATTAGACACTTGACAAAGGCAGAATCGCTGAAACACTGTCAGTGTCCAGTCTACCTGTTTACATTGTGCTGTTAATAAAGTATCTTTTGGATAATCCACTGCTGAGTGATCGACATCGTTTTCCTCATGACTCCTTCATTTGGAGTAAGGGGTCCCCCATCACTAAGGCTGCAATTATACCACTAGCCAAAAAAAGTGTGTGTGTGGGGGGGGTGAACTACATGTCCCAAAATGCACTGAGCTCTGCATCTCAGATCTGAACCACAAGAAGGGGAAGTAATGCAGTTTTGCTGAGTCAGAGGGGCAGGAGTCAGGCAAGGAGGAGGAAATATGCCCTAGCCTGGAGAGATTCCAGAGAGGTCCCTGAGGAAGAGACTTCCCTAAGCGGAGAAGTCTCAGAGAGAGAGAAGACTTCACTTGTCGTGGGTTGGAGCAGAGCCCTAGGGAGTAAGAGAGAGACGGTTGCTGAGTGGGGAATAGTTCTTATATTGAATTAAGAGTTTACTTTGAACCCTGAGCCTGTGAAGAAACAAAACTCAGAGCTCTACACAAATAAAAGATTGAGTCACACTTTCTAAAGTGGTTAAACTGTGAATGTTTGGGTGAATGTGCACAGGGTTGACTCTGCCACAGTTGGGAAATAACAAGAATTTGGGACTTAAATTGTATTTAATATGTTTAGATCAGGGGTTCTCAACCCAGTCCTCAGGACACCCCTAGCCAGTCAGGATATCTACAATTTATTTAATTTGCTTTCTATGCTGTCCTCCCCAAAGAGCCCAGGATGGGTTTCAAGTTAACATATATAGTATACAGTTAACAGGTTACAATTTGCCATAGTTACAGTAGAAGTCTTTTCAGGTACAAGTTTTTATTTCAGTCATCTCACGCACATTCCATTTTGTTCAAACACTGTCACAGTCAGCAATTGTCGAGATATATCAACAAGATAATGTACTTATCTTGTATGTAGCAATGTACAAGAATAAAAGTGTCCACATCATCAATTTTCAACTCCAATGAGGATCTGTGTTTCACCGACATAAATGGCTTCTTTAGGAGGGTCAGATACCTCCAGCCAGCCATACTAAAGCTTTCTTCAGATACTTCCGTATTTCACCAAAGTCAGCGTGATTAAAATCCATCATTTTGAGGTTTGCATTATGGGCCAGATTCTGCAACCGAAGTCGTAATCAGTGGCCACCTAAAAGCAGCTGCCAGTCGCTGGTCAATCATGCTATGGCGCTGTTTGCAGAATTACAATTGCGTGTCAATCGCGCTACGGCACCGTTTGCAGAATTGTGGCTAACATTAAATGAATATGCATAAGGTAGATTTGCATACCATGGAGGCAGGGCATTCAAATTCATCTCATGCATATTCATTCTGGGTTGGTGCCTCCTGAGGACTGGGTTGAGAATCCCTGGTTTAGACAGTAAGTACCATATGCATAACCAATAGACTTTGCAATTTCCAACTGTATGCAAACCCTCCGACCTCTATGAGAGTTGTTTGTTCTTGAGCTATGGGACTAACGGAGATGCTGAGGTGATCTCTGCATGCGGGAAAGCTGCTTAGAACTTTAACACTAGGTTTGAGCTCTTAGACGGCTGTTCCTTCCCAATGCAATTGGATAATGTCATCTACTTGTGTGGCTGATCAGTCCTGCTGTCTACAGAAAAAACTTATACAGGTATTGATATAGTAGTGCTTGTAGAATTCTGCCTGCAAAGATCAAGAAAAATATTTTGATGTAATTCTTTTGTTACAGTGTTAAAAATTAGGATATATAGTCCAAGAATTTAATATTAGGCAAATATTAACGTTAATTGAGTCTTACACGTCTCATTCATTGCTAGATAAACAATATTGTCAATTGAGAGCACAATTGCTTCTTGATGCTATATGAAAATATTTAGCAAAATTGAATTTGTCATCACATCCTCTATTCTTTGCTCTGCGAATGGTTTGTCTCTTGGTGTTTTATCGTTAAGGGTCAGTGTCAGGAAATATTAATGTCTGCTTAGTCATATAAGAAAGTACAAGCCAGTTGGCTTCCTTATTATATTATGCTTGATTTTTAAATATTATATGCTGGCATATGTTGCCTTAACCCAAACTAATTGGTTCCACATTTGAAAACAAACAACATTGCCATGGCTTTCATATTTGAAAAGTAACATTAGTTTTATCAGTTATCACGTGCTTTGTGTCTGTGTCTTGATAACTGTCAAACTGAATAAATTTAAGATAACTTAGTCATAATATTTAGCTACTTCTCTTTGTCCGTTAAAAGCCCTAAGGCACAAGAGCTGCTGAGCTGTGGATTTTGTTTTTTACATTTCTCTAAACATCTCAGTTTTATCTTCAGGATCCCTTAATGCCCGAAGCAGCAATGAAGAGCGATCTCCAGAGAATTCTGGTTCCTCAGTTGTAGATAACTTCCCAGAAGTGGACAAAGCTATGCTGATTGAAAGAATAGTGCGACTGCAGAAGGCTCATGCCCGCAAGAATGAAAAGATCGAGTTCATGGAAGATCACATCAAGCAACTGGTGGAAGAAATTAGGAAAAAAACCAAGTATGTGTGATGTTTTCTAATGGAGGATCTCGACAGATAATATGCATTTTCTGATCGCCAACTTCTTTTTCTGTCAATAGGTACAAAACAAATGGTAACTTTTTTTGCTTTTTCTGTTTTTTTAAAATAAATTTATACAATGATTGACTCACTTAAGTCTTTCTCTGCCTCTACCTAGACATTTAACTACCTGGCCTTGAAATTCAGACAACTGAACCTTTTTCTCCATACTCACTGGCTTAGTCCTGTAGTCTCTATGACTGATCAACATTGCTTTCCAGCAGACATTTTGCCACATCTCCTAACGCTTTATTTAAAAACTTTTCTTTCTTTTTTGCCAAAATGCTATGCCCGTGCGCTGTCTCCTCATCCCACCTGTGAGCAATTATAGGTTCCCAAACTTATGCCCCACCTTCACCTGTTGCCCTTTGATTATAACCCTTTTGTGCCTATGATATTTCTGTTCCCATAAATGCTTAGCTTATTTCATTTGCCATATGTCAACAAGAGACATGAAAGGGTTAAAGGGACCTTTCAGGCTTGGTAAAATGGAACTTTATTTCAAGCTGTTACAGCTGTAAAGCGATGCAAATTTAAGACAACAAGGACTTAACTGCAACTTTCTATGGATCTGTTTGGTTTTTATGAAACAGTAACAAAGAAACTAAAGAGATTCAATGAAATGGTCTGCGACACATTGGGCTTCACCTTCTTTTCAAAAAGAGCCAAAACTTTAAAAAGAATTGCAAAGCTTCATTGAAGTGAAACGAGTAGGAGATACCAAGGTGCTGTTTTGCAGATGATATTTTCTCCGGAGACAAGCAGGGGATATGCAGGCACACTTGTTGGTGAAGTCCTCTGATTGAGCCTGTGTGCCGGTGCTCTCCCCCTAGCTAAGTAAGCTTTTGAGCTTACTGGGTATGTGCAGGAGTCCCTACGCTTACGGCCCCTCCCTCAAGATATTCTTTTAAAAAGGTAAGAGGACAAAAGCTCCACACTTCGAAACACTTCCTGTTCAACGGAGTTGTTTGTTGCCAAGTAGCCCTAGGACCTGGTAAGTGCCTCTGGGAGACCATCCCTCTATTCTATCTCAGTTACTTCATCCTAATCTCCACAGTCTCAGTTTGACAGCTTGGAAATTGAAAGTTCAAACCTAACGTATTTACCACTTTCTCATTCAGTGAAGATGGTCCCTCTGTCAGCAAGACTCCCTTCTGCTAGGAAGTGCTATCAATCTAAATGGAAACGCTTTTCCATTTGGGCACACGATCACCAGCAGAATCCTATTTGTTGTCCAGTTGATTAAATTTTACCATATCTTCTACATATGTCAAATTCTGGTCTCAAATCTAACTTGGCCTGATTTCATTTGGCAGCTATCTTGGCCTTCCATACTTTCGTGGACAGTAAACCAGTGTCATACTATCTGCTCATTTGTCAGCTTATTAGGGGCCTTAATAATCTTAGACCACCAATAAGAGACCCTCCAGCGAGGGACCTGAATTTGGTGTTAGATATCTTAATGCAGGAACCATTGGGATCTGTTTCACTTTCTTTCCTTACCTGGAAATTAGTATTTCTCACAGTTTTAACTTCCAATTCTTTCCTAACAGAGTAAAGTTACAAACTCATCCCAAATTCTTGCCTAAGGTGGTCACAGACTTTCATCTGAATCAAACCGGCTTCAGCAAAGGAAGATCTTGCTTGACTGAACTTGCTGCACTTCTTCGAGGGAGTAAACAGGCGGATAGACAAGGGTGACCCAGTCGACATTGTATATCTGGATTTTCAGAAGGCGTTCGGCAAGATTCCACATGAATGACTACTTCAGAAAATTGCAAGCCATGGAATCGAGGGTGAAATACACACGTGGATTAAAAACTGGCTGGCGGATAGGAAATAGAGAGTGGGGGGTAAAAGGACAATACTCGGACTGGAAGAGCGTCACCAGTGGGATACCGCAAGGCTCGGTGCTTGGACCCGTGCTCTTCAACATATTTATAAACGATCTGGATATTGGTACGACGAGTGAGGTGATTAAATTTGCAGACGATACAAAGTTATTCAGAGTAGTGAAGACACAGGTGGATTGCGAAGATCTGCAACGTGACATAACCACTCTTGAGAAATGGGCCACGACATGGCAAATGAGGTTCAATGTGGATAAGTGTAAGGTGATGCATGTCGGTAACAAAAATCTCATACACGAATACAGGATGTCCGAGGGCGGTACTTGGAGAGACCCCCACAGGAAAGAGACTTGGGAGTACTGGTCGACAAGTTGATGAAGCTGTCCGTGCCATGTGTGGTGGCACCGAAAAGAGCAAACAGAATGCTAGGAATGATTAAGAAGGGGATCACGAACAGATCAGAGAATGTTATTATGCCGCTGTACCGGGCCATGGTGCGCCTTCACCTGGAGTACTGCGTCCAGCACTGGTCACCATACATGAAGAAGGACACGGTGCTACTCAAAAGGGTCCAGAGAAGAGCGACTAAAATGGTTAAGGGGCTGGAGGAGTTGCTGTACAGTGAGAGATTAGAGAAACTGGGCCTCTTCTCCCTTGAAAAGAGGAGACTGAGAGGGGACATGATCAAAACCTTCAAGATACTGAAGGGGATAGACTTAGTAGATAAGAACAGGTTGTTCACCCTCTCCAAGGTAGGGAGAACGAGAGGGCGCTCTCTAAAGTTAAAAGGGGTTAGATTCCGAACAAACGTAAGGAACTTCTTCTTCACCCAGAGAGTGGTGGAAAACTAGAACGCTCTTCCGGAGTCTGTTATAGGGGAAAACACCTTACAGTGATTCAAGGCAAAGTTAGATAAGTTCCTGCTGAACTGGAACATATGCAGTTGAGGCTGGACTCATTTAAAGCACTGGTCTTTGACCTAGGGCTTCTGCGGACTGCTGGGCACGATGGCCCACTGGTCTGACCCAGCAGCGGCAGTTCTTATGTTCTCCTCCGCATTCCCTCTCCAGTGGAGCAATATCTTCACACTTTAGACTGCAGAAGTGCATTACTGTTTTACCTCAGAGCAACTGCTCACTTACGCCAAAGAAACCAGCTCTTCATTTCCTATAATCCAGCATCAAAAAGAGCTCTCTCGCATAGCAGAATGCATCAATTTTTGCTACATAAGAGCAAATCTTAACTGCCTGGTTCAATTGGTACGCATAAAGTACAGCTTCTTCAATAGCGAATTTGAAATCCATTCCCATTCAAGATATTTGCAAGGCTGCAACTTGGTCCTCAGTGCATACTTTTACAAAGCACTATTTCCTGGATCAGAGCTTAGCACAACATATTTGTTTTGGTCTGTCAGTCTTATGGAACCTGTTTGCACTGTGACTATTTTTTCCACCACCCTTATCCTTCTTTAAGCTTGGGACTTATCATTCTCATTGCTCCGCGTTGGCCCAGGCAAATCTCGTACCCTCTCCTGCTGGACCTCTTAGATGCTCCCCTAGTTCCCCTTGGGTTTATAAACTTTTCTTCCAGGAATTTGTCCAACCCTTTTTTAAACCCAGCTATACTAACTGCTTTTATCAAATTGTCAGGCAACTTAGCTCTTTATGAGCAGAAAAAAAATTATATCGCTAATTTGTTTTAAATTGTACTACTTAGTAATTTCATGGCATGTCCCCCTATTTATACTTTTTGAAAATGTAAACAACTGATTTGCATTCACTCATTCTGCTTAAGATTTGATGACCTCTTCTCCAAACTGAAGATCCTCAGCCTCCCTAGCTTTTCCTCATCAATCCACTTAATTATTTTGGTCACCCTTCTCTGTACCTTTTTTAATTCTGCTGTATCTGTTATGAAATGTGGGAGCCAGAATTGCACACAGTATTTGAGATGCAGTTGTACCATGGAGGAATATTGCAATATTCCTAATTCCTAATAATTTCTAACATTGTTTGTTTTTTTTGCTTGCCATTATACAGTGAGCAGAATAATAAAAGTGTTGTCCACAATGACACTTAGATCCTTTCATGTGCGGTGACTCCTAATGTGGAACCTAGCATCACGTAGCTATAGTTTGGGGTTATTTTTCCATCTGTGTTGCACATGAAATTTCATCTGCCATTTGGATGCCATTTTCCAGCCTTCTGGTCTCCCAAGGCCCTGCAATATCTTACAATCCACTTGCAATTTAACAACTTTGGAATCATTTTGTGTTATCTGAAAATCTGAATGCTTAACTCGTTTCCTTTTCCACTTCATTTATAAAGCACCAGTCCTCAGTACAGATTCCTGTGGTACTCTTTTATTTAACTTCCTCCATGGAGAGACTTGGCCATTTAATCTTACTCTGTTTTTAATCAACTAGTTTCTAATTCACAACAGAACACTTGCCTCCTATTCCATGGCTTTTTCACTTCCTCAGTGGTGTCTCACGAGAGACTTCAAAAGATTTCAGAAAACCTAGATGCAGTAGGGCCCTCATTTTACAAGCCCTATTTGCATTGAGACATGTGTAAACCAGCACTTAAGTGTTTCTCTTGCATAAATGGCTGCCCTCATCTTATAAAGATGGGTTTGTTGTCTGTGGTTAAGCATTTATTCCCCATTTCAGAAAGGGAGTAAATGTTTGTGCCCTAAAAGATTGGCCTCAGCTTCAGAAGCTACACTTGTCAAGCATGTTTAGGATCTGGTAAACAGAGCACTTGTGGTTTGCAGCCTGCTTTGGGAAAGTTTAAGGTTTGTTTGTTTGTTTATTTCTCACCCTTCCTTATCCAGGTCGAGTTACATATTAACATACAAAATAAAAGATTTACATTTAACGTACAAGATACTTCAGAGACACACTATAACAAATTACATACTTACATATCAAATCAAATATATGTAACATACACCTCGCATCCCCCACCTCCCCAGGCCCCAAATCGCTATTTTTTATTTTTACGTTTTTGTTTATTTTTGCCATTTTTGTTGTGAATTCGTGATGGTGACCATCTTGGATTTTAAAATTGATCTTTTTTTCTTTTATGTCTGCCTCAAAAACACCCCAATTTGACACAAAATCTTTTGGGATGGACTCCCCAGCCCCATATCTGTTGAATGTGGACATTGATTATGCCGGATTGGTGCCAGATCATGCTAGGCATGATGAAGAAGGGAATCACGAGTAGATCGGAGAAAGTAATAATGCCGCTTTATAGAGCGATGGTCAGACCACGCTTGAAATACTGCGTCCAGCATTGGTCTCCATACCTAAAGAAGGATATAAAAATGCTGGAGAGGGTGCAGAGACGAGCAACAAAGCTAATAAAAGGTATGGAGAACTTGGAATACGAGGAACGACTTAAGACACTGGGATTGTTCTCCCTTGAGAAAAGGAGACTGCGAGGGGATATGATTGAGACTTTCAAAATACTGAAAGGAATCGACAAAATAGAGCAGAAAAAAAAAATTATTTACAATGTCCAATGTGACATGGACAAGAGGACATGGACTGAAGCTAAGAGGGAACAAGTCCAGGACAAATTTCAGGAAGTTCTGTTTCACGCAGCGAGTGGTAGACACCTGGAATGTTCTCCCAGAAGAGGTAATTGCAGAATCCACCCTTCTAGGATTTAAGAGTAAGCTAGATGTACATCTCCTTATGAGAAGCTTAAAGTGATACGGGTAAGGGTAAACTAGATGCACATCTCCTTATGAGAAGCTTAAAGTGATACGGATAAGGGTAAACTAGATGCACATCTCCTTATGAGAAGCTTAGAGCGATATGGGGACTAAAACTATGCCAGGGTACACCTGGTGGGGCCTCCGCGTGTGCAGATCGCTTGTCTTGATGGACCTAGGGTCTGATCCGGAGATGGCAGTTCTTATGTTCATGCCATAGTGCGCTGGGGGCTGGAGCTTTGGACTTCGCCTCCTCCAAGTAATCTTGAGATGGGGAGCCCAAGCAAGTTGCACACAGCAGGTTAATTATACTTTGTTCTTCAATGTTTCTGATTTGCCTTTGTGCCTGTTTATTGCTTGTTAATATTTTGCAGAGCAAACCAGTTCAAAAATTACTTATGTTGCTGGGGATCCTCCTCCGTACCCCTGTCATGGATTTGTCCAGGTATGTTGCTTGGCTTTGGGACTTAGCCTGAGAGCTAGCAAGCATATCTAGTTAACTCATAAAAGTTGGTGGATTTCCGCAACTCCTGGATTGCGGGTTGGGGTTGAACACCTAGCGTATGGAATCCTACAGGGACTAACAGAAAGAAGATTATCGTAGGTATATAAACCTAATCTTCCAGTCATTTCTATAGTACTACTAGACCTAAGCAGTGTTGTACATCAAAACAAAGAAGAGACAGTCCCTGCTCAAAAGAGCTTACAATCTTGTCAAAACAGAAATTGGATAAGAAGATGCATCAATACACTGTGCTCAGTTGGGGGAATTACAGAGCGAATGATAAGACAGATATTGGTGCTTCTATAGCACTATTAGCTGTACGCAGCATTGTACACATATGCAGATACTTTCTCCGTCCCTACTGGGCTTATCTGGGGCAATGGAGGGTTAAGTCACAAGGCGCTGTAGAGGAAATTGAGCTCAGTTTATCAGGATCAAAGCCTCTCATATGAGGAAAAGCTAAAGAGTTTAGGGCTCTTCACTTGGAAGAGTTGGCTGAGGTGGGATATGATTAAGGTCTACAAAATCCTGGCTAGTGTAGAACAGGTGAAAATGGATTGATTTTTTTACTGTCTTTCATAAAGTACAAATAGGAGGAAATATTTTTTTCACTCAATGAAAAACTAAATTCTAGAACCCGTTGCCAGAGGATGTGGTAATGGCAGTTAGCACACCTGGATTTAAAAAAGGTTTGGATAAGTTCCTGGAGAAAAAGTCCATAGTCTGCTATTCAGACAGACATTGGGATCGGTAGCATGGAATGTTGCTACTATTTGGGGTTTTGCCAGGTAGTTGTGACCTGGATTGGCCATTGCTGGAAACAGGATACTGGGCTAGATGAACCACTGATATGAACAGTCAGTAATTAAATGATCAGAATTCAGATTCCTTACAAATGTCAATTTGACCACCGATTCAGAGGGATTATTGCTTCTCTCATATCTTGAATCAGTGTCTCGGAGGGTAGAATTTAATACTAGCATTCCTGATATCTCACAAGATTAACTTTGCCTTCTATATCACTTCAGCAAATCCATTCTATAAATGATCATTGTTTGATCCTTCCAAATTCACCAGAAGCTTATTATGAAACTACTTTTTAGCTTATTATGAAACTACTTTTTAGCTCCATTCCTTTTGATCAGATTGGAGTTACCTTTTAAGCAGTTTAAAATTAAGTTAAAAACTGATTTTTTTTGCTCTTGTATCTGGAGCATAGGATAAAATATTGGCAGACTGGGTTGCTAATCTGCCACTAGACAGCATGGCTGTGAAATGATGGTGTGATAGGACAGTGTTCTTCAACCTTTTGACACCTATGGACCGACGGAAATAAAAGAATTATTTTGTGGACTGGCAGTTGAGGAACACTGGGCTAAGTCGTGGGCCAGACCCCGCCCCCATAATAGTACTAATTGTAACACCATTTTTTCCATTCATTTTTCATATTTAAACACACACAATATAATTGTATTAACAACACATAATGGTAACCACAAAATTAAACTACACAAAGCACACTGTATGCTTCTCAATATTCCATTCCTACCAGAACACAGATAACCCCATGCAAATATAGGACCAAAAACTAAAAGTACTTATATATACAAACAAACCCTAAGATGCGAGACTCTGCAGGCAGTACAACCCCAGAGGAAAAGAAACAAATGCATTTCTTCCTGAACAGACAGCAGATGTTAAATCAATCACTAAATTAAAAAATAAAATCATTCCACCTACCGTTGTCGTCTCCCTCCCTCCATGCTGTGCCTTGCCTTCTGGCCTGCCCCCCAGTGTTATCTTAAGGCCATCTTCCTCTTCCTCAGTGCTGCAGTGCACAAAGCCGAGTCAGCGGCTCCTCGCGTGTCCCGTGCCTCATCTGGAAGCCTTCCCTCTGACGTTGCAACATCAGAAGGCTTCCGGTTCAGGCGCAGGACGCGCGTAGGAGCCTCTGCTCATGGCTTTGTGCATTGCAGCACTGAGGGAAGAGGGAGCCAGCCTGAAGACAATGCCGCATCGATCTCACCGTGGACTGGCGGCTGAAGTGCACTGTCTGGGGCCCGATGCATTTGCTGGCCCTGCGGAAGGCAGGAAATTTCTGCGGACAGGCACCAGTCCACAGACTGGCAGTTGAAGAGCAGTGTGATAGGATTTATAATTTTAATGGCTTTCTTTTCCTGTCTTCCTTTTTTATTGATAAGAACAGTATCGTTTTGTGGTTTATCACTATTTCACCAATAGTTATTGCTTTAAAAAAAAAAAAAAAAAAGCATTGGTTCATCACACCACATTGTTTCTCGGAGATTATGCACTCAGGCATTTTTTACATATTTGCACTGGGTACCACTACAAATTAATTTTTTTCTTTTCTTCTTTTCTTTGTATCAGTTTATCCATGTTTCACTTTGTTGCTTTTTCAGTTGCCTTTCTAGTGATTTCATGTCACAAATGAGTTGATTCACTAATGAGGTATGTTTTCATTTTTGTAATATGTGGCATCTTTTATTATTATATTTATTTATATGTTTTGTTTTTGGTTTTATTTTTATGAATTTTTATCCAAGATTTGAGGACTCCTGAGGCAGGCTTTATAGCCTAAAAACAGTGCCTGTCGAGTCATGATACTGTTCTTATCATCTGAATGCTAATAAATCTCTTTTGGTTTGGTGGCCTGGACTGCTCTGCTCCTTTTTGGATTGGTTTGTAATTGTGTAGAGGTTGATATTCCCTTTTGGTTGGTGGTTCTTATTTTTTGTACATTGCCTTGATTTGCTTCGCAAAGTAGGCGATTTTATCAAATCAGAAACCAAACAAAAGAAGTGACAGGTCTTCACTGTTCATATGAGGCTAAGTCATAGGATTAATGCTTCTACTCAAGGAAAGTTCATTTTCAGACTTGGGGACAGCATGATTTAAATGCTTTGTTGTTTTCATATTGTATTGAATGGGTATCAGTTACTTTTCAATCTTTTCTTCAAAGTCTATGTTTTGTAAGTAAGTCTTTTAAAATGAGATCAAGTTCCCAAAGCAAACTACTTTAATTAAATATAGAAAATCTCAGCTTGTGGAGTTACATATTGTTTCTGACAAGCTGTTTCTTAAAGGTTAAAAGTGAGGCTTTGGTTTTATCCTCAGCTGAGCTTGTGAAACCAGCAGTAAGTTAGGAGATTGGATTAATTTGTGTTTAGAGCACATACCCTGCCCTAACATCTGGCCATTTATTTGGATGTATTTCTCTTTCTTTTGTGGACGCTATGTACATGCCTTTGCAAGAGGAGCAAATTGTGGCTGTGTACAACTTCTCCTGAACAAGGGCAGTTCTCACCCAGCACAAAAGCTCTGTTGTATCTCTTTTCATATTTTCCACCTACAGTACTCCCCCGAAATTTGCGGGGGGTTCCGTTCCAAGAGCACCCGTAAATTTTGAAAACCCGTAAATATTGGACGCAGTTGAGCGGATCGGAGGCAAGAGAGGGCTGCAGGGGCGGCGGGTGCCTATGTAAGTCATTCGTGGCATTGAAAAATATGCAAGGTCTGCTGGGCTAAATGATGCTTCTGAGAAGCTGGGGAATCTCAGGAATCAAATTGTTAGTGAACTTGTGACTTTATCTGCAGAGTGCTGGCAGGAACAGCTATCCTGTTATACTCACCTGGATGTGTGGAACTTTTGCCACTGATCCTTGGAGCTTGTGAATTAGGGGTGGCAGTGGGTGCCTTTGTAAGTCATTCACGGTATTTTCTGACCACCTCTTCCGGGAACTAAAGTCAGGCTACACCAATCAGGAGCTGCTTTGACACGCTATATGGTGCGTCAAAGCAGCTCCTGATTGGTGTAGCCTGACTTTAGTTCCCAAAAGAGGCGGTCATAAAATACCACGAATGACTGAGTCTGCGAATTGAGGCCTGTGAATTTGTGGGGGAGTACTGTATTTTCTTTATCAGAAGCATTTTGGAGTTAGTTATGGTCTAATTTAGTTGCAGCCTAATCAGTTGGCTTAACTTGTTGCCTTGGGGCAATACTTATAACTATACTGCAGTTGTGTTTCAGATACTATTTGAATGTGATATAATATTTTATGTATATTTTCCACTTATTGCCATTAAGTTGTATTTTATTGCCCTGCATATAATCACAGAACAGTGAAAAACTTTGTGCAGACCAGTTATTTTAGTGAGCTATTGTTTGTTTTTCCAGAATTATTCAAAGTTACATTTTGCGGGAAGAAGCTGGTACACTATCCTCAGAGGCCTCAGATTTCAACAAGGTTCATTTGAGTAGACGTGGAGGAATTATGGCTTCTCTGTATACATCACATCCGGCAGACAGTGGCTTGACTTTAGAGCTGTCTTTAGAGATAAACAGAAAGCTTCAAGCTGTGTTAGAAGACACACTGTTAAAAAATATAACCCTGAAGGTAAGTAACCTGCAATGCTCATCTTAAAATTTTTAGTAAGGTAGTGATTTGGGGATTATTAGTAAAGGTGTATTTCTTTATCGTGCCTCCAGACCAGCACAGAAACTGTTGGGTTATAGCTCATCTTGACCAGCAGGTGGAGAGCATAAGAACATAAAATTTGCTGCTGCTGGGTCAGACCAGTGGTCCATCGTGCCCAGCAGTCTGCTCATGCGGCGGCCCTTAGGTCAAAGACCAGTGCCCTATTTGAGTCTAGCCTTACTTGTGTACGTTCTGCTCCTGTAGGAACTTATCCAACCTTGTCTTGAATCCGTGAAGGGTGTTTTTCTCTATAACAGCCTCTAGAAGAGCGTTCCAGGTTTCTACCACTCTCTGAGTGAAGAAGAACTTCCTTACATTTGTATGGAATCTTTTCCCTTCTAACTTTAGCGAGTGCCCTCTCGTTCTCTTCACCTTGGAGAGGGTGAACAGTCTCTCTCTTTCTCTACTAAGTCAATTCCCTTCAATATCTTGAATGTTTCGATCATGTCCCCTTTGTCTTCTCTTCTCAAGGGAGAAGAGGCCCAGTTTCTCTAGCCTCTCCTACCAATGTTGAACCACTCAGATAAGAATCAAAGAACTGAAAACAGAAACTTATCTGTATAAACGTGGTTGGATGAAGATAGGTCCCTCCATCTGGGCATATCCTATTTAAACAAGATACAGTAAAACTTCAGAAAGCTGAAAACCACAAGTAGACTCCCTGACTTGAGTTTCACAATGTCTCACTTCCTCAGGAGGGGAGACTTATATCAGCTTCTACTTCATGGTGAAAGAGCAAATCGGGGCACAGAGGCTGCTGACTAATTACAAGAGAACCTGCAAGATTTTAACCATTTCAAACCCCAACCACTTCACATTGAACATTTATAGGTCCTGGGTCTGAGCACAATACAACTATCTAATATAATAAAGCCCTAAGCGCGCATGTGCACTCCCACCTGCGTGCTCCCATTTTCCGTGAGCTGTACGGACCTGCAGGTAGGAGTGCGCATGTGCGCAGCGGCGCAGAGCCTGTCGGCCGCGGCAGCTCTTGCCATATGAAGGAAGGAAGGAGGAAAGGGGACGCAGAGAGGAGGCGATTCGTCTCATAGAGCCGCAAGCCTTCGGTCCAAGAGAGATCATTACGGCGCCGAGGAGGAACTTAAAAAAAAGGCAGCGGCACCTGCGCAACAGCCGAGTGTTACTGTCACGCGACACCACGGCTGAAATCCACGTAGGCACCTCAGCGGCGCTCCCGAGGAGGGTAACTGCAATCAGTCTCTAGGGTTGTATGCTCTCTAAGACCTATCTTTTTTGGCAGCTTTAATAAACAAGTGCTGGCTGGAATGAAAAACCACCACAGTATTCTTTGCACAGGGTAAAGGGCTGAAAAAGCTGTGGCTTGATCACATCATTTTAAATCCTGTTGATTGTTTTCCCATTATAGCTTTACTACATAAGGTCAGGCAGAGTGACAAAGACCTTGGAAGTTAGGTCCCTCGATTGTGGCTTTAGACTGAGCAATGGTCATTTTGGGATCAGTAATTAGGCATAGATATAATGGCACATTATTTTGTATATTAACTTTACATAACATTTGATTAAGGTATGGTATGACCAGATTGTGACTTATAAAGATATTCCTCTGTTTTCATTTATGCTGATACTATGTTTAATTTCCTGTGTTGTTTGCAGACTTTTTTTTTTCATTTTCTTTTAGGGAAAGAACACTGAAGAAATAAGTCAAGAGGCATAGCAGAAATGCTCAAGAGCAAAAGTGCTTTGCTTTGGGGGAGGGGTGTGCTGGGGGGCAATCTTGCATTGCTTTGGGGAGGATAAAGAAGGGGCCATAGAGAAAGACAAAGAAAGGCAGGCAGGCAAGGGGCCACAGAGAGATAGAAAGACAGCGGACAGGGAGAGAGACAGAAAGAAAGAAAGACAAAACAGGGGGCCAGAGGGAGAGAGAGAGACAGAAAGAAAGACAGACATACATATATTCTAGCACCCGTTAATGTAACGGGCTTAAACACTAGTCTATAATAATAAAACGCTAAGCATGCATGCGCACTCTCCCCGCGTGTTCCCTGAGATCTGATCTGTCGGGATGTGCTGGCAAGAGTGCGCATGCGCGCTTACTACGTATCCGAAGGTGTTCTACAGACGCGACAGGCGCGTTCGGCGGCGGGACATTTAGAGGCAGCCACAGAGGGAGAAAATAAAAGTGTACCATAGTCATCAGAGGGCACGGGGCAGCGGTCCGGGAGTGACAGAAAAGGAGAAGCGAGAGTTGGTGTCACTTGGAGACGGCCGCCGCAGCCCCTGTCACCGCCTAGGCCTCCCGGCTACTCATGCACCCTCCGAAGGGCTGGGGCATAAAGAGCGCCTCCTGCCCCCGCCCCTCCCTGGGACGAACCGAGAAACGGAGCTGGCCCGGCCTCCGCGACAGACCCATGGAGCCCAGCAACTTTCCGTTGCTAAAGGCGAAAAAACAGTGTGACAAGGCAGTGGCTGCTGCCAGAAGGATGCTGGGCTGTATAAAGAGAGGCGTAGTCAGTAGAAGGAAGAAGGTGTTGACGCTCCTGTACAGGTCATTGGTGAGGCCCCACTTGGAGTATTGTGTTCAGTTTTGGAGACCGTATCTGGCGAAAGATGTAAGAAGACTTGAGGCGGTCCAGAGGAGGGCGACGAAAATGATAGGAGGCTTGCGCCAGAAGACGTATGAGGAGAGACTGGAAGCCCTGAATATGTATACCCTAGAGGAAAGGAGAGACAGGGGAGATATGATTCAGACGTTCAAATACTTAAAGGGTATTAATGTAGAACAAAATCTTTTCCAGAGAAAGGAAAATGGTAAAACCAGAGGACATAATTTGAGGTTGAGGGGTGATAGATTCAGGGGCAATGTTAGTAAATTCTACTTTACGGAGAGGGTAGTGAATGCCTGGAATGCGCTCCCGAGAGAGGTGGTGGAGAGTAAAACTGTGACTGAGTTCAAAGAAGCGTGGGATGAACACAGAAAATTTAGAATCAGAAAATAATATTAAATATTGAACTAGGCCAGTTACTGGGCAGACTTGCACGGTCTGTGTCTGTGTATGGCCGTTTGGTGGAGGACGGGCAGGGGAGGGCTTCAATGGCTGGGAGGGTGTAGATGGGCTGGAGTAAGTCTTAACAAAGATTTTGGCAGTTGGAACCCAAGCTGAGGGCCATCTGCCTGGCACTGGAAGCATTGGAAGTGCATTGTGGAGCAAAGCCATGCGAGTTTTCTCAGACAGTGCAATAGTGGTAGCCTATGCCAATCGGTTTGTAGGTCTTCTTCCCCAGGTCGGGGGGATATTGTGGTGCTTGCAGGCCGAGCAGTCAGCTATGTTTCTGTCTATGTGATTTCTCCCTGCTGGGTAGTGATTTCTGCTGTTTGTTACTATCACTGGGATTGGGGAGTTGTAGTTTCCTGTTACTTTCCGGTTTGTTAGGATCAAGAGGAATATAATTGGCTTCATGGTGTGGACTGTATGGTGTGTTTGAAAGGAGGTTTGGAGTAATTTGTGTAGCCCTTGGTGGTTTGACTGATTGTTTTAAGAACATAAGAAGTTGCCTCCACTGGGTCAGACCAGAGGTCCATCGCGCCCAGCGGTCCGCTCCCGAGGCGGCCCATCAGGTCCATGACCTGTGAAGTGGTTTCTGACTAATCCTATAACCTACCTCTGCTTCTATCTGTACCCCTCAATCCCCTTTTCTTTTAGGAACCTATCTAGACCCTCCTTGAACCCCTGTAGCGTGCTCTGGCCTATCACAGCCTCCGGGAGCGCGTTCCATGTGTCCACCACCCTCTGAGTGAAAAAGAACTTCCTAGCATTTGTTCTAAACCTGTCCTTTTTCAATTTCTCCGAGTGCCCCCTTGTACTTGTGGCTCCCCACAGCCTGAAGAATTTGTCCCTGTCTACCTTCTCTATGCCCTTCATGATTTTGAAGGTTTCTATCATGTCTCCTCTAAGTCTTCGCTTTTCCAGGGAGAATAGCACCAGCATTTCCAATCTGTTTTAGTCATGTGGAGAGGATTATTTTGTTGTGGGGGGTCTTTTACGGTGTTGTTTTGGTATTGTAGAGTTTGGTGTCTTGGTCAGCATGAGGCCCGCCAGCTCGGCAGCCCTTAATAGGGCTGGAAGGAGCACAATGAAAAAGTGGGCGGGGCTTCCCACCAAAAATCTAGCTAGGAGCAGGGTCTGGTGCAGTGAGTGGACACAATTTGGTCTTCCTTCCCCCCCACTATGTTGAATTTATGTCCTTTAGTCCTCATTTAGTTCTTCAGTTTGTGCATTTATATGTGCAAAATTTTTGTTCCTGTTAAAAAATATGATTATACTGTTCAGGACAGTATATTTTCTATTCCTATTCAGTTTTTGTTTTGAAACCCCCCATTTTTATTCCAGTTTTTATGAACTAATGATCCCATTTTTAAATTCTGATTCTTAGTCTCATTAATCAAAATATTCTTGATTGTGCAGTAGATTATAAACAGAGGCACCTGGGCAGATGCTGCATATCAAGAGCTTGTTCTGTTGTTGAGTTCAGAACTGGTTAATATTTTCTGAAGTTTTGTTATAATGTCAGGGGAATAGAATAAAAGATGCAGTCTGTAGATATGTGAGAAGCAGGCAAGAAGAGAGATGTCCCAGCTAAGGCTTGTAGATTGGAGGGAAGCAGAGGGAATGATTTGCTATTGAATTCAGTTTCAATACTTGAGTATGCAGTGGAGCTGTAATTTCCTGCATTTCCGTAGAATATCAGATAGTTTGTTCCCCATCCCTGCATTAGGAATTCAGTCTTGCTCATTTTAGTTATATGTTTAAACTGTGACCATTTAAATAGAAATGTAGCATGAAAATCAGTGCTTTCATCCACCTTTAAAAGCCCCAGATTTTTGTTTTGGGATGATCTTTTTTTTTATAATTCTTTATTCATTTTCATATTTTACATGAAGTGTACAAAATATTGAGTTACAACTAATGAATACACAATATCACTTTTATATCTATTACATAATATTCTGAACAAAATTTTTTTTATCCCCTCTCCCACCCCCCACCCTTCAAGTACTTTCCAATCACCTTATACATATTGTATACCATATTATAACATGTTATGTAAAATTATTTTCACTACCCCCCCTCCATGTGTGCCATAAAGAAGACAAGAAAAAGAAGAAAAGAAGAAGATAAATCCTATTATTCATTCAGTACAATACTTTGTCAATGGCCCCCATATTTTTATAAATTTAGGATATGTCCCTCTTTGTATTGCTATTACTCTTTCCATTTTGAATATATGACAAATTGTATTCCACCAAAATTTGGGATGATCTAATAACCTATTTGATCTGAAAAATCAAATACACCACAAATTCAAATAGGAATAAATATCTTTTGTTTTGTCACATTATGAATGGGTTTTATTGTGTTTTGCAGTTAAACATGATTTTCAAGATGTGCCTTAATAAAATACATATTTGGTGATAATTAACGAATTTTAGTGTAGCTTATCTCTATCATTATCTTGATGCTCTTTCTCTTTTAGGACCAATTGCCTTGTTCACAGTCTCTCTGTTGGATAGCTCAGTGTTTCTCAACCTTTTCAAGCCAAGTACCCCCTAAGCCTAACAAATACCAACCTCTGCCCCAGACCTGCCCAAACTTTGCTCCTGACTCCACCCCATATAGTACTAATTGTAATTGGAGGGGGTGGATGCTAATTTAACTTTTCATACAACATTAGATACATAAAAAGTACTTGTACTGATTAGTCACTACGGGCAAGTTCTTTCACACACATCCCTCCCCCTTCCAGTGGTCTGACATCTCCCCTCCCTTCCTCCTTTCTGGCTCCCCTCCCAGTCCAATATTTCTCCCTATTTTCCCTCCACCAATCCAATCTAACACTTGCACGCTTCCTCTCCTCTGTACCTCCTCTCTCCCCAACCAACATCCAGGGTGCATCTCTCCCACTCCCTCTACTGCCACATCCAACATTTCTCTCTCTCTCTCATCCCCCAACTCATGTGCAGCATTTTTCACCACTGTCCACCAACCCCATGCCCATTCCTATCACCCCTCTCCAGGACCATGCCACATCTCCCACCATCACTGTCCTTGCATCCCCTCTGTTCCCTCTCTACCACCATATCCAACTCAATAAACAATTAATTAATCTCATCCCTCTCCCCCTTCCAGCCTTGTCAAGCAAAAGATCATGTCCCCCTTGTTGAACTGCACTGCTCCTTCGGACCTCAGCCCCCAGCAGCACTCCCTGCAAAGGACGGCACAACAGCTACCCACAAGCTGCACATGACTGACCCACAAGCCTCCCTCCGATGTCAACTCTGACGTCAGAGAGAAGGCTTCTGGGTCAACCACTTACGTGCAGTGCCTTAATCACTGAGAGCAGAGATCGGAAGCGGCTTCAGCAGGTGGGCAGGAATGCCAGATCTCGGGCGGTGGTGGTAACGGCGTTGGACGCCATCTCTATGGACGGGTGGGATTTTGGCGGGAATTGGCGGCTAGGCCATGGACCCCCAACAGACGGCCTCCTAGAGCAGTGTTCTTCAACCACCGGTCCGTGGACTGGTGCCGTTCCACAGAAATTTCCTGCCAGTCCACAGAGCCGGCATGCGCATCAGGCCCACAAAAATGTTCTTCAACCACCAGTCCATGGTGTGATCGATGCAGTGTTATCTTTGAGCCGGCTCCCTCTTCCTCACTGACTCAGTGTACAAAGCCAGGGGCAGCGGCTCCTATACGCGTCCTGCGCCTGAACCGGAAGCCTTCTCTCTGACGTTGCAACGTCAGAGGGAAGGCTTCCAGATGAGGCGTGGGACACTCAAGGAGCCGCTGCCCGCAGCTTTTGTGCACTGTGTCAGTGAGGAAGAGGGAGCCAGCCTGAAGACAATGCCGAGGGCAGCATAAAATGACCAGTAGGCAAGGCATACCATGGAGGGAGAGAGACAACAAAAGTAGAGGAGAATGATTTTATTTTTGAAATTAGTGATTGAATAATGTCAGTTTTGAGAATTTACATTTACTGTCAGTGTGCTTTGTGTAGTTTAATTTTGTGGTTAACCATTATGTGTTGTTAATAAGATTATATTGTGAGTATCTATGAAAAATGAATGGAAAAAATAGTGTTAAAATTAGTACTATTATGGGGGCGGAGATTGGGTAGAGAAGGGTGGGGGTCTGGCCCACGACTTAGCCCAGTGTTCTTCAACCGCCGATCCAAGGACCGATGCCGGTCCACAAAATAATTCTTTTATTTCTGCCGGTCCATAAGTGTAAAAAGGTTGAAGAACACTGTCCTAGAGTACGCGTACCTCAGGTTGAGAAACACTGGGATAGCTGATTGGTCTTTACAGCTATATCACTAGCCTCTAATCTTGGTTGTTCTCCGATTACTGTTGTGGATTGTTTTAAGTGCCTAGGACTTATCCTTGACTACTAGGTTTATTCTGATTACCAAGTTAGTGTGTTAATAAGGTCAAGCAGTTCCGCATGGTGAGATTATCTAGATACCTCCTCTTTGTTAGCATCACTCCCTGCTTTGATTGCTTCTACTGGGTTATTATAATGTAGTAGATTCAGGTATCAATCTCTCTCAGTAAGCATCTTCAGATTGTTCAAAATACTGCCATAAGGATCCTTTGCTATGCTGAGAGATTAGATCACACTACTACTATTCTCATGTTCAATCATCACTGCCTTCCCTTTGGGTTTAAGATTTTAATGCTAATACATAGATGATTCCTCTCATTACCCCACATATTTTGGTGCAGTTTTTCAGCTCATTGCATGGTTCTTGCCTTGTTGCTCCCATAGGGAGCTGACCAATTGGAATATTAGGCCACTCTCAGTGCATCCCAGAAAGCACTGGGAGAGAGGCCTAAGATTCTAGTTAAGTGCCTCGGCCAATCAGGGTCTTAGGCCCCTCCTCGGTGCATCCCATGACGCACTGGGAAGGGACAGGCCTGCCAATCAGTGGAAGCAGGCTTGCTGGAGGGAGGAAGCATCCCTTTGGCTGGCCAATTTAAGAAAGGCACAGGAGGGTACTGGGGGGGTCGGGGGGGCATGCCCTTTGGCAAGAGAGGGTCTTGGTAGGAGGAACTGGGCATCCCTCCTGCTGGGGATATCTCGGGGTGGGTGTGGGGTGGCAGGAGGAATTGGGCACTCCTCCTGCCTCGGACATTCAGGGGTGGGTGGTGGTAGAAATTCTGAGAGTTCTGGCAGGAGGGACTGGGCATCCCTCCTGCCGATAGTCTTTTGGGGGGCAGCCATTAAATTGATAGTGACAGAGAGCTCAATGGCAACGTCGGTTAGAGAATCGTGGTTTTAGGCGGGTTTAGGCGGACAGACATGATTCTATATAGGACACCCATGTGCGATTCTATACAGAATCCGGCCCATAGAGACCAAGAGGTTTGTTTCAAGGTGTCGCCTACTTGGTAAGTTGCACTTCCCCAAACCACATCTACTGTTTATAGTGACAGTTATTTTTTCTTCAATCTGCTGTTTGGGTTTGCCATCATAGATCATTTGGATCGTTTGCCTTTGTTTGTTGGGATCATTAATGTTAACATTGACTACCCTATAGAATGAGATAAAGCAATAAGGTAATTTGGCCAGTTATAGACACAAATAGCGACATACCTGAAACTGTAGCACAGTCGTTTTATGTGTTATATACATTGCCATCTTCTTTCATTAGTTATATATGGTTATCTGCCAACAAACACTGTAATGTGGGGACCATGTCATCTAACTGGTTGCCCCCTCCCAAGGCTATTTCTCTATAGTCAGTCATGCAAAGTTGCTTACCTGTAGTGCCCAAGCAGTGGTTCTCCTTATCCCACTGCTCTAAAACGTTTTCAAATGTATGCACAGATAAATAGCAGCCTTGATGTGATCTTTCCTATAGCTTCCAAGGGGAAGAATTGCCCCAGAATTTAACTGGGTTCCCCAATTCACTCATCATGTCCCTTAGAGATGGTAGATGTAGAACCAGCACAGGTATTATAAAAAATAAAAAATTGGTATTTTTCTATTGCTTATTTTAGTTATTTTCTGCCTTCTAGTTTGAAACCAACGAAAGCAGAAGAACCTCATTGTATATTTTACTCTTTATTGTATTTTGTCTTTTGCTGCTTTGAACCTGTTTTTATGGATTAAAGGGGTCACAAGTGTCAGAAGAGAAATACTGTAAATATCCCAAATGCTGTCTGACAGTTTCCAGCAGTACAAGATTGACCACCTGAAGCATATAACTTTCTCCATTTTGTCCTTCACTGAAAGAGTCCTCTTAAATCTTGACTGTATCTTCCAGGCCTTAGTAATGGATCGGGCTCTATAACTTCAGTATGAAATAGCAAAACCTGCCATCGCTGACTTGTACTTTTTTCTCTTTTGCCTTTTTCTGTTTGCAGGAAAATCTGCAAACACTAGGAACAGAAATAGAACGGCTTATTAAGCACCAGCGTGAACTGGAACGAAGGATGTGACAAAGCAGAACTGAAAGCACTGTTGGAGACTTCACCCGAGTCAAGCAAGTGTTATAGACGGTCTTGTCGTTTATCCTGTGGGATGTTAAATGGCCATGGATTTCTAAGCATCCTCTGTGCCCTTCCTGCTTAGGAGAACTTACTCCTTCAAAGAATTGTGATATACTGTAAGGGGTTGTTTTGGAGGGTGGGGGGGCTTAAACCACACAAGCACTCCTGAGGTGAATTTGCTTAATTTAAGACATTAAAACCTGTGCTAGCAAATACATATATTTATACGTGTAGATACATAATACCGGTAGTTCTGCATCCAAACACAAAACTTGAGCCCTTAAGTTGCTTGTGATTTTATGGCACCGTTGAAATGTCCCATCAGAATAATATCATGGCCAACCTTGCGGAAATCACACGGCTCTCCTATTTGGCCTCCCTGATGTGAGTCATGAAGGATCACCGAGGAAGAACATTTTTCTTTTGTATGCTCACGACAGCAGAATTTCTCCAGAGAGAGAGAGAGAGCTTGTCCAAGAGGAAGAGTTGAGGACGAATAGGATTATTTTAAAATTTTGTAACATTTAATATTGTACAAAAGACTTCAAAAAAGCATGTCGTGATCCACAAATATTTTATAAAGACCAGGAAAAAGCCTAGGACAATGAAACAGTAGCCAATAATATTTGATCTCATGATGGAGATAAAAATCATTCATAACATCTTTCCTCCCCCCCTGTTTTTCCATGGATGCAATAATAAGAGGTGATAAGTGCAAAAAAGATGTTTAAGCAAAGCATAAGCCTGGTGCATGATTTTAATACCCTATTATTAGTTTTTTGCCATTGTTAAAACATTTTTGTACATCATTTTATGTTCTAACTCATAAATATGCAAGTACTTGACACATGTAAGGTTAAGTGACTAATGAATACCACATGCAGCCAAGGAATAATGATATAAGGGATAAACTCAATTTAAATGTCCCTTGTGTATTGTTAACAGTTGTGCTAAATTTTCTCTAGCTTGCTGTAGTGAATAGGAAACCTGTCTCTTGTGATCTCAAGTGGCTCCCCAGAATATGGCATGCATTTAGAATCACTAACCACGCTTCATACAGTGGTTGAAAATAGTTAACAAATATAAAAGAGAAGCCCAAGTATAAGAACACAAAGCTATGTGCAGATAACATTTGTCCTTCATCACAGTGGGCCATACCCTGGCAGCTGTATTCTGAATGGTTTTTAATTCCAGGATAGGATTGTGACACCACGGAAAGTGCTCTTGAAGAGAGGCTGGAAATATTATGGAATGAGAGCGCTTGGTGAGCTCTTGTTGTGTTGGCCGTGTCTTGTCTGGGTGGTTGGTTGGGTTGACTTTAGCCTAACAACAACAGAAGTATTGCACTTTGATACAGGGTCCTCCCTATAACCCTAAACATCTATTTTATGCTTTCCAGACCGAAATAGCACAATTCTGTGCTTTTATGTGATTATCCTGTATGTTTTGGGGAAATACTCCCCTAAAAACATCCAGAAGAGGCCATGTTAAAAAAGAAATTGTCTGCAAATGTTCTGAAGTGTTAGCATAGTTTTGCCTTGGAGCTACAACTAGGAAGATCACTTAATGAAGAATTGTCCTCAGAATGTTGCTGGTCTATTAATCCATTCATCATGGCCCTTACAGCGCAGGCTTTTCTGAAATTGCTCTAGTAACTTTTTGAGCCCTCTCTGCCTTTAGAAACAAAAGATCCAGAATGATGAGCACTCCTACTACCAGTTTTGAGGATTTTATTTTTTAAATACCATTTACTTTGTAGATACCAAACAACACTAAGGGATTCCCCATTTCAGTGTTCATAGAAACAGTCTGTCTTTGTCATTTTCATATATTTGAAATGATGTTAGATTTGGAAAAATTTGTATATATATATGGTGGAAAGTGGTGTTCATTTTAATGTGTGAACGTGATGTGTTTTTGCTTTCCATTTGAAAAAAAATTGTGCAGATGGGGTAAGTGCAATCATATTGTAATCATCGTTTTTGGCATCTTTTCATCACAGTTTTTAATATGATTTAATGAATAGGACTAATCGCCCCATCTTGTGAGCTTGCTAAAACCATTCAGCACATCTGTATGAAAATGCTGTACAGATTTATACTGGTTGATCCAGTGCTTTTCAAGTTAATAGTTTTCATTTATTAATTTTCATGTGACAATGAAATATCTTTCTTTCATAGCACCTTACTCAGAGAAGGATTTTTTTTTTAATTATGATTTTTATTGGTTTATATCACAGAAGTTCAAGAAAACAACACTCCTTATCTGTGACTTTGGAGCATTTGGCTTTGTTTAGTTACTGGAGAAATGCAAGGAAAGAAACTCCTAAACTTTTCTTGTCCATATTCATATCCAGACACTCACAAATGTTGCCCTAAGGATTCAGGGCACTGCTTGGTTTGCTTTAGTATTTATTGAACAGTTCAGTGGAATTCTTTAAGTCTACAAGTTATCTATTTGGCATCATATATGCAACCTCAATCATGGACATTAGGGAGATGGGCACCACATGTTTGGTGAAACATAAATAAAACCAAAGCAAATCCAGGGCAAGCATTACCATTAGGCCTGGTTTTAAAAATATGAACTTTGGAACCAGAGGTGAGGTACCAAGTCTTCGAATGTCTGCACTGTGATATCAGAATGTGAACTCATAGGGCTCCTTTTACGAAGCTGCGTTAGCGGTTTAACGCGCATAATAGTGCGCGCTAATTTGCCGGCTATGTGAGCCGCTACCACCTCCTCTTGAGCAGGCGGTAGTTTTTCGGCTAGCGCAGGGGTTAGCACGTGATGACAAGTTGCATGCGGTAAAACCGCTAATGCAGCTTCGTAAAAGGAGCTCATAGAGTTTGTTTCCTGTGTGCAGGTCCGCAAAGACTTGTACGTTTTTATAAAGTGTAATCACCCTCCTTTGGCTGTATTATGCTGCTGTATTAAATAGTGTTATGGAATTTATAGGGCTGATCATGTAAAAAAAAAAAAATCAGATCTTTCATGACCAGTTTGGTCCCTTAAACGGTCTGGCCTCTTGTCATGAGTTTTCAGCAGAAGTTGGTTGGTTGCTGGAACCCTGCGCTGCTTAGTTCTGACACAGTTCCATGCCTAAAGAACGTAAGGCAGAGACTAAACCACCAGCTTAAAGGAGGCAATTTGGTAACTTGATAAGAAGCTGCCTAGATTTAAGCACAACCGACGTGCATAATTGGTCTCTCAAAATATTGAGCCGTGTGAAAATACACAGCATGTTTCATAGTGCAGACTGTCACCGTGGGCATGCAAGGGATGGCTCATTGGGTGCAGTCCACACTTCTTTTATGCACATGGAGATGATAAAACTCCTTGATTCACATGTGTACTTGTGGAAAGTGTGCATTCATATTTCCACCAGCCCTCAAGCCAGACTGCACCAGTATTTCATAAAGTGAAGTCGACACATACCAGTTGTTAACTAGGCATGATGTAATATTGCCACAATGCTGAGGACCGTGCTGGACCTCTATGAAAAGTGCTACTTCAGTTCCTTATTACTGTCACAACTGTGAGGATGAGCGACTATTTTGGTATCCTGCAGAGAAAGTTCATCTGTCAGTGGAGACTGCATTCAGGCTTTCAGATGGACTTGTACAAGCCAGTGCTGGCACATCTTTAGAAGCCCTAAGAGCACTGTATAACATGCATTATGATGTAAAGTATCTCAGACTTGTGATCATATGGGGGAAATTTGGTTAAATTCCGACTGTAGACATTTGAACAGTAGTTACCGGTTTAAAGCCAATAACGAGGAAATCAACCCACTTTTCAGAAACAATAGCCAAAATGAAAGACATTCAAGCGGTCCTTTATTAAGCAAATGTATTTCATGAACCGCAGACTTTTCTCTGTTTTTGAGTGTGGGATAGTTAATGCATTCTCTGTCCTGTAACGGATCTGTGTATGCTGTATACATATGCATTGCCAAATGAGGATGTTTCTGCTTAAAAAAAGACCTGCAGGCACTTGTATTATAACTTTTGTCTAACATAAATCCCTTATTGCAGAAGCATGTTTAAAGTGTGAAAAGGTTTTGCAGAACACCACCGGGGCTGTGTACATAGAGCTTCTAACTGGTGTATATATCTGTCACTTGTTTGAGATGGCCTTTGATACTGTATTTATGTACAGGTACATACAGATTATATATATATATTTGTAATCCTTTTGTGCAATACCCTCTCCTTACTCATTTCATCACATCGAGATCCCTTATACATGTCAGTTAGGACAGTGAAAGGCTGCTGCTGGAGGAGCCTCACCAAACACTATGGCCTAGATTCACTAAGCTCACCGATCGTATCCCGACCTGATTCGCTAACCTATCCACACCCAATCCGATCCGTATATGCAAATGAGAGCAAATGGCATGCAAAGTAGAAAGGCAGCGATTCAGTAAACCAACGAAGGAACACCGATTGGGCTGGGCCGATCCAAAAAGAAGCGACGGCTGAGGACCAGTTGCTTACGTCCTTCCCAACTGTCCTGCTCTCTGCTGCCCTGAAATCCCAGCCCTGCAGCCCTGAAACCATCAAAATTAAAAACATCTCCCTTATGCAAAAAGCGCCCTGCTCTCTGCGAGCCCTTGTTTTTAACCCACAGGTTTAAAGCAGGGCTGCACTACGGCGTGTTCTCCTTGGCTGCAAAGCGTGTTCTGTTCCTGAAATGATTCTCATGGGGCCAGCGAGTACAGCCACCCCCCCCCCCTTTTGTTTTGACTTCAAGCTTGTGCGGATCGCATCTCCAGGCAGAAAGGATGGTCTGCGCATGCATCTGGATCGCTTGTGGGCATGTGTCTGATCAGATCATTTACATGGGAACTCTTTAGTGAATCGATCGCCCCCAAAAAAAGAGTTTAGTGAATCTAGCCCTAACACAGTTCTTCAGTATGATTTCTTGCTCCTTCAAAGGAGAACTTAGCTCAGCACTCTTACCCACTTTCCAGCTAGAGATCCTATATGCATGTATAAACACAAAGCATGGATATGTAGAAGCCAAATTCAGACCTCTGTGTGGGGTACTCTGTATGGGTAGACCCCCTGAATCAAGCCGTTGGGATGATTTTTTTGTCTTTCTAGATGAGTACAGCACCTTATACAACTGTAAATGTTGGATTCATAGTGTGTGATTCTTTGAATCAATTAAAATTGTTTATTGGCAGTTAATTTTGTAGATACTGGTTTCTGTACAAATGAAGATTTTAAAAATGACCTGATTCTGTATATATTGTACTTTGAATTAATAAATAATAAGCACACATGCAAAAATTGAGAAATGACTCTTCTTATTTTAAGAAGCTATGGGGAAAGCAACATGCACTTTGTGGCAGATATTATCCTTACAACCCTACTGGCACACTGGGTGGACCATATCAGTCTTTATCTGCCATTCACTATTTTATGAGTCCATGAAAACAATTCACAATAAATAGCTTAATAGGCAGCGTAGGGTGTAAATGGAGGTGGAATATTCAGATCAAGAAGAGCAATTAGAAAGTAAGGGAACTGTAAAATGTACCAATTTTTGGATCCAAAACAACTGATTGATTTCTTAGAGGCAAAAGAGAATTTTATTGTTCAAATTTAGTCCCTAATGCTGTAATTGGCTGCATAAAATGTGTCTGGATGACTTGCTTTTTGTTTAATTTTTCTTTGAATCTGTTTTTTCTTAGATCCTTTATTTCCTGTTAATTTTGGATGAATATTGTAGACTGAATATATATATATTATAGATTTTATTATTCTTCTATTTCCTGTTATCACTTTTTTGGTAATAAGTAAAATTATAAAGCTATAAATAAGAAAGTAAGGGGGCTAACTTAAAATCAAGCAGGATTGTCCTGCAGATCCCACTTTCAGAAGTCCTACAAAAGGAGCTTCTTGTGTGTCAAATGATTGGAAAGTTTCATATCATAAACTTGTGCTTTTGATATGAAATAAGTAGATTTTCATATTGCACTGAAACGGTGGGGAAAAAACAATGTTCACCGCGGCCACTCGGACAAAGCCATTCATCGCCCCATGGAGTGGTGAATAGCCTTGTCTCCGCAGTTAAGGGAGGGAACGCGCATGGTCACCGATCACGCTCCCTCCCTCCTTACTGATCACTGTTGCCCCGTCCAAACATCTCCCTCCTGATCGTTACCGCTGCTGCTGCCCGATCATCTCCCCGTCCAAGCATCTCCCTCCCTCCTGATTGCCGCCACTGTTACTGCCGCCCCATCCAAGCATCTCCCTTTCTCCCTCCCTGCCCCTTACCTTCGTGGCAGGTGACTTCTAAATTTCCTTCCTACGAGCAGCCAGAGCGTTGAAATTACGTATAGCTGCCCTAAAGGTCATCTCTGACACAACCGCAAGTTGCATTACAGACCTTTCCTGCAGCCACACGCAACTTTAATGCTCTGGCTGCTTGTGGGAAAGAAATTTAGAAATCGCCCCCCATGATGGTAAGGGCCGGGACAGGGAGGAAGAAAGGGAGGAAAGGTGGGGTGAAGAGAAACAGACGCTGAAGGGGGAACTGGAGAAGGTGAGGTGGGGAGGAACAGACGCTGAAGGAAACTGGGGAAGGTGGGGTTGAGAGGAACAGGCGCTGAAGGGAACTAGGTAAGGGAGAGAGGGAGGGAAGGTGGGGTGGAGAGGAACAGACGCTGAAGGGAAAAGAGTGGGGAAGAGAGTGGGGATAAGATGCTGAAGGAAACTGGGGAAGGGAGAGAGGGAGGGAAGATGGTATGGAGAAGTAACAGATGCTGAAGGGAAATGGGGAAGAGAGAGAGATTCCAGTCTAGGGGGGGAGCGGAGGGAAGAAGATGGGTGCCAGACCAATTGAGGGGGGGGTGGAGGGAGAAATGGGTGCTGGGTGTTTGTTCTTGGCGGTTTCATGCCTGAAATGTCCATCCATTTGATGGAATTCAAAATCCGACTTATCAGAGAAGGCAACCCTCTGCCAGTTAGTGCAAGTCAATGTTATTACTCCTGTGCAAATTGCAGACATTTTTTGCGATGAACCCTCGTGAGAATGGGTGCAGTCACCAGCCATCTTCTCCGGAGCTCTATTTGCAACAGGGTTTGCTTCACAGTCATTTTGGACAAACATCTGGAAGCCCCTGGTTCATGTGGATGGTGAGTTTCTCCACAGTAGCATGTTGATTGGCCTGCACCAACCTGCATAGCCAACGTTCCCCCTTGCATCGATGGCTTGTGCTGCTCCACAGTTACCATGTTGGGTTGAGAAAAAGATCCATTCATGATACACTTTAACCACAGTAGCCCGTGAACAGTTCACAAACTCCACTGTTTCCAAAATTGCTGCCTCCTTTGGCCCAGTAGCTGATGATCATTCCTTTTTCAATGTCTGATAAATCACACTTTTCCCCCATGACCACTAAGGTTGCTATTTTGGCAACTTGCTGACATCCCACCTTATATACCCATCAGAGGTAGGTGGTGGTCATAATAATGTGATGACCGTGTAGAGCCAGAGCCTTTGGTGTCTTAGGGCTTCTTTTACAAAGCCAGGCTAGCGATCACCGTGTGTTAAATGCGATCAAGCCCATAGGAATTGAATGTGCTTTGTCGCATTTGCAGAATTAAATTTAAAAAACCAAGCTTTTTAAATGTTGTCTAAGTCAACATTTCTAGAACTGGAAAAGACAGTTAAGTCTAAGTGGAATGAAACTTTTTGGGCTCCAGTGAATAAAATACGGGGATCGACTGTGGAAAAGAGCTGGGATTTGGCAGATTAGGCATTTAATGCAACAACAAGATTGGATGCCATTTGCTGGCTTGGCAGAACAGCAATATTACAGATGGATTCAACGTTCACATTGTATAAAATCATCCCAAGCTACAGAATATGCAACTATAATAAACGTGGAAAGGAGTGGCTTCTCAATGGTACAAGCGTTTAAAATACTGAGCACTTGGGAGTTTGATGTGGATAAAAAATTAGATGAAATACAATGGAAATCAGTATGGATTTCAATCGCAACATCATTGCATTCTACAAGCTTAATGCAATCCTCTTTTCTTTAATGCACAGGCTTTGTGGCCATCTTTAAAATTGTCCAAAATAGACGACTCGAAAGGGAAATTCTGTTGGACTTGTAAAGATAAAATTGGAACTATGGAACACATGTTATTCGAATGTCCCTATGTTGCTACATATTCGAGTAAGGTTTGGTCAACCATATCAACTTTGCTTCCTATATTGGAACCACTAACAATAATTAGGAGGGGGGGTTTGGGCTAGAATCTGCGTTAAGGGCTCCTTTTATCAAGCCGCGCTAGCGATTTAATGCGTGTGTTAAACCGCCAGCTGCACTAGCCGCTAATGCCTGCCTTGAGCAGGCGGTAGTTTTTTGGGCGGTAGTTTTGATTAAAAGTCACGCGCTAACCCCGCCAGCGCGGCTTGATAAAACACAACTATTGAAGAATTTGATTATGATAGCAATCAAAACAATATTATCTAATTGGAAGGATTTTTCTAAATTGGATTATAATAGTTGGTGGAACATGATACGCTTATATAGTAAAAATGAGAAAGCATATGCAATTGAGTGGCAGTTTGAGAAAATTCCAGAAAATATGGGATTGTTTAGTTAACTTACATGAATAATTATATTGGCTTATTTGTGTAGATTGTTGCGATACTCTAGGACGGTGGTCTCAAACTCGCGGCCCGGGGGCCACATGTGGCCCGCCAGGTACTATTTTGAGGCCCTCAGTGTGTTTATCATAATCACAAAAGTAAAATAAAAGTTTCCTGATCATATCTCTCTTTAGCTATAAATTACAATATTCTTATTAAGACTTGGAAAGATTTATAAACTATAAAGAGTTTTACCCAATGCAAAATTGTCATTTTTCAAATAAGACATTAACTATTTTTTTTCTGAGGCCCTCCAAATATCTACAAATCCAAAATGTGGCCCTGCAAAGGGTTTGAGTTTGAGACCACTGCTCTAGGACTATAGTTTTGTTTTTTATATTATGTTTGTATTTTATTACACAATATTGTGTTTATGTTGGCCTATTATTTTGTTTGTTTTTATTTCAGTATTTAAATACCACTTATAATCTAGGTGGTTTATATTCAGGTACTCAAGCATTTGTCCCTATCTGTCCTGGTGGGCTCACTATCTTATAAAATTTTCAATAAAACATTTATGGGGGGAAAATATGATGTCTACAAACAATTTTACATGTAGATGCTGCTCCCAGAAAGGGCATTCCACAAACATCGTCACATCTGTGTAATAAATATGCTTTCTAGCTTCCACCAGCCAAACGTCCAAATGTGAGGGTAGTTTGTAATGTTTTTGTTTGTAGTATACCAGCTGACATGAACTTACACTATTAAAACAGTCACAGTACGAATAATTTATAATACTGTGCCCCCTTACCGGTTTCCGAAGACTCTAATGTCAACTAAGCGAGTTTTATGATTTCTGGTTTTGTTTGTTTTAAGCAATAATGACTCAAGCAAACCTCATTTCCCAGTAGCTAAAGCACCATTGAAAGACTTGTGAGGTCAAATCAAAGCTGAGATCCCTCAAACCAACTGGGCATTCACACGTGGGAAATGCCATTTCCCAGAAACCCAGGAAGCGGTCCTAGAATTTGGTGACAGGACACTAATGAGATGCTAAGCTCTTCTCTTTTGGCTACGTTTTAGGTCATTTCCCTGTCCTGCTTTCTGTGGAATGCCCACTCAAGCACACTTGTGCTCCTATGGTTTCATAATTCAAGATAAGAATGGGTTATTACAAGAACAGTGGGCATCAAGGCAGAAGCTTAAAATAGCAAAGGTATGCCAGTGACTTCTTTAATGACTGACGACGACCGTTCTCACGGGTATTTAACCAGCTTCACTTGGATGAAGCAATATAGTTCTCCGTGTTCACTCGTAAAAAGAGCACTGAAGTATCAAATCAGTGCTAACCTGCCCTGACCTAACTAAAGGGATTAGAATTCTCAAAATTCTCATCAGGCCCAGAGCGGGAGAAAGAGCTTGGCGCTTGGTTCGCTCTTTCCGCACTGCTGTCAATTCTGAGGTGTCATGAAGGTGAAAGTTAAGTCATGGAATGGAGTCGCATCCTGGCTTTGGGTGGCCAATGATGAGAACTGTGGAATTTGTCGAATGGCCTTCAACGGCTGCTGTCCTGACTGTAAGATTCCAGGTGATGACTGCCCGCTTGTGTGGGGCCAGTGCTCCCACTGCTTCCACATGCACTGTATTCTCAAGTGGCTGAACTCACAGCAGGTCCAACAACACTGTCCAATGTGTCGCCAGGAATGGAAGTTCAAGGAGTGACATGCTTATTCCACAGCACGTGGCTCGGTTGCTACATTTCTCCAGTCCTCGTCGCTGGCTTCAGTTTCTCTCCTGGATTCATCCGTGCTGTTTCACAGGGGAAGGAACTGTCTTTCATATGTTTGCGGTGAGAGGAGGAAGAGGACAGTTCTCCTTTGTGTCTAACTGGTTAGGTCCAACTTTCATCTGCTTGCTTCACAATGTGATAATCCAATAAAAGAGAGCAAAACCTGAAAAAAAAAAAAAAAGAATTCTCAAAAGCTAGGCACAACTATATTATATATGTAATGTATCACCTGCAGCTTATCTGCCGGAGTTTATTTTTGCTATGATGCCAATAACAATTCTCCAAAATATGTTTAGCGATGCTCAAAATAAGTACTGGGAAAATATGAGCTGCTCTGTCTAGGAAATACATAGGAGTGTCATTTTGCAGTGTGACGTCTCGTTGCCATTAAAAGCATTATTGTTTCATGTTGGGGCTGTATTTTAAAAATATTGCATAGCATCTTTCATTACAGAATGCAGTGGAGGAATAACCCAGTGGTCAGGGCTCTGTGGCGCTTTGTGATCTTCTGCAAGTCAAAACCGTCCATTGCTGCAGGTATAAAATTACTACTACTAGTATTATTTCTATAGCGCTACCAGACGTACGCAGCGCTGTACAGAGTCACAAAGGAGCCAGTCCCTGCTTGAAAGAGCTTACAATCTAAACAGGACATATAAGCAGGATGTCATGGCTGGGTTGGTGGGCAGAGGGGAGTACAGGACAATGAAGCCATTGTGACATCACTGATGAGGTTGGCTCTTATTGGTAGAATGAGGCATTATGACATCAAAGTCTCAGCTCTGTTCCCAAAGACCAAAACTCTTCACACTACTACTATGAATTATTTCTAGAGCGCTACCAGATGTACACAGCGCTGTACAGAGTCACAAAGGAGACAGTCCCTGCTCAAGTGAGCTTACAATCTAAACAATCAAGTCAGACAAACAGCATGCAAGAGTAGAGGTTATAGTTAGAGGGGATGCTTAAACTGGCTGGCTAGGGGTGGTGAGCAGAGGGCAGAGAGGAGTAGGGTTATGACAGATTTAAAGATCTCAATCTGTATACTTTGGAAGAAAGGCGGGAGAGGGGATATACGATAGGGATGTTTAAATGCCTACATGGCATAAATGCACACGAGTCGAGTCTCATTGAAAGGAAGCTCTGGAATGAGAGGGCATAGGATGAACTTAAGAGGTGATAGGCTCAGGAGTAATCTAAGGAAATACTTTTATACAGAAAGGGTGGTAGAGACAGAGACTGTGTCTGAATTCAAGAGGGCCTGGGATAGGCACGTGGGATCTCTTGGAGAGAGGAAGAGATAATGGTTACTGCGGACAGGCAGACTGGATGGGCCATTTGGCCTTTATCTGCCATCATGTTTCTGTGTTTCTATAACCATAAAGCTCTGTGACCTCACAATGCAGGTGTATTGTATTGTTTGCAGTGACACCTAGATCTTTTTCTTGGGCGCTAACTCCCAAAGTGGACCCCAGCATTTGCCAACTATGATTTGGGTGATTCTTCTATAAATAGTGGGGTCGATCTGGCAGTGAGGGGAGATGTTTATTGACAGCACCCTTGTTGCCGCTTGAGACTTCATACATGTTTTGTGCTGTTCTTGGCCTCCTTAATTTCCTGTTTTCCACTTAGTGAGACCTTACTATTGTTCTCTTTATGCTGTCTCTGTCCTTTTTTAACAATAGAGTTATTTTCTGGAACTAGCTCCTACTCTAATTTATTCAGTATGTTTTTAATTGTAAGCCGCTTTGACATGACAGCAAAAGGTGGTATAGCAAGAGCTGATTAAACCAGAAACCCAAAATGAGCTGACATAATTGCATGCATCCATTTGTGGACTAAGTGGATCCTGCCACTACACCCCCTCTCGTGAACCCCCGATCTAGGTGTGGATCAGATGCAAAGCAAAAGAAATAGTAGAGAACCAGCAATAGGCATAAATATTTGGGAGCTATGGGCTAGATTCACTAAGGGCATGGATCGGATCCGATCCTTGAAGGATCTGATCCATGTCCGGGGGGCTGATTCACGAATCGCCCTCATGCAAATGAGGGCAATCGGAATCACGCCCCCAACTGAGCGCCCGGATCGCTCTATATAGCGATCCCGACGCATGCGCAGACCATCATAAAGAGCAACCTTTTTTTTTCTTTGTTTTTACTCTTTGCCCGGCAGAGCACTACTTTTTTTTTTCTTTGCAAGTCTGTGGTTTTAACCCGCTTTAAACCCGCGGGTTAAAGCCATGGGCTTGCACTGCGGGGAAGGGCAGGAGAGATTTGGGGCTTGCAGAGAAGCAGGATCGGGGCCAGAGGGCAGAAGGCAGGGCAGTCGGAAAAGACCTGAGCGACTGGTCCTCAGCAGCCGCTTATTTTTGATCGGTCAGCCCAGTCGGCATCCCTCTTTTATTTTTAGTGAATTGCTGCCTGCCTGCATTTGAACGCCATTCTCCCTCATTTGTATGTGCGGATCAAAGGATTATCAGGACAGAGGTTAGTGGATTGGGTCGCTAAGTGGTCAGAAGTTAATCGGTGGGCTTAGTGAATCTAGCCCTATGTGGATAGAAGAAACTTTATATCCTTTCTTACACATCATCCAGCATTTACAAAAATGATGAAAACCGAGGGCGGAAACCACTCGACTGAAGGGAATGTGGGGTTAACAGCATCAGTGACCAATGACTTTTGAAAAGAAGTACAAACAAAAACCATCACTATCCAGGAAAGAAAACCAGGAAACCAATTTTGAAGCATAAAATTAACTTGGTATTACTTTTGACAACCGTGACATTTTTAACTTTAAAAAAAAAAAGTATCTTTAAAATACTACTTCTACTGGGAGTTTATGTAATACAATGCTGACATGAACTTTTCTGAGCTGAACTTTGACTTTTGGGGTCCCTTTTACAAAGTCACGGTAGCGAGTCCTGGTGCGGCAAATGTGACGAGCCAGTGGCGTAGTTTGGGGAGGTGGGAGTGCACCACCCCGGGCACCCTATTCACAGAGGGCGCTGGTGCCTCGCATCCTCTCTGCTCTGTGTATCTCTTTAAATGTTTGTGGTGCAAGCAGCGTCTCCCGCTTGCTGCTTGTGCCAGCCTCGGCTCCCTTCTGATGTCACTTCCTGGTTGCGGGACCAGAACATGACATCAGAAGGGAGCTGAGGCTGGGGTGAGCAGCAGGTGGCAGATGCTACTTGCACTGACAAATATTCCAAGAGGTTCATGGGGGGCTGGGAAAACTCAAGTGGCGGGGAGGGGGGCACTCAAGTGGTGGGAAAGAGTGGGTGGGTGCTTAGTGCGGTGATGGCCGGGCGCCAACCTCCCTCATTCTACACCACCGGAGATAAGCCTACAGGAATTTAATGGGTTGCATTATATTTGTTGCACAGGAATTGGAACCTCACTTTTGTAAGAGATCCTTGGTTTTCAATCAAACACTGCAAGAATACAGGACATGCCTGCTTCAGACCAAAGGTTCAGTGAGCCCAACATCCTGTCGATAACCTTGGCCAGTCCAGGTGACAAGTACCCATAGAGAAGATCAAACCCTTTTGGCTTGTTCCCAGCTTTCCCAAGTCTACCTGCCTAATAATGGTCTATGAACTTTTCCTCCAGGAATTTGTCTCTAAACCCTTTCTTAACTCAGATGTGCTAGCTGCTTTATTTTCCAGCAATACATTCCACAGTTTAATTGAAGAATTTTTCATTCAGTGAACAATCTGTTTAAATGGTGACCCGACAAATGCGCGCAGGCCATTGGCGTGCCAACAATTTTGCCCCAACGTTTGCGTGCAGGACAAATGCGTGCCACCCTTTTTATCTTCATATTTGCGCTCTGAAGGGGGGGGCTTGGGGGAACCCCCAACACACTCGTGCTCCCATTGAGGGGACCCCCCACTACACTTTAAACTCCCACTCCCCTCCCAAAGCCTTCCCTTTTCCACTCTTCCGCTCTGAAGGGGGTGTGTGTGTGGGGACCCCCCCCCCACTACAATTGCATTCTCCTTCAGGGGGATGCTAATGCGCTCAGTTGTCGCTAACCCCCTCTACACTTACAATTGCACCCCAAAAATCCCAATCCCTTCATGCGTGCACTTGTCGGTGCACGCATTTGATGGAGCAGAATTGTCGGGGTGCAATTGTCCTGCACGCTATTGACTGTGTACCGTTTAAATAGGTTACCTATTAGTTTCTTGGAGTGTCTGGTAATCTTAGCATTATTTGAAAGTATAAACAGCTGCTCTCTATAACAGTGTTCTTCAACTGCCGGTCCGCAGAAATTTCCTGTTGGTCCTCGCAGGGCCAGCGAGATCATGAGGAGCCTCCGACAGTGGCTTTCTCCCCTCCCAGAAGCGCTCGGTACTTGCCAGCGCAGTGATTCACTTTGGCAGCCTTGGGGCATTTGCTGAATCACGGCCACCTCTGATGATGCAACTTCCTCTTTCCTCGGAGGCGGCGCGACCCATCAAAGGACCCAAGGCTGCCTAAGTGAATCGCTGTGCTGCTGCAGGCAAGTACTAAAAGCTGCTGGGAAAGGAGCGGAGGGAAGGGGAGGAAGCCACTATTGGAGGGTGGGAAGCTGCTGGACAAGGGGAAATAAAGGGAGAGCTGCTACTGGACCTGGAGGGAGGGAGAAGAAGAGATGCTGCTGGGAGGGAAGGAGGAAAAAAAGGAAGGAAACAGCAGGGAGATTAGAGGAGGGGAAGGAGTCAGGGTGGAATGGAGAGATCAGATGAGGGAAAGGGGAGAAATTGAGAAATGAGAAAGTAGAGAGAGAATGATGCTGGGAAGGGCGTCAGCAGAGAAGAAGAGAGGGAAAAAGATGCTAGATCTGGTGTAGGAGAGATAAAAATGAAGAGAGCAGTGAAGCTGGAATGAATCATGTAAAAAGGAGAGAGAGGGCACAGGCTGGATGGAAAAGGGAGAGGGGCATAAAAAGAAGGCAGATATCATATGGAAGGGGGAGAGGGTAGACAGTGGATGGAAGGGGCAGACACTGGAAGGAAGAGAATGAAAAGAAGATGAAAGCAGAAACCAGAGACGACAAAAGGTAGAAAAAATAATTTTATTTCTATTTTGTGATTAGAATATATTAGATTTAAAATTTACATCCTGCTAGAGCTGGTGTTAGATATAACTGGGAACTGCAAAGCCCAGGCAGTGCTCCTTTAGCTTCCAGCTGGCTTAGGGCTCTCTCTGATCAGGGGGCAGTTGCACTTCCATAACACTATTCCTGTCATGTGTGACTGCGGTATTCTGATAGCATGATATTTCTGTGTAGCATTCTGTAATAATTTGGCTTACTCAGTTTTCTTGATAGTAGAGGGGAGACGGGTTTTGTTGATCCTTGCTCTGTATCATTTGTATTTATAAAATGACAATTGTACAGAATATTGTTTCTTTTTATACTTTAATAAAATACGTTCAATATTAAATTATAATTGAGACTTGTGCGGATGGGATCAGATGGTTTGCAGGAACTGAGCTCGCGGAGACGGGGTGGAAACATTTAAAAAAAAAAAAAATTTAGTCTTAGTAGTTTGCCGGTCCACAAAATAATTCTTTTATTTCCGCCGGTCCATGGGTATAAAAAGGTTGAAGAACCACTGCGCTGTAACATAACATTTGTAAACCGCATTACCCTTCAGATCTATGTGATTTAACAGAGTAAAAATGGCCACAAACATAGGATATAGTACAAATTCAGTCTTTCAGGAATTTCCCAAATAAGTAGGTCTTTAACAATTCCCTGAAATTTTGATATGATGTAGATGCTTTTAACTTATTCCACCCACTCTTTTTATAATTCTCTAGCATCTCTCTTCTCCAAACTGAAGTGCCCTAACCTTTTTAGCCTTTGTTCAAACAGGACATATCCCATCCCCTTATTATTTTGCTGAAGCTTTTGTCATTCTGCTACATGTTGGTTTTAGACGAGCAACCGGACTTGAATAGCGCTTGCACTGCGGATCAATACGGAGGCATTCTGCTGTTCTTTCTTCTATTCTCTTTATATCCCAGTAACTGCAAACATCCTCTTTGCATTATTTGACCGTAGCCACTCGCTAAGGTGAGAATGGCAATGTTTTGGCGTCAGTGACTCTCGGGACTCATTTCCTGGATTCCAGCCATTATTTTTCCCTATAACTGCCTCATTAAATTTCATCTGGCAGCTGGATGACCCCCTCAACTAAGTTCTGGCCCCCTCCTCCCCTTATATTACACCATTGCTCTAGCTGGTGGGGATCCCCGAGTCCTGCCAGCTGAAGAGGTCCTCCAATGGTGTTTCATCTGTCCACTGCATTGTTTAAAGGGGGCCACTGCTGGGACCTCTCCCCTCTCCCTGAACATGCTCTGCCCTGCCCTATGTATGCTGTTTTCATGGTAGCACATAGAAAATACTGCTGGCAGATGGAATGTCAGTGGAGGACCTTGTGAACAGTGGTGTAGCGAGGGTAAGTGGTACCCCTCCCCCACCCTCTTCTCTCTCGTGCGCCCCCTTCCACCTCTTTATTTTTCCCCGTGCAAGCAGCATTGTGAACTTGCTGCCCGCGTCATGTTGGCTCTCCCTCCGACACCACTTCCTAGGCGCGGGACCCGGAAGTGATGTCGGAGAGAGTCGACAGCGACGCGAGCGGCAAGTTCTCTATACTGCTCGTGCTGGGAAAATTAAAAAGGTACAAGGGAAGGGATGCACAGGTGTGGCGGTGGGGGGGAAGAAGGGGGGTGGAGAGGAGTACGGCAAATGGTACCTCCACCAAGATGGCGCCCAGGGCGGACTACCCTCTCCCACCGAATGAGCCTTCGATACCTCCTTTTTCCTTATGGCCCTTCCTCTCCCTATTTACTCTAGCATCCTTCTAGCTTTCGCTGTCGCCTTTTCAACCTGTTTGGCCACCTTAAGATCATCACATACTCCTTTTTCATGCACAAAAGTTCTTCACCCCCTAAACTGTACCGTTCCCTCAGGTTTTTGCAGCTGACATGCATGACCTTGCATTTTTTAGCATTAATCTTAACTGCCAAATTTCAGACCATTCCTCAAGTTTTGCTAGGCCCTTCCTCATGTTATCCACACCATATGGAGTGTCTACTTTATTGCATAATTTTGGTATCATCCACAAAGAGGCAAATCTTACCAGACAGCCCATCAGCAATATTGCATGCAAAAATGTTAAAAAGAACAGGTCCAAGAACAGAACCTTGAGACACTCCACTGGTAGCATCCCTTTACTCAAAGCGATCTCTATTGACCACTTAGTTCCTGACCCATCATTTTGGGGCCCATGCCAAGGACAAAAGCACCTGTGTGGAACACTGTCAAAGGTTTTGCTAAAATCTAAATATACCACATCTAGTTCTCTCTCTCTCTATCCAATTCTCTGGTCATCTAGTCAAAGAAATTGGTCAGGTTTGTCTGACAAGATCAGCCTCTGATGAATTCCTGTTGTTTTGGGTCCTGTAATGCAGTGGTTCCCAACCCTGTCCTGGAGGACCACCAGGCCAATCGGGTTTTCAGGCTAGCCCTAATGAATATGCATGGAGCAGATTTGCATGCCTGTCACTTCCATTACATGCAAAACTCTCTCATGCATATTCATTAGGGGTAGCCTGAAAACCCGATTGGCCTGGTGGTCCTCCAGGACAGGGTTGGGAGCCACTGCCCTGGATTCCAGAAACTTCCCTTTTAAAAGTGTTTCCATTAATTTACTTACCACAGAAATCAGAGGATCCAGATCCAGACTCAAAGCCCACTTCTTTGAAGATGCTTTCAATTCCAAACTCCAACCCACTTGCTATGCACCAATAATCTGTCTTATCATTCCCTCTGTAATTCCCCCAAAGAGGAAGTGGGGGAGAACCACAATAAGCATAGTAAAGTAAACAAGAAAGGTAAGTACAATGGGGGGGGGATGAATTTTGAAAGTGTAATAAAAAAGAAAGAAGGAAATTAAAAAGATTTAAAAAAAAAAATATATATATATATATATATATATATATATATATATATATATATATATATATATATATATTTCTTGAGGCCTGGGACAAAGGACGCAAAAGTTTCTGCAATGAATGGGGTCAAAAAGAGAATCCAGCAATCATGTCTCGAAGGCGTCCTTATACAACCAGCATTATAACAGTTCTTTAAATTTACTTAGTGATTTTTCTTCCTTAATAAGTGCTGGTAAAGAGTTCCATATTCTGGGCGCGGTAACAGCAAAGATCGTATCTTCTGTGTTTTGATGTACAGCGCTGCGTATGTCTAGTTGCGCTATAGAAATGATTATTATTGCTAGTAGTAGTAGTAAAAGCTGTCTGAACACTTGGTGACATCACAATGCATCTGGGTCTTATCCAGAATTCTTGATGACATCATAATGTGGCTGTATATGGTTCTCCCACCTGAGCAGTGTGTACTGATGCACCTTCTTGTCCAATTTGTCTATCTTGACTAGATTGTAAGCTCTTTTGATCAGGGACTGTTTCTTCTATATTTTGATGTATATGTCTAGTAGCACTATAGTAGTAGTCGTAGAGTTATGGGCCTGTAGTTCTCTACCTCTTCCTTACTTCCAGTTTTGTGTAGAGGGACCACATCCGCCCTCCTCCAGTCCCCTGAGGTACCCTTCCTGACTCTAGAAAAGCACTGAACAGATCAGCCAGTGGAGTTGCCAGAACTCCCCTACGTTCCTTCAGTATCCTCGGATGTGCAGCATCCGGCCTAATTGCTTTGTCCGCCTTGAGTTTAGCTAGCTCCTCATGAACACAATACTCTGCAAAATCGTTCAGGCTTTACCACTCCTCCATCCCTATTTGCGCTTATCTTCTGCCGTTCTGTTCCCGGTGCTTCAGCTGTGAACACAAAACAGAAATATTTAATAAGCAATTCGGCCTTATCTTTCTCAGCTTCTATATATTTCTCCCCGTCACCTTTAGTCTCAGAATGTCACTTTTGCAATTCCTGCTATCACTAATATATCTAAAATATGTCTTCTCCTCCCCAAGGTTAATTGCTTGTCTACTGCAGCTTCTTGTGACCTTGGACAAGTCACTTCACCTTCCATTACCTCGGGTATTATTTAGAGCAGGGAAATAACTTGCATTTCTGACTGTAACAGACCTTTAGCTCAGCTTTGGAAAAGGCAAAAATTAAGCGTCAAATTCAAAGAGAGAGCTTCGTAAGGAGACACAATCAGAGTTTACTTTCTTACAATGAAGAGGTTATCTCTTGAACAAGTACATCAGATACAGTATAAAAAAACATGGATGGCTGCTCCACAGCGATGGAATGCCCTAACAGGCTCGTTAAGGTTATGTCAAAATCGAAAGTCTTTCAAATTGAGCATTCACAATTTGTTAGGACATTCCATTAGACCGGAGGCTTTCTTTTTTTGTAGGTCTGTATGGTTGATTATCTGATAAGGTTTGTAATTTTGTGATGTGTTGACATCTTGTTGGCCGTATTTATGTATGCTACTATTGTAATCTGCTTAGGTTTTAGGCGGAATAGAAATTATTTTTAATAAATAAAGATCTTACAAGTCACAAAAATGGGGCAGCAAAGACAGTCATGAAGAACAGGGGAAAAGTTGGGCGATGAGCCCTCAGCAGGCGAGTTACTTGCTGGAAGAAGGCTTGCCTTTTGTAAAATGTTGATATACGAGTAGAAACGATTTACCTTGCAGCCGATCCAGTGACGGAGTACGTCTTTCAGAGGCCTTGCAAATAGTGGCCTACACTTAAGTTTAGGATTTGGTAAGCTTTAAAAATATATTTTGTTTGATACAGTATATGAAAGGAGGCTGTCATTAGACCAGCTGCAAGTTATTTTTAGTTGGAAGAGAAATTTAAATAATTTAATGATGATGCTACCATGCACTCAATGAAAATCTCAGTTTAAATCTTAATGGTGGATTTCCTGTGCTGCTCCCTTTATTGAACTTTACTTTGGAATTTTCTGTTTTTGCTCGTTACCAAGTCATTATAAAATACATCGGAGAACGAAAAGATGTAGGTGTCAAGATTCAGGTTCCCATAGAGACCTGACTTAAAAGTCATGTACAAGACATCAGCTAATCAAAATAATCCCCTTTCTACTGACACTCTGCACTGCTGCGAGTGACTAATGTTGTGACGACGTAGCAATCCAAAGATATTTTTCTATCTCCTCTCACAATGTGTCGGGGTCAGCAGGAACTGAACCAGCATCCTGAAGCGACTAGAAATTCTGTCCCAAGGAAATAGCAGGAATTACTTAGCCTAGAGTTGCCAGGGCGCGAGGCGTATTTTCAGAAGGCCTCCTTGGTCCAACACAGCCCGGTATCCAGATTTGGAAACATTCTACAGTCTAATAAAACAATGGAGACACTGATGCCGAGACGCTATTCACTTGACCTTGCTGTTGCTGCTCTGTTCCTCAACTCATCGGTGCTTGTTCCATGCCAATCCCGGTCCTTCCTGCTGTCCATACCAAAGCAGGTTACACTTTTTCTGCAACAACTGCATCGCCTTAACTGGTTGTTCCCTGACACAGTTCTACCAGGTATAAGCTGGATTCTCATTGATGAATTGGAATAGAAATGGAGAAAATGATGGCAGATTAAGACAGTAAACGTTGGCAGACAAAACCTACGCGGTTTGCCCAAGGGGGCTAGAGTTGATTATGGCACTCTGCACAGGTTCCACTTCATGATTAAACATGGCATACTTAGGGGCTCATTTGCAAAGCACTCAGACACACAAAGTACCATAGGTTGCCATGGCGTTTAGAGAATTGCAACCTTGGGAAAGGTAGATGCTGGAAATGTAGGCTAGGGTTTTTCAGCGCCTACCTTTGATGTAAATCTCACCTACGGAAGCATCTTCTGGAGTTAGGCATTGTAAAGCACCGCCGTAGATGTGATTCTGGTGCCATTTTTTTTAAGAGGCCGGTCAGTGGCATAGTAAGGGGGAGGAGGGGAAGGGATGCTGTTTTGCGTGGCACCCTTCTTCCTATCTGCCCCTCCGCTCCTCTCATGCCACGCACACGCACCTCTTGCCTTCACCCTGCACCTTTTGTACTTCCCCCCAGCACAAGGTTGCTGCCCGCATCGGCATCGGTGCTCTCTCTGAAATCACTTCCAGGACCCGCCCCTTGGAAGTGACATCAGAGGGTGAGCCGACACAGACATGGGCAAGCTGCTCACTCCGGAGAAGTTTAAAAAGGTATGGGGCAAGTGAAGGTGGAGACACACAATCGCTAATACACCCTTGAAAATTCTTTTAAGAGGTCTTCTAAATGGTGTTTTACACTTAACTTAGGCACTGGTAGGGTGGCGTTTACAGAACATGGGCCTTTGAGTTTCTAATCCCCTCTTTTACTAAGGCGCACTAACCGTTTAGCGCGCGCTAATTCGATTAGCGTACCTTAGCAAAGGAGGGCCTAAGTGTTTTGGAAATGAGCCCCTTAATCTCTGTGTCTCCCTGACAATTTTGGGGCACAGACGTTAGATATCTGCCTGCACCAGTCCTATTTCCCAAATACCCGAGTGGCCTATCTAGTTTTGTCTATCTACCCCATCTACTATACTCTGTGATGTCTTGCTAACCCTTAAAGCACCACCGTGCCTCGCAGACTGCCCTTAGTGCCACTTCCTCCACTGAAAGGCCATTTCATAATCCCCCACGCTCTCTGTAAAGAAATTGTTTCTTAGTTCAGCATTTCCTTGTCCCCTGACAATGCTCCTGAGGTCATAAGCATTTTTCCTTCCACTCTCTACCTCCTGTGACCGGGAAGTGGCGTCAGAAGGGATCAGAGGCTGGTGCAAGCAGTAGGTGGAAAATGCTCCTTGTGCCAGTGAACATTTAAAGAGGCATGGGAACAGGGCAGGGCAGGGACACCTGAAAATAGAGGCAGCAGAAGCCTTGTGCGGGAAAGGGTAAAGCAGACCTCGCGGATCTAAAACCGCACGTCCTTAAAAATCTGAGGTCCATGTCCGTGCTGCTTGTAGTTTTTGTCTCTTACAGACCTCTATGACATTATAGCGCTGACGGATCCGTCTCAGCATGGGGAGGGGAAAGAATTAGGATCCGTCAGCGCTAAAATATCATAGAGGTCTGTCAGAGCCAAATTCTATATCGGGCTTAAAGGATAAGCAGAGCGCAAAACGGTAATAATAAGATCCAGCAGACTTAAACCTATACATAAGAAGGCTTCTGCTCTGCTGCTCCAGCACTGGTCTCTGGCTCTGACAGACCTCGATGAGATTTTAGCGCTGACGGATCCTAATACTTTTCCCTCCCTATGCTGAGATGGATCCGTCAGCGCTAAAATGTCATAGAGGTCTGTAAGAGATAGAAACTACAAGCGGCACGGACACGGACCTCAGATTTTTAAGGACGTGTGGTTTTAGACCCGCGAGGTCCGTCAGGTCTGCGAGGTCCGCATTTTACCCCTTCCCGCCTTGTGCTCTTCCGGGATAATGGGAGGACTTTAGTTTCTAATGATTGCCCTAATGCTAAAGATCGTGCGCTTGAAAGCGAATGCATTGGCAGATTTGATCGTGTTAGTTGTATTTTGCAACCCGCTCCTGTCCCAGTTGATCTTGTCCCACCTGTTCCAGCTGATATCCCGACCTCTGACCCAGGTACTTCAGGCCTCACTTATGATTACACAATCTAACACTGATTATGTAGCACGGAGCTTTGCAAACAAGTTTTCGGTTAAGGCTCAGCTTCCATCGCTACTTGCGGGAGCCTCTCCTTGGATATCCAAATTTGGCCATAAGCATAATGGAAAGATTATGTTTTGTTTCTGTACATTCAGTGTTAATGAACAATAGTTCTGTTAATTTATTCCCCTAGAGGGGTAGCTGCCTAACAGGATAAAGCCATTAAACATCATATGTACTATTGATGTAAGAATTTTTCCAAATATTTCTATGCTTAATGCTTTTTGTTTGTTTTCTTTTACTTTGAGGTATTATTGTTATACACATGTTTATCGTGAGTCCTATTGAAGCTGATGTCATATTAGATTAAGGATGGTAGTGAGTGTGACAGTGCCTTCTCAATTTTACTAAGCTTGATTTCTGAGAAATGGCCCTTCCTCTTTCCATTCTCCTGGATGTGGACGATGTCGTGACAACAACTACAAACCCTTATCTATATCTTGGTTTAGAGGGGGGGGAAGCCTACGTGTGGGCTTCCAGAGGGGAATGAGGACGAATCGGAGGAAAATCAGGAGTAAGACCTGCATGAAAAAAATGTAGGTGGAAGAAGACGCAAACATAAGACCTGCATATAATGTAGGTGAAGACCCCCGAGAACCCCAAATATTATATTTCTAAGAGAGACATTGTGCATATGAATTCAAGCTTCTAAGCAGTCATTTTCCTCTCTGCCAGTAAGAGAGAGATTCACCATTGCTCCAGAAATCAGCAGTCAGATCTCCTGACTGTGGCATCACTGTTTTGGGACTTTTCAGAACAGTACAGTACATGATAAGAAATCCTTCTAAGAAGTGCTAGCGAAGGACAGTGTAACTCAGGAAGGTGGGGGCTTGCTCTCTGGAGTTATTAGCCTTAGTATTGGGAATGCATTTGTCAGGGAAATATAGAAAGGTCAGTTTGGGCACCAGATGACGTCACGCTTCAGCATGGCTCCTTGATACGTGTATAGACCATTCAGCCAATAAAAATGACATATGTGACAAACCAATGAGAAGTGAGTAACTAGGAGGTACCCTAGGCTACTGAAATAATGTATATAAGTGACATGCTGGATGGCAGGAGGAAGGAGAGAGAGGAGTCAGACCCTAAAGAACTTCAGATTGCTATTTCATATGCATGCTTTCCTTTGTATCCATGTATCCTTTGATGCTGTAGTTTGCTATTTCATGTGAGTTGCCTTTTGCTTATTGCTAATAAACTTATCTTATTGTAACTGTCACGGTCACGAGGTCTTTATTATGGGCTGATGATAAGATATCGCAGCAATCTTATCTGGGCCCACATATCCTCCTTTTCCAGATGCAAAATCTGGTAACGGTATCTTTTGGGTACTCTCCACCATGCACAGAGGAATCTCACCAACTGGAGATTAAATAACTTAACTTGGAAACAAATCTAATCTTCTATTTTTGCGTCGCACATACCTAGGCAAGATGTGAATAGTTTGTCATGTTTCATAGTGTTGTAAATGAAGTTCAAGAAGTGACCAGAAGGAAATAAACTTGGAATTGTTGTTCAAGCCGCTGGTGTGGTCTGGATTATTGAGAGGTGTACTTGCTCCGGCCTGCCAGCAGAGGTTCTGGTCCCTGTTCACGGCCCTACAACACCCAAAATGCCTTGTGGCAATCCTAACTCAGCAGCCCGGTGGAAAAAGGTCCTTTATACAAGTAAGCCTCTATCATAGCCTCCAGATCTAGAACTGAAAGCTAAGATCCTTTAATACAATTGTGGCTTTTCAGCAAGTGAGTCGTAGTATAACTGTTCCTATATCTGTGGACTTTGCAGATGTACTACTGACCTGGATTGTCCACCGTGAGAACGGGTTACTGGGCTTGATGGAGAGTATGGCACAGTGGTTAAAGCTACAGCTTCAGCACCCTGGGGTTGTGGGTTCAAATCCATGCTGTTCCTTATGACCCTGGGCAAGTCACTTAATCCCCCCCTATTACCCCAGGTACATTAGATAGATTGTGAGCCCACCAGGACAGACAGGGAAAATGCTTGAGTACCTGAATAAATTCATGTAAAACCATTCTGAGCTCCCCTGGGAGAACAGGATAGAAAATTGAATAAATAAATAGTGTGAAAAGTTTCAGCCTCTGATATCCAGAGCAGGTATTGTGACATCACAATGCCTCACTCCACCAATGCCTAAGAGCCAACTTCATCAGTGATGTCACAATGGCTCGATTGTTCTATACTTGGCTCACTTTGATTTCTAGAGTGGCGCCGTGGTTATAGCTCAGCACCCTGAGGTTGTGGGTTCAAACCCACGCTGTTCCTTGTGACCCTGGGCAAGTCACTTAATCCTCCACTCCCCCAGATACATTAGATAGATTGTGAGAGGGAAAAATGCTTGAGCCTGAATAAATTCATGTAAACCGTTCTGAGCTCCCCTGGGAGAACAGTATAGAAAATAAATAGTCTGACCCAGTAAGACTATTCTTGTTATCTTTCATCAGCTGCTGAGCAGTTATACCATATCGTCAACAGATGGCAGTGTCCCTTTTGCTTATGCAATCTTTCCACTCATTGGTGGAAATACACTTATAAAAAGTAATGGGTGAAACTGTTGTAGGCATACTTAAAGGTGCAAAATCTTTGGCTACTATTTAAGATGAATGGGAAATTAATTGTAAACCAAGAGAACATTTATCATTTTCTAATTGGATGGCAATATGGTGCAGTAAGTACAGATTAGATATGGAATGAGTTATCAGAGGAAGCAGAGATCAGCATGACCATTGAAAGCACTGGAAGTAAAACCTGGATGTCCCAATCCGTCCTCCTTTTTCTGGAGCCATATAGTAACCCTAATGAATGATTCTGGTCAATTATTCAACCAGGGAGAGATGGTGTCTAATTTTAGTAGATGGTGTTGGCCAATGGCAGCTCTAAACTTTGAGTTTTCTTGTAAATAATTGTGACTGGGGCTAGTGATGTGACAAAACTAAATCAGCTTGGATGTAATTGACTTACCCCCCTCCCCCCTCCTTTTACAAAGCTGATCTGCTGAGCAGTGACAGTTAAATGCCGAGTCACCCATTCTATTCCTTTGGGTGACTCGACATTTAACTGGCACTGCTCGTCAGAACAATACCTTTCTCATTTATTTATTTTGTCTTTATACTTATATTCTGCATTATCTAAAAGTCTAAGCTGGTTACAACTAACATAAAAGCATATAAAATGCAACCATAACACAATAAGACAAAAATGACAAAGCGAAATGCGTAATTTAACTAATAACAATTTAAAAACTAAGCTGAATGGGTTCTGGATGTCTCCTGCTTTGAAACATAGAAACATGACGGCAGATAAAGGCCAAATGGCCCATCCACAGCATCCATCTCCTCCTCTCCCTATTGGCTAAGGCTCTTAACATTTGCATCTCCTCTTCCTATAGGCTAAGGCTCTGTGCACCTGCATTGTGAGGTCATAGAGCTGCCCATCATTATCTCTTCCTCTCTCCAAGAGATCCCACGTGCCTATCTCAGGCCCTTTTGAATTCAGACACAGTCTCTGTTCCTTTCTGTATAAAAGTATTTCCTTAGATTACTCCTGAGCCTATCACCTCTTAAGTTCATCCTATGCCCTCTCATTGCAGAGTTTCCTTTCACATGAAAGAGACTTGACTCGTGTGCATTTACATTACATAGGTACTTAAACGTCTCTATCATATCTCCCCTCTCCCGCCTTTCCTCCAACGTATATAGATTGAGATCTTTAAGTCTGTCCCCGTACGCCTTATGATGAAAGATCAGAAGTGGTTGATGAGGAAACTGGTGCATGGTTGTGGAGAATTACAGTAAGTTTACGATGGATAAGAAGTTGTGGAAAGAGAAAGCTAATGGGTGTTTGTGCTAGTCATGCCGTGGAAAATTTTACATTGGGGCGACTGTCTGTTGAATTGATAGAGACGAAGTCTGCTTGTCTGGCTGGAAGACTGAAGGATTCCTGCACATTTGATGTTCTTGCATCAATTATTGAAGATATTTAAACCTAGGAGCCAACTTTGCACAGTGATTGGGGGTGCTCAGCTCATCATACACTACCCATGCTTGGACAAAGTGAAGGGCATTTGCTCCGGTATTAGAGGAGCTCAAGCACAGAGCGTGCCATCAGATGAAAATTGTTAGAACAAAAGACAACGACTCCAACTTTGTGAAAGTCTTCTTTGTAATTGCATGAAGATGCAAGGGATGAACTACAGGCATAAGAACATAAGAAGTTGCCTCCACTGGGTCAGACCAGAGGTCCATTGCGCCCAGCGGTCCGCTCCCGTGGTGGCCCATCAGGTCTATGACCTGTGAAGTGGTTCCTGACCATTTCTATAACCTACCTCTACTACTATCTGTACCCCTCAATCCCCTTATCCTTTAGGAACCTCCCAAACTACAGGCGCTCAACGATTCAAACTCAAGAACGCAGTTGCGACTTCATTTGATGTCACCAAGCAGTATTTCCAGTGGCATAGCCTCCTACATTTCTCCTGCAGCAGATACAGCAATGATGCAAGGCCACATTAAGAAGAGTGTGTGGTTGTGCATGCCGTACCTTAGAGGGAACCCTGTTAGGGACAGTTGGCCCTTTTGACAGCTGGGAGCAAAGGGAAGCAGCAAGAATCTTAAAATCTACAAAATCTGAGTTACATACAAATCCGACTTAAGAACAGCTTCAAAAACGAAACTCGTTCTGAACCTGGAGATTGCCTGTATAGGAATAATCAAGCCGTTGTGACATCACTGATGAGGCTGGCTCTTGGGCACTGGTGAAATGAGGCATTATGACATCACAATCTCAGCTCTGGAATGTTGCTACTCCTTAGGATCTTTGTGACCTGGGTTGGCCACTGTTGGAAACAGGATACTGGGCTTGAGGGACCTTTGGTCTGTCCCATATGGCCACTTTTATGTTCTTATGTGATTCAAGTACAGGCAGTCCCCGAGTTACAGACGCCTGACTTAAGTATGACTCGTACTTAAGAACGCAGTCGCGGCTTCATTTGATTTCACTGAACAGTATTTCTAGTGGCAAAGACTCCTACACTTCTCCTGCAACAGATTCAGGAATGATGCACGCTGCACCTTAGAGGGAACCCTGGTAGGGACAGTTGGCCCTTTTGTCAGCTGGGAGCAGAATCTCTTAAAATCTACAAGTTCTGAGTTACATACAAATCCGATTTAAGAACAGCGTTAAAAATGTAACTCGTTCTTAACCCGGAGACTGCCTGTAGACCAAACTGCTTCTAATGTAGGTGATAACTGACAGTGATGATGATAAGAGTATTGTCTGCTGTATAGAAGTCAAGTGGTTCAGATAGAGATTCCCTTGATCAATACCTTCAGACCCAGTGAAAAGACATCAGTAATATTGCAAGCTGGCTTGATATGAAGGAGCTTTTTATCAGACTGAACAATTCACTTTCTGCTAGGGCCGTTGTTGATCCATTTTGACTCATATTAGTGACAACTACAGGTCAAAATAAAGAGTGTGGGGAGGCCCCAAACAAACTATAACCAATATTAGCAAATGAACCTCAAATTGCAAAGGATAGCCTCCCGAAGACAAAGACTTGGAACTCCAGAGAAAAACTCCCTGCAAAGGGAGAAAAACCTCTCTGAGCTCAAAAACCGGGCACGAATCATTGAAGCCAAGAGCTAAGTTTTTGGTTTAAACTTCGGCTTGCTCTTCATAGCTTAACACTGGTTGAAAAGCTGCCTCCTTGGTTTTATGACCTTCCTCTTGATTCACACTCCCTCCCCCATGTAGAGCTAGTGAAAAATAAAGGAAAGGGCAAATAACTCAACCAAAATGCTAACGTTGAGGGAACTATTGTAAAAGTCACTCTATGTGTCTTTACAGAAAAATTGCATCGAATGTTATTCAACTGTTCTTGAAACTTATGCTCAGAGACACGAAGGCCAATGTGCCGCCTCACCGCCCAATCTTATAGCCCGTTTGGCTCTTATAAATTCGATAGTGACTATTGTTATCATTCTGACACTGTATTGCACAATGCGAAGATTGGGTGGTGAGGCGGCACTTTCGCCTTCGTGTCTCTGAGCATAAGTTTCAAGAACAGTTGAATAACATTCGATGCAATTTTTCTGTAAAGACACATAGAGTGACTTTTACAATAGTTCCCTCAACGTTAGCATTTTGGTTGAGTTATTTGCCCTTTCCTTTATTTTTTACTAGCTCTACATGGGGGAGGGAGTGTGAATCAAGAGGAAGGTCATAAAACCAAGGAAGCAGCTTTTCAACCAGTGTTAAGATGTAAAGAGCAAGCCGAAGTTTAATAATAATAATAATAATAACAGCTTATATACCGCAGTACCGTAAAGTTCTATGCTGTTTACAAAAGATTAAGCAAAGGTACAAATTGATTGACTTCAAGAGGGGTAGGAGAAAGAGAATTAATAGGACAGGAAATTCATTGTTGAGGAAAAAGTGATCGATAGGACAAGTTAATCGCTATTGGGGGGAGAGAGATGAGTGGATCAGTTGTCTAGATGCTTTAGGAACAGCTGTGTTTTTAGACGTTTCCTAAATTCCTCATAAGTAGTGGGCGAAAGCAATTGTTCTAGGTCTTTACCCCATGATGCTGCTTGGTGCGAGAGAAGATGTTCATGGTGTTTTTTCAGTTTACAACCTCTCAATGGGGGGGGGAAACGAAGTTGGAATGTGAGCTTCTCTTGTGTCTGTTGGCTGAGAAGGAGAAAAGATCAGTAATGTATTTAGGGGCAAGTCCGTATAATGCTTTAAAGCAAAAACAGGCGAATTTGAACTTTACGCGTGCCTCCATCGGCAGCCAATGCAGCTGCCGGTAGTAAGGTGTCACGCGGTCAAATTTCTTTAGTCCAAAGATCAGTCTAACTGCTGCATTTTGCATCAGTTGTAGGCGTCGCATATTCTTTTGGGAAATTGCTAAATAGGCGATGTTATAGTAGTCAAGTAGACTCAGTACGAGGGATTGGACTAGGGTTCTGAAAGCCGATGTATCGAAATAAGCTTTAATGGATCTGAGTTTCCAGAGAGTAAAGAATCCCTTTCTGGTTATGGAGTCTACCTGGTTTAAACCATAAACTTAGCTCTTGGCTTCAATGATTCGTGCCTGGTTTTTGAGCTCAGAGAGGTTTTTCTCCCTTTGCAGGGAGTTTTTCTCTGGAGTTCCAAGTCTTTGTACTTCGGGAGGCTATCCTTTGCAATTTGAGGTCCATTTGCTAATATTGGTTGTAGCTTGTTTGGGGCCCCCCCCCCCCCACTCTTTATTTTGACCTGTATTTATTAAATTTGGGGTGTCTTAGCTCTAATTTGTGTTAATTCACATTAGTGACAGTCATGTTCCTAAATTTAGTTTTCCTAAAAGTAAAATAGATTGAATTGTAGGGCAATAAAGCTGGGATAAAACCGTTAACAACAGCTGTATTCATTATAGTTGCAGGACTTTTACTTTTGACTTCAGATCTCTGATCGGATTACCTTTGAAAGCTAATCTAACCATGCTCTAGTTAGTCCAATAAAAATGGCATCACTTGGATTCTTTTTGTTTTATTTCTACTTTTTACTCAAAAAGTATTATACAGTAGAATCTCAGTTAACTGGCTCTTGATTAACCGGCCAAAAAATCATCGGTCAAAAAAACAGAATGTCCCCTGAAGCATCAGTGTCAGCGGTCCTGAGCCACAAGCCCCACCTCCCTCAAGCCCCGTGAGTTCCTGTAGTCTCTTGAGACTATGACGAGAACTCCCTGCAGCCATTTGCTATGAGTGATCTGCACGGGGCACGAGCGTAGGAAGATCGCTCCTGCCCCGAAAGCCCACTAGACCACCAGGTAAGGTCTGGGATGCCGGGAGGGAGGCGGGGAAAGTCTGGAATGCAGCTTTATTAAAAATAAAAAAGTATTGTGAATAACCGAATCCGTGGATTCGGAGGGCTCACTGTACTGAGAAAAGCTATTGGAGCGCCAGAATGAGGTTTGGAATATACTGAGAAAAGCTATTGGAGTGCTAGAATGAGGCTTGAAATAAACTGAGAAAAGCTATTGGAGCGCCAGAATGAGGCTTGAAATAAACTGAGAAAAGCTATTGGAGCACCAGAATGAGGTTTAGAAGTCACCCCCGGAACAGCATACTGAAGTTTGGAACGTTCAGCGAAATACTACCGAGCCCGTGCAATAAAGTAGCCCAAATATCCGGCAACTCACTAATGCCAAAAGTTTCCCGCCAGTCGTACCGAACTTCCAAGAAAACCTCCCAGCGGCAGAAGGACTGTGCACACCATCCAACGTGCACAGTGGATGGGTCACACGGCTTGGAAGCGTGATGTCAGAGCTGTGTGTCTGGCCGTCCAGCTCACGTGAGGAAGTTACTGGCGGCACACAGTCAGGAGCGGTGAAAACTGCAGAGCGCTAAAGTGAGAAACCCACAATGGAGCAGGTCAGCAATGGTTAGGAACACGAGCAGTAAACTCTCGAGCGGGGGCTGGGTAAATGACCTTGGAAGGCTTGCGGGCCGTAGTTTGAGGACCCCTGGTTTAGAACCTCTTGCATGTTTTTATGTCTGTTTGCCTTAATTAGAATGTAAGCTCCAAGGCTCAGGGTCTGTCTTTTGTGTGTTTATATGAAGCACTTTGCACACCTTTTCATGCTTTACAAATAGTAATCCACAGTAAATATCAATAGATTGTCCATCTAATCTGACTTGTTGAGATTCTTCCAGTTTGGTTAGATGGCCATATAAATTCCCATAGACAGTAGAGAATGACATGGGGACAAATTTTTCCCCGTCCCCACAGGAACTCATTTTCCTATCCCAGAGAGTTCTTTTCCTGTCCCTGCCCCTGTCCCATTCCTGAAAGCTCCGACCTTATCTGCTCAAGCCTCAAACACTTTCAAATCATAAGTGGCAACATTCTAGAGCTCAGATTATGATGTCATAATGTCTCATTCCACCAATGCCTAAGCTCCGTCTTCATCTGCACAAGCCTCAGACACTTTAAAATCCTAAGTAGCAACATTCTAGAGCTCAGACTGTGATGTCATAATGCCTCATTCCACCACTGCCTAAGCTCCGTCCTCATCTGCACAAGCCTCAAACCCTTTAAAATCCTAAGTAGCAACATTCTAGAGCTCAGATTGTGATGTCATAATGCCTCATTCCACCAATGCCTAAGCTCCGTCCTCATCTGCACAAGCCTCAAACACTTGAAAATCCTAGGTAGCAACATTCTAGAGCTCAGAGTGTGATGTCATAATGCTTCATTCCACCAATGCCTAAGCTCCGTCCTCATCTGCACAAGCCTCAAACACTTTAAAATCCTAAGTAGCAACATTCTAGAGCTCAGACTGTGATGTCATAATGCCTCATTCCACCAATGCCTAAGCTCCGTCCTCATCTGCACAAGCCTCAGACACTTTAAAATCCTAAGTAGCAACATTCTAGAGCTCAGACTGTGATGTCATAATGCCTCATTCCACCAATGCCTAAGCTCCGTCCTCGTCTGCACAAGCCCCAAACACTTTAAAATCCTAAGTAGCAACATTCTAGAGCTCAGACTGTGATGTCATAATGCCTCATTCCACCACTGCCTAAGCTCCGTCCTCATCTGCACAAGCCTCAAACCCTTTAAAATCCTAAGTAGCAACATTCTAGAGCTCAGATTGTGATGTCATAATGCCTCATTCCACCAATGCCTAAGCTCCGTCCTCATCTGCACAAGCCTCAAACACTTGAAAATCCTAGGTAGCAACATTCTAGAGCTCAGAGTGTGATGTCATAATGCTTCATTCCACCAATGCCTAAGCTCCGTCCTCATCTGCACAAGCCTCAAACACTTTAAAATCCTAAGTAGCAACATTCTAGAGCTCAGACTGTGATGTCATAATGCCTCATTCCACCAATGCCTAAGCTCCGTCCTCATCTGCACAAGCCTCAGACACTTTAAAATCCTAAGTAGCAACATTCTAGAGCTCAGACTGTGATGTCATAATGCCTCATTCCACCAATGCCTAAGCTCCGTCCTCGTCTGCACAAGCCCCAAACACTTTAAAATCCTAAGTAGCAACATTCTAGAGCTCAGACTGTGATGTCATAATGCCTCATTCCACCACTGCCTAAGCTCCGTCCTCATCTGCACAAGCCTCAAACCCTTTAAAATCCTAAGTAGCAACATTCTAGAGCTCAGATTGTGATGTCATAATGCCTCATTCCACCAATGCCTAAGCTCCGTCCTCATCTGCACAAGCCTCAAACACTTGAAAATCCTAGGTAGCAACATTCTAGAGCTCAGAGTGTGATGTCATAATGCTTCATTCCACCAATGCCTAAGCTCCGTCCTCATCTGCACAAGCCTCAAACACTTTAAAATCCTAAGTAGCAACATTCTAGAGCTCAGACTGTGATGTCATAATGCCTCATTCCACCAATGCCTAAGCTCCGTCCTCATCTGCACAAGCCTCAGACACTTTAAAATCCTAAGTAGCAACATTCTAGAGCTCAGACTGTGATGTCATAATGCCTCATTCCACCAATGCCTAAGCTCCGTCCTCGTCTGCACAAGCCCCAAACACTTTAAAATCCTAAGTAGCAACATTCTAGAGCTCAGATTGTGATGTCATAATGCCTCATTCCACCAATGCCTAAGCTCCGTCCTCGTCTGCACAAGCCTCAAACACCTTAAAATCAGAAGTGTTTGAGGCTTGTGCGGTTACGGCAGAGCTTAGAGAAATGGGACAGGGACAGTGACAAAACTGACGGGGACGGGACGGGAAAATTGAATTTCTGCGGGGACGGAGAAAAATTTGTTCACATGTCATTCTCTAATGTACAATACATTGCAAAAGACGTGAACATGCGTGTCAACTGTGTTGGCAGAAGAAGAGCATGTACTCGGGTTATAATAGAAAAGATGTGATGAATGTTTTTCCAGATGTCTCTAAAAACAAACCCAATCCAGGAGGAAGCAATTCCTACAACTTAAGGCTAAAACCTTGAGTGTAGGAGCTTCATTTTTCCTTAAGTTCCCCTGCAAGTGTTTGGTGGTTTATCAAGATAGCAAATATATTTTCCTAGATCCAACTCATTTAGAGAATTTTCTTATAGATAAACCTAAATTGGATACTTTGCCTGTTATTAATGCAGAGGCTGAGATGGAATGAGAATGAAAAGGATGATAATTACCGTATTTGCCGGCGTATAAGACGACCCCCCAACTTTTACAGTTAAAATATAGAGTTTGTTATATGCTCGCCATATAAGACGACCCCTTCTTCCGCACACCTTCTGCACAACAAATAAAACTTAAAAGAACATCAGAATTTATTTCAACAATTTTAATTAATTCACTAAAGCTGAATAGAACAATAAACCCATGGGAGCTGCCATGCTATTTGTTTTCTAAACTGTTAACCAAACTGAAACTGTCAATGATAGAAGGAAGATAACACATAGAGGGAGAGAGCAAGTGCCGGGCAAGTCCCTAGCAAGTTTGCTGGCATGACAGTTTCCCTTTAAAAGCCTTCAAAAGCCTCCTGTTCGCCCCCGCAACTTCCTTAAGGGCTAGACTCCACACACGGCCGCATGTGCGAGAGACGTAGTCAAGAGAAAAGGGGTGGGGCCAGAGCGCCACTGCTTCCCGCTGCGCAGGATGAAGGAGCTGGCACCCTTGTCACACTGATGTCCCGCCATGGCCCCGCTGATGTCCCGGCAGGTTTACTAGTACCGTAAGCACCGTAAGGAGGTAAGGAAGGAGATGTTAGGGCATGTAAACAGTACCCGGCGTATAAGACGACCCCCGACTTTGGGGAGGATTTTAAGGTACTGAAAAGTCGTCTTATACGCCAGCAAATACGGTATTTTGCTTGACTCTAGAGTGTATTAACGTTGAAGATGTTGGTGTTGAATTATTGCTTTTGGTAAAGGCTCCAACAGGAATAGCCAGCCCTCAATAATGTGGACTTGATGAATATTATTATTTTTAATTTTGATATATTTCCTTTACAATTGTTTAATTGCCTGAATTTGTTATATGTTGTAACAATTAATAAATTTAATAAAAAAAAAAAAAAAAAGATGCAAACACAAAATCAACAATATACAGAAAAGAGAAAGCAGGAACCCAGCAAGAGTCATACAAGACATAATCTAACACCCTTTTATCATTTTTCTGCATAATACCTATGCCAGAATGTTGGTTGAAAACAAGTATAATTGAACGATGTTAGAAATGAAAGCTGATGATGGGTATTTTTATACATCTGACAGCAGCAATAAGGCAAGTTACTAAGGGGAATATACCAAAGCCCACGCTGTCTCTTCCCCCTCCGTCAGCTCCTGCTGCAACATTTCAGGGCTGAACACACAGAGAGGGGGAAAAAAGTAAATACGCCCAGCATAATCCTATGTCAAAATAATGTGTATGTTCCCTAAATTGTCTGTCTTGAAAACATTGCTGCTGCTACTACAACTATTTCTACAGTGCTACCAGACGCATGCAGTGCTGCACAGAGTCACAAAGAAGGCAGTCCCTGCTCCAAAGAGCTTACAATCTAAACAGACAAACAGGATGTCATGGATACAATTAAGGGGAATGGTTAATCAGCTGGCTGGGCTGGAGGGCAGTGGGGAGTACAGGGCAATCAAGCCATTGTGACATCACTGATGAGGTTGGCTCTTATTGGTGGAATGAGGCATTATGACATCACAAGCTCAGCTCTGCTTCCCAAAGACTGAAACTCTTCACACTACTACTATGAATTATTTCTATAGCGCATCCAGACATACACAGCGCTGTACAGAGTCACGAAGGAGATAGTCCCTGCTTGAAAGAGCTTACAGTCTAAACAGATAAGACAAACAGGATGCCATGGATACAGTTAAGGGGAACGGTTAATCTGCTGGCTGGGTTGGAGGACAGAGGAGTAGGGTTAAGGATTGAAAGCTATATCAAAAAGGTGGGTTTTCAGTCTGCTTTTAAACAAAGGAAGGGAAGGGGCTTGGTGGACAAACTCGGGTAATTTATTCCAGGCATAGGGGGCAGCTAGATGAAAGGAACAAAGTCTGGAATTGGGAAGGGTAAAAGTGGCTTATCTGAGAAAGGGAGTTCTCTGGGAGGTGTATAAGGAGAGAGAAGCGAGGAGAGATTGCGAATGTATCATTGTAACCCGTTCTGGGCTCTTGGGGAGGACGGGCTAGAAATCGAAATAAATAACAATAGAAACCAGAAAAGAAGTCTGTGGACTATCTAAGTCAGTGTTTTTCAACCGCTGTTCCGCGACACACTAGTGTGCCGCGAGATGTTGCCTGGTGTGCCGCAGGGCCGCCATCAGGGCAGTACTACCAGTCCTGCATTCAGGGGCCCGGAGCTGACAGGGGGCCCGAGGCAGGGGCGCCAGTAGCTCGCCAAGGCAAAGTGAGTCGATCACCCAGGACTCACTTTGTCTTGGCGATCTAATCTATCGAGCCGATAAGTCTTCTTCTCCCCGACGTCAATTCTGCAGTCGGAGAGGAAGTTCGGGCCAGCCAATTGCTGCCTGGCTGGGCGGAACTTCCTCTCCGATTGCAGAATTGACGTCAGGGAGAGCATGCGTCGGCTTTGGGGCCTGTTATCCATTGGTGGGTCCTGTTCCCTGATGGCAGTGGCAGTGGCTTGGGGAACGGCAGGGAGAAAGAAAGAAAGGGGGCAGGCAGGGAAACAGAAGGAAAGAAGAGAAACAGAAAAAAAGAAAGAAAGGTCAGGGAGAGAGGAAGAAAAAGTTGGGGGAGGGAATGAGGTGTGGAGGAGAGAAAGCATACAGGCTGATAGAAGGGAAGAAAGATTGGATGCACAGTCAGAAGAAGAAAGTGCAACCAGAAATCACCATACAAGGTAGGAAAAATGATTTTATTTTAAATTTAGCAAAGTGGAGGCAGTATTACCACAGTTTTCAAAGGAATTTGCCCAAATAACTTAATAGTTAACTGGGTAAATTCCCAGAGATGAAAACTTCCCTTCACTTACTATGCACAGTTCTGAATTTATATCTGCTGTCTATATTTTACAATATGGTCACCTTTTACTAAACCGCAATAGTGGTTTTTAGCGCAGGGAGCCTATGAGCGTCAAGAGCAGCGCTGGGCATTCAGCGCAGCTCCCAGCGCTAAAAACTGCTATTGTGGTTTAATAAAAAGGATGGAGGGTATATTTGTCTATTTTTGTATGCTATAAAAACCAAATACAGAGAGAGATTGAGAGCTGTTGACGAAGAGCTACGTGTGTGTCTTTCTTCGATTCCAGCCAGAATATCAGCTTTGTGTTCAGCCAAACAGGCCCAGGTTTCGCACTGAATAAAGTATTTTATAATTTTTCACTATCCTGTTTACTTAATATTTCATAATAAAGTAATTATATAATACTTTCTTTGTGTTTATTTGATTCCTATTCAAGAGAATTACTTTATATATAGTCAATATAGGCACAGAGTTAAATTTTTTAACATTTTCTAATAGTGGTGTGCCTCGTGATTTTTTTCATGAAACAAGTATGCCTTTGCCCAAAAAAGGTTGAAAAACACTGATCTAAGTGATTCTCTGTGGGGCAGTGAACAAGCAAATGCGGTTAGTTGTGGCAAATGTAAACATTTACAAGGCTGTTATAGGAGGAAACACCCTCCAGGGATTCAAGACAAAGTTTGACAAGTTCCTGTTGAACCAGAACGTAAGCCGGTAAGGCTAATTTCAGTTAGGGCACTGGACTTTGACCTAAGGGGTGCCGCGTGAGCGGACAGCTGGGCACGACGGACCACTGGTCTGACCCAGCAGCGGCAATTCTTATGTTCTTATGATTAAGCCCCTCCCTTTTTACAAAACCGCGATAGAAGTTTGTAGCGCAGGCTGATGCGCTGAATGCTCTGCGCTGCGCCTGACGGTTATTGTTGGGAGCGGCGTGCTGGCCTGCGCTAAAAAACACTATCGCGGTTTTATAAAAAGGGGGAGGAGGTAAGTGCAAAATGTTTGCTAGGTTCACGGTGACTGCAAAGGCTAATATATGTGATTGAACTTTAGGCACGCAGCACTCGAGTGCAAGTAATGATTTGCTGGCTGGCGAGGGAATTAATCCCTGCGATGTCATGTCCTGTTATTCTTCGCTTCAAATACCGTTACACCCAAATCCTTAAAACAATGCTATTTGCTCTCACTACATTGTATTTATTTCAAATCAAACAGATGAACAATCAAGTAATATAACACACTGCATTCTATTCCAACAAATAATAAGCAGCTATTAATCCCTCCCCCTTCCCCTCCTGGATGTGTATAACAATCTTTCATGAATCAAAGGGAGATAATATTAATCATTCATAACTTACAATATTTTGTTAACGGGCCCCAAATTTCCTTGAATTTGCTCTGATATCCCCTCTGAATAGAAAGGATAAGCGCCCCACCCTGTAAGGGGGCAGCGGCGACAAAATGGCCGATGCTGTTGCCCAGAGAGGGAAGGGAAAGGGGGGGAGGGGAAAGCAGGGGCTGAGAATGGACAGGGTCAAAGGGCCAATTAGGGACAGGAGTGCAGGCATGGGGGGAGGGGGGCCGAATGAGGCAGAAGTTTCAGTTCTGCCTTCGCCATGGAAGTATCTGACACAAGGACTCCCACCAGAAACTATCATTTAAGAAACTATAATTTATCCCAACTTTTCCAATTTTTCATTATCAACTGCATGGCTACTCTTGTCATAATAAGGAGCAATTTATTTTGATTTGCGTTAATTAGTTTTTTTAGGTAATAATATCGTTCTAAAGCTAATAAAGGGTATGGAAGACCTCTCATATACTGACAGACTGAAGAAGCTGGGGCTTTTCTCCCTGGAAAAGCGGAGACTTAAGAGGAGACATGATAGAAACCTTCAAGATCATGAAGGGCATAGAAAGAGTAGACAGGGACAGATTTTTCAAATTACGGGGAACCACAAGTACAAGGGGACACTCAGAGAAATTGAAAGGGGAAAGGTTTAGAACAAACGCCAGGAAGTTCTTTTTCACCCAGAGGGTGGTGGATACATGGAATGCACTACCGGAGGATGTGATAAGCAGAAGCACACTACAGGGCTTCAAAGAGGGTCTGGACAGGTACCTGGAGGACAAAGGGATTGAGGGGTACAGATAGGAAGTAGAGGTAGGTAATAGGGATAGAATTAGAGGAAGTTACAAAATTAGTCAGAGACCACTGTTCAGGCACTAGGCCTGATGGGCCGCCGTGGGAGCGGACCACTGGGCAGGATGGACCTCTGGTCTGACTCAGCGGAGGCAACTTCTTATGTTCTTAAACAATATTATATTATATGATAGCGATAATGGATCTTCCAAAACTGTTACACCTAAATCCTTAAAACAATGCTATTTGCTCTCACTACATTGTATTTATTACATAAGAATCCCTGAAACCAAGAAGGAGCCTGACAATCTGAGACGGAGCATTATTTCTGCGCCTTAGATGGCGAGATGAAGTCTCAAGCCCCAGGGACATGAAGGGATGCCTAAGTTGTCGATATGCTAATTCTGCGAGCTTAATGATGAAATCACATGAACAGATCTGCCCTTCTAGTTGTACGAATATGAAATAGACTGTGCCTGTGCTGAAGGGTTTCAGGCGATGGCAGCATTAGGGTTTGTTTTTTTTTGGGGGGGGGGGGTTGGAGTGGTGACACAGTGGTCATGGGTATTATTGCCGGACATCTCATGCTTCTGCTGACCTCTTGATGACCCCTGGCCTCTTGGATTTCAGTCGCTTTGCAACACCTGTTGTTCGAGTGTCATGGGAAGGTGGGAGCAAAACATGTTTCCTGTTTTCGGTCACAAAAGCTGCCCTGCGTGATTTTTCTTCATCCACCTAGAAAAGGCTGGGTGTCTGCTCAGAGTTCAGAAATAAGCAGCGGCATCCGTAGAGGAAGCTTGCTGAATGGCTTTCAGCCAAGACTCTTGTCAGTCCACTGTGGCTTGTCCTATTCATAGAAACATGACGGCAGATAAAGGCCAAATGGCCCATCCAATCTGCCCATCTGCTTCTCTCCATAAGAGATTCCATGTGCCTGTCCTAGCCTGTTAAGAACATAAGAATTGCAGCTGCCTGGATGGGCACAGGCCCAGGATCCCAAAGCCACGGGTGGGCCTGGACGGGCACAGGCCCACACGCTTTGGACTCAGGCCTATCCAGCCACAATATAGCTGGCGGGGATCCCCATGCCTCGGGTGGGCCTGGATGGGCACAGGCCCACATGCTTTAGACTCAGGCCTATCCAGCTGCAATATGGCTGGCGGGGAGTCCCAAGCCCTTCCAGCTGATGTCTCCCGGCATTTCTCCCTCAACCCCACCAGGTCTTTTAATCCTTTAGTTTTTCATTGGTAGTCAGTGGTGTGATATGGGAGCGCGGTCTTGCTTGGGACACTGGCACCCCTTCTGCTCTCTGTCCCTTCCCACTCCTCCCCCCTGCTGTGCATGCAGCCCTTTCCCCATACCTTTTTAACATCAGCATGAGCAGGCACCAACTTGCTGCCTGCGTCGGCTCCGACACGCTCTCTGACGTCACTTCGGGGACCTGTGTCTTGGAAGTGACGTCAGAAAGAGCGCCAAAGCTGATGTGGGCAACAAGTTGGTGGCTGCCTGTGCCGAAGTTGCAAAGGTACGTGGAAGGGGTGCGCGCATGACAGGGGGGTTGGCAGGGAAGAGGGTGGGAGAAGGGTGCCGTTGTTGGCAGTGAGCAGCAATGCATTTTCTCTGCCAGCCTGAGCCTTCCCTCTGATGCAACTATCTGTTTCTGAGACCAGGAAGTTAAACATAGAAACATAGAAATAGACGGCAGATAAGGGCCCACGGCCCATCTAGTCTGCCCACCTTAATGTCCCTCCCCTACCTTTGCCCTGTGAATAGATCCCATGTGCCGATCCCATTTGGCCTTAAAATCAGGCACGCTGCTGGCCTCAATCACCTGTAGTGGAAGACTATTCCAGCGATCAACCACTCTTTCAGTGAAAAAGAATTTCCTGGTGTCACCTCGTAGTTTCCCGCCCCTGATTTTCAACGGATGCCCTCTTGTTGTCGTGGGACCCTTGAAAAAGAAGATATCTTCCTCCGCCTCGATGCGGCCCGTAAGATACTTGAACGTCTCGATCATGTCCCCCCTCTCTCTGCGCTCCTCGAGCGAGTATAGCTGTAATTTGTCAAGCCGTTTTTCGTATGGTAGATCCTTGAGTCCCGAGACCATCCGGGTGGCCATTCTTTGCACCGACTCCAGTCTCAGCACATCCTTGCGATAATGCGGCCTCCAGAATTGCACACAGTATTCCAGGTGGGGCCTCACCATGGATCTATACAATGGCATAATGACTTCCGCCTTACGACTGACAAAACCCCTTCGTATGCAGCCCATGATTTGTCTTGCCTTGGACGAAGCCTGCTCCACTTGATTGGCAGACTTCATGTCCTCACTGACGATTACCCCCAAGTCTCGTTCTGCTACCGTTTTTGCTAGGATCTCGCCATTAAGGGTATAAGACTTGCATGGATTCTGGCTGCCCAGGTGCATAACTTTGCATTTTTTGGCATTGAAGTTGAGTTGCCATGTCCTAGACCATCGCTCCAGTAGGAGTAGGTCGTGCATCATGTTGTCGGGCACTGAATCTTCGTCTGTTGTGCATTTGCCCACTACATTACTCAGTTTGGCGTCATCGGCGAATAATGTTATTTTACCTCGAAGCCCTTCTGCCAAGTCTCTTATAAAGATGTTGAATAGGATTGGGCCCAAGACTGAGCCCTGTGGTACTCCACTAATCACCTCCGTCATTTCGGAGGGGGTGCCGTTCACCACCACCCTTTGGAGCCTACCTCCAAGCCAGCTCCCAACCCATTTCGTCAATGTGTTACCTAATCCTATAGAACTCATCTTGCTCAGTAACCTGCGGTGTGGTACGCTATCGAATGCTTTGCTAAAGTCCAGGTACACGATGTCCAGGGACTCCCCAATATCCAGCTTCCCCGTTACCCAGTCAAAGAAGCTGATCAGGTTGGATTGGCAGGATCTCCCCTTAGTAAATCCATGTTGTCGGGGATCCCGTAGATTCTCCTCATCCAGGATCTTATCTAATTGGCGTTTGATTAGAGTTTCCATTAGTTTGCTCACTATCGATGTTAGACTCACTGGTCTGTAGTTTGCTGTCTCCATCTTTGAGCCTTTCTTGTGGAGTGGAATGACGTTAGCCGTCCTCCAGTCCAACGGGACGCTGCCTGTACTAAGGGAGAGGTTGAAGAGCGCGGACAGTGGCTCCGCCAAGACATCAGAGGGAAGGTTCAGCGTAGAGAGTTACGCGAGGACAGCAATTCCACCCATCCCTGCCAGAATCCCCTCCATCCCCACCCGACCCCGTGAGGAATCTCCTCTGTCCCCTCCCGTCCCCTCCCTAAAAAGCAGCAATTACTTCTGACAGTTTTGCTTTTTTTTTTTTAAAGTCTTAGGGGTACTTTTATCAAGCTGCGGTAGGGGTAATACCGCGCTAGCCGCTAACGCCTACAGTAAGCAGGCGTTAGTTTTTTAGCCAGCGCATGATGAAATGTCCGACGCACTAAGCCAACAATAAAATACAATATAAACAAATACGAGTGACCAGAAATAAGAGATGCCTCCATCACTAGAAAGAATTAGAATAGACATTAGGTCATGTGACTGTAGGGTCGACCATTTCTCGTTAAAAGAAATAAGAGTTGGATTTTGGGCCAATATAAAGCTCAAATCTGGTTCCCACTATCTGGCATACGTAACTTGCGACACATCCTTCCAAGATCCACAAATGGTTTTTAATGCAGCAACTAGTAACGAATCAAACAATACAGCATCAAAATCATTTAAGGCAGAATTGAGAGAGACACTTTACAGGACAAGTTTCAAGTTTATTTTAATTTGGTGAATCGCTTATTTATTAAGCGAGATACAGCATTAATAAAAAATATAAACATGTACAGTGGTACCTCGGTTTACGAGTGCACCAGTTTGCGAGTGTTTTGCAAGACGAGCAAAACATTCGCAAAATCGGCGCCTCGGAAACTGAGCGCGCCTCGATTTGTGAGCGCCCCCCCGCAAACCGGCACCCTCCCCCCCGTGATCCGGCACCCCCCGCCACCATCGGGCACCCCGCCCGCCGCCATCGGGCACCCCCCCACCACGACCTGAGGTTCCCCCAACCCACCCAAACCCTCTTTTTACTTTAGTGTAGCTTCCGCACCAGCACCGGCACCGGCACCGGCACCAGCATGTCCTGTGCGTTGGTGCCGGTGCCCGAAAATCTGCCTCATGTGAGAGTTCACGTTCTCTTGTAAAGAAGGGACAGAACTACAATTCAATGCTTTAAAGTACAGTGAAGAACCATAGATGGAAAGAACATTAGGGAGGGGAAAATAGAACCATAATCTAAAAAAAAAAAAAAAAAAGGTTGCATAAGAAAAATGTGCCAAAACTGAACTGGAAACCCCAAAACAAACTCAGCAAGTTCTTCATTTTGTACTAAACACAATTGGTGGCATAACCACGAGAGGGGGGTTGAGCCTCCCACTTTGAGCTTAGCCCCCCTCAAAATGAACATCACCCTTGCTGTAGCTGGCGGGACATTTTGGTTTTCCATCATTTTGCCTATCTTCTACTAATTCTCTTTCCAGGCCTCGGGAACCCCGGTTCCATCCCTGTGGGAGTCCCGTGAGCCTGAGGGGGGGGGATCCCCGCGAGAGTCCCGTAGATCTGGGAGGATCCCCGCAGGAGTCTCGTGAGCCTAGGGGGATACCTGTGGGAGTCCCTAGACCAGGGGGTTATCCCTGCTGGAGTCCCGCAATCCCCGTTCCCGTGTAAACCTCTAATTCAGAGCCGGCATGAGCAAGGGGATTGAGTTGCTGCTAGTGAAAGCTAAAAGATTTAAAAGTGCCGAGATGGGGTGGGTGTGGGGGAGTGGAGTTACGTGTCCCCCGCTCTCTGATCGCCTGGGGAACGGCAGGATTGTTGTACCCACCCACTTTGGATTCAAGCCTCCCCATAACTGGGTGTCTGGCTACAGTCCTGCATGAGACACAAATCTAAAAGAAAAACCAGGTAACCTCATCAATAGGAAGATAATTGAGCACACCTGTCCCTTTCTTCCTGCACCTACAGACCAACCTGTCCATCCCTGGTGGTGCAGTGGGTGACTGGGGCAGGGGTGAACCCCACTTGCTTCAGTCCCTAGCAGCTCCAGTGGCAAAATGGCTGCTGAAACCTCTAGTGGGCGTGGCAGCCATTTTGCCACTAGAGTTGCTATGGGCAGGAACAAGCGGGGTTCATTTCCACCCCGATTACCCACTAGACCAGGGTTTCTCAACTCGGTCCTGGAGAACCCCCCTTGCCAGTTAGGGTTTTAGGATACCCATAATGAATATGCATGACAGATATTTGCCTAAAATGGAGACGGTGTATGCAAATCAGGTGTATGCATATTCATTGTGGATATCCTGAAAACAAGTTGAGAAACCCTGGACCAAGTTGAGAAACCCTGCACTACTAGACCACATGGGATGGATAGGTAGGGGGAGGGGCTACCGAGACATGTAGAGTAGGGTTGGGAGGGAGGGGAGAACAATGGAAGGTGCAAGCCAGTAGCCAGAAGCCATAATGGTGTCAACTAGTATTTAGTGATGTCCTTCCAGCCTACTTAGTTATGGAGGCTCCATACTAGAAAGTTGTGCGGGGACAGAAATCCTACCCATCCCCGCCAGGATCCTCTCCATCACAACCCGTCCCCGTCAGGATCCTCTCCGTCCCCACACCCATCCCCGCAAGGAATTACCTCCATCCCCGCCCGTCCCCATAAAAAGCAGCAATTACTTCTGACAGGATCATCAATTCCACAGTTTCTTTTGCTGTTTTCCTTGTGGAATCTCTTTGGTGGAACCCTTTTTTTGTTTTCTGTTCAGGTAATTAACTTATAAACCCCCTCTTTTACTAAGGCTGACATGTCCATTAGATTATATGGACAAACCCTACTTCCAAAGCCTTCCATCCCCGTGGGAGTCCCGTGGGCTAGAGAGGGGTCCCTGTGGGAGTCCCGTGGGCCAGAGGGGGGTCCCCGTGGGAGTCCCGTGGGCCAGAGGGAGGTCCCCGTGGGAGTCAGTGGGTTAGGGGGGATTCCCGTGAGATGCCCGCGATCCCCGTTCCCGTGCAGACCTCTACTCTATACCTGGGATTACCAGATTTCCTCTTAAAAAAAAAAAAGACGCCTGGACCTGCTCCATTCTGCCCCCATCCCTACCCCACATGAACCTTTTGTCTCCTTCCCTGAGCTAAAAACTCTGCATGGTCACTGACGTGATAACATCAGGCATATGTGCGCGTGCATGCGACATCACCGCGTTGACGTCCACGCATGCACAGAAGCTCTCCAAACACATAAAAACATAGAATATAACGGCAGAAAAGGGCCATAGCCCATCAATTCTGCCCACGCTAATGGCCCACCCTCCGAACTTCACCCCGCTAGAGATCCCACATGCATATTCCATTTCTTTTTAAAATCTAGCACGCTGCCGGCCTTAATCACCTGCAGTGGAAGTTCATTCCAATGATAGACCACCCTTTCGGTGAAGAAATATTTCCTGGCGTCGCCATGAAATTGCTCGCCCTTGATTTTCAGCGGATGTCCTCTTGTGGTCGAAGGTCCTTTAAGAAAGAAATATCGTCTTCCACCTCGATGCAGCCCGTGATATATTTAAACATCTCAATCATGTCCCCCCTCTCTCTATGTTCCTCGAGCGAGTATAGCTGCAATTTATTCAGTCTTTCCTCATATGGGAGGTTCTTGAGTCCCGAGACCATCCTGGTGGCCATTCGTTGAACCGACTCAATTCTCCGCACATCTTTTTGATAATGTGGTCCCCAGAATTGAACACAATATTCCAGATGAGGTCTCACCATGGATCTGTACAAGGGCATTATGACTTCGGGCCTCCGGCTGACGAAACCTCTACAGATGCATCCCACCATTTGTCTAGCCTTGGATGCAGCTTTCTCCACCTGATTGGCAGTTTTCATGTCTTCACTAATGATCACTCCCAAATCATGTTCTGCCTTAATCCTAGCTAAGGTCTCATCATTTACAGTGTAAGTTCTGCACGGGTTGGCAATTGGAATGAGCTTCCAGCACAGGTTATCAAGGCCAGTAGCATGCCAGATTTTAAGAACAGATGGGATGCTCATGTCGGATCTCTAAGAGGGAATGGGACATCAGAGTGTGATCTCTCAAAGGGTAGTTAGGAGGGTGGGTGGGTCAATAGAGTGGGCAGACTTGATGGGCCTTGGCCCTTTTTTGCCGTCACTTTCTATGTTTCTATGTTTCTGCTGCCAAGGTGCATGACCTTACATTTTTTAGCATTGAAGCCTAGATGCCAAGTCAAGGACCAATGTTCCAATAAGAGCAGGTCCTGCTCCATACTGTCGGGCAAAGCGCTGTTACCTACTATGCTGCATAGTTTGGCGTTGTCGGCGAATAATATTATTTTACCTTGAAGCCCCTGAGTCAGGTCTCTTATGTATATATTGAAAAGGATCGGTCCCAAGACCGAGCCCTGTGGCACTCCACTGGTCACCTCTGATGTATTGGAGGGGGTACCGTTAATCACTACCCTCTGGAGTCTACCGCTTAACCAATCATTGTCCCATGTCGTTAATGTTGCTCCCAATCCCATTGACGCCATCTTGCTCAACAATCTGCGGTGCGGGATGCTATCAAAAGCTTTGCTGAAGTCCAAGTATACGACGTCCAGAGATTCCCCCCTATCCAGTTTCCTTGTTACCCAGTCAAAGAAGCTGATTAATTGGATTGGCAGGACCTTCCCTTTGTGAATCCATGCTGGTGGGGATCCTGTAGATTCTCCTCGATCAGGATTGTATCTAATTTGTGTTTAATAAGTCTTTCCATGAATTTACTTACTATTGAGGTGAGACTCACCGGTCTGTAATTCGCAGCCTCTGTCCTGCAACCCTTTTTGTGCAGTGGAATGACGTTAGCCGCTTTCCAGTCCAAGGGGACTTTTCCGGTACTCAGGGAAAGATTGAAGAGCACGGATAGCGGTTCCACCAGGACATCACACCTTGGGGCCTGCCAAAACCCGGATGAACTGCTGGGTTTTAGAAATCCCTCCTGGGACCTGGACAGTCCTCTGACATCTGGTACCCCCCCCCCCCCCCCCCGATATCTGGTAACCCTATCCATACCTGCCTAGCTGCTGCTTCCTCTCCAGTTCTGCCCCAGTTCCTATGAGGTGCCGCCACATTTGCTGCACTGAGTCTCGATACTGTGGTTGCCCCCCCCCCCCCCACCCCTGATTCAAGATGGCTGGTGAGTGCTGAAATTCAGTGGCATTGTACAGTTATTGGTGGCACTGAGGGATTTAAGTTGGCGGGAGCCTTTTCTGCCTGCGTGGTCCACAGGGAAATACATTTTTCTACTGGGTAAATGGCACCAGTTGTGCTGGGTAGAACGTGTTCTCAAAAGCAAAACAGCCCCAGCTGCCAACAATTGCAGATTGAAATGCATTGCAGAGATTTAGAGCTTTAATTGGTGAGGGGATAGATTTTGTTGTTTTAAGCCCTGGGTCAGGGCTGCTGGCCCTTTAAATCTGGGCACCAGTACCACCAGTGTGCCTTTAAATCCAGTCCCACCACTACAACTGGGGATCTGTAGGTGACATGTTTTGGTTTTCTTTTTACTTGACCACGTGTGAAATTCCCAGCCCTGAGAATGCAAATAAGAATACTTAGGTTTTGGCCAGGTACTAGGGACCTGGATTAGCCACCGTGAGAACGGGTTTCTGGGCTTGATGGACCGTTGGTCTGACCCAGTAAGGCTATTCTTACAAGGAGAAGAGCGGGCAGAAATGATTTTTCAGTTCATTTGGGTTTCCGTGCCTCTTCGCTTCCTTTGGAATGAATCATATTGAAATTAAGACTCATTCCTTGCATTTTACCATTTGATTAAGAAAAGGCACATCTCTATGAAAAATGATAGAAAGGGGAGGCTCATGGCTTATGGCTCTCAGCAGTAAACGTTGTACCTGGCTAATAACCGATTTGTCCAACTTTGTTTGAACCCGGCTATTTCATGGGCCATGACCCCATCCTCTGACAAGAAATCCCACAGATTAACTCTGCATCGACTGGAAAAAAATATTTTCGTGCATTTGCTTTAAATCTGCTTCTAATTAGTTTTATGCAACGTCCTTTAGTTCTAGCATTTTTAAAGCGTAAACAACCATTCCTATTAACTTGTTCCACACTTTTTAACTCCTAACCACTCTGTCTTTAACTTCTTCAAGCTGTGTCTGAATTCAAAAGGGCATGGGATAGGCACGTGGGATCTCTCGGAGAGAGAAAGAAATAATGGGTACTGCGGATGGGCAGACTAGATGGGCCATTTGGCCTTTATCTGCCGTCATGTTTCTATGTTTCTATAACCATAAAGCTCTATGACATCACAATGCAGGTGTAAAGAGCCTTAGCCAATAGGGAGAGGAGGAAATAGTGAATGCTATAGTATTATTTTCCAATCATTTGATTATCTAATTTTTTCATTTAATTGTATTTTTAAAAAAAATCTTTTGTAAACCGCAAAGAACTTCACGGCCTTGCGGTATATAAATGTATTATTATTATTATTATTATGGGTAGACTGGATGGGTCATTTGGCCTTTATCTGCCTTCCTGTTTCTATGTAAAGAGCTTTTAACCTGCTTAGCCTTGCTTCATAAAGGCTTTATCATTTTGGTGGATCTTCTTTGAACTTTTTCTTTTCTTTTCTATTTCTGCTGTATCTTTTTTTGAGATGAGATGCGCAAAACTGCAGACTGTTCGAGCAGAGGCATTATCATTGGCCGCAGGGAAGTGAGCGTAAGGTCTGTGGTTTTGCAACCGGAAGGGGGAAAGTCCAGACCCAGAAGGCCTTGGGCTTGTTTGTGTCTTTATTTTCTCCCTTTTCTATTGACTTTTTTATTTTTTTTTTGCTTTCTTGTTTAATGCTGCTGTGAATCGTGCTCTGTTTTGCATTTTAAAATTAGACTTTGAAACCGGCAGAAAACAAGGTTCAGTAAAATATTTAGTTTGCTGAGCTGCCCGGGAGACTCTTTTCTCTGGGACAGACGTTTTGCTGCAGTGAACTCTGTGGAACGCGACGAGAATTTTGGCACGTGTTGTGTTTGTTTCATTGGAAATATTCACTATGAGCAGAGACCCCGTAGGCTGTGTCGGTACAATGGACAGCAACGGAGGCTAATCCACAGTTTTCTTGCCCTCTAACCCGTAGGACAAATTGCAAAAAGTCGACTCTATGGCAACGGAAAGACCTTTCCATATGTCAACATGGAGAATATTCATTTTGGACAGAGTAAAACAAATAGAATTGGAATTGTTTTGTATTGCCTGAAGCTTCTGACCCAAACCACAAGCCCATAAGAAGGAGATGCTCAAATCCTGTCTCCTCTTTTCCTTCCTTCTGTGGTTTCTTTCCACCACCATCCAAGGTGGTTTTTTTTTTTGTAGATCTGACTAGAGAGAAAAGAGTTCAAACTTAGTAGCTCTTTTTTGACAGGAATCGAGGGCTCCTTTTACGAAGCCGTGTTAGCAGTTTACCGCACGTAACAGCGCGCGCTACTTTGCCGTCCGCGCTCGCCGCTATCACCTCCTCTTGAGCAGGCGGTAGTTTTTCGGCTAGCGTGTGCGATATAGCCGCTAACGCAGCTTCGTAAAAGGAGCCCCTAGTAGATGACAAATGAATGGCCAATCCAGTCTGCTCACAAGTCACATTCTTTTTTTTTTTTTTTTTTTTAATCTTTATTGATTTTTAAACTTTGACAATGCAATACAATTATCTGAACATAAATATTTCATAAAACGCATTATTAAACATACAATTTATACTTAGAAGAATCATTTTCTCCCCCCCTTACCAAATTACTACAATAAGACAAATTATGTAATTATAATATTACTAGTGTTTTAGCCCGTTACATTAACGGGTGCTAGTAAAGCCTCCTTCCCTCACATGTCCCCTATTTTCAGCCCCAGCTCCAAACCCATTTTTACCCCCCCAGCCTCCTTCTCCCATCTGTTCTCTTTCAGCCCGAGCCCCCTTTTCTCACCAGCAGCATTTCCCTCCCCACTCCACTTCCCTGTCCAGCAGCACCTCTTCCCTGCTCCCCCTGTCCCTCTTCCCTGCTCTGCCAAAAACACCTCATCACCAGAGCCTGCATCAATTCAAACCCAACCCCCTCCCTGGCCACTGCACTGAATCTTTGGGCAGGCTGCCCGTCCTCAGCCCTTTACCCTGATGGACCCTCCACACACTCACGCCTGGTCCACCATCCTCACAGGTCCATCCCCCCTCCGCGTGGGTCTGTTTGCTTGTTCATTATTTTGTCGCATTTCGTTGAGCAGCCAGGGAGGAAGCATTGAAGTGGCCAGTGTGCAGCTGCCTATTTCGGGTGTCGGTCATCCTGCCCTGCTCACACAATGTCTGCCTTCCGTGCGCCCGCACCATCGCATTGCAGACCCCAGATGCCCGGCCAGACAAAGTTCATTTTTTAGTTCAAAGCCGACGCCGCGTCTCCTCTCTCGATCCCCGCCAGAGTCGGAAGTCTTCTCCGACTCTGGTGAGGTTCGATAGAGGAGCCGTGGCGGCGGCTTTGAACTAAAAAATGAACTTTGTCTGGCCGGAGCCGGCAAGCCCGCATGCGCACTCTGCCGGCCACGGAACTACAGATCAGGCAACACGGCGGTGAGAGTGCGCATGCGCGCTTAGTGTTTTATTATAAGAGATAATTAAGTATTTTAATAAATAAAATATCTTACCCTCCCCCCCCTCCCCTGGATGTGTAAGGTATTCTACCAACCTCAAAAAAATATATAAAATAAATAAATACATTACAATTATTATGATGTTACAAATATAGTCAATGGACTCCACACTCTATTAAATGTACCGGTAAACCCTAAACATTCATTTTTTCATATTTTTTTAAATATATATTTTATTGCTTTTTTCAAGAATAAACAAAAGACTCAACTCTACATGGTGGTCAACAAAAGAAATGAGTACCAATACACAGCTCAATTTCACCGCATACTTGGGCCACCCCCCCACCCCACCCCAGTACCACTCCCAACCCCCCCGTCATTTTTTCATATTTATACGTGGTACAAACATTTGTCCAGCAAAACGTGCAATTTAGTCTGTCATTCCTCTTCCAATTGGATAGCTATTCCCGTCATTATCATAAAAAGTTGACTTTTATATTTATCCAAAGAAGGCTTGACGTGTAAAAGCGTACCCCAGATTATGGCTTCATACGTTAGGGGAATTGCTGAATCAAGAATAAGATTAATTTGTCTCCAAATTGATTTCCAGAAATTAAGTATCAAAGGACAATAATATAACAGATGATCCAAAGTCCCTAAATCATTATGACAATGCCAACATCGATTAGACCTGGAATTATCTAACTTTTGTAAACCAACTGGGGGTCCAAAAAATCCTATGCAATAAAAATAACCAAGTTCGTCTCCTAGATGCTGACCTTGTACACGTCAACCTCCAAGACCAAAAGTCACATTCTTTATCAATGAATGACTAAACCGACAATGGAACACTTTGATCAATGGTCTTTCTTTGCCCATTTCTGGGACATAGACCACAGCCCGGCACTTTCCTTGTGTTCCCACTACTGGGGTTGGACTCGTGAGGTAATATTTGTAATGGCCACACACTACGGGCCCGATTCTAAAAACGGTACCTGAAGTTAGGTGGTAGTTGGTACCCTACCGTTGCCTAACTTAATTGATTTAATCCGCGCACTAATTGGCTCTGCCCATTAAAAGCCTATTATTATTTATTTTAAAAATTTCTATACCGTTTATAACTAAACGGTTTACATGGATTACATACATAAATTGTAAACAACAATAATAATAAAACAAACAGTCCTAAACACATATCTGCAAAAAAGCAGCAAAAGCTTAAATAAAAAGATCACAAATAATTCTTCAGCTAAACCAGAGAAAATTACTGACTAGAAAAAGCGTCTACAAACAATGGTGTCTTTAGCAATTTTCTACAAACAAAAATAATAAAGATCTCTAAAGCAAACTCTAAAGATGGTGTAACGCCTTAAAAAAATCACATTATGTGAGAGTTAACTTACACTCAGAATTGTGTAATCGCGCCAAGGACCCAGGTCCCTATAGTCAGATCCTGCTTCCACCAACAACATTTCGCTGTCCTCGTTCAATCCATTATTCTATCCAGACTAGATTACTGCAACTCCATCTACCTAAGCCTAACAAAGAAAAGTCTTCTCAGACTTCAGCGGATTCAGAACCCCGCAGCTAAACTAATCTTCGCAAAAAGCAAATTTGACCATGTCTCCCCGCTTCTGTCTAAGCTTCACTGGCTCCCAGTCATCCTCAGGGTTCACTACAAATGCGCCTGTCTAGCCTTCAAATCCCTTCACGGCATCCTTCCTCCCCTCTTTCCACTATCTTGGCTCTCCTCGAATCCTAACTCCACCAGATCCACTCAAAAATTCAAACTATCCTTCCCCTCTTTAAAAGGCATATCCCATACAGGAAAACTTGGAACATCCCTCCTCTTCAGGATCACCGAGCTGTGGAACAGCTTTACTGCCCATCTTCGGAGTTCGACCTCCCTCCAACGCTTCAGAAAAAACATTTGAAAACTTGGCTTTTCTCCAAAATGTAACTACTCCCTCCCTCTCCATTATATTAAGTCCCCTCTTTCCTTCCTTTTTACCAAGCCCTTCTTCTTTCCATTGGAGTTCCTTTCTTTATTAATTCCTGTAAACCGTGTCGAGCTCCACTTCTGTGGAGAAGATGCGTTATATAAACTTAAGGTTTAGTTTAGTTTAGTTTAGTTTAGCGAGACCCACCATCCAATCACTGTGCATGAAAAATTTATAAGTTAAAGACATTGTAATTCATATCAATTTAATGAAAAATGTGCAAAAGTTAAACTTAGCTCCTAGGGTTGAGGGTCCCGACGCGGACCACGTTTCGTAACCTTTAGCAATTTTCTAAACAGGCCCTTTTCATGACAATTTCGTATTTGGCCCACAAGGGAGCTCCATGTTTGAACTCCTACACAACAGAAAGTCATTTTACCAGTCTCCACCAACCTCGGCTTAGCATTCGTTTTCAGTAACGCTAAATTCTCAGAACATAATGATCTGCTCGATAAATAACTAAGCATATACACCCCTAACCGCCCCCTCTGCTCCAAAGCAGAACAAAGACTCAGCATTCCCGCAGAGAGATCTCTCCAAACGAGTACGGCGTACAAAAGATCCTACAGCCATTTCCTACCTCAGCTATAGAACCGACTACCCACACAGATCAGGTCGCTAGACTCACTAATGACCTTCCGCAGAGCAGTAAAGACCTTCCTCTTCCGCCAATTGGGCCATTAAAAACTGCCTCCTCAATAGACTTCTCCTCGTACTCTTCGCTATGACCAGTCTGGTCTCTAGAATAAGCTCCGTTATTGTCTACTGTAACCTATTTGTTGTCACGACTAGTCTGTCTTCAAACGATTGTGAATGTCTACTTGTAAGCCGTTCTGAGCTTCTGGGAGAACGGGATAGAAATCGAAATAAATAAATAATATAAAGAGAAAGAAAAAGAGAGCGAGAAAAGAGAAAGGGAAAAAGAGAGAGAAACCGAAAGAGGAAGAGAAAGGGAAAGAGAAAGAAAGGGAGAGAGAGAGAGAGAGAGAAAGAGCATTCAAGCTATGCCTATACACCCCTAACCACCCCCTCCGCTCCAAAGCAGAACAAAGACTCAGCATTCCCGCAGAGAGATCTCTCCAAACGAGTACGGCGTACAAAAGATCCTACAGCCATTTCTTACCTCAGCTATGGAACTGACTACCCACAGAGATCAGGTTGCTTGACTCACTAATGACCTTCCGCAGAGCAGTAAAGACCATCCTCTTCCGCCAAACGGGCCATTAAAAACTGCCTCCTAGTACTCTTCGCTATGACCAGTCTGGTCTCTAGAATAAGCTCCGTTATTGTCTACTGTAACCTATTTGTTGTCACGACTAGTCTGTGTTCAAACGATTGGGAATGTCTACTTGTAACCCGTTCTGAGCTTCTGGGAGAACGGGATAGAAATCAAAATAAATAAATATTCTTTTTAAACAATTCTGCTATGATTCCGTACAAGAATTGGTGACAGATCACTATTGCTTTATACTGTATTCTGCAAACAACTGGTAACCAATGCAGTTGTTGGAGATAGGGCGAAACAGGGTCATAGTTCAACAATCCAAATATCAATTTTGCTGCTGTGTTTTGAGCTACCGGCGATACCCTGCGCCTTGCTTTTGTTATTCCAAGGTACAGGGCATTGCAGCATCATAAAAAAAATGGAGGTGCCACCATTATCCCACCTACGGAGGCACCTTATGATGAATAATGCCACTATAGGCATGGTCAACGCCAGAAGTGGCAATAGGCATCGTAAGGTGCCTCCGTTGACACGATTCTCATGATAGGTAGGCACTGGCAATATAGGCCGTTAAAACCCTGGCCTACATTTCTGGCACCTACTTTTCCCGTAGCTGTTGGTGGTCATTATTTAGGTAGCCTCCGATACTATCGCTCTTTGTAGAATCCTCCCTAATTGAGCAATTAGCAGGGGGCACTTAATTCTGTTAATAGGAAGATTGGCACATTTTCAGATGTAGCACAAGTGGCCTTAGCGATAAGGGGTATGCTAAGGCCACTTTTGCCGCAGCTTGAGTAAAAGGATGTAACTCAGAATTGCATAAGACCCTGGTATTCATCAACTATGACATTCCCCAAAATGTCTCTTATACTTAGTAATTCACTTTGAATTAAAGAGTAGCCTCAGGGCAGTGGCTCATACTGCGACGCTCCTGCTCCATGACGGCCTGAGATGAAGTACTCAAGCACTTTTTGGGATGCCCGGCTGCATGGAAGGGTGAAGACCGGCATTAGGAGGCAACATGGCATCAGCAATGCTAGAGGTACTTGTAGTGTATGCCATAGTCACCTCCACTCATTTTCCAAAAAAATAAGTTACAGGGAAATACCTTTAAAACCAATAGGAGGAATTTTTTTTTTACTCAGAGAATAGTTAAGGTCTGGAACGCATTGCCAGAAGTTGTGGTAAGAGTGGATAGCGTAACTGATTTTAAGAAAGGTTTGGACAAGTTCCTGGAGGAAAAGTCCATAGTATGTTATTGAGGAAGACATGGGGGAAGCCACTCCTTGCCCTGGATCGGTAGCATGGAATGTTGCTACTCTTTGGGGTTCCGGAATCTTTTGTTACTCTTTGGGATTCTGGAATGTTGCTACTCCTTGGGTTTTGGCCAGGTACTGGTGACCTGGATTGGCCACCATGAGAACGGGATACTGGGTTTGATGGACTAATGGTCTGACCCAGTGGGGCTATTCTTATGTTCGTATGTGGTCCAATGGAAGGGGGTGCTTCTTAAACTCTCCATTGTTCCTCGTCATCCTCCCTACAAACTTACCTCAGACACCTCCTCTCCTCTACATTCCTGACAATCTTCTTTACACCCACCTCAGACAATCCTCCTCTCACTTCTGTCCTCCCTGTGCCACCACCTCAGAAGCTGTTTTCAGTCCAGATCCTCACTATAGACCCCAAACCCTCTCCTTGGTTGATTACACACACTCTGCCTTAAATACCATCATGGCCAAGCCACCCTACACGGATGCACCTCGCCTGAGCACATTCGGGTCTTTATCTGCCGTCATCTACTATGTTACTATGTGCCTCTGAAATATACATGTCCCCACTCCCAGACATTAAACATGTCACCCACAGCAGACACACACCATACCCTCCTACTGTGTTAAATACCTCCCAATACAACCTACATGTTCCTTCCTCCTAACACACCAAAATCCTGGCGCAATAGACACTCTGCCTCAGATACCCCTCATTTTTCACACAAGCCGCCACCTCCACATCACTCTCCTACTCTTCCATTGAAGTCAAGCCTCTTTCATTTGAAAGGAAGCTCTGTCTAGAATGAGAGGGCATAGGACGAAGTTAAGTGGTGATAGGCTCAGGAGTAATCTAAGGAAATATTTGGAGTTTTGTGTTCAGTTTTGAAGACCGTATCTGGCAAAGGATATAAGAAGACCTGAAGTAGTCCAGAGGATGGCGATGAAAATGGTAACGGGTTTGCGCCAAAATATATATGAGAAGAGATCGATTACTACGTTTGGGCAGACTGAATGGGCCATTTGGCCTTTATTTGCAATCATGTTTCTATGAAGGGAAATTCCTCATGGTCCCCACTATCTTGGAAGAGCTGGTGTTATAAGGCAGAGGTTCCCAACACTGTCCTGGAAGACCACCAGGCCAATCGGGTTTTCAGGCTAGCCCTAATGAATATGCATGAGAGAGATTTGCATATAATGGAAGTGACAGGCATGCAAATCTGCTCCATGAATATTCATTAGGGCTATCCTGAAAACCCGATTGGTCTGGTGGTCCTCCAGGACAGGGTTGGGAACCACTGTTATAAGGGCTCATCTTATTACTTCCACCCAGGACCCACACCACTGAGTAACTTAATCATATACTGTACACGGACCCACATGCCAAAAACTTTTGAACATCCATACAAATTAATTCATAATTCTCAAGTTATCTATTACAAGTTCTTAGTGCCTCAGTGGGGATATAATAAGCTTGCAGGAGACAGTTGCTATGGTGATTGACTTTTGATTAAGGAGCGTAATCTTGGGATTGCTTTCTTCAGAGCTGGATTTATTGCAGCAGGCAGAATGAGGTTCCAAGTGCGAATAGAACGGTTACCACAATATGCTCAGTGTCAGGTGGTGCAATATCAGCACAGTTCAGTCTTAATGACAATTTATAAACAGAGGAAAAAGCCTCAGACAAGGGACCTCCCACCTCCACAAGAGTGGTTTCAAGGTGGTTAAGCTCTGTGCTGTGCTTAAAGAAGATATTAAAAGATAGAAGAAAATGCTTTTCAACTTATCTTCTGTTGATCGGTACACCAACGGTGGCCAGCATTTCACAAATCTGCTGCCTCGGGGTGTAACACGTCCGATCAAGCTTTGAGTGGGACGCCAAACGCGTCTCCTGCATCCAAAGGGATTTATACAGATCTGAAGAAAACGAACGGGAAATATCCTTTGTTGCCAATGACACCTTGCTGGGCTTTTTCCTGAAAGAGCTGGTTAACGCTCCAAGACCTTGTTAAGCAGGTCAGTTTCATCTACACTGGCTGTGGGTACTACCATAACTTCCATGTTCATTGGTTCTAATTACTGAGGGGGCTCTTTCCCTTCCCATCAAGTCTTCCTTCCCCATCACCCTTTTTATTATCCTTTCTCCTTCTGATCCAGCTCTCTGCTGTCTCTTCTCCTACCTCCACTATCTCACTTTTCTTTTTCTTTTTTTTAAATTTTTAAATTTATCATTTTAATTGATCATACAAGCATAATAAACATACTCGAACAGAGATTTGTAATTTCCAAGAATAAAATAATCTAACATGGAGGCCCACAAAAGAAAAAATCATTATTATTTAGTCCACAAATAATATGGAGTCAAAGAATAGAAATAGCAATCTATCATCTTAGGAGCATTCACAAAGGGCGCAGGAAGCTGCCAGTTCGCGCTACTCTTTTGGAACGGCTACAGAATCAATTATGATTTCATTACCTTCTTTAGCCACAATAAATTCTAACAGTTGTTTGGGCTCAAAAAAAAAGAAAATTTTTCCCACCATAAGTAACACAACATTTTGACGGAAACTTCAAAATAAAGGTTGCACCTATAGATATGACTCTCGGTCTATAAACCAAGAAGTCACTTCTTCTCTTCTGTGTCGCCTTTGAAAAATCAGGAAATAGACGTATAGTTGAACCCAAAAATTGAACATTCATATTTCTGAAATAAGTCTTAAGTATTAAATCTCTATCAAACTCGAGAGCAAAAGTCACCAGCAGGGTAGTCCTTTCCACACTATCTCACTTTTCAAGCACTCTTACACATGGACAAGTAGAAAGCTGACATCCAGATCCTACAGAATAGCATTCTTGGTAAGGCTCCCCATTCCATGCACAGGAACCAAGAGGCAGGCATAGCTCTGAAGTCTCAATGTGTAGTTGAGATGATGGTGCAGGGATAAGGGATTTAGATTTGTTAGGAACTGGGCAACCTTTTGGGAAAAGTGGGGGCCTATTTCAAAAGGATGGACCACCTTAACCAGGAACCAGGCTGAAGCAGATAGAACAGTTTTTAAACTAAAATGGGGGGAGAAGCTGACAATCACCCAGGAGTGCATGATTGTTGTGGAGTATCCTTGAAGGATACTATTCAAACAGGACATTTACATAGGGTATCCCAGTACAGAGTTTTCAATATGGTGAAAGAAAGCGAGGAGTGTTTAAGGGGAGAACAGGGTAAAGGATACAAATTATCCCCATCAAATTATCTATAATCTAAACTATGCTGAAATGCATCATACATTGGGAATTGGAATCTAGGACTACATGGGTTGAAGATTGGAACGCTGGCCAGCAAGTCCGAATGTGCTAAGGGTTGCGGATTGGAACGCTGGCCAGCAAGTCCGAATGCGCTAAGGGTTGCGGATTGGAACGCTGGCCAGCAAGTCCGAATGTTCTAAGGGTTGCGGATTGGAACGCTGGCCAGCAAGTCCGAATGCGCTAAGGGTTGCGGATTGGAACGCTGGCCAGCAAGTCCGAATGCGCTAAAGGTTGCGGATTGGAACGCTGGCCAGCAAGTCCGAATGCGCTAAGGGTTGCGGATTGGAACGCTGGACATTAAGTCTGAATGCGCTATGGGTTGCGGTTTGGAACGCTGGCTAGCAAGTCCGAATGCGCTAAGGGTTGCGGATTGGAACACTGGACAGGAAGTCCGAATGCACTAAGATTGCAGATTGGAACGCTAGATTGCAAGTCCATATGCGCTATGGGTTGGGGATTGGTTGCAAGACTACAGGCCTATGTACACCAATGAGGTCTCTTTACTGCTTCTTGCTCATGTTGCACCTCCACATTCTCATGGAGCAATTTCAGTGGCAGGTCCACGTTTGTAGAATGCTCTGCCAGGCTACCTGAAGACTCTTTAGGGCCAAAATGTTTCTTAAAAACCAACTTCAAACTTTATTATTTGTTACGGCTTTTTATTAGTTTTATTGGGAAGGCTATTTTAGTGCTTTCATAATATGTTTTTATGAAAATGTGTGATGAAGCTGTTTTGCTATGTTATGTATATATTTCAGTTGTGTAGGTTGTGTTGTTATCTGCTTAGTTTGTAAGCGCGGAAGAAATTTTTTAAATAAATAAATATAAAGGTGATAAGTTAAACCCTTTAATTTATCTACTATGATCTATTGAAATCTAAGCAAATGTGTAAGTCTGACTTACCTACAGGAAACCTTCCATATCTTCCCCGAATGAAATTCCAATGCAAAGCCCTCCCCCCTCCCACCCACCCTGGATGTGTATGCTTAAGGGTCGATAAAATAAAATCAGTTATCATTTCTTATGGAACTTAGGGCTCCTTTTACGAAGCCGCGGTAGTGATTTAACGCGCGTAATAGCACGCGCTAAACTGCCGGCCGTGCTAGCCGCTACCGCCTCCTCTTGAGCAGGCGGTAGTTTTTCAGCTAGCGCGTGATTAAGCCAATGGCTCCCAAACATCCAGAAATTTTTTATACCGTCCCTGTTGTAAGGCCATCGAACATTCCATTTTAAAAGTATAACAGAGAGATTCCCACCAGAAAGTGCCATTTAACCTATCCCAGTTCTTCCAATTCTTCAAAATGAGTTGAATGGCAACTCCTGTCATTATAAAGAGAAGTTTATTATTTTGAGCTGGTATTTGGCTTTTTAACTCTCATTAATGTACCAAATAGGATGGTATCGTACGTCAAAATCATAAAAAAAAAAAAATTGCCTATTTAGACGTCTTGGCCGACAGGCCATCCAACCTTAGGATGTCTAACTTTATTCACCATTTTTGAACACAGAGACGTCCTCGTGCAAATCCGGACTATTTGGATGTGGGAGGGGCCAGAATTGTAATGGACTGGCCACACTGACATCCCGACAGCAAAACTCCCACAAAACCTACTCTACCCACCTGTCTACCACCCCAAGAGTCATTATAGCTGCACCTATACAGAGGTATATTAGGGTTTTGGTGCGTTTAGGTGGCTTCACACTTTCCACCATAAATTCAGTGGTTAAAGTAGCTTATGGGCCTGGGTCCTCCTCTCCATGGCGCACTAGCCCACCTACCAGGCTACTTGAGACACCTGTGTGATGCTCTACTAGGCTTTCCCATACCAGATGCTGCTGTTCTAGAAACAGGCTTCATTCAGATTTTTTTGGAGGGGTGGGGTGGGAGGGGGGGTTAGTGACCCTTGGAAGGGTGTATAGAGTCATTACCTAATCCCTCCAGTGGTCATCTGGTGAGTTTGGGTAACCTTTTGGCACTTAGACGCTTCTAGAAGAGGTCTAACTTGGAGCATCTAAGTTCTGTGTAGGATGTCCTTCAAAAGGTTCGATTATCGTTACAAAATGTCCAAGTCTTCACACTTTCCATCATAAATTCAGTGGTTAAAGTAGCTTATGGGCCTGGGTCCTCCTCTCCATGGCGCACTAGCCCACCTACCAGGCTACTTGAGACACCTGTGTGATGCTCTACTAGGCTTTCCCATACCAGATGCTGCTGTTCTAGAAACAGGCTTCATTCAGATTTTTTTGGAGGGGTGGGGTGGGAGGGGGGGTTAGTGACCATTGGAAGGGTGTATAGAGTCATTACCTAATCCCTCCAGTGGTCATCTGGTGAGTTTGGGTAACCTTTTGGCACTTAGACACTTCTAGAAGAGGTCTAACTTGGAGCATCTAAGTTCTGTGTAGGATGTCCTTCAAAAGGTTCGATTATCATTGCAAAATGTCCAAGTCTTCACACTTTCCATCATAAATTCAGTGGTTAAAGTAGCTTATGGGCCTGGGTCCTCCTCTCCATGGCGCACTAGCCCACCTACCAGGCTACTTGAGACACCTGTGTGATGCTCTACTAGGCTTTCCCATACCAGATGCTGCTGTTCTAGAAACAGGCTTCATTCAGATTTTTTTGGAGGGGTGGGGTGGGAGGGGGGGTTAGTGACCATTGGAAGGGTGTATAGAGTCATTACCTAATCCCTCCAGTGGTCATCTGGTGAGTTTGGGTAACCTTTTGGCACTTAGACACTTCTAGAAGAGGTCTAACTTGGAGCATCTAAGTTCTGTGTAGGATGTCCTTCAAAAGGTTCGATTATCATTGCAAAATGTCCAAGTCTTCACACTTTCCATCATAAATTCAGTGGTTAAAGTAGCTTATGGGCCTGGGTCCTCCTCTCCATGGCGCACTAGCCCACCTACCAGGCTACTTGAGACACCTGTGTGATGCTCTACTAGGCTTTCCCATACCAGATGCTGCTGTTCTAGAAACAGGCTTCATTCAGATTTTTTTGGAGGGGTGGGGTGGGAGGGGGGGGTTAGTGACCCTTGGAAGGGTGTATAGAGTCATTACCTAATCCCTCCAGTGGTCATCTGGTGAGTTTGGGTAACCTTTTGGCACTTAGACACTTCTAGAAGAGGTCTAACTTGGAGCATCTAAGTTCTGTGTAGGATGTCCTTCAAAAGGTTCGATTATCATTGCAAAATGTCCAAGTCTTCACACTTTCCATCATAAATTCAGTGGTTAAAGTAGCTTATGGGCCTGGGTCCTCCTCTCCATGGCGCACTAGCCCACCTACCAGGCTACTTGAGACACCTGTGTGATGCTCTACTAGGCTTTCCCATACCAGATGCTGCTGTTCTAGAAACAGGCTTCATTCAGATTTTTTTGGAGGGGTGGGGTGGGAGGGGGGGGTTAGTGACCCTTGGAAGGGTGTATAGAGTCATTACCTAATCCCTCCAGTGGTCATCTGGTGAGTTTGGGTAACCTTTTGGCACTTAGACGCTTCTAGAAGAGGTCTAACTTGGAACATCTAAGTTCTGTGTAGGATGTCCTTCAAAAGGTTCAATTATCATTGCAAAATGTCCAAGTCTAACCCAGCCCACAGCTTGCCCAAATCTTGCCCATGACACGTCTCTAACATGCCACTTTCTGAGTATGACATTTTGGAGGGTGAGCGTCCCGCAAAACATTGTAAGTTCTTTGTTTCGATTGTCGACACATGGACATTTTGCCAATTTTTGGATGTTGTTGTACAGTGTTACCTTGGATTACGAGCATAATCCGTTCCAGGAGCATGCTCGTAATCCAAAATGCTCGTTTATCAAAGCAAGTTTCTCCATAGGAAATAATGGAAACTCGCTTTGATAGGTCCCCCCCCCCCCGAGGCCAGCAGCGCTGCTCCCCCCCCCACGAGAACCGGCATTGCTCCCCCCGAAGGTCCCCCCCACGAACCGGCACCCTCCCCCCCGCGATCCGCACCCCCCGCCGCGACCTGAGGTCCCCCCAACCCACCCGAACCTTCTTCTTACTTTGCTGTAGCCTCCGCAGCGGCACCAGCACCAGCATGTCCTGTGCGTGGTGCCGGTGCCTGAAGATCTGCTTCCTATGCTGGGCCTTGAGAGTTTACGTTCGACGTGAGAGTTCACGTTCGACGTGAACTCTCAGGCCTTGAGCATGCGCACATGCTCAAGGCCCAGCACAGGAAGCAGATCTTCAGGCACCGGCACCACGCACAGGACATGCTGGTGCCGGTGCCGCTGCGGAGGCTACAGTAAAGTAAGAAGAGGGTTCGGGTGGGTTGGGGGGACCTCAGGTCACGGCAGGGGGGTGCCCGATGGCGGTGGGGGGGTGCCCGATGGCGGCGGGGGTTGCCGGATCGCGGGGGGAGGGTGCCGGTTCGCAGGGGGGGCGCTCGCAAATCGAAGCGCGCTCGGTTTCCGAGGCGCCGATTTTGCGAATGTTTTGCTCGTCTTGCAAAACACTCGCAAACTGGTGCACTCGTACTCATAGTCACCTTGATTGGCTCCATTGCGGTTTATCAAATAAAGAGGAGAAATCACCAAAATAAAAAAGATAAAGAGCTGGTTACAATGGAGAAGATTCAAACCACCCTAAAGTGATTTCACAGAGGTTTTTGTTTTGAGTTTCACTCCTGTGTGTTGGTCCTTTTTCTTTGTTGAAATTACAGCGATAAAATGTGTTTTCATTCAGAGATTGGCCTGGATAGTGAACTTTATAGAGTGCCTGAGGAGTGAATGAATTGGAGCAGTGAGAGGGGGGAAAAAATCCCAAACAGCATCCCAGAGTGTTGGCTCTCTTTGGGCCTTGTCCAACACATGTCCTGGGGTTAGGAATCTGGATGTTTTGCTCCTGCCTCACATTATTATTATTATTTACAATTCTTGATGTACTGCAGCACACCCACTATTTGTCTATGCAGTTTACATCCAAGTAATTTATGAGGTGCTTTAAGTGTTTTTCACTATCTTTCCTCACAATCTGGCTATGGTAATGGAAGGTTAGGTGACTTGGCCAAGGAGCTGCACTGGGATTGAACTCACAACCTCACGTTGCTGAGGCAGCAGCTTCAACCACTAAGCTACTCCTCCATGCTGTGAAGTCCCCCAGCCACCCAGGCTGCTACGCTTGTGCATTTTAGAGGGAAGTATTTTTGGCCTTGTATCTAAGCATTTAGGGCCTCTTTCTCAAAGCCATGGTAGCGATTCTCCCTCAGCAAATGCTCTGAAGGAACTGAATGGGCTTCAGTGCGTTTGCCGGGGAAGAAACACTACTGCTAGGGTCGCCAGATGTTGGGGCGTCCGGACGGCTTCTCAAAACCCGGCCCTTTGTCCAGGTTTTGAAAAGCAAATTGTGCCCGGAGGGGCACCTGCACATGAACGGATGCCCTCCTGACCGAGACGAGCGGGCTGAGGGAGGAGGGGCTAGGGGCTGGGTGGTGGTGTATGTGTAACGGGGCAGGGATGGGTGGAACTGGGCAGGCCTGGGGGCAGGTCTAAGGGGTCCGGATTTTACATATGTAAAATCTGCAGCTTTGTAAAAGGGGGCCTTAGGGTAGCTGCATTGTGGCGAGGCTGTAAAAGTGTGTCTCCAGCGCAGAGGGAGTGTCAAAGGGAGCCAGGAGGGCTAGAGAGGCTGCTTCTTTCAGGACCAGATAGCTTTTCGGCTAGGCCAGAGCCAGGGAGAAGAGTAGAAGAGACTGGCAGAACTTAGAAAGGGTCAGAAGTAAGAGCCAGCTGAGGTAGGGTTTAGTGTGTTGCCAGCCGGAAAAGTGCGAGACACTGTTATAGATCAAACGCATCTTTGAACAAAAATGTCTTTAGCTAGATGCATTCTATCTTAGTCCTTGAGAAAGGCTGGTCTCCACAGTGCATCTCTAGGACTACAGTACTAACAATAATTATTATATAAACCACTTAGGCTATAAGTGGTATAGAAAGACTTAAATAAATAAACAACAGGCTTTTATAGGCCTTCTCAACCATTAGCTCAGGATGGTTTACAATATGAGAGAGATAATATCTTTCAATGTAACCAAATATTACAATTAAATTATAAGTGATTCTGTGAAGTAACATCCTAATTTTTCTCTTGGGGAGATTTAATCTCTTTTGCTTTTCCTCTACAAAGGTTCTTGTGAGTAAGTTTGGGGATTTTCTTATTGAAGGTCCAAAGGACACTGACACTTCCAGTACTTTCTGTAGAGACCTTCTGGTTCTACTCCCTTAAGGAACTGCAGAGACCTCTAGTGGCTCTACCATAGTATTGAATATTGACTTCTTGACTTTAGAATACCCCCATGGCTTTTGGAACAAGGGATTGCCTGAAAGGTCAAACCTGGAGGAACAGAATGAGACTAGAGGACAGACCAGGAGACTAGGGACAGACCAGGATCCAGAAACTGGGGCAGTAGAACACTTTTTCATTTGAGGGACCCAAGCTCTGCCTCCAGCTCCAACCCTGACCTGATCCCACCTCCTAACCCTACCCCAGCTCTGTCTCTGACTGTTCCCCCAGCTCTGCCCCAAACCCAGTTTCTCCCCTTTCATTACTGTACCATCCTAGATGAACTAGGGGAAAGTGTGGCACAGTGGTTAAAGCTACAGCCTCAACATCCTGAAGTTGTGGGTTCAAACCCACACTGTTCCTTGTGACCCTGGGTAAATCACTTAATCTCTCCGTTGCCCCAGGTACATTAGACAGATTGTGAGCCCGCCAGGATAGACAGGGAAAAATGCTTGAGTACCTGAATAAATTCATGTAAACCATTCTGAGCTCCCCTGGGGAAACAGTATAGAAAATTAAATAAATAATTTTCTAATCTTTGGTCTTTATCCTACTTTAGCACTTTTTTCCCCTCTCTCTCTCTCTCTTTCTGTACCTCCTCCTTATGGCACACTCTCTGCCCATATCTCCCCACATTCACTTATTCTCTCATCCTTCTGAAAACATCTCGCTTTTTTCCACTCTTCTCTAGACCAGCATCTCTTTCCCCTCCAATCTCCCTCCTCCATGGCCCATCATCACCAGCTCTTTTTCTCCTTCTCACTTCCTGTCCAGTGGAGCACCTCCATCTCTTTCCTTCTTTCCAGTCTAGCATCTCTTTCCTCTATCCTTTCTCCCCTTCCAGTCTAACATCTCTACCTCCCTTTCCTCTCTTCTTCACCTTTTCAATCTGGCATCTCTACCTCTCCCCTCCATCTTCCAGTCCAGTTTTTCCACCTCTGTCTCTTCTCCCTCTCTTCTGGCTCCTTCATCTATCTGGCACAAGGCAGCAAGAATGATAGTGCTAATGTGACCACACCCCTCAGCGCAGAAGCCCCGCCTTACTTTACCTGCTCTTGTTGTAGTCGCTGACCAGGTCGATACCTCAGCCAGTACTTTACTCTGAGAGGAAGGGAATGGAGAACAAAGCAAGCTATATTTGCTGAATATGTAAGAATAGGATGACAATATCTTACATTGATATATATCATAAATAAATGATACAGAAACAGGATTTAGTTAAATATGTTTCTTATATTTTTCTATTAAATGACCCTAACTGGACCCAGTTCATAAACTAGATTGAATACAATTGAACATTTCTAATTAAAAAGTTATTTTAAACAACCTATTTAAAATTGCTCAATATTTCACATATATAACCCAAAGTACATTTCCTTTTCTTTTTAGAGCCCAAATTTCCAGAACTCATCCACTCGTGCTATGAATTTACTCGGATTCTCCGGGTTTCCCTTTATTTAAGCCCTCAACACGTCTTAGGCCTGACCTTCCCTCGCTGCACTCTCTTTATCCCTCACCAACTGGTTCTGTCCAGCTACATCCAACACCATAAAAGTACAGAACACAGATCAAAAAAACCGTCTTCCTTCAATAGTAATTCAAATCCTCTCACAGCTTCTTCTGATCTCTATCAGACTCTAGACCAGGGGTGCCCACACTTTTTTGGCTTACCAGCTACTTTTAAAATGACCAAGTCAAAATGATCTACCAACAATAAAATTAAAAAAAACAAAGCACACTGTACGCTGAGAAAATGGTAATTATCATTTGTATTCGGAGTTTTTATCAGAGGTCAAGGCAGATGACTTTAAAAGTTTCAAGTTCAAGTTTAATAAATATTTGATTAATTGCTTACTCAAATATCTAAGCGATGAACAAATCATTCAATTTACAGATAATACAGGGGTTATAAAAGACAGATGGACACTGAACAAAACATATTAAATTAACGACTAACAGAATAAACAGAAAAGGAAAACAAAGGGAAAGGCAGGGTAATGAAATTCAATAATAAAGATAGAAAGAAGGACGATTATGGTAAAAAACAATAGGAGGGAAATAAAAGAAGTACATTACATTACATTACATTACATTAGGGATTTCTATTCCGCCATTACCTTGCGGTTCAAGGCGGATTACAAAAGGTTAGTTTAACAAAAAAACAGAGTTACAATGATTTGCTAGAGAGGTAAGTTGTAGATCTTATAAACATTTAGCAGGTTGTTGAGGGTGAGGTGGTTTGTAAAAGAGTTAATAGGTGGTCATAGTGGAAGTTCTTTTGTTCTTATTAGTGCAGTAGTGGGTAGATCAAATGTCAGTTTTAGAGTTACTAAACGGTCGTGATGTTATTGCTGCTTCAGGAATTTCTTGAAAAGTGTGGTTTTTATTTCTTTTCTGAACGTCCTATAGTCTGGGGTGGTCATCAAGAGGTTGGAGATCTGGTTGTCTAGCCTTGCGGCTTGGGTGGCTAGGAGGCCGTCGTGTAGTTTTGTTCTTTTTACTTCCTTGATTGGGGGGGGTATGAATGGGGCGTGCGTTTTTCTTTGTCTTGTAGTGGGTGCTTGGATGAGGCGATTGTTCAAGTATGATGGGCTGTCTCCGTGTAGGGTTTTGAATAATATACAGTAGAATTTGAATTGGATTCTTTCTTGGATTGGAAGCCAATGTGAGTTGATGAAGGCTTCAGTGATGTGGTCATGTTTTTTCAGTGAGTAGATGAGTCTCAAAGCTGTATTTTGGATTGTTTGGAGTTGTCTAATTGTAGTTGCAGGGCAAGGAAGGAAGAGGATGTTGCAGTAGTCCAATATCCCTAGTATTAGGGATTGGACTATAAGTTGGAATTGTGTTCTTTCAAAGAATTTTCGGACTTGTCTCAGATTTCTCATGATTGCGAATGATTTCTGAATTGTTTTATTTATTTGCGGTTGCATAGTGCAGCATCTGTCTATGGTCATGCCAAGTAGTTTTATGGTGGTTTGGATGGGATATTTGATTGCGTTTATGTCTAAATTGGTTGAGGTTTGGATCTTGTCATTTTCGAGAAGGATGAATTTGGTTTTGTCTTGGTTGAGTTTAAGTTTGTGATTTTTCATCCAGGTTGTGACTGTTTCAAGTGTTTGGTGAAGTTTGTCTGTCATGGTAGGTTTAGAATGATCGAATGGGATGAGGATGGTGATGTCATCAGCATAACTATAGGTGGTTATGCCCATATTGTCCAGATGCGTTCCTAGAGAAGCAGTGTAGAGATTGAAGAGGGTGGGGGATAGTGGAGATCCTTGTGGTACGCCGCAGGGGTTTGACCAGGATTCTGACTTTTCTTTGTTTGATTTTACGCCTTATGAAAATAAGCAAAAATAGGCTGGGACTCTTAAATATCATAAGTGTCTTTGAAAAAAAAGCTCTTAAGTTTACTTTTAAATTTATCTAAGTTCTTTTCTTCTCTGAGTTCCAAGTTTGAGGAGCTGTAACGGAGAAGATAAAGTGCCGCCGTGTATTAATAACTTTAAGTGAGGGCGAAACTAATAGATGTTGGTCAATAGATCTCAGTGATCTGATTGGGGTATAAGGGATCAATAACTTGTAGATGAAAGCTGGGGTTTTATATAACAGGGATTTGAAAGTAAGTAGATTTAGTTTATATTGAATTCGATGCGCCACTGGAAGCCAGTGTGCTTTCTTAAGAAGAGGAGTGACGTGATCAAATTTCCTTGCTTTCATTAGGAGTTTAATTGAGGTATTTTGAATGATCTGCAAACGTCTAATTTCTTTTTGTGCTATTCCCATAAGTAAAGCATTACAATAATCAATTTTCAAAATAACCAGGAAGTGAATTAGTATATTAAGAGACTTTGGGCATAGAAATTTGGATAGTGAACGAATTTCTCGAAGTCTGTAAAAGGAAGATTTAACAATATTACTAATATGATTGTGGTATGCTTCTGAATTTTAAAATGATCTGGTAGAAGGTCATTTATTATTGGATCCTCTTCAGACAATAGCCATGTTTCCGTTACAAAAAGACAGGCTATTTGTTTGCTGATGATCCAATCTTTGATTAAGAAAGCTTTATTCCTTACAGATCTAGTGTTAAGATATGCACAAGGAACTGAAGTGGATGTGATAGGTCTGGTAGATGTGGAGGTTCTGATAGGTTTTACCTCCCTTGCCCTTTTTTTAAGGATATGTTGATGTCTTCCGTTGCTTGTAATTACATTAATGTGATTTGCTCTGTCTTTCCTGTTGGTTAATAATGGGCCTAAAGGGTACCTCAGGATAATGGCCTAAGTGTAGTTGAGAATTGAGTGAATGGACATCCTTAATGCTACTTCTTATTAAGTAGAGTAGTAGTATCAATAGGAAATTCATGTTTGCGGATTAATGTGTTTCTTTCCTGTCACAAAAACTATACGGTTTTCCCCTATCACTCCCAATTTCTAGGTTATAAATTAACACTAACCAGATTGCTCGTTCCTTAACGTAGTCAGGTTTCGGTAGTACTGATTATGTTGAGGGAGTTAGTTCTTGGGCCCAGGTCTCTCAATTCGTCTCGGACAAGTCTTATTAAGAGCTTTTCCTTAGCAGTACACTCTAGGTTTTGGCAACAGCCCTTAGGCCTATTAATACCAACGCTACCCCCTGAAGAGATTCCTTCCCCTGCAGCGGAAGGTCGGGCTTTCGTTGGGGCAGCTCCCGGTAGCAGTGCGGCGTACGCCTTTCAGCGCTTTAGAAATAATAATTAGTAGGGTGCCCCAGGCATCCTTCCTTCTCTCTACCCCCGCCTCTTCCCTCTCCTCCCCTCGCCACGCATGCACCATCCTTCCCTTCCTCCATATCTCTAGTGGTTCATCACCGCAAGCAACAACTTCAATGTGCTCCTCGCGATCGCATCACCTCTCCCACTGATGTCATTTCCAGGTGCTGCGCATCGGAAACTGACAGGATCGCGAGCAGCCTCTTGCAAGATATTAATTCCTCCGTAGAGCAGTTTGCGGATATGCTATAAGCAATTTTTAATTTCTCTCCACTAAAAAGAGCACTGTAAAATTATACTAAAATATTTTTCACAAGACACTCAAAAAAAAGCAAGTAAAATACTTACGAAGACTTAGGGCTCCTTTTACGAAGGCGCGTTAGGGCCTTAACGCACGGATTAGTGCACGCTAAAATGCCTCACGTGCTAACCGCTACTGCCTCCTCTTGAGCAGGTGGTAGTTTTTCGGCTAGCGTGCACTACAAACACTAGCGCATTTTCGTAAAAGGAGCCCTTAATGTTGTACTGAGGTCTTGTCTAATTAATTAACATTTGCATATACCCAGATGCTTGTTTCTGAGGGCAGAAATTAAATCAGTGTTTTGTCAATCGTTTTTGTTCTTTTGATGTTTTTTTTTTTTTGCAAAATTAGGGTTTTTTTTGGCTTTATTCTTAACACACCTTTGATTCCACAATAGAGAGTTGCGCGGGGACAGAAATCCCACCCATCCCCGCCAGGATCCTTTCCGTCCCCACCCGTCCCCGCCAGGAATTACCTTCATCCCCGCCCGTCCCCATAAAAAAGCAGCAATTACTTCTGACAGGATCATCAGTTCCACAGTTTCTTTTGCTGTTTTCCTGGTGGAATCTCTATGGTGGAGCCCTTTTTTTGTTTTCTGTTCAGGTAATTAACTTATAAACCCCCTCTTTTACTAAGGCTGATGTGTCCATTATATTATATGGACGAACCCTGCTTCCAAAGCCTTCCATCCCCGTGGGAGTCCCGTTGGCCAGAGGGGGGTCCCCGTTGGAGTCCCGAGGGCTAGGGGGGGGATTCCTGCGGGACTCTCGTGGGACCCACAGGATTCCCGCGATCCCCATTCCCGTGCAGACCTCTATTCCACAATAAGGCCCACTACACTAGGCAGAGGCCTGGTCAATATCTCCCTGAAGGGGTTTCTCATTTCCAGGGAAACTCACCCAGACTTAGGATAATCACTGCTAGCACCGCCTACTGGCCTAGACTGGGGCCTACAACACCACAATATTTAATAAGTGCAATAAAGAAATAAGAGGCCTGATATTCAGAGGCAGCCCGCCTAAGTCCTGTGGCTGGTGATGAGCCCAGATATTCAATGCTGAGCCCTTTCCGGGACCACCATTTAAGCATCCCTTTTTACTGACCTTAACCAGTTAACCCAATATTCAGTGCTGACTGGTTTTGAAAATGGTGATATGGGGCGTTTCGGAGAAAAAAAATGCCCATCTGCCACTGTATGCTGCTTCTTTGATGTTTTTCTGTTTTGAGAATAAGCCCCATATGTAATAAGTGGATGTATACACCATTTACTGAAGTGCCACTCAAAGACAACTCTTTAATCTAGTCTGGGATTGATGAGTCTTGGCAATTTCCAGAGCAATTAAAGAGATACAATTTAGTGCAGTACAAAGATGCTACAGGAGATGCATTACAAAACAATTTTCCAATTTCTTCCTCTTTTTTTATCTCTTAGTTTGTTATTTTGGGGAAATTTACATCTTTGGGTGCATCCTTCATATTATAGTAACATAGTAGATGACGGCAGATAAAGACCCGAATGGTCCATCCAGTCTGCCCAACCTGATTCAATTTAAAATTTTTTTATTTATTTTTTATTTTATTTTTTGTAATTTTTCTTCTTAGCTATTTCTGGGCAAGAATCCAAAGCTTTACCCGGTACTGTGCTTGGGTTCCAACTGCCGAAATCTCTGTTAAGACTTACTCCAGCCCATCTACACCCTCCCAGCCATTGAAGCCCTCCCCTGCCCATCCTCCTCCAAACGGCCATGCACAGACACAGACCGTACAAGTCTGCCCAGTAACTGGCCTAGTTCAATATTTAATATTATTTTCTGATTCTAAATCCTCTGTGTTCATCCCACGCTTCTTTGAACTCACTCACAGTTTTACTCTCCACCACCTCTCTCGGGAGCGCATTCCAGGCATCCACTACCCTCTCCTTAAAGTAGAATTTCCTAACATTGCCCCTGAATCTACCACCCCTCAACCTCAAATTGGGTAGGTAAAGGGCATTTTCCCATCTTCTAAAAGAGTGAAAAAATGATCTCCAACTTCACCTAGTCTTGAGGATAGCCCTAGAAACAGGTAAGAACATAACATAAGCACTGCCATACTGGGACAGACTGAAGGTCCATCAAGCCCAGTATCCTGTCTCCAACAGTGGCCAACCCAGGTCCCAAGTACCTGGCAGAAACCCAAAGAGTAGCAACATTCCAGAGCTAACAACACACCACCCCCTTCAGCCACCCTCCTAGCTGAATACTTTAGGAACAAAATTACAACAGCCAGGACAACCTTCGCAGGAACCCCAATCCACCTGGATGAGATCACAATGCCCACCCCCCAGAAAAAGAATCAGCTGCAGCAGACAGAACCTGGTTCGGCTTTACCACAATACAATGGTCTGACCTAAACAGACTCTACAAAAAATTCAGCCACGCAGCCTGTGACCTCAACCATTGTCCTCCTGTTAAAAGCCTCCAGCCCAAACTTCCACACTCTCCTTATACAATGGATACAATCCCTTCTCACAGATGGCCTTTTCCCACAAGATCTCAGTGAAATCACCATTACCCAGATCATAAAAGACCCAAAAGTAGCAACAGATCTACCATCCAACTACAGACCCATAGCCTCAATACCATTATATGTCAAGCTAATGGAAGGCCTCGTAGCTAAACTCCTCACCAACTATCTAGAAAACCACAACTTGCTCCACCCTACACAGTCTGGTTTCAGAACCAACTTCAGCACAGAGGCACTACTGGGATCCCTCCTGGACAAAGCTAGACAACACCTCAGCACAGGCAGAAAAATGCTCTTTATACAACTAGATCTTACCATAGCTTTTGACCTGGTAGACCATGACATCTTACTACAAATGCTAGATTCAATAGGAATCACAGGAAAGGTGCACACTTGGTTTCAAGGATTCCTACAATCCAGGACCTACAGAGTAAAAACAAAGAAAAATCAGAACCATAGTCCAACCCCTGTGGAGTATCCCAAGGATCGCCTTTATCCCCAACTCTCTTCAATCTCTACACTGCATCCCTTGGCACCTTCCTAGACAAATTAGGCTTAACTTCCTATAGCTATGCAGACGACATCACCATCCTCCTTCCTTTTGACCAAACAACACACTCCATGGAACACTAGAAACAGTGGCTAATGGATGAAAGAACACAAACTAAAACTGAACCTAGAAAAAACAAAATTTATACTTCTCAAAAAAACACAAAACTCCAACCATAACAAACTTAGCAATAAACTCAATCACATACCCCACTCAACCCACCTAAGACTTCTGGGAGTGATGATAGACAGATGCTGTACCATGCAATCGCAAATCAACAAAACAATATAGAAATCATTCGCGGTCATGCGAAACTTAAGGCAAATCCAAAAATTTTTCTACAGAAAACAATCCCAGCTCTTCTAGACTACTGCAACATCCTCTATCTCCCCTGCCCCGCAGTCATGATAAAACAACTACCAACAGTACAAAACACAGCTCTGAGACTGATCTATTCACTGAAGAAATACGGCCACATAACCGCCGCATATCTCGACTCACACAAGCAAGAATACGATTCAAATTTTACTGTCTACTATTTAAAGCCATGAATGGAGACAGCCCAGCTTATATGAACAACCGCCTTATCAGAACCACTACAACCAGGCAAAGGAGAACCCAGACACCATTCACGCACCCCGCAATCAGAGGCGTCAAAGCAAAAAAATGTACGATGGCCTACTGGCCACGCAGGCAGCGAAACTTGATCACCAACTATCCAATCTACCGATCACGACACCAGACTACAAAACTTTCAGAAAAGAAATAAAAACCCTGCTATTCAAGAAATCCATCAAGACAAACTAACTCCGCAGGAAGCATTTCAATCCCCCGAAGTAACCCGCTCAACTCTGTAACTCTTCTGGAAATGTCCAGATAACCTCTTATGTAATCCTCCTTGAAACGCAAAGTAACAGCGGAATAAAAGTCACTAATGTAAAGTAATTATGATGTCATAATGCCTCATTCCACCAATGCATAAGAGCCAGCCTCATCAGTGATGTCACAATGGCTAGATTATCCAATACTTGGGTCACGTAAGAACATAAGAGTTGCCATACTGGCATAGACTGAAGGTCCATCAAGCCCAGTGTTCTGTTTCCAACAGTGGCCAACACAGGTCCCAAGTCCCTAGCTAGATCCCAAGTGGTACAACAGATTTTTTTGCTGCTTATCCTAGGAATAACCAGTGGATTTCCCCTAGCCATCTCAGTAATGGACTGTGGACGTCTCTTTTAGGAAATTATTCAACCCTTTTTTAAACTTTGCTAAGCTAACAGCTTTCAGCACATTCTCTGGCAACAAATTTCAGAAATGAATTACAAGTTGAGAAAAAAATATTTTCTATGCTTTGTTTTAAATCTACTACGTAGTATTTTTGGAAAGAGTAAACAAGAGATTCACATCTACCCTTTCCACTCCACGCAGTATTTTATAGACCTCGTTCACATCACCCTTAAGCAATCTCTGCTCCAAGTCGAAGAGCCCTAGCAACTTTAGCCTTTCCTCATAGGGAAGTCATCTCATCCCTTTTATAATTTTTGTCACCCTTCTCTGTACCTTTTCAGATTATGGTTTGGTTTCTGTATAAGGATATAAAAAGGAGGACATCCTCCTTAGCTAACAGACAGGACTGATTCCTCTGCTAAAGGCAAACTCTGGAGCTCAAGTGATGACAGTGAGACATGTTTGCAAATCCCTGAGAACTGGAAAACTGTTTGAACTTGAGATACAGTTTTATAACCAAAGTGTCCTCAAATTGAGACAATATTCTAGTAATCTACTCACTGTGGCCTTAACAGTGAGTAGATTAGTAGAATATTGTCTCATTTGAGGACACTTTGGTTATAAAATTGTATGTCAAGATCAAATAGTTTTCCATTCTACGCTGGCCTGTTTACAACAATTAAGCTAGTGCCTTTCTCCATGTAAGTGTGTCAGGAATCTGCATGTAATTTTTGTCCTTTTTAAACTCTGTCATAAACTTTTGCCCCTTGCTTGCACATTTTGTACATGCAGTTTAAAAAGAACTGCTTGCCTTTTAAGGATTTCCTGGGCTACCATCAGGTGCAGAAAACTCCTGTCTGTAGCTCCAGAGCGGAGTCTGACACCTCCGTACGTCTGCTCAGCCGTCCAGTCAGTACAGAAGCCATTTTGCTGGTATAGCGTACGAGCGTTTTAGCTTCTGATGTACAAAAATGGTTCAGCAGGATCTTTTCCACGCCCTGCAGCAGCGTCCAAGAATAGTATGGCAATGTGGTACAACAAGTTCATTAGTATTAAAATGAACACTTTGGGCGATGCCCGGACATTGCTGGGTGATGTGCCAACTGAACCACTGACCTTTAACGCTCCAAAATTACCAGCAGCTCTGGAGGTGCTGATAGCGTTGGACTGTGTGAGCTAAAAGTGCAGGTGCATGAGAAGTAAGAATTTAAAAAAATAAATAAATAAATAAAATACGGGTTACATACAACACATTTTTATGGGGTTGGAGGCATCCCAAAAAGTATATACAGTGTTCCCCTGGTTGTTCGCGGTTGGCGGTTCACGGTCCCGGTCATTCGCGGTATTTTCCGACCGCAAACCGCCGACAAGAAGAGGGCAACGGGAGAGGCAGGAGAGAGCAGCCGGAGCGCCGCGAGTGCAGGAAATCACTCGCGGTACGCTCCGACCGCCTCTTCCTGCACGAAGTCGGGCCTTATCCAATCAGGAGCTGCTTTGACACGCAGCTCCTGATTGGATAAGGCCCGACTTCGTGCAGGAAGAGGTGGTCGGAGCATACCACGAATGATTTCCTGCACTTGCGGCGCTCCGGCTGCTCTCCCGCTGCCCTCTTCAGGCTCCCCAATGAAAAACTGTATTCGCAGTTTTTTGAGATTCACGGGGGTTCCTGGAATGGAACCCCCGCGAATCTTGGGGGAGCACTGTACTGTATATCTTGATATGCGTGTGCTAAAAGCATGTCTCAGGCGTGTGTGTTAAAAGCGCGTCTTGGGTGCGTTTGTTAAAACCGTATGCCAGCAGGTCTGGGCAGTGGCGTAGCAAGGGTGAGAGGTGTCCGGGGCGCTGGCGCCCCTCCCCCGCCTCCACATATTCCTTCCCCACTCCCTTCTGCCGCGCAGGCACTGCTTCCCTTCCCCCGTACCTTTATAATGTTCCTGGTGTGAGCAGCGTCACAAACATTCCGCCTGCGTCGTGGCTGCTCTCCCTCTGATGTCACTTCGTAGGCGTGGGACCTGGAAGTGACGTCAGAGGGAGAGAGCTGACACCGATGCGGGCAGCAAGTCTGTGACGCTGCTCACGCTGGAAAACTTAAAAGAGGTACGAGGGAAGGGATGGGGCGCACGCACGTGGTGGGGGCAGGTCGGGGAGGAGTGCGGGGGGGGGAGAGGAGAACGGGCCACCAAGATGGCACCCGGCCCCCCTTACTATACCCCTGGGTAATTTTTTTTAGCATCGCTCGTTATTTAGAAATCAGAAAATTTACCAGCACTATCACGGCTCACAGGATTTGAACGGGGACTTTTGAGCATTGGGCCCAAACTCCCTCCTTTATTAAGCCACGCTAGCGTTTTTACCGCTGGCTGCACGGTAACAGCTCAGATGCTTTAATTCATTCGTCGGTTATTTCCTGTTTGGACTACGGGAATGCTTTATACCACGGAATTACGAAGAAAGAGTTAAGACGTCTACAGAGAGTCCAGAACCCTGCTGTTAAAGTTATTTATAGGGCCAAAAAGTTTGATCATGTAACCCCGCCCTTAATAAAAGCCCATTGGCTTCCTATCCATCATCTAGTTGCTTATAAAACATTATTACTGATTTTTAAAACAAGAAACACTGGTCAGCCTGAATTTATCAATAGACTTTTGATTCCATATCCCTCATCACGTCTTGTTTGATCCTCTGGTCAAAATCTATTATCAATTCCACCCCTAAGCTATATAAATACTAGGAGAAATACTCTCTTTTCTGTGGTCGCTCCAACCCTTTGGAACTCAGGACCAAATACGCTAGGAGAGATAACAGCCCTCGAGAAATTTAAGTCATCCCTTAACCCTTTCAGGACCATAAGGATCGTAGGCCAATTTTTGTGGTTTTGACGACATTTTTATGGTAAAAAGGGCTTGCAGATGCCAAACAATTGATTTTTTTTGTGAAATATCATTATTTTTATTTTTAAAAAATCACACTTCTGGCTTATGGACAGTGTGGCAAGTGAATCTTCTCGTCAATCTAGCAACGACGCTAATGAATGAATGTCGGAACCAGTTTGTTTACATAAAGGCAGTATCATATGGAATCCGTACATATCAAATTTAGAACTGTAGACTATCCCAATCAAAATTTATAGGATTTTAAAGTTATGGGACAAATATGTCCCTTGGTCCTGAAAGGGCTACGACATTTTTCTTTCAAGATGCTTTCCAAGGTTAGCTGTCCTTATAAGGTTTTTAAACTTAGTCCTTTTGCATTTGACCTTCTTGTCACAACCCCACCCTGTTGTCCTTTTCCTGGTATCCTTTCTTTTCTTTAAATTTTATTGTACTTCTCCCTTTTTTCCTTTTGTATCTGTTTCTCCAGTCGTGAGTCTTGTTTTCTGTCCTTCTATGTTGTTGGGTCTGATGGTATATTATTTGCATTACCCCCAACTGTTATTGTACAACCATTTTGAAATATATGATAAGTGGTATATAACATTTATAATAAACTTGGAAACTTATGAAGCCGTGTTTTGTTTTTTTTTAATCACCAGCCATGGAGCTCATAGAATTCCTATGAGCATCGGAGCTTTAACCATCGTGGCAGTCGATAAAAAAAACCCCTAGCCTTCATCAGGTATGCTCCCAATTTATTTCCTAAACCCAACAAACTGCAGTTCAAATTAAAAACTGTGAAGGGAAAATTCAACAACAAGCAACTAGAATGGATAATATTGAGAAGACAGTCTCTGAAATAAAACTTGTATCAAACTCTCAAATGAAAGAAAAAAACTTAATGATCAGGAAAATTGAAAACTTAGAAAATGCAAATAGAAATTTAAACCTGAGACTTCTAAATTTTCCTGTATCTAGAATATTATCACCGAGAGAACTTTTCCACTCTTTTTTGACTTCAGTTTTAAAATTTTCAGAGACAAATATGCCACCATTGCAAAAACTATATTATCTTAATATAGTTGAAGAGGATAAGGACAAGTCAACTGTTCATCCCGGAGAATTAGATCTCACTGGGATGTTAGAATCTTCACGGATTGAGATTTCAGCGAGAGCCACTTTGCTAGTAACTTTTGTTTTCTTACAAGATAAAGAAGCTCTTCTCCGCCTCTATTATAGAACTGAAAGTGTTGAATTTTACAATCACAAAATCGCAATTTTTCCTGATGTCTCAAAGTGGACGCAGCTTAGACGTAAAAAATTTCTGACATTTCGTCAGTCAGTTTTGGTTTTGGGAGCAGCCTTTCAACTCAGGTTTCCTTGTAAATGTTGTATTACCTATCAAACAAACAAGTATATTTTTTATGATCCAGAACAATTGCAATTTTTTGGGGAAGGTAAGGCTGCCATTAAGGCTCCCGACCCCTCTATAATTTCAACCACTTAGGCCCTAATGTAATTAACCAAAGAACCCTGTATATTTGAGGCATATGCAAATATGACCGAGTTTAGTTTTCTTTAATTCAACTACCCTTGATTGTGTATGGTTTCACTCTCCTTAATGTGGACTATGATCATTGTACTGGAATTTATGCCTTGATAATAATTTCCTGAATGTATTTAGTTGCCTGTATCAAAGTGTCCTTTTTTGATCTTTGATGTGAAAATGAATAAAATAGATTTAAATTAAAAAAAAAAACCCTAACGCAGCTTTTACTGATTCCTGACTTTGAATTACACTTTCTAAATGTTTGGGGTCTACAAAAATTATCTTTCCCTGAAACCTCATCAGACACGGTCCGAGAAACTTAAGGAAGAAAGTCAATGCCCTTGGCCTCAACTGAAGACACTTTCTACGGATCATCTGAGTTCTCTGAGAGACATCAGGGTAAACAAAATGAGTCAATCTTTTCCTGAAAAAATTAACCAAAACTTTATTCTCACTACTAGAAAAAGTAGCCATGAAGGCACCTCTCAGTATAATCTCTAGCGTTGTAGTTAAGTCCACTTCCAATATCTCCCCTACACCCCCCACCTAAACTAAACTAAACCTTAAGTTTGTCTACCGCATCATCTGCATAAAGATAGAGCTCGGCACGGTTTACAGGTAATTCAATAAATGAGGGAAGGACATAATAAGAAATTAGAGGTTATGAAGAGGATGGATAGCTTTACATTTTAAATAGATAGCTTTACGTTTTGGAGAAAAGCCAGGTTTTCAGATGCTTTGGGAATAATTGGAATGAGCCTAGGTTCCGCAGCGGGGCAGGGAGGTTATTCCAAAGCTCAGTGAATTTGAAGAAAAGGGATTTCCCTAATTTACCTGCATACATGACGCCTTTTAATGAGAATGAGAAAGAGAGAAAAAAAGAAGAGAGTAAAAAAGAAGAGAGAGAGAAAAAAAGAGAGAGAGGAAGAGAGAGAGAGAGAGAAAAAAAAAAGGAGAGAGAAAAAAATAGAGGAAGAGAGAGAGAAAACAAAAGAGAGAGAGGAAGAGAGAGAGAGAGAGAGAGAGAAAAAAAAGGAGAGAGAAAAAAATAGAGGAAGAGAGAGAGAAAACAAAAGAGAGGAAGAGAAACTAAACTAAACCTTAAGTTTGTATACCGCATCATCTCCATAAAGACAGAGCTCATCATGGTTTACAGGTAATTCAATAAACGAGGGAAGGACATAATAAGAAATTAGAGGTTAAGAAGAGGATGGATAGCTTTACATTTTAAATGATAGCTTTACGTTTTGGAGAAAAGCCAGGTTTTCAAATGCTTTCGGAATAATTGGAATGAGCCTAGGTTCCGCAGCGGGGCAGGGAGGTTATTCCAAAGCTCAGTGAATTTGAAGATTTCCATAATTTACCTGCATACATGACACCTTTTAATGAGAATGGGAAAGAGAGAAAAAAAAGAGAGAGAGAGGAAGAGAGAGAGAGAAAAAAAGAGAGAGAGGAAGAGAGAGAGAGAGAAAAAAGAGAGAGGAAGAGAGAGAGAAAAAAGGAGATAAAGAGAGAGGAAGACAGCGAGAGAGAAAAAAAAAAGAGAGAGAGGAAGAGAGAGAAAAAAGAGAGGAATAGAGAGAGAAAAAAAAGAGAGGAAGAGAGAGAAAGAGAGAGAGGAAGAGGTAGAGAAAAAAGGAGAGAGAGAGAGAGAAAAGAGAGAGAAAGAGAGAGAGAAAAAAGAGAGAGAGGAAGAGAAACTAAACTAAACCTTAAGTTTGTATACCACATCATCTCCATAAAGATAGAGCTCGGCACGGTTTACAGGTAAATTCAATAAATGAGGGAAGGACATAATAAGAAATTAGAGGTTAAGAAGAGGATGGATAGCTTTACATTTTAAATAGATAGCTTTACGTTTTGGAGAAAAGCCAGGTTTTCAGATGCTTTCGGAATAATTGGAATAAGCCTAGGTTCCGCAGCGGGGCAAGGAGGTTATTCCAAAGCTCAGTGAATTTGAAGAAAAGGAATTTCCCTAATTTACCTGCAAACATGATGCCTTTTAATGAGAATGGGAAAGAGAGAGAGAGAAAAAAAAAGAGAGAGCGAGGAAGAGTGAGAGAGAGAGGAAAAAAAGAGAGAGGATGAGGAAGAGAAAAAAGAGAGAAAAAAAGGAGAGCAAGAGAGAGGAAGAGAGTGAGAGAGAAAAAAAAGAGAGAGAGGAAGAGAGAGAGAATAAAAGAGAGAGGAATAGAGAGAGAAAAAAAGAGAGGAAGAGAGAGAGAAAAAAGAAGAGAGAGAGAGAAAAAAGAGAGAGGAAGAGAGAGAGAATAAAAGAGAGAGGAATAGAGAGAGAAAAAAAGAGAGGAAGAGAGAGAGAAAAAAGGAGAGAGAGAGGAAGAGAGAGAGAAAAAAAAGAGAGAGGAAGAGAGAGAGAGAGAGGAAGAGAGAGAGAAAAAAGAGAGAAAGAGAGAGAGAAAAAAAGAGAGAGGAAGAGGGAGAGAAAAAAGGAGAGAGAGTAAGAGAGAGAGAGAAAAAACAGAGACGAAGAGAGAGAGAAAAAGAGAGAGAGAGGAAGAGAGAAAAAAGAGAGGAAAAGAGAGAGAAAAAAAGAGAGGAAGAGAGAGAGAGAAAAAGAGAGAGAGGAAGAGAAGCTAAACTAAACCTTAAGTTTGTATACCACATCATCTCCATAAAGATAGAGCTCAGCACGGTTTACAGGTAAATTCAATAAATGAGGGAAGGACATAATAAGAAATTAGAGGTTAAGAAGAGGATGGATAGCTTTACGTTTTGGAGAAAAGCCAGGTTTTCAAATGCTTTCGGAATAATTGGAATGAGCTTAGGTTCCGCAGCGGGGCAGGGAGGTTATTCCAAAGCTCAGTGAATTTGAAGAATAGGGATTTCCCTAATTTACCTGCATACATGATGCCTTTTAATGAGGGGAAAGATAGTTTGAGTTTGTGGGTGGATCTGGTAGTGTCAGGTCTCAAAGAATTCCAGGATAGTGGGATTAGGGGAGGAAGAATGCCATGTAGGATCTTGAAACTTAGGCAGGTACATTTAAAGTGAATCCTAGAAATCACCTAAAACATTCTTTATAGAAGAACATAAGAATTGCCGCTGCTGGGTCAGACCAGTGGTCCATCATGCCCAGCAGTCCGCTCACGCGGCGGCCCCCAGGTCAAAGACCAGTGCTCTAAATGAGTCCAGCTCTACACATTTGTGGGAGTGAGGAAGAATCAAGGGATAGAACTTCTGACATATACTGTTGTAGCATCTCTGTAGGTGAATTAGAATTATTATACAAGGTTATTGGCTCTTAATTGGTTTTCCACTTTCTCTAATCTATTCTCAGGAAACATGTTCCCTTTCACCAGAGAAGCATTAGCAGCTTCCACTAATTCCATCTTCCCTGAATGCTCATTTCATTTCCCACGATGCAAAATCAATCAATCTCTAATGAGGCTACTCTGGCTGCTGCTTCCCTGTTCAGGAGCACAACTGAGACAAGACCCTTCATTTTAGATATCAACGTCCGGATTTCCACATTAGGAACCTCCCTGGGACTTGATGTTACTTCTAAATCTTGCCTCATGCAGCTTCCAAATGTAACTGGTTAAAGGTTGTGACCCTGGGCGAGTCACTTAATCCCTCTTGCTTCAGGTACATTAGATAGATTATGAGAGCAGAGAGGGGAAAAATACTTGAGTACCTGAATAAATTCATGGAAACTGTTCTGAGAAAACGGTGTAGAAAATTGAATGAATAAATAAATATGGGAAAATCTAGTAGTCTTATTATTAGAAGGCAACTCAGCAGATAACAAAGTTAAATCAGCTTTAATCGCAGCGACTGAATGAAATCTCAACAAGTTCTGATCGATGACTAGCATCTCCAGTCCCAACTACATCTAATAAAAAAGTATAAATCACTGGAGTAGAGCTCATCAATACATTTGTGGATTAGGAGGTGTGAATCTGGGATTGGAGAAGGTGCCTCCAAACTGCTCTCAACTTTGGATAGAAACATGACGGCAGATAAAGGCCAAATGGCCCATCCACAGCATCCACTATCTCCTCCTTTCCCTATTGGCTAAGGCTCTTAACATTTGCATCTCCTCTTCCTATAGGTTAAGGCTCTTTGCACCTGCATTGTGATGTCATAGAACTTTATGGTTATAGAAATATGACGGCAGATAAAGGCCAAATGGCCCATCTATTCTGCCCATCCACATAACTATTATCTCTTTCTCTCTCTGATGGGTTCGGCTCTGCATTGGTGGTGGAATAAAGATTTTTCACTGCAGCAAACGAGTCCATTGGACCTTGCACCTTCTTTATAGGCCCCATTATTGCACCTTTTCTTTTCCTCAAGGTGGTAAAAAAAGGAAGGGGGAAATATAAAAAGCATACACATTACTTTGGAAGAGAGTTGGGAGTAACTTGATAATACAAATTGGATTCTTCTAGAGCTTCTCAATTAACTCCTCAGAAGGCTCCAAAAAGGCTCCAAAGGGGCATTCCTCTTTGGTCACACCCCTTTGGTCATACTACTGTGGCATAGAGCTGTTTAAATCATAGGCAGCAGAACGCTTTTTTGTTTGGAGGGGATCCGCAAACTCCGCCCCAGACTTCACCCAAACTCCGCCCCAGACCCCACCCCCATAATAGTACTAATTGTAATACCATTTTTTCCATTCATTTTTCATATATACACACAATATAATCTTATTAACAATACATAATGGTTAACCACAAAATTAAACTACACAAAGCACATTGTACATATGCTTTGCAACATTCATTCCTATCAGAACACAGATAACCCCTAAGCAAATATGGAACCACAAACTAAAAGTACTAATATATATAAATGAAACCCTAATATTCAAGACTCTGCATGCAGTACAACACCAGAGAAATAGAAACAAATGCACTTCTTCCTTAACAGTGCAAAATATAGACAGCAGATGTAATTTCTTATAACTGACACAATTCAATCACTAAATTGAAAATAAAATCATTTCCCCTATCTTTGTTGCCTGGTGATTTTGGTTTTCAAACCATCTTTCCCAGTCACTGGCTGCACTTCCTTCTGTCTGTGCTTTTAACTGTATCCAGGGCCACCTTATCCATTTGCTGTTTTTCTCTCTTTCACTTTCTGCCATACATCCATCGTTAGCATTAACTTTTAAAATTCAACTTTCTTCCATTTTTCTACTTTCTTCTCAAAATCTACTTTTCCATGCCTTCCCTTCCCATCTATCCATGTGTACCATCTTTTCCCTCTTTCTTCTCCCCTACTCCCATCTGTCCATAAGAAGAATTTCTTCTTATCTCTTCCCTGTCACACCCATCCCTGTGCACCATCTCCTCCCTTTGTCTTCCCTTCCCCTCCATCCATATGCACCATCTCATCCCTCTTCCATGGTCAGACATCTGTCTTCTCCATTCCCCCCTCATATGGTCTGGCATCTTTCTCCTCTCCTTCCCATAGCCTGGAATCTCTCTCCTCTCCCATGGTCTGGCATCTTTCTCTCCTTCCCTCCCTCTTCCCGAGGTCTAACATCTCTCTCCTCTCCTTTCTATGGTCTAGCATCTCTCTCTTCCCTCCTTCCCTTACATTCTTTGGTCTGGCATCTCTCTCTCTCCTTCCCATTCCAGTGGTCTGACACATTTGTTGTATTGTTCAACTAGCTTCTACTTTCCTGCAGAGAAGTTTTTCAGCTGCTCCTGAAGTCAGGTAAACACCACTCCCTTTACTTTATCAGGCTTTGTCTTTTGCTCTCCAGGTCACAGTGATGCCCCATGTCTCGTTGCCAGTGACAATTCTCTCCAGAATACTCAGATCTTCTTCATACCGTCTCAGGAAATGGGTCGCAACCTCCACACGGAGACCCAAAGAAAAAATCATCCACGGTGTCTTACATCATCTAGAGGTGCCAGGGCGTTGTGTATTTAAACCAGGGGTGCCCACACTTTTTGGGCTTGCGAGCTACTTTTAAAATGACCAAGTCAAAATGATCTACCAATAATAAAATAAAAAAAAAACCATAAAGCACACTGTACGCATAGAAAATGTTAATCATCATTCCTATTCCAGGGTTTATCAAAGAGGTCAAAGCAGATGACTCTATGCACTGTCACCTCACTAACAACCATACAAAAACAGACAAATACCCCCTCCCTTTTTACTAAACCACGATAGCAGTTTTTAGTGCAGGGAGCTGCGCTGAATGTCCAGCGCTGCTCTCGACGCTCATAGGCTCCCTGCGCTAAAAACCTCTATTGTGGTTTAGTAAAAGGGGACCACAGTGTAAAACATAGACAGCAGATATAAATTCAGATACATTTTGATCACTAAATTTAAAATAAAATCATTTTTCCTACCTTGTCTGGTGATTTCATGAGTCTTTGGTTGCACTTTCTTCTTCTGACTGTGCATCCAATCTTTCTTCCCTTCTTTTAGCCTTTATGCTTCCTCTCCTCCTAACCTCATTCCCCCCCCAACGTTTTCTTCCTCTCTCCCTGCCCTCTCTTTCTTTCTCTCTTCATGCCCCCTTTCTTTTTTTCTGTTTCTCTTCTTTCCTTGTCTCCCTGCCTGCCCTCTTTCTCCCTCCCTGCCCTCCCCCAAGCCACTGCCACTGCCATCGGATAACAGGCCGCCGGCCAAGCTCTCCCTGCTTCGGGCCCATCAGCATTCCTCTCCCCGACGTCAATTCTGCCGTCGGAGAGGAAGTTCCGCTGGCCAGAACTTCCATTCCGACGGCAGAATTGACGTCGGGGAGAGGAAGGCTGATCGGCCCAAGATCGACCTATTGTGAGAAATGCTGCCGGGTCCTGCCTTTGAGGAAACAGAAAATAGGCAGGACCTGGCAGCAAGAAGAGCAAATCGCAAGCTTTACTGACCTGTCTCCCGCTTTAGCCCGCGAATGGGGCTCTAACATGTGGGTGCCGGCTTCCGACATAACTTCCGGTTTCAGAGGGAAGAGAAGGGAAACCGGTACAAGCATACGTTAGCCCCCGGAGCATAAGTTCTTCAAGCCGGTTTTTCTTAAAATGTTGAGCGGCGGCGGCAGCAGAAGAATTCAGGAGCGGGCTAGTCAGGAGGGGAAAAAAAGAGAAGGGAAGGGAACCCGCTCTGCGATCGACTGGGGTCGCCTGAGCGAGCGACCTGTCGATCGCGATCGACGTATTGGGCACCCCTGATTTAAACCATAGGTGTCGGAAAGGGGGAGGCCACAGGGACTGTGGCCTCTCCCCAAATTGCCATTTCTATCTGCCACTTTTATCCCCGGTGATCCAGAGGTGCAGCGGGCAGGAGTGAGCTTTCCGGTGGTTGCGGCTGGTTTCTTCTGCCGCCGAGCACCAATGAGCGGGAGCGCACTTTGCTCCTGCTGGGTGCTCAGCGGCTTCTTTGATTGGCTCCCGCAAATTCTGTCTGTCCTGGTGATTAGGACATTCAAGTGCTGACTTAGGATGCTTTTTGGATGTCTATGTTTTTTTATTATGAGACTGCTAATAATATAAAAGTCAAGAACACTAAATATAAAACATATATATGTGAGTGGTTTTCTCACATTCAGAGTCCGATGTGCTCTTAGGACCAGTGGCATAGTGAGGGTAGGGGAGCCCGGAGCGATGGTGTCCCCCCCCCCCATGCCACACTCACACCCTCCCTTTCCCCTCTACCTCTTTAAATCTTCACCAGCGTGGTGTTGGCTTTCCTTCTGGACCAGGAAGTGACTTCAGAGGGGAGCCAGGCTGCAGAAGATATTTGCGCTGGCGAAGATTTAAAGAGGTACAGGGGGAAGGAAGGGAGGGCGTGCGTGTGGCGTGGAGGGGGCAGAGAGGTGCCAGCGCCCCCTCCAAGACGGCACCCAGGGCGGTCAGCGCCCTGCCCCTCCTACTATATCACAGCTTAGGTCTACCCCCTGCTCAGGGGTTCTCAAAAGAACTTCAAATGAGGTCAGGTCAATGGTCCACTTAGCGCAGTGCCATGTGTCAACGATGTAAATTGTTGATATATGGACACTTCACATTATGCTAAGTGGAGCATTCATTTATTTATTCAATTTTCTATACTGTTGTCCCAGGGGAGCTCAGAGCGGTTTAGATGAATTTATTCAGGTACTCAACCATTTTCCCTGTCTGTCCCGGTGGCCTCACAATCTATCTAATGTACTTGGGGCAATGCAGGGGATTAAGTGACTTGCCCAGGGTCACAAGGAGCAGCGTGAGTTTGAACCCACAACCTCAGGGTGCTGAGGCTGAAGCTTTAACCACTGCACCACTCTAGAAATCAAAGTGTAGTAGAAGTGAGACAAGTATAGGACAATCAAGCTATTGTGACATCACTGATGAGGTTGACTCTTATTGGTGGAACGAGGCATTATGACATCACAATATCAGCTCTGATTACCAGAGACAAACTTTTCACACTATTTATTTGTTCAATTTCTATGCTGTTCTCCCAGGGGAGCTCAGAACAGTTTACATGAATTTATTCAGGTACTCAAGCATTTTTCCCTGTCTGTCTAATGTACCTGGGGCAATGGGGGGATTAAGTGACTTGCCCAGGGTCATAAAGAGCAGCGTGGGTTTGAACCCACAACATCAGGGTGCTGAGGCTATAGCTTACTGTTGAATGTACCTTAGTCTGTTCTGGTTCTTTGCATCTCTCTGCTCTGGGGGGGGGGGGAATCAGTTTTTTGGAGGGGATGCCTAGCCCTGCTGAGTGCCCTGGGGTCATCAGAGTCCAGACTCTGGGGGAACCTTGTTGCTTTTTTCTTTTTCTACATAGGACTGGCTTGCCTGGTCCTTCCTTTGGCTTTTCGGGCTCAGGGGGTCCTTGGACTCCTGTGCGCCCCGGAGATACTTTTGCATCCCACTCCATGCTTGGAGGGTGGGGGTGGGGTTGGTGGGAGGGAGGGTTGGAGGGGAGTTCTGGGATTTCTGGGGCTAGTAGGTGGATGAAAATGACACATGACTTTGTAATATTATGCTTTGTTAAGTGGATCTCCCGCCTTTGTTGTCTTTTGTAGACTGGCGGTTTTCTATGGTTCTGCCTGTTTTTCAGTCAATAAAAATTGTTTACAATCTAACCTCTGCATCATTCTAGAAATCAAAATGCAGCAAAAGTGAGCCAAGTATAGAACAATGAAGCCATTGTGACATCATTGATGAGGTTGGCTCTTATTGGTGGAAGGAGGCATTATGATGTCACAATCCCAGCTCTGGTTATCAGAGGCTGAAACTCATCACACTATTCATTCAGTTTTCTACACCATTCTCCCAGGGAAGCTCATGAATTTATTCAGCCTCTCAAGCATGTTTCCCTGTCTGTCCTGGTGGGCTCATAATCTATCTCATGTACCTGGGGCAATGGGAGGATAAGTGATTTGCCCACGGTCACAAGGAGCAGCGTGAGTTGAACCCACGACCTCAGGGTGCTGAGGCTGTGGCTTTAACCATTACACCACACTTTCCCCACTGACCTGCCCTCATTTGCATTGTCAATGTACTTATTTTGTTGCATTTTTGGGGGGCAGTTTATTTCAGCGGTACTCAGTGCCCATTTCTTAAGTATATTTGTGAGATTATATTTGTAAAAATCATGAAGGAGACAAATGATGTGCTAAGTATGACCTTTTAAGACTCATATTTGTCATTATTGAAATGTGCCCAGGGAGCACATTCTTGCTCCCTTACCCCCCCCCCCCCAATTTTTAACCAATACATGACTATGGTCATTGGTGAACATAAGAACATAAGAATAGCCTTACTGAGTCAGCCCAGTGGTTCATCAAGCCTAGTAGCCTGTTCTCACAGTGGCCAATTCAGGTCACTAGTACGTGGCCGAAACCGAAAGAGTAGCAACATTCCATACAGAATCTCAAGGAATAGCAAGATTCCGGAATCCCAGAGAGTAACAAGATTCTAGAATCCCAGAGAGTAGCGACATTCCATACAGAATCTCAAGGAATAGCAAGATTCCGGAATCCCAGAGAGTAACAAGATTCTAGAATCCCAGAGAGTAGCGACATTCCATACAGAATCTCAAAGAATAGCAAGATTCCGGAATCCCAGAGAGTAACAAGATTCAAGAATCCCAGAGAGTAGCGACATTCCATACAGAATCTCAAGGAATAGCAAGATTCCAGAATACCAGAGAGTAACAAGATTCTAGAATCCCAGAGAGTAGCGACATTCCATACAGAATCTCAAAGAATAGCAAGATTCCAGAATCCCAGAAAGTAACAAGATTCTAGAATCCCAGAGAGTAGCGACATTCCATACAGAATCTCAAAGAATAGCAAGATTCCAGAATCCCAGAGAGTAACAAGATTCTAGAATCCCAGAGAGTAGCGACATTCCATACAGAATCTCAAAGAATAGCAAGATTCCAGAATCCCAGAGAGTAACAAGATTCTAGAATCCCAGAGAGTAGCGACATTCCATACAGAATCTCAAAGAATAGCAAGATTCCAGAATCCCAGAAAGTAACAAGATTCTAGAATCCCAGAGAGTAGTGACATTCCATACAGAATCTCAAAGAATAGCAAGATTCCGGAATCCCAGAGAGTAACAAGATTCTAGAATCCCAGAGAGTAGCAACATTCCATACAGAATCTTAAAGAATAGCAAGATTCCAGAATCCCAGAGAGTAATAAGATTCTAGAATCCCAGAGAGTAGCGACATTCCATACAGAATCTCAAGGAATAGCAAGATTCCGGAATCCCAGAGAGTAACAAGATTCTAGAATCCCAGAGAGTAGCGACATTCCATACAGAATCTCAAAGAATAGCAAGATTCCGGAATCCCAGATAGTAACAAGATTCTAGAATTCCAAAGAGTAGCGACATTCCATACAGAATCTCAAAGAATAGCAAGATTCCAGAATCCCAGAAAGTAACAAGATTCTAGAATCCCAGAGAGTAGTGACATTCCATACAGAATCTCAAAGAATAGCAAAATTCCGGAATCCCAGAGAGTAACAAGATTCTAGAATCCCAGAGAGTAGCAACATTCCATACAGAATCTTAAAGAATAGCAAGATTCCAGAATCCCAGAGAGTAATAAGATTCTAGAATCCCAGAGAGTAGCAACTTTCCATACAGAATCTCAAGGAATAGCAAGATTCCAGAATACCAGAGAGTAACAAGATTCTAGAATCCCAGAGAGTAGCGACATTCCATACAGAATCTCAAAGAATAGCAAGATTCCAGAATCCCAGAAAGTAACAAGATTCTAGAATCCCAGAGAGTAGCGACATTCCATACAGAATCTCAAAGAATAGCAAGATTCCAGAATCCCAGAAAGTAACAAGATTCTAGAATCCCAGAGAGTAGTGACATTCCATACAGAATCTCAAAGAATAGCAAGATTCCGGAATCCCAGAGAGTAACAAGATTCTAGAATCCCAGAGAGTAGCAACATTCCATACAGAATCTTAAAGAATAGCAAGATTCCAGAATCCCAGAGAGTAATAAGATTCTAGAATCCCAGAGAGTAGCGACATTCCATACAGAATCTCAAGGAATAGCAAGATTCCGGAATCCCAGAGAGTAACAAGATTCTAGAATCCCAGAGAGTAGCGACATTCCATACAGAATCTCAAAGAATAGCAAGATTCCGGAATCCCAGAGAGTAACAAGATTCTAGAATCCCAGAGAGTAGCAACATTCCATACAGAATCTCAAGGAATAGCAAGATTCCAGAATACCAGAGAGTAACAAGATTCTAGAATCCCAGAGAGTAGCGACATTCCATACAGAATCTCAAAGAATAGCAAGATTCCATAATCCCAGAAAGTAACAAGATTCTAGAATCCCAGAGAGTAGCGACATTCCATACAGAATCTCAAAGAATAGCAAGATTCCAGAATCCCAGAGAGTAACAAGATTCTAGAATCCCAGAGAGTAGCGACATTCCATACAGAATCTCAAAGAATAGCAAGATTCCAGAATCCCAGAGAGTAACAAGATTCTAGAATCCCAGAGAGTAGCGACATTCCATACAGAATCTCAAAGAATAGCAAGATTCCAGAATCCCAGAAAGTAACAAGATTCTAGAATCCCAGAGAGTAGCGACATTCCATACAGAATCTCAAAGAATAGCAAGATTCCGGAATCCCAGATAGTAACAAGATTCTAGAATTCCAAAGAGTAGCGACATTCCATACAGAATCTCAAAGAATAGCAAGATTCCAGAATCCCAGAAAGTAACAAGATTCTAGAATCCCAGAGAGTAGTGACATTCCATACAGAATCTCAAAGAATAGCAAGATTCCGGAATCCCAGAGAGTAACAAGATTCTAGAATCCCAGAGAGTAGCAACATTCCATACAGAATCTTAAAGAATAGCAAGATTCCAGAATACCAGAGAGTAATAAGATTCTAGAATCCCAAAGAGTTACGACATTCCATACAGAATCTCAAGGAATAGCAAGATTCCGGAATCCCAGAGAGTAACAAGATTCTAGAATCCCAGAGAGTAGCGACATTCCATACAGAATCTCAAGGAATAGCAAGATTCCGGAATCCCAGAGAGTAACAAGATTCTAGAATCCCAGAGAGTAGCGACATTCCATACAGAATCTCAAAGAATAGCAAGATTCCGGAATCCCAGAGAGTAACAAGATTCTAGAATCCCAGAGAGTAGCAACATTCCATACAGAATCTCAAGGAATAGCAAGATTCCAGAATACCAGAGAGTAACAAGATTCTAGAATCCCAGAGAGTAGCGACATTCCATACAGAATCTCAAAGAATAGCAAGATTCCAGAATCCCAGAAAGTAACAAGATTCTAGAATCCCAGAGAGTAGCGACATTCCATACAGAATCTCAAAGAATAGCAAGATTCCAGAATCCCAGAGAGTAACAAGATTCTAGAATCCCAGAGAGTAGTGACATTCCATACAGAATCTCAAAGAATAGCAAGATTCCAGAATCCCAGAGAGTAACAAGATTCTAGAATCCCAGAGAGTAGCGACATTCCATACAGAATCTCAAAGAATAGCAAGATTCCAGAATCCCAGAAAGTAACAAGATTCTAGAATCCCAGAGAGTAGCGACATTCCATACAGAATCTCAAAGAATAGCAAGATTCCGGAATCCCAGATAGTAACAAGATTCTAGAATTCCAAAGAGTAGCGACATTCCATACAGAATCTCAAAGAATAGCAAGATTCCAGAATCCCAGAAAGTAACAAGATTCTAGAATCCCAGAGAGTAGTGACATTCCATACAGAATCTCAAAGAATAGCAAGATTCCGGAATCCCAGAGAGTAACAAGATTCTAGAATCCCAGAGAGTAGCAACATTCCATACAGAATCTTAAAGAATAGCAAGATTCCAGAATCCCAGAGAGTAATGATTCTAGAATCCCAAAGAGTTACGACATTCCATACAGAATCTCAAAGAATAGCAAGATTCCAGAATCCCAGAAAGTAACAAGATTCTAGAATCCCAGAGAGTAGCGACATTCCATACAGAATCTCAAAGAATAGCAAGATTCCGGAATCCCAGAGAGTAACAAGATTCTAGAATCCCAGAGAGTAGCAACATTCCATACAGAATCTCAAAGAATAGCAAGATTCCAGAATCCCAGAGAGTAACAAGATTCTAGAATCCCAGAGAGTAGCGACATTCCATAAAGAATCTCAAAGAATAGCAAGATTCCAGAATCCCAGAGAGTAGCAACATTCCATGCTACTGATCCAGGGCAAGCAGTGGCTTCCTCCCTGTTTAGTTTTTGCTGTTTATGGCCCGTGACATTGTGAAATTGGCTTTTTCATTTCCAATTTCTCTCCTTTTTTTCCATTATTTTGTGTGACTTAGGGCAAGTGTAGAGAAGTCCACCTGTTGTCATTCTGAATGAAGTGTTACGCTTCTAGAAGCCTTTAATCCCTCCTAACCAAACCCCAAATGCATCCCAAAGTAAGCTAAAAAAAAAAAAAAAAGGTGAGAAGATATATAGAAAACGTAATGCAGAGAGATTAAAGGGGGGGAGGGGTGGGGTGTTTAGACTTTCTAGCCCGAGCTTCTACTTTGCAGCAGGGCAGATAAGCATTTCCAAGAAAAGGGCCAACCCCTGCCATGCTTTCAACGGGCAAGAAATCCATCTCTCACATTATCAGCAGAAAATTCTGTCGCTCCTGCCGCTGAGTCCCAAAATAGCTGTACAATTCATGAGGCATTTAATGAGGCATTAATCGGAAAGGGGCCAGGGGGAGGATTCTTCTTTTTGTGCCTCCAAAATGTACAAAATATGATGTCAACAGAAGAAATAGCAGCTAGACTTTGCATCTCGTTACTCTGTGTGCTTTCAACGCGGTGAATTCATGCTGTATTATGTGGCTTTTTAATGCAACCTTTCATAGCTTAATTAATCCTCTGATACGTACCATGGAAATGCACTTACATTAAATGGTTATGCAGTCCCTGCCCACTGATCTTTCCAAAAGGACTGCCTAAACACTCTAACCCAGCCAGCTGATCAACCGTTCCCCTTAACTGGATCCATGACATCCTCTTTGGAGCAGGGACTGCCTTCTTTGTGACTCTGTACAGCGCTGCCTACGTCTGGCAGCGCTGTAAAAATAATTCATAGTAGTAGTGTGAAGAGTTTCAGTCTTTGGGAAGCAGAGCTGAGATTGTGATGTCATAATGCCTCATTCCACCAATAAGAGCCAACCTCATCAGTGATGTCACAATGGCTTGATTGTCCTGTACTCCCCTCTGCCCTCCAACCCAGCCAGCAGATTAACCGTTCCCCTTAACTGTATCCATGACATCCTGTTTGTCTTTGGGAAGCAGAGCTGAGATTGTGCTGTCATAATGCCTCATTCCACCAATAAGAGACAACCTCCTCAGTGATGTCACAATGACTTGATTGTCCTGTACTTCCATCTGCCCTCCAGCACAGCCAGCAGATTAACCCTTCCTTTTAACTGTATCCATGACATTCTGTTTGTCTGTCTTGTCTGTTTAGATTGTAAGCTCTTTGGAGCAGGGACTGTCTTCTTTGTGACTGTACAGCGCTGCATAAGTCTGGTAGCGCTACAGAAATAATTAATAGAAGACCATACCCAGCAGTTTACTGGAGAAGGGAAAATGCGCTTTTGTTCATGTCTCTATTGCCTCTGTTTCTCACTGTCTCAGCTGGTACCACATTAGCCACGTGGACAGAACACGAGAGGCACCTAACTGCAAATTTCAAGATGGCCACAAAGAATATTCAGTTGCTATATTTGTATATCTTTGGTTAAGGAGATGGACTAAGTTTCTTATTTTTATTACCCTGAAATCCTTATCTTTTTAAGGACGGAAAGCTGAAGGAGATTTGGTAATGGTTTAGTGGCAGCAGTCAAGAGGCGGAGTGGAAGCAAGCTAGTTGGATTTCTCCCGTTTGGTTGATAAATGTAGTTCCTTGTATCTAATCACAGACCCAGTGATACTAGGTCAGAAGAATACTGCATCCTATTTATGCCCTCTGTTCAAAGATTAGTGCCCTAACTGAGACCAGCCCTACCTGCGTACGTTCCAGTTCAGCAGGAACTTGTCTAACTTTGTCTTGAATCCCTGGAGGGTGTTTTCCCCTATGACAGTCTCCGGAAAAGCGTTCCAGTTTTCTACCACTCTCTGGAACGCTCTTCCAGAGTCTTCCGGCACTAGCAGCATCTCCAACTTGCTGCCCGTGCTGGTTTTGGCTCTCCTTCTGACATCACTTCGTGGACAGGAAGTGATGTCAGAAGGAGAACGAGGCTGGCGCGAGCAGCAAGCTGGAACTTCCACTCACGCCAGCAAAGAGGGGAAGTAAAGGCACATGCGTGGTGGTGGAGGGGTGGGAAGGAGCATAGAGGAGGAGAGATGCCAGCGCCCCTACCAATACAGCGCCCGGGGCACTCTGCACCTCCTTCCCACCCCCTTGCTAAGCCATTGCAACAGACCACCCACTGAATAGCCAATTTTGGCTATTCTGTAAAAAGCGCCAGCCATTAGGGATCTAAATCAAGTTTAATTCAAGTTTAATTAATTTTAATATACCGACCATTGACGTGCACCTGGCCGGTTTACAATGCTAGAAATGAAAGGTTAAAATACATTTTTGTAGGGGGGGAGAATTTGAACATTAACTAGACAAATTACAAATACGAACATGAGCTTGAGGGGAAAAGGGGAAGGGAAAGTTAATAACTACATCATTAAAAACAAATTAATTAAAGGGAAGAGTGGGGGTGGGGGATGGGGTATAAAACACCAGGAATGGGTGCAAATAAGCATTTGCATGGGTAGGCTAATAGGAAAGTTGCACCGAATGTCACAGCCTCAGATCTCATTGCCAGGAATAGTTCTTGCCGCTCTCATGTCTGCCTCGCAACATCTGGGTAGATGGAGACTCTTTTGCCCAGAAATAGCAATTGGGAGTTTCGAAAGTATAATCGTAGAAAAGAATTTGCGTCTTGCTCAAAGACGAAGGAAATGAATAAAGTGATGTCAGAAGGAGAGCCAAAGCCAGCACGGGCAGCAAGTTGGAGATGCTGCTAGAGCCGGAAGACTCTGGAAGAGCGTTCCAGCGAGTGGTAGAAAACTGGAACGCTTTTCCGGAGACTGTCATAGGGGAAAACACCCTCCAGGGATTCAAGACAAAGTTAGACAAGTTCCTGCTGAACCAGGACGTACGCAGGTAAGGCTGGACTCATTTAGGGCACTGGTCTTTGACCAGACGACCGCCGCGTGAGCGGACTGCTGGGCATGATGGACCACTGGTCTGACCCAGAGGCGGTAATTCTTATGTTAAGGAGGTACAGTGAAAGGGAAGGGGCACATGTTTCATGGCAGGGGGGTGGGGAAGGAGCAGGGGATGGAGAAGAGGGCGGGGGAGGGGGGTCGTCACCGTCCCGGGCACCTACCACTGGTCTGGGGGTGGAATCAGCACTTAACTAGTTAAGTTGCTGTTGTTAGGTGCCATCGACTCGTGCTCGAATCCTAGCGACTTGCTGAATTGCGGATCTAAAAAAAAAAAAAATCGGTCTTGTGCTAGTCCGGAAAGGTCCTCCAGCATCACCCCCATGGTTGTTTTCAACGCGTCCAGCCCTCGCCTGGTTCCTTCGATCTTCCCAAACACGAGGATCTTCTCCAGTGATCTCTCTCTTCTGAAGGTGTGAGCAAAATAAGACAGTCGTAACGTCATCATTTGGGCTCAAGTGACGTAGCTGGTTTGATCTCTTCTAGTATCGATTTGTTAGTTCTTCTGGCGGTCCAAGGCTCATATTTTTGGTTGATTTAACTCAACCAGGTAAAGCTAAATATGGGCACTTAATTGGTTAAGTGCTGGTTATCTGGGCGTAAAAATTTGCTGACCGCTGCTGGTTGAATATGCATCACCAAGGGCTCCTTTTGCTGGCGTTTTTAGCGCACGCACCAGATTAGCGCACGCTAGCCGAAAAACGACCGCCTGCTCAAGAGGCCCTAATGCACCTTCGTAAAAGGAGCCCCAAATGTCTAGTCAACGCCAGAACAATTCCATAAGTTAAATTCTGTACATTAAAAATATCCAGCCGCTGAACACATCATAGGATCTTTGTAACCCCCTACTGGACTGTCACTTCTTCTGGGCAGTGACTGACTTCCTCAGTGACGTGGACTTACCTGTATTAATTTACCTCTGTTGACTTTGTACCTTGAATACGCTGCCAACACACTTTGAAAAACAAGTCTAGAATCGCAAGACAGCTTATAATAAGTATAATCTATGAATAGTTTTCCAGGAGTCCAATGCATTCTTCTCTTTGTAGTCCCTGCGCCTTTCTGTTTGAAGGGTTGACGAGTGCTGAGGGCAGGGCTTGGAGAGGGTATTCAGGCCATCCAGGTTGAGATATTGGGGGTGGCAGGGGGTCAAACATGGATATTTAAAAATGCATTCTGCAAATGGAGTTGGAAGACTAGTAGAATTGACCCAACGTCATCCCCTTTCCCAACGACAGAAGTCTCAAAAGCGGGCCAGTCACCTTTTAACCTCGATCGTTTGCACAAATGACCCTTTAGGTATTGAGTTTTGGCCCGTGGCGTCTTGGTTCACCTCCACGAGAGGTGGGTTTTCTTAGGCATGCACGTGGGCATAATTTTTTTTCTGGCTTATTTTTCTGTTATCATATCTGATTCTATAGAAACATAGAAACATAGAAATAGACGGCAGATAAGGGCCCACGGCCCATCTAGTCTGCCCACCTTAATGTCCCTCTCCTACCTTTGCCCTGTGAATAGATCCCATATGCCGATCCCATTTGGCCTTAAAATCAGGCACGCTGCTGGCCTCAATCACCTGTAGTGGAAGACTATTCCAGCGATCAACCACTCTTTCGGTGAAAAAGAATTTCCTGGTGTCACCTCGTAGTTTCCCGCCCCTGATTTTCCACGGACGCCCTCTTGTTGCCGTGGGACCCTTGAAAAAGAAGATATCTTCCTCCGCCTCGAGGCGGCCCGTAAGATACTTGAACGTCTCGATCATGTCCCCCCTCTCTCTGCGCTCCTCGAACGAGTTTAGCTGTAATTTGTCAATATACAGATTATTGCATCACTGATGTATTTATTATCAATAATAATAATAAAGAGATTAAACATGATTTTCCTGATAACCCAGCACTGGACCATTCCTAGCTGACTTCTCGTTTTCGGCACTATCCGGGTTTCCATCCTTCTTTCAAACTTCTGTCATTGCACAAAGTTCAAGGGGAATCGCTCCAGGTATCACGAGAATAAACAGTATTCATTTATTCAATTTTCTATACCATTCTCCCAGGGGAGCTCAGAATGGTTTACATTAATGTATTCAGGTACTCAAGCATTTTTCCCTGCCTATCCCTTTGAGCTCACAATGTACCTGGGGCAATGGGGGGATTACTGTATTTTTACGCATATAACTCGTGCGCTATACAAGATTTTACAAACACGGAATAAGCATGCGCGTTATATCCGTGAGCGCGTTATACATTTTTTTTTTTTTACATTGCTGATATATTCGGCGACACCCATACGCCAGGATCACGCATTGTGGGACCAGGCAGGCAGCCTTGTGTGCCACTCTGTTGCTAGAGAAGGGAAGAGGCAGCCACGTCAGCCAACCAGGCAGGCAGTGGGCCGGACACAAGCAGCAGCCTTCGGAACCGGAAGCCGCTGAGAGCCCCGGCATGGCGGCCCTGACAAGAGAGTTAGCAGCAAGGCAACAGCGGCAGCAGCGGCTAGTTCCAGCCTCCCGCTCTCCTCCCTCCCTTCCCCCATGGCAGCGCTGGGTGGCACGTTCGGGCTTCAGCCGCCTCCACCGCCGCTCCTCTGACTCCCTTCGCCCTGCCTGCCTTGGGGGGGTGGGGGTGCCCTGTCTGCCTGCCTGCCTGCCCCGGGTTGATGATGAGGAGTACAGGAGCAAAGAAATGCTGAAGGAGGAGGATGCATAGGGACAGGGACATGGAATAATGCTGGAAGGGGAGGAATAAAGATGCAAAGATGTGATACTTAACGGAAGGGGAGTAAATGGTACAAATGGATAGTGAAGAAAAGAAGAAAGATGAGGAGTGCGGTATACATGTGGGCATGTTATAACGAAATTTTTTTACATAAATGTCTTGTTCCCGCGTGCTATACGCATAGGCGCGTTATAACAAAATTTTTTTACATAAATGTCTTGTTCCCGTGTGCTATACGCGTAGGCGCGTTATAATGAAATTTTTTTACATAAATGTCTTGTTCCCGCGTGCTATACGCGTGGGCGCGTTATAACGAAATTTTTTTACATAAATGTCTTGTTCCCGCGTGCTATACACGTGGGCGCGTTATAACGAAATTTTTTTACATAAATGTCTTGTTCCCGCGTGCTATACGCGTAGGCGCGTTATAATGAATTTTTTTTACATAAATGTCTTGTTCCCACGTGCTATATGCGTAGGCGCGTTATAACGAAATTTTTTTACATAAATGTCTTGTTCCCGCGTGGGCATGTTATACACGTATGCGCGTTATATGCATGAAAATACGGTAAGTGACTTGCCCAGGGTCACAAGGAGCAGCTTGGGTTTGAACCCACAACCTCAGGGGGCTGAGGCTGTAGCTTTAACCACTGCACCACACTCTCCCTGTATGACCCAAAAGATAAGCTGAGAGCCCTTGAGACAGACAGAAAGCAAGACAGACTGGTGTTTGTGTAATGGTATTTTTGCATTTTAAGATTACTGCTTTAGCAGTGAGTGGCATTTTGGGAAGAGAAAAATGCTTACGAAAAAAGACCTCTCCTGGAATATGACTTCACCTTAAAAGAAACGGATGGATGTCTTTATTATTCACCTTCTGTGAATTTGTTCTTTTGTAATGGCTTTCCTGGATCTCTCCTCAGCCATATTATCTCACAAGTATGCCATCTATTCTTTCAAGAGCACTTGCCTGTGGTTGGTTCTGTTCTCGCATTTTGAATCTTGAATTGTGGTTTTTCCAAACAGTGAAACATTATAATTAATTTTTAAACATATTTACTTTGCCCACTGGCATCACTGGTGCAAACCTTATAGACACAGGAGCCGTGTTTGCTGTAGCCTCTTTGGGCAAGAGGAAACATGATTAATGTTTATTCTTGTCTTGGCACGCGGTAAGAGAGTGAACTTTATGCAAAAGATTAAAGCCGGTTACGAAATGCAGCCATTTCAGATGTGGAGCAGAGCAGCCATCTTTTCTGTCCAGCACAGGGAGAATGACTGGAATTTGGGGAAGGAGGTCTTAGAATATATAACTTTTAAGGAAGGTACTACTAGGTAAAATAACACTATTCGACGATGACGCCATACTATGTAATATAGTAAGTGAATGCAGTTTACAGAATTATATGGCGCAGGACCTGCTTACATTGGAAAGTTGGTCCTCAACCTGGCAGCTAGGCTTCAATGCTAAGAAATGTAAGGTCATGCACCTCGAAAGCGGAAATCCATGCAGGACGTACTTCTTGAACGGAGAAACTTTAACTAGGACTTCAGCAGAACGAGATTTAGGAGTAATCATCAGTGCAGACATGAAAACTGCCAATCAAGTGGAGAAGGCTTCATCTAAGGCAAGGCAGATATTGGGTTGTATCAATAGAAGTTTCGTCAGCCGAAAGCCTGAAGTCATAATGGCGTTGTACAGGGCCATGGTGAGACCTCATCTGGAGTACTGTGTGCAATTCTGGAGGCCACATTACAGTAAAGATGTGCGCAGAATTGAATTGGTTCAACGGACGGCCACCAGGATGATCTCGGGGCTCAAGGGTCTCTCGTATGAAGAGAGACTGAACAAATTGCAGCTCTACACTCTCGAGGAACGTAGGGAGAGGGGAGACATGATCGAAACATTTAAGTACCTCATGAGACGTGTCGAAGTGGAAGATGATATTTTCTTTCTCAAGGGACCCTTGGCCACAAGAGGGCACCTGCTCAAACTCAGGGGCGGAAAATTTCATGGCGACACCAGAAAGTATTTCTTCACAGAGAGAGTGGTTGATCATTGGAACAAGCTTCCAGTGCAGGTGATCGAGGCAGACAGCGTGCCAGACTTTAAGAATAAATGGGATACCCATGTGGGATCCCTACAAGGGTCAAGATAAGGAAATTGGGTCATTAGGGCATAGACAGGGGGTGGGTAAGCAGAGTGGGCAGACTTGATGGGCTGTAGCCCTTTTCTGCCGTCATCTTCTATGTTTCTATGTTTCTTACTAGCAGGGCTTTGTCTTCAGATCTTAAGGATTTTATGGGGGAATATGGTATTAGATATCTTTCTAAAAATATGGGAGCTTTATTTATAAGTGTTTTATGTGTGAGTAAAGCTATTTTATAAGTGATTCTGTAGTTTACTGATAGCCAGTGTTCTTCCTTTAGAAGCGGTGTAACATGATCAAATTTTTTCTTTCTCTTAATTAGTTTTATAGCAGTGTTTTGAAGAATTTGTATTCTGCATATCTCTTTTAAAGCAGCCCCTTTATAAAGGGCATTGCAATAGTCAATTTTTGATATTACTAGTGAGTGTGTTAATGTTAATTTCGCTTTTACAAGGGTACATCCAAACATTGCTCTGCAAATAGGGACCCACACGATGCATATGCTCGGACCATTCAAGAAATTCTCAAAACAAGCGATAGTTATGTAATTTGCTCTTTATTGGGGCTCACGCCTTAAAAAAAAGCAAAATAAAAAAGGGTAGAATCCATTCACATTAATGTGTTTGTTCAAAGCGCAAAGAAATCATTTCGTTTGGTCCAATTTCTCATAAAACAAAAAAGAGGTTGTTGATTAAATCCCATTGGGCGCGGCACATCCAATTTAAATATTTTCAGCATCATGCTTTTTAGATATTGAGTTTTCCACTCAGCACCTCTCCTGGTCTGAAAGGGTTTTTCAGATCATATGTTATTTGCTGTTTTCTATTAAAAACCATTGTGAATATGGTGAAACCGCGAATAAAATGGTGGGAAACGCGGCCTTTTCCTGAAGGAGAGGCAAAACACGGTGAAGAAAGTGCTGGGAACCGGTGATATTCTCTCTAAATGCTTGGAATCGGTGATTTCTCTATGCAAGCTGACATAATTGAGGGGGAGGAGCCAGCAAGCTAAAAACCGTGAATAATTGAAACCGTGATTGCTGAAACCTCGAATACGGAGGGAGAAGTGTACGTTTCTCCCTCCATATTCACTGTGATAGGGGAGTAACAGAACCGCAAATACAGAAAAACCACGAATAACTTTTTCATATGTTATTTGCTGTTTTCTTTGAAAAACTATTATGAAAATGGCGAAACCACGAATAACATGGAGAGAGACCTGGCTTTTTCCTGAAGGAGAGGTAAAACACGGTGAAGAAAGTGCTGGGAATAGGCGATTTTCTCTACGCAAGCTGACGTCATGGGGGGAAGAGGAGCTAGCAAGCTAAAAACCGCAAATAAATCGAAACCGCGATTGCTGAAACCGCTCCCAAATATATAATTGAGCTTTTCTCTTTTGCAAGCAACAGACATAAGAGAAACTGAGATCTGAATTTTGTTTTTCCGCCTGTTAGAGGATGTAAACTTAAAAAACATCATCAAAATCTTTTTTCCTATCAAGCAGCCTTATGGGGGTCAGGATTTAGAACAATTGCTTTTGCTTCCTGACACTTATGGGGAATTTAGGAGACATCTAAAAACATTTGTTTTCGAAGTATTTAGGCAGCTAATTTGTAAAAATTTTATTATACACTATTTTGATCATTTTAGTGTCTCTAATTATTGGATTTTAACTTTTTTTTAGTTCTATTCATCCTCTTTTATTGTTTTTGTTTTTTTTTTTAAACTATTGTAAACCGCATAGAACTTTACAGTCTTGCGGTATATAAACATTATTATTATTATTAAGTGTATTTATCAATGATCTAGAGATGGGAATAACTAGTGAGATAATTAACCCCTGCCCCTTTTCACAAAACTATGAGAGATTTTTAGCGCTGGCTGGTGCACTGAATGCTCTGCGCTGATACAAAGTGGTTCAATCGCATGAGGATTGTGAAAAATTGCAAGAGGATCTTGTGAGACTGGAAGTCTGGCCGTCAAAATGGCAGATGGCGTTTAATGTGAGCAAGTGCAAAGTGATGCATGCGGGAAAGAGGAACCCGAACTATAGCTATGTGATGCTGGGTTCTGTGTTAGGAGTCACTGCCCAGGAGAAGGATCTAGGGGTCATCTTTGAAGATACGTTGAAACCCTCAGCTCAATGTGTGGCGGCGGCTAAGAAAGCAAATAGAATGTTAGGAATTATCAGGAAAAGAATGGAAACCAAAGATGAAAAGGTTATTATGCCCTTGTATCGCTCTATGGTATGGCCTCACCTTGAATACCACGTGAAGTTCTAGTCGTTGTATCTCAAAAAAGATATAGTGGAATTAGAAAAGGTAAAGAGAAGGGAGACAAAAATGATAAAAGGGATGGGACGACTTCCCTATGAGGAAAGGCTAAAGCTGTTAGGTTCTCTTCATCTTGGAGAAGAGATGGCTCAGGGGTGATATGATAGAGGTCTATAAAATACTTAATGGAGTGGAAAAAGTAGATGTGAATCACTTGTTCACTCTTTCCAAAAATACTAGGACTAGGGGGCATGCGATGAAGCTACTAAGTAGTAGATTTAAAACAAACTGGAGAAAATATTTCTTCACACAATGTGTAATTAATCTCTGGAATTCGTTTCAGGAGAATGTGGTGAAATCAGTTAGCTTAGCGGGGTTTAAAAAAGGTTTCAATGATTTCCTAAAAGAGAAGTCCATAGGTGGTTATTGAGATGGCTTGGGGAAATCCATTGCTTATTCCTAGGCTAAGCAGCATCAGATCTGTTTTACTACTTGGGATCTAGCTAGGTACTTGGGACCTGGGTTGGCCACAGTTGGAAACAGGATACCAGGCTTGATTGACCTTTGGTCTCTCCCAGTATGGCGCTTCTTATGTTAGGTTCTAAATTCATTTTTGGAGAAAGTAAATTTGACCATGTGTCTCCTTTGCTTTTAAACCTTCGCTGGCTTCCAGTCTATCTCGGGATTCACTTTAAATGTGCATGTATTACTTTTAAAATTTTATATGGTATCTTCACCCCTCTTGTCTCTTTATCAAGGAATGCTTATAGATTCTCCTATGTAAGAGGCTCCCAATCATTCAAACTCTCCTTCCTTCCTTCAGTGAAAGGAGTCAAGAATTTCAGTCAGTTCTTGGTTTTTACATTTTCTCAACTATGGAACGAACTTCCTCTTATTTTAAAGGATCCTGGTCCTTTTCAAGTTTCAGTTTAGTTTAGTTCCAAGTGTGTTTTTGCCGTTCCTGGGTCAGTCTCTCCTAACCGTCCCCATCTCCTCTATCTTACTGCCACATGTACCTGGAACAGATTTCCTGAGCCATTACGTCAAGCTCCGTCTCTGGCAATATTTATAGCCCATGTTTCGATGTTGCTTTTAACTCCTAACTCCAACCCACATCTGTTTTGTCATTTCCTCTGCATGTCCCTACCCCAATTGTCCTGATGGTCTAGATCACAGGTGTCAAAGTCGGTCCTCGAGGGCCAGAATCCAGTCGGGTTTTCAGGATTTCCCCAATGAATCTGCATGAGATCTATTTGCATGCACTGCTTTCAATGCATATTCATTGGGGAAATCCAGAAAACCCGACTGGATTCCGGCCCTCGAGGAGGGACTTTGACACCCCTGCTCTAGATAATAAGCTTTATTGAGCAGGGATTATCTCTTCATGGTCGTATTCTGATCACAGGATGAAATGCCCAGGCCTTGAAAAATGGTCACCTATGGAGGCAAAACCTTTAATTGCTTTGTGGTGTCTGATTCTTCTCTTTAGCATCTATCCTGTCTCTCCAGTATAGCACTTTTCTTCACAGTTTCTGCACTTAATAATATATGCAACATTTGAGGAGAAGCATGATACTATTTAAATGGTTTTCCCATGTGGTACTGTTTAGAGAATGACACGGGGACAAATTTGTCCCTGTCCCTGTAGGAACTCAATTTCCCCATCCAGTCCCTGCTAGTTTTGCCCCATTCTTGTAAGCTCTGCCTTAACTGCACAAGCCTTATGATTTTAAAAGTGTTTGAGGCTTGTGCAGATGAGGACAGAGCTTAGGCGTTGTTGGAATGAGGCATTATGACATCACAGTCTGAGCTCTAGAATGTTGCTACTTAGGATTTTAAAGTGTTTGAGGCTTGTGCAGATGAGGACAGAGCTTAGGCGTTGTTGGAATGAGGCATTATGACATCACAGTCTGAGCTCTAGAATGTTGCTACTTATGATGAGGACAGAGCTTAGGCGTTGTTGGAATGAGGCATTATGACATCACAGTCTGAGCTCTAGAATGTTGCTACTTATGATGAGGACAGAGCTTAGGCGTTGTTGGAATGAGGCATTATGACATCACAGTCTGAGCTCTAGAATGTTGCTACTTAGGATTTTAAAGTGTTTGAGGCTTGTGCAGATGAGGACAGAGCTTAGGCGTTGTTGGAATGAGGCATTATGACATCACAGTCTGAGCTCTAGAATGTTGCTACTTATGATGAGGACAGAGCTTAGGCGTTGGTGGAATGAGGCATTATGACATCACAGTCTGAGCTCTAGAATGTTGCTACTTATGATGAGGACAGAGCTTAGGCGTTGTTGGAATGAGGCATTATGACATCACAATCTGAGCTCTAGAATGTTGCTACTTATGATGAGGACAGAGCTTAGGCATTGGTGGAATGAGGCATTATGACATCACAGTCTGAGCTCTAGAATGTTGCTACTTATGATGAGGACAGAGCTTAGGCGTTGGTGGAATGAGGCATTATGACATCACAGTCTGAGCTCTAGAATGTTGCTACTTTTGATTTTAATGTGTTTGAGGCTTGTGCAAATGAGGACAGAGCTTGCAGGAATGGGGCAGAGATGGGAAAATGAGTTCCTGCAGGGATGGGGAAAAATATGTCCCCATGTCATTCTTTAGTACCGTCACACTATAGAAACTGCCTTTGTCTTCTCCGATTTCAGACCCTCTAATGTTCCATGTGATTGGTTGTACACTTCCCCCTCCATATTTGCAAATTCCATATCTACGGATTCGGTTATTTGCGATTTTTGACCAAAAAATAAATTTTAATTTTTTGGGCTTTTTTTTTTTTAGCCCTGTAAGCCCCCCCCCCCCCCTCCTTAAGCCTTACCTAGTGGTCTAGTGAGTTTTTAGGCAGGAGCGATCTTCCCACGCTCCTGCTCCATGCAGATTGCTCACAGGAAATGGCTCGAGAGACTACAGGAGCTCAAGGCAGCCATTTCCTGTGAAGCGTGGGAAGATCGCTCCTGCCTGAAAACCCACTAGACCACCAGGTAAGGCTTAAGGGGGGGGGGGGGCTTACAGGGCTAAAAATAGCCGGGGAAGCTGGGGATAAGGGCAGAACTGGCCCAAATATTATTTGTGGTTTTTCCATATTTGTGGGCCGGCTCTGCCCCTAACCCCCGCGAATACGGAGGGGGAAGTGTAGATACTTTTATACAGTATTCCAGCCGCCATTTCCACCTGCTATTTCTTATATGTCACTTTAATGTTTCAGGAAAGTTGGAGCTGGCCATTCTTCATGCTGTGCTCCTGGGTAGGAAATGATCACTGGGTCTGCTAAGTGAAAAAGGTATGAGCTGGATCTAAACGAATTAGCAACAAAAATATATTCTGTTTTCCCACTGAAAGAGCAAATGTCACGGCCTTATCTACCACTACCTGGCATCATCCTCCATTCTGGATTTTGCAATAGTTTACATTCCAGCTCGGTGCCTGGTTTCTTCGTAATTTTTGCAGGCAGTCAATTGCTACAAAGGCTCAGACAATTTTCCTGGAAGAATAAAGTATTTTGGCTTCGTCTTCAAAGAACTGTAGGAAAATAATAATCTTATAATGGATTAAAGATGGGAAGTGGTACAGAAGTCTGTTAACATTGTAACATAGTAAATGACGGCAGAAAAAGCCTGAACGGTCCATCCAGTCTGCTCATTAGTTATACCCACTAAAAATACATTACATTAGTGATTTCTATTCCGCCTTTATCTTGCGGTTCAAGGCTGATTACATAAGATTTCTCAGGCGGTTACAAGAATTGTAACTTCATATAAGACATTATGACATCACAATCTGAGCTCTAGAATGTTGCTACATATGATGAGGACAGAGCTTAGGCATTGGTGGAATGAGGCATTATGACATCACAATCTGAGCATAACAAGAATTGCATAGGAATTACATAAGAATTTATGAGAACTTGATGTGATACCTGTTGGGTAATTAGATACGTTTTAGATTTGAAAGGGGTAGAGAGTGTGGTAGGTGGAGATTGGGAAGGAACTGGTCATGTTAAATAGGTTTTATGTATTTTTTGAAGAGTAGAGTTTTAGTTTCTTTTTTGAAGGTTTTGTAGTCTGTGGTCAAAGACAGTCGATTGGTGATTTGTCTGTCTAGTATTGCTGCTTTGGTGGCCATTAGATTGTCATATGGTTTTCTACGTTTGACATTTTTGGTTGATGGGTGTGTGAATAGTGAATGGGTTCTTCTGTGCCTGGTTGAGGTGGATTGAGTTAGTCGGTTGTTCCAGTAGGATGGGCTTTCTCCATTAATAGCTTTGATATTTCTGGGCCATAGACTAAAGTCCACCTGGTATCGGCCTAGGTTCCAAATGCTGAAGTTGTCATCTAATCAAGCCATTGTGACATCACTGATGAGGTTGGCTCTTAGGCATTGGTGGAATGAGGCATTATGACATCACAACAGGAGCTCTGGAAAGTTGCCAGGTAACATAGTAAATGACGGCAGATAAAAACCTGAACGGTCCATCCAGTCTGCTCATTAGTTATATCCATTACAAATACATTAACTTGTCTCTTCTTTGATATTTCTGGGTCATAGACTGTAAAGTCTGGTATTGTCCTAGGTTCCAATTGCTGAAAAGTTCTTTTTATTATATAGACTTATACCAAAAAAGCACTACAATTCAATACATTACAAAGTGACAGCTGAAGTTGCCGTCCAAGCTCGCTCCAGTCTATCCAACCATCCTGTTGTTTGCAGGACATCTACCGTAAAGTCTGGCCAGTAACGTCCTCATGTTCCAAGTTAGTGGAGTTCCCATTGATGCCCTCCCCAGCCCATCTGTTGATAGCTCTGTTTGTGGTGTTCAACCTCTTTGTAGTTGTTAATCTTTTCTTGAACCTGTTGCTCCTTCAAGGTGTGTTATTTATGATCAATCTTTTTTTGTTCGCAAACAAAATACAATATGAGAAGCACAATTAATAATCAAGTATTTAGATATTTCCAACAAAACATCTGTGAAAGGATAATTGTCAAACCTGAAAGTATAGTTCGTTTTTAAAAATTTTTAAATCTACTTGGAATAGGATGTTGTATATTAAATAATCAAAATAAACTATAACTATTTCAATGCCATTTGGTGCTCCACATACTACTAACTCTAGAAAAAACTGCATTCCAAAATTGGTTTATCCAAGGACAAATCCAAAACATATGGGATAAAGTGGCTTTATAATAATCACTCGTGGGACAAGAACCTTCCGATACTGCTGAGCAGTTGACATGGATAATTTGCAATCTTTAAAATCGGTCTGCTGTGTATTTAAAGATAAACAAACAAAAATTGACTCTTGATGCTCCACAGAACCGGAAAGCAACCGAAAACAAAAACACTGTGGAGAAGATGATGTCCAAGATGAAATGTCTAGGACCCAAATGATTGGGGACTATGGACCCAACATGGTCCGTGTTTCGACAACCCTATCTTCCTCAGGGGTCCCTGAAAAGTCCTAATGCAAAAAAAAACGTGGATCAAAGGCTAAAAACGAGGATGGTCAGATATGAGGGTAAACAAATCCTGGTCGAGAACTCTGTGCGACTGAGTGATCCTCATATTTGACCATCCTATTTTTTAGCCTTTGATTCATGGGTGTTTTGCATTAGGACTTTTCAGGGACCCCAGAGGAAGACAGGGTTGTCGAAACACGGACCATGTTGGGTCCATAGACTCCAATCATTTGGGTCCTAAACATTTCATCATGTCGATTAATTGACTGTATTTTCAATAAAGCCTGCATCTTGGACATCAAGCTGAACCCTTGGCTAGCCCAAATGGTGCTCGAGGCCCCTACCTACCTTGGCTTCAGAAAATCACTCAAAACTCACCTATTCCGCGAACAGGACCCTTAACCCCCTTCCTCCCACAACAAACTGACACCCGCCCCACCCCCTCTTACTGCTCTTCCCTTCCCCCTGCCCCTATTTGGTCTCTCTCTCTCTCTCTTCCCTTCCAACCTTATCTTCTTCGTTGCTTGCAACTCTGATAAAATGTTGTAAATCCACGTGTTATCTCGGCTCTTAATTAATTGATGTGAACCGCCTAGAACTCCATGGGTATGGCGGTATACAAGAATAAAATTATTATTATTATTATCTTCTCCACAGTGTTTTTGTTTTCAGGTGTATTTAAAGATACCTGGTCCACTATGGTTCTACTGCAACCTCGCTATCGGGGTGGCCTGTCTTCCCTGTTTGGTTGATATACCTTGTTCCAAACCATTCTTTTTTGATCAACTGTTGGCCTTCCCTCTGTTTCTTGTTTAAACGCTGCTCTATCTCCTTTTTAAATGCTGGATGCTGAGCTGGTATTCTCCTAAATCGTCATGGGAGAAAAAAACCAAAGGTATTGTTTTGTTAAGTGTATGTTCTTTGTATTACCACACTCTTAGACACTGGGGAGTTTAGTGCTTTTGGTTTGATTTTGTCTCTACAGCTAGCAATACCTTCGTTTTTTTTCTCCCATGGGTGGAGTTTTTTCCTGGGTAAGTGCTAGCTATAAGAGGAGCCGATGATAGGTCAGCTGTATAGCTGAACACAGAGGCTCTGGCGTTCCTGGCCGGGCCTGTAGCTCTGAGGCTCGTTTTGGATATAAGGATTGTTTAATTTAGGTGAAGCCTACTCTCCCCAATGTCTAAGTTATTTTGTCAGAGTAGGTTTTTAATGTATTTCAAAAGCTTAATATATCGCCCAGTCTCATCGGACCAGGGCGGTTTACAATTAAAACATTTGGTTCAAAAGAACTCCAATAATTAGGAAAGCCTAACCCACACATTCTTATACGAATTGCATAGAAATAAACAACCAGAGACACATTCGACCTGAGAAAATCGGTACGCTTAAGTTCTCTAAGGTTTGCTTAAAATAATACGTTTTCAACAAAATTTTGAATTTTTTATAGCTCATTTCTGACCTAGGGCTCCTTTTATTAAACGGCGCTAGAGGTTTTTAGGGTGTGGCCAGCGAAGTAAATGTTCATAGAATTCCTATGCGCATTGGAGCATTTACCTCGCCGGCCCGCGCTAAAAATCTCTAGCGCCGTTTAGTAAAACCCCAGCGTTAATTTCTTTCGGGAGATTATTCTAAAGAGTTACAACAAGCCAGAAAAATGTTCTTTCTCGGGTAATGGCCCGGTGGGCCATTTTTAAAATGAGGCGATGCTAATCGAACATCTTGAAGAATCTTAGACACCTGGAAAGTGTAAATAGAATCATCCATCTACTCAGATAAGCTTGGCTCTTTGTAACATAAGGTTTAGTGAGTTTTTGAATTACTGTTTAGATATTTGGGGTGGATGCATGGCCACCAACTTGATTATTTGATAGCACTGGACAAATTCTGCAGAAGAATGATGCTATTGTTATAATTTGCATCGATTTCCACTTTTGTGGACCGTAGGCCAGGAAGACAAAGCGGTTTGTTCACCTCTGAGTCGCTTAGGGAGGCAACAAGATTAGCAGAATATGAATTGTAATCTTTTACCAACCCCTAATTCCATGAATTAATTGATAGTCTACTGCTGCTCCCAGGTCAAAGTCATGACCTTCATTGTGCCTACTGGGGAAGAATAAATATAACGCTGACCCGTTGCTTCTGAGACGACAGCTTGCCAGCGCATCAGCATTGTGGCAATTGTGATAACGTTAGAAAAATGTTGACAAGTCAGGCCTCTTCAGCATGCGAAAGGGAAGCTGGATTTCAAATCAGAATCAAGAGCCAGGAAAAGAAGTGCAAGCAAGGATAAATATAAAGCATGTCCTGAGAGAACGATGGAGTTGGGTCACTGCAGTTTGCTTAACTGTTTTGGCATGGATCCAGAGGCCGAAGCTTGCCCTCATAAAGAGAAAGCCTGGGATGTGTTCAAAAGACACAAAAGGGCCCTCAGCCTCTGATGAGCAGCTCTCCCTTGCAAAAGGCTTTGTTTTCGGTTGTTTATAACGAGAATGAGCTCCGTGAGATGACATTTTTAATAAGGAACACTCTTCATTGGGGGGCTGATATTCAGGCGATGACGGTCAGCAGCTTGGAAGGCCGCGGACTGAATATCCAGGTATGTATGCTGACCTAGAGGTTAACTGGGCCGTGGCTGGTATTAAGACTGGTGCCCTGTTAATTTATAAAGTTAGGACAGACTTTTTATTTAATTTTCTATACTGTTCTCCAAGGAGAATTCAGAATGGTTTACATGAATTTATTCAGGTGCTCAAACATTTTTCCCTCTCTGTCCTGGTGAGCTCACAATCTGTCTAATGTACCTGGGGCAATGGGGGGATTAAGTGACTTGCCCAGGGTCACAAGGAGCAGGGTAGGTTTGAATCCACAACCTCAGGGTGTTGAGGCTGTAGCTTTAACCACTGCACCACTCTAGAAATCAAAATGCAGCAAAAGTGAGCCAAGTATAGGACAATCAAGCCATTGTGACATCACTGATGAGGTTGGCTCTTATTGGTGGAATGAGGCATTATGATGTCACAATACCAGCTCTGGTTATCAGAGGATGAAACTCTTCACACTATTTATTTATTCCATTTTCTATACTGTTCTCCCAGGGGAGCTCAGAACAGTTTACATGAAGTTGTATTCAGGGACTCAAACATTTTTCCTGTCTGTCCTGATGGGCTCACAATCTATCTATTGTACCTGGGGCTAGGGGGGGATTAAGTGACTTGCCCAGGGTCACAAGGAGCAGCGTGGGTTTGAACCCACAACCTCAGGGTGCTGAGGCCGTAGCGTTAACCACTGCACTGTTTTAACTTTATTCACTCACTTAAGAACCTTTTTCAAAGCTGCAGTAGTGGTTCCCCCATGGCAAATGGACCGAAACCCATTCAGTTCCTATGGGCTTTGGTGCATTTGCTGTGGCTTTGTAACAGGGACCTTAGCCAGTTAACACAGTGGTTCCCAACCCTGTCCTGGAGGACCATCAGCCAGTCAGGTTTTTGGGATAGTTCTAATGAATATGCATGAGAGAGATTTGCATATAATGGAGATGACAGACATGCAAATATGCTCCATGCATATTCATTACGGCTATCCTGAAAACCTGACTGGCTGATGGTCCTCCAGGACAGGATTGGGAACCACTGAGTTAAAAGACTGATTATCACCACTGGCTAAGTTATGTCTCCATCCAAAATCCATCCCCATACTACCCCTAACCTGGCCGGTTAGAGAATGGATGGTTAGTCAGAAGTGCCAGCAGTTAAGTGACTGACCAGATCAGTAGGGTTTAACTCAGGGTTCTCAAAGTACCTCCTCGAGGGCCGCAATACAGTCGGGTTTTCAGGATTTCTCCAATGAATATGCATTGAAAGCAGTGCATGCACATAGATCTCATGCATATTCATTGGGGAAATCCTGAAAACCCGACTGGATTGCGGCCTTCGAGGAGGGACTTTGAGATCCCTGGTTTAACTGGACAGGAGTTCCTACCAGCCTACACTGTTCCCTCTAAGCCAGGGTTGTCAAAGTCCCTCCTCGAGGGCCGCAATCCAGTTGGGTTTTCAGGATTTCCCCAATGAATAAGCGTGAGATCTATTAGCATACAATGAAAGCAGTACATACAAACAAATCTCATGCATATTCATTGGGGAAATCCTGAAAACCCGACTGGCTCGCGTCCCTCAAGGAGGGACTTTGACATCCCTGCTTTAAGCAGAGTGTGAGCCCGCCACTTATGATCCTGCCAGTAGAGGGAGCTGTTTCACCATCGCATTTTCAATAGTGTGGGACAGGCAAGCTCTACAAAATCCAGAGAGGGTGCCTGTCCCTAGCAATTGAAAACATAATATTGAAGTATCTCTCCCCACTGGCAGCAATGCAGTTGGAGGCCCCCAGTCAGAGGGAACAGAGCCAACAACCCTCTGGGCATATAATGGTAAGTGCTCTATTACAGAGTTGCTCTTCATGGGCCCGATATTCAAAGGGGTTTAACCGAGCAAGAGAGACTCCTGCCATGTTAAATTCCACTGAGCTGTCTGGCTACTGATATTCAGCAGTATTTAATGAGAAACATAGAAATATAACGGCAGATATAGGCCAAATGGCCCATCCAGTCTGCCCATCCGCAGCATCCACTATCTCCTCCTCTTCCTATTGGCTAAGGCTCTTTACTTCTGCATTGTGATGCTATAGAACTTTAGTAACAAAGAAACATGATGGCAGATAAAGGCCAGATGGTGAGATCACGTGACGCCATGCAGCGGGACAGACGCTAGTCTGTGTCTCTCCCGCTGCCCTTCGCAGATTCCCCTCCCTTGTCGGGTATCCTTCGGCTTTTGAGCCCTGGACCGGACCCTCCGCTGCCTCCTCTCCCCCGGATACTGTGGGTGAGTTTCGGGCCGATTTCGCGGGGGCGTGTAGCTGGAATCGGCCCGCAGAGAACGGGACCGCGGCAGGCAGGGAGAAGCCAAGATGGCGGCGCCGCCGAGTCCAGCAGCAGTCCCGGGATCGCAGCTACAGTGGTCAGCAAGGGAGCTTTCCTGCCCATGAAACGGGGGGAGATCAGGAGAGGGGAGGTTGGACTCGCTTCAAACGGAGTTCCTGGGGACTTCTAGAAGAGATAGTGATCTGGCCCTGAGAGCTGGTCTGTGTCTCGCTCTCCCGTGGCCCCTCGCAGCTTCTCCTCCCTTAACAGGCATTCTCTGTCATTGAGCCTTCGGACCGGACCCTCCGATATCTCCCCCCTCTCCGGTCGCTGTGGGCGAGTTTCGGGCGGCTTGTGCAGGGGCATGTCGCTGAAGTCGGCCCGCAGAGAAAAGGACCGCGGCAAGCAGGGGGAAGTTAAGATGGCGGCGCCGCCGAGTCCTGGAGCTGCTACGGGGGGGCCGGCTTGGATAACTGAAATCACGGCCGGAGTTACGGCGGCGATGGAGCTCGTGTTGGAACAAAAGCTCCTGCCGTTGGATCACAAGCTGGCGGTGGTCCAGGCTTCGCTGGATGCTATGGGCCAGGAGACGGCGGCGTTCCGGCAGCGGGTGAGCGATGTGGAGGATAGCCTGCAGCACGTGGAGGATGTCCAGACAACACAGCAGCGCCTTATTTCTGCTCTCGAGGATCGCATTGAGGACCTGGAAAATAGATCACGCCGGTCCAATTTGCGTTTTATCGGATTTCCAGAGGCTGTAGCGGAGCGGGACTTGAGAGGCACGCTGGAAGCCTGGTTAGCTGCCTCCGTTACCTTTCCTGCGGATCTCGGCCCGCTTCGTATCGAGAGGGCGCATCGCCTGGGTCTCAGTTCAGCTCATCAGGCCCGGCCACGGGTGGTAATAGCAAAGATCTTGAACTATGCTCACAAACAGTCTATTCTTCAGGCGGCTCGGGGCGAGCGCGTTCTCACCTATCAAAACGGCAGGGTGCTCTGTTTTCAGGACTATTCTACGAAAGTGGCTCAGCAACGGCGGGCATTTGCTCCGGTGTGCTCTACGCTGGCGGCTCGCCATGTTCGCTTCGCCCTCCTCTACCCGGCGAGGTTGAGGGTCCATCACAATGGCACTACTCAGTTTTGTTCTACCGTAGCGGAGGCGCAGAGCATGTTGGATGCGTGGAATGTGGACCTGCCTTCTACTAGTGCCGCTGGTGTGATCTCCTCTACTGCTGGTCCGGCTTGATAGCTGCCGGTCTTCCGAGACACTCTTTCTTCTGGAGTTGGTGCAACTATGGTCTCCTCCTTGGATCTTTGTCAGGTCCTTAGATGGCCCTGTGCGGCTATGTCTTTGATGGTGGCACCGCTCGGATTCTGTGCTTCCAGATGCCGCGGTGTCCCTGGACTTCTGCTGGATTTCTCTCTTCGGAGCTCCTCATTCTTCTGGCTCGACTACAACTTGGGACTCCTTCTTGGATTTGGCTGGGACCTTGGTTGGACTTCGGTCTTTGACTGGGGCGCTGCTCAGCTTCTGTGCTTTTGACTTTCAGTGGTCTCCAGGCCCTTGGATGTGTGGGGCTTTCTTGTTTCTTACGGGTGGACGGGGCCTCTCTCTACCCCTAAACGGCCCAGGCTGTGTTGGGTGGACGGTGGCCTGGATCCATCTTTTGGAGCGGGTGTTGTTGAGCTTGTTGACTGGGGTGAGGGGCGTGCATGGGGACGAGTGGTTGGTGGAGTGTCTGATGCGAGGGGGGGAGGAGAGTTAGAGTGGGGGTTTTGGGGTTCCGGTTGAGTAGGAGTTTTGGGGTTTTTGGTTTTTCATGTTCAAGGGATATTAGGGGGTGGATAGGGTCTGGGATTAGGTTTCTTTGGGTCGGGGGGCCCTTCCTGGGACACTGAGGCATTATATGAGGCTGTCTTGAGATCGGGAGATGGGTTCTAATTCTGCTAGGTTGCTCTTGGGGGTTTGTCCAGTTCTCTTCGCTATTTTGGGGGGGTTTCTGTGGAGGGGGCGTCTGTAGTGATTGGGTTCCTGTGGGGACCAGAAGGGTTGGGGTGGATGGGATGGGAGGAGTTTAGTGGGGTAGGATTGGTCTGGTTGGGTTTGGGGGTTGGGTTGGGGTGGGTGGTGGGTGGGGGTGGGTTGGTGTTGGGGGGGAGGGGAGGGTGGGGTGGGGAGGGTTGTTGTTCTTGTTCCATGGTGACCGCAGGCACTGGCTTCCGCAGGACTGTGGCCTTAGGAGGGGGACTTGCTGGGACGCCTCTTCCTGGGCTTTTGAATTTTTTGATTCCTTGTTGGGTATTTTTGTTTCATTTTTATGTCCCTTAAGTTATTATCTTGGAATGTGGGGGGCATTCATTCCCCAATAAAGCGACAGAGGGTGCTTCGACAGCTGCGGAGGAGCCGGGCGGACGTGGCCTTTTTGCAGGAGACGCATTTGACTGCTGCGGAGCATGCCAAACTGCGCACCTGGTGGGTGGGGGATGTCCTGGATTCCCCGGCGTTGGGTAAGAGGGCTGGAGTGGCTATTTTGGTGGGTAAACATCTTCATTTGGAGGTACAGACTGTCCTTAGGGACCCGGAGGGTAGGTATGTGATAGCCTCGGTTAGTTTGAACTCTAAACCTTACATTCTCTGCAACCTTTATGCTCCCAATAGCCCGGGCGTGGGTTTTTTTCATCATTTAGCAGACCTTTTGTCGGTCTATGGAGATGTTCCTCTGTTGGTGGGGGGGGATTTCAATGAGGTGGCGGATCCTCTTTGGGATAGATCGTCGGGGGTGGGGAGGGAGTCTCGGAAATCTGCTACTGGAATTGAGATTCTTTGTGCCTCCCTTGACTTGGTGGACGCCTGGAGGGTCTTGCATCCCTTGGAGAAGGATTTCACTCACGTTTCTCGGGCCCATGCTTCCTTATCTCGTATAGACTATATTCTCTGTTCCCGCTCTGTGTTTGCAGAGGTCGTAGAGTCTACGCTGGGGCCTATTGAGGTATCGGACCATGCTTGGGTGGCGTTGGTATGGCAGTTATCTCGGACGCCGGGGACCCCTCGGGGTTGGCGCTTTCCTTGCCACCTATATCGTGATAGTAAATTTCACGAACATCTGGTAGCCCGGTGGCGCTCATTTCAGGATACCAATGCAGCTCATTTTGGTACTCCTTCGTTGGCTTGGGAGACGGCAAAGGCGGTCCTTCGGGGTGAGATTATTTCCTATGCTAGTTTTCAGCGTAAAGCGCGCACGCGAGAGCTGCTTCGGCTGGAGAGACTGGTTTCTTCTCTCCGTCGACGCTACGGCACCACTCGGGCACTCCCGGATAGGGCTAGATTGTTGGAGGCTCAGTGTGCGCTTAACTCTCTGTTACATCAACATGCTCGTCGGTCTATGGAGCATTATAGGTATCATCTTTATCGTTTTGCGAATAAGAGTAGTAAGTTTCTTGCAAAGCTAGTTCGACAGCAGCGGGGTAGTTCGCGTATTGCTTCTCTTCAGACGCGGAACTCGGAGATAGTGCATACTGATGGAGACATCAACAGGGAGTTGCGGGATTTTTTTGAGAACTTGTATTCTGCTCCCTCTGACCCTCTGCTAGATGGGGAGGTATATTTGGCTGGACGGGATCTCCCGACTCTTTCAGCTTCCTCTCGGGAGCAGTTGGAGGCGGAGGTTACTGCAGGGGAGATTGAGCGGGAGATCCAGGCTAGCGCTTTGGGTAAGTCTCCTGGCCCGGATGGGCTACGTAGCGAGTTTTATAAGATATTGCGAGCTGAGGTGGCGCCTTTGTTGGCTTCGGTGTTTAACGAGGCGGTCGGTTTGGGGGAGCTCCCTCGCCACTTGAATGTAGCACAGATTATTGTTCTGTTGAAACCTGGGAAGGATTCGACTAGACCCGAGTCGTACAGACCGATCTCTTTATTGAATTTTGAGGCTAAGCTTTTTGCTAAAGTTTTGGCCACCCGTCTTGCCTTGGTACTCCCGAGTCTTATTTCTGATCAGCAAGTGGGTTTTGTGAAGGGCCGTGCGATTGCTAAGAATGTCCGCCGTATATTGGCGGCTTTGGAGCGGACCGCACAGGATCAGGTGCCTTCTTTGATGATCAGCTTTGACGCCGAGAAGGCCTTTGACCAGGTGGATTGGGGCTTTATGTTCGAGGTCCTGCGAGTGTACGGTCTCGGCCCCTGGTTCATTCAGGCGGTGCGGACTCTTTATGAAAACCCGGTGGCCCGTGTGTGGGCCAATGATACCCTTTCTGATCCTTTTCCAATTTGTAGGGGTACTCGCCAGGGATGCCCCCTTTCACCTTTGTTGTTTGTCCTGACTCTGGATCCTCTCATTCGGGATGTGCAGGATAACCCGGACATTATGGGAATGGTCGTGGGGGCTCATCATTTTAAACTGGCGGCTTTTGCCGATGACCTCTTGGTTTATTTGACGGATCCTCGGGCCTCCCTCCCTGCTCTTTTGGAGTGTTTTCGTGAGTATGGGGATTTTTCTGGTTTCCGTTTAAATAAGCAGAAGTCGGAGGCTATGGCGTCTCCGGAATCTTTGCGGGTGGAATGGGGGCCGGATTTTCCTTTGCGCTGGGCGGGATCCTCTTTTCGATACCTTGGTATTTTGTTGTCTATGGATGTCTCTGCGCTTTACCGTTTGAATGTTGATCATTTGTTGCAGGGAACTAAGGGGCTTTTACGGCGCTGGTTGAATCTCCCGCTTTCCTTGATGGGCCGTGTTCATCTTTTTCGCATGATTATCTTCCCGAAATGGTTATTTGTCCTGCAAACGCTTCCATTCTTTCTTTTGGAAAAAGATATTTTGGGTCTTCAGAGACTGGTGATTTCATTTTGCTGGGGGGGTAAGAAAGGTAAAATGCATCGTTCTTTCCTTCAGGGGTCCTGGGCACAGGGAGGTTTGGGTCTTCCCTCGATTCGTTTGTATAATTTGGCATGCTTGCTTCGGCATGTCCGGGATTGGCTCTTTTTTGGCTCTCAGCATACTGATCGGGAGTTGGAGGTTGATTATTTTTTTCCGTGGGCTCTGCCTTATCTTTTACAGTGGGACGGGAAGGTGAGATTGGGGCCTGGGGCCCGTAGCTGCTTGGTGGAGCCGCTTCGTCGGGCTTGGAGATGTGTTTCGCGGATGTGGGGTCACTCGCCTTTTAGCTCTATTATGCTGCCCATAGTGGGCAATGCGGCCTTCAGTCCGGGACAGGACAATGTTGTTTTCAAAAGGTGGGCGAGGAAGGGACTCCGAACTTTGGAGCAGTTTCTCCAGATGGATGGTAGCGCTGTTCCTTTTTTGACTCTCCAGGCGTCCTGGTCTTTGGGTGCGACGGATCGGTTTGCTTATATGCAGCTCTCACATTATGTGGCCTCCTTGCCCAGGGACTCCTTGACCCAGTCTTTTGCTATCACTGTACGCGACTTTTTCTTTGATGCTCAGTGGGATTGGCTTTCTATCTCTCAATATCATCGCCGATTGGTGGCTCTGCAGCCTCGGAGGGATTATCAGCGGCTTTTGGCATCTTGGGCCCGGGACCTGGGATGTCGCCCGCGGGTGGCGTCCTTGGCTCCTCTGGTGCGCCGGATACCTCGGGTGGTGCAGAGCGCCGAGCTCCGGGAATGTCACTTTCGGGTCTTACATCGGGGATATGTCTCGCAGCAGCGGGCCTTTTATTTCGGATGTGCCCCTACGGCTATTTGTCTGAAATGTCACCGGGTTGATAATTCTTTGGCACATGGGGTGTGGCTGTGTAGTTCAATTTCTGCCTTTTGGATGGAGGTCCGCTGTTATTTGGAATCTTTGGTAGGTTATCGGCTCCCCTCATCGGTGGAAGGGACTATTTTTTTGGCGGAGGGCTATTTAGGCGGCCTTTCTGCAGGGGATAGCCAGCTCATTCGTAAGGGCTATATTGTGGGAATGAAATGTATTCTTACTCATTGGCTTCAGGACTCCCCGCCCACCATCTGGTATTGGCGCAATAAATTGCATCTTTTAATGGACTGGGAGTCCATGTCCGCTCGGTTCTCTGGATCTCGGAGCAAGCTTTTTCTGTCTGTTTGGGCTTCTTATTTGGATACTTTGCCCCCTGTGATAAAGAGCCAGGTGGTCAATCGCTTGCGGAAGCCAGTTGCCCCTGTCTTGCCAGTGGGTTGAGGGTGGGGTTTTGGGGGTGGGGGGTGTTGGGAGGGAGCGGTTGGGGGGTTGTGTCTAGTATGGATTTGGAGGGCTCCAGGCTATCAGAGTACAGGCCTGGACTCTCGCTGATATCTGGGATTTCTAGTTGGGTGTTACCATGTTCATCTGTATTGTGGCATTGTACTGAGAAAATGATTGTGTTCTCTCTGTTCTGTGTATATCTTTCATGTTGGTGAATAAAAAGTTTATACTAAAGGCCAGATGGTCCATCCAGTCTGCCCATCCATGGCATCCACTATCTCTTCCTCTCCCTATTGGCTAAGGCTCTTTACACCTGCATTGTGATGTCATAGAACTTTAGTAACATAGTAACATAGAAACATGATGGCAGATAAAGGCCAAATGGCCCATCCAGTCTGCCCATCCGCAGCCTCCACTATCTCCTCCTCTCCCTATAGGCTAAGGCTCTTAACGTTTGCATCTCCTCTCCCTATTGGCTAAGGCTCTTTACAGCTCCATTGTGATGTCATAGAACTTTAGTAATATAGAAACATGATGGCAGATAAAGGCCAAATGGCCCATCCAGTCTGCCCATCCGCAGCATCCACTATCTCCTCCTCTCCCTGAGACCCCATGTGTCTGTCTCACGCTTTCTTGAATTCAGACACAATCTTTGTCTCCACCATCTCTGCTGTGAGACTATTCCACACATCTACCACTCTTTCTGTAATAAAAGTATTGCCTTAGATTACTCGTGACCTTATCGCCTCTTAACCTCATTCTATGTCCTCTCACTCTGGAGTTTCCTTTCAACTGCAAGAGACTCGTCTCGTGTATTTGTGCCACATAGGTATTTAAATGTCTCTATCATGAGGAAATGCCTCGGAATATCTGTGCTGACTGGTCATTCCCTAACCTGCTAAGTTAGGGGCGATCCAGGAGTGGAGCTTGGACTTAGCCGCTTAACTAGTTAGCTCCCGGCCATCTACATTAAGTCCCGTTTGGCTATATGCCGATATACAGCAAGAGAGAGTCGACTATCTCCACTTGAATATCGGACTCACAGGCCAGCCCGCTGACCGACTATGTTGTGTGACATAACCGCTCACTGCCAGTTTTCATTGGCTGGCTGGCTAAGGCACATGGCCAGATGGCCCCGCCTATAAGGCAGGTCTTTGTTTGGTCAGCCATTGAAAGTCGGCTTGGCTAGCCAAGTGCAAGCTGCCGACCTTTGTTCCGAATATTCAATGCCGGCGACCCCAGCACTGAATATCAGGGACCACCATCGACTGCGGGAGGCAGTCGGAACCTGCCAGTGGAGATTTAAGAAACTAAAGCGCATTAAGCTTTATGCCAATGCCCAAGTACAATGGTGGAAGCAATAGTTAAGAACGGTTCATAGACAACAATGCGGAAGACGGAGGTGTGCGCCGACAACTGAGCACAAGACGGAGGCGCGCGCCGAAGAAAATTACTGTTTTTAGGGGCTCCGATGGGGGGTTTGTTGGGGAGCATCCCCAGTTTACATAATACAAATCGCACCGGCGTTGTGGGGGGTTTGGGGGTTGTTAACCCCCACATTTTACTGTAAACAACTTTTTCCCTAAAAACAGGGAAAAAGTGAAGTTTTCAGTAAAATTTGGGGGGTTACAACCCCCCAAACCCCCCACAACGCCCCCACAACGCGGCACGATCTGTATTCAGTAAAGTGGGGGGGGTTTCCCCCCACACCCCCCCCCCGTCGGAGCCCTAAAAACAGTAATTTTCTTCGGCGTGCGCCTCCGCGCTGCGCCTAATTGTCTGCTCGTGCCTTTGTCCCGGCGCGCTTTTGACCTGACACCGTTAAGAACAGGACTATTGGGCCCAGGGGTGTAGCTACCAATAGTAGGGGCTGCCCGGCTGGGTCTGGCACCTTCCTCTAGTCTTACAAATGCTACAACAGCACTACAGGATGCCTCTCTGTCCTGTGGGGCCTTTCCTCTGCCACATCCCACCCACAGGAAGTTGCATCCGAATGGGGACTTGGCAGAGGATAGGTTAGGATGACCAGGTAACCCATTCCAGAAGGGAGACTCTTTGGCCAGTCCTGGTTTTAAAATTGCCTCATCCCAAAGCAGTGTAGCATTTGTAGTCCATGATTCTAGTCATTGAAAGCAGTGCTGCAGGTCCCGTAATGCACCAGGATGAAGTTGGCAGAAATCCAGGACTGGCCAAAAAGTCTCCCGTCTGGAATGGGTAACCGGATCACCCTAGGAAAGGGCCTGCTGGCAAGAGAGGTAGCCTATATTTATATACGCATATATTTACTGTATTTATTTATATTGGGATTATTAACCGCCTTTATGAAGAGATTCGCTCGAGGCGCTGACTCTTGCTGTAGCAGGAGGAGTGGTGGATGGGTAAGCAGCTGGGTGAGGGGAAAGGTGCTGGAGCTGGCCAGGCAGGGAGCAATGCTGGACCTGGAAAGGAGGGGGAGGGGGTGGCATCTTGGTCCTCCTGCCCAGGGCCTCCTGAGTCCCAGTTATGCCAAACACTAGGGGACACTCGATGAAGTTACAGGGAAATACTCTTAAAACCAATAGGAGGAAATTTTTTTTCACTCAGAGAATAGTTAAGTTCTGGAACGCCTTGCCAGAGGTTGTGGTAAGAGAGGATAGCATAGCTGGTTTTAAGAAATGTTTGGACAAGTTCCTGGAGGAAAAGTCATAGAAACATAGAATATGACGGCAGAAAAGGGCCACTAGCCCAACAAGCCTGCCCACTCTAAGGACCCTCCCCCCTAAGCACTTCCATGAAGTGAACCCACATGCTTATCCCATTTTTTCTTAAAATCGAAAACGTTGCTTGCCTTAATTACCTGAAGTGGAAGATCATTCCAACGATCAACCACCCTTTCAGTGAAGAAATACTTCCTAGTATTGCTATGAAATCTCCCACCCCTGAGTTTCAACGGATGCCCTCTTGTCTGTTTTTGAGAAAGACATGGGGGAAGCCACTGTTTGCCCTGGATCGGTAGCATGGAATGTTGCTACTCTTTGGGGTTCCGGAATCTTGCTATTCTTTGAGATTCTCCCTTGAATCTTGATACTCTTTGGGATTCTAGAATCTTGTTACTCTCTGGGATTCTGGAATCTTGCTATTCTTTAGGATTCTATATGGAATGTTGCTACTCCTTGGGTTTTGGCCAGGTACTTGGGACCTGGATTGGTCACCGTGACAACAGGCTACTGGGCTTGATGGACCATTGGTCCGACCCAGTAAGGCTATTCTTATGTTATTACTGGGAAAGATAAAAGGAATTGACCCCGAAATATCCACAAAGAAGAAAATCCAGAGAAAACCAAAAAAAACTCTGTGGAGTGATGATGTTCCTAAATGGACTTTATTTGAAAGTGTCAAAGTTCCAAAGGTCCACTGAAATCATCCACATAAAATAATTCCATCCACATAAAAGTGAATCATCCACATAAGAGCCTTAAAGGACCTAGTCCGCTAGGGATACAGGACCCAACACGGTCCGCGTTTCAATTGTGTGGTGAGCAGAAAGTGAGACACTGCTTGCATTTGCAATGGACCCCTGAAGAAGACTTTTTGTCAAAACGCGGACCGTGTTGGGTCCTGTATCCCTAGCGGACTAGGTCTTTTAAGGCTCTTATGTGGATGATTTACTTTTATGTGGATGGAATTATTTTATGTGGATGATTTCAGTGTAGCTTTGGAACTTTGACACTTTCAAATAAAGTCCATTTAGGAACATCGTCACTCCACAGAGTTTTTTTGGTTTTCTCTTTATTACTGGGAAAGAGCCAGCATGAATTTAGGAGTGAAAGGGAGGCTGGTCCATGCAAAGCTATTGGGATTTCTGTAAGGTATTTGATAGAATCATAAGAACATAAGCAGTGCCTCCGCCGGATCAGACCATAGGTCCATCCTGCCCGGCAGTCCGCTCCTGCGGCGGCCCAGACTGGTCACGACCTGTCCGTATCACCAGAAGAGGCTCCCTTGCCACCTTGGTTTCTCATTTAAGTCCTGTCTTCCTATCGAAGTCCTAACCTTCCGGTCTTGCACATGCACGACTTGGTTTGGTTTCTATACTCATTACTTGGTTAGCTTTTTATACTTGTGTTACATCCCAGCTCCTCCCTCAGTATCCCACGATCCCTTTATCCCTCAGGAATCCGTCCAATCCCTGTTTGAATCCCTGTACCGTACTCTGCCTGATCACTTCCTCCGGTAGCGCATTCCAAGTGTCCACGACCCTTTGGGTGAAAAAAAACTTCCTTGCGTTTGTTTTGAACCTATCTCCCTTCAGTTTCTCCGAATGCCCCCTCGTACCTGTTGTCCCCTTCAGCCTGAAGAATCTGTCCCTATCCACCCTCTCTATGCCCCTCATGATCCTGAAGGTCTCTATCATATCTCCCCTGAGCCTCCTCTTTTCCAGAGAGAAGAGCCCCAGCCTATCCAACCTCTCAGCGTATGGGCAGTGTTCCAGCCCTTTTACCAGTTTCGTTGCTCTCCTTTGGACTCTCTCAAGTACCGCCATGTCCTTCTTGAGGTATGGCGACCAATAATGAACGCAGTATTCCAGATGCGGACGCACCATCGCTCGATACAATGGCATGATGACTTCCCGTGTTCTGGTTGCTATGCCCCTCTTTATGATGCCCAGCATCCTGTTGGCTTTTTTCGAGGCTGCTGCGCACTGTGCAGATGGCTTCAGTGATGCATCCACCAGCACACCCAAGTCTCTCTCAAGTCTGCTGTCTCCCAACAATGCCCCCCCCCCCCAATTTGTAGTTGAACAACGGGTTCTTTTTCCCTATATGCATGACCTTGCATTTTTCCACGTTAAAGCGCATTTGCCATTTGTTTGCCCAGTCTTCCAGTTTGTCCAGGTCCCTTTGTAGGTCCTCACACTCCTCCCTGGTCTTAACTCTGCCGCACAGAATCCTGCAGGAGAATCTTCTGAAGAAGTTAAAGAGCCACAAAAGAGATGGAATATGATTTGATAACTGAGCACAGAAGTTCTCAGCCCAATCCTAGGACCCACCCAGCCAACTCGGTTTACAGGATATCCACAAAACATATGCATGAGAGAACTTTAGGGGGGGAGGGTTGCCAGATTTTCCCCAAGGAAAATCCGGACTCATGGCTACGCCCCCCAGGAACGCCCAGTTCTGCCTGTGTCACACCCTGGTCTGCCCCCAGCCCCACCCCCAGCCGGCGTCCGCACATGCGCGGACACGATGCAATGATGTCAGACGCAAGTGACATCACCGCATTGCATCCGCGTATGCACGAATGCCCCCTCCCAACGCAATTTTAACGAAAAGCTTTTCAAAATCCGGACAAAGTGCCGGGTTTTGAAAAGCCGTCCAGACCCCTGGACTTGTCCTCGAAAAGTAGGGCGTGCCCAGGGAAATCCGGACTTCTGGTAACCCTATTAGGAGGTAGTTTTCGGCTTGTAAACTGTTCACAGCCGCAGGCTGATCTAATCCTGGATATTTAATGTCGGGACATATGCAGCTTCCGGCATTGAATATCTGGGTATGTGCAGTCCTGAAAGTTCAAACTGGTGCCCGGTTAACTCGGCACCTAATGCTAGGACAGCATTTTTGCGGTCGTAACTTTATCCAATAACTTTGCCAGCGAGTGGATTGAATATCATCGCTAACCAAATAAGTTGCCACTTTGCCCAGACTCTGCTCCTGGACCGTCCCTAGTCTAGCTAGCTAAACTAGTTAGAGCCTCTATTTGGCTGAATACTGGTGGCCAGCCATCTTAGCAAGGTTTAACCAGGCAGAAGCTTCTCCTATCCCATTAAACCCCTTTGAATATCTATCCCTTCCTATATTAACTTATGTACCACCTGCCCTCTGGAAAGTATGGCATGCAAAGACGGACATTTCTCTCATGCGTGCTCACTGTGGATATTGTACAAATCTGGCTGGCTGGCTGGATCTAAAAAACTGGGTTGAAAACTGCTGACAATGGACAGGAAACAGAGTGGGACTAAAGACTAGTTATAACAGTGAAGTGCCCCAAGGATGTGTACTGGGCCAGGTCTAAACTTATTCACTAGTGATATAGAGAGGAAGGCAAAGAATGAGCTGATCAAATTTGCAGATGTTCAAATACAGGCAGGCTACATAAGAACATAAGCCGTGCCTCTGCTGGGTCAGACCTAACATAGTAACATAGTAACATAGTAGATGACGGCAGATAAAGACCCGAATGGTCCATCCAGTCTGCTCAACCTGATTCAATTTAAATTTTTTATTTTTTCTTCTTAGCTATTTCTGGGCATGAATCCAAAGCTTTACCCGGTACTGTGCTTGGGTTCCAACTGCCGAAATCTCTGTTAAGACTTACTCCAGCCCATCTACACCCTCCCAGCCATTGAAGCCCTCCCCTGCCCATCCTCCACCAAACGGCCATACACAGACACAGACCGTGCAAGTCTGCCCTGAGGTCCATCACGCTCAACAGTCCACTCACGCGGTCCAAATTCCTTCTTGAACTCCAATACCTTACCCTGTCCTATCACTCCTTCTGGAAGCGCGTTCCAGGTGTCCACCACCCCGTTGGGTGAAGAAGAACTTCCTAGCGTTGGTTCTGAATCTGTCCCCTTTCAATTTTTCCGAATGCCCTTTCGTTCTTGTAGTTGTCGAAAGCTTGAAGAATCTGTCCCTCGGAGACTGTTCTCGTTGGCAGATGAAATTTAGCGTGGGTAAGTGACACACACTGGGGAAAATAAATCCTAATAGCGGGTGTTATTCTATAACTACACAGACTGCTCAAAGGTGAAAAGCATGCACGGTTTTTAGCAGAGCTGAGAGGAATTTTCAAAGCAGAAGTTCTTACCAGCACTTCTGCTTTCAAAATGACCTCAGAAAAACTGTGCTGCAAAAAATTTCAGTGATAATTTATACATATGTGGTTGACTTTAAAAAAAAAAAAAAATTCTTTATTGATTTTATTAAGCATATAAAAAGTGCAACATTTAAATATTCAATAAACAGCACTTAACATAGAAACATAGAATATGACGGCAGAAAAGGGCTGTAGCCCATCAAGTCTGCCCACGCTAATGACCCACCCCCAGACTTCACCCCGCTAGAGATCCCACATACATATCCCATTTCTTTTTAAAATCGAGCACGCTGCTGGCGTTAATCACCTGCAATGGAAGTTCATTCCAATGATCGACCACCCTTTCGGTGAAGAAATACTTCCTGGCGTCGCCATTAAATTGCCCGCCTTTGATTTTCAGCGGATGACCTCTTGTGGTCGAAGGTCCTTTAAGAAAGAAGATATCGTCTTCCACCTCGATGCGGCCCGTGATATATTTAAAAGTCTCAATCATGTCCCCCCTCTCTCTACGTTCCTCGAGCGAGTATAGCTGCAGTTTATTCAGTCTTTCCTCATATGGGAGGTTCTTGAGTCCCGAGACCATCCTGGTGGTCATTCGCTGAACCGACTCAATTCTCCGCACATCTTTTTGATAATGTGGTCTCCAGAATTGAACACAATATTCAAGATGAGGTCTCACCATGGATCTGTATAGGGGCATTATGACTTCGGGCCTCCGGCTGACGAAACCTCTACGGATGCATCCCACCATTTGTCTAGCCTTGGATGCAGCTTTCTCCACCTGCTTGGCAGTTTTCATGTCTTCACTAATGATTACCACTGAATCAATTTCCCCAACTGGATGTGTGTGGAAACCAATAAAGAAAAAAATTGAATCTGATAGGTAAATTACAAATCTAAACTATTTAACAAATGAATCCAATGGACCCCCAAATCTCTTTAAAATTCTTGATTTTCTCTCGCTGCTCTGCTAACATTCTTTCATATTGGTAATATAGACAGAGGGCTCCTTTTACTAAGGGGTGTTAGGGCCTTAATGCGTGGAATAGCATGTGCTAAATTGCCACGCACACTAGACCTTAACGCCAGCATTGAGCTGGCGTTATTCTAAAAGCGTACCGCACGGTAATTTCGTGTGTGCACTAAAAAACGCTAGCACGCCTTAGTAAAAAGAGCTCAGAGTGCTTCCCACCAAAATGTACGATTTAGTCGATCCCAATTTTTTTAATTTCTAGTGACTACCGTAGTTGTATGGCCACCCTAGTCATTATAAAAAGTCTATCTTTATTATTATCAATTGGGCTTTTAGGTCTCAACGATGAACCAAATAGAATCACATTATAGGACAACGGAACAGAGACTCCTAAAACAAAATTAATTTTGCCCCAAATTGATTTCCAGAAATGAAGGGCTCCTTTTACTAAGCTGTGATAGCGTTTTATAGCATGCGCTAAACCCGCGCTACGCGGCTAGAACTAACGCCAGCTCAATGCTGGCGTTAGCGTCTAACGCGGGTGCCAAAACCGCTATCGCAGCTTAGTAAAAAGAGCCATAAGTATCAATAAAATAAATGATAATAATAATAATAATAATAATAACTTTATTCTTGTATACCGCAATACCATGGAAGTTCAATGCGGTTAACAATAGAAGAAAACTGTACATTTACAGCGATGATACATATTACAGTGTTGTTACATTTACAGAGATGTTACATAAATAGCAGTAATAAAAAGGCTTATACTAAAGAAGAGACAGTACGTATATAGCGATGTTACATGTTATAGCGGTGGTAAATGGGGGCAATGAAAAGGCAGGGCAATTAGATAAAACAGAGATTGAGAAAGAGAGGCCATAATGGCTTGGGAGGGGGGCGTAGTCAGAGGGAAGGAGGCATGTCGAGGTCAGGAGGGTGCAGGGAAGGAGGGAAGGCAGCGTTAGCGGAATTTGTCGAAGAGGTGTGTCCCTACTTCAGGCCCCTACCTACCTCGGCTTCAGAAAATTACTCAAAACGCACCTATTCCGCGAACAAGACCCTTCACCCACTTTCTCCCGCAATTTAACCAACTCCCGCCCCACCCCCCTCCTACTGCTCTCCCCCTTCCCCCCCCTCTCTTTTGGTTCTCTCTCTCTCTCTCCCTTACCTTCCAACCTTCTTCGTTGTTTGAAACTCTGACAAAATTGTTGTAAATCCGTGTGTCATCTCGGATCTTAATTAATTGATGTGAACCGCCTAGAACTCCTTGGGTATGGCGGTATACAAGAATATAATAATTATTATTATTATTAGATTTTTGTATTATCCAGAATATTCTATATAAGAGAAAAAAATAAAGTTTGTCCCTTAGATGCTGAAGCTGTATCACACATCCTCCAAAAAGTTTGTCCCTTTTCCGGTTCCATTTCCCTCCGCTCGGTCTGGATGAATTCACTTGCACACAGGCCAGACACACCTACTTCTGCATATTGGACGAGCAATTTTGTGAATCTGAATTGTATTTTAATATGCTGTAAGCTGCATTGGATCGTTCTAAATTGGAATACGAAGTGAAAGATTTGATTCAATTAGGATTCACATTAGAAGCTATCAGTCTGGTGAAGGATTGTAGAACAGCTGAGAAAATACACTGAAATTCTCAGTTCAGTAGGCAGCAGGGGTCAAGAAAAGGAAGTCAAATATTTAAAAATTATTTGGAAATGAATAGAAAATGAACCCCTTCTTTTACTAAGCTGCGTCAGAGGTTTCTACCGCAGCCCGGAACACGAAATGCACCGATGCTCATAGAATTCCGATAAGCGTCGGAGCATTTAGTGCCCCAGGCCGCGGTAGAAACCTCTAACGCGGCATAGTATAAGGGGGCCAGAATTGGCAATAGAGTAATTAATGTCTGTTTTAATTTCAGACAGGGGACGCACCTAGCCAGTCAGATTTTCAGGATATCCAAAATAAATATGCATGAAAGAGATTTGCATAAAGTGGAGGGGGGGGGGTGCAAATTTATCTCATGCATATTCATTGTGGCTATCCTAAAAACCTCGGTTGAGAACCCCTGATCTAGGATGCTGCAACCCTTATAGCAGGGAATGCTGTTCCGATTGCTACGTCTCAGAAAACAGAAAGCGGAGAACCAACAAAGATACAGAGGAGAGGGACAAAAATGATAAAGGGAGACGAGAAGACTACAAGGTAGAGAATGACATGGGGACAATTTGTCCCCGTTTCCATCCCTGTCCAGGGCTCTGTCTCCAACCTTGTCCCGTCAACTCTGTCCTCATTTGCACAAGCCTTGAACACATATTTAAATCTTTTTATTAAAATATAAAAAGAGACAATATTCTGTACAACTGTTAATAAATCACAAACAGAGTTTCCATTTCATAGAAACATAGAAATAGACGGCAGATAAGGGCCCACGGCCCATCTAGTCTGCCCACCTTAATGTCCCTCCCCTACCTTTGCCCTGTGAAGAGATCCCATGTGCCGATCCCATTTGGCCTTAAAATCAGGCACGCTGCTGGCCTCAATCACCTGTAGTGGAAGACTATAGCAGGGAATGCTGGTTTTGGTACAACCTTCCCAAAGATTGAGTTGCCTGTGTTTATGCATCATCTGGGAAGATAACTGGATTGTCTTTCAGACATGGGTGTAGACGAGAACCTAAATTGTGTAGTGGGTGAACAGGAAAATAACCCCCTCCCCGCAGAAGCGGTTTTTAGAGCAGGCCGGCACGCTGAATGCGCTGCGCTGCTCCCAGCGCTCCTACGAACTCTATGAGTGTCAGGAGCAGCGCAGAACATTCCGCACACTAGCCAGCGCTAAAACCCCTTTTGCGGTTTGGTAAAAGGATGGGGGGGGGGGGGGCAAATGGCTGGTAGAAAACTGGAACGCTCTTCCGGAGTCTGTTATAGGGGAAAACACCCTCCATGGATTCAAGACAAAGTTGGACAAGTTCCTGCTCAACTGGAAAGTACGCAAGTGAGGCTGGACTCATTTAGAGCACTGGTCTTTGACCTAAGGGCCGCCGCGTGAGCGATGGACCACTGGTCTGACCCAGCAGCGGCAATTCTTATGTTCTAAATGTTGGAGATGTTCCTTGATGCCAGCAATGATGGATGAATCTGTTGCAGTAACAGTAAGATGCTTGAGCAGCTGGGCACATGATGGAAGGATGTTGCAAGTGGTGAGAGTCTGACAAGACTCTTGTTGCCACATCAAAGGCAGACAAGACACTAATGATGTCATTTAAATCCAATAGCAACTTCTGCAGTTTTTTAAATAATAATTAAATTCAATTGCCAATTGTCTAAGATGTGTTAAGTTTCTACATACTGATACTAGTCTCAAGTTTAAATTAGAGAATGACATGAGGACAAAGTTTGTCCCTGTTCCCATCCCCACAAGCTCTGACCCATCCCTGCCCTGTGGTTAACCGTGCGTACCTGTCCACATGTCATTCTCTACTGAAAGGGGGATACGATAGAAGTTTATACAATCAAGAGTGCAGTAAATAAATAGGGAATGGCCATTGACCTTTGCAAATAGTATTGCAAATAGGGCAGACTTCAGGAAAACGTATTTCTTTCAAACTGTCGCAATCAAGAGGTGCCACGGCTGATTCGGCCATGGATCAGGCCACGGCCCCTGGATCCGCACCAAAAGGATTCATCCAAACACAGACAGGACTTCCCCAGATAGTCAAACCCAGCAGTAAACGTAGTGTCAACTGGATAACTCCAGCGCCCCTTACAGGTGTCAGTTCAGTCAGCTGCAGTCCATTCCTCGGTCCAGTACAATCAGGGATCCAGGTCACAGTGCACTTTTTGCGATCACGCACATAAAATCCGCCCAAACCACCAAAATAGCCCAGAAAAGAACCGTGATTGGAGCCCAAAGAGAGAGCAATCATTTACATAGCTAATGATACAAAAATTCCACGCTCTCTTCATTTCCTTAAACTCTGGGACTGTTCCCAACCCTTTCCCCTATGGGTTCCACTATAGTCCCTAGGCCAGGGGTAGGCAACTCTGGTCCTCGGGGGCCGGAATCCAGTCGGGTTTTCAGGATTTCCCCAATGAATATGCAAGAGGCAGAGATTCCCAAGACACTAAAAAAACTATTCCAATTACTAAAAGAACTCACAGACACCAAACCCTATCTGGCCAATAACGACACCTCCACCCTCAGCCACCGTTTCAGCTGAATACTTCAAAACCAAAATCACAACTGCCAGGACTGGAACCCCTACCCACCTAGAAGAGATCACAATGCCCCCTACAGAAAAAGAATCAGCTGCAACAGACAGAACCTGGTCCCACTTCTCCACAATTGTTTTCTATCGAAGAATTTTCGAACTTGCCTTAGGTTTCTCATGACTGCGAATGATTTCTGTATTGTTTTGTTGAGTTGTGGCTGCATGGTACAGCCTCTGTCTATCATCATTCCCAGAAGTTTTAGAGTGGGTTGGTCCAGTCCCTAGTCCTGGGTCTCCTAGACCACAGTTCTTCAACCGCCGGTCCGCGGACCGGTGCCGGTCCGCAAAAAAATCTTGCCGGTCCGCGAAGGATTCAGGACCCCGCCGCAGCAAAAGGTGCCGGTGTCAGCTGACTTGCAACTTCCTGTTGCCGTCGCTATGCCGGCACTCCTGCCTGCCACCACCGACTCCTGCCGCGTATGTCTCCGCACCCCCATTAAAGCAGCGGCAGGTCTGTGTGCTTTTAACTTCGGCACACAGCTGCCCCTAGGCAGTATTTTAGCGTGGTTTCATGAGGCAGCCTCGGGGCCTTTGTTAGGCCGGCCCATATCGCATCATCGAAGCGGGCCGGCCTACCAAAGGCCCCGAGGCTGCCTCATGAAACCGCGCTAAAATACTGCTTAGGGGCAACTGTGTGCCGAAGTTAAAAGCACACAGAGCTGCCCCTAGCCTACGAGGAAACATTTGCTGGAGAGGGAAGGGAGTAGAGGTGCTCCTAGACAAGGGAGGGGAAGGGGCTACTGCTGGCAGGGGAGAAGGGAAAGGGAAGGGATGAGAATTATTGTTGGATAAGGGGAGAAGGAAAGGGAGAAGGGGTACTCCTGGACAAGGGAGGGGAAGGGGCTACTGCTGACAGGGGAGAAGGGGAAGGGAAAGGGAAGAGAGTTACTACTGGATAAGGGGAGGAAGAAAGGGAGAAGGTACTGCTGGAACATTGGAAGGAAACAGCTGGCAGGGAGATTAGAGGAGGGGAAGGAGTCAGGATGGAATGGAGAAATCAGATGAGGGAAAGGGGAGAGACAGAGGAATGACAAGGTAGAGAGAGATTGATGCTGGGAAGGGGGGTCAGATGAAAAATAAGGAAAGAGGGACAAAGATGCTAGATCTGGTGTAGGAGAGAGGGGCATAGAAAGAATGCAGACACCATAAGGGAGGGGGAGGGGTAGGGGTAGAGGGCAGACAGTGGATGGAAGAGGCAGATGCTGGATTGAAGAGACAGAGGGCAGACGTTGGATGGAAGAGAGTGAAAAGACGATGAAAGCAGAAACCAGAGACGACAAAAGGTAGAAAAAAATAATTTTATTTCTATCTTGTGATTAGAATATATCAGATTTAAAATATGTATCCTGCTAGAGCTGATGTTAGACATAACTGGGGAGTGCAAAGCCCAGGCAGTGCGTCTTTAGCTTCCAGCTGGCTTAGGGCTTTCTCTGACCAGGAGGCAGTTGCCCTAGTTGCACTCCCCCTAACACCATTCCTGCCATGTGTGACTGCGGTATTCTGTTAGCATGATATTTGTGTAGCATTCTGTAATAATTTGGCTTATTCAGTTTTCTTGATAGTAGAGGGGATATATGTGAACGGGAGGGGAGACGGGGGTTTTGTTGATCCTTGCCCTGTATTATTTATATTTATAAAATGACAATTGTACAGAATATTGTTTCTTTTTATACTTTAATAAAATATGTTCAGTATAAAATCATAACTATTTGAGGCTTGTGCAGATGGGATCAGATGGTTAATGGGACCGAGCTCGCGAGGACAGGGCGGCAATGGGGTTTTTTAAAATTTCAGTCTTATTAGTTTGCCGGTCCACAAAATAATTATTTTATTTCTGCCGGTCCATAGGTGTAAAAAGGTTGAAGAACACTGTCCTAGACTACTGCAACATCCTCTATCTCCCCTTCCCCACAACCATGATAAAACAACTACAAACAGTACAAAACACAGCTCTGAGACTTATCTACTCACTGAGGAAACACGACCACATCCTCGATTCACACTGGCTCCCAATACAAGTAAGAATACTCAGCTATTTCCTTTTTGGCTCCCCGTACAAGCAAGAATACTCTTCAAATTCTACTGCCTACTATTTAAGACCATAAATGGAGACTGCCCAGCCTACTTGAACAACCGACTATGGTAATCCAAACCAGACATAGGATAACCCACACTCCATTCACGCACCCTCCAATCAGAAACGTCAAACGAGAAGAAATGTACGATGGCCTCCTGGCCACTCAAGCAGCAAAACTAGAGTACCAATTCTCCAATTTAGTGATCACGACCCCAGACTACAAAACCTTCAGAAAAGAAATAAAAACCCTGCTATTCAAGAAATCCTTAAAGACACACTAACACAGCAAGAATCATCTCAATCCCCAATAGCAACCCGCTCCACTCCATAACCCCTTATGTATTCCTAAATGTCCAAATAACTCCTTATGTAATCCGCCTTGAACCGCAAGGTAATGGCGGAATAGAAATCACTAATGTAATGTAATCTATTTGGATGCACTGCTTTCAGTGCATATTTATTGGGGAAATCCTGAAAACCAGACTGGATTCCGGCCCTTGAGGACCAGAGTTGCCCACCCCTGCCCTAGTCTAGAACAGGGATCTCAAAGTCCTTCCTTGAGGGCCGCAATCCAGTCGGTTTTCAGGATTTCCCCAATGAAAATGCATTGAAAGCGGTGCATGCAAATAGATCTCATGCATATTCATTGGGGAAATCCTGAAAACCCGACTGGATTCTGGCCCTCGAGGACCGGAGTTGCCCACCCCTGCCCTAGTCTAGAATAAAGCAGTGCCCCAAAGTCTTCAAGGCTGAGCACGGTGGCTTAGGGTGAGAGATGCCCGGGGTGCTGGCACCCCTCTCCTGCCCTCTTCCCCCTCACATCATCACATCAACGTCCATGCATGTGCGGAGACCCTCCAGATGGGCCCTGAGGCTGCAACTACCACACCAGTGGGGGGTACTGGAAGAGGAGGTGAGGTAATAATCATAATAAAACTTTCTTTTTGAATACCGCCATACCAATACCAGTGCTGGCTAATTACCTACAGCAGGGCTGCTCATGTCCGGTCCTCGAGATTTACTGGCAGGCCAGGTTTTCAGCATATCCACAATGAATATGCATGAAAGAGAGATTTGCATACCAAGAAGGCAGTGGAGGCAAATCTCTCTCATGCATATTGATTTTGGATAGCCTGCCTGTAGCTCTCGAGGACCGGACTTGGGCAGCCCTGACCTACAGGATATGCCTCTCACCGCAAGATGTGGACAAGTCTAACAGAATAGCTGGAATTAAACAAGGTCTGGATAGTTTCTAGAAGGCAGGTTCATTACAGCTATTTGCCAGTAGAGGGGGGATGAGCAACATTTAACAGTAAGCGCTAGGAATTACAGCTCCTAGATCAGTGTTTTTCATCCTTTTTACACCTATGGACCGGCAGAAATAAAAGAATTATTCTGTGGACCGGCATCGGTCTGTGGACCGGCGGTTGAAGAACACTGGGCTAAGTCATGGGCCAGACCCCGCCCATCTCTACCCAATCTCCACCCCAGACCCCCACCCCCATAATAATACTAATTGCACCTTGCATGTCCCGTGCCTCATCTGGAAGCCTTTCCTCTGACGTTGCAATGTCAGAGAGAAGGCATCCGGTTCAGGCGCAGGACGCCCGTAGGAGCCGCTGCCCGTGGCTTTGTGCACTGAATCACTTAGGAAGAGGGAGCTGGCTCAAAGATCGATCGCACCGTGGACTGGCGGTTGAAGAGCACTGTTTTGGGCCTGATGCACGTGCTGGCCCTATGGACCGGCAGGAAATTTCTGTGGACCGGCACTGGTCCATGGACCGGTGGTTGAAGAACACTGTCCTAGATAACAACTGCCCTATACATAATATGAGGTTACATAGTGGCTCTCAACCCTGTCCTAAGGGACTCCCCCCCCCAGCCAGTTGGGTTTTCAAGATATCCCTAATGAATATGCATGAGAGAGATTTGCATACCTGTCACTTCCATTATATGCAAATCTCTCTCATGCATATTCATTAGGGATATCTTGAAAACCCGACTGGCTGGGGGGGTCCCCTAGGACAGGGTTACAGGGTGCTAGACTTATTTATTTATAATAATAATAACTTTATTTTTGTATACCGCAATACCAGAAACAGTTCAGAGCGGTTTACAGAGGAAGAGGCTGTATACAGACAGCGATATTACAAAAAACTTTCAAAATTACATTAACATGGGAAGATGAATCATTTTTTTTCCTGGAAGTGTTTTAGAAGTGCATCATGGTAGAAGTGGGGTCAGAGGAATTTGTCGAAGAGAAAAGTTTTGATTGACTTCCTAAAAGTTTGGTAAGAAAGAGCGTTTGAGATAAAGTCGGTTAAACATTTATTCCATTTGCCTTCTTGCAATGATAATGATCATTTATCCCATGTTCTATACCAGGGGGTCTCAAAGTCCCTCCTTGAGGGCCGCAATCCAGTCGGGTTTTCAGGATTTCCACAATGAATATGCATGAGATCTAAGTCCATGCACTGCTTTCAATGCATATTCATTGGGGAAATCCTGAAAACCCGGCTGGATTGCGGCCCTCAAGGAGGGACTTTGAGACCCCTGTTCTATACTGTTCTCCCAGGGAAACTCAGAATGGTTTACATGAATTTATTCAGGTACTCCAGCATTTTCCCCTGTCTGTCCCAGCGGGCTCACAATCTGTCTAATGTACCTGGGGCAATGGGGGGATTAAGTGACTTGCCCAGGGTCACAAGGAGCAGGGTAGGTTTGAATCCACAACCTCAGGGTGTTGAGGCTGTAGCTTTAACCACTGCACCACTCTAGAAATCAAAATGTATAAAAGTGAGCCAAGTATAGAACAATGAAGCCATTGTGACATCACTGATGAGGTTGGCTCTTATTGGTGGAATGAGGCATTATGACGTCACAATACCAGCTCTGGTTATCAGAGGCTGAAACTTTTCACACTATATATTTATTCCATTTTCTATACTATTCTCCCTAGGGAGCTCAGAACGGTTTACATGGATTTATTCAAGTACTCAAACAATCTTTCTAATGTACCTGGGGCCATGGGGGGAGGGATTAAGTGACTTGCCCAGGACCACAGGGAGCAGTGCGGGTTTTGAACCTACAATTTCAGGGTGCTGTGTCAGACTCAGGAAATACTTTTTCACAGTTAAGATGGTAGATGCCTGGAATACCCTTCTGGCAGTGGAGGCAAAAACAGTGACAGAAAGGATCCCGAAATAGAAAGAAGGTACCACAGTAGTATCGAAGGGGCAGTTCTTAATGGCAGCTGATGCTGGATGGACTTCTACGGTCTGCGTCCCGCCTAGGGCAAGCAATGGCATAGCGAGGGTGAAAGGTGCCTGGAGTGGTGGCGCCCCTCTCCACCCTCTTCTCCACCCACCTCCACACACTCCTTCCCCTCCCCCTCTGGCTGCACGGGCGTCGCTTCCCGTACCTCTATAACATTCCCTGGCACAAGCAGCAATCTCCCAACCTGCTAGTGTCGGCTCTTCCTCTGATGTCACTTCCTAGGTGCGGGTCCAGAAAGTGACGTCATAAGAAGAGCAGACGCTGGTGAGACAGCAGGCTGGGGGTTGCTGCTGGCACCAGGAACGTTAGAGATATGGGGGAAGAGAAAACCCACTTTTTTTTATATAGCCTTCAATCCTTAACCCTACTTCTCTGCCCTCCAACCCAGCCAGCAGATTAACAGTTCCTCTTAACTGTATCCATGGCATCCTGTTTGTCTTATCTGTTTAGACTGTAAGCTCCTTCAAGCAGGGACTGTCTCCTTCGTGACTCTGTACAGCGCTGTGTATGTCTGGATGTGCTATAGAAATAATTCATAGTAGTAGTGTGAAGAGTTTCAGTCTTTGGGAAGCAGAGCTGAGATGGTGATGTCATAATTCCTCATTCCACCAATAAGAGCAACCTCTTCAGTGATGTCACAATGGCTGGATTGTCCTGTACTCCCCTCTGCCCTCCAACCCAGCCAGCAGATTAACCGTTCCCCTTAACTGTACTCATGACATCCTGTTTGTCTTTGGGAAGCAGAGCTGAGCTTCTGATGTCATAATTCCTCATTCCACCAATAAGAGCCAGCCTCATCAGTGATGTCACAATGGCTGGATTGTCCTGTACTCCCCTCTGCCCTCCAACCCAGCCAGCAGATTAACCGTTCCCCTTAACTGTACCCATGACATCCTGTTTGTCTGTCTTGTCTATTTAGATTGTAAGCTCTTTAGAGCAAGGACTGTTTTCTCATTCTTTGTGACTCTGTGCAGCGCTGCGTGCGTCTGGTAGCGCTATAGAAATAATTAAGAGAAGCGGCACGCACGCTTGGCAGTGGGTCGGCAGGGAAGGAGCGAAGAGGTCCGGTGCCTGTGCCCTCACCAACATGGCGCCCGGGGCGGATTGTCCCTCCCCCCTTGCCCTCTTTACTACACCATTGATGGCAAGACAGATCAAGATGGGCCAGTTTAGGTTTTGATGGTAACTCCAGTATCTGGGAAGGAGGATCGGTGAAGCAGACTTTTATGGCCTGAGCCCTGAAAATGGCAAGAATGCGTATGCGCATTTTATACCACGCGCTGGCAGATAAACACAAGTTAATAGTGAATCTTCATATAAATATATTCCACAAAATGTTCACTATATAAATTTAACTATAGCAGACTTCGGCCTCATAAGAGTAATTTGGCAGCCTGTATCTTCATAAGTCAGTTTTAAATTTCATTACTTCATATAAAAGTTGATCAGTTCTTATAAATTTCTTCATACATGTAGGCCAGTGGTCTCCCAACTCCAACCCTTTGCAGGGCCACGTTGTGGATTTGTGGGTACTTGGAGGGCCTCAGAAAAAATAATGAATGTCTTATTAAAGAAATTACAATTTTATTTGAGGTAAAACTCTTTATAGTCTATAAATCTTTCCTTTTAGCCAAGTCTTAATAATAATATTGTCATTTATAGCTAAAGAGACATATGATCAAGAAACTATTTTTATTTTACTTTTGTGATTATGATAAACATATCGAAGGCCTTAAAATAGGACCTGGCGGGCCGTGAGTTTGAGACCAGAGTTAAGGGGAACAGTTAATCTGCTGGCTGGGTTGGAGGGCAGAGGGGAGAACAGGACAATCGAGCCATTGTGACATCACTGATGAGGCTGGATCTTATTGGTGGAATGAGGCATTATGACATCACAATCTCAGCTCTGCTTCCCAAAGACAAACAGGATGTCATGGTTACAGTTTAGCCAGTGTTCTGAAACTCCAACCCTTTGCAGGGCCACATTTTGGATTTGGAGGTCCTTGGAGGGCCTCAGAAAAAATAGTTCATGTCTTAGTAAAGAAATGATAATTTTGTTTGAGGTAAAGCTCTTTATAGTTTATAAATCTTTCCTTTTGGCTAAGTCTTAATAATAATATTGTCATTTATAGCTAAAGAGACATACGATCAAGAAACGGTTTTATTTTACTTTTGTGATTATGATAAACATACCAAGGGCCTCAAAATAGTACCTGGCGGGGCCGCATGTGGCCCCTGGGCCGCGAGTTTGAGACCACTGATGTAGACTATTTAATTCTCTTCACTCATTAACCTCCTCTTTTACTAATGCGCAGGAATTCTATGAGCGTCGGAGCTGATACTGCCTCGGCTGGCAAAAAAAAAAAAAAAAAGCCTAACACAGCTTCGTAAAAGAGAGTAAAATTTGTAAACTGAAATACAATTTTCAAAAGTACGTATTTTTAAGAGACAAACTTCCAAAGTCAGTAGACCAGGATTCTCTATGCAGCAAATGCAGATCAAATAACCGCCAGAGAGAATGAAAGATCAACACACATTGGACAGGTACTGCAGGTTCCCTGGGCCAAAGAGCTTAGTAATGAAGTGGGTGGACAGGATAATGTCAGTGGCAAACACTTGCTCAGACAACTGTGACAGAATAACGTTCAGTGAGGCAGAACCAAAATGTCTTTCAGCCTACTCAGTCATTTGGAATTCATGGGTGCAGGATTTCCATATATGCACAATCCTGTGCCTTGGAGCAGTGTTCTTTAACCACCGGTCCGTGGACCGGTGCCGGTCTGCGGCCGGAATGTGCCTCGGGCCTGAGGAGACCAGTGCACAAAGCTGCGGGCGGCGGCTCCTACGCGCGTCCTGCGCCTAAACTGGCAGCCTTCTCTCTGACATCGCAATATCAGAGGAAAAGCTTCTGGATGGTGCGCGGGACATGCGAGGAGCCGCCACACGTGGCTTTGTGCACTGATCTCCTCAGGCTCAAGGCACATTCAAGGCGGACCGGCAGTGAGGAGGAGGAAGCCAGCCGCAGACAGTGAGAAAGAGGGAGCCGGCTGTGGGCTGCATAAATCGGCCAGGTGGGAGTGCTGTATGTTTCTTGCAGAGGGGGAGAAAGACAAGAAAGACAGCTGGCTTTCTCAAGGCATTGTTTGTAAAGAAGAGAGGGCAGGATACCCAGCCTCACCCAGCTGCCGTGATGTAGGGATGGCACATGAAGGGAGGGAGACAACAAAGGTAGTGGGAATGATTTTTTTTTTCAATTTAGTGATTGAATTGTGTCAATTTTGAGAATTTACATCTGCTGTCTATATTTTGCACTGTTCAGGAAGAAATGCATTTGTTTCTTTTTCTCTGGGGTTGTACTGCATGCAGAGTCTTGAATCTTAGGGTTTCCTGTTGTATATATTAGTACTTTTAGTTTTTGGTCCCGCATTTGCGTAGGGGTTATCTGTGTTCTGGTAGGAATGAATGTTGAGAAGCATACAGTGGGCTTTCTGTACTAGTAGTCTAATTTTGGGCTTAACCATTATGTGTTGTTAATAAGATTATATTGTGTGTATATATGAAAAATGAATGGAAAAAATAGTGTTACAATTATTACTATTATGGGGGCGGGATCTGGGGTGGAGAATGTGTAGAGATGGGCGGGGTCTGGCCCACGGCTTAGCCCAGTGTTCTTCAACCGCCGGTCCACAAAATAATGCTTTTATTTAGGTGTCAAAAGGTTGAAGAACACTGCCTTGGAGGGGTCTGCAAGGCTCTGAGAGTGCACAGATTCACTGTCGCTCATTATATAAGGTTAATTATAACTTTTTTTACTTTGAAATTTCATAGAGAGAGAGAGAGTTTACTAGAATCTAAGTTTAGGCTTGAACAATACATAAGGTATGAAATAGTCATTTTCATGATTTTGGTAAGAATACTGTACCTTTAACTATGGGATACGATAGAGACTTTCAAACATCTCACAGGAACACATTTTATTTTGAAACAAGAGGTCACCCCAAGGGCTCAAAGGGGAGATTCTGATGTCATACAAGGCAATATTTCTTCACAGCAAGGATTGTAGAGATATAAAAAAAAGCCTCTCGGATGAGGTAGGAAACCTCCTTTCCCACCACCCTGCCCAGTTCAAAAAAGAATTGGAAATGTAGCCAAGGATCTAATGATATGAGGAAGTGAAGACAGCGCCTGACTTTGGGTGGATTGAGGAGGTGAGTAGGGCAGACAAAATCAGCCTAGTGAACTTTCACTGCCATCTTTGGGATGCCAAAATTCAGACACAAACAGCTCACATTTCAGGATATCCCTTATGCTAGAAGCCGGCCCTGTGGGCACAGGGGGGCACTGAGAACCCCTAATATTAAGCATGCTCTTTCATTTTTGTCCAGAGAGGGACGGTTTGCATTGCGTTTGACACCCTAAATCAGGGGTGTCCAACCCTTTGGCTTCCCTGAGCCGCACTGGCCGAAAAAAATGTTTCTGGGGGGGCCGCACAAATGCGCAAACGCTGCAGCAAGACAGAGGAGGGAGCCAGCAAGACGGTCAACACCCGGGGGCAGCGAAGGAAAACACTGGATTGCCCTCGACTGGGACCGTACAAAATACTTCACGGGGCCGCAGGTTGGACACCCCTGCCCTAAATCCTTTTGAAATCTAATCTAATCTTCTGTCACGCATACCAGAGAGAAGGGAGAGGGAAAAAGAGAAGACTTAAAGGACAGTAATTGACTTGTAAGGAGAGAGTTTTGAGAGATTCGGGTAGATTCAGGTATCAAAGAGAAGCATTTTCAGTCTGTTCCGGAATAAGGTGTAGCTTGTTTCTGTTCCGACTGTGGCATAGGAAGGGGGGGGGGGGCAGATCGCCCTGGGCACTGGCACCTCTCCACTCCCGTTTCTCTTTAAAATCTTGCCAGTGTGAGCAGCTGCTCTGGCCTGCTCTTCGTGCTGGCCTGGTTCCCTCGGAAATCACTTCCGGGTCGTGGAGCCAGGAAGTGACGTCAGCCAGGGAAAGCCAACGCCGGCACGCGCAGCAGGCCGGACGAAGGCGCAGAGGTGACACCCCGGACGGCTCCCACCCTCGCTACGCCACTGTTTGTGCCGACTAGGATGGCGCTTAGCGTGATTCTATAAAAGGCACCCGTTCTATATAGAATCACGCTTAGCAGCTGTATGTAACATAACATAAATTACTAGGTGTTAGTTGCCAATTAGTGGCACCAATTGGATTGGGTAGGCAAATTGGTTGTGCACGCTGTTTTGTGCGCAGAACTTAGCACGCCGTATACAGACTTTGGGCATATATCTCATGCATATTCCTTGGAAATACCCTGAAAATCCAAGTGGTCTGCAGCCCTGGAAGACGGAACTCTCGCACCCCCGATGCGAGCAGCGTAGCGCACTTTAGCAGACTCTGTATACGGAACTGACACAGGTAAGGGAATACTGTCCCCGCTAATCGGATATAAGCAAAAGACATTCTTGGAAAAAAGTCTACCAGACACGCAACCACCTATCCCAAGATTTAGGCGGGGCTGATGACTGCAGCATGCCATAGAAATGGGAGCCAGAGGTCTGCACGGGAACGGGGATCGCGGGAATCCCGCGGGACTCCCACGGGGATGGAAGGCTTTGGAAGCAGGGTTCATCCATATAATATAATGGACACGTCAGCCTTAGTAAAAGAGGGGGTTTATAAGTTAATTACCTGAACAGAAAACAAAAAAAGGGTTCCACCAAAGAGATTCCACAAGGAAAACAGCAAAAGAAACTGTGGAATTGATGATCCTGTCAGAAGTAATTGCTGCTTTTTATGGGGATGGAGGTAATTCCTTGCGGGGATGGGTGGGGACGGAGAGGATCCTGACGGGGTCGGGCGGAGATGGGTGGGATTTCTGTCCCCGCGCAACTCTCTAGTGGGAGCTCCTTCCCATAACCTGCCAGCAAAGCCACTGGCAAGCACAGACCTTTCTAGAATCCGCAGCTCCTCGGCGTGCAGGATTGCACTAAGTGTTTTGCTTGTTGCCTTTAACCAGCAAACTTTCCATCTGCCCTGCTCCTGACTTGAGCGCAAACAGACACTCACCGACAGCAGAGAACACTGGGAAAAAAATGTGCTAGGTATGTGGAAAAGGAAAGATTGCCCAATGGCCTCTTGAAAGTTATTCACAAAATTCCATCTTCCGATAAGCCTTGACCAGACTGAGACAAATGGAAACCTCTGGCATGCCACATGAACAAACACGTCTACATTACTCAGCCTCCCAGCTCTTGCAACCTGTTTTAAATGTTGAGCAGGTCACAGATTGCATTAAGTTTGACGGACCTTTCCACTTACTTTGCTGGGGCTTTGGAAGTTGCAAGGGGCTTACAGATACCTGACTCCTCTTAACTAGAAATTAGCCAAAAAATAATGTTCACCTGTCTTCAGCCTTTACATTTACAGGGCTGCCCAAGTCCGGTCCGCGAGATCTTCTGGCAGGCCAGGTTTTCAGAATATCCACAATGAACATGCAAGAGAGAGATTTGCATATCAAGAAGGCAGTGCAGGCAAATCTCTCTCATGCATATTGATTGTGGATATCCTGAAAACCTGGCCTGCCAGTAGATCTCGAGGACCGGACTTGGGCAGCCCTGCTTTACAAGTATTTCCCCTTAATCATGACTTTAAATGCCATCTACTACTGCATAGACCAGGAGTCGCTGAAAAGTTCTCAGCCCAGCCAAGAAGAGAATGATGTGGAGCCATGAAACGGTTCATAGTTATTCGCGCGTGGGACTTCGGCGCGCCGACAAATCGGCGCAAGACCCCAGCGCGCCGCCTAAAAAGTTACTTTTAAAGAGCTCCGACACGGGGTATAAGTGGGGAACCTCCCCCAGTTTACTTCATACTCTTCGTGCTGCCGTGTGGGGGGGGGGGTTTGGAACCCTCTATTATAGAGTAAACTTAACTTTTTCCCGATTTTTTAGGAAAAAGTTAAGTTTTCTCTATAATGTGGGGAGTTGCACCCCCCCCAACGGCAGCTCAAAGAGTATGAAGTAAAGTGGGGGGTTCCCCCCCCACACCCTCCGTCGGAGCTCTTGAAAAGTAACTTTTTAGGCAGCATGCTGGGGGCGTTGCAATGTCGGCACGCCAAAGTCTTGCGTGCTTTTGTCCCGCCACCCATGAAACTTACAAGTTATTCCACTCTTTTCTTGCTACTTTTCATTTCATATCTTTTAAAAGTGCCAAGAAAAATGTTGTGGAATAACTTGTAAGTTTCCTTGGCTGGGCTGAGAACTTTTCAGCGGCCCCTCGTATTGTGATGTCATAATGCCTCATTCCACCAATGCCTAAGAGCCAAGCTCATCGGTGATGTCACAATGGCTTGGCTTCCCTATACTTGTGCCCATTTGCTAGATGCATTTGCCTCATTGAGACGAAAAGTGTGGAATAACCTGCCAGTTTCATGGTCCACATCATTCTCTTCTTGGCTGGGCCGAGAACTTTTCACCGGCCCCTCGTATCTGTGAGTTTTAAGCTCTATTGATGTTCTCACACTTCCCCTTATGAAGAGGGCTTTTCTAAGAAAACATCATTTTGACTTCTAGCTTTTACGCGTCTCTGTTTCTCCTGAAAATGCGGTTGCGGTAGGTTGAATGGTTTGGGGTGCATTTTATAAAATACCAATGTACATGCAAATCTGTCCCAGCTCCGTGCCAACAACGCCTGCGCAGAGCGCACTATAAGTCTACCCTGTCAGTGCGTATACCTGCATGCACGAATTTGGCATTTTTATGCGTAAAACATACTATACACATGGAAAAAGCCTTATAAATGTAGCATTAATATATACAGTGACAGAGAAAGTCATAACGTTATTCTCTCTTTTCAGAATAAAAAAATCCCTGTTTCTTTTAGATTTCCCTCTACTTGTTGAAAGCATAAATGTTTATCCATTCTACTTGTGCTCACCTCTCTCGTTATTTTCATGTCTCAGTACACACAGCCTACCATCGGATAGAGGGAGAGGAAAGAGAAATAGAGCCAAGTTGAATGAGGGAAGATCGGAGGAGGAAAGAGAAAAGGAAGAGAGGAGGAAGAGAGCCATTGGGGGGGGGGCGAAGAGTAGAGGGGAAAGAGGAAGGAGGGCGAAAGCCACAGGGGACGATGGGAGGAGGAAAGATAAGAGAGAGAGCCTCAGAGATGGGTAAAATTGGAGGAGGAAAGAGAAAAGGGAGAGAGGAGGAAGAGGGCAATTGGGAGGGGGGAGGGAGAACAGAGGGGAAAGAGAAAGGGGAGATGGGGGAAGATCGGAGGAGGAAAGAGAAAAAGGAGAGAGGAGAAAGAGAACCATTGGGGGGGAGATAAAGGAGGGAAAAAGCCAGTGGAGATGAGGAAAGAAGAGAATGAGGAAAGGCCAGACAAGAGAGAGGAGGAAGAGGGCCATGGGAGGGGGGAAGAGCAGAGGGGAAAGAGGATGGAGGGCAAAAGCCACAGGGGAAGATTGAAGGAGGAAACATAAGGGAGAGAGCCTCAGGGATGGGTAAAATTGGAGGAGGAAAGAGAAAAGAGGGAGGGAAGGAGGGATAAGGGAAGATCGAGAGGGAGAGAAGAGGAAGATAGCACTGGAGAAAACCAGACTTTGCAAGTATGGGGCCAGTGACCGATTTTTCCTTGTTTCATACTCCAAACACCATTTGTTCACCTGTCCTAATGACAAGCGCGCCTTGCGGTATATTCAGATTTCCCCTTTAGAGGAGTCTCTGAACGCAGGGAGCAGGACTTAGGCAAATGCAGTTCATAGTCCACGATTTAGTTAAGGGCATTGCCCAAGAAGAAGAAAGCTATCTTAGCAAACACTCCTGGGACAGCTATGCTGTTTCCTTTATCTGTTAGATAACGGATGTTTTTATTATAGGCTAAAATAATATCTGGGCAAAATTCTTGCTCAAACCAGTTATTTATTTGCTTAACCAAAAAAGGGTGTGTAAAAACATATTTTGCCCCGAAAGAATTTCCCGGGTTAGAATGTCATCAGAGGTGAAAATATTACCCACTCCCACCTTTAAATCGCCTTTTCGCTCGCTGTGGTTTTCCCAACATAAAGCTTTAACTAATAAAATATGTCAATCAATCAATTCCTGCAAAACAAGGACAATTCTGGTCTCTTTCAAAATCGAGTACTTTTCCACAGGTTAAAGTCCACACTTCTTAATTGCCTTAAATAATCCAAGGTTACACGTAAGCGCACAGGGCCCCTGGAATAGCGCGCGCGTCTTGGAAAATCGCATCCCTTTCCCTGTGTCGGAATTAGCAAGCATCCTACCCCATGTGTGCGAAAAAGGTCAGGAAAATACGTATGTTTTAAAATACAATTTTATTTGATAATTTAATCCGTTTCCCAACAAAACAACCCCCCCCCCTTTTTCTTTTCATTATAACACATTTCCAAAACATAGAACATACGCCCGATTGTGCTGCGTCTGAATTTATTGCACATAACGTCACTTATCTACCTAATCGTAGCGGAATATAAATATTTTTCTTTTTGTATGAAACAGGCAAGAGAACGGAAAAAAAAAACCATAAAAGTGCTCAAATTATCAGCAGATTCACATGTGCAGACATTAAAAAAAAAAAAAAGAATCAGATATTTTTTCAGTCATTTTATATTTAGGTTAGCAAATATTACAGTACCTTGATAAATATGGGGGAAAAAGTCACTGTCTCGGTACTGTAATTCATCCCACCCCCCCCTTTGATAAAATTTGTGCAATGTTAACATCCTGCAAAGACTTTTGCAATTCCTAACACTGCACACAATAATTATATACATACATACATATATATATATATATATGTATATATATATATATATATATATATATATATTCTGCAACTTTTCCTAGGCGCAGCAATTTCTCCTGCTGAAAAGTCAGATGTGGAATAATCTGCTGCCACATAGGCGTTGTGCGTTTGTCTCTTACCAGTATTGATACAGCATTATCCTGTTTAATATAAACACTTTTGTATTTTTCTCTGTACGAAAATTGCACAGGCTGAGGTAGACGTTTATCAGACGCATAAAAAGCAGGAGATGCGGTTTCAAAGAAACAAGAGTGGGTATAAAAACGAAGAGCAACTCCCAAGTCCAACGAATTTTTGTTAAAAGCTTCTTTAGAAATCTGTGTCTATTTGCAAAACTTGAAAAAAAAAAATAAAAGGCTTTAGTTTGCAAGAGTTTAAAAAAAGCTCTGTCAGACTGAAGTTCCATCGTGGCAGAAGGCTGGGTGGGGTGAGGAATCGGATCCTGTCAAGTCCCAGGACTAGGGGATGAGGGCAAAGAGGGCATCGTGGCACAGGGGAAAAAGTGGCACAGGGGAAAATGTCACTAAGTGCAAGAAGGCAAGCGTGCGAGTTTTTTTTTACCCTGCAGCAAAAACTTCTGCAAAGTGCAAACTTTGCAATGAGCCAGAATCAAGTCTTTCCCCCCCCTGAGGTATAGCGGCTCGAGACGAGGCAATCCATGTCCTTATAGCTGCGAGTCGGAGGGGGGCGAGCATTTGCCCCCGCTGCCCTCCGGGGCGCCGTTGCACTCGGACCAGGTGGCCAGGGCGCCGGGCACCAGGCTGTTGGCGAAGCCGCCGGTGCAGCGGGAGAGGCGGCGGCGGGCGGCGCCCGGGCAGCAGAGGAGCCGCTTGAAGGCCCTCCTGAAGTCGGGGCTGCGGCAGTAGATGAAGGGGTTGAAGGCCGAGTTGGCGTAGCCGAGCCAGTTGAAGAAGAGGAAGAGCTTATCGGGCACCAGCGTGCGGTGGAACACCTTGACGATGTTGACGAGGAAGAAGGGCAGCCAGCAGAGGGTGAAGGTGCCCATGATGATGCCGAGCGTCTTCAGCGCCTTCTGCTCGCGGGCCACCAGCAGGCGCGAGGGACGCCGCCGGCAGCCGCCCGGCCCGGCCGCGTTGCCCTCCCGGAAGCGGCCCTCGCAGCGGTCGATCTTGCGCAGCTGCTCCTTAGCCGCGCGGAACACCCGGCCGTACACGAAGAGCATGACGAGCAGCGGCGCGTAGAAGGACACCATGGACGAGGCGATGGCATAGGCGCGGTTGGTGACGAAGTCGCAGCAGCCCGGGTCCGCGTAGCAGAGCAGCGCCTCTGGGTCGCCCGTGTCCCGCCACCAGTGCATCAGGATGGGCAGGAAGGAGACCAGCGCCGAGATGGCCCACACCGTGCACACGATGGCCCGCGCCCGCCCCTTGGTCAGCAAGCTTTGGTAGCGGAAGGGCGAGCTGATGGCCAGGTAGCGGTCCAGGGCGATCACGCACAGGGTCTCGATGCTGGCCGTCACGCACAGCACATCCACCGAGGTCCAGAGCTCGCACAGGAAGGAGCCCAGCGGCCAGTGGCCCCGCACCACCAGCGTGGCCCCCAGGGGCACCACCAGCACGCCCATGACCAGGTCGGCGCCCGCCAGCGACATGATGAACAGGTTGGTGAGGGTCTGCAGGCGCGGGGTGCGCGCTATGGCCGCGATCACTAGCGCGTTGCCCGCCACGATCAGCACCACCAGCAGCGCCATCAGCGAGCCCAGGCCGGCGGCCAGCTGCTCGGGCATCGCCGTGCGCTGCGGCCCCGTGGTGGGGCTCGAATGGTTGTGGCAGTCGGCCGAGCGCCAGCCGTCGCCCATGCTGGGTGCGGGGGATCGGGCTCCGGCTCCCCGGCCGCCCTCCTGGAGCTCAGCATGGTTCTGCCGGCTCCGGCCCCTCCGGCGCCCGCCACTACACACCCCGCCCGGCGCGTCGGACGGCCCCCCGGGCCCACCCGCATGGAGACGGCCCCGCCTCCCGGCCCGCCCCCCCGGCGGAGGGAGCGGACGGGAGGGGCTGGAGGAGAAAGGAGGAGGAGGCCCGCGGGAGACGGGAAAGAAAGGGAGAGAGGAGAAAGCCAACCATCGGGAAAGGGGAGAGAGGGAGAAGGCGGGGAGAAGTAGGAAAGGACCATTGGGAGCAGAGAAAGCCAGGGGAATATTGGAGGAGGAAAGAGAAAAGGGAGAGAGGAGGAAGAGAACCATTTGGTGGGGAGAAAGGAGGTAGGAGGGCCGCAGGAGACAGGAAAGAAAGGGATAGAGGAGAAAGACAACCATCAGGAAGGGGGAGTGAGGGAGAAGGCGGAGAGCGGGGAGAAGTAGGAAAGGACCATTGGGAGCAGAGAAAGCCAGGGGAAGACTGGAGGAGGTAAGAGAAAAGGGAGAGAGGAGGAAGAGAGCCATTTGGTGGGGAGAGAGGAGGGCCGCTGGAGACAGGAAAGAAAGGGATAGAGGAGAAGGGGGAGAAAGGGAGAAGGCGGAAAGCGGGGTGAAACAGAAAAGGGCCATTGGGAGCAGAAAAGGCCAGGGGAAGATTGGAGGAGGTAAGAGAAAAGGGAGAGAGGAGGAAGAGAGCCATTTGGTGGGGAGAAAGGAGGGAGGAGGGCCGCAGGAGACAGGAAAGAAAGGGATAGAGGAGAAAGACAACTATCGAGAAGGGGGAGACAGGGAGAAGGCGGAAAGCGGGGTGAAACAGAAAAGGGCCACTGGGAGCAGAAAAGGCCAGGGGAAGACTGGAGGAGGTAAGAGAAAAGGGAGAGAGGAGGAAGAGAGCCATTTGGTGGAGAGGGAGCAGGGCCGCAGGAGACAGGAAAGAAAGGGATAGAGAAGAAAGACAACTATCGAGAAGGGGGAGAGAGGGGGAAGGTGGAAAGTGGAAAGCGGGGTGAAACAGAAAAGGGCCATTGGAAGCAGAGAAAGCCAGGGGAGATGGGGAAGATTGGAGGAGGTAAGAGAAAAGGGAGAGAGGAGGAAGAGAACCGTTTGGTGGAGGAGAAAGGAGGAAGGCTGCGGGATACAAGGAAGAAAGGGAGAGAGGAAAAAGACAACTACCGGGAAGGGGGAGAAGGTGGAGAGCCAAGGGCTATGAGGGAAGATCGAGGGGGAAACCGAAAAGGGCCATTGGGAGCAGAGAAAGCCTGGGGAGATGGGGGAAGATTGGAGGAGGTAAGAGAAAAGGGAGAGAGGAGGAAGAGAGCCATTTGGTGGAGTAGAAAGGAGGGGGAGGGCTGCAGGAGACAGGGAAGAAAGGGAGAGAGGAGAAAGACAACCATCGGGAAGGGGGAGAGAGGGAGAAGGCGGAGAATGGGGTAAAGTAGGAAAGGACCATTGGGAGCAGAGAAAGCCAGGGGAAGATTGGAGGAGGTAAGAGAAAAGGGAGAGAGGAGGAAGAGAGCCATTTGGTGGGGAGAAAGGAGGGAGGAGGACCGCAGGAGACGGGAAAGAAAGGGGGAGAGGAGAAAGACAACCATCGGGAAGGGGGCGAGAGGGAGAAGGCGGAGAACGGGGTGAAGTAGGAAAGGACCATTGGGAGCAGAGAAAGCCAGGGGAAGATTGGAGGAGGTAAGAGAAAAGGGAGAGAGGAGGAAGGGAGCCATTTGGTGGGATGAAAGGATGGAGGAGGGCCGTGGGACACAGGGAAGAAAGGGAGAGAGGAAAAAGACAACCACCGGGAAGGGGGAGAAAGTGGAGAGACAAGGGGAATGAGGGAAGATCGGGGGAACCGAAAAGGGCCATTGGGAGCAGAAAAAGCCAGGGGAAGATTAGAGGAGGAAAGAGAAAAGGGAGAGAGGAGGAAGAGAACCATTTGGTGGGGACAAAGGCGGTAGGAGGGCCGCAGGAGACAGGAAAGAAAGGGAGAGAGGAGAAAGACAACTATCGAGAAGGGGGAGAGAGGGGGAAGGCGGAAAGTGGAAAGTGGGGTGAAACAGAAAAGGGCCATTGGGAGCAGAGAAAGCCAGGGGAGATGGGGAAGATTGGAGGAGGTAAGAGAAAAGGGAGAGAGGAGGAAGAGAGCTGTTTGGTGGAGGAGAAAGGAGGGGGAGGGCCGCAGGAGACAGGGAAGAAAGTGAGAGAGGTAAAAGACATCCACCGGGAAGGGGGAGAAGGTGGAGAGCCAAGGGTATGAGGGAAGATCGGGGGGGGGGGGAAATCGAAAAGGGCCATTGGGAGTAGAGAAAGCCAGGGGAGATAGGGGAAGATTGGAGGAGTTAAGAGAAAAGGGAAAGAGGAGGAAGAGGGGCGTTTGGTGGAGGAGAAAGGAGGGGGAGGGCCGCGGGAGACAGGGAACAAAGGGAGAGATAGGACTTAGGACGGATGATGGCTAATAGGTCGTTGCTTGTATGAATGAGGGGGTGTTTGGTGAGTTCTGACAGGTGAAGTAGTCGATGTGCTGGATGTGTGACGGTTGACAGTGGTGTGTGCATGAGGGGGCCCCGTGGGCCTTGATTTGTCATCGCTATTCTGTTCTCACAGTTGGAGCTCCGCACTAAAGCTCTTTTGCAATTATCATCCTGTTATGTTTTGGCCTGTTCTGTTTCTATTGCAATTTTCAATAAAAATTATATATTTATATAACTAAAAATAAATAAAAGGAGGCTTCCAAGAGACAAGAACGCCCCAAGACAGTAGATATCAAATTTTACCATCCCTTTATACAGCGCTGTCACCATGGCCCGGTGTCACCGATATTTTCAATGAGGTTCACCCTGCATGCTCAGAGCAAGAGAATACTTGTGTCACTGAGCTGATTTTAAAAAAGGCCTTTTTTTTTCTGGTGACGGGGGAGAAAAAAAAGATGAAATGCTTTGAAGCGGTGGACCTCAGTGACTTCTATTCAAAGGATGGAGGAACAAGAAGGCAATCAGTTGGGCTATTACTGCCAGATGTTAAAGCCAAGAGAAGCGCAAGGTGTCACCTCCATGGAGAAGCACTTTTGGAGACCAGACACTGCTCGATCAGGGAAATTTGAAATAATCCAGTAGTTAAAATGATCAGACTCTTTGGAACTGACAAGATTGATTTCTTCAATTTTCTATGTCGTTCTCCCAGGGCAGCTCAGAATGCTTTTACATGAATTTATTCAGGTATGTCTTGGGGGGCTCACTAATGTAGCTGGGGCAATGGGGGGGGACTAAGGGCTCCTTTTACTAACCTGCGCATAGCGGTTTTAGCGTGCGCGCTAGATGCTAACGCCTCCATTGAGCTGGCGTTAGTTTTTGGCATGTAGCGTAGGGTTAGCGTGCACAACAATGTAGCCCTAAGTGACTTGCCCAGGGTCACAAGGAGCAGGGTGGGTTTGAACCCATAACCTCAGGGTGCTGAGGCTGTAGCTTTAACCACTGCACCACTCTAGAAATCAAAATGTAATAAAAGTGAACCAATCAAGCCATTGTGACATCACTGATGAGGTTGGCTCTTATTGGTGGAAGGAGGCATTATGATGTCACAATACCAGCTCTGGTTATCAGAGGCTGAAACTTTTCACACTATTTATTCAATTTTCTATATCGTACTCCAAGGGGAGCTAAGAACTGTTTACACAAATTTTATTCAGGTACTCAAGCATTTTTCCCTGTCTATCTCAGTGGGCTCACAATCTATCTAATGTACCTGGGGCAAGGGAGGATTAAGTGACTTGCCCAAGGTCAAAAGGGTGCTGAGGCTGTAGCTTTAACAACAACACCACCCTCTCCTGTGTTTCTTAACTATGTATGAATCATAAAATTCTACAGTCTTCTGACCATCCATTAACTCCTACCGCTCTTGCACTCTTTCTGTTCTGACCCATATAAAGGTGTTTTAACTCCTGAAAGCTAGTCCAAAATGTGTTAAGTTAGTCCAGTGAATGAATATTCCGTTCTTATCTTTTTTTTCTTTTTCAAGATGTCTTCATTTTCTTCCCTTCAAACACAGGCCTCCTTTTACAAAGCTGTGCAGCAAATTCTCAGACGCCCATTCAAGTCTTAAAAATATAAGAGCATAAGAATAGTCTTACTGGATCAGACCAAAGGTCCATCAAGCCCAGTAGCCCATTCTCACGGTGGCCAATCCAGGTGCCTAGTACCTGGCCAAAACCACAAGAGTAGCAACATTCCAGAATCCCAAAGATTCTAGAACCTCAAAGAGTATCAAGATTCCATGCAGAATCTTAAAGAATAGCAAGATTCCAGAATCCCAAAGAGTAACAAAAGATTCCGGAACCCCAAAGAGTATCAAGATTCCAGAATCCCAAAGAGTAACCAAAGATTCTAGACCCCCCAAAGAGTATCAAGATTCCATGCAGAATCTCAAAGAATAGCAAGATTCCGGAACCCCAAAGAGTAGCAACATTCCAGAATCCCAAAGAGTAACAAAAGATTCTAGAACCTCACAGAGTAGCAACATTCCATGCAGAATCTCAAAGAATAGCAATATTCCGGAACCCCAAAGAGTAGCAACATTCCAGAATCCCAAAGAGTAACAAAAGATTCTAGAACCTCACAGAGTAGCAACATTCAATGCAGAATCTCAAAGAATAGCAAGATTCCGCAACCCCAAAGAGTAGCCAAAGATTCTAGAACCCCAAAGAATATCAAGATTCCATTCAGAATCCTAAAGAATAGCAAGATTCCAGAATCCCAAAGAGTAACAAAAGATTCCGGAACCCCAAAGAGTATCAAGATTCTATGCAGAATCTCAAAGAATAGCAAGATTCCGGAACCCCAAAGAGTAGCAACATTCCAGAATCCCAAAGAGTAACAAAAGATTCTAGACCCCCCAAAGAGTATCAAGATTCCATGCAGAATCTCAAAGAATAGCAAGATTCCGGAACCCCAAAGAGTAGCAACATTCCAGAATCCCAAAGAGTAACAAAAGATTCTAGAACCTCACAGAGTAGCAACATTCCATGCAGAATCTCAAAGAATAGCAAGATTCCGCAACCCCAAAGAGTAGCAACATTCCAGAATCCCAAAGAGTAACAAAAGATTATAGAACCCCAAAGAGTATCAAGATTCCATTCAGAATCCTAAAGAATAGCAAGATTCCAGAATCCCAAAGAGTAACAAAAGATTCCGGAACCCCAAAGAGTATCAAGATTCCATGCAGAATCTCAAAGAATAGCAAGATTCCGGAACCCCAAAGAGTAGCAACATTCCAGAATCCCAAAGAGTAACCAAAGATTCTAGACCCCCCAAAGAGTATCAAGATTCCATGCAGAATCTCAAAGAATAGCAAGATTCCGCAACCCCAAAGAGTAGCAACATTCCAGAATCCCAAAGAGTAACAAAAGATTCTAGAACCCCAAAGAGTATCAAGATTCCATTCAGAATCCTAAAGAATAGCAAGATTCCAGAATCCCAAAGAGTAACAAAAGATTCCGGAACCCCAAAGAGTATCAAGATTCCATGCAGAATCTCAAAGAATAGCAAGATTCCGGAACCCCAAAGAGTAGCAACATTCCAGAATCCCAAAGAGTAACCAAAGATTCTAGACCCCCCCAAAGAGTATCAAGATTCCATGCAGAATCTCAAAGAATAGCAAGATTCCGCAACCCCAAAGAGTAGCAACATTCCAGAATCCCAAAGAGTAACAAAAGATTCTAGAACCCCAAAGAGTATCAAGATTCCATTCAGAATCCTAAAGATTAGCAAGATTCCAGAATCCCAAAGAGTAACAAAAGATTCCGGAACCCCAAAGAGTATCAAGATTCCATGCAGAATCTCAAAGAATAGCAAGATTCCGGAACCCCAAAGAGTAGCAACATTCCAGAATCCCAAAGAGTAACAAAAGATTCTAGAACCCCAAAGAGTATCAAGATTCCATTCAGAATCCTAAAGAATAGCAAGATTCCAGAATCCCAAAGAGTAACAAAAGATTCCGGAACCCCAAAGAGTATCAAGATTCCATGCAGAATCTCAAAGAATAGCAAGATTCCAGAACCCCAAAGAGTAGCAACATTCCATGCTACCGATCCAGGGCAAGCAATGGCTTCCCCCATGTCTTTCTCAATAACAGACTATGAACTTTTCCTCCAGGAACTTGTCCAAACCTTTCTTAAAACCAGCTATGCTATCCGCTCTTACCACATCCTCTGGAAATGCATTCCAGAGCTTAACTATTCTCTGAGTGAAAACATTTTTCCTCCTATTGGTTTTAAAAGTATTTCCCTGTAACTTATGGGTGTCGGAGCATTTACCACACCAGCCTTGTCGCTGGCATTTGTAAAAGAGCGGGGCGGGGTCAGTTGGAGTGGATGATGGCTTTCTCCACTTTTCTGTTCACTTATTGGTCCAAATATTGGTTTACGCTACTCTGCAAATTTGAACAGCTGTAGGTCAATCAGATTTCCCCTTTTCTAACACAGACATGCCAAGCCACACATCCCCTTCTGTCTCCATTTCCCCCACCCTCACCCCACCTCTTTTTTTTCAAAATTATTCACAAGACAAACTCTTGTTACAAGAAACTCAGAGACAAACAATATTATAGGAAATAGACATTTCTTCAAAGAAGCATCAAATTTTAACCGTTCCTTAGACTTCATATAATGAGGAGTGAACAAAAGAAAATAACCAAAGAAAACACAAAGATCGTCAAAGAGGAAAAGGCTTAATGGGACCCCTTTTGTAGTATCGTCATTCTAAACCAAAGTTAGTCTTTTATAATTTTCTTTAAGTCAAGGAAGTCCTTCAACTGTTCAGGGGAATAAAAACAAACAAACACATATTCAGATCCCGTAAATCGAACCGGGCAGCAATGAGGTCGCTCCTATTGTAATAGTCTCTTGTCTTAAAGACAGAAACATTTTTCTCCGTTATTGTGTTGTCTTTGCAACGTCTGGATAAACCCAGATTTTTTGACGCCCAAAGGGGAGACGAGAATTTTTAAAGTAAAATTTTAATATTATATTCCTATCTTAAAAACATAAGAACTTAAGAATTGCCGCTGCTTGGTCAGACCCAGGGTCCATCGTGCTCAGCAGTCCGCTCACGCAGTGGCCATGTGGTCAAAGACCAGCGCCCTAACGTTCTGGTTCAGCAGGAAATTGTCTAACTGGAGGATGTTTTCCCCTATGATAGACTCTGGAAGAGCGTTCCAGTTTTCTACCACTCTCTGGGTGAAGAAGAACTTCCTTACGTTTGTAAGGAATCTATCCCCTTTCAACTTCAGAGAGTGCCCTCTCGTTCTCTCTACCTTGGAGAGGGTGAACATCCTATCTTTATCTACTAAGTCTATTCCCTTCATTATCTTGAATGTTTCAATCATGTCCCCTCTCAAACTCCTGTGTTCGAGGGAGAAGAGGCCCAGTTTCTCCAATCTTTCACTGTATGTCAACTCCTCCAGTCCTTTAACCATTTTAGTCGTTCTTCTCTGGACCCTTTCGAGTAGTACCATGTCATTCTTCATGTACGGCGACCAGTGCTGGACGCAATACTCCAGGTGAGGGCATACCATGGCCCGGCACAGCGGCATGATAACCTTCTCCGATCTGTTCGTGATCCCCTTCTTTATCATTCCTAGCATTCTGTTCGCCCTTTTTGCCGCCGCCACACATTGCGTGGACGGCTTCATCGACTTGTCAAACAGAACTCCCAAGTCCCTTTCCTGGGAGGTCTCTCCAAGTACCACCCCGGACATCCTGTATTCGTGCATGAGATTTTGGTTATATTGCTTTACATATCAACCCCATTATATTTTTAGCATATAAGCTAAGAGAGGAAGAGGGCACAATGGTACTTATTGTGTTGCATTTAATGATCCTATGCATATCTTGTGTAATCCACTTAGGACATTAGAGGCGGAGGTGGAATGTTAATCCTTGTATCTGTATTTATATTAACTATCCTTCTGTATTCTGCATCCCTCCAGTGTGAGATCTCAGATCTCAGGTACTATCTCCACTTCTGATTTCAACTTACCCTTGATTCTAGCCAAAAATAAAGGCTGAGAAAGCAAGTTTATTGTGTCATCTACTTATACATCATGTGAAAGCGCCCCCTATAGAAACATAGAAAGATGACGGCAGAAAAGGTCTATAGCCCATCAAGTCTGCCCACTCTATTGACCCACCCCTTTAAGTCTACTGACCCCCTTAAGTATACTGCCACTCTACTGACCCGCCCCTTCAAGTCTATACCCTAGTTACCTATTCCTTGACTTGACCCTCGTAGGGTCCCACATAGGGACCCTCATAGGGATCCCTCATAGGGATCCCATTTATTCTTAAAGTCTGGGATGCTGCTGGCCTCGATCACCTGCACTGGAAACTTGTTCCAATGATCAATCACTCTTTCCGTGAAGAAGTACTTCCTGGCGTCTCCACGAAATTTCCGTCCCCTGAGTTTGAGCGGATGTCCTCTTGTGGCCGAGGGTCCTTTGAGAAGGAAAATATCATCTTCCACTTCGACACGTCCCACGATGTACTTAAATGTCTCAATCATGTCTCCCCTCTCCCTAAGTTCTTCGAGAGTGTAGAGCTGCAATTTGTTCAGTCTTTCTTCGTACGAAAGACCCTTGAGCCCCGAGACCATCCTGGTGGCCATCCTATGTCAGTGTATCGCAAACTGTGTGCCACGGCAAGATTCCAGTTGTGCCATGAGAGGCACGTCCTGTAGGCAGTCAGCTCCTCTCTGCACCCTCCCCCACCCCCCGATGTAGTAATTTCAGGGTTAGCAAGCTTAGGACCCCCTCTGGAGGGCCTCCACGCATGCATGGATGTTGACGTAATGACATCACACCTGCAGCCATCCATGCACGCCCAGAAGCCTTCTAGAGGTGGCCTTGAGTTTAGTGTGCCGAGGCTTGGAAAAGTCTGCGAGACACTGCCCGATGTATGCCTCTTTCCCGTTCTTCCTTCCATCGTTGTTAATGCGAACAGCTATCCCCTGACAGATCTAGGCAGTTCATCCCCGAATCATCTTTACTGTTAAATATGTATTTTCGAAAACCAAATTTCTATCTTTGTTTGTCAGAATATGTCAGCATGAAAGATGTATTGTATGAAAACACAGATTTGAAAAAACAGGCTCTGGCATTACATATTAAACGCTGCAAATGAGATCATTATAATTTGTTGGCAGGTTTTGCGACTAGTACATCCATTTCACCCACTCATAGTGTTTTCAACAACTGCATTTCAGAGCTTATCTATGTCATCTGAGATATTCCTGAGGGAAGTGCAATTTTTAAACGGAAAACAAAAGACAACGTTGACGAAAAAGCCAGAGTGTTGGCCAAAAACATAGAGGCCTTGATTCCGCCTAAGGCTGGGTCCCAATATCGTTGCCTAATTTAATCAATCGATAGGCTTAATCGGTGACGATATTGGCACTCAATGCCTCACAATTGGCTTTAGCTAGACTTGATTGAAAGTTGGTGCCTAATTTGAAAAACCCGATTTTATAAAAAGTAGTTGCTTAGCCCAATGTGCCAGGGTCACAAGGAGCAGCACGGGTTTGAACCCACAACCTCAGGGTGCTGAGGCTGTAGCTTTAACCACTGCACCACTCTAGAAAGTGTAGGAGAAGTGAGCCAAGTATAGGACAATGAAGCCACTGTGACATCACTGATGAGATTGGCTCTTATTGGTGGAATGAGGCATTATGATGTCACAATACCAGCTCTGGTTATCAGAGGCTGAAACATGTCACACTATTTATTTATTCAATTTTCTGAACTATTCTCCCAGGGAAGCTCAGAAAGGTTTACATGAATTTATTCAGGTACTTAAGCATTTTTTCCTGTCTGTACCTGGGTCAATAGGCCACTCCTCACCTCTTAACTCCATATTCTCCTGTTCATTCCTATATTACTCTAACCATTTCTCATAATAAGTTCTCTTGTTCTTCTGCATCCAAAAAGACTACGAATCAACCATTACCCAAGTGAATTGCTTCATAAAAGTAGATAATAAATCCCAATCAATCAATCAATCAACCAACCAGAAATTCCGGGGGGGAGGGGGGGTGTTGGCCCTTAAATTGTGGAATCCTAATCTAATCTAATCTTCTATTTGTGCGTTGCTCATACCTATACAGGCTCAAGGTGACTTGATCCTAAATCTTTTCAGAACTTTCTTTTATCAAATGTAAAAGTCATCTTAAGACGTAGTACTTTGAACAGCCTTACAATATGGCCTAGGCTTAATCTCATATAAAACCCAATTGGGAAGCAAAAGCTTGCCAGTAGAGTTACTTAGAGAGCACAATGCTAATTAAAATCAGATTATTTTTTTTAATTGAAACCTCAAAGGTGGAAGGGGGAATGGGACCTTTTTTGTGATTAAACATTCAAAGCAGTTTACATATGCCTGTATACATGTGCTTATTTTGTACCCAGGGCAAAGGAGGACTAAGTGACTTGACCAAGGTCACAAGGAGCAGCTCTGGGATTCTATCCCACAACCTCAGGGTGTTGAGGCAGCAGCTCTGTCACTAAGCTAAAATTAGCACCACAGTCTAATCACACTAGTCAACACCTAGAACATGTGCCTAAGACCCCTGCTAAGGGTGGGGCCTTAGGCATCTGGGCCATTCAGGCCCTAGGCCCCTCCCACAATGCACTGGGAAGGGACAGGCCCACCGTTCGGAGGAAGGCGGGCCTGCCGGACAGACAGAGGAAGGACCCAACTGTCCGGCCTTCGATTAAGGTTAATGGGGGGGGAGGGTTCAGGGGGGGGGACGCTGTCAGGGGGGAAGGGGATTCAGGGTGAGGTTGTTCAGCAGGAGGGCTTGAGCTCCCTCCTGCCACTGAGTGGTTCGGGGGAGGTTGTCTGGAAGGAGGGCTTGGGCTCCCTCCTGCCATTGAGCGGTTCGGGGTATGGGGGAAGTTGTCCGGCAGGAGGGCTTGGGCTCCCTCCTGCCGTTGAGCGGTTCGGGGTTCAGGGGAGGTTGGCAGGAGAGCTTGGGCTCCCTCCTGCCACTGAGTGGTTCGGGGAGGCTGTCTGGAAGGAGGGTTTGGGCTCCCTCCTGCCGCTGAGGGGTTCAGGCGAGGTTGTCTGGCAGGAGGGCTTGGGCTCCCTCCTGCTGTTGAGCAGTTTGGGGTTCAGGGGAGGTTGTCCGGCAGCAGGGCTTGGGCTCCCTCCTGCCGTTGAGCAGTTCGGGGGAGGTTGTCTGGAAGGAGGGCTTGGGCTCCCTTCTGCCGTTGAGCGGTTCGGGGTTCAGGGGAGGTTCTCTGGCAGGAGGGCTTGGGCTCCCTCCTGCCATTGAGCGGTTCGGGGTTTAGGGGAGGTTGGCAGGAGAGCTTGGGCTCCCTCCTGCCACTGAGTGGTTCGGAGTTTGGGGGAGGCTGTCTGCAGGAGGGCTTGGGCTCCCTCCTGCTGTTGAGCGGTTTGGGGTTCAGGGGAGGTTGTCCGGCAGCAGGGCTTGGGCTCCCTCCTGCCGTTGAGCGGTTCGGGGTATGGGGGAGGTTATCCGGCAGGAGAGATTGGGCATCTCTCTTGCCGGGGAGGTTTGTGGGGGGGATCGCGGCAGAAGAGATTAGGCATCTCTCCTGCTGCGATCGTTACCAGTGCGGGGGGACAGGTTGCCTGGGCTGCTGAGCTGATTGCGGCAGCCGCGATCAGCTCAGCGGCCCGATTCAGAACTTAGACCTGCTTTGACTTGGTCTAAGTCAAAATGTATAAGTTCTGTCTGGCAACCTGTCAAACCTTTTTGGTTATGGCTGCCAGACGACTTAAGTCTAGGTTGACCCACCTCCCGCCCTATCCACAACTCCAAAAACGCCCCTTTTCGCTCTAGGCGTACAGAGGCAGGGTAAAGGCCTAAGCTGTACTCTGAACCCTCTGAACCTTTCTATGTTACTATGGGGCTCATAATTAAAAAAAAAAAAGTACAAAAAGTAGCCTAAGTCAGTACTTGTTCGATCAAAAAAACAGATCATCCGATACCGATAATCAAAACTGGTTTTAGACGTATCTAAAACCAGTTTTAATTATCGGTATCGGATGATCTGTTTTTTTGATCGTCCAAGTACTGACTTAGGCTACTTTTTGTACTTTTTTTTTTTTTAAATTATGAGCCCCATAGTAACATAGAAACGTGATGGCAGATAAAAGCCAAATGGCCCATCCAGTCTGCCCATCCACAGTAACCATTACCTCTTTCTTGCTCCGAGAGATCCCACGTGCCTATCACAGGCTTTCTTGAGTTTAGACATAGTCTCTGTCTTCACCACCTCTTCTGGGAGACAGTTCCACACATCCACCACCCTTTCTGTAAAAAAGTATTTCCTTAGATTACTCTAATTCAGTGGTTCCCAACCCTGTCCTGGAGGAACACCAGGCCAATTGGGTTTTCAGGCTAGCCCTAATGAATATGCATGAAGCAAATTTGCATGCCTATCACTTCCATCATATGCAAATCTCTCTCATGCATATTCATTAGGGCTAGCCTGAAAACCCGATTGGCCTGGTGTTCCTCCAGGACAGGGTTGGGAATCACTGCTCTAATTAGCTGCAGAAGAATTTTCATTAACTGTCATCACAAAATACTTGGATAATTTCTGTTTGCATGTCTCAAAGGAGAAGGTCTTAGGATATTAATATTTCAGTTACTGTGTGAAATATATTCATGACTGCAGACAGGAAAAGAGGAATGAGAAGGCGGCATCGTGAGTAAGAGAGGGTGACGGCAAAACACAGTGAGTAGTGATCTGAAAGAGAACAAATCCTTATAAATAACTAGAAATATATAAGTAGGATCTAATTTTGCAAGAAGGCTCAGGACAGGAGGGTTCAGAGTACAGAATAACAACTGACGGAAATATAAATCTGAGAGAGAGAGAAACAATGAATAAAGGAAAAGGCTTAAAAAAGAGAACTAGAAGCCTAAATGGATAAGAAAAATAAGAAAGAAACTGAGGATCATGAAAGAAAAATTAAAACCTTTTACCAAACTGTGGCAAAAAGTGGCCTTAGCCCATCCTTACAAGTTTATTCAGGTTTTTGATTAAACGCTTATTCAAAATGCACAGCGATCTACAAAATATAAAAAAATAACATATAGACAAATAAATATTTTGACAAACTGAACATACTTGGCCAAAATAACAAATCTACTAGGGATCAGACAAGTAAGACGTACATGACTAATAACAAGTAGAGCCCCTAGGAACAAATAGGAAGGGGGGGGGGGGGAGAAATACAATCGTTATAGAAAGAAAAAAGAAACAGTTAAGGTAAATACAAAAGGGAGTTGGGAAGATAAGAATGAGAATCAAAAAGAAGTAAATTGTGGACACTTTCCCTGGAGGTGTATGTAACCATTCAACATTATTAAGAAACATGTGGTCAGTTGAAGGCATCTTTAAAAAGAAAGCACTTTAGGCTGCTTTTAAATTTTTGTAAGTTTTTTTCGATTCTTAAGTATGAAGGAAGAGAATTCCAAGTCATAGGAGCGGTCACGGAAAAGATTAAGGTACGATGTGTACCAATTGTTTTTAAAGATGGAACATTAAGAGTAAACTGTGAAATAGATCTTAAAGCTCTGGGGGGGGGGGTCATATGGAATCAAGAGTCTGTCTATAAATGCTGGGGTGTTGGTCTGTAATGGTTTTAAAAGTCAAGAGAGCAGATTTATAAGTTATCCTATGTATAACAGGCAACCAGTGGGCTTTTTGTAGCAGTGGGGGTAACGTGGTCAAATTTCTTTGCATGGATCATTCCTGCACGGATAAGATAGCTGCTTTTTCTATTTTTTGAGTTAATGGCTACGCTCTAATTTTCCCATTCATGCGTAACCATTGGCATAACGGGGGTAGGAGGTGCCCAGGGTGGTGGCAACCCCTCCGCCCTCTTCTATTTTCCCACCTCCCCTGCCGCCCGCGCACCCTTTTCATTCCTCCATACCTCTTTAACTCTGCCGGCATGAGCAGCATTTCCAACCTGCTGCCCGCACTAGCCCCAGCTCTCCCTCTGATGTCACTTCCTGGTGCCGCAACCATGAAGTGACTTCAGAGGAAGAGCTGAGGCTGGTGCAAGCAACACGTTGGAGATGCCGCTTACGCTGGCAAAGGGTTAGAGGCACGGGAGGAAGAGAAAGGGGCACACGCAGCAGGTGAGGGGCAGGGAAGGTACAGAGGGCGGAGAGGAGGGGAGGTGCCGGCACTCCACCGAGACGGCGCCAGGGGCGGTGCGCCTCCTGCCTCACTTACTACACTACTGTGCATAGCCATTAACACATGAGGCCCTGCCAGCACCAATTTTGTAGGCGATAAGGGAAAGAGGCAAAAAGGAAAACACCTCGCCTTGGGATATGGACAGTCTTACAAAAGGCATGGGAGACGTCTTTTCAACCAACGACAGAGTCTTTATTCAAACCAATGGTCCCAACAAGGATCCTAGTTTCAGCGTATTGAAGACGTCTTCCTCAGGGGACACATGGAGGCACTCAGACATCGACAGCAAGGTTGTAAAAGCGAGAAATTCCTAAATCACTCTTTAGCATCTCAAGCAGCTTCTCATGAAAAAGAATTTCGATCATTGTTGCTCACAGCTGTTTCTTACAGACAATTTAGGAAGCGCCTAAAAACATACCTGTTCCTGAAATACCAAGACAACTGACCCACTCTTCTTCTTCTCCACAATAAAGGTCCTCCCAACCTCTTACCCATTCCCTCTCTCCCCTCATAAGTCCGTATAGAACTTTACTGTTTAGCGATATATATAAACTGTTATTATTATTATCATATTGTAATTTTTTGCTGTATTTTTTGAAATGCGTGACCTTTTCCTATCAGGTCCTCTCGGAAATTTCTTAGCAAACTGTATATCTTATATTCTCGCTCAGCAAACTGTATATTCATATTTTTGCTTTCTTCAAATATCTGCACTCTGTATTTCCTCTGATCATCCGCATATTGTAACTCGCTGGACGTCCAGCTCCCTCGATTGTAAACCGCCTAGAAGTCGCAAGATTGGGGCAGTATAGAAGAATAAAGTTATTATTATTATTTTAGAAAACAGCTAAAAACCTATCTTTTCTCCAAATACCTGACTAGCTGACTCATTCAAATATACGATTAAGTTTAATGTTTATAATCTTTTGTAAACCGCATGGAACTTTTTGGTAACGCGGTCTCTAAGTATAATGGCATGTTATGTTATGAAGTGATAAATATATGAAAAATATGTTTTGTAAAATTTAGTTATTAGTAGGGAAACATCCTGGTCATGTATACCAAGAACAAAGCTGACAACACATAAACCAAAAATTGAGAGGAGTCGGCTTCACTACCAACAAATTGTAAGAAGCATGGAGACAGCAGAAGTTGGCTTTTTTCCCCTGAAGTAGCCCTTGTCGGGCGAAACAGAAAGTCTTTTCTGTCGGGAGTATGAGTTGGAAGCCTTTGGTGAAAAGCCTGTTTCAGATGAGTGTATTTTTCCTTATTATTTTTGACTGTGTGCTCCATACCTTTAAGAACTCTTACACTAATGCAATTAAGCTGTAGCCCTTGCTGATTAATTCAGTTAAGTTTGGGATTCTGGCCTGTATTACTACACACTGACGTTTACAAATTAAAAAAGACTCTGGTGAAAACAGAAGAAAGTAAAAAAGTGACCTAAATAAGATTTTGTATGAATGGAAACGATTGAAGCAGTTACTCATATATATGTCTACGGAGTTTTTTTATAAACCCGTGATGATGTGTGGATGGTTGGGTACTTGTGTAGTCCCAACCTCCCTCAATTGAGGTTTATTTTTTCTCCGCTTCAATTTTTGGTTTATGTGTTGTCAGCTTTGTTCTTGGTATACATGACCTGGATGTTTCCCTACTAATAACTAAATTTTACAAAACATATTTTTCATATATTTATTAATTATTTTGTTTTGACCTTAATAAATTGCATGTTATGAAGTGAATCTTCCACGTCGCGACCACCGAATTCCTATGGTCGCGACATGGAAGATTAGCTTCACAAAGGGATAGCAGCCCTGAAGAAACCCTCGGGATGTTATGAAGCGAAACACAGACCAAAACGTAATTGCAGTACCTTGTATTGGAACATTGAAATCTCAAGAGCGCCTTCACTTCAGTGAGATTTGAATGTTCCAATACAAGCTCATTGGTTTGAATAAAGACTCTATCGTTGGTTGAAAAGACGTCTCCCTTGCCTTTTGGTAGGCGATAAGGGCTCATGTGCCAATTGCGCCAATTAGCAGCAAACATGCTTACTCTCTGCTTCAACGTGCCCTCGACACTATAAAATGAAATCTATTTTGTAGCGTATGGGAAATGTGTGCCAGTCACAAAATTACCGCAGGATGCCTGGTAAGGTCTTTTTTTGCTGTGGGAAGCTTGCATGAATGCTTACCACAGCTTAGTAAAAGGACCCCAAAGGATGCTAACAAGAATAGAAGATCAAGACAGCAGAAGATGGTAAAACAGGGCGTAGGGAGCAAGGGGGTGGGTGGTAGGGGGAAGGAAAGAGAAACAATATTTGCACCCTGTCTCTCATTCAGTCTGTATCCAAACTCAGAAGTAGTGAAAAATCCAAAATTATATCCGTAATAAACACTTTCACACGGATTTTGTGGAAGGCAAAAAACAGTACATCATGAGCTAAAAAAGCCCCCACAGGGAGGAAAAGCCTCAGACAAAGCCCTCCCACTGCCACAGCTGTGGCCAAGGTGTTCAGGCGGAGAACATCATCGACATAAAACCTCCCATGGAGACCACTATGGCTCTATGTCAGGGGTCTCAAAGTCCCTCCTCGAGGGCCGCAATCCAGTCGGCTTTTCAGGATTTCCCCAATGAATATGCATGAGATCTATGTGCAGGCACTGCTTTCAATGCATATTCATTGGGGAAATCCTGAAAACCCGACTGGATTATGGCCCTCAAGGAGGGACTTTGAGACCCCTGGATTAGAGTGTCTATGTCAGGGATGGGCAACTCCGGTCCTCGAGGGCCGCAATCCAGTCGGGTTTTCAGGATTTCCCCAATGAATCTGCATGAGATCTATGTGCAGGCACTGCTTTCAATGCATATTCATTGGGGAAATCCTGAAAACCCGACTGGATTCTGGCCCTCGAGGACCGGAGTTGTCCACCCCTGATCTAGACTAGGGATCTCAAAGTCCCTCCTCGAGGGCCGCAATCCAGTCGGGTTTTCAGGATTTCCACAATGAATCTGCATGAGATCTATGTGCATGCACTGCTTTCAATGCATATTCATTGGGGAAATCCTGAAAACCCGACTGGATTGCGGCCCTCAAGGAGGGACTTTGAGATCCCTGCTCTATGTTGTGTAACCAAATCAAAAGTGGCAAAATGGTCACACTATTAAAATTATAGTGACTTAAAAAGACGCCAAATAGTCACACCTTAGAATATAAAGTGACTTAAAACGTATCTTTTGTTTGTAAGCTCGGTCGGAACACCAACGATGGCCATCGTTTCACATAATGCTGCCTCAGGGTGTAATCTCCGATCGTGAGCTGAAAAGGAATAAATCAATAAAGAAAAGTTATAAATTGCCTAACCTCACCTTTAGATGTGTAATAAACGCAAAAAACTAACATCTTTCAAAAACGAACACGCTGAATCGTGTCTCAGTGCAAAAAAGGTGGTGTCTGAAACACACAGCTGAGCGGGATTTAAACAAGCTGAAAGCTAGGCGCAACCGGAAGTGTCTGCAAGGCGCGCCACGCAGAGCACCTCCGGAACAGGCGCCAGAATTTGAAAAATCAAAAAGAATCTATATTAATTGTCAGCCCTAGCATTGCTGGCAATCAGCATTTTCGGTTAGCCTAACCAATGTCAGCAAAGGCCTATGGGAGATCATATCATTCATGTCTGACCTTAGGGAATGCCATTGCAGACAGCCTTAATTCAATCAATGATTAGAGGACTTGGCAGTAAAAAGGTGCTAAAGACAGCTAAGAGGTGTTAAGAAGATGTGTTAATGTCTGGTGCTTCAGATGGACAGCTTACAATGGATCCAGGTGCACCGATATTGTCAGAGGAATACTGGAAATAACATTTGACTCCAGTCTATTCTTCTCCAGTCTAGCACACCTGAGAGTAGAGTCGGTGCAACGGATGGCCAAGGTCTCGGGGCTCAAGGATCTATCGTATGAGGAAAGGCTGAAAAATTTGTGGCCGTACTCACTCGAGGAACGTAGGGAGAGAGGAGACATGATCGAGACGTTTAAGTATATTACCGGCCGTATCGAGATGGAAGAAGAGATTCTCTTTCTCAAAGGACCCTCAGCCACAAGAGGGCATCCGCTCAAACTCAGGGGCGAGAAATTTCATGGCGACACCAGGAAATATTTCTTCACCGAGAGAGTGGTTGATCCTTGGAACGAGCTCCCGGTGCAGGTGATCGAGGCAAACAGCATGCAAGAATTTAAGAGCAAATGGGATGCCCATGTGGGATCCCTTAGAGGGTTAAGCCAAGAGAACCTGTCACCAGGAGTGGGATCCCTAGGATAGTAGACTTGGGGGTGGGTCAGTAGAGTGGGCAGACCTAATGGGCTATTGCCCTTATCTGCCGTCATCTTCTATGTTTCTATGTTTCTCACTTCCCTTCCTGGTCAGTGAAACTAACTATTGTTTCAGACAGTTTACTAAGGATGGGGATGCTTAACTTCAATAGATTATATTGAAGTTCAATAGATTCTATGTTTAGAATAAGACTCCAAGCTATAAAAGCCCCCTCTCAACATCAAACAACCCTTCCTTTTGCTCTCTTGCTCTTTTGCTCTATCTCGGGAACCCGAAGCTTAGACCATCACCCTCATCCCCCTTTCTCTCTCTCTCTCTCTCTCTCTCTGCCTTGCCTTGGAACTTCTCTCTGGACTCTGCAAGGCAGGGAAACTGCTTTGCTCTTTCCTTAATTGTAATGCTTAATTGTAATGCTTATGAATATTGCTTTTCTGTAAGCCTATATCTATATTATATTCATTATGCAATCACATCTGGCTGTGCTTATTTGATTCTATCCCTAATGAAATTTCTGTGAAGGTATTGAACCCGGGACCGCGGATTGTAAGGCTGCTTCAACCATAACCCCTCAAACCTTACATTTTGGAGGGGGGTCAAACCTTACATTAATCATCTGCAGGAACTAACGAAATCAAAAAATGAATAATAATCTACTATAATAAAATGCTAAGCGTGCATGCGCACTCTTACTTGCGTGATCCGTGATCTGTAGGTCCGTGGCTGGCAGGAGTGCGCATGCGCACATACAACGGTCCCTCTCTCGCAGACCCCAAGGTGATGTGCGGTCTTGCCGGCTCCCTTACAATTCATGCCTGGCCGAAGTTTATTTTTAAGTTAAAAGCCGCAGCGGCGGCTCTCATGAGCCGCACCTACACCGGAGAAGGCTTCCGACACAGGTGGCGATCGTGAGAGGAGCCGCCACGGCACCTTTAAACTTAAAAATAAACTCCAGCAAGGAACTAAGGGAGCCGGCCAGACAGTGGGAAGGGAAGGGGGGCAGCAGCAAGGGACTAAGGGAGCAGGACAGACCACGGGAAGGGAAGGGGGGTAGAGGAAAATGTTGCTGTTGATGCACATGGACATGGAGAGGGAGGGAAATACCGCTGCTGCTGCATAGAGAAGTGGAGGGGGAGGGAAATACTGCTGCTGCTGCTGCATAGGGAAGTGGGGTGGGGGAGGGAAATGCTGCTGCACAGGGAAATGGAGGGAGAGGGAATGCTGCTTCAGCTTCTGCACAGGGTAGTGGGGGGAGGGAAATGCTGCTGCTGCACAGAAGTGGAGGGGGAGGGAAATGCTGCTGTTGCACAGGGAAGTGGGGTGGGGGTGGAAATGCTGCTGCACAGGGAAATGGAGGGGGAGGGAATGCTGCTGCAGCTGCTGCACAGGAAAGTGGGGGGGAAGGAAATGCTGTTGCTGCTGCACAGGGAACTGGGGTGGGGAGAGGGAAATGCTGCTGCACAGGGAAATGGAGGGGTTGGGAATGCTGCTGCTACGGCTGCTGCACAGGAAAGTGGGGGGGGAGGGAAATGCTGCTGCTGTTGCACAGGGAAGTGGGGTGGGAGATGTAAATGCTGCTGCACAGGGACGTGGAGGGGGAGAGAAATGCTGCTGCATAGGGGGCAGGGAGAGAGACAGATAGAAAGAAAGATAGACAGCGGGAGGGAGGGAGAAAGAAAGAAAGATAGACAGCGGGAGGGAGACAGAAAGAAAGAAAGGAAGAAAGACATAGGGGCAGGGAGAGAGACAGAAAGACAGACAGACAAAGGGGGCCAGGGAGAGAGACAGACAAAGAAAAACAGACAGCGGGAGGGAGAGAGACAGAAAGAAAGACAGACAGCGGGAGGGAGAGAGACAGAAAGAAAGAAATACAGAGAGACATATATTCTAGCACCCGTTAATGTAACGGGCTAAAAGACTAGTGAAAATAATAAAACATTAAGGCCTCCTTTTACAAAGGTGCGTTAGGGCCTTAACGCATGGAATAGAGTGCGCTAAAATGCCATGTGCGCTAGCCGCTACCACCTCCTCTTGAGCAGGCAGTAGTTTTTCGGGTAGCGTGCACTAATCTGGTGCGTGCGCTAAAAATGCTAGCGCACCTTTGTAAAAGGAGCCCTAAAAACACTGGCTCCATTTGATTTTCTGGTTTAAACTCTCGGGTTCCTCACTATCAAGGGAATTATCCAGAATTGCTCACGCTGTAGCAAGCTACGTGCCCTATTCGGTGTAGTGCTGGTAACATAATCAATAATGACACAACGCCGCAGGTCCGTGATAGTGTGTCCATATTCAAGGCAATGGGTGACCATAGGGGCTTTGACTCTGTTATGAAGACGACAACTCTTGTGTTCAGTAGTGCTGCCCGATTCAGGAAAAAAAAATTCGATTCGATTCAGCCTAATGAATCGATTTTTCGATTCGATTTTATATTCCTGCCCAAGTGGATGCTTTTTTCAAATATCCGCCATTCCACACAAAAAAGATATCATCTATGAAACGCTTCCAGCATAAAACATGCTGGAAGTGTGGTGAAGTATAGACATATGTTTCCTCGAACTGAGTCATATAAAGGCAAGCAAGTGTGGGGGCCACTGTAGCCCCCATTGCCACCCCCTTTGTTTGAAGAAAAATATCATTTTCAAATTTGAAATAATTGTTGTAAATAACTAATTCAGCTAATTCTATCAATAAAGATGTTTTAAGATCTGTTAATTTTAGTTTCAGTAATCGAGTTTTAACTAATTTTACTGCTTCCTTCTGTGGGACATTAGTATATAACGCCACTACATCAGCCGTTACAAGTATTGAATCTTCTGTTACTAAATTTCGAGAGTGTTGTTCTATGACCTGTAAAAAATGAGTTGAATCTTTAATATATGACTCAGCCAGAGGAACTAAATGTTTTAATTGACTATCCAAGTATTGAGATATAGGTTCTAAGACTGACCCTATACCAACAACTATTGGGCGTCCCGGTGGTTTAGTATCTGATTTATGTATTTTGGGTATAAAATTGATTTTGGGTATCCTGGGAAAATCGCTAGTTAGGAATCTAATTTCTTTGGTTGTAAGTATTTGTAAATCCCTGGCGGTGTTTATCATTCCATCTATTCTTGATTTAATTTGTATTGTAGGATCTTGCTGTAACCTTGTATAGTATGTAGTATCAAGTAATTGACGCAAAGCTTCTTCCCTGTAATCTTTATAGTCCTTGATGACAATTCCCCCTCCCTTGTCGGCCCTTGAAATAACTATTGATTGATCTGCTTGAAGATCTTGTATGATATTCCTCTGTTGGTTAGTTAGATTCGAATGATTAATAGATCTGTCTTGGGATTCCAAATTTTGGACGTCCCTTAGTACCAATTTTTCAAAAGTTGTTATTAAAGGATCCGGCTGTCCTGGCGGCATCCATGTAGATTTAAGTTTCAATCCCTCTGGTAGGGATGGTACGTTGGTTTGTTTGTCTTGAAAAAACTGCTTCAATTTAATTGATCGAAAAAATCTCTGAAGATGCACTCGGGCATCAAAACTATCGTGTTTGATGCTCGGGACAAATGAAATTTGACAATCTGACAATCTGAATCATCACGATACCAGAAATAAGCTTTCCCACAAACCTTGTGGTAAATGTAGGGTCTGCCGTTATATATTAGACACGAATTATATTGAAATACCGGGATCGGAAGGACGACACTTCAAATTAAACACAGGAACAGATTGTGAATCCAAAAAAGTGATTTACTGTATACAGTGCCCCTGCAAAAAATTTTATATAGGCCAAACGATTCGTATGATCAAAACACGAATCATAGAACATCTGAGTAACATAAGAAAAAATTGTGTCTCCGCCCCCCTGGTATCTCATTGGATGGAAAAATCACATGCATTGGATGACCTCAAATACACAGTGTTAATACAGATACACAACACTGAAGGGGATATATCAAAAATGTTAATTCAAAAAGAACAGCGTTTTATATATAATTGGCAGACCTTGCATCCAAGAGGTTTGAATGTGGATATAGAGTGGTTAGCCATATAGTATAATACCGTACTTCCCTGGCGTTGTTTACATCCGGGGCTTAACAGGAACAGCCTTTTCCGCTTAGCTTCCCTTATAAGCGTATAGTCACAGTAGTGTTATTCAGATGGCCAGAAGATTTTGAACGAGTCTGGCCTCAGTTAGCCAGTATCAGGTAACAAGATAATTTATATTAGTTAAAAACTGAAATAGTATTTTGATAAGTTATAGCTTGGATCTTTTCTTATAATATATATAATTATTTAGTTAAACAGAATTAATGACCATGTTTTGATTTAAATTTCTAGTGTCCCTCCCCGACGAAGAAGACGAAACTCGAGTCGGGGGGACGGGAATTGATGACAATAAAAATAATCACCTTTGGATTTTAATCGCCACTTTATCTGTTAGAACACAGTCACCATTGAGATTTAACTAGACCAAGTTCAACAACAAAAACCTCTCCATTCAGATAAGTACAAATATAGTATCTGAATAAGTTCAAGCTCATTCAGGGATGGTCGGGGACAGGTGGTTGCAATGATGGTCCTCTTGTTAAACTCATGGTAGTGACTTCACTATTTATTGGGTTATAGGTCTGAGCACATCACCGTAATAATTTTAGATATACAATTGTTAATGAATAGAATACATAGATATAATAACTGTGAAATCTAGTAATACACATAACCAAAATTGCACAATAAACCTGGTGGGTTTATTTTATAGCCTCTTCCCCCACTTTGCCCTCTCCTGGCGCTGTGGTGTAAACAAAATAAACAAACAAAAAACACTTTTCCTCTCTCTCTTAAATCCTAGCTCACGTTTGTGGTCTAACACCACAAAATAGAAAATAAAATTATTTTTTCTACCTTTTGTTGTCTGATCATTATTCAGATCTTATCGGTCCTAGGCTCTGGTTGTCTTCTAATAACTTGCTTGCCAGGGTCTCCTTCTTTCTTCTTTCTCCGTGCTAACCATCTATCTTCTGTCTCTGTCCTCCCCTTCCGTTTCCCTTCCCTCCCCCGGAGGTCTGGTATCTTTTCTTTTTTTTGTCTCCATCCACTTTTTCTGAATTACCTTTTCATCCTTCATCTCTCTCTCCTTCCCTACCACCCCAGGGTCCACCATGTCTCCCTTTCTCTTCCCAACTTCCCAGTATATCTATCCCTCTCCTCCACACCATCCCTTGTGTTCAACTTGTCTTCCTTTCTGTTCCTTCCCTCCCTAAATCCCATTGTCCACCATCTCTCTCCCTCTCCTGTTTTAGATCCTTATTTCTTCTATCCTTCCCCCCATCTCCCCTCTCCATGATCTCCCCAAAGTCCATCTCCCCCTCCACCAAGTTCATTTCTCCCATCTATCTTCTCCCCATCTCGCCTCCAGTCCACCAACTCCCCATCTCACCTCTCCCTCCATCTACCTTTTTAAAATTTTTTTATGGTACTCCTAAGCTCCTACCACCACCACACTCCCCGCGCCTTTCCCAAAGAGAGTCCGGAAGAGGTCTGCTGGTGGCGGTAGCAATCCACTCCTGCCACTACTCCTAGCGTCTTCTCTCCACTGCAGCCTGCCCTCAATGAAAACTTTCTGTTTCCGCTTGGGCAGCCGAATGGAGAGAAGACGCCCAGAGTAGCAGCAGGATAGTGAATTGAATTCGCTACTGCCGCTTTTGCCTGGCCAGAGAGGAGAGGAGAAAGCCTTGCTTGTGGGAAGGAGAGAGCCGTGCTGCCCCGAACTGCACCAGAGATCCATTCGGGTTTCCTCTCTGCCACCAGAGTCCTTGCTTTGATGTAACTTCCGGTTTTGCAACCTTTTGGCTTCCCTGGGCCGCATTGGCCGAAAAAAATGTTTCTGGGGCCGCACAAACACTGCAGCAAGACAGAGGAGGAAGCCGGCAAGACAGTAAACACCCGGGGGCAGCAGAGGAAAATATTGCATCACCCTTGACTGGGGCTGCACAAAATACTTTATGGGGCCGCAAGTTGGACACCCCTGATGTAAACTATAAAATTTGAATCGGGATGAATTTCTGGCTTTAAAATCTCTCAGATCTAACCATGACTTCCGCATATGTAGAGCCGACAAAGGAGGCGCTGTCGTCGTATTGGACGTGTGCAGATATGAAGCTGAGATTTTGAGACTGTGTCATCTTTAAAATTCTCTTTGGTATTTTCATTCCTTTAGTTTCTCTATCTTGGAATCTCTATAGATTCTCTTTTGCAAGGGGCGAACAACAACTTAAGCTATCCTGCCCTTCTAGAAAAGGTATTAAAAGAACCAAGGCTTTTGGTCAATCTCTGTCCTTTAAGTTCACCCAACTTTGGAATGATCTTCCACTTTGTTTTGGGAAGCTCTAGTTCCCTTCCTTTCTTTCGTAAGTCTTTGAAAACTATTCTGTTTACTAAACATTTTGGTAATTAATTTTTCTTCTACTTCTGTTATATTATTATTAGCTTAATTGAATTACTGTTTTATACTTTCACTATCTTATCCTAATTACTGTCAACCGAGTCGAGCTTTCCAGGATTGAAGTCTCGGTATACAAAACTAAGCATTAGATTAGATTAGACTGTTAACTGTTCAAGCAGATTATGGGCTCCTTTTATCAAGCCGCGCTAGCAGGGTTAGCGCGCGCAACTTTTAATCACACGCTAACCCCTGCGCCGGCCAAAACACTACCGCCTGCTCAAGGCAGGCGTTAGCAGCTAGCGCGGCTGGCGGTTTAACGCACGCTATTACGTGTGTTAAACCGCTACCGCGGCTTGATAAAAGGAGCCCTATATAGAGCTCACTACAGACCCCACTTCTACATTGATATCAGTTGCGGAACCTGGACTCCCTTCAATTATTCCGCAAACAACTGAAAACCTGGCTTTTCATCAAATTGTAACTCTATCCTCCCCCCCTTTCTCTCCCCCCTTCTACACATAAGTTCATGTAATCCTTTTCTTCTTCTCTAGTGGAGGAGAGGCCGCAGGGCTGCAGACCAACATCGGGCCTGCATCGGCACCCATGGGCCTGCAGCCGCGTGGATCGGGAGGGAGGATGAGGCCCGCCGCCGTGCGGCCGCCACAGGCAGCAGCCTCCCACCCGGCGATGCAGGAGGCTCGCCCCGTTCTTGAAGAGGACCGCGGCCGCCGCGTGGCGGAAGCAGCCACCCCCATCCGACAACCAGGCAGACAAACTCACCTTCATTCTCGGCCCACCATAAGGCGAAGCAGGAGGGTGGTGACGGGCTCCAAAGGCCGACATCGCCGAAAGGAAGCAGGATTGCGGTGGAGCTGTGAGAATGCTGCCCCCTTCTCCTAGCTCTTGCCTCGCTGAAAAGGGGGCGGCCTCCCTCCCACTCCTCTTTTATCTCCCCCCCCTTTCTCCGCCCCCTCCACCCCCCCCCCCCCCGGCTACGATTGGCAACGGCTTTCGGCCGATTTGCCATCACTCCTCCCTATGGGGATCGGAGCTGATTCTTACCTACTATTTAAGTTCTTGTAAACCGTGTCGAGCTCCATACTCATGGAGATGATGCGGTATATAAACTTAAGGTTTAGATTAGATTAGATTAGATTAGTTGTGAAATCTCTAACAACAGAAGGTCTTGAATCTGTTTTTTTGACAAGGAAAGGATTTGGGCCTCAGTGAAGAGCATTTGGTGCTTCTAACCTCAGCTGGACGAAGAGGAAGGACAACGACCAGGCTTCCGGTTCCCTTGTGTTCAGGCTGCTTTGAGGTATCGGGACTCAGCTCCTAGGGCCTCCTGGAAAAGAGGAATGATGGAAAACCTAGTTTCCATCTAAATATTGCCATGCTTCTCTTTCCCAACATTGTATTGTATTTATTGAAAAAATTTTTTGTTTTTTAAAAGTTCAATTTCTTTATTCAGTTTTTACAATGTGCATGATTCTATTGACGTGGTACGGTAATTTGATATATTAAGTGGTTTCCAAGACTAATAATATAATAGGCGCATTGAACTGTCCTCTCTGTCCCAGACGTGCTCACAATCTAAACTAAAGTGCCTGAGAGAAAAACATTGCTTGGATAAAAAGATAAATCGAAAAGAGGGAGGAAAGAAGAACCCCCAGAGAAAATGTCATAATATTACCGAACAATGTAGTTCTTAAATATAGAATTATAACCATGAAGCTCTATGACCTCACAATGCAAATGTTAAGAGCCTTAGAGGTACATAATTGAAACAGAAATGCATCTAAAAATCCGCCCAGATCGGCATAATCAAAACAGGTTTTTAGACGTATCCAGTGACGTTTTAGGCCTCTGAATCCCGCTGTGTGCCCAGAGCTCAAAGGGGGCATTTATGGAAGAGTGGTTAGGGCGGGAGGTGGGCCGACCTTAGACTTAGTCGCCCTGCATGGATAATTGAAAGTTTAATGAGATTGCTTTGACGGAATTATACGTTGCGACTTAGGCGATCTAAAAACAGGTCTAAGTGCCCAGAAGGTATCCAAAGTGACTAGATGACCAATGCAGGGACAAAGTACAGACCCCCCCACACACTCCCCCCGTGTTCAATGACCCCCTCACACTGCCATAAAAATCGGAATAGAAACATCCATATCTGGAACAAAGTTGTGCTCTCCCTTTAACATTAAAAATACTCCTATCAATACAGTTTCATCATTAAAATTACTTGGAGTCATCATCGATGATCATTTCTCCTATCATGAGCACATAAGTAACATAGTTAAATTTTGTTTTTATCGATTACGTTTTTGATTCGTTCTATTTCCAAGTTTTTGGAACCAAAATCTCTGAATATACTTATACATTCACTTGTTATTGCCAAGCTAGACTATTGCAATTCATTACTACTAAACATTACTCAAAAAGAAAAGAAACGTTTACAGATAATTCAAAATCTTGCTGTTAAACTTATTCACAATGGTAAAAAATATGACCCTGTAACCCCTTTCCTAGTTGCCTCACACTGGCTTTCCATTAACCATCGCATTACTTTTAAAATTCTACTTTCAGTATTTAAAACTTTATCCACAAACGAACCGCAATTTATAAACAGGATCCTTATTCCATATAACTCTTCTCGCCCCCTTCGTTCATCGACCCAAGGTCTCCTGGTAGTCCCTTCTTTAAAAGTGATCGGTACTAGATGACATGATATATTTTCAATAGTAGCCCCCCCAAGTCTGGAATTCTCTACCCCAATATATAAGAGACCAAAAAGATATTAGCCATTTAAAAAATAATCTAAAAACCTTCTTGTTTAAAGATGCTTTTACCCTCTGATTGGAATAGTTACAGTGCAGTAGTCTCTTTATCAAAAATAAAAAAATAAAAAAGATACCCCTCCTAATGGTTTTTTCTCTTTATTGTTTCCCTCTTTTCAAAATTATTAATATTGTAACTTTATCCCTTCATTCCTCTCACATCCAGTTTTGTCTGTTGGTCTAACCCCTTTTCTGAGTAGTTATTTTTTAAAATTTATATGTTGTATGCATATTTTGGATTTTAATGTAATTCGCTTAGTCATTTATGTATAAGCGATTCATCAAATTTCTAATAAACTTGAAACTTGCCTCTGGAACATCAGCAACTGGCATAGGAAAGCCTAGTCGAGCTGCATAGAGGTGATTTAATAATAATAATAATAGCTTTATTTATATCCCGTCATACCTTTCCAGTTCAAGACGGTGTACAACAAGAGGTGCTGTAAGTAGTCTGTTGCCATGTCTAGGTGTCCACCTCCCACGTCCAAAAGGTCTTGCTCTGGTAGTTTGGGACTTGGATGATTTTTTGGACGAGAATGTGGTATAAAGATAGACGACTTGGCAGCAAATGGCTGGATGTAGAATTAGACGTTTTCGGTAACAAAAATTGTGGACGTATATTTCAAGAATGGACTTAGACGATGCCGATTTGGGGCGACTAGTGCCCTAGGCCTAAAATGGACTTAGACTTTTTTTTTATTATGCCCTCGTAGCTTATAATTTAATTTAATTTAATTCTTATATACGCTAATAACCGTGAGGTTTCTAAGCGGTTTACAAAAATGAATGCATTAAAAAATACAATAAATAAAAATAAATAAGATAGGTACTTGGAAATTCCCTAACTGTCCCGAAGGCTCACAATCTAACTAAAGTACTTGAAGAAACAATTTATGAAAAATAAAGGTAAAATATAAAGACAGAGATAGAGATAGAAATGAGTATTCCACCAAGTAATGAATAAATAAATTTAAAGATAGAATTAAAAATAAATAAGTTAAATAAATAAAAAATAGAGATAAAAAATAAGTATCAAGAGAAATAAAAAATATATATTTAAAGTATTCTCCCCTGCTGGATCGGGGGAGGGGTGTAACTGTGATCAGGTGCCCTGCTGGAGAGGAGCTCCCGATGCTGCTGCTGGTTTCTCTATGACCTCTCAAAACTCTATGACCTCACAATGCATGATGTAGATTAGAACAATGTGGAATAAAACAAATGTGGCAAGTTCCTTTCCCCATAGACCTTCTTTGTAAAGATACTGAAATTGCGTAAAATTTGTCCATTTTGCGGCATTTTCCAAACCTCTTTTCCGATTCGTTCTTTAAACGGCTGAAAACAACATCCTGCATAAATGGTGAAACATACTATTTTATGCTTTGCGAATAGGAATTGTTCCCATTAAAATTCCTGACAAATATTTTTCACCTATGTATTTTTGGTAAAATATTTGTGAACAGAAATTTTCACTTTTCTCACAGACATTTGATTTACAAGAGAAACTTTTGATGAATTAGGCCTTGTATTTTAACAGCCAACCTATTAACTACAAGATAAATATTCATCTTTGAGGAACACATCTATCACCCAACACCTCAGAATTCATTCCTAAAATGAGCCGGCAAAGCTTAAAGAGTACTTACAGGGCCGCCAGGCTGTCGTCCACTCGGTTTGTACTGCTGCAATCTCTTTCACCTCCAGTTTCAATTTTCAGAAGCTATGACGCGGCTCTTCCTTGTCTGTGTTCAACAATAGACGCTTTAAATTTCAATGTGGATGAAAGGTGACAGATTTACAGCTGCGAGAGCCAAAGCCGTCCATGTACATGGAGAAGATGGACTCTGGCAATGCCATTAACAAACGTTAATTGGACACCAAGTGCCTGGTCCTGTATATGACGCCGATATCAGTGGCCTCCTATAAAAACTAAAACTTAACTTTATATACAGAGGAAGCTCGACGCGGTTAATAATAAGTTTAAAAAAATAAGCTAAAATGCAAGAGGATTAATTTTAAAAATGTTTAGCAAATAGAAAAGTTTTTAAAGATTTACGGAAAGATTGGAAAGAGCTGGGACACCTCAAAATTAAAGGAAGTTCATTCCATAATTGGGGAAATTTAAAAGCCAGAGAAAGGCTAAAATTCTTGACTTCATGAGTTCCTTTCCTAGAAGGGAGGGAAAGTTTAAATCGTTGAGTGCCTCTCGCATATGAAAATCTATACAGTGTTAGCACACCCGGCTCGTTCATTCTCTGCAACTTTGTAAATACCCTCAATAATGTCATTGCAAGCAGTCTCGGGCATCAGGAACTGATGTCAAATGGATACTTGGCAACGTGTCATCCATAAATAAAACATGACAGCCAAAATCAAGTAAAAAGTGTCCACATGAACCCCTCCCGAAAGACCTCCCCCCACAGACCCAATCAGCATAAGACAGATGCCCAAAGCACCCATACCCAAACCCCAGCCTGCGAGCCACCCTCCTCCCCACCTCCAAAACGAACGGACCAGAACACAGAAAATGATTCATGCTTTCCAGGTTTCCTTGGCATTCTCCCCTTGGGCAGTTCCTATCTGACAACGACCTGTTCTTCAAATTAGCGCGCACGTACAGCCTACCCTGAAAAGCCAACCAGACGATGTCGAAACATTTTGGGGGAAGACGTCGCATGGAGAGACGCTGAAGCGCCTGCTGCCTCTAGGATCCCCGGACAATCCCTTAAGCTTGAAGCCACGATGAAGAATTGTTGCAGCACCCTTGTTACCCAGGTAGAACGGCCCTCCCTAACCTCCCTTGGAGCCACCCCCCACCTTTTGACCAGCCTTACTAATACTCCCCGAGAGACCCCAACCACCCTCTTCCGTATCGTCCCACCTGCCAACCACTCCCTCCACAAAGATGGACCCCGATCCCTCAGGCTCTCTACCCATTCCTCCCCCAGATACCCGACCACTCGCTTCAAGTGAAATTGCATATACAGTGATGAAAAAACTAGAATGGGATGGATCATCCCCAAACCCCCATTGCTCCCTAGACAGATAAGTCACCCCCCACTTTACCGAATTCAGGCGATTACCCCAGAGGCATTGGAAGAACACGCTGCAGAGCGAAGCATACAAACATGGGGGCAAAAAACACACTGAACCCACAAACAGAAAGAGGGGAACTAGGAACGTCTTGATCAGGCGGACCTTCTCTCTGAATGACAACTTCCATCTCTTCCACACTGCCACTTAAGTCCCTTGCTCAACTGCTCTTCCCAGTTGGAACAGTTTTACACCTCCGAGGTCCCATGAAGTGTGATCCCAAGGATTTTAATCCGTTCCTCTGGAGGGGGAAACCCATTGTCCCTGCTTAGAACCCAACCCTGCCCGCCCAGCCACAATGAATGGCATTTGTCTTTCTTTATCTGGGCTCCTGTCACCCTTGAATATTGTCTGAGCTGATGATGGACCCACCGGACTTCCCCTGCCGAAGCCACGGTCAAGGTTACATCGTCAGCATACGTGATTGTGTATAGCATCCTTAAACCTCCCTTAATCCGCCCCCGAGCTGAAAACGCTGCAGTACAGGATCGATGTAGAGCAAGGGGCTAAGAGGGCACCCTTGCCTCACCCCAATCTTAATGGGAAACTCCGTCCCTCTCCAGCCGTTCACCAGGGGAAAAACCCTTGCCCCTTCATACAGGACCTTCGGAATGTTGATAAACTCTTCCATAATGTGCCAGAACTTCCCACAGGTAAGAACATAAGAACCTAAGAATTGCCGCTGTTGGGTCAGACCAGTGGTCCATCGTGCCCAGCAGTCCGCTCACGCGGCGGCCCTTGGTCAAAGACCAGCACCCTAACTGAGATTAGTCCTACCTGCGTACGTTCTGGTTCAGCAGGAACTTGTCTAACTTTGTCTTGAATCCCTGGAGGGTGTTTTCCCCCATGACAGACTCCGGAAGAGCGTTCCAGTTTTCTACCACTCTACATTCGCACGGGATCTACCCCCTTTCAATTTTAGAGAGTGCCCTCTCGTTCTCCCTACCTTGGAGAGGGTGAACAACCTGTCCTTATCTACTAAGTCTATTCCCTTCAGTACCTTCTCCGATCTGTTCGTGATCCCCTTCCACAGAGGTCGGTGCTAGGACCGCTCCTGTTCAATATTTACATAAACGACCTAGAGGCGGGAACCAAGTGTGAGGTCATTAAATTTGCAGATGACACCAAACTATACAGCAGGGCTCAAACCAGGGAAGACTGCGAAGATCTCCAAAAGGATCTAACGCAGATGGAAAAGTGGGCCGAAAAATGGCAAATGAGCTTCAACATAGGGAAATGCAAGGTCATGCACGTGGGGAAAAAGAACCCGATGTTCACATACAGAATGGGGGGAACACCGCTAGGGGTCAGTAACCTGGAGAGAGACCTGGGAGTGATGGTAGACGCAACACTGAAGGCATCGGCGCAGTGCGCCACAGCCTCAAAGAAAGCAAACAGAATGTTGGGTATCATTAAGAAGGGTATTACGACCAGGACGAAGAAAGTCATCATGCCGCTGTATCGTGCAATGGTGCGGCCGCATCTGGAGTACTGTGTCCAGTACTGGTCGCCGTACCTCAAGAAGGACATGGCAGTACTTGAGGGAGTACAGAGAAGAGCAACTAAACTGATAAAGGGAATGGAAAATCTCCCATATACCGACAGATTGAAGCAGTTGGGACTTTTCTCACTAGAAAAGCGGAGACTTAGAGGAGACATGATAGAAACCTTCAAGATCCTGAAGGGCATAGAAAAAGTAGACAGGGACAGATTTTTCAAATTAAGGGGCACCACAAGTACAAGGGGGCACTCGGAGAAATTGAAAGGGGACAGGTTTAGAACAAACGCTAGGAAGTTCTTTTTCATTCAGAGGGTGGTGGATACATGGAACGCGCTTCCAGAGGCTGTTGTAGACAACAAAACATTAAATGGTTTCAAAGAAGGTTTGGATAGATTCCTAGAAGAAAAAGGGATTGAAGGGTATAGAAAGGTATAGACCACTACTCAGGCGATGGGCCTGATGGGCCGCCGCGGGAGCGGACCGCTGGGCAGGATGGACCTATGGTCTGACTCAGCGGAGGCAACTTCTTATGTTCTTATGTTCTTTATAATTCCTAGCATTCTGTTCGCCCTTTGTGCTGCCATCGCACATTGCATGGACGGTTTCATCGACTTGTCGATCATAACTCCCAAGTCTCTTTCCTGGGAGGTCTCTCCAAGTACCGCCCCGGACATCCTGTATTTGTGCAAGAGATTTTTGTTACCTACATGCATCACTTTACACTTATCCACATTGAACCTCATCTGCCATGTTGACACCCATTCCTCTAGCCTGATTATATCACATTGCAGATCTTCACAATCCTCCTGTGTCTTCACTACTCTGAATAACTTTGTATCGTCTGCAAATTTAATCACCTCACTCATCGTACCAATGTCTAGATCATTTATAAAGATGTTGAACGAGGTCACGTGATGTGCTGAGCCGAGCAAGACGTGCCTTGCTCGTGCTCCGGGGCCCCGAATCTCTCAAACCCTGACATTTCTGGTTTTTGTCGGCCCGCGCATCTTCGGAACTTTTGGACCGTGCATGGACCGGTTTGTGCAACCGACTAGCCCGGTCATGAGCAGCAAATCGAGTCGTGCCACTAAAGACAGGGAGACCCGTTCGGCGCGGCCGGATCCGAAAATGGCGGCGGGGGACCTGGGTTCCGCGCTCCCCTTGTCTGAGGCGCATATAGCGGCGCTTTCGGCTTCGGTGGTGCGGGCGCTGGACTCCCGCTTTGATCATCTCTCGAGCCAGTTAACGTCACTTGAGGCTCTGCTGGGGGAGACCACCAGGCGCACGGGAGAGCTGGAGAGCCGTGTCTCGGGAGTTGAGGACACGTGTTCGGCCTCCGCCGCCGATCTGGTTTCCATGAAGGCACAGCTCCAGCGCCAGGCCGACAAGCTGGAGGACCTCGAGAATCGCTCGAGGCGGGACAACTTGCGCCTGGTGGGTCTCCCGGAGACGGTCCCCGACGCCCGACTTCTCTCCACTTTGGAATCCTGGCTCCAAGCGGCGCTGCCGCTCCCAACTGGCGTGGGACCGTTGCGGTTGGACCGCGCACACCGCCTGGGTCGGCACTCGGATGATCGGGAGCGGGCTCGGGTTATTATCTTCAAAATACATAACTCGGCTGTTAAAGCGGAGTTGATGAGACAGTACAGGCTAAAGCGGAATACCTTATCGTTTGAGGACTCCCCTGTGCGGCTGTTCCAGGACTACTCCCCTGCGCTCCAGGAACGCCGGAGGCGCTTCTCACCGGTGTGTTCGGCTCTCTACGACCGGAAAGTTCGATTTCAGCTTCTTTATCCGGCGCAGCTCAAGATTTGGACTCCCTCGGGCTGGCGTATGTTCCCCACTGCTGAAGCCGCGCAAAACTATCTTGACGCGCTACCCGGGGAAGCGGGGCCCTCTTCGGCCCCCTGAGTTTCTGGTCCTGGCTGCTGAGCTACCCTAGCACTCATCTGTGGAGCGCTTCTTTTCTAGATCAACAGTCCCGGCCTCGAGAATGGGATGGCCTCCTGCTTCCCTTCGTGCCCTCTGGCATGCTGGCCCGTGTTGGATGGATTCTATTCCCATGTTTGTTTTAGTTGCGACATTTACTTTGCCCCTCTGTTTTCTATGTTGTCGCTTTCTGCTATACCTGGCCCCGCACTTTGGCAGCACCGGTTCTCCTTGCTTGGTTGGCTGTTATGTTCTAAGGTTTGCTTGGGGATCTAGCGGGCCGGCTGCCTGGGTGTGGGGCCTGAAGGGGCCGTTGCCATACCTCGCTCCTGACACCTTCGTAGGAGGGTGACCTCTCTTGGGCTTGCCTGGGGGAATGATCGGCTTTGGAAGGTTTTCCTGAGCCTCCTACTCACCCTTTCCCCTTTTGGTGGGCCTCTGGGTACTGGCTTCCTGTTGGTTTTAGTTTGGACGCAGATCCTGTCTGGTTGGGCTGCTCGTGGAGTCTGGTGTGGCTTTGGTCCTGCTGTGAATGTGTTTGATTGGTGTGTCTGTTGGGGGGTAGAGCCTGCTTGTTTTTCTTGGATTAAATGGACTTTGCATGGTTTGGGGGCCGCTTCTCAGTTTTTGTTTGTTGGGTCTCTGGCGTGCTGCTGGGATGCGAGGGAGTGCTGTACTATTGGCAGTTCCAGGGCTTCTTTGTTCCTGTGGCTTTCTGCCCTGTCGCATTTGTGGCACCTGTGTCTGCTGCCTATTGCTGAGGTTTGTTTGATTGAATGGATGCGTGTGGTAGAGCTTGGGGTGCTTGTGTTGGGTGTGGGTTTGGGGATTTGGGGCCCCATAACCATCTCTGTGTGACTCCTTTCTGTTCCACTTCTGTGGAACGGTTTCTTTCTTGGGGTTGGAGGGGTTGGGATGGGTTGGGTGATGGAAAGGGTATTGGGATGGGGTGGGGTGGGTTGGGTTGGATTGGGGGGGTGGGGGGTCCTCCTTCTATGGGGTTTGCTTTTGTTACTGTCTGGAATGTTATTGTGGGTTTCCTCTTGGATTATTGCTATTGTGTGTTCCTGCTCTGGGGGGTGGCTGGGCCCTTGGGGTGGTTTTTCAGTCTCTTCTTTCTTCTCTTCTGTGCCTTTTTCTAATTTAGGACCTGAGTACCCCGTTTAGACTCACCTCTTGGAATGTTGGGGGGATCACGTCGCCTGTCAAGAGATCCAAAATACTTGTTGCTCTCCAACGCTACCGATCTGATATTGCTTGTCTACAGGAAACTAGATTAACTGATGCAGAACATCTTAAGTTGCGTCGTTCTTGGGTGGGGGAGGTGTTTTTTGCTTCTTCTTCGGGTCGTCATGGGGGCATTGCAGTGCTGGTCCGTAAGTCTTCTCCAGTAGGTGTCCAGGTTCTGGATAGGTCGCCTGACGGTCGCTTCTTGCTTCTTCGCCTTACTCTGGGTGGTCGCTCTTATCTTCTCCTTGTGGTATATGGCCCTAATTCTGGAGAATCAGCCTTCCTACAGCGATTGCTTCATCTTCGTTCTCGCTTTCCTGATGACCCGCTGCTTCTTTTGGGAGATTTTAACTTGGTGATGCATCCCGATCAGGATAAGTCTAGCTCTTCTGCTTCTTCTTTGGGTTCTAAGAGTCATCTCCTTTCCGATTTCTGTGACTCACTTTCGGTTGTAGACTCGTGGCGTCTTCTCCACCCTGAAGTTCGTGACTATACCCATCTCTCTCGTGCCCATGGTACTTGGTCCCGTCTCGATTATATTTTCTTATCTAACTCTTTGTTTCCTTCTGTTCACTCGGCGGAGATTGGACCTGTGTCGATTTCGGATCATGCCCCGATTTGGGTTGATGTTGTCCTGGATCCTACCTACCTCCGCGCGCCGTCTTGGAGGTTTCCCTTTTATCTTGCTAAGGATGAGGAATTTCGTGCCTTTTTGCAGACCCAGTGGGACGATTATTCTACAAATAATGCTTCCCACATGGCTGATCCTATTTTGTTTTGGGAGGCTGGGAAGACGGTGATTAGAGGGCATATCATTTCCTTTCTCTGTGCTCGTCATAGGCGTATTAATCAGGGGATTGTTACCCTGGAACGGGCTTTGCGTTTGGCAAAGCGGTCTTTTTCTCTTCACCCTTCTCCGGGGACTCGGGACTGCTACTTGTCTACTCAGGTGGCCCTGAACTCCCTTCTCCATTCTCGTTCCCAAAAATGCAAAGCCTTTTATCATCATCGTTTCCTTCGCTACGGTAACAAACCCGGCCGTCTTATGGCTCGTTTGGTTAACGCTACGACTGGCAGGAAGCCGATTTTATCTCTGCGTACCCAGGGCGGAGGTGTGGTGTCTCGGACTTCTGAGATCTCTGGGGTCTTATTTGATTTCTTTAGTCGGTTATATGAAGCTCCGGAAGACGCTTCTTTGGATATGATTTCGGACTATCTTCACTCTTCTGGGTTGCCTCGTTTGTCAGCGGATGCGATTGCCTCTCTTAATAGTCCGTTTAGGGCGGTTGAATTGGAGTCTGCTATTAAATCGCTCCGCTCTGACCGGGCTCCGGGTCCGGATGGGTTCTCGGGTGATTTCTATCGGCTTCTTTCTCCGACACTTTATGGACCTTTATTGGCATATTTTGATGCTGCTTCGGCCCGTGGTTCTTTTCCACGTTTTGCAAACGAGGCCCTTATTACCTTACTCTTGAAGCCTGGTAAGACTGCTGATTTGCCGGAATCTTATCGTCCCATTTCATTGATCAATATGGACCTTAAACTTTTTGCTCGTATGTTGGCTGATCGTCTTGCTCCTCATTTACCTCAGCTTATCCATGAGGATCAAGTAGGCTTTGTTCGGGGCCGACAGTCTGTACATAATGTTCGCAAGGTACTTCTTGCTCTTGCCCAGTGTCAATCTTTCCGGATTCCGACCTTATTTGTCAGCTTGGATGCTTCTAAGGCGTTTGATAGTATTCACTGGTCCTTCTTATTTCGTACCTTGGAGTATGTGGGGCTCGGGGGATTCTTTCTAGACGCTGTGCGTTCCCTATATTCCAATCCCTTGGCATCATTGCTTGTTAATGGGACTTGTACTGACTCCTTCCCTATTCTCCGTGGCACCCGACAGGGCTGCCCTCTCTCCCCTCTTTTGTTTCTTCTTTCTTTGGAACCGTTGTTATGCACTCTTCGGGGGTTTGCGGAGGTGCGAGGTCTCTCGGTCGGTGACTTCGAACTTAAGACCCTGGCGTACGCAGACGATATGTTTCTAATTCTTACCCGACCTGAAGATTCTCTTCCGGCGGCTCTGGATCTCATCTCTGAATTTGGGTTTTATTCAGGGCTGTCTCTTAACTTAGATAAATCCTTGGCTTTACCTTTTCCACTAGATTTACGTACTTCATGGCGGGGTGTATTCCCTCTTCGGTGGGCAGATTCTTCTTTGCGGTACTTGGGGGTTACTATTCCACTCGACTTGTCTAGTTTGTACCGGTTGAATGTAGCCCCGTTGTTTCAGACGTTACAGAATAGGTTGCACCTTTGGGAGTCTCTTCCTTTCTCACTTTTGGGTCGAGTACACCTGTACAACATGCTACTGGTCCCCTGTTGGCTTTATGTTTTCCAGGTCCTTCCCCTTTATTTGACGTTTCGGGACGAGCGCCGCTTGGAACGACTGGTCCAGAAATTTCTTTGGGCAGGGAAGAGGCCTCGCTTGCTTTATAAGCGGGCGGCAACTCCCTGGTATAGGGGTGGCTTGGGATTACTGAATCTCCGCTATTTGACAGTTGGTTGTGGAATGAGGCATATTAATGATCTTTTACGGGGTACTTCGGCATTCACTAACTCAGCTCTGGAACTTTCCTGCTTTTCTTCTACTCATTTCAGTGCATATCTTCATTCTGTTTCTTCTTCAGAACCTGAATCTCTTTCTATGAAAGTTTTACATCAACCCTTAAGGAAGGTTTGGCGTTGGGTCTGTAAATTTCACTCTCTTTCTCCTTCTGTCTCTCCCTTCCTTCCTATTCGTTTCAATGGTTCTTTCTTACCTGGGATTGATGGGCCGAGTTTTGCTCGGTGGGAAACAAGGGGCATTCATTATCTATTTCACTTGGTTAACGATGAAGGCGCCATTAAATCTTTTGCTCAGTTGCGAGCTGAATTTGATCTCCCTGCTACTGACTATTTTGCTTACATGCAAATCCATCATTATATCTCTTCCTTACCTTCTAGCTCCTTGAAGGCCGCTTGTCATGAGACTTTGTCCACGGCCTTTACCCTTGGTTCTCAACAATCGGTCCCTCTCAAGTTTCATCACCGCCACTTGAAGGATGAATGCCCTTTGTTTGACCATTCTAAGCTGCGAGATGCTTGGTCCGGTGATCTTGCTGTTGATTTGCCTTCTGATGTCCTTCTTCAGGCTGTCCGGCGCCTGCCTGCTTTTCGTAAATACACTACCTTTTGGGAGCAGCATTTTAAATTGATTTTTCGTTTATATGTTTCTCCTAGAAGGGCTTATTTGGCTCACTTCCGTCCCCATGCAGCCTGTCTTCGTTGTCAGGCTCCGGAAGCCAGCTTAGGCCACATGTTCTGGACTTGTCCTCAGATACAACTTTTTTGGACTGCTGTATTTGCTTTTGTGGAGTCTATTTGGCATGTTACTGTTCGCAGTTCCCCTTTGCTTTTATTTGGGACTGTTCCTCACTACTTTCCACGTTTCAAGGGAGTTGCAGCTTTCCTCAAGTGGTCTATCCTGATTGCCTTGAAATGCATCCTGCTGAAATGGCTTGAAGCTGAGGCACCGGACTATTCCCTTTGGAGGAGCCGCATGATCGCTCTTTTGATGTGGGAGCGACGGGATGTGACTGACCTGGCTTCTCGACATGGTCGTCTTTTCCAGACCACTTGGGAACCTTTCTGGAATACTTTGACCCCTCTGGCTCGTAGCCGGATACTTAATTGATGCTTTGTCTGTACTTCCCTTTTGTGCCTTTTTTGTATAGTTTGTTATTCAATTCTTTGTTAATTTGTGCTCGAAGGAGGACCCAGGGGTGGGTATGGTAGGGAGGGGGGTTTGGGGGGGGGGTGGTTCTTTTGGGGACTGTTTCAAAAAACAAAATTTTGAGCTGTTTTTGTACTTTGTGCTACTATGTTGTGTTCTTGCTTGCTCAATAAAATATATTTGACCATAAAGATGTTGAACAGCACGGGTCTAAGCACCGAGCCCCACTGGTGATGTTCTTCCAGTCTGAGTATTGTCCATTTACCCCCACTCTCTGTTTCCTATGATCCAGCCAGTTTTTAATCCATGTGAGTATTTCACCCTCAATTCCATGGCTCGCAATTTTCTGAAGTAGTCATTCATGCGGAACCTTGTCAAACGCCTTCTGAAAATCCAGATATACAGTATCGACTGGGTCGCCCTTGTCTATCTGTCTGTTTACTCCCTCAAAGAAGTGCAGCAAGTTCATCAAACACGATCTGCCTTTGCTAAAACCGTGCTGACTGGTCCTCATCAGCTCGTGTCCATCAAGGTGATCAATGATGCGATCCTTTATCAGCGACTCTACCATCTTTCCCGGTACCGAGGTCAGACTCACCAGTCTGTAGTTTCCCAGATCTCTCCTCAAACCTTTCTTGAAGATCGGTGTAACATTTGCCACTTTCCAATCTTCCGGAATCTTTCCCGATTTGATCGAATATTAGTTGAAGCAGTTCAGGTATGGTCCCTTTCAGTTCCTTGATGACCCTCGGATGGATGCCATCCGGTCCCAGGGATTTATCGCTCTTAAGCTTATCAATCTGCCTACACACCTCCTCTAGACTGACCGTCAATCCTGTCAGCTTTTCTTCTTCATTTCCAACATATAGCCTGATGGGTTCCGGTATGCTGTGTACATCTTCTTCGGTAAATACAGACGCAAAAAATGTGTTTAGTTTGTTAGCGATTGCTTTGTCCTCCTTTAGCACTCCCTTTATTCCATGGTCATCCAACGGTCCCACCGCTTCCTTTGTGGGTCTTTTCCCCTTAATATATCGAAAGAACGGCTTGAAGTTCTTCGCCTCCTTGATCGAAAGCTTTCTCTTGGTCTAAGCAACAGGATCCCCCCGGGAATGCTGCTACCTCTGTCGAAGACCTCTCGCACCGTCACTGCAGCCCTGATTGCTCCCCTCCCCTGGATGCTACACATCTGTGTAGGTAAGAGCAGCTTTGGTGCTACCACCACAAGCCACGAGAACAGTAGCTTGGCAAAGAGCTTTCTGTCCACGTTCAACAGACAGATTGGCCTCCAATTCGACACCTTGGAGCCGTCCCTTCCTGGCTTGGCCACCAGAGTCAAAACACTGCCGCCTGCATTGAGCCAGGTATGGACCCCTGCTCCCCGATCTGGACCAACACCGGAGCTAGTTGGTCCTGGAACTCTATGTAGAACTCTGAAGTGAGTCCATCCGGACTGGGCATCATTTTCTTTGATAGATCCACGATAGCCGCCCTGACCTCCTGCTCTGTCCAAGGCCTGATTAGCCCATCCTGGTCCTGCTGCGGTAAGGAACCCAAAACCTCCGGGGTAGCTGACACATATTCCTCCCACCCATCAACCGCACAATCCTGCCTGGAAAAGAAATGCCCCAAATAGTTCCCTATCACCCCCAGGAACCCTTCCTCTGTCGGACATTACCTACTAAAATGTACATATTACATTTTCGCTCAGCAAATTGTATTTCTATACTATTGCCTCCTGAGGTCTCTGATCTCTGTATTTCCTTTGAATATCTACTTATTGTATTTCGCTGAATGTCCAGCACTCTTGATTGTAAACCGCCTAGAAGTCGCAAGATTGTGGCGGTATAGAAGAATAAAGTTATTATTATTATTCCTCTGTTTCTACATATTCCCCCTCCGCGTTCTCTAAGCCCTGCAACTTCCGGTTCCCCACCCTCCCTTTACACGCTTGAAAGGGGTCTGGCGAGATGAATTTACCATAGTCCCTCTCCCACACAAGGGACTTGTAATGGTCATATTGCAATTTCTCTATAGCGTCTTTTATGTCCCGAAAACCCGCTAGACCACCAGGTAAGGTTTTAGGGGGGGGCGGCTTACAAGGCTTAAAATAGCACGGGGAAGTGGGGGTTAGGGGCAGAACCGGCCCGAATATTATTCATAATTTTTTAATATTTGCGGGCCGGCTCTGCCCCTAATCCCCGTGGATATGGAGGGAGAAGTGTATTGGATTTGTCCTATCCCTGGTAATGGCAGTCATTTTATGAATACAAATATCTGACTGCCTTCTCAACAATTGTTTCTCTCTGGTGTATTTCTTGCGCTGTTCTTTATTTTGCGCCAATTTACCCATAACTGCAACCATCTTTATCTTTTTCTGCAGCTCCTGGGACCTTTTCTCCAGGTCACCCAGCAGTTTCACTGTTTGCACCGTCCTTGCTGCTGGGTCCACAGCATCTAGCTTAAGTCCCTCTGCTTCCAATTCAGGCACTCCCAGCACATTTTCAAACAGTTCATTATCAGACCAAATCTCACCTTCAGAGTCTAGGGGGCTGTCACTCTCAGATGAGGCCTCCAGGACAAGCCTGCCCTTCTTCCACTTCTATGGCTGCAGGATTTGCAGGCCTCCCTCCACTCCTTCCAGGGCCTGCTGAACTGCTGCCAGGCTGGGGCTCCTTCACCTGCCTCCTCTGTACATTCAGGGAACCTTCCTCTAGGAAGGATCCCACTATAGTGACATCAAACTTCCGCCTTGGCCCTTCCATCCTTCCTAGGCCTCACAGCCTGGGCCTTTCCCAGGGAAGGGACCCCAGGGTCCATGGACATTCCTGGGGCACAGAGCTAGGCCCAGCTCCCTCCTTCCCTGGCCTCTGGTTCTCTCCAGCAGCACTACTCAGAGCTCCTTCCACCTCCAACTCCAACAGCAGACTGGATGGACCGTTCAGGTCTTTATCTGCCGTCATTTACTATGTTACATTTACTCGTACATCAGGTTTCAGCAGGCGTAAGTCTGGCACCCAAATTTAGGGACAGAGATCATTGCTAAGCGCAGTTCTATAACCAGTGTGCACGCGCTTTACAAAATCACGCTTAACACTGATCTTTCCTGGTGCAAATGTTTGGGTGCTGTTTATAGCAACCTGTCTCAATACATGCTGTTTCCATTGCCATACAAATTTTCCCCCATCCCCATGGGAACGCATTTTCCCGTCCCGTCCCTGCGAGTTCTTTTCCTGTCCCTGTCCCATTCCTGCAAGCTCCACCCTCATCTGCACAAGCCTTAAACACTTTCAAATCCTAAGCAGCAACATTCTAGAGCTCAGATTTTGATGTCATAATGCCTCATTCCACCAATGCCTAAGCTCCGTCCTCATCTGCACAAGCCTCAAATACTTTAAAATCCTAAGTAACAACATTCTAGAGCTCAGATTGTGATGTCATAATGCCTCATTCCACCAATGCCTAAGCTCCGTCCTCATCTGCACAAGCCTCAAATACTTTAAAATCCTAAGTAACAACATTCTAGAGCTCAGATTGTGATGTCATAATGCCTCATTCCACCAATGCCTAAGCTCCGTCCTCATCTGCACAAGCCTCAAATACTTTAAAATCCTAAGTAACAACATTCTAGAGCTCAGATTGTGATGTCATAATGCCTCATTCCACCAATGCCTAAGCTCCGTCCTCATCTGCACAAGCCTCAAACACTTGAAAATCATACGATAAGTGTCTGAGGCTTGTGCAGTTAAGGCAGAGGTTACAGGAATGGCGCAGGGACAGCAACAGCGACAAAAACTCGTGGGGACGGGGACAAATTTGTCCCCGTGTCATTCTCTTTCCCTAGACTTCTTACACTGAATGTATTCCAAGTGTTCTTTCATTTTCTGTCTCTGCAAAGTGAACTTCCCTGAACCCTGCTGCAATTATGTGGCACAGAGAATCGCAGTATGTGACCTGCGCCCAGAGATAACGAATTTCTGCACTGGATAGACCTTCCAACAGAACAAAGATAAACTTGGCTATCAGAGGAAGGACACGAGTGATATCAGGTGGCCCATAGATGCTGGTAAACTTAACAGGAACAGCAAGCTACACCCAAATCAACGGAGCAGCCAGATCGAGTCCTGGTTTTGTCCCACTGCATGTGTGTTGCTGAAGTTTTGATTTTCGTAGGGAAAATGGTGGCACAATCAGAATTGCAAATCTGTCTATGCAGTAATAAGGGACTGTATCGATTTGTTTTGCTTGGTGCAGGATCCAAGGGAGAAATGAAACCGCTTTGGGTTGAATATCGCCATGAAAAAGGCGGTTTTTAAATCTAAACAAATGAATAAACATGAGGGGGGAGGGAACTGAGAAACTAAAGTACACTGACTAGGTAGGGGGTTTGAGTGGAGGGTCCAGGTGGTGGGGGCAAGAGGTAGTGGGCTTCTCTTCTCCCGATTTTTTTAAAGTTAGGATAATATGGGGGAGGGTGCCATTATAGGTGTGTGTGTGTGTGTGTGTGGGGGGGTCCCTGCATAACTTCTTTTAAATGTGCACAGATGTACGTTTGTAACACTCACACATCTGTGCCATTTAAAAAACAACCCCCCCCCAAAAAAAAAACCCCTCCTACTCTTTCTGCCCCAAACAGCTGAGTGGCAGAACGCTGCATCAGGGCTTCCCCTGCCGCCCAGCTGTTCGGGGCTTCTCCTGCCGGCTCTGTGCATATGAAAATTGCTTTCTCCAATGACTGATCACATGTGCCAACGCTTTCTCCAATGACATCGCAAAACTCATTTGCATATGAAATTGTTTCACTATTGATCACCGTTTTCAAATCGAACCACGGCGACCCACAGGATTTTAACGGTGGTTTTAGAGCAGTGGTCTCAAACACGCGGCCCAGGGGCCACATGCGGCCCGCCAGGTACTATTTTGAGGCCCTCGGTATGTTTATCATAATCACAAAAGTAAAATAAAAGTTTCTTGGTCATATGTCTCTTTAGGTATAAATTACAATATTATTATTAAGACTTAGCCAAAAGGAAAGATTTATAAACTATAAAGAGTTTCTTTCACCTCATGCAAAATTGTCATTTCTTTAATGTGGCCCTGCAAAGGGTTTGAGTTTGAGACCACTGTTTTAGAGCATCCAGGATGCTAGGAATTATTTTTAAAAAGGGATGGTTAACAAGACTAAGACTGTTATAATGCTCCTGTATCGCTCCATGGAGCGACCTCATCTGGAGTATTGCATTCAATTCTGGTCTCCTTATCTCAAGAAAGATATAGTGGCCCTAGAAAAGGTTCAAAGAAGAGCGACCAAGATGGTAAAGGGGATGGAACTCCTCTCGTACGAGGAAAGACTAAAATGGTTAGGGCTCTTCAGCTTGGAAAAGTGACGGCTGAGGTGAGGTAGGATTGAGGTCTATAAAATCCTGACTGGAGTAGAACGGGTGCAAGTGGATCAATTTTTCACTCCGTCAAAAATGACAAAGACTAGGGGACACTCGATGAAGTTACAGGGAAATACTTTTAAAACCAATAGGAGGAAATATTGTTTCACTCAGAGAATAGTTAAGCTCTTGAACGCATTGCCAGAGGATGTAATAAGAGCGGATAGCGTAGCTGGTTTTAAGAAAGGTTTGGACAAGTTCCTGGAGGAAAAGTCCATAATCTGTTATTGAGAAAGACATGGGGGAAGCCACGGCTTGCCTTGGATCGGTAGCATGGAATGTTGCTACTCTTTGGGATTCCGGAATCTTGCTACTCCTTGGGGTTCCTTATGGAATGTTGCTACTCCTTAGATTTTGGCCAGGTACTAGTGGCCTGGATTGGCCCCCGTCAGAACGGACTACTGGGCTTGATGGACCATTGGTCTAACCCAGTAAGGCTATTCTTATGTACTTACATGAGCCAAGAATAGGACAATCAAGCCATTGTAACATCACTGATGAGACTGGTTCTGAGGCACTGTGGAATGAGGCATTATGACATCACAATCTCAGTTCTGGAATGTTGTTCTCATTTCCGGAAACTTGCTATTTTTTGAGATGCTGGTATGTAGCTACTCCTTGGATTTTGGCCAGGTACTAGTGGCCTGGATTGACCACCATCAGAACGAGCTACTGGGCTTGATGGACCATTGGTCTGACCCAGTAGGGCTGTTCTTATACATGCCAAGTATAAGACAATCAAGCCATTGTAACATCACTGCTGAGGCTGGCTCTGAGGCATTGAGGCATTATAACATCATAATCTCAGCTCTGGAATGTTGTTCTCATTGGGGTTCCGGAATCTTGCTATTCTTTGAGATGTTGATATGTAGCTATTCCTTGGGTTTTGGTCAGGTACTAGTGACCCGGATTGGCCACTGTGAGAACGGGCTACTGGGCTTGATGGACCATTGGTCTGACCCAGTAAGGCTATTCTTAGGTTCTTACATGAACCAAGCATAGGACAATTAAACCATTGTAACGTCACTGATGAGTTTGGCTCTGAGGCATTGTGGAATGAGGCATTATGACATTTACAATCTCAGCTCTGGAATCTTGATATTCTTTGAGATTCTGCATTGAATCTTGAAACTCGTTGGGATTCTAGAATCTTTTGTTACTCTTTGGAATTCTGGAATGTTGCTACTCCTTGGGTTTTGGCCAGGTACTAGTGACCTGGATTGGACACCATGAGAACGGGCTACTGGGCTTGATGGACCATTGGTCTGATCCAGTTAGGCTATTCTTAGGTTCTTATGTGTCTACCACTTTAATGAGTAAATCATTCTTGCAGTGTTGACTTCCTTTGGATTAAAGCTCCTCTGAACCTTTGAACTTGTTTGTATGGAGCAAAATCCTGGCATTGCCTGATGTGTTTCCCAACTCTCTTCTCAATTATCAAGATTGCAAGAAAAAACGGCCATTTTTTTTGTTTTGTTTAATTCTTTATTGATTTCCAAATTTTGAGAGTGCAATACAACTATATTAAACAAGAGCATTCTACATAACGCACTGAAAATACACAAAATTAATCCATTACCAATCCTTTTCTCCCTCCCTTCCTCACATAACTATTACTCTGCATGTGCATATATTATTGCAATATTATAAATAAATACCTTTAGCAATCCCAAATACCTTCCCCCTCCCCCCCCTGAATGTGTAAGGAATCTGTAAAAAGGGAGATACCTGGCATTCATTGCAATCCAACATACGCAGTCAATGGGCTCCACACCTTATTGAATATCATACTAGGCCCACAAACACTCTGCATTCATTCTCTCATATTTATACGTGGAACAAATATTTGCCCACCAAAATGTGTAATTCAGTCTGTCGTAACTCTTCCAGTTACGCGTAATCATCTGGATGGCTATTCCGGTCATAATCAAGAAGAGCCGGCTTTTATATCTATCTAAAGAAGGCTTAATATGCAATATTGTACCACGAAACGGCCATTTTAGTTAGAAGTGACGATAGCAAAAAAGCTGTGAATGGACAATTTGATGTCATAGCTAAACTAAAGGTGGTTCATAGACAACCCCGCGAAAGACAAAGGCGCGCGCCGACAACTGAGCGCAAGATGGAGGCGCGCGCCGAAGAAAATTACAGTTTTTAGGGGCTCCGACGGGGGGTTTTGTTGGGGAGCCCCCCCAGTTTACTTAATAGAGACCGCGCCGGCGTTGTGGGGGGTTTGGGGGGGTTGTAACCCCTCCACATTTTACTGTAAACTTAACTTTTTCCCTAAAAACAGGGAAAAAATGAACCCCCCACACCCCCCACAATGCCCCCACAACGTGGCGCGATCTCTGTTAAGTAAAGTGGGGGGTTCCCCCCCACACCCCCCCGGTCGGAGCCCTAAAAACAGTAATTTTCTGCGGTGCGCACCTCCGCGCTGCGTTCAATTGTCTGCGCGCGCCTATGTACCGGCACGCTTTTGACCTGACACCCTAAAGGTTTGTGTAGACAACTTTTAAGGATGTACATGGAAAAAAAATGTTTGGTTTGCTTGCGTGTTATTTGTTTAAACTCATTTCTGGGCTTTTTTCTTCCATTTTTTAGTTTTATAATTTTCAATTGCATGTTCATTGTAACATACATTTTAGGCCCATATTCTATATACAGCGTCTTAACTTAGGCGTATAGTGAGGGAGAGAGACGCCCCTCCCCTGCCCCCATCCGCTCTTTCCCTGCCCCCTCCTGCCACGCACACATGCCCTTTCCCTTCCCCCGCACCTCCTTAACATTGCTGGCATGAGCAGCAACCCCAATCTGCTGCTCACGCCAGTGTCGGCTCTTCCTCTAGTGTCACTTCCTAGCTTCAGGTCCAGGAAGTGATGTCAGAGCTGACCTGGCGTGACAGCAGATTGAGGGTTGCTGATCGCTCCAGGAATGTTACAGAGGGAAACACCATTTAAGAATTCTTTTACAAGAGTTTTCCAGGCACCTCCCGATGCCTAAAAAAAAACAGCGCTGGAATCGCGCCTCCGGAGGCACCTGCTGGTCCGTAATGCCATTGTAGGCACGGCTAACACCGGAAGCAGCTTGAGGCGCAATTCACATCAAAGATAGGCACCGGAATAGTAGGCCTTTGAAAGCCTGGCCTACATTTCCGGTGCTTTCCTGTGCTGGAGGCGTGATTCTCTAAACAGCACTGTTCTGTGATCGACACGTGATCGGCGGCTACCAACAATGACACCATTTCGAGAATCTGGGCCCTGAGTTATATTCTATACGTGGTTCCTAAAACATTGGTGCCGACTAGAATGATGCGTAGTGTGATTCTGTAAAAAGCTACGCACCCCTTTCTCGAATCACGCTAAGCGCCACTGCGCATATCAACTTCTATGCACAGCCGTGTAGGCCAAGGATAACCAGGCCTAAATCCATGTGTGTAACTTCTGTGCATGTCGGAGATATTCTATAAGAGTGCACATAAATTCTAGGAATGCACATGATCTGCTCATGCTCCTCCCCTGGCCACGCCCCCTGTACAGATTTGTGCACTAGAACTGGTGCGCAGCACTTTATAGACCATGCCTAGCAAGTTGAGCGCATAACTTTTAATTAGTGTCAATTACCATCAGTTATGAGTTGTTAATTGCCAATTATTAGGCTTATTAAACAATTAAGTTGGCCTTGCAGATTGGCTGTGTGTACCGTTTTGTGTGTACATGGTAAGGTGCCATATACAGAATTAGACCACTATTAAGAGAAGGTTCTCCTTAACCACCCCTTAATGCCTTCTATTTTAATAGCTCTTCACCTGAAGAGCTATTAAAATAGAAGGCATTAAGAGGTGGTTAAGGAGAACCTTCCCTTAATAGAAACATAGAAAATGACGGCAGAAAAGGGCCACGGCCCATCTAGTCTGCCCACCCTAATGGCCCACCCCCTAACTACCTCCATGAAGAGATCCCACATGCCAAATAGAAACATAGAACATGACGGCAGAAAAGGGCCACGGCCCATCTAGTCTGCCCACACTAATGGCCCACCCCCTAACTACCTCCATGAAGAGATCCCACATGCCAATCCCATCTTTTCTTAAAATCTGGCATGCTGCTGGCCTCAATTACCTGTTGTGGAAGATTATTCCAGCGGTCAACCACCCTTTCGGTGAAGAAATATTTTCTGGTGTCGCCATGAAATTTCCCACCCCTGATTTTCAACGGATGCCCTCTTGTTGCCGTGGGTCCTTTAAGGAAAAAGAGATCCTCTTCCATCTCGATACGGCTTGTGACATATTTGAACGTCTCGATCGTGTCTCCCCTCTCTCTGCGTTCCTCGAGTGAGTACAGCTGCAACTTACCCAGTCGTTCCTCATACGGGAGATCCTTGAGTCCTGAGACCATCCTGGTGGCCATTCGCTGAACTGACTCAACTCTCCGCACATCTTTTTGATAATGCGGCCTCCAGAATTGTACACAGTATTCCAGATGGGGTTTAGTGTAGACCTTCTATTGAAGCACATTGTCCAAAACGCAATATATCAATATATACAGAATTAGAAACATAGAAAATGATGGCAGAAAAGGGCCATGGCCCAACAAGTCTGCCCACTCTAATGACCCACCCCCCTTGAAGTGATCCCACATGCTTATCCCATTTTTTCTTAAAATTTAGCACGCTGCTGGCCTCAACTATCTGCAGTGGAAGATCATTCCAATGATTGACGACTCTTTCGGTGAAGAAATACTTCCTGGTGTCGCTATGAAATCTCCCACCCCTGAGTTTCAACGGATGCCCTCTTGTTGCCGTAGGTCCTTTCAGAAAAAAAATATTTGGGGGTTATCGATATGGGCTGCTGTAAGATGGGTTATTTTACCATAAATTATGGTATTTCAGCATTGGGCCCCGTTTTATGCAATAAGATCTTGTGTTAAAATAGCCCATCTTAACAGTAGCCCACAATGACAACCCCCTCTATACTGATTTAACACCCATTGATGTGTGGGTTAACATGCAATATTTGGCCCCTCAAAATTTATAGACTTCCATATATACAGTAAAACCTTGGATTGCAAGTAACTTGGTTTGCAAGACAAGCAAAACATTTTATTAAATTTTAATTTGATATACAAGCAATGCCTTGCAATACAAGTACATACAGTATACATCACAACTGAGCCGATGGTTCTCTCTCTGACGCTGCGGGAGTGTAGTGACTGTTCTAAACGAGCGAGGTCTTGCAATACGAGTACATACAGTATACACGCGTCACATCATCACAACTGAGCCGATGATTCTTCTCTCTCTGACACTGCGGGAGTGTAGTGACTGTTCTAAACGAGCGAGGTCTTGCAATACGAGTACATACAGTATACACGCGTCACAACTGAGCCGATGGTTCTTCTCTCTCTGATGCCGTGGGAGTGTAGTGACTGCTCTAAACGAGCGAGGGCTTGCAATACGAGTACATACAGTATACACGCGTCACAACTGAGCCGATGGTTCTTCTCTCTCTGACGCTGCAGGAGTGTAGTGACCATTCGAAATGAGCGAGGTCTTGCAATACGAGTACATACAGTATACACGCATCACATCATAGAAACATAGAATATGACGGCAGAAAAGGGCCATTGGCCCAACATGTCTGCCCACTCGAAGAACCCTCCCCCCTAAGCACTTCCTCGAAGTGAACCCACATGTTTATCCCATTTTTTCTTAAAATCGAGCACTTTGCTGGCCTCAATTACCTGAAGTGGAAGATCATTCCAATGATCAACCACCCTTTCGACGAAGAAATACTTCCTAATGTCACCGTGAAATCTCCCTCCCTTGATTTTTAACGGATGCCCTCTGAGCCGATGGTTCTTCTCTCTCTGACGCTGCGGGAGTGTAGTGACTGCTGTAAACGAGCGAGATCTTGCAATACGAGTACGTACAGTATTTTGGGTTGTGGAACACATTGTCTGAGTTTCCATTATTTCCTCTGGGGAAATTTCCTTTGATATACGAGTGCTTTGGATTACAAGTATGTTTCCGTAACAAATTATGCTTGCAAACCAAGGTTTGACTACTTGAATATAAACTAAGATTTTTTTTTGGACAGCCACCTCCCCACCCAAAATTGCATTTCGGTTTATATTTTCTTGCCTTCTCCCATGCTGCTCAGCATTCCTCCCCTTCTCTCCTCCCCCATGGTATAATCCATGATGTCGCACTGGCATAGTTCTCCTCCTTCTTAAACGAAAGGCCTCAGAAAGTACTACTGGAACCCTCCTTATCGGAACCAAAACCTCTCTGCTATAGAGTGCCCCAGGGTGCATTACTATCCCCACTCCTCTTCAACCTATATGTCAAACCAGTACTGGACAGTGCAAAAAACCCAAATAAACCGAAATCAAAATACTCCGAGATGCACAAATAAAAAGACTTCACTGCTGCCTAACAGAAATAAAAAAACGGGATGACTGCAAATAAACTACAGATCAACGCCTGGTCCTTCCTTGGGCTTTCCATGCTCAGGGGGTCCTCGGACTCCTGTGCGTCACAGAGGCATTCTCGCAAACCACTCCCTTCTTGGGGGTGGGGGGGGGGGAAGAAAGGGGGGATTGGAGGGGATTTCTGGGATTCCTGGAATTAGCGGGTGGATGTAAATGACACATGACTTTGTACTGCTATACCTTGTTCTAGCGGATTTCCCGCCTATGTTTGATATCTTGTATTTTTCTGTTATCTTATGGTCCCGCATTTTTTCAGTCAATAAAAAGTGGTTTACAATCTACAAATTGGTAGGATTAAGACTTAAACTAGAGAATGACACGGTGACAAAATTCATCACCGTTCCCGTCCCCGCGGATAACCGCGGGAAATAATCCCATGTCATTTTCTAGTGTCTATTTCATCCTCTCTCCTTCTACACCAGCATTCTTCAAAGCAAAGCTTGCGGGTCAGTGGTTGTGGCCATTCATACTCTGATTCTTATGGGAGCCAAGGATAATGAAGCCATTGTGACATCACTGATGTGATTGGCTCTTAGGCACTGGTGGAATGAGGCATTATGACATCACAATATCTGCTCTGGATACCAGAGACTGTCATTCTGTAGTGTCTGTTTCAACCTCGGTCCTTCTACACCAGCATTCTTCAAAGCAAAGATTGCGGGTCAGTGGTTGTGGCCATTCATACTCTGATTCTTATGTGAGCCAAGGATAATGAAGCCATTGTGACATCACTGATGTGATTGGCTCTTAGGCACTGGTGGAATGAGGCATTATGACATCACAATATCTGCTCTGGATACCAGAGACTGTCATTCTGTAGTGTCTGTTTCAACCTCAGTCCTTCTACACCAGCATTCTTCAAAGCAAAGCTTGCGGGTCAGTGGTTGTGGCCATTCATACTCTGATTCTTATGTGAGCCAAGGATAATGAAGCCATTGTGACATCACTGATGTGATTGGCTCTTAGGCACTGGTGGAATGAGGCATTATGACATCACAATATCTGCTCTGGATACCAGAGACTGTCATTCTGTAGTGTCTATTTCAACCTCGGTCCTTCTACACCAGCATTCTTCAAAGCAAAGATTGCGGGTCAGTGGTTGTGGCCATTCATACTCTGATTCTTATGTGAGCCAAGGATAATGAAGCCATTGTGACATCACTGATGTGATTGGCTCTTAGGCACTGGTGGAATGAGGCATTATGACATCACAATATCTGCTCTGGATACCAGAGACTGTCATTCTGTAGTGTCTGTTTCAACCTCAGTCCTTCTACACCAGCATTCTTCAAAGCAAAGCTTGCGGGTCAGTGGTTGTGGCCATTCATACTCTGATTCTTATGGGAGCCAAGGATAATGAAGCCATTGTGACATCACTGATGTGATTGGCTCTTAGGCACTGGTGGAATGAGGCATTATGACATCACAATATCTGCTCTGGATACCAGAGACTGTCATTCTGTAGTGTCTGTTTCAGCCTCAGTCCTTCTACACCAGCATTCTTCAACGCAAAGCTTGTGGGTCAGTGGTTGTGGCCATTCATACTATGATTCTTAAGTGAGCCAAGGATAATGAAGCCATTGTGACATCACTGATGTGATTGGCTCTTAGGCACTGGTGGAATGAGGCATTATGACATCACAATATCTGCTCTGGATACCAGAGACTGTCATTCTGTAGTGTCTGTTTCAACCTCAGTCCTTCTACACCAGCATTCTTCAAAGCAAAGCTTGCGGGTCAGTGGTTGTGGCCATTCATACTCTGATTCTTATGTGAGCCAAGGATAATGAAGCCATTGTGACATCACTGATGTGATTGGCTCTTAGGCACTGGTGGAATGAGGCATTATGACATCACAATATCTGCTCTGGATACCAGAGACTGTCATTCTGTAGTGTCTGTTTCAACCTCAGTCCTTCTACACCAGCATTCTTCAAAGCAAAGCTTGCGGGTCAGTGGTTGTGGCCATTCATACTCTGATTCTTATGTGAGCCAAGGATAATGAAGCCATTGTGACATCACTGATGTGATTGGCTCTTAGGCACTGGTGGAATGAGGCATTATGACATCACAAGATCTGCTCTGGATACCAGAGACTGTCATTCTGTAGTGTCTGTTTCAACCTCAGTCCTTCTACACCAGCATTCTTCAAAGCAAAGCTTGCGGGTCAGTGGTTGTGGCCATTCATACTCTGATTCTTATGTGAGCCAAGGATAATGAAGCCATTGTGACATCACTGATGTGATTGGCTCTTAGGCACTGGTGGAATGAGGCATTATGACATCACAATATCTGCTCTGGATACCAGAGACTGTCATTCTGTAGTGTCTGTTTCAACCTCAGTCCTTCTACACCAGCATTCTTCAAAGCAAAGCTTGCGGGTCAGTGGTTGTGGCCATTCATACTCTGATTCTTATGTGAGCCAAGGATAATGAAGCCATTGTGACATCACTGATGTGATTGGCTCTTAGGCACTGGTGGAATGAGGCATTATGACATCACAATATCTGCTCTGGATACCAGAGACTGTCATTCTGTAGTGTCTGTTTCAACCTCGGTCCTTCTACACCAGCATTCTTCAAAGCAAAGCTTGCGGGTCAGTGGTTGTGGCCATTCATACTCTGATTCTTATGTGAGCCAAGGATAATGAAGCCATTGTGACATCACTGATGTGATTGGCTCTTAGGCACTGGTGGAATGAGGCATTATGACATCACAATATCTGCTCTGGATACCAGAGACTGTCATTCTGTAGTGTCTATTTCAACCTCGGTCCTTCTACACCAGCATTCTTCAAAGCAAAGCTTGCGGGTCAGTGGTTGTGGCCATTCATACTCTGATTCTTATGTGAGCCAAGGATAATGAAGCCATTGTGACATCACTGATGTGATTGGCTCTTAGGCACTGGTGGAATGAGGCATTATGACATCACAATATCTGCTCTGGATACCAGAGACTGTCATTCTGTAGTGTCTGTTTCAACCTCAGTCCTTCTACACCAGCATTCTTCAAAGCAAAGCTTGCGGGTCAGTGGTTGTGGCCATTCATACTCTGATTCTTATGGGAGCCAAGGATAATGAAGCCATTGTGACATCACTGATGTGATTGGCTCTTAGGCACTGGTGGAATGAGGCATTATGACATCACAATATCTGCTCTGGATACCAGAGACTGTCATTCTGTAGTGTCTGTTTCAGCCTCAGTCCTTCTACACCAGCATTCTTCAACGCAAAGCTTGTGGGTCAGTGGTTGTGGCCATTCATACTATGATTCTTAAGGGAGCCAAGGATAATGAAGCCATTGTGACATCACTGATGTGATTGGCTCTTAGGCACTGGTGGAATGAGGCATTATGACATCACAATATCTGCTCTGGATACCAGAGACTGTCATTCTGTAGTGTCTGTTTCAACCTCAGTCCTTCTACACCAGCATTCTTCAAAGCAAAGCTTGCGGGTCAGTGGTTGTGGCCATTCATACTCTGATTCTTATGTGAGCCAAGGATAATGAAGCCATTGTGACATCACTGATGTGATTGGCTCTTAGGCACTGGTGGAATGAGGCATTATGACATCACAATATCTGCTCTGGATACCAGAGACTGTCATTCTGTAGTGTCTGTTTCAACCTCAGTCCTTCTACACCAGCATTCTTCAAAGCAAAGCTTGCGGGTCAGTGGTTGTGGCCATTCATACTCTGATTCTTATGTGAGCCAAGGATAATGAAGCCATTGTGACATCACTGATGTGATTGGCTCTTAGGCACTGGTGGAATGAGGCATTATGACATCACAATATCTGCTCTGGATACCAGAGACTGTCATTCTGTAGTGTCTGTTTCAACCTCAGTCCTTCTACACCAGCATTCTTCAAAGCAAAGATTGCGGGTCAGTGGTTGTGGCCATTCATACTCTGATTCTTATGTGAGCCAAGGATAATGAAGCCATTGTGACATCACTGATGTGATTGGCTCTTAGGCACTGGTGGAATGAGGCATTATGACATCACAATATCTGCTCTGGATACCAGAGACTGTCATTCTGTCGTGTCTGTTTCAACCTCAGTCCTTCTACACCAGCATTCTTCAAAGCAAAGCTTGCGGGTCAGTGGTTGTGGCCATTCATACTCTGATTCTTATGTGAGCCAAGGATAATGAAGCCATTGTGACATCACTGATGTGATTGGCTCTTAGGCACTGGTGGAATGAGGCATTATGACATCACAATATCTGCTCTGGATACCAGAGACTGTCATTCTGTAGTGTCTGTTTCAACCTCAGTCCTTCTACACCAGCATTCTTCAAAGCAAAGCTTGCGGGTCAGTGGTTGTGGCCATTCATACTCTGATTCTTATGTGAGCCAAGGATAATGAAGCCATTGTGACATCACTGATGTGATTGGCTCTTAGGCACTGGTGGAATGAGGCATTATGACATCACAATATCTGCTCTGGATACCAGAGACTGTCATTCTGTAGTGTCTGTTTCAACCTCAGTCCTTCTACACCAGCATTCTTCAAAGCAAAGCTTGCGGGTCAGTGGTTGTGGCCATTCATACTCTGATTCTTATGTGAGCCAAGGATAATGAAGCCATTGTGACATCACTGATGTGATTGGCTCTTAGGCACTGGTGGAATGAGGCATTATGACATCACAATATCTGCTCTGGATACCAGAGACTGTCATTCTGTAGTGTCTGTTTCAACCTCAGTCCTTCTACACCAGCATTCTTCAAAGCAAAGATTGCGGGTCAGTGGTTGTGGCCATTCATACTCTGATTCTTATGTGAGCCAAGGATAATGAAGCCATTGTGACATCACTGATGTGATTGGCTCTTAGGCACTGGTGGAATGAGGCATTATGACATCACAATATCTGCTCTGGATACCAGAGACTGTCATTCTGTAGTGTCTGTTTCAACCTCAGTCCTTCTACACCAGCATTCTTCAAAGCAAAGCTTGCGGGTCAGTGGTTGTGGCCATTCATACTCTGATTCTTATGTGAGCCAAGGATAATGAAGCCATTGTGACATCACTGATGTGATTGGCTCTTAGGCACTGGTGGAATGAGGCATTATGACATCACAATATCTGCTCTGGATACCAGAGACTGTCATTCTGTAGTGTCTGTTTCAACCTCAGTCCTTCTACACCAGCATTCTTCAAAGCAAAGATTGCGGGTCAGTGGTTGTGGCCATTCATACTCTGATTCTTATGTGAGCCAAGGATAATGAAGCCATTGTGACATCACTGATGTGATTGGCTCTTAGGCACTGGTGGAATGAGGCATTATGACATCACAATATCTGCTCTGGATACCAGAGACTGTCATTCTGTAGTGTCTGTTTCAACCTCAGTCCTTCTACACCAGCATTCTTCAAAGCAAAGCTTGCGGGTCAGTGGTTGTGGCCATTCATACTCTGATTCTTATGTGAGCCAAGGATAATGAAGCCATTGTGACATCACTGATGTGATTGGCTCTTAGGCACTGGTGGAATGAGGCATTATGACATCACAATATCTGCTCTGGATACCAGAGACTGTCATTCTGTAGTGTCTGTTTCAGCCTCAGTCCTTCTACACCAGCATTCTTCAACGCAAAGCTTGTGGGTCAGTGGTTGTGGCCATTCATACTATGATTCTTAAGGGAGCCAAGGATAATGAAGCCATTGTGACATCACTGATGTGATTGGCTCTTAGGCACTGGTGGAATGAGGCATTATGACATCACAATATCTGCTCTGGATACCAGAGACTGTCATTCTGTAGTGTCTGTTTCAACCTCAGTCCTTCTACACCAGCATTCTTCAAAGCAAAGCTTGCGGGTCAGTGGTTGTGGCCATTCATACTCTGATTCTTATGTGAGCCAAGGATAATGAAGCCATTGTGACATCACTGATGTGATTGGCTCTTAGGCACTGGTGGAATGAGGCATTATGACATCACAATATCTGCTCTGGATACCAGAGACTGTCATTCTGTAGTGTCTGTTTCAACCTCAGTCCTTCTACACCAGCATTCTTCAAAGCAAAGCTTGCGGGTCAGTGGTTGTGGCCATTCATACTCTGATTCTTATGTGAGCCAAGGATAATGAAGCCATTGTGACATCACTGATGTGATTGGCTCTTAGGCACTGGTGGAATGAGGCATTATGACATCACAATATCTGCTCTGGATACCAGAGACTGTCATTCTGTAGTGTCTGTTTCAACCTCAGTCCTTCTACACCAGCATTCTTCAAAGCGAAGATTGCGGGTCAGTGGTTGTGGCCATTCATACTCTGATTCTTATGTGAGCCAAGGATAATGAAGCCATTGTGACATCACTGATGTGATTGGCTCTTAGGCACTGGTGGAATGAGGCATTATGACATCACAATATCTGCTCTGGATACCAGAGACTGTCATTCTGTAGTGTCTGTTTCAACCTCAGTCCTTCTACACCAGCATTCTTCAAAGCAAAGCTTGCGGGTCAGTGGTTGTGGCCATTCATACTCTGATTCTTATGTGAGCCAAGGATAATGAAGCCATTGTGACATCACTGATGTGATTGGCTCTTAGGCACTGGTGGAATGAGGCATTATGACATCACAATATCTGCTCTGGATACCAGAGACTGTCATTCTGTAGTGTCTGTTTCAACCTCAGTCCTTCTACACCAGCATTCTTCAAAGCAAAGCTTGCGGGTCAGTGGTTGTGGCCATTCATACTCTGATTCTTATGTGAGCCAAGGATAATGAAGCCATTGTGACATCACTGATGTGATTGGCTCTTAGGCACTGGTGGAATGAGGCATTATGACATCACAATATCTGCTCTGGATACCAGAGACTGTCATTCTGTAGTGTCTGTTTCAACCTCAGTCCTTCTACACCAGCATTCTTCAAAGCAAAGCTTGCGGGTCAGTGGTTGTGGCCATTCATACTCTGATTCTTATGTGAGCCAAGGATAATGAAGCCATTGTGACATCACTGATGTGATTGGCTCTTAGGCACTGGTGGAATGAGGCATTATGACATCACAATATCTGCTCTGGATACCAGAGACTGTCATTCTGTAGTGTCTGTTTCAACCTCAGTCCTTCTACACCAGCATTCTTCAACGCAAAGCTTGCGGGTCAGTGGTTGTGGCCATTCATACTCTGATTCTTATGTGAGCCAAGGATAATGAAGCCATTGTGACATCACTGATGTGATTGGCTCTTAGGCACTGGTGGAATGAGGCATTATGACATCACAATATCTGCTCTGGATACCAGAGACTGTCATTCTGTAGTGTCTGTTTCAGCCTCAGCCCTTCTACACCAGCATTCTTCAACGCAAAGCTTGCGGGTCAGTGGTTGTGGCCATTCATACTATGATTCTTAAGGGAGCCAAGGATAATGAAGCCATTGTGACATCACTGATGTGATTGGCTCTTAGGCACTGGTGGAATGAGGCATTATGACATCACAATATCTGCTCTGGATACCAGAGACTGTCATTCTGTAGTGTCTGTTTCAACCTCAGTCCTTCTACACCAGCATTCTTCAAAGCAAAGCTTGCGGGTCAGTGGTTGTGGCCATTCATACTCTGATTCTTATGTGAGCCAAGGATAATGAAGCCATTGTGACATCACTGATGTGATTGGCTCTTAGGCACTGGTGGAATGAGGCATTATGACATCACAATATCTGCTCTGGATACCAGAGACTGTCATTCTGTAGTGTCTGTTTCAACCTCAGTCCTTCTACACCAGCATTCTTCAAAGCAAAGCTTGCGGGTCAGTGGTTGTGGCCATTCATACTCTGATTCTTATGTGAGCCAAGGATAATGAAGCCATTGTGACATCACTGATGTGATTGGCTCTTAGGCACTGGTGGAATGAGGCATTATGACATCACAATATCTGCTCTGGATACCAGAGACTGTCATTCTGTAGTGTCTGTTTCAACCTCAGTCCTTCTACACCAGCATTCTTCAAAGCAAAGATTGCGGGTCAGTGGTTGTGGCCATTCATACTCTGATTCTTATGTGAGCCAAGGATAATGAAGCCATTGTGACATCACTGATGTGATTGGCTCTTAGGCACTGGTGGAATGAGGCATTATGACATCACAATATCTGCTCTGGATACCAGAGACTGTCATTCTGTAGTGTCTGTTTCAACCTCAGTCCTTCTACACCAGCATTCTTCAAAGCAAAGCTTGCGGGTCAGTGGTTGTGGCCATTCATACTCTGATTCTTATGTGAGCCAAGGATAATGAAGCCATTGTGACATCACTGATGTGATTGGCTCTTAGGCACTGGTGGAATGAGGCATTATGACATCACAATATCTGCTCTGGATACCAGAGACTGTCATTCTGTAGTGTCTGTTTCAACCTCAGTCCTTCTACACCAGCATTCTTCAAAGCAAAGCTTGCGGGTCAGTGGTTGTGGCCATTCATACTCTGATTCTTATGTGAGCCAAGGATAATGAAGCCATTGTGACATCACTGATGTGATTGGCTCTTAGGCACTGGTGGAATGAGGCATTATGACATCACAATATCTGCTCTGGATACCAGAGACTGTCATTCTGTAGTGTCTGTTTCAACCTCAGTCCTTCTACACCAGCATTCTTCAAAGCAAAGCTTGCGGGTCAGTGGTTGTGGCCATTCATACTCTGATTCTTATGTGAGCCAAGGATAATGAAGCCATTGTGACATCACTGATGTGATTGGCTCTTAGGCACTGGTGGAATGAGGCATTATGACATCACAATATCTGCTCTGGATACCAGAGACTGTCATTCTGTAGTGTCTGTTTCAACCTCAGTCCTTCTACACCAGCATTCTTCAAAGCAAAGATTGCGGGTCAGTGGTTGTGGCCATTCATACTCTGATTCTTATGTGAGCCAAGGATAATGAAGCCATTGTGACATCACTGATGTGATTGGCTCTTAGGCACTGGTGGAATGAGGCATTATGACATCACAATATCTGCTCTGGATACCAGAGACTGTCATTCTGTAGTGTCTATTTCAACCTCGGTCCTTCTACACCAGCATTCTTCAAAGCAAAGATTGCGGGTCAGTGGTTGTGGCCATTCATACTCTGATTCTTATGTGAGCCAAGGATAATGAAGCCATTGTGACATCACTGATGTGATTGGCTCTTAGGCACTGGTGGAATGAGGCATTATGACATCACAATATCTGCTCTGGATACCAGAGACTGTCATTCTGTAGTGTCTGTTTCAACCTCAGTCCTTCTACACCAGCATTCTTCAAAGCAAAGCTTGCGGGTCAGTGGTTGTGGCCATTCATACTCTGATTCTTATGTGAGCCAAGGATAATGAAGCCATTGTGACATCACTGATGTGATTGGCTCTTAGGCACTGGTGGAATGAGGCATTATGACATCACAATATCTGCTCTGGATACCAGAGACTGTCATTCTGTAGTGTCTGTTTCAGCCTCAGTCCTTCTACACCAGCATTCTTCAACGCAAAGCTTGTGGGTCAGTGGTTGTGGCCATTCATACTATGATTCTTAAGGGAGCCAAGGATAATGAAGCCATTGTGACATCACTGATGTGATTGGCTCTTAGGCACTGGTGGAATGAGGCATTATGACATCACAATATCTGCTCTGGATACCAGAGACTGTCATTCTGTAGTGTCTGTTTCAGCCTCAGTCCTTCTACACCAGCATTCTTCAAAGCAAAGCTTGCGGGTCAGTGGTTGTGGCCATTCATACTCTGATTCTTATGTGAGCCAAGGATAATGAAGCCATTGTGACATCACTGATGTGATTGGCTCTTAGGCACTGGTGGAATGAGGCATTATGACATCACAATATCTGCTCTGGATACCAGAGACTGTCATTCTGTAGTGTCTGTTTCAACCTCAGTCCTTCTACACCAGCATTCTTCAAAGCAAAGCTTGCGGGTCAGTGGTTGTGGCCATTCATACTCTGATTCTTATGTGAGCCAAGGATAATGAAGCCATTGTGACATCACTGATGTGATTGGCTCTTAGGCACTGGTGGAATGAGGCATTATGACATCACAATATCTGCTCTGGATACCAGAGACTGTCATTCTGTAGTGTCTGTTTCAACCTCAGTCCTTCTACACCAGCATTCTTCAAAGCAAAGATTGCGGGTCAGTGGTTGTGGCCATTCATACTCTGATTCTTATGTGAGCCAAGGATAATGAAGCCATTGTGACATCACTGATGTGATTGGCTCTTAGGCACTGGTGGAATGAGGCATTATGACATCACAATATCTGCTCTGGATACCAGAGACTGTCATTCTGTAGTGTCTGTTTCAACCTCGGTCCTTCTACACCAGCATTCTTCAAAGCAAAGCTTACGGGTCAGTGGTTGTGGCCATTCATACTCTGATTCTTATGTGAGCCAAGGATAATGAAGCCATTGTGACATCACTGATGTGATTGGCTCTTAGGCACTGGTGGAATGAGGCATTATGACATCACAATATCTGCTCTGGATACCAGAGACTGTCATTCTGTAGTGTCTGTTTCAACCTCAGTCCTTCTACACCAGCATTCTTCAAAGCAAAGATTGCGGGTCAGTGGTTGTGGCCATTCATACTCTGATTCTTATGTGAGCCAAGGATAATGAAGCCATTGTGACATCACTGATGTGATTGGCTCTTAGGCACTGGTGGAATGAGGCATTATGACATCACAATATCTGCTCTGGATACCAGAGACTGTCATTCTGTAGTGTCTGTTTCAACCTCAGTCCTTCTACACCAGCATTCTTCAAAGCAAAGCTTGCGGGTCAGTGGTTGTGGCCATTCATACTCTGATTCTTATGTGAGCCAAGGATAATGAAGCCATTGTGACATCACTGATGTGATTGGCTCTTAGGCACTGGTGGAATGAGGCATTATGACATCACAATATCTGCTCTGGATACCAGAGACTGTCATTCTGTAGTGTCTGTTTCAACCTCAGTCCTTCTACACCAGCATTCTTCAAAGCAAAGCTTGCTGGTCAGTGGTTGTGGCCATTCATACTCTGATTCTTATGTGAGCCAAGGATAATGAAGCCATTGTGACATCACTGATGTGATTGGCTCTTAGGCACTGGTGGAATGAGGCATTATGACATCACAATATCTGCTCTGGATACCAGAGACTGTCATTCTGTAGTGTCTGTTTCAACCTCAGTCCTTCTACACCAGCATTCTTCAAAGCAAAGCTTGCGGGTCAGTGGTTGTGGCCATTCATACTCTGATTCTTATGTGAGCCAAGGATAATGAAGCCATTGTGACATCACTGATGTGATTGGCTCTTAGGCACTGGTGGAATGAGGCATTATGACATCACAATATCTGCTCTGGATACCAGAGACTGTCATTCTGTAGTGTCTGTTTCAACCTCAGTCCTTCTACACCAGCATTCTTCAAAGCAAAGCTTGCGGGTCAGTGGTTGTGGCCATTCATACTCTGATTCTTATGTGAGCCAAGGATAATGAAGCCATTGTGACATCACTGATGTGATTGGCTCTTAGGCACTGGTGGAATGAGGCATTATGACATCACAATATCTGCTCTGGATACCAGAGACTGTCATTCTGTAGTGTCTGTTTCAACCTCAGTCCTTCTACACCAGCATTCTTCAAAGCAAAGCTTGCGGGTCAGTGGTTGTGGCCATTCATACTCTGATTCTTATGTGAGCCAAGGATAATGAAGCCATTGTGACATCACTGATGTGATTGGCTCTTAGGCACTGGTGGAATGAGGCATTATGAAATCACAATATCTGCTCTGGATACCAGAGACTGTCATTCTGTAGTGTCTGTTTCAACCTCAGTCCTTCTACACCAGCATTCTTCAAAGCAAAGCTTGCGGGTCAGTGGTTGTGGCCATTCATACTCTGATTCTTATGTGAGCCAAGGATAATGAAGCCATTGTGACATCACTGATGTGATTGGCTCTTAGGCACTGGTGGAATGAGGCATTATGACATCACAATATCTGCTCTGGATACCAGAGACTGTCATTCTGTAGTGTCTGTTTCAACCTCAGTCCTTCTACACCAGCATTCTTCAAAGCAAAGATTGCGGGTCAGTGGTTGTGGCCATTCATACTCTGATTCTTATGTGAGCCAAGGATAATGAAGCCATTGTGACATCACTGATGTGATTGGCTCTTAGGCACTGGTGGAATGAGGCATTATGACATCACAATATCTGCTCTGGATACCAGAGACTGTCATTCTGTAGTGTCTGTTTCAACCTCAGTCCTTCTACACCAGCATTCTTCAAAGCAAAGCTTGCGGGTCAGTGGTTGTGGCCATTCATACTCTGATTCTTATGTGAGCCAAGGATAATGAAGCCATTGTGACATCACTGATGTGATTGGCTCTTAGGCACTGGTGGAATGAGGCATTATGACATCACAATATCTGCTCTGGATACCAGAGACTGTCATTCTGTAGTGTCTGTTTCAACCTCAGTCCTTCTACACCAGCATTCTTCAAAGCAAAGATTGCGGGTCAGTGGTTGTGGCCATTCATACTCTGATTCTTATGTGAGCCAAGGATAATGAAGCCATTGTGACATCACTGATGTGATTGGCTCTTAGGCACTGGTGGAATGAGGCATTATGACATCACAATATCTGCTCTGGATACCAGAGACTGTCATTCTGTAGTGTCTGTTTCAACCTCAGTCCTTCTACACCAGCATTCTTCAAAGCAAAGCTTGCGGGTCAGTGGTTGTGGCCATTCATACTCTGATTCTTATGTGAGCCAAGGATAATGAAGCCATTGTGACATCACTGATGTGATTGGCTCTTAGGCACTGGTGGAATGAGGCATTATGACATCACAATATCTGCTCTGGATACCAGAGACTGTCATTCTGTAGTGTCTGTTTCAGCCTCAGTCCTTCTACACCAGCATTCTTCAACGCAAAGCTTGTGGGTCAGTGGTTGTGGCCATTCATACTATGATTCTTAAGTGAGCCAAGGATAATGAAGCCATTGTGACATCACTGATGTGATTGGCTCTTAGGCACTGGTGGAATGAGGCATTATGACATCACAATATCTGCTCTGGATACCAGAGACTGTCATTCTGTAGTGTCTGTTTCAACCTCAGTCCTTCTACACCAGCATTCTTCAAAGCAAAGCTTGCGGGTCAGTGGTTGTGGCCATTCATACTCTGATTCTTATGTGAGCCAAGGATAATGAAGCCATTGTGACATCACTGATGTGATTGGCTCTTAGGCACTGGTGGAATGAGGCATTATGACATCACAATATCTGCTCTGGATACCAGAGACTGTCATTCTGTAGTGTCTGTTTCAACCTCAGTCCTTCTACACCAGCATTCTTCAAAGCAAAGCTTGCGGGTCAGTGGTTGTGGCCATTCATACTCTGATTCTTATGTGAGCCAAGGATAATGAAGCCATTGTGACATCACTGATGTGATTGGCTCTTAGGCACTGGTGGAATGAGGCATTATGACATCACAATATCTGCTCTGGATACCAGAGACTGTCATTCTGTAGTGTCTGTTTCAACCTCAGTCCTTCTACACCAGCATTCTTCAAAGCAAAGATTGCGGGTCAGTGGTTGTGGCCATTCATACTCTGATTCTTATGTGAGCCAAGGATAATGAAGCCATTGTGACATCACTGATGTGATTGGCTCTTAGGCACTGGTGGAATGAGGCATTATGACATCACAATATCTGCTCTGGATACCAGAGACTGTCATTCTGTAGTGTCTGTTTCAACCTCAGTCCTTCTACACCAGCATTCTTCAAAGCAAAGCTTGCGGGTCAGTGGTTGTGGCCATTCATACTCTGATTCTTATGTGAGCCAAGGATAATGAAGCCATTGTGACATCACTGATGTGATTGGCTCTTAGGCACTGGTGGAATGAGGCATTATGACATCACAATATCTGCTCTGGATACCAGAGACTGTCATTCTGTAGTGTCTGTTTCAACCTCAGTCCTTCTACACCAGCATTCTTCAAAGCAAAGCTTGCGGGTCAGTGGTTGTGGCCATTCATACTCTGATTCTTATGTGAGCCAAGGATAATGAAGCCATTGTGACATCACTGATGTGATTGGCTCTTAGGCACTGGTGGAATGAGGCATTATGACATCACAATATCTGCTCTGGATACCAGAGACTGTCATTCTGTAGTGTCTGTTTCAACCTCAGTCCTTCTACACCAGCATTCTTCAAAGCAAAGCTTGCGGGTCAGTGGTTGTGGCCATTCATACTCTGATTCTTATGTGAGCCAAGGATAATGAAGCCATTGTGACATCACTGATGTGATTGGCTCTTAGGCACTGGTGGAATGAGGCATTATGACATCACAATATCTGCTCTGGATACCAGAGACTGTCATTCTGTAGTGTCTGTTTCAACCTCAGTCCTTCTACACCAGCATTCTTCAAAGCAAAGATTGCGGGTCAGTGGTTGTGGCCATTCATACTCTGATTCTTATGTGAGCCAAGGATAATGAAGCCATTGTGACATCACTGATGTGATTGGCTCTTAGGCACTGGTGGAATGAGGCATTATGACATCACAATATCTGCTCTGGATACCAGAGACTGTCATTCTGTAGTGTCTGTTTCAACCTCAGTCCTTCTACACCAGCATTCTTCAAAGCAAAGCTTGCGGGTCAGTGGTTGTGGCCATTCATACTCTGATTCTTATGTGAGCCAAGGATAATGAAGCCATTGTGACATCACTGATGTGATTGGCTCTTAGGCACTGGTGGAATGAGGCATTATGACATCACAATATCTGCTCTGGATACCAGAGACTGTCATTCTGTAGTGTCTGTTTCAGCCTCAGTCCTTCTACACCAGCATTCTTCAACGCAAAGCTTGCGGGTCAGTGGTTGTGGCCATTCATACTATGATTCTTAGGGAGCCAAGGATAATGAAGCCATTGTGACATCACTGATGTGATTGGCTCTTAGGCACTGGTGGAATGAGGCATTATGACATCACAATATCTGCTCTGGATACCAGAGACTGTCATTCTGTAGTGTCTGTTTCAACCTCAGTCCTTCTACACCAGCATTCTTCAAAGCAAAGCTTGCGGGTCAGTGGTTGTGGCCATTCATACTCTGATTCTTATGTGAGCCAAGGATAATGAAGCCATTGTGACATCACTGATGTGATTGGCTCTTAGGCACTGGTGGAATGAGGCATTATGACATCACAATATCTGCTCTGGATACCAGAGACTGTCATTCTGTAGTGTCTGTTTCAACCTCAGTCCTTCTACACCAGCATTCTTCAAAGCAAAGCTTGCGGGTCAGTGGTTGTGGCCATTCATACTCTGATTCTTATGTGAGCCAAGGATAATGAAGCCATTGTGACATCACTGATGTGATTGGCTCTTAGGCACTGGTGGAATGAGGCATTATGACATCACAATATCTGCTCTGGATACCAGAGACTGTCATTCTGTAGTGTCTGTTTCAACCTCAGTCCTTCTACACCAGCATTCTTCAAAGCAAAGATTGCGGGTCAGTGGTTGTGGCCATTCATACTCTGATTCTTATGTGAGCCAAGGATAATGAAGCCATTGTGACATCACTGATGTGATTGGCTCTTAGGCACTGGTGGAATGAGGCATTATGACATCACAATATCTGCTCTGGATACCAGAGACTGTCATTCTGTAGTGTCTGTTTCAACCTCAGTCCTTCTACACCAGCATTCTTCAAAGCAAAGCTTGCGGGTCAGTGGTTGTGGCCATTCATACTCTGATTCTTATGTGAGCCAAGGATAATGAAGCCATTGTGACATCACTGATGTGATTGGCTCTTAGGCACTGGTGGAATGAGGCATTATGACATCACAATATCTGCTCTGGATACCAGAGACTGTCATTCTGTAGTGTCTGTTTCAACCTCAGTCCTTCTACACCAGCATTCTTCAAAGCAAAGCTTGCGGGTCAGTGGTTGTGGCCATTCATACTCTGATTCTTATGTGAGCCAAGGATAATGAAGCCATTGTGACATCACTGATGTGATTGGCTCTTAGGCACTGGTGGAATGAGGCATTATGACATCACAATATCTGCTCTGGACACCAGAGACTGTCATTCTGTAGTGTCTGTTTCAACCTCAGTCCTTCTACACCAGCATTCTTCAAAGCAAAGCTTGCGGGTCAGTGGTTGTGGCCATTCATACTCTGATTCTTATGTGAGCCAAGGATAATGAAGCCATTGTGACATCACTGATGTGATTGGCTCTTAGGCACTGGTGGAATGAGGCATTATGACATCACAATATCTGCTCTGGATACCAGAGACTGTCATTCTGTAGTGTCTGTTTCAACCTCAGTCCTTCTACACCAGCATTCTTCAAAGCAAAGATTGCGGGTCAGTGGTTGTGGCCATTCATACTCTGATTCTTATGTGAGCCAAGGATAATGAAGCCATTGTGACATCACTGATGTGATTGGCTCTTAGGCACTGGTGGAATGAGGCATTATGACATCACAATATCTGCTCTGGATACCAGAGACTGTCATTCTGTAGTGTCTATTTCAACCTCGGTCCTTCTACACCAGCATTCTTCAAAGCAAAGATTGCGGGTCAGTGGTTGTGGCCATTCATACTCTGATTCTTATGTGAGCCAAGGATAATGAAGCCATTGTGACATCACTGATGTGATTGGCTCTTAGGCACTGGTGGAATGAGGCATTATGACATCACAATATCTGCTCTGGATACCAGAGACTGTCATTCTGTAGTGTCTGTTTCAACCTCAGTCCTTCTACACCAGCATTCTTCAAAGCAAAGCTTGCGGGTCAGTGGTTGTGGCCATTCATACTCTGATTCTTATGTGAGCCAAGGATAATGAAGCCATTGTGACATCACTGATGTGATTGGCTCTTAGGCACTGGTGGAATGAGGCATTATGACATCACAATATCTGCTCTGGATACCAGAGACTGTCATTCTGTAGTGTCTGTTTCAGCCTCAGTCCTTCTACACCAGCATTCTTCAACGCAAAGCTTGTGGGTCAGTGGTTGTGGCCATTCATACTATGATTCTTAAGGGAGCCAAGGATAATGAAGCCATTGTGACATCACTGATGTGATTGGCTCTTAGGCACTGGTGGAATGAGGCATTATGACATCACAATATCTGCTCTGGATACCAGAGACTGTCATTCTGTAGTGTCTGTTTCAGCCTCAGTCCTTCTACACCAGCATTCTTCAAAGCAAAGCTTGCGGGTCAGTGGTTGTGGCCATTCATACTCTGATTCTTATGTGAGCCAAGGATAATGAAGCCATTGTGACATCACTGATGTGATTGGCTCTTAGGCACTGGTGGAATGAGGCATTATGACATCACAATATCTGCTCTGGATACCAGAGACTGTCATTCTGTAGTGTCTGTTTCAACCTCAGTCCTTCTACACCAGCATTCTTCAAAGCAAAGCTTGCGGGTCAGTGGTTGTGGCCATTCATACTCTGATTCTTATGTGAGCCAAGGATAATGAAGCCATTGTGACATCACTGATGTGATTGGCTCTTAGGCACTGGTGGAATGAGGCATTATGACATCACAATATCTGCTCTGGATACCAGAGACTGTCATTCTGTAGTGTCTGTTTCAACCTCAGTCCTTCTACACCAGCATTCTTCAAAGCAAAGATTGCGGGTCAGTGGTTGTGGCCATTCATACTCTGATTCTTATGTGAGCCAAGGATAATGAAGCCATTGTGACATCACTGATGTGATTGGCTCTTAGGCACTGGTGGAATGAGGCATTATGACATCACAATATCTGCTCTGGATACCAGAGACTGTCATTCTGTAGTGTCTGTTTCAACCTCGGTCCTTCTACACCAGCATTCTTCAAAGCAAAGCTTACGGGTCAGTGGTTGTGGCCATTCATACTCTGATTCTTATGTGAGCCAAGGATAATGAAGCCATTGTGACATCACTGATGTGATTGGCTCTTAGGCACTGGTGGAATGAGGCATTATGACATCACAATATCTGCTCTGGATACCAGAGACTGTCATTCTGTAGTGTCTGTTTCAACCTCAGTCCTTCTACACCAGCATTCTTCAAAGCAAAGATTGCGGGTCAGTGGTTGTGGCCATTCATACTCTGATTCTTATGTGAGCCAAGGATAATGAAGCCATTGTGACATCACTGATGTGATTGGCTCTTAGGCACTGGTGGAATGAGGCATTATGACATCACAATATCTGCTCTGGATACCAGAGACTGTCATTCTGTAGTGTCTGTTTCAACCTCAGTCCTTCTACACCAGCATTCTTCAAAGCAAAGCTTGCGGGTCAGTGGTTGTGGCCATTCATACTCTGATTCTTATGTGAGCCAAGGATAATGAAGCCATTGTGACATCACTGATGTGATTGGCTCTTAGGCACTGGTGGAATGAGGCATTATGACATCACAATATCTGCTCTGGATACCAGAGACTGTCATTCTGTAGTGTCTGTTTCAACCTCAGTCCTTCTACACCAGCATTCTTCAAAGCAAAGCTTGCGGGTCAGTGGTTGTGGCCATTCATACTCTGATTCTTATGTGAGCCAAGGATAATGAAGCCATTGTGACATCACTGATGTGATTGGCTCTTAGGCACTGGTGGAATGAGGCATTATGACATCACAATATCTGCTCTGGATACCAGAGACTGTCATTCTGTAGTGTCTGTTTCAACCTCAGTCCTTCTACACCAGCATTCTTCAAAGCAAAGCTTGCGGGTCAGTGGTTGTGGCCATTCATACTCTGATTCTTATGTGAGCCAAGGATAATGAAGCCATTGTGACATCACTGATGTGATTGGCTCTTAGGCACTGGTGGAATGAGGCATTATGACATCACAATATCTGCTCTGGATACCAGAGACTGTCATTCTGTAGTGTCTGTTTCAACCTCAGTCCTTCTACACCAGCATTCTTCAAAGCAAAGATTGCGGGTCAGTGGTTGTGGCCATTCATACTCTGATTCTTATGTGAGCCAAGGATAATGAAGCCATTGTGACATCACTGATGTGATTGGCTCTTAGGCACTGGTGGAATGAGGCATTATGACATCACAATATCTGCTCTGGATACCAGAGACTGTCATTCTGTAGTGTCTATTTCAACCTCGGTCCTTCTACACCAGCATTCTTCAAAGCAAAGATTGCGGGTCAGTGGTTGTGGCCATTCATACTCTGATTCTTATGTGAGCCAAGGATAATGAAGCCATTGTGACATCACTGATGTGATTGGCTCTTAGGCACTGGTGGAATGAGGCATTATGACATCACAATATCTGCTCTGGATACCAGAGACTGTCATTCTGTAGTGTCTGTTTCAACCTCAGTCCTTCTACACCAGCATTCTTCAAAGCAAAGCTTGCTGGTCAGTGGTTGTGGCCATTCATACTCTGATTCTTATGTGAGCCAAGGATAATGAAGCCATTGTGACATCACTGATGTGATTGGCTCTTAGGCACTGGTGGAATGAGGCATTATGACATCACAATATCTGCTCTGGATACCAGAGACTGTCATTCTGTAGTGTCTGTTTCAGCCTCAGTCCTTCTACACCAGCATTCTTCAACGCAAAGCTTGTGGGTCAGTGGTTGTGGCCATTCATACTATGATTCTTAAGGGAGCCAAGGATAATGAAGCCATTGTGACATCACTGATGTGATTGGCTCTTAGGCACTGGTGGAATGAGGCATTATGACATCACAATATCTGCTCTGGATACCAGAGACTGTCATTCTGTAGTGTCTGTTTCAGCCTCAGTCCTTCTACACCAGCATTCTTCAAAGCAAAGCTTGCGGGTCAGTGGTTGTGGCCATTCATACTCTGATTCTTATGTGAGCCAAGGATAATGAAGCCATTGTGACATCACTGATGTGATTGGCTCTTAGGCACTGGTGGAATGAGGCATTATGACATCACAATATCTGCTCTGGATACCAGAGACTGTCATTCTGTAGTGTCTGTTTCAACCTCAGTCCTTCTACACCAGCATTCTTCAAAGCAAAGCTTGCGGGTCAGTGGTTGTGGCCATTCATACTCTGATTCTTATGTGAGCCAAGGATAATGAAGCCATTGTGACATCACTGATGTGATTGGCTCTTAGGCACCGCGGATAACCGCGGGAAATAATCCCATGTCATTTTCTAGTGTCTATTTCAACCTCGGTCCTTCTACACCAGCATTCTTCAAAGCAAAGCTTGCGGGTCAGTGGTTGTGGCCATTCATACTCTGATTCTTATGTGAGCCAAGGATAATGAAGCCATTGTGACATCACTGATGTGATTGGCTCTTAGGCACTGGTGGAATGAGGCATTATGACATCACAATATCTGCTCTGGATACCAGAGACTGTCATTCTGTAGTGTCTGTTTCAACCTCAGTCCTTCTACACCAGCATTCTTCAAAGCAAAGCTTGTGGGTCAGTGGTTGTGGCCATTCATACTCTGATTCTTCCCTCTATCCTTAAAGAATGACATGAAGATGGTTTCCCGCGGTTATCCACGGGGACGGGAACGGTGATGAATTTTGTCACCGTGTCATTCTCTAACTTAAACTAGGAGAGCCGCGCTGAATGGCCTGAATGGAACTCCATGAGCGTTGGGAGCAGTGCGGGCCGTTCAGCGCAGCTCTCCGCGCTAGAAAACTGCTAGCACAGTTTAATAGAAGAGGCCCTAGGTCTCGTATCATAAAATGGGATCTGTGCTAAAAAAAACCCAAAAAGAACAACCCACGAGCTAGTGGTAAAATGAAAGATCTTATCAGTAACCCACGTTGATAACTTCCCTCTTCAGTTTGTTACTATACCTTCAAGAAAAGGTTATCGTTAAGATGCACCATTTCACTACTAATTTATGCTAAAAGTCCTACAGTATAATCTCGTTATAATGGACTCGCTTATAACGGAACCTCGCCTATAGCGGATGAGGTCCGCTTGTCCCAGAAACATACAGAAAATCATCGGATATAGCGGACTCGCATATAACGGATTTTCGGATATAACGGAGAACTATTTTGGTCCCGAGAGCCACTTTTAGCTGTAGTTTTGTTCGGCTATAACAGACATGCAGGCTCCGCCTACAAGGCGCGTGGCGTGCCGGTGACACAGTATCAAAATGCAGCCCAGAAGAAAATGACAGAGTATTTTTCTTTCCAGTACAGTACAACATAATGCTTTAGAACAGGGGTGTCCAACCTTTTGGCTTCCCTGGGCCGCATTGGCCGAAAAAAATGTTTCTGGGGCTGCACAAACGCGCAAAGCTGCAGCAAGACAGAGGAGGGAGCTGGGAAGACAGTAAACACCCGGGGGCAGCAGAGGAAAACACTGCATCGCCCTCGACCGGGGTCGCAAAAAGTGCTTCACGGGGCCGCAGGTTGGACACCCCTGCTTTCGAACATCTTTTAGGGTTCTGGTTTTGCAATCATTTCGTGCCATACCAATGTTTTGCTGAGTTTTGTTCTTGATGTTGCTGATACGGTTGTGCAGTGACTGTTGTTCATTGATTGAACGTTGTTTCAAGTTGACCTAAATAAAGTTTTTAAAAAATGCAACTCTGGATATAACGGACTCTGGATATAACGGACCGTTTTTCCAGGTCCCTTGAAGTCTGTTATAACGAGATTATACTTAAGTAATGAATAAGTTGGGGTTAACAGTAATGTAACCCCTCCCTCTTGAGTGACTTTACTCACTATCTCCTCTCTTGGTAGTTGGGTCCAATTTGAGTGTCCAAGTGAGAGATTTCCTCAAGAAGGGAAGCAATTTACGTAAAATAAAATACTTTACCCTAAATAAAAATGTACCATGTAAATTTAAATAAATAGTACTTGTAAAAACAAATACTGATTAAAAAGTGTTTTTAAGTTTATTTGTACAAATATAGATTTAACGTCAATGTCTATCCAGTTTTCAGATTGCATTTTCTTTTTTTCTTTAGGTATCTAAACAAATCTTTTCAACAATATTAGATATGTAAAATATTGATGAGTAACTAAATTTTTATCTAATTTAGAGGTCCTTTTAGTAAGGTGCGGTAGCTAATGCATGCAAACGCGTCCATTATATCCTATGGACGCATTGGCACGCATTAGCATTTTGCACGTGCTATAACAGCTACTGCCCTTACCCCCTCTTCTACAAAGCCGCGGTAACGGCCTTGAAGCCCATAGAGATTTAAAGGGCTTCGGGGCTGTTGCCCCGCGGCTTTGTAGAAGAGGGGGTTAGTAAAAGGACCCCGTAATAACTTCAAGTAAGAACAGAAATTCTTTGTAATAATTTATTTCTCACAAGATCCAGGTGTGGACGTCCAAGTTTGGACACTTCTTTGAAGCTGAACAGGTAAGTATGTACCGTATTTTTACGCATATAACGCGCATACGTGTATAACGCGCCCACGCGTATAGCACGCGGGAACAAAGCATTTATGTAAAAAAATTTCCTTATAGCGCGCCCACGCGTATACCGCGCATGCTCCTAATTGAACTACCGTGTTTCCCCGATGGTAAGACACTGTCTTATTTTTTTTGGAAGGCCAAAATATGCTCTAGGGCTTATTTTCGGGGGGATGCCTTATTTACCCTTTCATGTCCCCTCTGTATCTCTATCCTTTCTCTCTCTCTTCTGCTCCCTCACCCACGAGTCCTGCATCTGGCCCTCTCCCTTCTACCTGCACCTGGCAACACCCCCCTGCTCCGCGGCTCTCTTCAGCAACTTGTCAGCAGCGGTGATCAAGACAAGCTACCGACATCGAGGCCTTCCCTCTACGAGTCCCGCCTTTGTGGAAAAAGGAAGTTGAAACAAGCGGGACTCGCAGAGGGTAGGCCCCGACGTCAGAAGCTTGTGTCGATCGCTGCTGCTGAGTTGCCGAAGAGAGCCGCGGAGCAGGGGATGTGGCCGGAAGCAGGTAGAAGGGAGAGGGAGATAGGAAGGCTGTAGATCTCCGGAGCATGACACCGACCCCGGCCAGGATGATTTCTTTTTCAGGCGTGCATCTTACAAGTCCGGCGTCGCGGCGGGAAATAGCCATGCTGAGCAGTGAGCTCAGCACTACACAGATGAAAGCCTTGCTTGCTGATTGGTCCGGCGGCATGGCCGCCGGACCAATCAGCAAGCAAGGCTTTCATCTGTGTACGTGCTGAGCTCACTGCTCAGCATGGCTATTTCCCGCCGCGACGCCGGACTTGTAAGATGCACGCCTGCGTGACACACTACCGGAGCCATGGCAAAGGTGGAAAAGAGCCGCATGCGGCTCTGGAGCCGCGGGTTGCCGACCCCCGCGGTAGACGGAGGGACCACATGGAGTCACCCACCGTACCACCCGATTCGGGTAAGCGCAGGTATCGGTGGGTGGCTTATTTGCGGGGGGGGGTACCTTATTTTACAATTTTTTCTAAAAAGGGGGGACTGTCTTATTTGATGGCCCTGCCTTATCATCGGGGAAACACGGTATAAGAATTTTAGGAAAAATCTTAAGTTTTGACTAAAGTCTATCCTGGGGAGGGTCAATTTGAGTTCGACCAGGTGAACAGGGGTCTTACATTCATGGAGTCGGACGACCGACCAAACCATTAGAGGAATTAAAGACCGTGATGATGATGACTGAATAAACCAGTACACTTATTTTTATTTACAACTTTAATTAACTATTTAGATTATTTTGTCCTCGATACTTTGTTTGATCTAGATTAAATTTTATAGTTTAAGAGAATGAACATGTGATTTCTGTTCTTGTTGCTGACTTCATACTCACTAACTCGAGAGCTCTTTCATATACATATTCTTTGTTCCAACATGGCGTCGAGGGGTCCAGGAAGCGCCCTTAGCTCCACCGGCGGGGACTGGGAAGGGCCGGAATTATCGGGGCGGCAAATGCCGTCTCTGCCCTATGGGTGTCGCCGAATGTGGTATCAGCAATGTAAAAAAAAAAAAAAAAGTATAACGCGCTCACGGATATTACGCGCATGGTTATTGCGCGGTTTGTAAAATCATGTATAGCGCGCGCGTTATAAGCGTAAAAATACGGTAGTTCTTCTGTCTCCTTCTGTTCCAGGATTCTGTTGGGCTCTTCTTTATTGATTCAGCTCCTCCAAGGAACGGTGTACCTACACCCTAACTTTAACAACATTGAAAAAAAGCAAAACCCTATGGGCTAGATTCAGTAAACTCACCGGTCCGGATCGTTGTTGGGCGATTCGTGGCAGAGTTCTGCCGGGCGACTGATTCACTAAAGAGTCCTCATTTGCATGTGCGGATCGGACCGGACACACGCCCCACGGATCGCTGCAGAGTAATTGCGACGTACGCGCAGACCATCCTGGTTGGCTGTAGATGCGATCCGCGCATGCGCTTGCTCTCCGCACAAGCGAGGTCAAAACAAAGGGGGAGGGGTGGCATAGGCACAGAGCCGCTCCCGAAAGGAATCATTTAAATTTGTGCAGGCAGAATGGAACAGAACACGATTTAAACCCGTGGGTTAAAAACATGGGCTCGCATTTTTTGCACAATATATAAAAAGGCATATGTGCAGTTTTTTTAAAAAATTTTTTTTATGTTGATGGTTGTTTTCAGGGCGGCAGAGAGCAGGGAGATTTCAGGGATTTCGGGGCGGCAGAGAGCAGGAGAGTCGGCAAGGACAGTAGCGACTGGTCCTCAACGGTCACTTCATTTTGGATCGGCAAACCCAATCGGTGTTCCTTCTGTTTAGTGAATCGATGGCTTCCTACTTATGCATAGCATTCCCCCTCATTTGCATGCGTGGATCGGATCAGAGATTGATCTCACAGCTAGTTAGTGAATCGGGTCTGGAAACGATTGCAAAACCATCGGTACACAATCGGTAAGTTTTGTGAATCTAGCCCTATGTCCCTAAAAGTATGTATTTAAAAAATATATTACATTACATTACATTACATTAGTGATTTCTATTCTGCTTGTACCTTGCGGTTCAAAGCAGATTACATAAGAAGAAGCTGGACATTTCCAGGAGGGTACGTGACATTTAGGGTAAGACATAGTTACAGAATGAGTATAGTCTTAGTAACATTGGATGAAAGCAGTTATATTACATTACATATCAAATCTTTTCCAGGTGTTGGTAGGTAATATGATTCGGTAGGATGAATTGGGTTTGATTTTTAATTTTTTTTTTTTTTTTGGTCGGTTGAGGGTATGGTGCCAGGGAGTGGGTAAACCTGGTCGGTGTACGTGGAAGAGGAGAGTGAGATTAGGTGTTTTGGATATGCTTTTTGAAAAGTAGCGTTTTGATTTCTTTACGGAATGCTTTGAAGTCAGATGTTGAGGTTAACAATCTGGTTATGGAGGGTTCGAGTTTTGCTGCATGTGTTGCTATGAGGTTATCATAAAGCTTTTTGCGTTGAGTGCCGTTGAGTGGTGGGTATGAGAATGGTGTCAGTGATCTTCTTATTCTGGGTGGAAGGTTACGGTTTAGACGATCGATTAGATAGGCAGGTGCTGTACCGTTGAGTACTTTGAAGATTAGACAGTATAGTTTGAATTGGATTCTGGCTCTAATCGGTAGCCAATGTGAGTCTAGGTAGGCGTTAGTTATGTGGTCATATTTTCCAAGGGAATAGATTAGTCTGAGAGCTGTGTTCTGAATGGTCTGTAGTTTTTTGATCATTTTTGTAGGACATGGTAGATATAGGATATTGCAGTAGTCCACAAGTCCTAGTACCAGGGATTGAACAATGATCCTGTAGTGTTCTTTGTCGAAGAATTTTCTTATTTTTCTTAAGTTGCGCATTGTGAAGAATGCTTTTTGGGTAGTTTTGTTGATTTGAGTCTGCATAGTGCAGCATCTATCTATCAGCACTCCCAGGATTTTATATATATTGTATACTGAATACTAAATACCCAAGGTAAAAAAATGATAATTGAACTTCCCTTATGCTTTGTCCCACCCACAATCAAATAAATATTACCTAATATTTCAGTAAATTTTCTCTAGTTACGATTATTTTCTTCAGATCAATTAAAATAGCGTTCAGCTTGACTACTGTATATATTTCTCGACAGCAGTTACTGTTTTAACAACCAAAACCCTCAATAAGAGTTCTCAATAAAACTTTAAATCCTTTCAACATAGGAAGCAAAAACTGCTTTTCGACAAGGCAGTAAATTAAACAAGCTTTTTTGTTTCTACATCACCAAGACACCTTGAAATAGCAAATAAGATGTTTCAAATCTAACTCCTATAATAAAACAAAGTAGTCCAAAAAGGACACTGTGTTTTGGACAAAGCCACATGACTTCTTTGCTTAAATTAACTCAAATTGTACCACAAGAAATCAAGAGAACTTCAAGCACACAGCTGTCTTTCTGCAAAAACCAACCCGAACTCAACTGACTAACTTGGCACTTTGGAACTCTTCTGGAGAGAGAGTTGTGCCGACCAGAATTCCAAAGGGTGACACGTGCAGCTCTGCGTTCTTAAAGCTACAGAGACGGGGCTAATCTCCCCTCAAATAGCTCTAAACATTTTTTTTTTTCTGGTTACTGTAAAATAACCCATCTGAACGGGAGCCTACGAGGGGGTGCTGAAAGGTTCTCAGCCCAACCAACCGACTTCCTAAATTCTGAGTGTTCTTTTGCCACTGTAGCTGAAAAGAGTGTTATCTTTATTTCATTAAGTCCCAATTTGCAGCAACGAAATTCTATGTTTTTGACATTGCTTCAGATCATTGATCGAACCATATCCACGTCACGCTCGTCTTGGCTGGGCTGAGAACTGTTCAGCACCCCCTCGTAGATTGAGAATGTCTCCTCAAAAAGTGTGCAAATGAATCCCACGCCTATTAGTTATGTTTGAGGGTAGGACAAATAATTGTTATCACTGACCTGGATCCTCTGACCCACCTCTAATCGAGATGTTAGCTTTAGAACAGGGCTTATTGCCTTAGAGCAAAATTTAGAGCATGCACATAATGAAAAGAACAAAAAAAAGGAAATCCCTGTGAAGTAGGGATCTCAAAGTCCCTCCTTGAGGTCCTGCAGTAACTGACTTTACAGCAGGGGTCTCAAAGTCCCTCCTCGAGGGCCGCAATCCAGTCGGGTCTTCAGGATTTCCCCAAAGAATATGCAATGAAAGCAGTGCATGCACATAGATCTCATGCAGATTCAGTGGGGAAATCCTGAAAACCCGACTGGATTGCGGCCCTCGAGGAGGGACTTTGACACCCCTGCTTGTAAAGTCAGTTACTGCAAGACCAGGAAACCACTTTCAGAATATTCAAAAGAGTTCGAGGAATCCTTCAGCCTCTTATAGAATAAGCAGGGAGTTCCCTTTAATTACATCTTATTTGAGTCATATATTTTTCTACTGAAGAGGAAGAAATGAATTGTATTTTTATGCCTATTTAAAAGTCTAATGGAAGCAGCTGTAAATAATTTGCTAGCTTCTTCTGGAAAGGGTTGCGCGGGTTCTCTGTTGTAGTTACAAGATTTTCTGTGCCTTTAATGAAATTAATGTCATCGGAATGGAATCCCCCATCCCAGTGCAATCTCACCATCTCCGTGACTCATGCTCTGACTAACTCTTTTGGGAAGAACATATTTCTTTGTACAAAGTATGCAAAGTTAGAACAGCACACCTGAGGGTGAAGGCTGAGGGGGAATCCACTTACAATGCAGCTGTACAGCAAGAGAGGAAATCTATAAGGAGCCACCTAGTTTAGGCTTTAGTTAATGGCAGTATTCTGGTCATTTACATGTCCAAGTGGCCATTCAAGTAGATAAATGACCTCTAATAGAAAGCGTCTAGCGGAAAAGTATACATGCCATGATTTCATGGCAATTACTTTGCTAGTGGGTGTGCACATGGGTAGTCTTTGGGTGAAGTGTACTCATAAATTTTAAATATTAAAATCTGTGCACGGCAATATATAGAAACATAGAAGATGACGGCAGATAAGGGCCATAGCCCATCAGGTCTGCCCACTCCACTGACCCACCCCCAAGTCTACTATCCTAGGGATCCCACTCCTGGTGACAGGTTCCCTTGGTCTTCATGTACGGCAGCGGCTAAGAAAGCAAATAGAATGTTAGGAATTATCAGGAAAGGGATGGAAAACAAAGATGAAAGTGTTATAATGCCCTTGTATCGCTCATTTTAGGTTTTTTTATTTCTAAGAAAAATATTCGTAGATCTGGTTGGTTTTATTTTTCTTCAGCAAATGCATGTCGTTACAAAAATTTTTGCATAGGACCTTATTATTCCAAGCAGGATTAATGAATTCATGTTTGAATCGTCTCGTTTCTCCATTTCTTACTTACTATCAATTTCAAAAAGATCTTAAAACCCACTTATTTAAACAATATAATATACATTACTGATTTTCATATTATCATGTAGTTATAATGTACTTTTAATCTTTTTATCTATACTTATTTTAGTTTATATTGTGTTTTATTCATTAGTTTTAGTGCTTGTATTAGTTACTTAGAATTTTATTATGTATGATGTTATTATTATATTGTATGCTGAGTACCTATTGTGTAAACCGCTGTGAACTGCTGGTTAGGCGGTATATAAAAATAAAATAATAATTATTATTATTATGGTACGGCTGCAACTTGAATACTGTGTGCAGTTCTGGTCACTGCATCTCAAAAAAGATATAGAGGAATTAGAAACTAGGTACAGAGAAGGGTGACAAAAATGCTATGAGGAAAGGCTACAGTGGCTAGGGCTCTTCATCTTGGAGAAGGGGTGATATGAAAGAGGTCTATATAATAATGAGTGGAGTGGCAAGGGTAGCTATGAATCGCTTTTTCACTCTTTCCAAAAGTACTAGGACCAGGGGACATGCAATGAAGCTACTAAGTAGTAGATTTAAAACAAACCGGAGAAAATATTTCTTCACACAATGTGTAATCAAACATATTAGTTGATTATAACTGTTTTGATCTACAGGAAGTTAACTTTTTTTTTCTAGTTTGCCTTTTTTTTTGATCAGGAATTTTTCTCTTAATTCCCAGCTCACATCAGGAAAAAAATGTTATTTCCTCTTTATTTTTTCGAAGGGAGAGAGCTGGGAGGTGTCAACTTCATTAAGAACATAAGAATTGCCGCTGCTGGGTCAGACCAGTGGTCCATTGTGCCCAGCAGTCTGCTCATGTGGCAGCCCTCTGGTTACAGACAGGGCAGGATTAACCAATTGGCCAAGTAGGGCCCGAAATGATCAGGGGGGCCCGATGAAGGAGGGCATCAACATTGTTTTTTCCAAATGGCGATGGGCCCCTCCAGCATCGATCGGCAATGTGGCCCCCCCAATCGGCAACATGGGCCCCCCCCCCGATCAGCAATGTGGCCCCCCCCCCCATCGACGGAAAGTAAGACAAGCAAGCAACGTGGGTAAGAAAGGCAACGGGAACTGTAATTGTGCAAGCGGTGCTGCATGCCCAAAGCTTCCCTCTGACGCAGCTTCCTGTTTCCGCCTGGGTGCATGGTGGGATGGGGCGGGGCAGGGGGCCCAGTGTACTTGTGTGCATAGGGGCCCTCGACGAATTAATCCTGCCCTGGTTAAAGACCAGCGCCCTAACTGAGACTGGCCCTACCTGCGTAAGTTCTGGTTCAGCAGGAACTTGTCTAACTTCGTCTTGAATCCCTGGAGGGTGTTTTCCCCTATAACAGACTCCGGAAGAGCGTTCCAGTTTTTCTTCCACTCTCTGGGTAAAGAAGAACTTCCTTACGTTTGTACGGAATCTATCCCCTTTCAACTTCAGAGAGTGCCCTCTCGTTCTCCCTACCTTGGAGAGGGTGAACAACCTGCCTTTATCTACTAAGTCTATTCCCTTCAGTACCTTGAATGTTTTGATCATGTCCCCTCTCAAACTCCTGTATTCAAGGGAGAAGAGGCCCAGTTTCTCCAATCTTTCACAGTATGGCAACTCCTCCAGCCCTTTAACCATTTTAGTCATTCTTCTCTGGACCCTTTCGAGTAGTACCATGTCATTCTTCATGTACGGCGACTAGTGCTGGGCGCAGTATTCCAGGTGAGGGCATACCATGGTCCGGCACAGCGGCATGATAACCTTCTCCGATCTGTTCGTGATCCCCTTCTTTATCATTCCTAACATTCTGTTCACCTTTTTCGCCATGGCCGCACATTGTGCGGACGGCTTCATCGACTTGTCGATCAGAACTCCCAAGTCTCTTTCCTGGGAGGTCTCTCCAAGTATCGCCCCGGACATCCTGTATTCGTGCATGGGATTTTTGTTACCGACGTGCATCACTTTACATATATCTACGTCTGCTGGATAACGGTGTTGGACTGTAGCTGTAATCATTTTTATGCACTTTTTTCTAATTCCATGTACTAGTCATGCTTATCAACTACTGTCTAAAACTCCTGTTACTATAGTCGGTCTATATGTTCCGCCTGTGTCTGTCTCTGTTGCTAACTGTGAAGATGTTTTAAATCCCCCCTTTGATTGAGCCCATACTTATGGGCGGCTTGACATTTAGCTTGAGCTATTCGGCAGCTTGGCTTGATAAAAATTGGGGGGCGGGGGGGGGGTAATTGATAAAAATGGGAGGGGGGTTTAATTTGTAAGTAGCATTCTGTGCCAAAGGAATCACAGGCAGAGCCTACAATTGGTTTGAAGGATTCCTCCGCTCAAGAAGATACAGAGTTTAAGCAAACAATGAGCAACCAGAATCCTGGAACAACTCCTGCGGAGTCCCCGAAGGCTCCCCACGCTCCAACACTCTTCAACCACACTTGGCACATGCTAAGACAACAGGGTCATCTCCCAGTAGAGTACATAGCAGAAAACATAGGAGAAGGAAGAACTAATTAAAAACTAAAGTACATAAGAAAAATAACTATAATATTATCATTTCGTTGAGGCTGTAGTTAAACCATTTAAAAATTGCAAGAAGAATAAAGTTTTTAGGAATTTACGAAATGATTGCAGTTGGCCTAAAAGCCTGATGGAGTCGGGAAGTTCATTCCAGATCTCTACAAACTTGAAAACAAAAGATCGACTGAGCTTCCCAGCAGATTTAATTCCCTTAAAGGAAAGGAAGGCTAACTTATATCTTGATGTGTTTCTCAATTGGCAAAGTCTAAGGGTTTTCCAACATAAGGGGACAAAAGGATCAAATATTCCATAGAGAAGCTTGAAGATTAGGCATGCGCATTTAAACTGGACCCTAAAGCCAATGAAGCTTTATCAACAAAGGGGAAACATGATCATACTTTCGTTTCCCAAAAATGAGCTTAGTGGAGAAGATGCGGTATATAAACCTAAGGCTTAGTTTAGTTTAGTTTAGTTTAGCTGCAGTATTCTGTATTAACTGAAGTCGTTTTCGTCTGCTCTGCTTAATGCCCAGATAAACTGAGTTACAATAATCCAGCTGAGAAAGCCCAGTGGATTGTAGCAACACTGAGAAATGTTCTTGATGGAATAGTGATCTGACCTTCCTCAACAAGCGCAGACTAAAAAAACACCATCCCCAACACAACGAACCAACTATACATTGCACTAGAAACAGTGTCACAATGGATGAGAGACCACAAATTAAAGCTGAACCAAGACAAAACCAAATTCTTACTTCTAAAAACAAAACAAAACCCCAACCATAACAAACCTAGAAATAGACACCATCACATACCCCCATGCAACCCAACCTGCAACTGCTGGGAATGATGATAGACAAAGGCTGCACCATGCAACTTCAAATCAGCAAAACGGTCCAGAAGGCATTCGCAACCATGCGCAACTTAAGGCGTTAATCCCAGGCCTCCTGGACTTCTGTAACATACTATACCTGTCATGCCCCGCCAACATGCTAAAACAATTACAGAGTCCAAAATACAGCCCTAAGACTAATACACCCGCTGAAAAAATACGACCACATTACCTCCGCTTTCCAAGACTCACACTGGCTCCCAGTACAAGCACACATACAATACAAATTCTACTGCACCCTATTCAAAGCCCTAAATGGAAATGGACCAAGCTATTGAACAACCGCCTAATCTGGAAAAACACATCCAGACCAAGGAGAACTCAAGCACACTTTACCCACCCCCCCAATCAAAGGCATGCAAAGCAAAAAAAAAAAAAAAAGACGAATTACTAGCCACCAGAGCAGCAAGACTAGAATGCTACCTCTCCAATTTGCTGACCACGACGCCCAATTACAAAACATTCAGGCAAGAACTGAAAACTATACTATTCAAGAAATTTGTCAAATGATCTAACTAAACCTTATTGACCCTCCCCAGATCCCGTCGCATCTATCAACCTTGTAATCTCCCTGGGAATGCCCAGGCCAATTCTTGTTGTAAACCGCCTAGAACTGAAAGGTATTGGTGGGATAGAAGACACCAATGTAATGTAATTTAACTTTGGAATTAATTGCCAGAGAATGTGGTGAAATCAGTTAGCTTAGCAGGGTTTAAAAAAAGGTTTGCATAATTTCCTATTAGAGATGTCCATAGGCCATCATTGAGATGGCTTGGCAAAATCCATTGCTTATTCTAAGGATAAGCACCGTTATATCTACTTTACTACTTGGGATCTGGCTAGGTACTTGGGACTTGAGTTGGCCACTGGACTTGATGGACCTTCAGTCTGTCCCAGTATGGAAATTCTTATGTTCTTATGTAAGCCAAGTATAGGACATTCAAGCCATTGTGACATCACTGATGAGGCTGGCTCTTAGGCAATGGTGGAATGAGGCATTATGACATCACTATCTCAGCTCTGGAATGTTGCTACTCTTTGGGTTTCTGCCTGATACTTGGGACCTGGGTTAGAAAAAAAAATATTGGGCTTGTGGCAATTCTTACTTGCATATCTTTTTCAGTGATTTGTACTAGTTTTTTTTAATGAAGAAAAGGAGGTACCTACTTTTCTTTCTAGAATGGGCTAAAATTAAGTCCATAACCAATGCCTATAGTGCAATGTTCTTCAATGCAAAGACCGGAGGCCAAGAGCGGCCCCCATTGACCTATTTGGCAGCCCTTATTGTCTTTTGGGAGGGGGGGGGGGTTCCTGCTACTTTGCCTCTCTACCCAGGCTCAGGATACAAAAGGAAAAGCAGATGAGAAGTTCATATTTGAAGGCTATGGAATTTCTGAACAGACAAAAAAGAATGCGTTTGAAAATACGGTGTCAGGTCAAAAGCGCGCCGGGACAAAGGCGTGAGCAGACAATTGAGCGCAGCGCGGAGGCGCGCGCCGAAGAAAATTACTGTTTTTAGGGCTCCGACGGGGGTGTGTGTGTGGGGGAACCCCCCACTTTACTTAATACAAATCGCGCCGTGTTGTGGGGGTGTTGTGCGGGGTTTGGGGGGTTGTAACCCCCCAAATTTTACTGAAAACTTCACTTTTTCCCTGTTTTTAGGGAAAAAGTTAAGTTTACAGTAAAATGTGGGGGGTTACAACCCCCCAAACCCCCCACAACACCGGCGCGATTTGTAGTAAGTAAACTGGGGGTGCTCCCCAACAAAACCCCCCGTCGGAGCCCCTAAAAACAGTAATTTTCTTCAGCGCGCGCCTCCATCTTGCGCTCAGTTGTCGGCGCGCGCCTTTGTCTTCCGCGTTGTTGTCTATGAACCAAAAATACTCCCAAACATTGAGGGTCCATCCCAATGCAATTTGAAGGTTGGCTGTGGTGGTGGATGTCATTGATACACACCGGTCAGCAGTGTCATGGCTCCACACGGGAAGATATTTGGTGGCACACCTCAGTGGCGTAGCGAGGGTGAGAGGCACCCAGGGAGGAGGTGCCCCTCCCCCACCCTCATCCCCATCCCCGCTCCCCCCTGCCGCACACATGCCCCCTTCCCTGCCTCCGTACCTCTAGTCGTTCGCCGCGAATAACAACTTCAATGTGTCCCTCGTGACCCCAGCGGCTCTCCTTCCGACGTCACTTCCTATGCGCGGCACTCGGAAGTGACGTCAATTGGAGAGCTGATGGGGTCGCGAGGGACGCATTGAAGTTGTTACTTGCGGGAAGGGAAGGTGGTGCACACATGGCGAGGGGAAGAGTGGGAAGAGGCAGAGGGGGCGGAGAGAAGGAGGAGTGCCGGAACCCCCAGCAACATGGCGCCCAGAGCAGACCGCCCCCTTTCCCCCCTTTTACCTCGCCACTGACTCTCCTTCAACTCGTTAGAATCCAAAGTGGTAACTGTGAATAGGTTTGGACAAGTTCTTGGAGGAAAAGTTCATAGTCTGTTATTGAGAAAGACATGGGGGAAGCCACTGCTTGCCCTGGATCGATAGCATGGAATGTTGCTACTCTTTCGGGTTCCGGAATCTTGCTGTTCTTTGAGATTCTGGCTGGAATCTTGATACTCTGGGGTTCTAGAATCTTTTGTTACTCTTTGGGGTTCTGGAATGTTGCTGCTCCTTGAGTTTGGGCCAGGTACTAGTGACCTGAATTGGCCATCGTGAGAACGGACTATTGGGCTTGATGGACCATTGCTCTGACCCAGTAAGGCTATTCTTATGTTCTTATAAATTAGCGAAGACCACTGCTATACTGGATGCCTTGATAGGTTGCGCTGTCTCCTGAAACATTTCAGTGATTTCAGAAACCTCTCTGAAGACATTGAAGAAACAGAGTGCTGTAGATCACTGATTGACTCTTTCTGCATCAGACCATTCATTCATTCCAGTCCAGCAGCTATTGGCATGTCTAATCAGCAGACTTTTGTTCCCACGCTAGAAAATTAATAACCGTAAAAAAAGAAAAAAATCTACCCAAACCATGAAAAAAAAAGCCTGCCACCCACATTACAAAGCACTAGTCCTCCTTCACAAGTGGATTTTAAATCTACTCTGGTAGAAAACCCTACGTAATTCGTGCCTGGATGCTTTTACGTGAACTGACTTGTGCAGTGGGTGAGGCTTCGAGATGTCTCAGCTTTGATTGTGTGACTTTTTTTATTTTCTAATGTTATTACACAGTGTTTATGTTATGCCTGATCTCCTGAGCAGCTGGCTTACTCCTCCTCAGCTGCGCCGATTCAGGTATCAAACTGGGCTCTGAAAGTACTTCCTGGATTGGGGTTCTCCAGTTGGAGGGCTAGAGATGAAGGAATTACGGAGAGGCGAGGAAGAATGTGAGTGGGAAAGAGAGGAGGAAGGGGTGTGTATGTGAGAGAGCAGGGAGGAAGGGAGGGAGAGGAGAATGAAAGTGTTCAAATAGGATAAAACACATGGAAGAGGGAAGACAAAACATGGAAGTATAACATAACAAAAGAAACAACAACAAGATGGAAAAATGTAGAGGAGAAATGCCAAGAGAATAAAATATGAGGGCTGAATGAAAAGTGACTTATACACTGCCATTTTGCAATTATACAACCACACTTCAAGCAGTTTCCTCTCTGTCCCACTGGGTTCACAAGCTATCTAATATACCTGGAACAGTGGAGGATTAAGTAACATGCCCAGGGTCACAAGGAGCAGCATGGGATTTGAACCCACAACCTCAGGGTGCTGAGGCTGTAGCTTTAACCACGGTGCCACTTCAGAAATCAAAGTGAGCCAAGTATAGAACCATCGAGCCATTGTGACATCACTGATGAGGTTGGCTCTTATTGGTGGAATGAGGTATTATGATGTCACAATACCAGCTCTGGTTATCAGAGGCTGAAACTTTTCACACTATTTATTTATTCAATTTTCTATGCCGTTCTCCCAGGGGTGCTCAGAATGGTTTACATGAATTTATTCAGGTACTCAAGCATTTTTCCCTGTCTGTCCTAGTGGGCTCTCAACCATCCCCCTATCTGTTAGATCTGGAGCTTCAGAAAGGCCATGAAACCTTTCTTTTTACAAATCCACGGCCTTAAAGTCATTCACCCAGAAATGCCACTCAGTCAACGCACCTACGCACCTAATCTCGCCAGATGCTGTGTAGTGCATATGTTTTATTGTCATGTCTATATTGTAAATTATGTCTCAATTATTATTGATGTACTTTGTAACCCGTTCTGGGCTCGTTTGGCAGGACGGGCTAAAAAAATTGAATAAATAAATGTACCTGGGGAAATGGGGGGATTAAGTGACATTCCCAAGGTCACAAGGAGCAGTACAGGGGGTTTGAACCTACAACCTCAGGGTGCTGAGGCTGCAGCTTTAACCACTGCGCCACGCTCTCCTCTGCGATGAGACTGCCTCTGTTTATCATTCCAAGATGAAGACATGGCAATGCCGCGCCGGCTCTTGTGACGCTCACCCGTCGACGTTTCTGAACCTGAATTTGGACTGCCGTAGTCTTCATTGTTGGGTCACAGCGAGAGGAAGAGCTCTGCACGTTTCGTTATAGTGCACGAGGAAGGCGTGTCTTTGAGAGGACGCCAGAGGTGTGCGATTTTTTCTTTTTTATAAATCTTTATTGATTTTCAAACTTTGACAGTGCAAAACAATTAATTGAACATAAACATTGCATAAAATACACTATTAAATACACAAGTAATACGTGAAACAATCATTTCCTCCCCCCTCCTCCCATTATTAATACATTAAGACATATGTGAATTCAATTATAATTAAGTAATTTTTAATACTCAAAATACATTTCCCTCCCTTACTCCCCCCTCCCCGGATGTGTAAGGAAATCTAAGAAAAGGAGAGACATGACCATTATTGCGAGGTAACAAATATAGTCAATGGGCTCCACATTTTATTAAATGAATTGCTAAACCCTAAACAATCCGCATTCATTCTGTCATACTTATAGGTGGAAGCAAGCAAGAGCAAAGTGGAAATGTCCAATCAGAATGGTGCACAAAAAAGTGTCTTTCAACTCATCTGATAAATCCAATGATCTTTATTCATCCAAACCAATTCAAACATCCAAAGCAACTCAATGACTTGACATGATCATGTTTCGGCCATCCGGCCTGCATCAGGAGTCTTTGGTTATCAAATGGTCTTTAAAATAACAAGTGGACTAAAGTAAAATGTTCATGCCGTTGCTCCGAATCTATAGCACTGCAAAACAACTCGGCCATGCAGTGAGAGAAAAGACTTATAGATGGTACATACATTTGTCCACCAAAATGTGTAATAAAGTCTGTCATGGCTCTTCCAGTTGCGTGTAACGATTTGGATAGCTATTCCCGTCATGATCAAGAAAAGACGGCTTTTATGTTTATCCAAAGTGGGCTTAACGTGTAATAACGTACCACAAATTAAGGCTTCATAAGTTAAGGGAATAGATGATTCAAGAATAAGATTGATTTGTCCCCAAACTGACCTCCAGAAATTAAGTATCAATGGACAAAAATATAACAGATGATCCAGAGGAGTGTGATTGACATTTTGTGCTAAACTTGGAAAGAGCGGTAATGAAACTCTTGAAATGTCACTGTGAGGATGTGGCGGTGAAACAATTAGCTGCGCGGAAAGATGCTTCCTTTAGACGATGAAGGGAAAAATGCCACAGCCGCAGCACTACGAGCGATGTCTCAAAACAGTCTGCTGCGCTTCTTTGAATCGTTTTTGAAACGCTGCAAAAGAAATGCTACTGAATGTGAAGGATGCTACTTTGAAAAAGAAAACAGTTTAAGGGGTCTCAACGTCCCTACTCAGGGCCGCAATCCAGTCGGGTATTCAGGATTTCCCCAATGAATATGCATGAGATCTATGTGCATGCACTGCTTTCAATGCATATTCATTGGGGAAATCCTGAAAACCCGACTGGATTGCGGCCCTCAACGAGGGATTTACTAGGGGGTCCTTTTATCAAGCTGCAGTAGGGGTTTAACTCGCGTAATACTGTGCATTATACCGCCTGCATTGAGCAGGCGTTAGTTTTTTAGCCGGCTGCAGGGGTTAGCGCGTGATGAAATGACCCTGCTAGCGCGGCTTGATAAAAGGACCCCTAGATCTTGTAAAAAAAACAAAAACAGAAAACCAGTCCCATTACTTGTCTTTTTTTTTATTATTATAAATCTTTATTCATTTTTAAAATTCACAATAAGTGTAACACAAAATACAATCATTTTATATTTTAACATCACTTAATATATCTTCAAATTTGAACTCTCATCAAATATTCCCCCTCCCTTATACCCAACAATTATCCATAAGCAAAAGAAATCCTGAAATATTCCCACCCCACCCTGGACGTGTATAAACAAAAGGAAAAAAAATTAATATTTATTCTATGCAGTAATTTCAGTCTTTACAGTATCTTGCTAATGGCTCCCAAATAACCTGAAATTTCTTAAAATTTCCCTGTCCCATTACTTTTCAATCAGACCTTGTATGCTGGTTTTTTTTTGCTGTTGTTTCGTTCATTATAAGATAAATATAGTCGCCTTTTCATGATTTTATCAGGAATAGGGGTTCAAATGATCACATCTAATTGGAAAAATCATGATAGGATTAATTTTAGTTTTTGGTGGGCAACTGTATGTGCAACATATAAATATGAAAAGATTATGGCAGAACATTTAGGGTTTGTTAAATCCTTTAAGGGGATTTGGGATCCATTAATTTTGTCACATTATAATTAAAGTGATTCTTTTTTCTTTATGTTAGATTCCTTTGCACATCCAGGGTGGGTTGGGGGGTGGGGAGTGCAATATTTATTTAGACAAATAAATTTCATAATATTTTATAATATTGATAGTATAATATACATCATTACTGTTTATAGGTTAAGAAGGGATTAAACATTCTTTATTGTAATAATTCTGATGTTAATAATGTATTTTCATATAGTTTTTCTGATTTTTCAAATGTATACATTTTAAAGTTCAAAATATCAATAAAGAAAGTTTAAAAAAAAAAAAAAGATAAATATTGGTCAACCTCATGGAGCACTGACTTTATAGGTGACTACTCCCATTCCCTATACAATAAGGTTATATCATGTCTTATCATTTGTGTACTTTATTTTTGTACAAAACCAATAAAAATCTTTGAACTTAAAAAGACCTTGGATGTAACAGATGACGGCAGATTAAAGACTTGACTGGTCCATCCAGTCTTCCCATTAGTTAACTGAAGAAGAAAACTTAAAAAGCAGAGGGAGAGAGAATGTGGGAAAAGATAAAATAAATTAGGACAAGCTAGAGAAATGAAAATAAAAGAAATGCTAAAATAAACATAAAGGAAGACAACAAGAAAAAAAATGAATAAACACAAAGGTTTATCCTGTAACAAGCTGAAAGGTTGAGGTGGTAGTGTTAGTCCTGGAAGGAGAGGGTGGGCAGTGCGGTATGAAAGTGTGATTGCAAGGGTACCTGTGCCATATCTGGGGGGGGAGTGAGCAGGTGAGGGGAGGGAGACAAGAAAAAGGTAATTGATGCCTATCCAGGGGTTGGAGAGAGAAAGGTCCCCCCTCTTCTCTCTCCCATATCCCTTGCCCCTCCCCCAAAACAAAGCAAGAAAACTACCCTTATGGGGCAAAAAGTACACAAATGAAGCACGCAGTGTTATTACACTGGGGTCCTCCAGGTGGAAATTAGCAGAAGAACAGGTCATAGTAACATAGTAAATGACGGCAGATAAAGACCTGAACGGTCCATCCAGTCTGTCCATAAGTTATACCCATTAAAAAATACATGATTAAATTAACTTGTCTCTTCTTTGATATTTCTGGGTCATAGACTGTAAAGTCCACCTGGCATTGTCCTAGGTTCCAAATGCTGAAATTGCCTTCTAATCAAGCCACTGTGACATCACTGCTGAGGTTGGCTCTTAGGCATTGGTGGAATGAGGCATTATGACATCACAATCTCAGCTCTGGAATGTTGCTACTCTCTGGGTTTCTGCCATGTAACATAGTAAATGACGGCAGATAAAGACCTGAACGGTCCATCCAGTCTGCCCAATAGTTATATCCATTAAAAATACATGATTAATTTAATGTCTCTTCTTTGGTATTTCTGGGTCATAGACTGTAAAGTCCACCTGGTATTGTCCTAGGTTCCAAATGCTAAAGTTGCCATCTAATCAAGCCATTGTGACATCACTGATGAGGTTGGCTCTTAGGCATTGGTAGAATGAGGCATTATTACATCACAATCTCAGCTCTGGAATGTTGCTATTCTTTGGGTTTCTTCCAGGTAATATAGTAAATGACAGCAGATAAAGACCTGAACGGTCCTTCCAGGCTGTTTATTAGTTATATTCATTAAAAATACATGATTAATTTAACTTGTCTCTCCTTTGATATTTCTAGGTCATAGACTGTAAAGTCCACCTGGTATTGTCCTAGGTTCCAAATGCTGAAGTTGCCGTCCAAGCTCTCTCCAGCCTATTCAACCGTCCTGTTTACAGGATATCTACCACAAAGTCTGGCCAGTAACATCCTCCTGTTCCAAGTTAGTGGAGTTCCCATTGATGCCCTCCCCAGCCCATCTTACACCAAATCACCACATATGGGACACAGACCGTGCAAGGCTGTCCAGTACCGGCCTTAGTTCTTTAATTTACATCCTTTGTTTTCTAATTAGAGATTCTCTCTATTGATCCCACGTTTCCCTCTCCACCACTTCCCTCGGGAGAGCATTCCAGGCATCTACCACCCACTCCATGAAAAAGAATTTCCTAACATTACTCCTGAGTCTTCCTCCCTGGCACAGGACCAATTCGATCACTCTTTTGAAAAAGATTTCTGCTAGATAGGAGACTTCATTACTAGTATGGCTTCTTGCCCCATTGAACTGACCATTTCAGGCAGAATGCTGAGCCAAAGAATGTTCCTCTGAAGACAGGTGCAGGTTGGACTTCATCAAGGGTCCCTAAGCTACAAATGTATCACTGGAACATAAGAACATAAGAATTGCCGCTGCTGGGTCAGATCAGTGTTCCATGGCAGCCCCCAGGTCAAAGAGCAGTGTTCTAAATGAGCCCAGCCTCACCTATGTACTTTCCAGTTGAGCAGGAACTTGTCCAACTTTGTCTTGAATCCCTGGAGGGTGTTTTCCCCTGTGACAGACTCCGGAAGAGCGTTCCAGTTTTCTTATGGAGTTGGCTTATGGACTGTATGCCAAGGGAGGAGATAGACAAGGAAAATTAATTGGGCTTATTCCAGCTGAATCAAACATCACAATACTTCAGTGAGTGTACAGACATGCAAAGTTGAACATTAGTCACTTATTAGTCATTTGACCCCTACAATTCAGCTTGACTTTGGACCATCATGTTTTATGATATAACAACTAGGTCAGTCTGCTAAGGGAAACCTCTTCTGTTCACACCCAGAAGGTAAAGAATGTGCAGGGACTGGCCCCGAATCTTGAGTCTACGTGTAGGAGGAGGTGAGATTATTTCAGCAGCCTTGGCAAAACATTTAGATTGCAATCTTAAAAGAGCTGGCAAGAGCACAGTCCATTTTGTCTACAAACCAAATGGCCTTCAAGGACTTTTCTAATAGGTTGAGGTAAGACTAAGAATCCCCAATCAGCTGAGCTGGCGAGACTCTCCAAAGCCGCCGACTGGAGTCCCAGGATGCACCAGGCAGGGGCAGGGCTGACATTTTGAAGAGGCAGTCCTTGAAGCAGGTACGGGGATGTCCGGGGGACACGGCTGATATGGCCAGGTGGGGAAGGCATTTGAGATAGTGGGGCTCGGTGAAGTGGGGACAGGGGTCACTCTGATGAACTGGTAAGTACTTTTTTGCAATGCAGAATCTGTTTGCATTAGAGAATGACATGGTGACAAAATTCATCACCGTTCCCGTCCCTACGGATAGCCGCGGGAAATAATCCCATGTCATTTTCTAGTGTCTATTTCAACCTCAGTCTTTCTACACCAGCATTCTTCAAAGCAAAGCTTGCGGGTCAGTGGTTGTGGCCATTCATACTCTGATTCTTATGTGAGCCAAGGATAATGAAGCCATTGTGACATCACTGATGTGATTGGCTCTTAGGCACTGGTGGAATGAGGCATTATGACATCACAATATCTGCTCTGGATACCAGAGACTGTCATTCTGTAGTGTCTGTTTCAACTTCAGTCCTTCTACACCAGCATTCTTCAAAGCAAAGCTTGCGGGTCAGTGGTTGTGGCCATTCATACTCTGATTCTTCCCTCTCTCCTTAAAGAATGACATGAAGATGGTTTCCCGCAGTTATCCGCGGGGATGGGAACGGTGATGAATTTTGTCACCGTGTCATTCTCTAGTTTGCATCAGATATGTCAGCCTTACCAACCCTGATGGCTTTTGGAATTTAATGTTTTACTAGTCAGTTTCATTGTCCTCTCTGCCCTCTTCACTACCGTGTGTGCACATGCCGCTTCCCTTCCCTGTACTTTGTTAACGTTCGCAGCGCGAGCAGCAACCCCAGCCTGCTGTTCGCACCAGTGTTGGCTCTTCCTATGATGTCACTTCCTGGAAGTGGCGTATGAGGAAGAGCCGACGATGGCACAAGCAGCAGGTTGGGGTTTCTGCTCGTGCTGCGTACGTTAATGAGATATGGGGGAAGGGAAGGGCGCACGTGTGCGTGGCATGTGGGGGTGGAGAAAGAGCGAATGGGGGTTGGGTGGGGGTAGGGGCGCCGGCCAGCGAATCAGCCAACAGCGATCCAGTCGGTAATACTGACTGACTTTTCTGCATCTAGGCATTAGTGACTTTCCCAAGATCACAGGGAACAGGACAGGGTTTGAACTGGAGAGCTGCATGGGAACATGGACGATGGAGGCAGCTTGAGCCATAGGGCTCAAATATCTTTGCGCACGTCTCCTTTTCCTGTCCGTCCGCTATGCAGCGTGCAGTGCTCCCAGCATGCCACCCATAGCTGATCCGGAAGTTTTCCCCTGACGTCAGAGCTGGAATTTGTTGGAAAGAAGGCTTCGCGTCAACCAAATGCAGCTTACAGGGCCTGCTGCCCTGTGAAGAAGTGCGGCTCTGACGTCGGGGGAAGTACAGTCTTGCGGAAGGGGGGCAGAAAAGGAGGGAGGGAACGAGCAGACACATAACTAGGAGGAAGTGCATTGGGTCATGGGAGGGGCCCAGACACGGGAGGGAGTGCAGTTTTGGATACAGAAGGCATGAACTTGGGAGAGTGGACAGAGGAAGGGAGGGAAAGAGATGCTGAGGTGAGGGAGGGAATGGAAAGGGAGATGGTGTACATGGGGAATGGAAGAAAGAGGAGAATTTTTGGTCATAGGGAGGGAGGGAGGTACAGATGAGAGGGAAGAGAAAGATGAGAGGGAGAAATGTTGTGGTGGAAAGGGAACAGTGGAACAGATTGAAAGGGATGCAAGAGGGAGGAATGCTGGACATAGTGGTGAAGGGAATGGAGGGAGAGATGTGGCATGTGCTGGAGAGGGGTGATAGAAGGAGAAATGTTGGGCATGGGGCTGGTGGGCAGGGGCGAAAGATGAGAAAGGGATAAATGCTGGACCATGGTAGGAGGAACCAACGGACAGCAACAGAAGAATTTGCAGAAGACAGGAAAGTGGAAAAAAGAAACTGTGACCAACCTGATGGAAAAATAAGTCTCCAGACAACAAAGGTAAAAATGGAATTTATTGACTGAAATATGTTAACTTTGGGAAATGTATATAGCAGATGTCTTTGTATTGTGTTCAAAAGAAAAGGAAATGTATTTCTGTTTATATTTCTACAGTGCTGACCTTGCTGTGGCTAGTGGGGGTCCCCAAGCACTGCCCGCAGAGGACCTCCTCTAGAGACAGCCAGAACTCCCCTCCACCAAGCGCAGCAGTCGATGGCAACATCCATGAGTTGCTATGGTGTCAGCATCTGTGACTCAGGGACGCTACTGCTGCCTGCCAAGCTTGGCAAAAGGGACTCCCGGCCACCTTCAGAGGAAGTCCTCAGCTGACATAACTTGGGGGTCCTCATCAACTGGAGTATTTTATATTTACATTAGAGGCTCTGGCAGAGACCTGTTTACAAAGTATGTATTCTTCCCAATTAATATTTCCGAAGTGTCTTTGCTTATTTGTAAATGGGTCTCTACCAGAGCCTTTAATTCAGTAGCCTAATTAAATGAAATAAGAACATAAGAAGTGCCGCTGCTGGGTCAGACCAATGGTCCATCGTGCCCAGCAGTCCGCTCATGCAGCGGCCCCTAAATGAGCCCAGCCTCACCTGCGTACTTTCCAGTTGAGCAGGAACTTGTCTAACTTTGTCTTGAGTCCCTGGAGGGTGTTTCCCCCTATGACAGACTCCAGAAGAGCTTTCCAGTTTTCTACCACTCTCTGGGTTAAGAAGAACTTCCTTATGTTTGTACGGAATCTATCCCCTTTCAATTTTAGAGAGTGCCCTCTCGTTCTCCCTACCTTGGAGAGGGTGAACAACCTGTCTTTATCTACTAAGTCTATTCCCTTCATTATCTTGAACGTTTTGATCATGTCCCCTCTCAATTTCCTCTGTTCGAGGGAGAAGAGGCCCAGTTTCTCTAATCTTTCGCTGTACGGTAACTCCTCCAGCCCCTTAACCATCTTAGTCGCTCTTCTCTGGACCCTTTCGAGTAGTACCGTGTCCTCCTTCATGTACGGCGACCAGTGCTGGACGCAGTACTCCAGGTGAGGGCGCACCACGGCCCAGTACAGAGATTTCAAGGAGACATGGCAGGGATTTGGCTAGAAATGCAGATTTCAAATGGGTTTGAGTGGGGTTTAGTTGGGAATACAGATCTAGGGGGGGAAATATCCCCCTCAGGTTCTATACCAGCTCAAAGCCATAAACAAGATTTTTTTTTTTAAGTGCTTGTTTCAACCAGGGCGTTACACAAAAGATTAAGGGACTCATTCTCCTTAATCCCCCCCATTGTTCATGTTCACCTCCAAACCGATACCAAATTAACCCCTCTCCTTTTACAAAATCGTAGCGTGGTTTTTAGCGCCAACCATGGCGGCAACAGCTCCGAGGTTCATAGGAATTCCATGAGCGTCGGAGCTGTTACCGCTGCGGCCGACGCTAAAAGCTGCACTACGTTTTTGTAAAAAGTGTGGGGGTGGGGGGTGTAAAATGGCAGCCTCACCACCGAAACACATATAGGTTTGTAAATGGCGCAGTTACACGTAGAAGCAGTGAAATTGCCTTTTAACACATGGAAATGCCAATTCTCCCACGTGGGAGTTCCCGAATCCAAGCCCTTCATTTTCTCCATGTGTTTCTTTGTAAAGTGGCTGCTCTCATTGCTCAGGCTTCAGGTTGCCAGTTTTCCTCCTAAAAAAAAAAAAAAGAAAGAGGACACCTGTCCCTGTCCCCATCCAATCCTGCTCCGCCCCCCAGCTCCGCCCCATTCTGCCTTCAGCCCAACCTGTCTCCTCCCTGCACGCACGGACACAAGTGCGCAGAAGGCCTCCAGACATGGCCCAGAGCATGGGGACTTCAAAAACCCGGCCAAACTGCTGAGCTTTGGAAATCCCTCTGGGCACCTGGAGAGGCCTCTAAGAAATGGGTATGTCTGGGATTTCCCCGCTATCTGGTAACCCTACACTGGCTACAAACACCCCCACACTCATACCAGTATTTTAGAAAAGGCTCTACACCAGGGGTCTCAAAGTCCCTCCTTGAAGGCCTCAATCCAGTCGGGTTTTAAGGATTTCCCCAATGAATATGCATGAGATCTATGTGCATGCACTGCTTTCAATGCATATTCATTGGAGAAAACATGAAAACTCGACTGGATTGCGGCCCTCGAGGAGGGACTTTGAGATCCCTGCTCTACACTGACAGATCCTTTTCCAAAGTACTATCAAAGCAAAACGTACTGTAATTTGTGTTCATTTCAGCCTATATTCAGCCAATGGTAGTTAGCATTTTTTACAATGGCTGCCATGACGACATATGGCAGCCTTATGTAGGGTTACCAGACGTACGTATTTCCCTGGACGGCTTTTCAAAACCCGGTACTGGACTGGAGCAGAATGGGGCGGGGATGGGTGGATCTGGCGTGCTTGGGGGCGGGTCTAGGAGTCCAGATTTTACTATAGTAAAATCTGGCAACCCTAGCTTCATGGTATCACAAAAGTATTGCAAGGCTGCTGCTAGAGATCACAACAGCCATTTTGGAGAGCCATCCACTAAGGGCAGGAGTGAGCGAGCGTCGCTTCTGCCCCCTGGTGCCTCACTTTTCAGGCAAAGACTTCAAGTACCGGTAGGCCCAGGAAGGTGTCTTCTGAGTGGTGGGGGTTGAGAAGGAGCTCTAGTTTTGTGAGGGAGGGGGTCCAGGGGTGGGGGGAATCGGGAGGAGTACAGGTCACTTTTCTTTCATGCAGTTTCCAGCTGAAATATTGGCCGGTCCCCACATGTGCCCTGGCAGCCAGCACCAATGCAGTTAGGCCTGGAAATTGAGTGCTGGTTCTCGGACATGGCCAGCACTGGTTATCACTGCGCAACAAATTTTAACTTTTTTTTCTGGGGCAAGAAGTAAATGAGGTTTACTTTATAGAATTTGATCTCGTGTGTATGAAAATAGCCTCGGTTTTCTCCTATCATGTATAGTTTTTGAGCAGATCGCAAATATTTATAGCATGCGAAGTCATAATGTAACGCATTGCGCCGATTTTAAGAGTTCCTATAAATATTATTTTCTAGAATCATTTTGCTGTTGAAGTGTGTTTATAAACGAGATTAGGAGCATCTCTAATGAATGATCAACAATAATCAGCCAGCATTGAAGAATTCCATCTGCCCTGACATCGTTTCTCCATTGTAGCAATGTCCTGGTGAAACCTTTCCCCGTGCTCTTCGCTAACACTACCAAGACTATCGGGGGAAAAATCCAGATGTGGGTGGAGAAAATGAATTTTTAGTGCCACGTTGCATTTGAGATCATGCATCGTCTCCACCATTTGGACATAGTCTGGTGCCTTCCTGTTCCCCAGAAAATTCTCAATTACATTCTTCAGTGCTATCCATGTACTTTTCTCACTTTAGCTTAAAAATCTAATTTGAGGCAAACTGTTTTAATATATCAGAGATTGTTATAACATTTACTCCAAGCATCTAATATAATAAAGCCCTAAGTGCGCATGTGCACTCCCACCTGCGTGCTCCCGTTTTCCGTGGGCTGTTGGGACCCGCAAGTAGGAGTGCAGATGCACGCGGCGGCGTGAAGCCTGCAACGCTTCGGAGTGTGAACTGGCCAGTGCAACATCAGCGGGGGCCGGACCAGAGCTGGAAGGGAGAGGAGCTGCTCTCCTCCCTCCTCCCCTCCCCCAACGGACTTTAATTCCTGGCTCCCAGGCTTCTCCTCCTGCTCCGGCTAGGCCCGCGTAAAACACCTAAAAAAAACCCTGAGCTCGCTTGGGTCAGGCAAGGGCTGCAGGTCCTGAAACCTTCCAATTCAAGCAGTGTCTGCAGCACTCTACACACACTGCTTCGGGCCTTCTACTGCCCTGATTTGCTGGGCAGTAGAAGGCCCCGAAGCTACGTGTGTAGAGTGCTGCAGACACTGCTGGAATCGGAAGGTTTGTCAGGACCGTGGGAAGGGAAGGGGGGGGGGGCGGTAAGGGACTAAGGGAGCTGGCCAGACCGCAGGAAGGGAAAGGGGGGTAGGGGAAACGCTGCTTCTGCACAGGGAAGTGGTGTGGGGGGAGGGAAGTGGAAGGGGAGGGAATGCTGCTGTGGCTGCTGCACAGGGAAGTGGTGGGAGAGAAATGCTGCTGCATAGGAGGCAGGGAGAGACACAGATAGATAGAAAGAAAAGAAGAAAGACACAGGGGCAGGGAGAGACACAGAAAGATAGACAGATAAAGGGGGCCAGGGAGAGAGACAGACAGCGGGAGGGAGAGAAAGACAGAAATAAAGACACACAGATATATATTCTAGCACCCGTTAATGTAACGGGCTAAAATACTAGTTAGAAAATATAGCAAAAATGTTAATTTTTGCATTATAATGCTCTTTTGCCAAAAATCAAAGGGTTATACTGAAAAATTAAGGTCAACTTTGAATTCAGCGACCCCCAAATCACTATAGAACACCCACTACAATTCATGCCCCCAAACCTCTGTTGCACAGTAATCTGTACCTAATTTAGCTGGTAATGGTTGTTATTTTTTTAAAATGCTAACCACTGCCAGCTGAATATAGTTTGGAAGAAACACAAATTATTACCAGACTGGTCTGTTACCATATACAGTAAAACCTTGGATTGCAAGTAACTTGGTTTGTAAGTGTTTTGCAAGACAAACAAAACATTTCATAAAATTTTAACTTGATATACAAGCAATATCTTGCAATACGAGTACATACAGTATTTTGTATTAAAGTTTTTGGGTTGTGGAACAAATCGTCTGAGTTTCCATTATTTCCTATGGAAATTTGCTTTGATATACGAGTGCTTTGGATTACAAGCATACTTTCGGAACAAATTATGCTCGCAAACCAAAGTTTTACTGTACTTCTGTCGTTACTTTAAAAGTTTGTTGAGATCTCTGCAGCTATTCTGAAAATATTTGCTAAATAAGGTATTTAAAATCACCAAAACTCTGGGCAATGATGTTTGTGTGGGCTGTTTGCTGAAAATACCTCTGGTGGTCTAACACAGTTCCAGAAGTCTGCTGGATTCCAGAGGAGGAGAAGAGTTGCAGATGAGAGACCAACGTCTAGGGGTACAAGATCGCAGCTGGGTCCTTGTGAGTTAGTGAGCGCAGAGATGTTTAGAGGGAACTACACTTCTCCCTCCATAGTCGCTGTGATAGGGGATTAACAGAACCGCGAATAACTTTTTCATATGTTATTCGCTGTTCTCTATTAAAAACCATCGTAAATACGGTGAAACCGCGAATAACATGGTGTGAGACCTGGCCTGTTCCTGAAGGAGAGGCAAAACATGGTGAAGAAAGTGCCAGGAATCAGCGATTTTCTCTGTAAATGCTTGGAATCGGTGATTTCTCTATGCAAGCTAATGTAATTTGGGGGGGGGGGGGGAGCCAGTAAGCTAAAAACCGCAAATAATCGGAAATGCAATTGCTGAAACCGCGAATACGGAGGGAGACGTGTACACACACTTTTCCTGATGTTCCCTCTGAACATGTTATCATCTATTTTTCCAAAATTGCGTGCGCCAGAATGAAACAAAAGCATTACGAGGCATCCAAAATTTATCTACCTTAGTAGGAACGAAAAGAATTAAAAAAAATTTTTTTTTTAAATTTCTCAATAGAGTCCGCTGATAGCTCCATACACTTAATCCATTTTTTCTGCAATGACTTTAACCCCTTTGAAAATAATTCTTCCGCTCAAACCCACATTCTCGGATGGCAACCTGTGATCGTCGTGACATGTGAAGAAGCAGCATGCCTGCGATGAGTTTTCCTCGTCTTTTCTCCTTGGTTGACTTCCGTAAAACGATCATTGTGTTGGCGTAACTCTCTCCGCTTATGGTTGTCTCGTGTGGCATGAACTCCAGAAGCAAAAGTCCTTCATCACCCCAGAAGACAGTTGCCATGACTTTGCCTGCAGATATTTCTGTCTTGAACTTTTTGGGGGTGGGAGATGATTTGTGCTTCCACTGAATTGACTCCGTTTTGGACTCAGGATCTCTGTGATAGACCCAAGTCTCATCACCAGTCACCAAACAATGAAAATAATTCACCGTCCTCGTGGAGCATCTCCAAATTCTCCTGACAGCACCGGAGCCTTGTGGCCTTTTGACATGGTGTCAGCATTCTTGGAACTCATCTTGCACTAACCTTGGACATGGCCAACTTTTCATGAATTCTTTTCCAAACTGTACCTGCTGAGATGCCCATTTCTTCAGCTATTCGGGAAACCTTAATTTGTCTGTCTGACAAAATTAAATCCACTTTCTTGCACATTTCTGTGGGTTTGAGGGTCTTCTTCAATGGACTCTCTACCCCACTTAAACTGCTGCTTCCAAAATTTGACTTTGTAGGATGATGGGGCAGACTCACCATAAACTGCAGTCATGGGTTCACAGATCGCCTTTGGCTTTTTCCCTTCTTTTGTGAGAAATGTTATCACTGAACGGTGCTCCAATCCTAGCCGCTTCTTTTTTGATTCACACGAGGACTCTCCCGACATCCTGTCTCTTGGAATGTTAGATAAGTCACAACTGTGCCTAAGTAACCTTGAGATAAGTAACACGCACAGACTTGTTTCAACATGCATGCTACTTTCTGTCATACTCAGGCAGATATGTTATTGAACACCCCTCGTATACCTGCACACCCCAAGGCTTCTTAGTGGAAATAAAAGATTTCATCTATGCCATCCCTTTTGGATCAGCAGCTCAGTAGACTGGGAGCTGTTGCTCCAATGAGGCTGGGCAAAACAATTCTTATTTGACCATCTGAATGATTTCTTCACTCCTAAAGCTCCTGCCCAGGCTCGCCTGCAGCCTTCGGCTTTATCCCAAAGGGAAGCCCTCATTGAACTAACTTTTTCGTTTTGCAGCAAGAAATCTCTCTCGATGTCTGGGCACAGCATCAAAGTCCTCTTAGTCCAGCTCTTGTGAGACTGCCTGACATCAAGCCTTCATTTCCTGAATAAACCCAACAGAAAGCACCTCACTAGCCATTCCCCTTATTACGGAAGTTGGGCTAAGATGTTTCTGCAGTATGACTAATGTTTGCCAGTGATTACTGGGGTCAGCTGGATCCACACAAACACTCGTAACTCCTCCTTTCAGCTGAGTTGTTAAAGCAGACAAATAAATTGCTCCACATACAGTTATGGTTTCCCTCAGATGTAGGGAGGAGAGACTGGAACAGGAAAAACTGGCAGCCTGAGCAAAACGTCTAGAGTTCACTTCTATTAAATCTTTCTGTTGCTTGGCTTACAAACATGGCATCTGTTAAGCTCTACGTATATAGCATTCCTTTCAAACAAAACAACTTTTCTTCGTCAGGACACTTGTTTGCTCCAGCTGGAGCAATTCTTTAAGGACTAGTTTTTAAGCCTGTTATATTAATGGGTGCTAGAATAGATGTGTGTGTCTGTCCTTCTTTCTGACTCTCTTTTCTCGGCTGTCCTCCACCACCTCTTTCCTACATCCCCTGTCCATCAGCAGCCCTTCTCCCTTCGTTTTACCTCCCCCCTGGCCAGCAGCACCTCTTCCTTTCTCACCCTGTCCAGCAGTAGGCCTTCTCCCTTCCTTTTACTTCCCCTTATCCAGCAGCACATCTTCCCTGCTCCCCCTTTCAAGCAGCAGCCCTTCTCCCTTCGTTTTACCTCCCCCCTGTCCAGCAGCACCTCTTCCTTTCTCCCCCTGTCCAACAGTAGGCCTTCTCCCTTCCTTTTACTTCCCCCTATCCAGCAGCACATCTTCCCTACTCCCCCTGTCCAGCAGCAGCACTTCTCCATTCATTTTACCTCCCCCCCTGTCCAGCAGCACCCCTTCACTGCTCCCCCTGTCCAGTAGCAGCCCTTCTCCCTTCATTTTACCTCCCCCCTCTCCAGCAGCACCCCTTCACTGCTTCCCCTGTCTAGTAGCAGCCCTTCTCCCTTCCTTTTACCTCCCCCGTATCCAGCAGCACCCCTTCCCTGCTCCCCCTGTCCAGCAGCAGCCCTTCTCCCTTCGTTTTACCTCCCCCCTGTCCAGCAGCACCCCTTCACTGCTCCCCCTGTCCAGCAGCAGCCCTTCTCCCTTTGTTTTACCTCCCCCCTATCCAGCAGCACCTCTTCCTTTCTCCCCCTGTCCATCAGTAGGCCTTCTCCCTTCCTTTTACTTCCCCCTATCCAGCATCACATCTTCCCTGCTCCCCCTGTCCAGCAGCAGCCCTTCTCCCTTCATTTTACCTCCCCCCTGTCCAGCAGCACCTCTTCCTTTCTCCCCCTGTCCAGCAGTAGGCCTTCTCCCTTCATTCTACCTCCCCCCCTGTCCAGCAGCACCTCTTACCTGATCCCCCTGTCCAGCAGTAGGCCTTCTCCTTTCCCTGCTCTCCCAGTCCAGCATCCGCTAGCCTGGGCAGCCTCGGGGCTTTTGCTAGGCCGGCCCACCTCGCATTATCAAAGTGGGCCGGCCTAACAAATGCCCCGCAGCTGCTGCGTTTGCTGCTCGGGGGGGGGGGGGGGGTTGAGAAGAGGCGTCCCAGCAGCGCAGGAGTCAAACCACTGCTGAAATCGTCATTGCAAGCCGCCCCATGCGCCCAAGCTGCCCCATGTGCCGGAAATGGAATTCGGCACGGTGGCAGGGATCATAAAACCCTAAGTACGCATGCATGCTTAGGGTTTTATTATAGAGGATGGAAGCAGATAAGTTTTGCAAAGAACCGAGAATGCAATTCAATAACTTGAAAATTAATCCAACTTTTCTTTTTCGGTTATTATACAGAGTTATGCAAATAGGCAAGTGCAGTTCACATTTTCTACATCACTGACCTATAGAGTTTAATCAGTTTTCAACATAGCTATTTCCTTTTTGGCTCCCCGTACAAGAAAGAATACTATTCAAATTCTGCTGCCTACTATTTAAAACCATAAACGGAGACAGCCCCTACCTAAACAACTGCCTAATCCAAACTACCTTTACCAGACATAGGAGAACCCACAAACCGTTCACGCATCCCCCCAATCAGAGACGTCAAACGAAAAAACTGTATGATGGCCTTCTAGCCACATAAGCAGCAAAACTGGACTACCAAGTCTCCAATTTACTGATAACGACCCCAGACTACAAATTGTTCAGAAAAGAAATAAAAACCATCCTATTCAAGAAATCTTTGAAGACAAACTAACACAACAAGACTCGTCCCAGTTGTCTGGAACAACCCGCTCTACTCTTCAGTTCCTCTGGAAATGGCAAGAAAACTTCTTTTGTAATCCGCCTTGAACCGCAAAGTAATGGCGGAATAGAAATCACTAATATAATGTAATACTAAGAACATAAGAATAGCCTTATTGGGTCAGACAGATGGTCCATCAAGCCCAGTAGCCCGTTCTCACGGTGGCTAATCCAGGTCATTAGTACCTGGCCAAAATCCAAAGAGTAGCAACATTCCAGAATCCCAAAGAGCAACAAAAGATTCTAGAACCCCCAAAGAGTATCAAGATTCCATGCAGAATCTCAAAGAATAGCAAGATTCTGGAACCCCAAAGAGTAGCAACATTCCAGAATCCCAAAGAGCAACAAAAGATTCTAGAACCCCAAAGAGTATCAAGATTCCATGCAGAATCTCAAAGAATAGCAAGATTCTGGAACCCCAAAGAGTAGCAACATTCCATTCAGAATCCCCAGAGTAGCAAGATTCCATGCTACCGATATCAGTCAAGCAGCAGCCTCCCCCATGTCTTTCTCAAAAACGGACTTTCTTAAAACCAGCAACGTTATCCACTCTTACCACATCCTCTGGCAACGCGTTCCAGAACTTAACTATTCTCTGAGTGAAAAAATATTTCCTTCTATTGGTTTTAAAAATATTTCCCTGTAACTTCATCGAGTGTCCCCTAGTTTTTGTCATTTTTGACGGCGTGAAAAATCGATCCACTTGTACCCGTCCTACTCCACTCAGGATTTTGTAGACATCAATCCTATCTCCCCTCAGCTGTCTCTTTTCCAAGCTGAAGAGCCCTAACCTCCGAGCTGTCTTGATCTTATAAATTAGAAGCAGTGAAATAAAGTGGCCCACTGGGGCCGTGTTTATCTTTACAAAACCGTAGCGCGGGTTATGGCGGTAACAGCTCCGACACTCATAGAATTCCTATGAGCGTCGGAGCTGTTACTGCCACAGCCGGCTCTAAAAACCGCGCTACGGTTTTGTAAAAGATGATGGGGGGGAGGTTTACTGCTTTATGTATAGATGCAGCAATGCAGTTTACAATACTAATGCTGGGTTTTACTAAACTGTGGAAGAGCTTCTTACTGCGGACCAGCGAGCTAAATGCTCTGGCGCTCATAACATTTGAATGAGCGGTGGAGTATTTACCTTGCCAGCTCGTGGTAAGAAGCTCTTCTGGAACCCTAAAATAAGAAATAAAGTGAGAAAGGAACTCCGTAATTTACAAGAGGACAGGGTACCCCCCAAAAAAAAAGCCTAAGAGTTTTCAACATTGCTTCTGGTGGCACGGTGCACTTCGCACTCGGTTTTCTGGTTTCCACTCGCAGTTTTTCGAATGCTTTGTGGCATATTCAAGTTTTGTGGTATAATTGGATCGGACCCCATAGTAACATAATATAGTAAATGACGGCAGATAAAGACCCGAATGGTCCATCCAGTCTGCCCGACCCTACATGCTCTATAAATGATTTATTTAGTTTAAAACCGAAACATGGATCGTGTCGGGTCCACACCACATTCCTTACTGTGTGTTATACGGATTTACCAACTGATTTGCATCGTTTATAATCTAATCTAATCTAATTCTTACTTTTATATATCTAATCATCTCCTAAAAATAGGAGCTTGATTTGTTTTATGTTGAAATATATTTATTCAATATCAAAGTGCACGTGAACATGAATAACAAAATAAAACAAGTTTCTTAAAATTTGCACAATAAATAACCCCCCCACACACACACACCCATATGCTTGATTTGTTTTATAATTAGATCACAAAGAAAGATTCATTAACATTCATTGGAGCTATTCCTAGAATGACAAGGGGAAAAAATCTGTCCCTGTCACTGCCCCGTCACCGGACCACCGTCCCCTTCTCCACCCCTTCCCCGCCATCCACTTCACTGCCCCGCCCCCGCAGATTCCACCCTTCGGCACCCCTCGTGCGGCCCGTGCATCTCCCTCCCTCCCCCTTACCTTTGTGGCGCGTTTTAAGTGTTCGTGCAGTCGCATGCATGTGTGGGCAGAAGCTTCTCCTCTGACGCAACCGGAAGTTGGGTCAGAGGGGAAGCTTCTGGCCACACACGCACGCACACTCCGGCGGCTTTCCACAAGTACTCTGAAACCTTAAAACCCGCCGCAAAGGTAAGGGGGTAGGGAGGGAGATAGATAGATTCAGGTGGGTAGGTAGGAAGGAGGGAGGGGGCCGTGCACGATCGGTGACCGCGCGTGTTCCCTCCCTTAACTGTGGGGACAAGGCCATTCACCGCTCCACAGGGCGGTGGATGGCCTTGTCCCTGTACCTGTGGTGAGCACCTTTCCCCCCTCCACCGTTTTGGCGGGGTACCCACTGCTATTGGCGGCTAGCCACGGGTAACATCTACCGTGCCATTCTCTACTCTTGATGTAAAGGTTTAATGAAAGTCTTCACAAATAAAACGAGAAACGGCTGCAATGGATTCAAAATGCTGCAGCCAGATTGATTTTGGGAAAGAAAACATTCGATCACGCGTCACCTCTGTTGAGGAAATTACATTGGCTTCCGTTTCAATTGAGAGCTCCATTTAAATGTGCCTATATAGTCTTCAAAATTTGACGTGGACTATTTGTTCTTCTGATGCCTTTATCTCTAAACACCATGAGATCTTCGTGCGCGAGAACAACTCATGTGAATAAGCTCACTTTTCCATCATTAATTTGGGTGATTGGATGTCTGGAGATATGAGTGTGGAGCGCTTGTTGTGGTCTATGGCCGAGTGCCTGGGGTTCGCGTGTGTTTGATTGGGGGGGGGGTTTGGTATTTCAAAATGTCAATTGCGATGGACATCCACCCATTGGGTTTTTGTATTGAGCAACATTTGCTGTCATAGTTTCCAGTGCTGTTTTCTGCCAGCTCTGTTTTATGATTCCTCTGCTTATGGTTGTGTGTTCCTTTGCAGTTGCTAATAAAGATAATTTAAAAAAAAAAAAAAGAGGAATCAAGTCCACGAGTAAAATTTCACACTCCTTTCCATGCTGACTAACTGCGACATGGCATGGACGACCTCTTCAGATTCGATCGTGCTTATCTCTTCAGATCTTTTGCAAAACCTTAAAAACCACTATGTTTCCTCACTTTTTGGGCAATAGTAGAGAATGACATGGGGGAAAAAATTTATCACCATTCCCGCCCCGTCCCTGTGAGCTCGTCCCCGTCCCTGCCCCGTCCCCGTGAGTTCATTCCCCGTCCCTGCGAGCTCAGGCCCTGTTCCCGCCCTGCAAAATGTCAGATCCAATCCATACAAGCCTCGAAGAGTTATGATTTTATACTGAACCTATTTTATTAAAGTATAAAAAGAGACTATTCTGTACAATTGTCATTTTATAAACACAAATAAAACAGAGCAAGGTTCAACAAAACCCATCTCCCCTCCCTTTCACAAATATCCCCTCCACTATTGTGAAAACTGAACAAACCAAATTACTACAGAATGCTACATAGAAAAATCAAGCTAACAGAATACTTCAGTCACACATGGCAAGAATAATGTTAGGGGAGTGCAACTAGGCCAACTGCCCCCTGATTAGAGAGAGAGCCCTAAGCTAGCTGGAAGCTAATGAAGCACAGCCTGGGCCGAATGTGTTACAGGAAAGTCCTGCGATGACTGCTTCTGTCGGTCCAGCCCCCTCCGACGTCACTTCTTCCAGAGCAAGTAAGTGACGTCGGAGGGGGCTGGACCGGCAGACGCAGTCATCGCAGGACCTTCCAGTTACACATCCGGCCACATTGCCGTTGCTGTTGCCGTGGGTGGGCGGTTCGTTGCCGTTACTGCGTGGTGGGGAGGGCCCGTTGCCATTACTGCATGGGGGGGGGCCTGTTGCCATTACTGAGTGGGGGGAGGGGCCTGTTGCCGTTACTGCGGGGGCTCCGTTGTCATTGAAAAATAGCAAGGTGAGTTGCCCTCCTTCAGCGGGCCCCCCTCACAGTTTCGAGCCCTAGGCACGTGCCTACTTGGCCTAGTGATTAATCCGGCCCTGGGGGGCAGGAGGAAATGCTGAGAGCTGCCCAGAAGCTGGACTTGAGCGCAGAGAGCCAGAAAGGGAGCGAGAGAGAGGAAGCCAGGGAAAGCAGCAGAAACTGCGCCGGCTTTATTAATATGTAGAGCAGAGGGCTTAAGGCAGCACAAGAAGACGGTGAGGAGGCGTTGTAGAGGTGTTGAATGAGCCGGAGCTCTGAATGTATGTGCTTGTGTAGAACGAGTGACCATTTCACAAATAATATTTCCTATAAATGTCTGATTTTATGAGAAATGCTGCCAATTCAATCTGTTTATGGGCTGTTGAGCTGAAGCATGGCGTGAGGAATCTATGAAGGAGGATTCAGCTGAATTTGTGTGCGTTGTGGGTCAAAGAACTTATCTGATATCTGCTGAGTCTCACGATTTATTGAGTTTTGGGATTAGAAGTGTTCAGGTGGAGATTGAGGCTGTGTAAGAAAAATCTGGTCACCCTGACAGTAAATTGCTGGCATCGTATTCTGTTAAACCTTGAGACAGTGGCTTGGTAAGGGGGGTGTGGGGTGTGTGGACTGCCCCAGGTGCCAAGTCGGTAGGGGTGCTGGCAACTCTCCGCCCCACCCTGCCCCACCACGCCACCCTCACGCCAACTCACCCTCACCCCGTACCTCCATAATATTTTTGCCTATTGCTCACACCAGCCTGGTTATCTTTTGAATCACTTCCGGGTCAAGGGGCCAGAAAGTAATGTCAGAGGGAAATCCAACGCTGGCGTGAAGAGCATGCTGCAGAAGCCAATTGCGCTGGCGAAGTTTAAGAGGGGGGGTGGAAGGAGGGAAAAGCACAACAGTGGAATGGGGGCAGGAAGAAGGGGAGGGGGGGAAGAAGGAGTGGGAGCGCAGAGACGAGGGCGTGGGGGGGATGCACCACCACCCGGGCACCCCCTTACCACCCCACTGCCTTGAGACGTAATTTCTTAATTAAGACAGGACTGATATTTCAAAGGAAATTGATAAGAACGCCTAAAAAGTGTATTTCAGAACTTAAACTAGATTCGTGTGACTTTTGTTGTTAAAAAGCAGTGTTGACATATTCGGTGTGGTGGAATCAGGTATGCCTTATTGCTAAATTTGAACTGGCTGCTGCTGAACGTAAAGGAACACTGCACAAAACGCAAAATATATGGCAACCATTATTGGACTTTTGTTCTGATTGATGTGATGCTGCTTCCTCTATGATATATATTCCATTTCTCATGCATTCCTTCTTTCTTCTCTTTCTTCTTTCCCTCTTTCTTCTATTGATTTACTTATTATGTTTGTTTCCTTTCTCATTTTCTCTTTAAGTTTGTAATGCAATGTCTGAACTCAGAATTTATTTCTCAAATCAAGTATATCATGAAGCATTACTTTTTGGAAGCTCGATCTTACTGTTAATGTTTTGTTTACTGTTTATTGAAAATATAATAAAAAAAAATATTTGAAAAAGCAGTGTTGAGTCCTGGGAAATACAGCATTTCAATCTCTTAGCTTTGTAAAACCTCTGATTTAGCTCAGGGGCTCAGATTAGCTGATCCAAGGGCCTAACTTAACCCCCCTTTTGCTAAAACGCAATTCACGCAGGGAGGTGCGCTGAATGCTCCTCGCGGATCCCGAAGCTCATAGAGTTCCTATGAGCGTCGGGAGCGACGTGGAGCATTCAGTTCAGCTCCCTGCGCTAATAACCACTATCGCGGTTTAGTAAAAAAAAAAAAAAAAGGGGGGGGGGTTAATTATTAAATTAGGCTTAATTGATGCCATTAATTGTAAAGTACATTTTCAAACCTGACTCGGTAGCCGTGCTCGGGGTGGATTCTGAGTGGATTTGGGGTGCGGTTTGACTTGGACATTTAGGCCAAGAAAACCCTGACATAAATGGAGGGCGCCTAAGGTTTTAACACCTGCCAGCGTCTAAGGCTGCCTAGGTGCCCCTAAGCGTGTCTAGCGGATGACTGACACTTGTGTGTAACGATGTGTACAAGTTCGGCACCTTTTATCGAATCAGGACCAGATTCTCTAGTTTAAAACAAATAAGCTTGATCTAGTTTAGTTTACAGCAGTTTTTTTTGCCACGGTGAAGAATACAAGAACATAAGAATTACCATACTGGGACAGAGGGTTCAAAGCAGGCTGCGATCGTGGTGGCCGACCCCAGCGAACCTCGTAGGCCGCTCCCCAACCCGGAAACACACTCCCCTCCGACGCGATCCTGTGCATCAGAGGGAACGTGCCACCAAGGCTGGAAAGCGGCCTGCGAGGCCCGCCAAAGCCGGCCATGATCACAGGCTGCCCCAAAGAGGAGGATCAGCGGCGGCGGCAGCAGCGGTGAGCGAGGGCGGGAGGTGTGTTCGAGCTTGCTTCAGGTTGGTGAGTGAGGGCGGCAGGAGGGGAGTGGCCAGAGTGATCCCTGTCTCCGTGTTCTAAAAAGGAACGCGGCCATGGATCAGAAATCGCAGCGGCAGGGATCACGAAGTTTCAAGAGCGCATGCGCGCTCTAGGATTTTATTATATAGGATTATTATAATTCCTAACATTCTATTTGCTTTCTTAGCCACCGCTGAACACTGACCTGAGGGTTTCAACATATCCTCAGCGATGACACCTAGAACCGTTTCTTGGGGGGGCGACTCCTAACATGGTGCCTGCTCCTCTTTCCCACATGCATCACTTTCCACTTGCTCATGTTAAACGCCATCTGCCATTTTGACGCCCAGTCTCCCAAGGTGCTCTTGCAATTTTTCACAATCCTCTTGCGATTTGACTACTTTGTGTCATCAGCAAATTTAATGATTTCACTAGTTATTTCCGTCTCTAGATCATTGATAAGCATGTTTAAAAGCAGCGGTCCCAGCAAAGACCCCTGGTGAACCCCACTATTTAACATTCTAAATCGTCCAAAACAGCTGTGAAAAACCTACAAGGAAAGAACTAAATAGTGACATAAGAACCTAAGAATAGCCTTATTGAGTCAGACCAATGGTCCATCAAGCCCGGTAGCCCGTTCTCACGGTGGCCAATCCAGGTTCCTAGTACCTGGCCAAAACCCAAGGAGTAGCAACATTCCATGCTACCAATACAGGGCAAGCAGTGACTTCCCCATGTCTTTCTCGATAACAGACTATGGACTTTTCCTCCAGGAACTTGTCCAAACCTTTTTTAAAACCAGCTACAATTGTATATGGAGGAAAAGCCTCAGAACTCCGTCAGGGAGGAACCCTCCTCGAGGGCAAATTACTTCACAGGCATAAAAGCCCCCGGTGGCAATGTTAGGGAAAAAAAAAAAAAAAGTCCCACTTAAGCAGTTATGCTTTCACAAATCACTTATCTTTTAATGTGTAGAGCTGGACCGAAGTTGGCCAGCGTTTCACCTTATGGCTGCATCAAGAAAAGGCAGGACTGAGCCTGCAAAGAAAACAAACAGTAAAAATAAGCCCACATTACAAGAAAATCTCACCATTATAACACCCCCTCCCTTTACAAAACTGTTGAAGCGGTTTTTAGCGCAGCTCCCGACGCTCTATGAGTGTCAGAAATAGTGGGCGGGCCAGCAAGCACTAAAAACCACTTTCACGGTTTTGTAAAAGGGGGGGGGGTAAGGGTACTTATCTTTGCTTCGTTCAATTGTTATCGGTATCTTAAACTGGAAGCAAAACATGTTTGAGGTTTAAATATTATTGCCGACTATAATGCTGTAATTAATATAAATCTGATCACTTTTGAATGGTAAATTAGCTTTGCTATCCATTTTACATTTTAAATTTGTTTATTTTACTTTGTTTAAACAACATCTGATAAAAATTGTTGAGCATCCCAATTTAGTTACAGTCAAACCTCGATTTGCGAGCACCCCCCCCCCCTGATAACTGGCATCGCTCCCCCCCCGCTTAAACCGGCACCCTCCCCCCCCACGCGAACCGGCATCCCCTGCCTGAACAACTTGAAATTACCCCCCCCCCCCCCCCCCGTTGGCAACGGCACGCAGCCCACAGGACGTGCCGGTGCCGCTAGAAGATCTTCCTGCCTCTGCCGGCCTTGAGCAAGCATCTGCGCATGCTCAAGGCCTTCTAATTCTCCCTCTCGCCGAGATTCTCGGGCGGGGGGGTGCTGGTTCGCGCAGGGTGGAGCAGCGCCGCTGGCCTCAGGGGAGGTGGGAATGTATCAAAGCGAGTTTCCATTATTTCCTATGATATACGAGTAGTTTGGTTTACGAGCATGCTTCTGGAACGAATTATGCTCGTAAACCAAGGTACCACTGTATTTTTCACTTTTATTTAGAAACATAGAAACATGATGGCAAATAAAGGCCAAATGGCCCATCCAGTTTGCCCATCCAAGAGACTGTTCCATGCATCTACCACCCTTTCCGTAAAAAAGTATTTCCTCAGATTACTCCGAAGCCTAACTCCATCCTATGCCCTCTCATTTTGGAGCTTCCTTTCAAATGAAAGAGACTCGGCTCGTGCGCATTTACATTACGTAGGTATTTAAATGTCTCTATCATCTCTCCCCTCTCCCACCTTTCCTCCATAACATAACATAACTTTATTCTTCTATACCAAAGAATACAGATTGAGATCTTTAAGTCTGTCCCCATACACCTTATCATACACCATTTTAGTAGCCTTCCTCTGGACCGACTCCATTCTTTTAATATCTTTTTGAAGGTGCGGCCTCCAGAATTGTATACAATATTCTAAATGAGGTCTCACCAGAGTCTTATACAGGGGCATCAATACCTCCTTTTTCCTACTGGCCATATCTCTCCCTATGCAACCTAGCATCCTTCTAGCTTTCGCCGTCACCTTTTCAACCTGTTTGGCCACCTTAAGATCATCACATACAATCCCGCCCAAGTCCCACTCTGCCATCGTGCACATAAGTTTTTCACCCCTAAACTGTACCGTTCCCTCGGGTTTTTGCAGCCCAAATACATGACCTTACACTTCTTAGCATTAAATTTTAGCTGCCAAATTTCAGACCATTCTTCAAGCTTCGCCCCCAACCCACCCATGACTGTCCCATTTCTATGCCCCCTTTTGGAATAACTTGCCAGTTTCATTTTCTTCTTAGTTGGGCTGAGAACTAACTTTTCAGTGGCCCCTCGTATTGTGATGCCATAATGCCTCATTCCACCAATGCCTAAGAGCCAACCTCACCGGTGATGTCACAATGGCTTGGTTTCCCTAAACTTGTTCCCAATTGCTAAATGTCAAGGAAAGGGTGGAATAACTTGTAAGTTTCCTGGTTCCACATCATTCTTTTTTTTTGGTTGGGCTGAGAACTTTTCAGCAGCAACCTGTAGTGACATTTAACCTGTAAGAAAGGCATAAAAATTTCATGCTGACAAAGCTTGGCTGTTAAATACTGTGAGCTTGGTAGCTGAATGTTGGGAGGAGAATAGTTAAGCTCTGGAACGCGTTGCCAGGGGATGTGGTAAGAGCGGATAGCGTAGCTGGTTTTAAGAAAGGTTTGGACAAGTTCCTGGAGGAAAAGTCCATAGTCTGTTATTGAGAAAGACAGGAGGGAAGCCACTGCTTGCCCTGGATCGGTAGCATGGAATGTTACTACTCTTTAGGGTTCCGGAATCTTTTGCTACTCTCTGGGATTCTAGAATCTTGCTATTGTTTAGGATTCTGAATGGAATGTTGCCACTCTTTGGGGTTCCGGAATCTTTGTTACTCTTTGGGATTCTAGAATCTTGCTATTCTTTAGGATTCTGAATGGAATGTTGCTACTCTTTGGGGTTCCGGAATGTTGCTTTTCTTTGAGACTCTACCTGGAATCTTGATACTCTTTGGGGTTCTAGAATCTTTTTTTGCTCTTTGAGATTCTGGAATATTGCTACACCTTGGATTTGGCCAGGTACTAGGGACCTGGATTGGCCACTGTGAGAACGGGCTACTGGGCTTGATGGACCATTGGACTGACCCAGTAAGGCTATTCTTATGTTTTTTTATAGGACAATCAAGCCATTGTAACATCACTGCTGAGGTTGGCTCTGAGGCATTATGACATCACAATCTCAGCTCTGGAATGTTGCTGTCATTGGGGTTCTGGAATCTTGATATTCTTTGAGATGGTGGAATGTTGCTACTCCTTGGGTTTTGGCCAGGTACTAGGGACCTGGATTGGCCACCGTGAGAACGGGCTACTGGACTTGATGGACCATTGGTCTGACCCAGTAAGGCGATTCTTATGTTCTTTTCTTAAACTATTGTTTTGCTTAAAAGAATGCTGCTGTTTTTTTAAATATATGTTTTTATCACACTTGAATGTTTATTTTTGATTACTTTAGGTTTGATGAAGAGATTTTCGCTCTGGTTCCTCTTTTGTACAAACTCTGAGAAGTCTCTACTTGTTGCATAAACAATGCGACTCTTTGAACGGAATTATTTTTCCACAAACACAAATGTTAAAAGTTGACATCACTCTGTCCAACTTGGAATTAAAGTACACAGTTATTTGAAATGCAGTATGTTCATTTCATTAGACACCCCGGAATTTTGCCTCTTTGCATGTTTTTTTTGTTTGACTAATGTATTTACATTACATTACATTACATTACATTAGTGATTTCTATTCCGCCTGTGCATTGTGGTTCTAGGCGGATTACAAATTAGAAGAGATCCGGACAATACCAAGAGAATTACGTAACAGTGATTCATGTATTTTACATGGTATGGTAGAGGATTATAAATTATGAGAGGTCTAGATTTTTTCAAAAGAATTTCATAGTAGGAAATAAAGTGATAACAGCGTACAGTGGAGAATATCAGTATATACTGGTTACGGAAGAAAAATTACCTAATAATGAAGGAGGAAGTTTGTTGGATACTGAAGGTAGGTGCTTATTTAGGAATCAGAATAGTTTTTGGAAGGTAAATTTCTTGGAGATGACTAATGTGTTATTCATGTGAGGGAGAGCTTGTGCAAATGGGGAGGAGATTAGTTATTTATGTTGTATTATATTTATTTATTCATTCAATTTTCCACACCATTCTACCCAAGGGAGCTCTCGATAGTATTTTAATCTATGATATATTTTGCATGCCTGTTTGTATTTACTTCTTCTTTTTTTTTTTTGTAATTTAACAAAAAAATTCTTTATACAGAATACAAGAATGGAATGCAAGAAAGGATTATAGAACTAAGAACAGTTTAAACAACCAATCAATTTCCATCGAACCCAAATTTAGGGCACCTTTTACTTAGGGCCTTAATGCGCGGAATAGCGCATGCTAGACCTTAACGCCAGCATTGAGCTGGCGTTATTCTAGAAGCGTACCGCGCGGTGTGGCGTGTGGTAATTTCTTGCGTGTGCTAAAAACGCTAGCGCACCTTAGTGAAAGCCCGTAGGGAGACTATCATGTAAACCAAAGGAATTGTTTTCACAAAAGAAAAGATTACGAATAGTAAATTACGGGTTCCTTTTATCAAGGCGTGCTACGGGAGTTACGCGCTAACCCCCGTGGCAGCCTAAAATGCTAACGCCTCGTCAATGGAGGCATTAGGTACTAGCGCAGCAGGCGGTTTAACGTGTGATATTCCGTGCGTTAAACCACTACCGCGCCTTTGTAAAAGGACCCCTAAATCCAATAAGTAAATAAGGAAAATTTTTTTTTTGTATATTCTTTATTCATTTTCAAAATTACATTAAGTGTTAAATATATTCATTCACATTAACACTAAATACATCACTTGCAAACAATCATTGATACATTACATAAATTCTTATCCCTTCCCCTTTCCCATCCCTCCCACCCATATATTCCATTATCATATAAAACATGTAATAATAAAATTCCCCCCTCCCTACACCTTAAATTGATAAATATAAGGGAAAAATTTCAATTAATCTTTACAATATTTTGTTAATGGCTTCCACACATCCTGAAACTTCTTAAAATATCCCCCTTGTAATGCAATAAATCTTTCCATTTTATAGATATGGCACAAAGAGTTCCACCAAAAACTGCAATTTAGTCTCCTCCAATCCTTCCAATTATATGTAATTTGCTGAATAGCAACACCAGTCATTATAAGTAGTAATTTATTGTTATTCGCAGAAATCTGACTCTTTGCTCTCATTTCCATTCCAAATATCACAGTATCATAGGATAATGCCACTGGGTTATCTAATAAATTATTAATTTGGTCCCAAATTGATTTCCAAAAATTCATAATACATGGGCAATGAAACAATAAATGATCTAAAGTTCCTGCTTCTAGATGATAATGCCAACATCTATTAGACACAGAACTATCTAATTTTTGTAACCTAACAGGGGTCCACAATGCTCTATGCAACAGAAAAAACCAGGTTTGTCTCATAGATGCCGACACTGTACATTTCATCCTCCAAGACCAAATTCGTGGCCATTGAGATGCAATAAGGAAAATTTTAAAATCATTCTTACTAACTGCAAAAAGACAGCAAGTATCAGTTTATGTCTTATGAGATTCTTCAGCTAATAGAAATTGCTCTAATTGTAAAAGGTCCCAAGACGCATATTCTTTTCCCTGATATTTACGTAAACATTTACATGGAAACTTTAAATCAAAAGATGCTTCAATTGCCAAGACACGAGGTTTCAATGTCAGAAACGCCTTTCTTTGAAACTGAGTTGCCTTGGCAACATCCAGATAAACAAGAATGTTGTCCCCACAAAACTTCTTGTTTTTATTTGGAAAATAAGATTTTTAAATCAGCGTTTTGTCAGATTCATTAGAACATTTTACCAATAATGTAGCTCTGGTCAAAATATTATCTTGTGAGTCTTCCAAAAAGCCAGTAAGATCAAATTGTGTGGGGGCAAGTTCTTCTAATCCCAATTCAGTTTATTTCATATTTTAAAAAATATCTATCCCTCCCTTTTACAAAACCGTAGTCTGGTTTATAGCGTCGGCTGTGGCTGTAACAGCTTCAAAGCTTATAGGGATTCTATAAATGTCAGAACTGTTACCCCCGCGCTGGCCAAAAAACTACCGCCCGCTCAATTTTCCTTCCCAACTGAGTGTTTTTCTCAAACATCCTGGTGAGTTTATTTTACAGTCTCTTCACCCTCTTTGCCTTCTCCTAACTACACTGGCGCTGTGGTGTAAACAAAATCAACAAACAAAAAAGACTTTTCCTCTCTCTCTTAAATCCTAGCCCACGTTTGCGGTCTAACACCAGCTGTGGCAGGATGACATATTGTAATTACAAAATGGAAAATAAAATTAGTTTTTCTACCTTTTGTTGTCTGGTCATTATTCAAATCTTCTTGGTCCCAGGCTCTGGTTGTCTTTTGATCAGGGTCTCCATCTTTCTTCTTTTTCCATGCTAACCATCCATCATCCATCTCTGTCCTCCCTTTCCATATCCTTTCCATTCCCCAGAGGTCTGGCATCTTTCCTTTTTTTCATCTCCATCCCCGCAGCTGCAGCAATGGACCCCCATCAACCCCAGATCCACCATCTCTCCTTTTCTCAACTACCCTTTCATCCAGCATCTCTCCCTCCTTCCCCACCACCCCAGGGTCCACCATTGCTCCCTTTCTCTTCCCAACTACCCTCCTATACAGTATCTGTATCTCCCATCCCCCTCCACACCATCCCTTGTGTCCAACTTCTCTCCCTTTCTATTCCTTCCCTCCCTAAATCCCGTTGTCCACCATCTCTCTCCCTCTCCTCTGTTTTTAGACCCATTATTTCTTCCCCCCAGTCTGGCATATGAACATCTCCCCCCCCTTCCCTCCCTCCCTCCATGCAGGTACTTCTACACCAGGGTCCTCCCCCGTGAAGGCCTGAACCCTCCCTGAAGGCCTGTCCATCCCCTGAAGGCCTGTCCCCCCCAAAAGCCTGCACCTTCTGAAGGCCTGTCCCCCCTTGAAGGCCTGTCCCTCTTGAAGGCCTGCACCCCCCAAAGGCCTGCATGTTGCCCCCTGGCCTCCCGGTCAAACTTTTACTTAATTACAGTAGTGAAGCATCCTGCAGAGAGGATTGCCGGTACTGTAGCGATCCTTGCAGGCAGCCACCAGCCTCCAAAGCTGTCGTTCCCTCTGACGTCAGAGGCAGGATCGCAGGAGAGGGAACAACAGCTCCGGAGGCTAGTGGTAGACTGCAAGGATCGCTACAGTATCGGCGATCCTCTCTACAGGTTGCTCCGCTGCTGTAATTAGGTAAACAAACAAACAAATATCCTGGAACAAGGAGCAGTAGTAGTCCTACTCTGTCCCCTTACCATTGGTTGCAAATAGTAGGACGGCGGAGAACCTGAGCAGTAATTGATGGCTTTCTTCTGTCTGTCCACCGAGGTTTCCTCTGGTTGGATGAAAAGCCATTTAACTTTTATTTTCTTACTCGGAGAGCTCCTGAACGCTCCAACCCCACCTTCTTGCAGCAATTAGCTCCCTCCCCCTCAAGACGGAAGGAGATTGGGCTGGGGGAAACGGTGAAAGTGAGTTAGCGGGGACTGCAAACAGCTGAAATTTGGTCGTCCATCTGAGACGTACAGGAAGAACTGCGGGAGATCCAGATGTTCTAAATGTAAGAGCGGGAGGTCAGGGGGGAAGCCGGAGGTCACTGCAGCACTTCCCCACTGACCCTCTCCCCTCGCCCCCTAAAGCCGGAGCGGTAGCGGCCAGCTAGCCGTTCCTGCTTTAGGAGGTGAGGGGGAAGGGTCAGTCACCGAATCAGGAGGCCAATTTTCTTTTTAAACAAATCGATTCAAATCGATTCACCCAAAGTGAATCGGTGAATCGATTCGAATCGGAAATCGGGCAGCACTAGTATCGAGACATCTGGGTTTTACTTCCATTGCTTTCAATGGAAGTAATATCCGGATGTCTTGATCCATCCTCCTTTTTCTGGAGCCATATGGTAACCCTAGGCCAGGGTCAGTGGCGTACCTAGCATATGTGACACCCAGGGCCCATCATTTTTTGGCACCCCCCATCTGTATGAAAAACATGATTTTTAGTAACAAGCCACACATCACACATGAGTACCTAGGAAAAGGCAGCATCTTACATACTGCAGTAAGCAGTACAACATCAATACACCCATTGTAAAACTAAACAAGCCAGACTAGTACAGATCAATCCTACACCATCAATCCTAACAGAAAACCATGTCTTTTGAACACACAGAACACAGAAAACATCTTCGCCTAGTATGGAATATGTCATCACAAACTATCCCCTCCCCCTTTTACAAAACTGTAGTGTGGATTTTAGTCACGGTGGTAACAGCTCTGACGCTCATGGAATTCTGAGCATCAGAGCTGCTACCACCACGGCTGGCGCTAAAAAACACTCCACAGTTTTGTAAAAGGGGGATAAAATAGAAATACATAGACAAAGGTTAAATTGAACCAGAAAGAAGCTGGACTCTGTATACAATGCAATACCACAGAAACAGTGACACATGTCTCCTAAAGCAATAAATAAACAGAGAATTTTTGTTCTACCTTTGTCTTCTCTGGTTTCTGCTTTCCTCATCTTCTTCTTACTCTCTTCCTTCCATCCACTGTCTGCCATCTCTCTGCCTCTATATGGCATCTTCTCTCCTTCTATGCCCCTTCCAGAAACTGTATGCTTCCCCCTTCCATCTCTCCTTTCACCCCCATTGGTCTGGCATCTCTCTCCTCTCCTTCCCTCTTCCACATCTCTCTTCTGCAATCCCTTTCTTCCCTCATTTTCCTTTTCAATTTAGTTTCTGCATCCATCTAGATTACGTTCTTACTACCCTCTCATCAATTTCCTTTTTTACTGTCTACCTACAGCTCACCACCTCTTTCCCTCACCCCTTCCAGTATTTCCCTAACTCAATCCTTTTCCCCCATCATGTGCCCTCCTTTTATTTATCCCCTCATTCCATCATGTGCCCTCTTTCTCTACCTCTTCCATCTAGTACTTTCTCCTCTCTCTGTCCACTTCCATCGTCTGCTCCCCTCTTTCTCTCCTCCCATTTCCTTCCTGCATTTGCTCCCTTATCTCTCTCATCTGCACTTCCATCCAGCATAGCATCCATCAGCACTTCCATCCCCCTCTACCCGCCACACTACCATCCAATGTTTGCCCTTTCTCTCTCCATCCACCCCTCTTCAATCAGGATCTGCCCCTTTCTTTCCCTCCAATCCAATTCCATCCAGTATCCTTCCCCCTTATGTCTCTCTCCCCTTTCCCTGTACATCAATTCCATCAGCACCTCCATATCACCCTGCCCCCTTTCTCTCCCTGCACCTCTCTTTCAATCCAGCAGTCCTGCTCCTTTCTCGCGATGACTGTTGCTGCCAGCTGCCGGTCCACCCCACTCCGATGTACTAGCTCTGGAGCAGAGTCGGCAGCCACATGCTGGAAGGTCCCGCGATGACTCCAGGCTTTGCTCCGGAAGAAGTAAGTTATGTTGGAGGGAGTTGACCCAGCAGACGCAGGGAGTTGCGGCAAGGACCCGCGATGACTGCGTTTGCTGGGTCCATCTTCTCTGACATAACTTACTTCTTCCGGAGCAAAGCCGGCAGACGAGTCATCGGGGGACCTCCCTGTACCTCAGCGCAGCTGCCGACTCTGCTCTAGAGCAGTGTTTTTCAACCTTTTTACACCCATGGACCGGCAGAAATAAAGGAATTATTTTGTGGACTGGCAAACTACTAAGACTGAAATTTAAAAAACACATTTCCGCCCCGTCTCCGCAAGCTCAGTCTCCGCAAACCATCTGATCCCATCCGCACAAGTCTCAGTTATGATTTTATATTGAACATATTTTATTAAAGTATAAAAAGAAACAATATTCTGTACAATTGTCATTTTATAAATATAAATATACAAAGCAAGGACCAACAAAACCCCTGTCTCCCCTCCCCTTCACATATATCCCCTCTACTATCAAGAAAACTGAACAAGCCAAGTTATTACAGAATGCTACACAGAAATATCATGCTAACAGAATACTGCAGTCACACATGACAGGAATAGTGTTAGGGGAGTACAACTAGGGCAACTGCCCTCTGGTCCGAGAGAGCCCTAAGCCAGCTAGAAGCTAGAGAAGCACTGCCTGGGCTTTGCAGTCCCCAGTTATGTCTCTAGCAGGATATATATTTCAAATCTGATATATTCTAATGACAAAATAGAAATAAAATGATTTTTTTCTACCTTTTGTTGTCTCTGGTTTCTGCTTTTATCTTCTTTTCACTCTTTTCCTTCCATTGTCTGCCCTGTCTCTTCAATCCAGCATCTGCCCGTTCCAATCATTGTCTGCCCCTTCCATAAACTGTCTGTCTCCCCCTGCCATCTCTCCTCTAGACCCCCCCCCCCTTTGGTCTGGCATCCATCATCTTCCCTCTGTTCCCTCATGGTCTGGCATCTTTCTCTTTTCATCTCTCTTTCCCTCCCCCCTGTGGTTTTTAGCATCAGAGACAACCTTTACGACAGCCATATGCAACTACAATGCTTCGGCTGCTGTAAGGAGGCAGTTTAGACATCACCGGCCACAGGGCAGGGAGGTTTGTCGGACCGGGCCTGTTGGAGGGGGGTGTGTGAAAGCGCCACAAAGGTAAAGGGGCAGGGAGGTAGAAAGGGAATTGATTCAACTCGGCGGCGACAGTAAGGAGGGAGGGAGCGCAATAGGGATCGGGCCGGCTGTGTACTCCCCTAAGGCTGCACCCGGGGTGGACCACCCCCCTGCCCCCCTTTGGTACGCCACTGGCCAGGGTCACAAGAGCTGCAGAGGAAATTGACCCCCAGTTCCCCTGGTTCTCTGGGCAATGCACTAATCATTAGCCCCCTCCTCTGCTCTGCATCTCCATTTCCCTTCCTCAGACAACAAAAATAGAAAAAAGAGTATTTTTATTCAGTATTCACTGATTGGTACATGTCAGCTTTGGAAAATGTGCATCTCTCTTATCTGGCATTCCAGTCTCTGGTCCAAATTGGTTTCCCTTCTTTTCCAGTGACATGACACATCCAAACAAGAAGCAAAAAATAGTGAAGGTCGCATATTTCATGAAATTTGGATAGAGCAGCATCTGTTTCCCTTGCCTTCTCATCCTGGCTCATGACCCATTTGTTAGATCTGTGTAGCAGTGATAAAGAGTGGTAACACTGCATTAATTATCAAAAACGTTCCTAAAAAGAAATGCTGTAAGGCCCTGTTTAAAATTTTTAAGGGATGATTTAATGCATCGTTGGCCTATCTGTATTCCAAAAAGCTTGGTAATGCGACTCTAAAAATAGATTATCTTATCATATCCAGACGTATAAGTATATACGAGCGAACTGTTAATAATGTTTATGGGCTGATCTTAATAACCTTGTTAATAAGTAGGGAATTAATAAACAAAATGCAAATGGAGAACATAAGAATTGTTGTACTGGGTCAGACTGGGTCTTTCCCAACAGTGGCCAGTCTAGGTCACAAGTACCTGGTAGAATCTGAAAGAGTAGTAAGCAGTGGCGTACCTAGGATATGTGACACCCGGGGCCGATCATTTTTTAACACCCCCTCACATAAAAAGAGATCGGAGGAGCACCCCCTAGGAGCAACATCTGGAGTGGACTGCCCTCCTGCCCCATTCCGCTCCCCTCCTCCTGCTCCCTTCTTCCCCCCCCATCCCCACTTGGTACGCCATTGCCTGAGGAAAGATATATTAAAATTAGTCCAATAAAAAGATTGCCTTATTTCCATTTTCTATTTATAAATGTTTATCAATACAGCTACAATACTACTTTATTCTAAAGCAATAACAAAAAAAATCTTTTTTCTCCCTTTTGTCATCTCTGGTTTCTGCTTTCTTCATCTTCTTTTCACTCTCCATTCCATCCAGCGTTCACCCTTTTTCTCTGTCCCTTCCATTTTTCTTTTTCTGTCTCCACTTCCTCCTCCATGCTCTGGCATCTTTTCCTTCTCCTTCCCTTCCCTCCTCCCCTCCTTCCCACTCCAATTCATCCCAAGGTCTGGCATCTGCTTCTCTTCCCTCATACCCTGGGATTTCTTTTCTCCTTCCATCTTTCCCTCTCCCTCCATGCTCTGGCATATCCTGTCCTTCCTTTCTCTACCTCCCTTCCTTCCTGATTGTCTAGCATCTCAGTCTCCTTGCCCTGGCAGCTCTCCTCTCCTTCCCTTCCCCCTCCATACTCCGGTATCTCCTCTCTTTCCTTTACCTCCCTCCCTCCTTTCTCCCTAGTCTGGCATCTATGTCACTTTCCCTTTCCTTCCCCCTTCCCCCATGCCCTGGCATCTCTTCCTCCCTCTCCATGGCCTGGCATCTCCTTTCCTTCCTTCCTTTTCTTCTCCATGGTCTGGCATCTTTTGCCTCCTCTCCTCTCCTCACCCTTGCCTTGTCTTCCCTTCTCCCTCCCTCTCCCCAATCAGGTGCAGCATTTTTTCCCCTTCCCTGCCCAGGGTGGACCTTCCCCCCCCTCTTACTATGCCACTGGGGTTGTAGCTTCTACCGTCCAACATGAAAGGAAAACAGAATTTAGAAAAAACACACCCCTCAGGTTGCTAAATTTAAACTCTTCCTCTTTATTTCTTAACAAAACCTCTGAAGCTGTTAAAATACCTTTTTTGACTGCTTCTAGTGGGCACTGGGGCTTCCGCTGAATTTGTGCCTTTTGAGAGAGAAGGGAGATAACAATCGGTTTCTTGCATGAAGCAGAAACCACATCTGTCACAAGAGATACTGTCCCCTGATGCTAGCTGTCTTTCGGTTTGACAGTGCAAGCAAATCTATTAAGGCTCTGTGAGAGGCTGAGGAATAAGATGTGATACTCAGCACGACAATTTCCTGGAGGAAAAGTCCATAGTCTGTTATTGAGAAAGACAGGGGGGAAGCCACTGCTTGCCCTGGATCGGTAGCATGGAATGTTGCTACTCTTTGAGATTCCGGAATCTTGCTATTCTTTGAGATTCTGCATGGAATCTTGAAACTCTTTGGGGTTCCGGAATCTTTTGTTATTCTTTGGGATTCTGGAATGTTGCTACACTTTGGGTTTGGGCCTGGTACTAGGGACCTGGATTGGCCACCGTGAAAATGGGCTATTGGGCTTCATGGACCATTGGTCTGACCCAGTAAAGCTATTCTTAACATAGTAACATAGTAGATGACGGCAGATAAAGACCCGAATGGTCCATCCAGTCTGCCCAACCTGATTAAATTTAATTTTTTTTTTTTTTCTTCTTAGCTATTTCTGGGCAAAAATCCAAAGCTTTACCCGGTACTGTGCTTGGGTTCCAACTGCCGAAATCTCTGTTAAGACTTACTCCAGCCCATCTACACCCTCCCAGCCATTGAAGCCCTCCCCTGCCCATCCTCCATCAAACGGCCATATACAGACACAGACCGTACAAGTCTGCCCAGTAACTGGCCTAGTTCAATCTTTAATATTATTTTCTGATTCTAAATCTTCTGTGTTCATCCCACGCTTCTTTGAACTCAGTCACAGTTTTACTCTCCACCACCTCTCTCGGGAGCGCATTCCAGGCATCCACTACCCTCTCTGTAAAGTAGAATTTCCTAACATTGCCCCTGAATCTACCACCCCTCAACCTCAAATTATGTCCTCTGGTTTTACCATTTTCCTTTCTCTGGAAATATGTTCTTATCCCATATTCATCCAAAATAACACTTGGTATCCACCAGTTATCTAGTGGTTTTTCATTGTCTTAAAAAGTCAAAATGCCCAGATTATCAAAAGCATGAATACTAAGAGCCTGAAAACGAATCCCGAGGGTAGATGATCAGTGGAAGATACGTTTTTTGTTTTTTTTTAATCTTTATTTTCATTTTATAGTATTGACATAATATTAGTCAAAACAAGAAAATAATACAAGTCAGTTCAAAGATTAGAATGAGACAATAGGTAATAATGAACATTTACAATTGAAATAGAGGAATCAAGGCAAAATTTTCCCTTTCTCATACGGCATAACATTAAACACAAAATAAATTTTTACTGGTTTGTATCGTTAGACCTCAATCTATGGGGGAGAAAGCTTTAAAATTGCTGAAATCTTAATCAAATAATACAAAGAAAAATGAAAATGGTAGCGGGAGAGAACATAACCAAAAACCTTATACTTGAGCAGGTTGAGACTGAACTTCTCTCAAGAATTTAAGTTTGCTCTTTAGCAGAAATAAATGTTGTCAACTGCTGAGGTTCAAAGAAAATAAATCTGTTCCCTTGATAGGTCATTACACATTTACAGGGGAATCTGAGTACAAACGTCGCACCCTTGGTCTCAAAATAAGAAATTGTTTTCTTCTCTTTTGGGTCATTCGTGACACGTCTGGATACATTCTCACTATTTTAGTCATAAATGGAACATCTTTAAACTTAAAAAACAATTTAAGCATCCATTCCCTGTCAGCATCTATAGCAAATTGTACAAATAGCGTAGCAGTTGCCGGTATCTCTTCACCTGACCTCTCCAGGAAATTTGTCAAATCCAAACTATCAGCAGACAAATTCTGCTGGTTTGGTTTTTGAACAGATGCTCTGGTTGGTAAATAATAAATTTTAGTGAGAGGCGGATAGGAGGTTTCGGAAACTTTCAAAACTTCTTTCAAATATTTTTTAAATGTATCCTGCGCTGAAATAAGTGGTAATTTTGGGAAGTTAATAATCCGAAGATTACTTCTTCTAGTCATTCTGCACATTGACTGGAAAATCTCCCACATCTATGGGAGCCTTATTATAATGTCATCTCGGAAAGTTTGCATGTGTGACGACCAAATCCCCACAAGAGCATCTGTGTGGCATCTGTCTTTGTTTTTGATTTGTCCCTCTTTTTTGAAGCAACATATTGCTGCAGTTACTTGCTTTGCGTTCACTATACGTAAATGAATTGTTTCAGACTGAGCTGGAAGCCCAAAGAATTAAAAAGAAGACTGCTAGGCAAAAAAAAAATATTCCTGACAGCTCTCCCCAGGATGGAAGCACTTCCCTAGAGGCAGAATGCAGAAATAGGCCCATCAGCATAAATCCCATCCCCTCCCTTCCATATAGAACTAATAATTTCCCTCCAGATCACCACCGCGGCCAGAAATTCTACTGGTGGCCCCTCCATGTCTGCTCGTGGGTCTACAGCTCACTCCCTTCTTTCTACCCATGGTTCAGTACCTGTCTCTCCCCTCCCAACCGCTGCTGTACATTAAAGGCGATTTTCTGTTGGTTCCCAATTTTGCACATAAGCTGCCAACAGCCTGTTCCAAATCTTTCCCTCTGGCCTGACCTGCCTCCTCTGACATCACTTCCTGTTTCTGCATGGGCAGGACCAGCTAGAAGGAAAGCTTCAGACCAGGTTGCAGGCAGGAAATGTGAAATGCTGCCGCTGTCATAAAGCGACAGAAGACCATCTTTAAGGGGGCTGGTGATGTTGACTTGTAGAGAATAGCATGGGGACAAATTTTCCCCCGACCCCACGGGAACTCATTTTCCCATCTGATCGAGTTCTTCTCCTGCCCCATTCCTGCAAACTCCATCCTCATCTGCACAAGCCTCAAACACTTAAAAATCTTAAGCAGCAACATTCTAGAGCTCAGATTGCGATGTCATAATGCCTCATTCCACCAATGCCTAAGCTCCGTCCTCATCTGCACAAGCCTCAAACACTTAAAAATCTTAAGCAGCAACATTCTAGAGCTCAGATTGTGATATCATAATGCCTCATTCCACCAATGCCTAAGCTCCGTCCTCATCTGCACAAGCCTAAAACACTTAAAAATCATAAGCAGCAACATTCTAGAGCTCAGATTGTGATGTCATAATGCCTCATTCCACCAATGCCTAAGCTCCGTCCTCATCTGCACGAGCCTCAAGTACTTTAAAATCCTAAGTAGCAACATTCTAGAGCTCAGATTGTGATGTCATAATGCCTCATTCCACCAATGCCTAAGCTCCATCTTCATCTGCACGAGCCTCAAACACTTAAAAATCATAAGCAGCAACATTCTAGAGCTCAGATTGTGATGTCATAATGCCTCATTCCACCAATGCCTAAGTTCCGTCCTCATCTGCACAAGCCTCAAACACTTTCAAATCCTAAGTAGCAACATTCTAGAGATCAGATTGTGATGTCATAATGCCTCATTCCACCAATGCCTAAGCTCCGTCCTCATCTGCACAAGCCTCAAACACTTAAAAATCATAAGCAGCAACATTCTAGAGCTCAGATTGTGATGTCATAATGCCTCATTCCACCAATGCCTAAGCCCCGTCCTCATCTGCACGAGCCTCAAACACTTAAAAATCATAAGCAGCAACATTCTAGAGCTCAGATTGTGATGTCATAATGCCTCATTCCACCAATGCCTAAGCCCCGTCCTCATCTGCACGAGCCTCAAACACTTTAAAGTCATAAGTAGCAACATTCTAGAGCTGAGATTGTGATGTCATAATGCCTCATTCCACCAATGCCTAAGCTCCGTCCTCATCTGCACGAGCCTCAAACACTTTAAAATCACAAGTGTTTGAGGCTTATGCGGTTAAGGAAAAACTTACAGGAATGGGACAGGGAGAGCGACAAAACTCACGGGGTTGGGACTGGGAAACTGAGTTCCTGTGGGAACGGTGAAAAATATATCCCTGTGTCATCCTCTAGTGGATTGTGCTAAAGGCAGGGGTTGGGAGTGGAAAAGAGCAGAACAGATGTTTGGAAGAGATAGGAGATTCTGAAAAATGATTCCTTTTCTTAATTGCCTCTCCTGTGGCCATGCCCCCTTTTGGGTTGCCCACTATGGGATGTAGATTGCCCACCACCATACGTGCATGGAAACCCTAATTGGTGACAACTGACATCAGTAATTGATCATTTATTGATGGTTAACAACTTGTAGGCCAATCCAGGTGCATATGCATCTCAGCAGCTTGCCCAGATCCGGGCACGCAGAATGCCACAGTGATTGATATTACAGCCATACAGGTGTGTGCTCTCAGTCTGTATGACTGCGCATGTACCGTAAGATTACAACGCCTGACGCAGGCTTTTAAGTGCCGAAACAAAGCCCCATGTCGAGTTGCAACTTTGTGCTGGACACTGACAGCTCTTCTAACCTGTTACGTAATAAAATTGTTGTTTGGGCCTCTTCAGGCTTCTTCCCCCCCCCGTTTTTTGGGAGACCTACTCTAGCCTTCTCTTCTTGACTGCTTTACCGCTGTGGGGTCTGTTGCCGCCCAGTTTTGAGCATCATTTCTAGAATTCCTCCCTTAGCCTGCATCTTCCCAGTGCCTAACTATAGGTGATCTATAAGGAATTACACCCTAAAGAACTGATTCTACAAATGAACATCCCGATTGTAGGTGGCGATAGGTGTCCTACTTTCATCTCACAGCTAATCGGGATGTTTTGAGCAGTGGTCTCCAACCTTTTGTATGTAAAGGGTCGCAATGTGAACACGAGAAAGCGCTGAGGGCCACCAAGCTTTCATAAGAACATAAGAATTGCCACTGCTGAGTCAGACCAGTGGTCCATCATGCTCACGCGGCGGCCCTCTGGTCTAAGACCAGCACCCTAACTGAGACTAGCCCTACCAGCGCACGTTCTTGTTCAGCAGGAACTTGTCTAACTTTGTCTTGAATCCTTGGAGGGTGTTTTCTCCTGTAACAGACTCCGGAAGAGCATTCCAGCTTTCTACCACTCTCTGGCTGAAGAAGAACTTCCTTACGTTTGTATGGAATCTATCCCCTTTCAACTTTAGAGAGTGCCCTCTTGTTCTCTCTACCTTGGAGAGGGTGAACAACCTGTCCTTATCTACTAAGTCTATCCTCTTCAGTACCTTGAATGTTTCGATCATGTCCCCTCTCAATCTCCTCTGTTCGAGAGAGAAGAGGCCCAGTTTCTCTAATCTTTCGCTGTACGGCAGCTCCTTCAGCTCCTTCAGCCCCTTAACCATCTTAGTCGCTCTTCTCTGGACCCTTTCGAGTAGTACCGTGTCCTTCTTCAGGTACGGCGACCAGTGCTGGACGCAGTACTCCAGGTGAGGGCGTACCATGGCCCGGTACAGCGGCATGATAACCTTCTCTGATCTGTTCATGATCCCCTTCTTTATCATTCCTAGCATTCTGTTTGCCTACTACTATTTTTGTGAAACGCCTTGACCTGCTTGTTCACACTAATCTTGATTCTGCAACACATCAAGGATATATTTTAAAAACTCACTTTATTGTGGATCGTCAACAGTAGCAAATTCCATAAATGAGACTTAATCCAATCCAATCCTTGGCTTTATATATCGATTCGTCCCTTGCAGAAAGGGCTCGACTCGGTTCACAAAATTTCCTAAATTCAACGAAAGAATGAGATTATTCTGTTCCAAAATGATCTTAGAACAGAAGAATCGACCAGAGATTTTTGAAATAGATAAGTTTTTAACATTTTCCGCAAAGTTGTTAAATGGGAAAGAAACTTGATCTCTGAAGGACGCTCATTCCTTAAGAGGGGAATGGGGATGCGATTTTGATATACCTCCTTTCTGTGGTTACAATCAATGGAGGGTTAAGTGACCTGCCCAGAGTCACAAGGAGCTACAATCAGTGGCGTAATGCAACACAGGTTAGCGCCCATGATGATGGTGGTCTGCATCGCTGCACCATGTGCCCCTCAACTCTTCCCTGCCGCTTGAGCGCCCCCTCCCTCACTCTTTCTGCCGCTTGATCGCCGCCATGTACCTCTTGAAATATTACCGGTACGAGCAGCAGCTTCCACCTGCTGCTTGCGCTGGCCACAGTTCCCGTCTGACGTCTAGGCTCCTTTCTGACATCACTTCCTGGTCCAGGAAGTGATGTCATAAAGAAGCCAAGGCTGGCACCAGCAGGAAGTGGAAGATACTGCTTGCGCTGGCAAATGTTTAAGGAGGTATGTTGTGTGTGGGGGGGGGGGGGGGTGGAGAGGAGGAGAGGCACTGGTGCCAGCACCCCCCACAAAGATGGCACAGAGTCATTCTAAGCCCCCCTCATTTAATGACTATAATGGGAACTGAATTCAGTTCTCCAGGTTCTCAAGCTGCTACACTAATCATTACAATACTCCTCTATTACATGGGCAAGATTGAAGTTAATGTTTTTACAGGATTTGAAGAGCATTTTAACCTCGTGTTTGAGGGCCACAATGGTGTTTGGGTAGGGCTACCAGACGTCCGGATTTCCCCAGACATGTTCTCTTTTAGAGGACATGTCCTCTTTTAGAGGACATGTCCGGGTGTCTGGATAGCTCTTCATAACTCGGCACTTTGTCTGGGTTTTGAAAAGCTGGTGAGTTCGGGGCCGGGGCTGGAGTGCATCTGCGTATGCGCAGATGCGCTCCAGCCCCATCTCGAAGAGACGAGGTTTATGTGGGGCTGGGTTGGGGCTCGGGGCGAATGGGGCGGGCATGGGGGGCAGAACAGGCAGGTCCCAGTGCAGGACAAGACGGGGTCATGCGTCCTCTTTTACCAGATGGAAAATCTGGTAACCCTAAGTTTGGGGGCTGCACGTTGGAGGCTTCTGTTGTAGGGCACTAATACAACATAGATAAAGCTGAAACTATGAGCCCAAAACTGTCAGTCTCTCTCTCTATATATATATATATACAGTGCTCCCCCCCCGAGATTTGCAGGGGTTCCGTTCCAGGAACCCCCGCGAATCTCGAAAAACCGCAAATACGGTTTTTCATGGGGGAGCCTGAAGAGGGCAGCGGGAGAGCAGCCGGAGCGCCGCGAGTGCAGGAAATCACTCACGGTATGCTCCGACCGCCTCTTCCTGCACGAAGTCAGGCCTTATCCAATCAGGAGCTGCATGTCAAAGCAGCTCCTGATTGGATAAGGCCCGACTTAGTGCAGGAAGAGGCGGTCGGAGCGTACTGTGAGCGATTTCCTGTATTCGCGGCGCTCCGGCTGCTCTCTCCTGCCTCTCCTGCTGCCCTCTTCTTGTCGGCGGTTCGCAGTCAGAAAATACTGCGAATGGCCGGGACCGCGAACCACCGACCGCGAACAACCGAGGGAACACTATATATATATTTATTTAAATTTATTTTAGTATTTATATACCACTTATAGCCTAAGGGGCTCATAATAATAATTAAAAAAACCATACAAAAAGTGGCCTAAATGGGTACTTGGACAATCAAAAAGCCTGATTGTCCAAGTACCCATAACCAAAGCTGGTTTTAGATGTATCTAAAACCAGCTTAGGCCTTTCCCCTGCCTCTAAATGCACAGAGAGAAAAGAGGCATTTTAGAGGAGGGGAAAGGGCGGGAGGTGGGCCGTACTGCAAGTATAACCAAAAGTCTAGGGAGATGGCCCAGTCGGAACTTATACCTTTTGACTTAGACCAGATCAAAACAGGTATAAGTTCCGAATAGGGGCCGCTGAGCTGATGCAGCCCCAGCAACCTGCTCACCCCACACCGCAATGATTGCGGCAGGAGAGATGCCTAATCTCTCCTACCACGGTCGCGATCCCCCCCCTCCGACAAAACCCCGAACCGACAGGAGGGATCCCAAGCACTCCTGCTGGCACCTCCACCCAAACCTGAACTCGAGATCATGACAGGAGGGAGACCAAGCTCTCCTGCCAACAGCCCTCCTGCGAATACCGGCAGGAGGGAGCCCAAGACCTCCTGCCGAAGATGGCCCTCATCCCCCGTGAACCCCCAACCCCCCCAAATGCCCCACCACTAACCTGGCCCCCCACTACTCCAGAACCCTCCACACTAACCTTTCAGTTGGCTGGCCGGCGGGTACCTGATCCTTCTGGCTGGCAGGCCCGCCATCCTCGGAATGGCGGGCCTGCCCCTTCCCAGTGCATTGTGGGATGCACCAAGGAGGGGCCTAGGGCCTGATTGGCTCAGGCACCTAAGGCCTGCCCTTAGGAGGGGCCTTAGGCAACTGGACCAACTGTAATTGGCCTAGTTGCCTGAGGCCCCTCCTATGGGTGGGGCCTTAGACCCCTGGGATGGGTTTGGGGTTTGGGAGCTGTCTTTGGCAGGAGGGCTTGGGATTCCTCCTGCTGAAATTTGTGGGGGATGGGGGTTTGGTGGCTGTCTTCGGCAGGTGGGCTTGGGATCCCTTCTGCTGGTTCGGAGTTCTGGGGGTGGGGGGTGCTGGCAAGAGAGCTTGGGATCATTTCTGCCGGCGATTGCCATTTTGCCAGGTGGGGGGGTGTGTGCTGACAGGAGAGATTGGGCATGTCTCCTGCCAGTTCGGAGCAGTTTGGAGGGGATCACGATCGCAGCAGGAGAGATTAGGCATCTCTCCTGTCGCGATTGTTGCGGGGGGAGGGGGGGCTGTTACAGGATTCTGTAACCGGGGTTGTTTTTTGACAGATGCCGGTTACAGAATCCTGCTTTTAGGCGAAGGACTGGCCCCTCTTTTGCCTAAAAGGTCTGGGTTTGGGCGTTTGGGACTTGGGCGATTTTGGGGTCGGGAATGTGGTGTAGGGACAGAAACATAGAAACATAGAGTAAGACAGCAGAAAAGGACCGACAGCCCAAAAAGTCTGCCCACCCAAGAACTCTCCTCCCAACTAGTCTGCCTACTCAAGAACCTTTCTTCCCTGTTGTATCTATCGTTTGAGCATAACGGAAGCCCGATGTCCTAATTCCTATGTACAGAACCATGGTGAGGCCTCATCTGGAGTACTGCGTACAATTCTGGAGGCCACATTACCGCAAAGATGTGCTGAGAATCGAGTCGGTACAGTGAATGGTCACCAAGATGGTCTCAGGGTTCAAAGATCTATCATACGAAGAAAGGCTGAACGAATTGCGGCTATACTCTCTCGAAGAACGTAGGGAGAGAGGGGACATGATTGAGACGTTTAAGTATGTCACTTGTCGCATCAAGGTAGAAGATGATGTTTTCCTTCTTAGGGGACCCTCGGCCAGAAGAGGACATCTGCTGAAAATAAAGGGCGGGAAGTTTCATGGCGACACCAGGAAGTACTTCTTCACTGAAAGAGTGGTGGACAGCTGGAATAAGCTCCCAGTACAGGTGGTTGAGGCCAGCAGCGTGCCAGTTTTTAAGAACAGTTGGGATGCTCATGTCGGATCTCTACGAGGGAAAAGGTCATCAGAGAGCGATTAACTAGGGGGGTGGGTCAATGGAGTGGGCAGACTCGATGGGCCTTGGCCCTTTTCTGCCGTCACTTTCTATGTTTCTATGTTTACTCCCACCTGTTTGTCCCATCGACTCTTGAAGTCGAGCACGTAGTAGCAGTCTGGGCGAATAGATTGCTGAACGTGGAGGTAGGCCATTCTAAAAAATAAAAAAAAAAACCCCTCAATTTTTTGAGAATGGTCATTTCCCTGCTGCCAACTTCAGCGTCTACTGACTTAGGCCAAAAGGGGACTTTAGACGTGTTTGTTTTTTTATTATGCCCCTCCATGTGGTTTACATTCAGGCACTGAAGCATTTTTCTCCGTTTGTCCCGGTGGGCTCACACCCTATTTAATGTACCCACGTATTTATCATGAAAATTGTTCAAATGGTAGCAACTTCAAAACTGCTTAAATGCCGATGCAAATCATACAAACACATGGAAAAAAATTAAAGCGCTTACTTTTATGAACAGCAAACTGAAACAGCACTGTGAACTACAACACCGGATGCAAAAACACAATCTGGTGGCAAGTTTCAGTTCCTGCATCGGGGTCCCTGCCTGAGCGGTGACTTGAAAATACGCTGAAATGGAATCCTCCACAGGCTGAAAGACTCCATCGACGGTGGAAGCGCCTTGCCTGCTGAAAAATGACGATGTGCCAGAAACACTTCCCTAGAACACAACAAGAGAGAAACATGGCACTGGGACCACCAAGAGGGTACTGCCAACAGCTTAGCACCATGCTGAACCAAGGCTCTGATGCTCCGAACTTAACGCCAGGGCTGGAGGCAATTGGCGCCGGACTAGCAGCGGGGTTAATGTGCGCCAAATGCTCAGAGGGCACCGCACAGGAAAAATGTGCACTGAAGGTGGCCTCAAAGTGCATTTGAATGCGGTCAAACAGATGTTGAGGTCTTTTGATATTCCAGCCCATCGCTTAGAGCAGTGTTTTTCAACCTTTTTACACCCTTGGACTGGCAGAAATAAAAGAATTATTTTGTGGACCGGCAAACTACTAGGACTAAAATTTAAAACCCCCGTTTCCGCCCCATCTCCGCGAGCTCGGTCACCTCAGTAACTATAGAAAAATAGACAAATATAGTGCAAAATATAGACAGCAGATATAAATTCTCAAAACGTTTTGATCACTAAATTGAAAATAAAATCATTTTTCCTACCTTTGCTGTCTGGTGATTGATTTCATGAGTCTCTGGTTGCGTTTCCTTCTGTCTGTGTATCCTTTCTTTCTGCACTCAGGCCCAACAATTGTCCCATTCTATTCCCTCCCTCCTTCCTTCCTATGTCCTTAGTGCCCCCAATGCCTCCTTCCCATGTCCTTAGTGCCCCTTCCTGTCTTTAGTGCCCCGGTGCCTCCTTCCTATGTCTTTAGTGCCCCCAGTGGCTCCTTCCCATGTCCTTAGTGCTCCTTCCTATGTCTTTAGTGCCCCCAGTGCCTCCTTCCCATGTCTTTAGTGCCCCCAGTGCCTCCTTCCCATGTCCTTAGTGCCCCTTCCTGTCTTTAGTGCCCCCAGTGCCTCCTTCCCATGTCTTTAGTGCCCCCAGTGCCTCTCCTATGTCCCTAGTGCCTCCAGTGCCTCCTTCCCATGTCTTTAGTGCCCCCAGTGCCTCCTTCCCATGTCCTTAGTGCCCCTTCCTGTCTTTAGTGCCCCGGTGCCTCCTTCCCATGTCTTTAGTGCCCCCAGTGCCTCCTTCCCATGTCCTTAGTGCTCCTTCCTATGTCTTTAGTGCCCCCAGTGCCTCCTTCCCATGTCTTTAGTGACCCAGTGCCTCCTTCCCATGTCCTTAGTGCCCCTTCCTGTCTTTAGTGCCCCCAGTGCCTCCTTCCCATGTCTTTAGTGCCCCCAGTGCCTCCTTCCCATGTCCTTGGAGCCCCTGCCTGTCTTTAGTGCCCCCAGTGCATCCTTCCCATGTCTTTAGTGCCCTCAGTGCCTCCTTCCCATGTCCCTCTCACTGCCTTCCACACTATGTCCCACCCCCACCCCTGAAGCTAGCCTGCCTGCCTGTCTACCTCTCTCCCTCCCTCCCTGGCCAAAGCCAGCCTGCTTGCCTGCCTACCTCCTTCCCTCCCTGCCGCGCAAAAAAAAAAAAAAAAAAGCCTCCCTCCTTCCTTTCCTCGGTCCGCTGCTATCTTACCGCCCTGCTGCTGCTACTGCTAAAGCCGACACAAAGTCTTCTTTCCGACGTCAATTCTGATGTCGGAGAGGATGTTCTGGGCCAGCCAGGCAGCGATTGGCTGGCCCAGAATGTCCTTTCCGACGTCAGAATTGACGTCAGAAAGAAGACTTCTTGTCGGCTTTAGCAGCAGCAGCAGGGCGGTAAGATAGCAGCTTACCCGGGGAAAGGAAGGAGGGAGGCTGCGACAGGTAGGGACAGGAAATGATCTCCTGTCCTGTTGTCCCCGAGCACAGCTTCGGGACAACATGACAGGAGGTCTGAAAACGGGACCTATGGTCACCTTAATCTTGCCGGCCCTACGCGGACCGGCAGAAATTTCCTGCGGTCCGGCACCGGTCCGTGGACCGGCGGTTGAAGAACAGTGGCTTAGAGAACAGCCCAGAAACAACAGTGCCCTGAAAAATGGAAACGTAGGGCTCCTTTTACAAAGGCGCGGTAGCGGTTTTAGCGTGTACTTAGCGCACACTAAAATGCCACGCACGCTAGCCGCAACCGCCTCCTTTTAAGCAGGCGGTAATTTTTCAGCTAGCACACCTTAGTAAAACGAGCACTTAATGCCAGCTCGGAAGTAGTGTTGAGAAGTTTGAAGAGAGGATTTATTCTGGACGTTTCATGTTAAACTGTTGGCTTTGATTTTTTTTTTTTTTTTGGGGGGGGGAAGCGGAAGTCCGTGCTTTAAGTGCCTGGCAGTGAGAAGCAAATGCGCGAAAGTCCAAGTAAAACTGAAAAGAGAAAGCTCACCTTGCTGACTATTTTCCGCACTTAATACTTATCATATCTATAGCGCTGCTAGATGTTCGCAGCGCTGCACACGAAAACATTCAAGAGGCAGTCCCTGCTCAGTAGAGCTTACAATCTAATCTAACAGACAAACAGGACAAGTAGGGGGTCAGGAAGTGGCGCTTTGTAAGCATTCCATGTGCGCCATACACGTTTCTCTCCCTTACTTTCAGTCTCCATAACACGCATTTAATTTGAACACCGTCAGCTCTGAGCATTGGAAGGCTACGTTTCTGCGCTGTTCCTGCGGTATGTGGGAGGTTCTGTTCGCTTTAGCACCAGAGTTTTGAGCATCAGGACCAAAGAGAGCAGGGAGCAGGCCAGATATTAGCAGCATCAGTAGTGGCGGTCGGACTGCCCCGGGCACTGTCTTGATGGGGAAACCAGCACCTCTCTGCCCTGCCCCGCCACACCATGCCACGCTCACGCCATCTCTCCCCCCCCCCCCCCACCTCTGTAGATCTTCGCCACCACAATCAAATTCTCCTGCCTGTTGCTCGCACTGGCCTGGTTCCCCTCTGAATCACTTCCGAGTCGCAGGGCCAGGAAGTGAAGTCAGAGGGAAACCCAACACTGGTGTGAGTGGCATGCTGGAGAAGCCATTCACGTTGGCAGAGATTTACAGAGGTATGTGGGGGGGAGGGAGAGAGTGAGTATGGAGTGGAGGGCAGGAAAGAGCGGGGGGGGGGGGGGCATGGAAGGAGCAGAGGGGGGAGAGGAGGGCATGTGGAAAAGAGTGCACAGGTGGGCACCATTGCTCCAGGTGCCTTCTACGCTCCCTACGCCACTGAGTGGCACAATAAAATGTGGTTTTGTTGTGAAACAACAGGTCATCGTGTGAGACTTTTTTTCAGACACCGCGAGGGTAATTCTTAAACACGGCACTTTCTACAGATACTGGTTATGGTACTTATTTCAAGCCTGTTCTCTAAAGAAAAATAGACACCAGGGTACCTGGTCTCCTGGAGCCTAGAAACATTTTTAACCCTCCCCCCACCCAGATAGGACATGGGCTATGTTAGTAATTTACCTGTTTTTTTTTTTCAGAGTAGGCATTATTTTAATGTGGAAATAATATATAAATTAAAATAAAAGGCAATTTAAAGATGTTTAGGACTGAATTTTTCTCAGGCTTGTCCTAGCTGAGGAAGCCAGATTGGGGGGGGGGGGGGGGGGGGGGGAAGAACCTAGGAAGCAACAGCTTGAAAGGAAGAATGGGGATGAATTTCAACTGGATATACCACAACAAATGAGGGACCTCCTCCTCCTCCCTCTGTACCCTCCCACCTCAGATCTGCTCTCTCAAAGTGCTTCGTGCCCCCTGGACTAGGGTTACCATATGGCTCCAGAAAATGGAGCACGGGCAACGGAAGTAAAACCCAGATGTCTCAATCTGTCCTCCTTACTTCCGTTGCTTTCAGTGGAAATAAAACCCGACAGTAGAGGTGGAGGTGTAGCCGCCATCGTTAAGTCCAACCTCAACCCAAGACTGATAGACACCGTCACACGTGACTGGACGCAATAGAGTGCCTCACCTTCTCAGTGGGTCACAACAGAGATCTAACCTTTGCCTTGATATACAGAGCACCGCACTCTCCAATGACCGTCTCAGATGACCTACTATCTGTCCTTAGCAAACTGGTCATCACATACAAGCAAATCGTCATAGTTGGAGACCAACTTCACAAACTACCCACACGAGATCGGAGCCCCGGCAGACTTCATCACTTCACTATTGGACTTAGGCTTCCAACAAATGGTCTCCTCGTCAACTGCGGGCCACATGCTAAACCTAATATTTATTCAAAAAGACACATCGCCCATCACACAAACCCCAGCCTGTACCACCAAACCAGTACCCTGGTCTGATCACTATTTGATCACATTCAACCACACTTATACAACAAAGCAACCGCCAACCAGGAAGCAACCCTGACATCAGATAATATTCAGCAACAACGCATTCAACCTAGAGAATCTCTCCACAGGCCTTTCTAGCCTAGTGGGAACTTCAAAACCAAATTCTCAATCTGTTGACAAAGCTGCTGTGGACTGGCGCACTGAGGCAAAAACCCTATACGAAGGGCTGGCCCTAATCAAAGAGATCAGATACTACTCCCACAAGTATTCCTCCTCCTGGTTTACAGACGACTTAAGAACTAAGAAAAGAAAACTAAGGAAAGCGGAAAGGAAATGGTACAAATCCAGACTTGACAGGTCCAAATGGAAGGAACTGCATGAAGAATATAAAATAGCCACCCAAGAGGCTGAAAAGAAGTACTAGTCTGAACAACTATTACAGACCTCCAATAGATCAAAAAACCTTTTCAAACTAACAAAAAATATACTCACATCACAAAGAGACAATCAGTATCTTAACACTGAACTCGACAGCGAAATGGTATCACCTTAACTCCTCCATGCTACAGATATTGTCCCCTGAGGACGAATCAGGGGAGAATCGGGAGTAAGACCTGCATGAAAATGTAGGCGGAAGAAGATGCAAGCATAAGACCTGCATTTATTGTAGGCGAAGAGCTATATGTCTAAGAGAGACATTGTGCAACTTAGGAAGGTGGGGGCTTGTCCTCTGAAGTTATTAGCCTTAGTATTGGGAATGCATTTGTCAGGGAAATATAGAAAAGTTAGTTTTGGCACCAGATGACGTCACGCTTCAGCATGGCTCCGTGATAAGTGTATAGACCATTCAGCCAATAAAAGTGACATATGTGACAAACCAATGAGAAGTGAATAACTAGGAGGTACCCTAGGCTACTGAAATAATGTATATAAGTGACATGCTGGATGGCAGGAGGGGGAAGGAGAGAGAAGAGAGAGGAGTCAGATCCAAAAGAACATCAGATTGCTATTTCGTATGTATGTTATCCTTATAGCCAATATGCTGTACTTTGCTATTTCATGTGAGTTGCCTTTTGCTTATTGCTAATAAACCTATCTTATTGAAACTGTCACTGTCACGAGGTCTTTATTATGGGCTGATGATAAGATCTGCAGCCAATCTTATCACCCCCGCATGACTCAGACAAAACAGCTAAAACCACAACTGGGAGCCTAACTAACTTTGAAACTGTCTCCCGCAATGACATCGCTGAGATACTGGATACAATTTGCCCTTCTGGCTCTAACCTGGACCCCTGTCCGCCACGCCTCCTAGTGGCGGTGAAAGACGCCTTTGTAGACTCCATCCTTCCTCTCATCAAAACTTCTCGACAAACAAGCATAGTGCCCGCAAACTGGAAATCGGCGGTCATCAGAGCAATTGAGCTTGGAGCACATACAGTAAAGATAAATATCATTCGTAGATCAGCATTATATGCAAGTTTCGTTACTAGCTTTCACATTCAGATCCACTTAAATCTATTACAAGCCCCCCTCTTTAGACGTTATCACGCATATTAATTACTTTCTTCAAATACTTATCTTTTCCAAACAAAATTGAGATGCATTGCGTATGGCTTTTAGAAGTGTGGAAAAGCAGGGTAGAAAATAAATGCATCACTTAGTAGCCTCTGAAGCCATATCTTGTTAAATCATTGAAGAATTATTAGCGCTATCAGCCGGTTCTGTGTTCTCTGGTTGCCAGAGATTGTAGGAGATGCACTCCATCTTCTTTTTTAATTATTTTAATTTATAATTTTTCACAATAACTTCCAAGCATAATACACTTGTACAGAAAGGTAGATTGAGCAAAATTGTTTACATTTTATACATCATAAAACAGGGGTAGGGAACTTCCGTCCTCGAGAGCCGTATTCCAGTCGGAATTTCAGGATTTCCCCCATGAATATGCATGAGATCTATTTGCATGCACTGGTTCAATACATATTCCTTGGGGAAATCCTGAAAACCCGACTGGAATACGGCTCTCGAGGACTGGAGTTCCCTACCCCTGCTCTGGACTAAGGGCTTGTTGACCTTGCTTTTATCTGCTTCCCTTCTTGGTTGTATGATCCCTTTGCAATTTCTAATAAAGATTAAAAAAAAAAAAAAAAAGGAAACTGAATCTATTTCAAGTCCTCAATTAAAGATCCAGATTTAGGTTAGAGTGATTTCAAGGAAAACAAAAGTTAACAATTCTATCAAAAAGTTACAGCTTAAACTATTCAGTAAGGGAAGCTTTCAAATATAATGTCAGTATTACACTTCTCTCTCAAGGCGTTTAAGGGATATGAAACTGGATAGCTGTGAAGGTTCAAGGAAAATGTACTTTATAGACCAGTGGTCTCAAACTCGCGGCCCGGGGGCCACATGCGGCCTGCTGGGTCCTATTTGGAGGCCCTCGGTATGTTTATCATAATCACAAAAGTAAAATAAAACAGTTTCTTGATCATATGTCTCTTTAGCTATAAATGACAATATTATTATTGGAGACTTGGCCAAAAGGAAAGATTTATGAACTATAAAGAGTTTTACCTCATACAAAATTGTCATTTCTTTAATAAGACATTAACTATTTTTCCTGAGGCCCTCCAAGTACCTACAAATCCCAAATGTGGCCCTGCAAAGGGTTTGAGTTTGAGACCACTGTTATAGACTAATATCTAATCACATACTTGCAAGGAAATCTCAAATAAAAAACACCTCCTAACTCAATCACTGCTGGTTTCAAAATCAAAAACTGGCGTCTCCTTTTTTTTTTTTTTTGTGTCTCTCTCGAGACATCTGGAAACATCCGGGGCTCCTTTTACGAAGCTGCGGTAGCGGTTTGACGCGCGTAATGGCATGCGCTAAACCGCTAGCCGCTACCGCCCTCTCTCGAGCAGGTGGCAGTTTTTCTGCCAGCGCGGGGGTAGCGCGTGATTAAACGTCGCGCGCGTTAAAGCCGCTACCACGGCTTCGTAAAAGGAGCCCCTGGATTTTGTGTCCCAAAAATTCCTAACGAGGGTCACCTGCGGTAGAAGGGAATAGCTGGCAGCAGCCTTCCTGCTCCACGTCTCGGAATCCTTTGCAGGCTTCATCCTGCATCAGCCCAGCTTGGGACTTGCCACTATGACCCAATAATCTATGCGATGGAAACAAATCCGGCGTTTGCAATTAATCAGTTCTGTCCATTAATTCTGCTGAGCAGGTGCTTCTAAACTAAACTAAACCTTAGGTTTGTATACCGCGCCATCTCCAAAAGCGTAGAGCTCGGCACGGTTTACAGGGTTAGGTTGAAAAGGAGCTATTATGAAGGGTTATAGGAAAGGAGCTAGGAAGATAAAAAGGGACAAGGTACCAAAGAGCGGGAGGTGTTAGATTTTTGAAAAGAGCCAAGTTTTCAGGTGTTTGCGGAAGGATTGGAGGGAGCTTGAAATTCTGAGCGGGGATGTGAGGTTGTTCCAGAGTTCTGTGGTTCTAAAGGGGAGGGATGTTCCTAGTTTTCCTACGCGGGATATACCTTTTGCAGAGGGAAATGATAGTTTCAGTTTTTGGGAGGATCTAGTGGAATTAGGGTTAGAGGAGTTCCAGAAGAGAGGGATAACGGGAGGATGAGCGGGGATGTGAGGTTGTTCCAGAGTTCTGTGGTTCTAAAGGGGAGGGATGTTCCTAGTTTTCCTACGCGGGATATACCTTTTGCAGAGGGAAATGATAGTTTCAGTTTTTGGGAGGATCTAGTGGAATTAGGGTTAGAGGAGTTCCAGAAGAGAGGGATAACGGGAGGGAGGATGCCATGTAGGATCTTGAAGGCTAAACAAGCACATTTAAAGAGGACTCTGGAGTGAACTGGGAGCCAGTGAAGTTTGGACAGGAGTGGGGAGACGTGGTCGAACTTGCCTTTAGTGAAAATAAGCTTGGCCGCAGCATTCTGGATTAGCTGAAGTCTATGTAGTTTTTTTTTTAGTTAGGTTTAAATAGATGAAGTTGCAATAATCCAGTCTAGAGAGGATGGTGGATTGAACAAGGACGATGAAGTGAGAATGATGAAAGTACGATCTCACTTTCCTCAGCATATGAAGACTAAAGAAGCATTTTTTTAACCAAGAAGTTGAGGTGGTCATTGAAGGAGAGAGAGAGGAGTCTATCATGATGCCAAGGACTTTGCTTGAAAACTCAAGCTGAAGAGTGGAGCCGGAAGATAATGGGATGGAGGTGGGTAAATGACCTAATATTGGGCCGAGCCAAAGTAGTTTTGTTTTGGACTCGTTCAATTTCATTTGTACCGAATGTGCCCAGGATTGAAGGTTCATTATACATGCGGATATGTTCTCAGTGGGGTTAGTGAGGTTCGAGTCGGTCTCAAGGAGGATGAGGATATCGTCAGCATAGGTGTAGAGAGTTTCCAGGGGGGATAGATGAAGGAGTTTCAAAGAGGACATGTAAATATTGAAAAGGATAGGAGAGAGGGGTGAGCCTTGCGGGACTCCACATATCGGCTTCCAGGGAGGGGATGAGGTACCGTTTATATTAACGGTGTAGGAGCGTAAGCGTAGGAGTACCCCCATTCCAGTCAGGTTTTCAGGATATCCACGACGAATATGCGTGAAAGAAATGTGCATATAATGGAGGCAGTGTATGCAAATCAGGCTTATGCATATTCATTGTGGATATCCTGAAAACCTGACCTGGGGCATGGGGGTACTCCAGGACCGCGTTGAGAAACGCTGCAATCTAAATCGCCTTCAAACCCTTTCCGTGAACTTTCTCTGCGTGCCAGTGAGACTGAAGCGGGAGGGGCCTCACACACTGCCCATCTGCTGCCCGGCCCATGGGGAGTTACATGGGCACAGAGGTAGATAATAATAATGATAACAGTTTCTATACCGCAGGACCGTGAAGTTCTATGTGGTTTACAAAGATTAAAAGATGGTAGAAATTGATTGAACTTAACAGGGTGGAAGCTAGAGATTAACTGCTCAAGGGATCAGTTATTGAGGAGAAAGAGTTGTACGGGTCAGTTGCCTGGATAGGCATTTCCTGAATTCCCCATAAGTAGTAGGCGTAAGCAATTGATCTAGATCTTTACCCCATAATGCTGCCTGATGTGAGAAAAGGTGTTGATGGTGTCTTTTGAGTTTGCATCCTCTAATTGGAGGGGAAACGAAGTTCGAATGTGAACTTCTCTTATGTCTGGGCACGCTAATATTTGTTAGCATACGCTAACATTTTGTAATGCTCTTAAGCCAGGGGTGTCAAAGTCCCTCCTCGCGGGCCACAATCCAGTCGGGTTTTCAGGATTTCCCCCATGAATATGCATGACATCTATTTGCATGCACTGCTTTCATTGTATGCTAATAGATCTCATGCATATTCATGGGGGAAATCCTGAAAACCCGACTGGATTGCGGCCCTTGAGGAGGGACTTTGACATCCCTGTCTTAAGCCGTAGCTTGCTTTTAATTCCGGAGCATTCTTCACGATGGAGCCCACTTCCAAACAATCAGGTTTCAGGTATATTTAACATTTGATTGTATCGCTTATAATACATCAAAGTCAGGGGTGAAGTATTTTGTGCGGCCCCGGTTGAGGGCGATGCAGTGTTTTCAAACTCTGCTGCCCCCGGGTGTTTATCGTCTTGCCGGCTCCCTCCTCTGTCTTGCTGCAGCGTTTGCGCGGCCCCCAGAAACATTTTTTTCGGCCAATGCGACCCGGGGAAGCCAAAAGGTTGGATTACCCCTGATCTAAGTGGTCACCATCTATCAGTACTAAACTAAACTAAACCTTAGGTTTGTATACCGCACCATCTCCACAATCGTAGAGCTTGGCACGGTTTACAGGAATTGGGATGAGAAAGGAACTCCAAGGAAAGGATGAAGATCGGAAGAATCCTCCTTTTGTGGTTCAAAGGATTTAGCTTACTTTCCCAAAGAAAATGTTTATGATTGTGTGTGTATGTCCCTTAGATGTATCTAGACAACTGACCCACTCATCTTCTTTCTCCTCCATAGTGATTCCTCTGTCCTATTAATCTCTTTCTCCTCAACAACGCATTTCCGGTCCTATTAAAATCTCCTCTTCCCCCCTCTTAAATTCAATCAATTTGTACCTCGCTTAATCTATTGTAAACCGCATAGAACTTAACGGTATTGCGGTATATAAACTGTATTATTATTATTATTATTATTATATGTGTGTAGGGGGGAAAAAATGTAATTTTGGTTAATGGTTTATGCTTTTACTAAGCCGTGATAGTGGCATAGTAAGGCGTGGCAAGGGGAGCGGTTCACCCTGGGCGCTACGTTAGTGGGGGCGCAGGCACCCCCCCGCCTCTTCCCATTCCTCCCCTCCGTGCGTGTGCCCCCCTTCCCTTCCCCCATACCTCGAGTTGAAGTAGTGGTTCGCGGCGGTCAACAACACGCTCTTTGCGACCCCCGTCGGCTCTACCGCTGATGTCACTTCCGGGGTGCCGCACATAGGAAGCGATGTCAGAGGGAGGAACACGTTGTTGACCGCCGCGAGCAACTTCAATTAGAGGTATGGGGGGATGAGAAGGGAATCGGGAAAGGAGCAGGGGGTGCGGAGACGAGGGCAGGGGAGAGGTACCACTGCCCCTAGCGCCTCTCACCCTTGCTAAGCTACTGAGCCTTGGTAAAGGTTTCTACCACAGCCCAGAGCACTAAGGTCCAAATTCTGTAACCGGTGCCTAATGTTAGGCATGTATTTTGGGGGGGCGCCCAATTAGATTGGCGCCTATCTAAATTGAATAACAAGCTCAATTAAGCTTTTTAATCAACACTAATTGAAACGTAAGCGCCTATCAAGAAAGAGCGATGACGTAACAAGGCGCCTCTAAAAATTTAGGCGGCCCTCAAAAAAACAGACGCTATGCATGTTAGACGTGGGCGTGGCTTCGTGTCTGGCGCTTTGTTGCAGAATCACTTAAGTGCTCGCATGACCACCTAACTTTTAGTTGTACCTAGATCTGGCCTATTTATTGGAGGGCAAAATTCTTTAAGAAGCGCCCAAACGTTAGGTGTCGATATAGGCACTGATCAGCGCGATTCAAGTATAATTGGGTGTTTAGTGAATTACGCTGAGCCAGCTCTAGGCACAACTAAAAGTTAGGCGGCCATACGAGGGCTTAAGCACGCTTAAGAGCAGCGATTTTGCAACAAGGCGCCTATGACGAGGCCACGCCCATGCCCAACATGTATAGCGCCTACTTTTTTGAAGGCCGCCAAAATTTTTAGAGACGCCTTGTTACACCATCGCTCGTTCTTGACAGGCGCCTACGTTTCAATCAGTGCTGGTTAAAAAGCTTAGTTGAGTTTGTAAATCAACTTAGATGGGCGCCAATTGGGCACCCCCATAATACGTTACAGAATTTGGGCCTGGGTGCCTCCAAAATAGGTGCCGCTCTGCGTGATTCACTAAACAGCACCCGATTCTACTTGAATCGCCCTGAGCAATGCCTATAGCGGCGCTTCACTTTTGGGCGCTTTGTATAGAATTTGCCCATAAGTGTTCCAATGCAACTCCGACACGCCTAGGAATTCGAAGAGCATCGGAGCAGTTAGTTCTTCGAACCACAATAGAAACCTCTAAAAAGAGGGGGGGGGGGGTTGTTAATTATTAAATTGGCTTCAATAATGAGCTTTAACAAGCTCGTAATTGAAACAAAATGATAATTGGATTGGGAGATAAGCTCCTATCTTCTTAGATGCGATTCTACGAAAGATAGATGTCTATCGCATGTCACCTAGGAGCGCCTAACACCAAAGTAGGCGTGTTTAGGGGTGGAGAAGGACTTAGGCATCGCTAGGCGCAATTCATAATGAGCGCCTGTGATTGACGGACATAAGAATAGCCTTCCTGAGTCAGAGCCATGGTCCATCAAGCCCAGTAGCCCGTTCTCACGATGGCCCATCCAGGTCACTAGTACCTGGCCAAAACCCAAGGAGTAGCAACATTCCATGCTACCAATCCAGGGCAAGCAGTGGCTTCCCCCATGTCTTTCTCAATAACAGACTATGGACTTTTCCTCCAGGAACTTGTCCAAACCTTGCCTAAAACCAGCTACGCTATCCGCTCTTACCACATCCTCTGGCAACGCGTTCCAGAGCTTAACTATTCTGTGAGTGACAAAAAATTTTCTCCTATTGGTTATAAAAGTATTTCCCTGTAACAATAGACATCTGTCTCTTTCAGGCGGCAATTACAGAATTTGGCCCTTATAGCCATCTGTTTCCCTCTGTGCTTGGGTATGTTTTTTTAATGTGTGTGCGATTATATCCTCATCCTATCTAAACTTCAGAAAATTATTAAAAACTAATCTATTTAACCGATTTGTAGCCTAAGACCCCTTTTTTCTTACCTTCCTTCCCGCTCACCGTACATTTGACCCCTTGGCTTATATTGTACTTGTTCCATGCTTACATATATTAATTGTATCTGTATCTGCTGATTGTACCCATTCGCTGATTGCCCAGCCCTTCTTTATTGTAAACCGCCTCGAACTACTATGGCTTTGGCGGTATATAAGAAATAAAATTATTATTATTACTATTATATGCGTTGATAAGGTCTTCAGTTATGCGACTCGAGTTTTTCATTCGCAGATTATTTTTTTATTTTTTTACATGAAAGTGGCGTTAATACGTGACAAATAAATTAGTTATATTTATTTACAGAAAACAGTGGGGCAGTCCAGTGTTCAGTGTTGCTATGGCGAGCTGATTTTGGACGTTGAGGATCTTTGCCTAATAAGGAAAGCTGCCTTAAACTGTTTCTTCTGAATGCATCTTCTTTCTCCCTTGCTCCTTCCCTAGAGGTCAGCACCCAAATCGTTCAGCTTCAGATAGCTCGCTCATGAAAATGTCTTGCTACATAAACCAGGCTCGTTACTTATTTCTGTTTTACATGTCACTTGTGGATGCCAAAATATCTCGGCTCTGCGTTCGGAGCTCTGCTTCTCGTTATACTGCAAAGCACGCTTGTAAACAGAAGCCTCTAAATGATATATTCTCCCTCTCTCTTCCTCGATGTCATTTCGCTGTTTTTTTTGCTCCTTTACCTATTTCTCATGTAACCCTCTCTTCTTACACCCTGTATTTCGCTCATTGTCCAGCCTTCTTAGAATGTGAACCGCCTAGAAGTCTTTCGACTATGGCGGAATAGAAGAATAAAGTTTATTATTATTAAATTGGCGGAACCCCAAATTCACGCTACAGTGAAAAAGCTTAGACACAATGGTAACATCTGAATGTAAAGCCTCAGATGTGAAACTTTATATTTATTTATTTAGGGCTCCTTTTTTTATCGCACGGGCCTTTTCATCACGCGCTAACCCTCGCTCTCGCCGAAAAACTACCGCCTGCTCAAGAGGAGGCAGTAGCTGCTAGCGCGGCTGGCGGTTAGCGCTTGCTATTACGTGCATTAAACCGCTATCGTGGCTTCGTAAAAGGAGCCCTTAGTTAATTAATTCCTTTTCTATCCTGTTCTCCTCAAAGAGCTCAGAATGGGTTACAGGTTAGCATACATAATAATAAATTTATTTATATACCGCAATACCTCACGGTTCAGTGCGCCTTACCATAAGAAGTAAGAACTGTAAATAAACAGCGAATTTACATCACAAAGCACAGTACATTATATATCAAATATAACATTAGGAAATTATTAACTTATCTAGATTATACATATTTATCAAACAGATCAGTCTTTAACGATCTTCTAAAGGCCCGATAAGAAGAAGAATTTAAGATCAAACCCCTAAACCTTTTGTTCCAAAGTTCTTCCTGAAAGGAGAGGGTTTGATTAAGAAATCTTTTGTAGACACAACCTTTTATTGAGGGGGGTGGGGATGGAAAAAAGTTTGTGCTTCGTGAAGAACATCTGTTTTCTACTAGCTCAAAATGATCTAAATTAAAGGTAACTTGGTATAAGACCATATAATGTTTAATAACAAATATAGGCCAATTTAAAAATGATTCTTGCCTCTACTGGAAGCCAATGCAACTTTCGATAGTATGGCGTTACGTGTTCTGATTTTTTTTTAGATTGAAAGTTAGACGCACAGCCGTATTTTCGATGATTCACAACCCCCTAATGATTTTTTGATAAGAACCTAGATAAATGATGTTACAGTAGTCTAAAGCAGTGGTCCCCAACCCTGCTCTAGAGGACCAACAGCCAGTTGGGTGTTTGGGATAGCCCTAATAAATATGCATGAGAGAGATTTGCATATAATGGAGAAGACAGGCATGCAAATCTGCTCCATGCATATTCATTAGGGCTGTCCTGAAAACCTGACTGGCAGGTGGTCCTCCAGGACAGGGTTGGGAACCGCTGGTCCTAAAAGTACTCGGAACCAAGGACTGCACAAGACGAAACGTCAAAATAAGATTTAATTGTGCGAAGCTTCCATAGTGTGAAAAAGCTTTTCTTTACTAAAGCATCAAGTGATAAGTTTCAGTCAAGATATACTCCTAAGACAGGGATGTCAAAGTCCCTCCTCAAGGGCCGCAATCCAGTCGGGTTTTCAGGATTTCCCCCATGAATATGCATGAGATCTATTAGCATACAATGAAAGCAGTGCATGCAAATAGATGTCATGCATATTCATGGGGGAAATCCTGAAAACCCGACTGGATTGCGGCCCGTGAGAAGGGACTTTGACACCCCTGTCCAAAGATTTTAATAACTGGACTGATAGGATAATTATTTTATTCAACGTTAAAGGTTACAATTTGCCATAGTTCCAGTACGAGTATTTTGTTGATACAAGCTTTTATCCTTACGACACATACTAGGGCAGAGGTGGGCAACTCCGGTCCTCGAAGGCCAGAATCCAGTCGGGTTTTCAGGATTTCCCCAATGAATATGCATGAGATCTATTTGCATGCACTGCTTTCAATGTATATTCATTAGGGAAATCCTGAAAATTCGACTGGATTCCGACCCTTGAGGACCAAACTTGCCCACCACTGTTCTAGGGATCTAATGCATAAGAACATAAGAATTGCCGTGGCCCTCTGGTCAGAGACCAGCGCCCTGAGACTAGTCATGAAAACCTTCAAGATCATGAAGGGCATAGAAAAAGTGGACAGGGACAGATTTTTCAAACTATGGGGAACCATAAGTACAAGGGGGCACTCAGAGAAATTGAGAGGGGAAAGGTTTAGAACAAATGCCAGGAAATTCTTTTTCACCCAGAGGGTGATGGATACATGGAACGCGCTACCGGAGGATGTGATAAGCAGAAGCACGCTACAGGGCTTCAAAGAAGGTCTGGACAGGTACCTGGAGGACAAAGGGATTGAGGGGTACAGATAAGAGTAGAGGTAAGGTTATAGGGATAGGATTAGAGGTAATTTGTAAAATTAGTCCGAGACCACTGTTCAGGCAGTGGGCCTGATGGGCCGCCGCGAGAGCGGACCGCTGGGCGAGCTGGACCTCTGGTCTGCCTCAGCGGAGGCAACTTCTTATGTTCTTATGTTCTTACCTGTGTATGTTCCGGTTCAGCAGGAACTTGTCAAACTTGGTCTTGAATCCCTGGAGGGTGTTTTCCCCTATGACAGACTCCGGGGAGAGCGTTCCAGCGGTCCGTGTCCTTCGTTCCAATCCATTTCCTCTCATCCTGGCGTTCGTCTTCTTGTGGGTTCCCTCCGCTGTTTCCAGATCTTGCAATATGCAGTTTACAGGTTAAATGCGTCATAGGAGAAATGGGATGGGATTTGATATAACACTCTTCTGTAGTTACAATCAAAGCAGTTTATATATTATATGGGGAGTGTGTGGCACAGTGGTTGGAGCTACAGCCTCAGCACCCTGGGGTAGTGGGAAGACGAGGAGATGAAGTTTGTGTGGGGCAGGGTTGGGGCAGAATGGGGCGGAGCCATGTGCTCTCTTTTTTCATAAAAAATATGGTAATCCTATCCCAAGGAGTAAAGCAGATTTTATGCTGCTGATCCTAGGACTAAGCAGTGGATTTCCCTAAGTCCATCTTAATAATCGTGTATGGACTTTTGTTTTATGAAATGATCCAAACCATTTTAAACCCTGCTAAGCTAACTGCTTTGACCACATTCTCTGGCAATGGATTCCAGACTTTAATTGCACATTGAGTGAAGTAATATTTTCTCCAGTTTGTTTAAAATCTACTAACTCAGTTGCCTCACTGCTCCTTGTGACCCTGGGCAAGTCATTTAATCCCCCCCCTCCCCCTTGCCCCAGGTACACTAGGTAGAGTTTGAGCTAACCGGGACAGATAGGGAAATAGGATAAAGTATCTGAATGTAAAACCACTTAGAATTTAAATGGTATATAAATTAAATAAACATACAGGTACTTATTTTGTGCCTGGGCAATGGAGGATTAAGTAACTTGCCCACAGGTTTTCCACTAGAATTTGCTCAGCTAATGGAATGGAGTTAGAGAACCCCTGAATGGCACCCGCAAAAAACACTGAAGCGTGCAGAGACATCCAGGTGGAAGCACCCGAATAGGAAAGTCAACAGAGAATAGTTAAGCTCTGGAACGCGTTTGCTAGAGGATGTGGTATGAGCAGATAGCGAATCTGGTTCTAAGAAAGGTTTGGACAATTTCCTGGAGGAAAAGTTCATAGTCTGTTATTGAGAAAGACATGGGGGAAGCCACTGCTTGCACTGGACCGGTAGCATGGAATGTTGCTACTCTTTGGGGTTCCGGAATCTTGCTATTCTTTGAGATTCTGCATGGACTCTTGATACTCTTTGAGGTTCTAGAATCTATTGTTACTCTTTGGGATTCTGGAATGTTGCTACTCTTTGGGTTTTGGCCAGGTACTAGTGACCTGGATTGGCCACTGTGAGAACGGGCTACTGGGCTTGATGGACCATTGGTCTGACCTAGTAAGGCTATTCTTATGTTTTTTATAGGACAATCAAGCCATTGTAACATCACTGCTGAGGTTGGCTCTGAGGCATTATGACATCACAATCTCAGCTCTGGAATGTTGTTCTCATTGGGGTAAGCAAACAAGAGCAAAGTGGAAATGTCCAATCAGAATGGTGCACAAAAAAGTGTCTTTCAACTCATCTGATAAATGCAATGATCTTTATTCATCCAAACCAATTCAAACATCCAAAGCAACTCAATGACTCGACATGATTATGTTTCGGCCATCCGGCCTGCATCAGGAGTCTTTGGTTATCAAATGGTCTTTAAAATAACAAGTGGACTAAAGTAAAATGTTCATGCCGTTGCTCCGAATCTATAGCACTGCAAAACAACTCGGTCCAATAACGGGACTGTCCCGTTGAAAACGGGACGTATGGTCACCTCAAGCATGAGCAACTTAAAGGGAGTTCTTAGGCCTTGCAGCAGAATCCTGGGCTGGTGTAAGGTAACCGAATATTTACTTTGATGTTCTGTTAATACTTATAAATACGATGGGCTGTTGCAAAGTTCTCAGCCCAATCAAGAAGAAAATCATATTATTGAATTGAAAAGAGTCTAGAAAAGTGTGGAATACCTTGCAAGTTTCATGGCTTCCCTCTTCTTGCTTGGGCCTCTCGTATTGTGATGTCATAATGCTTCATTCCACCAATGCCTATGAGCCAACCTCATAGGTGATGTCACAATGGCTTGGTTTCCCTAGACTTGTGCATTTGCCTCATTGAAACGAAAAGTGTCAAAAGTGTGGAATAACTTGTAAGTTTCGTGGCTCCACATTATTCTCTTCTTGGTTGGGCTGAGAACTTTTCAGCAGCCCCCTCGTGATGTCATAATGCCTCATTCCACCAATGCCTACGAGCCAACCTCATCGGTGATGTCATAATGGCTTGGTTTCCCTTTACTTGGGCCCATGAACTAGATGAATTTGCCTCATCGAAACGAAAAGTGTCAAGAAAAGTGTGGAATACCTTGCAAGTTTCATGGCTTCCCTCTTCTTGCTTGGGTCTCTCGTATCGTGATGTCATAATCCCTCATTCCACCAATGCCTAAGAGCCAATCTTATCGGTGATGTCACAATGGCTTGGTTTCCCTATACTTGTGCATTTGCCTCATTGAAACGAAAAGTGTCAAGAAAAGTGTGGAATAACTTGTAAGTTTCATGGCTCCACATTATTCTCTTCTTGGTTGGGCTGAGAACTTTTCAGCGGCCCCCTCGTGATGTCATAGTGCCTCATTCCACCAATGCCTAAGGGCCAACCTCATCGGTGATGTCACAATGGCTTGGTTTCCCTATACTTGTGCCCATTTACTAGACGCATTTGCCTCATTGAAACGAAAAGTGCCAAGAAAAGCGTGGAATAACTTGTAAGTTTCTTGGCTGGGCTAAGAACGTTTCAGCGGCCCCTCGCAGACTTCCTTAAACCCAGGTTTAACCTAAAGTGGTTTCAAAAGCAAGTACATCATAAGGTACAAAAACGCATCACTAATGTAAAAATACAGCACTGTAATAATAATACACATAGAAAATTCCTAAACTAATTAACCATATCATAAAAACCTAGTAAAATCCTCCTCTGCTCCCACTGAGGAAAAGATTAAGGGCTCCTTTTACTAAGTAATGCTAAAACGTGACCTGTGGTAACCCCAAAGTGTTTTTATTTCCCCTTCTATCTAACAACCCCTCTCCCCTCTACATCCTTCCCTCACCCCCCCCTAGCAACTTTGATCAATTTGTTATTGAACCGCTTGTAACCCCGCTCAACTGATGTAAACCACTTGTAACCTTGTTTAATTGATGTGAACCGCCTAGAACTCTTCCGGGTATGGCGGGATACAAAAATAAAGTTATTATTATTATTATTATATGCTGAGGCCTTTTTTAATGCTGCCAGAAAAGGCAGATTTTTTTTTTTTTCTAATAATGGCCATATGCTAATTTATAGAATGTGGCCACGAGCAAGTGAGCCCTTACCGTCATGTACTAATCTTGCGCTAGTCACTTAGGGCTCTTTTTACTAAGGCGCGCTAGCATTTTTAAGTGCGCGCAAACCACGTGCTAAATAAAAAATACTAACGCAAGCTCTATGGAGGCTTTAGCATTTAGTTCACGCTAAAACCGCTAGCGCACCACAGTAAAAGGAGCCCTTAATCCAGGGCAGGGGTAGGGAACTCCGGTCCTCGAGAGCCGTATTCCAGTCGGGTTTTCAGGATTTCCCCAATGAATATGCATGAGATCTATTTGCATGCACTGCTTTCAATGCATATTCATTGGGGAAATCCTGAAAACCCGATTGGAATACGGCTCTCGAGGACCGGAGTTCCCTACCCCTGTGCTAACCAATTAGCCTAGCTGTGCTCACTCTCCACCCCCAGTGTGAAATACATTTTATTCTTTAGCTTATGGCTACAGCGCCCTGATCCTGACCTTACCACGGGACGCCGGAGTGCATTTAACCTGTGGTAAGCATGCGTTAGTGCAGGGGTGTCAAAGTCCCTCCTGGAGGGCCACAATCCAGTTGGGTTTTCAGGATTTCCCCAATGAATATGCATTGAAAGCAGTGCATGCACATAGATCTCGTGCATATTCATTGGGGAAATCCTGAAAACCTGACTGGATCGCGGTCCTCCAGGAGGGACTTTGACACCCTTGCATTAATGCAGTGGTTCCCAAACCCTGTCCTGGGGGACCCCCAGCCAGTCGGATTTTCAAGATATCCCTAATGAATATGCATGAAAGAGATTTGCATACCTGTCACTTCTATTATATGCAAATCTCTCTCATGCATATTCATTAGGGATATCTTGAAAACCCGACTGGCTGGGGGTCCCCCAAGACAGGGTTTGGGAACCACTGCATTAGTGCATCCTGCAGCTCAGTAAGTAAGCAATTGCCCAAATCAGGGATCTCAAGGTCCCTCCTTGAGGGCTGCCATCCAGTCGGGTTTTCAGGATTTACCCAATGAATATGCATTGAAAGCAGTGCATGCACATAGATCTCGTGCATATTCATTGGAGAAATCCTGAAAACCTGACTGGATTGCGACCCTCAAGGAGGGACTTTGAGACCTCTGGCCCAAATCAACACATCACAAGTCAACATTGACACACTCACACTCCAACAGAGAATTTCACCCAACTTTCTCGAATGGCTAGTTGGTCCTGGGAGAGCCTTGCTCTCCGTCATAGCTTATTTGTTCCTACTTCTGCTATGATCTTGCTACATGTTCCAGCACTGTGTGTACTTCCCACTCTGCTAGACAAACAATTCTTAGTATTATTTCAATTTTATTGTAGGTTGAATGTTCTTAGAATTCTTTCATCCACTGTTATTATAAAATATTCCCGGTCTGGCTAGGACAATAATCTGAGAAGAAAGGCTTGTACAGCTACTGGGTGTGACTCACTACTTTTGTGAATGATCTTATGTTGCTCCTTAAAGAGAATCAACCCCCCCCCCCCCCCGAAAAAAAAAAGATGTTATCTTTTAGACCAGTGTGTCTCAAACTTTCTCGAGCCGGGGCACGCTAAAGGTAGTGGCCACGGCTTGAGGCACCCAGAAGTGCGCGGACGTCGCCGTGATGACATCACACGTATGCATGACATCATGTCGATGTCCGTGCATGTGCAGAGGCCCATAAGTCTAACAAATATCAACTGAGTACCCCAACCACAGACCTCCCTAGGCCCACCCAAGCTCTGTCCCACATCCCACCCCCTTTACTAATTGTAATGCAATTTTTTCCATTCATTTTTTATATACACAGCAGATATAAATTCTCAAAACTGACACATTTCAATCACTATATTGAAAATAAAATCATTTTACCTACCAACGATCCTCTGCAAGCTGCTGTAATTAGTTTTAAAGGTGAGACCGGGAGGCCAGGGGGGAAGCCCGAGGATGCTAGAGAGAAGGGGGGGGGGGAATATGCAGGCCTTTGGCGGGCAGCTCTGGCGTTGTACCACATAGGGAAGTCAGCTGGCAGGCGCCTCTCTTCCTCCTCAGTGTGCCATGGCGTAACGGGGCGTGGCTTGGGTGTAACAGGGCAGGGCTGGATGGAACTGGGCAGGCCTGGGGGTGGGGCTATGGATCCAGATTATATGCGAGTAAAATCCCTATCTTTACCAAGTGCCAAACTTGCACTGAGGCCCAGACCTCTCTGTCATCACTCCCAGAAGGCACTGTTTCCCTCACCCGCCTTCTGAGCACAGCACAATCTTTCCCTGCGCTGCTTAAGGGGTTTTTACTTCCTTGAACTTGCTCCTTCTCTTACCTTTGCTGCTTCAACGGTCAATATTCTCATTAGAGAAGGGAAATAGTGGCATTCCCCAGGGGTCCCCAGCTGGGACTAATACTTTTTAACATATTTATCAATGATCTAGTACAGTGATTCCCAACCCTGTCCTGGAGGAACACCAGGCCAATTGGGTTTTCAGGCTAGCCCTAATGAATATGCATGAAGCAAATTTGCATGCCTATCACTTCCATCATATGCAAATCTCTCTCATGCATATTCATTAGGGCTAGCCTGAAAACCCAATTGGCCTGGTGTTCCTCCAGGACAGGGTTGGGAACCACTGATCTAGTAGATGGGAATAACTAGTGAGATAATGAGGGGGAGTTTGTGGCACAGTGGTTAAAGCTACAGTATCAGCACCCTGAGTTTGTGGTTCCAATCCACACTGCTCCTTGTGACCCTGGGCAAGTCACTTAATCCCTCCATTGCCCCAGGTACATTAGATACTGTTTCAAGTTTCAAGATAGATTGTGAGCCCATCAGGACAGACAGGGAAAAATCCTTCAGTACCTGAATAAATTCATGAAAGCCATTCTGAGCTCCCCTGGGAGAACGGTATTGAAAATTGAATAAATAAATAGTGTGAAAAGTTTGTCTCTGATAACCAGAGCTGGTATTGTGACATCATAATGCCTCCTTCCACCAATAAGAGCCAACCTCATCAGTGATGTCACAGTGGCTGCATTGTCCTATACTTGGCTCACTTCTCCTACACTTTCTAGAGTGGTGCAGTGGTTAAAGCTACAGCCTCAACACCATGAGGTTGTGGTTCAAACCTAAACTGCTCCTTGTGTCACTTAATCCCCCCCATTGCCCCAGGTACATTAGATAGATTGTGAGCCCATCAGGACAGACAGGGAAAAATGATTTGAGTACCTGAATAAATTCATGTAAACCGTTCTGAGCTCCCCTGGGAGAAGGGTATAGAAAATTGAATAAATGATTTTGATTATTGAGAGTTTCTATACCGCTACTAATGACTGGGGAGTCATTTCAGAGCAGTCTATATGAGTCTCTGCAAAGGTGAATATGATACATGAGCTTCTGTAGAGATGCTACCATAAGGAGTTGTGAGGTGTTGCAATGCATAGGCTCTATACTGAAATAGCCAGAGCTCTGTGGTGGTGTTACAGAGTTAATAAATTTGCTGATGACATAGAGTTCTTAAATTGTAAGAGAATTTTGAACGATGACAAGAGGACCTTGGGAGACTGGGCATCAAAATGGCAGATGGTACTTACCCCCTCTTCTCCGAAACCGCGCTGCTCCTGCTTCCTGCTTCCTGCTTCCTAGGAACTCCATGAGCGTCGGGAACAGTGCGGGCCATTCAGCGCGGCTCCCTGCGCTAGAAACTGCCAGCGCGGTTTCGTAGCAGAGGCCCTTAACGTAAGCAAGTGCAAAGCGATGCATGTGGGAAAGAGGAATCTGAACTATAGCTACGTGATGCAGGGTCCCACGTTAGGAGTCGCTGCCCAGGGAAAGGATCTAGGTGTCATCATTAGGATACCTTAAAACCCTCCGTTCAGGGTGTGCGGCGACAGCTAAGAAAGCAAAGAGAATGTTAGGAATCGGGAAAGGAATCGGGGAACAACGATGAGACTGTTCAGTGCCTTTGGATCGCTCCATGGTGCAGCCGTACCTTGAATACAGTGTGCAATTCTGGTCACCACATCTCAAGAAAGATATGGCGTAGAGAATGACACAGTGACAAAATTCATCACCGTTCCCGTCCCCGCGGATAACCGCGGGAAATAATCCCATGTTATTTTCTAGTGTCTATTTCAAACTCTGTCCTTCTACACCAGCATTCTTCAAAGCAAAGCTTGAGAGTCAGTGGCTGTGGCCATTCATACTCTGATTCTTATGTGAGCCAAGGATAATGAAGCCATTGTGACATCACTGATGTGATTGGCTCTTAGGCACTGGTGGAATGAGGCATTATGACATCACAATATCTGCTCTGGATATCAGAGACTGTCATTCTTCAGTGTCTATCTCAACCTCAGTCCTTCTACACCAGCATTCTTCAAAGCAAAGCTTGAGGGTCAGTGGTTGTGGCCATTCATACTCTGATTCTTATGTGAGCCAAGGATAATGAAGCCATTGTGACATCACTGATGTGATTGGCTCTTAGGCACTGGTGGAATGAGGCATTATGACATCATAATCTCAGCTCTGGAATGTTGCTACTCAACCTCGGTCCTTCTACACCAGCATTCTTCAAAGCAAAGCTTGCGGGTCAGTGGTTGTGGCCATTCATACTCTGATTCTTCCCTCTCTCCTTAAAGAATGACATGAAGATGGTTTCCCGCGGTTATCCGCGGGGACGGGGACGGTGATGAATTTTGTCACCGTGTCATTCTCTAATATGGCGGAATTAGAAAAGGTACAGAGAAAGACGAGAAGATGGGATGGCTTCCCTAGGAGGAAAGGCTGAAGTGGCGCTGTTCAGCCTGGAGAAGAGATGGCACAGGGGAGACTCGATACAGGCCTCTGAAATGCCGAGTGGGAGGGCTGGTAATGGGTGAAAGTGGCCTAGAAAAGGACTTGGGGGTAATAGTGGACAAGACAATGAAGCCGTCGGCACAGTGCGCGGCGGCCTCTAAGAAGGTGAATAGAATGCTAGGTATTATCAAGAAAGGTATTACAACCAGAACGAAAGAAGTTATCCTGCCGTTGTATCGGGCGATGGTGCGCCCGCATCTGGAGTACTGCGTCAAATATTGGTCGCCGCACCGTAAGAAGGATATGGAAATACTCGAGAGGGTCCAGAAAAGAGCGACACGATTGATAAAAGGTATGGAAAACCTTTCATATGCTGAAAGATTAGCGAAACTGGGGCTCTTTTCCCTGGAAAAGCGGAGGCTTAGAGGGGACATGATAGAGACTTACAAGATTGTGAAGGGCATGGAGAAAGTGGAGAGGGACAAATTCTTCAAACTTTATAAAAGGGAAGGGGTAAAACGCGGACCTCACGGACCTGACGGACTTCGCGGATCTAAACCCGTACGGCCTTAAAAATCTGAGGTCCGTGTCGGTCTGTGTCCGTGGCGCTTGTAGTTTCTGTCGCTGACAGACCTTGATTGAGATTTGAGCGCTGACGGATCCGTCTCAGCATAGGGAGGGAAAAGTGTTAGGATCCGTCAGCGCTAAAAATCTCTTCGAGGTCTGTCAGAGCCAGAGACTAGTGTTGGAGCGGCAGAGCAGAAGCCAAGAGAGCGGGGACATAGGTTTTGGACGTGCGTTATGGAAAAGAAGTCTCCGAACTCCAGCACTAGTCTCTGGCTCTGACAGACCTCGAAGAGATTTTTAGCGCCGACGGATCCTAACACTTTTCCCTCCCTATGCTGAGACGGATCCGTCAGTGCTAAAATCTCATCAAGGACTGTCAGCGACAGAAACTACAAGCGGCAGGGACAGGACCGACACGGACCTCAGATTTTTAAGGCCGAACGGGTTTAAATCCGCGAGGTCCGTCAGGTCCGTGAGGTCCGCATTTTACCCCTTCCCTTTCAAAAACTACAAGAATGAGAGGGCATTCGGAAAAATTAAGAGGGGACAGATACAGGACCAATGCTAGGAAGTTTTTCTTCATCCAAAGGGTGGTGGACACCTGGAATGCGCTTCCAGAGGATGTGATAGGACATAGTATGGTATTGGGGTTCAAGAATGGATTAGATAATTTCCTGAAGGAAAAGGGGATAGAGGGGTATAGATAGAGGATTACTATACAGGTCCTGGACCTGATGTGCCGCTGCGTGAGCGGACTGCTGGACCTCTGGTTTGACCCAGCAGAGGCACTGCTTATGTTCTTATATGAATCGCTTGTTTACTCTTTCCAAAAATACGAGGATGAGGGGGGCATGCAGTGAAGAGACAAAACCCCGCCTCTCCCGAAGATCATCGCTTTCCACATTCCAGGAGATTCCTTGACCGAACTCTAGCCTTTCAAGCAGGAATTTGGGACAACACCCTAAGTGGCGTCCTCCTGAACTCTCCGTCATACCACTCATTCAGAAAAGCACTCTCACCTCACCTATTCAGCGCACATTGGTTACCTGTTGCACATAGAATCTATATATATAAAATCGGATGTATGTATGTATGTGCCGCGATCACGCAAAAACGGCTTGCCCGATTTGAACGAAACTTGGTATGCCGATCCCTCACTACCTGGGGTGATATGTTCTGGGGGTCTCACGGCCCACCTGCACATGTGGGCGGAGCTACAAACATAAAATCAGATTTCACCCATTCATGTCAATGGAAAAAATGTAAAAAGCTGCCATTCTCACAGTAATTCAAAAACGGCTTGACCGATTTGAACGACACTTGGTATGCAGATCCCTCACTACCTGGGGTGATATGTTCTGGGGGTCTCTCGGCCCACAACTCTATGTTGCTTGCTCAAGGGTGGGTTCACCCAAGAATTTATATGTTCTTGCTCCTGGAGGTGAAACTAAAAATGTTGTTTATAATCAAGCTTTGCGGTAGTTGTATTGTATTCATTTTGTCAAATATTTCACATTATAGTTTGAATATATGTGTGTGTGTGTATGTATGTATGTTCCAGCATAACTCTTCAATGCATGGACAGATTTCAACCAAACTTGACATACACATTACTTACTATCTGAGGACAAACACAGTGGGGGTGGGAAGGGGGGGGATATGTAAAAATGATTGAAAATGACAGATTTTAGTATCTACCCCATAGTGTTTTCGGGCTCACAGATGACTACTCAGCATAACTCTGAAACGCATGGAGACATTTCAACCAAACTTGGTACACATATGACTTACTATCTGGGGAAAAATATTGTGCAGGTGGGTCGGGGTAAAATACTGTGGGGGTGGGAAGGGGGTGATATGTTAAAATTATCAAAAGCTACAGATATTAATGTCCAACCCATAGTTTTCGGGCTCGCAGAGATGAATACCGACACTCCCGATGCCGTTTAAGTCTAAGTTCAGCCCCATAGAGAGGGACATTCCTTTGGGACATGTGGAGGGTAGGGGGTTGGGACATGGGGGTGGGGCATATGGGACATGTGGGGGGGGGGGGTAACGTGGGGGGTGGGACATGTGGGACATAGTGGGGTGGGACATGTAGGGGGTTGGACATTTTGGGATAAATAAATATCCGGGCAACGCCGGGTAATCAGCTAGTTAGTTATAAAAATCTTACTTTTAACCTTTACAACAAGATTAAATAATCAACTGGAGTTCATTAACAGACTTTTAATTCCTTATAATTTTTTTAAAATCGCTTCGTTCAATGTCACAAAATCTTCTCGTCCTACCTTCCTTAAGATGAATCAACCCGTTGCGTTCCAATAACTTTGCTGTCACTGCTCCTACTCTCTGGAATTCGCTGCCCAATCGTTTGCACAGTGAATCCGAAATAAAACAATTCAAATCAAAATTAAAAACATTTTTGTTCCAGGAGGCCTTTGGACAATAACTGCCCTCTTAAGGACAAAAGAAACACATTTTATCGTTTTTTACCCTAACCTACTGTGTTTTCCTTTTTTGTTTCGCTTTCTCTTTTACGATTGAAGTTCTTCCCTTTCTTTCCAATTGTTTGAAGTAAGTCCATTTGTCTTATGTGTTTTATTAAGACGTTTTGGTTTTGTCTAGTACCCCTGATTTTTAATCTGGTTTTATGTAAATTTTATATAACATAGTAACATAGTAGATGACGGCAGATAAAGACCCGAATGGTCCATCCAGTCTGCCCAACCTGATTCAATTAAAATTTTTTTTTTTTTTTTCTTTTTAGCTATTTCTGGGTGAGAATCCAAAGCTTTACCCGGTACTGTGCTTGGGTTCCAACTGCCGAAATCTCTGTTAAGACTTACTCCAGCCCATCTACACCCTCCCAGCCATTGAAGCCCTCCCCTGCCCATCCTCCTCCAAACGGCCATACATATTGTACACCGCTTAGAAATTTGATTAAGCGGTTTAAGATTTTTTTTAATAAACTTGAAACTAAAAACCAACCTATTCGACTAATTCATCTAACAGTCCGAGCCCCAGCTCCAGCCGTTTCCCCCTGCCAGCTCTCCCCCCCACGTCCCACTCCACTACCTCAGCTCTATGCCCTCCCCCGCACCTGTAAAACCCCAGTTTGCATAATCCCACCACTCGCTCAGTCCCACGCCAGTCCCGATGCGTCACCTCTGCTTGCTCGTTCCCGCTCTAATCTAATGATGCAATCAACAGCACCTCGCTTCATCTCTTATTGGTATAAGCTCTACTTGTCTGTTCCCTCTCTAAACTAATCCTGTAACATCTATGCCTACCTATTCGCACGGTAAGCTCACTGTACTCTTATTGTACGCCGTCTTGAACTGAAAAGGTATGATGGGATATAAATAAAGCTGCTATTATTTTTTTTTTTTTTTTCTAAATCTTTATTGATTTTCAAACTTCGACAGTGCAATACAATTAATTGAACATAAAATACTGCATAAAACGCACTATTAACTACACAAGTAATACATAAAACAATCATTTTCTCCCAGCAATTATTATTATTATTATACTAGTCTTATAGCCCGTTACATTAACGGGTGCTAGAATATATGTGTGTGTGTCTGTCTTTTTTTCTTTCTCTGTCTCTCTCTCCTTAGCCGCTTTCTGTATTTCTGTCTTTCTTTCTTTCTGTCTTTTTTTTTCCTTGGCTGTCCACCACCACCCCTTGCCTTCTCCCCCTGTCTATTCTCCCTTCCTTTTATCTACCCTGTGTCCACCATCACCTTCTCTGCTCCTCTTATCCAGCAGCAGCCCTTCTCCCTTTGTTTTACCTCCCCCCTGTCCATCATCTCCTCTTTCCTGCTCCCCCTGTCCAGCAGTAGGCCTCCTTTCTTTTTTCTTCCACTCCCTGTCCATCAGCACGTCTTCCCTTGTCCATCAACCCCTGTTGTAGTACACTTATCTTGTGAAGATTTCAGGGTCCTGGGTCCCAACGCGGACCACCTTTTTCATGAGTTGGACAGCTCAAATTGGTCCTGCCCTGAAGACGGCTCAGCACAAAAGCCTGCAACACAGAACATTCAGTGTACAGCACCGCTGGCAATCGGGGCATGAGTACGCGGCTCAGGAGACCGGGAAGGGCCGCGGCGGCCTGCAGGCACCTCAAGCCACCGCGGCCTCCTCCCGGCAGCCGCTGCTCCGCACCGCCTTTGCCTTAGTGCGCATGCGCACTCAGTACCAAGGCCGTGGCTCATGAGAGGATGGTGGGGAGGCCAGGGTTGCGCGGAGCAGCAACGGCAGAAGATAGACATTGCCGGGGTCGGGCTCCTCACTTCACTCGAGGAGGCGATCGGCGGCTGGCTGGGGCATTGGTAAGCCCGATGTGTGGTAAGCGCACATGCACACTCTTGTGGCCACTTCGCAACGGATCAGGGAAAACAGCTTTAGAGTGCGCATGCGCGCTTACCATTTTATTATTATAGATTTAAAACAAACAGGGGAAAATATTTCTTCACTTAAGGCTCCTTTTACTAAGGTGCGCTAGCGTTTTTAGCGCGTGTTACATTGCCGCTTGCACTAACCCTGCGCTACGCGCCAAAAACTAACACCAGCTCAATGGAGGCGTTAGAGTCTAGTGCACGCGCTAAAACTGCTGCGCGCAGCTTAGTAAAAGGAGCCCTCCATGTATAATTCAACTCTGGAATTCGTTGCTGGAGACTGTGGTGGAAGCAGTTTAGCGGTGTTTAAAAAAAAAAACGGTTTCGATCATTTCAAAAAGAAAAGTCCCTAGGCCATTATGGAGATGGCTGGGGGAAAATCCACTGCTTAATCCCAGGATCAGCAGCATAAAATCTGTTTTCCTCCTTGGGATCTTGCCAGGTACTTGTGACCTGGGTTGGCCTCTGCTGGAAACAGGATGCTGGGCTTGATGACAACTCTTATGTTCCCCATTTTTCAACAGTCTTCATTGCGGACGCCCCTTCTCTCCACGGGTCATTGGCAGGGAGTATGGGTGACTAAAGGCCATGTGCTCCGTGATACAGGCTTATATTTCCCCAATTCTCCTCCCCCCCTTCCCCCCCCCCCCCGTGACATCTACTGTCATTCACTAACTGTAATATTCCATTTGTCAAAACATCTCCACTGTATGATTTGCCATCTTCACGTGCCACTTTGCACTCCTCCAGGCACTAAACGCTTCCCCCCCCCCCCCCTCCTGGCAGGCTTTGGCCTAAACAGACTCAATAATCCCCTGGGGAATCTCAGCCAGGCCGGGATTATACTATGAACTGCACTTTCTTTGATGTATACATGATTTATTTGTGATGTATAAGTACTGCTCGATTTGTTTCTGTAGACAGTCTTGGTGATTTTGCCTTTGCATGGCAGTATATCATGTGGCTGAATAAACTAAGCAAAGACCACTGCTATTTCTAGCATCTAACGCTGAATAACAAAACCTTTCAAAAGGTTTCACGAGCGTTTTCTCCACGTGTCGTGATATAGAGCTCTAGAATCCCCCCCTTAGTTTAGGACATTCAGTAAACCTCTGCCTTCATATTGCCGGTTTAATTTTGCGTGTCAGAGCTAAATCGTCCTCCCATAACTTCATCCTAAAACCGCTCACGCTGGTTACCCTAAATTGCATTTCTTTCAAATTGGAATTTATAAGTCGTTTTAGCTGGCTGATTTTGATGTGCTGATGGTTTCATAAGACGAGGTTCCGGCCTTTATTTTTTTTACTGTTATTGATCATAACAGAAAACCCTGCCACGTTCCATGAAGTAAGAGGGAATGATAGGACAGGGTACGGTATTGGAGTTCAAGAAGGGATTGGACAATTTTCTGAAGGAAAAGGGGATAGAAGGGTATAGATAGAGGGCTAGTATACAGGTCCTGGACCTGATGGGCCGCTGCGTGAGCGGACTGGGCGTGATTGGACCTCAGGTCTGACCCAGCAGAGGCACGGCTTGGGTTCTTATGTGAATCAGTGTCGATGGGCACGTGCAGGACTGAGGCGTTGCTTTTTTTAATCCCAGCCACGGCCATAGTTTTCTGCTTCCTATCATTCCTCTTTGCATAGGAAACTCTACTAGGCTTCCTCAGTCATGATTCCTATTCCCTACCGTTCAATCCTACATCATCTTACAATCCTATCGATTTTATGGAGTTCTCCCCCTATCCTCCTGTTTGCTGTATGTCCGTTAATCTCGTGTTTCTCTGTTTATAAACTTTTTTTTTTTTTAACGATACTTGTACACTGCTTAGAATTAAAATAAGCGGTATATCAAATTTTAAATAAACTTGGAAACTTGGGCCTCCTTTTACGAAACTGCAATAGCAGTTTCCAGCGCGGGGAACCGCGCTGAATGGTCTGCGCTGCTCCCGATACTCAATGAGTTCCTATGAGCGTCGGGGGCAGCGCGGGCCATTCAGCGTGGCTCCCTGCGCTAGAAACCGCTATTGCAGTTTTGTAAAAGAGGGGGTTGGTGTCTCCCTAAAAAGGGAATATTCAAAAAATATCAACAGGCCGGTGCGATTAGTATAAAGGTCCATCCATTATCTATATATTATTAATCACTTAGACAAGAGACATTTTCAATTCTTGTCTCAATTCAAATCATGAATGTAGAAAGCTGTAGACATAAATTTCATATGCCATACAAGCATAAATCTCGGGCGGATCGTCAGATGGCTGTCAGAGTATTTAGCTCCCGACACATACAGCACAATTATTCACTGATCCAACTTTTTAAATATTTTGTTTACATTTTTTAAACATATTTCTCAAAAATTATCAAAAGCACTTATCTGAATTTAAGGGAAAGAGCCATATTTATTTATTCAATTTTCTATACTGTTCTCCCAGGGGAGCTCAGAACGGTTTACATTAATTTATTCAGCTACTCAAGCATTTTTCCCTGTCTGTCCTGGTGGGCTCACAATCTATCTAATGTACCTGGGGCAATGGGGGGATTAAGTGACTTGCCCAGGGTCACAAGGAGCAGCGTGGGTTTGAACCCACAACCCCAGGGTGCTGAGGCTGTAGCTTTAACCACTAGGAATCAAAATGTAATAAAAGTGAGCCAAGTATAGGACAATCAAGCCATTGTGACATCACTAATGAGGTTGGCTCTGAGGCATTATGACATCACAGTCTCAGCTCTGGAATGTTGCTCTCATTGGGGTTCCGGAATCTTGCTGTTCTTTGAGATGCTGGAATGTTGCTACTCCTTGGGTTTTGGTCAGGTATTAGGGACCTAGATTGGCCACCGTGGCTACTGGGCTTGATGGACCATTGGTCTGACCCAATAAGGCTATTTGTATGTTCTTATAAAGCTGCTTTGTAAAAGGAGCCGTAAGTTATGTCAAACTGTACCTGCTGTGCACCACCTTGGTTGAATCTCTTCAGTTAAGGCAGTTAATAAATCCCAATAAATAAATTCAGAAATCGGTGGCTAACCTTTGGCAAAATGAAGGGATTTATGCCCAACTGCATAGATGCAAACCCAGGGTTGACGTGATCCTCTTCCGCTACGGCCAGGCCACTCTGCAAAAATACAGAAGCTTTAAGCCAAGGACTCGATCGAGGTTCAATCAAGTGGAGCAGGCTTCGTCCAAGGCAAGACAAATCATGGGCTGCATACGAAGGGGTTTCATCAGTCGTAAGGTGGAAGTCATTATGCCATTGTATAGATCCATGGTGAGGCCCCACCTGGAATACTGTGTGCAATTCTGGAGGCCGCATTATCGCAAGGATGTGCTGAGACTGGAGTCGGTGCAAAGAATGGCCACCCGGATGGTCTCGGGACTCAAGGATCTACCATACGAAAAACGGCTTGACAAATTACAGCTATACTCGCTCGAGGAGCGCAGAGAGAGGGGGGACATGATCGAGACGTTCAAGTATCTTACGGGCCGCATCGAGGCGGAGGAAGATATCTTCTTTTTCAAGGGTCCCACGACAACAAGAGGGCATCCGTTGAAAATCAGGGGCGGGAAACTACGAGGTGACACCAGGAAATTCTTTTTCACTGAAAGAGTGGTTGATCGCTGGAATAGTCTTCCACTACAGGTGATTGAGGCCAGCAGCGTGCCTGATTTTAAGGCCAAATGGGATCGGCACATGGGATCTATTCACAGGGCAAAGGTAGGGGAGGGACATTAAGGTGGGCAGACTAGATGGGCCGTGGGCCCTTATCTGCCGTCTATTTCTATGTTTCTATGTTTCTATGAGGTCTCTTTGGTCGCCAACTCACCAGTTCACTCCAACAACACATTAACCCTATTTGCCCTTTTTGAATCACTTTCAGAAAAGGAGGGAAAAAATGGGAAACAGACACAAGGGAGATTTCCAAATCACTCTTCACAATCAGCGTTTCGCACTTCTGCTTCCTCAATTGCTTTGTTAAGGCAACACCCGTCATGTGAGGCCAAATATTTCTATATTGGGAAGTTAGAGTTGCTATACTGGGAACGGAGGTCTTTGACATTAGTGATCCAGTAGCAAAGACATGTTTTGATTTTTAATACTTATAGAAAGGTAGTCCATTCCCCTAAAATGTGTAATGGAATGAACGGTAAATCCTATCTTATAACATGACACAAATGTATGTCTTACTGCATCATATTCGAGGGGGTGCTGAAAAGTTCTCAGCCCAACCAACCATCTTGCTGAATTCTGAGCGTTCTTTTGCCACTGTAGCTGAAAAGAGTGTTGTCTTATTTCACTAAGTCCCAATTTGCAGAAATGAAATTCTATATTTTGACGTTGTTTCAGGTCATGAATTGAACCATATCCATGTCATCCTTTTCTTGGTGGGGCTGAGAACTTTTCAGCACCCCCTCATTGCAACATTCCAGAGTGGAGATTGTGATGTCATAATGTCTCATTCCACCAATAAGAGCCAACTTCATCAGTGATGTCACAATGGCTTGTTTGTACCAGGATCACTTTTATTACATAGGGTACGGGGGTGCTGAAAAGTTCTCAACCCAAATTCTGAGCATTATTTTGCCACTGTAGCTGAAAAGAGTGTTTTCTTATTTCATTAAGTGCCAATCTGTCGTTGTTTCAGGTCATGAATTGAACCATATCCACGTCATCCTCTTCTTGGCAGGGCTGAGAACTTTTCAGCACCCCCCTCATTGCAACATTCCAGAGCTGAGATTGTGATGTCATAATGTCTCATTCCACCGGTGCCTGAGAGAAGCTCATCAGTGATGTCACAATGGCTTCATTGTCCTTTACTTGGCTCATATAAGAACAGCCCACTATCCTGTCTCCATGTGTGACCAATCCAGGTTACAAGTACCTGGCAGAAACTCAAGTAGTACCAGGGGGTGCTGAAAAGTTCTCAGCCCAACCACTTTCCAAAATTCTGAGCGTTCTTGTGCCACTGTAGCTGAAAAGAGTGTCATCTTATTTCATTAAAGTGCCAGTTTGCAAAAACAAAATTCTGTGTTTTGACTTTGTTTCAGGTTATTGATTGAACTGTATCCAAGTCATTCTCTTAGTTGGGCTGAGAACTTTTCAGCACACCCTCATAACACCATTCTAGAGCTGAGATTGTGATGTCATAATGCCTCATTCCACCAATAAGAGCCAACCTCATCAGTGATGTCACAATGGCTTAATTGTCCTGTACGTAGCTCACTTTTATTATATATGAGGCGGTGCTGAAAAGTTCTCAGCTCAACCAATCAACTTTCTAAATTCTGAGCATTACAATGAAACTAAACTAAACTAAAGCTTAACTTTATATACCAAATCATCATTCTAAGATGGCTCGACTCGGTTTACAGCAGTTAAATAAAAACAGAGAAAAATTTATAATTGATAAATAGAAGGTAATTGCAAAATTTCAAGAGAATTAATTTTCAAAATGTTTGGCAAATAGTTGTTAAAGATTTACCGAAAAATTAAAATTAAAATAGCAAATTGAAATATTAAAATAGCAAATTGAAACTTAAGAATAGGACTACCATGAAACGGTTTCAGAAAGTACTTATCACAGCACTGAAATTCAAGTAAGAGAGATATAATGCAACGTCAATATAATACTTATGAAAGAGCAAATAAGCACACATCAGAAAATTCAGATGGCATAGATATGACGCCAATGCTTTTCTATAATACAGCTTATCCTATTGCCAAGGGGTCAAATACAGATATTAGATGGGTGGTATAGAACGTGTTAGGATAGACAGATGGGAGACTAAATTCAAGGCAAGTTGTTTAAGCAGCTTAACAAGATACAGTAAAACCTTGGATTGTAAGTAACTTGGTTTGCAAGACAAGCAAAACATTTGATTACATTTTAACTTGATATACAAGCAGAGTCTTGCAATCCGAGTACACACAGTATACACGTGTCACATCGTCACAACTGAGCCGATGGTTCTTCTCTCTCTGATGCTGCAGGAGTGTAGTGACTGTTCTAAACGAGCGAGGTCTTGCGATACGAGTACATACAGTATACACGCGTCACATCATCACAACTGGCCGATGGTTCTTCTCTCTCTGACGCTGCGGGAGTGTAGTGACTGCTCTAAACGAGCAAAGTCTTGCAATACGAATATGTATAGTATTTTGGATTAAAGTTTTTGGGTTGTGGAACGAATCGTCTGAGTTTCCATTATTTCCTATGGGGAAATTCGTTTTGATATACGAGTGCTTTGAATTACAAGCATACTTCTGGACCGAATTATGCTCGCAAACCAAGGAACCGATTTAGCTAGTGTGTGGGGGAAGCTGGTTCTGGTTCCGAATGAGTGTATAGTCGATCAACCCTATGCATTAAAGGCTTGGGAGAAGAGCTGTCAGATACCTAGACCTACTATAATCTCTCCAAGCCTGAAATGTCCTATCTAAATTAGATTGTAAGCTCTTCTGAGCAGGGACTGTCTACATCGCTGCGTACGCCTTTCAGCGCTATAGAAATAATAAATAGTAGTCGTAGTAGCCAGGCTTTCAGATAGGATTACCAAACGTCCAGATTTCCCCGGACATGTCTTCATTCCAGGAGTCTGGACGGCTTTTCAAAACCTGGCACTTTGCCCGGATTTTGAAAAGCTTCCCGCCAAAATTGCATTGGGAAGGGGCATCTATGCAAGTGCAGATGCGTGCGTGTGACATCATAGCATTGCATCTGCACATGCTCAGATGCCATCTGGGGGCGGGGCTGGGGGCAGAACAGGGCGTAACTGGGCGGTCCTCGGGGCGTGGCCATGGGTCCGGATTTTTACTTTGCTAAATATGGTAATCCTACTTTCACCTAAATAGAGGTAGTCTGGAGTTAGACGTAGCCCCTCTGGGAGTAAATTCCAGACTATGGAGGCCACGCCCGAGAAGGCTCGCTGGTGGGTATCTCATCGTACAATTTCTCTTGATGAGGGTACAAATAGCGATGCTCCTTGAGAGGACCTCAGAGGTCCCAAAGGTGTAAAGGATTAGCTTATTCTGGCCCATATTGTCTGAGGACCAGGGAAAGAGTTTTGCATTTTGCCCTGTAAGGTACTGGTAGCCACTGTAGTTTTTGCAGGAAAGGTATAATGTGGTCACGCTGCTGGTAGCCTTCTATCATTACATTACATTAGAGATTTCTGTTCCACCTGTGCCTTGCGGTTCTAAGCAGATTACAAAATTGGAAGAGAACTGGACATTTTCAGGAAGTTTACATATCAGGAAGATAACAAGTTTACATATCAAGTTTACATAACAGGTAAGAATAGTAATACATTCAAGTTAGGAAGATTATTACATAACGTTGAGGGAAGAAATATTCTGGTTACAGATGGAGGTTGCTTACATAGCGTTGAGGGATGTTGTAGGGTGGTGTTTATGAAGGAGTATGCGTGTGCGTGTAGGAAGGAGGTTAGAATGATGGTAGGTGTTTTTTGAATAGAAGAGTTTTGATTTCTTTTCGGAAAACTTTGATGTCTGATGTTTTGGTCAGCAGTTTGGAGATGGTTGGGTCAATTTTCGCTGCCTGTGTCGCCAGAAGGTTGTCGTAAAGTTTCTTGCGTCTGGTACCATTGAGAGGAGGGTATGTGAATAGGCTTTGAGTTTTCCTTGTTCTGTGTGTGAGGTTGCAGTATCAGTTGTGCTCCAGCATTCTGAATTAGTTGCAGCTGATGCAAATTCCTTTTGGTTAGACCAGAGTACAGGGCATTACAGTAGTCTAGTTGTGATCTTACCATGACATGAATCACTGTGGTCAGACATGTCATTTCTGTAGTCCTTGACTGACACCATTTTGAAGAAGGTGGCCTTTCTTTAGACCAGGGGGTTCCCAACTCAGCCAGTCAGGTTTCCAGGATAGCCCTAATGAATATGTTTGACAACCTTCTGGCAACACAAGCAGCAAAACTCAACCATACCATCTCCAATCTGCTGACAACATCGGACGACTTCAAAACATTCCGAAAAGAAATCAAAACCCTGCTTTTCAAAAAATTCATCCAAATATCTTAACCATTCTTCACCTACCTCAAGATATTACTTCCCCAAATAACCCACCTAAACACCTTCCAAGCAAACAGACCCCAAAAATTAGATGGTAATCTTACCTACTCTAACTATATTCTCTTTGTCCATATCACACAGTTCGGCACTGTCATTTTACTATCCAACCCCTAAATCCCCTTAGGAATCTATCCAGCTATCTCTCCTCTGTCAAAAAAAAAAAAAAATTGTATCATCACTGGAAAATGTCCAGTCAAATCTTTTGTAATCCGCCTTGAACTGCAAGGTATAGGCGGAATAGAAATCCGTAATGTAATGTAATGTAATATGCATGGGGTAGATTTGCATGCCCGTCTCCTCCCTTATATGCCAATCTCTCTCATGCGTATTCATTAGTGTTACCCCAAAAACCCGACTGGCTGGTGGTCCTCCAGGATAGGGTTACCAGATTTTGTTCTGATAAAACCTGGACACGTGGCTCTGCCCCCGGCACCTCCCATTCTACCCAGCCCTGCCCTATTCTGCCCAGCCTCGCCCCCAAATCTCTTTTCTTTCGTCCAGCTTGAGGTCACATATGGAGGGCCTCCGAGCATGCACAGATATGAAGCAATGATGTCACAAGCATGCATGTGACATCATTGCATCACACTAGTGCATACCTGGAAGCCCTCCAGATGTGGCCAGGTGTTTGAAAATCTGGAGGAACTGCTGCTTTTCAATAATCCGTTCGGCCACCCAGACAGTCCTCTGAAAAGAGGACATGTCTGGATAAATCCAGATATCTGTTAACCCCAGGTTGGAATCACTGCTCTAGATCCACTGGAAGCTGGATAATTTCACAGGTGGTGCGTTTTTGGCCTTTTTTTTTTTTTTAGTTACCATAATCCAGAATAGGGTTACCAGATTTTCCCGAAGGAAAATCCAGACCTATGGCCACACCCCCCCAGCCATGCCCTGTTCCACCCCCATCCGCGCTTGTGGGGATGCGACGCCTTGATGTCATGCACACACGTGGGTGCGCATGCCATCACCGCGAAGCGCGTGCACGGATTCCCCTTCGCGATGTGATTCTGAGGGAAGCTTTTCAAAACCCGGAGAAAGTGCCGGTGTTTGATCAGCCGTCCGGACCCCCGGACATGTCCTCGAAAAGGAGGACAGGTCCGGTGAAATCCGGGCCTCTGGTAACCCTAATCCGGAACCCAATTTGAACTTGTGAGCCCAATATAAAAGGTGCTTCTACTAACTGATACTAATTTCAGTTGTTCCTTTCAGCTTCTCCCCTCCCCCACTCACATATTTACCACAATGCAGAAGTGATACTGCAGAAGGAAGCATTGGTTTCTTCGTGACTGAGAATCAGGAAATGAGAAACAACTTCTGCATAAGTCATTAAGTACTCCACCCTGGGCATCCTGTAGCCATCTGTTTTGGACACATATTGTAACATAGCCTAAGTACAGGTTTACCAGTTGTCAGGCGTGGTTCGAAATAAAAGCAGAATCACATTACAGGTCCCCTTTTGTTTTTCTCTTCTCTCAGATACAGTTACCAGGGAAGCGAATGCGGATTAGATGCCTCTGCGTGAGGCAGTGCTGTGAAGCTGGTTTCAGGTATCTTTGATTTTGGGGAAAATGAAGCGTTCTTAAACAATGGGAGTGCAATGCGGTTGGGAAGACATTCCGTGTGGACCTACCAGGGTCCTCACGGTTTGGTACATGGCAGCGTACACGCAAAGGGATTGAATTAGCACCATTTTGAAACTGGTGAGCATATGAAGGACGGATTGTAGGGCAGCAATGCTATAGGCTAGGGAGATAAGGGAGGAACACAACTAGGTCATGCTTTTGGGGTGTTTATTTTTTAGGTGTGCTCATGTTTTCTTTTGTTCCTTCCAAACCAACGGAATGCTGGAAAGAAACTGCACAAAGGCAGTCAAGAATGTCTCTCTGTAAGAAACATATTGAGGACAGGCCAGATTGGGCTGAGGGTTCCAGAAAAATAAAGACCCCGTATATGGCCCACTGCATTTCTGTATCTTCGCTGTATATGTACAGTCTCTTGCATTGTAAACCGCTCTGAACTGTTTGTGGTACTGCAGTATACAAAAATAAAGTTATTATTATTATTACAGTATCATAAGAAAATAACAATAGCCTTACTGGGTCCATCAAGCCCAGTAACCCATTCTCACGGTGGCCAATCCAAGCCCCTAGTATGGCCGAAACCCAAGGAGTAGCAACATTCCAGAATCCCAAAGAGTAACAAAAGTTTCTAGAACCCCAAAGAGCATCAAGATTCCAGGCAGAATCTCAAAGAATAACAAGATTCTGCAACCCCAAAGAGTAGCAACATTTCAGAGCTGAGACTGTGATGTCATAATGCCTCATTCCACAGTGCCTCAGAGTCATCCTCATCACTGATGTCACAATGGAGTAGCAACATTCCAGAATCCCAAAGAGTAACTAAAGATTCTAGAACCCCAAAGAGCATCAAGATTCCAGGCAGAATCTCAAAGAATAGCAAGATTCTGCAACCCCAAAGAGTAGCAACCTTTCAGAGCTGAGACTGTGATGTCATAATGCCTCATTCCACAGTGCCTCAGAGCCAACCTCATCAGTGATGTCACAATGGAGTAGCAACATTCCAGAATCCCAAAGAGTAACAATTTTGTCCCCATGTCATTTTCTAATCGACACATGCACAGAATTTGATTAATTTCTCTATACAACACTAGTTACAGACCTTTGAGATTTGGTTTGCCGGGTGTCCAATGTTTTTTCCTCCAGTTAATTACCATATTTATTAAGTTGTCAAAACACTGGCACTTGTGAATTATATACCTGCTGATCTTCATTGTATGTAGTGCATAATTATAGCAGCAACGTTTTGATCATCTTCAATTTCAAGGTATGTTTTTTAATGACACAATGGACAATAAAAACATATACCTAACATACTATGTTAGGTATACTTGGAACCTAAGCACAGTGCCGGGCAGAGCATTGGATTCTTGCGCAGAAATAGCTAAGAAGAAGAAGAAAAAAAAAATTATATTGAATCAGGTTGGATAGACTGGATGGACCATTGGGTCTTTATCTGCCGTCATCTACTATGTTACTATGTTAGAATGCTTACTCATACAGGAGACTATATCCCACTAAATGCGAGAAAAACAAGCAAAATTTTTTTATAAATCCAGGAAAAGGCCTCAGAATTGGAGCCTACGCAAAGTCCTATCATGGACTGAACTGTCAGTGTAGTGTTACCACTCCATGCTCCAATCATAGGCCAGAAAAACCTGGAACTTGTAGAATCTCTTATTATTTTTAGTTTTTTAAAAATTTTATAATGAAATTGGTTTAAACCTTAAAGTCTATACTTAAAACTTCATTTCAAACTTTGTTACGGTTAATCTTAGAATTTTTATAAATAGACCCTAAGGAATGTAATCTACTGTTCTAACCCTACTGTGACTAAATACTATTTAACATTGCTATATTCGCAGAAGTAGAGAAGTTAAAGGTAACTAAATTACTTATCTTAAGCAGTTTTCATTATAGCTTGGAAGTCTCATAGCAATATAATGCCTGTGCAATGGCTATGCCGCCGACGCGGCCAGCGTTTCGTGGGCAATAAGTACATCCACTGCTTCAGGGCTAGTGGCCAAAAGACATCAAGGCATCTAAAACAGGATGAAAACATTAGTGCCTTTCAAGATATTCAATAAAGCACCAAAAAGACTAATACTCACTGCGTTCTTTAAAACTGCCAAACTTTCTCTAGCAAATGCAAAATGGCGACAGCGTTCAGTTTATACACTTCCATTAACGAATCAGATCACATGTTCCTATGACGTCACGATTGTATTCAAAAATACATAAAAGCTTTACTCTAAAGCTCTTCTATAGCAATAGCACAGATGAGAAAGACCCATTAATAAAAATGTTGGCACTCCAGGTTTCTATTAAGACCAAAAGGGTCTTAAGTGCCTAATCGATTAATCCAGCGTTGTTCACGCTGGGCTAGATAGCGTCTAAAATCACCGCCCCTAGTGCTACGGTTGACAATCTCAATAACAATCCCCTTGAGCGAAAAGAACCCATGATTTTTTTCAATGCAATGTTTGGCCAATGGGGCAGGAAGTACTTGATTTTTTATATTACTCTTGTGCTCTGTAAGACGAATATTAAATCTCCTTGATGTTTGTCCTACAGAGAGCAATTTACAGGGGCATTGCAGAATGTAAATTACCCCTTGGGACTTACAATTAGAGGTGTGTCTTAGACTTTAAGGTTTAAACCAATTTCATTATAAAAATTTTTAAAAAACTAAAAATTATAATAGATTAAGAGATTCTACAAGTTCCAGGTTTTTCTGGCCTATGATTGGAGCATGGAGTGGTAACACTACGCTGACAGTTCAGTCCATGATAGGACTTTGCGTAGGCTCCAATTCTGAGGCCTTTTCCTGGATTTATAAATAATTTTTGCTTGTATTTCTCGCATTTAGTGGGATAAAGTCTCCTGTATGAGTAATTGTTATTTGGACCACTTGGGTTGTTTGTATTTAGGTTAGACACTATGTTAGAATGCACCAGAAAAGAGGTGTAAATGTACGCATTTGCCGGGAAAAGCGACCACGTCATTAAAACGTGCGCCTTATTGGAGTATAATATATGTACACGTCATAGGCACGTGACACATCCGGCTGTAGCTGTTGGGCGCTCGTGAGGCAAACCCAGATAAAAGCCCAGCGCTTTTACGTCAGTTTCCCTTTCAGGCTGACTTTTGGCGCCTGTGGAAGTGCAGGATTGTTTGGCAGCTGCTGCTATAATTTATGTGAATCTTGCAATTTTTTGGTTTTTCATGAGGCACAGTCTAAACACATGCCAGAGATGCGCTTTTCACAGTGCCCTCAACCCCCCCCCCCCCCTCGCGGGCCATCGCTGAATTTTGGTCTCCAAAAGCCGACGCAGCGCATGGAGAATCATTCTGCGATGTTGAAGAATCGCCCGGAGTTCTCGTGCTAATAAAGATATTTACAAAAAAATAAATAAATAAAAGAATCGGAGACCGCTGGGAAGCTCGGAAAAGACCACGGCAAGCCGTTCTGATAATCCACCGCTAAAATACATGCATGCTAAACCGTCTGGGGGGGGTTTAGTGACCACGTTAAAGGCAACATTAAGGGCTTCCTTTACAAAAGTGCGTTAGGGCCTTACCATGCGGAATAGCGTCCGCTAAAATGCCCCGCGCGCTAGCCGCTACCGCCTCCTCTTGAGCAGGTGGTAGTTTTTCGGGTAGTGTGCGCTATAGCGCACGCTAAGCCGGTGCTTGCACTAAAAACGCAAGCTTACCTTTGTAAAAGGAGCCCTAAATTTTGAGAATCTTTCTCGTCTTCTCCTGGTGATTCCTCGTCAATGGGGGTTTCAGCATATCCACCATGAATAAATATCCATGCACTGGGTCTGCAACATTCGCAGATATAGATTTCCTCGAAGGCCGGAGAGCTCTAGTCATCATAAGCCCAGTAGCCCGTTCTCACGGTGGCCAATCCAGGTCACTAGTACCTGGCCAAAACCCAAGGAGTAGCAACATTTCAGAACCCCTAAGAGTAACAAAAGATTCTAGAACTCCAAAGAGTATCAAGATTCCAGGCAGAATCTCAAAGAAAAGCAAGATTCCGGAACCTCAAAGAGTAGCAACATTCCAGAATCCCAAAGAGTGACAAAAGATTCTAGAACCCCAAAGAGTATCAAGATTCCAGGCAGAATCTCAAAGAAAAGCAAGATTCCGGAACCTCAAAGAGTAGCAACATTCCAGAATCCCAAAGAGTGACAAAAGATTCTAGAACCCCAAAGAGTATCAAGATTCCAGGCAGAATCTCAAAGAAAAGCAAGATTCCGGAACCTCAAAGAGTAGCAACATTCCAGAATCCCAAAGAGTGACAAAAGATTCTAGAACCCCAAAGAGTATCAAGATTCCAGGCAGAATCTCAAAGAAAAGCAAGATTCCGGAACCTCAAAGAGTAGCAACATTCCAGAATCCCAAAGAGTGACAAAAGATTCTAGAACCCCAAAGAGTATCAAGATTCCAGGCAGAATCTCAAAGAAAAGCAAGATTCCAGAACCCCAGATAGTAGCAACATTCCAGAGCTGAGATTGTGATGTCATAATGCCTCATTCCACAGTGCTTCAGAGCTAACCTCATCAGTGATGTTACAATGGAGTAGCAACAATTCATGCGGAATCCCCAAAGTGTAGCAACATTGCATGCTGCCGATCCAGGGCAAGCAGTGGCTTCCCCCATGTCTTTCTCAATAACAGACTATAGACTTTTCCTCCAGGAACTTGTCCAAACCTTTCTTAAAACCTGCTAAGCCTTCCCCCTTTACCACAGCCTCTGGCGATGCTTTCCACAGCTTAACTATTCTCTGAGTGAAAAAAAATTTCCTCCTATTTGGTTTTAAAAGTATTTCCCTGTAACTTCATCGAGTGTCCCCTAGTCTTTGTCATTTTTGACAGAGTGCAAAATTGATCCACTTGTACAGGTTTGGGAAACCCTGGTTCAGGGCAAACTCCTTTTCATTTAAGGAGTAACTCATTACATGTGCTGCAGACTTAGGAAGGAATATCAGATGTTTCCTAGAAAATGGGAGGGAACACACTTGAACTGCATGCCAAAAAAACACAAGAAGCCTCACTGTTCATAGCATGTACGTGATGTGACTTTGCCAGGCCACAGAAGTCACTCTGCCAATGACTGGAGGAAGAGAATCTATGCTAAGATAGAGACCACCAGGCTCTGTAGATCCAATAACTAAAAAAAAAATAAAAAAATTCTGCAATGGTGAAAAAACATATGGCACCACAAAGTGGAATCTTTAGTGAAAGATTAGCAGAGTTCCAGAGCAGTCTCTGAAACAGAAAAAATGCTACAGAGTAGAGAGATTGGAGAAACTGGGCCTCTTCTCCCTCGAACAGAGGAGATTGAGAGGGGACATGATTGAAACATTCAAGGTACTGAAGGGAATAGGCTTAGTAGATAAGGACAGGTTGTTCACCCTCTCGGTTGATATTTGTTAGACTTAGGGGGTACTTGGCTTGAAGGAGTTGAGAAACACTAAAAACATAAGAATAGCCTTACTGGGCCAGACCAATGGTCCATCAAGCCCAGTAGCCCATTCTCACGGTGGCCAATCCAGGTCCCTAGTACCTGGCCAAAACTCAAAGAGTAGCAATATTCCATGCTACCGATCCAGGGTAAGTAGTGGCTTCTCCCATGTCTTTCTCAATAACTGACTATGGACTTTTCCTCTAGAAACTTGTCCAAACCTTTCTTAAAGCCAGCTACGCTATCCGCACTTACCACAACCTCTGGCAACGCATTCTAGAGCTTAACTACTCTCTGAGTGAAAAAATATTTCCTCCTATTGGTTTTAAAAGTAATTTCCCTGTAACTTCAATGAGTCCCCCGTCCTTGCACTGGCTCTACTCGCAGCCATCATCTGCCATCTGATTCTGTTCTATCCTTGGGTAACATCTCCAAATGCATTAATTTTGCAGATACCATGTCAGCAATGAACCTTACCCCTGTGCCAGGATATGTGGTGATGATCTCAGTCTCTCAGATTCACTGCTAATCTTGTCTCAATGCTTCCATTGTCCCAAAGACAGCTTCCTTCCTACGTTCATAAAGTGTAGCATTCATAATCATAGGCAGCTTATCAAAAATAAAAGTCATATCAGGTTGGTAGCACCCAGTATTAATTCTGTAAGTGGCCTGTGTTTGTACAGTCTGGATTTTGCTCAAACTCTTTTTCAGTATTAGCTAAAGGTGAGTGACATTCAGTTATACTAAACATTTCACTGTCCCTGGAGTCCTCATAATCTAATTTTGTATCTGAGGCAATTGGGGTTTAAATGACTTGCTCAAGGTCACAAGGAGCAGCTGTGTCAAGGTCGGCATAGACTACTTGCACCTTGGAGATTCTCACCAGCATATAGTTTTGTTAAGGGCCCTGTCATACTTTCAGAAACTGTATGTTTCCAGGAAGTCATCCACAGAGATTTAGTTTGAATATCTTGAATTACTAATCCCTTTCAGAAGGCTATAGCTGGGAGGTTAAGGTGTTCCCTAGCATTGCCAGAGGATGTGGTAAGAGCGGATAGGTTTGGGCAAGTTCCTGGAGGAAAAGTCCATAGTCTGTTATTGAGAAAGACATGGGAGAAGCCACTACTTACCCTGGATCGGTAGCATGGAATATTGCTACTCTTTGAGTTTTGGCCAGGTACTAGGGACCTGGATTGGCCACCGTGAGAACAGGCTACTGGGCTTGATGGACCACTGGTCTGGCCCAGTAAGGCTGTTCTTATGTTCTTATCCCCCATCCCCCCCCCCCCAACTAGGTAAACTTCTAACCCTTCCAACAGCCATAACTAGTTCCCTAGATTTACCCATAGAGATAAAAGATGTTCAGGGAGGTGGGAAAGAGAAAATTCACATGTAGCCAACCCCCCTAAACAGGAGGTGAAGGTTTACAGATATTTTTGGACCTAATTTTCCACCTGGATAGGCTATTTGCCTCCTATACTTTGACCTTTTTCAAGTTTCAGGTTTTATTAAAATTTTGATTCAATTGCAATATCATCATTCAAAGCGATGTGCAGTTAAAAAAAAAGGGGGAAACCAACATATTTTAAATACACTTAAGACAAAGACATTAACGAGCCTACGCATGAGGAGAGTGGGAGGAACTACAATGAATCTAGAAAAGAAAGACAAAGAAAGTCAAAATATAAAGGAGGGGTAAAAATGTCATTATTTATTTCATTGAGCGTGGGATAGCCTCGTATAAGTCGGGTCTCAAAAGCCTCTTTATATAACCAACATTTCGGCATTCCTTTGAACCCTTCATAGCTGCAGATGAAGCAGAAACAGGAGCATGTGTTATAAACACATATGACGACCTACTGACCTCATCACAGCCTATTTCTTCTACTCCACTGGAACTTCAAGGTAATTTGTGACTGCATTTATAAATAATGACCACAGGGGATCTTCTTCTTGTCGTGCTAGAATGAATGAGCGTCGTAAATTTGCTAAGTCACCAAATCAGTCTTTAAGGACTGTACAGAGCTCTTGAGTTAATGATGTGCTCATAACTCATGCCTTTCACCTGCAGATCCAGCATTAATCTAATGGATTTGGCTAAGTCAACTTCTTTATGTATACAGCCAACCTAGAATCTGACCTTCATTCAGAGATGCTTGTCTTGAACTTTAATTCTTAGCTCTCGGCTTTGAGAGGCGCATCGCTTGATAAAGTTTCCAGTACAGGTCAATTGCGACAATTAGTCAAGCATCTCACATTGCCGAAACTTGGATCCTAGTTGAGACCTCTTTTGTAAGATCTGATTCAAGTCAAGCAATTTTATTGGGACTTTTATGCCTAAATGTTATTATTTGGGCTTTAGGATAATAAATGTAACTAGTGGTTTGATACACACATCTCGTTTGCCTTTTCAGTTTGTCTAAAATGCTTGAGACAGACATCCATAAATGATAGGAGGCTTGCGCCAGAAGACGTATGAGGAGAGACTGGAAGCCCTGAATATGTATACCCTAAGGAGAGACAGGGGAGATACGATTCAGACGTTCAAATACTTGAAGGGTATTAACGTAGAACAAAATCTTTTCCAGAGAAAGGAAAATGGTAAAGCCAGAGGACATAATTTGAGGCTGAGGGGTGGTAGATTCAGGGGCAATGTTAGGAAATTCTACTTTACGGAGAGGGTAGTGGATGCCTGGAATGCGCTCCCGAGAGAGGTGGTGGAGAGTAAAACTGTGACTGAGTTCAAAGAAGCGTGGGATGAACACAGAAGATTTAGAATCAGAAAATAATATTAAAGATTGAACTAGGCCAGTACTGGGCAGACTTGCACGGTCTGTGTATGGCCGTTTGGTGGGGGATGGGCTGGGGAGGGCTTCAGTGGCTGGGAGGGTGTAGATGGGCTGGAGGAGGTTTTGATGGAGATTTTGGCAGTAGGAACCCAAGCACAGTACTGGGTAGAGCTTTGGATTCTTGCCCAGAAATAGCTAAGAAGAAAAAAATTAAAAAAATTTAAATTAAATCAGGTTGGGCAGACTGAATGGACCATTCAGGTCTTTATCTGCTGTCATCTACTATGTTACTTTGTTACTATGTTATACAGACTTGGATGTCCTTTCTACAATTCCACTCTATGAGTTGATGTGTCTCACACACGTAACCTGATATTAGCTTCCAAACCTAACCTGAAATGCTCCCAACATGTGACTTGGTTTGTACCCCACAGAGAATCAGCTGGGCGCCCATAAATGTAATCCAGACTGCTTCCGAAGCATTTCTGCAAGGAGTCCCTGCCGTGGTCTACATTCCAGAGCTGCACGTTTGAACTCAGATTCAAAGTTGGATTTTATGGTGTCCTTTCCTTGTTTTACTGGATAAGGCTGTAGTACCTCTCGTCAGATTTGTCTTTTCTATAATCTTTGTGGAGTCCTATTTCCGAAATCTGTGCCAGACAGTTCTGAGGTGTAAGGTGATATATGTACTTTAGCAGGCAAATCTCATCCCCCTCCCTCCTCTGAAACAACAATTTAAAAAAAAAATTCAGTTTTTGCTTTCAGCTGTCATCTCCAAAAAATCTTTATGGGTCTTGTTTTCTGCTCTCCAGAGCTTATCAGTTGAAAATTCTTTGGCTAGCAATGCAGTTCTTCATGCTATGGATTGATTTAGCTAGTGATTTTCATTATAGTGTAGCAGCAGACCTGGGATGTTCATTCCTTTCCAGATTAAATGTAGCCTGGGGGGGGGGGGCTTCTGAGGGGTTCACAAAGTCTTGATAGAGGTAGGGGCTAGGCCAGGGGTGTCAAACTCAGGCCTGTGGGCTGAATTTGGCCCACGAGAAAATACCCTCCCTCTATTGCCCATCATCTCTTTCCCAGCTTCCCAGTCTCAAAGCAACCTGCAGAGGATCGCTGATCGGCTGTAACAATCTTAGCAGGCTGCTGTCGGCCTCCACAGGTCCCATACCGTGGTCCCATACATCAGAGGAGGGGGTAGGACGACAGCAGAAGGAATGTTCTGCGGAGGCTGAAGGCAGCCTGCTAGGATCGCTACAGCCAACCGGTGATCCTCTGCAGGCTGCTTTGAAGGTGAGACTGGGAAGCTGGAGGATGTTAGAAAGAAGGGGGAAAACATGCATGCCTTCGGGGGGGAGGGGGGCCTGGTGTAGAAGTGCACAGAGGGAGGGAAGGGGGTGATTCCAAAGAGACATGCATATGCCGGACTGAAGGTGGGAGGGGAAGAAATAATGGGTCTAAAAACAAAGGGGAGGGAAAGAGATGGTGGACAATGGGATGGAGGGAGGGAATGAACAGAAAGAGAGAGAAGTTGGGCACAAGGGATGGCGTGGAGGGGGATGGAGATACTGGATAGGAGGGTAGTTAGGAAGAGAAAGGGAGAGATGGTGGACCCCGGGGTGGTGGGGAAGGAGGGAGATATGCTGGATGAAAGGGTAGTTGAGAAAAGGAGAGATGGTGGATCTGGGAATGGTGGGGTCCATCGCTGCAGCTGCGGGGATGGAGACGAAAAAAAGGAAATATGCCAGACCTTTGGGGGAGGGAAGTGAAATAGAAGGGGAGGAGAGGACAGAGATGGAAGATGGATGGTTAGCACCGAGAAAGAAGAAAACGACAAATGGGCAGGAGACCCTGGCAAGCGAGTTATCAGAAGACAAACAGAAACCAGAGCCTGGGACCAACATGATTTGAATAATGACCAGACAACAAAAGGTTGAAAAAATAATTTTATTTTCTATTTTGTGATTACAATATGTCAGATTTGAAATATGTCAGATCTGGTGTTAGATAGCAAGTTTGAACTAGGACCTAAAAGAGAGGAAAAGTCGTTTATTTATTTTGTTTACACCACAGAGCCAGCGTGGGGTTGGAGAGATTGTAACCCTATAATTCTACTAAAACTAAGTATCTAAAAAAAAATTGGCCTGTGACTTAGCTTGTGCTTTAGATTTTGGCTTCTTATGTGATTGAGTTTGACACCCCTGGGCTAGGCATAAGTTGGGCAGAGGTAGGGCAGAAAAGCTCTCTTTATTTCTTCAGTTTCTCTTCCAGTCTTCAGCACGTCCTGTCAACAAGCAGAGCCGTTCTTCAAGAAAACAATGTTCAGATCAGGGTCTGGCTCTGTAAAGAAAAGTGAAATTTACTAAAAGAAAAAAGGTGCAATTTCAGTCCATAATAGCAAAAGAAAGATAGAGGCAGATTACAATTCACTTTACGAAAGAACAGTTTTTGAAAAATTCCCCAGACTTCTTTGGCTAGATCAGGCTTATATAATTTCACTAGTTGTTTAGCCCGTTACATTAACGGGTGCTAGCAGCCCTTCTCCCTTATTTTTACCTCCTCCCTGTCCAGCAACACCTCTCCCCCTTTCCCTGCTCCCCCCATATAGCAGTAGCCCTTCTCCTTTTATCTCCCCCTGTCCAGCAGCACCCCTCCCATTCCCTCCTCCCCCTGTCCAGCAGTAGCTCTTCTCCTTTATGTCCTGCTCCCCCTCCTGTCCAGCAGTAGCCCCAGGAAAAGAGTGAGGATCACAGGACCAAAGCTTTTACTCCAATCCTCTTGATGCCTGACATCCAAGTAGGGGAAATCCACTCTCCCCGCCTCCTTGCTCCTGCTGCACTTCCTCCTCGGCTATACACACGTGCACACACACACTTACATACAGCTCTCCGGCTCCTCGCGCCCCTCCTCCACCTTCCACTTCTTCGGCGGGGGCCAACATTTTCTTTATTTTGTTTTCTTTTCGCGTGTTCCTCCATCACGGAAAAGCAGCACTACCGGCCAACTTAGTCCCTTGCCGCCCCCTTCCCGCGGTCCCAACAAACGTCCTTACTCCAGCAGGGGCCGCAGCACTCTAAACACGCTGCTTCGCGGCCTGCTACTGCCCTGATTTGCTCTGCCCGTGTCGGAAGTCCGACGCGGGCGGGGATCGTGAGAGTAGCCACCACCGCGTCTTTCAAAGAATCGTAAGCCGCGCATGCGCACTTCCTATGTGTCGCTACAGCTCACGGAAAACCGGCACACACTTAGGAAGTGCGCATGCGCGGCTTACCATTTTATTATATTAGATTCCTCAAGGGCTACAAACAAACAAGGTTGTCAGGATATACCTAATGAATATACAGTACATTTATACTAGAAGGTGGGGTGAAATGTCCACGCAAAAACCAGGAGATAAACCTCCACACACACAATCAGAAAAACGTATTTGGCGTTTGCAGTTTCTATATTTCTACCATTGATTTCCCGAGTGACTTTGAATCTTCTGTTTCTTAATTATATGAGAAATTGCGATCGCAAGTTACAAAGGCTCCTGAAGCAGGCTGTATAGGCCAAAACACGTGCGTGTCGAGCCACCGCGTGAGACTACGATCGGTTGAATAAAATTGCACGCCATTGCCAGTCCACCCCTGCAGGCTTGCTTCACATGTTCTGGTCGTGTGATCGCATTCAGACATTTTGGTCTTTTGTTGCACTGTATTTACAGACTGTTCTGCGTAAGCAGATTCCTTTGCGGGAGAATGTTCTGCTCTTTTCTCAGATTGTTACTCTGGGTTTTTCTAGAGGGGGGAAATTTGTTATTGCAGAAAGCCTCCTTATTAGCTTGGAAATGTATTCTCTTGTTGTGGCGTCAAGTTGAGTCACCCACCGTTACTGGTCACCGTACATGAAGAAGGACACGGTACTACTCGAAGGGGTCTAGAGAAGAGTGACTAAGATGGTTAAGAGGCTGGAGGAGTTGCTGTACAGTGAAAGATTAGAGAAACTGGGCCTCTTCTCCCTTGAAAAGAGGAGACTGAGAGGAGACATGATCGAAACATTCAAGGTACTGAAGGGAATAGACTTAGTAGATAAGGACAGATTGTTCACCCTCTCCAGGGTAGGAGAACGAGAGGGCACTCTCTAAAATTGAAAGGGGATAGATTCCGTACGAATGTAAGGAAGTTCTTCACCCAGAGAGTGGTAGAAAACTATTACGCTCTTCTGGAGTCTGTCGTAGGGGAAAACACCCTCCAGGGATTCAAGACAAAGTTAGACAAGTTCCTGCTGAACCAGAACATACGCAGGTAGGGCTAGTCTCAGTTAGGGCGCTGGTCTTTGACCAGAGGGCCGCCGCGTAAGTGGACTGCTGGGCACGATGGAACACTCAGCAGGGCAACTCTTATGTTCTTACCTTGTTAAAATTTGAATATCTGGATGTCCAACGGGGTGGTCCTGGTCCGTGAAGGAAATTTAGGAGAATCTGGGCTCCTGTTTGGGAGGGACTGCCCCATAGAGCTAGAAATTCTCTTTTGAACTTTTGACACTGGAGTGCTGGGGTGGGTTGGAGGGTTGGGGGGGGGGGGGTCTTTTCATGAGGGGTTTGGATCCTTTAGGTCTTTGTGAAGGATTAACACGGAAGACCTTACTGGTTCTGCTAATGTTTGATTGTTTTGTTGTTGTGTTTTATATGTAACTCATTGAAAATCTTAATAAAAAATGTTGGGTATGATAAAGAAGGGATTCACGAGTAGATCGGAGTGTGTCATAATGCCGCTTTATAGAGCTATGGTCAGACCACACTTGGAATACTGTGTCCAACACTGGTCTCCCTATCTAAAGAAGGATATAAAACTGCTCGAGAGGTTGCAGAGGCGAGCAACGAAGCTGGTAAAAGGTATGGAGAACTTGAACTACAAAGAACGGCTTAGAAAATTGGGACTGTTCTCCCTTGAGAAGAGGAGACTGCGAGGGGATATGATTGAGACTTTTAAAATAATAAAAGGAATCGACAAGATAGAGCAGGACAAAAAGTTATTTGCGATGTCAAATGTGACTAGGACAAGAGGTCATGGACTGAAGCTGAGGGGGGACAAGCCCAGGAAAAATGCCAGGAAGTTCTACTTCACACAGCGAGTGGTGGACACCTGGAACGCTCTCCCGGTGGAGATTGCTGTGGAACCCACCGTTCTAGGATTTAAGGGCAAGTTAGATGCACAGCTCCTCGGAAGGCGCATAGAGGGTTACGGGTGACTAAGTTTATCGCCAGGTTACATCCGGCTGGGCCTCCACGTGAGCGGATCACCGGACTTGATTGCCCCAAGGTCTGATCCGGTGATGGCAGTTCTTATGTACACACACACAAAAAAATTGCACACCGTCGTTTTCGAACCTCCACTGTTGTTTTTTGATACAATTATGGAAGCCACCCCCAACAAAAGCCAAGAGGTGATGGTAGTAAAGATAGCAAAACAATACAAACTTCAAATGGTATTATATACATAAAATATGAAACTATCGAAAACCATTTGCACAATATCAAAAATGGACACTACTTCTATAGTCCAACTTAATAATTAGATTTACTACTTAAATAATTGGATTTAATAGTATGACTGTTGACTTTTAATCACATTATATTAATTAACTTCTAATGGGGACAAGCCTCAGACTTAGGAGAACATGTTTCCCAAAATGGGATTACTTAAAGAGAGAAACACATTACTCTCTTATCTCCTTATAACATCACCGGCTATTACCCCACCTCCCTACCAATATAGATAAATTAACTATTTTATTCTAATTCTCTATTTTTTAAAAATACATTACATTAATCTTTATAAATAAAAAATTCTATACGTCTCCTCTTTTATTAATTTGAATCCTTAAAAACTTATTAAATTTAAACTACAAAAAATATTTTGGTATGGGATATATATTACTTGAAATAGATCAGCATGCCATTTTTGAAACTCAGGACCAACTCTTACCGGACCATATATATTACCTAATCAAATTCAATCAAGATATCTCATCCCCATTAGAAGCTAATTAATGTAATGTGATTAAAAGTTAACAGTCATATTATTAAATCCAATTACTGAAGTAGTAAATCTAATTGATAAGTTGGAATATAGAAGTAGTGTCCATTTTTGATATTGTGCAAATGGTTTTCGATAGTTTCATATTTTGGGTAGTAAAGATAGCAACATAAACAATATTAGCAATTCTCTTCTTAGCAATGTGACAGGAAGTGAAACTCAACATAAACTTATACGAAAAACGAGTTTACCACTGAAAGATTGCTGGAAAGCGATGACCACAAACGCTCGCTGTTTATGCAAGCCCTGATGTTAGAGGCAGACCTGGATATTATTGCTATCACAGAGACATGGTTCAGCGACTCCCATGGATGGGATGCACACATACCGGGATATAATCTTTTTAGAAAGGACAAAGATGGTCAAAGAGGTGGAAGAGTAGCTCTCGATGTAAAAACTGATATCCAAGCGACTGAGATGCAGGGGACCAAGGGAGAGGAAGAAGTGATATGGATCACTCTGAAAACAGAAGATGAAACCTCTACATGCGTGGTGGAATAATGTGGGAGAGGCCAAAGGAGGGGATGGCAAAGAAATGAATGATAGGATGATAGCGATTACAGAGGGGGGTAGAGATATGTTAATGGAGAGTTGATTACAGATGAAAGGCTATGGAAAGATGGATGAACGAGTGAGATGGGGAATGGGGGAGCTAGTGGGTGAGAGGCGATGGAATTTGATCAGTAGCTGAAAAGTAAAAAGGAGAAGGATGAGAGAGTGAAATTTGAGTGAACGGAGGCAATAAAGAAAAAAACAAGAGCGGAAGGTGCTGAAAGGTATAAATCAAGAGGTCAAAGGTTGGTGTAGTGAGGGAACAGAATGAGAAAGCAGAAAAGACAAATGGGCAGCAGCTGCTTGAAGGAGAATTAGCAGAAGACAAACAAGAAATTCTTTTTCACGGAGAGGGTGGTTGATGCCTGGAATGCTCTCCCAAGAGATGAAAACGGTGACGGAATTCAAAAAACACATGGGACGAACACAGTGGATCTCTAATTAGAGAATGAATGGTATAAATCAAAGAACTAAGGCTGGTATTGGGCAGACTTGCACGGTCTCTGCCCCGTAAATGGCCTTTTGGTTTGGAAGGGGCTGGGGATGGCTTCGATGGGAAATCCAGTCATTTGGTATCCCACAAATGATGAGAGCGTTCGGAAAGGTTGGAGTATGCTTTGATGCCAACTCCAGTAGTGGGAACCTAAGGCCATTACCGAGCGGACTTCTATGGTCTAGGACCCAGTAATATCAAGGAAAGTGTAACTACTGGGCATTCGGGTCTTTATTTGCCGTCATTCACTATGCCATCCCCCACTGCAGAATCCTGATTTATTTATTTATTTTTAGCATTTATATCCTAAGTGGTGTACATTCAGGTACTTTATCCTATTTCCCTATCTGTCCCGGGGAGCTCAAACTCTATCTAGTGTACCTGGGGCAATGGGGGGATTAAGGAGCAGCGAGGGGATTTGAACCCTCAACCTCAGGGTGCTGAATCTGCGGCTCGAACCACCGCATCACACACTCCCCTGATCTGGAATTGCTGGAAAGGTTCCTCTTGTCTACTGTATATAAGGAGTGGCTTGAGTAGGGTTATCAGATTTTCCGGAAGGTCCGCCCAGTTGCACCCCCTCCCGACCTGCCGGGTTTTGAAATGCCATCCAGAACCCTGGACGGTTCATAGACAACCCCGCGAAAGACAAAGGCGCACGCCGACAACTGAGCGTAAGATGGAGGCACGCGCCGAAGAAAATTAGTTTTTAGGGGCTCCGACGGGGGGGTTTGTTGGGGAGCCCCCCCAGTTTACTTAATAGAGATCGCGCGGGCGTTGTGGGGGGTTTGGGGGGTTGTAACCCTCCACATTTTACTGTAAATGTAACTTTTTCCCTAAAAACCCCCCACAACGCGGCGCGATCTCTATTAAGTAAAGTAGGGGGTTCCCCCCACCCCCCCCGTCGGAGCCCTAAAAACAGTAATTTTCCGCGGTGCGCACCTCCACGCTGCGCTCAATTGTCTGCGCGTGCCTTTGTCCCGGCGCGCTTTTGACCTGACACCACCCTGGACATGCCCTCGAAAAGAAGGACATGTCCAGGGAAATCCAGACATTTGATAACCCTAAGCTTGAGCAAGGAGGCTTTCCAAAGAATGGGAATGGTAAAAAAAAAAATCCCCCCAAAACATGCCTTCTCCCATAAAGCCTTTTGGAACTTGGTCCCTCTCTACTCTTTCCTCACAGAGCACAACCTGCTTCCTTGTCTTGGCCAGGCAAGCAGGTAACACGGCAGCTGTTTACCTAATAATTAAAGAGTGGGCATTGGCAACAGGGCAGAGTAGGCTTTGTGTTTAGATAGTGCCCTGGGTCTGCGTGCCACACCCGGCACCTCGTTACCTCCAGTCCTGGCTGGGTTTCAGAGCTAAAATTAAACTCTGGCGTCTGCTGACACTGAGCATTGGTGCCGAAGAGACAAACTTGGTTATGCGACACCTTAACCCTTTCAGGACCAAGGGACATATTTGTCCCATAACTTTAAAATCCTATCAATTTTGATTGGGATAGTCTACAGTTCTAAATTTGATATGTACGGATTCCATAGGATACTGCCTTTATGTAAACAAACTGGTTCCGACATTCATTCATTAGCGTCGTTGCCAGATTGACGAGAAGATTCACTTGCCACACTGTCCATAAGCCAGAAGTGTGATTTAAAAAAAAAAAAATAATGATATTTCACAAAAATCAATTTTTTGGCATCTGCAAGCCCTTTTTACCATAAAAATGTCGTCAAAACCACAAAAATTGGCCTACGATCCTTATGGTCCTGAAAGGGTTAAGCTCCACAAACAACACAAATATTTCTGAGCACGGAAAATAAAAAAAACAGTCTCTTAATAGACATAAATATATTGTTTCCAGAATGTCTAAGTAGAATGACTGCTTTCTTTATGCCTGCTGCTAGGCCTTTGGTCTTCCTGTTTCAAGTGTATTAGATTTTTATATACAGGGCTTGCCCTGGTCATTCGCGGTCGGCGATTTGCGGTCCCAGTCATTCGTGGTATTTTCTGACCGCGAATGACCGGGCGGGAGAGGGCAGCCGGAGCGCCGGCGAGTGAAGGAAATCACTCGCGGTATGCTCCGACCGCCTCTTCCTGCGTGTCAAAGCAGCTCCTGATTGGTGAGGCCCGACTTCAGGGCAGGAAGAGGCGTTCGGAGCATACCGCGAGCTATTTCCTTCATTCGCCGGCGCTTCGGCTTCTCTCTCCTGCCTCTCCGGCTGCCCTCTCCTGTCTCCCCCGGTAAAAACCACATTCACGGTTTTTCAAGATTTGCGGGGGTTCCTGGAATCTGGGAGGAGTACTGTATCAAGGTTATCTAAGCGGTTTTTACAATCAGGTACTCAAGCATTTTCCCTCTCTGTCCCGGTGGGCTCACAATCTATCTAACGTACCTGGGGCTATGGAGGACTGAGTGACTTGCCCAGGGTCACAAGGAGCAACGCGGGATTTGAACCCAAAACCCCAGGGTGCTGAGGCTGTAACTCCAACCACTGCACCGCACTGTCTCTTATCTGGCACCCATCAAGGAACTATAATCCGCAGCCGGCATTTACCTTACATCACCCTGCTTATTTCTAACCCCCGACAGCCTCGGTAGTTCAGCACGGCTCACATGTCAATTCATACCTTAATATTCACTCTTCATTAATGGTATTCATTAGCTACAAACTTCTATCCTACTGGATCTGTTTTCTCCTCTATCCACACCCATGGGAGCCAACCTTTCAAAATGATTGGGGGTGCTCAAGTTCCACTCCAGACCCCGCCCAAACTCTGCCCCAGACCAAGTCCAAGTTCTACCCCAGACCATGCCCAAGCTCCGCCCAAGACCACACCCCCATAGTTTTATATATATACACACACACATATATACATATATATATATATATATATATATATATACACACACACAATATAATTGTATTAACAATACATAGTGGTCCAACACAAAATTAAACTACACATCTCAACATTCATTCCTTGCCCTTGGTCACACATATAGAACACAAATAAATGCTATGCAAATACAGGACCATAAACTAAAAGTCCTAATATACACAAACGAAACCCTAAGATGCCAGACTCTGCATGCAGTACACCAGAGAAATAGAAACAAATGCATTTCTTTCTGAACAGTGCAAAATATAGACAGCATACGTAAATTCTCAAACCGCCATATTATAATCACTAAATTGAAAATAAAATCATTTTTCCTCCCTTTGTTGTCTGCTGATTTAATTTTTCTATTGGACGCAGTACTCCAGATGCGGACGCACCATCGCCCGATACAATGGCAGGATAACTTCTTTCGTTCTGGTTGTAATACCCTTCTTGATTATGCCTAGCATTCTGTTTGCCTTCTCAGCGGCCGCTGCGCACTGTGCCTTCGGCTTCATTGTCATGTCCACCATTACCCCCAAGTCCCTTTCTTGGGTACTCTCATTCAATAACATCCCTCCCATCGTATAGTTGTACCTCGGGTTTCTGTTTCCCACACTTCATCTCGTTGCCCATTCCCCTAGTTTGTTCAAGTCCCTTTGCAATTCTTCGTAGTCCTCTTTAGTCCGAGCTCCACTAAATAGTTTGTTGTCGTCTGCAAATTTTATTATTGAATAATAAAAGAACAAGAGAGCATTCAGAAAAGTTGAAAGGGGACAAATTCAAAACGAATGCTAGGAAGTTCTTCTTTACCCAACGTGTGGTGGACACCTGGAATGCGCTTCCAGAGAGCGTAATAGGGCAGAGTACGGTACTGGGGTTTAAGAAAGGATTGGACAATTTCCTGCTGGAAAAGGGGATAGAGGGGTATAGATAGAGGATTACTGCACGGGTCCTGGACCTGTTGGGCTGCCGCGTGAGCGGACTGCTGGGCACAATGGGCCTCAGGTCTGACCCAGGAGAGGCATTGCTTATGTTCTTATGTTTTCTGCTTCTTTCTCAAACCTATCTACTGTTCCATGTCTTCCATTTCCATATGTACCATTTCCTCCCTCCTTCTGTCCTTCCCCTCTCCTCCCCTCCATCCATATGTACCATCTCCTCTCTCTTTCTTCTCCCTTATTCCCATCTTTTCATAAACAGCATTTCTTGCATCTCTCTTCCCTTCCCATCCATGTGCAGCATCTCCTCTCTCTCTCTCTCTCTCTCTCTCTCTCTCCCTCTTGAGGTCTGACATCTTTCTCTTCTCCTACCCTCCTTCCCTTCCTTTCTCTTCTCGACCCTCCTTCCCTTCCCTCCTTCCCCTTTGAGGTCTTGCATCTCTCTGTCCTTCTCTTCCTCCTCTCACCTAATTCTCTCTCTTCCTTCCCTTCCTTGGTCTGACATCTCTCTCTCTCCTTCCTTCTCCTTCCAGTAGTCCATTCCTCTCCTTCCCTTTCTCCCTTTCTCCCTTGAAAAGAGGAGACTGAGAGGGGACATGATCGAAACATTCAAGATATTGTAGGGAACAGACTTAGTAGAGAAAGAGAGATTGTTCACCCTCTCCCAGGTGAAGAGAACCAGAGGGCACTCGCTAAAGTTCTTCTTCACCCACAGAGTGGTAGAAATCTGGAACGCTCTTCCAGCGGCTGTTGTAAGGGAAAGCACCCTTCAGGGATTCAAGAAATGGTTGGATAAGTTCCTGCTGGAACAGAACATATGCAGGTAAGGCTAAACTCAAATAGGGCACTGGGCTTTGAAAGATGATCTCTGCTCAAAAACCATTAATTTGAAACAGATGAATCTATTGAAGATTTCTGCAATAAGTGAGTTTTTAACATTTTCCGAAAGATTGGTAATTGAGAAAGTAATCTAACCTCAGGCAGAAGCTCGTTCCAAATTTTTTCAAATGAGAAGGCAAAAGATTGGCAAAAATTTGATATAAGAACATAAGAATTGCTGCTGCTTGATCAGACTGGTGGTCCATCGTGCTCAACAGTTCGCTCACGCGGCGACCCTCTGGTCAAAGACCAGTGCCCTAACTGAGACTAGCCCTACCTGCGTACGTTTTGGTTAGCAGGAACTTATCTAACTTTGTCTTGAATCCCTGGAGGGTGCTTTCCGCTATAACAGCCTCCGAAGAACGTTCCAGATTTCTACCACTCTCTGGGTGAAGAAGAACTTCCTAACGTTTGTACGGAATCTATCCCCTTTCAACTTTAGAGAGTGCCCTCTCGTTCTCCCTACCTTGGAGAGGGTGAACAACCTGTCTCTATCTACTAAGTCTATTCCCTTGAATGTTTCAATAGTTTTGATTCTCTTTAAAGTAGGAAAGTCAAGTTTATATTTCCGGATACTTCTGGAATTAGATGGTGTGCAGGAATTGAGAAAAACAGGAACCAAAGGGGAAAAAAATCCTGTACAGAATTTTAAATATCACACTAGCACATTTAAATTGAATTCTCCAGAAGCTAATGAAGCTCCAGAAGCTAATGAAGTGCCTTAAATAAAGGGGTCAAATTAATCACTTATGCGCAAAACGTGTTAGAAAAGGTCCAAAAATTCTGCACTTTAGAGGGTGTAAATTAAATCACTCCCCCCCTAAAGACCCAATCTGAGATTGTTCGATCCCCAATCCTCAGTGACAACACACTAGACTCAAATTTCTCATCTACCTTGTGATTAATATGTCGCCTCGTCACAGGATCCAATGTTATATATTCAGTATTTATATTTAATTCAATTATTTTAAATCCTAATTTCTTTATAAATATTTAATATGTTTTTTTAAATATAGAAATATTTGTACTTAGCTTTTGTGGTCAGTTATGGGATAAGCATTTTGTCAACATGGGATAAGCATGAGAAACTTAAGACAAGTTCGAAAATTCTTCGATAGAACACAATTCCAGCTCTTAGTACAATCCCCATTCCTAGGCCTTTTAGACTACTGCAACATTCTCTACCTCCCCTGCCCAGCAACAATGATAAAACAACTACAAACAATCCAAAACACAGCACTGAGACTCATCTTTTCATTAAGGAAACATGACCACATCACAGAGGCATACCTCAACTCACACTGGCTTCCAATTCCGGCAAGAATACTATTCAAATTCTACTGACTACTTTTTAAAACCATAAACGGCGACAGCCCAACCTACCTGAACAAATGCCTCATCCAAACCACATCTACTAGACATAGGAAAACCCACATTCAATTCACGCACCCTCCAATCAAAGAATTTAAACGAAAAAAAAACTATATGATGGCCTCCTAGCCACACAAGCAGCAAAACTCAACAACCAAATCTCCAATCTACTGATAACGACCCCAGACTACAAAATGTTCAGAAAAGAAATAAAGACTCCACTTTTCAAGAAATCCCTGAAAATGACTTAATACCGCTAGCTCCTTCCCACTTCCCAATACCTTCCCGATTCCCCAAAGCAACCTCATCTACTCCTTAGCTCCACTAGAAATTACCAGATATCTTCTTCATGTAATACGATTTTTGTAATTCTTTTGTAATCCGCCTTCAGCCGCAAGGCAATGGTGGAATAGAAATCTCTAATGTAATGTAATATTACGTTTTTTTCAAGATAACAAATCCCCTTTATTTAACTGCTGAAGTGAAAGGCTACTACTTACTTTACCTCACCGGAGGTCTGATGTAATACAAAAAAAACCCCCAAAATAAAAATAAAACTCCACAAGATTACATTGTATATTCCAAAGCAAATAACTTTTTTATTATTACGAAATCTTTTTTATTGGCAAAAAGAACAACAATGCACAACCACAGAATACAGATAAGGATTGTAACTTTTCCAATAACAGACAAGGGAGGGAGAAACCCCCCCCCCCAAGAGGGCTGGACTCTGATGCCCTCTCTGGGAACAAAGAGACCCCAATACCCCCCAAACAGAACAGTTGCCCCTCCCCCAAACCACCTACCCCCCTACCCCAACAAAAAGGAATCCCAGGTCAGACAGGTGGAGCAGAATACAATTGCAATCCGTTCACGATACGACTACGACTCCTTGGCGGCAAACTGTCCTAGTAAGGAGCCCAAGTATGAATAAAGTCTCTGCTCTTACGACGAGAGGAACAAGCCAGCCTGGCCTCCCAACCCATCAGCTCATGGAGCTTGTTCCTCCAGTACCAAAAGGAGGGAGGAACATCGGCCAGCCAATGGTTCAAAATACACTTCTTCCCCAAAATATAACATTTACTCAAAAACAATTTCTCAGCAGAAGACAAACCAGAGAATGCAGGGAAGTGAGCAAACAGCATAGGAAAAACAGAAATAGAGAGATGAACCTGAAGAAGACCCTGAAGAAAAGAGGCCAGAGCCCCCCAAAAACCCTGAATGCTCTCACAGCTCCAAAAGCCATGAAAATAAGAATTCACTTCAGTGAGACAGGTGAGACAATACTGGATATCCACACAGCCCATATAGAAGGCCCGGCTCTGGGAGGTATAGGCCCGCAACAGGGTTCTGAAATGGCACTCACGCAGCTCCGCATTATAGACCAAAACTGGTACCAGGCGGAGAGCGCGGAGCAACCAGTCCGCCCCAAGCTCCCTCCCCAAGTCCCTCCGCCAAGCCTCCAAAACAGAGGAAAAGTCGTGAGGCGGCCCCAAGGCTGCAAGCCGCCGGTGGAAAAAGGAAACTGAGATCTGAGGTTCCGGATCCTCCCCCCCTTCCAAAAAAGCTCGAAACTGCATCCCAAAGGACAAAGAGAGGGAAGCTCGAGGAAGCAAGCGTACATAGTGCTGCAACTGACAATGTGCATAAACAAGACCAAGGGGGGGGAAGACCACTGCACTGTAAATCAACACAGGACTTCAGCTCCCCATCGTCCCGCAAGACCTGAAAAAGGAACTCACTGCCCCTAGCCCGCCATCTGCCAAAAACCAAAGGCGCCAACCCCGGCGGGAAGGAAAGGTTACCAACCAAGGGCAACAGCACACTAACCCGTGGATCCTGATTCCACAAAGGAAGTACCCGCCGCCACACCTCCCAAAGAGGCCGAAACAAGACACTACGCCTACCAGAAACAGGCACCTCCACCAACCGAGCGTGAAGAAGCGACAAGAGATGAGCCGGATAAAAGTAATCACGCTCGAAGGAGACGTCAGTATACAGTGTGGTACCCAAAACCCAATCGCTAATATGCCGCAATAGACAAGCCCAGTTGTAAAACATAATATTCGGCATCCCAAAGCCACCCAGGTCCCACGAGCCCACCAGCAAACGCCATCGCAGTTTAGGCTTCCGTCCCCCCCAACAAAACCGTGAGAGCAAAGAGTAAAAAGTCCGAATATCCCGTTGCAAAAGGTACAACGGAAGCGTCTGCAGAATGTAGAGCCATTTAGGAAATAGGACCATTCGAAAGAGGTGCACCCTCCCCATCAGGGAAAGCGGTAAATCTCGCCAAGCAGCCAGAACTGAGCTCATAGAAGACAAGAGGCGCGTAACATTCAACCTGTAAAGTTCCCGCACATCCATTGAAAGCTGGACTCCCAAATAGCGAAAAGAAGACTCTGCCCATTGCAAAGGAAAGGCCCCTCCCCAAGATTCCCGAAGCCCCGCCGAAGAGGCCAACGCCTCAGACTTAGTCAGATTCAACGCAAACCCCGAAAAGTCCCCGAACTCCCGAACGCTCTCCAGGAGGGTGGGCAAGGAACGATGCGGGTCCGTCAGAAAAACCAAAAGATCATCAGCAAAAGTCGCCACCTTAAAATGAGTGGCACCCAGCTGAAGACCACAGATATCCGCATTAGATTGTAGCTCCCGAATCAATGGGTCCAAATAAAGTGCAAAAAGCAGCGGCGAAAGAGGGCAGCCCTGGCGGGTACCCCTCCGAATAGGAAAGGGGGCCGAAAGGCCCCCGTTCACTGAGATCCGCGCCTCCGGATCACTATACAGCGCCTGAAGAGCGTTAAGAAAAAGGGGCCAAACCCGTATGCCCGCAGCACAGCAAAGAGGAACCCCCACCCCACCCGGTCAAAGGCCTTTTCAGCATCAAAACTAATAAGTAGGGCGGGGGTGCCCTCCGCGCCAGCTCGTTCCAAAGCCAGCAGGATACGACGAAGATTTTTAGACACTGGGCGCGCCCGCACAAAACCCACCTGCTGATCAGACACCAAAGAAGGCAAGACCCGGGCCAACCGATTAGCCAGCACTTTAGCCATCAATTTTGTCTCAAAATTTAACAATGAGATGGGTCTGTAGGATCCCGGCAAAACCGGATCCCGACCAGGCTTCGGGAGAACGATAATCTGCGCCAGGTTCAAATAACGGGGCAAAAAACCTTTGGCAACATTCAGATTAAAGATCTCAGATAGAACCGGAGCAATGTCGTCAACGAGTAGCTTATAAAACTCCCCACGGAAGCCATCGGGTCCCAGCGCCCTACCCAAGGGCCCCGCTCGAATCACACATTCCACTTCCTCAGCAGTAATTGGGCATTCCAACATTTCCGAGTCACCAAGGGACAGGCGGGGCAGATCCAAACTGTCCAAATAGACCGCACCATCCAGGAGGTCTGGGTCCGGCGAATCGTACAAAGTCGCAAAAAAGTCACGCAAAATACGGCTAACATCCGCAGGCTGGTGATAAAGTACACCTCGGGAATCTCGCAACGCCTCCACTCCGGACCTCCCACGATGAGAGCGGGCCAACCGAGCCAACAGCCGGCTGCTTTTATTAGCAAATCGAAATAAGTGGAACCGATAGTGATCCCGAGAGCGCACTGCCTCCCGATGCAGAAGTTCATTCAACTCCTGCTGCGCCTCTAAGAGCCGTGCCCGGAGTCCTAAAGAGGCTCTAGCAGCATAACGCCTCCGCAAAAACAAAACTCGACGCTCTAACGCCAAAACTGTCTGGTGACGCTGCTTTGTTTCGTGAGCCACAAACGCCAGGATCTCCCCGCGTAACACCGCCTTCGCCGTTTCCCAATAAAGGATGGGATCCTCTCTATGTTCCTGATTGGTACATTTGAAATCTCCCCATTTTTGCCTCAAAAAATCATGAAAACGGGCATTCCGGTACAGATGACAAGGGAACGTCCACTGGGTGCCACCCCCTCCAGGGGCCCCCCATTGCCAATCCAAGCCCACCCACGCGTGATCGGATATCTCAATGGGGCCAAGCACTACCTCCCGAACCACGGGCAGCAAACCCCTGGACAAAAGAATCAGATCAATCCGAGAAAGCGTCCCATGGGCCCTAGATAAGTGAGAATAATCCCGTTCCACCGGATGCAAAACCCTCCAAACATCCAACAAATCAAGGGAAGAAGCCAAAAGCTGAGCCTCCGTACAAGTCTTGAGAGCCTCCCTACCCGTGGAAGTAGACCGATCAAGCCTCGGATCCGGAACCTCATTAAAATCCCCCCCCAGCAACAAGGGAAGATCTCCAAATTGTAACAAGAGATACGCAGTTTCCTAAAAAATTTTGCCGAGGGATTATTAGGAGCGTAAAGATTGCATAAAAGCAGGGACCTATTGTTAAGAGTAACCAATGCAATCAAGTAACGGCCTTGAGAACTCTGTTGATCTGCAGGGGAAGACCCTTACGAAAAAGAATCACGACTCCACCCTTCCCCCCCCAGAGCTGGGGCCTCCAAATGGTCACCCACCCACCATGTACAGAGCTTAGCATGTTCCGCAGAGGTCAACCGAGTCTCCTGCAGGAAGGCCAAGGAAGCTCGCCTCCGATTTAGCTGCTGTAAAATTTTGAAACGTTTAAGTGGAGAGTGGATACCCCCCACATTCCAAGAGATCAATTTACAGTCCAGAAAGATCCAAATAGAGAGAAAAAAGCAAGGACAACAAAACCTTGTGAACAAAACCAGAGGAGTGCCCCAGCCCCCACCCCCCCAGCCATATCAACCACCAAGGAGCCCTGTATACCCCCACCAGACTGAACCTAGGATAACCCCAACCCCCTGAGAACTCTTCCCTTCCCTCCCCACAAACCCCCCTCCCTCCCCACTCACCCCTCTTCCCCCCGACCCACCATCCACACTGCAACCCAATGATTGCCACTTCCAAAAAGCAAGACACGCCCACCACAGGAGCACAAGAATACCCAGACTCCAACCCTCCCGCCCTCCAACTCCAGAGGGGGAGTAAACCCCCTAAGAAAGAACCACCCAGGTCCCCTATAAGCAAAAGGCCCCATACATTCCTCTCACATCCTACCCACACACCCCCCTGATTCTTTCAACCAAAAGGAACCCGCAAGCTACCACCCACCCTACCACACACACACTCCCACCAGTCACATCAGAATCAGCAAAGCTCCCCAGCCGCTCAGAGTTCCTGCCCCAAAGAGGCGGAAGCAAGTCCAACAATAGTCCGACGAGGGCTGAGAAGTTGGGCCTCGGGATCCTCCCCAGAGGCACAGGTTCCACAGGCCAGCGTTCTAGGGGATCCCCCTTCAAGCATCAGCAAAGCCCACAAAGTCTAGGAGGAGGCAGCAGGAAAATGCTCATCCACAAAGGTTTGAGCGGCCTCAGGAGAGTCAAAATGATGAGCTGTACCCGAATGCATCACCCGCAGACGTGCTGGGTACTGCAAGGAAAAGGAGATGTGGCGACGAACCAGATCAGAGCAAAGCGGAGAGAACTTACGGCGCGCCTGAGAGACCTCTGCAGAGTAGTCTTGAAAACACAAGACGGAAGTATTATTATATTGCAGTTTTTTCCCCTGCCGCAAAGCTCGGAGTACCTCCAACTTATGCCGGTAGTTCAAAATCCGGCAGATCACCACACGGGGACGTTCCGCTCCGTCTCTCCGCCTCCCCAGGCGATGGGCTCGTTCAATGCGCAAATGTCCCAATTTCTGTGGAAGAGCCAGAGATTCGGTCAACCAGTGCTCCAGGACATCCCCCAGGTCATTCTCCGCAATTGACTCGGGCAGGCCGATGAACCTCAAATTGTTCCGGCGGGACCGGTTCTCAAGGTCCTCCACCTTGGCCCGAAGCGCTGCCAGAGAGGAAGCCTGCGCCCCCTGCTTTTGAGCCAGCCTGTGAACTGAGTCCTCCGCATTGCTGACCCGCTGCTGAGTGTCCTGGACCTCAGATGTAAGCGTGGCAAAGCGCTGGTCTAAAGAATCCAATTTATCAAGGATTCGCTGCAGTTTAGCACCGAGCGTGCCCTCCAGCGCGGCTTGCACTTCAGCCGACACCTCCGCAATCCAGTGCGAGTTCGGGGACTCCGGCGTGGCAGGAGTCGCGGGTGCCGCCATTTTGGATTCTGCCTGCTTCCCCCGATCTCGGCTCTTTGCCGGCGTCTTTGCTGCCATCTCTCCGCCACTCGCTCCGAAACCAGCCTGAAGCCCAACTGCAGGATCACCACCGCCGGGGGAGCGTTTGCTAGGGGAAAAATCGCCGATAATTGAAAGATCTGTGGCGGGCGTGGCGGAGCTGCAGATCTCCCGACCTTACAGCCCCATGCATCCGCCGGAAGTTCATAACTTTTTAATCTAGTAATAAGTATTATAGCAGCATTTGTCAAATCAGAAATAAATCAGTTTGGACATATACAATGAAGAGAAAAAAACCTCATACCAACAATGCCGTCTTCTTTCTGTAAGCATGGCTCAATCTCTCTAAGGAATCTCTGCCACAGCATGGGTGTTTTATACAGAAAGTTTCTTTTTCTCAGATCCTTCCCCTGGCTGGGAATATGTATTACCCTATTGGATAAACCAAATGCCTATCTAACTCTCTCCTAGTCTACGCCTCCATTCTTCACTGGGGGCATAGCTTCTAGAACTTTCTTCTTCTTGAAGTTTCCATTCTTCATACGGTTACAGCATCACTTTATCAGTTCTTAGGTTCCCGGATGATGGAGTGTCTCGCTGACTTGCATTTTCCTTTCAGTACTGTTCGTTGTCTTTCCTGCACTGGTTGGTGTCCTTGAGAATACACACTCACATGCCACACATTGGCATCTCAGCATCTGAACTGAAACTAGTTTGCACAAGCCCATGACTTCAGCAAAATGTAGGAATAGGTCTCACAACCTGTAAAAGTCTCCCATAGGCTCCTGTCATCTACCTCACTGCCATGACGATCGACCAGCGAAACATGTTGACAAAATGCTTATCCCATAACTGACCACAAAAGCTAAGTACAAATATTTCTATATTTAAAAAAACATGCCGTATTAAAGGAGTGACATGATTGTATTTATGCTTACCAAATATCAGTTTTGCCGCAGTTTTCTGGATGAGCTGTAACCTTTTCAAGTTACATTTGTTCAAACAAACATAAAGGGGTCCATATGGTCTTAGACAGATCACAAAAGAAAATGACAAGACATATCTAGGATGTACAATCATCATTTTAAATATAAATGCACAAGATTTACTCCAACAGAGAAATATTTCCTGAAGAATACATTTTTAGCTTCTTTCAGGATATCATATAATTAAGATTTATTATCAAGTGGTAAGGCATTCCAGGTCAAAGCTGCTAGATATAAAAAAATATGAGAGAACATTTAAAAAATATATATTTTATCCTTTTTGCATCTAGGAAATGTAGCAAATTTATTCTCTGAACAAACCAACAAAAACTGTAGATGTGTACAACGAAGTAGGCAAAATTTATTGTGACAACCAAAATATATATTAAAACCTTTTTACCAAACAAGGGACCCAACACGGTCCGTGTTTCGGACAACCTTCATCAGGGGTCCTATCAGGTACAGATATAACATAAAACATAATATTAAAAACATAATAATAATGAAAGATAAAAAGATAGCAGATGATCAGAATAAAACGACAAGATAATCTATTTTAACCATAAATCCAAATATTAATTTCTAAAAACATAAGGACATGTGTATATATATTAAAAGGTGATAGATAGCATGCAGTATCAATAGTTTGCATGCAAAAAAGATAGCAACCAGTCGGAATACCATAATGAACGACTGCTAGTGTTAAGTTTGAAAGGACTGTGACGAAACATAAGCCATTATGGTAGTGCAAAAGAAAGAAAAGAAACCAAATTTATTCTCTGACACAATTGCTTCAAATATGGTGGGAAACATGATCTAGGCTAATAAGGAAAGGGATCTAACTTTTAATTATCTTAAATGTTAATCAACTTACCTCTCCACCCCCTTTTTTTATTTTTTTTTACAAACCTGCCATAGTGGCTGCCACGCAGTAAATGCTCTGATGCCCTCTGAGCATCGGAGCGATTACCGTGGCTTTGAAAAAGGAGTCCTTAGTTTGATTGTATTGGGGGTTCCTGGTCTTGGGGTGGTTTGTCTCTGGATTTGCACCCCACCCCCCTAAATAATTATTTCTTCCTGGTTCTCTCTTAGCATGCACACTCTTTTCCAAGGTATCAGGTTCTCCATAGATAGGGTTACCAGACATCTGGGAAAACCTGGACATGTCCTCTTTTTAGAGGACTGTCCGGGTACCTGGAGGGATTTCCAAAACCCAGCAGTTTGGGTTTTGAAAGTCCCCGACCTCAGAGCTGCATCTCGAGGGTATCTGCGCATGCACAGACATCGACATAATGACTTTATTAAATATTGAAGAACTAAGGCCAGTACTGGGCCGTTTGGGGGGAGAATGGGCTGGGGATGGTGTAGATGGACTGGAATGAGCTTTGACGGAGACTTCGGTAGTTGGAATCTAAGAGCAGTACCGGGCAGAGCTTTGGATTCTTGCCCAGAAATGGCTAAGGAGAAGAAGAAAAAAAAAGAAACCCACAAATTTGTAGATTGAATCAGGTTGGGCAGACTAGATGGACCATTCGGGTCTTTATCTGCCGTCATCTACTGTGTACAGACATGCTCCTGAGCTCGGGGAGGTTCATATGGAGGCGGGGTGGGGCAGAAGGGGATGGAGCAAGGGGCAGAACAGAACAGGGCTGGGCGGACCAGTGTACCTGGGGCAATGAAGGGATTAAGTGACTTGCCCAGGGTCATAAGGAGCAGTGAGAGATTTGAACCCACAGCCTCAGGGTGTTGAGGCTGTAGCTCTAACCCCTGCGCCACGTTACAGTACAGTAACCCTCAAAGCTTACAGATCACATAGTTCTGACAGAGGAATATTGCGTGCTCCGACACTGAAATTTCAATTTGGAAAAGAGGGTGTGTTACCAAGCTAGGATGATATTACTGAGAGTTCTATCATCTATACTACTAATAATAATAATTTATTTTTTGTATACCGCTATACCAAAAGTTCGAAGCGGTTCACAACAAAGAATGCATACAGCCGATATTTAAAATACAGAATAAACAAATGGTGTCTAATGCAGAATAAAACAATCAGTAAAAAGGATACATCAGATAAAATCAGTAAAAGTTAAGACAATAGCTCAGTTGGTAAGTAAAAAGCGACGAGAATGCTAGAAGGTATGGAAAACCTTTCATACGCAGACAGGTTAGAAAGGCTGGGGCTCTTCTCCCTGGAGAAGCAGAGACTCAGAGGAGACATGATAGAGACTTACAAGATCATGAAGGGCATAGAGAAGGTGGAGAGGGACAGATTCTTCAGCCTGTTGGGAACCACAAGAACAAGGGGGCACTCGGAGAAATTGAAAGGGGACAGGTTCAGAACCAATGCTAGGAAATTCTTTTTCACGCAGAGGGTGGTGGACACCTGGAATACGCTTCCGGAGGTTGTGATAGGACAGAGTACATTACAGGGTTTCAAAGAGGGATTGGATAAATTCCTGACGGATTCGGGGATTGAGGGATACAGATAGGGGTAGAGATAGGACTAAGAAAGGTTAATAGATAGAAGGAAAAAGGGGAATGAAGGGTTTCAGACAAAGGATCACTTTACAGTCATGGACCTGATGGGCCGCCGCAGGAGCAGGCTGCTGGGTGCAATGGACCTCTGGTCTGACCCAGCAGAGGCAACTTCTTATGTTCTTAATAGACTTGACAGTAACATAACTAAGAGGAAAACATATCAAACAGGCGTGTTTTTAGTGATTTTCTAAAGTCAAGATAGGAAGTAGCCTCAAGTATTAATCTTCCAAGCCATGTATTCAGTTTGGCGGCCTGTAATGATAAAATTCTGTCAAAGAACTTCTTGTATTGACATGATTTAAAAGAAGGGTAATTAAATAGGTTTATTCTACGAGTACTCCTGTTGGAACTATTCATGGAAAACTGGGAGGCAAGATAATCGGGTAGCATTCCCCAAAACTGCTTTGTACCTAATGCAGGAGAATAGAGTCGGTTCAGCGAATGGCCACTAGGATGGTCTCAGGGCTCAAGGATCTCTCTCCTATGAAGAACGTCTAGGTAAGTTGCAGCTATATTCTCTCGAGGAACGCAGAGAGAGGGGAGACATGATAGAGACGTTCAAATATGTTACTGGCCGTATTGAGGTAGAAGAAGATATCTTTATTCCTTACAGGACCTACGGCAACAAGAGGGCATCCGTTGAAAATCAGGGGTGGGAGATTTCATAGCGACACTAGGAAGCATTTCTTCACAGAAAGGGTGGCTGATCGTTGGAATGACCTTCCACTTCAGGTAATCAAGGCATGCAAAGTGCTCGATTTTAAGAGTAAATGGGATAAGCATGTGGGTTCATTTCGAGGAAGTACTTAGGGGGGGAGGGTCCTTAGAGTGGGCAGACTTGTTGGGCCGATGGCCATTTTCTGCTGTCATATTCTATGTTTCTATGTTTCTCTAGACTCAACTGGCAACCAGTGACGTTTTTGATAGTAAGGGGTAATGTGTTCCCATTTTTTTAAATCAAAAATGAGGCGAACCGCAATGTTCTGGATTAGTCTTAGTTTTTTTGAGTATTTTTTTTGTAAGCCCCTAGTATCAGTTTCTGCGTGATTCAGTAGATTTATTAGCCAATATTAGGGTTATCAGATTTTCCGTATGGAAAATCCAGACCTCTAGATCCAGCCCCGAGCTTGCTCAGTTCCATCCATCTCCACCCCATCACGCCCCAGTCCCACCCCCTAATCCTGCCCTAGCCCCGCAGCCTGCTCTCGTCGGGCATCTACGCATGGGCAGATTCGACATGATGATGTCACGCGCACGTGCGCACGTATGTGACATCATCGCTTGGCATCCGCGCATGCCGTGCCTCACGGGTTTTGAAAAGCTGTCCGGACCCCTGGACATGTCCTCAAAAGGAGGAGCCTTCCGGCGAAATCCAGACATCTGGTAACCCTAGCCAGTATAATCTAATGAATAAAACATAACAATTGCTTGACGGAATCAGACCAAAGTTCCCTTTCAGCCCCGTATCCTGCTTCTTCAGCAGCCTTTGTTGGGCAGGATGCCCCGCAAGATATTCCCTTCTCTCCACGGGTCATTGGTAGGGAGTAAGAGCGATCAAAGACCATGTGCTCAATGATATACACTTCTCCCTCCGTATTCGCGGTGGATGCGGGCGGAACATAGCCGCGAATATGGAAAAACCGCAAATAACTTTTTATATGTCATTCGCGTTTTTTTTGTAAAAGTTAGCGTTTTTAGTATTGAAACCGCAAATAACGTTTCAACAGTTATTCTCGGTTTGGGGAAACAGCCACTATTATTACTATTGAAATTTGCAATTTGGGGGGGAATAACAATATTTTTTGCACAACAATAAAGCAGTGTACGTACAGTAATAATCTCAGGGCTTAGGATAGGCAAGCAGCAATTCCCAGCAATTTTCAGGGTACAGTAATAGTGATTGTCTCCATGCATGCTGGGAAGCAGCGATTTTCTCTATGGATGCTGGGAAGCAGCGTTTCTCTCTATGGATGCTGGGAAGCAGCGTTTCTCTCTATGGATGCTGGGAAGCAGCGTTTCTCTCTATGGATGCTGGGAAGCAGCGATTTTCAGGGTGAAAAATCTGAACCAGCGATTTTGTGGGCGAAAGCATGGAAGCAGCGATTTTCAGAGTGAATGTTGGTAAGGGCTAAACTTTTTTATTGGTACAGTAAAAGAAAAGGAACTTTACTCATGACATAATTTTGGAGGGTGGAGTCAGCCTGCAAAAAATCGTGACTAAGCAAAACCGCAAGTGCCGAAACCGCAAATACGGAGGGAGAAGTGTAAACTTTTATTTCGCCAGTTCTCCTCCCCGCAGTGACATCTACTGTCACTCACTTACTGTAACTTAACACCATAACCATAATTGTAAACCTTCCAATATGTCAATTTACTCCCCCCTAGGGCTACCAGATTTTGGGCTACAAAACCCCAGACACTTGGCTCCCCCTGTTCTGCCTACAGCTCCTCCCAGTTCCACCTACAGCCCTACCCAGTTCTGCCTCCAGCCCTGCCCCGCCTCCAGCTCCGCCCCCCACAAAGCCTCCTCTCTTCTTCCTTGATGAGCTCTGGCCGCGTCTGGAGGGCTTGGAGCATGCGCTCATGTGTGTGACATCATCCGCGCATGCTCAGAGGCCATCCAGACGCGGCCGGAGCTTGTCGGGGCTTTCCAAAATCCAGACAAACTGCCAGGTTTTGGGAAAGTCCGCCAGGCTCCTGGACAGTCCTCTAAAAAGAGGATATGTCCATGTTTTCCTGGACATCTGATAACCCTACTCCCGCAGGCTCAGGCCTACAGGCTCAGGCCTACAGAAATCCTGTGGGAATCTCACCCAGGCTCTTGGTACTCTCATTCCCCAGGGAGATTACAGCAAGCAATTAATATCAATCTCTTTATTGCATGTGTATTATTGATACCTTTGAAGTATTTGAATATCCTTTTCTTATTTTAAAGCCGAACAAGCAGCTTTTGTGTGTGAGTCATCTTACCCACAATTCTCAAAGGCACTTCTGCAGAAGTGCGTTACTGTATCGTAGCACATATACAGTGGGGATGTGATAGTCATACGGAGGATGACTGTTTGACCCCTGTAGATGCTGTTGCCGTGTGAGCTTTGTAGAGAACTGTACGTAATCTTGTGGTCGGTTCCATTAGCAGAGCTTTGCCGAGGGAACAGGTGAGGGAGCGACTGAAAAGGAGGCTCCCTAGGTAAATAGGCAAGAATGTTTTGAGAAGAAAATCAAAGACACCTAGGCAAACACAGGCGTCTGTTTCATTTGGGAAAGGCATTTGCAAACTGCCTTTTTCTAGTTACACAACCATACTCAAAGCGGTTTCCATATACACAGGTGCTTATTTTGTACTTGGGGCAATGGAGGATTGAGTGACTTGCCCAGGGTCACAATGAGCAGCACCGGGATTTGATCTCACAACCTCTGGGTGCGGAGGCAGCAGCTCAACCAGTGAGCCACACCTTCAGTCTGTCTAGTAGGGTAATTCTTATGTGAGCTGAGTATAAGACAACCAAGCCATTGTGACATCACTGCTGAGGCTGGCTCTTAGGCATTGGTGGACTGAGGCATTATGACATCACAATCTCAGCTCTGGAATGTTGCTACTCTTTGGGTTTCTGCCAGGTACTTGGGACCTGAGATGGCCACTGTTGGAAAAAGATACTGGACTTGATGAAAGGGAAGGGAATGGAATGGGGACTTTTATAGTGCCATTTTGTGGCTTTGGCATTTCAAAGCTGACATTCAAAGTGGTGGGCCCTGGAGGATTAAGTGACTTGCTCAGGGTCACAAGGGGCAGCACCAGGATTTGATCTCACAACCTCTGGGTGCAGAGGCAGCAGCTCAACCAGTGAGCCACACCTTCAGTCTGTCTAGTAGGGTAATTCTTACATGAGCTGAGTATAAGACAACCAAGCCATTGTGATATCACTGATGAGGCTGGCTCTTAGGCATTGGTGGACTGAGGCATTATGACATCACAATCTCAGCAATGGAATGTTGCTACGCTTTGGGTTTCTGCCAGGGTTGGCCATAGGGCTTGATGAAAGGGAAGGGAATGGGACTGCCATTTCAAAGCTGACATTCAAAGGGGTGGGCATGGAGGATTAAGTGACTTGCCCAAGGTCACAAGGAGCAGCGCTGGGATTTGATCTCACAACCTCAGGGTGCAGAGGCAGCAGCTCCGCCACGCTTTCCCACTAAGCCACTCCTCACCTCTGCTTTCTGCTGGAATATGTGCTGCCCAAAATTTTGTAGCCCAGTGGTTCCCGACTTTTTCTATACCCTACCCCCCCTAGGAAATGTATCAATTTCTCATTCCGCATGACTCTAACAGAACACTAAGACCTACTAATCAACATTTGCTTTTTGTCCCTTCTCTAAAGATTATAAACACTCGCCGACCAACAAAGTTCTCAATAACTGCACCTACGATTTGGAATGCGCTGCCAATTTATATCAGAGCAGAACAAAGTCTCGATAAATTCAAAGGAGCCTTAAAATGCTTTCTTTTCAAAGACGCCTTTGAATACTGATTTTTTCCCCGCTCTACTTACAAGGGATCCAGCTATAAAGAAGACATTTCCCTTTTTCCCTATTGTTCTCCCCATTTATGCTTTCCTATAATTTATTGTAATTCAACCCCTTTACCTCTCATGTAGGGCTCCTTTTACTAAGGCCCGTTAGGGCTTTAACATGCAGAATAGCATGTGCTGCTTTGTGCTGGCGTTAGTTCCAGCCACGTAGCGTGGGTTTAGCGCATGCTAAAATGCTACATGCGCTAAAAACGCTAACGCAGCTTAGTAAAAGGAGCCCTTAATGTATGTGATTCTATGTATTTTTTTATTATTATTTATCATTTTTAAATTTACAGGATCAAGAATGAATCTTGTACAGAAAATAAAGTATTAGCTAAGAACAAATAATAAGAACATAAGAACATAAGCAGTGCCTCTGCCGGGTCAGACCAGAGGTCCATCCTGCCCAGCAGTCTGCCCCCGCGGCGGCCCAACAGGTCATGACCTGCCTTAATCACCAGAACGGGCCCCCTTGCCCCCTAGGTTTCTCATCGAAGTCCTATCTTCCCATCAATGTCCTAACCCTCCGGCCTTGCACCTGCACGACCTGGTGAGCTGTCTATACTTATGCAACACCCCAGCACCTCCCTCAGTACCCCACGATCCCCTTTTCCCTCAGGAATCTGTCCAATCCCTGTTTGAATCCCTGTACTGTACTCTGCCGGATCACTTCCTCCGGGAGCGCATTCCATTTGTCCACAACCCTTTGGGTGAAGAAAAACTTCCTTGCATTTGATTTGAACCTATCTTCCTTCAGTTTCTCTGAGTGCCCCCTCATACCTGTCGTCCCTTTTAGTCTGAAGAACCTGTCCCTGTCCACCCTCTCTATGCCCCTAAGTATTTTGAAGGTCTATATCATATCCCCCCTGAGCCTCCTCTTTTCCAGAGAGAAGAGCCCCAGTTTATCCAGCCTCTCAGCATATGGCCAGTTTTCCAGCCCTCTTACCAGTTTCGTTGCCCTCCTTTGGACTCTCTCAAGAACTGCCATGTCCTTCTTGAGGTGCGGCGACCAATATTGAACGCAGTATTCCAGATGTGGGCGCACCATCGCTCGATACAGCGGCATGATGACTTCCCGCGTCCTGGTTGATATGCCCCTCTTGATGATGCCCAGCATCCTGTTGGCTTTCTTCGAGGCTGCTGCACACTGTGCGGATGGTTTCATGGATGGATCCACTAGCACACCCAAGTCTCTCTCAAGTCCGGTGTCTTCCAGCAATCTCCCCCCCATTTTATACTCGAACAACGGGTTCTTTTTCCCTATGTGCATGACCTTGCATTTATTTACGTTAAAGCGCATTTGCCATTTGTTTGCCCAGTCCTCCAGCTTATCGAGGTCCCTTTGCAGTTCCTCACACTCCTCCCTGGTCCTAACTCTGGCGCAGAGCTTGGTATCGTCTGCAAATTTTATAACCTCACACTTTGCCTCCGTTTCCAGGTCATTGATAAATATGTTGAAGAGTAGCGGCCCCAGCACCGATCCCTGCGGCACACCGCTTGTGACTCCCCGCCAGTCAGAATATTGGCCCTTTACTCCGACCCTCTGTAGTCTACCTGACAGCCAGTGCTTGATCCATCTGTGTACATCCCCGCCCACCCCGTGGTTCCACAGCTTCCTAAGCAGCCTTTCATGTGGCACCTTGTCAAAGGCCTTTTGAAAATCGAGGTAAATGATGTCTATGGGTTCCCCTTTGTCCACCTGACTGCTTATTCCCTCAAAGAAGTACAGAAGGTTTGTCAGGCACGACCTTCCCTTACAGAATCCGTGCTGGCTTGTCCGCAGTAGGCCATTTTTCTCGATGTGCTCGCAAATGCTGTCCTTGATCATTGCTTCCACCATCTTCCCTATAACTGAAGTCAGGCTCACCGGCCTGTAGTTCCCGGGGTCACCTCTCGATCCCTTCTTAAAGATAGGTGTGACATTCGCCAGTTTCCAGTCCTCTGGTACCTCTCCAGTTTTCAAGGATAGGTTGCAAACATGCTGGATTGCGCCCGCTATTTCCTGACTTAGTTCCTTTAGAACCCTTGGGTGGATCCTGTCCGGTCCCGGTGATTTGCCGCTTTTCAGTCTGTCAATCTGCTTGAGGACATCCTCCCGACTTACCTCTATATGCCCCAATCTTTTGGCCTGCTCCCCACTCATGAGCTCCTCTGAGTCCGGTATATTGGACGTGTCCTCGCTCGTGAAGACCGACGAGAAGAACATGTTCAACCTCTCAGCTACCTCTTTATTCTCCTTAATCACTCCCTTCCTATCCCCATCGTCCAATGGCCCCACCTCCTCTCTCACTGGTTGCTTCCCCTTTACGTAACTGAAGAATGCCTTGAAGTTTTTCGCCTCCCTGGCCAGCCCCTCCTCGTATTTCCCTTTTGCTTTTCTAATCTCTCGGTGGCATTCCTTTTGGCATTTCCTGTGCTCCTGGTGATTTTCCTCCGTTGGATCCCTTTTCCATTTCCGGAAGGACACTTTCTTGTCACTGATTACCTTCTTTACTTCATGTGTCATCCAAACCGGGTCTTTTGACCGCTTGTTCTTGCGGCCTTTCCTGAAACTGGGGATGTACAGTTTTTGCGCTTCTTGCAGTGTGTCCCTGAGAAGGGTCCAGGCGCTCCCTACAGTCTCCATCCTAAAGCCGTTCCTGAGCTTCCTCCCCACCATTTTCCTCATAGCAACATAGTTCCCTTTCCTGAAGTTGAGTGCAGTCGTTGCGGTCCTCCCCACTATGGGTGACCCCTTTCTAATGTGAATCTGATCACGTTGTGATCACTGTTGCCTAGTGTTCCTCCCACTTCTACCCCTCTTGCAGGCCCCCCTAATCCGTTAAGGATGAGGTCAAGAGAAGCATCCCCTCGCGTCGGTTCCTTGACTAGTTGCTCCATGAAGCAGTCCCTCACAGCTTCTACGAATCCTGCTTCCCTCGTGGAGTTGGAGTGTCCCGTACTCCAGTCTATCCCCGGGTAGTTGAAGTCCCCCATCACTGTTACACTTCCAGTCCTGCATTCCTGTCTCAGTTCTGCTTCCAAGTCTTGTCCTATTGTTTCTGACGCACCAGGCAGGCGATAATACAGCCCCAGCTTTATGTCTGCACTCTTCTTTCCCGGCAATTTGATCCATAGCGATTCTAGCTCCTCTGCCTTTGTTGCCGTATCGATCCCAATCGAGTAGATATAGTCCTTTATATACAGCGCTATGCCTCCCCCCTTCTTGTGGGTCCTGTCCCTCCTGTAGAGCTTGTACCCTGGCAGCGCCACATCCCATTGATTTTCCTCTGTCCACCAGGTTTCTGTAATTCCTATTATATCCAGGTCCTCCCCCTTGGCCATGACTTCCAGTTCACCCATCTTAGCCATGAGGCTTCTTGCATTTGCGTATAAGCACTGTAGGTCCCGGTGTTTGTCCTCCACCTCTGCCTTTACCTGGGGCGCCTTCCCTTGGGTCTCGGGCCGTTTTCCCGCTCCCGGTGCCTCTGCTGTGCCCTCCGCCTTTACCCTCGCAACTCTCTTCCTCCCCATGTCCCCTCCACCCCACCTCCCCGCTTTTCCTCGGGGAGTACCAGCCCCCTCCTGTGCTATCGTCCCCTGGGCCTTGGTTTGTTCCCCCTTGCCTTGTGTCTCCCCTTTGCCCTGTGGCTCCGCCTTATTGCCTTCTGTTTGCACCCTGGTGCCATCTTGTCCTCCTGAATCCCCTTCCCCTTAGACTTCTCCCAGCAAGTTGCTGTTACCTGGTGTTTCCCTCGCTGTCTGATCGCGAGTTCCATCGGACCCCCGTCCTCCTCCCTGCAGTCAGCCCATTCAGCATCTTTTCTTGATACTGCTGTCCGAAGCGTCATCAGGTCAGCTGTCGGCTTTCCCCCTCTCTGTAGTTTAAAGCCCTCTCGATCTCCTTCTTTACGTTGGCTGCTAGTATTCTTGTTCCCGCCGTGCTCAGGTGCAGGCCATCCCGCCTGTAGAGCTTGCTCTTTCCCCAGAAGGACGACCAGTTCCTCACAAAGTGGAAGCCCTCCTCCTTGCACCACCTCCTCAGCCACGCATTCACCTCCTGGAGCTCGGCCTGCCTCCTTGCATCTGCCCTCGGGACCGGCAGGATCTCCGAGAATGCTATCCTCTGTGACCTCCGTTTCAGCTTCCTTCCCAGGACCCTGAACTGGTCTGTTAGCGCAGGCATGCTGAAATTCCTCCGGCTCACATCATACATAATACATAATTCATATCTAGAAAGAAAATACATAAGCCAATCCGTGTATTTTTTTTAAAATTATTATTATCATTGTAAATCGCCTAGAATTTTGGATAGGCGTTCAATCAAATTTTAAAGAAAACTTGGAAATGTTTGATTAATGTTTGTGAGATAATTTATTAAACACTGACATATAAAACCATGAAAATTCAATGAAAAAAGTACAATGCTCAAAAATATAGTGATAAAAATCCACCCGGTCCCTACACGATCTGTGTTTCGGTAAACACGCCTTCCTCAGGGGTCCAATGGTTTGCAAACTCACATATAAAGAATTGGACTGAAAACAGTCTGTTGCCTTTAAACCTGTGAGCAAAGAACACCGCAGACAAGCTGAAGATACAAAATAATGCCCATCTGCAGTAACCATTATCTCTCTCCTTATTGGCTAAGGCTCTTAACATTTGCATCTCCTCTTCCTATAGGCTAAGGCTCTTTACACCTGCATTATGAAGTCATAGAACTTTATGGTTATAGAAACATTGTAACATGATGGCAGATAAAGGCCAAATGGCTCATCTAGTCTGCCCAACAAAGAAAAATGGGGAGACTCGATGATCTACAGTGAAAACAATCCACCGATGAAAACAAAAACAAAAAACTGTGGATACAGATGTTCTGGAGATAATTTATTAAACACTGACATATAAAACCATGAAAATTCAATTTAAAAAGTACAATGACAAAAAATACTGTGATAAAAATCCACCCGGACCCTACACGGTCAGTGTTTCGGCGAACACGCCTTCCTCAGGGGCCCAATGGTTTGCAAACTCACATATAAAGAATTGGACTGAAAACAGCCTATTGCCTTTAAACCTGTGAGCAAAGAACACCGCAGACAAGCCGAAGTAGCAAAAAAACGCTATAGAGAGAACCCAGTGGGGAGACTGAAACTAAATGCAGTATTTAATAAATTATGTCCAGAACATCTTTATCCACAGTTTTTTGTTTTGGTTTTCATTGGAGGATCATTTTTCTTTGTTGTGCTGATTAATGTTCGCACCCTCTACAAAAGTAATATCACAACCACCTACTACCACTGCTCAAGGCACCCTGGCGGCAGGCTAATACAAAACTGCGATAGCAGTTTCTAGTGCGGGGAGCCACGCTGAATGGCCCGCGCTGCTCCCGACTCAGTGAGCAGTGAGGGGCCATTCAGCGCGGCTCCCAAGCTAGAAACCGCTATCGCAGTTTCGTAAAAGGAGGCCTGAGGGATGATTCCTGACTCATCACTAAGGGACGCAAACCGCTCTTTGCCATAAGCTCTGAAATTCTATCTTGCATCCCTTAAAATTCCATTTCGCATCCTTTGGAAGAGCGAGCACCCCAGGTTGGGGAACCCCTGCTGTAGCCCTTTTCTTTCTACTTAGGGTTACCGGATTTTACGATTGTCAAATCCAGACCCCCTAGTCCTGCCCCCTAGGCCCGCCCATTTTCACCCAGCCCCGCCCCCCAATCCGCCCAAGTCACGCCCCATTCTGCCCCAGCCTCGCTCCCCAGCCCCACGCCCTCAACCTGTTGTCATGCTTGGAGCTGCTTGCGCAGGTGTGATACAATGACGTCACATGGATGCACGCATGTGTGTGACATGACCGCGTTACGCCTGCGACATAGTCCCAAGCTGGAAGCTTTTCAAAACCCAAAGTGACGGGTTTTGAAAAGCCATCTGGAAGTCCGGACATGTCCTCAATAAAGAGAACAAGTCCAGGTAAATCCGGACGTCTGGTAGCCCTATTTATACTCCCCTGAAAAGCCCAAACACAGTACAGTAACCGTTGAGAATGTAAATATGAGAAAAATCCATAAAACGGATTTCTTTGAATAAATCCCGACGACGAAATTCCTGATCAAACCTAATAGGGTGCTGTGTTCTGGATTAACATAGTTCCCATTTATTAAGGGATACCGAGGGGGCATTTTCAATAGAACATCTACGTCTGAGTTTGGACGCTTTGGGGAAATATGTCCAGAAATCCCGTAGAGAAAATAACCATTTTCAAACCAGAAAAATGTCTTTTTGTTTCAAAAATGACCCTTTTCTAGGCGTTTTTGTGCTCGGTGCATCTATCTTTTAGGACCATTTCCGAAAACAAAAGCATCCAAAAGAAAACCGCACGCCAGCAAGCTACTGAGACGGATTAGCAGCCAGCATTCTTAGCAAGCAGACTGGCCACACAGACACATCTCAGCAGAGCAGAGGGATGCTCTGGGGGGGGGGGGAGTATTGCAGTGAACGTCATACAGCAGCGTAGTAAGGGTGGAGCCCCTCCCCTGCCCTCTTCCCCACCTCCCCTGCCGTTTGCACGCCCCCCTTTTCTTCTCTGGCACAAGGAGCATTCCCACGTCGGTGTCAGCTCGCCCTTTGACGTCACTTTCTGGGCGCGGGGCACCGACACCCCTCCTCCTTTTCCCATTTCTCCCCTCCATGTGTGCGCCCCCCTTCCCTTCCCCCATATCCCGAGTCGAAGTTGTTCGCGGCAGTCGGCGACGCACTCTTCTCGATCCCTTCGGCTCCCCCCCGCTGACGTCACTTCCAGGTGCCGCACATAGGAAGTGATGTCAAGAGCGGCAGGCGGGATCGTGGAAGGAGCAGGGAGGCAGAGATGAGGGCAGGAGATAGGGCACCACAGCCTCTGCCCCAGGCGCCTCTCCCTACGCCACTGTTCCTGTCCCATGCTTTTGTCATTTCCTAAGGAGCCTCTCACGAGGGAGTTGTCAAGTGCCTTATGAAAAGCCAGACACAGTATATTCTGCAGCTCACCCTTATCCACATGTTTGTCTGCACCTTCACACTGGCAAGGCAAGATTTGCCTTTGCTAAGGCCGTGCTGACTCATTCTCATTAAACCGTGTTTGTCGATACTGTGAGCAATATTGGTTTGTTTTTTTTAGAAGAGGTTCTACTGTTTTGCTCGGAACTAACACAAGGTTCACCTGTCCATAGTTTTGCTGGATCACCCCTAGAGCTCTTAAAAAAAAACAAAAAAACCTGGTTTACATTGGCCACTCTCCAGTCCTTGGACACCGTGTCTGTTTTAAATGATAGGTTACAGATTATTAGTCAATGACCGTAACACTGAAAATCCGTGTGGTTGAAGATAATAACTAAATAAACCAAAAACCCACACTCTTATGAAGCAACGCTGCATGGCACCCACACAGGGATTCATAAACTTCCAAATATTTCATCAAAAGCTACTTTCAAAAGCTGTTTTGAAAAAAGTGGTTGTATATCTCAGAATATGGAGTATTTTACCCAATTCATGGCTTATTTTGTGCTTCAATTAGCACACTCCTGTTTCCTCCATAGGTTTCCAACCACCTCCCTACTTTTTTAAATTTGAAATTATTGATTAGGGGATGGAAGGGAGGAAATGGGGGGAGGGATTATGGTTCATTATATAAAATGTTTGAAGGAATGATCGAATTTTATATAATATATGGATTAGAATTTTAACATTTGTGAATTATTTATTATTTGTAAATAATATCTTTCTGTATAATTTATATATATTTTTACTTTATTCCTTTAATAAAATGTTTGAACATAATCTTTTATTCCTGTTTAAATTTAAATATTGAATTAAATTAATTGCTCAATCAATGTCCAACTACTGTCATCGCCAAACAGGCTTCCTTAAAAGGAATCGGCCACTAGTGCAGGCAAAACCCCCAAAAAAGCTCAATCTGTCACACCCCGGGTTCTTGCCGATGTTGCAAGTCCCAGAAAAATGACCAAAACTCCAGTCCTACGTGTCCCTTTCTACTAAGGGATCCTCCAGGTCTTACTTTTAGGCATGCATGCAAGGAATACAGGTTTCAGTCAGAATGTGCAAAACCAAAAACAGCTTTATTCCAGTAATGGTAACATAATTCAAAACCATTCAGGCTTCAGCCTTGCAGTGCGGTATGCATTCACAGCACGTGACACCAAACTCATAAAGGTTCCAAAAACAAAACTTGAATAACACTGTAATTACAAACAGTCCCTGCTTCTGGGCTTGCAAGCTTATGAGTCTCAGTTCTCTTCACCAGAGCAACAGTGTTTTTAAATCAATATTCCTTTTATCTAAACAGTTCATTTGTATGTTCCAAAAATCATTGATATATCACAAGTCTTCAATAGCACATGTACGTTTCCCTTCTCTGCACTGGAGAACTTGGGATTAGCCACAGCTGAGAGAAAACAACGTGCTGGCTCAGCTTGGCAATCAGCCAGGAAGTACAAACCCACATACCACGTTATATAGCTCAGGGCTTTAAAGAAAACTTCTGTATCTAAGCTTTCTGGGAGAGTTTCAAAACTGAAGTTTCTAAACTTTCAGATTCACTAGCAGCACAGAGGACCAAGCAGCAAGAGAAAAAAAAAAAAAACAGGTTTAAACTCACTGTAATTCCATAGGCAATGGCTGGGTTTCAGTGCATGCCTGGCTTGCCTGGGTTTCCATTGCTTCCTCCTCTGGCTGCTCCCAAGGCTCCCTGGTATGAGCTGCCTCATCTGCCTCTAGCATGGGCCAGTCTGAGAGGGTCTGGCTCTCTCCAGCTTCATACCCTCCTGGGTATTCTTCTCCCGGGTGCCTCATGAGTCTGGCTTCCCTTGGCTGCTTCCCCCTCTCTGTTCTCAGCAGGCTCATTATATCTGGTGGAAAACCACTCCCCTTCTGAGACTGTGGGGGAAGGGATTTCCACCCACTGACTTGTCTCCTGCTTTCACAAACGGGATATTTTCTAGCCCTGGTTTTAACTGGCTGTTCAAGGAGCAGTTTACCGGACTGGAGGAGAGCTGAGAGGAGTCCCGTTGCTGGTCCCGGGTGTACAGCGGCGGCTTCCTTTTCCTTATCCTGGTCGGCGGCGCTGACAGGCACTTACAGAGACGGACCCCTGACGTCACTGGGTCCGTCTCCGAAAACGTAAAAGCACCCGCTGCTGTAGTCACACTGGAGCAGTTTACCGGACTGGAGGAGAGCTGAGAGGAGTCCCGTTGCTGGTCCCGGGTGTACAGTGGCGGCTTCCTTTTCCTTATCCTGGTCGGCGGCGCTGACAGGCACTTACAGAGACGGACCCCTGACGTCACTGGGTCCGTCTCCGAAAACGTAAAAGCACCCGCTGCTGTAGTCACACTGGAGCAGTTTACCAGACTGGAGGAGAGCTGAGAGGAGTCCCGTTGCTGGTCCCGGGTGTACAGCGGCGGCTTCCTTTTCCTTATCCTGGTCGGCGGCGCTGACAGGCACTTACAGAGACGGACCCCTGACGTCACTGGGTCCGTCTCCGAAAACGTAAAAGCACCCGCTGCTGCGGTTGCGGCCGCAGCCGCGCGGCCGCAGGGCGTGGCCAAAGGGGCGTGCCCTAAGGGGCACGCAAGGCCCCTTGGGAGCCCCTTAGGAGCCTCGTGGAGCCCGGGAGCCGGCAGTGGGCAATTTATTTGGGGTACATAGACCCGGATCGGATCCTGCTCCCTATTATTGGATCTAAGATGTTTACTCCATGTCTGCTGAAGTGAGGACGTCGTTGAAGTTTTTCTTTTTTTAATAATGCCGAAAAGACGAGGAAGGAACACCGGAGGAGCCTCCCGGCGACCCTTAACCCCAGTGGTCACTATTGATGATTTTCTCCGACGCCTACAACGGGAACAAGAAGGGTCGGGTGCTAGCTCATTGGGGATACCGCCGGAGAGTAGTGCGGTGGGTTCCCCTGAGCATGATGTCACTCTTAGCCCCGACGTTAGGACGCCACCCCTCCAACCGACGCCACAAGCTGCCAGCTCCCCACGGGACCAGAATCCACCTGAGGAGGTGGTTTCTTCTTTGTCCACAGAGGCCAGTATGGAGGGCTCGCTGAATATGACAACGGGACTTGCGACCGGGACAACAGAGGTTGGAGGAATACAAGACGTCACTGAGGTAAAGCTAATTTCAGAACATTTAGATACTACACCATTACAACTTTTCTCACCTACAAAACCTCCTACAGTCACACTCGAAGCATTATGGGACTTGGTAGTGAATCTGGGGAATTCCTTAAATCCTCAAATAAAAAATTTGGATAAAGAATTAAAAGAACAAAAGGAAGAAATAAAAGTTTTAAAGCAGGACATGTTACAATTTAAAACAGAGACACAAAATACAAATAAGGAGCTAATGCTACTGAAACAAAATCAAGATATGCTGGTTAAAGATAATATATTACTCAGGAAGAAGTTGGAAGTGCAGGAGAATAATGGTCGAATAAATAATTTGAGATTTATAAATTTTCCAAGAATCCTGTCAACTTCTCCTAGAGAAATGGTGAAAAGATATTTTATGGAAATTTTGGAAATTCCTGAAAACTCCTTACCTCCTCTCACAAGAGTGTATTACCTACCTGCTAAGCCCCAATTCAAAGAAGAAGAAAAAATTGAGGAACCCCGGGAGAGGTCATTGGACATTTCGGCTATACTGGAACAATCAGATAGAGAATTGGCTGTTCCAGCTACTCTCTTGGTGTCTGTTGCTTTGGCTCCAGACAGGGATTGGATACTAAAACTTTTCTTTAAAAATAGATCCAAAGACTTCCTGGGACAGCATATTCAGATTTTTCCTGATGTCTCTAGAGAGACTCAAAAAAGAAGGAAAGAATTTTTAATTCTAAAACCTGGAGTGACACAAATAGGGGGTATTTTCTTTTTGAGATATCCATGTAAATGTGTAGTTAGATATTTATCATTGAAGTATATATTTACAGAGCCATCTCAACTGATTAGCTTTCTCTCAATGAAACGTCTAGAAAGAGGAATAACAACGTCCATGGAAAGTTAGCTTCCTGCACTTTAGTCAGATAAGGATTTTTCTTATTTAATTAATTTGAATTATATATGTTCTACTCTTAATTACGGATCCAATAAATATTGAGGACTAGTGTGAGATCAGCTAGATTAGTATTTCCTTGTAGTAATATTAATTTTGTAATCTTAGTTTAATATGTTGTTTGATCTCACTTTACTGTACAAGATGTATACGCTTGGAAATATTGTAAAAATTTTATAAATAAATAAAAAAAAAAAAACTGGCTGTTCAAATTTCCTGAGGTATTTAACAGTGTCAGGATGAGGTTTGCCTAGAGTGAAACTTTCACACTTATCCTGCCCTGTTTCTGCTATTTCCATTTCCCAGTCAGAGCTAGAGTCAGCTTGATTAATTAATTGATCAGTCACCTGATCTGCTCTCCTGCACCTAGGTGACTTGTGCACAATCCTGCTCACTGGGGCAAAACCAGGAACGGACTCGGGTTTATTGTGGGTAAGACCCGAAATAGACTTGGGTTTGTCACAAATCCAGAGTTCATAAGGTTGTCAAACAGTTCGTAAAATTCGTAAAGGTCATCGAGCTCAAGTAATTCATAAAGCTTCTGAAAATCAGTGGAGCCGTTGCTGAAAATATTTCTAGCAAGTCCGAAGTGGCTTGCGTTTCGCGGGGTTCACGTCTTACCCGCTGCGTCAGGGCTTAGAGCATGGGTGTCAAAGTCCCTCCTCAAGGGCCACAATCCAGATGGGTTTTCAGGATTTTCCCAATGAATATGCGTGAGATCTATTTGTATGCACTGCTTTCATTGTATGCTAACAGATCTCATGCATATTCATTGGGGAAATCCTGAAAACCCGACTGGATTGCAGCCCTCGAGGAGGAATTTTGACACCCCTGGCTTAGAGTACAATGGTTTACTTAACGGTACCACAGCACTCACATGCCGATTATTAGTAACGCATTAGCAATTTCATGTTTGAGCGCCTTAAAAAACCTGGAGCTGGTGAGTAAAGCGGAAGAAACGCCAGCATGTTGCTTATTAAGCAGACGAAGGAACGGATGGCTCTGCAAAGGAATTAGACGCTCAGGTTGTGAACCTCAGTGTAGCCACTGTATAGTGCTCTCTTACTGAGTTCTCACTCCCTTTCTGCATTGGTTGGGCTAGCCCAGGGGTGGGCGACTCCGGTCCTCAAGGGCCAGAATCCAGTCGGGTTTTCAGGATTTCCCCAGTGAATATGTGTGAGATCTATTTGCTTGCACTCCTTTCAATGCATATTCATTGGGGAAATCCTGAAAATCCGACTGGATTCCGGCCCTCGAGGAGCGGAGTTGCCCACCTCTGGACTAGCCACTGAATACTGGCATAGCCAGCTATGTCTCAGCTGGCCCAAAACAGTCTGGAAATTCAATGCCGGTCACCAGATGTGGTGCTGACATTGTTTCCCATATCGTCCATATTCTGTGGACCGACATCGGTCTGTGGACCTGCGGTTGAAGAACACTGGGCTAAGTCGTGGGCCAGACCCCACCCATCTCTACCCAATCTCTACCCCAGACCCCACCCCCATGATAGTACTAATTGCACCTTGCATATCCCGTGCCTCATCTGGAAGCCTTCCCTCTGACGTTGCAATTTCAGAGAGAAGGCTTCTGGTTCAGGCGCAGGATGCCTGTAGGAGCCACAGCCCGTGGCTTTGTGCACTGAATCAGTTAGGAAGAGGGAGCTGGCTCGAAGATAACGTCGCATCGATCACACCGTGGACCGGCGGTTGAAGAACACTGTTTTGGGCCTGATGCACGTGCTGGCCCTGTGGACCGGCAGGAAATTTCTGTGGACCGGCACTGGTCCATGGACTGGTGGTTGAAGAACACTGCTTTAGACGACCTGAAAATACAGTGTAAACAACCTACACTATGCAGATGATACAACGCTCATCGCCAGCAGCAAAGAAGACCTGCTGTATCTACTGAGAAAAGTCAAAGGCAAAAGTCATAACAGGGGATTAGAACTGAACATAAACAAGACGAAGATCAGAAACACGGAAACCGATGACGATTTTTAGCTTGAAGGCGACAGAAGAGAAGATGTAAGTGATTTCAATCTCCTGAGCTCTTTCGTAAACAAAGATGCAACTAGCAGGGAAGAGATACTCCGCAGAACAGCACTTGGTCGCTCTTCAATGAAGGCTCTCGACAAAGTACTCAAAGGCAAGGCAATAACACTCCAAACAAAGATCAGACTTGTCCACGCACTCATTTTCTCAGCGGTCAATTACAGATGTGAAAGCTGGACACTACGGAAACAAGACTGACTCATTTGAGCTTTGGTGCTGGAGAAGGATTTTAGGCGTGCCGTGGACCGCCAGAAGAACTAACAAACCGATTCTGGAAGAGATCAAACCGGCTATGTCACGTGAAGTCCAAATGATGACGTTAGGACTCTCTTATTTGGGTCACACCATCAGAAGAGAGAGATCACTGGAGAAGGTCATCATGTTTAAGAAGAGCGAAGGAACCAGGCGAAGAGGGCGACCTGCCATCAGATAGCTGGACACGTTGAAAACAACCATGAGGATGATGCTGGAGGACCTCTCCGGACTAGCGAAAACCCGATATCTTTTTAGGGCAATTATTCATAGTAACATAGTAACATAGTAGATGACAGCAGATAAAGACCCGAATGGTCCATCCAGTCTGCCCAACCTGATTCAATTTAAATTTTTTAATTTTTTCTTCTTAGCTATTTCTGGGCAAGAATCCAAAGCTTTACCCGGTACTGTGCTTGGGTTCCAACTGCTGAAATCTCTGTTAAGACTTACTCCAGCCCATCTACACCCTCCCAGCCATTGAAGCCCTCCCCTGCCCATCCTCCACCAAACGGCCATACACAGACACAGACCGTGCAAGTCTGCCCAGTAACTGGCCTAGTTCAATATTTAATATTATTTTCTGATTCTAAATCTTCTGTGTTCATCCCACGCTTCTTTGAACTCAGTCACAGTTTTACTCTCCACCACCTCTCTCGGGAGCGCATTCCAGGCATCCACCACCCTCTCCGTAAAGTAGAATTTCCTAACATTGCCCCAGAATCTACCACCCCTCAACCTCAAATTATGTCCTCTGGTCCTATGTCATCAAGTCGCTAGGACTCGGGCACAAGTCGATGGCACCTAACAAAGGCCCTGCATTAGGGAACCAAAATGACATGCAAAATGTTTGCAAAATGACGTGCAAGCGAAGGTCCCAGGAATCCAGACAACCCTCTCGCCCCTGATGAATTAGAAGCCCAAAGTGAAGACAAAGCAAGGAGCGAGGTCTGTGTTGCATTTGGCCTTTTGGCACGCGTCGGAAATATTTTCTTGCAGTAAACATATTTTCCGGTGGGCTTGCACGAATTTCAATGTACGGAAACATAATTATTCTTAGGGTTTACTGCCCCTTCTCATTGATCGTGTGCCAGCACACAGAACTCAGGGTCCCACAGCTGTGATATTCTGAGGTCAGAGAACTTTTATGTCAACATGAAAAGAATTTTTATAAAGTGTTTCATTAGCTTATCATGCTTGCTATGTATGGAACACATTTTTAAAAAATCACATTCCCTTCCCACAACAAGCATCTTACTTGCTGTGTATTAAGGACTCAACCAAAGGCGTAGGGACTGCACAAGAGCCTCAAGTCCACAGCATGGGATATAACTGGATATAGGAGGCAGCGTCTGGAATTCAAATCAACAGAAATGTGGCTGTAATGTTCGGGATCAGTCCATAGCAGTATGACTTTCACTGTCATTGAGTGACACGGGCAGCATGCCACATCTGGATAGCCTTATCTGCGGGATTTGTGATGCAAAATAATAAACACCTGGCTAAAATGTCACCAAAATGCCTGAATGTCCAGAAAAAAAGAACTCAGTGAAAGCTTAATTTCAGGTGTCGTAAGATGCATTTTTTTTTTTTTTGGGGGGGGGGGCTTCAGAATAAAATAAGTGATAATTAACGTGACAGGATTTAAATTTAACAGCTATAATCATGGGAATAGTTGAAAATGTTCAAATATTTATTTGTCAAGTATATTTTTCCCCAAAGAAGTGCTCTATCCCGGCTGATGCCCTTATCTCCAAGTATAATTGCTCTCTAAGATGGAGGGGGGTGGGAGAGGCATCACTTAATACCAGAGCAAAGTCCCACTGGGCACTTGAAAATCCTGGCATGGATCCTCTGATGGAGGAGATGGATTTTCCTTCAGGGCACTCAAAGGAGACACTCCACCCAAGAACTTACCCCTTCACTCTATAAAAAGCACTGAAAATGGAGCGTGCATACTAATTGAATTCCAGGCTAATTAGCACCAAGAATTAGCATTCCGACAAGCCCTTATTGACACCAATTAGAATTAATTACAAGTTGCGCGCATAGATTTAGGTGCAAGATTTCGTCTAAACTTTAGCCGCAAGTTAAAAAGTGTGTGTGGAAATCGGCTGCTCGTGGGCGGATCGGGGACGCAGTGGCATAGTAAAGGGGCGGGGCCGGGAGGGCGGTCTGCCCTGGTCATCGTCATGGTGGGGCTTCCGTCACCCGTCCTCCCACTGCCACACGCGCCTTCACTTCCCCTCCCCCCCCAAAGTACCACCACTTCTTCGCCAGTGCGAGCAGGAACTCCAATCCGCTGCTCGCACCAGCGTCGGCCACCTGACAACAAAGTGACATAATAACTAAATATACTTTTCATCACTCCTGTGAAGCTCTTAGATCGGGGTCCTCCGAATGAGGATTACTGCACCACAGGGACAGTTTGTAGCGTCTGTTAAAATTCCCTGAGGAACAGCTGCTGCTGAAAGGACAGCCCCACCGCCGCAGGAATTTTAACGGGGTGGCTTTCAGCACCCACTGCGGGAACTCGCTGCTTCCTTCCATGCCAGCTCCCTTCTCCTGAGAGACAAGAGGCTCACTTCGTGCCTTACTCATCTGGGGACTAGCTCCCACCTACCTGCTGCCACACTTCGTACTTTACAGCCCTACAAGACAAACTAGAAACTGCAAACTAATTGCTTACCCAAGCATTACGGGCTGTAAATACAAAACGTTTCTGGATAGAATTTTTATGTACCAACCAAACACACAACAACACTGGTTAGACGACTACATAAACGCTATAACGCTTTTAGAAAAGCCATAAAAACTGCCTTATTTGATAGATATATCGCCTAAATAATAACTACTTCAATCTCTAAATCAATCTCTTTTCTTTCTAACATGTCCTCCCCTGCATATACTTTTGAAATTCTAACAATCTGTATATTGTAATTCGCTACATCTTATGATTCTGTATACTGTAATTCAATGACTATCTACTTATTGTAATTCGCTGACTGTCCAGCTCCCTTTCAATGTAAACCGCCTAGAAGTCTCAAGATTGTTGGTGGTATAGAAAAATAAAGTTATTATTCAAGTTATTATTATTATCTCTAAGCCAAGATTCCAAGTCTATTTAAAATTTGTTAATCTGCTTATCGAATTTCTAAGCGGAGTACATAGAATTTTTAAAAGGGTATTACATAAAAAGTAACCAAATAGACATACTAAGACAAGAGCGGGAAAGGGGAGTCGAACTTCATCAAATTATAGGAAAGAAAACAATAAAAGTTAACACGTGAGGACGGGGGATCCCATCTGTAGGAAAGAATGAAATAAAGGATGCAAGGACTGGGCGTCCTGAATTTGGATGCTATGTATCAAAAGCGTTCCTAAATAGTAAGGTTTTTAGATTGGATTTAAAGCGGTATAGAGATCTTTCTTCCCGTAAATGGGTCGGCATTGAGTTCCATAGTAGGGGGGTGCGGTTACGGAGAAAATTGCAGAACGGATTGTGTTAATGTGACGCAAAGAGGGAATCGACAACAGAGGTTGAGTGTTCGACCTAAGCGATCTCATTGAAGCAGAGGGAACGAGGAGCCTATCTATAAATTACGGAGAATTGGTTGCTCGTGCTTTGAATGTTTAAAGAAGTTTCTTGTGAGTAACTCTGTGTGAAATAGGAAGCCTATGCGCGTTACTCAGAAGTGGTGCTACCTGATCAAATGTCTTTGCATTTGTTTTCAGTTTGATTGCCGTATTTTGAATGATTTGCAGGCGTCCGAGTTCTTTTTGTGTGATACCCTTCTACAGTGCATTACAGTAGTCGAGTCTTGAGATTACAAGAGAGTGTAGTAGGAAGTTCTTTTTTAAGCAGAGGGTGGTGGACACCTGGAATGTGCTTCCGGAGGTTGTGATAGGACAAAGTACACTACGGGGGTTCAAGGAAGGATTGGATAAATTCCTGAACGATAGGGGGATTGAAGGATACAGATAGAGGTAGAGATAGGTTTTAGATAGAGTATGGATAGAAGGATAAAAGAGATTAGAGAAGGATCACATTACAGGTCATGGGCCTGATGGGCCGCCGCGGGTGCGGACTGCTGGGCACGATGGACCTCGGGTCTGTCCCAGCAGAGACAACTTCTTATGTTCTTATGTTCTTAATGTTAATTGAATGTGGGTCAAGAAGGCTTGTGAGAGAGCGTATCATACGTAACCTGTAGACTGACCAGCGTATTCTCAGGCTTTCTCCAAATAACACCCTGGAATGTACTATTGTTGCCCCCTCATATCGGGGAGGGGGGGATCGTCATACAAGTAAGCAGCGGCTGAAAGACCCACCACTCGGCGCCCACCACTAGAATACTGGAAAAAGTGGTGGCACACATTTAGCTGAAATGATTTCGATTAGGGCATCATAGAAACATGATGGCAGATAAAGGCCAATTGGCCCATCCAGTCTGCCCATCTGCAGCATCCACTATCTCCTGCTCTCCCTAGGACATCCCACCTGCCAGTCCCACACTTTCTTAAACAGACGTAGTCTTTGTTCCTACCACCTTTATGGGGATAATTCTATAAAATGGAATCTAAATGTTGGAACGACAATGAAACATGCTCGGTTCCAATTCTACACAAGCATAAGGGCATGTCTAACCCCTTATAGAAGAGTAGCACAAAGCTGCTTTGGTGTACTACAACTTAGGCATGGGAGCTTACGTCAGGTCAACAGCAGGCATGAAGCTGATGCTTCTAAGTGTGCCTTTCAGTGCGTGCGTCCAATACTGTTATATAAGTTGCGAATTTGCTAGGTGGAACATCCACGACACGCCCATACTCTGCCCACTGGCACAACCCTTTTGCTGTAATGCATGTATGTAAATGCCAATTTGTGACATCATTTCCATACATCAATGGAGCCAGGCTGACCTATGGTGCCTTTCGGAGAGTAATTAAAACCGTCCTGTTTGACAGATGCATCTCCTAAACAGAAGCCACACTAAATTTATATTTTTCTTCTGTTTATTTCTTGTGTAATATGTTGTACCTTCATTATTTGCATTCTGTAATTCACTGATTGTCCAGCCCTGTTCGATGTGAACTGCCTAGAAATCATCTGACTATGGCGGTATAGAAGAATAAAGTTATTATTATTATTATTATTACATAAGAACACCTATTTTATAAATCAGTGCATGCAATTAGGAGCCCTTTATACACTGTCGAGTCACATTATTATGACCACAGTCTACCTCTAACATCAGGGATGCACAGCCAATGAACAAAGGCACGTGTTGCGTGCAGACTTCATGGATATATAAGGTGGAATGTCAGCAAATTGCCAATATAGCAACCATGGCTGTCATGGGGAAAAAGCGCAATTTATCAGACATTGAAAAAGGCATGATCATTGGCTACCAGGCCAAGGATAGCAACATACACATATTTCAAAAAATGTTTGTTGTAGCTATTTACAATTTGCTCAGCAATTGGCATGGATAATTTGCAATCTTCAAAATCAGCTGGCTCAGTATTTAAGGAAACCTGGTCTACTGTGGCCTGTATTAGACTCTCATTATTGGGATGCTCTGTCTTCCCTTTTATGGTGATATCTTTTAACGATACCTAGTTCTGAACCATGCTCTTTTGAGCGACTGTCAGTTTTTCCCCCAGTTTCTAGTTTAAAAGTTGTCTAGCTCCTTTTTTAAATGTTGATGCCAACAACCTGTTTCCACCCTGGTTAAGGTGGAGCTCAACGTTGCAGAATAATCTCCCTCTTCCCCAGAATGTGGGCGGGATGGGGCGGGGCAGGGCCAGGGAGGCCCAGTGTACTTGGGTGCCTAGGGGCCCTCGAAGAATTAATCCTGCCCTGAGTGTGGACTGACAGTGGAATGTGGAGTGTGGACTGACAGTCCACACTGACCCGCGTTTCCCACAGAAGCCACACTTCGCATATTTTTAAGAATGATATGTTCTATGGTTTCTATTTCCATTTGGTTCTACTTACACCTAGTAAGATTTGCAGCTAGGATCCCTGAGGAAGGAGTGTTTCTTTGAAACAGGGACCGTGTCGGCTGCCGGTGTTCCACAAAGAACCATTATTTGGAAAACAACATTAGTTGACTTTTAATAAACTTCCTGTTTCCAGTACATCATCTCTGCAGTCTTCCTCTTTGGTTTTGCTACTTGACTTCCGCTGCAGAACTGCGGGATTTCTTCTTTGTTGTCATCTCTCTGTTTTACAGTAGCCTGTTGTCTCATGCTAACGCTTCATTAAGGGCTTATCGCCCGTAATTAAAGGAACAATATTTACCCCCATCTATCAAGCTGCACTGGAGGCTTTTAGCGAGGTTCTGGTGAGGTAAGTGCTCCGATGCTCATAGAAATCCTGTGAGTGGCGGAGTAGTTACCTTGCCAGCTCTCACTATAAACGTCTTGCACAGCTTGATAAAAGGGAATCCTAGTATTTAAAAGATTGATGTCTAACTTTTTCATTTTTATAGTTTATGGTTTAGTTTATTATGTTATGGATTTTATTCTCTGCTATTGATATAGTGTGTGATGTAGTGTGTGCCTTTTTAAATAAACAAATACATGAATAAATTCAAGGAATGCCCCCATTCCACCCAAGATTCTCCCATTTCCCCACCCCTTTTTGGACCTGGGCATGTAAGTTTTAGTTAAAACCAATTAGCACAAATAATTGCTTGTTAAGATCCCACTTATCGCCGCTATTCAATTAAATTGTGCATGCACATTGGGAACTTGCTCATATTTGCATGTGTCGTTTTTAGCGTAGCTAGTTTTAAGAAAGGATTGGACAAGTTCCTGGAGGAAAAGTCCATAGTCTGTTATTGAGAAAGACATGGGGGAAGCCACTGCTTGCCCTGGATCGGTAGCATGGAATGTTGCTACTCCTTGGGATTCTAGAATCTTGCTGCTCTTTGGGGATTCTGCATGGAATGTTGCTACTCTCTGGGGTTCTGGAATCTTTTGATACTCTTTGGGATTTTGAATGGAATGTTGCTACTTTTTGAGTTTTGGCCAGGCACTAGGGACCTGGATTGGCCACCGTGAGAACGGGCTACTGGGCTTGATGGACCATTGGTCTGACCCAGTACAGCTATTCTTATGTTCTTATGATTGATCTGAAATGGGTGATGTCGAAACAATCATGATTTGCTGGTTTTCTTGGAAAAATCTCACAGGTGGGGTATGAAAAATAATTGAGGGAGGAGCGGGCGGGCACAAAAAGGTTTATTAGGATGTCTAATAGCCCTGAGTACAAATCCCAAATGAAGTGCAGAGTGTCCCAGGAGAATAAGAAAACAAGGATTGAAATCTCTATTCTAGAATCCTGGGAAGCTGGAATTGGAAGGATCCTTGCATTTATATTATTGATTAAGTAAAGGGGGTGTGGGGAAAAGGTTACTTTCAAATATTTGTAAGTTTAAAGTGCAACCCATTTGCATCCCATGTACTGACTAAATGTATCTTTATTGTAAACCGTTTCTATCCCATGTACTGACTAAATGTATCTTTATTGTAAACCGCTTCTATCCCATGTACTGTCAAATGTATCTTTATTGTAAACCGCTTCTATCCCATGTACTGACTAAATGTATCTTTATTGTAAACCGTTTCTATCCCATGTACTGTCAAATGTATCTTTATTGTAAACCGTTTCTATCCCATGTACTGTCAAATGTATCTTTATTGTAAACCGCTTCTATCCCATGTACTGACTAAATGTATCTTTATTGTAAACCGTTTCTATCCCATGTACTGACTAAATGTATCTTTATTGTAAACCGCTTCTATCCCATGTACTGTCAAATGTATCTTTATTGTAAACCGCTTCTATCCCATGTACTGTCAAATGTATCTTTATTGTAAACCGCTTCTATCCCATGTACTGACTAAATGTATCTTTATTGTAAACCGTTTCTATCCCATGTACTGACTAAATGTATCTTTATTGTAAACCGTTTCTATCCCATGTACTGACTAAATGTATCTTTATTGTAAACCGCTTCTATCCCATGTACTGACTAAATGTATCTTTATTGTAAACCGTTTCTATCCCATGTACTGACTAAATGTATCTTTATTGTAAACCGTTTCTATCCCATGTACTGACTAAATGTATCTTTATTGTAAACCGTTTCTATCCCATGTACTGACTAAATGTATCTTTATTGTAAACCGCTTCTATCCCATGTACTGTCAAATGTATCTTTATTGTAAACCGCTTCTATCCCATGTACTGTCAAATGTATCTTTATTGTAAACCGCTTCTATCCCATGTACTGACTAAATGTATCTTTATTGTAAACCGCTTCTATCCCATGTACTGTCAAATGTATCTTTATTGTAAACCGCTTCTATCCCATGTACTGACTAAATGTATCTTTATTGTAAACCGTTTCTATCCCATGTACTGTCAAATGTATCTTTATTGTAAACCGCTTCTATCCCATGTACTGACTAAATGTATCTTTATTGTAAACCGCTTCTATCCCATGTACTGTCAAATGTATCTTTATTGTAAACCGCTTCTATCCCATGTACTGACTAAATGTATCTTTATTGTAAACCGTTTCTATCCCATGTACTGACTAAATGTATCTTTATAGTAAACCGTTTCTATCCCATGTACTGTCAAATGTATCTTTATTGTAAACCGCTTCGAACTTCACGGTATAGCAGTATATAAGAAATAAATTATTATTATTATTTCTTGATTTGTTCTATGTTCAGATTCATGTGTATTGCACTGTTACTACTTGAAAATCAATAAAGATTTATATATATAAAAAAAGAACTGACACAATTACTTCCTGACCCCTTTTCAGCCCTTCCTAGTAATCTTCCCTGTCCTCTTTCTCCCTTCATGTTTCTTTCTCACTGAGTAGCAGTTTGGATGAAAGATGTGGTTTAATGTCTCCCAATTTCTCTCCCTCTCCTTTGAAGATCTTGCTTCGGTTCCATTCGTTTTATGAGGACTTTTATTATTCTGGAGGTACAAGATGTCAAGATGAGTGGAGAGGGATTACACGGAATCCCTTGCCAAGAGTTCAGACTAGGCAGGAAACCAGTTACGTGATGTGCTCATTACCAAGACCCAAAATCATAGCTTTGGTTTCCTCTTTGGAGTCATTGCCCTTGGTTTCGTTTGGATTATCTTGGGAAACTGCTAGTTTTTGGACTTGAGCCGCTGTGGGGATTTTGTTTCTCAGACGAACGTTTCATCAAATCTCTTAAAAAGATATTATTGATGCAAAGGCTGGGAATGTTACAAATTTTAATATGGGGATGCCCCAGAATATATGTTTGATCTAGTGCTTTTCCCTCCTAGCACGAGACCTTACATCAGGGTTAGGGAACTCCGGTCCTCGAGAGCCGTATTCCAGTCGGGTTTTCATGATTTCCCCAATGAATATGCATGAGATCTTTTTGCATGCACTGCTTTCAATGCATATTCATTGGGGAAATCCTGAAAACCCCACTGGAATACAGCTCTCGAGGACCGGAGTTCCCTACCCCTGGTCTATACCAAAGGTAGGCAAGTCCGGTCCTTGAGAGCCAGAGCCAGGTCAGGTTTTCAGGATATCCTCAATGAATATGCATGAGATCTATTTGCATGCACTGCTTTCAATGCATATTCATTGGGGAAATCCTGAAAACCCCACTGGAATACGGCTCTCGAGGACCGGAGTTCCCTACCCCTGCCTTACATCTTGAGATCTATTAGGACTTTTTATTCTCTTTCCTTTAAGAGTCATTGTGCAGTAAAATTATAAATTAAAATTCTTTATTACTGGATCATCTGTTGTTCTTTTGTCCTTTGATACTTAACTTTTGGAAGTCTGTATGGGGACAGATTAATCTCATACTGGAATCTACAATTATGAGGTAGTTATACGTGGAACGTTACTGTATATTAAGCCCCCCATGGACCGCTATAAATGCCGGCTTTTTCTGATTATGACTGGGATAGCCATGCAGATGATAACTCGCAATTGGAAAAATTGTGATCGACTTAATTTTTCTTTTTGGTGGGCGAGCTTATGTTTAAGCTCTAGGTATGAGAAAACGAATGCCGACATACTAGGACATTCTAAGATATTTAACTTAGTTTGGGGTCCATTGACGTCTTTTGTACAGTTGTTATAGTTCTTATATCCTTCTTTTTGCTGGTATAATTCAAACACATCCAGGGGTGGAGGAGGGGAGGGATATATCTTTAGTGTGATTCCTTGATGTAATTGTGGGGTGGGGGAGGGCTTATATTGTTGCAATGCTATTGATCAAATTTAAGTGCTTAGTTTTTATTGTTACTGATATGAATATTGTGTTGTACTTTTTGTTAGTAATGGAAAATCAATAAAGAATTAAATATATATATATATATATATATATATATATATTTTAATCCAATTTTCTATACCATTCTCCTAGGCAAGATCAGAACAGTTTACACAAATTTTATTCAGGTACTCAAGCATTTCTCCCTGTCTGTCCTGGGGGGCTCACAATCTATCTAATGTATCTGGGGCAATGAGGGGGATTAAGTGACTTGCCCAGGGTCACAAGGAGCAGGGTAGGTTTGAACCCACAACCTCAGGGTGCTGAGGCTGTAGCTTTAACCACTGCACCACTCTAGAAATCAAAATGCAGCAAAAGTGAATCAAGTATAGGACAATGAAGCCATTGTGACATCACTGATGAGGTTGGCTCTTATTGGTGGAATGAGGCATTATGATGTCACAATACCAGCTCTGGTTATCAGAGGCTGAAACTCTTCACACTATTTATTTATTCCATTTTCTATACTGTTCTCCCAGGGGAGCTCAAAACAGTTTACATGAAGTTGTATTCAAGGACTCAAACATTTTCCCTGTCTGTCCTGATGGGCTCACAATCTATCTAATGTACCTGGGGCAATGGGGGGATTAAGTGACTTGCCCAGGGTCACAAGGAGCAGCACGGGTTTGAACCCACAACCTCAGGATGCTGAGGCTGTAGTGTTAACCACTGTGCCACACTCCATACTCTCACTTAATTATTTTTTTGGAAGCATTTGAAAACATTTTGGGTTACTAAATTTGTTTCATGATTTTTAATTGATGGTAATCGTATAGAACTTGATTGTATTTGCAAAATATAAGAATAAAATGTTATGTTACTTTAACCCTCTGTAACTCCAGTTTTTAATAAGGGTACCAGAGTTGACCAGTGAGCCTGACGTTGGTGCTGGGCAAAATGGTACAGATTATTATAAAGAACACAATTATGGAGCATATATACCGGCATGGATTAATGAGACAATTCAACTTGGATTTAGTCAAGGGCAATCTTGCCTCATCAATCTACTGCATTTCTTTGAAAGGGTGAATAAATTTACTTAAGGGAAGAATGTCATTTAGATAGATTTAAGTGCAAGTTAAAATGCTTTCTTTTTAAAGATGCTTCTGACTGTTAGCTCCCTTAAGTTAAGTTTGCACACTCTTTAAGAACATAAGAACATGCCTTACTGGGTCAGACCAATGGTCCATCAAGCCCAGTAGCCCGTTCTCACGGTGGCCAATCCGGGTCACTAGTACCTGACCAAAACCCAAGGAATAGCTACATATCAGCATCTCAAAGATTCCGGAACCCCAATGAGAACAACATTCCAGAGCTGAGATTATGATGTTATAATGCCTCAATGCCTCAGAGCCAGCCTCAGCAGTGATGTTACAATGGCTTGATTGTCTTATACTTGGCATGTATAAGAACAGCCCTACTGGGTCAGACCAATGGTCCATCAAGCCCAGTAGCTCGTTCTGATGGTGGTCAATCCAGGCCACTAGTACCTGGTCAAAATCCAAGGAGTAGCTACATACCAGCATCTCAAAAAATAGCAAGATTCCGGAAATGAGAACAACATTCCAGAACTGAGATTGTGATGTCATAATGCCTCATTCCACAGTGCCTCAGAACCAGTCTCATCAGTGATGTTACAATGGCTTGATTGTCCTATTCTTGGCTCATGTAAGTACATAAGAATAGCCTTACTGGGTTAGACCAATGGTCCATCAAGCCCAGTAGTCCGTTCTGATGGGGGCCAATCCAGGCCACTAGTACCTGGCCAAAATCTAAGGAATAGCAACATTCCATACGGAACCCCAAGGAGTAGCAAGATTCCGGAATCCCAAAGAGTAGCAACATTCCATGCTACCGATCCAGGGCAAGCCGTGGCTTCCCCCATGTCTGTCTCAATAACAGACTATGGACTTTTCCTCCAGGAATTTGTCCAAACCTTTCTTAAAACCAGCTACGCTATCCGCTCTTACCACATCCTCTGGCAACACGTTCCGGAGCTTAACTATTCTCTGAGTGAAAAAATATTTCCTCCTATTGGTTTTAAAAGTATTTCCCTGTAACTTCATCGAGTGTCCCCCTAGTCTTTGTAGTTTTTGACGGAGTGAAAAATCGATCCACTTGTACCCGTTCTACTCCACTCAGGATTTCTTTTAACCCTTCCTTTTGTAGTTTCCCTTATCCTTCTCATCTTCTCTCAATTATTGTATTTATATCCCCTCCTTCCTTATGGTTCTGTCTGTCCCGTAAGTCATGTCTATGGTATTTGCATTGTTTCCCTGTATGTTGTTATAAATTATTTTAGCATTTACATCGCCTTGAATTTAAGATTTAAAATTAATGGGTGTAGATATAAGACCTTCTTAGATAGGCAACAATCTTGGTTAGGTAAATGTATTCAGTAAGCTATGTTTTCGGAAATTAATTAAGACCACTTTGTTTGATAAGTTTATTACTTAGTGAGTTTTATTATTGAAATTCTATTTTACAAATATTTGCATTTTTTTACTGTATTATTGTATTTTGCTGAGTGTCCAGCTCTTTTTAGTGTATAAAAGAATAAAGTTATTATGAAGCTTCACTGGCTGCCAGTAAAAGCCCAGATCCTGTTTGAACGTTCCTGCACTCTACACCATACACTGCCAATTCACCGGATCAGATAACCTACCTATTTTCCGCCTCCCTCTTCCTTTCTACCAGGATAAGCAACACCCACCAGCTGATCTTCCCCACCTCCAAGGGAGTGACAAACAAGTGAATATTCAAAGCCCTCTTCTTGTACGTCGGTACGAGAACCTGTAACGCCTTTCCAACACTCATAAGGACTGAACAGAGCTACCTTGCCTTCAGGAAAAGATTGAAAACTTACCTACCCTGTTTCTCCGAAAATAAGACCTATCCTGAAAATAAGCCCTAGCATGATTTTTAAAGATGCTCCTAATATAAGCCCTATCCCCAAAATAAGCCCTAGTTAATATTGACCCCCGAAGCCCCCCAACATTTCCCGACTCTATGCCTGACAAAGTGCTGGCTGATTTGCCGAAAAATTGGACTCATCGATTCAGCAACCTCCACCTCTGCTGCTTTAGGAAACATCGGAGCGGAGGTATATCAGTCTCACGGTGGGAGGGTCGGCGGGGTTCTGCTGCACAGGGAGGTGGGAGGGAGGGATAGAGAGATACTGCACAAGGGGATGGGTGAGAGGGGAGGAAAGATGCTGCACTTGGGAGGGGGGGATAAAGAAAGAGGAATAAATGGGGTGGAGGAGAGGAAGGGGGAGACGATTGTTGTACATGAAAAAATAAGACATCCTCCAAAATAAGCCCTAATGCATTTCTTGGACCTAAAATTAATATAAGACACTGAATTATTTTCAGGGAAACACAGTATTTGATAAATTCATTTAACTCAGTGCTTCAGCAACTTCTCCTGATATTCTCTTCTTGCAACAATGAGACCTCCCTCAACAGTACTTCTCCCTATTAAAGGAGTTCTTTCACCCCTACTTCCATTTGATGTAACTTTTTTCTCTCAGTTATTACTTAGGCCTCTTCCTCTCTCGCAACAATGCACCTCTCCTCCACAATGCTCTTTATCCTGTTACTCTCTCCCTTTTATGATGTGATATAACTTTCCCCCCATGATGTTACAAGGGCCTCATAGCTGGATCTAAGACTAGATCCTGATAGACCCTGTTAGGATCGGGGTGAAGGGTTCAATACGCTGCTAGCGGGTGGCAGTAGCAAGTCAGGTAAGCTATTAGGGAGGTGGCAGGAGCATCCCATCCCGTGCTAAGGACTGGATCTAATTCCCTGAGACCTAGAATTGTTGGAGTGATTTCTACTTCTTGAATGAGCCGGAGCTACTTTGTGTAGCGATTTGCATATATTTGCAAATGGCGAGAACTGCTGTTTGAAAGGATATCTTTTGAGCTGTTTTGGGAACTTTTGGGGGGGGCTTGGGACATTGGTGAATGTTGGAGTAACCTTTGGGACTTGTCAAGGAGAGAAGAGAGACTCCACAACCTCAGGGGGCTGAGGCTGTAGCTTTGAACACTGCGTCACACTCTCCCTGAATAAATTCATGTAAACCATTCTAAGCTCCCCTGGGAGAACGGTATAGGAAATTGAATGAATAAATATGCTGCCTCAGGGGATTCCTTCCGATGAATGAGACCAATGATCTCGAATCTTTTCCCAGTATTTCTAACCACATCCTGAAAATATCCTATATAATAAAACCCTAAGCGCGCATGCGCACTTAGGGTTTCGTGATCCCTGCGGCTGTGTTTTCTAATCCGTGGCCGGATTCTATTTTAGAACCCGGCGGCAGGGAACACTCTGGCCACTCCCCTCCTCCCGCCCTCACTCACCAACCGCTGGAAGAAGTGAAAGCAAGCTCTCTCCCTGCCCGCGTCCTCGGCAGGGAACACTCTGGAGCTTCCCCCCTCCCACCCTCACTCACCAACCGCTGCTGCCGCCGAGCCTCCTCTTCAAAACAGCTTGCAATTGTGGCCGGCTTTAGCAAACCTCGCAGGCCGCTCTCCAACCTCAGTAGCACGTTCCCTCTGACGCACGGGATTGACGCCGGGATGGAGGGAGGGTAAGAATGGGAACAATACAGGGGGCCAGGGGGAGAGGGAAAGGGGGCTGCTTTGGGGGGAGGGGTGTGCTAGGGGCAGACAGCTTTGCTCGGGGGGGGGGGGGGAGAGACAGAAGGACACAGACCGGCCAAGGAGAGCGAGAGAAAGAAACACAGACAGACAGACACATCTATTCTAGCACCCGTTAATGTAACGCAGGGGTGTCAAAGTCCCTCCTCGGCCGGAATCCAGTCGGGTTTTCTGGATTTCCCCAATGAATATGCATTGAAAGCAGTGCATGCAAATAGATCTCATGCAGATTCATTGGGGAAATCCTGAAAACCCGACTGGATTCTGGCCCTCGAGGACCGACTTTGACACCTGTGATGTAACGGGTTTAAAGACTAGTAGAAAAATAATTTCCTCTCTTGGATGAGCTTCCTTTCTTAGAATTGGGGGAGTTACCCCCTAAAAATAAGAAAGGTCAACCATCAGTGCCAAACAGGTTATTAGTTAGAGAAATAATAATAATAATAACTTTATTTTATATACCGCAATACTACAAACAGTTCAGAGCGGTTTACAGTGTAAGAGACTGTACATTTACAGCGAAGATACAATGCGAACTGTACATATTCAGTAAAGGTGTTTATACAGCGAAGAACAATGTAGATTTACCATGCAGGAGACTGTACATATACAGCAGAGATATTTATATAGTGGAGAAGGCAGTGCGAGAGGCTTATAAAGAACAAAGCAGTGTACAAAACCAATGCAGGGTGGTGAATGTCAAGAAAACAACCAGTATCAATTACAGGATGGAAGTATTTGATTATTTGGTGATGGGGGGGGGGGGGGGTTCGAGAAATTTGTCGTAGAGGAAAGATTTGAGAGATTTCCTGAAGGATGAGTAAGATGGGGCAGATGAGATGAGGGTGGTCAGGCAGTTTGTCCATCTGCCAGCTTGGTATGAGAGAGTTCTATTGAGGAATCTTTTGTGGGTGCATCCCTTTGGGGAAGGGTAGGTAAACAGGTTGGCATTACGCGTGCGAGTGGTTCCAGGGAACACAAAGTAGAGAAATGCTATAAAAAACGAGGCCGTGACACGGGATTCTATTGTGTCAAGTTGGCCTAACTCTCTACAGTGTAGTCTGCTACTATTTCCTCAGTCTATACTAAGCAGCACCTTCACCAGATTTGCTACAATAGACAAGAATTGAGCCTTTATTGAAGAAGGATCAGTTCAATTCTAAAGTCCCAGCTTAATTATCGGCCGCTTTCCAACCTTCCCTTCTTGGCCAAGGTTCTTGAAGAGGTGAGTGCGTCATCAGATTTCTGGTTTCATCGACAAGCAAATGTGCAGCGCCCCGGTCAGCCACGATACCGAAAGGGTCAAAGTCCCGAAACAGTTCTGCTAGCCGTAATGAGCGAATCAAGATGGCCTGCGGATGAAAATAAGGACGCGCTGGTGATTTTCCTAGATACGGGTGCATCTTTTGATATCATCAGTACGTCACCCTTTTTGCAACGTCTTTCAAACATTGGGGTCCTTTCACTAAGGCGTGCTGGACATTTTAGTGCGCGATAAATATTAGCGTGTGCTAAACGCTAACGCGTCCATTATAGTCTATGGATGCGTTAGCGTATGTGCTATTTACCGCACGCTAAAACGGCTAGTGCGTGTTAGTGAAAGGACCCCATAGATCTGCAGAACTCTGGACTGGAATGATGTATATATTATAATTTTATTTATTTATTCACTTTTCTATCCTGTTCTTCCAGGAGAGCTCAGAACGGTTTACATGAATTTATTCAGGTACTCAAGCACGTTTCCCTGTCTGTCCCGGTGGGCTCACAATCTATCTAATGTACTTGGGGCAATGGGGGGATTAAGTGACTTATCCAGGGTCACAAGAACCCCACAACCTCAGGGTGTTGAGGCTGTAACTTTAACCACTGCACCGCTCTAGAAATCAAAATGTAGCAAAAGGGAGCCAAGTATAGGACAATCAAGTCATTGTGACATCACTGATGAGGTTGGCTCTTATGCATTAGTGGAATGAGGCATTATGATGTCATAACACCAGCTCTGGTTATCAGAGGATGAAACTTTTCATGCTATTTATTCAATTTTCTATACTGTTCTCCCAGGGGAGCTCAGAGCAGTTTACATGAATTTATTCAGGAACTCAAGCATTTTTCCCTGTCTGTCCTAGCGGGCTCACAATCTATTTCATGTACCTGGGGCAATGGAGGGGGGGGGGATTAAGTGACTTGCCCAGGGTCACAAGGAGCAGCATGGGTTTGAACCCACAAACCCTGGGTGCTGAGGCTGTAGCTTTAACCGCTGCAGATGGGACTCATTGGTTTCTATCAAAAGGGTCCTAACACATGATGATCCCCAAAATATTCCTGTGATCTTATATTCTTATGTAATGGAAACTGGCTCAGTCCTATTTTAATTCATAGATATGGCTCCAGCTGCTATGTTTTTGCTGACATCCAGATTGCTGTTTATACAGATATATATTGCTCAGATTTAAAACTATTTGGTAGCTGATTATTTAAACATAGTTTGAAAGTGAATCCATCTAAATCAGGAGGAGTTACGAGTACCGTATGTGAAAAGACCACTTTCCGTGGAGCCAATATTGCTCTTAGAGATGTGGTGACCACAGTGGGCTTCACTGGAATCAGAATTTGCGAGGTCCTGCCACCAGCCTGCTGTGAGCTTAGTGCCTGGGAGATGTTTGCTGGGTGAACCTCTGACCTCCTACCAGCTGGTGTCACTGTCTGTGTATCTTAACCGGCAGGCTAGTCATGTCTGTTTCCTGTTAGAGGCCATCATGTTCTTGACTTAACTCCTATTTAAACTGTCATGGTTTCCTCCTGGAACTTGGTCTGTACCACCTGGTGTCATCTTGTGCTTTGGCTGCCTGCTTCTTTCTGGATCCTAGTCATCTCATTTGATACTTTTTGATCCTGCTCTAATCTTTATAGGACCTTGGCCTTATCCCTCGTTGTTGAGTGCCCTGTACTTGTGTCCATTGGTGCTCCCCTGCTTTCTGATTCTTTCCTTAGTTTCTAGATTCAGACATTGAAGACTTGATGGCTACCATCACCGGAGGGCTCAACTCAAAGGGAAAGTTGAAGACCTCATTCTATCTTTCCCTGGATCACGGTCTTGGGGAATCTGTCTGCGGTTCCATCTCTTCCTTCCCCCATCCCCATTGGTTTTAAGCAAACAGATTTCATTATTTTATAGTACTTGTTATTATCTTTATTATCCCTCCCTCCCCTTTACAAAACCACGGTTTTTAGTTCCGGCTGCGGTGGTAACAGCTCCAACACTCATAGAATTCCTATGAGCGTCAGAACTATTACTGCCATGGCTGGCACTAAAATCCATGCTGCGGTTTTGTAAAAGAAGTGTGTGTGTGTGGGGGGGTATATTTAGGGTTACCCTATGGCTCCAGGAAAAGGAGGATGGATTGAGACATCTTGGTTTTGCTTCCATTGCTTTCAATGGAAATAAAACCAGGATGTCTCAGTCCATCCTCCTTTTTCTGGACTCATATGGTAACCCTACATGTGCCTATCTCATGCTTTCTTGAATTCAGACACAGTGTCTGTCTCCACCACCTCTTCCAGGAGACTGTTCCACGCATCTACCACCCTTTCCGTAAAAAAGTATTTCCTCAGATTACTCCGGAGCCTATCACCTCATAACTTCATCCTATGCCCCCTCATTGCAGAGCTTCCTTATTGGCTAAGGCTCTTAACATTTGCATCTCCTCTTCCTATAGGCTAAAGCTCTGTGCACCTGCATTGTGAGGTCATAGAGCTGCCCATCTGCAGTAACCATTATCTCTTCCTCTCTCCAAGAGATCCCACGTGACTATCTCAGGCCCTTTTGAATTCAGACACAGTCTCTGTTCCATGCATTTACCACCCTTTCTGTATAAAAGTATTTCCTTAGATTATTCCGGAGACTATCACCTCGTAACTTCATCCTATGCCCCCTCATTGCAGAGCTTCCTTTTGGCTAAGGCTCTTAACATTTGCATCTCCTCTTCCTATAGGCTAAGGCTCTGTTCACCTGCATTGTGAGGTCATAGAGCTGCCCATCTGCAGTAACCATTATCTCTTCCTCTCTCCGAGAGATCCCACATGCCTATCTCAGGCCCTCTTGAATTCAGACACAGTCTCTGTTCCATGCATTTACCACCCTTTCTGTATAAAAGTATTTCCTTAGATTATTCCGGAGACTATCACCTCGTAACTTCATCCTATGCCCCCTCATTGCAGAGCTTCCTTTTGGCTAAGGCTCTTAACATTTGCATCTCCTCTTCCTATAGGCTAAGGCTCTGTTCACCTGCATTGTGAGGTCATAGAGCTGCCCATCTGCAGTAACCATTATCTCTTCCTCTCTCCGAGAGATCCCACATGCCTATCTCAGGCCCTCTTGAATTCAGACACAGTCTCTGTTCCACGCATCTACCACCCTTTCTGTAAAAAAGTATTTCCTTAGATTACTCTTGAGCCTGTCACCTCTTGACTTCATCCTATGCCCTCTCATTCCAGAGCTTCCTTTCAAATGAAAGAGACTCGACTCGTGTGCATTTATGCCACGTAGGTATTTAAACGTCTCTTATCATATCTCCCCTCTCCCTATTGGCTAAGGCTCTTAACATTTGCATCTCCTCTTCCTATTGGCTAATGCTCTTAACATTTGCATCTCCTCTTCCTATAGGCTAAGGCTCTGTTCACCTGCATTGTGAGGTCATAGAGCTGCCCATCTGCAGTAACCATTATCTCTTCCTCTCTCCAAGAGATCCCACGTGACTATCTCAGGCCCTTTTGAATTCAGACACAGTCTCTGTTCCACGCATCTACCACCCTTTCTGTATAAAAGTATTTCCTTAGATTGCTCCTGAGCCTGTCACCTCTTAACTTCATCCTATGCCCCCTCATTGCAGTTTCCTTTCAAATGAAAGAGACTCGACTCGTGCATTTATATTACGTAGGTATTTAAACGTCTCTTATCATATCTCCCCTCTCCCTATTGGCTAAGGCTCTTAACATTTGCATCTCCTCTTCCTATTGGCTAATGCTCTTAACATTTGCATCTCCTCTTCCTATAGGCTAAAGCTCTGTGCACCTGCATTGTGAGGTCATAGAGCTGCCCATCCGCAGTAACCATTATCTCTTCCTCTCTCCAAGAGATCCCACGTGCCTATCTCAGGCCCTTTTGAATTCAGACACAGTCTCTGTTCCACGCATTTACCACCCTTTCTGTAAAAAAGTATTTCCTTAGATTACTCCTGAGCCTGTCACCTCTTAACTTCATCCTATGCCCTCTCATTGCAGTTTCCTTTCAAATGAAAGAGACTCGACTCGTGCATTTATATTACGTAGGTATTTAAACGTCTCTATCATATCTCCTCTCTCCTGCCTTTCCTCCAAAGTATACAGATTGAGATCTTTAAGACTGTCCCTATACGCCTTATGATGAAGACCACACACCATCTTAGTAGCTTTCCTCTGGACCGACTCCATCCTTTTTATAACTTTTTGAAGGTGCGGTCTCCAGAATTGTACACAATATTCTAAATGAGGTCTCAACAGATCATCACATACAATCACACCCATGTCCCGCTCTTCTGTCGTGCACATAGGTTCTTCACTCCCCTAAAATGTGCCGTTCCTTCGGGTTTTTGCAGCCCAAATGTATGATCTTGCATTTCTTAGCATTAAACTGTAGCTGCCAACTTTCAGGCCATTCTTCAAGCTTCACCAGGTCTTTCTTCATGTTATTCATACCAGCCGGGGGTGTCTATTGCAGATTTTGGTATCATCTGCAAAGACCCAAATCTTACCCAACAGTCCTTCAGCAATATTGCTTATATAAACGTTAAAAAAGAATAGGCCCAAGAACAGAACTTTGAGGCACACCACTGGTAACATCCCTGTATACAGTGCATCTCTATATACGGTATTATTTGTCACATTATAGTCTGACCCGGAATCTGAAGTGCTCCTACACTCATGGATTTCAGGAGCGCTTCGGATACCAAGCCACGTCACTTTAAAGCACCTCATTTGTCATCTAAAGCGGTCTAGTACTTTTTGACATCGAGCCATTATAGTCTTTTAAGAACTCAAGACTCCTGATGCAGGCCAGTGTGGCCGAAACATGTACTTGTCGAGTCAATTGAAGTGAATGAAAGAGATTCGAGAAACACCTAAAGCTCACCAGTCCTGATTGGATATCTCCGCAGTTTGTTTTGTCGTGTTTTTGCTTATGGAGGTGTATCTCCTGTTTTGTACTGAAGTAAAAATAAGGATAGGTAATGGGGATTTTAAATACCTGACCCCCCTGTCTCTTTGCTCTCTCCAGCATGCAGGCGCACGTGGCTGTTACTGGTTAAGAACTACTGGTTTAAAGGCCATGTGATGCTCCAACTTTTCGTGCCAAGCTCCTTTGGTCTGGAACACCCTGCTCGATGACTTACAGAAAGAAATGTCCTGCATTAATTTAAGGAAAGGACTAAAACATTAGTCGTCTTAAAAAAAATCTGAGGGTTATAATTAAATATAACCCAAACATAACCATCCAGGAATCCTTGAAATCCAGTAATATATCCTGATCTCTGACAAGCAGTAAAAAGAAACCAACAGGCTGATATTTAAACTTTACGATCGGCATTTGTTTAATACTCCAGCCGCAGTGTTTAAATAATTCAAGCGTATTCAACACAACTAGCCAGTTCTCAAACTCTGCTGCTTAGCCGAGAACGGTGGCGTACGTTGGTTGCTTTCCAGACTGGGCCTCTTCCTTGCGTGCTAATTCCTAAGCAATGGTGTAATAAGGGGAGAGGGGGGGCAAGGGGGCATTCCTCCCCGGGCGCTATCTTCCTGAGGGCGCAGCACCCCCTCCTCTCTGCCCCCCCCTGCTCCTCTCCTTGCCATGTGCACCCCTTGCCTTCCCACGTTCCTTTTTACTTCCCCGGCATGAGGTTGCTGCCCGCGTCGGCATTGGCGCTCTCGCCGACGTCACTAGGAAGTGACATCAAAAGGTGAGCTGGCAATGATGCGGGCTTGCTGCCGGAGAATTTTAAAAGGTATGGGGGAAAAGGAAGGGGGGTGCGTGCGCGGCAGAGGGGGGGCACGAGGAAGAGGGTAGGGGCTGTCTATGCGAAGTTCTTTACCCAGTACAGTCAAGGTGCAGCCATCTTTTGATCAGGAGAGACGTTTCGGCGTCCCGTTTAAGAGTTTGATCGGATTGTGTTACACCCTGAGGCAGCAGATTTGTGAAACGCTGGCCACCGTCGGTGTACCGATCAACTGAAGATAAGTTGAAAGTTTTTCTTCTATCAAATTCGCATAGACAGCCCTGCTTAAAGTTTTTTTCACACTTGGGAGTGAAATGGAGGTTTTTTTTGCCAGTGAGGTTATCACCCAACCACCTTTATCCACCATTGTGGTGGTGGGAGGGCTTCTATCTGAGGCTTTTCCTCCATTTTTTGAAACACACCCCTTTGAACTAAAGCAGTACTGTCTACATTCATATATGACATTTTTGTGTCTTTCTTTCTTGTGAAAGTGTGTTTTGTAACATACAGCAGGGACATTACAGGAATTTCATGGATGTTTGGGAGCCATTGGCTACATTTTGTAAGGAATGATAACTGATTTTATTTCATTGACCTGTAAATACACGTCCAGGGTGGGGGAAGGGAGTTGCACTGGAATTTGATTCAGGGAATTTACGGATAGTTTCTTGAAGGTTTTTATTTTATTAGAATATTAGGTGGGAGGGTGGGGGGAAATATAATTGTACATTAATGTCTGAAAAGTTTATTGTGCTTTTCTTGTAACATTATATGTATATGAATAACTTGTTGCATAATTGTAGTTTGAAAATTCAATAAAGATATACAAAAAAAACCCCAACAACCATTATCATTCCGAAAACTGAAATTTTTTTTTTTAAAAACGAAATATGCCTGGTCCCAAGGATTTTGGATAAAGGATCTTGCACCTGTATAGTGATCCGGGATATTCTGGTTGGCATGGCGGTGTCAGAGTAACTGAATCTTGAAGGTACAACTTGTGTCTTTCAACTAAAAGCCACATTCTTCCATTTGAGCATGCTTAAGGGTTACACACAGTGTTTGTTACATGGACGTGGCATTCCTGCTCCGTCATTGCACAGAGTTTTACATTTTGTAAAGCAGATGGAATTCAAACCAGAGCTGATTTATTTGACATGAAGCTTTAAGTCCTGTGATGAATGTACACAAGTTTCCAAGAACTCCATAAATATACAATTTTCACTTTCTACTAATCATCTTAGAATTTCTTGCGAGAGCTACTTAAGGGTTTCTTTTGTAGAATGAAAAAGCTTCAGTAAGAAAGATGGGTTCTCTGGTCAAAGTATTCCCTCCATTTCCAAGTATTGTGGGGGGGAGGGGGTTTCTTTGAAAGAGAAATGTGAATGAATGCCAGGAGTGTCGATGTGTCCCGGTCATGGTTTCTCATGTCGACAGAAATATACTTCAAGAAACATTAGATGACAGTTAATTTAGTTACTCACATTCTCACTATATGGAAAAGGCCAGTCTTCGAAAACGAGTACAAGAAGATAGAATGTATGCAAATTAGATATTGTTTATGCAAATGTAACAACAGGCAACACAAAAAGCCTGCAACGTAATAAAGTTACCGCCATGTGACTTGTGTTCATTGAAAAGCCTAACCTAGTTATTGAAGGGTCGCACTGATATATTATCTCTTAATTGTTTTTGTTCCGATATAATGCATCAAAGTCCCTCTTTTTAACATCCTCTGTTATAAAAAATTTGGTTAAGCCTCCCAAGTAACAGTTGCACAATCTGATATTGCAAAACGGTTTATTGGTCAAAAGCACAAACGAAAACCAGAAATAAGAATACAGCATAGACCAAATTTTCAAAACCATAAAAACCTCTCCCTCCCCCCACCCAAAAGAAATATAAACAAAGAAAGAAATAAAAGGCATGGAGCAGCAGAAGAGCAAATGTCACAGACGATACCAGAAAATAACTTCCCAGTCAAATATTCAATACATGGCTACGAGCATGCCCGGTCAAAGAGGCCCAAAAAGACTCCCATGTAAGTTGTAATTGATGGCCCTTAACGGAGTCCATCTCAGGAATGTCACAACGTTCCATCTTCAATTGATAAACCATCAAGGATCGCCATTGTGACGAGGTAGGAGGATGCGCCTCTAGCCAATGTACCAAAATAGATTTCCTTCCAAACAATAAGGCACGCTTCCAAAAAGTACGTAGGCCCCTCGGAACTGGATGAGCCAAGGCTGAAGTAGGATGAGGCGAACAACGAGTTTTCCAAAGCTGAGCAACGTGATGAAGAAGAACCTTCCAAAATCGCAATGCACAATCTTATATACACATATTATAATGTTTGATCCAGTCGTGAAATTCCCCTGTAGTTTCAAGTTCCAAGTTTATCTAAAATTTCTTATACCGCCTAATCAAGCTTCTAAGCGGTGTACAACAATCAAAGATTATACAAAGTACAGATACAATAAAAGAAGGTTATAAAATTAACAGTACGAGATATCACGGGGGATTGTTAGTACAACAAAAAACGTATCCCCTCTTTTACTAAGGTGTGCTATGCTTTTTAGTGCGCAGTAAATATTAGCGTGTGCCAGACACGCACTCAATGCTAATGTGTGCATGTTATCCTGTGGACGCGTTAGCGGTTAGCACGCACATTGATTTCGCGTGCGCTAAAACGCTTAGCGCACCTTACTAAAGAGGGCCTTGAACCAAGGACAAACGAAAACAAGAAGGAAAAAAGGTAAGAGCTACAATATTTTGAGAAAAAAAGAACTAATAAAGGGCAAACAGTAGGGAGGGCAGTAATAATAATAATAATAATAACTTTATTTTTCTATACCGCAGTACCAGAATAGTTCAAAGCGGTTTACATGACAAGAGACTGTACATCGACAGCGAAGTTACAAATAAGTCAATCAATCAACATAGCTTAGGAAGTCGGGAGCAGGCAAGAAGGAGATAGCGAGGTATAAACAAGTCAATCAGCGTAGCTTAGGAAGTCGGGTGCAAGTAGGTAGGAGGTACAAGGCTTAGTTAAAGGTAGAGTTACAAGGAGGGCGGGAGTCAGAGATATTTGTCAAAGAGATAAGTTTTGATTGACTTCCTGAAAGTTTGGTAGGAGGGAGAATTAGAGATGAGAGTGGATAGACATTTGTTCCATTTGCCCGCCTGGAACGCCAGGGATCTGTCGAGGAATCTCTTGTAGATGCAGCACTTTAGGGACGGGAAGGCAAACAAGTGGGCGTTACGAGTGTGGGTGGGGCCCGGACGGACAAAGTGATCTGACAGGTAGATTGGGGACGAGCCTGTTAGGGTTTTGAAGCAGAGGCAAGCAAATTTGAAGATAATCCTCGCCTCCATTGGCAGCCAGTGCAGCTTTTTGTAGAAGGGGCTTATATGGTCAGATTTTTTGAGATTGTGGATGAGTTGAACTTAGAATGAAAACGATTTAATTTTTGCCCTTACAAGGGCAGTTAGGATTCCAAAGCATCGTGGAATACAAACGTTTTTAGTTTAGTTTTGAAATGATTTCGGGAGGATTCTTCCCTGAAAATTGGGCGTCGAGAAAAATCGACTCTTGGCGGCGTTCTCCAAAAGGAGCTCGGAGATGAGCGCTCTATACAGAATAACGCGTAGCCTCGATCCCGGCATCCAGTCTTTCTTGTGAGGATTTGCAACAACTGAAACCTGGTGGAAATCCTGGCACGCAAGTTGGATCCAGATCCTCCAGGATTCTATAATACTTCGGGCTCCTTTTACTAAGCTGCGTTACGGATGGCATTAGTTCTAGCCACGTAGCACGGGGTTATGCATGCTAATCTGCGTGCGCTAAAAACGCTAGCGTGCCTTAGTAAAAGGAGCGCCTCCTGACCCTCCCGTACCCAAGCCCAGATGTTACGCTCAGTTGTATTCTGTCATGGGCACTGAAAGATGAAAGATGCAAATTATGGATTAGCACTTAGCAAAGACCAGTCCAGAATTTCCTGGAGCCCTGTTGCCATGTCTGGGTGGCCAGTCCATCACAATGTTGACCCCCCCCACCCACATCCAAATGGTCTTGTTCTGGGCGTTTGGGACTTAGACAAATTTTTGGTTGAAAATATAATATAAAGATAGACACAATCATTGGTGTAGACGTCCAGATAGACAATTTCCCCCCTCCCCCCTGCCGACTTTGGGCGTCTAGCGACATAAGTCCAAATTGGACTTAGACGTTTGTTTTGATTATGCCCCCCCCCCCACCTGTAACCCGTCTTGAGCTCTTTGGAGCGAACGGGATAGAAACAAATTAAATAAATAAATAAATAAATATATAACACCCTCCCCCCCCACACACATTTTATAAAACCATGGAAGCGGTTTTTAGCTCAGGCCGGCACGCTGAACGCTCATAGAACTGTCTGAATGTCGGGAGCAGTGCAGAGCATTTGGTGTGTCAGCCGGCGCTAAAAACTGCTTTCGGCGGTTTTGCAAAAGGGGGGAGGGGGTGTAAATAAACAACATTAAGCTCAGAAATACATTTCCCCCCCCTTCTACAAAACTGCGCTAGCGTTTTTTAGCACAGAGAGCCGCTTTGAATGGCCCGCGCTGCTCCCGATGCTCATAGAGCAATATCAAATGATACCAAGAGAAAAAAAGGAATTTTCCACAAGTTTTGCAACATTCAAACTTTCATACAGAATTCCTTTCCAAGCCCACAACAAAGGGGAGGCATGATACTGTTTCAAATAGACAAAATTATAAAGAAAGAACTAAAGAAATGATTCAGGACTCACGATTCATCCTCGCGAATCCTAAGCCATTTCTTACTCTAAAATGGATCTTGATTATATCCTCTTGTTTCTCAGTAGTGAAACTAAAAAGCCACTTTAATATTTAACTAACTTCTGTTCTCTAGCACTCAAAAATTGTTGCAATTGAATGGGATCCCCAAAAACATATTCAATGTCTTGTAACTTAACAAGACGTTTACATGGAAATTTTAGGTAGAAAGATGCCTCTAGAGCTAAAACTATCTATCTATCTATCTTCATAGAGTTCCTACGAGCGTCGGGAGCAGCGTGGGACATTCAGCGCGGCTCCCTGCACTAGAAACTGATAGCGCGGTTTCGTCAAAGAGGGGTTAAAGAAAACCTTTTTTGGCCAGTGATGGATGGTTCGGAGCAGAACGATTGTAGTCATAGCTCACTCTGTCGGTACACGGAATTTTTCTCGCACCATCTGAGGCTTTTTTCCTTCTTTTTTTTTTTTTTAAAGCGGATTAAATAAGTGGATGTATCCGATTTTTGAGTTTACTGGAGTGTTGTTTATTAATGTAAAAAGTCTGTGTTTCCATTCCACCAAACCATCTTCATTAGTAAAATCCATGTTCTTTCTTGCACATCGTTCTTTGTGGACGCCATTAAAATCTCATTATATAAACTCATCCTTCTCTAAAAATTGTTGGTCTTGCAAAAAAGGAGATAGATTCTGTACAGACGTAAGGAAGTTCTTCTTCACCCAGAGTAGGGGTGGGCGGCTCCAGTCCTCGAGGGCTGGAGTCGGATCGCGTTTTCAGGATTTCCCCAATGAATATGCATGAGATCTATTTGCATGCACTGCTTTCAATGCGTATTCGTTGAGGAAGTCCTGGGAACCTGGCTGGATTCCGGCCTTTGAGGACCGGAGTTGCCCACCCCTGACCCAGAGAGTGGTAGAAAACTGGAACACTCTTCCGGAGGCTGTAATAGGGGAAAACATCCTCCAGGGATTCATGACAAAGTTAGACAAGTTCCTGTTGAACAAGGACGTACGCTGGTAGGGCTAGTTTCGGTCAGGGCGCTGGTCTTTGACCTAAGGGCAGCCGCGTGAGCGGACTGCTGGACACGATGGACCCACTGGTCTGACCCAGCAGCGACAATTCTTATGTTCTTAATGAACAAGTTGGCACTCTTAAACCAGGGGTAGGGAACTCCGGTCCTCGAGAGCCATATTCCGGTCGGGTTTTCAGGATTTCCCCAATGAATATGCATTGAAAGCGGTGCATGCAAATAGATCTCATGCAGATTCATTGGGGAAATCCTGAGAACCCGACTGGAATACGGCTCTCGAGGACTGGAGTTCCCTACCCCTGTCTTAAACGTATTTTATTTGAATGCAAATGTATCACTAATTTTTGGAATCAGATATGGACCACAATTTATACTATATTTCATTTTAAACTCTTACCCCCTGTTTTACGAAGCCGCGTGGCAACGGCCCCGAAGCCCTTTAAATCTCTATGGTCTTCGGGGCCGTTAGTAGCAGCGCAGCTGCTAGTGCGGCTTTGTAAAAGAGGCCGTTTATGTTTTCTTTCCTTTTAAATTGTAGTTCTCCCCACTTTCCTATCGTTCCATGCTTGTGATGTATTGTTTAGTCTGGATTTAAATGTTCAGTGTTTTCTCCTTAATTTAATACAATTTGTTAAACGCTTAGGGCGCCTTTTACGAAGCTGCGTTAGGGAATTAATGCGCGGAATAGCGCGTGCTACATTGCCGCGTGCGCGAGACGCTAATGCCAGCATTGAGCTGGCGTTAGTTCTTGCTGCGGAGCGCGCGGTAATATCTTGCGTGCGCTAAAAACGCTATCGCACCTTAGTAAAAGGAGCCCTTAGAAATCTTGATTTGCGTTTTATCAAAAATTTTAATAAACGTGGAACCTTGGAATATTTCACGCTCCACGTAGAGATCAGAGTTGTATTTAGCGAAGAAAAAAAAGTTATCTTTACGGTATGTTGCAAAATGGGTCTCTTACAAATATCTTCATATATGACAAAAATTTATGTCACAACTTGTTTCAAAGGTTTTATTCTATTTGCTATGTGAGGGAAAAGGGGGAGGAATTGTTTGTTATTTAATCATTTTCCCCCCTCTGTATGTATGTACAGTGGTGCCTCACACAACGAACTTAATTGGTTCCAGGAGCAAGTTTGTTATGCGAAAAGTTCGTTATGTGAAACGCGTTTTCCCATAACAATACATGTTAAAAAAAATAATTCGTTCTGTAGCATAAAATATGCTAAGATGACATAAAAAAAGATAAATTTTTTGTTATTATTTTTATTTGGATACATCTAAAAACATAATTGTTTTTTAAAACAACACACATTTTTTAAATTTAAAGACAGACTAAGTAGAGTCTAATTTTACAGTGAGAGAGGGCAGAGTCTCAGCGGCAAAAACTGGGACTTAACTGTTCATTTTTTTTTTCTAGCATCAGGGAAGCGGCGAGTGTAGCTCCACCCCCCCCAACGCATCAGCAGTAGGCGCCGGGCCCCTGCGAGCCGACGGTCCGCCACTGCACAGGGAGCCAGGCGGAGAGAGGGCAGTTAAGCGCAGTGCCTGCGCGGAAGGATGCAGCTCGGGCGACTTCGTTGTGTGAAACGAAGTTCGTTGTAGGAAGCAAGACATGAAGTTCGTTGTGCGCAGCGTTCGCTGTGCGAGGCGTTCGTTATGCGAGGCACCACTGTATATAAAATGCTAATAAAATTACCTTGACTAAAAAAAAAAAGTCTATGTTTTTCCTCCAGTCCTTTTTTTTTTTTTTAAGCCTTACCGAGGTGACATCGAAACTTTGGTATGCTGTCCTTTTAGTTTTTCATACTTTTGGATGGGGTTTTTAGAACATTTTGCGGGGTCTGATGTGTGTTGAAGTGGTTACCAGTCAGCGGACGTGTCTGATCAAGTTTAAGGTATGAGGCGCTGCCTCTTGAGAGATCTTTAAATAGTTGAATTGTTAGTAACCACTTGAAATAATTGAGTTTAAAATATGTAACCCTATCACTCATAATAGAGAAATGCACTTCTAGGTGAACATGAAAGCGTTGCGGTCAATAGGAATACCTCAGCCCTGCCTCAGGCCTCAGTCCCTTCAGCATCAAACCCAAATTGTACTTTGAATGCACCTTGAGAAGAACCTTCAATTTCACTCACTCGAATGGAGGAGTGGCCTAATGGCTAAGGCTGAAGCCTCGGCACCCTGAGGTTGTGGGTTCAATCCCCGTGCTGCTCCTTGTGATCCCGGAACCTAGGTACATTAGACAGATTGTGAGCCCATGAGGACAGACAGGGAAAAATGCTTCAGTATTTGAATGTAAACCACTCAGTGGTCTATAAATGTTTAAGTTTTTTTATTGATTTTTTTTCATTTAACAACAAGTGTCATAAATTTTCATACAATTATCTTAATAATACACTTGATATTTCTATAATGTATTTTATACATAACATTTCTTATCTTATATTTCTTATGATTTTATATATCATATAACTGTAATTATTTTTCTTATAAAGTTATACAACATATATATTGTAATGATTTTATCAATTATTTTTTAAATTATTAACCTTTTTCCCCTCCCTTTATTACATTGTTTTCATGTAAGAATACCATCTATTAATAATATTTTATTTATAATTTATAATAAAGAGTATAAACCCCCCTCCCATATCCCCTCCCTCCCTTTCTTCTTTAACTATTTTCTTATTATGGGAAAATGAAATTCAATTATTACAATATTTTGTTAATGGTCCCCAAATCTTTTTGAATTTATCCATATATCCTTTTTGTGTTGCAAATGTATGTTCCATTTTATATATATGGCAAACTGAGTTCCACCAAAAATTATAGTTCAATCTGTCACAATTTTTCCAATTGTGTGTAATTTGTTGTACTGCTATTCCAGTCATTATAAATAAAAGTTTGTTGTTATTTGATGAAATTTGACTTTGAGATCTCATTGCAGTACCAAATAGAATTGTATTGTATGTCAAGGCTACAGGATTTTCTAACATCCTATTGATAAATATCTATAAATGATAAATACATCTCACTCTTTGGGTTGGGCCACCCTTGGCGTTTCAAAAATAAAAACCAGTACAAGGGGGCAGAGCTGTTTTCTAGGCTCTGCCAGTCCATCCCCTTCTTAGGTGGACCTCCTGTGTCTGAGAAGCAGAGCCCCAAATGCCACGGCCTAGACAACAAAAACGTGTAACGTTCTTTAGAAAGAGGGCAAGAGATGTACAAGTCAGGTTGCCATATGGCTCCAGAAAAGGAGAACAGATTGAGACATCCAGGCTTTCCTTGCGTTGAAAGCAATCTGTCCTCCCTATTTCCATTGCAGTCAATGGAAGTAAAACCCAGACGTCTCAATTTAACATAGAAACATGATGGCAGATAAAGGCCAAAAGGCCCATCTAGTCTGCCCATCCGCAATAACCATGATCTCTTTCTCTCTCCGAGAGATCCCACGTGCCTATCCCAGGCTTTCTTGAATTCAGACACAGTCTCTGTCTCCACCACCTCTTCTGGGAGACTGTTCCACGCATCTACCACCCTTTCTGTAAAAAAGTATTTCCTTAGATTACTCCTGAGTCTTTCACCTCTTAACTTCAACCTATGTCCTCTCATTGCAGAGTTTCCTTTTGGCTAAGGCTCTTAACATTTGCATCTCCTCTTCCTATAGGCTAAGGCTCTTAACATTTGCATCTCCTCTTCCTATAGGCTAAGGCTCTTAACATTTGCATCTCCTCTTCCTATAGGCTAAGGCTCTGTGCACCTGCATTGTGAGGTCATAGAGCTGCCCATCTGCAGTAACCATTATCTCTTCCTCTCTCCAAGAGATCCCACATGCCTATCTCAGGTCCTTTTGAATTCAGACACAGTCTCTGTTCCACGCATCTACCACCCTTTCTGTAAAAAAGGATTTCCGTAGATTACTCCTGAGCCTGTCACCTCTTAACTTCAACCTATGTCCTCTCATTGCAGAGCTTCCTTTCAATTGAAAGAGACTCGACTCATGTGCATTTATATTACATAGGTATTTAAACGTCTCTATCACATCTCCCCTCTTCCTATAGGCTAAGGCTCTTAACATTTGCATCTCCTCTTCCTATAGGCTAAGGCTCTGTGCACCTGCATTGTGAGGTCATAGAGCTGCCCATCTGCAGTAACCATTATCTCTTCCTCTCTCCAAGAGATCCCACGTGCCTATCTCAGGCCCTCTTGAATTCAGACACAGTCTCTGTTCCACGCATTTACCACCCTTTCTGTATAAAAGTATTTCCTTAGATTGCTCCTGAGCCTATCAGCTCTTGACTTCATCCTATGCTCTCTCATTCCAGAGCTTCCTTTCAATTGAAAGAGACTTGACTCATGTGCATTTATATTACATAGGTATTTAAACGTCTCTATCACATCTCCCCTCTTCCTATAGGCTAAGGCTCTGTTCACCTGCATTGTGAGGTCATAGAGCTGCCCATCTGCAGTAACCATTATCTCTTCCTCTCTCCAAGAGATCCCACGTGCCTATCTCAGGCCCTCTTGAATTCAGACACAGTCTCTGTTCCACGCATTTACCACCCTTTCTGTAAAAAAGGATTTCCGTAGATTACTCCTGAGCCTGTCACCTCTTAACTTCATCCTATGTCCTCTCATTGCAGAGTTTCCTTTTGGCTAAGGCTCTTAACATTTGCATCTCCTCTTCCTATAGGCTAAGGCTCTTAACATTTGCATCTCCTCTTCCTATAGGCTAAGGCTCTTAACATTTGCATCTCCTCTTCCTATAGGCTAAGGCTCTGTGCACCTGCATTGTGAGGTCATAGAGCTGCCCATCTGCAGTAACCATTATCTCTTCCTCTCTCCAAGAGATCCCACATGCCTATCTCAGGTCCTTTTGAATTCAGACACAGTCTCTGTTCCACGCATCTACCACCCTTTCTTTAAAAAGTATTTCCTTCGATTCCTCCGGAGCCTATCACCTCTTAACTTCATCCTATGCCCTCCCATTGCAGAGTTTCCTTTCAAATGAAAGAAACTTGGCTCGTGCGCATTTACATTACGTAGGTATTTGAATGTCTCTATCATATCTCCCCTCTCCCTATTGGCTAAGGCTCTTAACATTTGCATCTCCTCTTCCTATAGGCTAAGGCTCTGTGCACCTGCATTGTGAGGTCATAGAGCTGCCCATCTGCAGAAACCATTATCTCTTCCTCTCTCCAAGAGATCCCATGTGCCTATCTCAGGCCCTTTTGAATTCAGCCATAGTCTCTGTCTCCACCTCTTCTTCTGGGAGACTGTTCCACGCATCTACCACCCTTTCTATAAAAAAAGTATTTCCTTAGATTACTCCTAAGCCTGTCACCTCTTAACTTCATCCTATACCCTCTCATTGCAGTTTCCTTACAAATGAAAGAGACTCGACTCATGCGCAATTACATTACGTAGGTATTTAAACGTCTCTATCATATCTCCCCTCTCCCGCCTTTCCTCCAAAGTCTACAGACTGAGATCCATATGATAACCTACATATGAGAGACTGTGGGGGAGGAATATTGAAGGGAGAGTTTGTGACTGAGAGGTAATGGACACGACCAGAGGTTCTACAATTGTTTTATTCTATTATAAGCAGCAATTATGGACTACAGTACGTTAAAATTATACATCACAAGAGAGATACTAGGGGCTCCTTTTACAAAGGTGCGCTAGCGCTTTTAGCGTACCCAACGGAGTAGCGCGCGCTAGCTGAAAAACTGCTGCCTGCTCAAGAGGAGGCGGTAGCGGCTAGCGCGTCCGGCATTTTAACGTACGCTAGTCCGCGGGTTAAGGCCCTAACGCACCTTTGTAAAAGGAGCCCTAGATATCTATAAATTGTTTTATGCATGAATTTCCAGAATCCTGCAAACACTGTCTTGTCCACTATGATGTATTATTTTGATCCCGTGGATGCAGTGTGCTTATATCATCATCGGTGAAGGCAGCTGGTGCGGCTGCAGCAGATCCACTCAGTAAAGGGATTTATTTGATTTTTTTTTAGCCCGTCGTCCCAAAGGAGCTCAGAACAGGTTACAAATCAAGTACTGAAGCATTTTTCTCTGTCTGTCCCGCCGGGCTCACAGTCTGTCTAATGTACCTGGGGCAATGGAGGGATTAAGTGACTTGCCCAGGGTCACAAGGACCAGCACAGGGATTGAACCCACAACCTCGGGATGCTGAAGTTGTAGCTTTAATCACTGCGCCACTCTAGAAATCAAAATGTAGCAAAAGGGAGCCAAGTATAGGACAATCAAGCCATTGTGACGTTACTGATGAGGTTGGCTCTTAGGCATTGGTGGAATGAGGTATTATGATGTCACAATAGCAGCTCTGGTTATAGGCTGAAACTTTTCACACTATTTATTCAATTTTCTATGCTGTTCTTCCAGGGGAGCTCAGTACGGTTACATGAATTTATTCAGGTACTCAAGCATTTTCCCTGTCTGTCCTGGCGGGCTCACAATCTATCTAATGTACCTGGGGCAATGGGGGGATTAAGTGACTTGCCCAGGGTCACAAGGAGCAGCACAGGGATTGAACCCACAACCTCAGGGTGCTGAGGCTGTAGCTCTAACCACTACACCACACCCTCCTCCCTGTCCCTTCAGTAATGACATAAATGTTCACCGTAAAAAAAAACATGTCGTTCTGTCCAGCTCTCTCCCCTCTTTCCCCTCTCTGTGATTCATCTGCAGCTGACAGAAGAAGCCGGCAGCACCTCCAGTTCTTTCTCCCAAACCTCCAGCCCCTGTCTTCTGCCTCTCTCCTGCATGAGTCAAATAATTGGGAATTTGAACTACATGGACATGCGGGGGAGAGAGGAAGATGGGCTAAGAACAGATGGGAGGTGAGAGGTGAGAGAAATAAAAGCAGACGGGCTGAGGGCTGCTTTAATTCAGTTTTCTAAGAGAGAGATATAATCCGCTAAAGTCTGGACTGTTTAATTTTTTTGCCACTTTATTCTTTGGTATTTGATACCTATTAAAGTATTACCTACAACTATTTGCTGCCCTTTTTTTTTTTTTTTCTAATGTCAAACAATTACGTATGGACTCAGGCTCCGGAGCCACAGATTTTCAAAGAGCAATTACTTAATTAGTCTCCCACTGAAAATTCAGGGGTCATCCTGCGTCACAAGCGTTTTACTGCTATCGACCCTTGGAATCCGCTTCAAAGCAGGCGACAGGTTGGCATCGTGAAATCTGTGCGGAGGTTTGAAAATCTGTCTCCTTCTGTTTGTGCAGCACAATTTTCAGTCAAAGGTACGGACTGCTTGGTTACCTGGGGAAAATTGTCCCTCTGAATCCTTTTTTTTAAAAAAATTATTATTATTTATTTATGAATTACAAACTTAAAGACAAACATATCAATACTTGAATACAGATTCATGAATATCAAGAAAATTGAAAGAACTGGGATAGGTTAAATTACACTTTCTGGTGGGAATCCCTTTGTTATATTTTTTAAATGGAACGTAATACCTACTGTTTGTTCATTTGTATGACCCTGTTTTAGACTAACAATCAATAAAGATTAAAAAAAAAAAAAAAAATGGAACGTCTGATGGCTATACAGCAGGGAAGGTACAGGAAGTTTGGGAGCCGTTGACTAACTGCCTCTTTCACAAAGCGGCGCGGAAACAGCCACAAAGCCCTTTAAATCTCTATGGGCTTCGGGGCCGTTAGCGCAGGGCAGCCACTAGCGCGGCTTTGTAAAAGAGGCCGTAAATTTTGTAAGGAATGCTAACGGACTTTATTTTACTGACCTTAAACATACACATCCTGGGTGGGAGGGAGGGGGGAGGGGTTTGTACTGGAATTGTTGGGAGGAATTTTTAGATAGTTTCTTGTGGGTATCTATTTTCTTGATTACTAGGTGGGAGGGTGGGGGAAAATAATTGCTTATTAATATCTGTGCACAATTGTAGTTGGAAAATTTAATCTTTATTAAATATCCCTAATGAATATGCATGGAGCAGATTTGCATGCCTGGCACCTCCATTATATGCAGATCTCTCTCATGCATATTCATTAGGTCTATCCTGAAAACCCGACTGGCCCTGGTGGTTCTCCAGGACAGGGTTGGGAACCACCGATGTAACATCATCACTACAGTTTTGGGTTTTTGCTGTCTGTTGGATTCTTTTTTTGTTTTGTCCTCTGGTTATTTTCCATAAATTTCACCTTTTTCTGTATACAAGACCTCTCCTTAATGATATCTACGTCTAACATTTTAATTTGATTAAATTGTTTTTCATGGTTTTTTAATCCACTCACCGTGTTCTCGCAGTATTTCACTTTGAGTATTCACCATGGAGTTGATAGTGCCACGGTCATTCCTCAACATAGAAACTGCTTTTTTAAGGTTGGACTCCATAACTTCAACAGCTCTCCACCGTGCATCTATATTAAGATTTCACCATCTCTCCAAACTGCAAGCTCTCACTCCCAGAGGCAGTTACTTCCATAGCTTTCGTGCAGGGTGCCGATCTCAGGGCCGCAGCGGGGCAATCCGACGAGTTCCCTCTCGCTGCTCCTCCAGGGCTAGGCGTTGTCAGCTCCATTTGGGGAGACAAACAGACCTTTGTTCCTGCTGGGCTCGGCCTTCCGGGTCGGAGAGGGGCCTGCCTCAAATCTGAGCTTAGCAAAGCCCGATTAATACTAAGGTCCACCACTGGATCTGGCGTGCCTCCTGAAGCCGGCAGCACCTCCGTCGCGTGGCGAAAAACTACACCAGAAATAGTAGTTTGTATGAGGCATCTCGGGGTCGCAGGAGGACCAGGCCGGGAAACTCCTTTCCACTTCCCCATAGCTGGAAAAAGTCGCCAAAGGGAGCCACACCGTCTCGCCAAATCTCTTTCGGGGAAAGAGCTCACGTCTGTCTTCGACACCATCTTGGCCCCAATTTCCCTCTAAATCTGATGTGGTTTTGGATTTGAAAGCTGAATTTTCCTGAATGAAATGTTACCTGAAAACTCTTGAAGAACTCTTTCGGAAAATCAATAACTTGAACATGCGGGATAACTCTGCCCCCAGCTAGGCCTTTATTATTCACTATTATTCATTATTCACTATTATTCACTATTATTCATTATTATACATTAAACATGTAAGAGACAATAATAATAATAATAAAGGCCTAGCTAGGCCTTTATTATTAACTGCTTTGCTGAGCAGTTTAGCTTGGAAAATAAAAACCAGCGAGCATTTTAATGGATACTAGCCCTGAGCTGGTGAGATGTTTTGGGTTTTTCTGGGAGCACTTTTGGAGGATAGTTTTTGAAGAATTATGAAGCTGGACGTTAAAGCTGTCATAAGTTCATTACCACAAGTGGTCAGCTGCTTTAGTCCCCATCTTATTCCAACAGCGGCGAATGATTTTTGGGAAATGAGCTGGAAGGATCTCCTTTTTAGGGATCTGCTGGGCAGCTATTCCATTTTGTTTCAGAGACATCACACTGCGAAGGGAACAGCCTGAGCTGAATCAGAACACTTTGCTGTAATCTGTGAATACTGAAGAACTCAAATGATGCACTAATTCATTTTACTTGCTTATTATTATGATCTGTCAGATAAATAGTTTGGGTTGATAGGGGAGAGTGTGGCGTAGTGGTTAAAGCTACAGCTGAGGCTGTGGGTTCAAATCCATGCTGTTCCTTGTGACCCTGGGCAAGTAACTTAATCCCCCCCATTGCCCCAGGTACATTAGATAGATTGTGAGCCAACAGGAAAAAATGCTTCAGTACCTGAATAAATTAATGTGAACAGTATAGAAAATTGAATATAAAAATAAATAAAATTCCTGAAGACATATATTTAGACTAGCAGCCATATCCCTCCCCCCCAGGCAACCTAATTTATTACTTCCCTCTATATTATTACAATATTTTTTTTTCGTTGTTTGAAATAATTTTTATTGGTCAGAAAATAGTGAACATGCATAACAAGCAACAATATACAGGCAGACTGTGGAGACAAAAGTATCGAATACAAAGTCCGTAGTACTCCAGCCAAAGAGAGGGCGGCCGAGGCCACTGCCCCTAAGTACCCCCACCAAGGCCAGTCCTCCACAACCTCAAGAGCAGAAAACCAGTAAACTAAGATCGAACTGAGAGCAAACAGTTCAGTACCTTCCATTTAGAAGAGGCAAGGGACATCAACAAACCAAAAAGAAATCCCCCCAAAGAGCAAAACATCCAGTCAGCCCATCCACCCACATCCACAACCTCCCATACCTTACCCCCTCCCCCCCGGAGTGATCGGACATATAGATATAGTTATCACAATGCGCTGACCTCCAGCAAGGTCGCTTCCCAAAGAGACCGGTACGGTCCTTGGGGCAAAGACATTCCACCCCCCCACCCCCCCCCCCCAGCACAGCGAATTTCCCAGCGGACCACTTCTGCGAGGGACCATTTTCAGCCCAGCACCTGAGGGGCAAGTTCATCCATCCACATCCGTAGCACGCCCCGCTTGGCCACCTGCAGGGCAGTATAGAGAAACCGCCAATGCTCCAGGCCCAAGCCCTGATCCAGCACAAGCAGCAGGTAGGACCACTGGAATGGTATTCCCACTGTCCGAGCCAGAAAGTCCAACACCCCATTCCAGTAAGCACTCAACATCGGGCACTCAATCAGCATATGCAGGAGTGTCCCTTTCAGACGCTTACATTTAACACACTCATCCCAGTCCCAAAGGCCCGCCTGTACCCCCGTTCCCTGGTGAAATATGTGCGGTGAAGCAGCTTAGAAACATAGAACATAGAAACATAGAAAGATGACGGCAGAAAAGGGCCACAGCCCATCAAGTCTGCCCACTCTACTGACCCACCCCATTAGGTCTGAGTGCTAATGCTAGTACCTTAACTCAGCCCTCGTAGGGACCCCACGTGGATGTCCCTGTAGTTGAGCATTCCGGGCCCCTCTAGCTACATTGGAGAAGCAGATAGCCAGAGCTTCTACACTGATGGGCTCCCCCCCAGCTCTGCAGTCCACTTAGATGCCAAAGCTTGTAGCTGAGAATCTGCCCGCTCCTCCCTGGCCAACCCACACCAAGTGGATAAGGAGTTCAAGGAGGCAGGGAGGGGTAGAAAAAGGTGGCCAACTTTTAAGAAACTGGTTCCCAAAGGGTTCCGCCCACGGTGCTCTGCAAAGAAATGGCGTAATTGAAGGTAGGCAAAGAAAGGCATAGCGGGTAAGGACCATTGGCGATGGAGCTCATCGTATGATGGAAACACCAAGGCCCCGGGGGAGGATGGGGGACAGACATGACCCAAGCAGAGACCAGATCCAAAGCGCTCAGCCAGTCCTCGAGCCCCCCGCCGACTCCCAGAGGGAACTCAGATATATTGGAGGGTCCAGTTATCCTGCCCACCCCCAATCCTCCTCCTTCACCAAAGCAGGGCACGGCGCAGCGGGTCCAGCCACAGCGAGTTACAGCCCACCCTAGGTCTCCACCACCGGGGGATATCTAGGCACGCCAGGGCATGGTACGGAGCCACCCACGAATCAAAGAGACCCGCGGGGGCAAAGCGCGAGCTGGAGGTGGAGAGCTCGTGCACCCAGCGCATCAGTGCGGCTACGTTATACAACCTGAGATCCAGTAATGCTAGCCCCTCCCCCCCGGTTCCGACTCTGAGTGAGCCTCCAATAACTAATGCGCGCCAAATAAAGGAACCAATAAAAGACTTATAAGCCCGCTCTTCCGCCCCCTTAATCCAGAACAGGATCATCTGCAAAGGGTACAGTATCTTAGGTAAGAGGACCATTTTGACAAGGGCTATCCTCCCAGAAAGAGACAGAGGGAGGTCCCCCCCAGCGTTGACAGGTGTCATGGAGCTGGGTAAGCTTATGCACCACATTGCGCTGATAGATACAGTTCCAATTCTCACTGAGAAAAATCCCAAGATATTTAAGCTCTCCCCCAGCCCACCTAAAGGGGAAGGCAGGCAGGAGACGAGAAGCACAAGGCGAGGACACCGGCATCGCTTCAGATTTACCAAAATTAATACAGAGGCCCGAAAAGGACCCAAAGGAAGAAATAAATCGAGTGATAAGAGGGAGAGAGACCCGAGCGTTGCCAACAAACAACAACATATCATTGGCGAACATGGTAATCTTGCACTCCTCCCATCCCACCCGAATCCCCGCAATATCAGGGAAGGCCCGAATCTTAGCTGCCAGGGGCTCTAGCGAGAGAATGAACAAGGGAGAAAGGGGGCAGCCCTGCCTGGTCCCCCTATGCAGCGGAAAGGATTCCTTGCGATGTCTGTTGATGAGCAACTGGGCGGTTGGGGCAGTGTATAAGCGAACAACCCAATCGTGAAACGAGCCAGTAATATCGAACCGCCCCAGAACCCAAAAAAGATAGGACCACACGACCTTGTCGAAAGCCTTCTCAGCATCTAGACTGGCCAGTAAGTCATCCCCTGCTCGGCCCCGTCCCTCATGCAATGCCACTAAAGTTTTGAGAATGTTAGTGGAGGAAAAGCGTCCAGGGACGAAGCCCACCTGATTGAGATGGATAAGAGCAGGGACCACCTGTGCCAACCGTCGTGCTAGGTTGGCAGTGAAGAGCTTCATGTCCTGATTAAGTAACGAGATGGGCCTGTAGGAGCCTACGAGCTCAGGGTCTTTACCCGGCTTGGGGAGCACCACCACATGGGCATGATTTTGTCCCGGGAGAAGCCAGTCGGCGGACTGCATGTCCGTGTACATAGAACATAGAGCAGGCCCGATGTCGTAAAATTTTGTAAAACACGGGCCCCATGCCCTCAGGCCCCGCGGCTTTATCAAGTTTCAAGTTACCGATGGCAGTGGAAATCTCCTGACAGGTAATAGGTTCATTTAACAAGTCCCGCTGGGCCTCGGTGAGCTGGGGAAGAGCCAAGTCCCGAAAAAAGAGATCCCTGGCCGCAGTATCGTACAGTTCACTGTAAAAGCGCACAAACTGTGTCTGAATAGATGCATCCTCAGTGTGTAGGGTAGTAGGATTCTCGCGAATGCAGGATACTCGTGCAGCTCCCCGAACAGGCCTAACCAGATTAGCCAAGAGCTTCCCTGCCCGGTTCCCCCATTTGTAAAGTTTAAACTTGTAAACATCTATATGAGTTAAAGCCCTGTCAGTGAGGATAGTATCAGTCCGTTTGCGCAAACGGAGACACGCCTGACGAGCGTCGTCGGTGAGATGCCGTAAGTGATAACATTTTGCTTTCCCGCAATTGTTTCGCGAGCGATGTGAGCTCAGCATCCCGCTGCATGCGCTTGCGAACAGTATAGGCTATGATACATCCCCGGAGGTAAGCCTTCGCGGCCTCCCAGAACACCGTATCTGAGACCTCCCCTCCCTCTTTGGTGTGCTTATACATAGACCACGCCTCAGTGAGATAGGTGTGAAAATCCTTATGTAAATACGAGGATGGGTCAAAGCGCCATATGCGGTCTGTGGTGGGCCTCCCCCACCTCAAGGTCAGAGAGACAGCAGCGTGGTCGCTGAAAGGGACATCCAGGATGTGGGTACGCACCACCCGGCCGATAGAGCAGGAAGGGACCAGAACATAGTCCAGGCGAGAGCGGCTATGGTGCACTCCAGAAAAGAAGGTGAAGTCCACCTCGCCAGGGTGGTAGACCCGCCACACATCCTGGAGGTCCAGTTTGTTATCTTTCTGCACTGCCCGAGGTGGCTTGCAATCAATAGAAGGATCACTAGGAGACATTAAAGTCCCCTCCCACATTGAGTTCATAGTTGGGCAATGCGACCAGATTAGCTACAATAGTAGAAAAGAAAGGGTGGGAGTAGACATTAGGGGCATATAGGTTGCACAGCACCACCGGTTTGTCAGATGACAAGCCTGCCCAGATGGCAAAGCGGCCCTGGGGATCCCTGATGACCTTGTGCTTGACCGCTGTGACCCCCCTTATGAATGAGTATGGCTACCCCCCTCCTCCCCCCCCCCCCCCGTTGCCTAGAGTTGTAGGAGGATGCTGTCACTTCACCCACCCAGTCTCGTGCCAGTTTTTCATGTTTGCTCACGGTAAGGTGCGTCTCCTGCAAAAAGGCCACCGAGACCTTTTCTTTCTTCAGAAAGGACAGCACTGTAGTTCGCTCAACAGGAGAATTAATACCGGCCACATTTAAAGTAACGCAAGTGAAATCAGCCATAACCATGGGAGGCACTCACACACAATGTCAGAGGACCCCAATGCAGCCTACAGTCCCCAAGGGTCTCCCAGCTGGACCCCCGAGGGCACACATAAGAGCGCCAATCACTCCCAGAAGCAGATCCCCCCTCCCCATTCTTACACCCCAAGCAAGCATCGCACACATACACCAACACCCCAACAGTCCCCACAGCATCCACCAATCACACCCCCCCCACCTACCCCCCCCCCCAGACAGCCCTCGGATTCCCCCTCCCTCCCCACATTAAGAACAAACCCAGTAGAAGCCCCCCCTAACCTTCTCACAAAAAAAAAAAAAAGAGATCACACCCACCCATACAACCCACCACCACACATCCCCAATGCAATGAAGGAGAACAAAAACCAGAAGGGCACAGGGCAAGCAAGTCCAGGCCAAAAGAGTAACAAACTCAGCACATATTCAGATGAATGGCCAGGGCCCAAGTCAATCAATACAAGCACTCTCCGCGGTGAGCCCCTCCAGCCAGGCGGACATCGCAGAGTCCAGGTACATAAGGCCCCATAGGCCAGCGTCAAAGCAGCAGCAGTCAGGCTAGGGATCCAGGCAAAGAGATCTCGCTCCGAGGGGAAAGAGACTAGGCAGGGTGGCAAACATACATATGCTAGCCTCGAGGCCACGCAAGGCCAACCACAGGCAAGGCAAATTATACATAGAAGAGACCGGCAGTCCTGCAAGCCCCAGAGGCAGAAAGGTAGAATCTCCGGTCCCCAAAGCACCTTGGGCAGTCAGCAGATGGTCAATGCAGAGTTCCCCAATGGCTACCCAAGATCAGGGCACCAGAGCCAGAGGGGCCAGGGCTTGAACATAGGCCCAAAGAGCCTCTAGGTCAGCACTTTCGGTCCCACGTCTTCAAGAATCCTCACCCGAGCAGGGTATTGAACCACAAATCAGAGGCCCCTATTGCGGAGCTCCGAGCAATAGGGTACCAGGGCCCGCCTCTGAGCAGCCACCTCCGCAGAATAGTCGTTAAACAAGAGCACCTTTGAACCCTTGTGCTCCAACTGGCCCTTTTTACAATACAGTGACATCAGCTGGGCCTTATCAGCGAAGTTAAGAAACCTGGCAATAACAGGTCGGGGCCGACCATCTCCCTCCCTGCGGGGGCCCAGGCGATGAACACGCTCCACCAGAATCCGCGAAGCAGGGGAGAAGCCCACCGCTCCAGGGAGCCACACTTCCACAAGCTCCCGCAGCTCAGCCTCCCGAACACTCTCTGCCAGTCCCACCAGACGAATGTTGTTACGGCGGCCGCGGTTTTCTTGGTCTTCAAGCCACTCGTGCAGGGTCGCGCATTGGGCCTCCAAAGTGCGAATCTGTGTCTCCATGGCCAACGAGCGATCCTCCTGGGCGGCAATGCGGATCTCCACGGTGTGGAATCACTGGCCATGACGCTCCAAGCAGTCCCGTATGTCATCCACGGTGGCTTGGAGCTTAGTGAGCCTCTCATCTATAGCCACAGATATATTCTTAGTGAGCTCCTTCACCGCATCGTCCTGCAGCAGCACTCATGGCGGCGGAGAGGGAGCTGACGCCATTTTGGATGCCTCGTGTACACGCTGAGCCCGAGCCGGCCGCGGGGTCTTACCGGGCATAACTCAGGCAAATGCCTCCAGAAGATAAAGCTGCTCAGCCCGCTGCACCGCAAAGCTAGCAGCTTCACCTGGGTGGGAATATAGAGCAGGAGCGGTGCGAATGATAGGCAATAAAGCACAATTTAGTTGCAAGAGGGTCGGAGCCGGAGCAAGGAGCCGCGCTTAGCTCTGCGTCGTCACATGACCCCCCCTATATTATTACAATTAATCAACCCCTATGAATTAAAAAATTTCCTGAATATCAAAATAAATATATAATTATGTTCTAAGAAGTGGATAAATAATTCTGAAATATTACAAACGGCTTGAGTAGCTGAATAAATGCATGTAAACCATTCTGAGCTCCCCTGGGAGAACAGTATAGAAAATGGAATATAAAAATAAATAAAATCTTTGATTATCCATTAAAGACCTAAAGGGGGTAGTGACAGGGGGCATTGCTTGGAGGAGGGAAGGAGGGATTGGACATCTCTCCTGCTGCTGGGGGGGGGGGGTTGCTTGGAGGAGGGAGGGAGTGGTCATCCCTCCTGCTGATCTTCGATTTTGGGTTTTTGTTTTTTTTAAGTGTGTGTTTATTCTGCGCATGCGCCGATCGCTATCACCAGCGATGGGCACGTGCAAATATAGCGAACGTTTGCTACTCTCTACCAACCTCATTTGCATGCACGGATTTTGGAGATTGGCTCGCCTTTTTGAAATCGCTACCATTAACGGCTGCGTCAGCGGCCCATCAGTTCTTTTAGAGAATCGCGCCCGGCAGCGCCTGAGGGCTCCCCCATCCTTAAACATTCCTACTTTGGACTTAGGCCCCAAGCAAGAGGCGCCTATTTTTTTGTAGAATCGCGCCTATACCTGATTAATTTTTATTTTTTTAATGAGCTTGTTCAAGCACATAATTGAAACCAATTTACTAATTAAGTTAGGCGACTAACTTTTTGGCACATATGTATTTAGGCGCCTCATTGTAGGAGCCTCTTATGGAATCTCCCCCTTAACGCCTGCAAAGTGGGGGAACAGAAAGGGCTCATGTGTGAATCTGTTTTAATGGCCACACGTTGATGGGAAAATTAGCCAATCATACAAAAACTAGGAAATGTGTAAAAATGGCCGTAGTGCGCAGGAAGGCCACTTTTTACCACTATGTTGTAAAAGGTTCCTTCTATGTGTAAAAAGTGCATTTAAAATAAAGTGTTCTCATAAAATACTCTGTCGGAACTGATGAATGCTAGAATGAAGTCTAGAACTAGCTCAGTAGGTCATTCCATGTCAAGTGATCCAGAGCTCTCCACTTGATCATCCCAGAAATTGATGACATTTTTTCAGGAAATATATATCCAAAATTTGGGGGGCATGGTCTCAACTACGTCCAGGGTTAGGAGCCCCTTTATTTGGGCCATGTTTTTGTACCCGCGGAAGATGTCGAATTGGGACCCTCCTTGAAACTGGACCAGTTGACGTGGAATTACCCTTCTAAATAAGTTGCGTGTTGAGGTCGAAATTCTGGTGCATTGTATAACTTTGAAATCCCAGGACAAATATCAGGAGGTTCTGTTTCACGCAGCGAGTGGTGGACACCTGCAATGCTCTCCCAGAAGAGGTAATTGCGGAATCCACCGTTCTAGGATTTAAGGGTAAGCTAGATGTACAGCTCCTTATGAGTGGCATAGAGTGATACGGGTAAGGGTAAACTAGATGCACATCTCCTTATGAGAAGCATAGAGTGATATGGGGACTAAAACTATGCCAGGGTACACTTGGCGGGGCCTCTGCGTGTGCGGATCGCCAGACTTGATGGACCTAGGGTCTGATCCGGAGATAGCAATTCTTATGTTCTGTGTTCCTTGGGTTTGAGGTTATTTTGCTATTTAGCATTTATAAAAAAGATACTTCTTTGCCCGTTCTACTTTGGTACCCTATTAAGAACTACCCATCCTGACTGCAATGGAAGGGGAGATGCCTGGAAATCCCCAGGAAATGGCGGTGATCAGTGGCGTTGCAGCTGTACCATTTTATCTTTAGACAATTAAAGGAATACCGCGCTTTCTCATGTGTATTTCGAGTGTGAAACACATGTGGGGAATCTTTGGCATCTCCTTTTAAGCTGCCCTCTTTCTACTGCAATATTCGTAAGCACCACTCAAGAGATCTCTCAACACCCAGGATGAATAATGAGCCTTTAGAGCCGTAAGCCGTGCTGCATCTTGTAGGCGATGTCTACGTTGAGTTTTCTGCATTCTCTGCTGCCAGACCTATTTCAACGTGTGTTAGTGCTGGCTCAGACAGACACTCTTTAGCTTGGAATCACGACAGATCTCTGACTGCAAAGGGACTGGATAAATGATTTAAAACTTTACTTTCTGTTTTGGAAGTACTTTTTTTAGAGCATATATAGAGAGCTCTAAGTTTTATGATGTGCAAAAACTTTGCTCGGTATTTTTTTTTTTTTAATGCCTTCTTTTAGGGAATGATCACTTATTAAAATCAGTAGTCACGTGGCACATGGGCTGTGCATTAGAACATTACATCTATGACCTAATTTTCTTGAGTTAATGAAAAAGGTTCAAAGAAGAGCAACCAAGATGGTAAAGGGGATGGAACTCCTCTCGTACGAGGAAAGACTAAAATGGTTAGGACTCTTCAGCTTGAAAAAGAGACGGCTGAGGGGAGATAGGATTGAAGTCTACAAAATCCTGAGTGGAGTAGAACGGGTACAAGTGGATCGATTTTTCACTCCGTCAAAAATGACAAAGACTAGGGGACACTCGATGAAGTTATAGGGAAATACTTTTAAAACCAATAGGAGGAAATATTTTTTTACTTAGAGAATAGTTAAGCTCTGGAACACATTGCCAGAGGTTGTGGTAAGAGCAGATAGCGTAGCTGGTTTTAAGAAAGGTTTGGACAAGTTTCTGGAGGAAAAGTCCATAGTCTGTTATTGAGAAAGACATGGGGGAAGCCACTGCTTGCCCTGGATCGGTAGCATGAAATGTTGCTACTCTTTGGGATTCTAGAATCATGCTACTACTTGAGGATTCTGCATGGAATGTTGCTACTCTTTGGGGTTCTAGAATCTTTTGTTACTCTTTGGGATTCTGGAATGTTGCTACTCCTTGGGTTTTGGCCAGGTACTAGGGACCTGGATTGGCCACCGTGAGAACGAGCAACTGGTCTTGATAGAACATTGGTTTGACCCTGTAAAGCTATTCTTAAGTTCTTAAATAGAAGAAAATTAATATCTCAAAAGGTAGCTTGTTGGAAACAGGAGGAAAAAACCCAGTGGTCCTTTTAATTAAAGTGAATTAAATTTTGTAATTATTGTACCGTAATGCAAATTTAACGCATTATCTCATAAGGGGCCAGTCACGTGTAAGTCACATTAAGGCTAACGTCAAAGGTAGGCGCCGGAAATGTAGGCCAGGGTTTTGAAGACTTACATTGCCTATCTTTGACGCAAATCCTGTCTACAGAGGTGCCTAATGGCGCCCAAGGTCATTTCTGGCACAAACCATTCCTGCTAATCACTTCTGTCGATGTGATTCTGCCGCCATTTTTGTAGGTTCCTCTGGGCACCTATATTTTTTAAAAATGAGTTTTTAATTGGCGCAGTCAATTACTGCACAGATGGAGCCAATTAAAACAATTAAATCAGGCGGCGGTAAGCCACCTACCACTGCCTAACTTACAGCACCATTTAGAGAATGTGGGCTTGAGGGCCCTTTTACAAAGCTGCAGTAAACACACCAGAGCCCATAGGAATTCAACGGGCTTCGATGCGTTTACCGTGACTTCGTAGAAGAGGACCTAAGAGGGGAATTCACCGAGCAATGTTAGGGCTTAATTCACCTTTACCTTTTGGAAAATCTGGACCCCCTAGACCCACCCTCAGGCTCTCCCAGTTCCACCCATCCCCACACCGTCACGCTGCTGTTCCTCCCCCCCCCCAATCCCGTCCTAGCCCCTCCCCCGCTGCCTGCTCTCATCGGGCAGGAGGGCAGCAAAGTGATGATGTCACACGCATGACATCATCGCGTGGCATCCACAGATGCGCGGATGCCCTCCTGCCCGACAGCGATTTGATAGAAGCTTTACAAAACCCTTGACATGTCCTCAAAAGGAGAACATGTCTGAGGAAATCCGGACGTCTGATAACCCTACCTTTACCATGCCTTAAGGTAATCAGTATATGCTAAATTCTAAAGCCCATTTTACACCAATCGTTGGAGCCCTTTTTGGCACGATAAAGTATATGGAGTACCTACCTGAGCCCGAGTCTTCGGGCGGCACTGGTTCTATAGCCTGAATATCCAACAGTCTTTGTACAGTGGCTTGCACTTTGACTGCATAGTCCGGGAGCCCCACAGGAGAGTCCACAAAACAATCTGTCAGAGGCCAGGCAAATTCCAGCTTCTAGCCGGACTGAATAATTGGATTGGATTTATTGCATTTGATATACCGCATGTGCGTGAGTTTTGTACAGAACCCACTGGTTGGACAAGATGTGCACCCAGGCCTGCAGGAACGCTGAGAGTCTGCCTCCGATATGTAGAGAGGCTTCCCTCGGCCTGGCGTCATTGCGCCTTTTTGGCAGAGGGAGCCGAACAGGAGGCGGAAGACTGGTTAAGCCTGGAGCCTGAGAACCTCTGCCTATAGCCCTGGGAAAATCTCTGAGATGTGGAGCTTGATATATGGGCAGGAACGCCTGGAGCCAAAAATATTAGAGCATTTTGAGCATCTAGAGCTGGCCCGGAACTTCCTCTCCAACTTCAGAAATGACGTCGGAGAGAGGAAATCTGGTTGGCCTGACACTTCTGTGTGGGGAAGCAGGGAGAGCTTCGGGCGGCGTTGGTTTGGAGGCCTGTTCCCCGATGGTTGTAGCAGTGGCTTGGGAGCAGGCAGGGAGACAGAAAGAAGGGGGAGCAGGGAGACAGAAAGAAAGAAGAGAAAAAGAAAGGGGGGGACAGGAAGACAGAAAGAAAGGGGGCATGGAGAGAGAAAGACAAACAAAGAAATGGGGGAAGGGGACAGAAAGAAAGGGGAGGGGGGCAGGGAGAGAGGAAGAAAAAGTTGGCGGAGGGAATGAGGTCTGGAAGCATACAGCAGGCTGAAAGAAGGGAAGAAATATTGGATGCACAGTCAGAAGAAGAAAGTGTAGCCAGAGACTCATGAAATCACCAGACAACAAAGGTAGGAAAAATGATTTTATTTCAATTTAGTGATCAAAATGTGTCTGTTTTGAGAATTTATATCTGCTGTCTATATTTTGCACTATGGCCCCCTTTAACTAAACCGCAATAGCGGTTTTTAGCGCAGGGAGCCTATATGCGTTGAGAGCAGCGCGGGGCTTTTAGCGCAGTTCCCTGCGCTAAAAACCACTATCAAGGTTTAATAAAAATGAAGGGGGTATATTTGTCTATTTTTGTATAGTTGTTCCTGAGGTGACATTGCATATTTTAAAGTCATCTGCCTTGACCTATGAAAACCCCCCGAATACAAATGATAATTAACATTTTCTCTGCGTACAGTGTGCTTTGTGTTTTAAAATTATTTTATTGTTGGTAGATCATTTTGACTTGGTCATTTGAAAAGTAGCTCGCAAGCCCCAAAAGTGTGGGCACCCCCGATCTAGAGGTCCTGGGTCTTCTGTCAGGCAGGATGTTAGGTTGATGGCCCACCACAGAATTCATGAGGTCATCCAGGTCTTTGCCAAATAATAATTGCCCTTTAAAAGGAGCTGCGTAAGAGTAGCTTTAGAGGTGGAATCACCGGCTCATTGTCTGATCCAGAGCACTCTGCAAACAGAAATCAAATATGCTGCATAAGGTCCTTTCCCCCATACCTCTTTAATTTTCCAGGCATTGTGTCGGCTATCCTTCTGATGTAACTCGCTAGGCGTGGGGCCTGGAAGTGATGTCAGAGAGAGGCAACACTGACGTGGGCAGCAGGGTCGTAATGCTGCTCGCGCAGGAAAAATGAAAGAGGTACAAGGGAAGGGGCGCACACATGAGGCGGAGGGCGGGAAGGAGGAGGGTGGAAAGGAGGATGGTGGCCTGCACAAAGTACGTGCCTGGGGCGGACCGCCCTCCCCCCCCCCCCGCATCTCATTTACTATGCCAGTGCTTCCGGTCCCTGGGGAGTAGAGTCATCCTCAGATGACTTGACCTTATGTTTCTTGGGTTGCAGGGCCTTAGACAATAGGGAGAGGAGGAGATAGTGGATGCTGCAGATGGGCCATTTGGCCTTTATCTGCCATCATGTTAATGTGTTACTAGAGTTCTATGACATCACAATGCAGCTGTAAAGAGTCTTAGCCAATAGGGAGAGGAGATGCAAATGTTAAGAGCCTTAGCCAATAGGGAGAGGAGGAGATAGTGGCAGACTGGATGAGCCATTTGGCCTTTGTCTGCTCTCATGTTTCTATGTTATAGAATATGCCTGATGCATGCACAAGTTAGGAGCAGGTATTTAACCTGGTTTTCCTTGGCCTAAATGGATGCGCTTAAAAGTTATGACATGCTCTGGGGACTTAACATAATTCTATAAGATGTGCGTACATTTTACAGAATCGCGCTAAGTGTCATTCTAGTCAGCGCCGATTATGGGGCACCATAAATACAGTGCCTTAGTAAGGGTGAGAGGCGTCCTACCCCGCTCTTGTCTCCACCCCCTCCACTCCTTCTCCAATCCCCCCTGCTACATGCGTGCCCCCCCTTCACTACCGCGAGCAACAAGAACGTCAAAGTGCTCCTCGCGACCCCGTCATCTCTCCCACTGCGCAGCACCTGGAAGTGATGTCAGCAGGAGAGCTGACGCGGTCACGAGGAGTAAGTTAAAGTTATTGCTCACGGCAGTGAACAACTAGAGGGGCGTGTCAGAGAGGAGGAAAGAGGCTGGCGCCCCCACCAACATGGCACCCAAGGCGGATCGCTCCCTCCCTCCTTACTATACCACTACCTATATAGAATATGGCCCTAAGTACCCAATGCACTTCAGTAAAAAGCCCCCCCCACCCCCTCCCGAAAAATAGATTTATGCAACCTGGATAAAGATCTTGGATTTTTGCAAGTGGATGTAGTGAAAACTTAGGCCCTAAATTACATTTCACAGAAAGTCAGGGCAAATTGATGACAGATGCCCGAAGATCCATTTACTGGCCCAATCTTTCTCTCCAGGCCTTTCATTTTCTGTCACTTTTGGAAAGGAAAAACTCTGCAAAGCAAACACTTCTGTGCCAAGGAGATAGATTTCTGCTCAGCTTCGACACTGTGCACACGCTTATGATAAAGTTCTGCTTGCAGTTTATCTGGTAGATATTTTTCTCCTTCCAGATGTTACAGGAAATTATCCTTGCGCCAAGGAGGGGGGGGGGGGAGGGCGCCTTTTTGAAAAACCACACAGGCCAGCTGGCTCACATATTTGGCCTGAATTTTATATCTGGCCCTTAATATACATCTCAGAAATGGCCCCAAATCTGAAAAATCCAAGAGGAACGTTTGTCAACTGCTTCATGGGGGACTCGGAAGCGTTACACAGAGCCATCTTGCTCTGCTGAGTGCAATAGGTTACTGGCTTAACCATTTCTAATTCCAGTAGCTGCAGTTCTCCTAGGACGGGGGTCGGCAACCTGCGGCTCCAGAGCCGCATGCGGCTCTTTTCCACCTTTGCTGCGGCTCCGGTAGTGTGTCACGCAGGCATGCAGCTTAAGTCCGGCGTCGCGGCGGGAAATAGCCATGCTGAGCAGTGAGCTCAGCACATACACAGATGAAAGCCTTGCTTGCTGATTGGTCCGGCGGCCCCGCCCCGCCGGACCAATCAGCAAGCAAGGCTTTCATCTGTGTAGTGCTGAGCTCACTGCTCAGCATGGCTATTTCCCGCCGCGACGCCTGAAAAAGAAATCATCCTGGCCGGGGTCGGTGTCATGCTCCGGAGATCTACAGCCTTCCTATCTCCCTCTCCCTTCTACCTGCTTCCGGCCACATCCCCTGCTCCGCGGCTCTCTTCGGCAACTCAGCAGCAGCTTCTGACGTCGGGGCCTACCCTCTGCGAGTCCCGCTTGTTTCAACTTCCTTTTTCCACAAAGGCGGGACTCGTAGAGGGAAGGCCTCGATGTCGGCAGCTTGTCTTGATCACTGCTGCTGACGAGTTGCTGAAGAGAGCCGCGGAGCAGGGGGGTGTTGCCAGGTGCAGGTAGAAGGGAGAGGGCCAGATGCAGGACTCGTGGGTGAGGGAGGAGAAGAGAGAGAGAAAGAGAGAGGGGAGGGAAACAAAAGGGAATATTTCATACTGTGCTGGGCCGAAGTGGAGGGAGGGTGGAAAGATTCTGGCTACAGGGTACATTAACAAAGGAAAAGGGGGGAAAGCTGAAAATGGAGATAGTGACACAAAGAAGAGAAAGGGTAAGCAGGACCTACTGAATAAGGATAGAGATACAGAGGGGACATGAAGAGGAGGTGAAATAGAGACATAGAAGTAATGCTGAAAAAGTGTGGGGGGGGGGAGATAAAGACATTGAAAGGGCAAATGGTGAACATGGCGTAAAGATAAGGACAGAGACAAATGAAGATTCTGAAAAAGTGGTGAGATAGGGATATAGGTGAGATGGACACAAAGAAGGGTGATGCTGGAAAATAGGTGGAATGGTAATTCTGACAGACACAGAAGGGAAATGCTGGATCAAGGAGAGATGGGGCTCAGGCTGGATGGAATGAGGAGAAATGCCTTGTTGGCCCGGAACTTCCTCTCCTACGTCAGAATTGACGTCAGGGAGCGGAATGCTGGTCAGCGCAACACTTCTGCAGGGAAAGCTTGGGACGGCGGTGGCTTGGGGGCTGTTCCCCGATGGCGGTGGCAGCAAACCGAGTGGCTTGGGGGACGGCACAGAGACAGAAAGAAAAAGTTGGGGGAGAGAATGAGGTCTGGAGGAGAGGAAACATACAGGAGGCTGAAAGAAAGGAAGAAAGATTGGATGCACAGTCAGAAGAAGAAAGTGCAACCAGAGACTCATGAAATCACCAAATAGCAAAGGTAGGAAAAATGATTTTATTTTCAATTTAGTGATCCTGTATATAGCATTAAGATAAGAAACAATATATGCAGTGTTAGATTTGTTTTATAATGGTTTTGCGGCTCCAAGTTTTTTTTTCTTTTCGAAAACGGGTCCAAGTGGCTCTTTATGTCTTAAAGGTTGCAGACCCCTGTCCTAGGACAAGCAGGATGAGTCAGCCACACATGGGTGTTGTCCCAACAGCTCCCAATTTGCGGATAAGCTCTCCAATAGCTCAGAGAGATTTTTTTTTTTTTTCTCTCTCTGAGCACGTGCAGTGCCCGGGCCCCACTGGGCATGCCCGAGCCCTACCCATTTCCCCCTGCTTCCCCCTAATCCCCAGTCTTTAGTTTCTGCCCGTTCCCATCGGTCGGATTTTCTACAGCTCTCCATTACAACTTTTCTACTCATCACCTTGAAGATGCCTGAATCATCTAAAGAAACAACTGGGATGCAGGAGGAGGATGAAAACATTGGATCCTCATGAATTGTGCACCCACTGATTGGATCTGGCGCTCGAGGTTTCCGTGTTGCTTGCATTGTGCGCACATGTCACCACGTGCACGCAAGCTAAGGAAGAGGGCACTGAGAGACTTCATGAAGAGAAGTGAGGCCCGAGAATCTTCCTCCAGCAGCCATCCTCATCGGAATGCAGCAGCGGGGGATCCACAAGCTACAGCGGCAAGGAGCCTCCAGGATGCCCTGGCTCAGCTAATCCCCCCGCCTGCACTCGGCCCGGTAGAGAAATATCTCCCGGAGTCCCTGCATGTTGCCGCTTACAACCAGCCTCTGCAGGGCAGCCGATAGGAGTCTCACCAGACCGAGAGATCTCTCCAGGAGTCACTGCATGCTGCCGCGTAAAGCCAGCCTCTGCGGTCAGCAGATCGGGGTTTTCGCCCTCCAGACTGAGAGATCTCCCCCGGAGTTTTTGCATGCTGCCGCATAAAGCCAGCCTCTGCAATCAGCAGATTGGGGTTTTCACCCTGTCCACGGAGAACCTATGTTACAGGTAAGTAACTACACTTTCACTGGGATCTGATTAATGTTCACATTCAAAACGACAGGAAAGCAAACCTGTCATTATAACAATGTTAACGCTGGTTTGTGCTGTTAAATTGCCCCAGAGATCCTCTTTCTCCTTGTCTATATATTTCAAGCTGCCGAGACACCATCAGCCATACAATACTAAGGATTATCTTTCCAAATGGTCTAACATCTTAAATGTCATTTGAAGCACACGACGACCTAGTAGGGATCGGATTTATTACGTGGAACATCTCAACTAGGCTGTCTGCTCTGATGCCCCAGTGGCTTAGGATATGTTGGCAGCCAAAAATGCTTGTTTTGTTCAATGTGATGGTTTAAAGCCAGGATAGGAAATATTCTTCATTAAAGGCTCAAAACAAGTCTGGTTTTAAGGATATCCAGCTTTAATATTCATGAGAGAGATTTACATTCCTCCATCCATGAAAAAAGGTATATTTCTATATTTGACTTAACTCTGGAGTTTGTTGTACCTGGCTTAAAGATTTTAAATATATTTTTTTCATGCATTTCTTCTATTTTTGTCCCACAGACTTCACTATGTAGTTGTATCGATGTGTTTGTTTTTTTTAAACAAATTCAACTGCACGTCTACAAATGGATTCCACTATGTAACGAACCTTCCAATGTAAGTGAATTACAGTGGAACTTCGGAATCCGAACTTAATCCGTTCCAGAACCCCGTTCGAGTTCCAAAACATTCAAGTTCCAAGACAATTTTTCCCATTGAAAATAACAGAAACTGGATTAATCCGTTCCTTGGTCCCACAAACCTTGCAGAAACAGCACGATCGGGTCCTCCTGGCAGAGACAGCAACATTGGACCCACCTGCCAGAGACAGCAAGATCTGGTCCCCCTGGCAGAGACAGCAACATTGGGCCCACCTGGCAGAGACAGCAAGATCAGGTCCTCCTGGCAGAAACAGAAAGATTGGGTTCCCCTGGCAGAAATAGCAAGATCACCCCCCAACCCCCCCCCGTCCCTCTGACGCAAACCGCCCAGGTGGAAACAGGAAGCTGCGTCAGAGGGGAAGCTTTGGGCTGAGCACCGCTTGTAGTTCTGGGGTGTTCGGATTCCGAGGTGCCACTGTATTTGCATAAACTCAGGAGCATGGTTTGTTTCTAACAGTGGTCGGTAGAAAAACATTAACGAACACAGAAATAAAAGACGTGAAGGTTGGGTAAAATAGCATAAGAGCCTAATGCTTACTACGACTATGAATTATTTCTAGAGTGCTATCAGACGTACACAGCGCTATACAGAGTCACAAAGGAGAGAGTCCCTGCTCGAGTGAGCTTACAATCCAATCAAGACAGACAAAGAGGATGCCAGGGTAGGGGTTACAGTCAGAGGGGATGGTTAAACAGCTGCCCAGGGTGGTGAGCAGAGGGGAGTAGGGTTATGAGTTGAAACCTGCCTCAAAAAGGTGGGTTTTCAGCCTACTTTGGAATAAGGGAAGGGGCGTGGTGGACGGCTCAGGTACTTTATTCCAGGCATATGGGGTAGGGTTACCAGATGACCAGGAAAACCTGGATACGTCCTCTTTTTAGAGAACTGTGTGGGTGCCCAGATGGACTTTCCAAAACCTAGTAGTTTGTACGGGCTTTGGAAATCCTTGACCTGCCAGCCGCGTCTGGAGGGCTTCTGAGCATGTGTGGATGACATCGTGTGGATGACATCACATTTATCCATGCATGCTCAGAGACATAGAAACATAGAAATAAACGGCAGATAAGGGCCAAGGACCATCTAGTCTGCCCACCCCAATGACCCTCCCCAACCTTTCTCTGTGAATAGGTCCCACGTGTCTATCCCATTTGGCCTTAAAATCAGGCACGCTGCTGGCCTTAATAACTTGAAGTGGAAGACTATTCCAGCGATCAACCACCCTCCAGATGCAGCCCGGAGGTAAAAAAAACAAACAAACCCCAAAAAAGAGGCTTTGTGTGTCTGGGGGGGGGGGGGGCCTAGAGGCAGAATGGGGTGGAGCTATAGACAGAACAGGACAGGGCTGGAGGTGGAAGAGGGCGGGGCCATGCATCCAGGTTTCTCCTGACAAAAATCCGGTAACTCTAATATGGGGCAGCGAGATGAAAAGAACAAAGTCTGGAACTGGAAGTGGAGGAGAAGGGTGCAGATAAAAGCAGGGAACCAGGTTCATTTCTCACCGAAGCTCCTTGTGATTCTGGGTAAGTCACTTAACTGTTCTTTGCCCCAGGTACAAAATGAGCACCTGTAAATAATATGGAAACTGCTTTATTGTAACCACAGAAAGGTGGTATATCAGGTCCCATCCCCCTTTCTTTTCCGATCAAATGGATTGTTAACTGCTCCGTTATTAGCGTTCAAAGATTATTCCGCTTCTTATCAAACCCTATTCCATATTCTTCTTACTCAGAAATGGTTCTGTTTTAGCTATGTTTCATGTTTATTAATAGAATACACTAATGTAATGTAATACCACTGCAATTACCCTTCTTTGCTGCACCGTATGCCTGGAACAAATTGCCTGACTCGGTAAGAACATTACTGGGTCAGGCCAATGGTCCATCAAGCCCAGTAGTCCGTTGTCGCGGTGGCCAATCCAGGTCACTAGTACCTGGCCAAAACCCAAGCAGTAGCAACATTCCATTCAGAACCCCAAGGAGTAGCAACATTCCGGAATCCCAAAGAGTAACAAAAGATTCTAGAATCCCAAAGAGTATCAAGATTCCAGGCAGAATTTCCAAGAATAGCAAGATTCCGGAACCCCAAAGAGTAGCAACATTCCATGCTACTGATCCAGAGCAAGCAGTGGCTTCCCCCATGTCTGTCTCAATAACAGACTATGGACTTTTCCTCCAGGAATTTGTCCAAACCTTTCTTAAAACCAGCTACGCTATCCGCTCTTACCACAACCTCTGACAACACGTTCCAGAGCTTAACTATTCTCTGAGTGAAAAAACATTTCCTTCTATTGGTTTTAAAAGTATTTCCCTGTAACTTCATTGAGTGTCCCCTAGTCTTTGTCATTTTTGACAGAGTGAAAAATCGATCCACTTGTACCCGCTCTACTCCACTCAGGATATCTCCCCTCAGCTGTCTCTTTTCCAAACTGAAGAGCCCTAACCTTTTCAGTCTTTCCTCATACGAGAGGAGTTCCATCCCCTTTATCATCTTAGTCAGTCTTCTTTGAACCTTTTCCAGAGCCACTACATCTTTCTTGAGATAAGGAGAATTGAATTGAACGCAATACTCTAGGTGAGGTCGCACCAAGGAGTGATACAAGGGCATTATAACATTCTTAGTCTTGTTAACCATCCCTTTTTTAATAATTCCCAGCATCCTATTTGCTATTTTTGGCTGCCACCACACATTGGGCGGAAGATTTCAACGTATTGTCTAGGATGACACCCGGATCCTTTTCTTGAGCACTAATCCCCAAGGTGGACCCTAGCATCCAGTAACTGTTTTTTTGAGCAGGGCCCGTCTCATCTGTGTTTTTATGTACAGCGCTGCATAGGTCTAGTAGCACTATAGAAACGATAAGGAGTCGTAGCAGTAGTTGCTACTTTTTGGGGATTCCAAATAATGGGAACATTCCAGAATCTCAAAGAACAATTACATTCCGGAATCCTGACTTGATATATCAGGCTCCGCCTCTGGCAGTATCCAAATCCAGACTCAAAGCCCATTTCTTTGAAACTGCTTTCAATTCCAAACTTCAACCCACCTGCTAAGCACCAATTATCTGTCTTGTAATTCCCCCGCCTGAGCACTGTGTATTGGTCTGTCTTGACTAGATTGTAAGCTCTTCTGAGCAGAGGATCTTCCATGTTTTCATGTACAGTGCTATGTATATTTAGTAGCACGATAGAAATAAGTAATACACTTTCCCCTCCGTATTCTGTATCTACGGATTCACTTATTCGCAATTTTAAACCTAAAAAAACTTTTTCTTTTTTCGGGTTATTTTAAGCCCTGAAACCCCCCCTTAAGCCTTACCTGGTGGTCTAGCGGGTTTTCGGGGCAGGAGCGATCTTCCCACGCTCCTGCCCCGTGCAGATCGCTCACAGGAAATGGCTCGAGAGAGACTATGGGAGCTCAAGGCAGCCATTTCCTGTGAACGATCTGCATGGGGCAGGAGCGTGGAAAGATCGCTCCTGCCTGAAAACCCGCTAGACCATTAGGTAAGGCTTAAGGGGGGGATTTCAGGGCTTAAAATAGCCGGGGGAAGCAGGGGTTAGTGGCAGAACCGGCCCAAATATTATTCATGGTTTTTTTAAATATTTGCGGCCCGACTCTGCCCCTAACCCCTGCGAATACGGAGGGGGAAGTGTATAGCACTGCCAGACATATGCAGCCCTATACATTAAACATGTAAGAGACAATCCCTGCTCAATAGAGCTTACAATCTAATCAAAACAGACCACAGATCACTTACAAAAGAGGAGGGAATTGCAATTAATCATCGTGGCATTAAAGAAGGAAATTATGAAATTCAGGTGGCTCTTTTCACTGAGAAAGTGCTGTAGCAGGCGGGAAGAAATTAGGAAAAAGCCATGCCAGACCACCATGTGGATCTATTTCGCTGTGGCAGAGCATTTTGATTGGCTAGAAGCTGTCTTCCAGCCCAGCGCTAGGGGGTGAGAGGTCACCAGATGCAAAGGCCAAGAACAGAGCTCTAGTGACACAACGTTTCCCCAATGAATACGCGCGATTTGTATGCAAATCTTAACTCCTGCACTGTCGTCGTGGATATTTTGAAAACCAGACTGGCTCAGGGGGACTCCTGGACCGGCTCGAGAAAGGCCGCATTAGGTCAAAGTTATGTGCAAGTTTTAAAACCACCATTTTCTTACGCCAATAAACAGCAGCTTGCACACTAAGTAACTGTGCAGAATGGGTGAAGGTTGGAGGCTGCCAATTCTGAAATAGGACTTCTTATAACAGTTTCCCTGGAAACGAGCTTAATTTTAGCCATCTGCATGAATCTGTAAATGCAAATCTTACAGATTATGAAACAGCAGCGCACTTTAAAGCAGGGGTGTCCAACCTGCGGCCCTGTGAAGTATTTTGTGCGGCCCCGGTCGAGGGCGAAGCAGTGTTTTCCTCTGCTGCCCCCGGGTGTTTACCGTCTTTCCGGCTCCTTCTTGCTGCAGCGTTTGCGCGGCCCCAGAAACACTTTTTTTCAGCCAATGCAGCCCAGGAAAGCCAAAAGGTTGGACACCCCCTGCTTTAAAGGTTCTTACCCGTTTTCTGAAATATGTACGCTCTTCACGATAAAAGGATTAAAATCATTTGCTAGTGTAGCTGACAGCTTGGGGGGCAGGGGAGGGGGACCTGTGAGAATGGGAGACCATTATTTATTATTAGGATTTTATATACCACCTATCAAGGTTATCTAAGCGGTTTTACAATCAGGTACTCAAACATTTTTCCCTGTCTGTCCCAGTGGGCTCACAATCTATCTAAAGTACCTGGGGCAATGGAGGATTAAGTGACTTGCCCAGGGTCACAAGGAACAGTGTGGGTTTTGAACCCACAACCCCAGGGTGCTGAGGCTGTAGCTTCAACCACTGCGCCACACACTTTTCCTTCTTTTTTTAAAAACTATAATTTACTATCTTTGCCTTTCGGGAACTGGTCACCTTTATTTCTGTTCTACAGTCTTGTTTGCTTACATTGGAGCAACAAACAGGGAGGAGAGCGTGGCACAGTGGTTCGAGCAACAGCCTCAGCTGTGACCAGGAAATGACATCATAAGGGAACCGAGGCCAGCACAAGCAGCAAGTGGTAGATTCTAGAATCTTTTCTCACTCATTGGGATTCTGGAATGTTGCTGCTCTTTGGGGTTCCAGAATCTTGCTATTCTTTGAGATTCTGCATGGAAGATGTTGCTTGTGCCGGTGAACATTTCAAGAGAGGGAGGGCAGAGAGGCACTGGCGCCCCCTGTGAAGATGGCACCCTTACTATGCCAATGAATAGTGATGTCACATGGCAAGGGGATTTCAGAGATACTAGAGGTACAGGATAGGAGACAGTGACTAATGACCTAGGGCAATGGCAAAGAGCTAATTTATTCAAAATATTTGACCCAAGATTTACAAAGATCCACAAGGTGTAGCTTCTCTCCCCTCCATCCCCTTGCAGGTCTTTGCACCTCCCCCTCCCCTGCCCCTCTACTCAACAAGTTTCAAGTTTATTTTAAAAAAATTTTTAAACCGCTTAATCAAATTTCTAAGCAATATAAAATTTACATAAAAACAGATTAAAAATCAGGGATACTAGATACAACCAAGACATCTTAATAAAAACACATAAGACGACACATGGACTTACTTCAAACAATAGGAAAGAAAGGGAAGAACTACAATCGTGAAAGAGAAAGCAAAACATAAAAGGAAAATATAATAGGTTAGGGTAAAAAAACGATAAAATTTGTTTTGTTTTTTTGTCCTTAAGAGGACAGTTATTGTCCAAAGGCGTCCTGGAACAAAAATGTTTTTAATTTTGATTTAAATTGTTTTATTTCGGATTCACTGCACAAATGATTGGGCAGTGAATTCCAGAGATTAGGGACAGTGACAGCAAAGTTATTGGAATGCAACGTGTTGATTAATTTTAAAGAAGGTATGACGAGAAGATTTTGTGACATTGAACAAAGCGATTTTAAAGAATTATAAGGAATTAAAAGTCTGTTAATAAACTCCGGCTGATTATTTAGTCTTCTTGTAAAGGTTATAAGTAAGATTTTATAACTAATTCTATGTTCAACGGGTAACCAACATGCGCTGAATAGGAGAGGCTCTCTTCCCTCTCCAAGCCCCGACTCTCTAATCTCCCTCCCAGCCCCATGATTTCCCTCCTCCCGGGCCTACCACAATACCTGGTAGTTCAGCGGGAGTCTTTGTGGCAGGAGTGCGGCCCTCTCACTCTAGCCTCTTTGCGGCTGCCTTCTAAAATGACTCCTGCGACTTCTCATGGCAGTTCACGGTACTACAGGAAATGCAACGCACAGCTGTGAGAGGTCACGGCAGCTCTTTTAGAAGGCAGCCGTGAGGAGGCAGGCGTGAGAGGGTGCGCTTCTGCCATAAAGACCCCCATTGGACCGCCAGGTACTTCAGTAGGCCGGGGGGAGGGGTTGTGAGGTTGGGAATAGGGCTACCAGATTTTCCCAAAGGAAAATCTGGACCCGTGGCCACGCCCCCAGGTCCGCCCAGTTCCTCCTCATTCCGCCTGTGTCACACCACGTACCGCCACAGCCCTGCCCTAGACGGCATCTGCGCATGCGCAGACACAATGCAATGATATGACGTGTGTGCATGAGGTCATCGCATTGCGTCCGTACATGCGCAGATGCCCCTTCCTGATGCGATTTTGATGGGAAATTATTCAAAACCCGGACAAAGTGCCATGTTTTGAAAAGCCGTCCAGACCCCTGGATATGTCTTCGAAAAGGAGGACATGTCTGGTGAAATCCGGACGTCTGGTAACCCCAGTTAGAAAGGAGATTAAAGGGTTGGGGCCTGGAGAGCAGCAACCACATGCAAGAAGAGCTGCATGTGGCTTGCAAGCCACAGGTTGCCGACCCCCTGACCCAGTAGCCCGTTCTCACGGTGGCCAATTCAGGTCACCAGTACCTGGCCAAAACCTAAAGAGTAGCAACATTCCAGCATCTCCAAAAGTAGCAAGATTCCGGAATCCCAATGAGAGCAACATTCCAGAGCTGAGATTGTGATGTCATAATGCCTCAGAGCTAACTTCATCAGTGATGTTACAATGGCTTGATTGTCCTATACTTGGCTCACGTAAGACCATAAGAACAGCCTTACTGGGTCAGACCAATGGTCCATCAAGCCCAGTAGCCCATTCTCACCGTGGCCAATCCAGGGGACTAGTACCTGGCCCAAACCCAAAGTAGCATTATGGCTCTGCGAGGGAAAATATTGGTTGGCATCCGTTCATTCACTTTGGAGTCAAAGTGGCCCTCTCTTAAAAATTAGTAGATAGACCGCTGGCCTATACACGGCAGAGCTTTAGAATGGCAAGTGACTAGGAGTCTAAATTTGGAGCATAGGGGGCAGTGTTCAGCTGGTGGCGGTCACACTTCATGGATCTGGATGTTCAGTGTAATGACTTCTTTTTCCAAATCTGAGATCAAGGGGAGTTACATTTTAGTTACCATAGCTAGCTTCCTTCCAAAGAGGGTATGTGATGTATGGCACTTCTTTACTGCATTAATAGGAGCATGTTATTTTGCCATAAAACAAGTTAGAAATGAGCAAATTCGTACAAAGAGATACAGTGAACTTTCGACCCAGGAGCACCCAAGCATTATGGTACTAGCTGATGATGTCTTCTAGAGAGATAAGTGGCTCCTAAGTGATTTTCAAATTTTTGGATTTCTGTGTGCCCAAATCCCATAGTTTGGAACCTGAAAAGGGGTGTGGCCACAGGAAGGGGTGGGAGGGTAAGGGGTGTTCTGGGTGCAGTGTTCTAGAATGCTGCAGCCGCTTGCCCAAATTGGATGAGTGGAATTACACTTTCTTTCAGCAGGTGTGAGCCCTGATGCGCAAATTTGGGTGCAGAATCTATACAGGGCAGTCAACCCAGAGCGTCCTTTATAGAATAACGCCGGGTGCTGATTTGGGTGCCATTTACCGAATCTGGTCCTTTGTATGCTAGTCTATGATGCCTGTGCTTTCAGTTACAAAATTATCCCCTAGAGGGCAAACATGAGCAAAAAGCTTTTTGCTCTTCACAGTGGCCATGTCCTCCCTCAAAGCGGTTGATAAATGAATTATTAACTGTATTTGGGGGGGTCTCTGGCTTCAGTTTCCAGTTCAGTTTCCCCAGTGCTATTCTCATTGCCTTGTTTGATGAAGTTACGACTGTCTTCTTATGGCCACACCATCAGAAGAGAGAGATCACTGGAGAAGGTCATCATGTTTGGGAACATCGAAGGAACCAGGCGAAGAGGGCGTGCTACAATCAGATGGCTGGACACCTTGAAAACAGCCATGGGGATGACGCTGGAGGGCCTTACCGGACCAGTACAAAAATGATTTCTTTTTAGATCGGCAATTCATCGAGTCGCTAGGACTCGAACACGAGTCGATGACACCTAATAGCATTTGGGTGTTGCATTTAAATTGTACGAGTATTTACTTATCACCTCTATTATTGCAATCAATCTCTCCCTTTCATCTACCGTTCAACACACAAGTGAAAAGGTGAAGCACTCAGACCCTTGACCTTAGCGCAATAACACAGCGCAGGATGTTATAGAGACCATCATCACCTTCACTGTCTCTTACCGCCTCATAATCTAATCTAATCCTTAGGTTTGTATACCGCATCATCTCCACGTTCGTAGAGCTCAATGCGGTTTACAGTAGGAGAAATAGGAAGGAACTACAACAGAGGGTTAGAGGTAGAAGTGTGAAGAAAATTTAGAGGACTTGGGATGCCAAGATATAAGAGTTTCCTTGATTCCTAAGTTGGAGGGAGACTCACATTTTTTGAGAAAAGCCAGGTTTTCAGATGTTTGTGGAAAACTTGGAGAGAGCTCAAGTTCCGAAGAGGGGAGGTAAGGTTGTTCCAGAGCTCAGTGATTTTGAAGTGGAGGGAGGTCCCTAGCTTTCCTATGTGGGAAATGCCTTTTAGTGAGGGGAAGATAAATATAAATAAAGATGACTTATCTGTGTTTCTTTGGTGGTGATCTTGCAATATAACAACTGTGCCAAACTGAAGATGAAATCAAACCTACTCTATGTTCTGTGTTTTAAAAGTGTCTACTGCCTTGTCCCCCCCAACTCAAGTTTCACGAGCTGATGCTTTTTCAGGAGGGGACTCTACAGAGACAAAAACATTCATTAAAACCATACACATACTATCCCACAATCTCACTTAATTGTCTTACTCACTACTAACTCAATTTTCCTAACCTTACTTAAATGCATATACTGACACCCATTCTCGGACAACCATGTCTAGGGAGAGATTAATTGCAATAATAGAGGTGATAAGTAAATACTCTATATCAGCGGTCTCAAACTCAAACCCTTTGCAGGGCCACATTTTGGATTTGTAGGTACTTGGAGGGCCGCAGAAAAAAATAGTTAATATCTTATTAAATAAATGACAACTTCGCACGAGGTAAGTACCTACAAATCCAAAACGTGGATTATCTGAAATTATCAGAAGCAATTAAGGAAATATAAACTATTATAGTTTATAAATCTTTCCTTAATTGCTTCTGATAATTTCAGCTATACACAGCTGAAAGCAGTGCAACATGCAGAAAGTGAAAAACTATCAAAGTATCAACTGCAAGAGACCAGATTTTGGACCAACTATTTTGAGGCCCTCGGTATTATACAGAACTAGTCTTTAAGCCCGTTACATTAACGGGTGCTAGAATAGATGTGTGTGTCTGTCTTTCTTTTTTTCTCTCTCACTCCATGGCCGCTTTCTGTCTGTCTGTCTTTCTTTCTTTCTGTCTCTCTCTTTCCTCTGCTGTCCACTACCACCCCTTGCCTGCTCCCCCTGTCCAGCAGTAGCCCTTCTCCCTTCCTTTAACTCCTCCCTGTCCATCAGCACCACTTCCCTACTCCATCCTGTCCAGCAGTAGCCCTTCTTCCTTCGTTTTACCTCCCCCCTGTCTAGCAGCACCCCTTCCCTGCTCCCCCTGTCCAGCAGTAGGCCTTCTCCCTTCCTTTTACCTCCTCCCTGTCAAGCAGCACCCCTACACTGCTCCCCCTGTCCAGCAGCAGCCCTTCTCCTTTCATTTTACTTCCCCCCTGTCCAGCAGCACCTCTTTCCTGCTTTCCCTGTCTAGCAGTAGGCCTTCTCCCTTCCTTTTACCTCCCCCCACTGTCTAGCAGCACCTCTTCTCTGCTCCCCCTGTCCAGCAGCACCTCTTACTTGCTCCCCCTGTCCAGCAGCACCTCTTCCCTGCTCCCCCTGTCCAGCAGCACCCCTTCCCTGCTCCCACACAGGCTGAATGTTCTTCCATGACAGTTTTGCACTGAGGCCAAATGAGATTCATTTATAGGGACCAAATTAGTGCACTAATGGTTGAACTGTTGCTGGATGCCATTTGACATTGCAAGCCCAAGGCGACAGCAGGTAATTGTTGAGAAATGTCTCCCCAAGGCATTGAGAACTGAAATGCCTGCTCTGTTTAATTTCATTGTTCTCAGCTTCCCACCGGACCATCCTTGTTCCTGTTTTAATGGAGTGATAATTGATTTGCCTGTACAGTGGCACTTATCTTCAAGAAATAATTTTCTGCTTACTGTGTGATCCCAAACGGACCAAAGGAAAGTCAAGTGCCTATTATCCACAGGGGAAGGGAGGGGGGGGGGTGTTCACCCCGGGAGCAGTATGTCCTCAATCATTACCTTTTTATTTTCCGCGCAAGCAGCGCCAACTAACTGCGTTGGCTTCGGCTACCACACAGGCGAAAGAGTGCTCAGAGCCAAACCGCCACCGCCGCTGAAACCTCTGCATGCGCACAAGCCGTCACAAGCTGCCCCATGCACTGCAAGCCGCTGCACGCGCCAGAAATGGAATTCGGCACAGAGGGACACAGTACGGTGGCAGAGATCACAAATCCCTAAGTGCGCATGCGTGCTTAGGGTTTTATTATAGAGGATGCTTCTTTATGGAAAACTTGTGCCTTAAGTGTCCAATGGTCACGTCTGCAACCGCCTTCAGCTCTCACCTCCTCCAGCACCGGACACACGCACAAGCCGTACTGCCTCCAATGGTTACCTTACGTTCTGGAACGTTGCCCGTCTCACTGCTGTAACCTCACGCAAGCGCTTTCCTGCGTCTGTACACGATTGTGAGGTGGAATGTAGAGGACAATTGCGTACAGACGCAGGAAAGCGTTTGCGTGAGGTTAAAGCAGTGAAGCGGGCAATGTTCCAGAACGTAAGGAGGCAGTACGGCTTGTGCGTGTGTCCGGTGTAACTTTCTAAAACCTGGCAGTTTGTCTTGGTTTTGGAAAGCCCCAACAGACTCTGGCGGCATCTGGAGGGCCTCTGAGCGTGCGCAAACGATGCCACACACATTCGCACATGCTCGAGGCCCTCCAGACAAAGCCTGGAGGTCAGGGAAGAAGAGACGAGGCTTTGTAGAGGCGGGGCTGGAGGCCAAAAGGGGCGGGGCTGCAGAACTGGATGGGGGATGGGGGCGGAACCTGTGTCTGGGTTTTTGCATCTCAAAATTTGGTAACCCTAATCAGAGGGAATGGTGGTGGTGGGGGTGGGGGGGGCACACAGCACGTCACAGTGATGCTTGGGGGTTGGGAAAAGTGCATCAGAACAGTGTGGCAAAGCCAGGTGCCTCTGCCCTGGGCACAACCGCTGTGTGACAGAAACATGCATAACTAACAGTATTCTGTTAGTTATATCCACAAGTGGGAGCTCCGCCTATGCCCCACCCTTGCTCCGCCCATGTGCATGCACCCTTGAACAATTGTACATACTATGCAAGGTTAGTGGGTATTTACCGAAGAGCACGTAGGAAGAATATTGACAATCTCCTTTTCAGCAGCCTCTCGTAATACTTATATATAGCATCTAATAAGAACAAATCAGAGCATTCAAATAATATAGATATTTCACAGTGAACCTTGCTTGTATGGGGAGTGTGTGGTGCAGTGGTTAAAGCTACAGCCTCAGCACCCTGGGGTTGTGGGTTCAAACCCACACTGCTCCTTGTGACCCTGGGCAAGTCACTTAATCCCCCCATTGCCCTAGATAGATTGTGAGCCTGCTGGGACAGACAGGGAAAAATGCATGAGTACTTGAATAGATTAATGTAAACCATTCTGAACTCCCTTGGGAGAACAGTATAGAAAATTGAATAAATAATTATCATTGCCCATTCAGTGCTGCTTGTATTGCAAAGTGGGTCCGTGATCTTATTTTAATTTCTGGCTTGCTCGTGAAACTTCCTTGCAAGCTTCTCCAACTACTGGATATCTCCAGTCAGGCATGCAAACAACTGGATGTCAAAATGCCATGCAGGGGCCACTGAAGAATGGAAAAGAAAAAAAAAACAACACAGCTCCAGTGTATGCGAGTAAAACATTTGTTTTCATGCCACTAGAGAACAGAATTTTCTAAGACGTCATCGTTGAGAATAGGTAAACAACTGATTCCGGTAAACCATCTCGACAGAGATTCCGCTTTTCATTGCGAACATACAGGACTTTCAGCCAGTGTATTCTGAGCCCCGTTCCAGACACACTGAACTAATTTAGTGTCCCAGAGTTGAGCTGAGAGCTTGGGCAACAAGAAGAAGCAATAAACCATTTAGATTCGACCTCTAAATACCAATCTTCCAAAATATTCTTGTTTAGGAAGTCTGCAGATCCACACACACAGACCCGAGAGGGAGGCTGGGTCTTGGAACGGAAGGCGCCCGGTAGACGTTCAGAACCTCGGCTATGATCAGCAAGACGGTGTGGCTTGGAACAGTGGAAAGAGCGACGGTACAAAGAGCTTGCCAGGTTTCTCACTGATAGGCGAAGCACGCGGAACGTAGGCCGACAGGGTCTTCTAATTTATGACTTTGTTCCTCCCTTGGAGATTCTAACCTGATTTCCAAAACAATTTAGGCACTGACTTCAGTTTTCAGAGGCGATCTTCCATTTTTCCCAGAAGACTAGACGTTCCGAAATATGCATTGGCGCTAATTGAACAATTTGCTACTAGTTGATCTTCAGAGGACTAAACAATATTGGCATAGCATACTGGTCGATATTTCAAGCAAATTAAATGGCAGGAGAGTCTCCTGCCAGGTTAAACCACTTGTCTGGCACTTAACCGATTAACAGCAATATTCAGACCACTAACTGGTTAAATAAGCCAGGAAAGTTAGAACAGCATAAAGGCTGTCCTAACTTTAGCAACTGAGCTAACCTGGTGCTGATCTGAATATTGGCTATGCCCGGTTAACTTCCAGGTAGCAGCATCATAAGAATTGCCGCTGCTGGGTCAGACCAGTGGTCCATCGCGCCCAGGTCAAACACCAGTGCTGTAATGAGCCCAGCCTCATCTGTGTACTTTCCAGTTGAGCAGGAACTTGTCCAACTTTGTCTTGAATCCCTGAAGGGTGTTTTCCCCTATGACAGACTCCGGAAGAGAGTTCCAGTTTTCCACCACTCTCTGGCTGAAGAACTTCCTTACGTTTGTACGGAATCTATCCCCTTTCAACTTTAGAGAGTGCCCTCTCGTTCTCCCTACCTCAGAGAGGGTGAACAACCTGTCTTTATCTACTAAGTCTATTCCCTTTAGTGTTTTGTCCAACTTTGTCTTGAGTCCCTGAAGGGTGTTTTCCCCTATGACAGACTCCGGAAGAGCGTCCAAGTTTTCTACCCCTCTCTGGGTGAAGAAGATCTTCCTTACATTCGTACAGAATCTATCCCCTTTCAACCCCTCTCGTTCTCCATTCCTACCCCCAATCATAGGAAACCTTCGAGTGAACCCCACCCCCATACACTTCCCTTGCCTTATCTTGTATATCCCTGTTAGTACATGGGGGGTCTTACGGACAGGAACATTGCCCACTCATGGCAGCTCTGGCCTCAAAACTGCCCCTGTGACTTCTAGACGTAATCTTGCCATCATTCCTAGTACCTTAAAGTTGTTGCTAGATTCCGTTTTGAGATTAGAGCCTTTGGAACTCCTTAGGGATATATGAGTAAAGGGTTGCCGGATTTTACTAGAGTAAAATCCGGACCGCTAGACCCGCCCCCCCTAGACCTGCCCAGTCCCACCCATTCCCGCCCTGTTACGCCCCCCAGTCCCACCCCCAATCCCACCACGTTCCCTACCCCAGCCCCGCTCCCCACTGCCTGCTCTCATCAGGCAGGAGGAAATCCGTGCAGGCAACTCTTTGAGTTAATCCCCCATCTCAACAAAGATTTCGAGCGTTAGTCCTTCATAGAAACATGGAAATATGACGGCAGATAAAGGCCATATAATAATAACAGTTTATAAACTGCAGGACCGTGAAGTTCTATGCGGTTTACAATGATTAAAAAAATGCTACAAATAGCCCATCCAGTCTGCCCATCCGCAGTAACCATTATCTCTTCCTCTCTCTAAGAGATCCCATGTGCCTATCCCACCTCTTCCGGGAGACTGTTTCATGCTTCTACTACCCTTTCTGTAAAAAAATATTTCCTTAGATTACTCCTTAGCCTATCACCTCTCAACTTAAGAACATAAGAACATAAGACTAGCCTTACTGGATCAGCCCAGTAGCCCGTTCTCACAGTGGCCAATCCAGGTTACTAGTACCTGGCTAAAACCCAAGGTGTAGCAATATTCCATGCTACCAAGCAGTGGCTTCCCCCGTGTCTTTCTCAATAACAGACTATGGACTTTTCCTCCAGGAACTTGTCCAAACCTTTCTTAAAACCAGCTACGCTATCCGCTCTTACTATATTCTCTGGCAAATGCGTTCCAGAACTTAACTATTCTCCGAGTGAAAAAATATTTCCTGCTATTGCTTTTAAAAGTATTTCCCTGTAACTTCATCGAGTGTCCCCTAGTCTTAGTCATTTTTGACGGAGTGAAAAATCGATCCACTTGTACCCGTTCTACTCCGCTCAGGATTTTGTAGACTTCAATCCTATCTCCCCTCAGCCATCTCTTTTCCAAGCTGAAGTCTTTCCTCATACGAGAGGACTCATGAGCATTTACATTACGTAGGTATTTAAATGCCTTTCCTCCAAAGTATACAGATTGAGACCTTTAAATCTATCCCCATACGCCATATGATGAAGACCACGCACCATTTTAGTAGCCTTCCTCTTGCCCCTGAATGCTTGAGTGTCTGGAACGCTATTGGCAGATGAATACACCAAAGTGTACGTGTTTAACTATTAGCGAAGTATGCTCAATTTCTGTTATTTTCTACAATAAAGTGCGGATATTGAAGGCTCATTTAATGAAATACTGCTATCTTTTTTTGCATAAAATGTCTTTTTATCAATGTATTATTGCTGAGTGTGAAAATATAAAAGTTATAGCTACAGTACCAACAAATTTGCGCCATTAAGCAAAAATAATAGCACATTTTAAGAAAAATGGAGCTTTATGTAATCAGTGGCTTTGAGCGACCCCAGGATGGGCTTTTAAAAAAAAAAAAATTTAATTCTTTTCTGATCAAGCACAATCAAATTCATGGGAGAAACTTCAGTTAACACAGTTTTTTGAACTTTAGGTTTTTCTGGACAGCCCTATTTCTTTGTCAATCAGATTTTCTATTCTGCCTTTACCTATTCAGTTCAAGGTTGGATTATATTATAAGAGATTGGGTCAGATACCCAGGAAGTTATAATGGACAGTTTGACACGGACATTCAATAGAGTTGCTAGTACAGTTAGAAAAGTACAGATACTAATACGGTTAGGTCATAGTTACAGATACATAGTTAGAAGTTTAAGTAGGTCATCGTTGGCTCATCGGTATGTCCCAGAAGTTGCCTTGGACAGTTTAGAAATGGGCTTTTATAATTACTTTCTCAGTTGACTCCCTGTCTTGGTACAGAAATGCTTTTAAAAGTTTCTGAAGCTGAGATAGTGGTTACAAGATTGCAATGTAAGTGGTAGTTGGTTCCAGCATTTTGTTAATTGATCTTGGATGGATAAGGTAATTTGCCTGGTAGACGTTATATTTTTGCTTGCTGGGAATTTTAAGTAGAAAAGATTTCTGATGGAATATCTGTTGGAGGCACCTGGAGTAGGGTGTTAAGCAGTCGGGGGAATTCCTTCTCATTATCTTAAAGGCAGTGATGCTTAATTTAAACTTGAATTTTGCAGTTATGGGCAGCCAATGTAGTTTCATATAGGGCTGTAGGTGTTCCAATTTCCATGGTCCATATATGAGTCTTACTGCTGCATTTTGAACTAGTCGTAGACAAGATAGCAATGTTTTAGTGCAAAGAACTGGTTTCACATTACAGTAGTCTAGTCGAGATAGGATTAGAGATTGTGCTAAAATTCGGCAAGCCTCTATTTCAGGTATTTTCTAACGGATCTTAGATTTCTCATCACAAGGAAAGATTGTTTTATTATCAATTGTACGTGGCTTTTCATGGATAGGATAATTTCTACTCCTAAGATTCAGGATTGTAGTTCTAATGGAAAGTCTGTGTTGACTACTGTAATCCATGGAGTGTAGCGTGGATCGGTTGAGGGTCCTAGCCAAAGGAATTTGGGGTTGTTCTTTGTTTAGTTTGAGGCGGTGGGTTGAAGTCCAGTTTTCTATGATGTGGACACGTTTTTTGACAGCGGTGAGGGTGTTTACACATGGATCGATGACAAACAATAAGGCTCATCCAATCAATGCCTGTATAAAGGTTCAACCTTGCGAGATATTCCAGCTGCCAACTAGAGCTGCTTGATCTTTCATAGGATGCTGGTTCTTCCTCTTTGGTTTTAGACCTACACACAAGGGAATGATTTGAGTGTGTGCACACTGAATTTTATTGTTTATTTAAAAACTTGATATGCCACTTTTCCCAAAAGGTCAAATTGGTTTACAGACTAATTAAACGAAGGAAAGGAGCAGCAAGAAAAGACAAAATTGTACACACACACACAAATCAAAAGCACAAAAGGAACTGTTCCCTGATGTGAAAAAGCCCCACAGACAATCTTTTGTAAAGTAAGGAATAGGCTAATAATAAAAAAAAAGTTCTGAGGGCCTTGTTAAAGGCATTCAAGGTCATGATGCTTTATACTGATTGAGGGAGATCGTTCCATAATTTGGAGCATAAAATTAATCACATAAATTCCATCACTTCCTCGACTGCAGAAAGCTTCATGAAGCACACACGAATCATAAAAGATGGAAGAAACAGGCAAAAGCAAGAGAGAGTTATCCTAAGTATCAGACTGCCATATGCTTCTGCCTATGTTCAGGAGAAGGGATCGGTAGAATCATGTTGGAGATTTTCTCCCGAGCCTGCATGCTGAGGGAACACCCACAGAGAGCCATGAGGAGAAAAGCAGGTGGTCTACACTGTGGTACGTGCTGGGTGTCCATTCTCTCCCATCTGGTGCTGAGCAGTTCCGTACTGCGGCTTTCTTCCTGGACTTTTTCCCTAGCTGAATTGCATTGATGGCGGCAGACCCCAGAACCTCATGAAAGACTTCTGAGGAAATCAGAAAATCAGGGGAAAGGAGGTAACGTCCTATTATGGATTAAGAACTGGTTAAAAGACAGAAAACATAGTAGGTTTAAATTAGGATTACTAGACGTCTGGATTTCCTCGAACATGGCACTATGTCTGGGTTTTGAAAAGCCTCCTGAAATCGCAAGCAGCAGGGGGGGGGGGGCTGGGGCAGGACTGAGAGTGGGATTAGGGCGTTACAAGGTGGGGATGAGTGGAACTGGGCGGGCCTAGGGGCGGGTCTAGAGGTCTGGCAACCCTAGTTTAAATGGTCAATATTCTCAATGGATAAGGGTAAATAGTGGGGTTCCCCAGGGGTCCTTGATGGGACCGCTGCTTTTTAACATATTTGTCACTGATCTAGAGATGGGAATAACTAGTGAGATAATTAAATTTGCTCATGACACAACATTGTTCAAAGTTGTTAACTCACAAAAGGATTGTGAAAGATTGCAAGAGGACCTTATGAGACTGGGAAACTCGGCGTCAAAATGGCAGATGATGTTTAATGTGGGCAAGTGCAGGAACTCTATCTATAGCTAGGTTCTGGGTTAGGAGTCACTGCCTCAGGGTGCTGAGGCTTTAGTTTTAACCACTGCACCGCTCTAGAAATCAAAATGTAGTAAAAAGTGAGCCGGGTATAGGACAATCAAGCTATTGTGACATCACTGATGAGGTTGGCTCTTAGGCATTATGATGTCACAACACCAACTCTGGTTATCAGAGGCTGAAACTTTTCACACTAGTTATTTATTCAATTTTCTATACCACGGTTCTTCAACCGCTGGTCCACGGACTGGTGCCGGTCTGCAGAAAATTCCTGCCGATCCGCGTAGGACCGGCGAGATCAACGTCTTCAATTTCCTGCCGGTCCACGCAGGACCGGCAAGATCGAGGAGCTGTAGTTCGCGCAGGGCCGGAGAGATAATGGGGAGCCTCAGACAGTGTGCTTTCTCCCCTCCTAGCGGCTCTCCTTACTTACAAGCGCAGTGATTCAGGAAGCAAGCCTTGGAGCTTTTGCTGAGTCGGGCCGCCTCTGATGATGCAACTTCCGCTTTCCTTAGAGGCGGTGCGACCCGACAAAGGACCCGAGGCTGCCTTATTGAATTGCAGCGCTGGCAAGTAAGGAGAGTTGCTGGGAGGGGAGAAAGCTGCTGGGCATGGTGAAATAAAAGGGGACAGCTGCTACTGGACCTGGAGAGGGAGAAGGAGAGATGCTGCTGGGAGGGGAGGAGGGAAAGGAGTCTTGGAAGCTGCTGGGCAAGGGGAAAAAGGGACAGCTGCTACTGGACCTGGATTGGAATAAGGAGAGATGCTGCTGGGCAAGGGGAAAAAGGGACAGCTGCTACTGGACCTGGAGAGGGATAAGGAGAGATGCTGCTGGGAGGGGAGGAGGGAAAAGAGTCTGGGAAGCTGCTGGGCAAGGGTGAAAAGGGACAGCTGCTACTGGACCTGGATTGGGATAAGGAGAAATGCTGCTGGGAGGGAAGGAGTGAAATGAGTCTGGGAGGTTCATAGACAGTAACGCGGAAGACAAAGGCGCGCGCCGACAACTGAGCACAAGATGGAGGTGCGCGCCGAAGAAAAAGACTGTTTTTAGGGGCTGTGATGGGGGGGTTTTGTTGGGGAGCCCCCCCACTTTACTTAATACATATCGTGGCGGCGTTGTGGGGGGTTTGGGGGGTTGTAACCCCCCACATTTTAGTGAAAACGTAACTTTTTCCCTAAAAACAGGGAAAAAGTTAAGTTTTTAGTAAAATGTGGGGGTTACAACCCCCCAAACCCCCCCACAATGCCCCCACAATGCGGCGCGATCTGTATTAAGTAAAGTGGGGGGGTTCCCCCCACACACCCCGTCGTAGCCCCTAAAAACAGTCTTTTTCTTTGGCGCGCGCATCCGCGCTGCGCTCAGTTGTCTGCTCGCACCTTTGTCCCGGCGCGCTTTTGACCTGACACCGTCTGGGAAGCTGCTGGGCTAGGGGAAAAAGGGACAGCTGCTACTGGACCTGGAGAGGGATAAGGAGAGATGCTGCTGGGAGGGGAGGAGGGAAAGGAGTCTGGGAAGCTGCTGGGCTAGGGGAAAAAGGGACAGCTGCTACTGGACCTGGATTGGGATAAGAAGAGATGCTGCTGGGAGGGGAGGAGGGAAAGGAGTCTGGGAAGCTGCTGGGCAAGGGGAAAAAATGGACAGCTGCTACTAGACCTGGAGGGAGGGAGAAGGAGAGATGCTGCTGGGAGGGAAGGAGGGAAAGGAAAGGGAAGAGAGTTACTGCTGGATAGAGGGAGGAGGGAAGGGAGAAGAAAAAAGGAAGGAAACAGCTTGCAGGGAGATTAGAGGAGGGGAAGGGGAGAGACAGAAATGAGATGGGAAAGGGGTCAGCAGAGAAATTGAGAGGGACAAAGATGCTAGATCTGGCGTAGGAGAGATAAAAATGAAGAGAGCAGTGAAGCTGGAATGAATCGTGTAAAAAGGAGTGAGGGGCATAGGCTGGATGGAAAGGGGAGAGGGGCATAGAAAGAAGACAAATATCATATGGAAGGGGGAGAGGTCAGACAGTAGATGGAAGGGGCAGATGCTGGATTGAAGAGACAGAGAGGGTAGATGCTGGAAGGAAGAGAGTGAAAAGAAGATGAAAGCAGAAACCAGAGACAACGAAAGGTAGAAACAAATAATTTTATTTCTATTTTGTGATTAGAATATATCAGATGTGAAATATATATCCTGCTAGAGCTGGTGTTAGACATAACTGGGGACTGCAAAGTCCAGGCAGTGGCTTAGGGCTCTCTCTGACCAGAGGGGCAGTTGCCCTAGTTGCACTCCCCTAACCCTATTCCTGCTATGTGTGACTGCGGTATTCTATTAGCATGATATTTCTGTGTAGCATTCTGTAATAATTTGGCTTATTCAGTTTTCTTGATAGAGGGGATATATGTGAAGGGGAGGGGAGACAGGGGTTTTGTTGATCCTTGCTCTGTATTATTTGTATTTATAAAATGACAATTGTACAGAATATTGTTTCTTTTTATACTTTAATAAAATACATTCAATATAAAATCATAACTGAGGCTTGTGCGGATGCGATCAAATGGTTTGCGAAGACCGAGCTCGCAGAGACGGGGTTTTAAAAATTCAGTCCTAGTAGTTTGCTGGTCCACAAAATAATAATTTTTTTTTCCCCCGCCGGTCCATAGGTGTAAAAAGGTTGAAGAACAGTGTTCTATACTGTTCTCCCAGGGGAGCTCAGAACAGTTTACATGAAGTTGTATTCAAGGACTCAAACATTTTCCCTGTCTCACAATCTATCTAATGAACCTGGGGCAATGGGGGGATTAAGAGACTTGCCTAGGATCACAAGGAGCAATGTGGGTTTGAACCCATAACCTCAGGGTGCTTTAACCACTGCACCACTCTAGAAATCAAAGTGTAGTAGAAGTCAGCCAAGTCTAGGACAATGAAGCCATTGTGACATCACTGAGGAGGTTGGCTCTTATTGGTGGAACGAGGCATTGTGACATCACAATCTCAGCTCTAGTTACCAGAGACAGAAACTTTTCACACTATTTATTCATTCAGTTTTCTATACCATTCTCCCAGGGGAGCTCAGGACAGTTTACATGAATTTATTCAGGTACTCAAACATTTTTCCCTGTCTGTCCTAGTGGGCTCACAATCTACAGTATTTAATGTACCTGGGACAATGGACAGGGAGGGGGGGGATTAAGTGACTTGCCCAGGGTCCCAAGGAACAGCATGGGTTTGAACGCACAACCTCAGGGTGCTGAGGCTGAAACTTTAACCACTGTACCGCACGGTCACATGCAGGCCATGGTTCACTTTCCACGAGTTGCCTGCTTGTTGACTTTTCCTTATACAAATACAAATACATTGCGCAAATGTTGAGGAAGCGCATGGTGGGCATGCAGCGAAGTACTGAAGGGGTCCAGATACAGCAGAGAAAGGATTCATGCCAATACATTTGAGATGTTTATACCAATAAAATATATATAGATGCAGAATTATTTAAAATAGTCGAAACTCTTTTTCTTCTGCAACCAAAGATCAGTTTTGCAATAAACACCAGAGCTTCACTTATTGCAATCTAGCAAATATTTGTCGATTTAGCACTTAACTTATATCCATTTAATCAGCCAAGCAAAATAAAACTGTTATCTTATTTCTGTTTAGTGCCAATTTGCAGAAACGAAACTCTATGTTTTTGACATTGTTTCAGATCACTGAGGGGACGATTCGCTAATGTTCGCGGTAAAATCCGCCAGGCCGCTGTCAAAGCCGCTATTGTAACGCTTTTTAAAAAAAAATGAGTCATTATTTTAAAAAACACGCATGCAAATGAGGTTCATGGAGAGTCGTTAAATTTGCACTGGTGATAGCAATCGGCACATGCGCAGAATATACCCGTAATGAAGATCAACAGGAGGATGCCCACTTCCTCCTGCCCCTGTCATCAAACAACCCCCCTCCCCCAGCAGTGGAAGGGATGCTCACTCTTTCCCACTACTGCCGTAAAGCAACCCCCTCCTCCCTCCAGCAGCAGGAGGGATGCCCACTACCTCCCACTGTCAAGCAATCCCCCAGTAGAAGGAGGGATGGCCACTCCCTTCCACCATCAAACACTCCCCTGGACAAATACCCCCCTTAGTGGGAGGGATGCCCTCTCCCTCCCGCTGCAGCTGTTAAGTAACTCTCCCAATCCCCTGGGCCTGGGCCAATCAGAGCTTTAGGCCCCTCCCCAGTGCATCCCAGGATGCACCAGGGAGGGGGAAGGACCACCATTTTGAAGAGGCAGGCCTGGCAGCTGGAGGGAATAGGCATCCCTCTGGCCGGCCTTCCTGAAGAAGGTGTGAGGTGGGCATGGGGGTTGTTAGGAGGGAGTGATCATCCCTCTTACTGCGGGGAGTGGGGGGTGGGAGTGGGGTTACTTGATGGCAGCAGTGGGAGGGCATGGGCATCCCTCCCACTGCTGGGGGTGAGTGTCCAGGAACGGTTTGTTTGATGGCGGGACGGAGTGGGCATGCTTCCCACTGTCGGGGGGGGGGGGGGAGTTGCTTGACTGCGGCAGCGTGAGTTTTGTCACTGTCCCTGTCCCATTCCTGTAAGTTCTACTTTAACCGCATATGATTTTAAAGTGTTTGAGGCTTGTTCAGATGAGGATGGAGCTTAAGCATTGGTGGAATGGGGCATTATGACATCACAATCTGAGCTCCAGAATGTTGCTACTTAGGATTTTAAAGTGCTTGAGGCTCGTGCAGACGAGGATGGAGCTTGCAGGAATGGGGCAGGGACAGGAAAAGAACTCTCCGAGACAGGAAAATGAGTTCCCACGGGGCAGGGAGAAATTTGTCCCTATGTCATTCTCTAGTCCACATCTTCCCTGGTGAAGTGGTGCTTCCTGGACTGAAATGTCTTTCCGTTAGCTTCCATCTATAACAAATACAGTATATGGAGCTCTGGGAACATAATATAGATCCTTCCTTCACCTCTAAACAAATCTAAGTGTTTCCTTTGCAAAATCAAAACGAAAATAAATCACTGCACTATCAAAGAAGGGACTAATAGTTGTTTTGCACGTGAAGTCAAAGTAATACAGGATAACATGTGAACAGACAAAAACCATGAAGTAAAAAAACATAAAAAAAATCAAAAAACCCAAAACTTTTCCAAGGAGTAGTGGTTGGAAAGAAAAGTCTTTCCAAAGACTGTCACACAGAGAGAAAAATAGTGGTGCTAAGGCCGAACTTTATGGAATGCCAAGGATTAATCAAAACCAGGAAGGCCCAGAAGGTCCAATTTGTACCTGCCACATGGAACCAGAAAAGGTGCAAGCCACTGTGATCCCAAGGCAGTGATATCAGCATCTGAGAAGTGAGTTAGGAAGACCCAATAATTAATGGCATCGAATGAAGCAGAAATGCCCAAAACTTCACGCTCAGGACTGGAGCTGATTTCCAACTGCAATATGCAGGCTGGACTGCTGATTCCAATCAGATAACAAATATAAACAATCAGTTCAAACAAATTAGTCGATGGCTTCAAGACAACATTCTGGCCCTGAACGCCCCCCCCGGGGAGCCTCTCGCCTATGCCAGTCCAAACTGAAACTAAATCCAGAAAAGACTAAACTCTTCCTAGCAAGTCCCAACCACAAATTAACGAACACCACCTTACAACTCAACGGCCTAACTTACCCTATTAACCCCACCATCAAAATCCTTGGAGTCATCCTAGACAGCTGCCTGACCTTCGAAGACCACACCAACGCCCAGGTCAAAAAATGCTTTTATACCCTCTGGAAACTCCGCACCATCAAACACTACTTCGACTTCCCCTCCTTCAGACTGCTGGTCCAATCCCTAATCCTAAGCACACTGGATTACTGTAATATAATTTATATGGGCTCCTACAAGAAAACCATCAAACGACTGAGACTTATCCAAAACACCGCGGTCCGCCTAATCTATGGCCTCAAAAAGTCAGACCATATTAGCCCTTACTATAGAAAACTGCACTGGTTGCCAATAGAAGCGAGAGTCATCTTCAAATTCGCCTGCCTCTGCTTCAAAACCTTAACTGGCTTGTCCCCGATATATCTGTCTCATCACTTTGTGTTCCCTGGAACCACTCGCACGCGTAATGCCAATCTGTTTACCTACCCTTCCCCAAAGGGATGCACCCACAAAAGATTCCTCAATAGAACTCTCTCATACCAAGCTGGCAGATGGACAAACTGCCTGACCACCCTCATCTCATCTGCCCCATCTTACTCATCCTTCAGGAAATCTCTCAAATCTTTCCTCTACGACAAATTTCTCGAACCCCCCCCCCATCACCAAATAATCAAATACTTCCATCCTGTAATTGATACTGGTTGTTTTCTTGACAATACCACCCTGCATTGGTTTTGTACACTGCTTTGTTCTTTATAAGCCTCTCGCACTGCCTTCTCCACTATATAAATATCTCTGCTGTATATGTACAGTCTCCTGCATGGTAAATCTACATTGTTCTTCGCTGTATAAACACCTTTACTGAATATGTACAGTCCTCATTGTATCTTTGCTGTAAATGTACAGTCTCTTACACTGTAAACCGCTCTGAACTGTTTGTGGTACTGCGGTATATAAAATAAAGTTATTATATTATTATTATTATTCTATGCCACTGTTGAAGGCCCACTGAATGCATATTTAGCTCAAGCAGATCCATCGCAGACAGCCTGAAAATCGAGGGTGCCTCCAGTTCAGGAAATTGTTGAATTAGGCGCAGGGGTAGGCAATCCCGCCCCTCGAGAGCCGGAGCCAGGTCAGGTTTTCAGGATATCCACCATAAATATGCATGAGATAGATTTGCATCTCAAGGAGGCAGTGCATTCAAATCCATCTCATACATATTCATGGTGGATATCCTGAAAACTTGACCTGGCTCCGGCTCTCGAGGACCCCTGGCCTAACCCTCAGTAAGCCCTCAGTTTATTTATCAGCCGCTAAAATCCAAGTACTCTGCATCTAGCGCCCCTCCCATAACCAACTGTTTGGTCACCTAGTCCAGGGTAGGAAATTCCGGTCCTCGAGAGCCGGAGCCAGGTCAGGTCAGGGCAGGTCAGGTTTTCAGGATAACCCCCATGAATATGTATGAGATGGATCTGCATGCACTGCCTCCTTGAGATGCAAATCCATCTCATACATATTCATTGTGGATATCCTGAAAACCTGACCTGGCTCCGGCTCTCGAGGACCGGAATTGCCTACCCCTGAATTAGGGAATGAGAGAAACAGCAGCAAAATGGGAGAAAATGCCAGGGAAAAGAATCCACGGTTGGTGGCACCCAAAGGAGACAAAATACAAACCATTAAAATGGATTGTTGACAAACAGACGGTGGCATTTCCTAATGAATTTAGCTAACAAACGCTAAACGGAATACATTATTACTGTTTGAATGCAGAAACAGCTTCAGGAGAAAGTGTCACATCTCATTCCATCCCATTGCCGCAATCTGGACTCTGCCCACTCTCTGCTTACAGTGTGAAAACACAAATTAGTAATCTACGCACGCTGCCAACAAGGCATTTTCATTCCAATTATTCATTTGATATTTTGAAATTTGGCACAAACACTCAGAAAATGCTGAAGCTTCCATGGGAAACGTTTCCTGAAATAAACCGCCACTCGCCTGTGGAGGGCATGGAGCTGGACTGCACCGAAAGGAAGTGATCAGAGAAGATGCTGGGAGAAATATTATCACATTTATTTATTCAATTTTCTATACCATTCTCCCAGGGGAGCTCAGAACGGTTTATTTCAGATACTCAGGCATTTTTCCCTGTCTGTCCTGGTGGCCTCACAGTCTATCTAATGTATCTGGGGCAATGGGGGGATCAAGTGACTTTCCCAGGGTCACAAGGAGCAGTGTGGGTTTGAACCCACAACCGCAGGGTGCTGAGGCTGAAACTATAACTACTGCGCCATTCTAGAAATCAAATTGTAGCAAAAGTGAGCCAAGTCTAGGACAATCAAGCCATTGTGACATCACTGATGAGGTTGGCTCTTATTGGTGGAATGAGGCATTATGATGTCACAATACCAGCTCTGGTTATCAGAAGCTGAAACTTTTCACACTATTATTTATTCAATTTTCTATGCCGTTCTCCAAGGGGAGCTCAGAACGGTTTACATGAATTTATTCAGGTACTCAAGCTTTTTTCCCTGCCTGTCCTGGTGGGCTCACAATCTATCTAATGTACCTGGGACAATGGAGGGATTAAGTGACTTGCCCAGGGTCACAAGGAGCAGCGTGGGTTTGAACCCACAACCTCAGGGTGTTGAGGCTGTAGTTTTAACCACTGTGCCACACACTCCACAGATGTTTAGGTGGGTATCAACTGACTCCATTTCTGCTAGTCAGGCTAATCCAGTCCTGGTTTTACCCCATGGACTTGCAGTTCAGGGGTTTTTGGGGGTTTTTTTTCTAAGAGAAGTAGAATTACAGGTCCATGAATGCAATGGGAGAAAACCAGAACTGGATTGGCCTGACCAGCTCAACTGAAATCAGTTGGCAGCCCTGCTTTGGGTGTCAAAGAGAACTCAATTCTATTTCATTTTTATTAGCTAATAAAAATCAATGTGTGGTCTTTGCTAATTTTTAAGCGAGGGCCATTTGGGGTCCAAAAGGGGTGAAGGAGAGCTGACAAATATGTTCCTACTTTGGGCCATGACACCAATAACGCTTCACGACATTCATTCCTAGCATGACACCCGGCCTTTGGCACACAGATAAACCCCACGCAAATACAGGACCACAAACGAAGGGCTCCTTTTACGAAGGCACGCTAGCATTTTTAGCGCATGCAGGAAATTACCACGCGCTAGGCTTCTAGAACTAACGCCAGCTCAATGCTGGCGTTAAAGTCTGGCGCACGCTATTCCGCGCGTTAAAGCCCTAGCGTACCTTAGTAAAAGGAGCCCTAAAAGTCCTAAAATATACAAACCAAACCCTAAGATGCCAGACTCTGCATGCAATACAATGCCAGAGAACGAGAAACAAATGCATTTCGTCCCGAACAATGCAAAATACAGACAGCAAATGTTAAATTCTCAAAGCTGACATATTTCAATCACTAAATTGAAAATAAAATCATTTTCCTACCTTAGTTGTCTGGTGATTTTCTTTTTCTAATCATCTTTTCCCGGTCTCTGGTTGCACTTCCTTCTGTCTGTGCTGTGTTTCCAGGACCTTCTTATCCATTTGCTCTTTTTCTGTCCTTCTACACTTTCTGCCATACATCAACCTTTCACACCACAGCAAAAGAGGAGATACTATCTTCCTGAAGGTGGAAAGGCAAACCCCCCCCCCCAAAAACCCAGCAAAGGTGACCTGTGGTACTCAATTTCTTTATTGCGTCGGTTAGGACTCAAAACGTACGTGTTTCAGCAGCTCTAATGGCTGATAAATTGTAATTCTTAATTTTCATTTCACCTCAAGATTAACAGTAATCAGGCCAATAATATAAGTGACATTAAATTCATAATCCAGACTCCTGAAGCAGGCCATTGTGGTCGAAACACATACGTGTCAAGTCATAACCGATGCAATAAAGAAATTGAGCACCACAGGTCACCTTTGCTGTACATCAGCCTTTGGCATTAACTTTGAGTATTCTGTTGTTTTTGTTTGATTGATCTGTTGTACTATTTTGCTATATACCAGTGGTAGGCAAACTCATTAGTCAAAAGCGCCAAAGATCAGCAGTACAACGATTAAGATTTCTTTTGACAGCCATACCCCGCACCCGCTTACTCTACAATGGCTACATCAACCCAACTGACATCCTGCTCGCCCGCACGTAGTCAAAATCGATTCGTGGCAGAGCCCAGAGAATGACACGGGGGAAATATTTGTCCATGTCCCCGCAAACCATCTGATCCCATCCACACAAGCCTTGAATAGTTTTATACCGAACTTATTATATTAAAGTATAAAAAGAAACAATATTCTATACAATTGTCAATTTATAAATCAGCGTCTTCTCCCCACTCTCTCTTTCCCATTTCCCTTCAGCATCTTCTCCCCATTCTCCACTTCTCTTGCCCATTTCCCTTCAGTGTCCTCAGCCCACTCTCTCTCCACTTCCCTTCAGCACACGCGCATAAAAGCAAGCAAGCAATTTTATATCATTTTCATTCTATTCATTCATTGAAATTAAAGTCTAAATAATGCCAATCAGATAACAAAACATGATTATACAAAAATAATCCCTGCATTGTCAAGCCTGCAAGGATTACTAGATGTCTTTCAGCAGCTCCCCTCCCTCCCCCTTACCATGATGATTTTCTTTTCTTTTTTTGTCTTCCAGCTGCCCGGGCCAGCTTTCATCAAGTCGTGTGTGGCTGCCGAAACTTCTCTGATGCAACTTCCAGTTTCCGGTTGTGTCAGAGGAGAAGTTTCGGTAGCCACACGCGACTTGATGAAAGCTGGCTCGGGCAGCTGGAAGACAAGAAAAAAAAAAATAAAATCACCATGGTAAGGTAAGGGGGAGGGAGGGAGATGCCCGATCGGTGACGTGTCATTCTCTAGCAGAGCCACACTCAAGTGGCTCAAGAGCCGCGGTTTGCCGACCACTGCTATATACCAATAAAAATTTTGAACAGAAGAGAAGTCAGGTTGTATTTATTTATTTATTTCTAATATTTCTAGACCGCCTAAAACTAAGCGGTTAACAATTGAAAACATTCGTAATAATTCATGAACAATACATTTACAAAATGCATTCAAATTGCATTACAATTACATGGTAATATCATACTCCTAAAATAATGACAAGACCTCAATGAATTTACACAATAGCCATCCCATTAAATAAAGTGCAATGATCACAGCTTAAAATTCTCATTAAATATGGCTCCCAAATAGTTGTTTTTTTTTTAAAGTTCAATAATGTTTTATTGCATTTAAAAATAACACAACACAAAATACAAAAATTAAGAACAACAAACAACTATGAAAACTTGCAGTGCATGAAACATATAGCTTACAGAACAAGCAGGTAATCGTACACAAAATAAATTGGGTCCTACCAGAAAAGTAATAAATGAGTGCTCAAAGAAACAAAGCAGGGATAATACTCAGACATAACTTAAAGGGGGGAAGGAGTCAAGTCCACCTAAGTTTAAGAATTACAGTAATCCATCACTGGAGACCACACTTTTAGATAAGTTGACAGGGAAGAAGACTTTTCAGCAGCAATTTTCTCATACTTAGAGTATAAACACACTGTATTCCACCAGGAAAGATGTGTAAGAGAGGAAAAATCTTTCCAACATGACAAAATGGACTTAAGTGCCAATAGTAGTAAACATTTTAACAATCGAGCCTCAAATTTGTCTAAGGGTGACCGCAAAACATCAGCCCCATACAAAATGATCGGATAAGAAATCACATCAGTAATGGGAAGTATCCTACAAATTATGGACCAAATCTTGTCCCAAAATACCTTCAAATGAGGACAACGGTACAACATATGATCAAAAGTACCAATGTCATTGAGACAAGACCAACATTTATTCGATAATGAGCAGTCCAATTTAGTTAACTTAAGTGGAGTCCAATATGCTCTGTGATATAGGAAAAGAACAGATTGTGACAAGGCTGCTGATTTCAAGGCCTTGAAGGAAGTAAGCCAATTATTTTCCCAGTTGGGTATCGATCTCAGTGTATCCGTGTCTCGATACCATAAATCATATAATGCAGTAGGTGGAGTAAACTTCTGCTTGTGCATAATTTTGTACCACGCCGAGGCTTGGCCATAGCAAGAGCTGAGCAAGGTTGACCATTGCAATATAGAAGGAGAGTCCGTTGAAAGAGTATTTGTCTTTAGATATGACACGACACAATGCTTCAATTGCAGCCATTTGTACTGTTGAGTGGCATCAAGGCCATAGGTATTGACTAGGGCTGTGAAGTCAAAAAATGAGCCATTGGACCACAACTGATTTATAGACCAAATATCGCGCTTACGCCACGATTGCCACTCCAAATATTGACCTTGTATTTTCAGGTGAGGATTTCTCCATAGAGAGGCTTCCGACGACTTATTCCATGGCAAGGGCGCTTGACAATCAACAGTGGTGAGAGCAGTTCTAGTAGAGATGATGATAGGATTAGAGCGAGTATTCTCAGCAGCCGATGTGAAAGGAACAAATTTCAAAAATTTACCTCCATAAAATTGGGATTCTAATTTCAACCAAGCTGGTTCTGAGGAGTCCACTGTATCAACGATCCACCTTGAGCCTTGTTTACATAGAAAGGCTAGGTGATACTCGTATAAACTGGGAAAGTTAACCCCACCATTTTCTTTGGTGCACTTCAGCTTTTTGAGGGCAATACGAGGAACTTTGTTATTCCACAAAAATTTTACCATGGATGACTCAAAACATTTATACGCCTGTTGTGGTAAAAGAAAAGGAAGCATGGATAAAATATAAGTAATCTTCGACATGAGAACCATCTTCAGAGAATCCAAACGGCCCCACCAGGACAACTTCAGCGGTGACCACCGAGTAGTAGTATTGAGTATAATTTGAGAGATATAGTCGATATTATAAATTAAAGTCTCTTGAAGTGAATCTCCAAAGAACACTCCCAAATATTTTTTTTTTTTTTTTCACAATATATTTTATTAAATTTTTCAAATAAGTGAAACATTCCAAAATGCAAGATGTACAACACAAGATAGCATGTACCAATACACTTCCCAACTTCACCCCGCATCAGGTCTACCCCTCCCTCCCCCCCATCCCTTCCCACTCCCAATCCCCTGGCTATACCATAAAAAACACAAATTCCAATCGTTTATAGAAGCAGGGCTGAAATACAAAGTTAAGAACAGCCCCCTCTCCTTCAGTAATTATGTTATTCCAAGTGACTTACCGAGGTCGCCGCCGGGGGCAGGGGGCGGAGTCTGGAGTGAATGGAGCAATTATTTAAATTGGGGCCTGAGGACGCCGCCGCCATCTTTTGCTTACTAAATTTCTGGAGTCGGATGACGGCGGCGACCTCGGTAAGTCACTTGGAATAACATAATTACTGAAGGAGAGGGGGCTGTTCTTAACTTTGTATTTCAGCCCTGCTTCTATAAACGATTACAACTTGTCTTTATATGTTTCAGGGAGACCCTTGAAAAAGCACGATTGCCGTGCGAAACATGTCGGGTCTGGCTCCCTTGGTTTGGCTGAGATAAGTACTGCTTGAACTATTTACTACTAATATTACTATAAGTGAAACATTGTAGAAAAACATTAGAAGACTTTAAAGTAAATTGAACACAGTAGACAACATTAATATAATAAGTATAGACAGCCAATGATGAAGCACCACACTATGCTTCCCGCGAGATAAAAATTCTTTTCTGCGGTGGAGTGGTGGGGCTGAGGCGTCTTATACATATTTGGAAGATCCTTTTCTTTAAACAACACATCCAGGCCACACATTAAAGTGATTATCATCGGTTATTTCAGAGGCTGGATTAATATAAGCGAATATTAGTGGCCATCACAATAGGTGCTTGAAGTGAATATTTTCAGATGGCCCATGAACAGACACAGTTTGAAGGTTATACGGAGGAGCAGTTCCGGAAGATATTATCGAGACTTGCTCTTCTCGACAAAGAATCTACTCCCCCTGTCGAATCCTCATGGGTGGAACTCGAGAATGTAATGAAAAGAGCCATAAGGGCTGAGCTACACTGTAGTACATTGGTACAATACCTAAAGAACGCAATGATTCCTAGGGGACTTCGGGTCCTCAAAGAACCCAAGATGATCTCATCGGATAAATCTTTTATGGAACGTTGGACGGGGATTCTGAACAAATGCTCTAGGGATCTCATGATCCTATTAGTTGAGACCACAGAGATGACAGAGAAGGAGCTATGCACTAAGGCGAATGTGATAGAGAATGAACTGCAACAACGACAAGAGGTGACAGACTTTGATCAAAAATTGAAAGATTTGAAGACATCAATGACTAAATTCAGAGAGGAGATCAGAATTAACAAGATCAAAAAGTGGAAAAGGGATGAGCGCGACTATCTACAGGATAGAGTATACTCATGGCAAAGGAAGAACACGGGGATCCCGCAGAAGAAGAAGATCGCTTTTGACAGCTCCTCGGGAGACTCTGAGGCGTCTAGTGAAGGTTTGACGGAATCTACCAATGAGAAAGGAGGGGAGTCTTCCAGTGCAGACGCTCGGGGTCGAGGACGCACACGTCAACAACGTACCAGAGGGACAGCTCAACAATCATCATACAAAACACGGACAGGAACAGCTCGACAATAATTAATTTATCTTCTACACAACTTACAGACCATCAAGTGAACATTTTGGATAAAGGGATGGGTTTTGTGATGTCCCATCCACCGGACTTCTTTGAACTACATAAAGCATTTCACAGCTTTATAAGAAAAATACAATTGAAGGTCTTTTTTGAGGATAAGGGCACCGACCATCATATGGAGGATGTTAAGGACGATGAAAAAGATGAGCACGAGGTCCTTATGGATAAAATTTCAATTCCTATCTGTAAGGTCAAGTCGATTTGGACCCCCCCGGGACCTATGGACCCTTTAATCTACACTTTCTCTGAATTAGTCATTAAAGATTTGAAAAAACTACAGAGCGGGTGGGTTCATCAGGGCCCTTTTAACACCACTAGGGCCCAGATGGAGGGATTCCAGGCCCTTTTAGATAATAATGATATTATCATTACCAAGGCAGATAAGGGGGGTGGTACGGTGATCCTCAATAGAGCAGACTATGAAACGGAGGCCTCACGACAACTGGGGGATACGCAGGCTTACAACCTGTTGATAGAAGACCCTACGACATCTTTGGGGATTGAAATTTTAGATTTTCTAAACAAACATCGGGAGGAGGGAACTATTACAGCGAAAGAATATAAATTTTTGTTCGAGAAACAACCTAGGATTCCAAAGATCTCTTTTGTGCCGAAAGTGCACAAAACTTTAGATAATCCCCCAGGGAGGCCCATTGTAAACACCCACTTTTCCATTTTGGAGCCACTTTCTAAGATGGTAGATTTTTTCCTTAGGGAGCAAGTACCCAGAATAAAATCTTATATCAGAGATTCGTCCCACTTTCTAAGGAGTTTAAACAATTTGAATTTGGATATGTCAGATAAGTGGCTAGTAACGTTGGATGTCGTGTCTTTGTACACACAAATTCCGCAGGATGAGGCCCTCATTACCATAAAGCAGACATTACAATCTAGGACCCCCCATCGCATCACTACTGATTTTTTAATGCAATTGGCTTTTTGGGTGATCAAAAGAAATGACTTTCAATACCAACAGAAGTTCTACCAACAAACACAGGGGGTTGCAATGGGGGCGACTCTGGCCCCCTCGGTTGCGGCCTTATATATGGAAAAATTCGAAGAAGCCTGGGTGTATCCGTCTATTTGGTTCTCCAATATTTTGTTTTGGGGTAGATTTTTAGACGATATTTTTTTCATCTGGCATAATACGAGACAGGAACTAGAGGCCTTTTACCAATATCTGAATTCGGTGGACACTAATATAAAATTCACTTTGGCATGTCATAAAACCACTATAGATTTTTTAGACATTTCTGTCCAGGTTCAACAGGGGTCTATTTCCACAACATTGTTTAGGAAGCCAGTTACAAAAAACACTACATTACACTACAGTAGCTTCCACCCATATAAGCTAAGATATAATCTACCTATCGGACAATTCCTGCGTATTCGCAGGATTTGTTCCTCGGTCTCCCAATACAAAATTGAAGCCAAAAAATTAGGGGAGCGATTGAGATCTAGAGGATATCCTGAAGGTTCCATCAAAAAAGCATATTTGAGGGGAAAATTTGCACAAAGGGACCTCCTTTTACAAGAACCAAGGATTGCTCCACAGGATGAGTATGGCCAATTGACCTGTGTATTACCCTTTTCTAGGGTGACTTCAGCCCTGGTGAGCATATTTAGGAGGTACTGGCACATTCTGCAAAACCACAAGTCTTTAGAGTAATTTCCTCTAATAGCTTATTCTAGAGGGAGAACGTTGGGACAGACATGTAATTTCCAAAGATATGGGACAAAATGCAGGAGAAAGTCGGGTTATCATGGAAGCTGTGGAAAATGTCAATGGTGTCCCTACACCATTCAGGGGGAAGATTGGGTAGTCCCAGGGAGAGATCTAACTTTAAGATCGAGAGCCAATACAGATTGCAATTCCCAGGGAGTTGTATATGCAATAACTTGTCCGTGTGATCTCATATATATTGGCCGGACAAATCGGAAGATTAAAGCACGTCTGAACGAGCATAAGTCCCGAATTATTAACGAAGTTGTCCAGGCTCCCTTAGTAGAACACTGGTCTAAATACAAACATTCGGTGGAGCAGTTAAGATGGCGAATTATCTATATGATCGGTGATATGGAAGGGGGTCTGAAAAAATTGAATGAGGAGGAGCAAAGATATATTTTCAAATTGGATACAGTAACACCACGGGGATTGAATAGTATGATTGAGTGGGGTTCCCTGTTGTGAATGGTTATCAGAGTCTGTCCAATGGGCGGCAGGGGGCGGAGTCTGGAGTGAATGGAGCAATTATTTAAATTGGGGCCTGAGGACGCCGCCGCCATCTTTTGCTTACTAAATTTCTGGAGTCGGATGACGGCGGCGACCTCGGTAAGTCACTTGGAATAACATAATTACTGAAGGAGAGGGGGCTGTTCTTAACTTTGTATTTCAGCCCTGCTTCTATAAACGATTACAACTTGTCTTTATATGTTTCAGGGAGACCCTTGAAAAAGCACGATTGCCGTGCGAAACATGTCGGGTCTGGCTCCCTTGGTTTGGCTGAGATAAGTACTGCTTGAACTATTTACTACTAATATTACTATAAGTGAAACATTGTAGAAAAACATTAGAAGACTTTAAAGTAAATTGAACACAGTAGACAACATTAATATAATAAGTATAGACAGCCAATGATGAAGCACCACACTATGCTTCCCGCGAGATAAAAATTCTTTTCTGCGGTGGAGTGGTGGGGCTGAGGCGTCTTATACATATTTGGAAGATCCTTTTCTCTAAACAACACATCCAGGCCACACATTAAAGTGATTATCATGTATTGTATATGTAAGCATCTTTGCTACCATTTTTATATATATGTATATATATATTTTTTTTATAAAATCTTTATTCATTTCAAATACGGTACGGTACAGGGATTCAAACAGGGATTGGACGGATTCCTGAGGGATAAAGGGATCGTGGGATACTGAGGGAGGAGCTGGGATGTAACACAAGTATAGAAAGCTAACCAGGTAATGAGTATAGAAACCCAACCAGGTCGTGCATGTGCAAGACCAGAGGGTTAGGATTTCGATGGGAAGATAGGACTTCAATGAGAAACCAAGGTGGCAAGGGAGCCCCTTCTGGTGATTCAGACAGGTCGTGACCTGTTTGGGCCGCCGCGGGAGCGGACTGCTGGGCAGGATGGACCTATGGTCTGACCCGGCGGAGGCACTGCTTATGTTCTTATGTTCTTAAATCTTAAAATGCAATAATTGCATTTATCAATAAATATTTTTAAAAATATTCTTTAAAATCTCTGTATAATTGCAAACCGCTTTGCACTTAAAAAACGGTCTATCAAAACCAAATAAACTTGAAACTTAAAACTAAACTAAGGCTCTTTACAGCTGCATTGTGAGGTCATAGAGTTTTATGGTTATATAGACTCATGATGGCAGATAAAGGCCAAATGGCCTCTCGGCAGCATCCACTATCTCCTCCCCTTCCTAAGAGATCTCATGTGCCTGTCCCATACTTTCTTGAATTCAGACGCAGTCTTTGTCTCCACCACCTCTATCAGGAGACTATTCCACGCATCTACCACCTTTTCTGTACTAATGAAAAACACAATATCTCAACAGAACATACATTTAGTATGTTCTAATATGACCCATACCCCTGGAATGGAACATAAGCAGCTAATCAGACTGCCAGGATTGTTCCTACCATAGATTAATAATAACACTGGCCAACACTCATTTTGGTGCCTCAAATGTTAGACCTGTTTCTGGGTATATTTGACCAAAAATGGCACCAGTTTTCTCCTATCAGCTCTAGTTTTTGAGATACAGAACATGTGCCATATACCACTCTTCTTTCTGCTCGCCCATTAAAAAAAAATCAGGATATTTTATGTAGTGTTTAAATTAATATCTTAAGTATGAAGGAAACATATTAAAAAATTAAAAGAAAAGTGTACAACGTGAAAATCTACCTATTTCATACCAAAAGCTCAAGATAATGATACAAACTTTCCAGTCATTTGACACCCAAGAAGCTCCTTTTGTAAGACTTCCGAGAGTGGGATGTGCCAGGACAGTCCCGCATAAGATTTCAACAATAGTTACATTACATTAGTGATTTCTATTTTGCCGTTATCTTGCGGTTCATGGCAGATTACACAAGAATTGTCATGATGCTACGAAATACATTCGGTGGATTACATGAGAATTGTCATGATACTAGTAAATGCCTAATGAGTGGTTTGAATATTTTTTGATTTGCTATGTAGATTGTGTTGTGGGTGAAGCTTGGGGCGGGTCTGGTTCTGTTATAGAGGTTTAATGTATTTTTTGAAGAGTAGGGTTTTTGTTTCTTTTTTGAAGGTTTTGTAGTCTGTGGTCGAGGATAGCAGATTGGTGAGTTGTCTGTCCAGTTTTGCTGCTCTGGTTGGCTAGTAGGTTGTCGTACATTTTTCTTCGTTTGACATTTTTGGTAGGTGGGTGTGTGAATAGTGTGTGGGTTCTCCTGTGTCTGGTTGAGGTGGATTGAATTAGTCGATTGTTCCAGTAGGTTGGGCTGTCTCCGTTTATAGCTTTAAATAGTAGGCAATGGAATTTGAAGTGTACTCTTGCTTGTATTGGGAGCCAGTGTGAGTCGTGGTATGCCTCTGTGATGTGGTCATATTTTTTCAGCGAATAGATGAGTCTTAGGGCTGTGTTTTGTATTGTTTGTAATTGTTTTATAATGGTTGCTGGACAGGGGAGATATAGTATGTTGCAGTAGTCTATTAGGCCAAGGATTAGAGATTGTACCAAGAGTTGGAATTGTTTTCTGTCGAAGAATTTTCGAACTTGTCTTAGGTTTCTCATCTTCCTTGGTAGCTGGCTTCCATTGTTTTTATGTCTTGGTGAAATCTTTCACCTTGCTCTTCGCTTAAGTCAAGGTTCTCTGGAAAGCGATCTAAGTCACTGTGCAGATAATGGACTTTAACGCTCATGTTACAGCCAAGCCTGTTGAAATGAAAGAGCATATCCTCTACTAATTGTGTGTAGTTGTCTGCCACCTTGTTGCCAAGAAAGTTTTTCACAACAAGAACAAATGAAGACCATGCACATGATTCGATTTCATTCACTGATGCTATGATATGTGGGTCATTTATAAGTCATCTGATCTGTGGACCATCGAAAATTCCTGCCTTCTGTTTTTCCATGTTATATCGTATTTCATTCATTGAATACGATATAACATGGAAAAACAGAAGGCAGGAATAAAGTCTACAAATTGTTTCATCAGGCCTATGATTCTATCTCGTACTACTAAAGGTTCATTGATTACATTTTGTCCTCCAACCACCATATTTTTTTGACCACAGTTCATTTGGCTCTACTATCCCAAAGGCATATCTAAGAAACTAGAGCTGATGTGGTCTATCCAATGCGATTTTCTGAATCAGCATCCCAAATAACCCCAGGAACAGGTCAAAAACCCAAGGCACCAAGAATTTTGTTTTGTTGGCCTGTGTAAGGAACAGTAGAAAGACTCCTCTGAGCAGAGGTATTGCGTTCAGAATTTGGTCCTGCGGATGCAGACGGATTAGAAAAGTTCCATGAACTCATAGATCCGTGCCTCAGGTTGCACAGCCTCAGAACTGAAAGACATTATAAATCACAACACCGTGCATTTTTATGAAACAGACAACGAGCAAAAGGCTGCTGGTTTAATCCACGTCTGGTTAATGTCCGGACAGTCCTCACAGACTGACACACCAGAGACAGATACAGCACAAACAGAGATTTCTGTTATTTTTCTAGCTGTTCTGGCCTGCTATGTGTATTTTTCTTGGTCTCCATCTTCTTTCGTCCATCAGCCCCACACAGTAGTAAAAATGTGTGCAGTGGGCCAAAATCAACAAGACTTCATCCTCCAGGGCCGTTAGAACTAATTTCAAAATTCCCATGAGCTCAGCAGCTATCTTTAACTGCAGTGACATGGACATTTGAGTCTGAATGCAGGTCATGAAAATGAGAAATGTCATAAGTTAAATTTTTTTTAATCTATTACAATACAATATATCGTATTTTTCACTCTATGAGACGCACCTGACTATAAGATGCACCCTTCTGTAGAGGAGGAAAAACCAAGAAAAAAAATTCTGAACCAAATCGTGTAACCTATCCCACTGCCCTGCCCTGTATCCTGTCCCCCCTAGTGGTAGGTCGGGACAGGGCATAGGGCAGGTCTAGTGGCAAGCTGGGACAGGGCACTAGGCAGGGCACACACACAACCCTCCCCCCCCCCAGTATCTTTTTTAATTCCGGAAGTTCAGTGCTCCTGCCCCTCCCTTGCCAGTCGGCCACCTCCGAGTCCTGCTCATCTCTTGCGGCAGAACGGCACAGAAGGCAGTCGTGAGCTTTTCAGGCGCCTACCTGGTGCCGCGCCGCTCCCTGAATGGCTGCCATCAGTTCTCGTGCTGTCATGGTGGGGGCGCTGGCACCTGTCTGCCAAGCTGGCGTCCTCCATTCCCCACCCTCTGTCCCACCTTAAAATCTTCACCAGCATGACCAAGTGATCTAGCCTGCTGCTTGCACTGGCATGGCTCTGTCTAAAATCGCTTCCGGGTTGCAGGGCCAGGAAGCGACGTCAACAGGAAAGCCAGTGCGAGCAGCAAGCCGAAGAAGCTGCTTGTGCTGGCGAAGATTTAAAAAGGTACAGGGTGGGAAAGGAGGGCTCAAGCGCGGCATGGAAGGAGCAGGGGATGCCACTATTCCAGGCACCGCCCACCCTTGCGGTGGATTTCTCACTCTGTGTGTTGCCATGAGTCAGTGGCTGACTTGGTGGCATAATCCGTCCATTAATCCAGTGTTCGTCAACCTTTTTGCACCTATGGACCGATGGAAATGGAGGAATTGCTTTGTGGACTGGCGGTTGAGGAGCGCTGATGTGGACTCGAGTACTGCTACTGGACTGCCAAGGGAGCCAGGGGGAGGGGAGGAGGTGACTTTTCCTATTAGGAGGCTACAAATGTTTTTTCAAAGCAGTTTTCCAGGCACGCCACCGGTGGCATGGAGTTCAACAGATTTTGAGTGGAATCTGGGTGCTGATTGGTCACAAGAGGACTGAATGTTGTTTCGGTCAGATGTCGATCATTTGGGGATTGGAAGAGGGGTACAGGTTTTCCACTTTTTTGGGACCTTTTGGTATTGGTCTTTCATTACTGGAGTAGTGGTCCTGGGACTCACTGAGGGCTTGGCGGACCTCAGGAAGAACCATCAAGGATGTTTTTTTGAGAGATGGAATAGCAGAGAGAGGTAGAGCCCCTGTCCTTCCCACCCCGAGTGCTAGGTGCAATGTGTAACTTTGGGAGAGCATAGTCCTGTCCATCTGCTTGGCTGTCGATCAGTGCTGCTGCTGGACCAGTCCATTCACTGGTCTGGGGAGTCTCTGGTCTCCAGCCCGCACGGTCGGGGTCCCGCCTTCCTGAGAACCTCTTCTCCTCCTCAGCCTACCTGGGGGCTCGGGAGGTCGCGTCTCACGCTCTCTGACTTGTTAATCCGATTCCATGCCACATGTTGCAGCAGCAGAACCTTCATTACTTTTGTCTGGGTCTGGGAGTGGGGGGACCTTCCACGCCTTCCGGGGAGGACCGAGAGGAGAGCGCAGGCCAGGGCAGCGATGGCTTTCTGTGCATTCACAGCGGCTGCCTTTGGGCAGCACAGTCGGTGGACTCACTGCATGGTGCTTGCTTCACACGCCTCCAGCTCTCTAGTGGCCTTTGACCCAAAGTTGCCCATCGGCCACCGTGTCGGGTTCGCGCAAGCTCCCCGTTGGCAGCCCCGGCGCTGCCTGGAGGTGTTGGCGGACAGCTGCACTGGTGTTTTTGCCTGGGGGGGGTGTTCCGCGTGGCATTTGCAGTGAGCTGCCTTTTTTCCTTGATACTTGTGGGGGATGCTGGTCCTTCACGGACCGGTGGGAGATTTTTGCGGACTGGCAACGGTCCGCGGACCGGTGGTTGAAGAACATTGCATTAATCTACAAACAAATCTATTTCGGAGAGGACTAGAGAACATAATATGAGGTTGTGGGGTGGTAGACGTAGGAATAATGTCAGGAAATATGTCTTCACAGAGAGGGTAGTGGATGCCTGGAATGCCCTCCCTCTGGAGGCAAAAAACAGTGACAGAGTTCAGAAATGCATCGGATAAACACAAAGGATCCCTCAACAGAAAGAGGATAGTTTCGATACAAAGCTCGACAGATCATAAAACTATATCTTTACTCGCTTGATGCGAAGGAGGGGTTCTTAAATAGAAGCCCAGCAGCGGGGAAGGAAGACAATGCTGGACGGACTTCTATGGTCTGTGTCCTATAAACGGCAAGATGGATGGGGGAAGGGGGAGGCTAGAGTTTGCTGTTATGGCAACTCTAGCCATGGGGTGGTCTAGCCAATATCAGACAGACTTCTAGGTCTCGTCCTATATGCGGCACAAAGGATCAAGAGCAATTATAAGTATTTTATATCACATTCAATTCGTCTGAGTACAAGTCTTACCTATCTTGGGGGGGAGGGAGGCAAGGAGGGAGGGAGAGGGAGGGGAACACACATCTTATACTGAAACTTAGCAAGTAAAATGAGTAATTCCTGGTTTGTTGCCTTGAGAAATGATGGGTGAAGGAGTCAACCCGGAAGAGGAGGAAATAATGTGGGAATCCCCTAGTGAGGAATACAAAAATCCCATGGAAGTAGGGGAAGGGGCCACTTTTCCTTTTGATCCCCTCGTTAAATTGTGGGCTTACAAGAAGTTCATTGCTTTACCTTTTTCTATACAGATGTTTTCTGTTAGATTTACTTTCTGTTAATTTGAGTATAACGCAATAGAACCTTTTTCCTATATCCTCTGTATTATTTCAAATGCAAAGAAAGAGAAAGGGAGCAGGAGAAGGGTGACAAGAAGAGAGAGGCATGGAAATAAGTTCCTAATGTTCCTGTGCGTGGTGCACAGCACAGTTAATGAGGTGAGCATCAGCCTATTGCCTTTGTGGTAATGTCTTAGTTTGATCTGATCCAAATGCTGCTTGACTCAGGGCGAATCTAAGACTTGCATTGGCACAATGACTAATTTGCATAATCACCACTTGAAGGTGGCTAATATAAGAATATTTACAGAGACTTTCAGACCAGAGAAGCTTTTCCCCCAGCGCTGAACTGGATATTATTGAACTGTAAATTCTGGATTCGAATATTTTCCTTTCGTTCTTTTATTTTTCACCCCAGTGGCTTAATGAGGGTAGGAGGCGCCCGAGGAGGTGCCCCCCCCCCCTCTTGGCCTCTTCTCTACCCCCCCACCACCATACATGCTCCCCTTACCTTCCTCCGTTCCTGTTTAGCTCCCTGGCGCGAGCATCTTCTCTAACTTGCCGTCCTCACCAGCGTCGACTCTCCCTCTGATGTCACTTCCTACTCGCGGGTCCCGGAAGTAACGTCAGAGGGGAGCACTGAGGCCAGCGCGAGCTGCAGGTTGGAGCTGCTGCTCTCCGGTGAAGAAACAGAGGTATGGTGGTGGGGAATTGAAGGCATGCGCACGGCGAGAGAGGAGGGGAAGGAGCAGAAATTAGGGCCTCTGCAGCTGGGGACGGGTAATCCTTGGGGGGAGGAGTGCTGGCATCTTGCCTAACCTCTAGTAAAGCTTATCCCTTTGCAGGCAGTAAAGGCTCCTATGTTAACCTGGTGATCAGAAGTGCCACTCGCCCTTACCACAGCGCACCAGTGCATTGTGGGTATACAAACCCACAACACATCCCTTCCTCTACTCATAGCTACGATAAGCCATACTACCTGAATTGCCGCACAATAAATCTTTTTTCACCGCATTGGTATTATTTGCCACAGAGCAATACCCTACTGCACCTTAGTAAAAGGGCCCCTAAGTTTACTTAGCTTGGAATCAATCTAGAATGTTCTGCAAAAAAGATAAACTTCGAAATATCAATGTCCTGGCCACAAAAGCGAAATTTGAGGGGAATGGTAGCCATTTTCTATACTTTTGGGCAGAGGCAATTAAGAAAGAACACTTATTAACTGGAAACAAAAAATAAAATAAAATTTTGCAACAAAGTGAAAAGTAACCCCAAGATACTAGAATGACTTTCAGGAACAAGGTCAGCTGTTAGAAGTCTGCTTAGTGATGCTGGGGTGGAAAGCGTACCAGTGAGCCAGCATTCAGTGTCTTTGAGGGATTCAAAACCGCCAAGATGCAATAGAATCCAGACAGGGCTGAAATCAGGACAATATGAGAAAACCGAGAAAATCAGCAAGATATCATCAACATAAGGAAAAGCCCTTGATATTGCATTCTTGGATTAGAAGTGCAAATGGGCAAAAAAAAAAGTTCTTAAATCGTAGGGGGACTAGAAAACACACACACAGAAAATAGTCCCAGTCAATATTCTCCATGGGGCTGGCTAACTAATGTCATCTTAGATCCCTTCTGGAACCCCCCCCCCCTCCAAATTCATATACTTTGGGAATATTCTGCAAGGTTCTCTCCTACCTTGGTAGTCATCTGTCCATATATAATTTTATGTTCTAGTGCAGGGATCTCAAAGTCCCTCCTTAAGGGCCTCAATCCAGTCGGATTTTCAGAATTTCCCCAATGAATATGCATTGAAAGCAGTGCATGCACATAGATCTCATGCATATTCATTAGGGAAATTCTGAAAACCCGACTGGATTGTGGCCCTCAAGGAGGGATTTTGAGACCCCTGTTCTAGTGCAATGTGTCTAGGGTGAGCTAGCAGGTTGCTTGCTGAAAAGCGACAATCATGTTTTCCAACTCCACTTCCTTCCCAGGGAGCTGCTCCTGCCTCCTCATATTGTGTTCTGCAAGCAAGTTGCTCAGAAGTGTTTCTAATCTGCCCTGCGTGTGATTTTTCTGGCGCAGCCATCTTGGATTTTAAATGATCTTCTTCTCTCTTGCCTCTATCTGCCTCAAAATCCCTCAATATTGCTCAAAATCAACTAGGTTGGACTACTCAGGCATTTTTACCCCTATATCATGCCAGGTTTGCACTGGATTGCCGGCTGAGGAGTGTCCTTGTCCCACATGTGACGGAGTGAATGGGGAGGGGCAGGAGCCTCAGGCTCAGCCTCCTCTGAGCCCTCCAGGGCTGAAGATTTACAGGAGACACATTCCTAGGAGAAGAGACCCTTCTAAGGACCTTCTGAAACTGTACTGGCCAAGCCCAGTCATGTGATGGTCGTGGAACCCAGGAGGACCAGCAGGGGGTCCCTGCTTGAGTTGGCAAGCCCCCCCAGTACAGGGCTACACCCTGGATTTTATGAGCCTTATATAGAATGCTTATTTGAACTGCCAAGGGTCCTCAGCGTCTGGTGTCAGTGCAGGGGTTCAATCCCTCAGCAGATGCACCAACCAGACAAGGATGCAAATTTGGACTGGAGCGGGGCTAGGATGGGATTGGAGCGGACTGGGGTGTAACGAGGCGGGGATGGGTCGATCTGGACCACTAGGCAGCTGACCCGTACAACTCTTTCTTCTCAATAACTGATCCCTTGAGCTGTTAATCACTAGCTTCTACCCTGTAAAGTTCAATCAATTTGTACCATCTTTTAATCTTTGTAAACCGCATAGAACTTCACGGTCCTGCGGTATAGAAACTGTTATTATTATTAGAGTTCAAGTTCAATTTATTTAATATACTGCAAATATAAAACCAAGCGGCAAATCTAAGCAGTTTATAATTAAACAAAAAAAAAACAAACAAGAATACCAAAATAAGAACCTAATCTTTCTTTGCTTTTCTTCTGTTTCAACCACTATTAAAGGATGCAAGAAAAAATAAATAAAGGGAACCATTGAACATGTCCATGTCGGAAGCTATACACATGGGTCCCATGATGTGCAGCAAATCCTGATAATCTCTCTTAAATGTTAACAAAATACTTTCCAACAAAACATGATTCTTCTGTTGTGATCCATCAATGCCCCTAACAAATGTCTGATTCATGGAGAAATCCTTCTCCTGCAGAAGAGTTACGGACAATTGATTCTTTTGTGCAGTATTGAAAACATGTAAGAACTCAAAAGCAACGCCGCCACGGAATATGTACTGCACCCCACCCCCATTTACAAAGACAGCATGGAACAGAGAATGACACGGGGACAAATTTTTCCCCGTCCCCGCGGGAACTCATTTTCTCGTCCCATCCCCATGAGTTCTTTTCCTGTCCCTGCCCCATTCCTGCAAACTCCGTCCTCATCTGCCCAAGCCTCAAACCCTTTAAAATCCCAAGTAGCAACATTCTAGAGCTCAGATTGTGATGTCATAATGCCTCATTCCACCAATGCCTAAGCTCTGTCCTCATCTGTATAAGCCTCAAACACTTTAAAATCCCAAGTAGCAACATTCTAGAGCTGAGATTGTGATGTCATAATGCCTCATTCCACCAATGCCTAAGCTCTGTCCTCATCTGTATAAGCCTCAAACACTTTAAAATCCCAAGTAGCAACATTCTAGAGCTGAGATTCTGATGTCATAATGCCTCATTCCACCAATGCCTAAGCTCTGTCCTCATCTGTATAAGCCTCAAACACTTTAAAATCCCAAGTAGCAACATTCTAGAGCTCAAATTGTGATGTCATAAAGCCTCAGTCCACCAATGCCTAAGCTCCGTCCTCATCTGCACAAGCCTCAAACACTTTAAAATCCTAAGTAGCAACATTCTAGAGCTCAAATTGTGATGTCATAATGGCTCATTCCACCAATGCCTAAGCTCCGTCCTCATCTGCACAAGCCTCAAACACTTTCAAATCCTAAGTAGCAACATTCTAGAGCTCAGATTGTGATGTCATAATGCCTCATTCCACCAATGCCTAAGCTCCATCCTCATCTGCACAAGCCTCAAACACTTTAAAATCCTAAGTAGGAAAATTCTAGAGCTCAGTCTGTGATGTCATAATGCCTCATTCCACCAATGCCTAAGCTCCATCCTCATCTGCACAAGCCTCAAACACTTTAAAATCATAAGTGTTCGAGTTTTGTGCGGTTAAGGCAGAGCTTACAGGAATGGGGCAGGGACAGCGAGAAAACTCATGGGGACAGGACGGGGAAATTAAGTTCCTGTGGGGACAGGCAGAAATTTGCCCCTGTGTCATTCTCTACTGGAAAATGGAGCATTATCAAAGAAGCACAAACCAATTGACACGAACACAAAAATCTTTAAGTGGAAAACTCAAAGCGAAGACATATGTACATAACACTTTTCTGTGCATAACTGTTATTGTGGAATACTAGAGTAAATCTTCATTCACGTACCTACTTTTGGTGCACTCACACTAGCTCAATGCCTGGAGCAAATGGCTGCTCTTTACTATAGGTAGCCAGGGGAACGGCTGTTGTAGCGAGTCCAACCGAGGGGACCAGTGAGAGGAAAGAGAGTCTTGGAGAGGTCTCATCTGCACTCTGGCCCAAGGAACCATCTCTGTGGTCACCGTCATTGACCTCAGCCATGGGAGCTGGTCTCTGAAATCTGCTTCTAGAACTTCAGTCTGCATGGTTCTGGAAGAAACACTCGGCCCGAGACCGTGTCAAGCAAGATTCCCAGGTGCCAAGTCAGTTCCAGCTGACTCTGCTTGAAGTTGACTATCTAGCCCAAGTCCCGCAGGAGTTGAACCACTCTCAAAACCACCAGCTCGCCTTCCTTCTTGGATGGAGCTCTGATGAGCCAGTCATCCAAATATGGGTGCACCTGAATTCCAGCTTTGTGGAGGGGCATTGCCACCACCACCACCATCACCTTGGTAAAGGTGAGTGGTGCCATGGCCAGGCCAAAGGGGAGCGCAGAGTACTGAAAATGCTTGCACTTAATGATACCTGCTATCTCATTTTGTGCTATATAACCCTGTGAGGATAACCAGGACTTGTAACCTATTTGCATACCCGAAGATTTTAGACTGTAAACTTATGTCTTATTTAGACCAGATGCTTGCTTTTCAAGCAAGCAAACAGCAGTCCTGGTTGGGTAATTTTATCAGCGGAGCCATGCAGTGGCGTACCTAGCATATGTGGCAACCGGGGCCCATCATTTTTTGACACCCCCCATCTGTATGAAAAACATGATTTTTAGTAACAATCTACACTTCACACATGAATACCTAGGAAAAGGCAGCATCTTACATATGCGGTGAGCAGTACATCAATACACCCATTGTAAAACTAAACAAGCCAAACTAGTACAGATCAATCCTACACACTCAATCCTAACAGAAAACCATGTCTTTTTGAACACACAGAACACAGAAAACACCTTCGCCTAGTATGTAATCACAAACTAACCCCTCCCCTTTTACAAAACTGTAGTGTGGTTTTTAGTCACGATGGTAACAGCTCAGATGCCAACGCTAAAAAAACGCTCTACAGTTTTGTAAATGGGGAGATAGAATAAAAATACGTAGACAAAGGTTAAACTGAAGCACCAAGAAGCTGGACTCTGCATACAATACAACATCACAGAAACAGTGATGCATCTCCCCTAAAGCAAAAAAAAATAATAAATAGAATTTTTTTCTACCTTGTCTTCTCTGGTTTCCACTTTCCTCATCTACTTGTCACTCTCTTCCTTTCATCCACCGTCTACCCTCTATCTGCCCCTTCTATATGGCATCTTCTCTCCTTCTATTCACCTTCCAGAAACTTTATGCTTCCCTCTTCCATCTCTCCTACAACCCCATGGTCTGGCATTTCACTCTCTCCTCTCCCTTCCCTTCCCCCCACTTCCATCAGCATCTGCCCCCTTTCTCACCCTTCACCACACTTCCATCAGCATCTGCCCCCTTTCTCACCTTTCACCAGGCTTCCATACCACCCTGACCCCCTTTTTCACCCTTCACCACACTTCCATACCACCTTGACCCCCTTTCTCACCCTTCACCACACTTCCATACCACCCTGACCCTCTTTCTCAACTTTCACCATGCTTCCATACCAACTCTGACCCCCTTTCTCACCCTTCACCATGCTTCCATACCACCCTGACCCCCTTTTTCACCCTTCACCACACTTCCATACCACCCTGACCCCCTTTTTTTCCTTCCATCACCCTGCTATGCTTCTTTCTCTCTCCATCGAAATCAGCAAGGTCCCGCGATGATTACTTTTGCTGCCGCTGCTTTGGAAGAGGTAAGTGACATCGGAGGGGGGCTGGGCTGGCAGAGGCAAGGTCCCGCGATGACTGCAGCTGCCAGTCCACCCCCCTCCGATGTCACTTACCTCTTCTGATGCAGCGGCAGCAAAAGTAATCATCGCGGGACCTTCGTACACTTCAGCGCGGCTGCCGACTCTGCTCTGGAATAAATACGGCATCCGTGCTGAGGTGCCCTTTTCAGCAGCGCGGGAGCTTCCTGACCCGTCCGGCTGTGCACCCCCTTGGAGCGTGCACCCGGAGCAGACTTCCCCCCCCCCTTTGTACGCCACTGGAGCCATGCTATCCTATGGTGCTTTTAGAAAAGAAATTAAGACAGTATTATTTGAGAAATTTATCTCTTAATCTGTACTTTTATCTTTAACATAATTAATTCCTTTTCTTATTATTTTGTATTTCACTGATTGTCCAGTTTTTCTCTTTTGTGGAAACCGCCTAGAATTCTTCCGATTAAGGCAGTATAGAAAAATCAAGTTATGTTATGTTATGTTAAATATTAGTATTCTGTAAACCCTGAGTGTAATTCCCTGACATGTCCTCAAACTACTCATGCTCTTCCCTGGTCCATGCCACCCCATTGAATTTGTGTGCTCTGCAATTTGAGTGTGCAACTTATAGCATACTGCCTACGGGCAGTTACACAAGTAACTGTTAATTGGTGCCAGTTAAGACAAATTATAGCCTATTATTACTTGTTAATTATGCAAATCACTGACCTTATTCTATAACTTTCATGTGCAAATTTGGAAAGGTTTTGGGTGCGTGTCTCTAATTAACAGTAATTATTTATTTTTATGTATTTATTGATTCAATTTTCTATACCGTTCTCCCAGAGGAGCTTAGAACGGTTTACATGAATTTATTCAGGTACTGAAGCATTTCTCCCTGTCTGTCCTGGGGGGCTCACAATCTATCTAATGTACCTGGGGCAATGAGGGGGATTAAGTGACTTGCCCAGGGTCACAAGGAGCAGGGTAGGTTTGAATCCACAACCTCAGGGTGCCGAGGCTGTAGCTTTAACCACTGCACCACTCTAGAAATCAAAATGCAGCAAAAGTGAGCCAAGTATAGAACAATGAAGCCATTGTGACATCACTGATGAGGTTGGCTCTTATTGGTGGAATGAGGCATTATGATGTCACAATACCAGCTCTGGTTATCAGAGGCTGAAACTCTTCACACTATTTATTTATTCCATTTTCTATCCTGTTCTCCCAGGGGAGCTCAGAACGGTTTACATGAATTTATTCAGGTACTCAAGCATTTTCCTTGTCTGTCCCGGTGGGCTCACAATCTGTCGAATGCAATAATCTTAAGGTAGTCAAACAGTTTGAAAAGGTGACAGCAAAAGCAAGAAGGATGCTTGGGTGCCATAGGGAGAGGAATGGCCAGTGGGAAAAAAGAGGAATTGATGCCCCTGTATAAGACTCTGGTGAGACCTCATTTAGAATACTGTATACAATTCTAGAGATCACACCTTCAAAAGATATAAAAAGGATGGTCGGTCCAGAGGAAGGCTACTAAAATGGTGCGTGGTCTTCGTCATAAGGCATATGGGGACAGACTTAAACATCTCAATCTGTATACTTTGGAGGAAAGGCAGGAAAGGGGTGATATGACAGAGACGTTTAAATACCTACGTGGTGTAAATGCGCATGAGGCAAATCTCTTTCATTTGAAAGGAAGCTCTGGAATGAGAGGACATAGGATGAAGTTAAGAAGTGATAGCCTTGGGAGTAATCTAAGGAAATACTTTTTTTACAGAAAGGGTGTTAGATGCATGGAATAGACTCCCGGTAGAGAGATTGTGTCTGAATTCAAGAAAGTGTGGGCCAGGCACATGGGATCTTTTAGGGAGAGAAGGAGATTGTGGATGGGCAGACTGGATGGGCCATTTGGTCTTTATCTGCCATCATATTTCTATGTAATGCCCTGTTTACTGGTTTTCAACAAATAAATATGTGTTGTCTTCAAATCATTCCAAATATCGCCATGAAACTTATTTCAGGGTCCAAAAAATTGAACCATATAACTGCACTTCTCAAGAATGAACAATGGCCTCCAGTCTTACACAGAGCCACATTCAAATTACTCGTCTTAGTCTATAAAATTAATAATAATAATAATAATAATAATGATAAGAGTTTATATACCGCAGGACTGTGAAGTTCTATGCGATTTACAAAGATTAAAAGAGGTACAAATAGATTGAACTTAACAGGGTGGAAGCTAGTGATTAACAGCTCAAGGGATCAGTTATTGAGAAGAAGTTGTACGGGTCAACTGTCTAGGTGTTTCAGGAACAGATATGTTTTTAGGCGTTTCCTGAATTCCCCATAAGTAGTAGGCGTAAGCAATTGTTCTAGATCTTTACCCCATAATGCTGCCTGATGTGAGAAAAGGTGTTGATGGTGTCTTTTGAGTTTACATTCTCTAACTGGAGGGGAAACGAAGATCGAATGTGAAGTTCTCTTATGTCTGTTGGCTGAGAAGGAGAAAAGGTCAGTTATGTATTTAGGGGCTAGACCATATAGTACTTTAAAGCAGAGACAGGCGAACTTAAACTTTACACGTTCCTCCATCTTAAACTTTACGCGTGCCTTCCATCTTTTCTTTCTTACTTGCTAATACCTTACCGTCCTTCTAGAGCTTTTCATGCGATCCCTTCCTTCAGTGAAATCAACCTGGAAACTATTCTGTATTCTATTTTTAGTGTTTTGGAACCATCTTCCTCAATTTCTGAGAATGGAATCTTCTTACCCATCGTTTAAGAAATTTGAGAGCTCATCTTCTCATGAACGCTTTGCGAGAAAACTAACTCCATGGTTATTCCTCAACTTGGGAGGGAGTGTGGACTCAGTGACTGGACTATGCTAGTCTGGAATTACTTTGTAACTAAGGGCTCCTTTTATCTAGCCGCGCTAGCGGGGTTAGCACGCGCGACTTTTCATCACCCGCTAACCCCCGCGCTGGCCAAAAAACTACCGCCTGCTCAAGGCTTGATAAAAGGAGCCCTAAATCTCTGTCTTATCTTATTGATATACGATAATGTTATTTCTTTCCTATCTCAATAATGTTATGAATTATAAACCTGCAAAATCAGGAATACCATGACAAGGAGAACAAAAAAAAAAACTGTACCATAAATCATGTCTACTTATGAAAAAGCCACAAAACAATTTATTAAAAAGCTGGAAAGAATTAACATTTAACGGTTCCTAGAGCAGAGCTTTTAGACACCAACCTTTCTGGGCAAGTTCATTTATAGAAAAAAAAACCCCATAGAAATATGACAGCAGATAAAGGCCAAATGGACCGTCAAGTCGGCCCTTCCATATAAGAACAAAAGAACATAAGAAACGCCTTCACCGGATCAGACCCAGGTCCATCTAGTCCAGCGACCCGCACGCGCGGAGGCCAAGCTAGGTGCTCCCTGATGGAGACCTTGATTACCCCGTATCCCTCAATGTGATTCGCTAGAAGGTGTGCATCCAACTTGCGTTTGAATCCCAAAATGGTAGTCTCCGTCACCACCTCTTCCAGGGAGAGCATTCCAAGCGTCCACCACTCGCTGTGCGAAACAGAACTTCCTGACATTTGTCCTTGACCTGCCGCCCCTCAGTTTGAGTCCATGACCTCTTGTTCGTGTCACATTTGACAATGTGAATAAAGGTGCTTCTTGCTCTATTCTGTCAAATCCTTTTAGTATTTTAAAAGTCTCTATCATATTCCCTCATAGTCTACCTCTTTTCGAGGGTGAACAGTCCCAGTTTTCCGAGGCGTTCTTTGTAGCTCAAATTATCCATTTCTTTTACTAGTTTCGTGGCTTGTCTCTGGACCCTCTCCAGCAGGGTTATATCCTTCTTTAGGTATGGAGACCAGTGTTGGACACAGTATTCCAAGTGTGGTCTGACCATTGCTCTGTAAAGCGGCAAAATGACGTCTGCCGATCTACTCGTGATTCCCTTCTTTATCATACCCAACATCCTGTTTGCCTTCTTTGCTGCCGCCGCACATTGTGCCAACGGCTTAAGGGTCCTGTCTACTAATTCCCCCATCTTGTTCACTTTTGCCCAATATTACGCCAAACATTTTATATTCATGTTCCTTGTTTTTCCTACCCAGGTGCATCACTTTGCATTTTTCTATGTTGAACTTCATCTGCCACTTTTCCGCCCATTCCTCCAGCAGGTTCAAATCCTTCTGGAGATCCTCGCTGTCCTTTTGTGACCCAACTGCCCGACATAGTTTTGTGTCATCTGCAAACTTGATTATATTACTTGTCGTTCCACTATCTCCTCCTCTCCCTAAGAGATCCCACATGCCTGTTCCATGCTTTCTTGAATTCAGACACACTTTGTTTCGACTACCGGGAGACTATTCCATGTATCTACCACCCTTTCTGTAAAGAAGTATTTCCTTAGATTATTCCTGAGCCTATAACCTCAACTTCAACCTATGCCCTCTCCTTCCGGAGTTTTCCTTCATTTGAAAAAGACTCACCTCCTCTACATTAACACCATGGAGATACTTAAATCTAAACTAAACTAAACTAAACCTTAGGTTTGTATACCGCGCCATCTCCGCAAGCGCAGAGCTCAGCACGGTTTACAGAATTAAGAGGAAAGGAACTACAATGAAGGATAAAGGCGAGGGACTAAGAGGATAGAGAGGGACAGAGTACTGGAGAATGGGAGGTAATTAGATTTTTGCAAAGAGCCAAGTTTTCAAGTGTTTGCGGAAGGATTGGAAGGAGCTTGAGTTTCTGAGTGGGGATGAGAGGTTGTTCCAGAGTTCTGTGGTTCTAAAGGGGAGAGATGTTCCAAGTTTTCCTGCGCGGGATATACCTTTTATGGAGGGGAATGATAGTTTCAGTTTTTGGGAGGGCCTGGTGGAGTGTGGTTTTGAGGAATTCCAAAAGAGAGGGATAACGGGAGGGAAGGACGGCATGTAGGATCTTGAAGGCTAAGCAGGCACATATAAACAGGACTCTGGAGTATACTGGGAGCCAGTGAAGCTTGGAGCCTCTATCATATCAATTTCCTGGAGGAAAAGTCCATAGTCTGTTATTGAGGGGGGAAGCCACTGCTTGCCCTGGATCCGTAGCATGGAATCTTGCTACTCTTTGGGGTTCCGGAATCTTTTGTTACTCTTTGGGATTCTAGAATCTTTTCTCACTCATTGGGATTCTGGAATGTTGCTACGATTTGGGTTTGAGCCAGGTACTAGGGACCTGCATTGGCCTCCGTGAGAACGGGCTACTGGGCTCGATGGACCTTTGGTCTGACCCAGTAAGGCTTTGCTTATGTTCTTATGCTCTAAGGGCACAAGGCCAAGAATAGAGAAGGAAGAAAATTTCTGGTTGGAAGAAATGTTTAGAGAAAATATATATATAAAAAAGATATGTTTAGAGTTGTCACCAACAAAGGAGTGGCTCAACGTACTGAGAACACCCAAAATAATGAGATTCAAAACCTCAAGTTCAAATATGCTGGAAAATGACCTTAAATTCATACGGTCCAATTACAAAATAAGGCCCCATTTTACCAGGCTGCATAAGCCGTTTAGGCACTAAGAAATTTTTAAAATAAAGAAGGGTTTTATTATTTTTAGCACAGTCTGACGCTCGTAGAATTCGAGTTGGAGCTTTTACCGTAGGGACCAGCAATCAAAACCCCTAAAGGCTCCTTTTACGAAGGTGCGCTAGCGTGCGCACTAGCCGAAAAACTGCCGCCTGCTTAAAAGGAGGCGGTAGCGGCTAGCGTGCGGGGCATTTTAGCACACGCTAAAACCGCTAGCGCACCTTTGTAAAAGGAGCTTGATAAAAGGGGGCCTAAATACAGTAGCAGACGCACCAAGATTTGGGGGATACAGAGGTAAAAAAAAAACTATATACAAAGAACCCAAAGCAAATCTATAGAGAACTAAATGAACAATGGTAGTAAAAACATCTCCTATCAAATCAGAAACAGAAAACGTCTAGAGAAGCTCCCATGAGGTTCCTATAAAGCCCAAAACAGAAGCAGACTGGTGAGCCAATATCATATATAATAAAACGCTAGCCGCGCATGCGCACTCCTGCCTGCATGTTCCGTGATCCGTAGGTCCGTGGCAGGCAGGAGAGCGGATACGCGGTTAGGGCCCACACTCGAGCGCTGTGGCCGACTCAGGATCGTGGGAGGATGCGCCGCGCAAAGTGCTGCACAGGTACTGGAGGGGGAGGGACATACCGCTTCTGCACATACCGGCACAAACCTCCCTCTAGCGTTGGCAGCTGCAGCACGCTAAACAGGCTGCTTCGCGGCTTTCTCCTGCAGTTGAGTCTCTCTGCCGCGTCACTGATGACGTCATCAATAACGCGACAGAGGGACTCAACAGCAGAAGAAAGCCGCGAAGCAGCCTGTTTAGCGTGCTGTGACTGCCAACGCTGGAGGGAGGTTTGTTATTAAAGTCATCTCGCTGGGAGAGTCGCAGAGTCAGCGGGGGTTGGGCTGGGAGGGGAGAAAAGCATTTGCCTCGGGTGCTTCAGGCAGCAGCAGCGTTTACAATTCGCTGCTGTTGCCGGCTTCAGGCCTTCCTCTCTGGCCAGTCCTGCCTACTTCCTGTTTTCATGAAGACAGGACCGGCCAGAGAGGAAGACCTGAAGCCAGCAACAGCAATGAATTGTGAATGCTGCTGCTGCCCCATGAAGTAGTTCAAGGAGGAAAGGGAACAGAGGGGGAGAGAATGGCTTGGAGGGAAGAAGAGATAGCAGGGCATGGAGGGAAGGAGGAAGGTAAGCCAGACCAAGGGAAAAGGAAGGAGGAGATGGAGACAGGCCATATGGAACAGAGAGAGAGAGGGCGGACACTGGATGGAAAGAGAAGAGATGGCAGTGAATGGAAGTGGGGAGAAGATAGAAAAAAGGGCACATGCAGGATTGAGGGAAGAGCATAGAGTTAGAAATAAAGATAGACAGACAGGGAGCCAGGGAAAGACACAGAGAGAAAGAATGACAGTGTCCAAGGAGATAGAGACAAATTAAAAAAAAATAAAAACAGACAGACAAACAGACATCTACTCTAGCACCCGTTAATGTAACGGGCTAAAACACTAGTACAGAATAAAGTCAGGAATGGCCCACATGGGAAGCAAGCAGAAGACCCGAAAGAGACCAATTTCTTAAACAAACAGAACCCACTGTGGCCACATTTTGCCTTCAGGCTGTGTCAGGGGTAAATGCTAAGGCACAATTCTAAAAAAATGAAAGAGTCCTGACCTCGATGAAGTCCCCCGGTTTTTGGATCAAATATTTATCTTCTTTTTATTAAGGTCTAGCGAACTGGAAAGCTCTTCTTTTTTAAAAATTCTTTATTCACAATAATTAGTACATTTACATAGAATATTAAATTAGAGCTTAATAAACTTACAAAAAATTAATTCCCCCACCCAATTAATCAATACCAGTAAACAACCTAAACATACCTCTTAAATCCATTCCAAAATATGTACACACCCCCCCCCCCCCCCCCCCAGATGTGTATGTTTTAAAAAGATCATCTAAGAAGGTCAGTCCTTACAATATTTAGTTCATGGTTCCCAAACCTCCATACATTTTTTTGTAATTTCCCTGCGGAATGGCCATGAACCGTTCCATTTTAAAGACATACCACAGGGACTCCCACCTGTCTCAATTTTTCCAATTTTTAAAAATAAGCTGCATGGCAACCCCTGTCATTACAAAAAGTCGCTTGTTTACTTTTAGCTCTCATAAGTGAACCAAATAAAATAGTATCATCCGATAAAGCCACTGGATTCTCTATTACAATGTGTTTTTGTTTCAAAAGGGAGACTAACGCGGTATCCCCCCTCCCCCCAAACTACTGCCGACAATCAATAAATCTTGCTGCCTCTCTGCCACCTTCATATCCTACTAACACATCCGTCCCTCACTTCTCTTTACAATACTAGTGAACTGTATTTGATGAGTCACTTGTATTTTTTTGGCAACGTTCTCGCATGCTTTGTGCTTCTCATCCTGTTTGGACCTGAGGAAGGGAGTGTTAACTCCTGAACGCGTTGAAGACAACATTAACAGTACGCCAAAAAGGAATCATCTTTTGTTTGTTAAGTTTTAACTTATTTATTTATTCAATTTTCTATGCTGTTCTCCCAGGGGAGCTTGGAACAGTTTATATGAATTTATTCAGGTGCTCAACCATTTTCCCCTGTCTGTCCTGCTGGGCTCATAATCTGTCTAATGTACCTGAGGCAATGGGGGGATTAAGTGACTTGCCCAGGGTCACAAGGAGCAGCACGGGTTTGAACCCACAACCTCAGGGTGCTGAGGCTGTAGCTTTAACCACTGCACCACTCTAGAAATCAAAATGTATAAAAGTGAGCCAAGTATAGAGCAATGAAGCCATTGTGACATCACTGATGAGGTTGGCTCTTATTGGTGGAATGAGGCATTATGATGTCACAATACCAGCTCTGGTTACAGAGGCTGAAACTCTTCACAGTAACATAGTAGATGATGGCAGATAAAGACCCAAATGGCCAATCCAGTCTGCTCAACCTGATTCAATTAAAAAAAAAAAATTTCTTTTTAGTTACATGCTGTTCTCCCAGGGGAGCTGAGAATGATTTACATGAATTTATTCAGGTACTCAAGCGTTTTCTCTGTTTGTCCCAGCGGGCTCACAATCTATCTAATGTACCTGGGGCAATGGGGGTTTAAGGGATTTGCAAAGGGTCACAAGGAGCAGCATGGGTTTGAACCCACAACCTCAGGGTGCTGAGGCTGTAGCTTTAACCACTGCGCCACTCTAGAAATCAAAATGTAGCAAAAGTGAACCAGGTATAGGACAATCAAGCCATTGTGACATCACTGATGAGGTTGGCTCTTATTGGTGGAATGAGGCATTATGACGTCACAATGAATGAGCGGGTCAGTAGAGTGACAGTATAATTACAATTATACTTAAGGGGTCAGAAGACTTAAGGGGGTGGGTAAATAGTGTGGGCAGACTTGATGGGCTATATGGCCCTTATCTGCCGTCATCTTTCTATGTTTCTATGTTTCTACCAGCTCTAGTTATCAGAGGCTGAAACTATTTATTTGTTCAATTTCTATGCTGTTCTCCCAGGGGAGCTCAGAACTGTTTACATGAATTTATTCAGGTACTGAAGTGTTTTTCCCTGTCTGTCCCGGCAGGCTCTCAAGTTAATGTTGCATATACAGCAGAAAACATTGTTCATCACCTGTACAAAGTGTGTAGCAGGTCTCCAAAATGTGCCTTCCTATTCAGTGACCGGAGCAACGTTCATGGACTCCTCTCCAGAGCAAAGCTGTTGCTTTTGAAGGGAAGTATACAAGGATTAAATGAAAAGTAATGCCTCCACCTCTGTGAATAAAAAATGAAAATATTAACTTGGCTTTTCTATTTATTTTACATTTACTATACCACTTAAACCAGTCCTGCAGGACCACCAGCCAGTTGGGTTTTCAGGACAGCGCTGATGAAAAGGCATAAGAGAGATTTGCATATAATGGAGGTGACAGGCATGCAAATCTGCTCCATGCATATTCATTAGGGCTATCCTGAAAATCTGATTAGCTGGTGGTCCTCCAGGATAGGGTTGGGAACCACTGACTTAAACCATACAGGACAGAACTAAGTGGTTTGTAATCTAAAATTTGGGGAAAAGAGCGCCATCATATAGATAAAAAAGAATCGTATCATTCACACAAAACGCAGTATGGTGACAGAGCTAGTAGGACAATGATTCTGCGTGGAATAACCTGAAGGTACCAGAGAGCCCCCAGTTCTTCTAAGTAGATGCGAAGGCTCTTGAACTTGTATTGTCTCATTGGGAGGATAGTTCCCTGTTGTGCGTTAATGAATAGTGGAACCTAGTCTGTGACAAAAACAAGAGAATTGACCCAATGATCTCCAGAGACAAATCCAAGAAGAAACAAAAACCAATGTGGAGAAATGATGTTCCTGAGATGGACTTTATTAATATTAAAACTTGGCAATCCACATAAAAACCTCTAGGATGCAGTCCGCTGAAAAGCTTTGGAGCCTGGATCCAACACGGTCCGTGTTTCGACAGAATGTCTTCTTCAGGGGTCCCTATGAAGTTCTATGGTAAAGATACGTGGATTAAAAATGCCAGTTGGGTCCAAAGCTTTTCAGCGTACTGCGTCCTAGAGGTTTTTATGTGGTTTGCCAAGTTTTAATAATATTTTAATATTAATAAAGTCCATCTCAGGAACATCACTTCTCCACACTGGATTTTGTTTCTTCTTGGAACCTAGTCTGTGTTCATTCCAAGTACGAGAGGGTTGCTGCCGAGTGTTGCGATTGTCTCCATTCCTATTAAAAAAGGGAACCTTTATCAGTCTATTTGGATAACCTTTTGGGTTAGTTTAACCTACGTGTTGCTGTTCGCTGTTTTTACTCATCGCTGCGTTTATTTCATGTTATCGGTTTTGATTTTAAAATTCAGTAAAAATTTTTGAACTAAAAAAAAAAGAAAATAATGCTTGAAACTTGTTATTTTATTACATGTATTTACCTCCTCTTCTATAAAACTGCGCTAGCGGTTTTTAGCGCAAAGAGCCGTGCTGAATGGCCCACGCTGCTCCCGACACTTGGCTCCCCGTGCTTAAAAAAACACTAGCGCGGTTTTGTAGAAGACGGGGGTAAGTTTTCTACATAGTCGTCAACGTTCACACACATTTCTGCCAACTATGGATACATTTTTGAAAGCCGTCATGAAAGAACTGCACATTTTCTTTCTTAACCAGTTGCTCATAGTCTTTTCCACCAGTGGCAAAGTAAGGGGGGAGGGGGGCGGTCCGCCCCAGGCGCCATCTTTGTGGGAATGCTGGAACCTCTTTGCCCCCCTCCCTGCCATGCTTGCACCCTCCTTTCCACGCCCCCTTACCTCTTTAAAACCTTTGCCAGCGTGAGCTCTAGCCTGCTGCTTGCGCTTGGCTTGGTTCCCTCTGAAATCACTTCCGGGTCATGGAGCCAGGAAGTGACGTCAGAGGGAAAGCCAGTGGCAGCATGAGCAGCAGGCCGGATGAGCTGCTCACGCTGGCAAAGATTTGAAGAGATACAAGTGTTGGAAGAGAGGGCGCGAGTGTGGTGTGGGAGTGCAGAAGGAACGGTTGGCACAGAAGGAGTGGGGGGCAGAGAAGAGGGCACAGGGGCACCACCACACCGGGTACCTCCCACCCTCACTACACCACTGCTTTCTACCTCTTCATTTCAGTCAAATAGATGCCCCCAAAGTTATTTCTTCAGTGCTGGAACAAGATGGAAATCACAGGGAGCTAAGACTGGGGTGTAGGATAGAAGGAGGTAAGATGGTGAGACCCATCTCCAAAATTACCTCCAGGGTGTTTCATGCTGTGTGAGGTCTAGCATTGTCACGTTGCATCAAAATGTCCTTCTTGTGCTTCCAAACCCTTGCCAATCATTCTTTCAAAGTTTTCAGAGGGCAGTGTTAAACGTCAAGTGATCCTCGAGTCTGCCTGGCAGTTGAATTTCTTGCAGTGCCCAATATATCCTGTAAAGGCATTGGGAGACCTAGAGGGGAAACTAAACATTTCTCAGTTTCCACACTGTCACAGCTAGTAATTTCAGATTTGGATGGAGAATGGCGACCTTGTTTTCAGTTTGCACAGTAAGTTCAATCCAATAGCACTTAACTTTAAGAAAAGGTGACTATGATAACATGAGGAGAACGGTAAAAAAGAAACTTAGAGGAGCAGGTGCAAAGGTCAAAAATATACCTCAGGAATACCATCCTGGAAGCCCAGACTAGATATATTCCATGTATTAAAAAAAGAGAAGAAGGAAGACCAAATGGTAGCCAGCGGGTTAACGAGTGAGGTAAAGGAAGCTATTAGAGCTAAAAGAGAATCCTGCAGAACATGGAAGAAGGATTTGTCTGAAAATAATTGTAAACAGCACAAATGTCAAGTCAAATGCAAGGTACTAGGAAGGAAGGCGAAGAGAGATCTCGAAATGAAGATTGCGTTGGAAGCAAAAACACACAGTAAAAACTTTTTTATGTATATTAAAAGCAAGAAGCCGGGAAGAGAATCAATTGGACCGCTAGACAACCAAGTTATTAAAAGGGCTCTAAGGGAATACAAGGCCATAGTAGAGAGATTAAATGAATTCTTTGCCTCAGTATTCACTGAGGAAGCTGTGGGGAGTTACCGGAGTTACCGGTGCCAGAAATGGTATTTAATTCTAATGAATCAGAGAAACTCAAACAAATCTCTGTAACACTGGATGATGTAATGGGTCAATTTGACAAACTGAAAAAGTATCAAATCACCTGGATCGGACAGTATACATCCTAGAGTGCTGATAGAATTGAAAAATGAACTTGAAGATTTATTGTTAGTAATTTTGAAATTTTTCTCTCAAAGCCAGCACAGTATCGGCAGACTGGAGGGTGGCCAACATGACACTGATTTTTGAAAAGGGTTCCAGAGGTGATCTAGGAAATTATAGATCAGTGAGTCTGACGTCGGTGCCAGGCAAAATAAAAGAGACTATTATAAAGAGCACAATGACAGAACATATAAATAAGCATGAATTAATGAAAGTCAACTTGGATTTAGTCAAGGGAAATCTTGCCTCACCAATCTATTGCATTTCATTGAAGGGGTGAATGAACATGTGGATAATGGTGAACCTGTTGATATTGTATATTTGGATTTTCAAAAAGCATTTGACAAAGCACCTCATGAAAGACTTCTGAGGAAATTAGAAAGTCATGGGATAGGAGGTAATGTCCTTTTAAGGATTAAGAACTGGTTAAAAGACAAAAAACAGAGAGTAGGTTTAAATGGTCAATATTTTCAATGGAGAAGGGTAAAGAGTGGGGTTCCCCAGCGGTCTGTGAAGGTACCGCTGCTTTTTAACATATTTATCAATGATCTAGAGATGGGAATAACTAGTGAGTAATTAAATTTGCTGATGACACAAAGTTGTTCAAAGTTGTTAAATTGCAAGAGGATTGTGAAACTGGAAGATTGGGCGTCAAAATGGCGGATGACGTTTAATGTGAGCAAGTGCAAAGTGATGCATGCGGGAAAGAGGAACCCGAACTATAGCTAAGTGATGCTGGGTTCTGTGTTAGGAATCACTGCCCAGGAGAAGGATCTAGGGGTCATCGTTGAAGATACGTTGAAACCCTCAGCTCAATGTGCGGCGGCTGCTAAGAAAGCAAATAGAATGTTAGGAATTATCAGGAAAAGAATGGAAACCAAAGATGAAAAGGTTATTATGCCCTTGTATTGCTCTATGGTACGGCTGCACCTTGAATACCACGTGAAGTTCTAGTCGCTGTATCTCGAAAAAGATATAGTGGAATTAGAAAAGGTAAAGAGAAGCAAGACAAAAATGATAAAAGGGATGGGACGACTTCCCTATGAGGAAAGGCCACAGTGACTAGGGCTCTTCAGCTTGGAGAAGAGATGGCTCAGAGGGGATGTGAAAGAGGTCTCTATAATAATGAGTGGAGTGGCAAGGGTAGCTATGAATCGCTTGTTCATTCTTTCCAAAAATACTAGGACTTGGGGGCAAGTAATGAAGCTACTAAGTCGTAGATTTAAGATAAACCGGAGAAAATGTAATTAAACTCTGGAATTTGTTGCCGGAGAAATCAGTTAGCTTAGTAGGGTTTTAAAAAGATTGAAATGGCTTGGGGAAATCCACTGCTTATTCCTAGGATAAGCAGCATAAAATCTGTTTCACTACTTCGGATCTAGCTAGGCACTTCGGACCTGGGTTGGCCACTGTTGGAAACAGGATACTGGGCTTGATGGACCTTCGATCTGTCCCAGTATGGCAGCTCTTATGTTCTTATGTGAGCCAAGTATAGGGATAATCTTGCCATTGTGACATCACTGCTGAGGTTGGCTCTTAGGCATTGGTGGAATGAGGCATTATGACGTCACAATCTCAGCTCTGGAATGTTGCTACTCTTTGGATTTCTAGAAAAGAAAGAGGGTCATAGGGATGATTATAACCATATCATAAATTCATTGTTCTGAAAATAATTTTTTAAGATTGCCCAAATTATTTGTGGTTTCTTAGGGTAATTTTATTAAACACTTTTTAATTCAACTATATTTTAAATGTTTCTATTTCTTTGTTAAACACCGAATATTATCATAAAGTTTAGGAGCTCAGATCATAGAACCATTCCAGGTCTGCATCCTGTGATTAATTCATTCCTCCCATCCTACCTTGTAAGTTAATTATGTGTGCTATCTGTGTTATTAAAACATAGGGCTTTAACGCGCGGAATAGCACATGCTTCACTGCCCTGTGAACTAGACCTTAACGCCAGCATTGAGCTGGCATTAGTTCTAGAGCGTAGCGCGCGGTGTAGCATGCGGTAATTTCCTGCGCACCTTAGTAAAAGGAGCCCATAGTCTATGGCAGGGCTCTTCAAAGTCCCTCCTCGAGGGCCACAATCCAGTCGGGTTTTCAGGATTTCCCCAATGAATATGCATGAGATCTATGTGCATGCACTGCTTCCAATGCATATTCATTGGGCAAATCCTGAAAAGCCGACTGGATTGCGGCCCTCGAGGAGGGACTTTGAAGAGCCCTGGTTTATGGTGTCAAATCTATATTTGTTATTTATTTATTTATTTAAAACACTGATATAGTATTTATTTGTACCAAAAAGTGGGGAAGGCAACACTTATCTTGTAGGGCAGGGGTAGGGAACTCCAGTCCTCAAGAGCCGTATTCCAGTCGGGTTTTCAGGAATTCCCCAATGAATATGTATGAGATCTATTTGCATGCACTGCTTTTAATGCATATTCATTGGGGAAAACCCGACTGGAATAGGCTCTCGAGGACCGGAGTTCCCTACCTCTGTTGTAGTGGAACTGGCCACAATCAGTGCTGACTCCAGTATATAAACTCCCTTCTGCCAGGTACTTGGGACCTAGGTTGACCACTGTTGGAAACAGGACACTGGGCTTGATGGACCTTCGGTCTGTCCCTATATGGCAGTTCTTATGTGAGCCACGTAAAGGACAATGAAGCCATTGTGACATCACTGATAAGGTTGGCTCTTAGGCATTGGTGGAATGAGGCATTATGACATCATAATCTCAGCTCTGGAATACTGCTACCATTTGGGTTTCTGCCAGGTACTTGGGACCTGGGTTGGCCACTGTTGGAAACAAGACACTGGGCTTGATGGACCTTCGGTCTGTCCCTATATGGCAGTTCTTATGTGAGCCAAGTAAAGGACAATGAAGCCATTGTGACATCACTGATGAGGTTGGCTCTTAGGCATTGGTGGAATGAGGCATTATGACATCATAATCTCAGCTCTGGAATACTGCTACCATTTGGGTTTCTGCCAGGTACTTGGGACCTGGGTTGGCCACTGTTGGAAACAGGATACTGGGCTTGATGGACCTTCAGTCTGTCCCAGTATAGCAGCTCTTAGGCATCTGACTTCCAGAGATTAATGCAAAGATCTGTACAGGCCTGAAATTTTTCAGACAGTTAGCAACCCTAGAATCTGTCAGTGCCCCCCTAAAAAATCCAGGCCGTTCACTTGCTCTACCTAAACCTTAATCTGGTCATGTCTGATTATGATTTGATCTCAGACAAACTTAGCAGCTTTAAAGGGAGCGGAAGTTCTGTCAGTAAAAAAGCACTAAGAAAATAAACCAAATAAGATTTTTTTTGTAAGAACATAAACGATGCGCAAAAAGATTTAATAATTTTTTTTTTTAAACTTCTGAAATACAGAGGAGGAGCTGAATTTAAGGAACTGACGGACATGAGAAAGGTCATGCATACTCAGCTATGGGACAGCTGCGGTGCTCTGGAGCCTACCTGTGCGCCTGACTCGATTCTGCTTGTCGACAGAAATATACTGCCGCATAAAATGCAGTCAAAATTCAGTCGGTGTGATGGAAGCAGACGACAATTTGGCACCAGCAAACGGAATGGACTGAGCAGTATTTACAACTGCTGTAAGAGCTTGTACATCGGCTTAACAAAATATGCTTCAGGCGTGCATACGCCTGACAGCTGAGTTTCGAGCTCACGCACAGACCAAAGCGGTGCAGAAGTTTTATGAGATGAGACCGGAGGACTCGACCATGCATGTACCATAGAGGAGAGGGGGAATAGGGGAGATACAATGCAGAGGTTTAAACACTTGGAAGATGTTAATATGCAAGAGGCAAATGTTTCCCAAAGGAATTAAACTGAAGCTAAGGAGCGATGTTAGGAACCATTTGTCACCAAAAGGGTGGTGGATGCCTGGAGATTATGGAATTAAAAATGAGTGTAATATAAACAGAGGATCTGTAAATAGCAAGAGAATGGGACACTTCAGCTCAGAGCAGCAGTGAAATGACTTTTAGTTAAGGTTAGTTCAAGAAAAAAAAAAAAAAAGGACATGTGGCCCCGCCCTGTTCCGCCAAGGCCCCGCCTCTACACATACCTTGTCTCTTCTCCTTCCTCGCGTCTGGAGGGCCTCTGGGCATGTGCAGGAGCGATGACATCACATGCAGGTGTGGCCCCGAGCTCAGGGCCTTCCAAAGCCTGACCATACTGCCGAGTTTTCCCAGATGTCTGGTAGCCCTAGTTAGGGTTACCATATGGCTCCAGAAAAAGAAAGACGAATTGAGATATCTGGTTTTTGCTTCCATTGACAGCAATGGAAGTTAAACCCAGTTGTCTGAATCCATCCTCCTGTTTCTGGAGCCATATGGTAACCCTACTTAGGGTGGCTTGGGGAGGAAGGTAAACTTGCATGGTGCAACCACCTTACTTTGTAGATTAGATGTACTAAACTGTCAACATGTACTATGGAAAACCTTTAAGGGCCAAATCACTGCATCAATGATAACTTATTTTTCCCCATAGGAATCTATAGATTTTGAAGTTCTATTGGGTAAAGGGGATGGGACTTGATATACCGTATTTTCACGCAAATAACGCGCACCCGTATAAAACGCGCACACGGGTATAGCGCGCAGAAATCACGATGATATGTACAAAAACTTTGGTATACCGCGCTCACGGGTATACCGCGCATGCTGCCCGACGCTCCTTTCGCCCGCCCTGACTTTCCGTGCGCTGTCCCGACTCTCCGTTCACCCCCCCTGACTTCCGTGCACTGTCCCCCCTTGAAGGTCTGTCCCCATCCTGAAAGCCTGATGCCCCCCCCGACGTCCGATACATCCCTCCCCCCGAAGGACCGCCGACTCCCCAACAATATCGGGCCAGGAGGGAGCCCAAATCCTCCTGGCCACGGCGACCCCCTAACCCCACCCCGCACTACATTACGGGCAGGAGGGATCCCAGGCCCTCCTGCCCTCGACGCAAACCCCCCTCCCCCCAACGACCGCCCTCCCCAAGAACCTCCGACCGCCCCCCCAGCCGACCCGCGACCCCCCTGGCGACCCCCACGACCCCCCCACCCCCCTTCCCCGTACCTTTGGTAGTTGGGCCAGAAGGGAGCCAAACCCTCCTGGCCACGGCAACCCCCTAACCCCACCCCGCACTACATTACGGGCAGGAGGGATCCCAGGCCCTCCTGCCCTCGACGCAAACCCCCCTCCCCCCCAACGACCGCCCCCCCCAAGAACCTCCGACCGCCCCCCCAGCCGACCCGCGACCCCCCTGGCGACCCCCACGACCCCCCCACCCCCCTTCCCCGTACCTTTGGTAGTTGGCCGGACAGACGGGAGCCAAACCCGCCTGTCCGGCAGGCAGCCAACGAAGGAATGAGGCCGGATTGGCCCATCCATCCTAAAGCTCCGCCTACTGGTGGGGCCTAAGGCGCGTGGGCCAATCAGAATAGGCCCTGGAGCCTTAGGTCCCACCTGGGGGCGCGGCCTGAGGCACATGGGCCCAACCCGACCATGTGCCTCAGGCCGCGCCCCCAGGTGGGACCTAAGGCTCCAGGGCCTATTCTGATTGGCCCACGCGCCTTAGGCCCCACCAGTAGGCGGAGCTTTAGGATGGATGGGCCAATCCGGCCTCATTCCTTCGTTGGCTGCCTGCCGGACAGGCGGGTTTGGCTCCCGTCTGTCCGGCCAACTACCAAAGGTACGGGGAAGGGGGGTGGGGGGGTCGTGGGGGTCGCCAGGGGGATCGCGGGTCGGCTGGGGGGCGGTCGGAGGTTCTTGGGGGGGGCGGTCGTTGGGGGGGAGGGGGGTTTGCGTCGAGGGCAGGAGGGCCTGGGATCCCTCCTGCCCGTAATGTAGTGCGGGGTGGGGTTAGGGGGTCGCCGTGGCCAGGAGGGTTTGGGCTCCCTTCTGGCCCGATATTGTCGGGAAGTCGGCGGTCCTGCCGGGGGGGGGGGGGATGTATCGGACGTCGGGGAGTCGACCGGGCAAGAGGGCTTGGGCTCCCTCTTGCTCCGATCGTGGATGCGGGTGCGGGTGGGAGCGCGTGCGAGCGGTCGTTCGGGGTGGGGGTGCGAGCGGTCCTGCTGGGGGGGTGAATCGGGCGTCGGGCGGGGTGGGAACTATGTTTTAAAACTTTTGTATACCGCGCTCACGCATATAACGCGCGAAGGGTATGCGCGGTAGGTAAAAACGCGTATAACGCGCGCGTTATATGCGTGAAAATACGGTACTGCTTTCTCTGTGTGGCTACAATGAAAGCAATTTACATATTTTAGACAGGTACTTGCTTTCTGCCTTTGGCAATGAAGAGTTAAGCGACTTGCCCAGTGTCACAAGGAGCCGAACTCACACCCTCAGGGTGCTGAGGCAGCTGCTCTAAGCCCTAGGCCACTCCTCCACTCAGACAGCTTTGCTCTGGTACATCTTATTTTTCCGAGGACCATTTCAGAATGCTGGTCCAATTGTCGCTACCACCTCTCATCAATTACTGAAATGCTCTGCACCTGGGACTTTCTGTGCAGGTGTGGCACAGTGGTTAAAGCAACAGCCCCAGCACCCTGAGGTTGTGGGTTCAAACCCACGCAACTCTTTGTGACCTTGGCAAGTCACTTAATCCCCCCCATTGCCCCAGGTACATTAGATAGATTGTGAGCCCACCAGGACAGACAGGGAAAAATGCCTGAGTACCTGAATAAATTAATGTAAACCGTTCTGAGCTCCCCTTGGAGAACGGCATAGAAAATTGAATAAATAATACTCTGAAAAGTTTCAGCCTCTGATAACCAGAGCTGGTATTATGACATCATAATGCCTCATTCCACCAATAAGAGCCAACCTCATCAGTGATGTCACAGTGGCTTCATTGTCCTATACTTGACTCACTTTTACTGCATTTTGATTTCTAGAGTGGTGCAGTGGTTAAAGCTACAGCCTCAACACCCTGAGGTTGTGGGTTCAAACCCACGTTGCTCCTTGTGACCCTGGGCAAGTCACTTAATCCCCCATTGCCCTAGGTGCATTAGATAGATTGTGAGCCCACCAGGACAGGCAGGGGAAAATGCCTCAGTACCCGACTAAATTCATGTAAACCGTTCTGAGCTCTCCTGTGAGAACAGTATAGAAAAATAAATTAATGAATCTTTAGATCCCTGTCATTCCCCAGTTGACAAGGTTGCACTGGCTACCAAAACATGCCTGGGTTTTCTTTAAAACAGCTTCTGCAAGGTTTTAGCCCCAAGTAATCCCCTCATCGCTGTTTGCTTAAATTCCCTTCAATTAGAAGAATTTGATTGAGGTGTGATTTTAATTCATCTTTTTGATTCCAAGCAAATAAGGCTGTGAACGGTCTCCCTCTGAACCTGACAAATTTCTTCTTGAGTTTCTGTCATTCTAAACACTTTTATTTTAATAATAATAACTTTATTCTTCTATACCGCCAACAATCAATGACTTCTAGGTGGTTTACATAGCAGAGAAACTGGTCAATCAGCGAAGTACAAAGTATTGAGAATAAAAGCACAGCATGTACAGGCAGATTAAAAATATTGTCATAATGAGACTTCAGTTAGGAAATGAATTTATCAAATAGTGCAGTCGTAATCCCTTTTCGAAATGCGCTGGAAGATTACATGGTTCCGTTGATGTAATTGCCCAACCAGGATTGTTGCTTATTTGCTTGGAATGCTAGCATCCTGTCCAAAAAAGACTTGTATTGACAGCCAGTGATCCTGGGGTAGGTAAATAAATTGCATTCCTGGTTATCCTGGTAAGGTTTAATAGCACGAGATGAGGTAACAGGTAGTTAGGGGTCAGTCCCCAGACCAATTTAAAACAAATACAAGAGAACTTAAATATCACTCGTGCTTCTACTGGCAACCAGTGTAATAATCGAAAATAGGGATTGACGTGATCATTTTACCTTAGCCCAAATCAGGCAGAAAGCCGTATTCTGCACTATTCTCAGTTTTCTCAATACAGTCAAACCTCGGTTTGCGAGTGTTTTGCAAGACGAGCAAAACATTCTCGCAAAACGTGTCTCGCAAACCGAGTGTTGACTCAATTTGCGAGCACCCCCCCCCCCCCCCCCGATATCCGGCATCGCTCCCCCCGCTCACAAAGCCCCCCCTCCCCCCGCTCGAACTGGCACCCCCCCCCCCACCCGAACAACTTAAACTTACCCCCCCGTCTGGCACCGGCACGCAGCCCACAGGACGTGCCGGTGCATCTGCACATGCTCAAGGACTTCTAATTCTCCCTCTCACCGAGAGGGAGAGAATCTCGGCGAGAGGGAGAATTAGAAGTCCTTGAGCATGCGCAGATGCATGCTCAAGGCCGGCAAATTAAAAAGTCTTCTTTTTAAAGATGCATTCAACGATTAATTGAATTGCTTACGGCTCTGATTTTAACCTAGACCATTTTGTTTTTTGTTATTCCCTTCCCTTTTGTTTTTAACCCTAATTGTACTACTTTATAATTAAATTGTAATTCATTCTCAAGTTTCCTAATGTTTCTACTTGTATGTGTAATTTAATTTATTCTTATGTTTTAGTTGCTTTGTTACTTGTCATTTTAAGTCTGTCTTCCTTTACTCTGTAATTTTTATTAATCTGTACATCGCTTAGAGTTCGGATTAAGCGATTAATCAAATGTAATTTAATAAACTTGAAACTTGTTTTATCTCATGCTTTAATATGGGTTTATATGCATTTTTTGGTGCTATATTTTGTTTCTAGTACTTTTAATATTCATATGGATTGATTTTTAAATATTTTAAGTTTTTCAAATAATTTTTATTTTAAGTGTTGTATCTATATTTTATGCCCATTTTAAAATCGCCATGTTCCGTTCACCATTATAAATTTTAGTAGAGGGTTTTGGTTTGAGCTGTCTCTTCCCCTCACCCTCTTTTTTGGGGGTAGGGTCAGGGGAGATTTGTTCTCCTACTTTAATCTTATCTTCTCCCTTGTTTTGGGTTCTTTTTGATGCTGTTCTACATTACAGCAGCCCCTCAATATTCGTGGGGGTTAGGGGCAGAGCCAGCCTGTGAATAATTTTTGGGGCCGGCTCTGACCTACCCCCGCCTCCCCAATCTTACCTGGTGGTCTAGAGGTGACGCGGGGCAAGAGCGATCTTCTCTGTGCAGAGCTGGAAACTCCTGTTGTAGTCTCGTGAGACCACGGGAATTCACAGCACGGCTCTGCACGGGGCAGAAGCATAGGAAGATCGCTCCTGCCCTGCGTTGCCGCTAGACCACCAGGTAAGATCTGGGGGGATGTCCGGGGCAGCGTTTCTCAATTAAAAATCAAGGCTAAAAAAAAATTGTGAATAACCAAATTTGTGATTGGGGAAACCGTGAATCGGGAGGGGGGGGCTGTATTCACCTCAGTGATTTGTTGTTCCCCTGAAGAAGGCAACTTGTTTGCCGAAACTTGGATCCTGGTTGGGATTACACTTGGATTCTTTACACACAAGAACTTTAGAACTGTTTTATGATATTTCCATGGACTTTTCTGGAATTATGTTTGTTTAATAAATAGAAACAAAAAGAGGGGAGTCCAACCAGCTAGCGATTTTTACTATTCACAGTGACTCTCGGCGTTACATAACATCAGTTTGGCTTTATTATATACATTTGTTGTGACATATGTTTTTTCCTTTTTCTACCATGGACCACTGATGAAGGTTGTCCGAAACACGGACCGTGTTGGGTCCCCTGTTTGGTAAAAAGGTTTTAATATATAGTTTGGTTGTCACAATAAATTTTGCCTACATCGTTGTACATATCTGTAGTTTTGGCTTGTTTTTTCCTGTTTAATAAATAGAACTGTGGGTTGGAAATCAGACATCTCACTTGCCTCTTCTATTGCTCTTGTATATTTGAGTGTAATCATATGGCATCTAAGTATTTAAGTGATTCTTTGGCACCTTATATTCCTGTGAGACAACTGTCTCGTGTTTGACTGTCCCAGCTTTGAGGACCTTGCATTATGACCGTATGAGGAAAAGTGTATTTTCATAGGCAGGTCCCATAGAGTGGAACAAGTTGCCTGTGAATTTATGACATCTGCAAAACTTGCAGGAATTTAAGAAATTGTTAAAAGAAAAACATTTGTTTTGCACTATGAAATGCGGCATTCAGCGATACTGTGATCATGCAAATGATTGCAAAAATGATACGTGCTCTGTACATGAAACGTCATCTGGTAATATGTTGGGTCTTATGGGTCAGCAGATTTTTGTCATTTGTTTAACATTATTTTGTAATGTATTTTAACTGTTTTTATTGTGTATGTTTACTTTGCAATCCGCTTTGGATAAAGGCGGACTAGAAATAAATGAAATTAAAAAGCCTCTCCCCCAAATTGCCCTAAGAAATTAAGCATCCCTGAATAAAAATTTTAAGACATTAAGGAGGGATGGGGGGAGGGAATTTGGTTTTGATTATTAATAAAATAAATCATTTTCATAATTGAATAAGGGAGGGGATCTTATTCTATAATATGAGCACCAATTGTAAGATTTCAAGTGTATTTGAAAGTTAAATTGATAAATGTAATTATTGTACTTGTTTTAAGATTTGAAATGAATAAAGTTAAAAAAAGAAAAAAAGAAATTAAGCACTGGCCAGAAGAGACATTTGCCAATGAGACCCAGCATCCCCCCCCAAAAACCAAAACAGAAGAAACAGGTGAGCTGATATTCCAGATGTATTGATGACCCTTTCAACCTGCCTCTCGGGAAGATCAATTCTCTGTTTGCATGCTTGAGCAGCAGGCTCAATCTCTCTGCCTTTGCAAACATGAGCCGTGAAGGACAAATAAGCACCATGAAGCGACTTGCATTTTTATAAATGGCTGGCATAATAGTGCTATAGATTAGCAGAAAGAATGATGATCCTATCTTAATACCCTTTGACTATCTTTTTATTTTTGTTCTTTCTGGCTACAATAGAGCATTCTCTTGCTCTGTGCTGGAGCCTACCCTTCCCCCACCTCTTTTCATCCATCAGCTTGTGGGGATGGCCCTACAAGCCAGTGGAAGAGCCTAATGGAAAGGGGATTAAAAACGGCAAGCAGAGGCCATATTTACACTTGACACCTCCAAATAAGTTGATCTAGGACTTCTATTACTTACATAAACCATGGCACCGGAGGATTACTTTAAGCCTTACTGAAAATCTGGTAGTGCTAACAGGATTTAGCTATAAGAGAAAACAAGTGAACATGTCCTGTATTGCTGACTATAACCCAGACATGGGCAACTCCGGTCTTCAAGGGCCAGAATCCAATCAGGTTTTCAGGATTTCCCCAATGAATGTGCATTGAAAGTAGTACATGCAAATAGATCTCTTGCATATTCATTGAGGAAATCCTGAAAACCCGATTGGATTCCGGCCCTCGAGGACCGGAGTTGCCCATGTCTGCTGTAACCAGTATGTGCTTATTTATTTATTTAATGTTGGTGTAGTTACCCGTAGGAATACCAGACAGCCAGGAAAACCCAGACACCATACTACCGGCAGCTGCATTGACTGCCAGTGGAGGCACGTGTAAAGTTTAAATTTGCCTGCTTCTGCTTCAAAGCACTACACGGACTTACCCCTAAATATATAACTGACCTTTTCGTCTTCTCAGCCAACAGACACAAGAGAAGCTCACATTCCAACTTCGTTTCCCCTCCAGTGAGAGGTTGTAAACTGAAAAAACACCATGAACATCTTCTCTCGCACCAAGCAGCATCATGGGGTAAAGACCTAGAACAATTGCTTTCGCCCACTACTTATGAGGAATTTAGGAAACGTCTGAAAACACACCTGTTCCTAAAGCATCTAGACAACTGATCCTCTCTTCTCTCTCCCCTCTATAGCGATTAACTTGTTCTATTGATCACTCTCTCCTCAAAAATGGATTTCCTGTCCTATTAACCCTCTTTCTTCCTCCCCTCTTAAAGTTAATCAATTTGTACCTTTGCTTAATCTTTGTAAACCGCATAGAACTTCACGGTATTGCGGTATATAAGCTGTTATTATTATTATTATTATTATCTCCTCTTTGTAGAGGACTGTCCAGGCTCCCGGACGGACTTCCCAAAACCCGGCATTTGTCCAGGTTTTGGAAAGCCCCGTCGAGCTCCGGCCGCCTCTGGATGACCTCTGAGCATTCCGGATGACATCACCCACATCCACGCATGCTCCAGGCCCTCCAGAGTTCGTCCGGAAGAGAGGAGGCTTTGTGGGGGCAGAGGCGGAACGGGGCAGGGGTCTGGGGTTTCCTGGAGAAAAATACGGTAACCCTAAGTTCCCCTGTAAATGACGCTGCTGCCAGCAATCCTACTGTATAGTACACCTAGCCATGGATTTTCAGCATTACCTCACCGAATAGGCACGTGAAATTGGAGACGTATTTGGCCAGATTTTCAAAACGGCGCCAATTGGCCGTCATGTTTTGGAGAAACGCGGCTATATGAAAGGAAGACGTCTAAAATGTAGGCCAGGGTTTTAAAGACCCTACATTTCCAGCATCTATCTTTCACAAATTGCGCCTACCGAGGCGCCTACCGTCACTTCCGGTGTTAACCATGCCTTAGACACCACAAGGCACCTCCCTAGTCAGGACAACAGGGCTGTTATTGGAGGCACCTGCGAGCGCCTCCACTTTTTAAAGGCATTTTGTTTCGTTGGCGCAGTCAAATACTGCGCTGATTGAACCAAGTAAAACCATTAAGTTAGGCCGCAGCACAGCGCCTACTGCAGCCTGACTTATGGCGCCATTTTTAGACTCGGATTTCGCTCGTGCATATTCCTTGTTACAAAGCTGAAAATCCCAACTGGCCAGGACAGGATTGAGAAGCACCACACTACGAACAGCACATCATTCAGCTTCCCATTTGCCCCTGCCACCCCTCTCCTCCCCCCCTGCACATTTCCTTTTCAGTATGGCGAGTAACATATTTTCCATGTTGATCACAGCGTGAGCTGGCAGTTTTGTTCAGCCTGTGCTGAAGCACTTGAGTTGATGAACTGACCTTTTCTCCTGGCATGAAACATCACATTACAGTGATGTGATGACATTAGATGTAAAGCTCCACCGCGCTCCATGTCAGGTGATGACATTTTTTGGAAGGACACATCATGCTGAGGTAACCTCCTTTGCCCAGAGCTGCGCTGCAGTGCGGCTGATAAGCCGGCGATGCAATAGGTGCACTGCCAGTTTTCAGTACGGAACCTGATTTGACGATCAAAGTCAGCTCTGCTTTGCAGAAGAGGAAAAACAGGTCACGAGAGTCAGACCAATGGCAATGTGTCGCACCAAGAGAAACTCTAATCGTATATTCCCTTGATAAGCCTTCTGCTTCTTGGCCTGCACGGCCTTGCTAGCCCCAGGCAGGCCAAGTCAGCAATAGGCACGGGCCAGACCTTCAGAGTCATGCTTTGCACATCCCAATTGAGAACGGGCACCATGGTAGCTGGGCTAAAGGGCAGAGGGAAAGCGTGACAAACTAGTTAGGTTGGCTCATGCGCCACAGCAGAGATTAGTTCTGATTGAACCGGAAGCTCAAATGACCAAGAGGGAACATTTTAAAAAGACTGGGAAGAGAGCAGTTAGTGTTGTGAAAGATTGGGAGAAAATGCACAGCAACCCAAAGACAGGGAGCAGAAGTGCAAGGGACCGAGGGAAAGATTCTCAGAACACCGCGTTAAAAAGCGACGGCCTGCTAACGCAGCCGTTTTGATAGCGAATTTTTAAAAAAGCGAGATATTCTCCAAAAATTGCGCATGTGAATGATGTCGGTGGACGGCAGCAAAGATTTGCTAAATTTACATGTGGCGAGTCGCTGGTGCTAGTGACCAGCACAGGCGCAGAATATACAAGGAAAGAGGTGCGAATGTCCCCCATGTCCTGCTTTATCTCCCTCTTTCCACCGTTATCACCATCATCATCCTTGGGTCTTGTATATCTTCTCTTCAGGACAACATGGAGAGCGCACAGATATGAACCACCATCCATATTTTTAACACAAAACGTGAGCGGCTCAGAAACGCTTCTAAATCACAGGCGTTCAAATTATGGAATCGCAGGACAAATCCCGGCATGCTTTAAGTTTCCCTGCTGTAAAGCATAAGCCGTAAGCAGTGTGTCAATCATAGGCATGCCAGAGCTATTGGACGAATGGGAGAGGGGAGAAGCAATCGTGGATAAAACATACCTTTCTCTCCAAAAAAACTACTATAATTCAGGTAAATCTTGTAATTTATTTTTAATGTAAAATTTAATCATGACCCATAGCCAGAAACACACAAGACAAGGGTGTGAGCCCCGCTCCGCCCCCCTCCCGAACCCGACGCCTCAAAGCCGCCGCGCCCCCGGAGAGCGGCCTTCTTCAGCCGGGCACCAGCAGGAGAGGAGCGTGTGAGCCCCGCTCCGCCCCCCTCCCGAACCCGACGCCTCAAAGCCGCCGCGCCCCCGGAGAGCGGCCTTCTTCAGCCGGGCACCAGCAGGAGAGGAGCGTGTGAGCCCCGCTCCGCCCCCCTCCCGAACCCGACGCCTCAAAGCCGCCGCGCCCCCGGAGAGCGGCCTTCTTCAGCCGGGCACCAGCAGGAGAGGAGCGTGTGAGCCCCGCTCCGCCCCCCTCCCGAACCCGACGCCTCAAAGCCGCCGCGCCCCCGGAGAGCGGCCTTCTTCAGCCGGGCACCAGCAGGAGAGGAGCGTGTGAGCCCCGCTCCGCCCCCCTCCCGAACCCGACGCCTCAAAGCCGCCGCGCCCCCGGAGAGCGGCCTTCTTCAGCCGGGCACCAGCAGGAGAGGAGCGTGTGAGCCCCGCTCCGCCCCCCTCCCGAACCCGACGCCTCAAAGCCGCCGCGCCCCCGGAGAGCGGCCTTCTTCAGCCGGGCACCAGCAGGAGAGGAGCGTGTGAGCCCCGCTCCGCCCCCCTCCCAAACCCGACGCCTCAAAGCCGCCGCGCCCCCGGAGAGCGGCCTTCTTCAGCCGGGCACCAGCAGGAGAGGAGCGTGTGAGCCCCGCTCCGCCCCCCTCCCGAACCCGACGCCTCAAAGCCGCCGCGCCCCCGGAGAGCGGCCTTCTTCAGCCGGGCACCAGCAGGAGAGGAGCGTGTGAGCCCCGCTCCGCCCCCCTCCCGAACCCGACGCCTCAAAGCCGCCGCGCCAACGGCGTGCAGCCGTTCGGCGTGCCGTCGAAGGCGCACGTCTAAGGCGCGTGCGCCTTAGCATGCGCCTTTGCAAAGCAACTGCGAACGACTCCTGTACCTGGCGAGCCCGATCCCCTCACCCGGATCCCAGCAACACCCAGCCTACTAACAACTGGGCTGCCATCTCCTCTCTCTTCTTTTCACGTTGCTCTCTCTCGCTCTTACGGGAGGCTGCGGTGATCTGAAAAATTCAAGCAAACCTGTTGGGCATCGCGCCGGAGAGAACGACGGAAACCAGCAGGTACCGCCAAAGCCACAGAGGAGACCCCCGGCCCGAGTCGTGAGGAGCGTGAAAGCACTGCTCCGCCCCTCTCCCGACGCAGCTCGGTGGACCACATACCGCCAAGAATCGACCCTGCTCAGCCGGACACCCCTCCCGAACCAGCAGGAACCCAACCGCGAAGCACCTGCGGGAGACACCCGCACAGGCAGCCTCCGATACCAGCCCACCGACCACAGAGCCTGCCCAGACCACAGAGACAACCACAGATCGCCACTACAGTCACAGCCCCAGCACTCCGACAAAGACACAACCGTCTCAACCCTAAAAGGAACTCCTTCCCACGAGACAGATCCAACAGCACCGACTCCGGGTCTCGTGGATATAACCCTGATACCCCCAATCCGGATAAGTTTTACTGTTACATAAAACTCTAGTGTATAACCCTGCCGGACCTATACAGATCATAGCACCACTGTATTGAAACCACTTTGTTTATCCTTGTTACATTGCTTAACCTTCAGGACATCTTACAGGAATCTACTAAACCGCCCTTTGACCCACTAATCTAGAAACCCCAACTTCCATTTTTCCCCCCTTGCACTAATCCTGACCTCAATCGCAGGAAACTCCCCAACGTCTCCAACCACAGCTGGGACGAGCCCCTCACAATGGCCAAGCCAAATACACAACAATGCGTAGCTCTACTTATACTCCTCTTGCTCTCTTCCAGGCTCTGCAACGCAGACAACTCCAATGCATCCCCCATTCCCATCCACATCACGCTGCACCGATCGGTAAAACCCAGAACCACTACATACACTTTCCACACCACACAAGACCACCCGCACGCCCACTTGCCCAACAACCCCCCTCACCACTACAAACCGACCAAGCCCCACCCAAAAAAACTAAGAACCCTAAAAAAACTGGCGCACTCCCACTACTCCCCACCCAATCACACCAACCACCAGTCCCTGCAGGGCTTTTACCTGAATATCAGATCTATGAGGAATAAATCCACACTAATCAAAGACTGGCTAACTGAAAACAACCCCGACTTTGTCCTTCTCACAGAAACCTGGTTGCTTTCAGACAAAGACATCATTATTAAAGATTGTCTACCACCAAGATTCAAGATACTCTCCCTAGCCAGAACATGGGGAAGAGGAGGAGGACTAGCAATAATCTTCCGAGACCATCTCAATGCTTCCGTTCTTAACACAACCTCTTCACCTAATTCCGAAATTCTAACCATCGCCCTAGCATCAACATCTCTGCCCTCCTCACTAACCATCACTTTATTTTACATACCCCCCAAAAAATGGACCACGACCAAAGACGACTTCGCTGAATCACTTCTTACCAATTCTCTAACAAGCCCATACAACCTACTGTGTGGGGACATCAACATACACCTCGAGCAAACTGACCAACCTGAAACCGCGGACTTCTGGTCACTGCTCTCACAACTAGGCTTTGACAAACACCCCCCGATCAAAACCCACCAAAGAGGACATCAGTTAGACCTGGTAACTCTATCCTCCAAGGAACAGACCAATCCCACTTTTTATTGGAAACAAGGCAACTGGTCAGACTCCCTTTGGTCCGATCACCGCCTATGTAGCTTCACCATTGGATGCCAACTTAAACCTCCTAAAAGCGAAAAAACAAGAACCGTCAAAACCCACAATACCAGAGGAAAGATTGACCCAATGGAATTCTGGTCCCACTTCGAAATCAACACCAATCCAATAGAAGATACGGAACAAATCATGACCTCCTGGATACAAGATAGTACCAATATACTAAACGAGATTGCCCCCAAAAAAACCCGCAGAATAAGAACCCCCAACCAAGAGGGCTGGTTCGATTCTGAACTGCTGCAATGCAAGAAGGATCTCAGAAAAGCCGAAAGATCATGGCAAAAATCCGGAACGCTAGAACACAGACTGGCATAGAGACAAAAATTAAAACAGTACAAAACCCTCACTAGTGAAAAAAGAAAAAAATTCTACTCCCACAAAATCGGTAATCCTAAAACCAATAGCAATAACCTCTTCAGATTGGTCAACGATCTATACAACATAGAAACCTACACAAACCTACACGAAGAAGCCACCTTAACCGCCAACACCCTTGCCGACTTCTTCAATACCAAGATCCAAAAAATAAGAACAACTCTACCAGCCAGCCCCAACCCCCTCGAGCTCTTCCCCATCCTCACAGACATGAATCCACCAAACCCAGACCCGGGAGCCAAAGTCGACCTTAGTTGGAAACAATTCGCAGTAACCGATTGGCAAACCTTCAATACTTACTACAACAAGTATACTCACTCCTACTGCCATCTGGACACATGCCCACCAAAAATCATGAGAACGGCCCCCCCCCATTTTAAAGCAAAAATGATGACATGGGTTAATTACCTACTATCCAAAGGTAACTTCCCGTCGGAGCAGGGTCAAATAATGATCACCCCAATTTTAAAAAATGAGAAAGAACCACCAAATTCCCCATCTAATTATAGGCCGATCGCCAGCATCCCCCTATTTACCAAAATAGCGGAAGGGTTGGTAAAAGCGGAACTTTCCGCATACCTTGAAAAATTCAACATTCTAAGTGACAACCAATCAGGATTTCGTGCGGACCACAGCACTGAAACCATCATAGCCTCCCTTCTCAACCACCTCCTCACACTCTTCAGTCAGGGCTCAAGTGCCCTGATCATACAACTCGACCTGAGCAGTGCTTTTGACCTGGTCGACCACACCATTCTCCTGGAATGCCTAGCGCACATAGGCATCTCAGACTAGGTCCTCAATTGGTTTCAGGGGTTCCTACAAAATAGATCATACAAGGTACTCAAGAATAACTCTTTCTCATACTGCTGGGACAACACCTGCGGGGTCCCACAGGGCTCCCCCCTATCCCCCATCCTATTCAACATATACCTAGCCTCACTAGGTAAACTCTTACACAACCTAAATCTCAAATTCTTCATTTATGCAGACGATATCACAATAACCATCCCATTAACCAACTTTTCACAAGAACTACTCGACCACATCTCAAACACTCTCAACCAGATAGAACTCTGGATGCTTTCATTCAGACTGAAATTAAACCCAGACAAAACAAAATTTTTCCTAGCCTCCCCCAAAGATAAAATTAAGGAAACCACAATTCAACTAAAAGGAAAGACCTTCCCCCTTGATCCGACCATAAAAATTCTGGGAGTCACGCTGGACAAAAACTTATCTCTAGATAACCATACCGACCTCATAATTAGGAAAAGCTTCTCGGTACTTTGGAAACTTCGCACCATAAAAAAACACTTCTATGACAATGCATTCCGCCTACTTGTACAATCCTCCATCCTCAGCATCCTCGACTACTGCAATATCATCTACCTTAACGCCACTAAGAAAACTACCAGGAGACTAAAAATAGTCCAAAATACCGCGGTGCGCCTCATCTTTGGCCTAAAGAAATGGGAACATGTCACCCCTTTCTATCACCAACTACACTGGCTACCATTTGAATCTAGAATTCTTTTTAAATTTGCATGCTTCTGCTACAAATCGGTTAACGGCTCCTCCCCAAGTTACATAAACACACACTTTACTGCAGCAACAGGACATCACGGAGAACTCATTTGTTCGCCTTCCCTTCGCCTAAACACTGTCCTCTCAAAAGATTCCTTGATAGAACTTTTGCCTTCCAAGCAGCCAAGTCGAACCCATGGCTAGCACAGATGATACTCGAGGCCCCCACTTACCTATCATTCAGAAAACTACTAAAAACGTACCTTTTCAGCAAACACGACCCTTAATAATCCATTCACCTCACATGACACTTACCCCACCCCTGCCCCCTTCCTCCTTCACCAGTCCCTCCCTCCCCCACTCTCTACCTCCCCTACCTAGCTCGATCAAACCTGCAATTTCTGTAATATTGTTGTAAACCTGCCCTCTTTGCAGACAGTTAAGAATCGCTGTAATTTCACGGCTGACTGCGGCAAATCACTGTAATTTATCGTAATTCAGCCTGCAATTTGCTGTTAAAAATACTTCTAATTATGCTGTAAATCTGCTTCTAATTTTGTAAACCTACTTCTAATTTTGTTGTAAATCTGCTATTCAATGCAGATCATTTGCTAATTGATGTAAACCGCCTAGAACTCACTGGGTATGGCGGTATATAAGAATAAAGAATAATAATAATAATAATAATCATATATGCGCTCAAGAAGCAATGTCGGCTTTTAACAAGCGCGCATAAAACATGCCTGTCTCCCCAAAACTCAAAAGAAGCGTGATTTTAATAGCCTCCACACAATTTTTTTTTTCATTAGCCACAGTCAAAACACAAGTGCTGGCACTGTAACAGCACCCCCGGACCAGCTGATGCTTTTTGTCGCCAAAAGCCGACACCGCTCTTCATAAATGCCTCGGCAATTTTTAAGAATCGACCAGAGGGCTCATTTCAATGTTGAAGAGCTCATTTGTATGTCAGTGTCAGAGACTGCTAGAAACCTCGCTAAAGACAAAGATAATCCCTTTTGATAATCTTCCGCTAAACTGCGTACAGGCGTCATTTTGAGAACCTTGCCCTGAGTTACAATCACCCGGCTGCTGCCCGTGGGAAGCTAACAGTGATCTTGAAAAGCAATCCAAAGAAAAATCTTTCATTCTCTTTCATCATACCAAGTCCATAGTCTGTTATTGAGAAAGACATGGGGGAAGCCACTGCTTGCCCTGGATCGGTAGCATGGAATATTGCTACTCTTTGGGGTTCCGGAATCTTTGTTACTCTTTGGGATTCTAGAATCTTGCTATTCTTTAGGATTATGAATGGAATGTTGCCACTCTTTGGATTTTGGTCAGGTACTAGAGACCTAGATTGGCCACCGTGAGAACGGAATACTGGACTTGATGGACCTTTGGTCTGACCCGGTAAGGCTATTCTTATGTTATTTCTGACCCCCTTCCCAAATCTAGCAGCACTACACTACACTATACCATGACCTCCTATGCAGAGGTTTACAGTAGTGTTACCCAATTCAGCAAAAAAATTTGATTTGATTCAGCCTATTGAATTGGTTTTTCGATTTGATTTTCCTGCCCAATTGGGTGTTTTTTGTTTTGTTTTGTTTTTTTCAAACATCCTAGTGGGTTTATTTTATAGCCTCTTTACCCCCTTTGCCTTCTCCTAACCACACTGGTGCTGTGGTGTAAACAAAATAAACAAACAAACAAAAAAATACTTTTCCTCTCTCTGTTAAATCCTAGCTCATGCTTGCGATCTAACACCTCCTCTGGCAGGATACACATTTCAAATCTGACATATTGTAATCACAAAACAGAAAATAAAATTATTTTTTCTACCTTTTGTTGTCTGCTCATTGTTCAAATCCTGTTGATCCCAGACTCTGGTTGTCTTCTGATAGCTTGCTTGCCAGGGTCTCCTTCTTTCTTCTTTCTCCGTGCTAACCATCCATCTGCCATCTCTGTCCTCCCCTTCAGTTTCCCTTCCCTCCCCCGGAGGTCTGGCATCTTTCCTTTTTTTCGTCCCTATCCACAAATCCACCTTTTTTCAACTACCCTTTCATCCAGCATCTCTCCCTCCTTCCCCACCACCCCAGGGTCCACCATCTCTCCCTTTCTTTTCCCAATTACTCTCCTATCCAGTATCTCTATCCCCCTCCACACCTTCTTGTGTCCAACATCTCTCCCTTTCTGTTCCTTCCCTCCCTAAATCCCATTGCCCACCATCTCTCCCTCTCCTGTTTTTAGACCCATTATTTCTTTCTACCCCCAAGTCTGTCAAATGCATGTCTCTTTGAACTCCCCCTTCCTTCCCTCCCTGTACTTCTGCACTAGGGCCCCCCTCCCCTGAAGGTCTGCACCACTCCCCCTGAATGCATGCCTGTCCCCCTGAAGGCCTGTACTTCCATCCCTGAAGGCCTGTCCCCTCCTTTGAAGGCCTGCACCCCCACTATAGGCCTGAAGGCCTGCACAAGCCCCCCGAAGGACTGCATCCCCCCCCCCCCGGCATCCATTTACCTAATTTCAGCAGCCTGCAGAGAGGATCACTTGTGCTAGCAATCTCTGCAAGCTGCTAAAGGCCTTGGGATCTGTCTTCCCTCTGCTGTGGTCCCACCCCTCCGCTGACATCAGAGGAAGTATCACGGCAGAAGAAACAGCTTAGAAGGCCTATAGCAGTTTGCAAAGATCACTAGCACAAGCGATCCTCTATGCAGGCTGCTGAAATGAGATAAATGGATGCGTGGGAGGCCAGGGGGGAAACCGGACACCAGCACTTCCCGACTGACCCTCCCCCCTTGTCCTCTAAAGCTGGAGCGGCAGCGACCGGCCAGCAAGAGGCAGCGCTGCCGCTCCTGCTTTAGGGGGGGAGGGTCAGTCACCAAATCAGGAGGCTGATTTTTTTTGTTTTTAAATAAATTCGAATCGATTCACCTGAAGTGAGTCGGTGAATCGATTTGAATCGTGAATTGGGCAGCACTAGTTTACAGTACATGAAAGACTGTGATACCACATGAACCTTTTGAATGGCTGTTAGCATTTGCCACCAACCTATTCACATGAAATCTGAAGCGTCTGCTCCTCCAACCAACATAGCAGTTTGTGAACCCTGCACACTGGTTACAAAATACACACCCAATAGGAAGCAATATATTTCATTTGTTTTACTGTGACAGAGCACGGACTCTGCAGTTTTTAGGGTCTTGGAATGTTATATGACTTGAGGAAGAAAATAATGACATTAAAGCAGTGGTTATCAACCCAGTCTTTAGGGCACACCCACTAGTGGGTTTTCAGGATATCCACAATGAATATGCATGGAAAGTTTGCATGTGTTGCTGGCAAACTGAGGAATTGACAAATATAGTACACACAGCTAGAGCTAGTTAGGATGCATGTAAATATAGATTACTTCGTTGTAAGGGTTAACCTATTTAGGAGGGTGTAAATATAGCATACTTGGAATGGTTAACTGTAATTATAGTAACATAGTAAATGACAGCAGATAAAGACCTGAACGGTGCATCCAGTTTGCCCATTAGTTATACCCATTAAAAATACGATTGTCTCTTCGCTGGTATTTCTGGGTCATAGACTGTAAAGACCACCTGGTATTGTCCTAGGTTCCAAATGCTCTCTCCAGCCTATCCAAACATCCTGTTTGCAGGATAGCTACCATAGAGTCTGGCCAGTAACATCCTCATGTTCCAAGTTAGTGGATTTCCCATTGATGCCATCCCCAGCCCAATCCTACACCAAATCACCACATATGGGACACAGACCGTGCAAGGCTGTCCACTACCAGCCTTAGTTCTTTAATTTACATCCTTCGTTTTCTAATTAGAAATCCTCTATGTTTATCTCACGTTTTTTTGAATTCCATCACCGTTTTCCTCTCCACCACTTCCCTTGGGAGGGCATTCCAGGCATCTACCACCCTCTCCATGAAAAATAATTTCCTAACATTGCTCCCGAGTCCTACTCCCTGCAATCTCTAATTATGCCCGCTAGTTTTACCATTTTGTCTTCTCTGGAAAAAATTTGGTTCTATATTAATACCTTTTAAGTATTTAAACATCTGTATCATATCTCCCCTGTCCCTCCTTTCCTCCAGAGTATACATGCTTAGGTCTTCCAGTCTCTTCTCATACTTCTTTTGATTCAAATCCCTTACCATTTTCGTCGCTTTCCTCTGGGCTGCTTGAAGTCTTTTTACATCCTTCATCAGATATGGCCTCTAAATCACGTGTAAACATAGCATACATATATAATAGTGTAATAATGCAAAGGCAAACATGATACCCTAGCCAAGCAGCTAGGCTGACAACCACCAGTGGAATCCATCTGAATCTGTATTTAACCCATTGCCAGAGGTTGTGGTAAGAACGGAGAGCGTAGCTGGTTTTAAGACAGGTTTGGACAATTTCCTGGAGGAAAAGTCCATAGTCTGTTATTGAGAGGGACATGGGGGAGGCCGCTGCTTGCCCTGGATTGGTAGCATGGGATGTTGTTACTCCTTGGGTTTTGGCCAGGTACTAGTGACCTGGATTGGCTTGCATGAGGTCAGGGTACTGGACTTGAAGGACCATTGGCCAGACCCAGTAAGGCTATTCTTATGTCTTTGAAAACTGCTCTGAATTGACTCCCCCAATCATTTGTAGTGGTATAGAAGCTTCCCATAAGGATAAAGAGAAAGATATCCTAAAGACCTGACTGGCTGGGTTAAGAGGCACCAACCTAGAGGGAGAGAATTCCATTCTACAGGGATTTTAACCACCACATATAACAATAACATCCGCAGTCTCTATTTTTATTATTATTATGTTCTTGTATACCGCCATACCCAAAGAGTTCTAGGCGGTTCACATCAATTAAATTAGGATCCGATCTGAACAAAGATTTACAACATTTTGTCGGAATTACAAGCAACGAGGAAGGAAGTGTTGGGGTTTTAGCAGAAATTTATCAGAGTTGGATTGGAAGGAACGAGGGAGGGAGAAGGGAACCAAGGGAGGGGAGGGGGAGAGAAAGGAGGGGGTGGGGCGGGAGTTGGTTTGTCAATCAGTTTAAATCCACTATTTCTTTTCTACCTAATTTCATATTATTTTAGAAGAAAGGGGTTGAAGAAATATTTATGACTCGGAAAGAGCTGTGTCTTAAAAAATCATAATAAAACTCCAACTCTCTGGTGGGCAATGGTATTCTTTTTAGCAAAGTCAGCATGACAAGAGTTCCCCGTGTTCTTCAAGCAGAAACACAGAGGCTCTCCTGTTCTAAAAAAAACCCAAAACATTCCTTTCAGTTGACAGAAATGCAGCTGTCACTGTGTCCCGCCATGAGCTGGATGAACTTGTTTGAAATTCACCATCGGTTATACAGTGGTACCTCGGAATCCGAACGCCCCAGAATTTGAACGACTTGGAATCCAAACTTTTTTTGTAGTAAATTTTGTCTTGGAATCCGAACGCCCTGCATATTGTATGTGTGAATTTGTGCCCCAGAATCTGAAGTTTCAAGTCAAGTTTATTGAAATTTTGATTTGAACGCAATATCAAGTATTTTCAATGCGTATAACAATAATAATGGGGGGGGGGGGACAAATAAAACCATTTAAAACAATAAACATACAATCATATCCATAGTGAACTGGCGATACATAAGGAAGGCAGGGATAAATTACAATTGTTAAAAAGAAAAACATTGAGGGAAGAACAGCATCAGGAAGGGTATAAAAAAATTTTTTTTTTTTTGTACGATTTGATCTAAAAGTATTTGTTTAACTAGGACTTGGTCTAAAAGTGAATAGGAAGATCAATGACCTATTTACAGATCTGGTTAGATTTTTGTCCTGAGATTGTTGATAGAGGGAGAAGAAAAAAAAAAATTATCCAATCTAAGATTCATATGCATCTTTGTATAGGTAACTTTTTAGTCTGCTTTTAAATTTATCTAAAAAAGTTTCAGCATGTAAATAGATTGGTAGCTTGTTCCAAAGCTGTGGTCCCAAGATCGAAAAGATTGTAGTTCTTCTAGTGCCTATTACTTTCAATGATGGAATGGTCAGCAAATGCTGATTTATTGATCATAAAGATCTAGCTGGGGAATAAGGTATTAAATATCGATGTAAAAAAGTTGGAGTGTTTGCTGAATTTTGAATGCTGCTTTGGAATATTTGTTAATATTTTACCTTAAAATCCAGTGTATTTCCTGTTAAAATTTGAATTTGTGGGACCTAGGAACGGATTAATCCAGTTTCTATTATTTTCAATGGGAAAAATTGCCTTGGAACTCAAACGCTTTGGAACTCCAACAGGATTCTGGAACGGATTAAGTTCGGATTCCAAGGTATTAGGTTTAATGGACCATACTATTCTTCACCAAGGTGAGCCATTCCTTTGAAAAACAAAATAAATACGTTAATAACAAGAAATAAACATAAAAAGTACTATTTCAACATCAGCTGGTATTTTGATGTGAATAATCATTGGTAGAATGGAATGGCGTCATAGCCAATTCTTGATAATTTCAATAAAAGCACGCCACCGCCATCTTGGCCCATAGAGAGAACGGGGCAAGATACGCAGGCGAAAGTTGATAACGGTAAGGAACTTATAAAACTTTAATACTTAACAACTAGAATACCTACAATAGCGAAGTTGCAGTAATCATTTCAAGGTATAAGGGAAACATAATTGAAATGGATCTGTGTTCGTATTTTAAGCTTAGCGGACTGCCTTGAAAAGGCCGGTACGGCGAAACATGTCGGCAAAGGTGTCCAACCGACAAGTCTAAAGCTGAAGAAAAAGGCTTAAAGATAAGTGATTCAGCTGAAAATTTTTTTAGACATAAGTATTTATATTTATTTTAAAATAACCAAAGTATTAAAAGTACAAAAATTTATGAGCAGAATGATTAATACCGATCCAGCAGATCTTCATAAAACTTGATTGAAGAATACTGCACTACTCTGAAGACCCTTGAAAAACTGCTATAAAATGTTGGTCTAGAGCAGTGGTCTCAAACTCACGGCCCTGCCAGGTCCTATTTTGAGGCCCTCGGTATGTTTATCATAATCACAAAAGTAAAATAAAACAGTTTCTTTGGCTATAAATGACAATATTATTATTAAGACTTAGCCAAAAGGAAAGATTTATAAACTATAAAGTTTTACCTCATGCAAAGTTGTCATTTCTTTAATAAGACATTAACTATTTTTTTCTGAGGCCCTCCAAGTACCTCCAAATCCAAAACGTGGCCCTGCAAAGGGTTTGAGTTGGAGACCACTGGCCTAGAGTGTATAGATATTGCACAATACATAAGGTTTGTTTGATTGATATTTAGTGCAATTCAAATTAGTATATGCCGAAGATTGTGGCTTAATTATATAGCAACATACACTGCTTCAATCTTTTCCCAAGCATGAATGGCTAATATAGCAAGAGTGTTGGTCTTTTCATACCACTTGCTGGATAAATGTTCTCTCGAGTTTCAGCATTACTAGTTGAGACACATGACAGTTCTAATGATCACATCTGTCCCTTCAGTTTGTGATTTTGTCAGCACATGTGATCCAGCGAGTGAACAGGAAGAAAAGCAGTCACCACCTCACACACTTCCCTAGACTCTGGGATTGTAACCAGCTGGAACAGGAGCTTTCCTACCATGGAAAGTTCATCAGGAAACTTCACAACTTACCTCACCCATTCGTCGCAGGTGGAAGGAACTGAAGGACAGAAACATGCATGCATCAGTCATACATAAATACCCCCCCCCCCAAAAAAAAAAAACAGCACAGAAATGGAGTTAGGTTTATTTTGCATGAGAGAAAAGACAAAAACTTCTCTTTTACAAGATGTGAAGAGTGTATACAAACAGCAAACTGTGGCAGTGAAGCACTGCTAAAGCTTTTCATACTTTTTATTTGTGAAAGGCACATTACAGCAGCACCAAGAACATAATTCATTTAAAGCAAACCACGTTTTTACATCCCCCTTTCTGAGGGAAGAAATAAGTTCTTAAAGCTTTGGATACTTCTCCCTCAAAGTTACTCACGTCATTCTAAATCTAAATAGCAGCATGACTAGGATCATTTTTGGTTGAATTCCATATCAAAATCACACAATATTTAAAGGGACTTAAACATATACAAGTCCCCTCCCTGAATTTTCAAGCAGCAAAATGGGGGAAGTTCCATAACTGCACACCTAGCTTCTAGATGGCCGCAGTTGCACTAGACCAGGGGTAGGCAATTCCGGTCCTTGAGAGCCGGAGCCAGGTCAGATTTTCAGAATCGCCACCATGAATATGTACGAGATGGATTTGCATGCGCTGCCTCCTTGAGATGCAAATCTATCTCATGCATATTTATTGTGGCGATCCTGAAAACCTGACCTGGCTCTTGAGGACCGGAATTGCCTACCCCTGCACTAGAGCTGGCATAACTGCAGGTACCAAAATGTGGCAGAGAAACATACAACTGACATTATTCTGTAAATTGTATGCGCGAGAGCCTCTCACATTGCCTGCTCTCATTCTGCCTATGTGCCCAGCCCCCACTTGCATTTCCTGTATATGCTATGCCACTTAGGCATGCCATTACAAAATATTGCTTGGGCACACTGCCGGCACTTTCATGGGTTACGTATACACTAATGTGCTTATGTGCTACTGTTCTATAAATTAATGCGTGCTAGGAGCCTGTTAATATGGTTTAGGGTTCCCAAAAATGAGGACACCCATTCCCACCCCATTCCACACACAACCCTGCCCTGTTCCTCGCCCCGGCCCCACACAAATCTCATCTCTTCGGGGTCGCATCTGGAGGGCAACTGCTCATGCGCAACTGTGACGCAAATTCACACGCATTTACGCAACATCATGTCATGTCAAGTTTCAAGTTTCTTTAAAATTTGTTTAATCGCCCTATCATATATTCAGAGCGATGTACAATTCTAAAAATATTTTATAACAGTACACAGGGGATCAAAAAGTTCATATAACAAATACATGACTTTCAAAACAGACGAGACCAGTAGGGTAAATAGGGTAGAAATACAATAACTGGAGGCAGATGAGACAATCAAGGAAAATTACAAGAGGAGGGATTTTTGTTTTAAAAAAGGATGGATTTTGCCCTCCAGACGCAGCCCCAAGCTCAACGGTTTTCAAAATCCAGACAAACTACTGAGTTCTGACAACCTGTCTGGACAGTCCTCTAAAAGGACATGTCCAGGTTTTAATCCGGACATCTGGTAACTCCAAGGTGGGTGCCAATCATCTGGAAAGTGCTGCTTCCTCTGAATGGGGCGGGGGTTTTGTCTAGTTCTATGTGTAACAGCAATATTCAGCCACTATCCTTACCGCTAAGCAGTTTAATGAAAGACCTAGAAACAAGATCTAAAAGCAGAAGCAATTGAACTACTGCTTTAATGGATACCGTTCCAGTGTAGGATATGGTAGTAAATGATAGCCAAGCCAGCATTTTATGTTTTCTGGTCACTGAGCAGGTTAAATGAAAATAAAATTCCCTTTGCCGAGGGAACACTACCCAACTCCTCTCCCCTTACATGAAGGCTCCTCTTTGGCTTCCAGGAGTGCCAGGTAGGGTACTATATTTGTTAAGTAAAAAAAAAGAGGGCACATGACTCTGACCCCAACCCTGCCTTCCACTAGCCTCTCTCTAACCCCCACCCAAGTCTCCCCGTCCCTATGTCCCTCCTTGGCGCTGCAGCATTAGCCACATGATCCTGAGTGGAGTAGAACGGGTACAAAGACTAGGGGACACTCGATGAAACTGCAGGGAAATACTTTTAAAACCAATAGGAGTAAATATTTTTCCACTCAGAGAATAGTTAAGCTCTGGAACGCGTTGTCAGAGGTTGTGGTAAGAGCAGATAGGTTTGGACAAGTTCCTGGAGGAAAAGTCCATAGTCTGTTATTGAGAAAGACACGGGATCGGTAGCATGGAATGTTGCTACTCTTTGGGTTTTGGCCAGGTTCTAGGGACCTGGATTGAACACCGTGAGAACAGATTACTGGGCTTGATGGACCATTGGTCTGACTCAGTAAGGCTATTCTTATGTTCTTATCCTGCTGCTGTCGGCCTGCCCCGGAAGCCTTCATGCTGCAGCATCCTGCCTACACGGGAACAGAAAGTTGCTGCAGCGCAAAGGCTTCCAGGGCAGGCCAATGGCAGTAAGATCATGCTGCTAATGATGCTGGCTGCCCAGAGTTCGAAATTGCAGCGCTGGAAGAGGTACGTGGGGTCGAACCCGAGTCCAAAGCCTGGACAACTCTCTTCAGTCCACGAATCTGTTCGGAGACCCGGACAGTCCTCTAAAAAGAGGATATGTCCGAGTAAATCTGGACGTCTGGTAACCTTAGTGCCAGGGAGATTTCCACCTGGGACCCAGCTCCCCTCCCCCCATGTTCTCTGGCCTGCTGCAGGTACTGTGCAGCAAAGTGCCTGGGCCCAAGTCCTCTTCTGCCATCAAGGCTACAAGTTCTTACTCACTCTCAATGCTTTGTGTAGCAATGGAGAAACATAGTGACATAGTAGATGACAGCAGATAAAGACCCCAATGGTCCATCCAGTCTGCCCAACCTAATTCAATTTAATTTTTTTTTTTTTTTTTCTTAGCTATTTCTGGGAAAGAATCCAAAGCTCTGCCCGGTCCTGTTCTTAGGTTCCAACTACTGAAATCTCCATCAAAGCTCACTCCAGCCCATCTACACCATCCCCAGCCCATCCTCCACCAAACAGCCATATACAGACACAGACTGTGCAAGTCTGCCCAGGACTGGTCTTAGTTCTTCAATATCTACTATTATTTTCTGATTCTAGATCCTATCAAATATTGAAGTACTAAGGCCAGCAAACGAAAGCCTGGAGCCTCTATCAAAAACAGCAATTCCAGCAGTAGATGAATAGTTTGGTGTCACAAAAAAAAACACCAAACCCTGTTCAATGCTAGGTCACTTCCCTTTTTTCTCAGTGCATTCTGGTAACTAGCCTATGCTCCCAGATGCCAGCCTTCCAGTAAAGAGTACACTGCCTGACCGGGCCTGAACTATTTTGGTATTTGGAAATTGGATGCTGTGTTAATAAGAAGGCTAAATAAGCTGTAGCTTGCACTTGGGTTAAACAAAGATTTGGCACTTTATAGCTAACCTTTTCTAGATAGGTCCTGCTAGTGATCTAAATTAGAAAACAATTCACTAGTAACATAGGAAAGTTTGTGATTAAGGCACAAAGCTATAAAACCTTCATATAGATGGGCCCTGGTGTGATCTCCAAGTCTGCTATGGATGCTATGAGGCAATGTCACAGCCCTGGACAAGGGGACAGAGGTGAGTGTGGGTGGAGAGTTCCAGAAAAAGCACTATATAGACAGTTCTTGGGCCATACCTGGGTCTACTAGGAGGCCCAAATGAAGCATCCCCCAAAACAACAAAATCCTAGAAACCCGATTTATTATTTTACAGATGCCATTAACCAGAACTGATCAAATTTAGACACTGATGAATATATTAATGTTAAAAATAGTAAACATTACATCCAGATGGCTTTATAACCATTTCTACAATTCCTGGGAAGACACTGTTTCTGCTATCTTTTTATATCACTTTGTAAAAATGGCAATCATAGAAGTCTAGATTGCTTAAATGAAAAATCTGTAAACTGAATATCGACTGCTTAAATGCACAAATTAAATATCTAAATTTACTTCTACCTTGATTGAATTTACCAGGCACTTTTTTTCTTATTATTAACATTCCTATAAAAAATTCAGAGAGCAAAATTACCTCGTCAACAAGACATACATGATCTGGACTGACAGATAAACGCGAGTTAAAATAAAATATAACATTTCTGTAAGATTTATAACCTAGAAAAAATGCTCCATCTTTATATTATGACATTATATTATATTATGAAAGGGACTGGGGCTTGTATACTGCCTTTTTGCAATTTTACCACCACACTCAAATTGGTTTTCATACAGGTACTTCAAGCATTTTCCCTATCTGTCCCGGTGGGCTCACAATCTATCTAATGTACCTGGGGTAGTGGAGGATTAAGTGACTTGGCCAGGGTCACAAGGAGCAGTGCGGGGTTTGAGCCCACAACCTCAGGGTGTTGAGGCTGTAGCTCTAACCATCGCGCCACACTCGCCTCACAGAGGGAAGAAAGAAGGACCAGAGCAATAAGAATGTAACAGAGCCTCATTCACTCCTCCAAATGGAGCCACAGGTAGGAGGATGCAGCCACTTGCTCGCCCTTACTGTGGTTAACAGCACATGCTGAAGGATCTTTCGTGTTTGTGTGGCTGTCAAGATCTATTCTGTTTTGACTGTAACTGTCCTTGCTGCCTCCCAGAAGCTGCAAATGACACGGTGACAAAATTCATCCCCGTTCCCGTGGATAACTGCGGGAAACCATCCCCATGCCATTCGTTTAAGGAGAGAGAGAAGAATCAAGATTATGAATGGGCACAACCACTGACCCTCAAGCTTTGCACTGAAGAATGCTGGTGTAGAAGGACTGAGGTTGAGAGAGACACTAAAGAATGACAGTCTCTGATATCCAGAGCTGATATTGTGATGTCATAATGCTCCATTCCACCAATAAGAGTCAATCTCATCCTCAACGGCTTCATTATCTAATACTTGGTTCACGTAAGAATCAAAGTACGAATGGGCTCAGCCACTGACCCTCAATCCTTACATTGAAGAATGCTGGTGTAGAAGGACTGAGGTTGAGATAGGCATTAAAAAATGACATGGGATAGTTTCCTGCGGTTATCCGTGGGGATGGGAACGGTGATGAATTTTGTCACCTTATAATTCTCTAGCTGCGGCCTTAGGCGACATCCTGGTCTGCCCGTTAGAGTGGCGTTGCACTGACCTCAGACAGTCAGATTCTCAGCTTCAATTTGCATCCTTTAGCATCTTCTTATGGTCACTAAAAAAGTCCATACTCGAGAGGGTTGTCATACATATTTTCATAATTTGCCTCCCATTACTAACCAGCTAAATTCTCTGGGGGCAGATTATGTTGCACATAAAGTTTAATATGGACAAAAAAGAGGCAGAATGGATGTTTTCCAGGACCCAATCTCACGTCTTCTGTTTAGTGTAAGATGGATAAAGTAGCAGGGTAACTCAGAGCAGATAAAGAGCTGTCCCACAGTTACTTGATTAAGTGACCCTGTTCAGAGTATGCACAATACAGGCCAGATGGATAGGGGTTGAACATCTCAGCAAAATGAATCAGACAAAGCTGTCGGTTAGATTTCCTGTTCAGCGTTCTTCCCTCCCCACCCAAAACTGACCTCAAACAGAGATGCCCACTACATTAGAACATAGTGTCTAAATATTTTAACCTGACAAAAGCAATGGAGTGAATGAGGCCATGTAGGACTGATCCCGTACGTCTGCTAGTGCTATAGAAATAATTAATAGTAGTAGAAAGCTATTGCTATAATTATCCTTTCTCTGCTTAGAGCTGGAATTTTCTGACAAGGAAAATGCATTACAATTCAATCAGATGACCACATATGTGGCCACGGTTGTTGACAAGCAACTTGGGCATTCTATAGCAATCTGCCAAAAGCATATCCGAGCGTTACTACTCTGGCCTCAAAAAAAGTTACCGAAGAAGAAGCAACCTGCTCTCCAGTCCGTTTCGGTTTGCAGGTCTTTTCCCCCCATGCATCCTGAAAGGAAAACGCAGCCTTGAGATTGCTCTCCAATATACACAGTATGACAACCGTGGATGTGCCATTCCTTCTCTCCCTCTGCATAGTATTAGGTGTTAACTGTGTTTCTGTGAATTAAAACGTATAGGTGAGCTGCACCTGAGTGGGGCATTGTTGGTTTGTGTGAGCTATCTGTAAAGGCTGGCTGAAGGAGATCCCCTTCATCGTGCAAGCACTGCTGTCCTGGGCACAGAAATAGAGACACGCACCGACCGATAGCACGGCTTCTGGTGACTGGAAAGTAGAAGGGATCACAAGTGCTATCAAGGGCGGTTCGGAGAGGCTCTCAATTCTACCACATGGATTCTGACCTCGAAGAAGCCATTCGTGCCCTGGAAAACAAAACAAACAAAAATGACGCAATATGAATAGACTGTGTCTTCCACTGGGCATTTAGGAGATACAGTAGTACCTTGGATTACGAGCATAATCCGTTCCAGGAGCATGCTCGTAATCCAAAATGCTCGTTTATCAAAGCGAGTTTCCCCATAGGAAATAATGGAAACTCGCTTTGATGCGTTCCCCCCCCCCCCCGAGAACCGGCATTGCTCCCCTTGAAGGCCCCCCATGCGATCAGGCACCCCCCTGCCTCAAACCGGCACCCCCCCACGATCCGACCCCCCCCCCCCCGACATGATTGGGCACCTCCCCCGACACGATCTGACTCCCCCCCAACATGATTGGGCACCCCCCCCGACACGATCCGACATCCCCCCGATACAATTGGGCACCTCCCCGCCGCTTCTTACCCTCATCTGGGCACTCTTGAAAATCGGCTTCCTCCTCTGCTGGGCCTTGAGCATCTGAGCATGCTCAAGGCCTGCAAGTTCACGTTCAGAACGTGAACTCGCAGGCCTTGAGCATGCTCAGATGCTCAAGGCCCAGCAGACGAGGGCCGATCTTCAAGAATGCCCAGATGAGGGTAAGAAGCGGCGGGGGGGGGGGGGGGGGGCTCAATTGAGTCCAGGGGGGGGAGTCGGATTGTGGCGGAGGGTGCCGGATTGCGGGGGGGGGGGGGTGCTCGTAAATCGAGCCATGCTCGGTTTCTGATGCACCGATTTTGCAAATGTTTTGCTCGTCTTGCAAAACACTCGCAAACCGGTGCACTCGTAAACCGAGGTACCACTGTATTTCTATAACTGGGCACTTCTGTTAAGGTGCCCCAAAGCTGATTCTAGAACAACCTCAGATTTCATTACACAATACTGTAAAGGGGATGGGGCGTGATATACCTCTCTTTCTGTGTGGTTACAATCAAAGTGGTTTACCTATTTTAACGAGGTACCTATTTTGTACCTGGGGCAATGAAGTGTTAAGTGACGTGACCAAGAGTCACAAAGAGCTGCAGTGGGAATCAAACTCACAACCTCAGGATGCCGAGGTAGCTGCTCTAACCACTAGGCCTTTCCTGCACGCCACTATAACCCATATGGGTGCATGACATTTGCGTCTTCCGTGACGCCAGCCACAGAGCTGCAGTTGGGCCAATGTGGCAGGGACATGCATCAAACGTAAAGAATTCTTTAAGATTGATGCATATAATAGAAGCCCTGCCCATGTATGCATCCCTTGCCTTTATGCTCTAGGCCAGTGGTTCCCAACCCTGTCCTGGACGACCACCAGGCCAATCGCTTTTTCAGGCTAGCCCTAATGAATATGCATGTAGCAGATTTGCATGCCTGTCACTTCCATTATTTGCAAATCTATCTCATGCATATTCTTTAGGGCTAGCCTGAAAACCTGATTGGCCTGGTGGTCCTCCAGGAGAGGGTTGGGGACCCTTATGCAACAGCACCAAAGCATCCTGCTGGCATCCTCACATGCCTAAGTGACAGTATATTTAGATGCGCAAGGAGCACGTAAATGCCAGCACCCAGAACCGCCCTTTTACTGTGAAATATTGCATAATGAGCTCACACCATACCAAAGACTCCAGCTCTTATTCTCAGGATCCTGGTTTTATAACGTTGGTGTCATTTTTGAACTCTGCAAGCAACTTGAGACTCAGCTAAGCCAAATTATATAACACGCGGTACAAGACAACATATCATCAGCATCCACAACACCCAAATATAACTCTGAAATATACGTCCACAGATACATAGGAAGAGATGCAGAACCAGAGAAAAAGCAAAGAAAGTTACTTTAAAAAAAAAAAAAAAATTCTTTATTCATTTTAAAAATCTTTCATCAAGTGTACAATAATCATAATAAACACAATAAATCAAAGCACTTGCATATCTTATCATTATAATCCAAACATATAAATGTCAAGTTTATTTAAATTTGATAAATCGCTTATTACATACTAAGCGAGTAACAGTAAAATATAAGATAGATCTAGAGTGATAAAAGGGGATAAAAACAGACTAACAAAACAGACAGACTCAGATACATAAGGGAAGGGAAAAGTAAGGGAGGAAGTTACAAAATTACTGTTATTCAAATGAGGAGAAAGGAAAAGCCAAATGTAACTCTCTCCCCACCCTCCCTCAAAGCCCTACAAGTAAATAAACCTATATTTGAATCCCTCCCCCCTCCTATTACTATAAAGAAAGTTAGTAATCTGATATAGTCAGAGATTCACAAGAGGAGGAGGAAACTAATCTGATGCAATAAAGGACAAAGAAATGAATCCGAGCTAGAAGTGGTGAAATGACTTGATTACAGCAGCAAGAATAGAAACATTTCAGACTTTCACCTCAGACGGAGTGTTTATACACTTCAAGATTGATCATCTGCAGGCTTCAGCTTATCAGACACTACAAACTTAGCACGTTGCATAGGATCCCAAAAGAGAGATTTCAGATTCTTAAACAAAAAAAAAACAACTTTGCGTTTGGCAGGACGCTTTGCTTCTAAATCAGACCTTGTTGACAAGAACGATTTCCTCTTCACTTGCGCGACTTTGGCTGTCCAGAAATAATCTAACTTTGCAGCCCATAAAAGTTTTGAAACAGTCCTAAAAAAAAAAATAAAAAAAAGCTTCATAATCCATTATTTTTCTGGCTCAAGAACAAACGTGACCAACAAAGTCCCTCTAGTACGGACCATTTCAAAAGATAATCCCTACTCCGCTGAGCAAAACAATGCTCTTCTGTTTCAGAGGCAGATTTCTGAACGCAGAAAGCTTTTGCAACAGGAGGCAGCGTATCACGAGGAATAAGCAAACACTGTACCATATAAGTAAAAATAAAAATTCAACAGCTGGTAAAATGAATTGCTTTAAAAAGTAACCCAGAAAAACTGCCTCAGATACTTAAAAAAGTCTCAAATTGGTGCAGCCTGTAACGAATAACAGCGCAGAGTGGTAGCGTCTGAAAATGTACTATTCTTTGATGGTTTCTGCAGGGGGAGATTGTGCTTAACCAACTTACTACACTTCTTCGAAGGAATTAACAAACAGATGGACAGAGGTGACCCCATAAACATCATATACCTTGATTTCCAAAAAGCCTTTGACAAGGTGCCTCATGAACGATTACTCCGGAAACTGAAGAACCATGGGGTGGACGGAGACGTACATAGATGGATCAGAAACTGGTTGGCAGGTAGGAAACAAAGGGTAGGGTCGAAGGGCCACTACTCTGACTGGAGGAGGGTCACGAGTGGTGTTCCGCAGGGCTCGGTGCTCAGGCCGCTGTTATTTAATATATTCAGAAATGATCTAGAAACAGGGACGAAGTGTGAGATAATAAAATTTGCAGATGACACCAAACTATTTAGGGGAGCTCGGACTAAAGAGGACTGTGAGGAATTGCAAAGGGACTTGAACAAACTAGGGGAATGGGCAACAAAATGGCAAATGAAGTTCAACGTTGAGAAATGTAAAGTATTGCATGTGGGAAGCAGAAACTCGAGGTACAACTATACGATGGGAGGGATGTTATTGAATGAGAGTACCCAAGAGAGGGACTTGGGGGTAATGGTGGACAGGTCAATGAAGCTGACGGCACAGTGCGCAGCGGCTGCTAAGAGAGCGAATAGAATGCTAGGTATAATCAAGAAGGGTATTACAACCAGGACGAAAGAAGTTATCCTGCCGCTGTATCGGGCGATGGTGTGCCCACACCTGGAATACTGCGTCCAGTTTTGGTCGCCATACCTTAAGAAGGATATGGCGTTACTCGAGAGAGTTCATAGAAGAGTGACACGTCTGATAAAAGGGATGGAAAACCTTTCATATGCTGAGAGATTGGAGAAACTGGGTCTCTTTTCCCTGGAGAAGAGGAGACTTAGAGGGGATATGATAGAGACTTATAAGATCATGAGGGGCATAGAGAGAGTAGAGAGGGACAGATTCTTCAAACTTTCAAAAAATAAAAGAACAAGAGGCCATTCGGAAAAGTTGAAAGGGGACAGATTCAATACAAATGCTAGGAAGTTCTTCTTTACCCAACGTGTGGTGGACATTTGGAATGCGCTTCCAGAGGACGTTATAGGGCAGAATACAGTACTGGGATTTAAGAGAGGATTGGACATTTTCCTGCTGGAAAAGGGAATAGAAGGGTATAAATAGAGGATTACTGCTCAGGTCCTGGACCTGTTGGGCCGCCGCGTGAGCGGACTGCTGGGCAAGATGGACCTCAGGTCTACCCAGCAGAGGCATTGCTTATGTTCTTATGCTTATTCCAACGGTGTGACTGTCGGAAGGATTCCTGAAGAAGGGGGTTGTGTTCCCTGAAACTAAGTCTGGTCGAAGAGATGTGCAACAAAACTTGTGGTGTTTATTCTCCTGGTGATCCTGCTGACACTTTCACGGTGTCTGCAAGGCTCTACACAAGCTAAGTACAATTCTCACCGTGAAAATTTTTTTTCTCTCGTTCAAAGCTTGGCTGGTATTACAGGATGTTGTGTTGTAGAACTTCACTGTCACTAGATTGTTGTATTATTATATTTTTCATTATAATTTTCACTTGTTAGGAACACGTTATGTGAAATCCTATGAAGATTTGCGGCTGAAACAGCGAGCGGTCTTTCATGCCGGTAAAGTCTGGGCCTTGGTAAAGTATTGAACTTTTCGTTCCAGTTGGGACTTTTGCCTCCTGGAGCTTACTACCCCACACTGAGGATTCACTACAATATTAATAATTTCTTTATGTTATTATACAGTGGTTCCTCCGGGAAAACACAACCCCCTGTCAATATTTGCATTTCCTGCACGGCCTCTTTTACAAAGCCGTGCTAGCGGCTGCTCAGCGCTAATGGCCCCTGTCCCTTCTCTCCTCCAGAGTAGACATGCTGAGGTCTTCTTGTACTTCCTCTGGACTGCTTCAAGTTTCTTTATATTCTTGGCCAGATACAGCCTCCAAAACTGAACACATTACTCCAAGTGGGGCCTCACCAATGACCTGTACAGAAGCATCAATATCTCCTTTCTTCTGCTGGTTTTGCGTCTCTTTATACAGCCTAGCATTCTCCTGTCTATAGCAACCTCTTTGTCACACTGCTTTGTCACCTTCAGATCCTCAGACACTATCACTCCAAGGTCCCTCTCCCCGTCCATGCATATCAGCCTCTCGCCTCGCAGCTCATACATCCCTCTCTAATTTCTGCTCCCCAAATGCATCACTCTCCATTTCTTTGCACTGCATTTTAGTTGCCAGACATCAGACCATTCTTCCAACTTTTGCAGATCCTTTTTCATGTTTTCCACTCTCTCTTGGATGTCCACTCTGTTACCAATCTTGGCATCAGAAACATTTTGTGCCTCGGGATCACAGAAATTTAAAAGTGTATTGAGCTTCTATTTCCTCAAGGTGCAGGCACAGGAAGTGGTTCCACCCCCAAAGTGACATCATCTACCATTGTCCATGGGTTTCCCTTCTTTTAATAATAAAACATATAATAAATACAATATAGTTGCTGCTTTATTCAGTGGCTGAGTTAGACTATTTCTATCAACTAACCTCTCATTCTGCCTCTTGGCAGTTTGAGGCCTATTGGACTATATTTCTACCTATAGCAATGTGTCATCCTTCTCCAGGTGGAGGGTGAGAAATCAGGCTCCACCCTCAAAATGACATCATTACCTGTTGCCCAACAGTTCTCTTTATATAGTAAGTTGCCACTCAGTGGTGAGCTATTACAGGGGAATGGCAAAAGCGCGCACCCCTTTGTGTGACTAGAAGACAAAATTAGGATACAAACTGCCAGCCAGGTTTTTAGGATATCCACAATAGATATGTTTGAGATAGATTTGCATAACGAGGAGGGCATGCAAACCTCTTTCAAACATATCCAATGAAGATATTCCAAAAACTCAGCTAGCTGGGCATGCCCTAAGGACTATATAAGTAAATACATATTGTCATACTGGGACAAACTGAAGGTCCATCAAGTCCAGTATCCCAACAGTGGCCAAGTCAGGTCACAAGTACCTAGCAAGGTCCCAAAAGAGTAAAACAGATTTAAGCTCCATATCTCGGGAATAAGCAATGGACCTTCCCAAGTCTATCTTAATAAAGGTTTATGGATTTTTCTTTTAGGAACTACTTGATGTTAGGCGCCATCGACTCAGGTTCGAGTCCTAGCGACTTGAAGAATTGCGGATCCAAAAAGAAATTGGTTTTGTGCAAGTCCAACAAGGTCCTCCAGGATTATCCCCATAGTTGTCTTCAACATATCCAGCCATCTAATTGCAGGACGTCCTCTTCGCCTGTTTCCTTTAATCTTCCCAAACATGTCATCTTTCTCCAATGATCTCTCCTATCTAATGGTGTGACCAAAATAAGACAGTCGTAACTTCATTGTGTGGGCTTCAAGTGACATAGTCGCCGTTGTCACATCAAACACGATCCTCTGCCTACAACACTGTCTGTCTGCTGCTGCCCAAGCAGGTGGTACAATGTTAGTTGGACATCTCTCCTGAAACCTGTCCGCCTTGGGAGGCCCTGATAGTAGTAAAACTACCGAGGGCATAGCTTTCAGCCCATGTACCATGACCGAGGTTTAGGACCTTAGGCAAACATTTTTTTTAAATCCTGCTAAGCTAATTGCTTTCACCACATTCTCTGGCAGAGCTTAATTATACACTGAGTGCAGACATATTTTCTCTGATCTGCCCTGCTTGCTCAGCGATCAGTATCATGGAATATTGCTATTATTTGGGTTTCTGCCAGATATGTGACCTAGATTGGTTATTGTTGGAAATAGGACACTAGGCTAGATGGACCATTGATCTGACCTGGTATGGCTATTCTTATGTTTTAAATTTACTAATTAGTAGCTTCAGCTAGATTGACAATCACTACCCTATCTGTAATACTCCCCACAAACAAAATATACGCCCATCTCTTACCTCTCCTACACTTGCTTGGACCCCCCCTCCCTCTCCCCCCCAATTTTCACTCTTGCCTGAACTTCAAGTAGTCCTTCATTCTTCTCAGTTTATCTTTCCAGCTATTCCAGAAGAACAGGACCATCACAGAAAAATTTATCTTCTTAATTGATGCCAACTGCACTTCAGCTACCACTGGCACCATCAAGTTTACTCTGCAACTCGATCACAACACTCTTGCTAGTATTTCGTCTCATTTTTCTGGTGCGTAGGGTGTTATTTTACATATGTGCAGATATGTGTGTTGGATATTCTGAGGTTTAGATGTTTCCTATTCTTGTTATTACAGGTTATGGATGATATGGGATATGAAAACCTATCAAGAAAGTCGCTCTTCCATCTCCTCAATGTGCTAAATGTGAGGCTGGTGCCGTAAGAAGCCAAAGAGTACCTTTATCAAAGTATTTAATTGTTTAGTTTGGGTAGTATCTTGCTTACTGATCAACATACAGTGGAATGGAGTCAGCCACAGCTCAACCAACATTCTGCCCATGACAGAATCAACTAGAGAGTCTCGTGGCAATTAGTTTGGCCCCTTCAAGCAGAAAGTTGTTCCACTGCCCCTGCCCAGATATGTTATATGTAATTGAGTTTTGATTGCTTTCAGTCACAGTTTTGGTATGAGAATCATGTCCTTCCAATTATCTGCTATCGTCAATACTTTTCAAAGTGGCCTTTATGTTGTCCTCTACAGCAGTGTTCTTCAACCACTGGTCCATGGATCAGTGCCGGTCCACAGAAATTTCCTGCCAGTCCACAGGGCCAGCATGTGCATCAGGCCCAAAACAGTGTTCTTCAACCGCCGGTCCACAGTGTGATCGATGTGGTGTTATCTTTGAGCCAGCTCCCTCTTCCTCACTGATTCAGTGCACAAAGCCACAGACAGTGGCTCCTACGGGCATCCTGCACCTGAACCGGAAGCCTTCTCTCTGACGTTGCAACGTCAGAGGGAAGGCTTCCAGATGAGGCACGGGAGGTGCTAGGTGCAATTAGTACTATTATGGGGGCAGGGTCTGGGGTGGAGATTGGGTAGAGATGGGCGGGGTCTGGCCCATGACCTACAACCGCCGGTCCACAGACCGATGCCGGTCCACAGAATAATTATTTTATTTCTGTCGGTCCATAGGTGTAAAAAGGTTGAAAAACACTGCTCTACATGATTATATGCAGTTTTTACCACCATATTTATGCTTTCTATTATCTTATATGTTAATGTACTAGTGCGTATTATCTTAACAATTCCCGATAAGCTCAAAAACCTCAGGGGGGGAAAAAGCCAAGGCCGATAACTCACACTTGTCTACTATAAGAAACAAACAGAAGCACATTTAAGCTGAACAATGCAAAACATTTACCTTCTGCTGTGAGACACCAGAAACTGGGTGCCCCCTCAGTCAGCTTTGATCCCTCAGGAAGAACTAGGTTCAGCGAGAACATCAGATCCTGCCCAGGGCACACACTCAATGAAGGCAACTGAACACGTAGGGTAGACTTAGGTAGCCCTGGTACCTTGAATGCTGGTGGCATCCGGTGATCTACCATATCAGATCCATCTTGCTTCAAAATTGGCAACTAAAACAGAATAATTCAAAGTCTATTTCACCATATAATGATTTAAGATGATATGTTATGGACATGAAGGTGAAGACTGTGCTAGCTGATTGATATTTATTTATTTAATTTATTTTACCGTTCTCCCAGGGGAGCTCAGAATGGTTAACATAAATTTATTCAGGTAAACTAAACTAAACCTTAAGTTTATATACTGCATTCTCTCCACGAAAGTGCATGGTTTACAAGAACTTAAAATATAAGAAGAGAAAGGAAAAGGTTTACATGAGCTTATATATAGAATGGAAGAGTAAGGGGGAAAATAGAATGACATGTTAGAGAAGAGCCAAGTTTTCAGTTGCTTGCGGAATAGTTGGAGAGAGCCCAGGTTCCGCAACGGGATAGTAAGGTTGTTCCAGAGACCTGTGATTTTGAAGAGAAGAGATTTTCCCAGTTTACCTGCACAGAGAATACCGCGTAGAGAGGGGAAGGAACTCAATCATTTTTCCCTGTCTGTCCTGGTGGGCTCACAATCTATCTAATAATAAACCTGGGACAGTGGGGAGGGGATTAAGTGACTGGCCCAGGGTCACAAGGAGCAGCCTGGATTTGAATCCACAACCTCAGGGAGCTGAGGCTGTAGCTTTAACCACTGCACCACTCTAGAAATCAAAATGTAGCAAAAGGGAGCCAAGTATAGAACAATGAAGCCATTGTGACATCACTGATGAGGTTGGCTCTTATTGGTGGAATAAGGCATTATGATGTCACAATATCAGCTCTGGTTATCATAGGCTGAAACTTTTCACACTATTTATTTATTCAATTTTCTATACCGTTCTCCCAAGGGAGCTCAGAATGGTTTACATGAATTTATTCAGGTACTTGAGCATTTTCCCCCCTATCTGTCTCTGTTGACACGTCTCACTTTAACCCTCTTTTACGATCTTATCCCTGGATCATAACTCATCCTTAAATTTCAATGTATGATAAAATATTATATCATTACAAAAGCCAGAAAACTGGTTTTTAATACTCAGATTTTAAAGTTATAAAAATAGTATATGCCAACCTTATTTGTTTTTCTTTCAGCTCCAACATAAAAATCTGAAGATCAATGTTCAAAGGCATTGATATGTTTAGCAGCAGGAGCTAAGCAGGTAATTTTATATCAGTTGTCCATAGTTAGGCTCCTAGAATTTGGGCACTCAGCGCAAGTACCAGTGTTAAGTGTGCAGTTATGCATATAAAACCTTAGATATGCCATGTAAATGCTGGCAGTTATGTGTATAACGGACAGTTTTCTAAAAGGTTAGCCTATAACTGCTGGATATTCGCATGACCCGCCCATGATATTTGCATGCCCCACCCTCTTGTGATTCTATATAAGAATACCTAAATGTAAAGTTATAGAATAATGCCTAAGCGTAGTTATATCTGTAACTGTCGTTTTCCTGCAACCACAATAGAGACATAAGAACATAAGAAGTTGCCCCCGCTGAGTCAGACCAGAGGTCCATCTTGCTCAGTGGTCCGCTCCTGCGGCGGCCCATCAGGCCTAGTGCCTGAACAGTGGTCCCTGATTAATTTTGTAACTTACCTTCTAATCCCATCCCTATAATCTACCTTTACTCTTATCTGTACCCCTCAATCCCTTTGTCTTCCAAGTACCTATCCAAAGCTTCTTTGAACCCCTGTAGCGTGCTCCTGTTTATCACATCCTCTGGTAGCGCGTTCCATGTATCCACCACCCTCTGGGTGAAAAAGAACTTCCTGGCGTTTGTTCTAAACCTCTCCCCTTTCAATTTCTCTGAGTGCCCCCTTGTACTTGTTGATCCCCATAATTTGAAAAATCTGTCCCTGTCTATTTTTTCTATGCCCTTCATGATCTTGAAAGTTTCTATCATGTCTCCTCTAAGTCTCCGCGTTTCCAGGGAGAAAAACCCTAGCTTTTTCAGTCTGTCAGTATATGAGAGGTCCTCCATGCCCTTTATTAGCTTAGTTGCTCTTCTTTGGACTCTCTCAAGTACCTCCATGTCCTTCTTGAGGTACGGCGACCAGAATTGAACACAGTACTCCAGGCGCAGGCGCACCATAGCATGATACAGTGGCAGGATGACTTCCTTCGTCCTGGTCGTGATACCCTTCTTAATGATACCCAACATTTTGTTTGCTTTCCTTGAGGCTGTTGCACACTGCGCCGACGCCTTTAATGTTGTGTCTACCATCACTCCCAGGTCTCTTTCAAGGTCGCTCACCCCTAGCGCTGATCCCCCCATTTTGTAAGTGAACATCGGGTTCTTTTTCCCTACATGCATGACCTTGCATTTCCCTATGTTGAAGCTCATTTGCCACTTTTTGGCCCACTCTTCCAGCGCTGTCAGATCCTTTTGGAGATTTTTGCAGTCCTCCTTGCTTTCAACCCTGCTGTATAATTTGGTGTCATCCGCAAATTTAATAACCTCACATTTTGTTCCTGCCTCCAGGTCATTAATGAATATATTGAATAGGAGCGGTCCCAGCACCGACCCCTGTGGAACTCCGCTCGTGACCCATTGCCAGTCTGAGTAATGGCCCTTTACTCCAACCCTCTGTTTCCTGTCTGCCAGCCAGTTTTTGATCCATCGGTGGACCTCCCCTTGCACCCCATGGTTCCATAGCTTTCTTTCGTGTGGCACCTTGTCGAAGGCTTTTTGGAAGTCAAGGTAAATGATATCTATGGATTCCCCTTTATCCACCTGGCTGGTTACCCCCTCAAAGAAGTATAATAACTTTGTGAGGCATGACCTGCCCTTGCAGAAGCCATGCTGGCTCGACTTTAGCTGCCCATAGTTGTCGATGTGTTCCTAGATGCTGTCTTTAATCAGTGCTTCCATCATCTTTCCCGGGACCGAGGTCAAGCTCACCGGCCTGTAGTTTCCTGGGCCTCCCCTTGAGCCTTTCTTGAAGATGGGAGTGACATTTGCTATTTTCCAGTCTTTCGGAATCTCTCCAGTTTTTAAGGATAGGTTGCATATTTGTCGAAGTGGCTCAGCTATTTTGTTCCTTAGTTCCTTGAGTACCCTTGGGTGAATGCCATCCGGACCTGGCGATTTGTCGCTCTTTAGCCTGTCTATCTGCCTGAGGACATCCACCTTGCTCACCTCTAGTTGGACCAGATTTTCATCCTGCTCTCCTTTTACGATCTCCTCAGGTTCCGGAATGTTGGTTGTGTCTTCCCTCGTGAAAACTGACGTGAAAAACTTATTTAGCCTGTCAGCTATCTCCTTTTCCTCTTTTACCACTCCCTTTCTGTCCCCATCATCCAAGGGTCCCACTTCCTCCCTTGCTGGTTGCTTCCCCTTAACGTACCTGATGAATAATTTGAAGTTTGTTGCTTCCCCCGCCAGTCTCTCTTCATATTCTCTTTTTGCTTTCCTAACCACTCGGTGACACTCCTTTTGGTGTTTTTTTTGTTCCTTTTGGTTCTTCTCTGTTTTGTCCTTTTTCCATTTTTTGAATGATGCTTTCTTGTCACTTATCGCCTTTTTCACTGCATTTGTTATCCACACTGGGTTTTTTGTTCTATTTTTTTTGCACCCTTTCCTGTACTTGGGGATGCACAGGTTCTGTGCTTCGTGCACTGTGCCCTTGAGTAGGATCCAGGCATTTTCTACGGACTCCATCTTCCTTGCGCTGTCGTTGAGTTTCTTTCTCACCATTTTCCTCATGGCATCATAATTCCCTTTTTTGAAGTTAAGTGCAGTCGTTGTAGTTCTTTTCACCTTTGATGATCCAATTTCTAGCCTGTACTGGATCGTGTTGTGATCGCTGTTTCCTAGTGGGGCTAGTACCGCCACCTCCTTAGCGGATCCCCCTAGTCCGTTGAGGATTAGGTCAAGAGTGGCATCACCCCGTGTTGGTTCCGTGACCAGCTGTTCCATGAAACAATCCCTCGTGACCTCCAGGAATTTGGTCTCCCTCATGCAGTTTGAGTGCCCAATACTCCAGTTTATTCCCGGGTAGTTGAAGTCTCCCATCACCACCACACTTCCGCTTTTGCATACCTGCCTCAGTTCAGCCTCCAGATCCTGGTCGATTTCTTCCATTTGTCCAGGTGGGCGATAGTACAGACCCAATTTTGTGTCTGCTCCAGTTCCTCCTGGTAGCTTAACCCATAGTGATTCCAAGTCATCCGTCCTTTCTGATGTTTCCATCCTGGTCGAAGATATGGAATCTTTTATATATAACGCTATTCCTCCACCCTTTTTGTGTGACCTATCTCTCCTGTAGAGTTTGAATACTGGTAAAGCCACATCCCATTCATTGTCATCAGTCCACCACGTTTCTGTGACTCCAATTATGTCTAGGCCCTTTTTGCTGGCTAGGACTTCCAGCTCTCCCATTTTAGCCCTTAGGCTCCTAGCATTAGTGTATAGGCAAAGTAAGTCCCGTTTGTTCGCCTTTCTTGCTGTTTTTCCTCGTGGTTTGGCGCTCCTGGCGTCCCCCTCGTGAGTTGCCAGACCCCAAGCCTCGTCTCGGTCATCCTCCTCCTGTGGTGTGTCTGTTTTGTCCTCAGCCTGTTTCCCTGTTTTTGGTTGTCCCTCTGGATTCCGTTGTTCTCTATTAGTGCTGCTTGCCAGTTTTATTCGTGCACTAGACTCCTGCAATTCTCCCTAGGTCCTTTTTCAAAAAGTTCCCACTCAGTCCTGAGCCCTCTTTTACAGTGTCCTTGCTCAATATCTTTGGCCCGAATCCCCTGCATTGCATCCTTAGGTTCTTTTTCCAAAAATTCCCTCTCAGTCCCGATCCCTTTTTTTACAATGTCCTTGCTCCATGTCCATGGCCCTGGGCCCCTGTAATGCATCCTTAGGTCCTTTTTCCAAAAATTTCCACTTAGTCCCGAGCCCTCTTTTACAATGTCCTTGTTCAGTATCCTTACTTGATACTTTTGTCCGATGTGTCAGATCAAATGTCGGCTTTCCCCTCTTCCTCAGTTTAAAGCCAAATCTATGACGCTCTGGACGTTGCGTGCCAGCATCCTCGTCCCCGTCGTGCTCAGGTGCAGTCCGTCTCTCCTGTAGAGCTTATTCTTTCCCAAGAAAGTTGTCCAGTTCCGTGCAAAAAGGAAACCCTCCTCTTCACACCATCTCCTGAGCCAACCGTTTATTGCTTGTAGTTCGCTCTGCCTCCTTGCGTCCGCTCTCGGTACTGGCAGTCAGCTCTGCGCAAATTACCGCCAAATCCAAAGGAAACGTGCAGAGTGTGCCTGGTCTTCAAAAGCCCTCTTTATTTGCAACCATCTAGATGATTTTAAAATCCATCTAGAACAATCTTGTGGACGCGACAAGGACCGTGTTTCATCTATGGTGCCTGCATCAGGAGTCCCAAAGGGTAAATGACAAACCAACAATGAAATCCAAGTTTTTGAGTGTACAAGGTTGAAAAAAAAAAACGCATTACAGAGTGTTACTTCCACGTATCAGAAGTACTCAGTTTAGTCATGTTACTGCTGTTTACGGTGGAAGTTATGTGACTAACTAGCGCATAGTATCAGGTGCGCTATACAGAATGGAGGAGGGAAAAATGATAAAAGCCATGAATTTTCTGCATCCTGGTACAAAGAGTGCCACCAAAAATTCCCTTTAAACATTTCGGGGCAAAGTGAGGGCGTGCCATCTGGCTGTATGAGTATGGGTGATATTCAGATGTGAAAGATTCTTACTTCCTCAAGCAAAGCCAAAAACAAGATGCGAGATTTTCTTTCACATTAGCTGTTGCTCTCCTTCCACAGAGAGGTGGACGTAATACATGTCACAGGATTATAAAATACTCAAAAAATATTCTAAAAATAATTACTATTATAAAGGTTTTTGTTTTTTTTTTTGGGGGGGGGGTTTGTTAGTTTGCCTGAGAAAACAGTACCATTTGGTTCCATTGTCTTTCCTCCCTACACCCAGGATAAGACACAGATAAGATGATTAGCTGTAACCAGTATCTCTGAAAACAGCACTTCATGAGTTACCGGTGAAATCGGTGAATAGATGCATTCCTTACCAGCTTTTGTAAGGTGATGGTTCCTATACTACTGTGGCCCTGTGGATGTCTCAATTTTGAAAATGAAGAAGGGTGGATCTGTATCTTCAGAGAATATCAGTGTGGCTACAGGCTGCTAATTCAAGTACTAGGGAGATTTAGATGTAACTTTGAGAGGCTGAAATCATACTCCTCGTATCAAAGATGCCTACCAATAAGCGGTAGGGGAGGGGGTTAAAAAAATAAAAGCTTTTAAGAAGTGACATCCCTGTTTCTCTCTCGTTATTCTCCTTCTCCCTATCCTTCCTTTTATTTTTATTTATCATTGTAATTAAAACTTCCCTATCCCACAAACCTCTCGTCTCTAATCAGTCCTAATTCGTTATAGTTTCAGGTTTACCTTCTTTTTATTTTACCCCATCCAAATCACAAATAATATTAGACCTTTTTAACTTTTAATATTGTAAACCGCCCAGATACTTGTGATGGTCGGTATATCAAGCCACAAATAAACTTGAAACTTGATCATTGCTGGCATGCCCAAGACTAGCCCCAAGGCATTTAGATACCTTGTTCTCCATTCCCATGCCATGATGCTGTTCCTGGCAATAACCAGCTTTTAGAGTTGCCTTTTCCTGTCAGCCTCCAGGTTTTCAATGCAACCTTCCAAACTGCCTAGTGCAAATGCATCATTTTAAGCCTCTGCAGGAAATAACTGCAGTATACAGGAAGTTCCTGTTTTCCAGATCATACAAAGCATTTGTTGCACTTCAATGAATCCAAACCATGCTCCCTATTCCAGCTGAGAAGCAAATCATTAATAGCTTGGAAAGGCAGGAATAAATTCCACTACTTGTCCAACTACTGTTCCAAAATGCAAACTAACACTTGTTTTACTAGCCCTGAATATGTTCCATAATGACTGACGTTACTCACGGGACCTTAACTGCCGATCACCAATCATGCACTCGCTTACAACACTAAGGGCTCCTTTTATTAAGCCGTGCTAGCGGGGTTAACGCGCGTGACTTTTCATCATGCGCTAACCCCTGCGCTGGCCTAAAAACTACAGCCTGCTCAAGAGGAGGCGGTAGCAGCTAGCGCGGCCAGCGGTTTAGTGCGCGGTATTACATGCGTTAAACTGCTAGCACACCTTTGTAAAAGGAGCCCTAAAATTTTAGTACAGTTATGTTCTGTTCTGTTAGTTCAGTGAATGCCATCCTAAATCTATGCTATGCCATGTAATATCTTCTACGAATGCCGCAAATTCTTCTAAGCTATGTCTGCCAAAAATGTCTTTCAATCATTTTGTCCTTCTATAGTGTGAATGTACCTTTGTAACCTGTTCTGGGCTCCTTTGGGAGGATGAATCAATAAATCAATGAATGAATGAATAAATAAATAAATAAATACCATCTTTAGATTTCTTTTGGGGGATCATTACTGCGGCTGCCAAGAGCCACAAGAGTATGGGCCTTTGGAATTTTAGAGATCTGTTTGGTCATCTTCTGTATGCTTCCTTGGGGGGGGGGAGAGGTTGTGTTAGGGGTCTTGCTGGTTGGGTAGGGTTGGGGTGGCAGGGTTTTCTACTCTTGCTCTACCACAGCAAAACAAAAATTTTGTATTGTTAGATGTTGGTTTTCTTGACTTTGCTGTATTCTTTGTTGTTTTTGCATTCACAATAAAAAAAGATTTGAATATAAATACCTTCCTTTAAGTCTTCTTTTCTTTCAAAATGTTTTCCAGTTAATATTCAAAATTATTTTGCTTTTTTTAAATCCAGAGCATTTCTGTGCATAATTTTGGCAATTTTATTTAAACATCAGTTCTATGTTTAAAAGACGAGACATGATTTGGGCAGCTCACAAGGGAAGGAAGAGCTAAATTTTTATATAGTTAGTATCAAAATTCAGCTGTAGAATGAACAAGTTATACAGTATCTTCAAGTGGAGATGAGTAATTAGTAGATAGATTTTTTTATTATTATTTTGATAGATTTTAAAATTATTTTTAATGCCACTGCTTATAACATTTTGTACAGTACTCCCCCGATATTCGTGGGAGTTCCATTCCAGGAACCCTTGCAAATCTTGAAAAACCGCGAATATGGTTTTTCGTGGGGGAAACTGGAGAGGGCAGCGGGAGAGGGAGGAGAGAGGAGCCGGAGCGCCGGCAAGTGCAGAAAATCACTCGCTGAATGCTCCGACTGCCTCTTCCTGCACTAAGTCGGGCCTCAGCAATCAGGAGCTGCGTGGCAAAGCAGGACTTAGTGCAGGAAGAGGCAGTTGGAGCATACAGCGAGTGATTTCCTGTACTCGCCGGCGCTCCGGCTGCTCTCTCCTGCCTCTCCAGCTGTCCTCTCCTTGTTGGCGGTTCACGGTCGGAAAATACCACGAATGACCGGGACCGTGAACCGCAGACCGCGAACGACCGGGGAACACTGGACTGCTGAAAATATGCAGAACACAAGCAATATGTTTTTCTAGCAAAAAAAAAAAAAAAAAGGTACTGGTACTCAAATACCAAGCCATTTTTCAGGAGTGGGGTGATCACCGAGGAATCTACCTCACAAAAGCCAGGCCTTCTGCAACCAGCCACAGTGCATGAAAATGCAGTACCACGCGTGCAGAACCTGAACTCTGTTATCAATACTTGGGTTCCTAAAAAAAAAAAAAAAAGTCTGCGGAATGGGTGCTCTTGATGCAAATGTAAGTTGAGGGTTAAAAAACAAAACAAAACAAAAACACTTCTTAGGACCCCTGAGGAAGGCGAAACACTTACCGTGCTGGGTCTACACTATTGTCGCTTCATGTGGATGAACTTGTATTTTACAGATATCCACTAAACGTTTTTGAGATCATTTCTCCATGGGGATGAGTGTGTAATTTATAAGAACTCAACTTATATTCGCATCAAGAGCATCCATGCCGCAGTCTTTTTGTTTGTTTTTTGGGACTCCAGTCCTACTGTAGAATTTATGGGTTTTCTTTGTGTATTAATACTTGGGGAACACGGATTATTTTTTAACAAGAAATAGAAAAGATGCCAGTACTCAGCACCCCCGAGTACCCTAAAAAAAAAAAAGCCTTGAGCACACCTTACCTCTTTTTGATTTTCATAAAGTCCTTGGGAATTGGGATGTGTTATATGTCAGATATTTTATAATCTGTTGAAGTACTTAGATGGCAGAGAGGGGTAGTCTGACTGGGTACATTAGAAGAGGTGTGAAGTTTTTACTAATGTCTTAACTTTGTGGATTATTTGTTTGCAAGCTACTTTGGATGGCCCTGGGAGCCATAAATGTCCAATTAAATTAAATTCACTACAAACGGATTATCCATATAAAATTATCATGGCAGTTAGAGAGCTAACTGACCTTTAGTTGTTGTGATCCACCAAACCCCTTAATTTCTGGTTTTGACAGGATGAGAATCTTTCGCATTCATTTCAAATTAAGTATAGAGTCTAATTTAATCCAATCCAACCCATCATTCTGTTCTCTGAGACACATGATTTTTAACTTACCACGGATACTGTTCTGGCATCCAAATCCAACATTTTAATTTGATGATTATTTGTATCTGCCACATATAGCAGGTGCCCACCATCGCCAACACATAGGCCTCCTGGTTCATTAAAAGCTGACTGTGTGAAACTTGGCCCAGAGATGTCACCTGCTTCTCCAGTGCCTGCCAATGTGGTGCAGCTTTTGGTTTTGGGGTCTATAACTTTAATCTGGGGGCAGGGGGAGAAGGGATTAGGAGGGAAACAAAAGAGAAATTAAAAAGGGGAAAAAAAAATCAATAAAAGATGATGACAAAAACCACGCATTATGTAAAGATTCTTCTACACCACTGGAAGTGACATGGCATTTAAGTCAGAGGTATCACAATCATTTCTAATGGCCTTAACTAACCATTTCCAGTGGAAAGAACGCAAAACACTTTGTATATCTACAATTCTATACAATACACACTATACAGCAGCAGAATTGAGGATTTCCCATTATTCTTACTAATAAAGATCAGAGATTTCCAGTCAAGGGTATTTTAAACTTTGCTGCCATTAGGGTGGGAAGGGAAAAGAGGAAAAACCAAGTTACTTACCTGTAATGGATGTTCAGATTGGACAGTCCCCCCAGATGAGCCATGTGGAAAAAGTTCTCCTTGCTTTGGAACTTCCCAAAAGTTTAACATTGACTGCGTACATGCATGATTTTTCGTGTTTTTGTTTTATTTAAATATTTATATACAACTTATAGCCTAAGTGGTTTACATTCAGGCACTCCAGCATTTTTCCTTATCTGTCCTGGTGGGCTCAGACTCTACCTAACGTACCTGAGGCAATGGGGGATGAAGTGACTTGCCCAGGGTCACAAGGTGCAGAGGTTGTAGCTCTAACCACAACACCACAGGCCACATTCATGCATACAGGCCAATCTACCACCTAAGTGTTACAAGGGGAGACACACACAGATAGGTGGAGTCTGGGCAGGAATGACAGATACATGCATATATTATTAAATGCTATAAGACACCGTGTGCATCTCTAGCATTTTGGGGCAATCATCTACACAAGTTCTATGGCTGATGTTAAATGATTCTGCTTAGGCACACATGCAACATCTGAGACGTTACGTTCGCATTTTGTAAAGGGAAGTACAGGCCTGCTTTCCCTTATAGGACAAGCCCCTGTTATAGAATTGCTATTAGAAGGTCTCTAACTACAGGTTACCTTTAACACAAGAAGGGAAAATAGAAAAAATAGACTACAAAGTGGGCAGATAATTTTTGGGGAGAAGGAGGAGGGGGTGGGAGGCAACAGGCCATTTTCAGCTTTTCCATTTATTTATTTTTAGCTAGCACAACTAAGAAATCCCTTGAAGAGATGGAGTTGAACTCTAAACCTTAAAAGAGATTCCCCAGCAAACTGACCAAACCTACTGGCTCATTGGGAATCCCTTGCTGAACAATGACAGATACATGTGTGGACTAAAGTCCATATCACAGCCCTGCAAATTTCCTGGGGTTGTGAGCTTTGACATTACCCTTTATCCTTTGCCCCTAATGATGACAGACACAATCGTAGACATTTATTCTTATCCATTTTCCTCCTCACCCCACCTATACAAAGCATGAGGGTGGTAGTGGCAGAAGCACAGTCAACACAGGGCGCTGGGTGTTAGCGTGTGCTCCTGGACCCCACTATTCTTTACAGGTTTCCAATCTAACAGGAAACCCATATAAAAGCAGAGGTGGCAGGGATCATGAACATTCAGTAATTCAAAGACCACAGCTGAACTGCTACTAGTTCTGAAAACAGGTCACAGGAGAGGTCCAGAAGAAGGGGTTGCAGCAATGGTTCTGTGATCCCCTTCACTTGGGGTTCTGACCCATAGTTTGGGAGCCACTGCTCTAAACTCAAACATTTTGGGGTTTAAATGAAGGAGATGTAATCTGCTAGCCATTTAGGGGCTGTCTTAAAAAAACAGACACCTTAAACTCCCTCCCCTCCCGATTCTCTAACTGGTGCCCATGTCACCGGCACCGGTTACAGAATTGCAGCTGCCTGATCAAGGGATCCTTTGCCATCAGTTAATCATGGCAAAGGAATCTCCAATCAGTTGAGCCGTTAGGCCTCCCACTCCCTCCTTCTGCTAATCCTCCCAAACCACCAACACCCCCCTCCAAAATCTGAGAATGGCAGAAGGAATGCATAACTCTCTCCTGCCACTGGCCCCTTCGATCACCCCCTGTTGAAGACTGGCAGGAGGGATGCCCACTCCTTCCTGCCTTCCACCATCCTTGAACCCTCGTCACCTTCTCCCCCCCCAAAGCAGCCTGGCAAGAGGGATGCCCACTCCCCTCCTGCTGCCACCCCCGCCACCCCTTGTGGAAAGAGGAATCTTTAAAGAATTTTAAATGTCAGCTAAACACACATTTTTATTAAAGATACCTATAATTTATATGACTAGGGGGAATGGATCTTGTGACTACATGCACCTGCAGTTAGAGTGTGCCAACTAGTACTGAATATGTGTAGGACCTTACTATTTTGATTGAGTTTTTGTAAACCACTTTGATCTTTTTTTAGCTAAGTGGTATCTTCAGCATTTTAATAAACATTATGTATGTTGAATCAATTTTTATTATCAAATAATACAAAAACACAAACCAACAAACAAGAATCACAATTACAAAGAAAATAATCAGATACATGAGATCGGATTCAACACCCCACCCACCCCACCCCCACCCCACCCCAAACTCCCTGATCTGAAAAGTAGAAGAACCCTAGTGCAGTAGGCTTGGACTCAGATAACCCACTGCCAAAGAGAAAAGCTAAACTCCAACACTGAGAAGAGAGAAAGAAGAAAAGAAAGAGAAAAAAAAAAAAAAAAAAAAAGGGGGGAAGAACAGAAGGTGCACCTGGTGCCCTCACAAAAATACAACAAGCTCGGGGCCCAGAGAGAATTACAATAAATTCAGGATATCACTTCGAGCCCGTGGTGATAATGAAAAAAGATAAGAATCCCAGATCCGCAGAAATTGGCGTTTTCTTCGCAGGCTAAAAGACGCATCCTTCCGCTCCAACAGCAGCAGAGCATGCAAACGATTCCTCCAAGCCCAGAAGGAGGGCAAGGTATCTCCAATCCAAACAGCCTAATAAACATTATGTATATACACAATTCAAATAGAAAGAAACATAGAAAGATGACGGCAAATAAGGGCCATATAGCCCATCAAGTCTGCCCACACTATTTACCCACCCCCTTAAGTCTTCTGACCCCTTAAGTATAATTGTAATTATACTGTCACTCTACTGACCCGCTCATTCAAGTCCTAGTGACCCTATCCTTGGCATGACCCCGTAGGGATCCCACATGGGTATCCCATTTGTTCTTGAAGTCTGGGATGCTGCGTGCCTCGACCACCTGCACTGGAAGCTTGTTCCAATGCTCGATCACTCTCTCCGTGAAGAAGTACTTCCTTGCATCTCCACGAAACTTCCCTCCCCTGAGTTTGAGCGGATGTCCTCTTGTGGTCGAGGGTCCCCTGAGAAGAAAGATATCCTCTTCCACCTCGACCCGTCCCGTGATGTACTTAAATGTCTCAATCATGTCTCCCCTCTCCCTACGCTCCCTAGAGCTGCAATTTGTTCAGTCTTTCCTCGTACGGGAGACCCTTTAGCCCCGAGACCATCCTGGTGGTCATCCGCTGAACCGACTCAATTCTGAGCACATCCTTACGGTAATGTGGCCTCCAGAATTGCACACAGTACTCCAGATGAGGTCTCACCATGGCTCTGTACAATGGCATCATGACTTCAGATTTCCTGTTGACGAAGCTTCTCTTGATACAACCTATCATCTGCCGTGCTTTAGATGAAGCCTTCTCCACTTGAGTGGCTGCCTTCATGTCAGCACTGATGATTACTCCTAAGTCTAATAATACAATAATACAACGGATCAAGATGGCGGATGGACTGTTCGGCTGAGTGCTTCGCTACAGAGTTTCTGTGCAATTTTATCCTTTTCCTGGATACTGACCTGTGGCAATGCCGAAGCGGAGGGGCCGCAGCGCTGTTGGAGCCTCGCGGTGTTCGGCCCCAACCGGTTTCGCTAGCATAGATCAACTCTTGCGCCGAATGCAGGATGTCGCGACGGTGTCGGCACGTCCGCAGGAGACGCACCATGGCAAAATGGAGGCGTTTTCCTTGGGCCTAGAGACTACCTTGAGCCCCTTTGCCAGAGTGCCTCCTCCTCCTCCTCAGATTGCCAGCTCCCCACGGTTGGAGGGACCATCGGGAGGCGGTGAGGGACTCCTCCCGGAGGCTGCTGGGATCAAGGAGGAGAGCATGGAGTTGGACTTCCCGTCTTTACAGGGGAACCTGAGGATTTGTCATTGCCTCGGTCTGTCCGAGAGCAGGAGAGCCACAGTCAGGAGGGTATATCGGTTGGTGAGAGTTTTACTTTTAAAGAACCTCTTATTACATGAAAGAAACCCCAAGAGGTAACTCTTGAGGCAATTTGGGATCTCGTAGTGGATCTAGCTAAATCAATCAAGCCCCAATTGTCTCAGTTGGAGCATAAGGTTCATATCCAAGAAAATGAAATTAAGAATATTAAAGTTGACCTGCAAGATTTAAAATACTCAACATTGAATTCTTCCCAGGAAATGAAAGTTACTAAACAAGTCACTGAAACACTGGTGAGAGACAATATTAATTTAAGGAGAAAATTGGAGTCTCTAGAAAACTTTTCCCGTAACAATAATCTTAGGTTAATTAACTTTCCCCGGGTTGCGGCAGTGACCCCTAGAGACATGTTGAAACGTTACTTGAAGGAAGTTTTAGAAATCACTGAGGAACTAGTTCCGCCATTCACCTAAAAGGGAAGAAAAACTGAAGGAAGAGGATCAACAACTGTTAAACATTTCTAAGGTTTTGGAACTTTCGGATAGGGAAGTAGCAATGCTAGCAACATTTCTTCTTACAGTTGCCTTAACACCTGATAAGAACTGGTTATTGAGACTCTTCTTTAAAAATAAACAATGTTTCCAGATTTGTCACGAGATGCACAAAAATGTCAACGTGAATTTTTGTTGTTAAAACCAGTTGTTATAGCTCTAGGGGTGACCTTTTTTCTTCATCACCCATGTAAATGTGTGATATTGCATCAAAAGCAAAAATATATATTCTTTGAACCTAGCCAACTTACAACCTTCTTGTCAATGGCTCGCCTGAAAAAAGGAGGAGAGATACGAGTACTCCTTGATTGTTTGACCTCCTAGCTCAGCCTATACAATCTTTAGTCTTGTAGTTTGTAATTCTTTATTATAATTCGCCGATTCTACATCTTGGTTTAATGAGGATTTGTGTTATGATAGCAGATATTAATCTGCTTTGTATTGCATTTTGCATTGTATTTCATTTTCAGCTTACCCTTACCTTTCTGTACAAGTTTATACTTGATATGTTAATTGAAAAATGATAAATAAATAAAGGGAAAAAAACCAAAAACATAATACAATAAAAATGTAAAAATAGCAAAATGAATCAGCCCAAATTAAAACCCAAAATATTCCTGCTATTTCAAGGCTCAAAAATACTTAAGACCTACCTTGTGATTATAAGAATCTACTACATACAGTACGCTTCTTTTCTTGCTCCATGTCACCCCTAGGGGGTGCTGCAGTTTGGCATTTACTCCTGTTCCATCAACATCACCGAAAGCAAACAAGTTCTGCAGAAAAGATACAATTGTATTCACTATTTGGAGTGACAAGCAAACATAAATTTCCTCGTTTGTTAGCATGCAATTCAAATGAGCTTCCTTATACGTTTTTGACTGACTTCACCTCTCTTTGTCTGGTCAACCGCCAACACAAGAAAGTGTACCATTTAGACAAGTTATTTTACTATTAATCTTAGTTATTAGTAACAATGGTAGGTCTTGTTATATAAACTCGCAAAAGTTAGTGGTCAAACACGTGTTACTGTCTATGTCCCTTAATTGGTAGGCTTCTTTGGATGCTAAATATTGCTGCTGCTACTACTACTATTATTAATCACTTATACAGAGCTGAAAGGAGTACGCAGCGCTGTATATTTTGACATTTATAGACGGTCCAAGCTCAAAAGAGCTTACAATCTAACTTGGACAGACAGACATGACATATAGCGTTGTGGATGCAGAACCCAAGGTGAGAGGAGTTAGGAGTCGAAAACACTCTCAAAGAGGTGGGCTTTGAACTAGGCCTTGAACACTGCCAGAGACGGAGCCCGCTGTAGGGATTCGGGCAGCTTCTTCCAAGCATATGGTGTAGAAAGGCACGACCTGCTCCTACTGGAGCGCTGGTCTAGGAACTGGCAACTCAGCTTCAATGCCAAAAAATGCAAAGTTATGCATCTGGGCAGCCATAATCCATGCAAGACTTACACCCTTAATGGCGAGATCCTAACAAGAACGGTAGCAGAACGGTAGTAGGGAAAATGCTTGAGTACCTGATTGTAAAAACCGCTTAGATAACCTTGATAGGCGGTATATAAAATCCTAATAAAACTTGAAAAACTTGAAACTTGAACGAGACTTAGGGGTGATTGTCAGTGAGGACATGAAGGCTGCCAATTAAGCAGAGCAAGCTTCATCCAAGGCAAGACAAATCATAGGTTGCATACACAGGGGTTTCGTCAGCCGTAAGCCTGAGGTCATTATGCCATTGTATAGATCCATGGTAAGGCCCCACCTGGAATACTGTGTGCAATTCTGGAGGCCGCATTATGGCAAGGATGTGCTGAGACTGGAGTCGGTCCAGAGAATGGCTACCAGGATGGTCTCGGGACTCAAGGATCTCCCGTACGAAGAACGGCTAGATAAACTACAGCTATACTCGCCTGAGGAGCGCAGAGAGAGGGGAGACATGATTGAGACGTTCAAGTATCTCACGGGCCGCATCGAGGCGGAGGAAGATATCTTCTTTTTCAAGGGTCCCACGGCAACAAGAGGGCGTCCGTGGAAAATCAGGGGCGGGAAACTACGAGGTGACACCAGGAAATTCTTTTTCACTGAAAGGGTGGTTGATCGCTGGAATAGTCTTCCACTGCAGGTGATTGAGGCCAGCAGCCTGCCTGATTTTAAGGCCAAATGGGATCGACACATGGGATCTATTCACAGGACAAAGGTAGGGGAGGGTCATTAGGGTGGGCAGACTGGATAGGCCGTGGCCCTTATCTGCCGCCTATTTCTATGTTTCTAAGGGACGGAGTCTGGAGTTGGCAGTTGAAGAGAAGAGCACAGAAAGAAGGGACTTACCAATAAATGAAGAGAGAGAGTGAGGGGCAGCTGAGTGATTGCATCTGTAGGTAAGTAAGAGGAGGTTGAATTGTATTCAGAAACAGATGGGAAGCCAATGAAGCAACTTTAGGAGAGGGGCAATGTGAGCAAAGCGGCTCTCCCGGAATATGAGTCATGCAGCCGAATTCTGGATGGATTAGAGGGGAGCGAGATGGCTAAGCGGAAGGTCTGAGAGTAGCAAGTTGCAGTAGTCTAAGAGCGAGGTGATGAGGGCATGGATAAGTGTTTTGGTACTGTGCTCAGAGAGGAAGGGTCGGATTTTGGCAATATTATAGAGGAAGAAACGGCAGGTTTTAGCAATATTATTACTACTGCTATCCATTCAGTCATGTCTGTTAATTTCTGGTGTTTATTAGTAAATGGTGCAACTACATAAATCTCACATATGCAGTATTACGTGTGTGTTTACGAGTATTTTATATTTTTATTTATTTAAAATATTTCTGACCTGCACTTTTCAGAGTTCAAGTTGGGAGACAATACAAATACAAAATGTTTTAAAATGATGACAACCTATAACACAGATCTTTCTTTCACCAGTAACATCAGGACACATTTCTAACATAAGAACATAAGAATTGCTACTGCTGGGTCAGACCAGTGGCTCATTGTGCCCAGCAGTCCGCTCACGTGGCGGTCCTTAGGTCAAAGACCAGCGCCCTAACTGAGACTAGCCTTACCTGCGTACGCTCTGGTTCAGCAGGAACTTGTCTAACTTTGTCTTGAATCCCTGGAGGGTGTTTCCTCCTATAACAGCCTCCAGAAGTGTTTTCATTACCATCAAAAGAATATAGTAAAATGATGGCAGAGAAAGACCTGTCTGCATTTTATATTTTATATTATATACACTCATAATTTTACTCCATAAGTTATGGATATGTCCTTATATTAAAAGTCCCTCCAAAACCCTGTCTTTAGATGTTTCCAGAAATCACAAAAATATTCTGCTAGGCTAAGGTCAGCGGACAGTTTTTTTCCATTTGAATGAAACACACACTATATATAAGTAATGGATGAAATGCAATTTTTTTTTTTTTACCCTATACTGGTATGTAACCTTTCCTGGAAATACATTTGAGCTGCAAAAACCAGGAGAGAACAGTACAGTCTAGGGGGCAAAATACAGGTATAAGATCCTTTATCCAAAATTCTTGGGACCAGGCATATTTTGTTTTTTTGTTTTTTTAAATCTTTATTCCTTTTTATTTCTTTCAACAAGTGTACAGTATTATTACAATTAATTTACATAACACACTTGGCATTCTTAAATAATATTATTATACATGTTTTTATTCCCCCCCCACCTCCCACCCTTTTCCATATCAATAAAATATTCCTTCCAAATTTATATATAATTATACATCCCTTTTTGATAATACAATTAATCTGACATGAAATCTGTCCCTCCCCCCATCCTTCTTCCTCAAACACTTTAAACATTTTATTATACCCAGTAATGCACAACAATAAATATCCCATCCTATTACATATATCTCCTTATTTTTCATAACAACATATTTCCAATATTTTTCCCTCCCTATCCCTCCCATCCCATCCCATTTCTATATATTATCCCCTAAGGAAAAAGAATAAACTTTACTCGTTATAATATTCAATTAATGGCCTCCACACCTCTTGAAATCTTTTAAAATACCCTCTCTGTATCGCAAGAAATCTTTCCATCTTATACATATGACAAACTGAGTTCCACCAAAAATTACAATTCAATCTAGAACAGTCTTTCCAATTAGTTGTTATCTGTTGAATTCCCACTCCCGTAAGAATCAACAATAATTTATTGTTTGCTGCAGATATTTGGCATTTGGCCCTCATACACATTCCAAAAATCACTGTGTCATAGGATAAAGCCACATGACTCTCCATCAACATATTAACTTGATCCCATATTGATATCCAAAATGCCTGAATACATGGACAATAAAATAAAAGATGGTCTAGAGTTCCAACTTCAATTTTACAATGCCAGCATCTATTAGACTTAGAGCAATCTAATTTTTGTAATCTAGTAGGGGTCCAGAATGCTCTATGCAACAAAAAGAACCATGTTTGCCTAATAGATGCTGACATCGTACCTTTAATTCTCCAAGACCAAATACGTGGCCATTGAGATGCATTAATCTGATGCTTAATCTCAATGCTCCAAATATCTCTTAATCCATTTTTAGGCTTCTTATTCAAATAATTAGATATAATTTTATACCACTTTGCGGCCTGGTGACCCAGAAAATCTGCCTGGAAACATAAGAATTCTAAGCTGTAATGATCATTTAAAGATTTCCATTCAGGGAACCCCACCTGAATAGCCTGCTTCAATTGCAACCACTTATAATTTTGTTTTTTATTCAGACCATATTTATGTTGCAATTGTGAAAATTCAAGCATCTTACCATTATCAATTACTTCCGTTAATGATCTTATACCTGCTTTAATCCAATCTTTCCAGACAACCTTAAACCCGCCTATTTGTATCTTGGAGTTTACCCAAATAGTCTGTTGTTTCGATTTTAAAATCGAATCAGTAGTTAATTTGTCTACAAACCTTAATGTTTTCCAAGTATCCATTAATACTCTATTGTCCTTACGTATTCTAGGCACTTTTATACCAAGCAAAAGATCAAGCCTAAGTGGAAAGATAAGTGATCTCTCCACCCTTAACCACTCTGGTAATTGTTCCAAAAGCTCTGGGAGGACCCAATACATACCTTGGCGATATATTTTGTTTTTTGGGGAATTTTTCAGTTTCTGAATGGTTAAGTCAGAAAAAGAGAGACCTTATTTCAAAATAAGGCAAACACTAAACACTTCAACCCATACATGCTTCAAACTATGGAAGTGCTTCTCATTGCCAACCTGAGTGGAATCTTTGCCGGTTTTTGGAATTTCGGATAATGATCTTGTACCTATGCAAGAAAGAGGAACCGGACTTGAGGATAATCTTATGTGATACGCTTAAGGTAAAAAAATATACCAGTCGGGGTATCCCCAAACTCAGATATTATTCTCAGTATAGAAATAAATACACAAATATGTTTAGAAAATAATTAAAATCGGGCTATTTTATTTAAAGAACTTATTATCTGCTTATCTTCTAAGTGGCTTACAAGTAAACAAACAGTAGAGGCCAAATTTTACCATCCATTTTCCAATACAGCTTGTCGCTGACTTACGACCTATGCGACATGCGACGGTTCGAGTTTACGACGCATTTCCCCAGCCCATTGTACAGTATTTTTTTACCCCTCCCCGCCTACCTTTTCCCTGGTGGTCCAGCGGTGTATCCTGCCTGAGCCCCTCCTGACGATGTCAGAAGCCAGCAGCGCACCCGGGCCGGCACGCGCAGGAGCGAGCTTTTAGAACTCCTGCCGTGCCGCGAGAACCACAAGTCTCATGAGAACTTATGGCAGTGTTACAGTCGGCGGCGCAGGGCAGGGCGGGAGTTCTAAAAGCTCGGCCCGGGTGCGCTGCTGGCTTCTGACATCGGCAGGAGGGGCTCAGGCAGGATACACCGCTGGACCACCAGGGAAAAAGGTAGGCGGGCAGGGGTGAAAAATAGTTAGTACAGGTACTGTATTAACATAGGCGAACTTACGACCGAATCAACTTACGACCTATTAGTCGGAACCGATTGCGTTCGGAAGTCGACGACTACCTGTTCATTACAAACATCAATCAGCTTTGTTTACATTATACAGCACATTTATTCATAGAATTGCTGCTTTCCTTTGGCATCCTTTACTATATATGTCTGTAAAATTACATCATGTTTGGTTTTATGGTACAGATCTATAACGTGCATAATGATTTAAAATAGAATATGGAATGTGCTGATTTTTCATGACACTTTACAAAATAAAAGCTACACTGGAGGGTTTTTGGCACAATGGATTTCCTTCCTAGCTGGAAGTCACTTTCATTTTCTTCAGAATCATTTCCACCCACGTTTCTTCAAACTAGCACTGCTGTTACCCAGAGGAAATCATTGAAGCCATCCTGTTAGATAAGAAGCTGGCTCCAGTTCAAAGGCGTTCATAATTTAACCTTAAGTATGGGAACTGCTTTGCCAGTCATGGCTTAATTATGTATACAGCGTGTGTTCTTAAAGCATTAATCTACAAGATGACATGAGATAGCATCTGATCATGGACACTGGCCTAAAATGTGCTTATATCTATACACTGAAATGGCAGTTAAAGGGGAATTCTTTGAAAAAGCATTTGGTAAAACACAGACTCTATTTATTTATTCAATTTTCTATAACAATTTACATGATTTTTATTTGGATACTTCAAGCATTTTCCCTTTCTGTCCTGGTGGGCTCACAATCTATCTAATGTATCATGGGCTATAGGGGGATTAAGTGACTTGCTCAGGGTCACAAGGAACAAAGGGTTAGATTCATGAAAGTTGGCGATCGTCGCTAAACCTGTTTTCACAGGTTTAGCGACGAACGCTGCTACCCACCTGATTCACTGAACGACCCACCATGTGTTGTCAGATCCTATCCAACCCATGCAAATGAGTAAAACCCCATGCAAAATAGCCAAGTGATTGATTCACTAACATTTGCTTGGCTATTTTGAATCGAGTTTTACTATCCTAAAACCTGACTGCTGCAGAATTATGGGTAACTGTGTTACCCACAGGTCTGCCGGTTTTTTGACAGGTCTGCATGTCTTTCTTATTCATTTTTTTTTCCATGGCACAGATATTTTGCGTGTGTTACACGCAAAATACCTGCCCCATTAAAAAAATGAATAAAAGACAGGCAGAGACCTGTCAAAAAACCACCCCCCCTGACAAATACGACCCGCCCCCGCGACCCACAAATGGCAGGAGGGATGCCTGGTTGCTCCTACATTGGCCGCCTCCTCCCCTCTGCCGAACACCTGAACTACGCTTAAAAATATGGCAGGAGGGATGCCCACTCCCTCCTGCCAGCAGACGCCCCCTCCTACTCCCCGTACCTTTAACAGCTGGAAGCAGGAGGGTTGCTCAGTCCCTCCTGCTCCTCTGGCCTCCTGCGCAACTATGCGGGCCTTAGGCCCAGCCCCCATGTATCATGTGATGCACACGGAGGGGCTAAGGCCCTGATTGGCTCAGGCGCCTTGGGCTCCTACTTTGGGTCGGGTGTTCAGCGAGTGATGTTCTGTGGACAGGAGCCATGACAGCAGTTACAGGAGGCTGCTTCTCATGTCACTACTGTCAGGGCTCTGCCCCGACTCAATCGCTCACCGAGCGATTGAGTCGGGGAGTTTGCATGCAAATGATTTGCACCTCTGTGCAAATCATTTGCATGCAAAAAAAATAGTGAATCAATCGCTGTTTTAAAATTGGCCAGACAATCAGCCAACAGTGATTGAATCGCTATCTTTAGTGAATCTGGGCCAAAGTGTGTTTGAACCCACAACCTCAGGGTGCCAAGGCTGTAACTTTAACCACTGCGCCACACTCTCCCTAGATTCTATGTCGGAGAGTCTTCCCCTGGCCTTTTGAAATGAAGATTTAAAGATGAGTACACTTTAAAACCTCTGTTCTAATAAAACTAAAAGTATATGGAAAATTTAGAGAGAAGATTTCAAAGGGAATATTGAGGGGGTTGACAGACTGATGACTTTACTGCTTGGAAAGAACGGTTCATTAAGCAACCACACTGCTGAGGTTTGCAGAAGACTTTCTTTCTTCCGAGGGTTTTGTGTTCTAGTTAATCTTGACTAGAACTCAAGATTCCAAGTTCTGAACTCAAGTGTTCCAAGTGCTGAATTTAATATTTACGTTTGAGTGAAAGTAGGGTTTACTGGCTATATCTATACACTGTGAAGTTTCTTTGTTGATGCAGTTTAGAGCTCAAACCTGCAACGGAGATTTCTGTTTCTGTGCAATAACTTTCAATATTTAGTTGGTTTTTGCAGAGCTGATGGTTCTTATACTGAAACTAGTGTTTAAGCCCGTTACATGTTTCCATTTAACCCCCCCAATGCCAGCCTGCCTGCCTCCCATCCCCCTGAGCAGCATGTTTCCATTTAACCCCCCCACCCCCGATGCCAGCCTGCCTGTCTCCTTCCAATCCCCCTGAGCCGCATGTTTCCATTTAACCCCCCCCACCCCCAATGCCAGCCTGCCTGCCTGCCTCCTATCCCCCTGAGCAGCATGTTTCCATGTGAACCCCCCATCCCCTGCGCCGACCCTACCCGGCACACCCGAAACCCCCGTTGACCCTCCCAGCCGATCCTCCTACTGCTAGAACGGCCGACAAACCTCCCGGCTCCAGCAGTGTCCGAGGCACAGTAAACACACTGCTTCGCAGCCTTCTACTGGCCTGATTTCTCTGCCGCGTCCCTGATGACATCATTAGAGACGCGGCAGAGGAAATTAGGGCAGTAGAAGACTGCGAAGCACCGTGTTTATTTTGTCTCTGATGCTGCTGGAGCCGGGAGGTTTGTGTTCATCTCGCAGTGGGAGGGTCAACGGGGGTTTCGGGTGTGCCGGGTAGGGTTGGCGCCGGGGAGGGAGTCGTAGCGTGTTACCTGCTGCCGGTCGTTAGAATAGATCTCTAAGCGCGCATGCGCACTCTGCCAACCACAGAACTACAGATCAAGGAACATGGCGGTAAGAGTGCGCATGCGCGCTTAGCTTTTTATTATAGTAGATAGTATAGCAAAGCAAGACCTAAAGAATAAACACACAATACTACACCAAAGCTAACAGCACAACTTAGCATTAACTAAAAATCAATCACCAATCTTAAAATGCCAGTTTCCATACTCTAGGCCAGGGGTAGGCAATTCCAGTCCTCGAGAGCTGGAGCCTGGTTAGGTTTTCAGGATATCCACAATCAATATGTATGAGATGGATTTGCATGCACTGCCTCCTTGAGATGCAAATCTATCTCATGCATATTTATTGTGGATATCCTGAAAACCTGACCTGGCTCCGGCTCTCGAGGAACAGAATTGCCCACCCCTGCTCTAGGCTAGCAGTCTTATTAGGAATGGAAAGGTGGCCAATTGATTGCTTATGACATAACCTGTATACAGTTTTTCCACAGTCGTTCGCGGTTGGCAGTTCACGGTCCTGGTCATTCGTGATATTTTCCAACCGCGAACCGATAAGGACAGGGCACTGGGAGAGGCAGGAGAGAGCAGCCGGAGCGCCAGCGAGTGCAGGAAATCACTCGCTGTATGCTCCGACCGCCTCTTCCTGCACTGAGTCGGACCTTATGGTAATGGACTGAAACTGAGGGGCACCAGGCCCAGGACAAATATCAGGAAATTCTGTTTCGCACGAGTGGTGGACGCTTGGACCCGGAGGAGGTCGTGAGGGAGACCAACATTCTTGGATTCAAGGGCAAGTTGGATGCATACCTTCATGCAAATCACATTGGGGGATACGAGTAAACAAGGTTTCTCAGCAGGGAATACCTGGCTTGGCCTCCGCGAGTGTGGGTCACCGGACTGGATGGACCTAGGGTCTGATCCAGCGAAGCCATTTCTTATGTTCTTATCCAATCAGGAGCTGCTTTGCTAGATCTAAAATGGAGAGTTATGGATATGATTGTGGTAGAATGGGAGGGAGGTAATATAGATAGGATTTTGAACATCAATGAATTAAGATGGATGTATAACTTAAACTCCATGATTCCATCCGGGCTAAATGAGATATCGGATTGGATGGCTCAAGTAGATTTTAATTGAAAAAAAAAAAGGGGAGCTCTCCCTTTTAATATCTAGGTTTGGTATTCCCTTGAATTTAGTCAGATATTGAGCTCTCGTTGTGAGTATGTATGTCAGGGTTTGAATTGGGCTTCCATAAAGATGGGATAGTTGTGATTGGCCCTTTTGGGGCTGATGTCATTGGAGGTTACCTACATCAGGGTGACAGAGAACGCTGCGGCCATTTTAAGCTGCTAGCGACTATGTGAACTAAGCAATTTCTATGAATTAAGGTATGTGCTTTGGAGTACTATGTTCCTTCAGTTCATATATTGAAACTGGGAGAGAGAACGAGAGGGCACTCTAAAGTTGAAAGGGGATAGATTCCGTACGAACGTACGGAAGTTCTTCTTCACCCAGAGAATGGTAGAAAACTGGAACGCTCTTCAAGACTAAGTTAGACAAGTTCCTGGTGAACAAGAGCATACGCTGGTAGGGCTAGTTTCAGTTAGGGTGTTGGTCTGACCCAGCAGCGGCAATTCTTATGTTCTCTTTTCTGTAAATTTCCCCATCCTGATGAAGTGATAGCGAAACGCGTCAGCAAGGAGATAGAAATTACACACGCAAAAGCTAAGTTTGGCTTTATATAAATGAAAACTTCTTTTGAAAGCATATTTATTATAAATTATTTATTTATTGAGTAAAGACCGACTGGTATAAAATAAGTAAAAAAAGAAAAAAAAGCCATTAAAACGTCTTAAATGCTAGGCTTGGAGTAATGAGGATCTTATCACCATGAGTTATGCTTCTCAGGTGGCTGTCTGAAAATTCCTGGATGCCTGAGCATTGACGTGTTTATAGTGTTATACATCACTGCTCTTCAACTGCCGGTCTACGGACCGGTGCTGGTCCGCAGAAAATTCCTGCTGGTCTGCGCAGGGCTGGCGAGATCGACACGGTTAAATTTCCTGCCCCGGTGGTGTTAGTGGAAATCTGCTGTTCCTCCCAGCCTCGGGCGATCAAGACAGGCTGACGACGTCGAGCATTCCCTCTGTGAGTCTCACCTATGCGGAAACAGGAAGTTGAAACAAAATAGGCAGGACTCAGAGAGGGAAGGTCCCGACGTCAGCAGCCTGTCTTGATCGCTGCCCCTGCCGAGTCAAAGAAGATGGCCGCAGGGAAGGTGCAGATGGAAGGGAGAGAGCTGCAGATGCAGGTAGAAGGGAGATGGTCAGCATGTGCGGGGGGGTCAGCGTGTGGATTGGGGCCAACGGCAGCATCTGTGCTGAGAGTCTGTCCACGTGTGGGATGCGGCGGGTAGGGGCCTCTGGCTCGTCTTGGGCGGCAGGGCCTGCGGTGCAATGCTATTTTTGTCAGCTTGGGGGAGGGGCTGCGAATGTGCAGGGAGTGCAGGAGCAAGATCATGGGGAGCCTTTGACAGTGGCTGTCCCCCTCCCAGCAGCTCTTGTACTTGCCAGGGCAGTGATTCACTTCGGCAACTTCCCCTTTCCTCAGAGACGGCAATGGACCCAAGGCTGCCTAAGTAAATCACTGCTGCAGGCAAGTACTGAGAGCTGCTGGAAGGAGAGGAAGCCACTGTTGGGAGGCTGGGAAGCTGCTGGATAAAGGGAGAGCTGCTACTGGACCTGGAGGGAGGTAGAAGGAGAGATGCTACTGGGAGGGGAGGAGGGAAAGGGATAGGAAGAGAGTTAATGTTGGATAGGGGGGAGGAGGGAAGGGAGAAGGGAAAAAAGGAAAGAAACAGCTGGCAGGGAGATTACAGGAGGGGAAGGGGGTCAGGGTGGAATGGAGAGATCAGATGAGGAAAAGGGGAGAGACAGAGGAATGAGAAAGTAGAGAGAGATTGATGCTGGAAAGGGGGTCAGCAGAGAAATGAGAGAGGGATAAAGATGCTAGATCTGGTGTAGGAGAGATAAAAATGAAGAAAGCAGTGAAGCTGGAATTAATGATGTAAAAAGGAGAGAGGAGGCAACAGGCTGGATGGAAAGGGGAGAGGGGCATAGAAAGAAGTCAGATACATATGGAAGGGGGAGAGGGCAGACAGTGGATGGAACGGGCAGATGCTGGATTGAAGAGACAGGGCAGACACTGGAAAGAAAAGAATGAAAAGAAGATAAAAACAGAGACCACAAAAGGTAGAAAAAAATAATTTTATTTCTATTTTGTCATTAGAATATATCAGATTTGAAATATATATCCTGCTAGAGACATAACTGGGGACTGCAAAGCCCAGGCAGTGATTCTTTAGCTTCCAGCTGGCTTAGGGCTCTCTCTGACCAGGGGGCACTCATGGGTGACTGCAGTATTCTGTTAGCATGATATTTCTGAGTAGCATTCTGTAATAACTTGTCTTGTTCAGTTTTCTTGATAGTAGAGGGGATATATGTGAAGGGGAGAGGAGACAGGGGTTTTTTGTTGGTCCTTGCTCTGTATATTTATATTTATAAAATGACAATTGTACAGAATATTGTTTCTTTTTATACTTTAATAAAATACGTTCAATATATATGAGGCTTGTGCGGATGGGATCAGATGGTTTGTGGAGACCGAGCTTTCGGAGACGGGGCGGAAATGTGTTTTTTAATTTTAGTCTTAGTAGTTTGCCGGTCCACAAAATAATTATTTTATTTCTGCCGGTCCACGGATGTAAAAAGGTTGAAAAACACTGTTATACATCACAATACTGTTATTCTATCGCCTGTTGAAGCAATATACTATACTATTTGGGGAGCTCTGCCAGCTCAGCTGATCGGAAGGGGGGATTCCCCTGCCGCTATCAGCTTATGGCTGCCGTGGTATAGCGGCAAAGATAGGTGGCTGAAATGTAGGCCTGGGTTTTCCGGGCCTACATTTCAGCTGCCTATCTTGGCTAAAACAGGCATGATTCTGTAACCGGCACCCTCGAGTGATTGGCATGCGATTGGCAGATGCTTTTAAGGTGGCCGCAGACTTGGGCGCTGATTACAGAATCCGGGTGTTTATGCACGAAGCTTTGCAGCAGGTTAACACATGGTGAAATATCAGTTTTTCCATTAAAGCATTAGTTAAAGTAACTGTAGTGAGTGATAAACAGCTTAAAAAAATGAAGTCCTTACCAAAGGATCTCTCTCTCCCCCTACAAGAAGTTTCACTGCTCCATCTTTCAATGAAACAGTCCTCACAGTGCTGCTCTCGCTGTCTGCTACAAATAAACAATTCCAGGGTTCTTCCAAGGACACAGAGAGACCAGAGGGCTGAGCAAAGCCGGCTTTGTGGGGATATGCATTATTCCTGTTCTCTTCATTCCCACTACCAGCAAACCGGACACAGGCTCCCTTCGCTAGAGCACTAAGGGAAAAGAGTAATCCAAAGTAAGTACCGGTAATTGCATCTTCTGTTTCATCAAGAAAGAACAGGTGACAACCAAATGCATCAGTTTCCATGTTATATCCTTTATTTATTGGGAATATATCACAAGCTACAACCAAAACTTGAATAAGTCAAACTCAAAGTCCTGAGGAATACACGAGACTGTTTGAAAAAATAGCTCAAACAGTATGGAAGCAATTTTAAAACCGAGTGTTTCTAATCAGGCGCCAGCCGGCAGGGTGCTGAGGCTGTAGCTTTAACCACTGCACCACTCTAGAAATCAAAATGCAGCAAAAGTGAGCCAAGTATAGAACATTGAAGCCATTGTGTCATCACTGATGAGGTTGGCTCTTATTGGTGCAAGGAGGCATTATGATGTCACAATACCAGCTCTGGTTATCAGAGGTTGAAATGTTTACACTATTTATTTATTCCATTTTCTATACTGTTCTCCCAGGGGAGCTCACAATGATTTACATCAATTTAGTCAGGTACTCAAGTGTTTTTCCCTGTCTGTCCCACTGAGCTCACAATCTATCTAATGTACCTGGGGCAAGGGGGGGATTAAATAATAATAATAATAACAGTTTATATACCGCAGGACCGTGAAGTTCTATGCGGTTTACAATTAGAATTAGAAGATTCTACAAATTGAATGGAACATTCATAGCTAGAGATTAGTGGTTGACAAGTTTACGGGATCAGATTTGGGGGGTGAGATTGTGATGGGGTCGATTATGCAGATTCGTTGCCCAGGTATTTCAAGAACAGGTATGTTTCCTAAATTCACCATAGTTATTTGCGTGTATAATTAGTTTTTCCAGGTCTTTGCCCCCATGTGGCTGCTTGATACGATAGAAGTTGTTGATAGTGTCTCTTAATTTACATCCTCTAGCCGATGGGGAAACGAACTTCAGGTGACTTGCCCAGTGTGGGTTTGAACCCCCATGTTCTTATAAAAGATAGGCTCTGTTGAGGAATCTTAGCCCACTCTTTGCAAAATTGCTTTAATTCAGACACAGTTGTAGGTCTTCATGTATGAACTGCTCATTTCAGGTCCTGCCACAGCAACTCTCGATTGGATTCAAGCCAGGACTTTTGACTAGGCCATTCCAAAGTCTTCAGGTTTCACATGTAGTTTTTGCTTTTGTGCTTTGGATCACCCAGATTGTGTGGAAACTGTAGACAGCATGGCGGGGTGCTTGGCATGATGGACCTCTGGTCTGACCCAGCAGAGGCACTGCTTATGTCCTTAATGTTCTTATCAGCATCCTTGTGTAGATAGAATAAAACACTGCATCACAAACATCAGCTTTTTGGATCACTGTTTACTGGATAACACAATTATGCTTCAGCTTTAATTCATGGACAGATAACTGGACCTTCTTAAGAATTTTCTGGAACATTGCAGAATTCATGGTTCTTCCACAGTATCAGACAGGCAAACAGAAGAACACTGTCCTTGGGATAAGGACAGTACTAGAGAATGACACGGTGGCAGTTACCCGCGGGTAACCCGCCAAAATGGTGGGGGAGAAAAAGTGCTCACTGCGGGCACAGGGACAAGGCCATCTACCACCCTGTGAAGCAGTGAATGGCCTTGTCCCTGTAGTTAAGAGAGGGAAGGCACACGGTCACCGATCGTGCATGGCCCCCTCCCTCCCTATGGCCAAATCTATCTCCCTCCCTCCCCCTTACCTCCGTGGTGCTTTAGTAAAGAAACTTACTGAAGCCGGCGAAGCCTGCCTGCCTGCCTGCAGTCCCGTGTGTGTGGGCGGAAGCTTCTCCTCTGACGCAACTTCTGGTTGCATCAGAGGAGAAGCTTCCGCCCACACACACGCGACTGCAGGTACAGGCAGACAGTCTCCATCGGCTTCAGTAAGTTTCTTTACTAAAGCGCTGCGAAGGTAAGGGGGAGGGAGAGAGATTCTCAGGCCGCTGAAGGCCGGTGAGGAGGCGAGAGGGAAGGGTGGATGCTGCGGGGACAGGGCGGTGAAGGGAACGGCGGGGATGGGGTGGTGGTCCGGGAACAGGGCAGTGACAGGGACAGATATTTATCCCTGTGTCATTCTCTAGACAGTACCACAAAAGAAAGGCAAGGGAGGTGTCTTTTCAACCAATGATCACCACCTATGGTACTCAATCCTTTTATTCACTTGTTTCGGCCATAAGGTCTGCCTCAGGGGACTTATCCTCAATACAGAGCACTGTGTTTCCAACTACTCTCTTATAGTGAAACAATCAAAATCTCTTAATCAGCTGTGTGTGAGAATAATGCCATGGGCCACTTTTTGCCTTGTTGAATGCAGAGCTATTTGTGGATTCTTCCCCTGAAGATGCGTCTCGCGAAACGGGGTTCTCCGGTAGGGATTTGATGCTTGGTTGATGTTTCATACAGCCGGAAGAGGAGCAGTACAAGATAAGTGTCGATTTCGTGATCTTTCTACCGTTGAGGGAGCTACTAACATGAATTAAAAGACTCTGCAATTCCTGGTGTCTGGTGAGGAGGAATCCTATGCAATTATATGACCTATGACTGTTACGGGATTGCTTACTTTGCTTGTACTGATAGAATGCTTGAGTTGTAGCATTCCCTAGTCCTTTGGGGCTTTAACTGAGGTCTTTTTCTCCACCTGTTTTGTTTTGCCTGTTGGTTTTGCTTTGGTTTTCCATTACCTCTCAGTCTCCAGAAGCAAGTGGACTTTGGATATATAATAATAATAATAACAGTTTATATACCGCAGGACCATGAAGTTCTATGCGGTTTATAATGATTAAAAGATGGTACAAATTGAGTGGAATTAACAAAGTTAAAAGCTAGTGATTAACCTAGAAACATAGAAAGATGACGTCAGAAAAGGGCTACAGCCCATCAAGTCTGCCCACTCTACTGACCCACCCCATTTAGTCAGAGTGCTAATGACCTAGTTCCTTAACTCGACCCTCGCAGGGATCCCACGTGGATGTCCCATTTATGCTTAAAGTCGAGCACGCTGGTGGCCTCGATCACCTGCACTGGAAGTTTGTTCCAGTGATCTACCACCCTTTCTGTGAAGAAGTACTCTCTAGGGATCAGTTATTATGGAATAAGATTGTGCAGGTTAGTTGCCTAGATACTTCAGGAACAGATATGTTTTTAGGCGTTTCCTAAATTCCCCATAAGTAGTAGGCGTAAGCAATTGTTCCGGATCTTTACCCCATAATGCTGCCTGATGTGAGAAAAGATGTTGATGATGTCTTTTAAATTTACATCCTCTAACCAGTGGGGAAACAAAATTCAAGTGTGAGCTTCTCTTATGTCTATTGGTTGAGAAAGGGAAAAGGTCAGTTATATATTTAGGGGCTGAACCGAATAGTACCTTAAAACAAAAACAACCAAACTTAAACTTCACACATGCCTCCATCATATATTGTATGATTTGGTATTTAAACATCTATCATATCTCCCATCTCTCGCCTTTCTTCAAAGTATACATATTGAGATATTTAAGTCTGTTCCCATATGCCTTATGACGAAGACCACTGACCATTTTGTAGCCTTCCATTCCAGTAGGTTCCATTCGATGAACCCCTGCGAATTTTGAAAATACAATACAAATACAATTTTTTGCCTGTCAAAAGGCAGGATAGGGCAGCTGGAGAGTCAGCAAATGAAAAAAAATCACTTGCAGTATGTTCCAACTGCCTCTTCCTGTTACTAAAGTAAGGCTATACCAATAAGGAGCTGCTTTGACATGCAGCTCCTGATTGGTATAGCCTGACTTTAGTACAGGAAGAGGCAGCCGGAGAATACCATGAATTAGTGAGTCAGCGAGCTGCAAATTCGCTGGGAAACACTGTATATCTTTTTGAAGGCATGGCCTCCAGAATAGTACACAATATTCTAAATGAAATCTCACCAGAGTCTTATACAGGGGCATCAGTACCTCCTTTTTCCTACTGGCCATTCCTCTCCATATGCACCCTAGCTTTTTCAACCTGTTCGGCCACATACTATGCCACTCCTCTTTCATGCACAAAGTTCTTCAGCCCCTAAACTGTACTGTTCCCTTGGGTTTTTGCAGCCTGAACTCATGACCTTGCATTTCTTAGTATTAAATCTTAGCTTCTCTAGGTCCTTCCTCATGCTATTTACACTATTAGGGGTATCTACTCTATTGTAGATTTTGGTATCATCTGCAAAAGGAGAGGAAAGGCTAGTAGGAAAAATGAGGTATTGATGGTTGATGGTCTACATAATAAGACATGAGGACTTACTTTGGAGACAAGGTGGGAGGGGAAATGATAGAAACATTTAAATACCTATGTGATGAATCTCTTTCAGTTGAAAGGAAACTCCAGAGTAAGAGGGCATAGAATAAGGTTAAGAGGTGATAGGCTCAGGAGTAATCTAAAAAATACTTTTTTACAGAAAGGGTGGTTGATGTGTGGAATAGTCTCCTGGTACAGGTGGTGGAGACAAATACTGTGTCTGAACTCAAGAAAGTGTGAGACAGGCATATGGGATCTCTTAGGGAGAGGAGGAGATAGTGGATTCTGCAGATGGGCTAGTTGGCCTTTATCTGCCATCATGTTTCTCTGTTTCTATAACCATAAAGCTCTATGACTTCACAATGTAGGTGTAAAGAGCCTTAGCCAATAGGGAGAGGAGGAAATAGTGAAAGCTGCAGATGGGCAGACTGGATGGGCCATTTGGCCTTTATCTGCCATCATGTTTCTATGATGCTGAAAGCTTGATTAAAGAAAGAAAGGGAATCTTATTTCCTTCAGTCTTCATTAAGAGATCACAACTGATGAGCCAGAACACATCTATCAACAGAAATCTGCAATCATACAAGACCTGAGACATTTAATATTTTGATCATAATTATAGAAATTTCAAACGTGTAGTGCCAACTAGCGGGTGACCAGTGAAGTTTGCAAAGGAAAGGGGGACGCCTATTTGTAAGAGAGCAAATGAAAATCTGAGCTGCCTGAAATCAGCTTCAACAGAAGAGTTACAAAGGATAGGAGCTACTCACACAGTATGCGTGGAATGCAGACTCTGGATGAAAACAAACAACACGACTACTCACCTTCCTTTTGGTAACTTGGCATCTTCTAAAAGTAATGCCCAGATTTGATGTGTGCCAGCCATGGCTATCCACAAAACATCATTCACATTTGCCCCTAGAAGGAAGAGAGACACTAAAAAGTTAGCCTCACAGCCAGTAGCCTTTCTAGTTCACCGAAAACTATTTTCTCTCAATAAAAATGACAACGTGGACATTATTTTATAAAGTTAACAAATATACCCCTCCCCCCTTTTACAAAAGCACGCAAGAGGTTTTTAGTGCAGGCTGGCTTGCTGAATGCGCTGCGCTGCTCCGATGCTTATAGGAACTCTGACCGTCGGAGCAGTGCAGAACATTCAGCGCACTAACCGTAGCGAAAAACCTCTTGCGCGGTTTTGCAAAGGGGGTGGGATAATGTTGTTCCTAAAATCTAGAGAAGAGCAACACTCCCTTTTTTTCTCCCCCAAAACAAAAAAATGAAATTAAAGGTCATAAAATACTGCTTTTTTAAAAATGTGTATCTGTCCCCAGAAGACTTCTGCAAAACATAAATTCCTCTGCTCATTTTATTTTGCTGTGTTTAGTCATTTTCCGTTTGTCTGTCTGTATTTTGTTTATGATTTTGTCAGATTTTGTTTGTATGTCTCAAATTTTTGTTACTATTCTAATTTTGTACATCGCTTAGAAGTTTGATAAGCAATTTAATCAAATTTTAAATAAAACTTGAAAATAAAATAAATAAACTTGTTTATACATACATACATACATACATAGGACCTGATACTCAAAGACGGGTCAGTCTTGTCAACGGTAAGCTTGATATGTTCTCTACTTAAACTTAGACCAGAGGAGCCAGTTCTACGAGTACAGTAGGCGTTGAGCAACCCTAATAACGGGCAAGCTCTTTCATTTATGAGTAGGCAGGGGTAATTTGAATTGTTTGGCAGTACCAACATTTTGAATTGCTGGACCTATGAGTTAGACCAGCAACTCTTAACCCACAATGAATATGCACGAAACAGTGCATGCAAAATTAGCTCATGCATATTCATTGCGGATACCCCAAAAACCTTTCTGGCTAACTGGGTTGATAACCCCTGAGTTAGACATATGTTCAGCAGCTGTAAATTGCTAAATGCCACTGTTGAACACACACATAGAATATTAAACAGATAGGTATAACCTTAAAAAGATTAAATTCGCCATTGCTGCCGCTGCCCATACAACCCAAAGCTGACCTCAGTCTGCTCCAACTGAGATGCATAAATTATGGACATTCAGCATTTCAAAAAAGCATATCCAAGCAATCGGCACCTGCTAACGACACGTAACTGGTTTAAAATACTGAATGCATAGCACTTTCCCACTGGACACATATTTCAGGTATAATTTAGAAGTACAATCTTAGCATTACCCTTCTCCTCCACTGCCAATTCTAGACTTCGTTCCTTTCATCTAGTGCCCCCTATGCCTGGAATAAATTACCCGAGTTTGTCCGCCAAACCCCTTCCCTTCCCTTGTTTAAAAGCAGACTGAAAACTCACCTTTTTATATAGCTTTCAATCCTTAACCCTATTCCTCTGCCCTCCAACCCAGCCAGCTGATTAACCGTTCCCCTTAACTGTATCCATGACATCCTGTTTGTCTTTGGGAAGCAGAGCTGAGCTTCTGATGTCATAATGGCTCTTCCACCAATAGAAGCCAACCTCATCAGTGAAGTCACAATGGCTTGATTGCCCTGTACTCCCCTCTGCCCTCCAACCCAGCCAGCAGATTAACCGTTCCCCTTAACTGTATCCATGACATCCTGTTTGTCTTTGGGAAGCAGAGCTGAGCTTCTGATGTCATAATGGCTCTTCCACCAATAGAAGCCAACCTCATCAGTGAAGTCACAATGGCTTGATTGCCCTGTACTCCCCTCTGCCCTCCAACCCAGCCAGCAGATTAACCGTTCCCCTTAACTGTATCCATGACATCCTGTTTGTCTGTCTTGCCTGTTTAGATTGTAAGCTCTTTCGAGCAGGCACTGTTTTCTTATTCTTTGTGACTCTGCAGCGCTGCGTATGTCTGGTAGCGCTATAGAAATAATTAATAGTAGTAGATAAATAGCAAAGTTCTCAGATCTTGTGATTGACCATAATTTTAAAAAATACTGTTTGAGCACTCAGAAACCAATTTGGTCAGGGGCACTGAGGCTATTATAGGTTCCTGTTGAGGGCCTCAAGGATCGAGTCACTTAAATGCAACTATTTAAGCCCAAAATTTCTACGGGAATCCAGGCCCAAGACTTAGCCTGCCTGGCTGACATTGCTGCCTGGTTGTTTCTCCATGATCTAAAATTAAGAATAGCCAAGACTGAATTCCTTATCTTTCCTCCTAAACCTGCCTCTCCCTCTGTTCGGTGACAGGTCAAAAGCGCACCTAAAAAAAGAGGAAAAAATTAAGTTTCCAGTAAATGAGGGGGTTACAACCCCCCAAACCCCCCCAAAGCCGGCGCGATCTCTATTAAGTAAAGTGTGTGTGTGTGGGGGGGGGTTCCCCACCAACACCCCCTGTCGGAACCCCTTAAAATACTGTTTTTCTTCGGCGCCCTTCTGCCTTGCGCTCAGTTGTCTGTGTTGGGTTGTCGGCGCGCCTTTGTCATCACGCGCTTTTGACTATGAACCCTTTGTTCTCTGTTTCAGTGGATAACACTCTCATCCTCCCTGTCTCATCAGTTCATAACCTGGTCTTTAAAGCTTGTATAGACTGCATCTGAGTAGTCATAAAAGTTCTTGTTTGAGAATAGCCATCAGGGATGTCCAACCTTTTAGCTTCCCTGGGCCGCATTGGCCGAAAAAAATGTTTCTGGGGCAAGAGAATTGCCTACCCCTGGCCAGGTTTTCAGGATATCTACCATGAATACGTTTGAGATGGATTTGCATGCACTGCCTCCTTGAGATGCAAATCTATCTCATGCATATTTATTGTGGATATCCTGAAAACCTGACCTGGCTCCGGCTCTCGAGGACCGGAATTGCCTACCCCTGGCCTAAGTGATTTACATTCAGGTACTCCAGCATTTTTTCTGGGTAGTCTATCATGATAATATTCCTGGGTGAGGAAGCCAAAGTACAGCCCATCATGACTTGGCTGAATACCAATTATCTTATACCCAACCCATGGAGTCTACCCCACAGTGGCACGAGTCCAGAACTAGTAGCAACTGCATTTTCCTGAACATCACTATGCCCAGCTGACATGCATTGACTATATTCAAAGCTTATTTCCTGTTTGCTCTAACTTCCAAGCTGGACTCCAGTCAGCAGGTGTTTGCCTCTTGGACTGGCACACGTTCCTCTTTAGGAGAATGCTTTGTGCTGATGGGTATTAAATATTGGAAGATATTTCCCTCTGGGATCTTTGTTGGTATTTGGGAGGTGGGTGGGGGGCACTGTTCCCTCTAAGATGAGTGGGACTTTTCCACCTACAGTCCTGCCAGTAGGGGATGCTGTTTCACTATCACATTTTCAATAGCGAGGGACAGGCAGCAAAGGTAAAAATTCTTAAAATTGGCTGGGAAAGGAGGTGGGAGGGATCCTTCCTGTCCCCACCACTGCTGGACCAACAGGTCTCACAGCAGGCCTGCCAGAGGCCTGCAACAGGTTCGGGGGGGGGGGGGGGGAGTCAGTGCCCACCCAAATATAAACCGAGACCTCAATTTTTGGGCCATTTTTTGGCCCCCAAATCTCAGTTTATATTCGAGTATATACGATATTTAAAAAAAATTGCACTGGCTCCCTGTATCACTAAGGGTGCAGTATAAAGTGCAGTAGAGTTCACCAGGTTTTTGATTTATGTTGCACCAGTATGTTTTCAGGAGATGTTTAAGATATATTGGCCAGGGAGAGCTTTGAGATCAGAAAAAGGGATGAGGTTGGCAGTGGATAGCAAGTTATAAGCACACTATGCAGATACTAGAGCCTCTATGTCAGGGGTAGGGAACTCCGGTCCTCGAGAGCTGTATTCCAGTCAGGTTTTCAGGATTTCCCCAATGAATATGCATTGAAAGCAGTGCATGCAAATAGATCTCATGCATATTCATTGGGGAAATCCTGAAAATCCGACTGGAATACGGCTCTCGAGGACTGGAGTTCCCTACTCCTGCTCTATGTTATCAATGGCTGGGGTGAAACTGTAATGCCTTGCCAGGTCAAGTACGTCTTTGTGTAGTATGCGATAGCGTTAAAAGACTATTGAAGACATGGTTCTTTGTTGATGCATTTATGTAATAGGGACTGTCAATTTGACAGAAGTGCAGATGTTAAGACAGCTTGAGTTTAGTTGTAAAGGGTAATGATATAGATTCACTTCCTCCACGCATTTTGAAAAAATTATTTTAATATTTTCAGTAAATATATTCACAAAATAATTTCTACTTCATTAGAGATAGGGATCATTCCCAAAAAATGGAAACATTCAACTATCCACCCAATACCAAAAGATCCAAAAAGGAATTTGAATAATCCCATTAATTTCCGGCCAATAGCAAAAATACCCTTTGTAGCAAAGATGATGGAAAAAAAATTGTTTTAGGTTTCTGAATTCTTCAAAAAAACTGGGACATTACACCCACATCAAACAGGCTTTTGACAACATCATTCGACTGAACACTCTCTAATTGGCTTGACATCCTCCGTTCTTTATTTTTGGGATCATCATCAATCAGTTCTCCTTATATCTTTAGACTTATCATCAACCTTTGACACTATAGATCACCATCTTCTTCTAAGTAGACTCGGATCATTGGGAATTACTGATGTTGTTCTCCAATGGTTTCAGTCTTTTTTTTTTTTTTTTTCAGAGCGATCATCAAAGGTAACATTCAATAATTCATCTTCGAATACAATTTCAACAAGTTTTGGGATCTCGCAAGGATCAATTTTATCTCCCCTGTTGTTTAATGTATTTCTGGCTCCTCTGTTAACTCTCAGCAGTCAATACGAAATTGTCGAAAATATCCAAATTGTTACATGATAATAAACTGGCTCTTAACACATCTAAAACAGAGGTTATGCTAGTTCCATGTTGGGAGGGACAGAAATTAGGAGCCTACATAAACATAAATAAAACTATACTTAAGGAAATCACTAAGGTAAAGATACTTGGGGTCATTTTGGACCAGAAATTGAATTATCATGATCAAATAAGTTCACTTGTTAGAAACTGTTTTTATAGGTTAAGGTTGATTAGGTCATTATCTGCATTTCTTGATGAACCATGACTGAATATTTTAATACACTTGTTAGTCATATCAAAAATTGACTACTGTAATAATGCTCTGTACAAGGGAATAACTTTAACAGAAATACATAGATTGCAAATCTTTCAAAACACTGCAATAAAAATAATTACCAAACGAAAAAAATTTGAACATACGACTCCTCTCTTAAAGGAAAAGCACTGGTTACCTGTAAATCATAGAATTACATATAAAATAGCATTGCTTACACACAAAACATGAATGAACAAAGCTCCTGCATTCCTAGAAAGGCTTCTAAATCCCTTATATTCCTACAAAATCTTTAAGATATGAAGAAAAATCTCTCCTCTTAGTCCCTTCACTAAGACTCATTTATTCAAGGATGGACACGATCTTTTCTATCACGGCCCCTCAAATCTGGAATTCACTCCCAATCAAGATAAGGGAAGAAAAATGACTTAGTAAGTTTAAAAATCTTTTGAAAAGCTGGCTTTTTAAGGACGCTTTTAACTGAGTTATTCGAATTTTATATAATCAGGAGACTCTACAGCGGACTAACAATGCTGTTAAGTGAAAACTGAGCGGGTAACCTTTTCCCATCCCATTGTTTCATTACCTATGCCCTTTTTACTTAGATAGGTTTAGATAGGTTCCTAAAGGATAAGGGGATTGAGGGGTACAGACAGAAGCAGAGGTAGGTTATAGAAATGGTCAGGAACCACTTCACAGGTCATAGACCTGATGGGCCGCCGCGGGAGCGGACCGCTGGGCGCGATGGACCTCTGGTCTGACCCAGTGGAGGCAACTTCTTATGTTTTTATGTATTTAATCCTTTTTTTTTTTGCCTCTTGTGTCTGTTTTGTCAAAAGTTGTATTAATTGTCTGGTTTAATCAGTGTTTTTCTTTTTCTTACCCTAATTTTATTGTTATTTGTAAATTGCATTGGATTATGATTTTGCGATCAAATCAAATTTTGGCTTTATATTTTATATGTTTTTTGGAAACCGCCTAGGTTTAGGCTGTGTAGAAAATTTTTTAATAAATAATTGTGGGGTCCTACTCTTATAACTTTAGATAAGCACACTGTCAAGCCAATCCTTGCATTGGGTAGTTGAATGGGGGGTGAATCCGCACAAGACTACACCTGTCCACAGATAGGAGGGACTCCAACAAAGTTGCATTACCATTGCTGCGCTAACATGAAAAATTATTTATTTATTTATTTGGTTTGTTTTATATCCCGTCCTCCCCAACGAGCTCAGAACAGGTATCAAGGTTGAAATACATAATAGAGAATGACGTGGGGACACATTTTTCCCTGTCCCTGAGGGAACTCATTTTTCCGTCCCATCGAGCTCTTTTCCTGTCCCTGCCCCATCCCTGGAAGCTCCATCTTCATCTGTACAAGCCTCAAACACTTTAAAATCATAAATGTTCGAGGCTTGTGTGGTTAAGGCAGAGCTTACAGGAAGGGGCAGGGACAGCAACAAAACTCACGGGGACGGGTCGGGGAAAAATTTGTCCCTGTGTCATTCTCCAATACATTATGCATAGAGATACAAAGTGTGCTGCGAGGAGCGTCGCTGGCGCCTTCCGACTGCCCACAGGACACACCTCTCAAGTTTCAAGTTTTTATTAAAATTTGATTGAGTTGCTTATCCAATTTCTAAGCGAGATACAAATTAAAATATAATAGGGAAAACAAAAACATGACTAAAATAAAACCAACGCCGATAATAGGACAATTAAAAGAATTTAAATGAAACATCAAATAAATGGTGTACTAATGGTTGACAGATTGAACGATAAACATGAGACAGAAAGGAAGCTGGGTTGGAACTACAAGTTATATAAGAAAGAAAGATGAATACGGAACAAACAAAAGGAAGGGGAACATTGCTACTTGTTTCTTTAGAAGAATTTGAAAAATGAAAAGAGTGAAAAAATCAAATGTTGAAAGCTTCTTTAAATAGGTGGCTCTTGAGTAGGCCCTTGAAATGGACAAGGTTATTCTCCTCCTTTACTGGAGCTGGAAGGGTATTGCAAAGTTGTTGGGCCCCCACTGAAAAAATACCAATAATAATAATAATAATAAGAAGAAGAAATGCCTCCACCGAATCAGACCTTTGGTCCATCCAATCCGGTGACCCGCACACGCGGAAGCCAATCCAGGTGTTCCCTGTTTATGACCTAGGTGTTTCCTGATGAAGACCTTATTTTCCCATATCCTTCAATGTGATTTGCAAGGAGGTGTGTGCATCCAACTTGCACTTGAATCCCATAATGGAGGTTTCCGTCACCACCTCCTCCGGGAGAGCATTCCAAGCGTCCACCACTCGCTCTGTAAAACAGAACTTTCTGACATTAGTCCTGGGCCTGTCGCCCCTCAATTTCATTCTATGACCTCTCGTCCGAGTCACATGCCTTTTTGTTCTTATTATTCGGAGGGAGGGGACTGTAAGCAATTTATGATCGGACAATCTAAGAACCTGGGATGGCTCATATGGAATAAGATATTTATCGATGAATTGAGGCGATTTGGAATGTATTGTTTTAAACATTATTAATGAAATTTTATAAGAAATTCTTTGATTGATTGGTAACCAATGAGCACTCTGAAGTAATTGGGTTACATGGTCATATTTCCTAGTTTTTTATATTAGTTTGATTGCAGCGTTTGAAGGCGTCGTGGAGAGAGGTACTTCCTGCAAACAGCCAGCTGGCACTGGTGCTTCTCCTCCTCCCTGTGCCTCTCCTATTGACATCCCTCCACTGTCGGCTCAAGGCTCTGTCTGCAGGGCCTTTGCGCATGCGCCAATGTGCCCTCGAGCCGCTAGTGCTCTTCTCCTTGACAAGATGTGTTGGCAGGCCTCGGGAAGTTCGTTGTTTGTCTTATCTGCCCCTCCGAAAGGCTTTTGGTAAAACCTTTGGACGTCTTAAGGATTACTTCTCTCTTCTCTGTGTCCTTTCACAGATATTGCTTTTTCCATTCCTTTCTTCAAGGAAAGGTTTCTAACTTGAAACAGTGGAGATGGCTAATTTGGGACTTTTACTGTGAATTTAAGGGGAGAAAATGCCATGTTTACTAAATGGCACTTCTTGCTGCAATGTTTATTTTCATGTTCAGTTCTGTCCCCTCAAAGTAACACAGTGTAATGAACAGATTAATCCTCAGTCCATTAAATGGTAAATTAACCTATTACAGAATCCAAGTAATTCTTTTAAATTCACCCAAATAAACATCACATACCAATCTATATAGGGAGATACTTAATCCATCGCAGGCTGTCCATATTTGGATAAATTTATTCTCATTTCTAATGTTGTTTATGGAATAGAGCAAGTGTTTTGCTTTGCAAATGAGGTCTACTTGTAGAATCATAAATATGCAGGAATAATAAAACACCGCTGCTGATGTGTCAGCATGAAAGCAAACGTTGGAGGGAAAAAAAATTGCACTATTTTTATAGTCGTCCAGGATTTTTTTTTTTAAACTCGATTCCATTACTATGAATTTTAAAAAGAACAAAGTGTATCTGCTAATGAGGGCTTTCAAGTTGTTTCACACTCATTATCATAATGATCAGAAAAGAATAATCCACGTGCGCACGTTCAAACTGCATAAGCTTTTTGTAAAATATATGACATGAGGGGCTGTGTTTAGCGTCCACTATAATTTACATAAAAATCACTTGGCAAAAAGAAAAAAAAAGGCCTTTATGTTAACAGTGAAATGTAGAACGTGAAAGCGAATGGTTAAAAGATGGGAACATACTTTGTAAGTTATTCAGCCAAATGTTCATGTCTCGGACAACGCAAAGTCATAAAAATGAAACATGTGATTTTATATTGTGGTCTGTGTGATAATGAGCGTCATTAGGGAAACTTGGACAAAACAGGTATATGACATCACTCCTCCAAAGCTATGCAACAACAATCTTGTGGCAACATTTGCAATTGTGTCCCTTAAAAATCTTACACGATATTTAATTAGACTTAAGGGGGGCCCATCAACAGAGAACTGTTAGTGATAATGCAGAATATAAATCTGTTCAATAAATAAACTGCATGTTTCTATTTCTAAAGGGGCCTCTTATTCTGTATTTGGTGAGATATTCTGGATCTAAAGCTGCCTGGATTGATCATTTGTCAGTAGTGTCAGGATATGCCCTTTGCTATATAAGGGCTGCATATCTTTTTTGGCAGGGTTTTCTATTACTTCACAACGGACTGGACTGTAGAGGGAAGTTATGCTGTTGTTACTGAGATGATACAGTATAGTATTCCGAAAATTCTTCGAAAAAACACAATTTCAGCTCCTAGTACAATCTCTAATCCTAAGTATCCTAGACTATTGCATTGCAACATCCTCTACCTCCCCTGCCCTGCAATAATGATTAAACAACTACAGACAATTCAGAATACAGCCCTGAGACTCGTCTATTCATTGAAAAAACATGATCACATTACTGAGGCATTCATCAATTCTCATTGGCTTCCAATCCAGGAATGAATACAATTTAAATTCTACTGTATACTATTTAAAACTATAAATGGAGACAGCCCAACCTACCTAAAAGACCGCCTCATCCAAACCACCTCTACCAGGCATAGAAAAACACACCCCATTCACTTACCCCCCAATCAAAGAAGTAAAACGGAAAAAACTATACAACGGACTACTGGCCACTCAGGCAGCGAAGATAGACAACCAAGTCTCCAACCTATTGACAACAACCCCAGACTACAAGATGTTCAGAAAGGAACTAAAAACTATACTCTTCAAGAAATCCCTTAATAAAGCTTAATACCATGATAAAGCTTAAGCCCCCTCTTACCATCCCCTCCCTAACCCCAGATCCTACTTTTCCCTCTCTTGGAAACCTTCTCTGATCTAACGTTGTAACCCTTCTTCCATAACTCTTTTTGTAATCCGCTTTGAACCGAAAGGTAATGGCGGAATAGAAATCTGTAATGTAATGTAATGTATTCAGTATATATTGGAGACAAAACTCAGAGATAGTTATTTCTAATTCCCCAAGTCAGATTTCTTCCCGGACCTCAGCGACACCACTCACAAAGGCTCAAAGCGGTAGCGCTTTATGTGTCATCTTGTCACCGGTCCAAATTTTATCTCAATCTTCTTTGCAATACTAAATTTGTTTTAACTTTCCATTCATAAACAAATTCATAAATATTCTTAAAGGGTTTCTTTTCAACACAGTCTGGGAGGGCTAATCCAACATGTTTCCCCTCATTGCTTTTCAAGAATCCTCCCCATCATTTCATTACCCCTTAAATCATATCTTACACAATCATATTTCAAAGATCTTAAAGCTCATATTGTCACCCATAGTTTCAGATAACAACACATTTCACTTACCAGAATCGCCCATTGCCAGCCGACTACACTAAACTCTTTATGTCAAGATGGCGTCGGTGTCTTCCCGCTAGCGATTTAAAACTCCTACAATCAGATGATTCTGCCCCCAACCTATCAGACAGCCCGATCAGATTAAAGACAGTCCCTCTAATTCCACATTTAATCCCCCTGGTTCCAACGTAGCCAATCTATAAATCCACCTCTGCTCTTTCAAAGAGCTATTTTTAACCATCAGATCAAGGAGCTCTTTGAAAACAAACCTAGTATTGCAAAGAAGATTGAGATAAAATTTGGACCTGTGATGAGATGACACGTAAAGCTCTACTGCTATGAGCTTTGGTGAGCGGTGAATGGTGTCGCTGAGGTCTGTGAAGAAATCTGACTTGGGGAATTAGAAATAAGCATCTCTGTTGTTACTGAGATGATACTACAATGTTATCATCATTTAGAAGGTAATTTTACATGGAGGGAGAAAAAAAATTCTATAAAGTTATCAAATATTAACATATACAGTGGAACCTTGGTTTACGAGCATAATTCGTTCCAAAATCATGCTCGTAAACCAAAATACTCGTATATCAAAGCGAGTTTCCCCATAGGAACTAAGGGAAACTTGCTTGATTCGGTCCCACCCACCCCATCCCCCGAGGCCAGCGGCGCTGCTCTACGCCCCCAAGAACTGGCATTGCTCCCCCCGCTCATGAAGGCCCCCCCCCCGTGTGATCTGCCATCCCCCGCTCGTGGCTCCCCCCCACTTCCCCGCGATCCGGCCACCCCTGCTCACGTCGCCCCCCCCCCCGCCGTAATCCGGCATACCCCAGGCACCCACCTGATCACATTCTTTACCCCCATTTGGCACTGGCACCGGCACCAACACACAGGACTTGCCGGTGCCCGAAGATCTGCCTTCTTCTTCGCGCTGGGCCTTGAACATCTGCGCATGCTCAAGGCCTTCGGGTTCACGTTCTTTCCGAGATTCTCTGGAGATCCGAGAATCTCGGAGAGAACAGGAACCCGAAGGCCTTGAGCATGCGCAGATGCTCAAGGCCCAGGGGGAGGTGGGACCCAACCCATGTGCCTAAGGCCCCACCCACTGGAGTGGCCTAAGGCAACTGGGCCTATTCTGGTTGGCCCAGGCGCCTAAGGCCCCTCCTATGGGCGGGGCCTTAGGCGGCTGGCCCAGTCAGGTCCTAAGGCCCACCATTCGGACGATGGTGGGCCTGCCAGGCGGATGGGCTTGGGACTTATCCGTCCAGCTAATATAAGTGAAGGGAGGGGGGTGTCGGAGGTGGGTGGTCACGGGGTTCGGGAGGGGTGGATTGGGGGGTTGGGGGATCAGTCGTGGGGGGGGTGTCGTTTGCAGGAGGGCCTTGAATCCCTCCTGCCTGTATTTTAAGGGGGGTCACCATGGGCAGGAGGGGTTGGGCTCCCTCCTGCCCATATTTTAGGGAGTGTAGGGGGTCGCAGGGCTCGCGCCTCAGAATGAGGGGTTGGGCTCCTTCCTAGTATTGGTTCGGGGGTGGGGGGTGGATCGCGGCAGGGGAGATTAATCATCTTTCCTGCCACGATCGTGATCACCCCTCCCCCCGAACTGCCACCGGTCATGGCAATTCAGGGGTGGGCCGATCGTGATTGCAGGGGAGATGAGCCATATCTCCTGCCACGATCATTACAGGGGAGGGGGGGAGGGAATCCTGTAACCGGTGTTGTTTTTGACAGACGCCGGTTACAGAATCCAGCTTTTAGGCGAAGGACTGGCCCCTCCGTCTCATAAAAGGTCTTGTTTTGGGCGTTTGGGACTTAGGCTATTTTTTGGTTGATAATGTGTTGTAAGTTTAGACATAGTGGTGGTCTGGGCATTTAAACTGCTGAACGTACAGGTAGGCCATTCTAAAAAAAAACAAACCCTCATTTGGATGTATTTTTTGAGAATGGACATTTTCCCTGCTGCTACGTTCAGTGTTTAGGGCCTTAGGCCAAAAGGGGACTTAGACTTTTTTTTTATGATGCCCCTCCATGGGTACTAGGGTACTTTGTGTGTCTTAAGTGCTTTGAAAATGAGCCTTTAAGTAACCATTAGTATTGTCTTTAGAACATAAGAACATATGTAATGCTTCTGCTGGGTCAGACCAGAGATCCATCATGCCCAGCAGTCTGCTTATGCACATCAGGCACATCAGGTCCAGGACTTGTATAATAATCCTCTATCTATACCAGGGATCTCAAAGTCCCTCCTTGAGGGCTGCAATCCAGTCGGGTTTTCAGGATTTCCCCAGTGAATATGCATTGAAGCAGTGCATGCACATAGATCTCATGCAGATTCATTGGGGAAATCCTGAAAACCCAACTGGACTGCGGCCCTCAAGGAGGGACTTTGAGACCCCTGATCTATACCCTTCTATCCCCTTTTCCTTCAGGAAATCATCCAATCCCTTCTTGAACCCCAAAACCGTACTCTGTCCTATCACGCCTTCTGGAAGCGCATTCCAGGTGTCCATCACCCTCTGGGTGAAGAAGAACTTCCTAGCATTGGTTTTGAATCTGTCCCCTTTTAATTTTTCCGAATGCCCTCTCGTTCTTGTAGTTTTTGAAAGTTTGAAGAATCTGTCTCTCTCCACTTTCTCCATGCCCTTCATGATCTTGTAAGTCTCTATCATGTCCCCTCTAAGCCTCCGCTTCTCCAGGGAAAAGAGCCCCAGTTTCTCCAATCTTTCAGCGTATGAAAGGTTTTCCTTACTCGTTATCAAGTGTGTCGCTCTCTTCTGAACCCTCTCGAGTATCGCCACATCCTTCTTTAGGTACGGCGACCAATATTGGACGCAGTACTCCAGATGCGGGCGCACCATCGCCCGATACAACAGCAGGATAACTTCTTTCGTTCTGGTTGTAATACCCTTCTTGATTATACCTAGCATTCTATTCGCTTTCTTAGCGGTTGCTGCGCACTGTGCCGATGGCTTCATTGTCTTGTCCACTATTACCCCCAAGTCCCTTTCTTGGGTACTCTCACTCAATGACAGCCCTCCCATCGTGTAGCTGTACCTCGGGTTTCTGTTTCCTACGTGCAAGACTTTACATTTCTCTACATTAAACTTCATCTGCCATCTCGTCACCCACTCCCCTAGTTTGTTCAGGTCCCTTTGTAAATCTTTGCAGCCTTCTATAGTCCTAGCCCCATTAAATAGTTTGGTGTCATCTGCGAATTTTATTACTTCGCACTTCGTCCCTGTTTCTAGATCATTTATAAATATATTGAATAGCAGCATTCCAAGCACCGACCCCTGCGGAACACCATTCACGACCCTCCTCCAGTCCGAGTAGTGGCCCTTCACTCCTACCCTCTGCTTCCTACCCGCCAACCAATTCCTGATCCATATGTGTACGTCTCCTTCCACCCCATGGTTCTTCAGTTTCCGAAGTAGGCATTCATGGGGATGGGGTACCTTGTCAAAGACTTTTTGGAAGTCTAAGTATACGATGTCTATGGGGACCCCTTTGTCCGTCCGTTTGTTAATTCCTTTGAAGAAGTGCAATAAGTTTGTCAGGCACGATCTTCCCTTGCAGAAGCCATGTTGGCTTGTTATCATAAGTTTATTCCTTTCTAGATGCTCCTCGATGCTATCTTTTATCAGTGTTTCCGCCATTTTCCCCAGGACCGAGGTCAGACTTACCGGTCTGTAGTTCTATAAAGTAAGCACATATTACAAAGTCTGAGTTTCCTTAAGCCCTTAACAGGGACTTCTTGAAAAGCCACATTTCCTGACATGGTATGCAGAACAGTGCATATATAGTGTTTGCATGTATTTCTATGGGAAGCGAGTTCCACACTTTTGCAATTTGGTAATTAAATGATTTGTTATGAAGCGTCTTGTATTGTATATCTTTCAGAGTTCAGAATGACAGGATCAGGCAGTCAAGAGTTACGATGATTAGCAGATCTACCTAATAGTTCAGAAAATTTGGGGAAGCTATTAGGGGCATTCACCATGTAGTATTCTGAATGCTAAGCAGTATACTTTGAATTCCATTCACTTTTCTTTTGGTAGCCAGTATCAAGTTTCAAGTTCAAGTTTAATAAAATTTGATAAAATTGCTTATCTGGGTTAAGCGAATAACATGGTACAGTTAAATATAAGATAGACATTTACTAATAAAGGAGGGACATGACGAAACGGTACAATAGGTCAATAAAGGGAGAAATACAATCTTTATAAGGAAAGAAACAAATAAGGTACAACAGGAATGAGGGGAGAAGGAGAGAGAGAGAGAGAGAGAGAAAAAAAAAAAGTCAGTTAAAAAGGAGCTAAGGACATTTTAGCAGTTGTAGGCAACCTTAAAAAGAAAGCATTTTAGGCTACTTTTGAAATGATCTATGTTTTTATCTTAGGGCATTCCAGGTCTGAGGAGCAAATACCAAAAAAATATTTTGTCGATGTGTACCTAGAATCTTTAATGATGGGACCGTCACTAGATGTTGGTCCATTGAACGCAGTAAACGTGCTGGGGTGTAGCTCTATGAGCAGTGGTGTGACATGGTCAAAACTCAATTCATAATACATGAGTTTTGCTGCTGTGCTTTTTTTTAAAATCAACTGAAGTTTTTGATATGTTTCATGGAAATTCCTGAAAGTAATGCATTGCAGTAGTCAAGTATAGACAGTAGAGTTGACTGTACTGGTATCCTATAGCGTTCTTGGAAGAAGTAGGACCTGACTCTCCTCAATTTTTGTAGAGTAAGAAAGGATTCCTGAACTAAATTGCTAACATGGTCTTCAAAACTCAGTGAAGTGTCAAAAGTGAATCCCAGAACTTTACAGGATTTCTGAAGGTTGAAGCTAGCGCCATTTACCAAAATCTGTTCTCTTCTCTCTGAACACACTACCAAAACCCTTCTCCAGGCTCTCATCACCTCGCGCTTAGACTACAGCAACATACTTCTCTTGGGCCTCCTGCACACCTGTCTCTCGCCTCTTCAATCCATTCAAAATTCTGCTGTGCGACTCATATTCCGTGAGAGCCGCTATTCTCATATTACCCTCTCCTCAAGCCGCTTCATTGGCTCCCCGTCCATTTCCAAATACAGTTTAAACTCCTCTTGCTGACTTACAAGTGCATTCACTCTGAAGCCCCCCAATCTCTCTCCTCGCTCATCTCCCCCCTATGCTCCCACCCACGTGATCTCCGCTCATCAGGCAAGCCCCTCTTATCTGTACCCTTCTCTTCCACTGCAAACTCCAGACTCCGTCCCTTCTTTCTTCCAGCGCTGGATGCCTGGAACAGGCTGCCTGAATCAATACATCACATTCCATCCCTGGCAGTGTTCAAATCCAAGCTAAAGGCCCACTGTTTTGAAACTGCTTTCAACTCTTAACTCCCACTCGCTGCTCTCAGATACCTAGACCCACTATAATCTCCCCAATCCTGAAATGTCCTGTCTAAATTAGATTGTAAGCTCTTCTGAGCAGGGACTGTCTATTGTATGTTAAAATGTACAGTGCTGCGTACACCTTTCAGCGCTATAGAAATAATCAATAGTAGTAGATCAGTGGTAGATGCCACCCAAACCATAATAGTTTGGTTTTGATTTAGTGTTTTGTTTGAGATGGTATCTTACGGATCATTCTTTAACTTTAGTTAATGCTCTGGTCAGTATGGTAGCCATATCTGCTTGATTCAGAATAGAAAATGATCATCTGCAGGTCTGAAAATGATCAAATTTAGTGTGGTCCTAAAGATGTTCCACCCAGGCACTATTATATAGCTTCGACAGAACGTTTATTTATTTGTTATTTTAGACCGTCCCCCCAAAAGAGCCCAGAATGGGTTATAGAAGAGCAAAGAGGTTCCATGCGGTTCTGGACTCTCACACCCATGGCAATATATACATATGAGTATTTAGGATTAAAAAAAGATGCAGCAATCTAGCACAAAAGTGAGGAAAAAAAATCAATAACAAATACTATAGAAGACTGAAATTTAATATCCCAACATTATTTACAGCATGGAATAAGAAATAAGCTATCAATCAGCTTGCAGTTCCAGGGCTCTCATCATAGACATTTTGAAAAATTGGATGTTTGTAAAAACACGAAAACGCCTGCAAGTACATACACCAGTGATTCCCAACCCTGTCCTGGAGGACCACCAGGCCAATCGGGTTTTCAGGCTAGCCCTAATGAATATGCATGAGAGAGATTTGCATATAATGGAAATGGCAGGCATGCAAATCTGCTCCATGCATATTCATTAGGGCTAGCCTGAAAACCCAATTGGCCTGGTGGTCCTCCAGGACAGGGTCGGAAACCACTGACATACACAATATAGGTCAGAGACAAGACAAACAGCACATAATTTGGTAATTAATACAAGCACCGAGAGTTATAGCAGATGCATAGTACAGAATCATAGAAACATGATGGCAGATAAAGGCCAAATAGCCCATCAAGAGCATCCACTGTCTCCTCCTCTCCCTATCGGCTAAAGCTCTTAACATTTGCATCTCCTCTTCCTATAGGCTAAGGCTCTTTACACCTGCATTGTGAGGTCATAGAGCTTTATGGTTGAATAAAGAGTGTTTGTAAGTAGACATGCCACAAAGAAGCCCGGAATGGGACCTCTTTCCACTTTGAAGCTGCTTCAGCATGAAAGTGTGAAGCAGATCTTCCTCTTGAGAAAGCCAAAAGGGGAAACACTATTGTGCTGAAGGATAGCACAGTTACTTACCGTAACAGTTGTTATCCAGGGACAGCAGGCAGATATTCCCACATATGGGTGACGTCACCGACGGAGCCCCGCAGCGGACAGCCTCGAAAGCAAACTTGCTTGAAGATCTCGAACTTTCGAGTGCCGCACCGCGCCTGCGCGCGTGCCTTCCCGCCCGAACTAGGGGGCGCATCTCCTGAGAGGATCCTCAGTTCAGATACCTAGCCAAGAAGCCAACCAGGGGAGGTGGGAGGGTTGTGGGAATATCTGCCTGCTGTCCCTGGATAACAACTGTTACGGTAAGTAACTGTGCTTTATCCCAGGACAAGCAGGCAGCATATTCCCACATATGGGTGACCTCCAAGCTAAGTAAAAAGGGATGGAGGGAAGTTGGCAATTTACGAAAAAAGATTTTGCAAAACAGATTGGCCAAAATGGCCATCCCTCCTGGATAAAGTATCCAGACAATAATGAGAGGTGAAAGTATGAACCGAGGACCAAGTGGCAGCCTTGCAGATTTCCTCAATAGGAGTTGAACGGAGGAAAGCTACAGATGCCGCCATAGCTCTAACTTTATGGCCCGTCACTCGACCTTGTAGAGGAAGACCAGCCTGAGCATAGCAAAAAGAAATGCAAGCAGCCATCCAGTTGGAGATGGTACGCTTCGATATAGGAAGACCCAACCTGTTTGGATCAAAGGATATGAAAAGTTGAGGAGACGTTCTGTGAAGCTGAGTGCGTTGCAGGTAGAAAGCCAAAGCACGTTTACAATCCAAAGTATGAAGAGCCGCCTCTCCTGGGTGAGAATGAGGCTTTGGAAAAAATACAGGTAGAACAATAGACTGATTGATGTGAAATTCTGAAACAACTTTAGGCAAGAATTTAGGATGAGTACGGAGAACAACCTTGTCATGGTGAAAAACAGCGAAAGGTGGATCAGCCACTAGCGCTTGTAACTCACTGACACGACGAGCAGAAGTGAGGGCGATCAGGAACACAGCTTTCCAAGTAAGATACTTGAGATGAGCTTTGTCAAGTGGTTCAAAAGGAGATTTCATAAGTTGAGCTAAAACAACATTGAGATCCCAAACCACAGGAGGTGGTTTAAGAGGAGGATGAAGATTGAGAAGTCCTTTCATAAAACGAGAAATCATAGGATGTGCAGAAAGGGATTTTCCATCCAAAGGCTGATGAAAAGCAGCTATAGCACTAAGATGGACTCGGATAGATGTAGTCTGAAGACCAGATTGTGATAAATGAAGTAAATAGTCCAGAACTGAAGTCAATGAAGCAGATCTGGGTGGTAAATTATGTGTAGAACACCAAGCAGAGAATCTTGTCCACTTTTGACCATAACATTGCCTAGTGGATGGTTTTCTGGAAGCAAGTAAAATATCCTGTACAGACGGAGAGAATTGAGAAAAGTCTGTTAAAGAGAAAGGTACCAAGCTGTCAAATGTAGAGACTGTAGATTGGGATGAAGCAAAGATCCTTGATTCTGCGTGAGTAGAGAAGGAAATATTGGTAGAAGTAGAGGCTCCCTGGTGCTGAGTTGAAGTAGAAGGGAGAACCAAGGTTGCCTGGGCCACCGAGGAGCTATCAGAATCATGGTGGCATGGTCTGATTTCAACTTGACCAGAGTCTTGAGAATCAGAGGAAATGGAGGAAAAGCATAAAGGAACTGATTCCTCCAGTCCAGTAGAAACGCATCCGCTTCGAGGCGTTGAGGAGTATAGATGCGGGAGCAAAATTGAGGCAGTTTGAAGTTGAGAGGGGACGCAAACAGATCTATCTGCGGAGTCCCCCAACGAGCAAAAATTTGGCGAAGAGTAGGAGAATTGAGTGTCCATTCGTGAGGTTGTAGAAGACGACTCAATTTGTCCGCCAAATAGTTGTGTTGACCCTGAATGTAAACTGCTCTGAGGAAGATGTTGTGGAGAATCGCCCACTGCCACAATTTCAGAGCTTCTTGACAGAGGGAGTGAGATCCCGTCCCTCCCTGTTTGTTTACATAATACATGGCTACTTGGTTGTCGGTACGTACTAGAATCACCATGTCGTGAAGAAGATGCTGAAAAGCTTTGAGAGCATAGAATATCGCTCTGAGTTCCAACAGATTTATAGGACACCTCCGGTCTGCTTGGGTCCAGAGCCCTTGAGTGCAAAGACCGTCCACATGGGCTCCCCATGCATACATTGACGAGTCGGTTGTGAGGACCTTCTGATGAGGAAGAGGGTAAAACAGTAAACCTCTTGAAAGATTCAAAGAGAGCATCCACCAACGGAGAGACTTCTTTAATGAAGGAGTGATGGAAATTAGTCGAGTTGGTGGATCCACTGATTGTTGCCATTGAGATGCCAGTGTCCATTGAGGAATGCGAAGATGAAGCCTGGCAAAAGGAACCACATGAACTGTAGAAGCCATGTGACCGAGCAGAACCATCATTTTCCTTGCTGGAACAGTGGAAAGTTGGAAGAATTGTTGAGAAATTTGAAGGAGTGCATCCTGACGTGGTTGTGGAAGGTATGCTCTCAAATTGATAGTGTCCAGAGTTGCTCCTATGAACTGGAGAGACTGAGAAGGAGTCAGTTGAGATTTGGGAAAATTGATGTGAAATCCCAGACTTTGAAGAAAAAGAATAGTCTGTTGGGTCGCTACAATAACCTCTGACAAAGAGGGAGCCTTGATGAGCCAGTCGTCTAGGTATGGAAATACTTGAAGACCCTGGTTGCGAAGAGCTGCAGCTACAACCACTAGGCATTTGGTGAAAACTCTGGGGGAAGAAGCCAGTCCGAAGGGGAGAACTCTGTACTGAAGATGAAGATTTCCTACTTGGAATCTGAGGTACTTGCGAAATGCTGGATGAATGGGGATATGAGTATAGGCCTCTTTGAGATCGAGGGAGCACATCCAATCCCCTTGATCCATCAAGGAATATAGAGTTGGCAGAGTGAGCATTCGAAATTTCTCTTTGACTAGATATTTGTTGAGAGCTCTGAGATCCAAAATCGGTCGCAAATCCCCCGTCTTTTTGGGAACTAGAAAATAACGGGAGTAAAATCCCGAGTTCCTTTGGGAGAGAGGAACTTCCTCCACTGCTCGCAGGAGAAGAAGAGCCCGAGCTTCTTGAAGAAGAAGAGGCAGATGCGACTGATTTGAAAGACACTCTCTTGGATGGCGATCTGGAGGCACCTGAAGGAGTCGAAGAGAGTATCCCTCTCGTATGATGGTAAGAACCCAGATATCTGATGTTATGAGCTCCCATTGGTGATAAAATGTGGACAGGCGACCCCCTATGGGGAGGGGAGAATTTGGAAACAGAGAAATTTGAATGCTCAGGTCGAGATTGTCAAAAAGACTGAGCAGGCTTGGTGGCAGCAGGAGTCTGAGACTTTTGTTGTCGTTGTTGTGGAGGAGGCCGACGAGCAGGAGGTCTAGAAAAAGCAGGAGTTGATTTCTGCGGATAGCGACGTGGAGTTTGTTTGAAACCTCTAGTTGGTACAGGTTTAGATTTTGGACGAATGAGGGAAGCAAAAGAGCGTTCATGTTCTGAAAGACGCTTAGTAGCTGCCTCAATAGAGTCATCGAATAATTCATTTCCTTGACAAGGAAGATTAGCCAATCTATCCTGAAGGTTAGGATCCATGTCCACTATCCGTAACCATGCTAATCTACGCATGGCTACTGCAAATGCCGAGACTCTAGAAGAGAGTTCAAAGGCATCATAGGAAGCTTGTAGCATGAAAAGTCTCAACTGGGAAAGAGTCTTAAGGATATTTTTAAATTCTGATAGACGATTGGTAGAGATGTCCGGGTAAAAGGAAGACAAAATCTTTAAAAAATGATTGAAATAGGACGTAAAAATGTAATTATAATTCAGAACTCTATTTGCCATCATAGAATTCTGGTATAAACGTCGACCAAATTTATCCATGGTACGGCCTTCCCTACCAGGGGGAACTGAAGCGTAAATTTTGGAGGGATGTGCTTTCTTTAATGATGACTCTACCACTAGAGATTGATGAGAAAGTTGAGACTTTTCATATCCTTTAGATGGAACCGTTCTGTAACGAGATTCCAATTTAGATGGGATAGCAGTGATCGAATAAGGAGTTTCCATATTGCGAGTGAAGGTCTGTTGGAGAACAGGAGTCATCGGCAATCTGAGTGACTCTTTAGGAGGATGGGGAAGCTCCATATCCGCCAAGTATTCAGGAGTATATTTAGAGTCTGAATGAAGGTCTAGCTTGAGAGCTTGGCCCATATCAAAAATAAATTTGGCAAAAGAAACTGATTTTGGGTCAGATGATTCCTCAGGAGAGCCACTGCGAGATTTAGGTTGAACTGAGTAGGATGGAGAATTTTCTCTAGAGTATGTGGAAAGGTCCGATTCCATACGCATAGTGGCAGAAGAAGCTGTACTGTGAAGTGGAGTAAGAGAATGTTTCCTCTTCAGACTCCTGGATGGAGAAGTACCCGGTGTACGTGGCACAGAATGAGTCGAGGTGTGTGGAGAACTATCCCGACGGACTGGCTTCGATGGGGTTCTGGATCGAGAAGGGCTTCGAGTGGAGGCTCGATGTCGAGATCCCTGCTTCGTCTTCGAAGAACGAGACAAAGAAGCCTCGGTATCCAAGGTCGAAGACTCCCTCCGAAGCTTGGAGGCAACATGCTTCGACCGATGCTTCGGAGGAGGTGAGCCCGTAGACGACTCCGATGAAGAAATGTTCTTCGGTGTTCGGGATCGGCTTCGGGAGACTGGAAGCTCCGGTTGAGTAACAGGCTGGTCAGCCCGAGGCAAGGTCGAGGACGGGACCAGTTGAGCCACTAAAGAAGTAATCTGATTGGTAAGGATAGATTTTAACATTTCCTCCAGCATCGGCACCGAGACAGAAGATTCTGACCTCGTATGTGCAGCAGTACGCTCCGAAGAGGGCGACCTCGAAGGTGAGTATTCCCTTATCTTGGAGGTACGCTTTGAAAGTGGGCGCGCCGAGGACTCTGGTGGCTTTTTGGATACGGCACCTGAAAGGGAACTCGGAGACTTACCCCCCGTAGAAGGCTTCGTGGAAGACGTCGTCTTCGAGGCAACCAAAGTAGAAGAGGTCGAGGCCTTCGAGACCGAAACTCCAGCCGGAGTCTGGGTCGAGGCCTTCGAGACCACAGGTGTCGAGGTCGTCGGAGTCGAGGCCTTCGAGACCGGTGCAGCAGCCACGGTCGAGGCCGGCTCCGAAGATTGCTCCATACCGAAAAGTTGAAAAAATTGAGCACAACGCCGCCGAAAAGCTCGTGGAGTGAGGGTAAAGCAGCGATGACAATCTTCTGGGGAATGAGAAGAACCCAGGCACTGTAAACAACGGCAGTGGGGATCGGTGACCGAAATCACGCGATTACACTGTCGACAACGTTTAAACCCGGTAAGAGGCCGGGACATGGAAAAAATAAAGTCCGTGTCGAACGAAGGAGCCTAGGCCTAGGCCCAAAGCTCGACGGCCGAACTGAAAAGGAAAAAAGTATATACTTTTTTTTTTTTTTTTTTAAACGAAAAAGAAAAGAATAAAGATAAAATGAACACAGCGACCGACTTTAAAATAAAAGAAAACAGCCGCGGTGATGAGAAGGCAATGCTGCAGAGAAAGAAAACGTGTCTTCTTGTCTCCGCGGAAATAAACGAACTGAGGATCCTCTCAGGAGATGCGCCCCCTAGTTCGGGCGGGAAGGCACGCGCGCAGGCGCGGTGCGGCACTCGAAAGTTCGAGATCTTCAAGCAAGTTTGCTTTTGAGGCTGTCCGCTGCGGGGCTCCGTCGGTGACGTCACCCATATGTGGGAATATGCTGCCTGCTTGTCCTGGGATAAATCGTATTACACATACTGTGTGGAGGAAGGAGGAAGCAGTGGAAGACAAGCAGAACTTTGCAGTTGAATTTTAAGGATTTGGATTGCATTTGGACAAGATTTGAACTTTGAACATTGGATAAAATTTGAAGATTAAGTGGATTTTATATTTTTTGCTTTTTTCTTTTTTTGTGTTGCACTTTAAGCACAAAGCACACTTTTTAGAACTGAGCACTTTGGATTGGCAGCAGCTGAGGCCCGGGACTTTATAACAGTGGCGTACCTAGCATATGTGACACCCGGGGCCCATCATTTTTTGACACCCCCCCATCTATATGAAAAATATGATTTTTAGTAACAATCTACATATCGCACAACAAGAGTGTACCTAGGAAAAGGCAGCATCTTAAACACTGCAGTGAGCACTAGAGCAGTGTTTTTCAACCGCTGTTCCGCGGCACACTAGTGTGCCGCGAGATGTTGCCTGGTGTGCCGCAGGGCCACCATCAGGGCAGTACTACCAGTCCTGCATTCAGGGGCCCGGAGCTGACAGGGGGCCCGAGGCAGGGGCGCCAGTAGCTCGCCAAGGCAAAGTGAGTCGATCACCCAGGACTCACTTTGTCTTGGTGATCTAATCTATCGAGCCGATAAGTCTTCTTCTCCCCGACGTCAATTCTGCAGTCGGAGAGGAAGTTCGGGCCAGCCAATCGCTGCCTGGCTGGGCGGAACTTCCTCTCCGATTGCAGAATTGACGTCAGGGAGAGCATGCGTCGGCGTCGGCTTTGGGGCCTGTTATCCATTGGTGGGTCCTGTTCCCCGATGGCAGCGGCAGTGGCTTGGGGAACGGCAGGGAGAAAGAAAGAAAGAAAGGGGGCAGGCAGGGAAACAGAAGGAAAGAAGAGAAACAGAAAAAAAGAAAGAAAGGTCAGGGAGAGAGAAAGAAAAAGTTGGGGGAGGGAATGAAGTGTGGAGGAGAGAAAGCATACAGGCTGATAGAAGGGAAGAAAGATTGGATGCACAGTCAGAAGAAGAAAGTGCAACCAGAAATCACCAGACAAGGTAGGAAAAATGATTTTATTTTAAATTTAGCAAAGTGGAGGCAGTATTACCACAGTTTTCAAAGGAATTTGCCCAAATAACTTAATAGTTAACTGGGTAAATTCCCAGAGATGAAAACTTCCCTTCACTTACTATGCACAGTTCTGAATTTATATCTGCTGTCTATATTTTACAATATGGTCACCTTTTACTAAACCGCAATAGTGGTTTTTAGTGCAGGGAGCCTATGAGCGTCAAGAGCAGCGCTGGGCATTCAGCGCAGCTCCCTGCGCTAAAAACTGCTATTGTGGTTTAATAAAAAGGATGGAGGGTATATTTGTCTATTTTTGTATGCTATAAAAACCAAATACAGAGAGAGACTGAGAGCTGTTGACGAAGAGCTACGTGTTTGTCTTTCTTTGATTTCAGCCAGAATATCAGCTTTGTGTTCAGCCAAACAGGCCCAGGTTTCGCACTGAATAAAGTATTTTATAATTTTTCACTATTCTGTTTACTTAATATTTCATAATAAAGTAATTATAAAATACTTTCTTTGTGTTTATTTGATTCCTATTCAAGAGAATTACTTTATATATAGTCAATATAGGCACAGAGTTAAATTTTTTAACATTTTCTAATGGTGGTGTGCCTCGTGATTTTTTTCATGAAACAAGTGTGCCTTTGCCCAAAAAAGGTTGAAAAACACTGCACTAGAACACCAACACATACATTGTAAAACTAAACAAACCAGATCCTTCACAGTCAATTGATCCTGTACAGTCGATGCTATCAGAAAGCCATGTCCCTTTCATACACACAGACAGATACACCTTTGCCCAATATGGAATAATCACAAACTAAAAATAGAAATATGTAGACAAAAATTAAACTGAACTGCCAAGAAACCAGACTCTGCATACAATGCAACACCACAAAAACAGTAATACATGTCCTCTAATACTGTGCAAAATATAAAGACAGTAGATGTAAATTTGAAAAAACTGATACATAACAATCACCACTTTACAAATTAACAAAAATAAAACAAATAATGAGAAATAAGAAAATACCATTTTATTGGACTAATCCCCGTAAGCTCAGTCCCCATCCCTGCAAACCACCCGATTCCATCCACACAAGCCTTGAATTGTTTTATATTGAACTTATTATATTAAAGTATAAAAAGAAACAATATTCTGTACAATTGTCAATTTATAAATCAGCGTCTTTTCCCCACTCTCTGTTCCCCATTTCCCTTCAGCGTCCTCAGCCCACTCTCTCCACTTTCCTTCAGCGCATGCACATAAAAACAAGCAAGTAATTTTATATCATTTTCATTCTATTCATTCATAGAAATTAAAGTCTAAATAATGCCAGTCACATAACAAAACATGATTTTACAAAAATAATTCCCTGCACATTCAAGCCTGCAAGGATTACTAGATGTCTTTCAGCAGCTCCCCTCCCCCCCCCACTAACAATAAAATTTTAAAAACACAAAGAACACTGTACGCAGAGAAAATGTTAATTATCATTTATATTCCGTGGGTTTTCAAAGAGGTCAAAGCAGATGACTTTATGCAATGTCACCTCAGTAACAACTATACAAAAATAGACAAATACACTCCCTCCCTTTTTACTAAACCGCGATAGCGTTTTTTAGCACAGGGAGCTGCGCTGAATGCCCCATGTTGCTCTCGACGCTCATAGGCTCCCTGCGTTAAAAACTGCTATTGCAGTTTAGTAAAAGGGGCCCATAGTGCAAAATATAGACAGCATATATAAATTCTCAAAACGGACACATTTTGATCACTAAATTGAAAATAAAATCATTTTTCCTACCTTTGTTTGGTAATTTCATCAGTCTCTGGTTGCACTTTATTCTTCTGACTGTGCATCCAATATTTCTTCCCTTCTTTCAGCCTCCTTCCCTTCTTGCTTCCTATCCTCCAGACTTCATTTCCTTCCCCAACTTTTTCTGTTTCATCCTGTCCCCTTCTTTCTTTCTCTCACCATGCCCCCTTTCTTTCTGTATGTCTGTCTTTCTCTCTCTCTATCTCTGTGCCCCATTTCTTTCTTTCACCCTGCCCCTTCTTTCTTTCTCTCTCCATGCCCCCTTTCTTTCTCTATGTCTGTCTTTCTCTCTCTTTCCCCATGCCTCATTTTTTTTTCTTTCTTTCACCCTGCCCCCTTTCTTTCTTTCTGGATCCCTGTCTCCCCCCTCTTTCTTTCTCCCTGCCCTCCCCCATGCCACTGCCGCCACCAGCACCATGCTGCCACTGGCCATCGGAAACAGGCCGGCGCCGAAATCACCCTGCTTTGTTTCCCGCGTGCCGACCAACTCTGGCTGTCCGATATCAATTCTAACGTCGGAGAGGACGTTCCGGGCCAGCCAGGCAGCGATTGGCTGGCCCAGAACGTCCTCTCCGATGTCAGAATTGACGTTGGACGGCTATAGTTGGTAGGCCCGCGGGAAAAGCAGGGCAAATTCGGAGGGAGGGAGAACTGGCGCCGGCTTCTTTCAGATGATTGCAATGGCAGCCTTTCCCCGGTGGCAGGTCAGCAGTGCACCCCCTTGGGCCCGTGCACCTGGGGTGGACCACCCCCACGTAGGTACGCCACCTCTTTATACAGTTTCAGCAGAGATAAGTACCCCTCTTGTTTGATATTCACTGAACTTTAGCTACTTTAAGAGTTTTGTCTTTAGCTGTTTTTTGGCAGGAAGGGAGGAGTGCTATGATGTATAAAGCCTGAACTGGCAGAGCCCGTGTCCTAATGCTTTTGAGTTCTTGTAGGCTATCACTGAGCACTATTTAGCAATTTAGTAATTTATTATTTTGTAATAAGGTTATTTATAGATGAACAATTCTCTTTTAGTAGAATAATATAGAAACACTAGTCATTAAGCCCGTTACATTAACGGGTGCTAGAATATGTCTATCTGTCTTTCTTTCTTTCTGTGTCTCTCCCTGCCCCTGTCTCTTTCTTCCTTTCTTTGTCTCTCTCCCTCCCACTGTCTGTCTTTCTTTCTGTCTGTTTCTCTTCCTGGCCCACTTTGCCTGTCTGTGTTTCTTTCTTTATGTTTCTCTCCCTGCTGTCTTTCTGTGTGTCTGTTTTTCATTCTCGTGCGCTGCCTGCCTATCTTTCTGTCTCGCTCCATGGCCCCCTTTTGTCTCCCCCCAAAGCAAGCCAAGATTGCTCCCTGGCCCCCTTTCCCTTTCCCCCCTCCCCCACTTCCCTGTGCAGCAACAGCAGCATTCCCCCTTCTGTGTAGCAGCAACAGCATTCCCCCCTTCCCTGTACAGCAGCATTCACCCACACTCCCCTGTACAGCAGCAGCATTCCCTCCTTCCCTGTGTAGCAGCAGCATTCCCCCTCTTCCCTGTGCACCCACCCCTTGCCTGCTCCCCCTGTTCCCTTCCTTTTCCCTCCCCCGTCCAGCAGCATTCATTTTCTGCTCCCCCTGTGCATATGCCCCACAGAAATTTACTTGCCTCACAGAAAAGCGCTGCACCGCGTTGTTGCTGGCCTCAGTGTCTTCTCTACAGTGCGGCCAACCCTAGCGGAAACAGGAAGTTGTGAGAGGGCGGGCCGCAGTGGAGAGGAGATGGTGAGGCCAGTGGCAGCACAGCGCAGCGCTTTTCATTTAAACGCTGTGAGCATGCGAGAGGGAGGAGGAAAAATAGATGCCGGCAGGGGGGTTTGGAGGTCAGGGCGTGTGCGGCAAGCCGCCGCTCGCGCCTGAAGATTTTAAAAGGGCGCTTGGCGTTGGGAAGTTGGGGCGCGTGCGGCAAGCCGTTGCTGGCGCCTGAAGATTTTAAAAGCGAGTATTTTTTTTCTTTAGTTGAAAGACGCGGCGGTGGCTCCTCTCACGATCCCTGCCTGCATCGGAAGTCCGACGCAGGCGGGGATCGTGAGAGCAGCTACCGCTGTGTCTTTGAAAGAACCGTAAGCCGCGCATGTGCACTTCCTATGTGTGCTACAGCTCACGGAAAACGGACGCACGCATAGGAAGTGCGCATGCGCGGCTTACCGTTTTATTATATTAGATAGTAACATGATGGCAGATAAAGGCCAAATGGCCCATCCGCAGCATCCACTCTCTCCTCCTCTCCCTATTGGCTAAAGCTCTTAACATTTGCATCTCCTCTTCCTATAGGCTAAGGCTCTTAACATTCACATCACCAGCATTGTGAGGTCATAGAGGTTTATGGTTATAGAAACATAATAACATGATGGCAGATAAAGGCCAAATGGCCCATCCAGTCTGCCAATCAGCAGTGACCATTATCTCTTCCTCTCTCTAAGAGATTCCACGTGCCTATCCCAGGCCCTCTTGAACTCAGACACAGTCTCTGTCTCCACCACCTCTTCCGGAAGACTGTTCCAAGCATCAACCACCCTTTCTGTAAAAAAGTATTTCCTTAGATTATTCCGGAGCCTGTCACCTCTTAACTTCAACCTATGCCCTCTCATTCCAGAGCTTCCTTTCAAATGAAAGAGACTCAACTCATGTGCATTTACATTACATAGGTACTAAATCGTCTCTTATCATATTTCCCCTCTCCTGCCTTTCCTCCAAAGTATACAGACTGAGATCTTTAAATCTGTCCCCATACGCCTTATGATGAAGACCACACACCATTTTAGTAGCCGCATATATTTCCAGAATACTGAAACTATTATTCTATTCAACATGTTGTATTGTTTTTCTGTACATTGTTTGGATTTTTTTGGTACATAACCAAACATGCTATCAACAAACTCATCTACTCTTTTTCAGTCTCTGCTATTTCTGTTATTTTCCACAATAAAATGCAGATATTGATAAAATACTGCTAGAGTTTTTGCATAAAATGTCTTTTTATCAATGTATCATCGCTGAGTGTGAAAACATAACTATAATATCAAGATATTTGCTCCATTAATCATTCTATTAAGCAAAAATAATAGCAAATTTTAAGAAAATTGGAGCTTTATGTAATCAGTGGCTTTGACAGAACCAATGATGGGCTTTAATTTTTTTATTATTATTTTCTGATCAAGCACAATCAAATTCATGGGAAAAACTTCAATTCACAGAGTTTTTCCAACTTTAGGTTTTTGTGGAGAACCCTAATGGGGCAGGAATAAATTGCAAATACTTCTGCCCCTTAGGTGGTGTTATGGAGTAAGATGTAAAGATGGAATGGGGGAGGGTGAAGCAGAAAAGGACACAATCTATGGAGTTTTTAAGAAAAAATTTGCCTATGAATTAAATCAGCAGAGAAGGGGAAAGGAAGTGGGGCGGTTGCCGTTGTAACAGAAATCAAAATACAAACAAAACTATGTTTGCTCTTTAATTAAATGAAACAGGAAATGTTCATATTTCCTGATTCGTTTTCAACAAAACAACAACTCTACTTTGTATCTGCTGTAAACTTCAAAGTAAAGGTGCACGTGTGTTTCGACAGAGAAAGGTAAAAAGCCCATACAGCCTTTGAGCAGATATGGAAGGTATGAGAACCATCTGTTTCCAGAATTTCACAGGAATGGAAGGTGCAAACTTGCCCCAAATCTCCACTTTATACTACCGCTGATAGAGCTTGTGGTATGACACTGGCTCTTTGCACTATCGGACATCCTGCTAAACATGAGAAAATCACACTGCACATACAAGTGATGTCAGAAGAAAAGAAAAATAAACACCATGGCCCAGATTCACTACAGATAGCGACTCAATCGCTGTTGGCCGATTCTCTGGCTGATTTTCAAACAGCGATTGATTCACTATCAAGTTTACATTCAAATGATTTGCACAGAGGTGCAAATCATTCGCATGCAAACTCTCCGACTCAATCGCTCGCAGAGCCCTGACAGTAGGAGAATCAGCCTGGTGTCACTGGTGTCAGGGCTTCTGTCGGGTTTTTGTTTTCTTAATGGCACATATATTTTGCGTGTATTACACATGTAAAATATCTGCCAATAAAAAAAAAAAGGTCCCACAACAAAGCGCCCCCTCCCTCCCTGAACCTCCCAAAAATGGCAGGAGGGATGCCCACTCTGTCCTACTACCAGATGTTCCCCCCCCCGTGCATGAATATGATAGGAGGGATGCCCACTCCCTACTGCCATTGGACCCCCGTGCGCCGAACTGATATGGCAGGAGGGAGGCCCACTCCCTCCTGTCATCAGACATTCCCCCCCCTGCCGTCTGGACCGGACCTCCTGTACCTTTAAGTTGGGAGCAAGAGGGTGCTCAGTCCCCCTGCTCCTCCGCTGTCTGTCGTCAGCAATGAGGGCGGCAATCTAAATAATGTAAGGGGGGGAATTGAAGTATTTGCTCAATAGGATGCATCCTTTTTTCCACTCACTTGATTATGGAACGAAACATACAGTAATCTGCAAAAACTAGAACACTGGTTGCAGGTCTGGCAGTTAACCATTAATGCAAATAAGTTAAGATTCAACTTGAGTTCTCAACCAAGTGACCTTTCCTCCATCCCCCTTTCATCTGTCCTTTCTGCCAACCTTCCCTCAACCCCTGCCACCTTTTCCTCATTTTCTGAAATCACTGAAGAGGAAACTTGTACATCTTCTCTCCTCCTTCAAACCCACTACATCAGCAGTCTCAAACATGCGGCCCCCCCCGGGACTATTTTGCGGCCCGCGATCTGTCCTCTCCACTTCACAAGTTTTCCAACTGTGGAGAGGACAATCGCGTACAGACCGAAGTCTCTCTGGAGGGAATGTCGTACAGAAGTCTCTCTGGAGGGAATGTCAGCAAATGGTCGGCTCGGAGCCGACCAATTCTCGCCACCCGACGTCAATTTTAATGTCGGGGAGGAAGTTCCGGGCCAGCCAATCGCTGCTTGGCTGGCTCAGAACTTCCTCTCCGACGTTAGAATTGATGTCGGGTGGCGAGAATTGGTCAACCCTGTGCTGGGGAAGATAAGTAGGGAGAGCTAAGACCTCGGCGCAGGCCTGTTCCCCAACTGTGGCAGTGGTGACCTGTTCCACAATGGTGATGGCTTGGGGGAGGGCAGGGAGACATAAAGAAAGAAAGGGGGGGACAAGGAGACAGAAAGAAAAAAGGGAGATGAGACACAAACAGAAAGGGACATAGAGAGAGAAAGACAGAAAGAAAGGGCGGGCATGGAGAAAGAAAGAAAGGGGGCATAGAGAGAGAGAGAAAGAAAGAAGGGGCAGGATGAAAGAAATAAAAAGTTGGGGGAGGGAAGGAGACAGATGCCAGACCAGGGGAAAGGAAGGAGGGAGGGAGAGAAAGGAAAGAAAGTGATGTCAGACCATAGAAATAGGGACAGAAGAAGAGAGAGAAAGAAGGGAAGGTAAGACATGGAAACGTAGATTTTGAAAAGAAAGCAGAAAAATTGAATATTAAGTTAATATTAAAGATGGATGCAAGGCAGAAAGTCAAGACGGAGAGAAAAACAATCAAAGGACAAGAAGACCCTGGAAACATAGTTAAATGCACAGAAAAATAAAGTCACCAGACAACAAATGTAGGGAAAATGATTTTATTTTCAATATAGTGATTGAAATGTGTCAGTTTTGAGAAAGGAAAGATATTAAACTTTAAATGTGAGGGCTGCAGAAAAAATAGTTAATGACAATTCTGCATGAGGTAAAACTCTTTATAGTTTATAAATCTTTCCTTTAACTGTTAAAGGAAAGATTTATAAACTATAAAGAGTTTTACCTCATGCAAAGTTGTCATTTCTTTAATAAGACATTAACTATTTTTTCTGCAGCCCTTCAAGTACCTACAAATCCAAAATGTGGCCCCACTAAGGATTTGAGTTTGAGACCACTAAACTACATACTTCTCTAATCCAATTCCCACCCACCTACTCAGCACTCTCTCAATGTTATCACTCTAATCTGTCACAACCTCAACCTATCACTCTCCACTGTAACTGTTCCTGATGTCTTCAAACATGCCGTAGTTACACCTCTCCTCAAAAAACCCTCACTAGACCCTACATGACCTCCAATTATTGCCCCATCTCCCCTTCTTATCCAAGTTACTTGAATGTGCTGTTCACCACTGTTGGTTGGACTTCCTTTCATCTCAAGCTATATATGTATATGTATAGCTATATATGTACATGTATATGTATATGTACAGTCTCTTACTCTGTTAACCGCTCTGAACTGTTATGGTACTTCGGTATACAAAAATAAAATTATTATTATTATTATTATTCTTGACCCATTTCAATCTGGCTTTTACCTGCTAAATTCCACAGAAACTGCCATTGCTAAAAGTCTCCAATTACCTGTTCTTGGCCAGATCTTCATCCTTCTCAATCTATCTGCTGCTTTCAACACTGTTGATCACCACCTACTCCTTGATACACTGTCCTTACTGGGATTCTAGAGTTCTGTTCTCTCCTGGTTTTCAGGGTATGCAATGGTGGTTCCTCTTCTACTGCTATCCCACTATCAATCAGTATACCTCAAGGCTCTGTCTTGGGACCTCTCCTTTTCTCCATCTATACATACTTCCTTGGTGCACGGATCTTCTCCCATGATTTTAAGTATCGCCTCTATGCCAATGAATCCCAGGTCTACCTCTCCACACCAAATATCTCTACAGGAATCTAGGCCCGTGCCTCGGATATCTCATCGACATCTAAATGTGAATATGGCTATGACCAAGCTCCTTATCTTTCCACCTAAACCCCCTCCCCCATTCTCTATTTCTGTGGGTCAACACTATCCTCCTCCCCTTGTCTTGTCAGCTTACAACCTCAGGTCATTTTTGACTCTTTTCTCTCCTTCTCCAATCAGATCCAACAAACTGTTAAAGCTTGTTGTTTCTTCCTCTATATTAACAAAATGTGACCTCTCCTTTCCAAGCACACCACCAAAACACTTATCCACACCTGACATCACCTCTGCTTAGATTACTGCAGCTTGCTTCTCGCAGGTCTTCCACTCAACTATCTCTTTTACCTTCGATCCATTCAAAATTCTGCTGAACAACGTATATTCTGCCAGAGCCACCATACTCACATTACCCATCTCCTCAAATCACTTCATTGGCTCCCTATCCATTTCCAAATACAGTTCAAATTCATCTTACTGACTCATAAGTGTATTCACTCTGTAGCACCTCAATATCTCTTCTCACTTATCTCCCCCATGCTTTCCTCCATGAGCTCCATTCATCAGGTAAATCCCTCTAATCTATACTCTTCTCCTACACTGCCAACTCCAGACTCTGTCCATTCTGTCTTGCTACACCATATGCCTGTAACAGACTGCCTGAGTCAATACGTCAAGCTCTGTCTCTAGCAGTATTCAAATTGAAACTGAAAGTCCACTTTTTTCGAGGCTGCTTTCAACTCCTAGCTCCCACTTACAGTTAAATACCTAGGTCCATCCTATCATTCTCTCTGCAAGAAACTCCTTAACCCCTATCTGTCCCAATTAGATTAGAAACATAATGGCAGATAAATGCCAAATGACCCAACCAGTCTGCCCATCCGCAGCATCCACTACCTCCTCCTCTCTCTCTCTCAGATCTCAAGTGCCTGTCCCCCATGCATCCGAAACTCCCCAACCTCTAAATGTCCTGTTTGTCTAAATTAGACCGTAAGCTCTTCTGAGCAGAGACCATTTATTACATGAATGCACATGTGCTTTCAGCACTATAAAAATGATAAATAGTATTGTTTATCGAAAGCTTCTATACTGATAACTAATGACTGGGGAGTCAATTCAGAGCGGTTTGCATGAGCTTCTGTAAAGGTGTTACAATACAGAGTTAGCGTTTTCTGAGATTGAGATGGTATAAATGTATTGAAAATTATCATCCAACACATAACATATAAACATATAATACTAGTATCATGTACTATGTTCATACTAAACCCTACTTATTTGAACACATACCTGTATTATGTTCTTTGTTCATCCTGATAATTCTAGTTATCTGTACTTTGTTTATCATATCCTCAGCAATGCTGGGTTTCTCTACTGTGTTCACTAGTGCTGCCCGATTCACGATTCGAATCGGTTCACCGATTCAAATCAGGTGAATCGATTCGAATCGGTTCGTTTTTGTTAAAAACCGGACTCACCGATTCAGCTGCAAGATGATTTTCACACCGCCGGCTGCCCGACTCTACCCATCTAATGTAACTTCCGGTTTTGCGAAACCGGAAGTTACATCGGAAGAAAGTAGTGGGAGAGTCAATCGGTGAGCGAGCGGACCTCGTGCAGCAGACCTCGGCAGCAGCAAATACTATTTTTGGCTGGCTTTCCCCGCATTTCTCCTCTCTTCCCCGCAATTTAATATCCAGTCCAGTAAGTAAATGAATCAGAATGGGGGCTGGTGAGTCTTAGGGACTGGGGATAGAAGCTGAAATCGTCAGGGGGGCTGGGGATGGAAACTGAGAATTGGAATGGGGGCTTGTGAGTCTTGGGGCCTGGGGATGGAAGCTGAAATCGGCAGGGGGGCTGGGGATGGAAGCTCAGAATCGGCAGGGGGGCTGGGGATGGAAACTGAGAATCGGAATGGGGGCTTGTGAATCTTGGGGCCTGGGGATGGAAGCTGAAATCAGTAGGGGGGCTGGGGATGGAAGCTGAGAATCATCAGGGGGGCTGGTGAGTCTTGAGGGCTAGGGATGGAAGCTGGGAATCGGCAGGGGGGCTGGTGAGTCTGGGGGGCTGGGGATGGAAGCTGGGAATTTTTGATATGATATTGTCTTGGTTAAATAAAATGTTTAAACTTAAAAAGCTGTGTCATTAACAGTGATTCAAATCAAATCATCGATTCAACAGGGTGAATCAAATCGAAACGAAATATTTTTCTCTGAATCGGGCAGCGCTAGTGTTCACTCTGTATTCCTAGTGGGGACTAGCCAGCTATCTCCTCTATGTTGCATTATTAAATTAGTCTGTGAAGAGGATGGTCTTTATCCCTTTTTTGAACTTTCCGGTGTCCTTGTCCAGTTTTTTTTTTTAACCATGAAATTTTATTGAAAATTTTATTCAAATACAAAAGAAAAATACAAATACAAAATGTACAACAATGTGGATGCAGGAATAACAAGTCAAATTGAATAGCAAATGTAGCCCAATCTGATTAGTACAAGGATCCAATATGACCAATATGGGGAGAAAAAGGAAGGGGAGTAAAAAAAAAAAAGGAACAGAGGGGAAAGAGAAGGAAGACGAGAAAATCCCTCAGAGGCCAAGTAGAAGAACGGTATATTTAGGAAATACGTATTTGTTAAAAATTGAAAAAGTGATACGTGAAGGCATTGAGGAGTACATAGAAAGGAGGGAGGGAGGAAGAGACAATTGTAGGGCCGAAGGAAGGAAGAAAGAACCAGACAACAAAGGTAGGAAAAATGATTTTATTTTCAATTTAGTGATCAAAATGTGTCGGTTTGGAGAATTTATATCTGCTGTCTATATTTTGCACTATATTTGTCTATTTTTCTATAGTTGTTTCTGAGGTGACATTGCATATTTTAAAAAGTCATCTGCCTTGACATCTGTGCCCTGTCCCGTCCTACCACTAGACCCCCAGGGGGGCAGGGTACAGAGCCTGGCAAGGAGGGGGGACAGGGTACAGAGCCTGGCAAGGAGTGTAGGGTTGGGTGCAGAGGCTGGCAGGGAGAATTTGGTTCAGAATGGGTTTTTTTTCTTATTTTCTTCCTCTAAATCTAGGGTGCGTTTTATGGAGTGAAAAATGCGGTATTTCTCATTTTGCTTTCATCCTTCGACTGTCTACTCTGGGGTATCTGGTGCAGATCTTCATGTCACCAGCAAAAAGGCAAATTTTCCTTTCTAATCCTTCTGTGATGTCACTCACAAAGATTGAACAGAATTTATATAGGTCTCAGCAATGTTCCATTTTCTAGTAACTTTAGTAAGCAGAGGCAATGACTTAGAGATTAGCATTTCACGCCGATGTTGCAAGAGCACTGACTGCCACCAAAAATGGACATTTAGTGAGGCAAAGGACTTACAATTAAATAGAATGAGTCTCTGCAATAATTAAAAGAGTATTAAACAGAGCGTGATGAGTGTCAGGAAGCTCAATAGAAGGAGCCTCAGACTTAAGTATAATGACAGTAATGGAGAGATTAGATTGTATGTCAAAAATAGAACAAATAACAGACCAGGTGTTGTTCCAAAAAGACCGTAAGCACGGACATTCAAACAGCATGGGCAGTAAAGTTCCTGGAGATAGCTTACAATTCCAACATATATTGGAGAAAAGCAGTCCAGCTTTGTGAAGTTTTTGAGGTGTCCAGTTTGTTTGCTTGTATAGTTTTAATTCCTTCCCCTGCTTCCTTTTATCAATATACTGTACATCAGGGGTGCCCAACACGTCGATCGCGATCGACCGGTCGATCGGGAAGGCAACGCCAGTCGATCTCGTGTTGCCGTTCCAATCGGCCGGCCGATCAGCCTTCCTCTCCCCAAGGTTCCCCACCGGAATCTCCCCAAGGTTCCCCATGCACACTCATTCTTGCTGCGCCCTTCCTGCCCGACTGCCAGAACCCGTCGTCCGACTGGGGGATGATGTCACTTCCTTCGGGAGAAGGCGGGAGGGAGGTCTAGGGAAGTCACGACCCTTGAGAGCTGAGCGCCGGCTGCCCCTGGCGGAATTGACAAGCCAGACTGGAGAAAGGCGGTCGGGAGCAGGAGGTGCTCTGCCCAAAAATGCCGGAGCTGCTGCTGCTGCTCTGACATCTTGAGCCTGAAAATGGGAAGTTGAGTGTCGTGCTAAAAAGAGACTGGAACGGCTCTCATGGGAGACTGGCTTTTTTTCTTTTCTTTTCCTCGGCCCTGGGGATCCAGAGATTTGGGCCTGCAGAAGCCTCATGCTGACCAGCATTCCTCTCCCCGACATCAATTCTTACATCGGAGAGGAATTTCTGGGCCAGCCAATCGCTGCCTGGCTGGCCCGGAACTTCCTCTCCGACATCAGAATTGAAGGGGAGCAGAATGCTGGTCAGTGCAAGGCTTCTGCATGCAGAGCTTGGTGGGCGGTGGCTTGGAGGCCTGTTCCCCGGTGGCGACAGCAAACCTAGTGGCTTGGGGGAGGGCAGGGAGAAAGAAACAAAGGGGGCAAGCAGGGAGACAAAAAGAAAGTGGGCATGGAGAGAGAGAGAGAAAGAAAGAACAGGAGGCAGGGAGAAAGAAAGAAAAAGTTGGGGGAGAGAATGAGGTATGGAAGAGAGAAAGCATATAGGAGGCTGAAAGAAGGAGTGGGCTGAAATCAGAAGATGTCAGAAGAAGTGCAGCCAGAGTGAAGTGAGAAGAAGTCAGAAGAAGAAAGTGCAACCAGAGACTCATGAAATCACCAAACAAAAGTAGGAAAAATGATTTTATTTTCAATTTAGTGATCAAAATGTGTCTGTTTTGAGAATTTATATCTGCTGTCTATATTTTGCACTATGGCTCCCTTTTACTAAACCACAATAGCGGTTTTTAGCGCAGGGAGCCTATGAGCGTCGAGAGCAGCGTGGAGCATTCAGCGCAACTCCCTGCGCTAAAAACTGCTATGTGGTTTAGTAAAAAGGGAGGGGCTATATTTGTCTATTTTTGTATGGTTGTTATTGAGATGACATTGCATAGAGTCATCTGCCTTGACCTCTTTGAAAAAAACCCGGAATATGAATGATAATTAACATTTTCTCTGCCTTTCAGTGTGCTTTGTGGGTTTTTAAATTTTTTTTTATTGTTGGTAGATCATTTTGACTTGGTCATTTTAAAAGTAGCTCGCAAGCCCAAAAAGTGTGGGCACCCCTGCTGTACATAGTATACAGTTTACTATTTGCCATAGTTAAAGTGCAATGTTTTCAATTCAAGTCTTATCCTAACATGACACATACTAGTAATCTGGATAATTTTCAATTAAAACAAATCAATTGACCCATAAAACATGGGCACCTCTAGACTGACCCAAATATTTTATGGCATTCTAGAAGTAAACCTGTTCCAATTTTGTCACTGCAGCTGAATGATGAGCATGTTGCTTGAAGATTTAGTACACCAGTAAAATTTATGTTTTGGGCACGTTAACTTTCAGTTATTACAGCAACACGACCATAAAACTGCCTTGTTTTATTATAGCTCAGAAGTAAATTTATGCGTAGGGGATTGAGGATGGTGCCAGTGAATTTAGCTACCTCCATAACTGCTTTTTCTCGTGTTAGAGCTCTTCTAAATGGGCCTCAGATTTTTAAATGTTTTTATAGCATTTTGCATTTCAGTTTGAAAACTGACAGGCAGTATCATCCATAATAATAGTTTTATTAGGCAGTTTAATTTGCCAGATATAATCAGATGCTGCAGTACATTCATATTGATGGAAGAGGATAGATTACCAACCATAGAGGTAAACTCAGTTACTTACCCATTACTGACCCTCTCTAAGGCTATTAAAGGTTGTGATAGATGTATGGGATGGGAGGCCTGAATGGCTTACTCCTCTCGCCGTAGAAGTAGAGACTTTGTCAATATTTGGTCTCCTTATTTGGACAATTTACCTCCAGGGAGTCATAGTCGTATCTTGAACAGACTGCAGTTGTTTCCTACCCCACCTGTCTGACCTTAGTTACTTTTTTGCTATTAGATTTGGGGGGGGGGGGAGGGAGGGGTTAGGAGGGGGGTATGTGGGGGGGAGCCTTTTGTAACACTCAAAAACTTTATTGCCTGCCATTTTGCCTTTGTTTGTTTGTGGTTTTTTTTATTGTTAATAAAAACAGATGTCAAATAAAGGTTCTGATAGATGCTGCACCTTCCAAATGCAGATCAACAAAGTTGCCCAGAAATTCTTCATAGTAATGCAAAATTTGTGAAATATACAGACATTTTTTTGAAAAACAGCAAGTCTGCCTTCTGGTCCAGTCCCTAGTCCTGGGAAATGCTAGATTATTACAATATCTTGTACCTGCCATGTCCTTCTTCAATGATAAAACAGCTAAAGACTATACAAAACACAGCTCTTAGACTGATCTTTTTTCTAAGTAAATATGACCACATATCCTTTGCATAACATGAGATGCCTTAGCTTCCAATAAAGGCACGAACCTCTTTTAAATCTTATTGCCTGTTATTTAAAGTTTTGAACGGCTTTGCCCCAATCTACCTGAATGAGTGTTTCAACATGACGACCATGAGCAGATCGAGGAGAGTCCAGAACCCATTTACCTACTCTTCAATCAAAGGTACTAAGCAAAACACTTAAGGGCTTTTTGTCATTATAAGCAGCAAAACTGGACCCCAATGTTGTCAGAATTCCATCTACAGTATAAGATTATAGAACGTTCCAAAAGGAAATAAAAACTCTGTTATTCAGGAAATATGTCAAGATGAGCTAATGCCATCATATGGAACATACTGAATTGTTATCTCGCTGGAAAATGATAAGTTTATCTCTTATTGTAATCTGCCTAGAACTGCAAGGTTAAGGCGGAATAGAAGCTAATAAATGTAATGTAATACCCAGTCAATACAATATATCTACTGCATGCTCAAATATATAGTAACATGTCAGGTAACATGTCAGTAACATGTCAGGTAAAGACCAACATTACCCATCCAGTCTGCCTATGTAGTCTGGTGATTTGGATTGTACCTGTTGTGAAGTGCAAGTTACTGCTCCTCCACAATCTCTCAGAGAAAGTGCAGAAATCATTTCAGAGCTGTTGTGAGCTGAAGTAGTATATGCTTGGCTGAGGAAGGTGTGGCTTACTGGGGTGTCAGGTCAAAAGCGCGCCGGGACAAAGGCGCGCCCAGACAATTGAGCGCAGCGCGGAGGCGCGCGCCACTCTAAATTACTGGTTTTAGGGCTCCGACAGGGGGGGGCGTGGGGGGGAACCCCCCACTTTACTTAATAGACATCGCGCCGCGTTGTGGGGGCGTTGTGGGAGGTGTGGGGGGTTGTAACCCCCCACATTTTACTGAAAACTTAACTTTTTCTCTGTTTTTAGGGAAAAAGTTCAGTTTACAGTAAAATGTGGAGGGTTACAACCCTCCAAACCGCCGGCGCGATGTCTATTAAGTAAACTGGGGGGTTCCCCAACAAAACCCCCCGTCGGAGACCCTAAAAACTATAATTTTATGCGGCACGCGCCTCCACGCTGCGCTCAATTGTCGGCGCGCGCTTTTGTCTTTCACGCCGTTGTCTATGAACCCTTACTAGTAGAGTTACTACTGCCTCTGTACCCAGATGTTGTGAGATCAAATCCCAGTGCTGCTCCTTGTGATCCCGGGCAAGTTACTTGATCCTCCAGTGCCCGCTGCTTTGAATGTCAGTTTTGAATGCCAAAGCCACAAAAAGGAGGTATACATGTACCCGTCCCCTTCCCCTCCTTTTGCTCTTTAAGGATCCAGTATGTGGATCCCAATCCTTTCTGAATTCCAGCACCCTCCCTTTTGAAAAGCTATGCCAGGCATCCACTAGTCTTGAGGTTGCTTCTGATTTCAACCTCCTAGTACATTCATATCATGTCCTCTAATTCTAGAACTTTTTCTCAATTCAAACAAGCTTGTTATTTCAGTAATATCTTGCAAGTATTTCATGATCTGGAAATGCATCTCCACTGTCCCTCCTCTCATCTATGATATACCTCTACCGGATCTCTAGTCTCTTCTGTTTTCTGATGGAGACCTCTTCAGTTCTCTTTCCTCTAGGTTGACTGCATTCTCTTTATATTCTTAATGAGATATGACTACAAAATTGTATCATGCTCCAAGTGAGGCCTCACCCATGACCTGTACAATGGCATTATGATCATCTCCTTTCTCTTGCATCATCTTTTGAAATTTTTTGCCATCTTGAGATTCTCAGACACTTATCGCCCCAAAGTGTCTCTCCTCATCCATGTACTACTACTATTGACTCCAAGGTGATGAAACTCCCTTCCTAAAGAATTAAAACTAGAAAAGGACACTGGAAAGTTCAAAAAAGGGATAAAGACCATCCTCTTCATAGACTACTTTAACTAATAATGCAACATAGAGGAGATAGCTGGCTAGTCCCCACTAGGAACACGATAAAGTGAACACAGTAGAGATACCCAAAACAGAGGCCTAAGTCGAAGAGCACCTTCAGAATACAAGCCACATCTGGATGAGCTGTCAATGAGCCTCTCAAGAGAAGGAGGGCCCATACTTGACAGACCAGCAATCTGCACCCAGAGAGAAGCCACCACTAGGCCCTTCTTCAGGCCATCCTGCAGGAACTCCAGGACCTGACTCCAGGATTGACAGAACAGAAGGGTCCATCTGTCGCAGGTTGCACCAGGCCTGATAACATCTCCCAGCCTTCGCATAGGCAGCCACTGTGGATTTCCTTTTGCTGTGTAGCAATGTGGCAATCACAGCCAAAGAATAGCCCTGGCTAGTCAAAGCTGCGTGCTCAAGAGCCATGCCGTAAGACCAAAGTGGTCCGGATCCTGCATGAGACAGCGAGAATGACAAGGTAGCCAGAGCCCCCGATCCTGCTAGAGCCGTACCAACTCATCATACCACAGCCACCTCAGCCAATTGGGTGTGACCAGGATCACCGGATCTCCATGGGTCTCTATCCGTCTCAACAGACACCCTATCATGGGCCACGGAGGGAAGACATATAGTAGACATTCCTGTGGTCAGGGCTGAACCAGAGCATCCAGGCCTTCACTGCTGGCCTCACGACAGCGACTTAAGAACTGATCTGCTTTCTTGTTGGCTGCAGTCACCATGAGGTTGAACATGGGACTCCCCCACTGATCTACTATGCAACTGAATGCTCTTTGAGACAAAGACCACTCCCCGAAGTCCAGAGTCTGATAACTGAGAAAATTCACTTGAACATTGTCCACACCTGCCACATGCGCCACTGACACCACCACAAGGTGTCTCTCCACCCACCAGAAGAGAAGCTGAGCTTCCAGCTCAGAGAGGGACTCCTCGTGCCCCCTGCCGACTGACATAAGCTACCACATTGACATTGTCCAAGAAGACACGGATGGCTTGATGATAGAGACGACTCTCGAAGTAGAGAAGAGCTAGCTGAAGCGCCTGAAGCTCCAAGTGATTGACCATTTGCACCCTGAGGGTGCCCCTTGGCCCTGAACAGTGATGGTCATACACACCACTCCCCAGCCTTTGAGACAGAATCACCCAATCCGAGATCAGAATGGAAGTTCCCTGGATAGTGAGAGGGGTCACAACCACCATGCAAGACTGTTCTGTGCCATAGTCGTCCAGGGCAGGAGTGCATTTAACAGGTCCCGTTGGGGATTCCAGTGCGAAAGCATAGCATTCTGCAGCAGACGCATATGGGCTCTGGCCCAAGAACCTGAAGGTACTGCCATACCATTGGAACAGGGGTGGCCAGAAGGTCCATGGTAACCTGTTGAAGCTTCCCCTGCTGGCAGACAGGCAGGAATGCTTTGTTTTGACTCATGTGAAATCGAACTCCCAGGTATTCCAAATCCTGTGTTAGCTTGAGGTGACTCTTCCTGAAGTTGATCAACCAGCCCAGACGCTGCAGCAATTGTACCATCAGATGAACAGCCTGACACCCCTCAGACTGTGATGGAGCTCTGATTAACCAGTTGTCCAAATATGGGTGAACCAGGACACCCAGGGTACAAAGATGGGCCGCCATCAACACCATCACTTTGGTGAAGATCCTGGGTGCCGTTGCCAACCCAAACATCGCTGAAAACTAGAAATGTTGCCACAAGACACGGAACCTCAGATACTTCTGGTGGTCCGGAAAAATGGGAATGTAGAGATATGCCTCCATCAGATCCAGGGAGGCTAGAAACTTCCCCAGTGCCACCGATGCTATCACTGAGTGCACTATCTCCACTCGGAAGCAAGGCACTTTCAGCACCACATTGACCAACTTGAGGTCCAGAATCAGCCTCCAATTGTCGGAGCCTTTCTTTGGAACAATGAAGTATATCAAGTATCTCCCAGAGCTCGAGTTTTGCTCTAGAATAGGTTCTATGGCCACAATATTGAATAAACTGCAGACTGTGGCCTGCATCCATACCACCTTCTCAGGGCGGTCCACTGGGGAATCCAGAAAATACTGTCAGAGGACAGAGAACTCCAATTTGTAGCCATCCCTGAGAACTTCCAAGACCCAGTGGTCAGAGGTCAGTGGCCTGTCAGAAAAGGCAACAACTGACCCCTATATTTAAGGGGAGGGGGGGATGGAACACTGGCCTGGCGTCAGAACTGCTTCTTTGCAAGAGCTGCTAGATGACTCCCTGTGGATGGCTGACATCAAGAACTGCCGAAGCACAGTCTGGTGCATGAAAATGACCGCTGGCCCACGGAAGGTCCCGAGTATGGACAAGAGTACCTGAAGGGATAAAAATTAGGACGCCCCGAATCCCTGAAAGGGTGGGATCTATTCACAGGCAGCAACTTGGGCCTGCACTGGCCATCAGGTCATCCAGACCCTGCCCGAACAGCAGCTGTCCCTTAATGGACAACTGACTCAAGGTCGCTTTAGAAGATGAATCGTTAGACTACTGCTGGATCCAGAGCATCCTGCGAGCCAAAATGGAATAGACGGAAAGCTTATCAAAGACTTTCAAGATGTCAGCATTGCATCAGTTAGTACCGGTTCCAATGCCTGACAGCAACAACGAACAGCCGATAGGCAGAGCATGCGCCTCCAAGATGGAATGGAGAGGCACTACAATCTGTGCTGGCGCCCTTAATGTCTCAGCATCACATTGATCCAAGATGTAACATGACCACTCGAGAGCAGGCATAGTTAAACGCGGGACCAGTACTGATGTGGACAAAGCCTGCAAAAATGATAAAGCCAAATCAGAGGTGAGGAGACTGGCTACCCCTATCAGTTCTTTACTCACTCCCGTACCCCTGAACCCTAATCCCAATCAATAAAACCAAAGATAAAATAAACCCAACCACCCATAACTTCTAAATATTCTCAATAGAAAATTCTAAAAAAATCAAGCCAATAGAAAAATGAATTATCACACAGAAGTGGTGAATGTGGGGTATGACATGCCCCATGGGAGGTACACCTCAAGACCAGCTGGTGTTTAAAATATTCTTGTTGATTAAGAAATCCTGATTAGATGAGATGTCAACACCCAAATTCTGTCTGGTCCAAGGTAATAGATCCAAATAGCTTAAAGTGGACTCAAATGGTTCTCCCACATCTCCTCTAGTAAATGGTAGGGAAAAGAAAAAGATCAGCTGGCTTGCCAAGGTCGGCATGAATTTAAAGTGCCAGGCACCCACAAATGCTGTCACCAGTAAGGGCAAAGCTTACCATCCCATATTGGCAACCTAATGTCTGCCCAATCCAGGAGGAGGGTCCAAAAAGTCCAAAGTGTTTTCCAAGTTTTGTACTTTCTCCAGAGGTGCTAAATCAGAGTGCTTTTTCCCACAGACTCCAGAGCAAAGCATCAGTGGGTGCTTAGTTCAAGTACTCAAGGTTTTTTTTGCGATGTGTTCAGAATGTCTATTCTGTTCAAAATGTGTATTAGAAAAAGAAAAGGGGACTAGGTGCCCACCTAGACTCCACAGATGAGAGAAGCCAATGGATCCAAGTTTCCAAGTTGATTAAAATTTGATATACTGCCTTAAAAATTATCAAAGCAGTGTACATTACATTAAAAAATATAAAATTGGTAACATATTATTAATACTTTGGGTAGATACATGACAGACTGAGACATAAGGGAAGAGGGTGGAACTACAATCATTTATAGGAAAGAAGGAGAGAGGATAGCACAGTGGGGGATGGGAAACTATGTTCTTCCTTGATTATTATTTATTGGCAGCAATTGGCGATTTTGGTCGGACGGGAAGTCATAAGTTAAATACGTCGCGCAGTGGTTGTATCTACATCCTCAGCACCCTGGGGCTGTGGGTTCAAAACCCGCGCTGCTCCTTGTGACCCTGGGCAAGTCAAGACTGAGCATTCTCCATAGCCACAGGTACGTTAGATAGATTGTGAGCCCACCGGGATAGATAGGGAAAATATTTGAGTACCTGATTGTAAAACCGCTTAGATAAACGTGAACTCTCAGGCCTTGAGCATGCGCACATGCTCAAGGCCCAGCACAGGAAGCAGATCTTCGGGCACCGGCAGGACATGCTGGTGCCGGTGCGGAGGCTACACTGAAGTAAGAAGAAGGTTCAGGTGGGTTGGAGGACCTCAGGTCACGGCGGGGGGGTGGGGTGCCGGATCACGGGGGGAGGGTGCCGGTTCGCGGGGGGGCCTTCAGGGGGAGCAATGCCGGTTCTCGTGGGGGGGGGGGGGGAACCTATCAAAGCGAGTTTCCATTATTTCCTATGGGGAAACCCGCTTTGATAAATGAGCATTTTGGATTACGAGCATGCTCCTGGAACGGATTATGCTCGTAATCCAAGGTACTACTGTAATTTGATTTGTCAATTTATAGATTGGAATAGATGTTAAATTACTGACATATAGCAGAGTTTTCCATGTATCCATTAATATTCTATTTTCTTTATACAATCAGGGCATTTTAATGCTGAGAACATGACATAAACGTAAAGGAACATGAGTCGCCATTCCAACCACATAGTAACATAGTAGATGACAGCAGATAAAGACCCGAATGGTCCATCCAGTCTGCCCAACCTGATTCAATTTAATTTTTTTTTTTTTTTTTTTTCTTCTTAGCTATTTCTGGGCAAGAATCCAAAGCTTTACCCGGTACTATGCTTGGGTTCCAACTGCCGAAATCTCTGTTAAGACTTACTCCAGCCCATCTACACCCTCCCAGCCATTGAAGCCCTCCCCTGCCCATCCTCCACCAAACGGCCATACACAGACACAGACCGTGCAAGTCTGCCCAGTAACTGGCCTAGTTCAATATTTAATATTATTTTCTGATTCTAAATCTTCTGTGTTCATCCCACGCTTCTTTGAACTCAGTCACAGTTTTACTCTCCATCACCTCTCTCGGGAGCGCATTCCAGGCATCCACTACCCTCTCCGTAAAGTAGAATTTCCTAACATTGCCCCTGAATCTACCACCCCTCAACCTCAAATTATGTCCTCTGGTTTTACCATTTTCCTTTCTCTGGAAAATATTTTGTTCTACGTTAATACCCTTTAAGTATTTGAACGTTTGAATCATATCTCCCCTGTCTCTCCTTTCCTCTAGGGTATACATATTCAGGGCTTCCAGTCTCTCCTTATACGTCTTCTGGTGCAAGCCTCCTATCATTTTCGGGTATTTTCAATGAGCTCTGGGAGGACCCAATACATACCCTGGCACAAAATATAGGCTTGATGATACCTACAGAAATTGGGAAAATTTACTCCACCCTCCGCAATTGGTTTTTGTAAATATACTAAAGCGATTCTAGGAGTTTTACCTAGCCAAACAAATTTTGTGAGAATACTGTTTAACTTTTTATAAAAGGACCCCTTAAAAAAAACTGGTAACATTCCCATTTGATAACAAACCACAGGCAATATCATCATTTTAATAGTTTGGACTCTCCCCCACCAAGACAGATGCAATGGATTCCATTGCTTGCACATTTCTGTTACCTTTTGTAATAAAGATTTTTCATTCTCTTTCATTGTGTCTTCCAGTGTATTTTTTATCCAAATTCCTAAATATTTTAATCCACTTTCCTTCCATACAAAAGAAAATAACTCGGACAAGCCTTTTGTACAATACACGTTTCGTGGAAGAATTTCAGATTTACTCCAATTTATTTTATATCCTGAAAATTTACCAAATTTCTCAATTCAAGTAAGCATGGAATGGTTGTTTCTGGATTTCTCAAATGAAGCAAAATATCATCTGCATATACAGAGACTTTGTATTCCCGGTCTGAATAAGGAATACCCTGTATCTCCTTTACTTGTTGAATAACTAATAACAAGGGTTCCAAAACAATATCAAAAAGCAAAGGAGATAGGGGACAGCCTTGTCTAACCCCCCCTATGCAAACTAAAGCGTTCTGAAAAATTATTATTAATATACTATCTTGCAGCAAGGGAGCTATACAATGTTTGAATCATTTGTATAAATCCTGAGCCTATGCCAAACCATTCCATAGCTTGGTACATGAAGGTCCATTCTACCCGATCAAAGGCTTTCTCTGCGTCTAAAGACACAGAAAAAGCTGGATCTTTCAAGGCTTTTGTTAAATTTAACATATGAAAAGCCAATCTAGTGTTATTAGATAAATGTCTTTTAGCAACGAATCCAGTTTGGTGCATATCAATAATAAAAGGGAGAGCCTTAGCTAAATGCAAAGCTAATGTCTTAGCTAAAAGTTTTCCATCTACATTAATTAGTGAAATAGGCCTGTAATTTGAAACCAAAGTAGGATCTTTATTTGGCTTCGGCAAAACTATAGTTAAAGATTCTGCCATAGTACCTATGATACATCTCTTAGTTAGTTGATTCTGATATAAATTTAATAAATGAGGTAAAAGAGTATTTTTAAATAATTTATAAAACTCTACTGTAAAACCATCACCACCTGGAGCGGATCCAACTCTAAGAGATTTCAACGCTGCTTCTAATTCTTTTAGTGATATAGGCTCTTCTAAACTCCTCTTTATATGCTCAGGAATTTTCGGTCCATTAATTAAATTCAAAAAATCTAATCCATCTTTTTCCCTATTGTCATAAGGCTCAGAAGAATATAAACTTTTATAAAATTTTAGAAATTGATTTAAAATATTTCCAATTTGTGTAAGTGTATTCCCTTTCTCATCTTTTATTGCAATAATTTTAGTTCTTCTTTTCTTCGCCAATAAGCTGCCCGCCTTATTTGAGTTTCCATAATACAGAGTTTGCTTGGAAAACAAATCTTTTCTTGCCAATTTTGAAGAAATCTCATTATTACATTACTTACCTTTCGCTTTAAATAAAGTTTGCATAGTTATGTTGCTCCCATTTCTCAATTAATTTAGATTCCAAATTCTTAATTTCTTTTTCCAAATTAGAAAATTTTTTAAGTTGCTTTCTAATATATTCAGAATATGAGATAATATTACCTCTCATGGTGGCCTTAAATGCATCCCATAATATTTCTATACTAATATCCTCTGAGGAATTAAACTGAAAAAATTCAAACATTTTTGCTTTAAGTTCTTCAAGAAAATTTGAATCCGCAATCAATGTATTATCAAATCTCCATACAGATCTACTATTATCTTGTTCAGTAGATTTAAATTCAATCCATACACCACCATGATCAGACAAAATAATTGGATCTATGGAGGCTTGTGTTACCTGTTGTACTAATTGATTTGAGACAAAAATTTCTTGAAAAAGATTTATGAACATGTGAACAAAAAGAAAATTCCCGGTCATTAAAATGAAGTATCCACCATATATCTTTCAAATCACAAGATTGAACCAAATTATCCAGTCCTAATGATTTCAGATATTTGCTAGGTTTTTTATCCATCCAGGGATCCATAACAGCATTAAAGTCTCCAGCCACTACTAAATTAGAAGCAGCCAGTGGGAGAACAATTGTTGTAATGTTTTCAAAAACTCATTTTGGTTCAAATTAGGGGCATACACATCAAACAATGCCAAGGTATTATTTCCCATGCTCATTTCTACATGTAACCACCTACCCAAGGGATCAAAATCAATCATTTGAAAATTAGATGTGCATTTTTTACTTATTAGGATGGCAACGCCGGCTTTTTTTTTCCAACTGCAGGGGCAAAAAAACAATTTTTAACCCAATCCCCTTCCAATTTCTTTGATTCAGCAGCTGATAAGTGTGTCTCTTCTATAAAATATATGTCAGAATTTTGTTTTTTCAAAAAGGAAAGCATTTTCTTCCTCTTAACTTGATGGTCGAGGCCATTAACATTTAAAGAAAATATTTTAATCTCCATTGTTACATTTGTAATCTTCAAAAATCTAAGCCAACATGAATAGGTTAATTTAATTAGGTTTTTTTATGAACAAATACCATTTTCCAAAGTATTACCCTCTGAACGTAAAACATATATCTCTCTCCCATACCCTTCACCCCTCCCCACCTTGATAGGTAGTATATAGATACCTAATAAACTTGAAACTTGATATTTTCTTCCTCTCTTAAGTAAGCTGGTAATGAATTCTAGTGCACTCACAGAGAAAATACGTTTGCGGGTTGTATCATAGAAGAGGCGTATTAAAGAAGGAATATGTGAAACATGTTGACTACTGGATCTTAGAGTTCTTGGAGAGCAATAAGGGGCAAGCAATCTGTTCATGAAATTTGGTGTATGAAGAGATTTTGCTTTAAATGTTAACAGTAAGATTTTATATGTAATTCAGTGTGTTTTCAGAAGCCAGGATTACATGATCAAATGAGGCTTGTCTAGTGACAGCTGGCAAAGTGTTACACTCCTCATTGTACTGAAATGCTATCAGCAATTTTTTATTTTTAGTCTTTAGGAAAATGTTTAAGACCTAGTTGTTTCTTCAGGTATTTGGGAACTAAAGTTGGAAGAAGAGGTTAGTCTTGATGGTTTGGTGGTGGATAGGTTGATGAAAAAGAGCACATCATGGAATAGAATGAGCAAAATAACCCTCTATTGCAGGGGTGTCCAACCTGCAGCCCCGTGAAATATTTTGTGCGGCCCCAATTGAGGGCGATGTAGTGTTTTCCTCTGCTGCCCCCGGGTGTTTACCGTCTTGCTAGCTCCCTCCTCTGTCTTGCTGCAGCATTTGTGCGGCCCCTGAAACATTTTTTTTCAGCCAATGCAGCCTAGGGAAGCCAAAAGGTTGGACACCCCTGCTCTATTGCATTCGAGAGCTTCTGTTTTATTATTCAAGCTGACATCCCTCTTCAAACATTTACATTCAAGTCTATTGATTTTACTTTGACATGGATGTCAAACAACTGCTATATTATACTCTATGCAGCTTTTGGGCCAAGAAGAAATACTGCCTAAGGGTGCAAATGAGGCTTCTCAAGTTGTCAGATTGCCATTCACTCATTTTTTTTTCCTGATTCCAATTTTAGAAGTCCGATAAATGTTCCCACGTGCTGGAGATATAAACAGCAACAAGTTCAAAGCCATTTTTTTTAGAATCCAAGTCACACAGTTCTTGGGTCATACTTCTGCTCCTTCCTATATGAATACAGCTATCAAACTTTCCACACAGAAGCCAATATAAAGCTTTTACTATCTCTCACTTTCAACTGCATTTGATGCTAAAAATAGATGCGCACAATGTGTTAAAAGATTGGAAAGGCAGACATAGCGGACTACAAAAGTTTCCAAAGGCTTTCTTTACCTCCAGCAATTGCTTGTGAGGGTCAAAATGCACTTGACACATTCTTTCCTTGCTTACCCTCCCCAAAATAATATTTTGAACATGATCTATCAGGGATACAAGAGGCATTCAAGAAGAGAGTTTTTATTTGTTCAAAATGACCCCTGACAGCTTCGTCCACTTTTCCTGCAATGACTTTAACCCCTTTGAAAAATATTCTTCTGTTTGACCTTCAAACCAGGACGTCACAGCTTCCTTGACATCTTCGTCACTTGAAAATGGAGAGATTTCTTCAAAACTCGGAAAAAGAAATAATCAGAGGGAGCCAGGCCAGAAAGCCAGCTGCTGAAACCCACATTCTCAGATGGCGGACTGTAATTGTCATCAATGTTATGAAGCAGCAGCAAGTCTGCTGTGAGCTTTCCTTGTCTTTTCTCCTTGACTCCTGCAAAGCAATCAATGTGTTAGCATAACTCTCCCCGTGTGCGATTGTCTTGTGTGTGATGAACTCCGGAAGCAAAAGTCCTTCATCATCCCAGAAGAAAACCTGCATATTTTTATGTCTTGAACTTTTTTGAGGTGGGGATTGACTTGCGCTTCGACTGCATCTGCTTCAGGCCCAAAAGTTAAAGGGCAGCCCTGTCAGATGTGTTGAAGACTCAGGAGCCTTGGATTGCCAACTGTCTGGATTTTTTTTTTTTTTAGTAATCTACAAATTTATAAATTATTAGACTAAAAGTCAGAATGATGGCTAAAGTATCTGGATATTTTCCATAATTAGCCCTCTCTAGCTCTCCAATGTTTCCCTCTCAAGAGCAGAGGTTGTGGTAGGATCCAACCAATGAGAAGGGAGAGTATGGCACAATAGTTAAAGCTACAGCCTCAGCACCCTGAAGTTGTGGGTTCAAACCCACACTTGTGACCCTGGGCAAGTCACTTAATCCCTCCATAGCCTTAGGTACATTAGATAGATTGTGAGCCTGCCGGGACAGACAGGGAAAAATGCTCGAGTACCAAAATAAACTCATGTAAACCATTCTGAGCTCCCTTGGGAGAACGGTATAGAAAAATTGAATAAATAAATTGAATAATTAGTCAAAAGATGGAAGGGCGGAGCTACAAGAGTGAGAGAGCAGACAGAAGCTAAACCCTGCATAGGGTTTTGGAGAGAGCTGTGAAATTAGTGCATATTCTGGGGGAATGGAATTGTTGAAAGGGAGTAAGAATTTAAGAATAGGAGAAAGTGAGAAGGGTCTGCTGCAGAGTGAGGAAAAGAACTGGCAACAAGTACAAGACCTCTGCATGATGGTGTGGAAGTGGGAACACTATCTTGAGAGAGTGCATGCACTTGGGTATATTTCTGTATCATATAAACAGAGCCTCCTGTTGAGAATGTGGGAAGAGCTTCCCTTTGAAAATCTTTCCTTTAAAGTCCACTGCTACTAATGTGCCTGTGCCCAGGGCTGGCATTGGAGGGGGGGGGGGCGGGGAGAGCAAACAGGGTAGCAGCCCTGGGCCCCACAGCACCAGGGGGCTCCTGTGGGCTAGCATATCCTTTCCTTCTCCCCACCTGGCTCCGAAGCCCCCCTCGCCTGTAAAAATGCAAAAAGGTTGCTGGCGCAGTGGCGATTTTCTAATGCTGCCTAAGGCCTCCTCGGTGCTGTTCCTTTACTGTGGTCATCCTCCTTTGATGCAGCTTCCTGCTTCCGCTTGGGTGGACCATGGCAGAGGAACAGCACCAAAGAGGCTTTGGGCAGCGTTACAGAATCGCTGCCATGCTGGCAACCTTCTTGGTTTATGTCTGTTTTTATTGTAATCCGCTTAGGCTTTTAGAAACCAGCACTCAATTCTTTATTTCAGACTAGAATAAATTTAAACTGATTACCAAAAAATGCAACAAAATAATAAAACGCATGAAGAGGAAAGAGCTGGTGCTGTTGGATGTGTTTTAGGGTGCTCAGAAAGTGATGGGAAGTACAAACTTTTAATTCATGGTGCGTTAAGAAATCAAGTTGTTATGGAATCTTTTCTGATCCATTCCAAAGTACAGTAAAACCTTGGTTTGCAAGCATAATTCGTTCCAGAAGCATGCTTGTAATCCAAAGCATTCGTATATCAAAGCAAATTTCCCCATAGGAAATAATGGAAACTCAGACGATTCATTCCACAACCCAAAAACATTAATACAGAATACTATACATACTTGTATTGCAAGACCTCACTCGTTTAGAACAGTCACTACACTCCTGCAGCGTCAGAGAGAGAAGAACCATCGGCCAGTTGTGATGATGTGACGCGTGTATACTGTATGTACTCGTATTGCATAATTTCTGTTCTGGTAAGTTAGAACATAAGAGCACAGGAGTTGCCATACTAGGACAGACCAAAGGAACATCAAGCCCAGTATCCTGTTTTCAATAGTGGACAATCCAGGTCACAAGCACCTGGCAAGATCCCAATGAGTAAGAGATTTTATTCTGCTTTTTCTAGAAATAAGCAGTGGATTTTCCCCAAGTCCATCTTAATTATATAGCTTATAGACTTTTCTTTTAGGAAATTATCCCCCCAAATTTTAAAACCCTGCTAAGCTCACTGCTTTCACCACATTCTCTGGCAATGAATTCTAGAGTTTAATTACAAGTTGAGTGAATAAATATTTTATCTGGTTTGATTTAAATTTACTATTTAGAAGATTCATTGCATGCTCCCTAGTCCTAGTATTTTTGAAAGAGTAAACAAGTGATTCACATCCACCCATTCCAGTTCACCCAAGGCCAGATTCTCAAAACTCACCATACATTTAACAATGGAAGCTAAACCAGTCATAGCCAGTTTAGCAACCAAGTATTTTACCTGCTGATTCTCAGAACGGCTCACCATGGTTTTTTCCAAGCTTTCTAGCAGCCTCAGATTGTACTATGCAAAAGTAATACAATGAGGTCATTTATATTAAAATGGTACTACAACAAGGTCTTTAATATTAAAACAAGCTTTCCAGGCAATTCTCTAAACTTTCCAGCAGGGTCTGAACTGCCGTAGCCTTACTTTCCTGAATGCTGATTGGCTCAGGCACTGACAGGAAAGTAAGGCTCAGCTCAGACCCCACCACAAAAAATCTCCTCCTGCCCACATATTTAACAAAAACAACAACAACAAAAGACCCTTGATCTCTCCCTCCCTCCCATTAATTCTTATCCTCAGGGCTGTTTGATGCCCCCGCCCCATTACTAAAAAAACCCCCAAAAAACAGTAAGAAGAATGCCCACTCCCTCCTGCTGCCAGGGTCCCCTGCTTCGCCTCCCGACAATCTCCCACTCCCCCACACCTTTAAATTGAAGGATGGCAGGAGGGATGCCTACTCCCTCCTGCTTACAAGTCCGCCTATTCAAAATGGCGGGCCTTCCCCTTCCTGGTGCATCCTGGGATGCACTGGGAGAGAACCTTAGGCCTGATTGGCCTTGGTGTCCAGGGCCCCTCCACTGGAGGGGCCTTACAACCTGAGCTAATCAGAGCCTTAGGCTCCTGCCCAGTGCATCCTGGGATAGGGAAGGTCCAAGCATCTGAGCCAATCAGGGCTTTAGGCCCCTCCAAGTACATCCCAGGATGCACCGGGAAGGGGAAGGCCCACAATTTTGAAGAAGCAGGTCTGCTGGAAGGAGGGAGTAGGCAGCCCTCCTGCCATCCTTCAACTTAAAGGTACGGGAAAGTGGGGGATTATCAGGTGACCCCGGCAGCAGGAGGGAGTGGGCATCTCTGCTGCCGATCTTGTATAGGGGAGTTGGGGGGGGCTGAACAATGGCAGGTGGGCCTTTTTTTTCCCTTCTGGTCAATCAATTGAGCCAGCAGGGACAGCCTTGACAGGAGGGAGGAGCAGTACCTAGCGGTTAATCTTCTGAGCAAGCACCAGGCACAGTTCCTCCCCACTTTACTTGCAATTCCTGCACAAATGGTATGCATATAATTTGCATGCCATTGTGCTGAGAATTGCAAGTAAAAGAAAAATTGCTCCCACTACGGCATTCTTTTACCGGGTGTCAGAGTCTTAGAGAATCTGGCCCTTAGTATTTTATAGATCACTATCATATCACCCCTGAACTGTCTGTTCTAGCAGCTTTCGTCTTGACCTAGAAGGAGGAACATCCAGTGAGATCATCAAGTTTGCAGAAGACACAAAGCTATGCCGGGCAATCAGATCACAGAAGGATAGCGAGGAACTCCAGAGTGACTTGTGTCAGTTAGAGAAATGGGCGGAGAAATGGCAGATTAAGTTTAATGTGGAAAAGTGCAAAGTAATGCATTTAATAATAACTTTATTTTTTTTTTTTAGGCAGAAAGAACAAGGAACACGAGTATAGAATGTCAGGTGCAACTCTGGGTAAGAGCGAACAAGAAAAGGACCTGGGTGTACTGATAGATAGGACCCTGAAACCGTCGGCACAATGCGCGACAGCGGCAAAGAAAGCAAATAGAATGTTAGGCATGATAAAGAAAGAAATCACGAGTAGATCAGAGAAAGTTATAATGCTTTTTTATAGGGCAATGGTCAGACCACACTTGGAATACTGTGTCCAACATTGGTCTCCCAACCTAAAGAAGGCTATAAAACTGCTGGAGAGGGTGCAGAGACGAGCAACAAAGCTAGTAAAAGGTATGGAGAACTTGGAATACAAGGAACGACTTAAGAGACTGGGATTGTTCTCCCTTGAGAAAAGGAGACTGCGAGGGGATATGATCGAGACTTTCAAAATACTGAAAGGAATCGACAAATAGAGCAGGAAAAAAAATTATTTACAATGTCCAATGTGACACGGACAAAAGGACATGGACTGAAGCTAAGAGGGAACAAGTCCAAGACAAATATCAGGAAGTTCTGCTTCACGCAACGAGTGGTGGACACCTGGAATGCTCTCCCAGAGGAGGTTATTGCGGAATCCACCGTTCTAGGATTTAAAAGCAAACTAGATGCACATCTCCTTACGAGAAGCATAGAGGGATATGGGTGACTAAAATTACGCCAGGTGTACACCTGGCTGGGCCTCCGTGTGTACAGATCGCCGGATTTGATGGACCGAAAGTCTGATCCGGAGATGGCAGTTCTTATGTTCATAGTCATCCCATCCCTTTTATCATTTTTATTGCCCTGTTCTCTATCTTTTCAAATGATCTTTTTTGAGATGTGGTGACTAAAATTGCACAACAGTCACAACATGGAGCAATAAAAAGGCATCATAACATTCTCATTTTTGTTATCCATTCCTTTCCTGAAAATTCCTAACATTCAATTTGCTTTCTTAGCTGCTGCCACATACTAAGCAGAGGGTTTCAACGCATCAAAGATAACATCTAGAATAAGTGATATGGGAGGAAAGAACTGCTTACTATTCTAACAGAAATGGAAAGGACTTCCTGAACATCTGGATGCCATATTTGAATGTTATGCCTCTCAAATCTTGAGTAAGTTGCAAACTAAGTGTGGCCCCCCCGTCTCCTGAAACATTCTACTGGATGCCTATGGGGAGGGAGGGAGGTTGGGTCTGGGCTATTGCCTGGGGGGTAGGGAGACGGAGGATGGCGGACCTTGATGGGTCAGGCAGAACTGCTTATTCACTAATTTCCTTGTTCAGATTTGGAGTGGGGGTTATAAGAGTACAGATATCTGCTCTGGCGAAATGGAATGTTCTGGTCTGTTATATGATGTTATTTAGGGTTACCAGATTTTCCGTCTGGAAAATCCAGACCCCTAGTCCCGCCCCAAGGCCCGCCCTGTCACGCTCCCAAGCCCCGCAACCAATCCCAACCCAGCCCCCACCGCCCCCACCGCTTTCTCTCATCGGGCAAGATATCCGTGCATGCATGGACATGACATCATTGCGTCATATCCGCACATGCACAGATGCCCTTCTACACGAAGGAAAGCTTTTCAAAAGGAGGACATGTCCGGGGAAATCCGGATGGCTGGTAACCCTATTGTTATTGCTTGTGTACTTCTAATGCCTGATCTTGAACAAACAGAGTTTAAAAAAATGATATCTGGATCCTTTTCCTGGCAGTGACTCTTTTTTTTTTTTTTTTTTTAATTCTTTATTCATTTTAAAACTGACAAAACAAGTGATTAATATTATAACATTTCATTTCTAATAAGATATTCAACACTTGACATTCTTATACATATAATCCATTAATGTGACTCCTAACCTTGCATCATGTAGCTCTAGTTTGGGTTCCTCTTTCACACATACATCACTTTGGACTTGTTTACATTAAACGTCATCTGCCGTTTTGATGCCCAGTCTTCCATGATCCTCTTGCAATGTTTCATAATCCTCTTGTGATTTAACAACTTTGTATCATCAACAAATGTAATTACCTCATTAATTATTCCCATTTCTAAATCACTTAATAGGTTAAACAGCAGCAGTCCCAGCACTGTTGGGGAACCCTGCTATCTACTCTTCTCCACTGAGAATACTGACCATTTAACCCAGTGTCCTGCAAACTTTGTCGAGCCGTGGCACACTAAACATAGTGGCCACGGCTTGAGGCATCTCGGAAGTGCACAACGTCAAAGCGATGACATCACATGCATGTGTGACTTCATGTCAACGTCCGCAAATGCTTGAAGGCCCTCCAGACAGGCCCTGAGTCACCAGTGGAGGGTGCAGGCAGGGAAGGAGAGGCGAGAGGGAGAATTAGAAGTCCTTGAGCATGCGCAGATGCATTCTCAAGGCAGGCAGAAGCCGGAAGATCTTCTAGGCACTGGCACGATGCCAGACCGGGGGGAGGGGGGGTGTTTAAGTTTAAGTTGTTCGGGTGGGGGGGGGGGGTGCCGGTTGGAGCGAGGGGGCCTTTGCGAGCGGGGGGGGGCGATGCCGGTTATCAGGGGGGGGGTCTCGCAAATCGAGTCAACACTCGGTTTGCGAGTCAAAAGTTTGCTGAGTGTTTTGCTCGTCTTGCAAAACACTCGCAAACCGAGGTTTGACTGTATGTCCTTCCCTCATTTATTGAATTACCTGTAAACCGTGTCGAGTTCTATCTTTATGGAGATGATGCGGTATACAAACTTAAGGTGAGAGGCACCTCCTGTAGGTTAGGGGTGTCAAATTCCCTCCTCGAAGGCCGCAATCCAGTCGGGTTTTCAGGATTTCCCCAATGAATATGCATTGAAAGCAGTGCATGCATATAGATCTCATGCATATTCATTGGGGAAATCCTGAAAACCCGACTGGATTGAGGCCCTCGAGGAGGGACTTTGACACCCCTGCTGTAGGCAGTCAGCCGGTGCTTCTCCTTCTCCACAGCACCTTGCGGCATACCTGAAATTTCAGGAGGCACACTAGTGTGCCATGGTACAGAGTTTGTGATACACTGTTTTAATCAGTTCTTAATTCATAATAGGACATTATCTCCTATCCCATGACTTTCTAATTTCCTCAGGAGTCGTTCATGAGATACTTTGTCAAATGCCTTTTGAAAATCCGGATACACAATATCAAGTGGCTCGCCTTTGTCCACATATTTATTCATAAGAACATAAGATTTGCCACTGCTGGGTCAGACCAGTGGTCCATCGTGCCCAGCAGTCCGCTCATGCGGAGGCCCTTAGGTTAAAGACCAGTGCCCTATTTGAGTCTAGCCTTACTTGCGTATGTTCTGTTCCAGAAATGTAGTAGATTGGTGAAGCAAGAGTTCCCTTGACTAAATTCAAATTGGATTGTCGCATTAATCCATGCTTATGTATATACTCTGTAATTTTGTTCTTTATAATAGTCTCTACCATTTTGCCCAGCATCGACAAAGTAACTTGGAGGGGAATTTTCGATAGGTCATCTGAGGTTGGACATTTTGGGCAAGGCTTCCACAAAACCAGTAGAAAAAATGTCTATTTTCAAAGCTGCCAGACGTCTACCTTCTATTGTCGAAAATGACCTATGCATAAGTTTTGGTCTTTAGCACATCTATCTTGTTTGGCCATTTTCAAAAATAAAAACATGCACATGAAAAACGCACATAAGAAGTTTTGTAGATTTACCTAATTACTTTGTCTGATCGCAGCAGGGAAATCCCCATCAGCTGAGCCGGCGGGAATCCCCAACACCAGCTCAGCTGATAGGGATTCCTCTGCCTCATCAGCTGACGGCAAGCCCTGGTCAAACCCCTGCGGCGTACCACAAGGATCTCCACTATCCCCCACCCTCTTCAATCTCTACACTGCTTCTCTAGGAACGCATCTGGACAATCTGGGCATAACCACCTATAGTTATGCTGATGACATCACCATCCTCATCCCATACGATCATTCTAAACCTACCATGACAGACAAACTTCACCAAACACTTGAAACAGTCACAACCTGGATGAAAAATCACAAACTTAAACTCAACCAAGACAAAACAAAATTCATCCTTCTCGAAAATGACAAGATCCAAACCACAACCAACTTAGACATAAACGCAATCAAATATCCCATCCAAACCACCATAAAACTACTTGGCATGACCATAGACAGATGCTGCACTATGCAACCGCAAATAAATAAAACAATTCAGAAATCATTCGCAATCATGAGAAATCTGAGACAAGTCCGAAAATTCTTTGAAAGAACACAATTCCAACTTATAGTACAATCCCTAATACTAGGTATATTGGACTACTGCAACATCCTCTTCCTTCCTTGCCCTGCAACTACGATCAGACAACTCCAAACAATCCAAAATACAGCTTTGAGACTCATCTACTCATTGAAAAAACATGACCACATCACTGAAGCCTTCATCAACTCACATTGGCTTCCAATCCAAGAAAGAATCCAATTCAAATTCTACTGCATATTATTTAAAACCCTACACGGAGACAGCCCATCATACTTGAACAATCGCCTCATCCAAGCACCCACTACAAGACACAGAAAAACGCACTCCCCATTCATACCCCCCCCAATCAAGGAAGTAAAAAGAACAAAACTACACGACGGCCTCCTAGCCACCCAAGCCGCAAGGCTGGACAACCAGATCTCCAACCTCTTGATGACCACCCCAGACTATAGGACGTTCAGAAAAGAAATAAAAACCACACTTTTCAAGAAATTCCTGAAGCAGCAATAACATCACGACCGTTTAGTAACTCTAAAACTGACATTTGATCTACCCATTACTGCACTAATAATAACAAAAGAACTTCCACTATGACCACCTATTAACTCTTTTACAAACCACCTCACCCTCAACAACCCGCTAAATGTTTATAAGATCTACAACTTACCTCTCTTGCTTATCATTGTAACTCTGTTTTTTTTTTAAATTAACCTTTTGTAATCCGCCTTGAACCGCAAGGTAATGGCGGAATAGAAATCCCTAATGTAATGTAATGTAATGTAATGTAATATGCTGTTTCCCCCCCCCCCCCATCTCTGGGTGGTGGCAGGGGGTCGTGACCACTGGGGGGGCAAGGGGGATTATGCCTTAATTCCTCCAGTGGTCATCTGGTCAGTTTGGGTAGCTTTGGGGCACTTAGACGCAAGTAAATCAGGTCTAGCTGACGGCGTCTAAGTTCCTTCTAGGAAAGCTTTGATTATCTCTGCAGTACATCCAATTCATAGAAACATGATGGCAGATAAAGGCCAAATGGCCCATCTAGTCTGCCCATCCACAGTAACCAGTAACCATTCCTGCCACAGTAACACACCTCCCAACATGACCCTTTGAGCTCTGGACGCACAGCAGCTTAGAAGTGCTGCAGCAAATCCAGAAATTTGGTTTTGATTATCGGCACTTGGACATTCCTGCTATTAGGACATTCAAGTGCGACTTAGGCTGGTTTTGGGATGTTTCAAAGTTTTGATTATGAGCCTCATAGTAAATAACAGCAGATAAAGACCTGAACGGTTCATCATATTTGCCCACCAGTCACATGTGTTATTAATTCATGATTAAATTGTTTTTCTTTGACATTTCTGGGACATAGACCGTAGAAGTATGCCTGGTATTGTCCCGAGGTTCCAAATACTGGAGTTGCTGTCAAACCTCACTGCAGCCTATTCAAACCACCTCATCATTTGTGCGATACAAACTGTAAAAGTCTGCCTGGCACTGTCCTCATGTTCCAAATCACCGGAGCTTCCGTCAAAGTCATCCCCAGCCCATCCTAAACCGAAATGCCATATACGGGACACAAACTAGGCATGTCTGCCCAGCACTGGCCTCAGTTCTTCGTTTTATAGCATTCATTTCTAATTAAAGATCCTGTGTGTTCATCCCACACTTTTTTTTTTTTTTTTAATTCTGTCACCATTTTCATCTCCATATCCTCCCTCGGGAGGGCATTTCAGGCTTCAACCACCCTCTCCGGCAAAAAGAATTTCCTGACATTACTCCTAAGTCTACCACCCTACATCCTTAATTCAAGTCCTCTAGTTATACCATTTTCCCTTCTCTGGTCTATAATTTAAGAACATAAGAACATAAGCAGTGCCTCTGCCGGGTCAGACCAGAGGTCCATCCCGCCCAGCAGTCCGCCCCCGCGGCGGCCCAACAGGTCATGACCTGCCTTAATCACCAGAAGGGGCCCCCTTGCCCCCTAGGTTTCTCATCGAAGTCCTATCTTCCCATCAATGTCCTAACCCTCCGGCCTTGCACCTGCACGACCTGGTGAGCTGTCTATACTTATGCAACACCCCAGCACCTCCCTCAGTACCCCACGATCCCCTTTTCCCTCAGGAATCTGTCCAATCTCTGTTTGAATCCCTGTACTGTACTCTGCCGGATCACTTCCTCCAGGAGCGCATTCCATTTGTCCACGACCCTTTGGGTGAAGAAAAACTTCCTTGCATTTGATTTGAACCTATCTCCCTTCAGTTTCTCTGAGTGCCCCCTCGTACCTGTCGTCCCTTTTAGTCTGAAGAACCTGTCCCTGTCCACCCTCTCTATGCCCCTAAGTATTTTGAAGGTCTCTATCATATCCCCCCTGAGCCTCCTCTTTTCCAGAGAGAAGAGCCCCAGTTTATCCAGCCTCTCAGCATATGGGCAGTTTTCCAGCCCTCTTACCAGTTTCGTTGCCCTCCTTTGGACTCTCTCAAGAACTGCCATGTCCTTCTTGAGGTGCGACGACCAATATTGAACGCAGTATTCCAGATGTGGGCGCACCATCGCTCGATACAGCGGCATGATGACTTCCCGCGTCCTGGTTGATATGCCCCTCTTGATGATGCCCAGCATCCTGTTGGCTTTCTTCGAGGCTGCTGCACACTGTGCGGATGGTTTCATGGATGGATCCACTAGCACACCCAAGTCTCTCTCAAGTCCGGTGTCTTCCAGCAATCTCCCCCCCATTTTATACTCAAACAACGGGTTCTTTTTCCCTATGTGCATGACCTTGCATTTATCTACATTAAAGCGCATTTGCCATTTGTTTGCCCAGTCCTCCAGCTTATTGAGGTCCCTTTGCAGTTCCTCACACTCCTCCCTGGTCCTAACTCTGGCGCAGAGCTTGGTATCGTCTGCAAATTTTATAACCTCACACTTTGCCTCCGTTTCCAGGTCATTGATAAATATGTTGAAGCGGCCCCAGCACCGATCCCTGCGGCACACCGCTCGTGACTCCCCGCCAGTCAGAATATTGGCCCTTTACTCCGACCCTCTGTAGTTTACCTGACAGCCAGTGCTTGATCCATCTGTGTACATCCCCGCCCACCCCGTGGTTCCACAGCTTCCTAAGCAGCCTTTCATGTGGCACCTTGTCAAAGGCCTTTTGAAAATCGAGGTAAATGATGTCTATGGGTTCCCCTTTGTCCACCTGACTGCTTATTCCCTCAAAGAAGTACAGAAGGTTTGTCAGGCATGACCTTCCCTTACAGAATCCGTGCTGGCTTGTCCGCAGTAGGCCATTTTTCTCGATGTGCTCGCAAATGCTGTCCTTGATCATTGCTTCCACCATCTTCCCTATAACTGAAGTCAGGCTCACCGGCCTGTAGTTCCCGGGGTCACCTCTCGATCCCTTCTTAAAGATAGGTGTGACATTCGCCAGTTTCCAGTCCTCTGGTACCTCTCCAGTTTTCAAGGATAGGTTGCAAACATGCTGGATTGCGCCCGCTATTTCCTGACTTAGTTCCTTTAGAACCCTTGGGTGGATCCCGTCCGGTCCCGGTGATTTGCCGCTTTTCAGTCTGTCAATCTGCTTGAGGACATCCTCCCGACTTACCTCTATATGCCCCAATCTTTTGGCCTGCTCCCCACTCATGAGCTCCTCTGAGTCCGGTATATTGGACGTGTCCTCGCTCGTGAAGACCGACGAGAAGAACGTGTTCAACCTCTCAGCTACCTCTTTATTCTCCTTAATCACTCCCTTCCTATTCCCATCGTCCAATGGCCCCACCTCCTCTCTCACTGGTTGCTTCCCCTTTACGTAACTGAAGAATGCCTTGAAGTTTTTCGCCTCCCTGGCCAGCCCCTCCTCGTATTTCCCTTTTGCTTTTCTAATCTCTCGGTGGCATTCCTTTTGGCATTTCCTGTGCTCCTGGTGATTTTCCTCCGTTGGATCCCTTTTCCATTTCCGGAAGGACACTTTCTTGGATCACCTCTGAAACCCTTTTCAAAAATTGGTGTTATACTGGCCACCCTCCAATTTTCCAGTGCCATACTGGATTTTAAAGATAAATTATAAAATTACTAATAGCAGCTCTGCAAATTCATTTTTCAATTTTATCAGCACTTTGGAATATATCAACAATTAGACTACCCTATATATCCTGGTTAAAAGATATGATTTCCATGCAGTGAGAGCAGGAAGCTCCTATCAACCAGTGAATTAAAAGTTCATCAGGAGCATGGATACTGCGCTCTGGTTCGGCACTCTGTAGTAAAGAAGCTTTCACGCTTGCAAACAGATTCAGATATGGATCAGATTCTGTAAAGGCTTTTCATTTTGCAGCCTATATAGTAGCAGTGGGTGGTGTCACCTTTCAAGCAAATAAAGATTCTCTTCATTAGTAAAATGATCATTGTTCAGCACTCACTGGCAGACTCAGCATAAAGGAAAAATATTGAATAGCCATTAAAAGATGCACTTTCTCACCACTTTAGGAAATCCCTACCTCCAGGACAGGCCAAAAAACACATTAGCAAGTCCAGGCTTCCCCCACACTGCCCTGTCAAAGCTTGCACCGTAATTCCTTGCTGGAGAAATGGAAGACTGGGGAATTCCAATATTTTTTAAACAGCACCCTTCACAAACACTACAAAGACTTGACTAAATTGGAAAAAGTTACAGAAAGGAACTTTATTAGGCAAGAGAGAAAGACCAGTTTGCAGAGATGAATAGTCACAGATATCTGTTCATCTTCCATCTTGCTGCATGGTATGCCTGGAATGTTGTTGCCGTCATGTGTTATCGACTCGCGACTTGATAAATTACGGATCTAAAAAGAAATCGGTTTGGTGCTATTCCGGAAAGGTCCTTCAGCGTCATCCCCATGGTTGTTTTCCATATCTCCAGCCATCTGATTGCAGGTCGTCCTCTTTGCCTGGTTTCTTTGATCTTCCCAAACATCATCCAGTGATCTCTCTTCTGATGGTGTGACTGGTCGTAACTTCAGCATTTGGGCTTCAAGTGACGCAGCCGGTTTGATCTCTTCCAGCAACGATTTGTTAGTTCTTCTGGCGGTCCACGACATGCCTAAAATCCTTGTGGTACGTTGACTCAGCTTCAGCATCTCTGCTGCCTTTATTATTTAATTTTTTGAAACTCGTAACTATTGCAGGTTGCTGAAGGTTGTTTATCCAAAACTGAGTTCAGTTGACCCTTTTGTTTTTTGAGTTTGATTTCTCCTCCAAGCAGCGCATTGTCACCATGGGAGTCCTGTGGGTGTCCGGATTTCCCATCGAGATAAGTAATTGTGTCTCATTTCAATTTTCAGGACTGGGCAGTTGTTTTGTTTCACAAACTGTGCTAGCACAGCACTGTGGATACTCACATTTCTTAGTGTTATTGCAATTTATTATTTTGGCCCTAATTTGTTTCTCACATTGAAGACTCTATGAGGGTGAGGTGTGTTGGGCTGTAACTGGCACACAGGTTTGTATTTGGTACGTTAATGAGAGCTAAAAGCCAAATATCTGCTAGGAATAAAAAACTTCTCTTTATAATGACAAGGGTTGCCATATAACTTATATTGAAGATCTGGGATAGGTTAAATTACACTTTCTGGTGAGAATCTCTTTGCTATACTTTTAAAATGGAACGTTTGATGGCTATGCAGCAGGGAAGTTACAGGAAATTTCTGGATGTTTGGCAGCCATTGGCTAAATTTTGCAAGGAATGATAACTGACTTTATTTTACTGACCTTTAAACATACACATCCAGGGTGGGAGGGTTTGCACTGGAATTGATTTGGGGATTTTTTTTTTTTTTAGGTAGTTTCTTGTGGGTATTTATTTTCTTGATTACTAGGGGGAAAATAATTGCTTATTAATATCTGTAAGTCTATTGTGCTTTTCTTGTAATATTATATGTACATGAATTATTTGCATGCATAATTGTAGTTTGAAAATTTAATAAAGATTAAAAAAAAAAAAAAAATTGCACTGAGGTCTTCCTATCAAGAAATAAAATCCAAAGTAATTGTATGTTTTAAGTAAGGTTTCTTCTTTCATTGCTACACTGCACAGTTTGACGTTATAGAACTTGTCTTTTTTCAGCTTATGCTGTTGTTCCATGAAGACTTGGGTTTTGTTAACCTCGATAAAATCCTTCTGCAGCACCAAAGCTCAAATGAGTCAATCTTCTTTCTGTCTTGTTTCCGTAGTTTCCAGATTTCGAATCTGTAACCGACCACTGAGAAAATGAGTGCATGGACACGTCTGATCTTCATTTTGGAGTGTTACCTCCTTGCCTGGAATAGACTTCCAGAATCAGTACATCGTGCTCCAACTCTGGCCTATTCAAATCCAGACTAAAGTCCCAGCTTTCTGGAGACTGCTTTTTAAACTCTTAGGGCTCCTTTTACTAAGGTGCGCTAGCGTTTTTAGCGCACGCAGGAAATTACCGCACGCCAGCTCAATGCTGGTGTTAAGGTCTAGCGCATGGCAATGTAGCGCGTGCTATTCTGCGCATTAAAGCCCTAAAGCAGTTTAGTAAAAGGAGCCCTTAGCCTCTTATTCACCTGTTCAAAACCCATGTTGTTTCAATCTTTCCTATAGCGTTTTTTTGCTACTTTGGCTTGTCTGCGGTGTTCTTTGCTCACAGGTTTAAAGACAATAGACTGTTTTCAGTCCAATTCTTTACATGTGAGTTTGCAAACCATTGGACCCCTGAGGAAGGCGTGTTCACTGAAACATGGACCGTGTAGGGTCTGGTTGGATTTTTATCACAGTATTTTTTATCATTGTACTTTTTTAATTGAATTTTCATGTTTTTATATGTCAGTGTTTAATATATTATCTCCAGAACATCTGTATCCACAGTTTTTGTTTTCACTGTGGATTATTTCTTTTCACGATGGATTGTTTTCATCGGTGGATCATCGGGTCTCCCCATTTTTCTTTGTTGGGCAGACTAGATGAGCCATTTGGCCTTTATCTGCCATCATCTTATAATGTTTCTATAACCATAAAGTTCTATGACATCACAATGCAGGTGTAAAGAGCCTTAGCCTATAGGAAGAGGAGATGCAAATGTTAAGAAACTTAGCCAATAAGGAGAGAGATAATGGTTACTGCAGATGGGCATTTTTTTTGCTACTTCAGCTTGTCTGCGGTGTTCTTTGCTCACAGGTTTAAAGACAATAGACTGTTTTCAGTCCAATTCTTTACATGGGAGTTTGCAAACCATTGGACCCCTGAGGAAGGCGTGTTCGCCGAAACACGGACAGTGTAGGGTCCGGTTGGATTTTTACCACTGTATTTTTTATCATTGTACTTTTTTCATTGAATTATCATGTTTTTATATGTCAGTATATAATAAATTATCTGTATCCACAGTTTTTTGTTTTCAATCTTTCCTATAACAACTCCCTAATCCCTTATTTGAATTATAGAATAGATTGTAAACTCTGTGGAACAGGGGAAGTCTCTTACATGTTTGTGTACAGTGCTGTGTATTTCTAGTAATGCTACAGAAGTACATACAGTAGTATAGTCTCATCTTCTTTACAGAGCTCTGTGCAAATAAGAGAAAAACTTAACTGTGCGTCACTGTAGCCAGATTCAAAATGCAAAACTGAATTCTATTACCTGAACTTCCAAAAACCACATCCCAAGGGGAGCTGATTGGTTGTTGATCGCCCATTGCGCCGCCCTCCTTATCAATGCCTTGCATCCCAATGCCTGCCACAGTGCTCACTTCCTCCGCTTTAAGGTCAATCTAGGACAAGAAAAAGAACATGAATGAAGAAAACCAATAACAACATATGGTGGCTTGTCTCAGATCCCTTCTGTTAGGCACATGGTTAGTTGGATACAAGTGTCTTACTATGGATATAACAGCAGAAAAAATAAATCCATTAAAGGGCATATTAATCAATGTGGCCTACAATTAGGAGGAAATATTTTTTCACACAGAGAATAGTTAAGCTCTGAAACGCGTTGCCAGAGGATGTGGTAGGAGCAGATAGCATAGATGGTTTTAAGAAAGGTTTGGGCAAATTCCTGGAGGAAAAGTCCTTAGTCAGTTATTGAGAAAGACAGGGGGGATCGGGTTTCAGGTTTATTTAAAAATTTGATATACCGCCTTATTAAAATTCAAAGCGGTTTTACATAATATAAACACAAAGTATAAAAAGAACGTACATTAAAGACAAATTACAAATAATGCTACAAACAATCAAACGCACTGACAAACATTAACTTACCGATACATGATGGAGAAGGGCAGAAATACAATTTGTATAAAGAGAGAGGGGGAAAAGGAACAAAACAAAAGGAAGGGGAAGAAAATATAAACAGTCTAGCATAATGTAAGATAGGCTAACATGACTAAAATGTGACAAGGAACAGATTTCCTTAGAAGGACTATTATACACTGAATGTGTCTTTAAAAAGAAAAGCCTTCAAGTTACTTTTAAATTTATCCAGGGATGTCATTTCACTTATATCATTTGCTGCTGAATTCCAGATGGTAGGGGCCATAACAGAAAAGATGCTAGTACGCATAGTGTTAATGTATCTTAAAGAAGGGATGGATAGCAAGTTTTGATTAGATGAACGTAATGTGCGATGAGGGGTATGTGGGATAAGTAACCTGTTAATAAAATCAGGTTGGCCAGAAGTTTTGGTCTTGTAAGTCAGTAACATTATTTTATAGGAAATTCGATGATCTATATGGAATGTTGCTACTCTTTGGGGTTCCGGAAACTTGCTATTCTTTGTGATTCTGCATGGAATCTTGATACTCTTTGGGGGTTCTAGAATCTTTTGTTACTCTTTGGGGTTCTGGAATGTTGCTACTTCTTGGGTTTTGGCAAGGTACTAGGGACCTGGATTGGCCAACATGAGAACGGGCTACTGGGTTTGATGGACCATTGGTCTGGCCCAGTAAGGCTATTCTTATGTTCAATATAGGCTAGAGAGAGACTAGACAAGGCTGCCCTCTTTACTCATTACTCTTTGCCTTTTCCATTGAGCCTTTGGCTCTGAAAACTCCGGGACAATCCAGATATTACAGGTTTTGTAGATAAAGTCAACTTATGCTCCCCTACCCTGTTTGGAATTCCCAGTTGAAACAAATTGAGTGAACAAGAGTACTTCCTCCCTGCTAACAAATTTTTCTGCAAATATCTCCAAATACCCAATATCACCGCAATAAAAGAATTCTGCAATAAAAGAATTAACACCTCCCCTTCCCCTTTAGCTATGGTCTATAACCCAAAGAAATGGAAGAGTCTTCACCTTAGTCCAAGCTCACTCAGAACTTCCCATCATACCTTGGCCATTCCCAAATAGTTCTCATCCAGGCAGCATAGTAATATTTCCTAAAGTTGAACATTGGTAAGCCCTTTCCAAACTCAGCAAGAAATAGGACCACTCTGGCAAATATCAGCAGTTCCCTCCCCCCCTCCCCCCCAAAAAAATAAACTGATAAAACATGTGTATGGATGGTCTGAAAGGTGTCCACTGGTACTACCACTAGCATCATTTGAAACAAAATCTAAAACTTTTATCACTGCCAACATCATTACTGCTGCTATTCCGACTATCCAAAGCTCATTAAGTTTCCACCGCCACTCCAACTAGAGAGTGGGACTTGGGTGTAATAGAAACATAGAAACATGATGGAAGATAAAGACCGAATGGTGTGGTCCATCCAGTCCGCCCATCCACAGTAATGATGATCTTATGGTGGCCAAACAGGTTGAAAAGGCAATGGTAAAAGCTAGAAGGCTGCTAGGTTGCATAGGGAGAGGTATGGTCGGTAGGAAAAAGGAGGTATTGATATCGCTGTATAAGACTCTGGTGAGACCTCATTTAGAATACTGTGTATAATTCTGGAGGCTGCACCTTCAAAAAGATAATAAAAAGAATAGAGTCAGTCCAGAGGAAGGCTAATAAAATGGTCAGTGATCTTCATCATAAGATGTAAAGGAACAGAAGATCTCAATATGTATACTTTGGAGGAAAGGCGGGAGATATGATAGAGATGTTTAAATACCTACATGACATAAATGCGCAAATGAAAGGAAACTCTGGAAAGAGGGGGCATAGGATGAAGGTAAAAGAGAATAGATTCAGAAGTAACCTCAGAAAATACTTTTTCCATGGAAAGGGTGGTAAATGCTTGGAACGGTTTCCCGGTGGAGGTGAAAGAGACAAAAGATGTATCTGAATTCAAGAAAGCTTGGATGTTGGATCTCTAACGGAGAGGAAGAGATAGTAGATGGCCTGGATAGAAAAATGAAGGTAGATAGATTATGGCCTATGTTTCTAGAGGGGGGGGGAGTGTGGTGCGGTCCATAATATAGAGCAAATAATTTTGTGCACTTTGCTCCTATCTGCACTCTTTGGTATTCCAAGGAAGACAACGTCCATTTAAAGGGATACTGCCCATGCAAAATATTTCATATCTGTAGCTGGCATACTGACATTTCTCATCTCTAACTTCGCCATATTGCCTTGAAAGCAGAACTATGTCTTTATTTCTGCCATTAATAACCCCTTCTCCCAGTCTCCTCTGGTTCAAACAGATTGATATCCACAAAAAGATAAATTCCCTCACTTAACCCCTTAATCTATGTATCCAAATATTTTCACTAACTATTAAGGCAAAAAGCAGAGGCAACAAAAGGCACCCCTACTTAGGAGTCAACTTTTCAAAATGATTGGGGGAGCTTAACTCAATGGAAATTACATCTCCCTGGACACAGTCAAGGAATTTGTTCAATATTGGGGGTGCTCAAGCACCCACAACTCCTATGTCTCAAATTAATTCAAAAATTTCTAATATTCCCCATCTAAGATAAGTTTTAGCTTTCCAAATAAGCTATCATGAAACAGTCAAGTTGATTAAATGCAAAGTCAAGAAAGTATTTTGAGACCATTCCCTCAGCCATAATACTTTTTCAGCTGCTACTGATGCAGAAATTAGATTCATAGGATCATCAAGATAATCAGCTGCCTATGAGAATACCTGAAGACTTTCAATAAATCAGACTTATTTTTGGATTGTAAGAGGCTCATGCACTATAATTCTAGCAATGCAGACTGACAAAAAGCACAGTTACTTACCGTAACAGGTGTTATCCAGGGACAGTAGGCAGATATTCTTGACTGATGGGTGACGGCACCGACGGAGCCCCGGTACGGACAATTTTAGAGTGATTGCACTCTAAGAACTTGGAAAGTTCTAGCAGGCCGCACCGCGCACGCACGAGTGCCTTCCCGCCCGACGGAGGCGCGCGGTCCCCAGTTAGGATAAGCCAGCTAAGAAGCCAACCCAGGGAGGTGGGTGGGACGCAAGAATATCTGCCTGCTGTCCCTGGATAACACCTGTTACGGTAAGTAACTGTGCTTTATCCCAGGACAAGCAGGCAGCATATTCTTGACTGATGGGTGACTTCCAAGCTAACAAAAAGAGGGATGGTGGGAAGGTTGGCCATTAGGAAAACAAATTTTGCAAAACAGATTGGCCGAAGTGTCCATCCCGTCTGGAGAAAGCATCCAGACAATAATGAGATGTAAAAGTATGAACTGAGGACCAAGTAGCAGCCTTGCAGATTTCCTCAATAGGCGTGGAGCGGAGGAAAGCCACAGATGCTGCCATAGCTCGAACTCTATGGGCCGTGACAGAACCTTCCAGTGTCAGTCCGGTCTGAGCATAACAGAAAGAAATGCACGCTGCCAGCCAATTAGACAACGTACGTTTAGAAACAGGACGTCCCAATTTATTCGGATCAAAGGACAGAAAGAGTTGGGGAGCTGATCTGTGGGGCTTAGTACGCTCTAAATAGTAAGCCAGAGCCCGCTTACAGTCCAAAGTATGCAGAGCTTGTTCTCCAGAATGAGAGTGAGGTTTCGGAAAGAAGACAGGTAGAACAATGGATTGGTTGAGATGGAATTCCGAGACAACCTTAGGGAGAAACTTTGGATGTGTACGCAGAACCACCTTGTCATGATGAAAGACTGTAAAAGGTGGATCAGCAACTAGTGCATGTAGCTCACTGACCCTCCTGGCAGAGGTAAGAGCAATAAGGAAAAGTACCTTCCAAGTGAGAAACTTGAAAGGAGCAGTAGCCAAAGGTTCAAAAGGAGGCTTCATTAAGGCGGAAAGAACCACATTGAGATCCCAGATTACCGGAGGGGCTTTGAGAGGTGGTTTCACATTGAAAAGACCCCGCATGAATCTGGACACCAAGGGATGAGCCGAGATAAGTTTTCCATGAACTGGCTCATGAAAAGCAGCAATAGCACTGAGGTGAACTCTGATGGAAGTAGACTTGAGGCCAGAGTCAGACAAAGAAAGAAGATAATCCAATAAGGTCTCCACTGCAAGGGAAGTGGGATCATGATGATGAAGAAGACATCAGGAAGAAAACCGTGTCCACTTCTGATGGTAACATTGCAGAGTGGCCGGTTTCCTGGAGGCATCCAGAATGGAACAAACGGGCTGAGACAAAAGAGTATCATGAGAAGTCAGCCCGAGAGAAACCAAGCTGTCAGGTGCAGAGATGGAAGGTTGGGATGCAAAAGGGTCTCCTGATGTTGCGTAAGCAGAGAAGGAAACAGTGGAAGAAGGAAAGGCTCCCTGGAACTGAGTTGAAGTAGAAGGGAGAACCAATGTTGCCTGGGCCACCGTGGAGCAATCAGAATCATGGTGGCTCGTTCCCTCTTGAGCTTGAACAAGGTTCGTAACATGAAAGGCAGAGGAGGGAAAGCGTACAGGAACAGATTGGACCAATCGAGGAGAAATGCATCCGCTGCCAGACGGTGAGGGGAGTAGAGTCTGGAGCAGAATAGGGGCAGCTGGTGATTGTGAGGAGCTGCAAAGAGGTCTATCTGAGGAGTGCCCCACTGAGCGAAAATGGACTGTAGAGTTAAAGGATCGAGTGTCCACTCGTGAGGCTGAAGAATTCTGCTGAGCTTGTCTGCTAAAGAATTCTGTTCTCCCTGAATGTAGATAGCTTTCAGAAAAAGTTGGTGATCTGTGGCCCAAGCCCAAATCTTCTGGGCTTCCTGGCACAAGAGGCGAGAGCCTGTCCCCCCTGCTTGTTGATGTAGTACATCGCAACTTGATTGTCTGTGCACAGCAGGAGGACTTGAGGAAAGAGAAGATGTTGGAAGGCCTTGATGGCATAAAACATCGCCCTGAGTTCCAGGAAATTGATGTGATGCTTCATTTCCTGGGCTGTCCAAAGTCCTTGAGTTTGGAATTCGTTCAAATGAGCTCCCCAGGCATAAGGGGAGGCGTCGGTGGTGATGACAAGTTGATGAGGAGGTAGATGGAACAGAAGACCTCTGGAGAGATTTGAGGATATCAACCACCATTGAAGAGACTGACGAAGAGACGATGTCACAGATATGTGTCGTGAGCAGGGATCCGTCGCTTGGGACCACTGGGTAGCTAGGGTCCATTGAGGAGTGCGCAGGTGAAGACGTGCGAAGGGTGTGACATGAACTGTGGAGGCCATGTGGCCCAAGAGTATCATCATTTGCTTGGCAGAGATGGAACGTTGTGGAAGCACCTGCTGACATAGAGATTGAAGAGTTTGAAGACGGTTGGACGGCAGGAATGCTCTTATGAGGACTGTGTCCAGCACCGCTCCAATGAATTGAAGTCTCTGAGTGGGGATGAGATGAGATTTGGGTAGATTGATCTCGAACCCCAGAAGCTGTAGAAACAGGATGGTTTGGTTGGTGGCCAGGAGCACTGTTTGAGATGAATTGGCCTTGATTAACCAATCGTCCAGATAAGGAAAGACTTGAAGGTGGTGAGAGCGTAGAAAGTCAGCCACCACAATCAGACATTTGGTGAACACTCTTGGAGAGGAGGCAAGACCGAAGGGCAGCACCTTGTATTGGTAATGACAATGATTGATCATGAAGCGGAGGTACTGTCTGGAGACCAGATTGACCGGAATGTGAGTGTATGCCTCTTTGAGATCGAGGGAGCATAGCCAGTCGCTTTGATGGAGAAGAGGATATGATGTTCTCCCAACGGCTGGTGTAACAAGAAAGACGTCCTCCTATGGGTCGAGGGAGATTGGCAGATGGTGGAATACTGGCTATGCTTTGGAGAACCACGTCAAAAGGGTTGGGTAGACTTTTGTGGTGGAGGAGGCTTCACCTGTTGCTGCTGGGCTGGCCTAGGTGGTTGTCACTGTTGCTGACGCTGACGTCTAGGCTGTTGAGTAGCCGGTGGCAAGGGACGGGCAGCATAGCGGCGCTGGTAGGCAGATTGTTGGTGAAAAGGCCGAGCAGGTGGAGTCTTTTTCTTAGTCTTCAGGAGAGTATCCCACCGAGTCTCATGGGCAGACAGCTTTTGTGTAGTGGAATCCATGGACTCTCCGAAGAGCTCATCACCCAAGCAGGGAGCATTTGCTAGGCGGTCCTGATGATTTACATCGAGCTCTGAGACTCTGAGCCATGCCAACCGATGCATGGCAACAGACATAGCCGTGGCCCTAGAAGTCAATTCAAATGTGTCATAAATTGACCGAACTACGAACTTGCGTAACTGGAGAAGAGAGGAAGAGCAGGCATGAAATGCAGATTTCTTGCGGTCAGGGAGGTACTTTTCAAAAGCAGCCATGTTTTGAATGAGGTGCTTTAAATAAAATGAAAAATGAAAAGCGTAGTTCCCTGACCTATTGGTCATTCTGATATAAACGTTTGCCAAATTTGTCCATGGCTTTTCCTTCTCTGCCAGGAGGGACTGAGGCATACACACTAGCTCCCGCTGATTTCTTAAGTGTGGATTCTACCAAAAGAGACTCATGTGGGAGCTGAGGTTTGTCAAAACCAGGAATAGGGATAACTTTGTATAAGGAGTCCAATTTACGAGGAGCTCCCGGTACAGTCAGGGGAGTCTCTAAATTTTTATAAAAAGTCTCTCTTAAGATGTCATGGAGAGGAAGTTTGAGAAATTCCCTTGGAGGCTGGTCAAAGTCCAGAGCATCAAGGAATGCCTTGGATTTCTTCGACTCAGCCTCCAAGGGAATAGAAAGAGATTCACACATCTCTTTTAAGAAAGAGGTAAAAGATGTGGAATCCTGCTTAGAAGAGGGATCAGCAGCAAGTTGATCCTCTTCATCAGAGGAACACTCACCCTCAGACAGAAAGGGCTCTTCAGAGTCACCCCACAAATCAGGGTCCCGAATCTGAGAGCCACGGTCTCGAGACTCCGGAGTGGAGGGTTCCAGGTGTCGGGTTTTGCGCACCGACTTACCCGACCTCATAGACACGGTACCAGGAGATGTGACATGCTGCGTCGGTACCGAAGTCTGCACCGCCTGGTGTTGAGCTCTCGGTTCCGGTGCTAAGATTGGCATCGAAGTCGAGGAAGCAGTGTGAACCGGTACCGACAAAGTGGATGCCGATAAAAGAGGGCGCTCCACTGTCGGTACCGGTGGCTCAGACCGGACCGGGACTGGAAGGCTCAGTGTCAAAAGTGCGGGAAGGAGTTGTTGCAACTGCTCCTTAAGTTGCACATGCAGGACAGCAGCAATCCGCTCGTCCAGCGAAAGCACCGGTACCGCCTTTTTCTTCTGCGGTATCTGTGGTGCCGCTCTACGCTCCGAGGATGAGGAACCCGATGTCGAGGGGCTCACCTCAATAGGAGCGGAGCGCTTCTGTGGGCGCCTCGAGGTCGGCAGGATTGGACTCGCTGCTACTGAGACCGGAGGACGCTCCAACGGAGATGGCTTCTTAGCCGGCTTACCTGAGTGTTGCGACGCCGGTGCGGTGTGGCATCGACGAAGTGGGTGCCGACTGAGGTGGTGCCGATGCCGGTGTCACAGGGTCAGACATATCGGCACCGAAAAGCAAACGTTGTTGGATTTGTCAGTTTTTTAATGTACGTTTTTTCAAAGTGGCACAGCGGGTGCAGGTAGAAGCCTGATGCTCTGGACCCAGGCACTGTAAGCACCAATTGTGCGGGTCCGTAAGAGAGATAGGCCGTGCACATCGCTGGCACTTTTTAAAACCTGGCTGGGGGGGCATGAAAGGAAAAACGGCTTCTGCCAAATCGAAGGCTGAGGCCTCGATGGCGGCAGCAGGCCCCGCCGGGGCAAAACCGACGAAATGAAGAAAAAAGAAAAAAACTGTTTTTTTTTTTTGTTTTTTTTTTTAAAGAAAATAATAAAAGAAAAAAAGGAAATATAATTTCCAAAAAGATTTTGCGAGCGGGAAGGCGACAGAAAAAAATCTTTTCAACAGCCGTTGAAAAGTGCGACTTCTTAGCTCCGCGGAAACTAAGAAACTAGGGACCGCGCGCCTCCGTCAGGCGGGAAGGCACTCGCGCGTGCGCGGTGCGGCCTGCTAGAACTTTCCAAGTTCTTAGAGTGCAATCACTCTAAAATTGTCCATACCGGGGCTCCGTCGGTGCCGTCACCCATCAGTCAAGAATATGCTGCCTGCTTGTCCTGGGATAACAGATGTACAATGCAACTTATAAAGGTAATTAACGGAGAGGGTGGTGGATGCCTAGAATGCACTCCCGAGAGAGGTGGTGGAGAGTAAAACCTTTAGTAATAAGAACATAAGAATTGCCATACTGGGACAGACTGAAGTATCAAGCTCAGTATCCTGTTTCCAACAGTGGCCAACCCAGGTCCAAAGTACCTGACAGAAACACAAATACTGTAATAGCAACTTTCCAGAGCTGAGATTGTGATGTCATAATGCCTCATTCCACCAATGCCTAAGAGCCAGCCTCATTGATGATGTCACAATGGCTTGATTGTCCTATACTTGCCTCACATAAGAACATAACAGCTGCCATACTGGGACAGACCATACCAACAGCGGCCAACCCAGGTCCCAAGTACCTAGCTAAATCCCAAGTAGTAAAACAAATTTTATGCTGCTTATCCTGGGAATAAGCAGTGGATTTCCACAAGCCATCTCAATAATGGCCGATGGACTTCACTTTTAGGAAATTAGCCAAACCTTTTTTAAACTCTGCTATGCTAACTGATTTCACCATATTCTCCAGCAAGAAATTCCAGCACTTAATTACACATTGAGTGAAGAAATATTTTTTCTAGTTTATTTTAAATCTACTGCTTAGTAGCTTCATTGCATGCCCCTAGTCCTAGTATAAAGAAACTTGTGCTGGATATTTCATTCATTAAATAAACATTTTTATTAAAAAGAGCATAAAGGGAAAGCAGTTACTATACTCTGTGAAAAGAAAACTCTTTAAGTGAATCTTATCTTCTATAAATCACCCAAACATGTATCACTATAAAATTATCTGGACTCCTTAAAGCTATTACCGTATTTTTCGTTCCATAAGACGCACCCCCCTGTAGAGAGGAAAACCCAAGGAAAAATATTTCCTCCTCTACAGGGGGGTTGTCTGCTGGTCTAATGCATCTGGTGCTGGGAAGCCCGAAGGAGCCCGCCCGCAGCCCGAAACCGCCCGCAACTGAAGGAGCCCACCCGCAGCCCTCGGTACCTTTTTAAAGTTGCGGTGGTCCAGCACATTCTCCTGCTGGATAGCTGGCTTTGGTAGCAGAACGGTGCAGGAGCACGATGAGAACTGACCTCAGCCAAACTCTGAGCGGCACGGGACCAGCCAGCCATCCAGCAGGAGAGCGCGCGCTGGACCACCGCAACTTTAAAAAGGTAGCGGGGAGGAGGGAGAAGGTGTATTCGCTTTTTGGGGGTGGAAAAAGTGTGTCTTATGGAGTGAAAAATACGGTAAATTCTGTATCAAAGTCTAAAGCACCTTTGGAATTTGAATTACCTGCACTAAAGTTTTTCTCTCTTTCTGAATCTAACTACATACCTTAAATACGATGATCTTGCTTGAGGGGGGGGAGATTTTCAACCTAGTTCTCAGTGGAAAGTAAGATTTGGCACAAGAAAAAATGGTGTTGAAACCATTTGGCAACAGTGAACTGGAGGGAGGACCATAGAGACAAAAAAATAGTGAAAAACTAAAAGAAGCTGCAAAGATTAACGGCTTACATCAGGCAAGTTTGCTCTTTAAAACTACCATCTTGGAAGCCCAGAGCAGGTATATTCCACATATGAAAAAGCATAAGGCAGAAAGGCCAAACAACCAGCAAGATTAAAAGGTGAGATGAAGGAGGCTATTATAGTCAAAAGAACATCTTTCAAAAAAATGGAAAAAGGATCCAGATGCAATAGAGTAGACCCCCCTGATGGTGTGGATAACTTGAGGAATGGCCTGAAATTTGGCAGCTGAGATTTAATGCCAAGAAATGCAAACACCCGAGGGAACGGTACAGTTTAGGGGGGTGAAGAATTTTTGTGCCTTAGTAGTGAAATCAGCATCTTACTCATAAAGGGCCCTTTTTACAAAGTCACGGTTGAAAGTTCCAGCGTGGCAAATGTGACACAGCCCATAGGAATTAAATGGGCTGCATCGTATTTGACACGCAGGAATCTCTACCGTGGCTTGTAAATGGGGCCCTAAGTGATAAAGATGATCAATTAGCCAAAGCATTTATATGAACACAAATTTTAAAATGGAGGATATTAACAAATGTTACCTTTCGGATCAAATGGTTTTCTGTGTCTGCTACATAAATGATGTCATTTTTTATGGCTACACCCTGTGGCGAATTGAAAGCAGATTCTGAAAATCTTCCATCTTTCCATCCACTTGCAGGTCCTACAAATGAAACATATCATTATTTTCAGATTGTAGAGCACAAAAAAAAAAAACGCAACATATTTCAAAGAAGAAAACCCATTTAAATATAAGTTATCACAGAGAAGTTCTGGGATAGAACTCCTCCTTAATTTTTTTTTAAATTGAACCTGGTCAAGTCACTTTTTCACCCTGTGATTTTTGAGGTTGGAATTTCTGGATAAGACACTGGCCTATCCTTTAGTCATGGAACCCCAAATGTTAGAATATAGATAAGAACAAAAGAATAACCATACTGAGTCAAACCAATAGTCCATCTAGCCCAGTATCCTGCTTCCAATACTGGCCAATCCAAAGCACAAGTATAGTAAAACCTTGGTTTGTGAGCATAATTTATTCCAGAAGCATGCTTGTAATCCAAAGCACTCGTATATCAAAGCGAATTTCACCATAGGAAATAATGGAAACTCAGACGATTCATCCCACAACACAGAAACTTTAATACAAAATACTATACGTACTCGTATTGCAAGACCTCGCTCATTTAGAACATTCACTACACTCCTGCAGCGTCAGAGAGAGAAGAACCATCGGCTCAGTTGTGCTGATGTGACGCGTGTATACTGTATGTACTCGTATTGCAAGACTTTGCTCGTTTAGAACAGTCACTACACTCCCACAGCATCAGAGAGAGAAGAACCATCGGCTCAGTTGTGATGATGTGACGCGTGTATACTGTTTGTACTCGTATTGCAAGACCTCACTTGTTTAGAACAGTCACTACACTCCCGCAGCGTCAGAGAGAGAAGAACCATCGGCTCAGTTGTGCTGATGTGACGCGTGTATACTGTATGTACTCGTATTGCAAGACTTTGCTCGTTTAGAACAGTCACTACACTCCCGCAGCGTCAGAGAGAGAACCATCGGCTCAGTTGTGATGATGTGACGCGTGTATACTGTATGTACTCGTATTGCAAGACCTCGCTTGTTTAGAACAGTCACTACACTCCCGCAGCGTCAGAGAGAGAAGAACCATCGGCTCAGTTGTGACGATGTGATGCGTGTATACTGTATGTACTCGTATTGCAAGACCTCGCTTGTTTAGAACAGTCGCTACACTCCCGCAGCGTCAGAGAGAGAAGAACCATCGGCTCAGTTGTGACGATGTGACGCGTGTATACTGTATGTACTCGTATTGCAAGACCTCGCTCGTTTAGAACATTCGCTACACTCCCGCAGCGTCAGAGAGAGAAGAACCATCGGCTCAGTTGTGACGATGTGATGCGTGTATACTGTATGTACTCGTATTGCAAGACCTCGCTTGTTTAGAACAGTCGCTACACTCCCACAGCGTCAGAGAGAGAAGAACCATCGGTTCAGTTGTGACGATGTGACGCGTGTATACTGTTTGTACTCGTATTGCAAGACCTCGCTCATTTCAAACAGTCACTACACTCCTGCAGCATCAGAGAGAGAAGAACCATCGGCTCAGTTGTGATGTATGTATACCAATGGTCTCAAACTCAAACCCTTTGCAGGGACACATTTTGGATTTGTAGGTACTTGGAGGGCCTCAGAAAAAATAGTTTGTCTTATTAAAGAAATGACATCTTTGCATGAGGTAAGTACCTACAAATCCAAAATGTGGATTATCTGAAATTATCAGAAGCAATGATTTATAGTTTATAAATATTTCCTTAATTGCTTCTGATAATTTCAGCTATACACAGATGAAAGCAGTGCAACATGCAGAAAGTAAAAAACTATCAAAGTATCAACTGCAAGAGACAAGATTTTGGACCAACTATTTTGAGGCCCTCAGTATTATAAAGAACTAGTATTTTAGCCCGTTACATTAACGGGTGCTAGAATATATGTCTGTCTGTCTTTATTTCTGTCTCTCTCTCCCTCCCGCTGTCTTTCTTTCTGTCTTTCTCTCTCCCTGGCCCCCTTTTGTCTGTCTGTCTTTCTGTGTCTCTCTCTGCCCCTGTGTCTTTCTTCTTTTCTTTCTGTCTCCCTTCCTCCCGCTGTCTGTCTTTCTTTCTATCTATCTGTCTCTCTCCCTGCCTCCTATGCAGCAGCATTTCTCTCCCCCCACTTCCCTGTGCAGCAGCCACAGCAGCATTCCCTCCCCCTCCATTTCCCTGTGCAGCAGCAGCATTTTGATCCCCCCACTTCCCTGTGCAGCAGCCACAGCAGCAGCATTCCCTCCCCCTCCATTTCCCTCCCCTACACCACTTTCCTGTGCAACAGCAGCATTTCCCCTACCCCCCTTTCCATTCCCGCAGTCTGGCCAGCTCCCTTAGTCCCTTACCGCCCACCCTTTCCCTTTCTGCGGTCCCGACAAACCTGACGATTCCAGCAGCGTCTGCAGCACTCTACACAAGCTGCTTCGGGGCCTTCTACTGCTCTGATTTACTCTGGCACGTCCCTGATGAAGCGCTTCCAGAGGGAGTAATAGGGCAGAGTACAGTACAGGGGTTTAAGAAAGGATTGGACAATTTCCTGCTGGAAAAGGGGATAGAGGGGTATAAATAGAGGATTACTGCACAGGTCCTGGACCTGTTGGGCCGCCGCGTGAGCGGACTGCTGGGCATGATGGACCTCAGGTCTGACCCAGCAGAGCATTGCTTATGTTCTTATGTTCTTATGTTCATGTGTAGAGTGCTGCAGACGCTGCTGGAGTTGGCAGGTTTGTAGTCGGGACCGTGGGAAGGGAAGGGAGGGGGTGCGAAAGGACTAAGTGAGCTGGTCAGACATCGGGAAGGGATGGGAGGGTCAGACCACGAAAAAAACTTACAGAGTGAGTGGGGAGCCGGCAAAGGAGTCTTTTTGGTCAGCGCTTCTCTTCCCGGGCCACTATTTGGGTTCTGCTGCCGCGAGCGTGGGGTCGTTGTGATTCACTTTGGGTTCTGCTGCCGCGAGCGTGGGGTCGTTTTAAGTGCGCATACGCACTCTTGCCGGCCATGGACATACGGATCAGGGAACACGCGGTAAGAGTGCGCATGCACGCTTAGCGTTTTATTATATTAGATGATTCTTTATGGAAAACTTGTGCCTTAAGTGTCCAGTGGTCGTGTCTGCAACCGCCTTCACCTCTCACCTCCTACAAGCTACACTACCTCCAATAGTTACCTTACGTTCTGAAACATACATTCTGTACGTGATTGTGAGGTGGAGTAGAAAGGACAATTGCGTACAGACGCAGGCGAGCGCTTGCGTAAGGTTACAGCAGTGAGGCGGGCAACGTTACAGAATGCGACCGCCGGACACTTAAGGCACATGTTTTCCATAAAGAATCATTCTTTATAATACTGAGGGCCTCAAAATAGTACCTGGCGGGCTGCATGCGGCCCCTGGCCTGCAAATTTGAGACCACTGATGTATACTGGATGTACTTGTATTGCAAGACCTTGCTTGTATATCAAGTTAAAATTTAATAAAATGTTTTCCTTGTCTTGCAAAACACTTGCAAACCAAGGTTTTACTGTACCTGGATGAATCTCAGAGTAGCAGTAGAAAGATCACAGAGCGAGTGAGCTTTGCTCCTGCCACTATCTATCTTGCTAGACAATCAAAAATAAAGAGGTAGATTGGGGTGGGGTGGGGGTGGGAGGAGGTTGGTTTGTTCTGTGTGGTGGCAGGGGGAAGGGAAGGATTGGAGGAGCATTTGCAAGGGCCAAAAGGAGGCATCCGCCTGTCAAATGCCTTTTGAAGACCACATGGAATTATGAGAGACCTGCTACCGTTCTTTGCGACACCCGTTTTCATTTGGCGGTGAGGTTCCCTGACGCAGGGGCGAAACATGATTCATCACGTTGGAACCTTCAAATAGATAAGTGCTCCACTTTCTTTTGAATTCATGTGAAGATTAACGGTATTTCGCCCACTAAAGAACGTCAACTATTAAGAGCAATATGCTAGAATTGGATGGAGGTCTCCGAACATATCATTTTCTTGTAGAACTGATTTAAAACAAGGTTATATGTATTTATAGTGACAATGCAAATATAGGGGAGTTTTGCAAATATCTATTGTTTGATCACTGAATGGAGGTCAGACACAGTAAGTCTTTTGAAACTTTTTTTGGGGGGTATGCATTGAAATACACCAATTTGAAGACCTTCTGTTGATGCTCAAATTTACAGCAACAACAGGTAAGGAATTACACTTTCCCCCCTTGTTAATCTCTACCTGAAATCTTTTTTTTTTCTTCTTTTTAAACTTTCTAGTTCAATTACGATACAAGTGCCAAAGGCTCCAGACAGATGGATTCCATTCAGAAGCAGTTCATTTTTGCGGTCCTAACCTTGCTTGGAGAACAAGTTGTAAAGTCAGCATTCCACAAATAGCAAGTGGTTGAATTAATTTAGAAGTCAGAGCTTCCCCTGAGGCTAACTCTTATCAGTTAACGGTGCTGTAGGATGCGAGTCAAGCTGAGAAGTACTCCTGGCTTCAGTACCAGCAGTGACTGGATGTAATTAATAGATAAAAGGCAGCCTTAAGGATATCTATCAACTTATTGCAAAAACATCTGCAAATATGACATTTATATATGGTTTCTAATTTCTTTACATATTTTTTTTAACATGTCCCTAATGGAACAGCTGCTCCTGGCAATTCATAACTAGAGTGGAAGTAGAACAGATTTCTTCAGGTGGTAAAGGAAGCTGACTAGTGAAGGACCTTTCCATACATGCCATTGTTGCAGTGGTATTGTTTTTAAATCTAATCTAATTTTCTATTTGTGCATCGCTCATTCCTATACAGGCTCAAGGCGACTGTAAAGAGGAGTAAGAGGGGAGAGAAAGAGGAGGGAGAGAGAGGAGGTGGATAGGTAAGAGGGAGAGGAAGGGGAGAGAAAAAGAGGAGAGAGAGGAGGAAGGGAAAGGGAGAGAAGACAGGGTAAAGGAGATTAAGAGCTCCTTTTACAAAGGTGCGTTAGGGCCTTAACGCGCGGAATAGCGCACGCTAGCCGCTACCGCCTCCTCTTGAGCAGGCGGGAGTTTTTCGGGTAGCGCGCACTAAAAACGCTAGCCCACCTTTGTAAAAGGAGCCCTAAGTGTTTTTAAAGGTAGTGGGGATCAGTTAACTTTAAGAGCGTGTGGTGCAGTGGTTAGAGCTACAGCCCCAGCACCCTGGGGTTTTGGGTTCAAATCCTGCACTGCTCCTTGTGACCCTGGGCAAATCACTTATTCCCCAGTGCCCCAGGTACATTAGATAGAGTGGGAACCCACTGGGACAGACAGCGATAAATGCTTGAGTACCTGAATAATTTGTAATCCGCATAGAATTGTAGGATATGCAGAATATCAATAATAATAAAAGGCTAAGCGCGCATGCGCTTTTCAAAAATCGTGATTCCTGGTGGCATGAGGTGTGCTTCTGTGTCACACCTCACGGCGCCTGCGCTAGCTGGAGGCGCGTGTTCCAGGGACTCCTCCCTCCTGCTGCCACTGCTCTTCAAAGCGGCCTGCTGAGGGAGAGAGAGAGAGAGGGCGGGTCAGAGGGCGGAGTAACTCAGGGCAACACCCCCTATTTCCCGGTGCCCGGGCTGCTGCTACTGGTGCTCCAGTCTCCCCGGTAACCGTCTCCAGGAGCAGTAAACAGAGCGAGAGAGAGAGAGAGAGGAGGAAGTGACGTCACTGGGAAGCATGGCTGGTTAATTCTCGAGCTCCGGAGGGGCTCGATATTGACAGCATAATAAGCTATCTCTACAGAGCAGCGAAAGGGTAGCGGTCGGTGAATTGCACTCGTGAATGGATGGCGAGTAGAAAAAAGTTGGCAAAGTTTCAATACTCGGCAACGGGGAACGTGAAAACGAGATCGCATGCTCTGGAGTCCCCGACAACCTCAGACAAAATGGCGCATCAATCTGGGCCTAAACAACTTGGAACGCAACAGGCCAGTGCAGAGCTGGGAGACAAACTAATGGTAGGGAACTTGGAACGTTGGTTCAGAGAACTTAAGGAGGAGATGGTGGGGCTCCGCTCAGATGTTCGAGTGGCCCTGGCAGAAATAAGATCGGAGGTGAGCGAGCTGGGCACCCGAGTATCGGCGACGGAGGGGCGTTTGAACCAGGTGGAGCCCACGGTGCAGGCCTGCTCATCGGAGCTGCACGTGGCGGTGTCCCAGCTAGAAGAACTGCGGAGTCAAGTGGAGGACTTAGAAAACCGCTCGAGACGCCATAATTTAAGATTTAAAGGAATCCCGGATACGGAACAATACAAAGACGCGAGGACAGTGGTTAAAGACTTTTGCACAGATTTGCTTCGGGAAGAGGAGCGGGAGGACGTGAGCCCTATAGTTTTACAACGAGCTCATAGGAGCCTGGGTTCAGCCAGAGGCACGGGCAATAGAGACATCATTGCATGCTTTGGTGATTTCCCGATTAAAGAAAGGATTCTGCAAGCAGCCCGGCGCCACCCTAATTTTACATGGAAGGGAGTGGTGGTGGGGGTCTATCAGGACCTAGCAGCTGTGACCCTCCAAAAACGCCGCGCTTTTAAAGAGGTGACTCAATTTATGAGAACGGAGGGCTATCGTTACCGCTGGCTATTCCCCTTTGGATTGTTAATCACGGTGAACGGGAAGCATCGCCGAGTGGATTCCTCAGCTGACGCATGGCTCGCATTGAAGGATTTGGGCTGTAGAATGGCGGAGGACAAAGGCGAAAGGGGTTCTACAGGAGAGGAGGAAGATCCAGGCACCGGACCTGTGGAAGTACTGGCTGAGAGCCCACAGCCATCAACCTCTGGCACTTGAAATGATCACCAGATGCTGGAATTGACTGTTCTTGTTTAGTTCCTATATCACAGGGGGTTGTGGGAAGTTGAATACTGTAGTTGCGGCTCTGCTGGGTTATTCTATATAGGGGTGCTTGTTGATTGAAAAAGGGCTACCCGGGAGGAGGGCTGCATGAAGCTATTAGTTACATTTTATTAGGAGAGTGAGTTGAACTTTTCCTTACTTAATGTTCTTGCTTTAATGATAGAACTGGTTGGAAGTTGGATGATGGATGAATGGTGCGGCCATGAAGGAGAAGAGGTGAAGATAGTCTGGGAGAGAGTGCTTAATGGTACAGGGTTGGAATCCATATTATGCCATGGGGGTGTGGATCGGGGCAGTGTGTTAATGGCAGGGTTGAATGCTTCATTAGCTCTCCTCTTCTCTGTAAGATATCAGAGATTTTATTGGGTGGGATTGGTGGGTGTGACGGAGAGGGGAGAATACAGCTTTTATGTGGATCTTTCTGGACTTTGATGACGGGAGTTAGCTATTGTTTCCACTGTTCAATATTGTGTTATTTTCTCCCAGAGGGTATCTATAAATGTTTACTGTATAGGGAGCCTGCATGGTAATTAGAGATGTCTTCTCATAGTTCTACAGGTGGGAAGGAAGCACGGGGGGTTCTTGTTGAATATTGGGGGGAGGGGAGAGAGTGGACAGAATGCATGGGGAGTTGGAGTGAATATAGAGATAGGGAATGCAATCACGATGAGCCTCTTGGATATGACGTACATTTCTCATATGGCTGATTCCAAAATGGATGGATCGGCTATTAGGAGGGGGGGGGGGAGGGAGGGGACTGATTCTTAGGAGGGAGCAGACCTGGCAGAAAGAGGGAGATGGGGAGCCGGAGATTGTCATTGGATCCTGGAATGTTAATGGACTTAATAGTCCTGGTAAACGGAGCCTGGTGTTTAGGGAATTGACCCGTATGAAATGGGATATATGTCTGCTACAGGAGACTCATTTGAGACCCCGGGATGTTGGCCTACTCCAAAGACCACAATATGATTTGATCTGGACACATCAGAGTGTGGGGGCTACCAAAAGAGCGGGAGGATTGGCTATCTTGGTGCGAAAAGGGGTGGGATTCCAAGTGGAACACATATTTAGGGACAAGGAAGGGCGATGCCTGGGCCTGCAGGGAAGTTTGCAGGGTCGACAGCTGACAATTATCAATATATATGGCCCCTGTTCTGCTCAAGTCACCTATTTCAAGGGCCTTCAGACTGAACTGAGATCATTTGTCAGAGGGGCGGTTTACCTGGGGGGTGATTTTAACGTTCCTCCGGACCCAGTCTTGGATCATTCGGGAGGGGGGCGTAGGTCTCTAAACAATCCTGTAAAGGCGCTAGGCAATTTAATGCACTCACTGGGATTAGTGGACTGTTGGCGCTTACTTCACGGTACTCAGAAAACGTACACATTTTACTCTCATGCACAAAATACTTATACTAGACTTGATGGATTGTGGATTCATAGAAATCAGATGGGAGGGGTTGCGCGGGCTGAAATAGAACCGATGCATATTTCTGATCATGCCCCTGTCTGGGTGGCCTGCACTGGGGTGTTGGAATCAAGTGGGCATAAATACTGGAGGCTTAATGAGTCGCTCCTGGGTTCAGTGGAGGTAACAGCAGCAGTGGAACGCACAATCGCTGAATATTTAGAACAAAATGATAATGGGGAGGTAACCGATGCAGTACTATGGGATGCTTTAAAAGCAGTGGTTCGTGGAGAACTTATTAAATGGGGGGCTAGATACAAACGGAACAGAACCCAGAGATTTCTACACTTACGCCAGAGGTTGTTAGTGTTGGAGAGGTTACATCAGGACACAAGGGAGGCGCAGGTTTGGAATCAATTGCAGAGGGTGAGAGATGAATTATATCAACACCAGGTTGAGGAGACGGACAAACTACGAGCCAGGTTCCGTATTCAGACTTATGAACATAGTAATAAAGCAGGGGCTCATTTGGCTCGATACATTAAAATTAAGCAGAATAGAGCAACAATAACAAAGATACGGGGGGTTCAGAGGGGTGATGTAAAGGTGACGGACTCAGAGATCAGGAAGGAGTTCTTAACATTTTATTCTAATCTATATAGTGCCCCGGAGGCGGTAAATCGGGATGCTCGGGCTACTTTTCTCGATTCCCTTCCTTTGCCGAGATTATCTGACTCAGATCAAGCTTACTTACAAGAACCGGTAAAGGAGGCGGAAATTTTGAGAGTGATTAAGCAGTTGAAACCAGGGAAATCACCGGGATTAGATGGATACACTGGATGTTTCTATAAACAATTTTCAGGACAGCTAGGACCATTATTGGCGAGAGTGGCGAATGGAGTGCCACAAGGAGCCCTCTTGCCGACTACTATGGGGGAGGCGGGGGTTACTATACTTTTAAAACCGGGAAGGGACCCCTTGACATGCGGGGCTTATCGCCCTATATCACTCTTGAATTTAGATGCAAAAATATTGGCTAAGGCACTGGCTCTGCGTTTGGGGAAAATTTTGCCGTCTATAATTCACCAAGATCAAGCGGGATTTATACAGCGTAGGCAAGTGAGTGATAATATTCGGAGGACTCTGAATCTGCTTTGGGGAGCAGGTCAAAGGGCGGATAAGTTGGTCTTGATGTCCGTAGATGCGGACAAGGCCTTTGATAGGGTCCTCTGGGAATTTCTATGGGACGTGATGGATCGTATGGGACTGGGCCAGACATTTATTGGTTGGATTCGAGCCCTTTATACCGACCCGCGGGCTTGTCTACATGTTAATCAATCTTATACCGATTTTTTTCCCATTTGTCGAGGGACCAGACAGGGCTGTCCGCTTTCACCTCTCTTATTTGCCCTGTCTATAGAACCATTGGCGCTGAGTATCCGGAATCATCCGAATCTGAGTGGTTTTGAGCTGAATGGGGTTGAACACCGGGTAGCGCTATTCGCGGATGATATTTTACTCTATGTGAGGAAGCCCGATGTCTCCTTTCCGCATCTTATGCAGCTCTTTGAGCTATATGGAAGAATCTCTGGGTTCCGAATCAATCTGGATAAAACCGAGGTGTTGAATTTGACACTCACGCCTCCTGAAGTGGAGAACATTCGGGGCAGTTTTCCTTTTAGGTGGGTGGAACATGGTCTTAAATATCTTGGAATCTATATTCCTAAAGATATAACCCAGATTTATGAGAAGAATTATCAGCCCCTCTATAGGCGAATCCGAGCAGACTTGCAGAGATGGCATGGTCTTTGGATATCATGGTGGGGCAGGATAGCTCTAGTGAAGATGAATGTGCTTCCAAGGTTGCTGTTCCTCTTTCAAACATTACCGGTGCAGGTCCCAGCTCGGGATTTAAGGGGGATGGGGAAAGCTTTACGTACTTTTATCTGGCAACGTAAATCACCGAGGTTATCCCAATCTCTGTTGTGGGCGGCCAGATCCGATGGGGGGAGGGGACTACCGAATTTGGAATGGTATTATCAGTCAGCCCAATTGAAATTGATCCTGGACTGGGAACTGGGGGAACATAAAAGTGGAATCCAGTTGGAACAGGGACAGGGGGACAGTATGAGGTTGAAACATAGACTTTGGATCTCGGGATCCTGCCGATCTTGGACTTCGACTATAGCTAATCCCTTTGTAAAACATTTGGTCACGGTGTGGACCCAAGCTCGACACCAGTTGAGCAATGGAGCATTGATCTCTTCATTGGCTCCGATACAATTTGAACCCCAATTTCAGCCGGGGAGTGATACTAAGGTGTTTCATCGCTGGGCCCAGAGGGGATTGAGGGTCTTTAGAGATTTGATGGGGAACTCAGGGATCTTAACCTTTGAGACGCTCCAGAAGAAATTTGATTTGCCTGACAGGGACTACCTGGCTTATTTTCAGATACGACATTTCCTGCAGGCCCAGGGTTGGGGACAAGCTTTTAGTGCTGAGCGGGAATCCTTTGAGAATCTGTGGTTACTGCTTAGGTAGGTGCCCCGGCCTTTATCAGTGTTCTACCATTATAGGAGGGGTCATTCCCTTATTCAACCTTCCTTTCAGAAACACTGGGAGCGAGACTTAGAATTTTCCTTTTCCAATAAGCAATGGGAAGTGATATATGGGGAGGTGACCCGGGCATCAACTTGTGCTTTGGTCCAGGAGAATGCATACAAGGTACTCACTAGATGGTACTATACTCCTGAGCGTCTACATAAAATGTATCCGAGGACGTCAGCACTTTGTTGGCGTTGTAGTAATCACGTGGGTTCTTTTTTACATATATGGTGGGATTGTGAGTCTCTTGGACCCTTTTGGAGAGCTGTTGCCGCTACCTTGTCTACCTTGCTAGGGGCTCAGGTGGAGGTTACACCGCAGACGTGCCTTCTGGGGCTTTATAATGAAAAAGTACACGTTTGGCAGACTAAATTGTTGCGCTGGGGCCTAGCTGCAGCCAAATGTCTCATAGCGAATCATTGGAAAAACAAGGAGGCTCCTTCTTCAAATGCCTGGATAACGAGATTTCTGTCCATTGGACGAATGGAGATAGCGGTGGCTGTTCGTCGTCATAAATTCCTGTCCAGGGCTTTTACCTGGGTTAAAATAAGAGATTTATTGAACACCTTATAGGGGACGGTTAGCTAATTCTGCCGGGTCTGCTCTTTGGAAGATGAGAGGGTTTTACAGGGGGGGGGGGGGGATTTGGATTTAGGATGGTGAACATTGAAGGGAGTAAAAGGGGGGGGGGATTGGGGGGAGTAAATTGAGTGTGATTTGTGCATTCTTCATTTCTGAACATTACCTGAAGTTGTTGCTGTTGATGTTCTGGTGTTTGAAGATTGATATTCAAGGAGTAATGTATAACTTGAAAAATTGAAATAAAAATTGAAATTAAAAAAAAAAAAAACAGAGCGAGAGAAAGATCCCGGAACGCTGCTGCTCTGATACCGGGGAGGGGGCCGAGGGAGGGGGTCGCAATAACCACCGAAGCCCGGGATCGGCTGAACCAGGCAGCTGCAGGGTGCGGTCGGGGCTCGGTCTGTCTCGCTGGCGGAGCTTCAGACCCTTCCCGATGCAATGTAAGAAACAAAAAAGAAAAAAAAGCAAATCCAGGTAGGCGAAGGCAGGACGGAGGCTGCGATCAGCAGTGGCTGCTGCTACTCCTCAAGTCGCCTAGCTCCTCTCCGCCGGCCCCGGCCGGCAGCCCCTCCACCCCGTCCTCTCTGCTCCGGTGGCCTGCACAGGAGAAGGAGCGGATGAAGCATGATCACAAGGGAGACCGTGCAAAGGGAAATGCAAGGGGGTTGAAAAAGCGAAAGGTGGGACGGGAAGGGAAAAGGGAGGGGGGAGGAAGCCTAAAATGAAAAAAAACAAAACAACTTTGTACAGGAAGAGGAATCTCTAGCACCCGTTAATGTAACGGGCTTAAAGACTAGTAAATAAATAAGAGTATAAAAAATCATCTTAAGTCACGAGTCGTATTATTTATTTATTATTTCATTTACAAACGTTTATATCTCGCTTATCCAAAATCTATGCGGGTTACAAAATAACATTCATAAATCAAATTGCACCAACAAATCCTAACATTCTAAAATAAGACAAAACACTTGAAATTTCCTAGCATATAATATTCTCACAACCTGCCCACCTATCTTAGTTGGCGTCTTAGCTTTTTTTTTTAACTGAGCTATTCTCCTGCATGCCGGCATCGGGCGGAAAGGCAACTGCACACACACAGTGTGGGCACTGCCTAAAGATTTAAAGTGGCCGCGCACTTGGCAATGTCCGTATCGGGTTCTGTGGATGACGGCGCCCACATGTGAGAATTCTATTTGCAAAGCCTTGTACACTGACTGCTCTTTCTTCAATTTCTGTACTATTTTTAGCATATAAAATTCAGGCAGTGCTCTGAGGCGTTGCCTATCGGTACCAAGCTAACGATACTTACATCAGAAAACAATATTGCATAGCAATGTGAATGCTGTCATTCTTATTCATGCTCAGCCCTGATTAGAGTTAGGATCTGAAAAATTCACATGCCCGATTACTTGATCGAAAAGATTTATTTTGGCAGCTGACGTGGTGATACCTTCAGCTTTAATCAGGACCTGGCAAAACAAGAGGGGGCATGGAAGAGAAGATAGGGCAAAGGTTCTCAGTCCACTATTTTATTAGGTTTATGGAGATGGTGGAGGATGCCTGGAATGCCTTCCAAGGTACGGGTTATGAGCAAAAAAACAATGACGGAATTTTAAAAAAAAGTGTGGAATAAACCCAGAGGGTCCTTATATAGAAAGTCATTATCTCCCCCTATGATCCCCCCCTCCCCGTGAGCTCCGCTCAGCTGGTAAGTCCCTCCTATCTGTGTCCTTCTCTTCAACTGCCAGCTCCAGACTCCGTCCCGTCTGCCTTGCTGCACCATATGCTTGGAACAAGTTGCCCGAATCCCTACGGCAGGCTCTGTCTCTGACAGTGTTCAAGGTCTATTTAAAAGCCCACCTCTTTGAGAGTGGTTTTGACTCCTAACTCCTCTCACCTTGGTCCTGCATCCCCTACCGTGTATGTCAAGTTCATCCAAGTTAGATTCCGAGCAGGGACTGTCTATAAATGTCAAAATGTACAGCGCTGTGTACACCTTTCAGCACTATATAAGTGATAAGTAGTAGTGGTAGTAAAAATGGTGGAATCAGCACAACTTAAATGGCATTCATGTAAGTACATAAGCATTCCAAGTTTATTATTTCTTTGATATACCGTACATCAAAATTTATCTAGACCAGGAGTGCCCAAAAGGTCAATCGCGATCAACCAGTAGATCGTGAAGGCAACGCGAGTCGGGCCAACCAATCGCTGCCTGGTTAGCCCGGAACTTCCTCTCCAATGTCAGAATTGATGTCGGAGGAGAAGACTGGTCGGCCCGGGGCTTCTGCGTTGGGAAGCAGGGAAAGCTTAGGGCAGCGGCGGTTTGGGGGCCTGTTTCCCGATGGTGGCAGCAGTGGCTTGGTGGAGGGCAGGGAGAAAGAAAGAAAGGGGGCAGGCAGGGAGACAGAAAGAAGGAGGGCAGGGAGACAGAAAGAAAAGTGAAACAGAAAGAATGGGGGGGCAGGGAGATAGAAAGAAAGACAGACAGACAGAAAGAAAGGGGAGGGAGCAGGAAGAGAGGAAGAAAAAGTTGGCGGAGAGAATGAGGTCTGGAAGCATACAGCAGGCTGAAAGAAGGGAAGAAATATTGGATGCACAGTCAGAAGTGCAACCAGAGACTCATGAAATCACCAGACAACAAAGGTAGAAAGAAAGGGGAGGAGGCAGGGAGAGAGGAAGAAAAAGTTGGGGGAGGGAATGATGTCTGGAGGAGAGGAAGCATACAGGAGGCTGAAAGAAGGGAAGAAATATTGGATGCACAGTCAGAAGAAGAAAGTGCAACCAGAGACTCATGAAATCACCAGACAACAAAGGTAGGAAAAATGATTTTATTTTCAATTTAGTGATCAAAATGTGTCCGTTTTGAGAATTTATATCTGCTGTCTATATTTTGCACTATGGCCCCCTTTTACTAAACCGCAATAGCGGTTTTTAGCGCAGGGAGCCTATGAGCGTCGAGAGCAGCGCAGGGTATTCAGCGCAGCTCACTGCGCTAAAAACTGCTATCGCAGTTTAGTAAAAAGGGAGGGGGTATATTTGTCTATTTTTGCATAGTTGTTCCTAAGGTGACATTGCATAAAGTTATCTGCCTTGACCTCTTGGAAAAAACCCCGGAATGTGAATGATAATTAACATTTTCTCTGCATACAGTGTGATTTGTGTTTTTAAAAATTTTATTGTTGGTAGATCATTTTGACTTGGTCATTTTAAAAGTAGCTTGCAAGCCCCTAAAGTGTGGCCACCCCTGATCTAGATGGTTTACAGTCAATAAAAATATTTAAAAGCAAAAGTTAAAATAAAATACTAGGACAGGCCGAAGGTCTATCGAGCCCAATGGCCTGCTTCCAACATTGACCAATTCAGGTCCCAAGTACTTGGTGGGATTCTATGAGTGATCAAATGTGTCTGAGAGAAGCTCCCTTGGTAAAACCAGTAAACAGATTTTCAAATGATTTAGGACTAACTTTGAGAGTCGGGCTTAAATCAGTCCCTTTGAAAATTAAGGTTCGAATGCTTTAAATATAGATCACAGTTTCACTCCTAGAGTGGAACATTAAAAAGAAAAAGCTATGGGGTGAATTTAGGGTAGGGGGAGGGGAAGTTAAGAATTTAGCGTTTCTATTCAGAAACATGCAATTAACATAGGCTTCTAAAACTAGGTAAAATTACAATAAAAGTGAATACATTGCTGGTCTCTATTTAAGATCCTACGTTCCAGTATCTTACATTCCCACTTTATCACAGAAGCCGTTCGCTAGCCTTTACATGTAGAACGGGCTTTACATCCTATGCCTATGCTGCCGACATTCAGCTACTCCATCCTTTAGATCGCACAAACCCCACTGAAATCCAAGCCATTAACTCAAAACTATGCAAGATTAAAAACTGGCTCAGAGACAATACGCAAATAAGCAAATCCAAAACAAACTGCTTACTCTTTCCCTAGAAGGAGGGCAAACAACTGTCAACCCCAATCTGCATCGATAGGTTACCAATCACCGAGGTATCTGCAACAAAAATCCTGGGCGTGATCATAGACAGGAAGCTCAATTATCATCAGCAAATCAGTGACGTGGTCAGAAACTGTTTTTATGTTTAAATGATTTTTATTAGAGCCAACAATAAACACAGGTACAAAGGTTCAGCCAGATAAAAAGGGCTCCAGTAAACAAAACGTTTTGTGTTAAACACCCCCATCCACACACACCCCCCCCCCCGTTCCTTCTGGAGTCCCCAAACACCATCTCTATAAGGAGAAACACGGAGGTGGAGAGCGGCTGGCGAACCTCAGCAGGCCGCTTTGAAGAGGAGCAGGAGGGAGGAGTCGCTGGTGTCTTCTGCACAGTCACACGCAGGCGCCATGAGGACTGGCACAGAAGCACACCTCATGCCACCAGGAATCACGATTTTTGAAAAGCTACTCCTAGGTAGCCGTGAGTAGAAACTGTTTTTATAAAATTCGATCAACCAACTTTCCCCTACCTCTCTGTGTTATCCTTAATTGTTTTCTTTTCTAAAATATTGTATTTCACCCTCTACCCCCTCTTGTCTTCCGTTTGTCTGTGGGTCTGGTTCGTGTTTTGGTTTCTCGTTAATTATTTTAATTTTGATCCTCTCAATTTAATTGTATTGTTCATCGCCTAGAATGTTAATAGGCGATTAATCAAATTTTTAATAAAACCTTGAAGCCTAGTGAGTTGAGACTGGTTTTGGTAACACGGGACTTCAAGCGAAGGAACAAAAGGCTTTGCTGTTTACCTAGCCTTTTGAAGGTCTAGCTAATGTTGGCAAATTCATTTCTCACCTGGCACGTGCAACCTTGTCTAATATTTTAATTGCGCCCTACTGCTGAACAATGTATGCCTGTAAAGAGCTTTTGTAGCAATAGTCATTGTATGGTGGTTTTGCATTATGCAATGTTTTGATGTGATCTGCCAATGAATGAAGGCAGAATATACGTATAAAAACATGTAAAATAAATAAATAAATAAATATAAATAGCCCTCATACAAGTACAGTATGTGCTGCCAACACAAATCTCTTCCCGTTTCCTTCTTGCCTTGTGGGCGATACCTGTGATAAAGCAGCCTCATTGCCAATAGGAACATTTCTGGCATTACATTCAGTTGAGGACGGGCTGGGATGGTTTAGATGGACTGGAGTGAGCTTTGATGGAGACTCCAAGTAGATGTAACCTAAGTACACTACCGGGCAGGACTCTGGGTTTCTGGCCCAGAAATATCTAAGAAAAAGGACCATTTAAACTAAATAATTAATTTATGGAGCATATAGGGTTGGGCAGACTGGATGGACCACTCGGGTCTATCTGCCGTCATTTACTATATTACTGTATATGCAAAAGCAAGTGAATCCTCCCACTTAATCCGATGTCTCTCAAACTACAGGACACACGTATTACATGAACTTGAACAGGTGTTTCCTAATGATTGAACTGATTTTCTTCAAGTTTTTCCACCAACTTTTGTTCAACGAACTGTTGGCATCATTCTATGTATTGGTGCTATTATCTCCTAGTCCTTAAGGCATTGACTTTGAATACTTGGATCCATCTTGCACATATATGTATATATTTTTTCTTTTGGGCATTTTTCATCATTATTGTTTATTCACCGTTTGATATACTGTTTTTTAATTGTAGCACAGGCACTTTTTATGCCATTGACACTTTATCTTATATGTCTTGGGAGATTATTCGTTTTATCCCAGGAGTGAATGGTTGAAAGGTATTTATTTATTTATTTATTCTTGCACATTTGAGGCTTTCTTTTTTATAACAAAGGAAAACATGATGTATGAGGCAGCCTTTATCTAGACTTTTGTCTGGGTGATGCAAGTCATCGAGAAGTTACTGCCTGAGCCTTTATTACACACTGGGCGCCTTTTAAATGGCTCATACTGATGTCCACTGGAGTAATGGTGTTTAGATTAGAGGTTTGTTTGACAAACCAAGTAAAGCTGGGTTTCATTATTATTGAAACTTTTTCCTTTCAATCTTTTCCTTTTGGGAAAATTCTGACTGTGAGCCAACTCCCTTTTCTTCCTTGAAATTTAGTTTGGACTTTATTGGCTACTGAGTCCTTAAGGGTTTTTTGTGGTTTTCTCAAACTGTGCGCCATGGCAGAGTGGTGTGCCCCGAGAGATTCCAGAATAGATTCAAGAGTCTGTCAACGCTATGAGTGTCTGTCTGCGTAAGGATACAACCGCCCCTTGCATCATTCCTTGATGTAATTGGTCCTTGAAAACTAACGGCAAGTAATTTTAGTCTAATTTTTTATGCAGTAGTTATCCTAACCTGAGCAACAAAGCAATCAAGGCTTTGTTACCGTTTGGACCTTCTTATCTTTGTGAACTTGGATTTTCAGCTCCGACAGAAATTAAATCGAAAAAAAAAGAGAGTGACTGTAACATAGTAGATGACAGCAGATAAAGACCCGAATGGTCCATCCAGTCTGCCCAAACTGATTCAATTTAAATTTTTTAAAAAAAATTTTCTTAGCTATTTCTGGGTAAGAATCCAAAGCTCTACCCGGTACTGTGATTGGGTTCCAACTGCCGATATCTCCGTTAAAACCTACTCCAGCCCATCTACACCCTCCAAGCCACTAAAGCCCTCCCCAGCCCATCCCCTACCAAACAGCCATACACAGACACAGACCGTGCATGTCTGCCCAGTACTGGCCTTAGTTCAAAATTTAATATTATTTTCCGATTCTAGATCTTCTGTGTTCATCCCACGCTTCTTTGAACTCAGTTACAGTTTTACTCTCCACCACCCTCTCCGTAAAGTAGAATTTCATAACATTGCCTTTGAATCTACCACCCCTCAACCTCAAATTATGTCCTCTGGTTTTACCATTTTCCTTTCTCTGGAAAAGATTTTGTTCTACGTTAATACCCTTCAAGAATTTGAACGTCTGAATCATATCTCCCCTGTCCCTCCTTTCCTCTAAGGTATACATATTCAGGGCTTCCAGTCTCTCCTCATACGTCTTCTGGCGCAAGCCTCCTATCATTTTCGTCGCCCTCCTCTGGACAGCTTCAAGTCTTCTTATGTCCTTCGCCAGATACGGTCTCCAAAACTGAACACAATACTCCAAGTGGGGTCTCACCAATGACCTGTACAGGGGCATCAACACCTTCTTCCTTCTACTGGCTACGCCTCTCTTTATACAGCCCAGCATCCTTCTGGCAGAAGCCACTGCCTTGTCACACTGTTTTTTCGCCTTTAGATCTTCGGACACTATCACCTCAAGGTCCCTCTGCCCGTCCATGCATATCAGCTTCTCACCTTCCAGCATATACGGTTCCTTCCTATTATTAATCCCCAAATGCATTATTCTGCATTTCTTTGCATTGAATTTTAGTTGCCAGGCATTAGACCATTCCTCTAACTTTTGCAGATCCTTTTTCATATTTTCCACTCCCTCTTCGGTATCTACTCTGTTACAAATCTTGGTATCATCTGCAAAAAGGCACACTTTTCCTTCTAACCCTTCAGTAATGTCACTCACAAACATATTGAACCGGACTGCTTACTCTTTCCCTAGAAGGAGGGCAAACAACTGTCAACCCCAATCTGCATCGATAGATTACCGATCACCGAGGTATCTGCAACAAAAATCCTGGGCGATGAAATCTTGGATGATGAAATGTGTGTTTGCTAGTTGACCATCAAGCCATGTTTTGAGTTAATTTGCACTCAAAAACAAGCACATCCATCACATTGATTAGCAATTCTATTCTATCTACTTTTGTTTCACCGTTGTTAACAATTACTCATACATAGCTTAAAGAACTTTAAATAAAAAACTCTCAAATTTAATTTTTGTTGGTTTTGCAATTTTTTTATTTCAATTATAATGTGCCATGAAAAACATTTGCTCCGTTTAGTGTGCCGGAGCTAAAAAAGTTTGAGATACACTGAGTTAATCTGAGAATAAGCAAGCGCTAAACATTTATATATCTTGAGATTGAGGGCTCCTTTTACAAAGGTGCGTGAGGGCCTTAACGCGCGGAATAGCGCATGCTAAAATGCCGCATGCGCTAGCCGCTACCACCTCCTCTTGAGCAGATGATAGTTTTTCAGGTAGTGCACACTAAAAACGCTAGCACACCTTTGTAGAAAAGACAATGTTTGTGGGTAAATCATTAAAAGTGATAGAAGAGGTATTGCTGGTGAGGGAATCAATGACAGTTCTGGGAGTAAAATTGGACCCAGGACTTACGAGTTGTCAAGTGGTAAAGAGAGTGCAAGTATGCTTTCCACTGATACATTTATTGTATCGTTTAAAGCCAATGCTGTCACCAGTTGACTTTCGTGCTGTTGTACAAGCAATAATTTTGTCGCGGCTGGACTACTGCAATGTCCTGTACCTGGGAATAACTAAAACCAGGTGCAGGACATTGCAGGTGATCCAGAACGCTGCGGCCAGATTGATAACCGGAACGCCAAGTTATGAACATATTACCCGGTTCATAGACAACTCGGTGAAAGACAAAGGCGCACGCCGACAACTGAGCGCAAGACGGAGGCGCGCGCCGAAGAAAATTACAGTTTTTAGGGACTCCAACGGGGGTTTTGTTGGGGAGCCCCCCCCAGTTTACTTAATAGAGATCGCGCCGGCGTTGTGGGGGGTTTGGGGGGTTGTAACCCTCCACATTTTACTGTAAACTTAACTTTTTCCCTAAAAACAGGGAAAAAGTGAAGTTTTCAGTAAAATGTGGGGGGTTACAACCCCCCACAACGCCCCCACAATGCGGCGTGATCTCTATTAAGTAAAGTGGGGGGTTCCCCCCTCACGCCCCCCCCCCCATCGGAGCCGTAAAAACAGTAATTTTCTGTGGCGCGCACCTCCATGCTGCGCTCAATTGTCTGCGCGCGCCTTTGTCCCGGCGCGCTTTTGACCTGACACCTATTACCCCATATCTCCGACAACTGCATTGGCTACCACTTGTATTTACAATCCAATATAAAGCAATTATGCTATGGCATCAATTTCTATATGGCACGATTCCAGAATTTTTTAAGAGTTTGATGACTGGTTATCAACCATCAAGATCATTGCGTTCTGAAAATTCAGCACTGTTGAAAACAAAGGCCAATCCCAAGTATGTAGAACCGAATGCTATGACCTTTTCATGTGCAGGAGTAAAACTGTGGAATGGCCTTGTTGGCCAAATTCAGAAATGTGGCGATAGGAGTTCGTTCAGGAAACTGCTGAAAACGCAATTATTTGTCGATGCATTTCTTTGAGCATCTGACCTATTGTAAGGATTGAATCTTTCTGCTTTTGTGTTTATCTGTTCCGACCTGTTTCAATATTTTATGTATGTAATTTTATTGTAAACCATTTTGGAATAAAACAGTATAGAAATTTAAAATAAAATAAAATAAATATCTGATCTTATTTTACTCAAAGCTAAGAAGATCTTACCCGAGTACAAAAGAAGTTTTAAAACTGTATAATGCAAAAAAAAAAAAAAAAAAACAACAAAAACAAACAACCTGCATAATGCCACCATCTATTCATAAAACGCTGCAAATTCAAGTAGGAAGCTGTCACTGTACTTTCTAACCATACTGAGCTACATATACAGTGTCAGGTCAAAAGCGCGCCGGGACAAAGACGCGCCCAGACAATTGAGCGCAGCGCGGGGGTGCGCGCCGCACAAAATTACTGTTTTTAGGGCTCCGACGGGGGGGCACGGGGGGAACCCCCCACTTTACTTAATAGAGATCGCGCCGCGTTGTGGGAGGTTTGGGGGGTTGTAACCCCCCACATTTTACTGAAAACTTCACTTTTTCCCTGTTTTTAGGAAAAAGTTAAGTTTACAGTAAAATGTGGACGGTTACAACCCCCCAAACCCCACACAACGCCGGCGCGATCTCTATTAAGTAAACTGGGGGGTTCCCCCCCCCGTCGGATCCCCTAAAAACTGTAATTTTCTTCGGCGCGCACCTCCATCTTGCGCTCAGTTGTCGGCGCGCGCCTTTGTCTTTCGCGGGGTTGTCTATGAACCACATGTACAGGACACAGATCCCAGATCTGCAGAACATTATGCAAATATTTAGCAACAGAACTTTACCAGAACATGCCCTTATTTTACACTGCAGAAAAACATACATCTCTTACCACCAATAACATGCATGATTTGTCCACTCTTCCCGACTACCAAAATCCGGTGATGTCCTGTATCTGCTATCACCAATCTGTCACCAGAACAATCCACTGTCACTTTACCAGGAAACAGCAAAGGAGAAGGTGGCAGCGAGTCTCTGTATAGCTTTACTGCAACACGATTGTCTGTGATTTCTCCTTTTTCTTTGTAATACTTCAAAGCTATGGAGGTGAATAAAAATAACTTTTCTTTGGTTCCCTCTCCAATTAGAGAGAAAAGCAGGTTTCCATGTGGACCCAGGATAACCAGTGTGGGCCAGCAGGATACTTCCAGTTCTTGCCACAGGGTTGCATCAGCATCATTCACCACAGGATGGGAGATGTTATATCGAAGAACCGCACTTCTAATGTTATCCAGAACTTTTTCGTTTGGAAACTTGGCTGAATGGACACCGATGACGACAAGGCCATCTGAAAGCAAATAAAAATCAAATTATAAGTTAAATGGAAGCTGCAGACCATCAAAAAGTATTTTGACTCTACATCTTTTAAATTGCTAGTCCAGGCGACATTCTTGTCCATTATAGATTACTGTAACATTATCTATCTGGGTTCCTACAAGAAACTATTAAGAAGACTTAGGTTAGTTCAAAATACAGCTGTCAGATTAGTTTTTGGCCTGAAGAACATAGTAACATAACATAGTAGATGACGGCAGAATGAATGGTCCATCCAGTCTGCCCAATCTGAATCAATTAAAATTTTTTCTTCTTAGCTATTTCTGGGCAAAATTCCAAAGCTTTACCCGGTACTGTGCTTGGATTTCAACTGCCGAAATCTCTGTTAAAAGCTACTCCAGCCCATCTACATCCTCCCAGCCATTGAAGCCCTCCCCAGCCCATCCTCAACCAAAAGGCATGACCATATGACCAGCAATTACATTGGCTACCGGTGGAAGCAAGAGTCCTGTTTAAATTTGCTTGCATCTGCTTTAAAGTTGTATATGGCTTGGCTCCAATTTACCTTCTCTCTCATTTTGAGCTGTATAGGTCTATTAAGACTACTCGAAGTTCTCACCTTTTTCCCTACCCAAATCCAAAATGTTTGTGGAAAGGATACTTGCGTTTAAGGCTGGTAAATTGCATACCTGGCTAGGTGAAATTAATTTTCAGGCCTCATCTTACTGTTCCTTTAGAAAACTAGTTAAGACTAATTTGTTTGATAAAATTTTAACTTGACTGACTGGTTAAAATGCGGCATTTTTGAATTTTCTATACTATTGTATTTCCCATATAACTTGTATTTTTAACTTATTGTTCAGTTCTTCTTTATGTAAACCACCTAGAACTGCTGATGTTGGCGGTATATAAGAATAAAGTTATTATTATTATTAAATGCTTTCATTGTTTTGGCCAGGACCTATTTGCTTATTGGAATATCTGTCATGAGTATTACTACTGAGAGATATATCTCCACAAGTTCAAATTCAATACAAAATATATTTTGTATTGAATTTGAACTTGTGGAGTATTTATTTATTCAAAAATTTTTGTATATATTTTGTATTGAATTTGAACTTGTGGAGTATTTATTTATTCAAAATTTTTTTTACATATTTTGTATTGAATTTGAACTTGTGGAGTATTTATTTATTCAAAATTTTTTTTTACATATTTTGTATTGAATTTGAACTTGTGGAGTATTTATTTATTCAAAAATTTTTGTATATATTTTGTATTGAATTTGAACTTGTGGAGTATTTATTTATTCAAAATTTTTTTTACATATTTTGTATTGAATTTGAACTTGTGGAGTATTTATTTATTCAAAATTTTTTTTACATATTTTGTATTGAATTTGAACTTGTGGAGTATTTATTTATTCAAAATTTTTTGTATATATTTTGTATTGAATTTGAACTTGTGGAGTATTTATTTATTCAAAATTTTTTTTACATATTTTGTATTGAATTTGAACTTGTGGAGTATTTATTTATTCAAAATTTTTTTTACATATTTTGTATTGAATTTGAACTTGTGGAGTATTTATTTATTCAAAATTTTTTTTACATATTTTGTATTGAATTTGAACTTGTGGAGTATTTATTTATTCAAAATTTTTTTTACATATTTTGTTTTGAATTTGAACTTGTGGAGTATTTATTTATTCAAAATTTTTTTACATATTTTGTATTGAATTTGAACTTGTGGAGTATTTATTTATTCAAAATTTTTTTACATATTTTGTATTGAATTTGAACTTGTGGAGTATTTATTTATTCAAAAATTTTTGTATATATTTTGTATTGAATTTGAACTTGTGGAGTATTTATTTATTCAAAATTTTTTTTACATATTTTGTATTGAATTTGAACTTGTGGAGTATTTATTTATTTAAAATTTTTTTTACATATTTTGTATTGAATTTGAACTTGTGGAGTATTTATTTATTCAAAATTTTTTTTACATATTTTGTATTGAATTTGAACTTGTGGAGTATTTATTTATTCAAAATTTTTTGTATATATTTTGTATTGAATTTGAACTTGTGGAGTATTTATTTATTCAAAATTTTTTTTTACATATTTTGTATTGAATTTTAACTTGTGGAGTATTTATTTATTCAAAAATTTTTGTATATATTTTGTATTGAATTTGAACTTGTGGAGTATTTATTTATTCAAAATTTTTTTTACATATTTTGTATTGAATTTGAACTTGTGGAGTATTTATTTATTCAAAATTTTTTTTACATATTTTGTATTGAATTTGAACTTGTGGAGTATTTATTTATTCAAAATTTTTTTTACATATTTTGTATTGAATTTGAACTTGTGGAGTATTTATTTATTCAAAATTTTTTTTACATATTTTGTATTGAATTTGAACTTGTGGAGTATTTATTTATTCAAAATTTTTTTACATATTTTGTATTGAATTTGAACTTGTGGAGTATTTATTTATTCAAAAATTTTTGTATATATTTTGTATTGAATTTGAACTTGTGGAGTATTTATTTATTCAAATTTTTTTTTACATATTTTGTATTGAATTTGAACTTGTGGAGTATTTATTTATTCAAAAATTTTTGTATATATTTTGTATTGAATTTGAACTTGTGGAGTATTTATTTATTCAAATTTTTTTTTACATATTTTGTATTGAATTTGAACTTGTGGAGTATTTATTTATTCAAATTTTTTTTTACATATTTTGTATTGAATTTGAACTTGTGGAGTATTTATTTATTCAAATTTTTTTTTACATATTTTGTATTGAATTTGAACTTGTGGAGTATTTATTTATTCAAAATTTTTTTTACATATTTTGTATTGAATTTGAACTTGTGGAGTATTTATTTATTCAAAATTTTTTTTACATATTTTGTATTGAATTTGAACTTGTGGAGTATTTATTTATTCAAAATTTTTTTTTACATATTTTGTATTGAATTTGAACTTGTGGAGTATTTATTTATTCAAAAATTTTTGTATATATTTTGTATTGAATTTGAACTTGTGGAGTATTTATTTATTCAAAATTTTTTTTACATATTTTGTATTGAATTTGAACTTGTGGAGTATTTATTTATTCAAAATTTTTGTATATATTTTGTATTGAATTTGAACTTGTGGAGTATTTATTTATTCAAAATTTTTTTTACATATTTTGTATTGAATTTGAACTTGTGGAGTATTTATTTATTCAAAATTTTTTTTACATATTTTGTATTGAATTTGAACTTGTGGAGATATATCTCTCAATAGAAATAATCATGACAGATATTCCAATAAGCAAATAGGTCCTGGCCAAAACAATGGAAGCATTTAATAATAATAATAACAACAACTTTATTCTTATATACTGCACATTAGCTGAAAAACATTTGCACATGGTAACTGCAAAGTTGGTGTGGTAGCGGTGGGTGGTGGGGTCAGCATCTGCCCTGCAGTTAATCACACATGGCAGACTTTTGCTGCACAGTAAATACAGCAGCAGATGGTGCAAGAAGTGAATCCCCCCCATCTACTGATGCATATACAGTAGCATATGACAGCAGATAAAGGACAATATGGCAAGAAAAGACAGGAGAATTGTCTCCACAACTCAATCACAAAAGAAACAACAGTGGAGATACTCAGTGATGCTGGTGTGCTTATATGTTTATTTAAAACTCTGCCTAATCAGTGCAATGCTCGACATAGACGTGTTTCGGCCTAACCAGCTTTCATCAGGAACCTTAACTTGAATGTATAATGCTCTGCAGAGTGTACCATAATTTGTCACAAAAGATAGCTGTTCTCTCCAGTTGGCGCTATCTTTTGTGACAAATTACACTCTGCAGAGCATTACACATTAATGCTCCTGTATCGCTCCATGGTGTGACCTCGTCTGGAGTACTGCGTTCAATTCTGGTCTCCTTATCTCAAGAAAGATATAGTGGCGCTAGAAAAGGTTCAAAGAAGAGCGACCAAGATGGTAAAGGGGATGGAACTCCTCTCGTATGAGGAAAGACTAAAAAGGTTAGGGCTCTTCAGCTTGGAAAAGAGACGGCTGAGGGGAGATAGGATTGAAGTCTACAAAATCCTGAGTGGAGTAGAACGGGTACAAGTGGATCGATGTTTCACTCAGTCAAAAATGACAAAGACTAGGGGACACTCGATGAAGTTACAGGGAAATACTTTTCAAACCAATAGGAGGAAATGTTTTTTCACTCAGAGAATAGTTAAGCTCTGGAACGCGTGGTAAGAGCGGATAGCATAGCTGGTTTTAAGAAAGGTTTGTGCAAGTTCCTGGAGGAAAAGTCCATAGTCTCCTATTGAGAAAGACATGGGGGAAGCCACTGTTTGCCCTAGATCGGTAGCATGGAATATTGCTACTCCTTGAGTTTTGGCCAGGAACTCATGACCTGGATTGGGCACCTTGAGAACAGGCTACTGGGCTTGATGGACCATTGGTCTGGCCCAGTAAGGCTATTCTTATGTTCAAGTTATGGCTCCTGATGATGGCCGGAGCCATCGCACTGATTAGGCAGAGTTTTAAATTAACATATAAGCACACCAGCCTCACTGAACATCACCAGCATCAGCATCACTGTTTCTTTTGTAGCAGATAAAGAGTCACATGGTCCATCTAGTCCGTCCAATAAGGCAACTAGAGTTGCACCTGCCACTCCATAAGGGTGCACTCCATTATGATCAAATACTGGCATAAGAAATAGGGCAGCCACACAATCATGGAAGAGTGGTTTTATCATTTCAGATAATCCTTGAATAAACCATCAAACTGACATTTTGTCTGCTATTAACATTTAGGTGAATGTAACACAAAGAGCGCACACTTTCTTGATCCGTCCCCAAAATCCTCAGGTTACAGACAGCAGACGTCTGCTCGGCACTGGTTCTACTTCCCAACTGCTAAAGTTGCTGTCAGTGCCCACTCCTGCCTATCTCTAATCGGGATACAGACAATACAAGTCTGCCCTGTTTTGCAATATTTGAGACACAGACCGTAGAAGTTCAACCGAGGCCTTACTACTGGAATTGTTCCAAGTTTTTGTTCCGATTCCATCCTTTTACCATATAAGGTTCCTTTGGGGTTCATAATCAAAAAATGCATACAATAGAATTCCAGTTAACCAGCATTCTCAACCAACCAGCAAAAATAATCCTGCACCCGAGGCCACCGGTGCTGCTACCCTCCACTGCAACCCCCCGATCAAGGCCACCAGCACTGCTTTCCTCCCTTTGTGCCCAAGACGATCGGCGCTGCTGTCCACCTTCCCCCCCTCCCCCCCCCCCACACTGATCAGCACTGTGTTGACCTTATGCGTGCCAGTACTGAAAGAGCCTGCCGCCAATGTTCTATGCTGGACCGCTGCAAGATTCTCATGAGATTCTCAGAGAGGACAAAAAGCCGGACCCACAGCGGCCCAGCGCAGAACATCGGCGGCAGGCTCCTTCAGCACTGGCATGCGTATGGTAAACACAATGCCGGTCAGTTACGGGGGGGGCAGCTTGAATATAAACTGAGACCAAAAATCTTGGTTTCTATTAGAGTACTGTATATACGGTAGTTAGGCCTATTTTTAATAGTAACTCTCAAGCAACCAGAAAGGGAGGAGAGTGTGGCACAGTGGTTAGAGCTACAGTCTCAGCACCCCAGAGGTTGTGGATTTAAACCCCATGCTGCTCCTTGTGACCCTGGGCAAGTCACTTAATCCTCCACTGCACCAGGTATATTAGAAAGACTGTGAGCCCACCGGGACAGATAGGGAAAATGCTCGAGTACCTGATTTGTAACCCATTCTGAGTGCCTTTGGGAGGACGGGCTAAAAAAGCCTCAAATAAATAAATAAGCTACATTTATTCAGCATCTATCAATCCCCATGGATGCCGCATAACTGAGAGTCTACTGTACATCCAAAAATCCAATGGCTGCCTCAGTTCTTGATAGCTCCTCACGAGAACTGAGGCAACCATTCAGAAGTGGTGCGCACCCACGCAGCAGCGCGCTTGTGCACCGCTGGCCCCAACATGCCAGTAATCAGAAGGCAGCCGTCCAGGGAAGCACCAGTGACCGGCACAATTAGGAAGTGTCGCAGGCCCAGGCATTAGCGTGCTTGAGCGCCGCGGGCCCCGACAATCAGCAGGCAGCCGTCCACCGACCTCCAAAATTTAAAGGTACCGCTGGGGGGCTGGGACAGAATTTAAAGGTGTCGGGTATATATTAGTATACAATTTCGTTCAGAATGGTTTTTTTTTTCTTGTTTTCCTTCTCTAAATCTGGGGTGCGTCTTATGGTGAGGTGGTCTTATGGAGTGGAAAATACAGTAATGTCTTATTAAAGAAATGACAATTTTGCATGAGGTAAAACTCTTTATAGTTTATAGATCTTTCCTTTTGACTAAGTCTTAATAATAATATTGTCATTTATAGCTAAAGAGACATACGATCAAGCAACTGTTTTATTTTACTTTTGGGATTATGATAAACATACCAAGGGCCTCAAAATAGTACCTGGCGGGCCGCATGTGACATCCCCCCCCCAGGCTGTGAGTTTAAGACCACTGCTTTAGCCAGCAAGTTCTCTAGAGACAGAAAAATATCTACTGTATCTGAATGCAGCTGATCTTGAGTTACAACTGAAAAAGGCAAGTGCTAATTCCAAAATCTCTTCCCCTCCTTAGCTTCCTGTGTAGAGTCATAAACATTTCTGTTTTGTAGAAGTATTAGTTTAAAAAAAAAAAAGGATAGAGGAGGAACAAGTAAGAAAGAGGGGAAAATGTATTGGCAGACTGTCAGAGAGACAAGAAGATTTATTTGATACTGGGTGAGTCAACCCAAGGCCACTACACTATTTTATCTACGTGCAAATGATAATTTAACAAAGCAGAATAATAAATCAAAATGTCCCAGCAAGCAAAAGACAGATTGAGGGGGGAGGGGGGACAGTAGGGTACAATGAGCAATTAGGAAGCTACGTTCAGGAAGCAAAACTAGGACTCCTCCTAGGTCTTTCACCCTGATGACCTTCTGTAAGGACAGAACAAATGGTTTCGTTTACACAAGCAGCAGAACTGGATTCTAAAATAGTAGTCTGTAATAAAAAGAAAAAAGATAAGATCTTTATTTGCAAGGGATCAAGCCTTGATTTAGCAGACTATTAATTACATATTATATACACACACAGCAGCTAATGACAGGCAGAAAGTCTGTTTCTATCACATGCTCACTGTGTTCATGTCCTGCAACTCACCCTTCCTGTTAAGTGGATGTCCTTGAATTATGCTCATGTCACCGCTTTTGATGTAAGGAATCAGCTCATTGTATTTGCTCATTGGCAAAGAGTATGTACTCTTTTCTTCCATACCCATTCCAAATGCACTACAGCAGGGTTGTCCAATATCGGTCCTCAAGGGCCAAAATCCAGTCGAGTTTTCAGGATTTCCCCAATGAATTTGCATGAGATCTATTTGCATGCACTGCTTCCATTGTATACAAATAGATCTCATGCATATTCATTTGGGAAATCCTGAAAACCTGACCTGGTGAGGGCCAAGGTTGGACACCCCTGCACTACAGCATAAATCTTAAAACGTCCTATCTGTGCCCTTCTCTTCAACTGCCAACTCCAGACTTTGCCCTTTCTACCTTGCTGCACCGTATGCTTGGCAGAAGCTGCCTGAAACCCTATGGCGGGCTCCATCTCTGGCAGTGTTCAAGGCCCAGTTCAAAGCTTTCGACTCCTAACTCCTCGGGTTCTGCATCCCCAACGCTATATGTCATGTCTGTCTGTCCAAGTTAGATTGTAAGCTGTTCCGAGCAGGGACTGTCTATAAAAGTCAAAATGTACAGCTCTGCGTACGTCTTTCAGCGCTATAGTGATAAGTAGTAGCAATAGTAATTTCTGGTTAAACATCCACTTTGATGGTCATGTTTTGGTTCAAAACAGTGAGAACACCCAAAGGACACTGAATCCATCATGTATCCTCCTCAAGTACCCTATGAAATATTGTTTCAGAGTGAATGACAGACAGAAACATAGAAGCATAGAAAAAAAAAAGCGGCAGAAAAGGGCTATAGCCCACCAAGTCTGCCCATTCCAAGTATCCCCACCCCCCCTGAATTTACTCCCTTAAAGATCCCACGTGAGTATCCCATTTTCTCTTAAAATCCATCACGCTGCTGGCCTTTATCACCTGGAGTGGGAGTCTGTTCCAATGATCCACTACTCTTTCGGTGAAGAAGTACTTCCTGGAGTCGCCATGAAACTTCCCTCCCCTGATCTTCAGCGGATGCCCTCTGGTGGTCGAGGGTCCCATGAGCCAGAAGATATCATCTTCTGACTCGATGCGTCCCGTGATGTACTTATATGTTTCAATCATATCTCCCCGTTCTCTTCTTTCCTCAAGTGAGTATAGCCGCAATTTCTTTAGTCTTTCTTCATACGTGAGATCCTTGAGCCCCATGACCATCCTGGTGGCCGTTCGCTGAACCGACTCGATCCTCAGCACGTCCTTTCGGTAGTGTGGTCTCCAAAACTGAACACAGTACTCCCAAGTGAGGCCTCACCATGGCTCTGTACAACGGCATCATAACTTCAGGTCTCCTGCTGATGAAACTTCTGCGGATACACCCCATCATTTATCTTGCCCTGGAGGAAGCCTTCTCCACTTGATTGGCAACCTTCATGTCCTCGCTAATGATCACCCCTAGATCACGTTCCGCCGTGGTCCTAACCAAGGTCTCACCATTTAGTACATAAGTTCTACGCGGGTTTCTCTTGCCCAGGTGCATTATCTTGCATTTTTTAGCATTGAAGCCTAGCTGCCAAGTATTTGACCATTGTTCCAGTAGCAGTAGGTCGTGTGTCATATTATCAGGTAATAAGCATCTGCCTACTATGTTGCAAAGTTTGGCGTCGTCGGCGAACAGTGATACCCTTCCTCTAAATCCTTGCGTCATATCTCTTATGAATAAGTTGAATAGAATCGGGCCCAGGACCGATCCCTGCGGCACTCCACTGATCACGTCCGATGCTTCGGATGGGGTACCGTTCACCACCACCCTCTGAAGTCTACCGCTCAGCCAATCCCCAACCCATGTAGTTAGAGTGTCTCCTAAACCTATCGATTTCAGCTTGTTCAGTAATCTTCGATGAGGGACGCTATCAAATGCTTTACTGAAGTCCAAATATACCACGTCCAGTGACTCTCCGGCATCCAGTTGTCTAGTAACCCAGTCAAAAAAGCTAATCAGATTAGATTGGCAGGATCTACCCCGGGTGAACCCGTGTTGGTGTGGAACATGCAGTTTTTCTTCGTCTAGGATTGTGTCAATATTCTGTTTGATCAGTGTTTCCATGAGTTTACACACTATAGACGTGAGACTCACTGGTCTGTAGTTTGCTGTCTCTGTCCTGCAGCCCTTCTTGTGGAGTGGGATTACGTTGGCGGTTTTCCAGTCCAAGGGGACCCTTCCTGTGCTTAGGGAAAGATTGAAAAGAACAGATAATGGTTCTGCCAGGACTTCCCTCAACTCCCTGAGCATTCTGGGGTGCAGGTTATCCGGTCCCATGGCTTTGTTCACCCTGAGTCTTGATAGTTCGTTGTAGAAACCACTGGGCGTAAATTCGAAATCTTGAAACGGGTCTTTCCAGTTATCTCCCGTCTGCAGCTGTGGACCAGCTCCCGGCGCCTCGCGGGTGAACACTGAACAGAAGTATTGGTTTAGTAATTCTGCCTTCTCAGAGTCTGATTCTGCAAAGTTACCATCCGATTGCTTCAGGCGTACTATCCCATCTTTGTTTCTTTTTCTGTCACTAATATAGCTGAAGAAAGATTTATCCCCTTTCTTAATTTTCCGTGCTAGCTCTTCCTCCATTCGGAGTTTGGCCTCTCTGATTGCTGTTTTGACAGCTTTAGATCTGTCTAGATAGTCCTCTTTTGCCCCCTCTCTGCCTAAATGTTTGTAGGCGATAAATGCGTCTTTTTTCTGTTTAACTAGGTCTGAAATTTCTTTACTGAACCGTTGGGGTCTTTTGTTTCTCCTGCGTTTACTTACTGTCTTTATGTATCGGTCTGTTGCTTCGTGTAGTATGGACTTCAGAGACGACCACATATCCTCCACATTGTCAGTTTTTGCTTGTTTATGTAGCTCCTGATGGACGAAATCTCCCATGCGGTTGAAGTCTGTGCCTCTAAAGTTGAGAACCCTTGTTGTTGTGTTTGTTTTTGGGAAACCTTTCTTGAGGTTGAGCCATACCATATTATGGTCGCTGGAGGCCAGTGTGTCTCCTACTGAGACTTACGTGACGCTATCTCCGTTGGTGAGAACTAGATCTAGTAACGCCTTGTCCCTGGTGGGCTCCAATACCAATTGCTTGAGACGTGCACCCTTTATGGAGTTTAATATTCTTTTGCTGCTACCCGTAGTCGCAGAGAGTGTGTTCCAATCTTATGTTATATTACCGTATTTTCCCATATATAGGCCGTAGCCTATACATGGGTTTTACAAACCTGCCTATGGGGTACGGCTTACTTAAATGGGGTGGCCTATCTAAAACTTAAAAATCATTCCCCCCGGTACCTTTTTAAAATCCCCCTGAAATACGTCCCTCGCTGCTGGCTGCCTCCTCTAATCTCACAGCAAGCGGTGCAGGGCAGTTGCGATCTTTTTGGCATCCAGCTTGGCCCCGCACTGCTTGCTGAATGGTGGTTCCACCAGGCAAAAACCTCTGCATCAGCTCTTCACAATTTTCTACAGCACTCAACAAATGCTTTACCTGCTGTTGGGATCTAGATACCAAGGCGGCAAAAATTAATGCCTCTGCTAAGTGCTGAACTAAATCGTGGATCTGGATTTTAGATTTCATTATTCACTTTTCCAAATCCAAGTTCAAGGTCAAGGTCAGATACAAACATTTCCTGTGAAGTAGATGTACAATCTAAAGGCCCAATATTCAAAAATGAATTAAACAGCCAGGAGAGGCTCCGGGACGTTTAAATTGCCTGACCGGGGCTAACCAGTTGCTGCTGCTAAAAATGCCCAATAAGTGTCCAAGCTGAACCTAGCTATGCTGGAGGAGATCTGGAGACGGAGGCAGTACTTAACTGATTAACAGCATATTATATGACTGCATAAATGCAGGCCTATCTTTACACGGTTCTTTATAGCCAGCTAAGTATTGATATTGTATTTAACCAGCTATATTTTGGCAAGCTCTGTATACCCAGAAATCACTGCCTGAATTTGGACATGGCCCGACACTGAATTTCCAGGTATACTATCGGATCCTAGAAAGTCACTGTAGAGGTGAAGGAAGCGATCGGAGACAAGAAAACTTTGTTTAAGGAATGGAAAAGGTCAAGAACGAACGAAAACTGGAATAAGCATCAACGCAGGTGCCATAATGCGGTAAAAGGGGACAAAAGAGACTACGAGGAAAAAATAGCCAAGGAGGCAAAAACTTCAAGCCATTCTTTAGATATATTAAGGGGAAACGACCCGCGAAAGAAGCGGTGGGACCGTTGGATGACCATGGAATAAAGGGAGTGCTAAAGGAGGACAAAGCAATCGCCGACAAACTGAACACATTTTTTGTGTCTGTATTTACCAAAGAGGATATACACAACATACCGGAACCCATCAGGCTAAATGCTGGAAACGAAGACGGGAAACTGACAGGGTTGACGGTCAGTCTAGAAGAGGTATGCAGGTAGATTGATAGGCTCAAGAGCGATAAATCCCTGGGACCGGATGGCATCCATCCGAGGATCATCAAGGAACTATAGCTGAACTGCTTCAACTAATAGCCAATCTGTCAATCAAATCGGGAAAGATTCCGGAAGACTGGAAGGTGGTGAATGTCACGCCGATCTTCAAAAAGGTTCGAGGGGAGATCAGGGAAAATACAGACCAGTGAGTCTGACCTCGGTATCGGGAAAGATGGTAGAAGCGTTGATAAAGGACCGCATCTTTGATCATCTTGACGGACACAGTCTGATGAGGACCAGCCAGCACGGTTTCAGCAAAGGCAGATCTTGTTTAATGAACCTGCTGCACTTCTTCGAGAGAGTAAACAGGCAGATAGACAAGGGCGACCCGGTCGACATTGTATATCTGGATTTTCAGAAGGCGTTTGATAATGTTCCACATGAACGACTACTTCAGAAAATTGCGAGCCATGGAATCGAGGGTGAAATACTCACATGGATTAAAAACTGGCTGGAGCATAGAAAACAGAGTGGGGGGTAAATGGACAATACTCGGACTGGAAGAGAATCACCAGTGGGGTGCCGAAGGACTCGGTGCTTATACCCATGCTCTTCAACATCTTTATAAACAATCTGGATATTGGTACGATGAGTGAAATGATTAAATTTGTGGACGATACAAAGTTATTCAGAGTAGTGAAGACACGGGGGGATTGCAAAGATCTGCAACGTGACATAATCAAGCTTGAAAAATGGGCATCGACAAGGCAAATGAGATTCAACGTGGATAAGTGTAAAGTAATGCATGTCGGTAACAAAAATCTCATGCACGAATACAGGATGTCCGGGGCAGTACTTAGAGAGACCTCCCAGGAAAGAGACTTGAGAGTTCTGATCGACAAGTTGATGAAGCCATCCGTGCAATGTGCGGCACGGCAAAAAGGGTGAACAGAATGCTAGGAATGATAAAGAAGGGGATCACGTACAGATCGGAGAAGGTTATCATGCCGCTGTACCGGGCCATGGTGCGCCCTCACCTGGAGTACTGCGTCCAGCACTGGTCGCCGTACATGAAGAAGGACACGGTACTACTCGAGAGGGCCAAGAAAAGAGCGACTAAAATAGTTAAGGGGCTGGAGGAGTTGCCGTACAGTGAAAGATTAGAGAAACTATGCCTTTTCTCCCTCAAAGAGAGGAGATTGAGAGGGGACATGATTGAAACATTCAAGGTACTGAAGGGAATAAACTTAGTAGATAAGGACAGGTTGTTCACCCTCTCCAAGGCAGAGAGAACAAGAGGACACTCTCTAAAGTTGAAAGGGGATAGATTCCGTATAAACGTAAGGAAGCTCTTCTTCACCCAGAGAGTGGTGGAAAACTAGAATGCTCTTCTGGAGTCTGTCATAGGGGAAAACGCCCTCAAGGGATTCAAGACAAAGTTAGACAAGTTATCTACACGACAGAAGAGCGGGACTTGGGTGTGATTGTATGCGATGATCTTAAGGTGGCCAAACAGGTTGAAAAGGTGACGGCAAAAGCTGGAAGGATGCTAGGGTGCATAGGGAGAGGTATGGCTAGTAGGAAAAAGGAGGTATTGATGCCCCTGTATAAGACTCTGGTGAGGCCTCATTTAGAATATTGTGTACAATTCTGGAAGCTACACCTTCAAGAAGATATAAAAATGTTGGAGTCGGTCCAGAGGAAGACTACGGCCTAGAAATATCAAAGAAGAAACAAGTTAATCTAATCATGTATTTTTTAATGGGTATAACTTATGGGCGACTGGATGGACCATTCAGGTTTTTATCTGCTGTCATTTACTATATAGTTCAGTTTCCCCTTTCCACATTCATTCCTTTGCCCTTGCTCACAATAAATGTCTACCATTTTGATGCCCAGTCTTCAAAGGTCCTCTTGCAATTTTTCACAATGCTCTTATATGATTATCAACTTTGAACAACTGTGTCATCTGCAAATTTAATTATCTCACTAGTTATTCCCATCTCTAGATCATTTATAAATAGGCTACAAAGTGTCGGTCCCAGCAGACCACTGGGGAACCCCACCCTTCTCCATTGAGAATATTGACCATTTAACCCTACTTTCTGATTTCTATCTTTTAACCAATAATAGGACATTACCTCCTACCCCATGACTTTCAAATTTCCTCAGGAGTCTTTATTTAGTTTTATAGCCTGTCTTCAAAGGGACCCAAGGATGTTTAAACTGGCAAAATGAAATGTATGTTCCAGTAAGCCTTCAAGTATTGTACCATTCCCAAAGTCAAGTAATAAGCAGGAAGTTTACTCTTTATTTTACTTTTAAACACACTTGGCAAAAGGGAAGAAAGAAGGGGAAAGGAAAGTCTTAAAATATCAATGGCCAGATTTATGGATGGAACAAATTCAGAGCAAAAGGACACAGATATCCAGCAGATCCATCTGCTCATACAATTCTTATACTTCTAAATGCATATTCTGCTAAAGCTTTCAATTCTTGGGATTTCTGTAAAGAAAAACATTTCTAAGAAAAAGAATTCTGCAAAAACCAAAAGGGAGGGAAACTAAGGGCTAGATTCACTAAGCAAACCAATCGGTTTGCGCTCACTTTCCAACTACAACTCGATTCACTAACCTTCCTCCAGACCCCATCCGCACTCTATCTGATCTGCGCATGCAAATGAGTAAAAAGGTATGTAAATTTATTTTTCTTAAGGCATCAATTCATGAAACCATTTCATCCAAACCGACTAGCCTATCCGTTTCAAAAAGTTTCGACTGCTGAGGACCAGTCGCTTTACATCCTCGCCGACTATTCCTGCCTAGCAACTGCCGCGTGCATGTTAAGAACCCTATTAAAAATATATATCTACCCCACAAAAAAATCCAAAATATATCTAAACTTTAAATATATGTAAACTTTCAAGTACATAAGCGTTAGAAATATTTTTTTGATATTTTTGGAATGCGCATAGCGAGCGCAGGAGTAAATCTCGGATTTGGAATGCGCATGGCGAGAAAATCGCAGATTAACCCCATGCTCTCCTTGCACATTCTACATTTCATATATCAATATATCATCCAATATATATCAATATATCATCCAAATGTACTAACCCCTTATTTCTTTTCCCCTCTCTCCCCCTGCTAATATCCTCCCTTCAAAATTGTTTCAGACCTAACGCTCTTAATTGTATTCCTCATCCTGGAAACGTCTAGCTATCTTTTTGATGTATTAGGCCCAATATCTTTAATTGTATCCCTCATCCTGGAATTGTCCAGTTATCTTATGATGTAATCCGCTTAGAACTGCAAGGTACAGGCGGAATAGAAGTCATTAATGTAATGTAATGTAATGTAATCAATGCCAAATTTAAAAAAAAACAAAAACAAAAACTTTTAAGGGCCAGGTATCCCTCCCTCTCTTCCTTCCAGCTAGATTGTCGCATGCATCTGACATCACGGGGTCGCCTTTGGCTGCTTTGTGCTTCACGGTAGAAAGAGCCAGACAGCCTCCTGGGATTCGTAGGCTGTATTTAACAGCGCATGATCTGTATTTAACTGCTGTTAACTGTTGTGCCTTCTAGCAACTTAACAGCTCTTTTCCTGAGAGAAAAGGACGGCTCTCGTTGGCTACGCTATCTGCTTCTTTTGGAACACGAGTCTGCCGAGGAGAGGTTGGTAAAAACTACAGTTCTTATACTGCATTTTTTTACGACAACAATGCTTTGCGGTAGGCACATTCGGAGCCCGCCAATGATGTCCGTGAATAAACCCCTTCCCATTTCTACGCAGTGAAGTTCTAAAGAGCTAGCGCATGCGTTATGTGCTTCAAAACCAACAAGGATATAGTGCGCACGTGCGTCGATTGATGTTACAGCGAGACGTGTGCACAAATGGGGGGCGTGTTTACGATTTGATAATTTGCATGGACAAGCTTTACTGAATCGATCGGCCACAATGACTCGGAAACGGTTAGGACACGAATCGGAGCGATTTGTGGACTTTAGTGAATCTAGCCCTAAGAGACTTTTGCCTAATGGGAAAAGGTGACGAGAGCTTCGCAGGACTAGTTGACATTTTGTTTTACACAGTTTAGGCTATTCCATTTCAGAGAGAGGGCCCATAAAACATAGAAACATGATGGCAGATAAAGGCCAAATGCCAAATGTCTGCCCATCCACAGCATCCACTATCTCTCCTCCTCTCTCTATTGGCTAAGGCTCTTTACACCTGCATTGCAATGTCATAGAACTTTATGGTTATAGAAACATAGTATTACAAAAAATCAACTAATTGCAAGTGGAATATGATATATCACCACATAAACGTATTCCAAAAAAATCCCACTGCCTTAGAGGAATAAAAAGAGATAAGTTCTAGCAAAAAAATTTCATTAGAGGAATGGAGAAAAGACCTCAGTTTCTTCCAGGGAAATTTTCACCTGGAGGACCCCTATGCCTGCCGTATTCAACTTATAGCTACATAGGAAAAAACATCCTAGGTCGATAAAAACTCCATATTTTCAAGAATCCTTAAATTTCTTATTATATATTGTCCAAAAAAACAGAAACCACACTTATCTCAATAAATTACTGTCCTCCAGGCATGTTATTTCTTCCAAAGCATGGGAGGAAACATTTCTCAGACTCCCTATTTTTTGGACAATGTTTTTTGGACAATATATAATAAGAAATTTAATGAAATTTTTTTGCTAGAACTTATATCTCTTTTTATTCCTCTAAGGCAGTGGGATTTTTTTGGAATACATTTATGTGGTGATATAGAAACATAGTAACATGATGCAAGATAAAAGCCAAATGGCCCATCTAGTCTGCCCTTCCACTATCCCCTTCTCTTCCAAAGAGATCCCCTCCCCCCCCCCCGTGTCTGTCCCAGGCATTCTTGAATTCAGACATAGTTTCCGTCTCCACCACCTCTTCTGGGAGACTGTTCTATGCATCTACCACCCTTTCTGTAAAAAAAAGTATTTCCTTAGATTACTCCTGAACCTATCACCTCTTAACTTCATCCTATGCCCTCTCATTCCAGAGCTTCCTTTCAAATGAAAGAGACTTGCTTCATGCATATTTATGCCCTGTAGGTATTTAAACGTTTCTATCATATCTCCCCTCGCCTGTATTATGTCTAAAGCAGTGGTCTCAAACTTGTGGCCCCAGGCCTGCCAGGTACTATTTTGAGGCCCTCGGTATGTTTATCATAATCACAAAAGTAAAATATAACAGTTTCTTGATCATATATATCTTTTTAGCTATAAATTACAATATTATTATTAAGACTTAGCCAAAAGGAAAGATTTATAAACTAAAAAGAGTTTTACCTCATGCAAAATTGTCATTTCTTTAATAAGACATTAACTATTTTTTCTGAGGCCCTCCAAGTACCGACAAATCCAAAATGTGGCCCTGCAAAGGGTTGGAGTTTGAGACCACAGCTCTAAAGTATACAGATTGGGATCTTTAAGTCTGTCCCCATACACCTTCCTCTCGACCGACTCCATGTGAAGTCTCCAGAATTGTACACAATATTCTAAATTAAGTCTCACCAGGGTCTTATAAAGGGGCATCAATACCTCTTTTTTTCCTACTTGCCATATCTCTCCCTATGAACCCTAGCATCCTTCTAGATTTCGCCATCGCTTTTTCAACCTGTTTGGACACCTTAAGGTCATCACATACTATCACACCCAAGTCCCTCTCCTCTTTTGTGCACAAAGGTTCTTAATGTTTCAGAATATGAAACTGCAAAAATTTGCAGTGGGCCGGAAAATATGGGAATGTGCAAATAAGCCTCCGTGAGATCCAGAGAGGCAAGAAACTCTCCTGGGGCCACTGCTGCAATGACTGAACACACGGTCTCCATGCGAAAGCGTGGAACCTTGAGAGCCACATTTACATGCTGAAAATCCAGACTAGGCCTCCAATCTTTGGAGCCTTTCTTTGGCATGATAAAGTATATAGCGTATTTGCTTGAGCCCAAGTGGTCGGATATTCAAGCTCTATAGCTTGAATATCCAGCAAGCACTGAATGGTGGCTTGAGCACTTTGTCTGGGTGACCTGTAGGAGAGTCCATGAACCAATCTGTCAGAGGCTGGGCAAATTCCAGTTTGTAGCCCGACCAAATAATGTCCAAGACCTACTGATTAGATGTTAATGCGTATCCAGGTGGGATGAAATGCGGAGAGCCGGACCCCTATCTAAAGACGGGCATCCCTCGGCCTGGCTTCATTGTGCCTTTTTTGACAGAATGGGAGGTGGAAGGCTGGGAACGCTTGTAGAGAGCATACCTTCATTGGGAGCTCTGTGAAAATCTCTGCAACATGGCATTTGCATACGGTCGGGATCGCTGTGAGCTATGAAAATTAGAGCGATCAGAACCCCTGGAGGGTCTGGGTCTGCTATCAGGCAGAGTTTTAGGGCAATGGTCCAGACCTTTGTCAAACAATAACTGCCCCTTAAAAAGGCAGACTAGCCAAAGTAGCCTTGGAAGTGGAATCATCAGTCCATTGTCTGATCCACTGATCCAGAGAATTCTGCGGGCAGAGATGGAGTACACCGACACCTTTGCCAAAACTCTTAGGTCATACAATGCATCAGCCAAATAATCTGTCCCAGCCAAAAGAAGTTGAGGAGGGGGATCCACCGCCTCATTCTCCAGTGTGCATAGTTGAGAAAGACAGGCGTGTGCAACAAAAGACATCGCCAAAGCCACTTGGATGCCTAAAGCAGCTGCGTCAGAGTTTCAGAGGACCACATCCACATGGCGGTCCAATATATCCTTTTGCACCACACCACCTTCACTGGGTAGAGAGGTGTGTTTAGTCACTTGCGCCACCAAAGAATCCACCCTGGGCTGATACAAAAGCTGCTGACACTCCTGTGCCAGAGGATACAAGCATGACTTAGCACTAGCAATTTTAAGAGCACCCTCCAGAGAGTCAAGCTGCTTCGAGACCAGAACACTCATATCAAGGTGCCACGGAAAGGTAGCAGACTGCGAACGCACAACACAAAGCCAGGAGGCAGAAGTGGACAGAGAAGGCTGCGTGACTAAGTTCAACTCCTGCAAAGACTCAGAGATAAGGTCCAGCAGAGTCAAAAACTTAAATAAGCACAGTACCGTGGCATCATCCCGAGAGATCCACAGATCCAATACAAAGGCCCTGATCTCCCGCTCCAGGAAGCACTGTACCTGCGAACAAGGGATCAGAAAGTGAAACATTCACATCAGGGTCCCCCAGATCAGGGTCAGGCAATGCCAAAGCAGCAGCAGGCTGAGGCAAAGACGCGCCCAAAGACACAATGCCAATATGAAATGCCACGGAGGTAGATTGGGATTGCTCAGGGGAGAACGCCTGTTCTAAAATTTAGACCACTAAAATTTCAGAGTCTGAAAAAGTGTCTGGCCCCTGGGGCGTAGAAGTCACCCTTAGATTACTTAAATTTGCGTTTCTTAGGCTGCGGAGAGTCCACAGGCGGCCAAACAGAACTACCAACCAACCCCAGGCTAGCTGAGCATTTAGTCACTTGATTCAGTGGAGAGAGGCTAAGCTAGATGCTGACACCTCTCCCGGCTGTGGCACGCAGTGCAAGGATGATCTAAAAGCGCTAAATTTGCGCAATCCTGGTAAGAATCCACACAAGTTTCTAGGCAAAATTTGAAGTTTTGGAGAAGCAGGGAGCTTTAGAAAAAAAAAAAGATTGCTAAAAATCCAATATGGCTGCCATCAAAAAATTTGTGCCAAAATTGCAATATTTTTCACAATTTCCAAACTCCAAAAATGGTGATTTTGAAATTTTTCAGTTGGGGGAACATTCAGAAACACTCAAAATATTGTAAAATCTTGCACTGTAACTATGGCAAATCCAACCTGTAAACTGTGTGTGAATTAGGTCTAAATTTGTATTGGAAAACCTGCAATGTAAGGATAACTATGGCAAATTGTAACGGTAAACTGTGTATTATGTATATTAGTATTAGACCCTAGTATGTGTTAAGTTAGAATAATAACTTGTAATGTAAACTTGTACTGAAATTATGGCAAATCCTGTTAACTGTATATGTATGTTTAACCCATTCTGAGCTCTTTGGGGGACAATGGGATATTAAATAAATAAATAAATACAAACCCCACTTTTCCAACCTTCCCCAATTCATCTAACATGCTGACAGCCTGTATACTCACTGTGACCTGACAGAAGATCTGTGCTGTAGCCTGCCTCAGCTCTCTCACAATAGCTGGATGACAAATTCACTGTCTCAATGCTGGGAATGCTTCTGCAAAACTGATCTTTGGGCTGCCAGACAGACTCCTATGCCTGACTATACCTCCATCCCTGTGAACCAATGGATGCACACCGGGATGACCGGAGGCGAGATGACGCAACCAACAACCTGCGAGACACCGTCAAATCTCCTAAGGGCATTCAACAGCCTGCGCTCAACCCCTGCTTAACAGGAGGTAAAACCACTTCAGAGACGGTCCTGAGCTCCAGAGAAAACTATGCAGGCTGGCTAACAGGTACCCAGTGGGGTTCTCAAGAAGGCTGAGCTGTGAAAATGACCCAAGCACCAGAATTCCCGAAAAAGGGACAAAAATATACCGAATAAAATAATAAAATGGAGAGAGTAGAATGAACATTCCTGCAGGAACATGTGCAGAAGGAAAGATCTGCAGGTGGTGCTAAAGAGCCCAGTGAAGTACAGCAGAGGCAAGAGGAAAAATGCGGAGTGGATTCCTTCTGCAGATGTACACGGCTATAGGGATATTACCCATCTGTCTAGAACAATGGTTTTCAACCCAGTCCTGGGGACCCCCAGCCAGTCGGGTTTTCAAGATATCCCTAAAATTCATGAGAGAGATTTGCTTATAATGGAAGCAACAGGTATGCAAATCTCTCTCATGCATATTCATTAGGGATATCTTGAAAACCCAACTGGCTGGGGGGTCCCCAGGACAGGGTTGAGAACCACTGGTCTAGAATGTCTCACCTATTGCATTGGAAATGGGAGTTAACATCTACATCTGGCAGATTCTAGCTGGAGGCTCCGACCAGGGGGTAATTGTAGCCGTGTTTCCTCCTGGGAGCTGAGGGGTCTCTTCGGGATGTAGGGTGGAAGTTTGGTTGATATGTAGAATTTAGCATTAGGCACCTTTCTGGAGACCCGTTAGGCATCTTTCTGGAGACTCCTAACTTTGCCCCTAGAGCTTTATAAATTTAAGAGCTCAGCTGACAATTTTTAGTGGAGCCAATTTGCTAAGGCGTTTTCCTTGGTTCTGCCTACACACAATAAAAGTTTAGTAAATCAAGCCTTCAGTTAGATACCTAGAGACTTTTAAAATGGAAACCTTGGTGAATCAGGCCCTTAACATCATAAATAATATGCATTTTCTTCATGCAAAAATCTCAACTTCAAGCGAAAGAGTGAAGTCCTTTCTCCAAACCCTGCTGAAGTCTCTTCATAATGAGGCCTGTCCTGGGATTGCTCAGAGCCCAACTGTCAGCTGGACCTTTCAATTTTCAATCTCGCAACACTTCTAGCAGCTCTCACAGCCCGTACTCTCTGATGTTTATTCTACCATGTTATGAATCAGGTAATTTTAAAAGCCAAAAATCTTCTGGTACCATTAATAAGGAGAGTACAAAGCTCTGGCTCTATTCCTGACTTCCTCGGTCCTTTTGTTTTATGTCAGTGAAGCCTGGCAGCCCCCTGGGTGCCTTTGACTGTGATGCTTCATTCTTTCAGCAGCTCTGCTAACTCAGATTATTATTACATAATCGTCCTATCAAGCCAAGAAGTACAGGCAGGAAACTACCAGACCCTGCATTATGTAGGCCACAGTCAAAAAATCCTATGGCACTTTTCATTGTTTGTTTTATTTAACTTTTTTATTTGTGATTTAAAAAATTCTAAAATCCACTTTCCTGGAAATAGATTTTTACTACATAATATATCCAACCTTAATTGATTTACTGTGAACTGATGTACAATTTGGATTGTGTTTGCATTACCAAAGTCACACATGATTCAACAAAGCAATATTGGGTCTAACCCAACAAAAATCATTTTAACAAATAAAATGTGGCTTGCAGAGTTCTGAAACTGAAGGGCCTGGGTTCAAATCCCATTTCCATCAATCACTATGCAACTTCTCAGCAAGTCACCTATAGCCACCCATGCTCAGAATTAGAGAGTGATGTGGAGACAAAAGATTCATCCCCATCACCTCACCGTCCCTTCACCATTCCTGAATTTCCATCCCCATCCCGTCCCTTTGCCATTCTTGAATTTTCATCCCCGTCCCCTTGCCATTCCTGAATTGCCATCCCCATCCCCTCGCCGTCCCTTTGCCATTCCTGAATTGCCATCCCCTTCCCCTCACTGTCCCTTCGCCATTCCTGAATTTCCATCCCCGTCTCCTCACCGTCCCTTTGCCATTCCTGAATTTCCATCCCGTCCCCTTGCCATCCCTGAATTTTCATCCCCGTCCCCATCCCTTCGCCATTCCTGAATTTTCATCCCCGTCCCCTCGCTATCCCTTCGCCATTCCTGAATGTCCATCCCCATCACCTCACCGTCCCTTCGCCATTCCTGAATTTCCATCCCCATCCCCTCACCATCCCATTGCCATTCCTGAATTTCCATCCCCATCCCCTCGCTGTCCCTTTGCCATTCCTGAATTCCCATCTCCATCCCCTCGCCGTCCCTTTGCCATTCCTGAATTCCCATCCCCGTCCTCTCACCGTCCCTTCGCCATTCCTGAATTTCCATCCCCATCCCCTCACCGTCCCTTTGCCATTCCTGAATTTCCATCCCCGTCCCCTTGCCATTCCTGAATTTCCATCCCCGTCCCCTCGCCATCCCTGAATTTTCATCCCCGTCCCCTCACCATTCCTGAATTTCCATCCCTGTCCCCTCGCCATCCCTTCGCCATTCCTGAATTTTCATCCCCCTCCCCTCACCATTCCTGAATTTCCATCCCCGTTCCCTCGCCATCCCTGAATTTTCATCCCCGTCCCCTCACCATTCCTGAATTTGCATCCCCGTCCCCTCGCTGTCCCTTCGCCATTCCTGAATTTCTATCCCCATCCCCTCAAGTACTAAGACCAAGAAAATGATGCCGAAAAATCCAGGAAATATTTACCTAAACATTTCACATTTTATTAACTCCAGAGAAAACCCTCTTCGACATGATACAAATTCTTTAGCAAACATCAGTACTAAATTTGAGAGACTGAGATCCTATTACACATATTGTGCTTTGGGAGTGAGGTTCATTACCGTCATGGTTTATGCAAAACTAGCCCTTTTGGAAACATTGTCTTCATGAGAGAATGGTTCAAAGAGCAGGCGTGAGAGAGCCTTGAAATGAGTAGAACACTTTCAAAGACTGAAACTTAGGGCTCCTTTTACTAAGGTGCGCTAGCATTTTTAGCGCGCGCTGCATTGCCATGTGCGCTAACCAAGAACTAACGCCAGCTCAATGCTGGCATTAGCGTCTACAATGCAGCACGTGCTAAAACCACTAGCGCAGCTTAGTAAAAGGAGTCCTTAGTAGTAAAAGGAGTCCTTAGTCTCCAAAGCGAGAACTGCTGTGGTAGTGAAATGCTAGGCTTTACACAACCCTCATGATCACTGAAAATTTACTGCCATTGTGTTATTCTAGAAGCCACAAAAATAGCCCCAGAAGCTCCTTCCACTTTGGCAGATATTTGCTGTAGGGAAGAAGTAAGACCCACAGGTCTGACTTGACTTCTGCCTTTCCCCACCAGGGTCTTCTCTCTGCCGCATCACTGATGACATCATCAGTGACACGGCAGAGGGAAGGCCCCAGAGGGGAGGCCGCAAAGAAGCCCGTTCAATGCGCTGCCACCGGTTTTGACACTTTGGAGGGAGGGATCTTAACTAGGGCTTATTTTTGGAGTAGGGCTTATATTAGGACTTCGAGGAAACATAGTAGGAAGAACCATGAGAGATTTGGCTGCGAAGAGAGAACAGAATAAGGGCATATGATCCCAAAATAGGTTGCAACAAGTTTGAACATCGCTTCTAAACAATGATGATTCTTTATCCAAAATTCAGAGATGTGATTAGAAACGGCAGGGGGGGAGGGGGGAGGTCAACAGGTCAGTAATTTAAAAAAAAAAAACCCCACAACGTTTTACCTTTTACTATTTTAATAGATTTTTTAAGAATACAAATAGCATAGCACAGTCTAAGCAGCTGAAAATCTTATACTGTATATTGTTAAGAGGATATATGTCAGTCAGCTTTTCATATCAGTATGTTGGACACAAATGTATTAAAGTAATCCAATAAAAAAAGTATCACTTACATCCAATGAGCTTTGTTTCTACATCTTTAGAAATAGAATTTTTTTTTTCTTTTCCCCCGAGAGGAGACAATATTTCCCATTCTCATTTCATTAAATTTATGAATTGCTCATGTTGCAGCCATAAGGGAAATTATTATCTTTTAAATTGCTACAAGATCTTAATTTGTGTCCCTCTGGAGAACAGCAAGAAAGTTAAGATTTTGGCTAAATAGTAGATGCTATAAAAGCCAATTGGCATAAGATATCCTGCAAAAGAGAGGAAATACTCAGCCTGAAATGTGAAAGTGAAGTAACCATCAAGGACACACTATTAACAGCCTTGCAGACGCTAAGTGATGATGTCATCGCATGACGGCCGCGCATACGCGGACTTCCCTGCCCGACACAGCTTTTCAAAGTCCGGACAAAGTGCCGGGTTTTGAATAGCCATCCGGACCCCTGGACATGTCCTCAAAAGAAGGACATGTCCGGGGAAATTTGGACGTCAGGTAACCCTATCTTACCTCCTCCTACAACAACTAAAAACCCAGAGGAAACCACCCCCCCCAAAAAAAACCCCAAAAAAAACAAACCCATCTGACCACCAGGTATAAAAGATCTACTTAAATTCCCTCTCAAACAACATTGTTTTCATGCTTTTTTCTATGTTGTAACCAGGACTGTGGAGTCGGTAGATAAATGTTCCGACTCAGACTCCTCAGTTTTTTGTACTTCTGACTCCGACTCCTCGACTCCAGTAAACAAACGACCCCGCGCGTGAAACAAGATCTTTATCCGCGTAAAAAGATGTTGTGCGTATGGTGGGAGAACTTGGTTGGATGAATTTTTCGAGTCTACACCAGGTGATTTCTACCAACGAGATATTGAAAACCTTGTTGAACATTGGAAATAAGTTGTAAACAACAACAAGGGAGAATACATTTATAAGTATTGGTGCTCCGAATTGTGCGTTGCGTGCCATATAGTGAAGCACGTGTTCGTTTTGCGGTTACGTGAGGCACTGCATGCTTTGGTCTTTATTCTTACAGTAGAGAAGTCATTAATTATAACTTTTTGTGAATTGGGACATTTAAACTTGCTTTTTTTAAATTCCAATCTAAATTTAGTCGGAGTCAGAGTCGGTGCATTGTTTGGCAACTCCGACTCCGACTCCAGGTACCCGAAATTTCCTCCGACTCCGACTCCACAGCACTGGTTGTAACCCACTGGAAGACTGTTTAATTTCAATTGGTACCAATTTCCACAACATTGCTCCCTGTACTGATACCATGGATTGATGGAGTCTTGCTGCTCTCACCAAATTCAGCGATAGAAACTCAAGAGTCATCTGGTTCCGAGCGCAAGGCTTTCATTGGCCGATAAAAACAGAACAACTAATTCAGAGCTACAAGGGCTTTTGTCAGTCAACACTTTGAAAATCAAACCTAGAGGTTTGAATTTAACACGTTGAACAATGGGAAGCCAATGTAAACCAAACAAGATTGGAGTTATATGCTCATATTTAGAGGCTTGGACTAGAATTCGTGCTGCCGCTTTCTGCAAAGCATGCAGCACATATTTAGGCAAGCCAAGATACAATGAATTGCAATAATTAAGTACCGGAGTTATTAACATAGTGATTACTGTACAAACATTCTCCACTTAACAAGCGAAGTTTAAAAAAAACCGCCGAGATAGACTCAATGTGAGGCTTGAACGATAATGTTGAATCCAACAGAACACACAGATATTTGCATTGATGAACAAGAACAACCATCTTATCCAACATTATTGTATGAGGAAACCACGCCAACTGCTCTTTTCGATCTATACATAACACTTCAGTTTTACCAAAAAAATCACAAAAAAATACTACAAGCCAGAGGTAGGCTGGCCAAATGAGATACTAATTCACTACTTGTCATTGGCATAAAACTCCACCACGTTGAAAATCTTATCTCAAATCGGGCATCCGTCCATCACCGTGTACAGATAGAAAAGAAAATGTTTCACTTAGCTGAAGTAAGAATGTTCATGCTGTCCACCAGCGATAGTTGACCCGGAAATGCACAAGCTTTACAGCTTGTATTGATCATCCATTCATCATTCACCTCCAACAAGAGCCTTGTTTCACCGTTGACCAGCTGCCTCAGGAATTCAATAACAGCTAGTTTTTCTTCATCATGGCACACAAACAGCGAAGACAGCCAGCTAATTTTAACGGAAATGAAGTGGGAGGCATCCGGAGTGACGTAGGCATTCCAATGCAAGAACCAATCATCAAGGGGGCTCTCAAAAGACATCATCAGAAAAAAAGCACACCATTCGATGCACTGATTCAGCCCCAAAGACCATAGGGTGTTTAAATAATAAATCCATCGTTGTTCATTCTGATACAGGATGCGTTTAACATCCCCTCTACAGGAAAGTGTTGCAGCACACAGTATCAGATATCATCAAAAGAATGTTTTTTCGCCACACAAGTGAGGTGATTAAATTAACAGATGACACTAAACTGTTCAAAGTTGTTAAAACACATGTGGATTGTGAGAAATTGCAGACGGACTATAGGAAATTGGAAGACTGGGTGTACAAATGGCAGATGAAATTTAATGTGGACAAATGCAAAGTGATGCACATTGGGAATAACAACCTGAATCACAGTAACCAGATGCTAGGGTCCACCTTGGGATTAGCGCCCAAGAAAAGGATCTGGGTGTCATCGTAGACAATACGATGAAATCTTCCGCCAAATGTGCAGTGGCGGCCAAAAAAGCAAATAAGATGCTAGGAATTATTTTAAAAGGGATGGTTAACAAGACTAAGAATGTTATTATGCCACTGTATCACTCCATGGTGCGACCTCATCTGGAGTATTTTGTTCAATTCTAGTCTCCTTATCTCAAGAAAGATATAGTGTTGCTAGAAAAGGTTCAAAGAAGAGCAACCAAGATGGTAAAGGGAATGGAACTCCTCTCGTATAAGACTAAAACGGTTAGGGCTCTTCAGCTTGGAAAAGAGACGGATGAGGGGGAGATATGATTGAAGTCTACAAAATCAAGTGGAGTAGAACGGGTACAAGTGGATTGATTTTTCCCTCTGTCAAAAATTACAAAGACTAGGGGACACTCGATGAAGTTACAGGGAAATACTTTTAAAACCAATTTTTTTTCACTCAGAGAATAGTTAAGCTCTGGAACGTGGTAAGAGCGGATAGCGTAGTTGGTTTTAAGAAAGGTTTGGACAAGTTCCTGGAGGAAAATTCCATAGTCTGTTATTGAGAAAGACACGGGGGAAGCCACTGCTTGCTATGTATCAGTAGCATGGAATATTGCTACACCTTGGGTTTTGGCCAGATACTGGTGACCTGGATTGGCCATCAAGGGAACGGGCTTCTGGGCTTGATGGACCACTGGTTTGACCCAGTGAGGCTATTCTTATGTTCTTATCTATTTTCTTTTTAAGCTGTATATTAGAGCTGTGTTCAAACACTTGAGTCTTAAATTGTCTGATGAATGGATGATCAATCCAAGCTGTGAAGCTCGTATTTTTCCAGGTCAACTATCGCTAGTGGATAACGTGAAAGTTCTTACTTCAGCTAAGTGAAACTTTTTTCTTTTCCATCTGTGCACGGTTGCCCGATTTGAGATAAGATTTTCAATGTGGTGTAGTTTTTTTGCCAATGAGAAGTAGTGTGGCAGCTTGAAGTCCTTTTGGTCTGCTGTCTGTATGTTTGATATTTGAGGTTTTTCTCCACCTTTTTGTGTGAAAGAGGTATCTTGTTTGGCCAGCCCACCTCTGGCTTGTATTTTTTGTGATTTTTTTATTTATTTGCTACAATTTACGATTTCTATTGTGAGACTTCAGTTTTACCAACATTCAGCTTCAACTGGTTTTGATATAACCATGTTTTAACAATATGAAAACAATTCTGAAGATGTAAAGTGCAGACATAGATCCGCCTACTTGTATCATGAATTCTATATCATCGGCATATATTCAAAATTTAACATCCAACACTCTTAATTCCTGGCAAAGAGGCAACAAATATATATTAAATAACACAGCTGATAGTGCTGAACCTTGCGGTATACCTTTACCAATGACAGCCCAATCTGAAAAATCCTGTGCAATGTCCATCCAAAATGTTCTGTTGGATAAAGCTGGCAAGCTTCTGAACCCCCTGGCAACTGACATCCTAAACTAAACTAAACCTTAGGTTTGTATACCGTACCATCTCCACAAGCGTAGAGCTCGGCATGGATTCTTAAATAATATTCCCTACCACCACACTGATCAGTGGTGTAGATATGGCTGGGTCAGGGTGGGCAGAGACCTACCTACTTCGGATTCAGGCCCACTTAGCAGCGGTGCACATCACTGGTGGGGATCCCTAAGCCCTGTCCTGATCATCTCTTGCTTGGACTATGGTAATGCTTTATATAGCATGGAATTACAAAAAAAAAAAAGAAAAAAAGAAAAAGAGATCAGACGTCTACAGATAGTCCAGAATACTGCCATTAAAATCATATTTAAGGCCAAGAAATTGGACCATGTCACTCACCTCCTGATTAAAGCCCATTGGCTTCCTATCGATCATTGTATCACTTATAAAACATTACTGCTGACATTTAAATCAGGCGAGCCAGAATTTATCAACAAACTTCTGATTCCATACTCTTCACCACGCACCCTCCGATCCTCAGATCAAAATTTATTAGTAGTCCCATCACTTAGACGCATCAATACCAGGAGTTCCACCTTTTCAGTTGTTTCTCCTTCCCTTTGGAACTTGATGCCTAACTCCTTAAGAGAGACAACATTTGTGGAGAAATTAAAATCCTTCCTTTAAAACGTTCCTTTTTAAAGATGCGTTCCAAGTTTGACTGTCCTTTTAAGGATTTTATAAACTTCAGTTGGACTGCTAATTGTCAACCTGCCCTTTTGTATTTTCCTGTGTTTCTCTCTTTTCTTTTGTTATATTGTAGCTCTCCCTTTGCCTCTCGTTTCTGTATGTCCTTTGGACTTATTTGTCTGTCGTCTTAATTGATGATGTCATTTGTTACTATTTGTTCCCCTCTTGATTTTATTGTACAACCACCTTGAAATATTTGATAAAGCGGTATAACAAATTTTTAATAAACTTGGAAACTCTCCTGGAATCACCAGGCCATCTGAACAGCAGTGTAGACACCGGCACTCTTCAGTTTGCGGTGCTTGGGAACCTTTGCTAGAAGTGTATTAATTTTTATATTTTGGGGGGGAGAAGCAGCAGATAAGAAATGCATAGGGCCAACACAAAATTTCATTTCTGACTAGGCTACTAGGCCAGAGTCCGGACTTTGTTGTTCTGAAATCAGTCTACTTTCTTCCGACTGCTTATTTTCTAGAGGCCTGCTTTTCTCAATTTCCTCACTAATTCCCACCTGACTTCCAAAATTAGCTTCCTGCAAACCTACAGCTCCTGACAAGCTTTAACAGCACCAAAGTGCAGAGCATTGTAGTCTGAGCCACAGCAATGACCTATATTTCAATATTTTGATTTAGAACTGACAGTGTGCGATACACTTTACATAGATAAACACACAAGGAAAGGATTTTGACTTGAAAAGCTTCCCAAGTTAATTAATGCGAGTAATACATGAAGGACATTAAGAGGGTAGGAATTTATATATTGTATTATTTAATTCTCAGAAGTTTTTGAAGTACTAGAACTGTGAACGTGAAACTCATATTGTTTGTATTATTAGTTGTATCCCTCTTGAAATGATCGTCTTGAAAGTTAGCCTTGTTATTTTCATATCATCTCCTGTGAGAAAAATGATGAGAGAACTGGTTCTCTTACAATAAAATAAAGGTTTTGATCATGATCTCTGTGCATGGACAGTACACAGACTGCCATCTGATGGCCTGCAGAATGAAATGTGTAGCATCTGCCAATAAGGAAAGATTAGGTACTTACCTTGATAATCTTCTTTCTAGTAAATAGGCAAATCATTCTGGAAGATCCTGTGTAGAGAGCTTCATTTACATTTTTCTGCTCTGCCTTCCATCCCTCTGGGCTGTCCTGTAATTCCTCAGTTCGTATCAAAGCAGATGGTCAGCCCTAGAGGAAAAAGCATAACAGGGAGGAGTATGGGGACACAAGAACATAAGAAAAGCCTTACAAGGTCAGACCAATGGGCCATCAAGCCCAGTAGCCCGTTCTCATGGTAGTCAATCCAAGTCCTTAGTACCTGGCCAAAACCCAAGGAGTAGCAACATTCCATGCTACCGATCAAAGGCAAGCAGTGGTTTATCCCATATTTTTCTCAACAACAGTCTTTTTCTCCAGGAAATTGTCCAAACCTTTCTTAAAACCAGCTACGCTATCCGCTCTTACCACAACCTCTGCCAATGTGTTCCAGAGCTTAACTATTCTCCGAGTGAAAAAAAATTTCCTCCTATTGGTTTAAAAGTATTTCCCTGTAATTCATAGTGTCCTCTAATCTTTGTAATTTTTGATGAAGTCAAAAATCGATCCACTTGTACCTGTTCTACTTCATTCAGGATTTTGTAGACTTCAATCATATCTCCCCTCAGCCGTCTTTTTTCCAAGCTGAAAAGCCATAACCTTTAAAGTCTTTCCTCATATGAGAGGCGTTCGATCCCCTTTATCATCTTGGTTGCGCTTCTTTGAACTTTTTCTAGTGCCGTTATATCTTTCTTGAGATAAGGAGACCAGAATTTAATGCAATACTCAAGGTGAGGTCGCACCATGGAGCGATATAGTGGCATAACAATATTCTTAGTCTTGTTAACCATCCCTATTTTAATAATTCCTAGCATCCTGTTTGCTTTTTGGCCGCTGCCGCACATTGGGCAGAAGGTTTCATCGTATTGTCTATGATGACACCCAGATTCTTTACTTCGGCACTAACCCCCAAGGTGGACCTTAGCATCCGGTATCTGTGATTTGGATTATTTTTCCCAATGTGCACCACTTTGCATCTGTCTACATTAAATTTCATCTGCCACTTGAACGCCCAGTCCTCCAATTTCCTACAGTCTGCCTGCAATTTTTCACAATCTGCATGCGTTTTGACAACTTTGAACAGTTTAGTGTCATCCGCAAATTTAATCACCTCACTTGTTCCAATTTCCAGATCATTTATAAATAAGTTAAATAGCACTGTTTCCAGTACAGATCCCTGCGGCACTCCAGTTTACTCTCCTCCATTGAGAAAAATGACCATTTAACCCTACCCTTTGTTTTCTAACTGATAACCAATTCCTAATCTACAACTTAACTTTGCCACTTATCCCATGACTCTTTAATTTTCTCAGGAGCCTCTCATGAGAAGCTTTATCAAAAGTTTTCTGAAAATCTAGATACACTACATCAACCAGATCACCTTTATCCACATGTTTATTCACACCTTCAAAGAAGTCAAGCAAATTGGTAAGGCAAGATCTCCCTCGGCTGAACCCTTGCTGACTCTGTTTCATTAAATCATGTTTGTCTATGTGTTCCACAATTTTATTTTTTGTAATTGTTTCCACCATTTTGTTAAAGATCATATTAGAGCCACACAATTTCAGGACCCGCAGGGTAAGGAAGAGTCAATGTAGATCAATCTGGAAAGAGGGAATGGAAAATATAGACACAAAAAGTAGACAGATTTTAATAGTAGACATTCAGGCCCGGATTCTGTATAGACGGCCAGGACGGGCATCCTATACAAATTGGGCCTAAACCCATCCAAACTAATCCCTATTCTGTAGCCAACATCCATGTTACAGACGCTAGTTACAGAACCGGGTTACTTTAGACGCAGCCGCTATTCTTAATCGCGGCAAGGGATATCCCTGCTGCAATTAGTATAGCGGCCGCGGCTATAGCCGCCAGTCTCCCCTCCCCCCAACACCCCTTAAACGAATGAGGAAGGAGGGATGCCCAATCATGCCTGCCGAAAGACCCCCCCCCACCTGCCCTCGACGATCGCCAGTAGGAAGGTGCTCAACCCTTCCTGCCGGTAGACCCTCCCCCCAACGATCGCAGAAGGAGGGTGCCCAATCCCTCTTTCCAAAAGACCCCTGTTTTGTTGGGGGGGTCCAGCAGGAGGGGTTGGGCATCCTCCTGCCGGCGATCTTCGGAGGGGGGCGGGGTCTACCGGCAGGAAAGATTGAGCACCTTCCTTCCGGTGAGCGTTGGGGGTGAGTGGGGGCGTGTCTTTCGGCAGGAGGGATTGGGCATCCCACCTGCCTCGTTAGTTTAGGGGGAGGGGGGACTGGTGGCCGTAGTCATGGCTGCTCTACTAATCGCAGCAGGGAGATCCCTTGCCGTGATTAAGTATAGCAGCCACGTCTACTTACAATGTAGGCCAGCATTTTTTCTCCGTAGGCTCCTGGATTCTCTATAATGGTGTTTCTCAACTTATTCAAGCCAAGTACCCCGTAAGTCTTTATAACATTTTGGATTATGGCACCAAGACGAGAGCATACCTACTGGGACATCATGTCTGGCCTGCAGATGGATGTCTCTGTACCCCTCAGAAGGGAACCACCAACCATCACTACCTTACGCCTCCTAGTGGTCACAGATCCAGCAACTTTGGGGATGTCAAGCTTTGGTCCTTTGTCTCCCTGGAAAGGTCCCACCTCCTGTACTTTCAGGGTTGCATACCAGTTCTTAAGTTCAAAGGCAGGTAGAGCCACAGAATCAATCCTGCAGGGTTCCATAATCTGAGTGCAGCTGTCCTCCCTCAGCACAGCCTCTTCTTTCCCACTGCTAGAAAACTTTAATGTCTTTTGAAGCATTTCATTGATGTAGCTCTCATTTTCATGGATGGTTCTCAGTCTTGCCACCTCCTCCTTCAGTTCCTTTGCTTCCTTCATTAGGGATTCAAGTTGAAGACAGGTTGCATATGGAACCACTCTCTCTGCTTGTCTCCCTGTGGACTCCACCCAGGAGGTAGCTAAGCTCCTAGTGGAGTGGTTTTTATGGCTATTGGTGATTGGGATGTAAGCTAAAGAAATGGCCATACAAATCCATCTAGAAATGGTCACTTTTGAAGTCAGCCAGCCCTGGCAGCTGATACCAGCTAACACAAAAAGATAATCCGACAGTCAAAATTCATTTGTCACTTCCAGATAACGAAGCAACATTCTGCGAACATCCAGAAATTTCAGAGCTTTGTCACTCTTCTTGGACTCCCACTGACATACAATGCTGTAGAACACTTCCCAAGACAGAGCCCATTCTCTGGGATCCAGAGTCTGCCAGTTGAGGAAATCCACTTGCATATTATCTACTTCAGTCACATGTGCCTCCTAGAGGGCCAAAAGGTGGATCTCCACCCACTGGAACAACATTAGGGTCTCCACCTGTAGTGTCTCTGAAAGTTTATGTTATACTGTGCCTTTCCTCATGCACTTTACTCTCTTTGGGGAACCAGAACAACATCGACTACAGGCATATATAGCTCAGCTCAGACTTACTGATCTCCACAAAGGCAGAGAAGGGGCAATTACTGGATAGGGAGAAGACAGGTAGCAAGCATGACAATGACAGTAAGCAAGGCTCTCAAGGCAAGAAAACAGATGCAGCACTGGAAAAGATGCAACAGACCAATGAGCGTGCCGATGCACTATCCCCTACTATTCCTCATGTATTTCTGTGCTTCTCCCCATCACAAAGGGAGGTCAGTATTGCTCTTTTTCTAAATTAAACTAAACCTTAGGCTTATATACTGCATCTTCTCTATAACAGTAGAGCTCGGCACGGTTTACAAGAAATTAGATAGAAGAACAGATATAATACGGATTCAGAATACTATGGAGAGGAGCGGAATTTACAACTTTGAAAATAGACAAGTTTTCAGATGTTTTCAAAATGGTTGGAAAGAGCCCAGATCGTGCAGTTGAATAGGAAAATTATTCCATAGCTCAGTAATTTTGAAAAGTAGAGACTTCCCTAATTTGCCAATGTAGGTAACGCCTTTCAGCTTAGGAAAACACAATTTAAATTTTTGAGTAGATTTGGCAATGTCAGATCTTACAGAATTCCAAGACAGGGGAATTAAAGGAGGAAGGAGGGGAAGCAGCCGGCTAGGGAGGAGGTGGGACCGCTGGATGAAGGAGATAGGAAGGGAGTGGTGAAGGAGGAGAAAGAAGTGATGGAAAGACTAAACATATTCTTTTCATCAGTATTCACAAAAGAGGACACATCCAACATACCGGAACCTGAACAAATCTTCAAAGCAGAAAAATTAACATCCATGGTAGTGAGCCTTTAAGATGTACACAGGAAGATAAAAAAAATTAAAAACTGACAAATCACCGGGCCCGGACAGAATCCATCCTAGGGTGCTGAAAGAACTAAAGGAGGAAATAGCGGAACTACTAAAGAAAGTCTGTAATCTATCCCTGGAAACAGGCGTGATCCCAGAGGATCGGAAGATAGCCAATGTTACGCCTATCTTTAAAAAGGGATCCAGAGGCGCCCCAGGGAACTACAGACCGGTAAGTCTGACCTCAGTTCCGGGAAAAATGGCGGAAGCACTGATAAAAGATAGCATCGAGGAGCACCTACAAAGGAATAAACTCATGATAACAAGCCAACATGGCTTCTGCAGGGGAAGATCGTGCCTGACGAACTTATTGCACTTCTTCGAAGGAATTAACAAATGGATGGACAAAGGGGGTCCCATAGACATCATAGACTTCCAAAAAGCCTTTGACAAGGTACCCCATGAACGCCTACTTCGGAAACTGAAGAACCATGGGGTGGAAGAAGATGTACACAGATGGATCAGGAATTGGTTGGCGGGTAGGAGTGAAGGGCCACTACTCGGACTGGAGGAGGGTCACAAGTGGTACTCCGCAGGGGTCGGTGCTTAGGCCGCTGCTATTCAATGTATTCATAAATGATCTAGAAATAGGGACAAAGTGTGAAATAATAAAATTCGCAGACGACACCAAACTATTTAATGGGGCTAGGACTACAGAGGAATGCAAAGATTTACAAAGGGACCTGAACAAACTAGGGGAATGGGCGACGAGATGGTAGATGAAGTTCAATGTAGAGAAATGTAAGGTCTTGCACATGGGAAACAGAAACCCGAGGTACAGCTTCCCGATGGGAGGGCTGTTATTGAGTGAGAGTACCCAAGAAAGGGACTTGGGGGTGTTAGTGGACAAGACAATGAAGCCGTTGGCAGCGGCCGCTAAGAAAGCAAATTGAATGCTAGGTATAATCAAGAAGGGTATTACAACCAGAACGAAAGAAGTTATCCTGCCATTGTATCGGGCGATGGTGCGCCTGCATCTAGAGTACTGCGTCCAATATTGGTCGCTGTACCTAAAGAAGGATATGGCAATACTCGAGAGAGTTCAGAAGAGAGCGACACGTTTGATTAAAGGTATGGAAAACCTTTCATACGCTGAAAGACTGGAGAAACTGGGGCTCTTTTCCCTGGAGAAGCGGAGACTTAGAGGGGATATGATTGAGACTTATAAGATCATGAAGGGTATAGAGAAAGTGGAGAGGGACAGATTCTTCAAACTTTCAAAAACTACAAGAACGAGAGGGCATTCGGAAAAATTAAAAGGGGACAGATTCAGAACCAATGCTTTGAAGTTCTTCTTCACCCAATGGGTGGTGGACACCTGGAATGCATTTCCAGAGGGTGGGATAGGACAGGGTACGGTATTGGAGTTTAAGAAGGGATTGGACTACATTCTGAAGGAAAAGGGGATAGAAGGGTATAGATAGAGGGTTACATACAGGTCTGGATCTGATGGGCCACCGTGTGAGCGGACTGCTGGGCATGATGGACCTCTGGCCTGACCCAGCAGAGGCACTGCTTATGTTCTTATGCAAGATCTTAAATGTTAAGCAGGCACATTTAAAATAAACCCTTCTCATTTCTCTCCAGTAGGAAAAGATTGTGGTGGGAGATATGGGGAAGTAGTGAAACTCATGCTAATACATGTGTTGGAAAAAGGTTTGAAGGTAGTGAATGTGTTGTAGACTACCAAAATTATTTTTGTAATACTCCCTGATTTAGTTATACTGAATCTTCTTTTGTGAGTGTCCATGTCTCGCAGCCATTTGAGCTATAGTGCTGGAGAAGACTTCCAAGAATCCCATGGACAGCTAGGATCAAACAAAAATGTTCTTGATCATATAAACCCAGAGTTGTCCCTGGAAGACAAGATTACCAGAGAGAAACTGACCTATTTTGGACATGTGATGAGGGCAAATTCACTAGAAAAGGAGGTGCTACTCGGAATGGTGAGGGGTAAAAGGAAGCAGGAGAGACCAAAGGCCCGTTGGCTGGATACCATCAAGAAATGACACTAGAATGATCATCAAGCAATTGAAGGAAGCCGTGGAAAACAGGGGAAGCATAGCGAGGACTGGCCAACAGAGTATCCAAGGGTTGGACATGACTAGTAGATACTAGTAGAAGCAGCATCTTCTTTACGTACTAGAGTCTTTCATAGAGGTGCTACTATAAAATGAGTAATTCACAGTAAAGCCCTTCTGGATAACACGACATGAAAAAAAGAGAACAAGAAAATATACTATAATGGTTTAATGAGTCAAATGCTGTATCAAAATAAAATAAGGAAAGAGAAACATGTCATGATAGATGTGACTCCTAGCATAAGTGCCATATGAAACAGGAGTACTTAAGAAGGTGACAGGAAAACCAAAATAACGAACCTGCGTCATTGTACTACTGTACACTTTTACTTCAATATAGAAGAGGAAACATGGGTAACCTGAATTTAGCCATGCGTTATCCTAAAATATCAAATAAATTACTCCTGAGCCAGGGGCATCAATTCAAGATAAGGAAATACCGTAGAGTTGAGTATGATCCAACAATGAAAAGAGGCAAAGTATCTCCTGAGTTAAGGTGCTGAATAGAATCCTCTCAGGAAGCAATAGAGAAAGTTCTAGAAAAATGGTCACCAACATCAGAAAGCATGAGACTGGTAACCTCAATGTTTTCTCGTGAGGAAAACCTCGATGTTTTCTTGTGTTTTTTTGTGAGGAGAAAGCCACTACATTCCTTTTAAGATGTTCTTTCATTCTAGCCAGAGAAACTGAATATGCTCGCGTGCAATTTCAGTTTCAATTCTAATTTCTAGCCAGATTGCAGTGGAAAAGGTGATAGCTGCAAGAACATCTTTCTCTATCAGTCACAACACTTAGAACCACTTTTCAGGCTCATTCTAATAGAACCTCCTGGGAAACTTTCAAAGCAAAAGTTTCACCGATACAGTCTTAAACGAATTCATAAAATGGGCTAGCCTTCTTGGAATACTTAGTAACATAGTAACATAGTAGATGACGGCAGATAAAGACCCGAATGGTCCATCCAGTCTGCCCAACCTGATTCAATTTAAATTTTTTTTTATTTTTTTTCTTCTTAGCTATTTCTGGGCGAGAATCCAAAGCTTTACCCGGTACTATGCTTGGGTTCCAACTGCCGAAATCTCTGTTAAGACTTACTCCAGCCCATCTACACCCTCCCAGCCATTGAAGCCCTCCCCTGCCCATCCTCCACCAAACGGCCATACACAGACACAGACCGTACAAGTCTGCCCAGTAACTGGCCTAGTTCAATATTTAATATTATTTTCTGATTCTAAATCTTCTGTGTTCATCCCACGCTTCTTTGAACTCAGTCAGTTTTACTCTCCACCACCTCTCTCGGGAACGCATTCCAGGCATCCACCACCCTCTCCGTAAAGTAGAATTTCCTAACATTGCCCCTGAATCTACCACCCCTCAACCTCAAATTATGTCCTCTGGTTTTACCATTTTCCTTTCTCTGGAAAAGATTTTGTTCTACATTAATACCCTTTAAGTATTTGAACGTCTGAATCATATCTCCCCTGTCTCTCCTTTCCTCTAGGGTATACATATTCAGGGCTTCCAGTCTCTCCTCATATGTCTTCTGGCGCAAGCCTCCTATCATTTTCGTCACCCTCCTCTGGACCGCCTCAAGTCTTCTTACGTCTTTCGCCAGATACGGTCTCCAAAACTGAACACAATACTCCAAGTGGGGCCTCACCAATGACCTGTACAGGGGCATCAACACCTTCTTCCTTCTACTGACTACGCCTCTCTTTATATAGCCCAGAATCCTTCTGGCAGCAGCCACTGCCTTGTCACACTGTTTTTTCGGACACTATCACCCCAAGGTCCCTCTCCCCGTCCGTGCATATCAGCTTCTCTCCTCCCAGCATATACGGTTCCTTCCTATTATTAATCCCCAAATGCATTACTCTGCATTTCTTTGCATTGAATTTTAGTTGCCAGGCATTAGACCATTCCTCTAACTTTTGCAGATCCTTTTTCATATTCTCCACTCCCTCTTCGGTGTCTACTCTGTTACAAATCTTGGTATCATCTGCAAAAAGGCACACTTTTCCTTCTAACCCTTCAGCAATGTCACTTACATACATATTGAACAGGATTGGCCCCAGCACCGAACCCTGAGGGACTCCACTAGTCACCTTTCCTTCCTTCGAGCGACTTCCATTAACCACCACCCTCTGGCGTCTGTCCGACAGCCAGTTTCTGACCCAGTTCACCACTTTGGGTCCTAACTTCAGCCCTTCAAGTTTGTTCAACAGCCTCCTATGAGGAACTGTATCAAAGGCTTTGCTGAAATCCAAGTAAATTACATCTAGCATATGTCCTCGATCCAGCTCTCTGGTCACCCAATCAAAAAATTCAATCAGGTTCGTTTGGCACGATTTACCTTTTGTACCTGATTGAATTTTTTGATTGGGTGACCAGAGAGCTGGATCGAGGACATATGCTAGATGTAATTTACTTGGATTTCAGCAAAGCCTTTGATACAGTTCCTCATAGGAGGCTGTTGAACAAACTTGAAGGGCTGAAGTTAGGACCCAGAGTAAAGTAGTTAAAACATATATTTTGTATGAGATTCCAGTCTTAAGACTTTATTGTGGTAATATATAAATTAACTTGACACCGATTCCAAACATTTTTTTCATGCTTAGAAGTACTTGTCCTCTGCACAAGTTCACTGACAGGCCATTTTTGGAACACTGATAGTACAAAACGGATAACCACTGGAATTTAAAATAGTCTCTTGAGCGTCACTTTGAAAGCAAAAATAGCACAGCTGAAGAGAACAAGAAAAGCGGCTGATAACATTGCAAAGGTTGCACGCGATGGCACAGAGGCTGAACCTCGCTGAGCCAGCTCCCCTGACCATTATGTGCACTAAATGGAGACTGCAAGATTTCTTCACTTTGACATAGGATTCAGAGGGTCCTGTTTCCAGATGAATGCTTTAGCGATGTGATTCTGTGCCAGGATGCTGTCAAACAACATTAATCTGCTACCTACAGATGGTCCACAACTCGTGTTGCACGTCAGAATCTAAAAGGACTCATTTGTGTGCTATAATAGGTAAGTGCTACTCTGTGAAGAACAAATGAAAGGCCTCTCAAGACCGCCTCAAAGAAAGGCAATGTCATCCTCTTAATAAAATAAGCATAACTCAAATAGTGGAGGCAAGAGGAGACATTTCTCTTTCTGCTTGATGAGCTGGATTTACATATCAAGGATATCCCATTACGTGCAAATTCATTATTGAATCAGCTAGCTAGCTGTACCTCCAGCAGAGAGCTGAGCAGCACTGCTTTAAATGCATATGGGCTCTTTGGGGAGGACGGGCTAAAATTTCATATGGCTTTTAGGAGCAGCCCTTGCACTGTTTTGCTGGCCCTTCCCGATATCCTTTCTGTTCTATGCTTTTTAGGAGGTAGTGCCTTCAGTAATGAACACAACTGACATTACAGTCCTTTATATGTTCAAGCAGGTGCTTACAAAACTGGCCCGTGTACATACACAGAAAAGTAGATGCTAACACTTACTTTTGTGATATACGAGAGCTGTTCAAAAAGTATCAGACTTTAATTTTTCTTGCGTACACAAATAAAGCTAGGGAGGCGTAGTTTGGTATGTAGGTGACCCTAATGCGCATGCTTGAATTTTTTTCCCACCTACGGAAGCTGTCAGTCACTGGCAGACTGCCGATGAGTGAGGAAGTGTCAGTGAGCGCCGTCCAATTTTCATTTTTGACAAAATGACAGAAAAAGTTGAACAACGATACTGCATTAAATTTTGGGTAAAGCTTAGCGATTCCCAAGTGGAAATGATCCACAAGATTCAACAGGCCTTCGGGGACAAAGCAATGGGCACCACACAGATAAAGGAGTGGTACAACCGCTTCAGAGATGGCCGCACATCAGTGGAGAGTGAAGCACATTCTGGTAGGCCCTCAACATCCAGAAATGAGATCGTCATTGACCAAGTGAGGATCCTGCTGATGCAGGAAAGTTGAATCACCAAGTTCTACGTCGCCTTCGTAACACTGTGAGATGCAAACGGCCGGACTTGTGGGCAGCGGGCACTTGGTTGCTCCATCATGATAACGCACCTGCCCATTCTTCAAATTTGATGCGGAGTTTCCTGGCCAAACATAACACACCTGTGATTCCTCAGGCTCCCTAATCTCCCGACATGGCTCCATGTGACTTCTGGCTTTTCCCCAAGCTGAAAATGCCCCTGAAAGGGGCCAGATTTCAGTCAAGAGAAGACATCATGCAGAATGCGACGGACCAGTTGCGAGCAATCTCAAACGAGTCGTTCCAGTGGCAGAACCACTGGAAGAAGTGTGTGGCAGCCCAAGGAGATTACTTTGAAGGAGATTAGTATAAGATTGTTGTATCTGAATAAGAGTATTTTTTATGAATAAAGGTCTGTTACTTTTTGAATATCCCTTGTATAGGTGTAAATGGGGACAGAGGATGGGCGTATGTAAGTACTTACACATATGATAAAATCTATAAATTACCTGTTCCTACTGGTAATAGACTGAACATGTATAAAAGTTACTCCTATAGTGTAGCAGGTTTAACTTTATAAAACTTACTCCCTGAAAACTGTTGCATAAAGGTGCAAATATCACCTTTATAAAATTAGGAATCCTAAGCAGAATAAATTAATCTAACCTGTACTATGCTCTCCTATAGAACACAGTTGTGCGTGGAATTATTGAACTTATTTGACTTTGTCCTGTACTTTGTGCAAGGGGCTAACAGAAACATTCTCCACTATTTTATTGATGAAATTGGTTGGGGTTTTGAGTGGTCTTCAATGGGGCTTGAGAGATGGTGTCATCATACTTTGAGATCAGGTTGACCATAAACTCTCAAAAGGTTGTTGTACATATGTTATGTTATGTTATAATTTTATTCTCATCAAATAAGCAAGCTTTCATTAAAAAAACACCCCAACAACGGGGGGGGGGGGGGAGAAGTCTTCTAATAGAAACCTACACACCCCAAGCAAGCCTCACTGAGGAGCTGCAGCATGGTATCATTACATTGTAGATACAATGCAGACAGTGGGGCCAAAACACTTATATTATATCAGGTCTATAGCATAATATATAACTAGCGAAAAGAAAAAAAAGTGTCCAGCCCTTGACCATATTATAAGTGATCCCTGTAATACTGAGCCCTATTATATGAGGCCTAGAGTGTCCTTTTTGTATTTATGTTTCTGCCTGGATAACTACTTTTGAATACTGACCCCATTACTCATATTTCTCAACCGCTGACATTCCAGACGGTATATAATAAAAAAAATTTAAAAAAAGACAAGTGAGCAAAACTATTGCTTTACTATAGCTCCATTAAGCTTAGCCTATTAGATCTTACCTGCTAATTTTCATTCCTTTACTCTCAACCAGACCAGGCCAAAACTTGTATGTAGTATGTTCGTCCATCAACTCGTGGAGAGAAATAGTTCAACGTGAGTTGCCCTGATGGTGATAATTGTATTGTGCAGAATATAAGGATTGGGGGGGAGGAGCATAACTAATATGTATTAGATACACTTTTAGTTAAGGCTTTGAAAGACACTAATATTATGAAAATGTAGCTGAATAATAGAAATCCTTCACACACAGCAAAGTATAAACAACAGAATTCACAGAGTACATATTTTTCCTTCATAGAACAAAATATTATGGTTTAATGTCTGAAACAAGATGCTGGAGCCATAACATAGCAGGCCCCTGCAAATAAGCTAAAAGTCACACTGACATATTTGTCGCTTGAGGAGTTAGGGGAGGTCATGTGACTATAGCCATGTGGTTGCAGATGAGACAGTTTCTGGTGAACATATTTTTCTTCCAGTGGTTGTTTAGGCGGTTTAGAGAGAAAAACACATCTGTGTATTAGAACATAGTTTTCTTCCACTTACATAGTTAGGGCAAATGATGATGAGCTGGTAGTTATAGAAAATCATGTGACTGTTTCTGTAAACGAGATACTGTATTTTTCACTCCATAAGATGCATTTGACCATAAGACACACCCTAGATTTAGAGGAGAAAAACAAGAAAAAAAAGCATTCTGAACCAAATTCTCCCTGCCAAGCTTTGAACCCAACCCCACACTCCTTGCCAGACTTTGCACCCTGTCCCCCCTCCCTGGTGGTCTAGTGGTAGGCCGGGACAGGGCATAGGGGAGGCAGGCCTAGTGGCAAGAACCGATGGCAGCCATTCACGAGTGGTGCGGGACAAGGCAAGCTTGTGAAAAGCGCGTGCCTGCCTTTTGCACCACTCTGACGGGCGTCAGCTGGAGGGAATAAGTGCTGCTTTTGTGCCGCTCAGTCGCTAGTCAGCTGGAGGGAAGGGCAGGACCACCGGAGGAACTAAAATAAGGTACGAGGGGAGTTTGGGGGGATAAGGGGGGGCTTTGCCTGCTGCCTCAGAGTGGGAGGCCCTGCCTGCCTGCTTGCAGTGGCAGACTTGTGTACAGTATAGTACTGGAGTAGCAGGGGGGGACTGAAGTGGATTGGTAGAGCTATGTGTGAGGGGGGTCTCAGAACTGGAACCACAGGGTGTGCTTTGCGACAGGTGTGAAATGAATGGGCACTGCAATGTGTGGAAGGGATCTTAGTACTGGAATACCAGGTGCTACTGTAGGAAGAGTGAGGTGCGCAGGATGGTTTGTGGGAGTATCTCAGCAAATAAATTGCAGGGGCTGCTGCAGAGCAGGAGTGAGGGAGTCTCAGTACTAGAATAGTTGGGATTGCTTTGGACCAAAAGTAAAGAGAATTGGCACAACTTGGGAAGAGGGTGGGGCTCAGTACTGAAATAACAAGGGCTGGCTGTAGCGGGCTGACAGTAACAAGATTATGAGGGAGAGCAACGAGCTGTGCAGTACACTAAATCACTGACCTCTCCCCCCTTTTTATTAAACCACGCTATGAGCATCGGGAGCAGCACGAGTCATTCAGCAAGGCTCCTGGTGCTAAAAAACGCTAGCGCGGTTTGATAAAAGGGGGCCGTCCTTACAAAAGAGCAACAGCTGTGTAAATACTCTCTCTTCAGCAGGCAGCAGGGGGGAGGAGCAGGCGGGAAGGCGCAGTCTCAGCTTCCTGGCTGCTGTTTCCTGAACTTCTACCATGGCAGGTGCTACTCTGTGTAATGAATTTTGTCCACTCTAGACATAGAAACATAGAAATAGACGGCAGATAAGGGCCCACGGCCCATCCAGTCTGCCCACCTTAATGTCCCTCCCCTACCTTTGCCCTGTGAATAGATCCCATGTGCCGATCCCATTTTGCCTTAAAATCAGGCACGCTGCTGGCCTCAATCACCTGTAGTGGAAGACTATTCCAGCGATCAACCACTCTTTCAGTGAAAAAGAATTTCCTGGTGTCACCTCGTAGTTTCCCGCCCCTGATTTTCAACGGATGCCCTCTTGTTGTCGTGGGACCCTTGAAAAAGAAGATATCTTCCTCCGCCTCTGTGAGCCGAGGGAAGCTGGGACTGGATGGGGGGCCGGGTGGAGCTCTTGCTTATGATGGCCAACATGGTTCCGTGCGTGACAAGGTGGGTACGAGGGAGGGGCATGTCTGAGGCCCCCTGAGGCCTGCCCGCACAGCTTCAGCTCCTGCTGGGCCAGTTTCCAAGGGCCGGAGGAACTAAATAAGGTAACGGACCATAGGAAGGGGGAGGGGGTTGGGTATTCGCTTCATAAGACGCACCTTTATTTCCTTATTTGGGGGGAAAAAAGTGCGTCTTATAGATTGAAAAATACAGTATTTGCAATAGACAGCAAGGGTCAGCGTGACCTCAGTCCACTTCCTTCTATGGCTGACAGAGGTGAGACACTAGCATGTGATGAGTTAAGTCATTGTTGCTAAGGAACGAAGTAACCAATAGAATATTGCAATTTGTAAATGGATTGTAATTGGACAATGCATCAACTATGTTTATGTTTAATAATGAATTAATTCCTGTCATTATTTCCAATAAAATGACCAGTCACCTGTACTGGGTAAGTCTTTCTGGCGTCCCATTATTTTGGGGATGCAGAAACGCTTCTCAAAGCTTTGACTATTATCTACAGTCTTGTGTCGATTTCTTTCTCTGATTTTCCCAGAAATAGAATTAAGAACTGAGGGATATATGGAAGTATTAGGGGGCAGTACAGCTTACAGATGTTCAATGTTTCAACTAACACAGCTGCGTGCAATCACTATTATATTGTATACGACGACTTGACTGGAAGAGTCGATGCGTTACAGTAGAAGAATTATAGAAACCCCTCCTGTTAGCTCACCAAAATGTAGTACAGCCAGTATAGTAGAAGCATCACCAGTTGGAGAATACAATGCAGTATGGTTAGCATATTATAAATAAACAACTATAAAAACGTGAACCTGCTGTCAACAATGCAGAAATCCAGCATAATTCCAATAAAAATTGTAGGAGCCCAATCTGTCAGCCAAGATGTAGCAAAGCACATTTAACTATATGAAAGACTAACATTATCTGCTAGAATGGAATACTTCACAAAATAAACAGAAGAAAAAGTAGCAGAGAATAGGAGAATCATGTTTTGTTTTGTTTTTAGAAAAGGAAAATGTTTGGTCCATCCTTCTATGGGAAAAGAAACACTTCAAGCCACCCAGAAAAAGACAGCAATTCTCAAAAGATGAAGATCAGCAATATGCATGAGATCTATTTGCATGCACTGCTTTCATTGTATGCTAATAGATCTCATGCATATTCATTGGGGAAATCCTGAAAACTCGACTGGATTGCGGCCCTCGAGGAGGGACTTTGACACCCCTGATCTAAACCCTACCAAGATGCTCATAACTCATAAGAGAGCCTTAAGAGAAAAAGGAAGGAAGGATCATACTAAGAAAAAACACCTGTCAAAAGACACTGAAAATAAAGCCCCAATAGAAGATAGAAAAAAAGATTCAGGATTTCCAAAGAAAGGTCTCAAAGTCTTCCTTGTTGCAAATGGCTGAGTCTAAATTCTAAAGCAACACGAGCAGCCACCTCAGAATATCAAAGGATCAGAGAATTATGCGGGGAAATAAATTGTCCCCATCCCAATGGACTCAATCTCTGTTCTTGTCCCATCCCCGTGGACTCTGTCCCCTCCCCATCCCCTCGGACTCTGCGATCCCGTCCACACAAGTCCTGAATAGCTATTTTATATTGAAATCATTTTATTGAACTAAAAAAAAAAAAAAAAAGAACAATATGCTGTACTACTGTCATTTTATAAATCACAAATACAGAGAAAGGATCAACAAAACCCATCTCCCCTCAACTATCAGGAAAACTGAATCTACATAGAAAATTCATCCTAACAGAATACCTCGGTCACACACATAGAACACTTATGCCAAATAAATAACAGACCAAAAATGATAAACATAAATTAAACCAAAATCCCAAGAAGCCACACCTGCCATATAATACAACACCAAAGAAATAAAAAGATTCATTTCCTCCTATACTGTGCAAAATATAAAGATCAGACATGCCAGGGATGGTGTTAGGCCAAGGGGTGCAATTAGAGCAACTGCTGCCTGGCTAGAGAAAGCCCTAAGCCTGCTGGAAGCTGAAGATGGCATGAGCTAGTAAAGGATTTTGGGGTCCCCTCCCAAATTTCAGCCCTGGGCCCTAACTATGTCTAACACCAGGATAAGCATTTCAGTTCTTATATATTCTAATCACAAAATAGAAAATACAGTGGTAACTCGGAATCAGAACGCCCCAGAACTCAAACAACTTAGAATCCAAACGCTGCTTTGGAATCCGAACGTACAGGAACTGTAAGCGTTGCTCAGCCCAAAGCTTCCCCTCTGACGCAGCTTCTTGTTTCTGCCTGGAAGGGAAGCTTTGGGCTGAGCACCACTTACAATTGACATTGCCAATCTTGCTGTTTATGCTGGTGAGGGGGCCCGATCTTGATGCTTCTGCCACGTGGGACCCGATCTTGCTGAGTTTGTGGGACCAAGGAATGGATTAATCCAGTTTCTATTATTTTCAATGGGAAAAATTGTCTTGGAACTCGAACGGGGTTCTGGAACGGATTAAGTTCAGATTTCAAGGTACCACTGTAAGATTATTTTTCTACCTTTTGTTGTCTGGTCATTATTCAAATCATGTTGGTCCCAGGCTCTGGTTTCTATTTGTCTTCTGATAACTCATTTGCCAGGGTCTCCTGCCCATTTGACGTTTTCTTCTTTCTCCATGCCCACCATCCTCCCCTTCCCACCCCCGGAAGTCTGGCATCATTCCTTTATTTCATCTCCATCCCTGCAATCCAGCATTTCTCTAATGAACACTCCCCATCCCCCCCCCCCCAGTGAACCCCTGCATTCTTCTCCTCCATGGGATCTGATAAGGCAGTACTCTTGCGCTTTTCAGGCCACTGGCAGCGTGAGTGAAGCTTTTTACTTATTTATTCATTCAATTTTTTAGCCTGTCCTCCCAAAGGAGCTCAGAACGGGTTACAAATCAGGTACTCCAACATTTTCCCTATCTGCCCCGGTGGGCTCATAATCTTTCTAATGTACCTGGGGCAGTGGAGGATTAAGTGACTCGTCCAGGGTTTGAACCCATAACCTCAGGGTGCTGAGGCTGTAGCTCTAATCACTATGCCACACTCTCCTACTTTCCCTCTGCTACTACTTTACACCTAAGCGGGGCCTGGAAGCAGTAGCAGAGAGAAGGCTTCCAGTTGCGGAAGGCAGCATGTTTAGGTCAATTACACTGCCGGTAGCCCGAAGAATTAAAAAGCTGCAGCGATGGATCCCACCATACCCAGATCCACCATCTCTCCTTTTCTTAACTACCCTTTCCATCCAGCATCTCTCCCTCCTTCCCCACCACCCAAGGATCTATCATCTCTCCCTTTCTCTTCCCAACTGCCCTCCTATTCAGTATCTCTATCCCCCCTCACTGCACATCATCCCTTGGGTCTAACTTCTCTCTCTTTTTTATCCCTCTCTCCATCCCATTGTCCACCATCTCTCTCCCTCTCCTCTGTTTTCAGACCCAGACCAAAACAGGATGTAGATCAGAGGAGGGGCGGGACCGCGGCAGATGGAAAGTGCACCAGCGATCTTCCATGGGCCATAATTAGTTTTTTAAAGTGAGACTTGGAGGCAAATTGGGCAGCACTAGTTCGCAGGTCCGGCCAGTCCAGACAGCCTCCCTCCCTTCTTGCCGCTGGCACAAACCTTGCAGAGCGAGCCATCGAACATAGGCTTGCTCAACAATGTCTTCCCTCTGTCAGGCTCCATCTTGTGACACAACTTCCTTTCTTTGCGAAAAAAGGTAGCAGCATCATAAAGAGGAGCCCAGCAAAGGAAAGGTCGCGTGAGCACCATCCAGAGCCCTGTGACAAGATTGGCTCGCTCTGCAAGGTGTGCCAGCAGCAGGGAGGGAGGGAAGCCGGCTAGAGCTGCAGGACCCACGAGTGGGAAGTGGGTGGGCTGGAGCCATCGGATCCACGAGGGGTGGGTGGGGTTCTCCACGAGAACAAAGCTTTTTACCGCTGCATGGAGTGGTGAAAAGGTTTGTCCCTATGCCGGCGGTGAACAGATATAAATTTTACCCATTCCTGCGGTTTTACTGAGGTCACCCGCAGGAAAGGGTCACCGTGTCATTCTCTACAAAGGATATCTCATATCTGAATATCTAACAGCTTCTTATGTAGCTAGCATACAAGAAGATACAAAGGTTAACCCTGACAGCACAAACAAGAGATGAATATTTTGTTCTTTTTGTCTAAATTATGGTTTTGTTATATATGAATGAATATGTACAGAAGGGTTGTCCAAAAAAAAACTAAAATTGGAAAAACTATGAATTGAAGTTTCCCCCCAAGAATTTGATTGTGCTTGATCAGAAAATAATTTTTTAACATTATTTAAAACCCATCCCGGGGTCCCTCAAAGCTACTAATTACATAAAGTTCTGTTTGCTTAAATTTGCTAATATTTTTGCTTAATGGAGCAAATTTCTTCATTTTATAGCTATAACATGTTTTCACACTCAACAATGATAGAAAGACATTTTATGCAAAAAATCTAGCAGTATTTTATTAAATGAACTTTCAATATCTGCACTTTATTGTGGAAAATAACAGAAATTGAACATAAACACACACTTTTAGGTCCATTAAGCAAAAATAATAGCAAAAAGGAGCTTTATGTAATCAATGGCTTTGAGTGATCCCAGGATGGGCTTTAAAAATTTTTTTATTATTATTTTCTGATCAAGCACAATCAAATTCATGGGAAAAGCTATGGTTCACACAGTTTTTCCAACTTTAGATTTTTATGGACAACCTTCACATACACACTGACTGGAATTTCCTAGAAGAGAGTACACAAGGTTTATAAATAAGCAGGAGAAAGCCAGAGAAGAGGTACTTGCGTGACATACAGGGTAAATGCAAGGAGGGAAATGGCTCAATTCCAAAAGGAGGACAATGCAAATCTAATATGATGAAACAAAGCCCAGAAGAGGAGGCTTGATAGAGCAATTAGGGTTCCCTAAACAGCATGCAACTCAAAAAAGCAGCATCTTTCAGCCAGATTACGCAACCAAGATTGAGAGAGCAAGGAGGAGAAAACTGACAGATGTATCAACCAGAGAAGCTAGAAATAGACCCCACATACACAAGAACTGAGGTTGTAAAAAAGTCTGCCTACACTTCCACGTGGGTTGTTTTGGAAACGGCTGCCAAGCAAGGAGAAAATATAATGACACAATTTTAGAGAGAAGAAGAAAAAGAGGATTAGAAAAAAATAAGCCAATACTGCAGGAGGAAGAACTCAAATTCAGAGTTAAGTACTCAGATACTGATACCAAAAAACAGACCCACGAGCGGAACATATGCAGTTTACTGCTGATGAGAAGGACCTCGGAGAGAAGGAAGTAGCTGAGAAAACATGCAAGGGCATGATCAGTGCCTAGCTACTAATGTGCAACCAAAGATGTTTGGGATCCAGAACTGGAGGAACCTGGATAGAGAGGGTGCAACTCTTTTCAAAATTGGGGTAATGTGGGATGACCTAGCGACACCAGTATCCCCACTTGCTGTAGCTCCTCTCCACCCTGGCTCATATATCAACCCATACTGTTTAATGGTCACAAGTTATCAGCAAGGCACCTACTTAGCCACCAGAAGCACTTTCACTGCATTTAAAAGTACCAGATCTGGTATTACTCTATTATTATAAAAAGGAGTCAAGAATTTACAGACTTACATTTTTAGAAGGAACTAGTCTTTTGAACCTGTCTTCAGTGTCCCTTTTAGGTAAATACATGGCATTTTGTGAAGTGTTTAATAGGTATTTCCTGACCTTGGTGAAACTTAAACCTAATTTTACTCATCAGCACCTCACAAATCCAACTTGCACTAGAGACGGTAATCTTTTTTTTATTTTACTTTTGCAAGTTTTACTGTGGTTGCTGTGTTAGTATGGACAAATTGTAGATTAGAGTTTCTGAGTGGATTAATTTAATGCATTTGTGATTAGCTTTGAGAATGACCTTAGCAGAAAAGCTTGACAAAGATCAAGAATGTCCAAAAGGTAGGAATTCAAGGGTGGGGGAGGGTGGCATTTTTAGGAGATTTAACTAACTGGATATAGAGAGAAGATTTGCTTAAAATAGACAGTTCTATTTTATGCATGCTATACACATAACCCTTTTGGAACTGCTGGGAAAAGTACAGACAGACCTTTACTTAGATGGATCTGTTAAAGGTTTCTCGCATAAGAGATTCATCAGCTTCTAAAGATCCAGAATGGAGTCATCTGGTCCGTTCTTCTACATCATACATGCATTTTAGAAAGCTCCTGAAATCTCCCTTCTTCCCCAAATCTGACCACCCAGTTTTAAATTAACCCTTGTTGACCCAAGACTAGACAACTTTTACTCATCATCTTATCCCATCACTAACCTCAATTTTTCAATTATTGTTTTTTCATGCGTTTGTAAAACTGTATTCTAATTTGTTAAAAATTACTGTTCCTTGATGCTTTTTACTATCCTGTACACCGCCTTGAACCGAAAGGCTATTGCGGTATATAAATAAACATTTATGTTATGTACTTTTAAGAGAATCGCAGATTTAACTTGGGACACAAACAGCACCGAGGTCTTGCCAATGTTTAGTGCCCAGTACAGACCTGGAGTTAGCTACTCTGCTTGAGACCATGTTTAAAAAAATGCATATAGCACAGATACCTTTAGCAGAGAATGTGTTCTCCAGCTCATGGAGATCAGGCAGCAGATGCATACAGTTGATGCAACAGTAGGTGAAGAAATCCAGCACCACCACCTTTCCATGAAGGTCTTCATAGAGAGAAATGGGACCTTCAGTGTTTAGCCACTCCAGACCTGGAATTCACAAAACAAGGATTGAAACAAAAGGAAAACCCGGCCCCAGAACTCTGGAACAATTCACAAAAGCTAATCAGTAAAACTATTTTATGGCATGAAAGGTTTCATTTATGAGTACTCTCCCTCCGTATTCACTGTGATAGGGGATTAACAGACCCGCAAATACAGAAAAACCGTGAATAAATTTTTCATATGTTATTTGCTGTTTTCTATTAAAAACCATTGTGAATATGGTGAAACCGCAAATAACATGGTGGGAGACCTGGCTTGTTCCTGAAGGAGAGGCAAAACACGGCGAAGAAAGTTCCAGGAATTGGCGATTTTCTCTGTAAACGCTTGAATCAGCGATTTCTCTATGCAAGTTGATGTAATTGGGGGGGGGGGGGGGGGGGGGGGAGGAGCCAGCAAGCTAAAAAACGTTAAATAATCGAAACCACAAATGCTGAAACCGCGAATACAGAGGGAGAAGTGTAATTTGGAGACATTAACCCCCTCCCCATCCCTTATTTACCTCCTTACAAAGGCAATCTCTTGGATGAATTTGAGGGGCAGACATGTAACATCCATAGACATTGAACCCCTCTAGTACCTCTGCAATAGTGGAAGAGTAGCCTGAACAGTTTGTAGCCACTTCATACCTGTTATTCAAAAACCAGAGAAAAGAGCACCACAATAGTCCTAAAATGAGAGAATAAAGTAACTTCCAGAATGCTTTTCCCATCAATAAATGATTTTATAGAACGATTTCATGTCAGCAATGACTATTACCAATGCTGCTCATCCATGTTGGACCTAAAGGTACTGCTAGGTACATCTCTGAACATATCAAAAGAGACTTTGTGGCTCTGGGAGAGAAGGTGAAGCAGTCAGGTGTGCAGGTGGTTTTCTCATCGATCCTCCCTGTTGAGGGTAAAGGCCTAAACAGAGCATCTCACATCCTGGAGATGAATGCATGGCTGCGTGGATGGTGTTATTAAGAGCATTTCAGCCTCCTGGACCATGGGATGATTTTCCAAGGGCTGCTGAGCAGGGATCGTCTGCATCTATCAAAAAAGGGAAGAAGTGTTTTCAGCAGCAGACTGGCTAACCTACTGAAGAAGGCTTTGAGGCAGGGTGATCAAAGCCCTCTGGTGAGTTTAAGCCCTCAGGTAAGTGAAAAATCACTAAATACCTCTACACAAAAGGGAAAAGGGGGCCATGTCTGGAAAGCCGTATATACTAATGCTCAGAGTATGGGAAACAAAGTTCTGGATCTAGAGGTTATGATAGAAGAGGCTGAGTTGGATTCAGTGGCGATCACAGAGGCGTGGTTCACGGAGAACCATGAGTAGGATATAGTTATACCAGGCTATAATCTGTTCAGGAAAGACAGGTTAAGAAGAAAAGGAGGAGGGAGTGGCATTATATGTTAAAGCCATACAATTGCAGGACCTTCAGGGTAAGGAAGAGGTATTGTGGGTCAATCTAGAAAGAGGGAATGGTAAATATATTTACATTGGTGCGATATACAGGCCTTCTTCACAGACAGAAGTGAACACAGATTAATAGTAGACATTCAGAATAGAGAATGACATGGGGAAAAAAAATCTGTCCCCGTCACTGCCTCATCCCCAGACCACTGTCCCCTTCACCGCCCCATTCCCGCCGTCCCCTTCACCGCCCCATCCCCGCAGCATCCACCCTTCCCTCTCGCCACCTCACCCCCCTTCAGCAGACCAAGAATCTCCCTCCCCCTTACCTTTGTGGCGCTTTAGTAAAGAAACTTACTGAAGCCGGTGGAGACTGCCTGCATGTGCCTGCAGTCACATGTGTGTGGGCGGAAGCTTCTCCTCTGATGCAGCCGGAAGTTGCGTCAGAGAAGCTTCCGCCCACACACACGCAACTGCAGGCAGGCAGGCTTCGCCGGCTTCAGTAAGTTTCTTTACTAAAACGCCACAAAAGGTAAGGGGGAGGGAGGAAGATAGATTTGGCCGTGGGTAGGTAGGGAGGGGGCCGTGCGCGATCGGTGACCGCTAGCCGCGGGTAACTGCCACCGTGTCATTCTCTAATTCAGAATATAGCTGTAAAAAGACAATAATAGGTGATTCCAACATGCCAGATGTTGATTGGAATATCCTTATAGTGGGGTCTTCTAGAAGTAGGGAGATCCAGGATTCTCTACAAGAACTGTTCCAGCAGTTGGTAATGGAACCCATGCGGGATAGAGCACTACTGGTCTTAGTGCTTACAAATGGGGAAAGTGTTTCTGATGTTACAGTGATCACCACATGGTGTGATTTAATATTAAAACAAGTGTAGAGAGGGCTCATTCAATAGTAAAGGTTCTAGGGGGATTACGTCAAGGAATTGTCTGGATGGGAACATCTGGAAGAATTAGGAAAGCAGTAGACAAAACTGAGAGGAGCTATTGTAAAGGCAATAAACCATTTTGTAAGTCAAAGTAGTAACTGCAAAGGTAAGGAAAAAAAGGTTAGCTTTCATAAACTACAAAAAATTGCAAAAAGAAGAAGACAGGCTAAAATATCTGGAAAAATTAAGAGAAGCTGGTCGAGTAGTCAGGAAAGCAAAGATGCAAATGGAAGAAAAAAAAAATAGCCGACATGGTAAAACCTCCTTGAAAACAGCAAAACCCCAACCTTAACAAACCTAGTAATAAACTCAATCTCATACCCCATTCAACCCACGCTAAACTCCTTGGAGTGCTGATAGACAGGCTGTACCATGCAACCACAAAGCAACAAAATAATAAAAACATCATTCGCAATTATGAGAAACTCAAGACAAGTTTGAAAATTCTTCGACAGAAAACAATTCCAATTCTTGGTAGAATCTCTAATCCTAGGCCTAATAGGCTACTGCAATATACTATATCTCCCCTGCCCAGTGACCACGATAAAGCAACTACAAACAATACAAAACACAGCACAAAGACTCATCTACTCGTTGAAAAAATACGACCACATCACAGAGGCATAACACGACTCACACTGGCTCCCAATACAAGCAAGAGTACACTTCAAATTCCACTGCCTACTATTTAAAGCTATAAACGGAAACAGCCCAACCTACTGGAACAATCGACTAATTCAATCCACCTCAACCAGACACAGGAGAACCCACACACTATTCACACACCCGCCAACCAAAAATGTCAAATGAAGAAAACTGTATGACAACCTACTGGCCATCAGAGCAGCGAAACTGGACAGACAACTCACAAATCTGCTATCCTCGACCACAGACTACAAAACCTTCAGAAAAGAAACAAAAACCCTACTCTTCAAAAAATACATAAAACCAATATAACACAACCAGGCACGTCCCAAGCTTCACCTGCAATACTATCTACTCGTAAATTAGAAAATGTCGGCAGCGTTCAAAGTCACCGGGACGGCTCCTCCACAGAGCCTGTTTCGGGCTCCCACAGCTGCAATCGGCAGCGATCTTCAATCGGGGCCGACTCCTCCATGGAGCCCCAATCAAAACTGCCCCCCCCCAGCCGAGCGTGTGAGCCAGCTTCGCCCCTCCCGTCTGGCGAAATCAAAATCGAGCCAAGGGAACAGCACAGCCCACAACTGAACCTGCAGTCGGCAGCGTTCAGAGTCACCGAGCCGGCTCCTCCACAGAGCCTGTTTCGGGCTCCCACAGCTGCAATCGGCAGCGATATTCAATCGGGGCCGTCTCCTCCACGGAGCCTCAATCAAAACTGCCCCCCCAGCCGGGTGTGTGAGCCAGCTCCGCCCCTCCCGTCCAGCAAAACCAAAATCGGGCCAAGGCAACGGCGCACAGCCATGCGGCATGCCAGCTAAGGCGCACGGCAAAGGCGCGTGCGCCTTAGCACGTGCCTTTGCGAAGCGTACGCATGAAACATCTGAAACCCAGACCACACGATAAGTACTCCTTACTACCACTAAAAGGATAAGCCAGCAGCTGCCTGTATAATCTATAATTATAGCCAGCATGTATAGCCTGTTACCGCACATATAGCCTGTTATAACCTGTCTCCGCATATTCAGACTGTTACCGCCATGTTTAGCCTGTTACTGCATGTAAAACAGCTACAACCTGCATATACAGCTGTAAGTCAGCCTGTTACTGCCTGCTACTACCTGCCACTGTCACCCAGGCAACCAGTAAGTATAGCCTATTACTACCAACTAGACAATCCTATAAGTACAGACTGTTACTCCCTGTTACCACCTACTATCTCCAACTAGACAATTCTACCAACTACTAACTAGACAACACTATCAACAACTACCACTTACATAATTACAGATACTGCCCATCTCTACCTGATACGACTTACATCTCACTACACCTCATACAACATGGCAATTTTTATCAAACACCAACTACTACTAGGGATACTGTACCTAATATACTCTAGATGCTGGGGAAATGAAGACAAATTCCCCTCAACCTATTCATACCTATCCCTCTTGGCACAGACCAACCAAACTAACCAAATCAACAAACTCCCACCAACTCCAAAAAAAACTACCCAGAACAAGGCCCACTTCAAATCCCAGCGATAAACACCACCCGTAAACCCCACAAACCATACAGGAAAAAAAACAATAACAGAAACCTAAAAAAGCTAACATATTCTGAAATTCCAACCCCAACCAGCTACGAAAACATTAAGGGATACTATCTTAATACCCGCTCCGTGAGAAACAAAGCACACATAATAAACAACTGGATATTGCAAACAAAGCCGGATTTCCTGTTTCTGACAGAAACATGGATAGTCTCTAACACAGACATTATCATGAAAGAAATCCTACCACAGGGATACAAAATACTCCCACCATCAAGAAGCTGGAAAAAAGGAGGAGGTCTAGCGATAATACTAAAAGAACCCTTTGATTACATCAAGACAGATTTCAAAACCTCAGAAAACCTAGAAATACTAATTTGCAAAATCACTACGCCCAACTAGAAGAATATACTCTACTACTACTACTCTTTTTTATATCCCACCCAAAAAATGGTCAAACGCCAGAGAAGAATTTTTCGAATTCCTAACCGTAAATACCCTAAAAGGATCATACAATCTACTTCTGGGGGACATAAACATACACCTAGAACAAAAGGGAAAGCCAAAAGTAACCGAAATCGCCAACTTCCTAATGTCACTCGATTTTCCAACTCCAGACACAGAGATAACCCATGAAAAAGGACACAAACTAGACATGATTACCTTCTCTCATAAAGAAACCCTAGACCCAAAAATATAATACTATACAGGGACCTGGGAAAAATGCATCTGGTCAGACCACTATATTGGCAACTTCAACCTACGCTGGCAAAAACAGAGTTCACAACTGAAATACAAAAGCAAAAATACGAAAACAATAACCAGTCGTGGTATTATAAACCCAACTGAATTCTGCGCTCACTATGAGCTACGTCCCACAACCACCGAAATACAGGAATTCCCAACAAGATGGAAAAAATTTAGTAAAGAACTTTTAGACTAAATAGCTCCATACCAAACATACAAAAAGAAAGATAGACTACCAAATGAATGGTTTGACTTATAACTACTAACCAACAAACAGGAACTAAGAAAACTGGAGAGAATCTGGCAAAAAAACAAACAAACAGACAAGACAAACTGGAAACAAAAAATGAAAGTATACAAAAATCTGATCAAAGAAAAACGCACAAAGCACTACGCACAAAAAAATAGGCACAGAAAAAATAAACAGTAAAGAATTGTTCAAGCTAGTAAAAACGCTATCAGACACAACACAAATCCTGAAAAAGGACAATGAGAGCACCCCATCTGCTCATACCCTAGCCAGCTATTTTAAAAATAAAATCACAGACCTAAGAGCAACTCTACCCACACCCACAACCAATACACTTCATTACCTTGAACCCCACGATCAGGATTCCAGAGCAGATATGATCTGGGACCACTTTGAGTTCCCAAACTGGCATCAGTTCCTAAGTTTATTCAATAAATACACCAAATCAAACTGCCTACTCGAGGAATGTCCCCCTAAAATCATGATAGTTGCCCCACCAGACTTCAAAAAGGAACTATTCACTTGGCTAACAACCGCCCTTACAAACGGAACATTAAACAAGGACACGGGACACAGACTGATCACTCCTATCCCCAAAGATCAGAAAAACTCTACAGCACTGACATCCAATTACACACCCATTCCCCTTTACACAAAGTTACAGGAAGGATTGGTCAACCTACAACTAGTAAACTACCTAGACAAATGTAACATCCTCAGTGAACACCAATCAGGTTTCAGGAAAGGATACAGCACAGGAACTGTCATAGCTTCCATACTAAACCACCTCTATGATCTTTTCAGCAAAGGCAAAAACGCACTGATCCTGCAATTAGACCTCAGCAGTGCATTCGACCTAATAGACCACAAAATCATGCTACTGTGCCTTGATGCAATGGGAATCACAGGAAAGGTAAAGAAATGGTTGCAAGAATTCTTAACAAACAGATCCTACCGAGTAACCAGCAATGGAAATTACTCCAACCCATGGAAAAACCCGTCGGGGGTCCCCCAAGGCTCCCCACTATCACCCATATTGTTCAACATCTACATCGCATCCTTAGGTCTCCTACTACAAAAATTTAACTTAAAGCACTATATATACGCAGACGATATATCCATCCTAATCCCCTTAAATGACATCACAAATGAAATTATAGATAACCTCTCACACGCAATGATAGAAATCGAAAAATGGACCACCAACTTCAAACTGAAACTAAACACAGAAAACACAAAAGTCTTTTTAGCAAGCCCCAATGACAAAATAACGAGAACATCGTTAAAAATAAATGACCATGAATATCCAATATCCAAAACCATAAAAATACTGGGTATCACACTAGATACACACCTAAAAATGGCTGACCACACAAACTTACTGGTGAAGAAATGCTTTTAGACGCTGTGGAAACTAAGGACTATCAAAAAATACTTTGACACAACATCCTTTAGGTTACTGGTGCAGTCGCTGATCCTATGTTTCCTGGACTACTGCAACATTGTCTACCTGGGTATCCCACAAAAACCAGTAAAAAAAATTAAGATTAGTACAGAACACTGCGGTTCGCTTAATCTTTGGACTGAGAAAAAAAGACCACATTAGCCCCTATTACAAAAAACTACACTGGCTACCAATGGAAGCGCGGATACTATTCAAATTTGCATGTATCTGTTTCAAACAAGTCTGGGGTCTAGCACCTTCCTACCTGCAAACACACTTCATTCTACACAACCCCACACAAATCATTAGAAACAAAAACATCTTTGCATACCCAAAGATCACAGGTTGCAAATACAAATCCTTCCTGGACAGAACCTTCATGTACCAAGCAAACAGACAGCAATCCTGGCTGGGAAACTGCATAAATGAAGCCAAACAGCACTACAACGCATTCCGAAAATCAATTAAAACCACTCTTCGACAAAATTTATTACCTAAACAGATGACCTTCTCTCACTAGGTTATTTCCCCGCTGCAATCCCTACTGAAATCTCTCAGGTAACTCCAACCTCTCATATTTTCCTTCCCCATGTAACTCCATTCTCTTCTGTAACATTTCTCTTCATACATTCTGTAATTCGCTGATTGTCCAGCCTTCTTTCAATGTGAACCGCCTAGAAGTCGTTTGATTATGGCGGTATAGAAAAATAAAGTTATTATTATTATTATGTACTTCTAAATATCATGACAATTCTTATGTAATCCGCCTTGAACCGCAAGGTAATGGTGGAATAGAAATCACTAATGTAATGTAACGTAATATTATTGATAGAAGACATGCAAAAGTGGCATTGTGAGGCTCAAGGGTGAAAATATGTAATAGATGATAAAGATAAGGCTGACTTACTTAACAAATATTTCTGTACTATGTTCACAGCTGAAGTGCCGGGAGCAGGACCACAGAAGACAAACACAAACAATGATAGAGTTGTAGTAGACCCTGATCGATTTTCAAAGGATTGTGTTTATGAGGAGTTAGCTAAACTGAAGGTGGACAGTGTGTTAGGGCCAGATGGTTTACATCCAAGGGTGCTTGAAGGAACTTAGGGAAGTTCTGGCGACTTAATGCTTCTCTAGAATCGGGAGTGGTACTGGACGACTGGAGAAGGGCGGATGTGGTCCCTCTCTACAAAAGTGGAAATAAGGAAGATGTGAGGAACTACAAGCCAGTAAGTTTGACTTCTGTGGTAAGTAGATTAATGGAAACGCTTTTAAAACACAGAATAGTGAAGTTTCTGAACTTCAGTGGATTACAGGACCCAAGGGAACATAGATTCACTATAGGTAGGTCTTGTCAGACAAAGTTGATCAGTTCTTATAAATTTCTTCATACATGTAGACCAGTGGTCTCAAACTCAAACCCTTTGCAGGGCCACATTTTGGATTTGTAGGTACTTGGAGGGCCTCAGAAAAAATCGTTAATGTCTTATTAAAGGAATGACAATTTTGCATGAGGTAAAACTCTTTATAGTTTATAAATCTTTCCTTTTGGCTAAGTCTTAATAATAATATTGTCATTTATAGTTAAAGAGACATATGATCAAGAAATTATTTTATTTTACTTTTGTGATTATGATAAACATACCGAGGGCCTCAAAATAGGACCTGGCAGGCCACAAGTTTGAGACCACTGGGATAGAGGGAGTGCACTAGATATAGTGTATTTAGATTTTAGCAAAGGCTTTGACAGTGTTCCATACAGGCATCTAATAAATAAACTGGGTGCCCTCAAGATGGACCCCAAAGTGACAGACTGGGTCAAGATCTGGTTGAGTGGAAGGTGACAGAGAGTAATGGTCAATGGAGATCTCTCCGAGGAAAGGGATGATATCAGTGGTGTACCTCAAGGTTCGGTTCTTGAGCCTGTTCTTTTCAACATTTTTGTAAGCGATATTCTTGAAGGGCCGTCAGGTAAGGTTTCCCTCTTTGTGGACGATACCAACATCTACAATAGAGTAGACACCCTTAATGGTGTAAATAACATGAGGAAGGACCTAGCAAAGCTTGAAGAATGGTGTGAAATTTGGCAGCTAAGATTTAATGCAAGGTTGTGTATTTAAGCTGGAAAACCCCAAAGGATTTGGTAAGGTTTAAGGCAGGGGTCTCCAAAAGTCCTCTAAAAAGAGGAAATGCCCAGGTTTTCCTGGCCGTCTGGTAATCCTACTCCGATCATTTGAAATACTGGCATCCTAGATGACTTTTCTGTAAATCTTTCATGTAATCTCTATGTTGACCCATTTTGGTTCTCCACGTCCTTTAAAGTCACTCATTAAAGAAAAACGCATGTGCGTGTTTTACCCATGGGAGCCAACACTTCAAATCGATTGGGGTGTTAAACTCAACGGAAATTACCTCTCTCTGGACGTAGTCAAGGAGTTTGTTTAATATTGGGGAGAGTGCTCAATTTATTTAGTTATATACCACTTATATCATAAATGGTTTACATTCAGGTATCTACTCTAATAAAACCCTAAGCGCGCATGTGCTGTTGCAACATCGTGATTCCTGGCGCCGTGAGGTGTGCCTCTGTGGCAGTATTCTACTTGACACCTCACGGCCGGCTTCAAACACGTGCAGGTCTTTCAACGGCGGTTTCAAAGGGGGCGCTGGCGGTTTGTCCCCTGTTAGCTGCAGTTTGTGTCCTGTTACCTGGCGCCTAGAGGAACGACAGGAGGGTGTCAGTTGCTATGGCGGTTTGCTTAGAGGAACGGCAGGAGGGTGTCCAGTGGCTGCTACAAGGTAAAAATTACCATGCTGCTAAAAAAACTGCTACTGCTCAGGGAAGTGGAGGGGGAGACAGAAGGGGGCCAGAAGAGACAAAGAAATACAGGCAGGGGGTCAGGGAGAGAGACAGACAAAAAGAAAGACGGGGGGGGGGGGGGCAGGCAGAAAGACAGACAGAATGAAAGACAGCAGGCTGCTTTGAAGAGGAGCAGGCCAGAAGACACCAGGAAGCCGGGATGGAGGGAGGAAATGGAAGGGGGTCACAGAGCGGGCAGGCATGGCACAACAGAGGGCCAGGAGGGAGAGGGAAAGGGAGCTGCTTTGGGGGAAGGGGTTTGCTGGGGGGCAGCCAGCAGTCATGCTTTGTTCTGGGAGGGGGGGGCAGAAGGGGGCCATGGAGCAGGCAGGCATGGCACAACGGGGCCAGGGGGAGAGGGAAAGGGGAATGACAGACAAGGGGCTAGGGAGAAACAATGACAGACAGATAGACAGCGAGCGGCCAAGGAGAGAGAGAAATAAATAAATAAATAAATAAAGAGATAGACATCTATTCTAGCACTCGTTCATGTAACGGGCTTAAACACTAGTTTCATCATATTTCCTTATCTGTTCCAGCGGGCTCAGACTCTATCTAGTGTCCCTGGGGCAATGAGAGGATTAAGTGACTTACTAAAGGTCACAAGGGGCAGAATGGGATTTGAACCCACCACCTCAGGGTGCTGAGGCTGTAGCTCTAACCCCTGCGCCACACACTCACCCCCAGAGCCAGCTCCTCTGGTCCCACCAAAAGTTACTCCCGAGGCGCGCCTCGCCCTCTCCCCTCCCCCCTTACCCTGAGCGAACTCGGGGACGCGCAGCTGTCGCCGCCGCCCATCTACCTCCAGCAGGTAGCCGCGCACGAGCTCTTCCCGCTCGGCTCGCGACGCGGCGGTTGGCAGGGCGCAGTCGAGCGCGGCCTGCAGGGGCAGCAAGTCCGTCAGGCTGCAGGAGGCCGCCATGTCTAGGCCCCGCCCCTTTGTGTACCGGCCTGCGCTTTCGGCGCCGCAGATTCCGCGTGTGGGAGTGAGGGGTGCGCGACCAGAGCTTAAAAAAAAAAAATAAATAAAATGATGTGGCTTTAAGTCGGCTGGGGGCCTGATTTGGGGGGATTTTCGGAGAGGGGCTCTGTCCGAATCCCCTGAGCCACGGTTCAGACAGAACCCCTCTCCGAAACCCGCCCAAATCAGGTCTCGGGTCAGTTAAAAAACAAAAAATTAACTCTGGTTACAAAGGCGTTTCTTACGCCCCGTTTGGTTCCTTAAGGGGATGACAGCTGTTGACTTTTTTTTTTTTTTTTTTAATTATTATTATAGTTTGAAATCTTTGGCTTTAAGGGGCGTGTGGAAAGTGCGCCTGCCAACGTCAGTCCACGCCGGCACGAGGAGCTGGGCGCGCGGGGAAATCTGGCCGGGCCCCCCCAACCCGGCAATGGCATTGCAATTCTTGCGTTTAGTGGTGGTAAGTGGATTGGACAGAAGAACGGGGGGGGGGGGGGGAGGAGAGCACAGAGCCGCTCATCTACAATGGGGGTGGGGGGGATGAACCCGGGTTATCAGATGAAAAGACGACACCAAATGATTTAGAACATAAGAATAATCTTACTGGGTCAGACCAATGGTCCATCTAGCCCAGTAGCCCGTCCACACGGTGGCCAATCCAGGTCACAAGTACCTGGCCAAAACCCAAGGAGTAGCAAAATTCCATACAGAATCCCAAAGAACAGCAAGACTCCGGAATCCCAGAGAGCAACAAGACTCCAGAATCCCAAAGAGCGGCAACATTCCACACAGAATCTCAAAGAACAGACTACCACTACATCTACCTTTAAGCCCTATTCTTGGGAAAAAAAAAAATTTGCCCTAGTCCCAAACACCCAAAACAAGACCTTTTAGACATGGTAGGGACCAGTCGTTCGCCTAAAAGCATGATTCTCTAACTGGCATCTGTCATAAGCGCCGGTTAGAGAATCGTGGAACAGTGTCCCCCCACCTTCCCCCGCAATGATCTTGGCAGGAGAGATGCCCAATCTCTCCTGCCAGAACCTGCTATGACACCTCACCCACCCCCTGAATGATCATGGCAGGAGAGATGGCCAATCTCTCCTGCTGACAGCCACTGCAATACCCCCCCCCCCCCCCCGAATGTTCACAACAGGAGGGATGCCCAGTCCATCCTGCCCAGCACCCGCCACGACCCCTGATAGTTCTCCAGCAGGAGAGATACCCAATCTCTCCTACTGGACACCTCTTCCCCCCAAAAGTTCACCGGCAGGAAGGCTGCCAGGTCCCTCCTGCTGGACATCTCCCGCTCCTGTAAATGTAGCCCACCCGGACTTCCGGTGGAGTTATGGAGCTGTGATGTCTTTCATACATTCCTAAGAAGAGATCAGATTGTGAGGGGGGGGGGAGAAAATAATTGTTTATTAGTACAATGAGATCAACCATCTTTTCTGTCACTGCTCCATCTCTTTGGAATAATATTCCTGTCCACTTAAGGGAAGAGTCAAATCTTAATCATTTTAAAACAAAACTAAAAACATTTCTTTTCCTTGATGCTTTCAAATGCCCTTTTTAGGGCTACGTAGTTTTAATTAATTATTATTATTTTTTAATTTAGGGTTGTTGTTTTTTACACCCTCCCTTTTATTCTTTCCCTATATGTTCTCTTTCTTACTTGATAAATTGTAGTTCTGTCCTTCCTCCCCTCTTGTTTCTGTTTGTCTTTGAATTGTTTTTTATGTTTTGAATTATGACTGTTGTTTCCAAAGGATGTATAGTCACCCCAGATATGTTTTTAACATAATGTTCTCCGCCTAGAAGGTTGATTGGGCGGTTTATAAAATTTCTAAATAAACTTGATACTTCTGAATACTACTTGTGTAGTTAATAGTGCGTTTTATGCAGTATTTTATGTTCAATTAGTTGTATTGCACTATCATAAGAACATAAGCAGTGCCTCTGCCGGGTCAGACCAGAGGTCCATCCCGCCCAGCAGTCCGCCCCCACGGCGGCCCAGCAGGTTGCCTTAATCACCAGAAGTTTGAAAATCAATAAAGATATATATATATATATATATTTTTTTTTTTTTTTAAAAAGGCCATATGGCCCTCTGTGGTCAAGGGGTTTTGGATTACAGCTGATTATGTAATCAGCTGTAATCCAAAACCCCTTGACCACAGAGGGCAAGAGACAGCTTCAAAATCTTTTCAAAGTGCTGCTTCGCCAACGTTACTGTTTTCCAATAATCGCTTTTATTGCACCCGGCAAATAGTACTGGGGGCAAACCAGACAAAAATCAGAAACCAGCCCCCCTCCCCTCCGAATCTGCAACTCTTACAATTGCTGGCAACCAACCTTTGAAAGCAGCTCAACTGGGTGAAAAAACTGTGGACCTGCAACAATAGTGTGAACTGTAGGTTGAGTGAAGGGAGTTTTCTTTGGGTCACAATCATCAGCATAAAATATACCAATAATGAATACACAGGGAGGAGCCTATTGGCTTGAAAACCATAAAAGCCAGAAATTAAATCCCACTGACGGTGGGCAAGTTTCTCTAGCCTCTTGCCCCAGCAGTCTCTCTTATTAACTACTTTACAAGTTAGTAAATGAGACCCTTAGACTATAAGCCCTCGGGCTGGAAGTAAAAACAGAGAAATACCTCCTGTACCTGAATGTGGCCAGCATATAGTTAGCAAAAGTAAATTTGTGACCTAATTCTATGTCCTATCCTGCCAATTTGTAAAACACCCATATCTCTTGTCATTCTTTCTAAATTCCCCTTCCCTATCAACCTCAAGTCCCCTGTAATTCCCCACTGCAGTAGCATATATAAACTCATTTGTCCTGTGTATCTGTCATAGTTGCATTGTAAGCTCTTTCAAGCAATGACCGCCTCTTGCGCTTTATAAATATGTTTGGATTACTACTACAGTACTATTTTTTAGGTTACATTTATTGGCATTCCTTTTTGTTGCAGGGCCTGCCCATTCCAGCTGTCAGTTCTCCAACCATGAATGCGTTTGAGCTACAACTTATTGGCCTAATGAAGAACTTGGAAATTCACCACACTGTATACAGAGATATATCCTGCTCTAGAACATGTCAATATAGGAATGTTTAAAATTTATACATGTATATATATATATTTTTTTATTTTTTTTTTGATGGTGCATTTTAGTTTTTGACATGTCAGAGTATGGATTGGTGGAAGATGATATTTGGGAGTATAAATCAATTAGGAAGCAGAAATCGGCACATAATCCAGTTCCCTCTTTAATTCAGGCTGGCAAGAAGTCGAATGATGGTGAATGTACATCAAGAAAAAGTGGTAATAGAAAACGTAAAAGGGCTTTGGGAAACAACGAAAAGCATGAGAAAAGCGTATTTGAGCCCAAGATTAACTTGAATAAACAAGAGGACAACCTTCTATCATCATCTCAGGAAAGCGTAACAAGTTCAGCCAAGCAAAACAGACCTTATGGCAGCAAAGTCAGTCCTCAGAATGTACGACCTATTTACGAAGGATACTGCCCAAGTTGTCAAATGCCCTTTTCTCTTTTGTTGGTGCAGACTCCTCGGTGGCATGTTTCAGAATGCTTGGATACTCCAGGATGCACCGACAAGGGTAAGAGCACAGTGCAAATTCCAAGTACCTAATTCTTAGGTTACTAATAGACAAGATGAGCATATGTTAGCCAAAACTAGAGAGATACGGGGACAAGTTTTCCCCATCGCCACAGGAATTCAATTTCCCCGTCCCAGTGAGTTTTGTTGCTGTCCCATTCTTGTAAGCTCTGCCTTAACCACATAAGCCTCGAACACTTTTTAAAGTGTTTGAGGCTTGTGCAGATGAGGACGGAGCTTGCAGGAATGGGACGGGAAAAAAATTTGTCCCCGTGGAAGCCTCTAGTCAAAACCAAACACAGTAAATCTGGACAGAACTCTTGCCTTCCAGGCAGGCCAACAGAACGGTTGGCTCGGTAACATCATTAAGCATGCCTCATCCTATCTTAACTTTAGAAAACTAGTTAAAACAAACCTGTTCAACCAATTTGTAACCAAGAACTCTTAATGCCTTACCATGTACACTTCCTATATTTACACGACGCCTCTACTCTGTCTATCGCTCTGACTTACTCCCACTCAACTTGTATCCGCCCTCTCCACATGTACTTGACGATATCACTGTAATTATTTTTTTGCTGATTGTCCATCTCTTCTTGTTGTAAACCGCCTCGAACTACCATGGCTTTGGCGGTATATAAGAATAAAATTATTATTATTAAATGATTTAATACAAGTCATTCAGGTACAATAATTATGAGAGCTCAATCTCGGAAAGTTTACATTTTAAAGCCACCCTTTTCCATTGTAATGTTTGAAGGGAATAATGATGAAACAGTATTCTAAGTTATATGGACAATTGCAAAGTGACAGTTGTCACAGTTGTGTGAATTGCAGCCCATGTGGAAAGACCTCACTCAATTTTTTTCTCTCTTTCCTGTCACTATATTGGCATTCCTTGCTTTTGCTTTTATGTAAACTACTTTGATTAGTAAGTCCTGAAAGGCAAGAACCAGGAAACATATCAATAAGCAGGAGTATATCCTGTATCTAACTCTCAAATAAAGGTGCAATGATTTTAATAGTTCGAGAATTTCTTTAAAAAGTGGAGAAACACATAATTGCTCAGAAAAATACATTTAGTTAGATGCCTCCTGGTGGGTTGCAAGATGTGGTGGGAAATGTGCTTTGATCTCCAGAGCAGTTCCAATCAGATGATAACACTGGCTGAGTAAAACAAAGCCTTTATTCTTACAAGGCCATTAGCCTGCCTTGTTTCAGTAAGGAATGCCTGCATAAGGGGAAGGTTGATCTTGCAAAATCTGGGCAACCTAAAACATTAGACAGAACATACTGGTACATAAGAACAAAAACGGAAAATATCATTTCCTGCAAGGTGCGTGCAACTGCAGGCAAGCAGTTATAGAATTGCCTTTCACGTGTATCAACCTGTTAATTTAACTATTATGGATCAAAGCCATACATGAAGTTGGGAAGTAAGACTAAAGCTATGCAGACTTCTACACTCTGGATTCTGTAAATGGCAGTGACACAAGAATCAAGACTAGAGCGAGCTTCGATGACAACTCCAGTTATTGGGAAGCAAGACTAGACTTTTATGGTCTGTGCCCTAAATTTGTCGGGGGAGATTATGGCAGAGTTTAATCAAGTAGAACCTGCATAAATGTGTGTTAACTGTTAGTAAATTAATCCCAGAATGCTTTGGAACTCTACTGTAAGACCCCCCCCCCCCACACACACACACACACACCCTTTAACCTATTATTGCAATATGAAAAAGTTACAAGTTTGAATTTCTGTAACTTAAAAAAAAAAAATTTCACAGAAAGATGTGGTTTTTAAATGATATATTACAAATTGTTTTCTCTAACAGAATTCATTAAGAAATTTTTTTTTTTTGTTTCCAGAGAGTGTAGCGCAGTGGTTAGAACTACAGCCTCAGCACCCTGAGGTTGTGGGTTCAAACCCCCCCCCCCACTGCTCCTTGTGACCCTTGGCAAGTCACTTAATCCTTCACTGCCCCAGGTACATTATTACATAGATTGTGAGCCCACCGAGACAAGATAGGAAAATACTTGATGTACCTGTATGTAAACTACTTTGAGTGTGGTTGTAAAACTTCAAAAAAGGCGGTATACAAGTCCTAATCCCTTTCCCTTTATTTACCAACGGGGAACATTCAGATAACTGAATTCCCCTATTGACTGAAGCCCCTCATCTTAGCTCTGCTTCACGATCTTAGTAAAACAGTAAATGTTGGTAGATAAAGACTCGCCTGGTCCATTCTGCCCATCATATTGGTTGGAGTTGTACAGTAATTGCACTTATTTGTCACAAGGTGTGTTGCATAAAAATGGACCCTATGGCAAATAATATACATGTTAATCATTAATAAATGGCCTAACTCTACCAATGACTGTCAGAAGTTAACCTCAGCCTAAGTCATAAAGATACTGTACTTTATGTTCAACCTTGTTTCATTACTTCAATTTCAGCATTCACAAGGGATGAATAGAAAGCACTCTTTTGTACAGGGTAGTGTTATATTTGTTTTGGTATACTTATTTTATTCTTCTTTATTCTTTTCCCTCTTTCCTCTTATCTCCCTTTCAGCCCTTCCAAGTTCCTGTTACAGCTTATCCCATTGGTAGCTGCTTCTTGTGGCATAGGCCTACCTTTGGAGAAACACAGTGTTGGCCATGTCTTTTACTAGCAAGATTTTGTTTTCTGCAAATTAAGCCAGAAAGTTGTTACTAAAATTCAAGGGTGAAACTTTTAGAGTTCATGCCATTGGCATTCTGATATGGGCAAAGTCAGTTATTTATGTGGCTTTAACTGCCTAGGAAGAGGTTCACCCTAGGTGGTATGCAGCCAGTGTAGCTTAACACAGAAAGCGACATATCCCAGACACCAAATTGCCGTGGTACCTAGAAATTGCACCTTGATCCCTGGGATTTAATGTTCCTGCATGCTTTCCTTTTGCAGAACTGCTTCAAATGATGAATTTCTGAATTCTACACTATGGGCTCCTTTTACAAAGCCGCGCGTGACTTCTCATCATGTGCTAACTAGAGGTCTACATGGGAACGGGGATCGTGGGGGTCCCGTGGGAATCCCCCTCTAGCCCACGGGACTCCCACGGGGATCCCTCTCTAGCCCACGGGACTCCCACGGGGACCCCCCTCTAGCCATCGGGACTCCCACGGGGATGGAAGGCTTTGGAAGCAGGGTTCGTCCATATAATATAATTGACACGTCAGCCTTAGTAAAAGAGGGGATTTATAAGTTAATTACCTGAACAGAAAACAAAAAAAGGGTTCCACCAAAGAGATCCACAAGGAAAACAGCAGCGCAAACACAAAAGAAACTGTGGAATTAATGATCCTGTCAGAAGTAATTGCTGCTTTATATGGGGACGGGCGGGGATGGAGGTAATTCCTTGCGGGGATGGGTGGGGACGGAGAGGATCCTGACGGGGACGGGTGGGGACCGAGAGGATCCTGACGGGGACGGGTGGGGACGGAGAGGATCCTGACGGGGATGGAGAGGATTCTGGCGGGGACGGAGAGGATCCTGACGGGGATGGAGAAGATCCTGGCGGGGAAGGGTGGGGACCGAGAGGATCCTGGCGAGGAGGGGTGGGGACGGAGAGGATCCTGACGGGGACGGGTGGGGAAGGAGAGGATCCTGACGGGGACGGGTGGGGACGGAGAGGATCCTGACGGGGACGGGTGGGGACGGAGAGGATCCTGACGGGGACGGGTGGGGACGGAGAGGATTCTGGCGGGGACGGAGAGGATCCTGACGGGGATGGAGAAGATCCTGACGGGGAGGGGTGGGGACGGAGAGGATCCTGACGGGGACGGGTGGGGACGGAGAGGATTCTGGCGGGGACGGAGAGGATCCTGACGGGGATGGAGAAGATCCTGACGGGGAGGGGTGGGGACGGAGAGGATCCTGACGGGGACGGGTGGGGAAGGAGAGGATCCTGGTGGGGACGGAGAGGATCCTGACGGGGACGGGTGGGGATGGAGAGGATCCTGGCGGGGATGGGTGGGATTTCTGTCCCTGTGCAACTCTCTAGTGCTAACCCCTTTGCTGGCCGAAAAACTACCGTCTCCTCAAGAGGAGGCGGTAGCGGCTAGCGTGGCCAGTGGTTTAGTGCGCGCTATTACGCGTATTAAACCGTTACCGTGCCTTCGTAAAAGGAGCCCTCGCTGAGGTTCAACTATGTGGTACTGGATGTTTTTGTATTTATTTATAGACATATCTACCTCTGCACATAATTCATTCAAGATGATTCATATCATCAATAAAAAAAAAAAAAATTAGAAAATTTATGAAACCTAATTGCAAAAAAGGAGATTAAAACTTATTCCAAAACACATAAATAAATGAAACATTAGGAAACAAAAATGTACCGGTATTTAAACATTTCCTAAAGGAGAAATGAAATCTGTCTTGGCTCTGGGCAGGCGCTTGCTCCACTTAAAGAAACCAAAGGCTTGGGAGGAAAGAGATTCGCCTATGAAAGAAGATGCTGTCAAACAGCTGACAAGAGAAAAGGGGACAGGGCTTGAAATACTGCCTTTCTATAGTTAAGAACATAAGAACATAAGAACTGCCATCTCCGGATCAGACCTTCGGTCCATCAAGTCCGGCGATCCGCACACGCGGAGGCCCTGCCAGGTGTACACCTGTCGTAATTTATAGTCCACCATATCTTTATATGCCTCTCTTAAGGAGATATGCATCTAGTTTGCTCTTGAAGCCTAGGACGGTCGATTCCGCAATAATCTCCTCTGGGAGGGCATTCCAGGTGTCAACCACTCTCTGAGTGAAGCAGAACTTCCTGACATTAGTCCTGAACCTGTCCCCCCTTAGCTTCATTACATGTCCTCTAGTCCGTGTCAAATTGGACAGTGTAAATAATCTTCTCTGCTCTATTTTGTCGATTCCTTTCAGTATTTTGAAGGTCTCGATCATATCCCCACGCATTCTCCTTTTCTCAAGGGAGAACAATCCTAGTGTTATAAGTCTATCCTCATATTCCAGTCTCTCCATACCCTTCACCAGTTTTGTTGCTCGTCTCTGCACCCTCTCCAGCAGTTTTATATCCTTCTTTAGGTAGGGAGACCAATGTTGGACGCAGTATTCCAAGTGTGGTCTGACCATTGCCCTATAAAGCGGCATTATAATTTTCTCCGATCTACTCGAGATTCCTTTCTTTATCATGCCCAACATTCTATTTGCCTTCTTCGCCGCTGCCGCGCATTGTGCCAACGGCTTCAGGGTCCTATCTATCAGTACACCCAGGTCCCTTTCTTGTTCACTCTTCCCCAGAGTTGCACCTGACATTGTATACTCGTATTCCTTATTTTTATTGCCTAAATGCATTACCTTGCATTTCTCCACATTGAACTTCATCTGCCATTTCTCCGCCCATGTTTCTAACCGACACAAGTCGCTCTGGAGTTTCTCTCTATCCTCCTGCGATCTGATTGCCCGGCATAGTTTTGTATCGTCTGCAAACTTGATGATCTCACTGGATGTTCCTTCCTCCAGGTCATTGATATAAATATTAAAAAGGATCGGCCCAAGTACCGAGCCCTGGGGTACACCACTAGTCACTTTCTCCCAGTCGGAGAACTTCACATCAAAGCAGTTTACATATTATATATAGGTACTTCTTTTTTATATCTGGGGCAGTGGAGGGCCAGGTGACTTGCCCAGAGTCAGAAGGAATTGAACCCAGGTTCTCAGGCCACTACACTAACCAATAGGCTACTCCTCCACTCCACAGAGAGACTGCGGTCTTCAGCTATTTATTTTCAGATGCATCTTAAGGGGCTGATGTAATAAACTTCCTTTTCCCATAGAGATGGAACAGAAAAAGAGTCTTAGGGCTCCTTTTACTAAGGTTCGCTAGCATTTTTAACGCACGCGGGATATTACCGCATTCTATGCTGGCATTAAGGTCTAGCATGCGCGGCAATTCAACGCGTTAATGCCCTAACAGCTTAGTAAAAGGAGCCTTAGTAAATCAGTTTCTGAGGGAATGCCTTGGAGAAGTCACTTTTGCCTCTATTTTTCATTCTCTGCTTTAAAAAAAACAACTTATGTAAATGAAGTATGGATCCCGATAGCCAGCCCTCTACCCTAGATTTGGCTGCATTAATGTTTTTGAAGTCATATAATTGCAAAATGGTTGCAGTCCTATTTGTATAAAGGTGCTGTGGTAAAGTATCAGCTTCTGATATGGGCTAAAAATGAGAAACGTTTATATAAAAAAAAAGGTAAGCCCAGAAATCACATTTCCCCTACTATAGGCATTTGCAGTTTTTAGGCTAAAAGCCGTTAAAAAATAAAATTGCATAGTCCCATTGTAATAATCCTATAGTACAAAGAAAAACTTTCAAACATGAAAGCTGCCCCTCCAAACTTTTAAAGCCTCTCTTATTTGTAACCCCACTTCTGGTACCTTTTTTGCTGAGCGTCTGAACCACAGCTGAATATCATCTTTTCTTCTCCTATAAGTAGGTGAAAAAGACCTCCTGCTGCTCAACTGTGTTTTTTTGGAAATCGGCTACCTTTTTGGCCCTTACCGATTTGTACAAATGAGTTCTGTATATAGCCTGAACATCTGTATAAGTACATGACAGCTGAGGGAGAATGTGGTGAAAGTGGTTAGCTTAGCAGGGTTTAAAAAAGGTCGGGACCATTTCGTAAAAGAGAAGTTCATAAGCCGTTAGTAAGATGGACTTGAGGAAATCCATGCTTATTCCTACAATAAGCAGTATAAAATCTGTTTTACTCTTTGGGCTCTTGCCAGGTACTTGTGACCTAGGTTGGCCACTTTAGGAAATAGAATACTAAGCCTGAAGAACCTTCGATATGACCCAGTATGGCAATTCTTATATTACCTTACCTTTTCCTGAATTACTGATGAAGGTGACTTAAAATCAGTGGTAAAACTATAAAGCATATCTGTTATCCAAGAGATCATTGCTCAAGTGTATTCAGATGGAATTCCCTGTCTGGATATATATTACCTGGTTATACTGTATTTCCCCCAAAATAAGCCCTAGCATGATTTTCGGGGTAGGTCTTAATGCAAGCCCTACTCCAAAAATAAGCCCTAATCCCTGAATTTGCTGGCAGCAGCGCTTCCCTGCCCCCACTGACTCTTCCATCTCTCCCTCCCGTCTAAACCCCGCCAATACTCTGACCGTGAGACCTCCTACCTCCCTCCACAGAGCAGCGTTGGCAGCACTCTAAACAGGCTGGTTCGTGGCTTTCTCCCACTGGGGTATTCCCTCTGCCGCATTACTGATGATGTTATAATCACACGGCGCACGGGAGGAAGGATAGAAAGATGCTGCAGAGGGAAGGCACAAGGGGATGGGTGAGAGGGGGAGGAAAGATAATGGTTACTGTGGATGGGCAGACTGGATGGGCCATTTGGCCTTTATCTGCTGTCATGTTTCTATGCTGCACATGTTTAAAATGCATCCTCTTCAAAGATGCTTCTGAAAGCTGATTCCTTCCTCTGATTCCACTGATCAATTTGAACTCTGATCTCTCCCCTTCCCCCTTTTGTTTTCGCCTTCTTTGTATGCTTTTCTTTTAAATATTGTAGTTCTTCCCACTCTCCTCTTGTTCTATCGAATGTTATGTCTGTATTGTTTTTAATTAGACTCTTGATAGTTTCCCCCCATATTTTATTGTAAAATACTTAGAATTTATAATTGGCGTTTTATCAAATTTTAATAAACTTGGGGAGAGAAAGGAAAGAGGAAGAATTGAGGTGGAGGAGAGACAGGGAGAGATGATCATCGTACATGAAAAAAATAAGACCTAGTGTGTTTTTTGGGCCCAAAATTAATATAAGATACTGTCTTATTTTTGAGGAAACACGGTATCTATATGGCTTTTTGGTTTAAAGCAGGGGTGTCCAACCTGCGGCCCGAGGGCCGCATATGGCCCAGTGAAGTATTTTGTGCGGCCCCGGTCAAGGGCGATGCAGTGTTTTCCTATGCTGCCCCTAGGTGTTTACCGTCTTGCCGGCTCCCTCCTCTGTCTTGCTGCAGCGTTTGCACATTTGTGCAGCCCCAGAAACATTTTTTTCGACCAATGCGGCCCAAGGAAGCCAAAAGGTTGGACACCCCTGGTTTAAAGGATGATATTCTGGCTGTAACATTTTCCCTGCTGCCTGACACAGCACATATTTAATAAGTTTGAAACATTCCTCAGACTTTTGGCCATGTAGAATGCTTTTATTTCTATGGCAAATTGTAACCTGTTTTACTCTATATTACGTATGTTAGTCTGTAACCCATTCTGAGCTCATTGGGGAGAATGGGATAGAAAATGAAATAAATAAACCATGTTGTTCATTAATACGCTTGTCACAAATGTTTGTGTTTCAGAATGCCCCGATGGTCTGCACTGCACTTCCACTATCCCGTCACATTACAAGCGGTACACTCATTTCTTGCTTGCCAGGAGCAGATCAGGAGATCAGTGGGCTGGGTCTGAAATGTATAGTCCTGATAAGAAGTCTTTCAGTTCAGACGCTGCTAAATCGGAATACTTCACTGCCTTCAAAGATGAAACAACAGGGAATCTGAACCAGACTTTAAGCTCCCCAAAAGGTCCAACGAGGATTCATTGGCAAGGCAAGAATCTGAAACAGAGCACTCTGCAGTTTACACAGTCAGTAGATACCAAAGAACATTTTGATCTTTCACAGACTCAGGGCATCAAAATTGGTGGGAAAGCGTTAGAACGGTTCTGTGAATCAATACCAATTCTAGATGAGAGCTCCAGCAGCTCAGAAATCTCTTTCTCACCCCTCTGTAGTGATGACGATGAAATTAGTGAGGGTGGGAAACTGAGGCGGTCAAGGAAGAGGCTGTTTTCCGTAGGAAAGTCTGAAGAGGAGCAAAGTGAAACTGAAGGGGACCGCTGTACTGTGGTAAGCAAACTGAATGAGTTGCAAAAGGGGCGGGGCCATGGGTGCCTCAGTCCTGGAGGGGGTCATTTCACACCACTCGAAAAGGACCTGGGCAACTCCAACATGTTGTCTGAGCAGCTTTTTCGGAATGATGCCCGTAGCCCATCAGGCAGCTCAGCATATGCCACCAAACTGCCAGAACATCACCCAGCAGCAGAGCTACCCTTCCATGTAGATCCTCAGAAAATTAAGGAAGAACCTGATTGGCCAGAATTCAGTTCACCTGTTTCTGGGACAAGTTGGTCTAATTCAAAAGACCCAGGTGCTTCTGATTGCTTATCTCCAACCTGGGTTAGTAGCAACATGGTGCTTTCTGTGAAAGCTGAGGATGAAAAAGATACAATTTTCTATTCACTTCAAAATGATGTGTCAGAGAAGCAAAAGATTAGCAAAGATGGTTTTAATAGAAGTCTGAGTGGAACTGGTGGAAAACTGTTTGAAGGTATCTTACCTTCAACCTTTAATACCTCACTGTCTCATTCTACAGAAAAAGTAAAGCCGCCTTTCTTTCAGAGTACATCAGTTAATAGCCAGGATGTACCCTTGAAAAGATTATCATCCACTCCTGGACCAAATGTAAGTGTCAAACGCATTTCCACCAAAGGCCTTAAGCAAATGGATATCGGTGTTTTCTTTGGCCTGAAACCCAAAGTGAAGGAAGAAAAAGAGGAGACAAATCTTGTCTTGCCAAAGCAAGTCACAAGTTCAGTGGCTGCCCCAAACGCAAAGGGGCCTAGGCAGAAAAAGAGAAAAGCAGAGGGATCGGTGGGGGGTCCTGAAACAGCTACAGGAACTTGGGATATAAGTGGAGTCCCTGGTGGACAGCGTGGATGGAAAAAGAGATTCAGAAAATCCTCTGCCATAGAGGGAAGAGAGAAGAAGCAATGCCCCTTCTATAAGAAAATAGCAGGTGAGCTTGGAGGCTAATTTTCTACCCACTATGGCTTTGTTTTATTAACTTTCTTATTTTTACTTAGATGGAAATGGCCATTGAATATATATTTATGAATCACTACTGTGTCTCAGGCTGCAATGATAAGATATCTCCTTAAATTCCTACCCCAAGAACGTGTATCTTTGGGTTCAAAGTCCTTTAATGCCTCAGATAAAAAAAAACAAGTAATGATAACCTTCAGCTTTTTACCAGGAGGTATGTAACTCCAAAGTAGAAAATGACATGGGGACAAATTTTTCCCCATCTCCGCGAGTTTTGTCCCTGTCCCGTTCCTGTAAGCTCTGCCTTAATTGCACAAGACTCAAACACTTATGATTTTAAAGTGTTTGAAGCTTGTACAGACAAGGACCGGAGCTTAGGCATTGGTGGAATGAGGCATTATGACATCACAATCTGAGCTCTAGAATGTTGCTACTTAGGATTTTAAAGTGCTTGAGGCTCGTGCAGATGAGCACGGAGCTTAGGCATTGGTGGAATGAGGCATTATGACATCACAGTCTGAGCTCTAGAATGTTGCTACTTAGGATTTTAAAGTGCTTGAGGCTCGTGCAGATGAGCACGGAGCTTAGGCATTGGTGGAATGAGGCATTATGACATCACAGTCTGAGCTCTAGAATGTTGCTACTTAGGATTTTAAAGTGTTTGAGGCTTGTGCAGATGAGGACGGAGCTTAGGCATTGGTGGAATGAGGCATTATGACATCACAATCTGAGCTCTAGAATGTTGCTACTTAGGATTTTAAAGTGCTTGAGGCTCGTGCAGATGAGCACGGAGCTTAGGCATTGGTGGAATGAGGCATTATGACATCACAGTCTGAGCTCTAGAATGTTGCTACTTAGGATTTTAAAGTGCTTGAGGCTCGTGCAGATGAGCACGGAGCTTAGGCATTGGTGGAATGAGGCATTATGACATCACAGTCTGAGCTCTAGAATGTTGCTACTTAGGATTTTAAAGTGTTTGAGGCTTGTGCAGATGAGGACGGAGCTTAGGCATTGGTGGAATGAGGCATTATGACATCACAATCTGAGCTCTAGAATGTTGCTACTTAGGATTTTAAAGTGCTTGAGGCTCGTGCAGATGAGCACGGAGCTTAGGCATTGGTGGAATGAGGCATTATGACATCACAGTCTGAGCTCTAGAATGTTGCTACTTAGGATTTTAAAGTGCTTGAGGCTCGTGCAGATGAGCACGGAGCTTAGGCATTGGTGGAATGAGGCATTATGACATCACAGTCTGAGCTCTAGAATGTTGCTACTTAGGATTTTAAAGTGTTTGAGGCTTGTGCAGATGAGGACGGAGCTTAGGCATTGGTGGAATGAGGCATTATGACATCACAATCTGAGCTCTAGAATGTTGCTACTTAGGATTTTAAAGTGCTTGAGGTTTGTGCAGATGAGGACGGAGCTTAGGCATTGGTGGAATGAGGCATTATGACATCACAATCTGAGCTCTAGAATGTTGCTACTTAGGATTTTAAAGTGTTTGGGGCTTGTGCAGATGAGGATGGAGCTTAGGCATTGGTGGAATGAGGCATTATGACATCACAATCTGAGCTCTAGAATGTTGCTACTTAGGATTTTAAAGTGTTTGGGGCTTGTGCAGATGAGGACGGAGCTTAGGCATTGGTGGAATGAGGCATTATGACATCACAATCTGAGCTCTAGAATGTTGCTACTTAGGATTTTAAAGTGTTTGGGGCTTGTGCAGATGAGGATGGAGCTTAGGCATTGGTGGAATGAGGCATTATGACATCACAATCTGAGCTCTAGAATGTTGCTACTTAGGATTTTAAAGTGTTTGGGGCTTGTGCAGATGAGGATGGAGCTTAGGCATTGGTGGAATGAGGCATTATGACATCACAATCTGAGCTCTAGAATGCTGCTACTTAGGATTTTAAAGTGTTTGGGGCTTGTGCAGATGAGGATGGAGCTTGCAGGAATGGGGCAGGAACAGGAAAAGAACTCGCCGGGATGGGAAAATGAGGTCCCGCAGGGACAGGGAAAAATTTGTCCCTGTGGTATTCTCTACACCAGGGGTGTCCAATGTCGGTCCTCGAGGGCCGCAGTCCAGTCGGATTTTCAGGATTTCCCCAATGAATATGCATTGAAAGCAGTGCATGCACATAGATCTCATGCATATTCATTGGGGAAATCCTGAAAACCCGACTGGATTGCGGCCCTCGAGGACTGACATTGGACACCCCTGCTCTACACCAAAGCTGGGACTTGAGCCTTACTGTGACACTCAATGTCTTTAGGAAACACCTGAGCCAGCCCTGGTTTTACATGCACCACAAGAAAGGACCTCCTGTTCCAGTATCTGAATAAAATACAGTATATGCAGAGGTTCATACATGCACTAGGAGTAAGAGCAGGACCAATGCAACCTTTACTTGCAGACATGGAGGTATAGAGAAATCATGCTGCGAGATCTGTCCAGCTTAATTTGTCAAATGAGATGCTGATGCTTCAGACAATATTCTACCCATCTTATTTCATTCAACCAATTTGTTAATTGCTTCTCAGCTCCATATTACAACTCATTAATACTGTCTAGAACAAAGGTTCTCAACCCAGTCTTCTGGGCACAACTAGCTAGTCAAGTTGTCACGATATCGTCCATGAATATGCATGAGAGAGATTTGCATACAATGGAGGTAGTGCATGCAAATGTATCTTATGCATATTCATTGTGGCTATCCTGGAACCTGAGTGGCTAAGTGTGGCCCGAGGACTGGGTTGAGTAGCCCTGGTGTAGAAACATGATAGATTACCAGTTAGTAAGCTGACTGGGGTGAAATTTAAGGCAATGGCTCTCAACCCAGGCCTCAGGTACACCCAGCCAGGTTTTCAGAATATCAGCAACAAATATGCATGAGACACATTTGCATACACTTCCTCCTTGGTATGCAAATATCTTATGCATATTCATCATGGTTATCCTGAAAGCTTAACTAGCTGAATGTGCCCCAAAGACTGGGCTTATCTATGTTGTTGAAAATGGACCTTGATCTGATAAGAGTGAGGTTATTTTTAATCTTGTTAACATGTGAAAAGCTTTCCAAGTTGATTCATAGGCATGGTTTATTGTCCCTTGTTTATATCTGTGCTTATCAGAATTTGAAAGAATGTTTGCAAATTTATTTTTGAGGATTCACTTTATATGTGTAGATTGTAAAACAGTTGCACCACCCTCTCCTTTTGCTATATTGACATTAGTATCCTCCTGGCTGAATACCAGGATAAGGACACAGGAGATACTGGGAAGGAGAAATGAGGCTAAGCAATATGACCCACTTAGATCTTCACAGGTTTGGCCAAGAACTTAAGTCTCTGAAATCTAAGATGAAGGGAATCCATATTTAAAAAGTCTTCCTATGCCCTTAAAATGTCTTGTTTAGAGAGCTTAGTAGTTAAGTGTAGTGTGCCTCTCTTTAGATATTTTTCCACTCGTGCTCAGAATTAAATGCATGATTAACCGGCATCTCAAGATTAAATCCACATTAATTGGCTCCATCTTCAAATGACACACATTAGATGAGGTCTACTTGGATTTCAGCAAATCCTTTGATATGGTTCATCACAGGAGGCTCATGCATAAGCTACGTGGAGTTAGGACACAAAGGCCCAGATGCAGTAAAAAAAAGTCGCTCAAGCCGAGTGGGTCGCTGTGGGCCGATTCATTGTCTGATTTTAAAACAGCAATCAATTTTTTTCCAATGACTGCATGCAAATTAGTTTTGCAGAGGTCTGCCATAATCTCACCCCACCAGTCATTGGAAAACCGACTTTGACGCATGTACAGAGCTGGCAGGGGGGACCCCCCCCCCCCCAAAGCAGCATCCTGCTGCTCAGCTGTTTGGGGCAAGAAGACTTTTTTTTTTCTTTCCTTTTTTTAATGAGCACAGGTATTATGCATGTGTTATACATGCTCAATACCTATCCCCCTTAAAAAATAATTGTGGGAAGGGTGGGTAGGAAGGAAATTTATGTATTTAAGATAATTGAAAGAAATTAAAGTGATCTGTATAAATTTAAATGATGTAATATTGTGTACTTGATGTAAGATGAAAAATGAATAAAAACTTTGGAAAAAAAAATAATTGCGCTGGCCTCCCTGATGCCCCCCTCAACAACAAAAACAGCTCCCGATTAAAAGAAGAGGTAGGAAGGATGCCCATTCCCTCCTGCCTTGGCCACCTCACCCTCCCCACCCTACACATCCCACTTCCAACCCTCGCCCCCCAGACACACACGCACATCTCTCCCATGAAGATCCTCAGCAGGAGGGGAGCAGCAGGGGAGGGGCTTTAGGCACCTTAGCCAATCAGGGCCTTAGGCTCATCCCAGTGTATCCCAGGATGCACCAGGAAGGGGCCTAAGACCTTGACTGGCACAGGCGCCTGTGGAGCAATCTAATAAAACTCATACAAGAATAATAAAACCTGGTCCTTACATAATGGTTGATCCTACAACACCATCAAATGATACTTCATTTCTCTTCAGTCATGGGGAAAAATAGATTTCAATGGATAGACACCAGACAATGCAAAATGCCTCACTATGGACTAAAATCAACACTGAAGCGCTTCAATCTGAAGAAACCCTTCAAATGCTTATATTCAGTTTAAGACTCCCTTATAATTACACTGTAATCCCCCGCTTTGGGGGACTTATCACAAAAAGAAAAATAAAACGGGTAGTGGGACTCCCCCCTCCCAAGATGGCACTATGTAATTCTGTAACCAATCATGTACTCTTCTGCAATTGTTATACCATCTTCTGTACCAATAAAATACTCATCAATTCTCCTATACAAACTTGCATAGTGGCTTTTTATCAAATCCTCAGATTTGTACCAATCCACATATGTAATTCATATGTTTTGCCAAAAATTTCACAAACTGCCCCCCCCCCTTTCCACTGGAACTTTTAAAGAATTGGATGGGAGCCCCTCCAACACAAGCCCCCAAAACCCTGACCTCTGTCCTGACACCCCACATACACCAAAACAAAACCCTGGTGGTCTAGTGGGCCCTACACACTTAAACTAGGGATAAGGGTCGGCTATAAACCACTATTCAAATTACTACACAACCCCATATGGACCAAAGGTACACCCACTGCAACACTACAAGGCCTTTCACACACACTCATACAGCACAGGTACCAGGAGGCCAAACCCAACAATAAAAGTTGAAAAAGAAGTGGAGAAAAAGCCTCAGTTCAGCTTCATTTGGCAAAAAACTCCACTTCTCCAAACACTCCTGCATCCACACAAAAACTGTAAGGCAAAAAACACTAAAGTGCCCTGCAGAGAAAATGTCCAATAGCACCCGGGGTACACAACCCCAAACGTGAAACTGTGGATGAGGGGCACAAAAGCACAACATGCAAAGAGGCCCATGAAAAGAAAAACCACTTAGCTGCTGCCATTCTCCAGGCACTTCAAAATTCACGAACCTGGGCAAAGCAGCTAGGGAACCCAACTGGGAACCTCCCATTTCGCATTGTCGTGCTGCGTCAGGGGTATCAAAATTCACAGCTTCATAAGCATATAGTCGGACACATCAGTGCTCCCCTGGTTCACCCTTCACTTCAAAATCCACTTCTGGTTTAGTGGGCCCCCAGCTCCAATCTCCCCCCTCCCCCACACACACCCCCATATCTTAAATCAAAGACCAGCAGGAAGGATGCCCACTCCCTCCTGCCTCTAGGCCCGTCTCTTCAAAATGACAGGCCCTTCACCCTCCCGATGCATCCTAATACCATTGTTGAGCTGGCAGGGGAAGCCTCAAAGAGCTGAGTGGCCGGGGAAGCCCAGAAGCCGCCATTCGGCTGCTTTGGGGAGTCCTGCCAGAGCTGATTGGCAGGCAGGACAGCAGCAAAAAAAAAAATTTGATAGGAGCAATAGGGAGGAGCTTTGCCTAGCAATTGCTCTCCTGAGAAGGTGCCAGGCACAGTGGCTCCCCCTTTTTGTGGTGCTGTTCCACACAAATAGCATGCATATAATTGCATGCTATTTGTGCAGAGCATCATCCATTGGGGAAAAATCATTCCTGCCACAGTAATTTTTACTGTGGCTTTGGAGCGTTGTGAATCAGGGCCTACTGTATGTTGTAAAATTTTAAATTGTCTTGGATATCTCTTTCCCATTTAGGTTTTTAATTTTTTTTTTTTTTTTTTGCTTACAGAACTCTTCTTGTATTTGTTTTTAGGATTGTACAAACTCGGATAACAACTTGATTAGCAGTATTCAGCTCTTGACTCTGTCTTGCAGGAACTGACTTTGTAGTTGATGCCTTTCAGTATGGCGAAATAGAAGGCTGCACTGCTTATTTCCTCACCCATTTTCATAGTGATCATTATGGAGGACTGACGAAGAAATTCCGTTTCCCAATCTATTGTAGTAAGGTAAGCTCTTGCTTACAGAGAACAGGGGATGGTTGGGGAGGCGGTGGGACAGAATAAAAGGGTACAAATGTGGAAATGGCAGCTCTGCATCCTTTGTAAGCTATCGGTGATGCTTTTAATCCAGTCTCTGTGTCTTTCTCTGTCTCTGTCTGTCTCTCTGTGTGTCTCTCTGTGTCTTTTTCTCTCTTTCTCTTTTTCTTTCTCTCTCTTTCTCTTTTTCTTTCTCTTTCTCTCTTTCTTTCTTTCTCTCCATATGTATGGAGTACAGATGTTCACATTTTGGAACCTGGAATATGATGGCAGATAAGGATCATAGGATTTATCCAGCTTGCACAAACTACTTCCATAACAGGAATAGAAAATCATTAGATCAGAAATTTATTCTAGGCACATTTGCCAAAGATATAAATGCACTCTTAGGACCTTTTTTCCTCTAGCACTAGTTTTAGTGACAATCCACTCGTACCAAGGAGCAGACTGTGTTCTTATGGCGCTGTTTCAGTTTCTTCTTTATCTTTCACCCCCTCAGCTGTATTTCAGGAAAACCTACTTATCTGTGGAAGTATTACAGCTACAGCCACGTCTTCCTTTCTGCTTATGCGTTTGCGCTGCACTTTTGTGCGTTTGAAGGCTCGTGTCTTACATGCAACCAAGGGGATTGAGTGATATTATCAACTAAAAATTTGTTTGGTTTGAGGAGAACAGGGCTTCCATGCAAATTGTAATCAGCACATATATTGCAAGCATTAAATTCAGCAGTGCAAAGGCAACCCTGAAGTCGAACACAGGTCCCCACAGTGCTGACCTGAGCTCCTCCTCCAGGTCGTATTAGAGTGGGAAGGGGTGCTTTTTAATTTAAATCACAGAAATGAAGAGGGCAAAATGAGCCAAGATGTCTTAGCTTATAATAGCAATTATGCCGAGAGATACATCAGCCAAGGGGTCAGAATGCCTCCGAAGTACCGACATGGCGTGAAAAAATTGATATCACTAGCTCAGTGTGCCCAGTTTTTCCTGCCTTGCTGCCAAAGTTATTGCTCCTTATCCCAGATCAGCTTTTATTACCGGCTTCTTTCATATTCTTCCCTTCTGGGCCGATGAACATCAGAATCCCCATCAATTCACACCCCTCCCCCCCTGTCCTTAAATTACTGCTTATTCGGTCTGCTCCCTTGGGCATATCCATTGTGTCTGGCAGGACTTGAGGAAAGAAAATTAAATTTTGCCTTTTCCTTGTAACCTGTCAGCAGTATTGTTCGCACAGGTATTGAACAGAACCAGTTTCCCCAAGACATTTTTATCTTCAGAGTGAATCCCATTTCAGATTTGCACCTAATTTCAGGATGTTGGATTTAATTACTTGCTTTTCTAATCCCATGCTCAAGGAGCATTACAGTTTAGGTTTGTGACCTGAAGGATTTATTGTTGAAATTGGTATGTGAAGCAATTAAGGGTATAGGGCTAGATTCGCTAAGGGCACGGATCGAATCCGATCCTTGAGGGATCCAATCTGTGTCCGGGGGGGCTGATTCACAAATCGCCGTCATGCAAATGAGGGCGATCAGAATCATGCCCCAAACAGACTGAATCGGATCACTGAATAGTGATCCTTGAGCATGCGCAGACCGTTTGTGCTCAGCAGAGCAGGAAATTTATTTTTCTTCCCAAGCCCGTGGTTTTAACCGCGGGTTAAAACCATGGGCTTGCACTGCGGGGAAGGATGGGAGAGTCAGGAGAAAATTGGGGTGAGAGCAAGAGATTGGGGTGAGAGCAAGAGATTGAGACGGGAGCAAGAAGCAGGAGATCGGGGCAGGCAGGAGGAGTTTGGGGCAGAGAGCAGGGTGGCCAAAGGCAGGGCAGTCAGAAAGGACCTGAGCGACTGGTCCTCAGCAGTCGCATGTTTGTAATTGGCCAGCCCAATTGGTGTTGCAGGGTTTTTGTTTGTGAATCGTTGCCCGCCATCATTTGAATGCCGTTCCCCCTCATTTGCATGCCCGGATCGGAGGATGATCAGGACACAGGTTAGTGAATCGGGTTAGAGGGAAATCGGGTCGCAAAGGGGTCGCAAACCGATCGGTTTGCTTAGTGAATCTAAAAAGTGATAATGGGAGAGGTTTAATTGCAACCTCAGTTTTCATGATTCGCAGCATACTGCTTTAGCTACTAGGACATTCCTTCATTCCTAGCTGTTGTCTGTCCCTCAGCCAGTTTCCTACAGTGTCTCAAGGGTAAATTTTGCAGCAGATTCAGTAATATGCAGTACAATTTCTTTGGTCCCAGCACAGATCCTTGGGGTACCCTGCTATTCATGTTCACACACATTCCCTATACCCCCTCTAATCCCCTAATTCACACTCACTTTCATTCCACACAACCTTTGATCCCCTCATTAATTTACCCTATGCTCTTTCCAGTACTCCTTGAGCCCTAACCTGAGATTAAAGCATACAAAACTGGTTCCCTTGTCTGCAGAAGGCCCACTCTTGAAATATGGTCAGGCTGGTTCCCCTCTCATCTTGAAACCCTAACTTGCCCCTAGGAATCCAGAAGGGGCAACATGAGCAGTTGTGATCTCCTGCTATTGTGGCTGCCTATACAAATATGTCACCAGCTGACCCTTAAACATAGTAATATAGTATATGACGGCAGATAAAGACCCAAATGGTCCATTCAGTCTGCCCAACCTGATTCAATTTAAATTTTTTTCTTCTTAGCTATTTCTGGGCAAGAATCCAAAGCTCTACCCGATACTGTGCTTGAGTTCTAACTGCCGAAATCTCCGTCAAAACCTACTCCAGCCCATCTACATCCTCCCAGCCATTGAAGCCCTCTCTAGCCCATCCTCCCCCAAACAGCCATATATAGACACAGACCGTGCAAGTCTGCCCAGTACCGGCCTTAGTTTAATATTTAATATTATTTTCTGATTCGAGATCCTCTGTGTTCATCCTACGCTTCTTTGAACTCAGTCACAGTTTTCCTCTCCACCACCTGTCTCGGGAGCACATTCCAGGCATCCACCACCCTCTCCGTAAAGTAGAATTTCCTAACATTGCTCTTGAATCTACCACTCCTCAACCTCAAATTATGTCCTGGTTTTACCATTTTCTTTTCTCTGGAAAAGATTTTGTTCTATGTTAATACCCTTCAAGTATTTGAATGTCTGAATCGTATCTCCCCTGTCCCTCCTTTCCTCTAGAGTATACATATTCAGGGCTTCCAGTCTCTCCTCATACGGGTATACATATTCAGGGCCTAATGGTCATCTTGTGATACCACTGTTAGGGATCCACATTTCCAGATAAAGGTGCATTGCTTTTTTCCAAGTGGTTTCAAATCTCACAAGTTGGCTGGCCATCACAGTGTTAACATAGCTATTCCATGTAGTGCCAGCATTTGGGAGCATGTGGCATGCTAGCTAAATGGTCCATTTGCCAGGGATTACTGATATGTACCATGTACCATGTGTTTTTCATGTGTTCTAACACCATCCTCACCCAAACACGAATGAGACAGAATTGCATACAAATAGTAGACTGGACAGTGATAGTTTTGGCTCATTTCTAAATCTTTATAAACCTATTTTCGCATGTGATGGCTGTCTTAAAAGCACTTCAGCCTTGTCGAAGTAACATTTCAACAGGGATCACCCTTACGCTTTTGTATGGTTAGGTGTAATTTGTGGTTTTCCTTTTGTGAGGGCTGTTTTGACTCTGAATAGCATACAGGTCACCATTAGATCACACTTCAGAGACAAAATGCTATTTACTGTGCACTTTTAAAGCACTTTGGATACAGAGAAGGGCAAGAATAAACGACTGACCCTTTCAATGCATTTACTTTCATTAAATAAAACCTCTTCAGCATCAAACTCTTTGTGATGACTTCTGTTTTGATTTTTGAATTTTTTTTTTTTTTACTGCCAATTCAGGACCTTTTAAAATCAATAATGAAAGTGTTTATATGTGATGATTATTATTAACGGCTCACTATGCTAGAATCGGAGATGATTTGGAGCACCTGTACAAATAGTGGTCTCCTCAGAAGTTTATGCCATCTAGGTGGCGTGAAGGAGTGGCCAGGTAAGGGCGAGGGAGAACTGCAAAGTTAACAGAAAGTTTAAGTTAGCTGGGTGGCACACTGTCCAAAAAGGTCCTGAGGAGAACCTTGCATACAAAAGGAACACGAGTGTCTTGTTAAACTGATTTAAATCGCAAGACACTATGATCATGTGGCCCCTAGTCTTATAAAGCAGCATTGGCTACTTATTTCTGCCAGTCTGCAATTTTTAATTTTGGCACACAAAGCTGTTATACCACAGGTATGCTACTTCCCTATCGGCCTTCTGTTTACTTTGTTCTTCTCTTTCTAATTTATTATTTGTTCCAACTAGGTACAGGCTGTCCCCCAGGTTAGGATCCAATTTATTAGTTGTTCCGACTAGGTACAGGCTGTTCCCCGGGTTAGGAACGGGTTCTGTTTTTTAAACCGTTAAGTTGAATTTGTATGTAACTTGGATCTTAGTATTCTTTCCACCTCCTTGAGGCCCCTCCTTGCATTCCTTTCCATCCATCCCACTATTCCCTCTCCACCACATCCAATATTACTCCCTCTCAACTCTCTCTTCCCCATGTATCTCTACCTCACTCACCACCGTATCCAATAATTCTCTCTCTCTCCTTATGCCCAACAATTCTCCTCTTTCTTCATCTACCCATGTGCACCATCTCTATTTTCCTTTGATTCAGACTAGCCGCGGGTAAACCGCCAAAACTGTGACCAAAAAAAATGGTCACTGCGAGTTCGGGGACAAGGCCATTCACCGCCCCATGGAGCGGTGAACGGTAGCACGGGGCGGTGAACAAGGAGTAAACACGCGGTGAACGAGCGTTCGAACCGGCAGCCCACTCTCTCCCGCCGGCCGTCCATGCATCTCCCTCCCTCCTTTTCCCTTACCTTTTCTTCTTAAAACTGGCGATTTCTATAAGGCTACGAGCTGTATTACAGCCGGAGCCTTGAAGTCGCGTCGCGTTGCCTGCTGGTAAAAGTCTCCTCTGACGCAACTTCCTGTTTCCGGTTGCATCGGAGGAGACTTCTAGCAGGCAACCCGACGCGACTTAAGGCTCCAGCTGTAATACAGCTCGTAGCCTTATAGAAATCGCACGGCTGGCCGGCGGGAAGGAGCTGCTGGACCGCGTGTAGGTTGCTGGGGGTGGGGGGATGGAGAGGAGAAGACACTGAAGACGGGGACGGGGCGGTGAAAGAGACAGCAGGCGGTGACGGGACGGTGAAGGGGACGGCAGGGACGGGGTGGTGACGGGGACAGAATTTTTCCCCGTGTCATTCTCTAATTCAGACAAACAATTCTCCCTTTCTATTATTCCCTCCCCCACCTCAGCATCTCTTTCCCTCACTCCCTCCATTCTTCTATGACTCATTCCCCTTCCCTTCTTTCTTCCGTTCATCCTTTGTCCAAAGTTTCTGCTCCTTTCCTCCTGAGTCCCAACGCACCCGCGGCTTTGTACAGAGAAACAACTTCAGCTGGAAGGAGGAGGAAGCTGGTCAGTTGCATTCAGAATTCAATACAAAGCAATTATGATATGCCATCAATTTTTATATGGTACGATCCCTGAATTTTTTAAGGGCTTAATGTCGGAGTATCAACCGTCAAGATCATTGCGCTCTGAAAATTCAGCATTGCTGAAAACGAAGGCTAACCCTAAGTATATGGAGATAGAAGCCATGACTTGTACATGTACAGGGGTTAAGTTGGTCAAATTCAAAAATGTAGAGATAGGAGCTCATTTAGGAAAATGCTGAAAACACAATTATATGCATTTCTTTGAGAAATCGATTCTATGTAAAGACTGAATCTGTCTTTTGGAATAAAACGGTATATAAATTTTAAAAATAAATAAAGGTAAACACCTACTGGAGGGAGGCATGTACTTGGGGCACAGAATGGAGGGAGGAAGAGAGAGGGACGCATTGGGACTCTGAAGGTAAAACAGGACCCCCTGTTTGTAAGTATGAGTCCGACGCAAGTTGGATGTTCATAAAACGGGGACTGCCTGTATTGGATTCTTTCCCACTACAAAAAAGAGCTAAGACAAAAAACTTGCCTAAAAATAAAAACAACAGAGGAGGCAAGCGAATGTCTAAACCCCCCAAAAGACAGTTACATTTATTATAATCAAGTCCATAAGTTTAACATATGTCCAGTAAAGTCCGAATACAGTTACTTGATTGGGAGTCAAATCTTGCTGATAAAGTCCCAACACGATTTTGCAGTTTCTACCTCGTTTTCTCCAGATCTGCTAGTTGTGGATCAAATTCTGCTGAGTTATTTGTTAGTCCCCTGAGGAAGATATAACTTAAAAATATATATATTTCTCAACAGTTTCCATCATGGCCTGTACATTTAGACCAGTGAGTGTCCAGTTTTTCCATCCCGTCGGAAAAATAGGTTTTGTCAAAAAAACATTTTTTTTTTTTTTAACCAAACTTTTCAAACTGCCCTCGTATTACTGAATGGCAAAAAGCATTCTGCTTGATAGTCGTAACAGAGCGAAACCACAATGAATTCAAATCCTGATTTCCCTCTCGCTCTCTTTGTATCTTCCCTTTCTTGTTCATCGGCACTTAAGTACAACAGGCATGATGTTGTGACAGAACATTAAGATCCAGGAGTACCTGCAAGAAGGCTCCCTTCTTCCCTGGGCTCCTCTGCACAGGCTGCTTAGCTGGAATTGTACCACTGCCAACAGTTGTCTTCCAGCCTTTGAACCCAAACTAGCAATTTGTAGATTTTGTAGAGTGTCTAAAATGTACAGTTTCGGTATGAATGATGCCACATGCATAAGGTTACTATCAATTCTTTTTGATGACTGTCTTGCAGATAACTGGTAATTTAGTAAGGAGCAAGCTTCGTGTGGATGAGCAATACATAAACCCTCTGCCCATGGACACCGAATGCTTGGTGAACGGAGTGAAAGTTGTCCTACTTGAAGCAAATCAGTAGGTAGCTTTGGTTTTGAATTTGAATTTTTTTGTTTTTACATGTTAATTGCTAGTTTTTAACCTTCTTTTAAATTCCTGCCCCAGATGGAGAGAGCAGCATTGTTCAGAAGACCTTAAAGCATCTTGCCTCAAAAATGCTCCTTTATCCTTTTGAGAAAATATGGTCTGCTGAAAGATGCTTAAATACCATATATACTTGAATATAAACTGAGATTTGTGGGCCAAAAACATGGCCCAAAAATGGGGGTCTTGGTTTATAATCGGGTCAGAGCCTACCTGCCCCCCTCTCGAACCTGTTGCAGGCCTCCACCAGGCATGATATAAGACCTGATGGTCCAGCGGTGGGCAGGACAGGAGGGATCCCTTCCGTCTCAACCAACAATACTCACGTCCCTCCCGCTTCCCTGAAATGCTACCTTAAAATCCCTGGTGGTCCAGCTGTGAACTGGGGCAGGAACGATCTTCTACGCTCCTACCCTGTTCAGAGCCGTTTTCTGAATAGCTGCTATGAGGTCTTGTGGTTGCTGCGAGAACTTGCACAAATGCATTTTGTTATACCGATTAAAACCAATGATTTCCGTACTGTAGTCCAGGCTTTAGTTTTGTCGAGACTTGATTACTACAATGCCCTGTACCTTGGAATAACAAAAGCAAGATGTAGAGCATTGCAGGTTATACAAAACGCAGCAGCACGATTGATAATAGGATTGTCTAAATATGATCATATTTTGCCACATCTCCAAAAATTGCATTGGGCTACCAGTCGCCTTCAGAGGACAGTATAAAGCAGTAATGATTTGTCATCAATTCTTGTATGGAAACATTCCAGAATTGTTTAAAAATAATATACTTGGCTATACACCAAAAAGATCATTGCGCTCGGAGAATTTAGCTTGACTGAAGGCGACAGTGAATCCAAGACTTGTTGAGACTAGTAAAATGACTTTTTGTTGTGCAGGAGTTAAGAAATGGAACTCCCTGGTGGGTCAGATACGAAATTGTTGGGAAAGGGGCATGTTTAGAAAATTACTTAAGACGCAGTTATTTGTAGATGCCTTTGTCTAGCCAATAATTTTCCTCTCTAGCAGAGTTGAACTATTCACGATCTTTATTATGCAAACCTATGGTGTTATTTTGTAGTCATGATTTCTGAGTATTGTTTGTATGTTTATTTTATCATGTTTTTGTTTTAAAATGATGTATGTAAATTATGTAAACCGTATAGAAATTTTTAAAATAAATAACTTGCAGGAGCATAGAAAGATTGCTCCTGCTCTAGTTCACTGCTGGACCACTAGGAATTGGGAGGGATCCCTCTTGTCCTGGCCCACCAGGTCTTAAAGTAGACTCGGTAGAGGCCTGCAAGGCATCGGGAGGGAGAGGGGACAGGGTGCAAAGCCTGGGAGAGGGAGGGGGGGCTGGTTGCAGAGCCTGAGTAGAAACCCTTCCCCCCCCTTGGTTTATATTTAAATCAACATTTTTTCCTTCTTTTTGGGGGGGATAAAGATATCTTGGTTTATATTCGGGTTAGTTTATATTTGAGTATAAACGGTAATCTGTGAAGACCAAGCTTTTCTCTTTCTGTTTGTTTTATCAATTTATATATTTGCTGATGTCGGTCCCACTTAACTGCCAGAAATCTTGTGACACTTTAGAAGGTTGAAGCCTTATACTATGCTGAGACAAACTTTTCCTGTGACCTTAATCCTTGCTTTCTTTTAAAGGTAAAGCATGGCAGTTAAGAACTACCAAAGAGCTGTGTGAATATTTATCATTTAATTCTTATTTTTGTAGTTTGCTTTGTATTTTCTCATCTTCCAGTCACTGTTTTAGAGATTATATTTAAATACATGTCTGTTGTGGGTGGATTTTATCTCCAATGGAAATGTATGAAATATAGCATGATGTGAATAGGGAGGTTCCAGGAAAGGAGAGGAAACATTTCTTTACTGAAAGTCTGGCTGCCTGGAATAGCCGACATCAGAGATGACATTATCAAACTGGAGATAGAAATCAAGTGTGCTTGGGACAGATGCAAAGGGAAGTGAAAAGAGCAACCACCAGTAGTTGAATAGGGCTCGTGGTAACACAATAGGAAAGACAGCTTGGTTGATTTGGAGGGGTCCATTTGGTTTATTGGCTGTTCCTGTCTATGGACTTCATCAGTTGTTCATCATGCTGCCTGAAGTTGACAATAGAAAATTCTTATTATGAAAGAAGGAATTTAGTCATAAGTCAAAACGGAAAGAGAAGTATGTGGCCTTTAGACCCTGGCCACTGCACCACTCCTGGCCATAACAACCTTACATAGAGGCTTCAAATGCATCTCTAAAGAAAACATGTTCCTTTTTTAAATTAAATGTCTATAAGGAGACCTCCAGTTGCAAGTGAGTTCCAGAGTGTGGGTCCAGCAACACGCAAAATAGAATCGCAAATTGTGGCCAGAAAAATATGGCAGGCAGAGGGTACAACTAATTGATCCTGTTGGGAGGAACAAAGCACCCTTGGGGCAACATGCTATTAAAAAAAACAGGAGAGGTAGGCTGGTAGTCCCATGTGAATGTTAGAATTTTAAAATGTTATTCTGTGTGGAATAGGAAGCCAGTGTGCTGTGATACTACTTTAAGGCAAAAAAAAGTTGTAAATCTATTTTTGTCTTTGTTCCCTTCAGCTGTCCTGGTGCTGTTTTGTTTCTGTTTTGCCTTCCTAATGGAACGTCTGTGCTGCACACGGGAGACTTCAGAGCACACCCTTCCATGGAGTGTTTTCCGGCTCTAATTAGTAGAAAAATCCACACGCTTTACTTGGACACAACGTAAGTCTTCACTTTTACCATTTATTTCTGCAAAATCATTTGGCTAGATGTGAAGGCAGTGGTGTACCAAGCATGAGGGGAGGGTGTTCCCGGCCTTGGAGTCGTGGTCCTGGAACTTCCCCTTCTCACAGCCTGGCCCCAAAGCTCTCATCATTCTCTCCGGTTCTCACCATTCTCTCCTGTCCGGTCTGATGCCGCCAAGCTGAAAAAACTGCCGGCCTCGGCAGTAATTCAGCAACGATTCCCGCAGCTCCCCTTCCTGCTTTCTGTGTTTGCCTGACGCAATTTCCTGTTTCCGCTTGGGTGGACCGCGGCAGACGGAAAGCAGGAAGGGGAACCATGGGCAATGTCGCTGAATCACTGCCGAGGCCGGCAGTTTTTTTTCAGCTTGGTGGCATCGGACGAGACAGGAGAGAAGGGCTTGCTGGGCTTGGATTAACTGGGTTGTTTTTTTTTTAAAGTGCAAAGCGGTGGCGAGCACAGGGGGGGCATTAAAAATGCTAACTAGATTTTTTTTTTTTTAAAGTACAAAGTGGGGAGTTTTGTAAAAGGGGGAGGGGTTAGTTTGTGATGACATATTCCATACTAGGCGAAGGTGTTTTCTGTGTTCTGTGCGTTCAAAAGACATGGTTTTCTGTTAGGATTGACGGTGTAGGATTGATCTGTACTAGTCTGGCTTGTTTAGTTTTACAATGGGTGTATTGATGTTGTACTGCTCAATGCAGTGTGTACGATGCTACCTTTTCCTAGGTACTCTTGTGGACGTGTGGTCTGTTACTAAAAATCATATTTTTCATACAGACGTGGGGGGTGTCAAAAAATGATGGGCCCCGGGTGTCACATTTGCTAGGTACGCCACTGGGTGAAGGTTCTGGATCCTCATTTGCGGTCAAAAAGCATCCCATTCAAGAGTTGCCTTGTACCTCTGCCATCAAAACTGTCGCCTTTGGAACATGTCTTTTATATTTTAATTCCTTAATTGAGAGTAAAGGCTTAATGGGGGGGAAAAACCCTGCAACATGTAGGTTTATCTAAATCTTGTATGATTAGATTTTTTTTTCTTAGATTGGAAGTTAATATGTAATGTAATTGTAATGTAATTTATTTCTTTTATACCGCTACATCCGTTAGGTTCTAAGCGGTTTACAGAAAATATACATTAAGATTAGAAATAAGAAAGGTACTGCAGCGTTATAGTGTAAGTGGGTTTGGATTCTGCAGAAGAAATTCAATAACAAAATTCCTAATTTTAAGCAGCAGAAACTTACATAAATGTTGGTATTCTAATAAATGATTTGCATATGAGGACATTTCCATCTACACAGTAGTTTGTGTGGAGATAAGATAAGAAAACATGGATAGGGCAGGCATACTAGTTAGATTATAAAATCTTGTAATCTATGCATATGTTCTTTTGGAATATAGATGTGAGCATTTGCATTAGTGCTATGGGTGGTTTAAATACCCACACTGCATGGTGGGCATAACTAAAGTAGCTTACATTAGAACATAGAGGGCTAGATGCACAAAACATGGTCGCTGCAGGGCCGATTTCTAAACAGTGATCGTTTTTTTTTGTTCAAATGGCTGCCCATGCAAATGAGTTTTGCGGAGAGCACTTGTAATTCCATCCGATTGCTCATTTAGAAACCGGCTCTCACAAATGCGCAGAGCTAGTTTGGGGGAAGCCCGAATAGCTGAGCAGCAGGGGAAGCCCCAAAACAGCCTCCTACCACTCAGCTGTTGGGGCTTTTTTCTTTTTTAATGACACAGATTGTGTGTGTATGTGTGTGTGCTATACATGCACAATATCTGTGTCCATTATAAAAAATCTGAGCCACCTCCTCCCTCATCATCATCACAACTCCTAGAACCAAAAGAGAGGCAGGAGGGATTCCCACTTCCTCCGGCCACTGAGAAACCCCCCTTTGCACCAAGCCGAACTGCACACCCTTTAGGACACTCCACCCCACTTCCCGCACTTCAATAAAAATCAACAGGAGGGATGCCCATTCCCTTCTGCTGCCAGTACCCCCTTCTTCCCCACGAACAAATCCCCTCCCCTCCACTTCCCCACCTCAATAAAAATTGGCAGGAGGGATGCCCAATCCCTACCTCTTAACCTCCCTATACCTCTAAATTACGATGGCAGCAGGAGGGATGCCCAGTCCCTCCTGCTTGTAGGCCTGCCACTCCAGAATTGCAGGTCTTCCCCTTCCTGGTGCATCCTGGGATTTACGGAGAGGGGCCTAAGACCCTGACTGGCTCAGACGCCTAAGGCCCCTCCATTCATGTCAAACGTAGGTGCCAGAAATGTAGGCCTTCCAAACCCTGGCCAACGTTTCCAGCACCTATGTTTGACAGTGGCTGCAATTCTACAAATTGCGCCATTTTTATGAGGTGCTGGACAATGGCATGGTTTATAGAATTTGGTCCTTTGTAAATGACAATAAAATAGATGGGCCAGTTGGCTATTTACTGTGTTTTTTTATATAAAACCCTTTTATTAACTGAACTATAGAGATTGGGCCTTGATTTTTTTGGTTTGTTGCTCTACTAGTGCAAATTTCACTCATATCTTTCAGGTATTGCAGTCCAGAGTACACATTCCCTTCGCAAGAAGAAGCCGTACAGTTTGCTGTCAATATCGCTTTTGAAGCGGTTACATTGCACCCGAGAACTCTCGTTGTGTGCGGTACTTATTCTGTTGGAAAAGAAAAGGTCTTTCTAGGTATCGTTTCAAGCTGTTATCTGTGTTGTTTGTTTTGTATTATTTATTTTAGATTTCTGCTTTGTGTGAGTGCTGTTAACTGCTTACACCATATTCATGAATAAATGGGAGAACCTCAAGTTTCCAAAATTCAGCCGAATATCATAAATATCAACCAGAAAAGTAATCGCTTTTTTTTGAGTTTCATGAATATTTTATAGATGCATGCTTGATTATAAATTTTTGCTTTGAAAGTGATTGGTAGTAGTATCAATGTTGTCCCTTGTGACACAAAATCAATAGCCCTAGAGTTACTTCATAGGACCTCTTCTATCAAACTGCACTAGCTGAATGGCCCGCACTGCTCCCGACGCTCAGAGTTTCTATGCACGTCGGGAGTAGCACAAGCCATTCAGCGCAGCTCTCTGCGCTAAAAACTACTAGCGCAGTTTGATAGAAGAGGCCCATAGTGTGTCTGTATATGTCATGCATTTATACTCAAGCAACCTTCTGAAAGCCTTTTAATATGAACATATTATACCCATGACCTGTTTAGTGTATATGTAGTTTATTGTTGACCATCCTGATGTTTTCTACTTGTTGTTCTTACAAAAAATTCAATAAAACTATTGAACCCCCCCAAAAAAGAATGTTTCTTCTGATCTAAAACAACAAGAAAATATCAGGTTAAGAGATTTTCACATAAGAATTGCCGCTGCTGGGTCAGACCTGTGGTCCATCGTGGCCAGCAGTCTGCTCACACGGCAGCCATCTGGTCAAAGACCAGCGCCCTAACTGAGACTAGCCCTACTTGTGTACGCTCTGGTTCAGCAGGAACGTGTCTAACTTTGTCTTGAATCCCTGGAGGGTGTTTTCCCCTACGACAGCCTCCGGAAGAGCGTTCCAGTTTTCCACCACTCTCTGGGTGAAGAAGAACTTCCTTATGTTTGTTCGGAATCTATCCCCTTTCAACTTTAGAGAGTGCCCTCTCGTTCTCCCTACCTTGGAGAGGGTGATCAACCTGTCCTAATCTGCTAAGTCTATCCCCTTCAGTACCTTGAATGTTTCGATCATGTCCTCTCTCAGTCTCCTCTGTTCGAGGGAGAAGAGGCCCAATTTCTCTAATCTTTCGCTGTACGGCAGCTCCTCCAGCCCCTTAACCATCTTAGTCGCTCTTCTCTGGACCCTTTCGAGTAGTACCGTGTCCTTCTTCATGTACGGTGGCCAGTGCTGGACGCAGTACTCCAGGTGAGGGCGCACCATGGCCCAGTACAGCGGCATGATAGCCCTCTCCGATCTGTTAGTGATCCCCTTCTTTATCATTCCTAGCATTCTGTTCGCTCTTTTCGCCACCGCCGCACATTGCGTGGACAGCTTCATCAACTTGTCGATCAGAACTCTCCAAGTACCGCCCCGGACATCCTGTATTCGTGCATGAGAATTGTGGTAGACTCTTTGTTATCTCTTCCATTATAGAAATAGTAGACCTATATATCCCCCTCTTTATTAAGCTGCTCTAGAGATTTTAGCGTGGTAAATGCTTCAGTGTTCTTAGGAATTCTATGAGCATCGGAGCATTTACCACCCCAGCCCACACTAGTGCAGCTTGATAAAAGCGGTCCTAGTTAATGGGTTCCAGTCCTTCAAAAACCTTTACGAAATTCCAAGTTTTGCACATTTATGAGTGGGAGAAATGAACAACAAGCTAGAAAAGAGGACATTTTAAATATTATGTTTGTGAAAAATCTGTGATCGCTGTTGAAATGTATCGCATCATAGTGAGCTTAGTAAAACGTTAAAACAGATCTCAAAGTCAAATTTCATCAAATAACAACAAACTTTTATTTAAAATGACTGGAATAGCAGTACAACAAATTACACACAATTGGAAAAATTGTGACAGATTGAACTATAATTTTTGGTGGAACTCAGTTTGCCATATATATAAAATGGAACATACATTTGCAACACAAAAAGGATATATGGATAAATTCAAAAAGATTTGGGGACCATTAACAAAATATTGTAATAATTGAATTTCATTTTCCCATAATAAGAAAATAGTTAAAGAAGAAAGGGAGGGAGGGGATATGGAAGGGGGTTTATACTCTTTATTATAAATAAAATATTATTAATAGATGGTATTCTTACATGAAAACAATGTAATAAAGGGAAGGGAAAAAGGTTAATAATTTAAAAAATAATTGATAAAATCATTACAATATATATGTTGTATAACTTTATAAGAAAAATAATTACAGTTATATGATATATAAAATCATAAGAAATATAAGAAATGTTATGTATAAAATACATTATAGAAATATCAAGTGTATTATTAAGATAATTGTATGAAAATTTATGACACTTGTTGTTAAATGAAAAAAAATCAATAAAAAAACTTAAACCGGAAAAAAAAAACAAAAAACAGATCTTAGCTAAAAGATTTAAAGGCTGTGATGCAGTACCTGGTATTATGCCAGTGTAAGGTAGTTCCTAACAATTCATTTGTTTACCCCTAAATTATTGCATCTTACCGAGATTTTTACATTAGATGCAAAAGAAGTATTTGATAGGATTAATGAAATATGTATGCACATGGCCATGCAATGAAACTGCTGCCTCACTTAGCAAACAAGATCAAGTCTATTTTTCTTTTACAAAGTCCTTTATGAGGAGTGTGAAGTTTCCTTGCTTAACACATGGGAACATGGTGTAGGTGTTTAGAGTACAAATTTTGAACAATTTCAAGAGCCTATGGGGCCCATAACCAAAAAAAACGAAAACGTCCAAAAATCTGCCTAAGTTGGCACTTGGACATGCAAGTGCCGATAACACTGCACAACAAAGTTTTTGCTTCCTGAACACTGCTGGGTGTTTCTTATAGAATTTTGGGTGCTGATCATGAATATTACATCAAAAATTACCCATCACGTACCATTTCAGAGAAATCTTCAATTTTGTCGTGATTTTTTCTTATATTTGGATGCAAACAATTTTTTCTCCCATAAGTGTCTTATCAACAACGGTTTGTGCCGCCTGGGTATGTCCATGCATAAAATCTAGCCAGGTTGGAAGCTGTTTTATGGAAGATGACATCCTGGGCATGTCTGGGCAGGTCTGAACGAGCTTGCGCTGTCTCACCATGCTATAATGGTGGCTTCCATACACCGATCCTGCTCATTTGGTTAATATAGATAGTCCGTGTGTGTATATAGTATCAGTATAGTAAAGTATAGTAGTATAGTAGCTGTAGCAATATAACAGTAAGTAAGCTTGATGCTATAGACGTTTTGGTGTCGGGCAATATGTCTCGTCGGTGTCGTAACAGCCGCGACACATTCTGCTATATCTGTGGGGAATATACACTTACGCCTCAGAGACGTTCGATGACTGCCCTTGTAAAGAAAGCCTATCATCTGTATTTTGGCTGCAAAATAGGTGATCAAGACAAGCAATGGGCGCCTCACATTTGCTGTGCGACATGTGCTGTTAGTCTGAGAGCCTGGCTCAGAGGTACTCGAAAGACGATGCCATTTGCTGTTCCGATGATATGGCGAGAACAGAAAGACCATGTGACGGACTGTTATTTCTGTTTGACTAATGTGTCTGGTTTCTCTGCCAAAAACAAGAAGTCAATTGAATATCCTAATCTGCCTTCAGCAATGAGACCCATGCCACATGATGACAGTCTTCCAGTTCCGAAACCACCAGAGGATTGGACCTTAGACGAACCAGATGAAGAAACTGCAGTGCAGGGTTCTAACAGTGACATTGACCCGGATTTTGAACCATCCTCATCAGGCGATCCACATCTGATAACACAGTCCGAATTGAACGATTTGGTCAGAGATTTGGGTCTGTCAAAAGCAAAAGCTGAGCTGCTAGGTTCGAGACTGCAGGAATGGTGTTTGCTATCACCAGGTACGAAAATTTCTGTGTTTCGAGACCGGCATCATGATATAACCAAATTTTTTGCACAAGTCGACAGTCTCTGTTTCTGTTGTGACATTGAAGGATTGTTCTCGGTCTTTGGTTGTGATCACAACCCGGAAGAGTGGCGTCTTTTCATTGATTCGTCAATGTTAAGCCTGAAAGCTGTTCTGTTGCACAATGGCAACGTTTATCCTTCAGTACCTGTTGGCTATGCAGCACATATGAAAGAAACATATGAGAATATGGAAATGTTACTAAAGTATGTCCAGTATACCAGGTATAACTGGAATATCTGTGGAGACCTCAAAGTCGTTGCTCTGTTACTAGGACTGCAGCTTGGCTATACAAAGTACTGCTGTTTCATCTGCGAATGGGACAGCCGAGACAGAGAGTCGCACTATTCTAGAAAGAACTGGCCACTCCGTAAAAAGTTAGTTCCAGGACAGAAAAATGTAGCACATGAATCGCTTGTTGACCCGACAAAGATATTTTTGCCTCCTCTTCACATTAAACTGGGACTCATGAAGAATTTTGTGAAAGCAATGAACAAGGAAGGGGAAGGTTTTCGTTATTTAAGACAGATGTTCCCAAGAATAACTGATGCCAAGATCAAAGAGGGTATTTTTGTTGGCCCCCAGATCAGACATGTTATGAGTGACAAGCGATTTGAAGATCTGTTAGTTGGGCCGGAAAAAATTGGCTGGAAAGCCTTGAAAGACGTTGTTGACAATTTTCTGGGCAATTACAGAGCCCCAAACTACATTCAGCTGGTAGACAAACTTCTCAAAGCATACAAGAGAATGAAGTGCAATATGTCACTCAAGATTCATTTCCTCCATTCACACTTGGACTTCTTCCCCGCAAATCTCGGTGCTGTGAGTGACGAGCACGGTGAAAGGTTTCATCAAGACATAGCTACGATGGAGAAACGATACCAGGGCAATTGGAATCCGTCAATGCTTGCCGACTATTGTTGGATGCTACAACGTGATGCACCAGACACTGAATATAAAAGAAACTCGGGAGCAAAACACTTTTAATTCTGTTTCATTTAGTCGCTTGTGCGAAACGTAAACTTGACTATATATTTTATTGTCAGTAAACATAAAAATGTCTATTTCTCATAGTTCTTACGTGATGCAGTAAAACCAAAACCATATTTGAGCATACCAAGTTGGTACCTGTCATAATCACCAAAAACTTTTCAGGAATCAAGACTTAACCAAAAAATTGTTGTGCAGTGTAATCAAAGCCCTTTTCCTGGACATCTAGCGAGACATTTCTCCTGCTGTGCATTCAGAGTTCCAGGGGTGTGCTGGGAGGCATATTATGGGCATGCTTAACTTGGACATCTTGCGGCGATAATTGAACCTTTTCCAAGACATCCTGGATGGAACTTAGACGTTTGGAGCTAGACCTGTTTTAGAAGCATCTAAGTGCCACAAAGTGACCCAAACTGACCAAATGACCAATGGATATATAAGCATAACCTCCCCTCCCACCCCCAGAAAATCTGAATGAAAGAGTACATACCTGTCTCTAGAGCAGCAACACTTGGTATGGGAAAGCCTAGTAGAGCATTACATAAGTGTCTTAAGTAACCTGGCGGATGGGCTAGTGAACCATAGAGAGGAGAACCCAGGTCCATAAGCCACTCTGAACACTACTTTTATGGTGGAAAGGGTGAGCCCAATAAATCCTCCTATACTGCTATATAGGTGCCACCTGAAGCCATGAGGGCTATTGGGATGGTAGACAGGTGGGTTTTGGAGGGCTCAGCATAAATTATAAGGGGTATATGGTGAGATGCTTCTGATGCTCTTTATGTGAAGTTCACAGCAGTGCCCTCTTAAGGTGTCCTACTGCTCTGTTGGCATGTCTGTGTGGTCATCCGTCACAATGCTGGCCCCTCCCATGTCCAAATGGTCTGGATTTGGACGTTTTCAACTTGGACATTTCTTTGGTTGAAAATAGGATATAATGTTAGGTGTCCTAAGGGTTGGACATCCTGTCAGCCTAGACGTTCAAGTAAATGATTTTCAAAAAATGAATATATTTGGACGTTTAGCAATTCAGCTTTAGAAAATGGATGTTTCTGTGCTTCCGACATTGGACATTTAGCAGGAAATGTTCAAATCGGACTTCGACTTCCTGTTCGAAAATTAATAATAATAAATAATAATAACAGTTTATATACCGCAGTACCGTTAAGTTCTATGTGGTTTACAAAAGATTAATGAAGTACAAGTTGAGAGAACTTAGGGGGTGGGAAAACAAGAGGGGGATAGTGTAATAGAACCGTTAAATTACCCTCCGCATAAACTTTTGAATAGTATTGGAAATGTGTTGCACTGGTGAAACTTAGCTGGGGTGGGGAGAGGAGGTTTTAGAATAGCTTGATCAACTGTTTTTTTTTCCTAAGCAGAAATATTCAGCCATACATGGATTCCCTTCCCAGCGGGAATACCTGTGGAAAATTTTATAATGCAGAATTTCATCACTCCTGGTCTTAAATGCTTCATGGATTTTAGATCATATAAAATACTAGGAATAAAGCTTCTATTTCCCAGAGTAAACCAAAACTGGGAGTATTTTGGAATTAGTAATATCTTTGATATTAGTGTGATAGAAACGTGACAGCAGATAAAGGCCAAATGGCCCATCTAGTCTGCCCATCCACAGTAATCATTATCTCGTTCTCTCTCTGAGAGATACCACGTGCCTATCCCAGGCCCTCTTGAATTCAGACACAGTCTCTGTCTCCATCACCTGTTCCAGGAGACTATTCCTCACATCTCCAACCCTTTCCGTAAAAAAGTATTTCCTTAGATTATTCCGGAGCCTATCACCTCTTAATTTCAACCTATGCCTTCTCATTGCAGAGTTTCCTTTCAAACGAAAGAAACTCGACTCATGCGCATTTACATTACGTAGGTATTTAAACGTCTCTATCATATCTCCCCTCTCCCGCCTTTCCTCCAAAGTATAGAGATTGTGATAGCTTTGTAAACACTGTAAGATATATTTTCAGAATGGCAAACCTCTGTGTTTGGTTGTCACTGAATCCACCGAGGACATCTAAATGGTAGAACTTGATGGATTATCTTATTGTCATGGAAATTATTATCCGTAATCTAAGACTGCAGTGATAGATGGAAATTGCATATGGCTAGCAGGTAAGACATAAAGGGCTACAAGTAGATACTCTGTCACTTCTAAAAGGCTAGAGTGCTATCATTTTTAGTTGCATGGACCCTGCAATTATGAAAGATATATTCCTTTACAAGTATGGCATCTTATGTATTCTAAGGAATTGCTGACAGTTGTGTTCGCAGGGGAATAAGAGCAGTTAAGGGCTTGTGATGGATACGTTATATGGGTCTAGAACAGGGGAAGGCAATTCCGGTCCTTGAAAGCCACAGGCAGGTCAGGTTTTCAGGATATCCACAATGAATATGTATGAGATGGATTTGCACGCACTGCCTCCTTGAGATGCAAATCTATCTCGTGCATATTTATTGTGGATATCCTGATCGGAATTGCCTACCCATGGTCTAAAATAATCTGGGACTACTGCAGAAGGAATTCTAATGTTTTGTTTTGTTTTGTTTTTTTAAAGCAGATTTATGAGTACAGAAATGCTGTGGGATCCAAAAGTTTGTGGGGAAGTTAAGAAGTGGTTTACTATTAACCTGGATTATTGGTAACTAGGTCTCATTGCATGAAATGGGGCCTGGGCTAAATTAACCCATCTTATTTGTAAATTGGATCAGATCACCTCCTTTCTGGAGAGCTCAGAGCACTTATACTGTTTGTAGTCTTTGGATAGTGCTTCCGATATAAATAATCTACTGTCAGATTGAATATTAGAGTGCCTGCTCTGGTTAAAAGTCAAATTTATTGATTTATTGAGTTACTGTACTTAGTTTTAGACTAGAGCCTATAGCCTGACCTCCCAGAGCTCAGAACAGGATACAGAATTACATAAATAATACAGAATGGGTTACAGAGTTACTGCATTTCCCCAAATATATGCCGCGGCCTATATATGGGTTTTGCAGTCCAAACAGTGGGTGCAGCTTCCTTATATGGGGCAGCCTATCTTAAAGACATCGTAGATAAGCCGCCCCATTAGTAGATCCCCCTGTACCTTTTTAAATAATGTAGCTCCCTCGCTGGCCTCCTGCAATGTCGTGGCCGTGATGCAGGGCAGGAGCGATCTTTTCAGCGTTCAGCCAGTCCCGTGTTGCTTCTTCAATACCTGCATCAGTTCTCGAGTCCTGCGAGAACTGACGCAGGCATTGAGGAAGCAACACGGGGCCAGCTGGACACTGAAAAAATCGCTCCTGCACTGCACTGCGGCTGTGACATTACAGGAGGCAGCCGGAGGAGGAGGAAAGATGTATATGAGGGGAGGGATTTTAAAACTCTTAGATAAGCCGTGGCTTGTAGCATGAGGCAGCTTATCAAAGAGTTTTAAAACATGTATAGGCATTTTTTGCGGCCTATACACTGGGGCAGCTTATATGCGGGGAAATGCGGTACATACTTGATGCATTCAGTAGTGGGAGGTTTGGTTGCAGGAGTTTAATACATGGTGCAAGATAGAAAAGGGTCTATATTCAAAGAGTAAGTAATGTTCAAATCCTTTCTAACTGTGCAGTCTTCTGCAGAGAGGAATTTTACAGATAGGGTAATGCTAAATCTTATTTCTGGTATTTGGTGTGTTCATGTTAGGGTGGGAGTTTTGATATTTCCTACTAACTTGTCTATCCTTCAAATGTACAGCAATTGCAGAAGTGTTGGGCTGCAAAGTGAGTATGTCTCAAGACAAATATAAAACGTTGCAGTGCCTGGAGTCTGAGCGAGTGCAATCCCTGATTACCACGGACTGGAATAGTACAGGCCTTCATGTTCTTCCTATGATGCAAATTAACGTTAAGGTAAGCCAAAGCACTGTTTTAAACTGTGTGCTAAGCTCTAGGCAGCAGAGAGGACAACTGAGGCACCACTGCTAAACGATGTTGGCCTGATCCAAAAAGATTTAATGGGTTGGGACAGGGAAACCCTCTCCTATCACTCCATTTCATTTCATTGCCCTGAGAGCAGGGATTAAACAGGTGTGCACAAATCCAAAATTTTCAGTTTGACCCTTTTTTTCCAGAATTTTTGGAAGTTTTATTTTTTTTTTCTTAGATTTGTTGCAATTAACATGCATTAGTGGGATGTCTCTGTAGCATATTGCCTCCATTTAAGCACCTTGGGGGTAGGTGGTAGAAGCCTTTTCTATAATAGAACTTAGACATTTAGGTTCTGTTATAGAATACTAGAGGAACCCCATATCGATGCACCTATTACTTAAGCACCCATACCTATACCAACCATAATAATAATAATAATAACAGCTTATATACCGCAATACCATAATACAAAGATTAAGCAAAGGTACAAATTGATTGACTTTAAGAGGGGAGGAAGAAAGAGGGTTAATAGGACAGGAAATCCATAGAGCTGGCATGAGTAATAATAATAATAATAACTTTATTTTTCTATACTGCCATAGTCAAATGACTTCTAGGCGATTCATATTGAAAGAAGGTTGGACAATTGGCGAATTACAGACATGAAGAGAAATGTTACACGAGATATTGGAGTTACCGGAGAGATTACATCAGGGTTTGCAGCGGGGAATTAACATAGTGAGACAAGGTCATCTGTTTAGGCAATAAATTTGTCAAATAGAGTAGTTTTAATTGATTTTCAGAATGTGTTGTAGGTCTGTTTAACCCCCCCCCCCCCTTTACAAAGGTGTAGCATGGTTTATAGTACCGGCCGCAGCGGTAACAGCTCCGACGTGCTACAGTTTTGTTAAGGGTGGAGGATAAATTAATCGTCTGTGCACCGCTTTCAGCATTATGTAAATTGCATGTGTTTTTTGGGAACCTCACCTATGTCCCATGTTCCACCCGCATGTATGCCCCTCTTGAAATACGTTCTCTGTAGTCGTATGAAGTATAATCTTAAACTGATTTCGGTAATTAACGGGAAGCCGATGTTCATTCTTGAACAGAGGAGTGACGCTGTGAAGTTTTGAAACGACATTAATCAGTCTGACTGCAGTATTCGGGATCAATTGAAGACAATGAATTTGGTCCTGAGGAAGTCCAGACAGAACAGAATTACAATAGTCCATGTATGATAAAACTAATGAATGAGCTCTCAAAACATAAAATTAAAAAGGAGAAGGGAGGTGTCAAAAATGCGCTAAGCGGATGTGCCTTAAGGAGGCGGAGGATGTTTTAACCAACAGAAAAATGAGAGAATCAAAGTTTAAATGATGATCAATTACTCAGAAATTTTGAATTTCATCTGTGCCTTGAATTTTGAGGGCTATACCTCTCACATATTGCCATGACAAGCAAGCATGCGCCCAAAGGAGCTTGACTAAAGGGGCAGATTCTGCCCCTATTGAAGCATGAAGGAAAGTTGGGGTTGTTTAAAATATCATAGTAACTAAGTAGAGCTCTTAATTGTGGAAGATACAGAGTGAACATTGAAATGGGTAAACAAAAAGTTATCAGAATGCCTACTGCTGCTTCTTCAGTTTTGTCAGGTCCTATGGACAGACATGTAACTTGGCATCGGTGAGAACTTTCTTTCCTGAAGGTGCTTCTTTATGTCCAAATGGTGGTCTACCAGGAACCTTTTTGCCAGTTAGGTAGCAGCAGAGGAGTACTGCACAGTATTATACAATTTCTGTTGCTAGCCCGACAGTCGATAAAATCAGCTGGGTGGCGTGCCCATTCAGAAAGTCCTGAGAAGAACGTTGCACCTCCCAATGGCTTCATTTTTGTTGGGTAATTCTTGTGGATTCTCCAGTGGCTTCATTGGTATCAGCTGAAGGGGCATAGTCTGTTATTGAGAAAGACATAGGGGAAGCCACTGCTTGCCTTGTATTGGTAGCATGGAATATTGCTACACCTTGGGTTTTGGCCAGGTACTAGTGACCTGGATTGGCCACCGTGAGAACAGGCTACTGGGCTTGATGGACCATTGGTCTGACCCAGTAAGGCTAGTCTTATGTTCTTATGTATTTTCCCATAATGTTGAAAAAATGTGCCAATTCCTAAAGTAATTTTATTATTGGTTTTTAAAGAACTTGTGATTGGTGACCCAATAACAGATGTATGGAACGTTTCTTTCTTGGACTAAGGAGATGTTGCAGGGAACGAACGGTGACACAATTTTATAATTTCAGCAAGACACTGTAATGAAATATAATGGAATAGTTGTTAAACTGTTTGATTGTACTACATGTCAAACAATCTTTCTAGTTGGAAGTGGATTAAATGCCCGGATAGAGTGGAATGCATTCCATTGAAAATATTTTTACAATGATTCTTGGTTTTGAGTGATTATTGCCATTTTGATTTTTGTAACCCGGAAGTTATTCTGCTTCACTAATGGGAAGTGCTCTTTCCCGCGGTGTTGCCATAGGAGCAGCCTGGTGCCATGATGATAATTGTCAGCACAGGAGATGTAATGTGATTATTCCCCTGAAGAAGTTAGGTTTACTGGCGAAACAGAAATATCTATAGGGCTCTATGCTGACTGGCTCTGTTGTTGAGGCGTGGTGGTGTACTTTAACCAGCTGCAGCGTTTGAAGACTGCGATGAAGATTTTCCAGAGTGGTTTAGATAAGTTCCTCACGGTGTCCTTTACTACAGGCCATGAAACTGCCTATGTACACTGCAAGATGAACTTTGACTTATGAGCGGAGTTTTTTTGTGCCTGTGACTTGATTTTTAAGCAGCTTTTGATGAATCTGCTTTTATTGTTATATGGCTGCTATTATTTCTGAGGCTTTTTTTCTCCTCTTTCGTTAATGTTACAGAGGACAATAACATATTGGCTTGTTCATTCCTGTAGTGTTTTTCAACAAGGTTTTTGTTTTGTTTTGTTTTTGTATTTGCGATCTTTGTTCTGTTGGAATCCCGTTTTTGGATATTGTGTGTTAGTAAAACGTCCCCATAGTTCTCTTCTGAGGTATAAAGCAGAATATAAATCAGTAATTTTAAATTTTAATTAGAGCTTAAATTAGCCTTGCAGAATTCATAGTTTATTTGAAGGGGAATTATACAGACGGGTTCATGTTAGAAGGCCTGGGTTACAAATGGATTCAGTACTAATCCTGGTATAGGGTCCCGAGTAGAGAATGACACAGGGAAAAAAACCTGTCCCCATCACCGCCCCGACCCCGTCCTTGCCGTCCCCTTCACAGCCCCGTCCCCACAGCATCCACCCTTCTCTCTCGCCACCTCACCGCCCTTCAGCGGCCTGAGAATCTCCCTCCCTCCCCCTTAGCTTCCTGGCGTGTTAGTAAAGAAACTTAAGGGAGGGAAGGCCCGCGGTCACCTCCCTACCTAACTACGGCCAAATCTATCTACCTCCCTCCCCCTTACCTTCCCGGCACTTTCGTAAAAAACTTACACAAGCCGGTGAAGCCTGCCTGCCTGCAGTCGCGTGTGTGTGGGTGGAAGCTTCTCCTCTGACGCAACCGGTTGCGTCAGAGGAGGAGCTTCCGCCCACACACACTCGACTGTAGGGAGGCAGGCTTCACCAGCTTTGGTAAGTTTTTTTACAAAAGTGCAATTAAGGTAAGGGGAGGGAGGGAGATAGATTTGGCCGTAGGTAGGGAGGGAGGGGGCTGCGCGCGATCGGTGACCATGCACCTTCCCTCCCTTAACTGGGGACAAGGCCATTCATCGCTCCATGGGGCGGTGGATGGCCTTGTTCTTGTGCCCACAGTGAGCACTCCCCCCCCCAAACACTGTTTTGGCGGGTTACCCGTGGCTACCCGCAGCTAGCCATGGGTAACTGCCACCGTGTCATTCTCTAGTCCCAAGTATGTTCAATTTCAAGTTTTCCTTACCATCCATATGGGAAGGGTGACACGGAATTTATCCCAAATCTAAACCATTCAAGTCGCATTGATAAGTTTCTCTTTTTTTTTTCTAAAGCTTCACCACTATACGTATTGCAGAGTAATAGTCTGAATTAAAGTAGCCCTTTTAGAGAGTTTAGCAAAATAACCGTGGTAAAAGGTATTTCCAACTTCATCATTTTGCAAAAATATTCCCCAGATAATATTTAAAAAGTTTCCTTATTCTTTCTAATAGAGTAGGGATGGTTAGCATTAATTCTATGGGGCATTAGATAAACAGTCACTAAAATAAGTTGAATGTTTATTTGGCTAAGAGAACTTGAACTCTTTTAAATGTGTAATTCCAAATCTTGTTCCAAAAGGTAATTTCTATCTGCATCCTGCACTCGTAAACAATTTGTCTGTGTACTTGAGGAGAAAATATGACATTTAAAGCTTTATAAAACCTGGAAATGAACTTTTGGCTTTACAGTAATCTTTTAAAACCTAATGGTTGTCATAAATCAAGACTTTCGCTGAGGGCAAGCAGGCATCATAATCTCGCATATGGGCAAATTTATACACGGAAGCCGGTAGGAGCACTGCCAAGTGCATTGTCACTTTAAATCTTTAAGCAGTGCCGTTGCCTTCCCATCCATGACAGCTCACAGGACCATTAGTTCTTAGTTTTCTGCAGAGCCAAGAAGCTGTTTTTTTCGGTTTCTTAGCACATCAAACTTAGAAGTTTATTGTGCCTTTCTGATTTTAGTTTTTGTCATCTTAATTTCTTTAGTTTTTCACTTTTTTCCCCTTGAATTGGGTCAAGGTTTTTTTGTTTTGTTTTGTTTGTTAGCCTTTGGACCCCTTTGAAGCCCTTATTCGACCCAGGGAGTGTTGACATTTTTCAGTGTACTTTTTTACTCAATCTCCCTGGGCCATCATGCCTTTTGACTTTGCGTGCGCATTTTTCCCTCCATGCCAGAGGGTGCCAAGTGGCTTCAAGAAAAGTATTCAGTGTCACCTGACCGTTTCAGGCTCTGACCCCCTTAATTGGTGTGTTTAAGGTTTGGGTCCTGACCATCAGGACATTTATTGTAAACTCTCTGTGTACGCAAAAGAGGTTACTGAAAACCCAGCAATTCCAGTGTGATAAAACGATTTGGCTCTGCATCCACATCCAGCATGTCAGGAGATTGGGACCACACTCGCCATGCATCAACACAGGCATCGGTATTGACATCGCATGCACTGACACATATTGGAGAGCATCGAGCTTCAGACTTTCTCCAGAGACAACCATGCCTCACCCATTGGTGGAGGCATCACGTAAGAAAGCTAAGAGGCATGGCACAGCATCATCACAGATGTTCACCTACTTGACACGTAGTAAGCATTGATGTACTGTGGACCCCTCTCCATCATGTCTCCTCTCAGTACCATAACTAAAGCGCGCCGACAATCCCGCGGTGACATTTGCACACAGGACAAATGCACACTGCCGCTTCTGCCGTTCCCATTTGCGCTCTGAGGAGGGGTTTGGGGAGTACCCCCAACTACACTTAGAAGCGCTCGCACTCCCATTGGGGAGGGAACCCCCCTCCCCAGTACACTGAAAGCTCCCGTTCTCCTTCCGTTTTTCGGTCTTTAGAAGCGCGAGCACAAACGGGAACGGCAGAAGCAAACAAATGTCGCTGCGTGTTTGTCAGCACGCCAAAGTCCTGTGCACTTTGGACGGGTCGGTGTTCGGGAGCGTGAGCACTTCTAAGTGTAGTGGAAGGGGAAACAGCAAAGATGTGTTCTTTCTCTTCTTGCAAGGTTCAGACTGGAAATATTTCTTGCAGACAATGGTTCAGGCTTGATGATGTCATAGAGGCTTAACCTTCAGGTGCAAATAAGGAAACACCCCTACACTCAAAACAAAAGCTTTCGGGTTACTGCAGATGCAGTCTACACATGCTTTTAATGGCGTCCATGCCTGCCTCTGCCCAGCCTGCTTGATTCAGATCTGGGTTTTGACTGGGCCACTTAGGACAGTGACTTTCCCCCCCCCCCCCCCCTTGTTTGATGCTTTTTGCTTTTGGATCCTTGCTCTGCCGAAAGGTAAATCTTCTCCCCCATCCCAGAATTTCCTTTAACATCTGCCTGTACTTTGCACCATCTGACTTTCCCTCAATCTTCTCAAACCTTTTGTCGGTGCTGCTGCAAGCATTCCCACAACATAATTCTACCATCTTCCTTTTTTTTTTTACTAGAGGGATGATAGTACCAGGGTGATATGCTAAGTTCCAGTGCAGTGGGAATGGTATACCGAACAATAGGGTAATTCCTCTGAACCCGCAAACCTCTGCAATCAGAGCTTTTGAACTCCTCCTACATGTGCTATAATGCCCCCTCAGTTCTTTCTTCTGCAAGCGAACCTGAAGATGTGTGTTCTGCTGGCTTCTTTTTTCTTTATTATTTTGCAGTTTCTAAATTAAACTAAAACTTAACCTTATATACCGGGTCTTCAACCAAAGGAAGCTCCTCGCAGTTAACAATAAATTAAAAAATAAAGTGAACTGAAATACAAGAGAGTTAGTTTTCATAATGTTTAACGAATAAAAAAAGTTTTCAGAAGTTTCTGTGCGGGTTTTACCGGTGTTCCAGGGACTGCTCTGCCTGCGTGGAGATCGTGCAGACGCTTTGGTCTGCTGCTGGCAGCTGAATCCTATGGGGACCTGTTCAGCCAGCCTGCCAAAGATATCTGGAGCTCAGGCCCATGCCCCCAGCTTTTGGCTCGCATGCTTGACTCAGTTAGGAGCTTGAACACATGCTGTTAGGCACCAATAGCATTCCTACAGGGTATTCGGTGCCGGCTGCTTGTTTGCCTTTCCCGTTGCGTACCAAGATATCACTTAGAATTGAGATCAAGACTATCTACATACATTTCATTAAACTGTGGGTTGGTTTTTCTTTTTTTTGCAAATGCTATGTGGCATGCCATATGGCTTTTTCGTTAACTTCTTTCTTGCCACCTGGTCATACAGGGTTACGTTTGTGGAGTAATCTTGAAATTGTTCCTCACTCTCAAAAATATCTATAACTCTTTTAAAGTAATCAGCTTTAACAGTGAACTTCCTTAGCGGTTTCTTTAATCCACATTTATGAACTTTGCAGGGATGATCTGACTGAGACAAGTGTAACATAGTAGATGACGGCAGATAAAGACCCGAATGGTCCATCCAGTCTGCCCAACTTGATTCGATTTAAATTTTTAAAATATTTTCTTCTTAGCTCTTTCTGGGCAAGAATCCAAAGCTCTGCCTGGTACTGTTCTTAGGTTCCAACAACTGAAGTCTCTGTCAAAGCTCACTCCAGCCCATCTACACCCTCCCAGCCATTGAAGCCCTCTCTAGCCCATCCTCCCCCAAACGGCCATATACAGACACGGACCGTGCAAGTCTGCCCAGTACTGGCCTTAGTTCAATATTTAATATTTTCTGATTCTAGATCCTCTGTGTTCATCCCACGCTTCTTTGAACTCAGTCATGATTTCCTCTCCACCACCTCTCTCGGGAGCGCATTCCAGGCATCCACCACCCTCTCCTTTCTGCCCACAGCCTGTACCTTTTTGCAAAACTTACTCTAGGTTTCAGCAGTTCGCTGTGGTGTGTTTAGACCTCAGCTTCAAATTGACTTCATATGACAGAAATAGCGGTTCAAATCAGCTCAGCTACACTAATTTAACTAAACTCGACTTATGGGCTTTAAGACACCTTTTGGAAATGGAGATAGTTTAGGTTTGCTGTGACAAGGGGTATGAAGATTTATTTAATCAAGATTTTGTTAGATTTCTTATTTTTAATTGCTATTTTTATAACATTTCTATAGTTCTTCATTCACACTGAAAACATAGCACGAGTTGTGCTGATCAATTATGTTTCAAATCTTTATTCATTTTAACATATACATCAAGTGTACATTAAAATATGAACACAACATATTACATTATCACTTGATAATTCCATAACAACATATAACTAAAAGATTTATATCCCACCTCATCTCATAACTTTACATGAATAATATAATTCCTATGTATATTAATCAATTAAATTATGCACATATATTAAATTATCATAACCCACCCATCCCCCCATTCTTTCAATTATCATATAAGGAAAAATAATAATAAATTAACATTAATCATTATGATAATTTATTATTGGCCTCCACACATCTTTAAATCTATTAAAATGATGTGCTGATCAATTAAGTAACCTCCAGCTTTATTTTTTAAGTAACAAAATGTGAAAAATGTACAAATGATTTCAGTCTTATTTATAAGACACTGTATCTAAGGTTACTTATCCTTTTGCATTTTAGCTAAATATCTTTTACAATGGTTTTTTATTGGTTTTCTAACAGGGTTTACTGAATCACTTGATTAAGTTCTCCAGATATGACAGAATCTTGGCTTTCAAACCAACTGGATGGACATACTCGGATCGTTTCAAATCTGTGGCAGATATTAGACCTGAAATCAGAGGAAACATCACCGTCTATGGTATGGGAGGTTTGCATAGTCTTTTTCTCTATGGATTAAGTTGGTTATTTTTTCTGTGTAGTAATCAATACGTGTTTGTTGGTTTGCGTAACTTAGAACCTGGCTAAGGCTTGATCTTTGATAAATTGCTGGAGGAGTTGCCGTACAATGAGAGGCTAGAGAGACTGGGCCTCTTCTCTCTTGAAAAGAGGAGAGTGAGAGGGGACATGATCGAAACATTCAAGATATTGAAGGGAATAGACTTGGTAGAGAAAGAGAGATTGTTCACCCTCTCCAAGGTAGGAAGAACGAGAGGGCACTCGCTAAAGTTAAAAGGGGATAGATTCTGTACAGATGTAAGGAAGTTCTTCACCCAGAGAGTGGTAGAAAACTGGAACACTCTTCCGGAGTCTGTTATAGGGGAAAACACCCTCCAGGGATTCAAGACAAAGTTAGACAAGTTCCTGCTGAACCAGAACGTACGCAGGTAGGATTAGTCTCAGTTAGGGCGCTGGTCTTTGACCAAGGGCCACCGCGTGAGCGGACTGCTGGGCACGATGGACCACTGGTCTGACCCAGCAGCGGTTAATCTTACATTCTTATGTTCTTTACTTGCTGGGATTTTCCATAATTTTCAGTGGCTGCCACTCAGTTCATAGTGGCCTCTGGTTCATATAAAATGCTCTAAAGCAGGGCTGCCCAATTCCGGTCCTCGAGATCTACTGGCAGGCCAGGTTTTCAGGATATCCACAATGAATATGCATGAGAGAGATTTGCATACCAAGAAGGTAGTGCAGGCAAATCTCTCTCATGCATATTCATTGTGGATATCCTGAAAACCTGGCCTGCCAGTAGATCTCAAGGACCGGAATTGGGCAGCCCTGCTCTAAAGAGTAATCGTACTGGATGTTGGAGAAGAAAATCCAGAAGTATGTATGAACGAGGAACACAGCAAGGGGGAGAATGTTTTGGGAAGTAAGACCAATGCCAGGCAGACTTCTGTGGTTAAAACTGAACACCTCAAAAATCCTAGGTGTCACTCTGGACTCCCAACTAAATCTTCTTCAGGCTAAGATCAATAGAAACATGATGGCAGATAAAGGCCAAATGGCCCATCCAGTCTGCCCATCCACAGTAACCATTATCTCTTCTTCTAAGAGATCCCAAGTGCCTATCTCAGGCTCTCTTGAATTCAGACACAGTCTCTGTCTCCACCACCTCTTCCGGGAGACTGTTCCACGCATCTAACACCCTTTCTGTAAAAAAGTATTTCCTTAGATTACTCTTGAGCCTGTCACTTCTTAACTTCATCCTATACCCTCTCATTCTGGAGTTTCCCTTCAAATGAAGGAGACCGCCCTCGTGCACATTTATGCCACGTAGGTATTTAAACGTCTTTCATATCTCCCCTCTCCCGCCTTTCCTCCAAAGTATACAGATTGAGATCTTTGTCTGCCCCCATGCACATTATGACGAGACCACTGACCATTTTAGTAACCTTCCTCTTTTATATCTTTTTGAAGGTGCGGTCTCCAGAATTGTACACAATATTCTAAATGAGGTCTCACCAGAGTCTTATACAGGGGCATCTCTATACCTCCTTTTTCCTACTGGTCATGCCACTCCCTATGCACCCTAGCATCCTTCTAGCTTTCGCCATCACCCTCAGCAAGTCCAGCTTTAGAATAGTGGGGCAAGCTGTTCTCCTGAACTTGGATTACTGTAACTCTCTGTACTGTGGCATCATCGAAAAGGGAGTATAAAGTTTGCAGCTGCTTCAAAACACAGCAGCCTGACTAATCTTCCGAGTTGGCAAATTTGGTAAGGCCAGTCCACTGCTGAGAGAACTACACCGGCTGCCTGGGAAATAACAAATAACTTTTTAAGATCGCTTGTTTGGTTCACAAAGGAATCCACGGCAAAAACTCTATTGGGCTTGTAGCGATCATTTACATTATGCACACCTTCCTCAACTCAAGAACCAACACAGCGGTACAAGCTGAACTTCCCATTAGAGAATGACACGGGGAGCGATCCCCGCAGCGAACCGCTGCGTGGCTGCGGTTTGGCTGCGGGTTATGGTGACCTCATTAGCAAATCGCCGCAACGCGGGGACAAATCCTTTCACCGCCCGCAAAAACGGTGAATAGATTTGTCCCCGCAGGCCAATGTCCCCCCTTCTAGGAACCGCTATTTACCTGTGTTTCACCGTGTTTGTGACCGGGTGTTAGATGTCTCCGCCATGTTGTCTGTCTCCTCCAACTTTCGATCCAACTCGCACGTTGCCGCATTTACTCTCGATCCAACTTGCATTTGTCAGATCAACCCTTCCTGCCAATAGAACCCGCCCCCCCCCCCCGACGATCGCCGGCAGGAAGGTGCTCAGCCCTTCATGCCGACAGAACCAGCCCTCCCCAACGATCGCGGCAGGAGGATATCCAACCCCTCCTGCCAGCTCCCCAACAGCCCCCCTATGATCACTGATAGGAGGGTGCCCAACCCCTCCTGCCGGCCCTCCCAACGGCCCCCTATATCGCCAATAGGAGGGTGCCCAACCCCTCCTGCCGGACCCTCCCCCAACAAACCCCGCCATCCCGAAACACCACCCTTAGTCTTACTTTCCAAGTTGGACCGGACAGCTCCTCGCTCGTCTGGCCAGCAGGCCTGCCTCCGTCCAAATGAGGCGGGCCCGCCCCTCCCCTCCCCTGCCTAACCCACAGGATCCTAGGGCCTGATTGGCCCAAGCACCTAAGGCCCCTCCTATAGCGGGAGTGGCTTTAGGTGCCTAGACCAATCAGGCCCTAGGATCCTGTGGGTTGGGCAGGGTAGGGGCGGGCCCGCCTCATTTGGACGGAGGCAAGCCTGCTGGCCATACGTGTGAGGAGCCGTCCGGTCCAACTTGGAAAGTAAGACTAAGGGGGTTCCGGGGTGGGAGGGTTCTTTGGGGGGGGGGGGTCCAGCAGGAGGGGTTGGGTACCCTCCTGCCGGCGATCTTAGGGGAGGCCATTGGGAGGACCGGCAGGAGGGGTTGGGTACCCTTCTGCTGCGATTGTCGGGAGGGCCGTTGGGGGGGGTCTACAGGAATACACAGTCTAGTACCCGAACTCGCAATCTGGGCAACTGCAACTGGGCAACCTGATCCCGAAATCTGAGCAACTGCCTGCTGCCGTCGCGTATGCTGGGACTCCTGCCTTCGTGTATCTGCCGGATACGCGAAGGCAGAAGTCCCGGCATACGCGACGGCAGCAGGCAGTTGCAAATCAGCTGACGCTGGCGCAATCTTGCACACTGGGAAAGAAGAGAATCTCCGGCATCAGCTGACTAGCAACCCCCCATCGTATGGGACACCTGCCTTCGCATATCTGCCGGATACACGAAGACAGGAGTCCCAGCAAAAGATGCAGCTGCAGGAAGTTGCTAGTCAGCTGACGCTGATGCCGGAGCTTCTCTTCCTGCCCAGTGTACACCAGGTACTGCTGGACAAGGGGAGGAGGGGAAAAAGGAAGGGAGAAAGGATACTGTTGGACAGGAGGGAAGGGGTACTGCTGGACAATGGGAACAGGGAAGGGAGAAGGGGTACTGCTGGACAAGGGGGAAGTAAAAGGAAGGGAGAAGAGGTACTGCTGAACCTGGCAGAAAAGGAGGGAAAGGAAAGGTGCTACACACTGGAGGGGAAGGTGAGATGGTGCATGGGGAGAGAGCATGTTGGGTTGTGGGGTGCGAAGGAGGGATACCACTGAGGGAAGAGGCAAGGACAGAGAGAGAAAGTGTGCAGGAGGCAGAAAGTGTTGGACTCATGGAGAGGGCAAGATGGATGGGGAGGACAGAAAGGAGGGAAGGAGAAATGTTACACTGGGGAAGGGGGAGAGCGCAGAGAGTGAAAAGTTGGACTCATGGAGGGAGAGAGAGAGATGCTTGGTTGAGGGAAGGAGGATCAGAGGAGAAGCATACAGGATGGGTTGGGTGCCCTCCTGTCGTGATCGCTGGGGGGAGGGGAGACTTGCAGCCGTAGCCGCGGTCACTATGCTAATCACGGCAGGGAGATCTTTGCCGCGATTAGGTACAGCGGCCGCGTCTACTTACCATGTAGGCTAACATTGTAAGCATTAAAAGTACATGTCGTGTTTGTTTTTGTATAGTTATTAACTAATATTTAACTAAGTTTTAAAGTTTTAAAGAATGTTTCCTTTATACGTAAATAAAGAAAAGTATATAAAATCGTACCCGTTTGAGGCTTTTATGTATGCAGCGGTGACGGTGACGGGGCGGTGAATGGGGTTGCAGTGGCGGTGACGGGGCGGTGAATGGGGTGGCAGTGGCGGTGACGGGGTGGTGAAGGGAATGGCGGTGACGGGGCGGTGCAGAGGATGGTGAGACGGGGACGGGGCGGTGACGGGGACCAATTTTTTCACCGTGTCATTCTCTACTTCCCATCTCCCCAACATGTCCAAAGGGCAAAGATATTCAAGTCTACTTTTGAAATTCAAGGCCCCAAAACGTGGAATAACCTACTCTTATTTCTCTGTCAGATCACTGAATATTACAACCTCAGAAGAATGTTAAAGGTCCATCTCTTCTCTATTTGATTCACATGTTACATATCCGCCCATGTCTCCTGAAATCCAAATGTAACCCATCATCTTAATGTAAACTGTGATGAATCCTAGTTGAGAAACGGTAATCGCATATAACAAGTGAGGTTGGTTTATGATTTGTAAAAGCCACTTAGTAAAAGCTAGCGTTAGATATTTATGCAAACATATGGAAGTCCCCATTTTATAAGACCAGGATATGCACGTCTCAAATCCAAGTGCATGCAAATGACCAGGGAGACATGTTGTGGGTGGGACAAAAAGTGTGGCAAGTTCATATATTTATAGTCCTCATTTTATAAGCCCTATTTTTACATATTACATATTAAATGTTACAAATTATATATAAATAATATATGTAATTATTGCTTTCCTTTGTCTTTTAACCAATTTTGTGAACTGGATCGAGTCCCATAGTTGGAATGACCCGGTATACAAGACTAAGGATTGCATTGGAACACACTTCCTGTCTGTCATTGTTACTAGGATCCTGGGTATATGTTAAAACTGTGAAATAATTTTTATGGGGGAAATCAGATTGGCAGAACAACAAAGGCATTTAATGTTAATTCATTTCTGCCTAGAGAGAACAAAGTTGTGTTTATTGCCATTGTACTTTGTTTGGTAATTGGTGTTTGTGTATGTTCACATTGGTCCCCGCCTAGACTTGTGGATAGGGGGGCCACAAATAATTAAAAATAAATAAATAAAGCCAGAGAATCATATGTTTTTCCATTTCTATCAGTATCTGCTTAAATGATAATCCTAGCCATAATAAATCGGTTACATCGCCAAGCTTTCAAGTACAGCAAGGCAATGTCGCATCCTTTTTGCAGCAGGAACCACTTTTCACAGAAGAATGAATCTGACCTCATCAGCGGATAGTTTGTTCCTTCTTTGTGATGACAAGTTTAGTCGGCCATTTGTGGTATTAATTTCTTAATTTTACTGCTACCCTGGGGCAAGTAGATAACTGTTAATTTAGAACAAAAATATATATTAAAAAAGCCTGATCCATTTTTCAATGGCTCTTAGCATTCTTTTTCCAGAGAGCCATTTAATTTATTTGGATTTTATTAGATTCAGAATTCCTCCCATGCATATCTAGACACTGAGTTACCCTTAATTGAATACAGTGCTTCATGAAGAAGAATATAAGGGGGTTTGGCAGCAGGTGTCTGCGGCTTTGTAAGTCACTGATTTGTGACTGATTGCAGCTTACTGCTGGATAAGCATTCTGGCACTCTAGGAGGTGCAGGTAATGTGACCTTTTCGCCAAGGGGAATGACTGCTTAAGACACAGGCGAGAGACAAGGATGCAATTGGCCTCAAATGGCTTTCCATTGGATTAAAGTGCACACTGTCCTCCAAGATGTGCTTTCTTGTTAGCTGTTTCAGTTATAATCTGAACATATGGGGTTCATTTAAGGATTATCAATAGAGGCTTTGTGTGAAATATCCAGTGGGAAACAAATCATAACTTGTTAAAATGTATGTCATTTTTTTAATTGGCCTATAATTGGACATCTCTTAGGCGCACAATAGATATAAGCCATGCAAAATATAGGTACTCTGTTCACATTTTCAAATATTCCTCAGACAGAAACCCGTATCCCTGATTGGCCAACTGTCTGTAATATTAAAGCATTTCCAGGCAGTCACTCAGATCTGCGTAAATGCATATACCATCCACATTTGCCACTGAGTCTTCATGAAAAGTCTCGCATGAAGCTTATAGACACCAATGCAGATTGTCTTGGAAAGACCGTGACGCTATTGTCGGTTCTTCTTGATGCATGACGCCTGGGAGATTTTGGTGCCTGTCATGTATCCTCCCAGGTACACTGGAGAGAAGGCTACTCATCTCTTACTGGGCATGGAATTTAAAAAAAAAGCCAGGCTGCGGCCATCAGCACACCTCAACTTGCATTGAATATCCGTGCTGCAGAGTGCCATGCCTGCAAGCATCTGTTCTCAGATCAGATGCAGGGAAATCTCTGTAATGAGCCCTCTAAGGAAAAAGGGATGGAATTTGATATACCACCTTTCTTCACTTATAATCAAAGCGATTTACGTAGTATGTATAGATACTTGTTTTGTACCTGAGGCAATGGACTTGCTGCAGTGGGAATCGAACCCGGTCCCCCTGGTTTTCAGGCCACTGCACAAACCGTTAGGCTCGATCCTGACATTGCTGAACAGAATATCTTTCTGTGATGCCCAGGCAAATCATCACTCTAGAAAAGCTGTTAAGGCTTTCCTAGTGCCAGAACCATGGGGATATCAGTGGCCCACCAGAGACGAGCTTCCACGGGAGAAAGCTGCAAGGCTGTAGTTCAGACTTGTCTACATATTCACGTCATGTTTAGATGGAAATGTTTGGGACAGTACAGCTTGTCATTTCATTATTAAGAGTCTCTGTGGATTATAATCCATCTGCAACCCCTCCACCATCATCTGCCTTTATTAAAAAAATAAAAGCAGACAATAAGTTTCACCTTTTCTTAGAATGTTTTACATCCCCCCTTTGAATAAAAAAAAAAAGGCAGCCTTCACTGAAACTGCTTGCCTGTGACCGGGGGGGGGGGGGGGAGGTCTCCTCAGAATCCACCTCATCTCCTAGGCGTTGACATCCCCTTCATGCTAGTACTGCTCTTTGTCATTTAATGCTTCTACAAGAAATCCTGTACATAATGGACACTCAAAGTCACAGAGTAATACTTTTAAAACCAATAGGAGGAAATATTTTTTTCACTCAGAGAATAGTTAATCTCTGGAATGCATTCAGAGGATGTGGTAAGAGCGGTTAATGTAGCTAGTTTTAAAAAAAGGTTTGGACAAGTTCTTGGAGGAAAAGTCCATTGTCTGCTGTTAAGACAGAGACGTGGAGGAAGCCACTGCTTGCCCTGCATCGGTGGCATGGAATGCTGCTACTATTTGGGTTTATGCCAGGTACTTGTGACTTGGATCGGCTTCCGTGAAGACAGGATACTGGGCTAGATGAACCATTGGTCTGACCTAGTAAGGCTTTTCTTATGCTTTTATGTGAGCCACGTATAGGATAATCAAGCCATTGTGACATCACTCATGAGGTTGGCTCTTAGGCATTGGTAGAATGAGGCAATATGACATCACAATCACAGCTCTGGAATGTTGGTATCTATGGGTTTCTGTCAGGTACTTGGGACCTGGGTTGGTCACCGTTGGAAACAGGATACTGAGCTTGATGGACCTGCTGTCTTTCCTAGTATTGCAACTCTTTATGTTCTTATGTGAGCAAGTATATGACACGCAAGCTGTTGTGACATCACTGATGAGGTTGGTTCTTAGACATTGGTAGAATGAAGCATTATGACATCACAATCTGAGCTTTGGGTTTTTGCCAGGTATTTGTGACTTGGATTGGCCTCTGTGAAGACGGGATATTAGGCTAGATGGACCGGTGGTCTGATCCAGTCAGACTATTCCTATGTTCTTACACTGCTCCGATCCCAGCTCTACTGAATTATGCCTCCCATCTGGGAAGACTAGCAACTTTTGCATGTTATACTCTACTGTATTCTTCTGCGATTTGTAGCGCCATCATTGTACAAGAGTTCTCTGGTCCCAGTTTGATTTTGGTGTTCCGAGGGAAACGACACCTACAAAATTTAACCTAGATAAATCGGTGGTAGAGAAAATTGCTCCCAGAACGCTACTGTTGGACCAAGTCCATTTTGGAATTAGCAGATGCTAGAACACGATAGAAATACAGTAATGTGTTACTTATTATTTAACTAGCTTTTCAAAGCATTATCTTATTTTTGCTTTTATTTCTATTTATTATCTGAAGAATGTATCAGGAAGAGTTTTTTTTTTTTGAATTTTGGAAATTAATTTGGCCCCAAATTAATAATTTATTAGAAAATCATGTTGGACTATCATATGATACAATATTATTTGGAACAGCAATGAGAACACAAAGTCCGATTTCAGCTAATAATAATAAACTTTTATTAATTTTAACAGGGGTAGCCATACAGCAAATTACTCAGAACTGGAAGGATTACACTAAATTGAATTACACTTTTTGGTGGAATTCAATTTGTCAGATATATATAAAATGGAAAAAGTATTGGCATTACAACAAGGTTATATTAAAAAATTTAATAAAATATGGGGACCATTGACAAATTATTCTACTGATCAGATATAATAACACATGTATAGAACATATAGAAGGGGTAGGGAGGGAAAACTATTGTAATATTAATATGATATAAAATTCAGATAAAGGGTTTATTTAATTCACATTGTAAGAACATTTAATAATAATTTCAAGTGTTTTTTCATAATTGAATGTATTACATGTATTTCACTTGATGTAAGAATTTAAAAAAAGAATAAAAAATATTTATTAAAAAAAAAAAATAGATTTATAATCGGGAAGATCTTATTTTTAACCATGCAATTATGTGAAGTTTTTAGAGTTGCTCTCCTGCTGGAAATACCTGATATAATTTCCTCTGCAAAGCCTGAAGGAAGCCTGCAAGTTTGAACAAGGGATGCGTGTCCTTTCTTCTTTTTTTGCAGGAATCCCCTACAGTGAACACAGCAGCTACCTGGAAATGAAGCGCTTTGTCCAGTGGCTGCGACCACAGAAAATCATCCCTACGGTCGGTGTTGGCAGCTGGAAATCCAGAAGCACGATGGAGAACTATTTTAGAGAATGGCTGACAGAACCTCCACACACTTGTTAGTCATTAATTAAGGGCTCCTTTAAAAAGGCGTGCTAGCGGTTTAACGCGCGTAATCCCGTCGGCCGCACTACCCACTACCGCCTCCTCTTGAGCAGGCGGTAGTTTTTAGGCCAGCGCGAGGGTTAGCGCTTGATAAGTCATGCTCGTTAACCCCACTAGCGCGGCTTAATAAAAGGAGCCCTAAAAGAAGGTGCACACAATGAACATATAGGAAAGAGACTAAGCTGCTATGCCCTTGATGTATTTTATCTGACAGACTGAAGCATTAAGCTCTCTTCGTTCCTGCAGGGTAAAGCTACTAGAGTCTTATACTTAATGGATCTTCCTTTGAAAAATGTTTATTCTACACATAAATGTTTGCTTTACTATGGAAATGGCAGGTGCAAGAGACTGGAGAACATCCACAAGCTGCTCTAATTCCCTTTCAATTCGGATGCTTCCGTCCCCTAACATCTGTTGCCAGTTTTTAAAATGTTTCTTATGCCATGACCCTGCACAGAACCTCCACCTCTCCCCTCAATTTTCATCCTGTGTCTGTCTGTCTTAAAAATTGCATTGCAAAGTTTACACACTAGTAGTTGAGATTCTCTAGAATCCTTTGATTCAAGCTGAGTTGCGTAATAGTAAATTCTTTTTAATGCACTTGAAATGATTCTGGTAAAATGTTTCAGCATTCGGTTGTCTTGTTAGATGTTCTGTTTCTTTAGTGGTTACACTTTTATCAAATAATATATTTTAATAAAGATTCTACAACTAAATTATTGAGGTCTGTGTATACTTGTATATATTTTACTTTACCTTTGATTGTATCAGAGAATGAGAAACAGACTGTAAAGCCTGTTTCTTAAAGTTGCTACTTCTAGTCATCAGGAGTAGAGTTTAGAAACATGATGGCAAATAAAGGCCAAATGGCCCATCTAGTCTGGCCGTCCGCAGTAACCATGATCTCTTTCTCTCTCTGAGAGATCCCACCTGCCCGTCCCAGGCCCTCTTGAATTCAGAGACAGTCTCTGTTTCCACCTCCCCTTCCTGGAGAGGGTTATGTAAGCTCTGTGCATTGGCCTGGTGATGGGCCCATTCTCTGTCTATTTGTTCAGTCCTGCCAGTCGCATGCTAGTGATTTAGGCACATTTCCCTGGATTCTATATATGACATCTCCTGAGATGTATGCGCAGATTCGTCAATAAACAATGTCTGGCAACTAACAAAGTCCTAGTGAGTGGCGATCACTTTGGTACAGACTGAAGAGCTGCAGCACAGTCCATAGCGAAGGAGGCGGAGCCGTAAAAGAAATGCCTTCTGCAATCTCGCAATTAAGGAGGGACATAACCCAAGCGTTCAAGACCACTGTACCCTTCTACATGAAAGATTATCGAGGTAAGAAACCTATTCTCCCCTTATTGGCGTTAATGGGCACCAATTACGATTTACATGCACATCCAGCTGCATGCGATCCTATAATAAAATGCCAAAATCCCATCATGCACAAGTCAAAAGGGGGAAAGAGCTTGCTGGGGATATTGCTACAGGGTACGGAGTCCCTGCTCCCAGTTTGGGTGCCAGCATGTAGTCCAGGTTTCGGCAGGTGTAAGTCTGGCACCCAAAGTGACGACACAGGCATTGGTGCTAAGTAAGATTCTAGAAAGGGCACATACCCTTTATAGAATTAGCACTTATTACTTATCTTTTCCGACACTCTTTGTTGAGCACTATTTATAGAATCCAGCTCATTGTTTATAGAATAGCATTAGCACTTAAGTGTGTAATTACCAATTATTGGCAGCAATCACACCCTCACGCACTACTATTCTATGAAGTAGGCATCAGCTTACAGAATTGACTTTTTCTTTATCATCTCTTCAGACTGGCACAGAAACGGATGGGTGTATGCTCTTCTGCCAGCAGGTGGAGACTGAGACACTGACTTTTGGCATCAGTACAAGTGAGCTGTGCAGTCCCTCTTAAAATCAGTCTTTTCTCAGTCTCCAGCAGATGGAGTGGTTGGTTTGTGCATATTCCGCCAAGGTTGTTATATGCACATTTCTCCTCGGGTCGCTTCTCAGGCTCCCTGTCCATCTTCACATATGATTCTGACTCTTACTGACGTTCAAGTGTACTCTATCTGCAGCTACTCAGTTTCTCTCCTTTCTTATTAATCCCTATTACCATCCCCCCTCCCAGGAACTCCATTCAGCAGACAAGCCCCTTCTGTTGGTACGCTTCTCTACTGCCAACACCCATCTCTGTCCCTTCTATCTTGCTGTTCTGCATGCCTGGAACGTTGCTTGGGCTCGGTCTCTGGTGGTATTCAAATCCAGACTGAAAGCCCACTTATTTTAAGCTGCATTTAAATCATAACCTTACCAACATCTTTCATCCCCTCAATGGTCCCCTACCACCTCTTCAGCCCCCTCCAATTTCCTTGAGCCCTAAGTTCAGACTCTTTTGTCCTATGTCAGGGGTAGGCAATTCCAGTCCTCGAGAGCCACAGGCAGGTCAGGTTTTCAGGATATCCACAATGAATATGTAAGAGATGGATTTGCATGCACTGCCTCCTTGAGAATGCAAATCTATCTCATGCATATTTATTGTGGATATCCTGAAAACCTGACCTGCCTGTGGCTCTTGAGGACTGGAATTGCCTACCCCTGTCCTATGTGATTCCACGTCATCAGCCTCCCCCCCCTTAATTCCCCCTTAATTCAGAGCACTTGTTCTGACTCCTCTTTTGTCCGATCATAATAAGATTGTAAGCTCTTCTGCGCCGGGACCGTCTCTTACATGTACAATGTGCAGCACTGTGCGCCTGGTAGCACAATAGAAATTTTAAATTGTGATGTCGCTGCAGAAGGTTTCAATTCAACTGGACATAGAATATAAAAAGTGATGTAATGGAGGTACTATAGATCAGTGTTCTTCAACCACCGGTCCATGGATCAGTGCCGGTCCACAGGGCCAGCACGTGCATCAGGCGCAAAACAGTGTTCTTCAACCGCCGGTCCACAGTGTGATCAATGCAGTGTTATCTTCGAGCCAGCTCCCTCTTCCTCACTGATTCATTGCACAAAGCCACGGGCAGTGGCTCCTAAGGGCATCCTGCGTCTGAACCGGAAGCCTTCTCTCTGATGTTGCAACGTCGGAGGGAAGGCTTCCAGATGAGGCACGGGACGTGCAAGGTGCAATTAGTACTATTATGGGGGTGGGGTCTGGGGTGGAGATTGAGTAGAGATGGGCGGGGTCTGGCCCACGACCTAGCCCAGTTTCTTCAACCGCTGGTCCACGGACTGATGCCGATCCACAGAATAATTATTTTATTTCTGCCGGTCCATAGGTGTAAAAAGGTTGAAAAACACTGCTATAGATAGCTGAAATGTAGGGAGAGCAAAGGAACGTCAGGATTTTGAAAGAGCTTTCAAATATGCTTCTTATTCATAACTATTTGAATGCTCTCTGCCATGCACGGATAGAATTGGAGCAAGGTGGAAATGAACTATTGTCTGTAGCCCATTGTTATAAAGTATCAGCGGCTGCAATACTTCCTTCCTAGTAACTGTACTACAGATGAAAATTGGCTTAAAGCAGATGTCAAGTTTGGCTCTGAATTTTTGTCTCTCTTTTACAGACTCTGCCGGCGGGTTAGCGTTACTGTAAATATCTTTGCTTCATAGTGCAGACTTCCCTCCGGGAATTTCTTGTTCTTTTGCACGATGCAGAATTGGCGCAGAATTCTCCTCTGTGCCGTCTCCTGCTTGTGCCCTGTTTCCAACTGGCTGCCTCCCTCTCTGCCTACCTGCGCACACATCACTACTGCACGGCAAGAGAGAAGAGCTACACAGCGGCACATCGGGCTGCTTCCCCCTTCTCTGCCACCTGCTCAGCCTTTCATTTAGCCATGCAATGGTATGGAGGCCTGCACTGCTCAGAGGAGCAGCTGGGCCCAGGACAGCAGAGGAGGAAGCAGCTCAATGTGAGAACGCAGGGATGGGCAACGAGGGCCGGAATCCAGTCGGGTTTTTAGGATTTCCCCAGCGAATATTCATGAGATCCATTGGCATAGAATGGGAGAACGCAGGGGTGGGCAACGAGGGCCGGAATCCAGTCGGGTTTTTAGGATTTCCCCAGCAAATTTTCATGAGATCCATTGCCATACAATGGGAGGCCGTGCATGCAAATAGATCTCATGCATATTCATTAGGGAAATCCTGAAAACCCAACTGGATTCCGGTCCTCGTTGCCCACCCCTGGTCTAGCCTCTTGTACTGCAGTATATACTAGTTTGGATCAGGACTGATCTTATCGTCCTCAACTGCCTCAATCTGGAAAAAAAATCTTTTGAGCAGTCAATCTGCTCGCCCATGGTGAGATTGGAATCTAGAATTACGCCTTAAATCAGTGGTCTCAAACTTGCGGCCCGGGGGCCACATGCGGCCCCCCAGGTACTATTTTGAGGCCCTCGGTATGTTTATCATAATCACAAAAATAAAATAAAACAGTTTCTTGATCATATGTCTCTTTAGCTATAAATTACAATATTATTATTAAGACTTAGCCAAAAGGAAAGATTTATAAACTATAAAGAGTTTTACCTGATGCAAAATTGTCATTTCTTTAATAAGACACTAGCTGATGCCCCGGCGTTGCACGGGTATTTAATTATAGCAATAACACTGTAAATGGATTCAAATAAAGATACTTTATAGTGGTGAAAGAAATTATTTTTTTACAGCTTTATAAAATTCAATATTCAAATATTCAAATAATATTCAAATAATACAATATTCAAATAATAATGTGAAATATTTGACAAAATGAATACAATACAACTAACACAAAACTTGATTATAAACAACATTTTTAGTTTCACCTCCAGGAGCAAGAACATATACATTCTTGGGTGAACCCACCCTTGAGCAAGCAACATAGAGTTGTCCATGGGAAAAACAGGGGGATCTTAAATCCACTCCACAGTATGTAATAGTCTGTCCTTGTGATTTGTTGATTGTGATAGAGAATGCAAGTCTCACTGGAATTTGCAATCTCTTAAACTGAAAAGGAAGATCTGTTGGAATAAGTGGTATCCGCGGGATAAATATGGTTTCACCTTGTCCCTTTCCGGTTAAGATAGTCGTTTCAATTACATTGGACAGTAACCTCTTTACACAAAGCCTTGTGCCATTGCAAAGTTTTGGTGGGTCAAGGTTGCTAAGTAAAATAACTGGAGATCCCACAGCTTTTTACATTTTTTCCATTGACATGAATGGGTGAAATATGATTTTATGTTTGTAGCTCCGCCCATGTGTGCAGGTGGGCCGCGAGACCCCCAGAACATATCACCCCAGGTAGTGAGGGATCTGCATATCAAGTTTCGTTCAAATCGGTCCCACAGCTTTTTACATTTTTCCCATTGACTTGAATGGGTGAAATCAGATTTTCTGTTTGCAGCTCCGCCCATGTGTGCAGGTAGGCCGCGAGACCCCCAGAACATATCACCCGAGGTAGTGAGGGATCTGCATACCAAGTTTCGTTCAAATCGGTCCCACAGCTTTTTACATTTTTTCCATTGACTTGAATGGGTGAAATCTGATTTTCTGTTTGTAGCTCCGCCCACGTGTGCAGGTGGGCTGCGAGACCCCCAGAACATATCACCCCAGGTAGTGAGGGATCTGCATACCAAGTTTCGTTCAAATCGGGCAAGCCGTTTTTGCGTGATCGCGGCACATACATACCTCCGATTTTATATACTGTATATAGATTAACTTTTTTCTGAGGCCCTCTTAAGTACCCACAAATCCAAAATGTGGCCCTGCAAAGGGTTTGAGTTTGAGACCACTGCCTTAAATATAAATCCTATGTTGAATACACAGGCAATGAAGTGACAAGTTGGTTGGAAAAGGGCCTTGCTAATCATCTGGATCCTCTATTAGCAAGGTTGCTTTTCTTGGGGAGGAGGGGGTTCTTTCAGCTCCTTAATCTATCATGTGTTTCTCTTGTGATGATGTATTTATTCTGGCACTGAAATTAATGGAGGGAATCCAAGCATTAAATTGTTTGTTTCCCAGTATTGTGCGTCTGTCCTGTTTTTGTAAGTTTTGCACATAGGCTACAATACCTCATGCTTTATGAATCCTCGTACCTTGACAGCCCGAGTGACATCTTTTCTAGAAATATCTAGGAATGAGATTGTGATGAACCAGTGGTCTCAAATTCAAACCCTTTGCAGGGCCACATTTTGGATTTGTAGGTACTTGGAGGGCCGCAGAAAAAATAGTTAATGTCTTATTAAAGAAATGACAATTTTGCATGAGGTGAAACTCTTTATAGTTTATAAATCTCCCCCCCCCCCGAAGGCCTGCATGTTCCCCCTTCTTTGCAGCATATTCCAGCTTCCCCCCACCATGGCCTCCTGATCTTAGTTTCAGCTAATTACCGCAACCTGCAGAGAGGATCGCTGGGGTTGTAGCATTCCTTGCAGGCTGCCATTGACCTTCGCAGCACGTTCCCTCTGCCGCGGTCCCGCCCCTCCTCTGACGTCAGGGGCAGGATCGCGCTAGAGGGAACATGCTGCTGAGGACGACGGCAGCCTGCAAGGATCGCTACAGCATCAGCAATCCTCTCTGCATGCAGCGGTAATTATCTGAAGATTAGAGCGGGAGGCCAGGGGGGAAGCCGGAGGACGCTGCAAAGAGCGAGCAGCACTAGTACAGACAGCACTAGTATAGACCGCGGGCCACAAAATAGTACCTGGCGGGCCACATGTGGGCCCCGGGCCACGAGTTTGAAACCACTGTGATGAACTGAGCATAGGAAGATGTGTGCTCTTTTGCTCCTGAAGCCACCCGAAAATCATGTTCTTTCCCCTCTTAACAATATTTTTTTCAATCTGGGGCAGTTGATATGAAGTAGACGGTGGATGAATAGATATTTGAGTGAACAACAATTTGTTTCTTTATTTTTAACATTTCTATACCGTTTTTTTCCAAAACGGTTTGCAAAAAGTTACATACATAAAATATTAAAACAAATCAGAACAAAGTATAAACAAAACCAGACAGATTCAATCCTTACATAAGGTCAATTGCTCAAAGAAATGCATCTGCAAATAGTTGTCTTTTATCATTTTTCTGAAATTTTTTTAATCAATGCAATGAGGTTCCTATCTCTGTATCTTTGTTGCATAAGTTGTGGTGGTGCTTGATACGGGATATGTTTGGAGAGAATGTACGTATAGAGTTTTGCATAGGGCATATTTCTCACAGGTACAAGCATTTCATGCAGGCTTAGTCAATTCTCCTATTTGTATCAAATGTGAGAAAGATCCGAATACTTTATCTCATGCATTGTCGAAATGTCATCTTATTATTTTTAGGTTCATTATGGAATTGTCAATTGGTGGAATCTCCAAGGGGGGTGATATTTGGTAAAGCTGCGGCTTGTGGGGTTTTTGGTCAGGGAAGAAGTATTCTATTTCAAAAGGCATATATGATTGGTCATAAATGCATTTTGCAGTATTGGTTTCAGAAAGATTCGCCTACTTATTGGCATTGGAGGAATCAATTTAATCGTTTAATTTTATTTGAGGTTAGAGAGATTTGTAAATTTCCTAGAACTCAGTAATTTTTGAAAATTTGGGACCCCTATATACAAAAATTATCCTCTAGAGCAGGGGTAGGGAACTCCAGTCCTCGAGAGCCGTATTCTAGTCGGGTTTTCAGGATTTCCCCAATGAATATGCATTGAAAGCAGTGCATGCAAATAGATCTCATGCAGATTCATTGGGGAAATCCTGAAAACCTGCCTGGAATACGGCTCTCGAGGACTGGAGTTCCCTACCCCTGCTGTAGAGCAAGAAGTATGATTCTTAATACTTTGAAGCTTTGGAATCGTTCTTTGCATTTTTAATACTTGGTAACTGATGTCACCTTTCATTCTAGGGTCGGGGTGGGAATAGGAGATGATAGTAATATATGTGGAGTTATTTGAATTGTATTTTGTTTATTACAATGTTATAATTAAAAATAATGGTGGGGGGAAGAGGTGAATAGGAGGAAAGAAATAGGGGAGGGTATTGAGAGATGTAATGGGTAATTTGGAAATATATTTTGAAGAAATGAAAGACATTTGATGGAAATTAATGTGGTATATTTAAATGTAATCACTATTATATTATATTATTGTATATTTATTGGATTTCTTCAGTAAAATGTTATAAATTATTTTCCTGAATGAGTTCCTATCTCTACATTTTTGAATTTGAACAAGGCTATTCCACAACTTTACTCCTGCACATGTAAAAGTCATGGCATTCGTCACATATTTAGGATTAGCCATTGTTTTCAGCAATGCTGAACTTTTGGAACGCAATGATCTTAATGGTTGATATCCAGACATAAAACTCTTTAAAAATTCAGGGATCATGCCATATAGAAAGCTTAGAGCAATGAATGAGTTTGAGCTCTGAGTGGTGGCGCTGAGGTTCCTAAAAAAACTCTATAGTGAAAAGGTGGTATAAAACTGGTAGTTAAAGATACTATCAAGTTTAAAGTCAATATAGAAATTGGTGACATAACATAATTGCTTTGTATTGAATTCTAAATACAACTGGCAGCCAAGGCAGTTGTCAGAGATATGGAGTGATATGCTCATATCTTGGCATTCCAGTTATCACTCTAGCCCAGGGGTAGGGAATTCCAGTCCTCGAGAGCCGTATTCCAGTTGGGTTTTCAGGATTTCCCCACTGAATATGCATGAGATCTATTTGCATACACTGCTTTCAATGCATATTCATTGGGGAAATCCTGAAAACCCGACTGGAATACAGCTCTCGAGGACCGGAGTTCCCTACCCCTGCTCTAGCCTCTGAGACCTAGAGAAAAGATAAGTGTAAAGGACTCAGCATGGGAGATACAAAAACAGAAATTCATGTCCTCAAAAACAGGGAAACCAAGATAGCTTATTATCAAAAACTTCACTGGTTGCTAGAGTGTTTTTTAAATTTGGATGTATTTGCTATAAAGTTTTATTTGGGTTAGCTCCATCTTATCTTGTTGCTCATTTTTTTTTTTTTTTTTTTTTGTATAACAATTTTTATTGAAAGAATCAAATAATCAGTACAATAGGATAATACAAAAATACATTCAATACAATAAGAATTACAATAATATTTCATACAAATTTAAATCATTCTTTCAAATTTAATTTCCATATGAATTAATTCAATCTTATCTACACCCCCATCCCCTACCCACTATGTTCCCCTAAATGAAATCCCTCACCCTGGATGAAAGTTGACAAAAATAAAGAATTAAAATAAATAACTGGAATGTAATTATTAAACCTAATTTTCATAATAAATCATTGATAACCAAAAATATGTAGAACCGGTTGCTTTTACTTTCCTTCAGCGAAAGCGTGCCGTTTTAAGAAATTTTTAGATAGGACTCTGGCTTTTCAAGCAGGAGTCATGAATTCATGTTTGAATGCTCTTATTACTCCAGCCCTCACTTACCATTAGTTTCGGAAAGATTTTAAAACTTATCTATTTAAACAATACAATATTTAATTGATTTCAAGATTATTATGATAAGCTGATTTTTTTTAATTATTTTTATGGAATAATGTTTACAGTTGCTTATCTATTTTACTATAAATAATCTGTATTGTGCATATTTTAGTTTGAATAAGTTAGGGTTGTACTTTGTTAGTCAGTATCTTTTATTGAATTGTGTTATTTCCTTTTATAAGACATTGTTATTTGGATCTGTATTTTAATCACTTGTTGTAATTATTATTGTGTAAACTGCCAAGAACTGATGGTTTGGTGGTATATAAAAATAAACTATTATTATTATTAAGGACCCGACATAGGCTGTGTTTCGGCCTTGCAGGGGCCTGCCTCAGGAGTTACAGCAAGAAAAAATCATGAACAATATCTTCACTGCTGCTAAACAGAAACAATTATGCTTGTTGCAGGTTTCCGGGTCTCGCTGCGCCTTGTCAGGATTTTTCAAACTGATGTTTCAACCATCATACTGTGGCTTTCTTCAGGGTATGCTGTGAGGTCTGCAGTAAATAGTGGGTTCATTGACCTGATTGGGAACAGGGCAGTCCATTGGTCACCAATTTGAATTTTGGTCGGAAATCAGTTGGTCTATTCCCCCCCCCCCCCCCTTCTAGAATGGAACAGTCTCTGGTGAGTTCAAAGATGTTCTCCCTGTGAAGCTGGGTTATATATTCTCTCAGGGCTTCCGCAGCTGGTATCATGCATGATGCCAGCTGCGGAAACCCTGCACGATGCCAGTTGCGGAAATCCTGGGAGAACAGAAACAATTATGTTTATGCCGTTGATCAACTGCTGGCTGTGTGCGACCATAAGATTAACACGGTATCGGTTACACAAACTGCTCCCATTCTGGAAGAACAGCATGGTCATTTGTCTGCACTTTCGGGTTAAACCACCTTTCCACGCAGGTTACCCCATTGTTAAATATCTGCTAAAGACAATTTTGAAAGGAGAAGCAGACCATTCGGTACAGATTCTTAAGGCTCCTAATGTAAATATACAAGAAACTTCCCCGTTTGGACCCCAGTTCGGTTACAGAAATTAGATAGTTCCAAGTCTAATAGGTGTTGGCACTGTCATTTCGAACCTGGGACATTTTATTGTCCTTTGACACTTCAATTTTGGAGATCCATTTGGGATCAGATAAACAAAGTAATGGAAAATCCACTGGCACTTACATATGACACGGAGCTATATGGCACTATGATGAGAGCTAAAAGCCAAATATCATCTCACAATAATAAACTTCTCTTTATTATGACAGGGATTGCCATTCAGCTTATTTTAAGGAATTGGAAAAACTGGGATAGACAACTATACCTTTTGGTGGGTGTCTATATGTCATATTTTTAAGATGGAACGAAGTATGGCTATACATCAGGGACATTATGAGAAGTTTCTGAAGATTTGGGAGCCATTGACAAAATTTTGCAAAGAGTGATTGGTAATTATGCCCTTTGGTCATCATACACGTCCAGGGTGGGTTGGAATGTATTTTTCAATTTGAATGTAGTTTTTGAATATAATTGGGGGGGGGTTGATATCTATTTGTCATAAATTATAATTGTAAATGTATCAGTGCTTTTATAGAGTTCTATGATTGTATTATATTCCAACAAGTTTGAACCGAAACCGCTTTGAACTGAAAGGTAATGGCGGAATAGAAATCTGTAATGTAATGTAATTCTGCACTTAACATGGCTTTAAAATAAATAAAGAAATTTTTTTTAAAAAAAGAAACTTCCCCCTGTGGTTTTATTCCTTTTTCATAACCAGGTACAACACTCTTTTAAGCTAATGGCATTATAAAATGAGCCAAATTAAGAAAACTGATGACTGCCAGTGCTTCCTCTTCCTCCATTAACCGCTAGAGACCATTTGCAAGTAGGAAGTTATAATAACAAAGAGTTCAATCCAGTCCAGGTCTGGAGTGAAACATAGCAAACCCCCTTAAATACAAGCTTTTTTTTTTCCTTTTGGGGGGTAACATTATTTCCTTTTGATTTATGACTGAATAAATATTGGAAAAATGTAAATGGGACAGAATTGCTGTTAATATCTCTCCTATAAAATGGATAAACTATAACTTTCTGTGCAAAGGCCATCCTAACGGCTGCATTTCCAAATGGGAATCTGTGTCAACAGCTGTCGACTTAATTGATTGTCTGTATTTTTAACCTCCATCACCTGTAATGAAATAGAACAAGATTCCCTCTAATAATTTACTACAGTCTGGGCCTACAGTAGTCAAAATCACTGGTGCATGAACAATATTTTGATTCCTTTCTCTGGAGCTTTTCCTTGCTGGGAGAACTGTTTTGGCAAGCACAGGAGAAGGGCAGTGCTGGATCTAGGGAAGTGTCTCGCAAACTATTTTTAGCTCTGCCACACTAACTCCCTCTTTTATGAAACTGCAATAGCAGTTTTTAGCATGGGAAGCCGCACTGAAAGGACCTCGCTGCTCCCAAAACTCGGGAACTCAATGAGCGTCAGAAGCAGCACGGGCCATTCAATGCTGCTTGCCCTGGATCGGTAGCATGGAATATTGCTAATCTTTGGGTTTTAGCAAGGTAATAGTGACCTGGATTGGCCACCATGAGAACGGGCTACTGGGCTTGATGGACCATTGGTCTGACCCAGTAAGGCTATTCAGTTTCACTAAATCGGGAGCCTGTTCCTGCAGGGCACCTAGCATCATCTACACCCCTCTCCCGTTCCAGCAGGGGAGAGAACTACAGGAGGAGCAGCGCTGATGGTGCTCGGCACCAACTGCCAGTTTCACTAGTGGCCAGATCGGGAGCCCGTTCCAGCAGGGCACCCGACACCATCGTCACTCCTTCCCCATTCCAGCAGGGGAGAGCCGACAGAGGAGAGCTGCAGTCCGACGTTCAGACCAACGGTCGGTTCGGGAGCCCGTTCCAGCAGGGTACCCGACACCATCTTCACTCCTCCCCCATTCCGAAGGGTCTACCTCTGAGGATCTTTCATCATGCGCGGCAGCGGTGGAGATTACCTTGCCAGAGATGTCGCCTGTTCTTGGAGGAAACTCGGGACCCAGATGATAGTCATCGGAACTAGGGTTGACGGCAGTTAAAGAATAGAATGGGAATGGAGGTTAAAGTGAATTGGGGTGGAGATGGAGGTGGGTATGGAGAGGGATAGGGATATGATGTATTCCGGAAAGGTATTTAAGATCTGGTGTTAAATGATCCTAATAATTACAAGTCAAAGATCTTGATGCTTTTTTGGAGTGTGTTTCTGTTTCTCTCTATGCTTATTTTTATCTCTATTTTGTTTACTTTAATTATTATTTCAATTCTATCTTTAAATTATTTATTCATTACTTGTTGGAATATTTCATTTCTATCTCTATCTCTACCTCTGTCTTTTTATTTTTATTTTTCATACTGTTTCTTCAGGTACTTTAGTTAGATTCTGAACCTCTAGGACAGGGAATTTCCAAGTACCTATCTTATTTATTTAGTTTTTATTTATTGTATCTTTAATGCATCATTTTTTGTAAACCGCTTAGAAACCTCACGGTTATTAGCGGTATATAAGAATTAAATTAAATTTAAATTAAATTAAATCACTGCTGAGGTTGGCTCTGAGACACTGTGGAATGAGGCATTATGACATCACAATCTCAGCTCTGGAATGTTGCTCTCATTGAGGTTCCGGAATCTTGCTATTCTTTGAGATGCTGGAATGTTTCCACTCCTTGGGTTTTGGCCAGGTACTAGGGACCTGGATTGGCCACCATGAGAACGGGCTACTGGGCTTGATGGACCTTTGGTCTGACCCAGTATGGCTATTCTTATGTTCTTATGTGAGCCAAGTATAGGACAATCAAGCCATTGTAACATCACTGATGAGGTTGGCTCTGAGACACTGTGAAATGAGGCATTATGACATCACAATCTCAGCTCTGGAATGTTGCTTTCATTGGGGTTCCGGAATCTTGCTATTTTTTGAGATGCTGGAATGTTCCCACTCCTTGGGTTTTGGTCAGGTACTAGGGACCTGGATTGGCCACCATGAGAACGGGCTACTGGGCTTGATGGACCATTGGTCTGACCCAGTACGGCTATTCTTATGTTCTTATCAGTGTCTCTCAAACTGTGTGCCACGGCGCAGTGGTGTGCCCCAAAGAGATTCTGGGTGTGCCACAAGAGATTCCAGAATTTTACTTTATTTTTTTTTTAATTCCCTTCATAAGTATACTGTACATTAAAATAGATGACATGAACATTGCGTATGCAAGAGCCTGTCTGTGCGTAATAATACAACAGCCCAGACAAGCATCATTCTTTGACCTGATTGGTCCTTGAAAACTAATGGCAAGTAATTTCATTTTTATTTTTTTATGCAGTAGTTAGTTATCCTAACTTGAGCAGCAAAGCAAATCGAGGCTTTGTTACAGTTTGGATCTTCTTGCAAACTTGGATTTTCAGTCCTGACAGAAATTAAATCGAAAAAAAGAGAACGGCTGCAGATGGTGGACGATGAAATGCGCGTTTGCTTGTCGACAGTAGCCTCCTTGCGTTTTCTTAGCGAGTGCCACTGGGGCTTCATTGCTTCCGATTCTCTCTACAGGTTCTGCACGTGGTCAGTGGCAGCTTCTAGCACCAGAGGGCTCAACCCAACTGGAAAGTGGTCACGGTAGGCAGAAGACCCCCATCCTATATGGTTCATAGACAATTGCGCGCAAGACATAATGTGGAAAAGTAACCATAGTAACGAAAATGCATTCACGTGACTTGTATTTAAATGCTGTTCGGAGAATATATATCATGAGATAACATAACCGTGGTAATGAAAATGCATTCACGTGACTTATATTGAAAACGCAAAGAGTCAAGGGAATCATACTGAACACGCGTTGACGTGATCACGTGACACATGACGTGTTCACGTGCTGTACGTGCGCGTGTCCTTCGATGGGCAAGCGGCCTCTAGTGGCGCGCTGAATTGTCATTGCACTGAGTTATCTTGCGCTAAATTGTCTGGCGCTGAGTTGTCGCTGCGCTCAATTGTCTTGCGCTCAAATGTCTTACGCTCGGTTGTCTTTGCACTTACTTGTCTTAACGCTCAATTGTCTTTGCGCTGAGTTGTCTGCGCGATTTTGTCCACGCGCAATTGTCTTGCGCTCAAATGTCTTACGCTCGGTTGTCTTTGCACTTACTTGTCTTAACGCTCAATTGTCTTTGCGCTGAGTTGTCTGCGCGCTTTTGACCTGTCACCATCCTATATTCCCCAGACCCAGAGGGCCATGCCCTGTGAGGAACCTGTCCATGGACCTGGACCACTCACTAATCCTGGATCTCCTTTACTGACAAAAAGTGTCACAGGTAACACAATTATAACACTCCAAAGGTGGTTTGATGAAAAGAATTGACACCAGCATATATATAAACTTAAATTGAATTTATTTTGGGTTCATTACAATAAATTGAAAGTAAAAAATTACTTACTAAAAATGTACAGCTTCATACTTCTGAAATAAGACAGCAATCGTACACAAGTACATACCAAAGCAGTTGGAGCAGTTTTGCCCAATATTCTTCAAATGTTAAGTGCAGCAAAACTGCAAACGTGACTCCTCACTACTTCTTAAATAAGAAGCAACTAATACAGTTTACAAAGAAACATGATGGCAGATAATGGCCCATCCAGTCTGCCCATCCACAGCATCCACTATCTCCTCCTCTCCCTTAGGCTAAGGCTCTTAACATTTGCATCTCCTCTTCCTATTGGCTAAGGCTCTTTACATCTGCATTGTGATGTCATATAACTTTATGGTTATGGGAACATTGTAACATGATGGCAAATAAAGGCCAAATGGCCCATCCAATCTGCCCATCCACTATCTCTTCCTCTCCCTAAGAGATCCCACATGTCTATCCCACGCTTTCTTGAATTCAGACACAGTCTCTGTCTCCACCACCTCTACCAGGAGCCCATTCCACACATCTACCACCCTTTCTGTAAAAAAGTATTTCCTTAGATTACGCCGGAGCCTATCACCTCTTAACTTCATCTATGCCCTCTCATTCCAGAGCTTCCTTTCAAATGAAAGAGTCTCACCTCATGCTCATTTATGCCACATAGGTATCTAAACATCTCTATCATATCTCTTTGTGAGAGATTCAGGGGTTTTCCCTCACTGAAGCCGCAGTTTTACCCCTGGGCAGCAAGGAGTGTTAGATAAACCTGTCCCAGAACGCACTGAGCTTTGAAAATATTTTTTTTTAATTACGCTTGCTGACTAACCTTAAGTCGTATCTGTCAGGCAGTATGTTTAACCCTTTCAGGACCATAAGGATCGTAGGCCAATTTTTGTGGTTTTGACGACATTTTTATGGTAAAAAGGGCTTGCAGATGCCAAAAAATTGATTTTTTTTGTGAAATATCATTATTTTTATTTTAAAAAAATCACACTTCTGGCTTATGGACAGTGTGGCAAGTGAATCTTCTCGTCAATCTGGCAACGACGCTAATGAATGAATGTCGGAACCAGTTTGTTTACATAAAGGCAGTATCATATGGAATCCGTACATATCAAATTTAGAACTGTAGACTATCCCAATCAAAATGTATAGGATTTTAAAGTTATGGGACAAATATGTCCCTTGGTCCTGAAAGGGTTAAGACCATCTTGCAAACTGTTGTCTTATCATGTTTTCACTATTGTAACCTCGTCTTCTGGGAATACCGGCCTTAGTGCTGTGTGCTTTACGGGTTGCACAAAATTAATTAGTTAGGACGCTTTTTAGACTAGGGAGGGGTGAATATGCGACAGAATACTATATTAAACTGTATTGGTTGAAACTAGAGTACAAGATACGTTCGTTATAAGTTGATGGTGACGGTGTATCTTTGTGTACTAATTCTAATCGTCCATTTGTGAGTCGCACAAACCTTTCCAAGCTCTAGAGGCGACTGATTGGGGATCAAGAGGAAGAGGGGGAGGGACTGGGAAGATAAGAGGGTGGTGCTTAGGTGGCGGAAATGAGGATGGAGAGTAGCTAAAATAGAAACTAAGACAGTTAATTGCCAAAGAGATGAGTCTTCAGGTTTTTCCTGAATGAGGTGTAGTTTGCCTCCTTCCTGATTACGTCTGGGAGGTCATTCCAAGTTTTTATTCCTAGGTATGTTAGCGTGGAGTGTCACAACGACTTCACTGTTCTGTATTTGTCTCACTTCTGATAAGTCTATTGGAGGGGAGAGTGGTTCAGTGATTAGAGCTACTGCCTCAGCACCTTGAGGTTGGTGGGTTCAAATCATGACTCTGGGCAAATCAGTTAATCCTCCGCTGTCCCAGGCGGTTCATAGTCTAAAGTGCGCGAGGACAAAGGCGCGCCGACAACCCAGCGCAGACAACTGAGCGCAGAGCTTGATCGCGCTGAAGAAAAACTGTATTTTAAAGGGCTCCGACGGGGGGTGTTAGTGGGGAACACCCCACTTTACTTAATAGAGATCGTGCTGGCGTTGGGGGGTTGTAACCCCCATTATACTGGAAACTTAACTTTTTCCCTGTTTTTAACACCCCCCCCCACACACTCCCCCAACATGGCAGCGTGAGGCAGCGCGATCCCTTTTAAGTAGAGTGGGGGGGTTCTCCCCCATACCCCCCCCCCCCGTCAGAGCCCTTTAAAATACAGTTTTTCTTCGGCGCGATCGAGCCCTGCGCTCAGTTGTCAGCGCGCCTTTGTCCCCGCGCGCTTCTGATCCGTCACCGTCCCAGGTACATTAGATAGATTGTAAGCCCACCAGGTCAGATAGGGAAAATGCTTGAAGTACTTGTATGTAAACCACTTTTGAGTGTGCTTGTAAAAACTACAAAAAGGGCAATATACAAGTCCCAGTCCCTGTCCTTCTATAGGTATAATCTATTTCTATGAGACCCATTCCTCCTTCAGCTTGGGGAAGACGCAGTCTTATAAATGACCTCATGGCTAAGAAGGAGTTTTCTGATCATACAACCAACTTTTTAAGGTCTTTAAAAGGTCTGTCTAGAGTTCAGAGCTGAATGAGTGTGGAAATTGCCAGCAGATAAATGGCTTATGTCTTCTTCTTCTCTGCTAGTGCAATGTTCAATATCAATTTTAATTTTTTCTCTCCGTGATTTATGCTCTCTTGTCGTTCCTGCCTCCACTCCTGGATATTTACATAAACTTTCCTGTTCGGGTTCCTTTTTCTCTCGCAGTCGGAGGGATGATTTGTGCACTGTGAACATTTTGACCAAGTCGTTTCAGTTTTTCCATAGCACTCATAGCTCTTAAGTCCAACGTGTCTCCATGTAATGCTCTGTACAAAATAATGTGGAATATATAGAGATGTATATTTAAGAATATCAAGCATAACAAATGACTTCAGAAAGAAAATGTTGATTGAATTCAATTATTTTAAAAAAGTGATTTATCTGATAAATAAACGACAACACCAGGCCTTTGATGGAAGAAGAAATAACTTGCTAGTCACATATAAAAGGAGTGACACCGGCTGCACATACGATAGCAGGTCTTATTCATCCACTCCGACCCTAGCTGAGATAATATTCAGGCACCTTTCTGACCTCCTGTGCAACTTTCTTTATGGCCCTTTTTTTCTAAGCCGTGGTCGAGGTTTCCACTGCGGCCCAGGGTGCTAAATGCTCCGACCCTCATAGAATTCCTATGAACATTGTAGCATTTAGCCTGCCAGACCGTGGTAGAAACCTTTATAGTGGCTTAGTGAAGGGGGGGGGGTCAATTAGTCCCCTTATTTTCTTACTCCTGTTACTCTCTCTTATCTATCTATCCCCCCTTTTTTACAAAACTGCGCAAGAGTCCCTATGAGCGTCGACGCAGCATGCTCTGCCCGGTGCTAAAAAACCTCTTACGCGGTTTTGTAAAGGGTGGGGGCTAATATGCTCCATCTTTGCTTACAAACAAAGCCAAACTTATGGAGAGTTGATGTCCAAGATGAAGACTTTATTAGAACAAATACATAATCCACATAACAATGTCTATGGCCTGAACCACTGGAAACATATGGACCCAACACGGTCTGTGTTTCGACACTATTGTCTTCCTCAGGGGTCCCTATAGGTCCTGTGTGCAGGCTTGTGGATTAAATTAACATTACATTACATTACAGATTTCTATTCCGCCATTACCTTTCGGTTCAAAGCGGATTACAAAAACAGTTATGGAAGAAGGGTTACAACGTTAGATCAGAGAAGGTTTCCAAGAGAGGGAAAAGTAGGATCTGGGGTTAGTGAGGGGATGGTAAGAGGGGGGTTAAGCTTTATTAAGGGATTTCTTGAAGAGTATAGTTTTTAGTTCCTTTCTGAACATCTTGTAGTCTGGGGTTGTTGTCAATAGGTTGGAGACTTGGTTGTCTATCTTCGCTGCCTGAGTGGCCAGTAGTCCGTTGTATAGTTTTTTCCGTTTTACTTCTTTGATTGGGGGGTAAGTGAATGGGGTGTGTGTTTTTCTATGCCTGGTAGAGGTGGTTTGGATGAGGCGGTCTTTTAGGTAGGTTGGGCTGTCTCCATTTATAGTTTTAAATAGTATACAGTATAATTTAAATTGTATTCTTTCCTGGATTGGAAGCCAATGAGAATTGATGAATGCCTCAGTGATGTGATCATGTTTTTTTCAATGAATAGACAAGTCTCAGAACTGTATTCTGAATTGTCTGTAGTTGTTTAATCATTATTGCAGGGCAGGGGAGGTAGAGGATGTTGCAATAGTCCAGGATACTTAGGATTAGAGATTGTACTAGGAGCTGAAATTGTGTTTTTTCGAAGAATTTTCGGACTTGTCTATGGTTTCTCAAAACTGCGAAAGATTTCTGTATTGTTTTGTTAATTTGTGATTGCATTGTGCAGCCTCTGTCAATAGTCATACCTAGAAGTTTTAGGGTGGTTTGCAAAGGGTAGTTGATAGAGTTGATTTCTAAGTTGGTTATGGTTGGGATTTTGTTATTTTCTAGGAGGATGAATTTAGTTTTGTCTGGGTTGAGTTTCAGTTTGTGGTCTTCCATCCAAGTCGTAACTGTAGCTAGAGATAAATAAATAGGGACGATAGCTCCTGCGCTGGTGAGATACACTGCGGAAGACGCAATTGAGTGTCTGGACATTTGGAAAATCCCTTCATCCTTTAGTACCTAGGGATAGCAGGGTGGGTGATATTTGGCGAAGGGTGAGGAGGCAAATCTTTTCAAACACACACAAAAAACTGTAAGATAACCTCTTACCTAGTGGTGGTGGTGGTGGGAGCACAAACACTTTTCACTGTGAAACACTTTTGAATTTGGAATTCGCAGAATGGAAAGTGTCACCTAAAAAAAAATAGATAAGTTTTAGAAGTCTAAAGAAGCGAAAAGAGTTCACTGATATATTTGCTGCTGCTATTGGTGTAGATTGACAGACTGGATAAGTCCTATGAACTTTATCTATTACTGTACTTTCTTTAACAAATTTTCCTGAAGTTTCTCATTGTTTAGCTTTTGCTGACATCTAGTGGCCCAAATTCAAACATGCTCAAGGCCATAGCTGGTTCTTCCTTTAGGAAATTGCTCACAGCACAGTAATTTTAGGCAGGAGACCAGGTGGCTCCCAAGTCATGACCGTGCCCTGTTATCTCTATTCACCAATATGTGCAATCTCAAAAGGCAGAGAAGGGTTCTCTATTTCCTGCTCCAGCTCCTCCCAGACAGGAGCAGGAGGGAAGAAAACTGAGGCAAGAGTGGATGAAGGAGAAAGAGTTTCCTTTCCCACCCCATGCTTCAGTCTAGAGATGTCTTTTCCAGCAGGAAGTGAGACGGATCCCAGTCATTTATGTCCCAATGTCACTGAGAGGGGACTTGATCGAAACGTTGAAAATACTGAAGGGAATAGACTTAGTAGATAAAGCCAGGTTGTTCACCCTCTCCAAGGTGGAGAGAACGAGAGGGCACTCTCTGAAGTTAAAAGGGGATAGATTCCGTACGAACCTAAGGAAGTTCTTCTTCACCCAGAGAGTGGTGGAAAACTGGAACGCTCTTCCGAAGTATGTTGTAGGGGAAAACACCCTCCAGGGATTCAAGACAAGGTTGGACAAGTTCCTGCTGAACCGGAATGATCGCAGGTAGGACTGGTCTCGGTTAGGGCATAGGTCTTTGACCTGGGGGCCGCCGTGTGATGGACCACTGGTCTGATCCAGCAGCAGAGATTTTTATGTTCTTAATAGTGGTGTAGGAGAAGGAGCATGTGGGGCTCTTTTTGGTTCCTGCCCCTTGCTGAAATGGGCACCCTTGGATGGGGTAGCAGGGACCAAGCATGCCCATAAACAGCTCTTTGAGGTGCAAATTATTATTATCATTATTCTGCACAAACTGATCTAAGCTTTTTCTAGGCTCACTTTCCGGAACCAGACTGTTAATGAACTGCTTAGTATGAATTTCAATATGCATCATCTCATTATTGTTCAATTTACATAAACGCATTCAGGGGTAATTCTATAAACGGGCGCCTAGAAGTACACACCTCTTGTGCATATCACTGGCGCCAATAATCGACAGTGATACGCATATATGCACTAGGGGGGAGATTCTGTATAGGACACCGGTCGCAGCAGCTGCCTAAGAAGCGGCTGAGAATCGCACACTGGCGTCCTATACAGAATTGCATCTGCCCTAATGCACAGATCCCGAATCTCTAACTGGCACCCATGTCACAGGCGCCGGTTAGAGAATTGTGCCTGATCCCCTGCCACAATCAGCTGAGCGGCCACGGCGAAGTCAGCTGGCAGGAGGGATGCCCAATCCCTCCAGCCGAAACACTCAAACGCCCCTGCAACGTCGGCCGGCAGAAGGGATGCTCTTCTTAATTTCTGCCCTGGGCCCCAGCATGTCTTAACACCAGCCCTTGAGGATATGTGTTTTGAGAATCTGTGATAGTCGCGAAGAGAATTATGTTCCGATGCTATATTTTTGGCCCCGACACAGTGGAAAGAGTCTTAATTCCACGAAACGCTGGCCTGTGTCGGCATAGATGGCATAAATATGAATACTGAGAAGTAACAGCTCTTAAAGAAGGGAAACTTAAGATAAGTAAAACTATCAATTTTCTCAAAGCTAAAGAGAAGTGCATTTCAAAGTTTACTTGCTGGATTATGAATTGACTTAATAATAGCTTAAAAGAAAGAGGAATATTGAAGTAATAATTTCAAATAAAAAGGTATAAAAATAACAAAAAGAATTATATATAGGTAAGAATTTTGAATAAAAGTATATTCAGGTTTTTCTGGCCTATGACTGAAGCGTGGAGCATTAAAAAAAAACTACGCAGAACATTCTGGTCTATGAGAGGACGGTGCGTAGGCTCCTTTTCTGAGGCCTTTTCCTGAAGTAAAAAAGAAAAAATCCCTTTAAAAATAATCTATATATATAAAATCGGAGGTATGTATGTGTGTATGTATGTATGTGCCGCGATCACGCAAAAACGGCTTGACCGATTTGAACGAAACTTGGTATGCAGATCCCTCACTACCTGGGATGATATGTTCTGGGGGTCTCGCGGCCCACCTGCACACGTGGGCGGAGTTACAAACATAACATTAGATTTCACCCATTCATGTCAATGGAAAAATAGTAAAAAGCTGCCATTCTCACCGTACTTCAAAAACGGCTTGACCGATTTGAACGCAACTTGGTATGCATATCCCTCACTACCTGGGGTGATATGTTCTGGGGGTCTCGCGGCCCACCTGCACACATGGGCGGAGCTACAAACAGAAAATCAGATTTCACCCATTCATGTCAATGGAAAAAATGTAAACAGCTGCCATTCTCACAGTAAATCAAAACCGGCTTGACCGATTTGAACGAAACTTGGTATGCAGATCCCTCACTACCTGGGGTGATATGTTCTGGGGGTCTCGTGGCCCACCTGCACATGTGGGCGGAGCTACAAACATAAAATCAGATTTCACCCATTCATGTCAATGGAAAAAAAGTAAAAAGCTGCCATTCTCACAGTACTTCAAAAACGGCTTGACCGATTTGAACGAAACTTGGTATGCAGATCCCTCACTACCTGGGGTGATATGTTCTGGGAGTCTCTCGGCCCACCTGCACACGTGGGCGGAGCTACAAACAGAACATCAGATTTCACCCATTCATGTCAATGGAAAAAAAGTAAAAAGCTGCCATTCTCACAGTACTTCAAAAACGGCTTGACCGATTTGAACGAAACTTGGTATGCAGATCCCTCACTACCTGGGGTGATATGTTCTGGGGGTCTCGCGGCCCACCTGCACACGTGGTCGGAGCTACAAACAGAAAATCAGTTTTCACCCATTCATGTCAATGGAAAAATTGTACACAGCTGCCATTCTCACAGTAAATAATAAACGGCTTGACCGATTTGATCGAAACTTGGTATGCAGATCCCTCACGACCTGGGGTGATATGTTCTGGGGGTCTCTTCACCCAAGAATTTATATGTTCTTGCTCCTGGAGGTGAAACTAAAAATGTTGTTTATAATCACGTTTTGTGTTTGTTGTATTGTATTCATTTTGTCAAATATTTCGCATTATAATTTGATTATTGTACTTTTTATAAAGCTGTAAAAATATAATTTCATTCACCACTATAAAGTATCTTTATTTGAATCCATTTACTGTGTTATTGCTATAATTAAATACCCGTGCAACGCCGGGTCATCAGCTAGTTTTTGATAAAACTAAGTGAGTTTAATATTGTGTTGGTATATTATACACGTTAGCCACTTGGGTTGAGACTTTTTTGACTTTGAACATCTGGCCATATTCTCTTACATTTTCTTTTAGGGCTCTGTCGATGTCTTCATACACATCAGCTTTGCTCTGTATGCCCAAGTCATTAATAGATGTTATCCGATCCCCGTAGTTAAATATGCAGCTTGGACCTTGCCAGTTGGAGACACTACAAGCGATAAACAGAACACTGATCATTAATAGGACGCACTACAACAGGGGTAGGGAACTCCGGTCCTCGAGAGCCGTATTCCAGTCGGGTTTTCAGGATTTCCCCAATGAATATGCATTGAAAGCAGTGCATGCAAATAGATCTCATGCATATTCATTGGGGAAATCCTGAAAACCCGACTGGAATACGGCTCTCGAGGACAGGAGTTCCCTACTCCTGCACTACAACATGCCAAGGGATCTCGTGCCTCACCAGTGCATTTCTTAGCCACGTTTATTGAAAGCTTCTGTAATGACTGGGGGAGTCAATTCTGAGCAGTTTACATGAGCTTCCGCAATGGTGTTACAAAATAGAGCTTAAGTGATTCTCTGATGGTCTTATCACAAGACTGAGGTTATTTTCTCTGTGTGCAAGGAAAGTTATCACTATGGGGTAAAACAGTGTATCGCAAACTGTGTGTGGTGGCAGACACCAGTGAGGAGGAGAGGCACCGAATGACTGTCTACAGGATTTGCCTCTTGCAGCAAGAAGCATGTTCTGTAGGCAGTCAGCTGGCACCAGTACCTCTCCTCCTCGCCGGCGCCTCTCTTTTTGTAACACACACACACCCCTCCACTGGCAGCTCAGGGCTCCGTCTGGAGAGGCTTTGCACATGCACAGACGTTGATGTTGTCATGTCAATGTCCGCACATTTCCATATGCCCTCCAGCCACGGCACAGGGTTTATTTTGCCACAGCTTCTGGAAGTTTGCGAGACACTGGGGGTAAAAGAACAATTTGGAGTGGAAAGCAAAGGCAAATAACTTCTGGATGGTTGTTTTGATATTAACGGCAAATTTCTGCTCTTTGTCCAAAACCATGTGCATGACTTTCTATCATTTAAAGCTGAACTGGTTAAATTAACTATGGTGAAAGCAGTTCCAAAGAGCAAACAATTCCAGCAACTGGACTGATCAATTTTGAAATCATCTGTTCTGATACATAAGAACATAAGAACATAAGCAATGCCTCTGCTGGGTCAGACCTGAGGTCCATCATGCCCAGCAGTCCGCTCACGCGGCGGCCCAACAGGTCCAGGACCTGTGCAGTAATCCTCTATTTATACCCCTCTATCCCCTTTTCCAGCAGGAAATTGTCCAATCCTTTCTTAAACCCCTGTACTGTACTCTGCCCTATTACTCCCTCTGGAAGCGCATTCCAGGTGTCCACCACTCGTTGGGTAAAGAAGAACTTCCTAGCATTCGTTTTAAATCTGTCCCCTGTCAACTTTTCCGAGTGTCCTCTTGTTCTTTTATTTTTCGAAAGTTTGAAGAATCTGTCCTTCTCTACTCTCTCTATGCCCTTCATGATTTTATAAGTCTCTATCATATCCCCTCTAAGTCTCCTCTTCTCCAGGGAAAAGAGACCCAGTTTCTCCAATCTCTCAGCGTATGAGAGGTTTTCCATCCCTTTTATCAAGCGTGTCGCTCTCCTCTGAACCCTCTCGAGTAACGCCATATCCTTCCTAAGGTACGGAGACCAATATTGGACGCAGTATTCCAGATGCGGGCGCACCATCGCCCGATACAATGGCAGGATAACTTCTTTTGTCCTTGTTGTAATACCCTTCTTGATTATGCCTAGCATTCTATTTGCTTTCTTAGCGGCTGTTGCGCACTGTGCCGTCGGCTTCATTGTCATGTCCACCATTACCCCCAAGTCCCTTTCTTGGTTGCTCTCATTCAATAATATCCCTCCCATCGTATAGTTGTACCTCGGGTTTCTGTTTCCAACATGCAATACTTTACATTTCTCAACGTTGAACTTCATCTGCCATCTCGCCGCCCATTCCCCCAATTTGTTCAAGTCCCTTTGCAATTCTTCGCATTCCTCTTTAGTCCCAGCTCCACTAAATAGTTTTGTATCGTCCGCAAATTTTATTATCTCACACTTCGTGCCTGTTTCTAGATCATTTATGAATATATTAAATAGCAGCGGCCCGAGCACTGAGCCCTGCGGAACACCACTCGTGACCCCCATCCAGTCCGAGTAGTGGCCCTTCACCCCTACCCTCTGTTTCCTACCCGCCAACCAGTTTCTGATCCATCTATGTACGTCTCCGTCCACTCCATGGTTCTTCAGTTTCCGGAGTAGACGTTCGTGAGGCACCTTGTCAAAGGCTTTTTGGAAATCAAGGTATATGATGTCTATGGGGTCTCCTCTGTCCATCCGTTTGTTAATTCCTTCGAAGAAGTGCAATAAGTTCGTTAGGCACGATCTCCCCCTGCAGAAACCATGTTGGGTTGTTTTCAAAAGTTCGTTTCTTTCCAGATGTTCATCGATGTGTTCTTTAATCAGTGCTTCCGTCAGTTTCCCCGGAACCGAAGTCAAACTCACTGGTCTGTAGTTTCCCGGGTCACCTCTTGATCCCTTTTTAAAGATGGGCGTGACATTGGCTATCTTCCAATCCTCCGGGATCATGCCTGTTTTCAAGGATAGGTTGCAAATTTGCTGCAGTAGTTCCGCTATCTCCTCCTTTAATTCCTTCAGAACCCTGGGATGGATTCCGTCCGGACCCGGGGATTTGTCAGTTTTAAGTTTTTCTATCTGCCTGTGTACATCATCAAGGCTCACTTCCATGGATGTTAATTTTTCTGCTTGATTTCCATTGAATATTTGTTCAGGTTCCGGTATGTTGGTTGTGTCTTCGTTTGTAAATACAGACGAGAAGAACATGTTGAGTCTTTCTGCGACTTCTTTCTCCTCCTTCACCGCTCCCTTCCTGTCTCCTTCGTCCAGCGGTCCTACCTCCTCCCTAGCTGGCTGTTTCCCTTTAACATATCTGAAGAACGGTTTGAAATTTCGTGCCTCCCTGGCTAGCCTCTCTTCATACTCTCTTTTGGCTTTTCGAACCACACGGTGACATTCTTTTTGATACTTCCTGTGCTCCTTCTGGTTCCCTTCAGTTTTGTCCTTTTTCCATTCCCTGAATGAATTTTTCTTATTGCCTATCGCTTCCTTCACTATTTTAGTCATCCATACTGGGTCTTTTGTTCGACCCTTTTTGCACCCCTTTCTGAATCTGGGGATGTGCAGATTTTGTGCCTCGCTCACTGTGTCTTTGAAAAAAGACCAGGCATGTTCTACTGTTTGCCATTTTTTGGAAGTGTTCCTAAGTTTCTTCCTTACCATTTCCCTCATTGCTTCATAGTTTCCTTTCCTGAAGTTGAAAGATGTCACTATGGTTCTCTTTCCGTTCGGTATGCCTACTTCAACCTTGAACTTGATCATATTATGATCACTGTTTCCCAACGGTCCCACTACTTCCACTTCCTTTGCAGGTCCCCTTAGTCCATTTAGGATTAAATCCAGAGTGGCATTTCCTCTCGTCGGTTCTCTAACAAGCTGCTCCATGAAGCAATCTTGTATAGCCTCCAGGAATTCTGTCTCCCTAGCGCATCTTGAGCTTCCAAGACTCCAGTCTATCCCAGGATAGTTGAAGTCTCCCATAACAACTGTGTAACCACTTTTGCATTCTCGCTTCATCTCGGCATCCATTTCTTTATCGCTATCTCCGGTTTGCCCGGGTGGACGATAGTATAGGCCCATCTTTATTTCATGCCCTTTCCTACCCGGTATTTTAACCCATAGCGATTCCAGTTTGTTGATCATCTCCGCTGTGTCCATTCTTGTCGATTGTATGCTTTCTTTTACGTATAGGGCTATTCCTCCTCCTTTCTGACCTGACCTATCCCGGCAATTTTGGCACAGAGATATAAGACTCCATTGACATGCAATAATCTCGATTAGTTGGTAATAAGTATCTGCATGGTGCACAGAGTTCTAAAGAACCGTCACCCCCCCCCCCCCCTTCCCCCCTGTCTGCCAGGCTCTATCATCAGCCCACTGGCAACCCTTAGCCAAACGCTGTGCCTTTAAGGGCCTGACGCTAGCGTACAAATCCCTTCACAACATGGCGCCAAGCAACATGTCAACCAAACTCGCTCAACATGTACCAAACAGACCACTCCACTTTAACTATAATAACTTTATTTTTCTATACCGCCAACACCCAAAAAGTTCTAGGCGGTTCACAGAATAAAGAGGACTGGGCATTCCAGTGATGATGCAAGGCACACAGAAAAGCAGTACAATCTTTCAACAATGAAAAACACAATAAGAAACTATGACATAGTCATCAATCAAGTAACACATTTTTTTGAACAAATAGATCTTAACCAATTTTCTAAAGGTGCAATAAGATGCAGATTGTTGAATCAGGTCGTCTAACCATATTTGAACTTTACCTGCTTGATAAGCCAAAGATCGATCAAAATATTTTTTAGAACGGCAATCTTGGGGATTAGGAAAAGTAAATAAACCAGTACGCCAAGTAGGCCTAGTCGAATGGTACAATTTAAAATGAGAGAGGAGATATAGCGGACAGGGGACAGGTTTAGAACCAACGCCAGGAGGTTCTTCTTCACTCAGCGGGTTGTGGACACATGGGACACGCTCCCGGAGGATGTGATCGGGCAGAGTACACTACGGGGATTCAAAGAGGGATTGGATAGATTCCTGAAGGATCGGGGGATTGAGGGGTTCAGATAGAGGTAGATAGGGTATAGAAAGAATATAGATAGAAAAATAAGGGGATCTAGGGCTAAATCAAGAAAACCTGACAGGTCATGGACCTGATGGGCCGCCGCGGGTGCAGACTGCTGGGCGCAATAGACTTCTGGTCTGACCCAGTGGAGGCAACTTCTTATGTTCTTAATCCAAATAACATCTTATAGCAAATACAAGCAAATTTGAAAAGTATTCTTGCTTCCATTGGCAACCAGTGCAGCTGACGGTAGATTTTAGGAAGAAACATGACTCCAAACACCCCCAGCCCTTGCAAATTCAACTACAGAACGCCAGATGACAATCCTATTCTCACTTCTTACCAAACTACTGGAACCAACGACCCCATAGATCAGATCCCTCGGATTGCTCCCGAACTGTAGGAAAGCAATAAATTCACCTAATCCCTTGCCTACTACCGTATGTTTAAAAAAAAAAAAAAAAAAAAAAAAAGAACAAATGTACATTGGAACTTGACCCTCTGTGTGTGGCATGCTGGGAAATACACATTGTATTGTAAATGTGACAAATGATGTAGGTTTAATCTGTAACCCGTTCTGAGATTGTTGGGGGAGAAAGGGATAGAAAATGAATTAAATTAAAAAAAAAAAAGAACAATCTGAATAGAAAACCATGTGGGAGATAGATCTAAACCAGTGGTCTCAAACTTGCGATCCGGGGACCACATGCGGCCCGCCAGGTCCTATTTTGAGTCCCTCGATATGTTTATCATAATCACAAAAGTAAAATAAAACCGTTTCTTAATCATACGTCTCTAGCTATAAATGACAATATTATTATTACGACTTAGCCAAAAGGAAAGATTTATAAACCATAAAGAGCTTTACCTCAAACAAAATTATCATTTCTTTACTAAGACATGAACTATTTTTTCTGAGGCCCTCCAAGTACCGACAAATCCAAAATGTGGCCCTGCAAAGGGATTGAGTTTCAGAACACTGGCTAAACTGTAACCATGACATCCTATTTGTCTTTGGGAAGCAGAGCTGAGATTGTGATGTCATAATGCCTCATTCCACCAATAAGAGCCAGCCTCATCAGTGATGTCACAATGGCTTGATTGTCCTGTTCTCCCCTCTGCCCTCCAACCCAGCCAGCAGATTAACTGTTCCCCTTAACTCAGTGGTCTCAAACTCACGGCCCGCCAGGTCCTATTTTGAGGCCCTCGGTATGTTTATCATAATCGCAAAAGTGAAATAAAACAGTTTCTTGATCATATAAATGACAATATTATTATTAAGACTTGGCCAAAAGGAAAGATTTATAACCTATAAAGAGTTTTTACCTGATGGAAAATAGTCATTTCTTTAATAAGACATTAACTTTTTTTTCTGAGGCCTTCCAAGTACCGACAAATCCAAAACGTGGCCCTGCAAAGGCTTGGAGTTGGAGACCACTGATCTAAACCTAGCAGGCACTTACCAAACTCGGTTTCCGATTTCAGTGAGGGTTAGATACTTGATATCTTCTTTGGAAAGGTCAATATTCCGCCTTTCGAACTGACTTTGATCCACATGTTCACTGGAAGAGATACTTATTGTCAGGCATTGAGAATTACGCACGGTCTCCCCATCTGTGTAGACCCAAACGCTGGAAGCAGATTTCGTAGGGTTACCAGATTTTCCCCGAAGGAAAATCCGGACCCATGGCCACGCCCCCAGGCCATGCCAGTTCCGTTCCAGTTCCGCCCATGTCACGTCCCGCCCCCAGCCCTGCCCCCAGACGGCATCCGCGCATGTGACGCAATGACATTGCATGTGATGTCACTGCGTTGCGTTCCGCGCATTCCCGGATGCCCCTTCCTGACAACAATTTTGACGGGAAGCTTTTTAAAACTGGACAAAGTGCCGGGTATTGAAAAGCCATCCAGACTCCCCCCCCACCCCCCCGGACATGTCATCGAAAAGGATGACGTCTGGTAACTTTAAGATTTCTAAGACAACGGCACTCAGATTTGTTCCACCAGCAAAACAGGCCCCCTGATTGGTCCTTACCTGAGCAGTATTTTCAGCTTGACATCTGAAAGCTCATTCCACTTCTTGTCAGATTTTGGCTCATTGGAGATCCAACTGTGGTTGGACATGACCTGGCTTCTCCAGTCGTCTGCGCGCACACATTTTCTACGTGACACCTTTTGATTGTTCTTGTCAGCAGAGCTAAATCTGCAACAAACATATTTGTTGTAAGAATTCCAGATTAGAGAATGACACCGTGACAAAATTCATCACCGTTCCCATCCCCGCGGATAACCGCGGGAAACCATCTTCAAGTCATTCTTTAAGGAAAGAGGGAAGAATCAGAGTGTGAATGGCCACAACCACTAACCCTCAAGCTTTGCTTTGAAGAATGCTGGTGTAGAAGGACTGAGGTTGAAACAGACACTACAGAATGACAGTCTCTGGTATCCAGATATTGTGATGTCATAATGCCTCATTCCACCAGTGCCTAAGAGCCAATCACATCAGTGATGTCACAATGGCTTCATTATCCTTGGCTCCCATAAGAATCAGAGTATGAATGGCCACAACCACTGACCCGCAAGCTTTGCTTTGAAGAATGATGGTGTAGAAGGACTGAGGTTGAAATAGACACTAGAAAATGACATGGGATTATTTCCTGCAGTTATCCGCGGGGACGGGAACGGTGATGAATTTTGTTACCGTGTCATTCTCTATTCCAGATCTACTAATTTACATTTACATTAAGCGTTAAAGTCCAGGGAAATGTCTTTTATTTCAGAAAGCGTGTGTGATTGGGCATAATGATGCAATTTTGGTCACAGAAAGAATCTCCAAGCTTTTGGCATTGGAGGAACCAGTTGCATCGTTTACTTTTGTTTGAGATTTGGGAGGTTAGGCGTTCGTCTAGAACAGTGGTTCCCAAACCTGTCCTGGGGGACCCCCAGCCAGTCAGGTTTTCAAGATATCCCTAATGAATATGCATGAGAGAGATTTGCATACCTGTCACTTCCATTATATGCAAATCTCTCTCATGCATATTCATTAGGGATATCTTGAAAACCTGACTGGCTGGGGGTCCCCCAGGACAGGTTTGGGAACCACTGGTCTAGAAGAACTCGTCTTTTAATGAAGGTTTGGGATCCTTATATTCAAAACCTTTCACCTAGAGCAAGAAGTTTAATTCTCAATGATTTACATTGAAGCTAAGGTTGTCTAAATTACATTCCAGATCATTATTTTTGTCACTTTTCATCCGGGGAGGGGAATTTGATTATGGGATGGAGGGGAGGGAAATGGGATGGGAGGGGGTGGGGGAGGGTGGAAGGGTGGGGGAAAGGGGAGGGCGGGGGGAGAGAAGGGGAGAAAGGGGGTGATAGGGTGATGGTTTATTATATAAAATGTTTGGAGGAATGATAGAATTTGATAGAATATATGGATTAGAATTTTAACATTTGTGAAATCATTTGTAAAGAATATCTTTCTGTATAATATATATGTATTTTTACTTTATTCTTTCAATAAAAATGTTTGAACATAAGCGTTAAAGTCCAGCGAGTTTTGGTGCTTTAGAAATTTGTACACGGCCACTGCAGGGATGCTAATACTGAATCTTTGAATGCTCTCAGATTTTCAGATAACAAAACAGCCAAGTTGGTTATAGTTTTAGAAACAGCAACAAGTAGTTTACAAAACTATGGGGCAGTTCTATAACTGGGCACCACAGTTCAGGTGCCTACTCTGGTTAGACTGCGAGCCTACGCACAAAGCTGTGATAGTGATTCTTCCACAGTAAATGCACTAAAGTGGATCGATTTTTCACTCCGTCAAAAATGACAAAGACTAGGGGACACTCGATGAAGTTACAGGGAAATACTTTTAAAACCAACAGGAGGACATATTTTTTTCACTCAGAGAATAGTTAAACTCTGGAACACATTGCCAGAGGTTGTGGTAAGAGCGGATAGCGTAGCTGGTTTTAAGAAAGGTTTGGACAAGTTCCTGGAGGAAAAGTCAATAGTCTGTTATTGAGAAAGACACAGCAGATAGGTGTTTAGGCAAGGTTTCCCTTGGCTGAATACATGTTGACTTTGTATCATTAATCTATGCCTATGTATATGCTCAGTAATTTTGTTTTTTAAAAAAATAACGTTAACACTAGAGAATGACTTATAAAACACATCAATCTGTCCAGGGTAATTGTCTCTAATAGATTTCAGATTAAGGAGCGTTAGAATATCCCTGCTGAACATGACATAGTAGGGCCCCCACTTACGAGTTCATCTTCATATAATAATGCTGGGAGTCCTTTTCATCACCAGACTCCTGAGTTTCATTTCCAGATTCTGGAAGGTCATCACCTTCCACTGGTTCTTCGCACTCCTTAAAAAAACAATGCGACATATGTTAAAAAAAGCATTTTCTAACGCTTAGGTATATTGATCCTTTCAGAATCCTCACTAGTTCTAGGATATTCCTGGTTTTAGGACCATAGAACTATTTTAGTGCATGTGAGGTAGTGCTGACCGATTCACGATTCGAATCGATTCACCTATTTGAATCAGGTGAATCGATTCAATTTTTTATTTTAAAAAAATCAGCCTACCGATTTAATGGCCGACCCTTCCCCCGTGCCTTCCTAAAGCAGGAGCTGCAGCGCTGCCTCTTGCTGGTCATCCGCTGCTGCTCCTGCTTGAGGGGGGAGGGTCAGTCAGAAAGGCCTCCCCCAACCAGCCCGCTCTTGCCTCCTCCAGCTTCTCCAGCAGGATCGCAGTAGAGAGAGAACGTGTCACTGAGGACCACGGGCAGCTGCAGCTATCGCTATAACACCAGCGAGCCTGCAGGCTACCCTATTAGCCTTAAGGAAGTAAGAGCGGGGAAGGTGAAGGCTTGCGGGGGGAGCAGGCGTTCATTTGCAGCGGAGAGGAGGAGAAAGAGTGCCTTTGCGGCAGGGATGAGCAGGCCTTTGTGGGGGGAGCAGGCCTTCGAGGGGAGAGCAGGCCTTCGCAGCGGGGAGGAAGAGAAAAAGTGCCTTTGCGGTGGGGGAGGGAGCAGGCCTTCATGGGGGGAACAGGTCTTCGTGGTGGAGAGCAGACCTTCAGGGCAGGGAGGCAGGCCTGTGCAGAGGGAGGAGGAGGAAGAGTTCCTTTGGTGGTGGGGAGGCAGGCCTGTGCAGAGGGAGGAGGCGGAAGGAGTAAGAGAGGGGAGGGGAGATGCCAGACCTGGGGTGAAGTGAAGGGAAGAGAGAGACTAAACCAAAAAGAGGGGGAGGAAAGCAGAGGAGAGGTGCTGGACTAATGGAGAGAGGGGGTGGGAGAGAGAAATGCAAGACCACAAGGGGAAGGGTACAAGAGGGACAGATACTGCTCCAAAGTAGGTGGGCAGGGTGCAGGATGGCAGGAGAGATAGTAGGAGAAAGCCTGTACCTGGGGAAGGGGATACAGGAGGTAAGGAAGAGAGAGAAAAGAAGCTGGATATGGGGAGAGATAAGATGCTGGGCATGGAGGGAGCATAGGAACAGGGACACAAGGGGGACAGTACTGGAGAGGAGAATAGGGACAGAGAAGAGAGATGCTGGATGAAAGGGTAGATGAGAAAAGGAGAGATGGTGGATCTGTGGATGGTAGGGTCCATTGCTGCAGCTGCGGGGGGATGGAAATGAAAAAAAGGAAAGATGCCAGACCTCCGGAGGAGGAAAGGGAAACAGAAGGGAGGACAGAGATGGAAGATGGATGGTTAGCACGGAGAAAGAAGGAGAGCCTGATCAGAAGACAACCAGACCAACATGGGACCAACAAGATTTGAAAAATGACCAGACAACAAAAGGTAGGAAAAACTAATTTTATTTTCTGTTTTGTGATTACAATATGTCAGATTTGAAACGTGTATCCTGTCAGAACTGGTGTTAGACCGTAAATGTGAGCTAGGATTTAATAGAGAGAGGAAAAGTATTTTTTGTTTGTTTATTTTGTTTACACCACAGGACCAGTGTGGGTAGGAGAGGTCAAAGGGGGTGAAGAGGCTATAAAATAAACCCACCAGGATGTTTGGAAAAAACCACCCAATTGGGCAGGAAAATCGAATTGAATCAAAAAAATCGATTCAATAGGCTGAATCGAATCGAATCAAAATTTTTTTCCCTGAATCAGCAGCACTAATGTGAGGTGGTATATATCATTCTGGTATAGCACCCCCTGCTGGGATGCCTGTGACAGTTCTGCCTAACACCATATAAACCAACGACCCCTTTGGCATGGTGTGGACTTCTGAGTAGTGGTTTGTCTTTCATTTAGGACTCAGCCTTTGGGCCTAAGTAAAAGCCCAGTGTGATGTCTCCCTCGAGTTTAAAGTTACTGTCCTACAAAGTGCATGCGAATGTCAGAGGTTTTGCTCACTCCTGTGCCTGACTTCAGACAGGGCCGGCATTAGGAGAGTGCAAGCAGGGCAATTGCTCTGGGCCTTCAAGCCTGCCCAAAACTGCAAACAGCCCAAGCTGCTGGCAGGGTGTGTGTGGCTCCCCCCTTGCAAATTTCTGTCCTGGGACCCAGTATGAGAGAGTGAGAGAAGCCCCAACCAGAAGCTTTACCACAGGAAATGGTATTATGAGGGGAAAAAATTTTCCAAGCCCTGTGGAGTTTGATCAAGCGGGAATAGGTTTGCCAGCACTCTTAAACCCCTAGAACCAAAACAACTAACAATCATTAAAAGGGATCACAACCAAGATGAAGGAGTGCAGTGATGCACTTTGGATGTAGAAATCCGAAAGACCAGTTTACTGTATGTTAGGGGGTGAGAGATTGAGATGCGCTGATCAGAAGCGAGACCTTGAGGATCTCAAGGCAGAGAAACAATGTGATAAGGTGGTGGCTGTTGCCTGAAGATGCTAGGGTGGCTAGAGAGAGGCAAAATCAGAAGAAGGAACGAGGTCTTGATGCCCCTGTTCGAGTTCTTGGTGAGGCCCCACTTGAACTATTGTGCCCAGTTTTGAAAGCCATATCTCTTCGAGGACATAAAAAGGCAAGGTGATTTAGAGGAAGACAACAAAAATAGTACAAGGTCTGTGCCATAAGATGTGTGAGAAGGATGCGTATGTATATGCTACAGCAAAAGAACATAAGAATATAAGTGATATGACACAGTTATTTAAGAACTTGAAAGGGGGAGTCAATGAACAAATCCATAGGAGAGTGATAAAGCTCGATCTTGTGGCCCCCCCTCTGATGATATCCAGCACCCATCGGTCCGAGGACATTTTCCCCTACTCCCGCAGAAACGCCGACAACTGCTCCCAAATATGCAGGGGGCAGAGCCATCAACCGAGTATCATTGGAGCTTTTTGGAAGGTGGGTTTAGGCGACGCCCCCGAGGCCTGCTGGCATTGGGAGCTGCTGAAATGCTGCCCGTAACCCTGAAAGGACCCCTGAGTCACGGGAACTGGGTTGTATTGTTGAGAACAGCGGAAGGGATGAAAATTACCTCTACCCCCCACCAGTGAGTTGGCGTGGTCTATTTTCCGGCACAGACTTGTAGCAGCAATCTGCCACACAAGGCCATAAGATTATCAAGGCCCTTACCGAAGAGCGCCTGTCTTTTTTTTTTTTTTCCTTTATTTTACTTTCTTCTTGAGCTCCAGCGGCGGGAACCAGCCCACGCCGCCAGAGTAGGAGACCGTCGGACCTGCACACAGGCCATTCAAGCCCCGATCCGCCTCCTCCCCATTGCCAGCCGGGAGAGGAGACTTTTTCTTTTTTCTTCTTCTTATTCTAGCCTCAGCTGCGGGATCGCCGACTAAGAACATTACTCTACCCCAGCAGCCAACTCCCCAGCCCGCACAACACCTCCAGAGCATTGCCTTACTTCTAACCCAGCAGGGCGGAAATTTAAAAAAAAAAAAAAAATAGCCTTCCTCTCCTTCTTTCCCCCTCCCCCCCTGATTCACATCTCCCTCCGCAAGAAACCTTACCAGACCCCAACCCTTCCATCTCACTAGCCCTCAGCCCCATCCCAGCTCTCAGTCTTAGGCCGAACCCCCCCTCACTCAATAATAATAATAATAATAATAACTTTATTCTTATATACTGCCAACAATCTTGCGACTTCTAGGCGGTTTACAGTGAGGTGAAACTGTACAGTCAGTGAATTACAGAGTATAACAGTGACCATCTGATATTAACAACATTAATAATAACAACAGTTTATATACTGCTGGAACGGGAAGTTCCGTGCTATTTACAATGAGTTAGAAAAGTTTCATTAATTGATTGGGACATTCATAGTTTAGAGATTAGAGGTTAACAGTTTGCAAGATCAGATATGGGTGGAATTACGAAGGGGGCTATTGTCCTTGTTCGTTACCTATGTAATTCAAGAACAGGTATGTTTTTAGGTGTCTCCTAAATTCGCTATAGTTGTTTGAGTGTGTGATTAGTTTTCCTAGGTCTTTGCCCCATAAGGCTGCTTGGTACGATAAAAGTTGTTGATGATGTCTCTTATATCTGCATCCTCTAGCCGGTGGGGAAACAAATTTCAGGTGTGTGCTTCTCTCATGTCTGTTAGTTGGGAATGAGAAGAGGTCTATTATATATTTAGGGGCTAGGCCTGATAATACCTTAAAGCAGAGACATCCTAGCTTGAACTTCGTGCGAGCCTCCATTGGCAGCCAGTGCAGGAGTCGGTAGGAAGGGGTTATGGCATCACTCACAACCAAAATCTTATTTGTCCTCTTATCGCTCTCCCTGCTCTCAACAAACTGGAAGACAGCAGGCTATCACCTATCCCCAATTCCAATACTAACGGCAACATACAAACAGACCCACCCACCCAAGAAACCCCACCCTACAAGAAATCTGATAGAATGCACAATGGCCACTCACATATGGGGAAGAAAACCACCCATATGGGGAAGAAAACCACCTCCCAATGCTAGGACGAAAGCTCACAAACCCTCTCCTACACCTAGAAACCTCCTCCGCCCAAAGTTTATACCTAACTCCCCAAAAAATCTCACCTCAATCCCATGTGCTTACATGAATATAAGATCAATCAGCCCAAAGGCAGACCTTATAAAAGATTGGATAGTGAAAGAACAGCTAGGTTGCCTATTCCTCGCCGAAACATGGCTCACCTCCGACTCAGACCCTACCATAACAGAATTCTGTCCAAAGGGCTACAAACTTGAAGTTGTCTGCCGAGAAAAAAAGCGAGGAGGAGGTCTGGCCATCCTAGTAAAAAAACAACCTAAATATAAAAGTCCTAGACAAACACTCCACCCCCCACTTAGACCTGCTTGCCTGCCAACTCTCCAGCGACTCACTCAAAGGCACCATTACCTGCATCCTCTGCTACATAACTCCAGGAAAATGGACCGCCACAAAACACGAACTCGAAGATTTCATCTTCCAGAACTCTCTAACCTCCACACATAACCTGCTCCTTGGCGACGTAAACCTCCACCTAGAAGAACACACCTCCAAGCAAGTTGACGGCATACTCTCATACCTCAATGCACTATCCTATCAAATTCTTTACCCCCAACCCACACACGAAAAAGGCCACCAAATTGATATTGCCGCTTATATGTCCCAACATCCCCACTCACCAGACATTCATATTACTAATGGGGCCTGGCACCCCTCCCTCTGGTAAGACCACTACAAATTTACTTTCATAATCAACTGGGCACAAAACACAAACAAACACGAACCCCACACAGTCTCCTTCAAAACCAGACAAAAAATTGAACCCTCCACATTCTGGGCCAAAGCTGACCACACAATTACCTACTTAGACCCTAATGAATTCATACGCCAGTGGTGCACCCTGAGCGAAACAATCCTCAACGAGCTAGCCCCAGTAAAGATAAAACACAAAATCTGCAGACCTTCTGACAAATGGTTCGACACAGAACTCCTTCAATTAAAAAGACATTGCAGACACCTCGAAAGAGTCTGGAAAAAAAAGAACCAAGAACACACTAAAATAGCATGAGAACCTCAATAAAACAATACAAGACCAAACTTAAAGAAAAACGAAAAGCTTATTACTCCAAACTAATCGGCACAGAAACCCTGAAAAAAACTCTTCCAACTAGTAAAGAACCTCACAGACACCAAGCCATTCCTAGCCATACAAGGAACCTTCTCGCCAAAAGCTACCCAACTAGCAGACTACTTCAAAAACAAGATTACCATAATCAGAACCTCCTCAATAACTCACCAACCCACCTCGACGAGATAATAATAAACCCTACAACAGGAGATGCCACTGCAGCTGACAGGTACTGGATCAACTTCCCAGTGGTACAATGGTCGGACATGAACCGACTCTACAAAAAATATAGCCAAGCATCATGCGACCTGAACAACTGCCCCTCGTACCTGCTTACAAATGCGTCCCCCAAATTCAGAATCAGCCTCATGCAATGGATTCAAACTACTCTCACGGAAGGCCAATACCCACAAGACCAAGGAGAAATCATAATCACCCCAATACTGAAAGACCACAAAGGCCCAACAGACAACCCTTCCAACTACAGACCCATCGCCTCAATACCATTATATGCTAAAATAATAGAAAGTTTGGTAGCACAATACCTCACAAATTACTTTGAAGACCACAACATACTTCACCCCACACAATCAGGGTTCAGATCCAACCACAGTACAGAGACACTATTAGTTTCTCTACTAGATATAGCCCGACAGCATCTTAGCAAAGGAAGAAGGATGCTGATCATCCAACTCGACCTCTCTGCCGCATTTGACCTGGTAGATCACACCATACTTCTTCAGATCCTAGAAACCATAGGGATCTCAGGAGGGGTATACAATTGGTTCCAAGGATTCCTCAAAACAAGAACATACAGAGTAAAAACAAAAGATCTTATATCGGATTCCTGGTCTAACCCCTGTGAAGTACCTCAAGGTTCACCTCTGTCGCCCATGCTCTTCAACCTATTCATCTCCTCCCTTGGTACCATTCTAGACAACCTAGAAGTAACTTCATTCAGCTACGCAGATGACATAACCATACTCCTCCCCTTCGACTCACAAGACTCCACTCCAATAGACAACCTGAAAAAAACACTAGAAGCAGTGGAAAATTGGATGCTAGACCACAAACTGAAGCTCAACCCGGACAAAACAAAATTTCTATTGCTTGAAAAGGACAAAACCCCATCTATAACCGAGTTAGAAATAAAAGCCACCAAATACCCCATAGAGCCCACTCTTAAACTCTTCGGAGTTACACTAGACAGATGCTGCACCTTGCAGGTCCAAATCAATAAAACAACACAAAAAGCATTCTTTACCATGCGCAACCTACGAAAAATAAGAAAGTTTTTCGACAAAGATAAATACAGACTCATAGTCCAAGCCCTAGTCCTGAGTCTAGTGGACTACTGCAATATCCTCTATCTACCATGCCCCACATAATTAATAAAACAACTACAGACTGTACAGAACACAGCCCTCAGACTGATCTACTCACTTGGAAAATTTGATCACATCACCAATGCCTTCCTAGATTCACACTGGCTACCCATACAAGCCCGCATTCAATTCAAACTATACTGCTTACTATACAAAGCAGTAAACGGAACTGCACCCACCCACCTAAATAACCGCCTAAATCGGAACCTCTCATCCTGGCAAAGGAGAACCCAATCTCCATTCACCTTCCCCCCTTTCAAGGGAACTCAGCGCAAAAAGATGTACGACCACCTACTAGCAACACAGGCAGCAAAATTGGACCCCTACATCTCCAACTTGCTCATAGCAACAACTGACTACAAAACGTTCCGAAAAGAAATCAAAACCCTGCTATTCAAAAAATTTATCCAGCTAGCTTAACCCCTTCTCCTCCCCTCTTGCAATCTCCTCCCTCCCACCCTCTACCTGTATTACCCCCAAAGACTCAACAATGTGAAAGTTTCTACTCTTTAACTTCCTCGTATTCTTCCAGCATCATCCGACACTTTTCCTATTCTCTCTACCTATCTGGTACCCTCTTCTCAAAACTTTATTATGAACCAACTCCTTAATTGTACAATGTAACCAGCTCCTCATTTGTAACTTTTTCCTGGAAATGTCCAGTTCACTTAATTGTAACTTTTGTTCCTGGAAATGTCCAGTCATCTTCTGATGTAATCCGCTTAGAACTGTAAGGTACAGGCAGAATAGAAGTCAGTAATGTAATGTAATGTAATGTAATGTAAATGTCCCCTAATATTCAAACAAACTTATTTTGGAGACATAGAGGCTGTAGAACTAGAGGACAAAAATGGAGGTTGCAGGGAAGGAGTAACATCAGGAAATACTTTTTCACAGGGTAGTAGATGACTGGAAACACCTTCTAGGAGTGATGGTAGAATAAAGATGCAGTGAGCAAATTCAAAAATGCATGGGATATACACAGGGGACACCTAAATGGAAACAGAATAGAAATACAACACGGCTATTGGGGTGTTATCACAGACAAGAGTCATGGAATCTGAGGCCGATGCCAGACAGATCTCTACAGTCTGTGTCCCGCAAGGAACTGAAAGTAGATTTGGCAACTCTAGCCCTGGAGGAACCAAGGCCAATGCTGAAAGACTTCTACTAGTAAAGGGCACCAGAAAGTTCAAGAAAGGAATAAAGACCATCCTTTTCATAGAGCACATTAATAAATATTCAGGGAAGAGTAGCATCGAGGAGGAAATAATGGCCAAACCCCTACTTGGAACATTACAGAATGGACATAGGAAGTATCTACTGGTCAACTGGTCACCTTTATGGCACTTAGATGCTTCTAAAACAGGTCTAGGCCAAAATGTCTAAATTCCATCCAGGATGTCTTGAAAAAGGTTTGCTTGTGGCCGCAAGATGTTCAAGTTAAGGAAGCCCATAACAAGCATCCCAACACGTCCCCTGGAACTCTGGTTGCACAGCGGGAGAAACATCCAGGGCTAGACACCCAGGAAAAGGGTTTTGGTGATTAGAATGTCCAAGTGTCGACTTAGGCGGTTTTCGAAGATGTTTTAGTTTTTTTGATTATGAGCTCCTAAGTCCAGCGAGTTTCCAGTTTTTTCATATCGTGGGAAAAATAGCTTATGAAAAAACTGGAAACTCGCTAGACTATGTGCATGTGAGGCCAAACTTTTCAAACCACCCTCGTATAAGAGAATTTTGTCTTTGCTATTTTCTTATCAGGCAAATATGGAATACATTACCTATATCTTTACCTATATAGCACATTATGATATTTATATGACATCTGTTAAGACAGTGTTATGATTTAGAACATATGTAATTTATACTTGGTAGAACTGAGGGTTGATTTTGTTTATCAGGAATGATGTGCCTTTTTCTATACTCCCCGAACATGTTTTTCTAATCTCTTTATATGGAAACTGCCTTGAGCTTAATGATATAGGCAGAATATAAGAAATTGGAAATGTAATATACATGTGGCTAGCTGGAATCCTTGACTAGGACAAAATTTAAGCTAAGATTGTACTAAAATCAGCTTAAGTTACCAGATTTTGGTACTTCCTTGGGACATCATAAATGCTTTCTTCTCCCATTTCTTGTGGTGAATAGGTATTTTCCAAAGTTTGAAGGTGGCTCATCTCTGGTATGGGCTGAAATTTAAAAAGAACAAATAAATAAATTTAATCCAGAATTTAATATTCTTATCTCATGGAACATGACTTCTCTCTTTTATACTTTGATTTCTCAGAACATTTATGAACTGGGCAAATGGGGGTAGAGGGAATCGGTAACATGGAATGTTGCTACTATTTTGGATTCCGGAATTTTGGTACTCTGTGAGATTCTGCATGGAAAACTTGATACTCTTTGGGCTTCCGGAATGTTGCTACTATTTGGGTTTTTGCCAGGTACTGTGACCTGGATTGGCCACTGTTAGAAGCAGGAGACTGGGCTAGATGGACCATTGGTCTGACCCAGTATGGCTGGTACTGTATGTTCTTACGTGCTTATTCATTACTCGCTAAGAATCAAACACTAAATAAAGCATACAATATAATCCTAAGGCTCTCTATACATGAGTTTCAGTAATGTTCGGTGTTACTATACCTAAGGTACAGTATATGAGCTTCTTTAATGATGTTACGGTACACGAGCTTCAGTAATGGTGTTACAATACATGAGCTACAATATATAACCTTTAGTACAGGGTTAGAGGGTTTCTATGATGGGTATCCATACTTGAGCTTCTGAAATTGGTTCTTAGGCATTGGTGGAATGAGGCATTATGATGTCACAATACCAGCTCTGGTTATCAGAGGCTGAAGCTTTTCACACTATTTATTTATTCAATTTTCTATGCTGTTCTCCCAGGGGAGCTCAGAATGCTTTACAATTTATTCAGGTACTTAAGCATTTTTCCCTGTTTGTTCCAGCAGGCTCACAATCTATCTAATATATAAATAGGGTTACCAGACGTCTGGGAAAACCCGGACATGTCTGGATGCCCAGAGGGACTTCCAAAACCCAGCAGTTTGTCCAGATTATGTAAGTCCCCGATGTTGGGGAAGCATGTGGAGGGCCTCCAAGAATGCACGGACATCGATGCGATGACATCATACTCATGCGCACATGCAGGTGATGTCATGACATTGACATCCGCGCATGTGCAGAGGTCCTCCACATGCTGCCTCGAGGTTCATGTGAGGACGAGGCTAGGGCAGAACGGGGCGGGGTTGAAGGTGGAACGGGGCCATGCGTCTGTGATTTCAGCTAACAAAATCTGGTAACCCTAGGTATAAATGTACATCGGTGCATTTTGCCTTTGATATCTGAAGGATTTATGCTAATACTGTATTTTTAAAGGAAACATAGGTTCCTCTGTATCTTTATAAAATAGACTGCAAATAGGGGCCTGTTTGCCCTCCTCATCTAGGCAGCTTTTTATGAAATTGCCCCCCATATGGTTGTGTTGGTCATTCTGCCATTTCCAGTTCTATTTCCGCGATATTTTATAGAATGAGCAGATTTAACACTTGGAGGAGAGTGTTAGCAGGTGCTGGTTTCGCTGTACAAAGTTCACTTACCACATTGTGCATTGCAGGAAGCTCCGGCAAAGGATCTGAACGAGGCCTCATCCTATTTCCCAAATGAAATGCATCCTAAACAGCCAAAAGGAATAGTTAACCTCTGGATATGCAGGGTTTTTTTTTTTTTTCTCCTGAAAATGTGCTCGGGTTAACAGCAACCACACGAACATTCCCATAGGAGAGGTGGCCATGGAATAAATTTCTCAGATAAGTTTTAATTATGAACTTTTTGTATTAAATTTATTAAGGTTTATGATAATTGCTAAGAAGATAACAGTGGAAAATTATGGACATGTGACAACGTAGGCTAAGTCATGGACGACGCTATTCATTGGGCCTCTGAGGATCCATGAATCAATTTTTTGACATTAAACTGGGAATGTTAATGTGGTTAATGGAGTAATATTATCCAGTTTAATAAGTTATGTTATTTACCACAGTTATATTGTGCTGGTTAACAGAAAGGCTTAACTAGGTGAAAGGTTTGAAAAATTACCCCTATAGACTAGTCAAAATGAACCTGAAATGGTTATAACTTCCCTTCCCTCACTATCATCCCCATTTGTCCTCCTCATCAAGATCTGGGAATTGTGAAATCAATAGGGCTACCATAGCAGCCAGTTTTTCCAAAATGGTTGGGGGTGCTAAAGCCAATGAAAATTACCTCTCCCTGGACACAGTCAAGGAGTTTGCTCAATACGGGTACTTAAGCCCCACATTGCTGGTTCCCAAGATGGCTGCCTTGGTCAGCATGAGTCTTTTGGTTAAACGATCAGAAAGTGTCAAGAGATGAGGCAGTGAGAGAGTATGAAAACCCCAGAGGCGAGTATAACCATTCTTCAACATAACTGATTATAACGTAAAGGAGAGTTACCGGATGTGGAGGTGTTCTTGGCAAAGGGTCTGAAGGGGGTCTCTTCTTCTCCTTGTTAAAAGATGTGTCCTGAACTGGCCATCCAGTAGTTTGTACAGTCTCTCCAGTTTTAACCTTTGATTTACAGAAAGAAAGAAATTATTAGCGGGGCTCTCGGGTCCGATTTCAAGAACATGGGGGTGATTCTATAAGGAGCTGCATGGATTTAAGTAGCAGGTACACACAAAAATTCCAGTCTTCTAGTCAGTTTTGCTCGTATGTGAACATACATACTTGCAAACAACAATAATCTGGCTATGCGCTATTTTGTGCCTATCTTTCATCGTGCGTCCAATGCAGTCGGGCATTTGCATGGGTAGAGTTTGCACAGACCATGGACGAGGTATGCACATGTTCTAGATGCAAGCAACTACACCAGCCCTATGACTGGCGTAAGTACTCGTGCCCAAACTAATCTACACTAAGGCCCAGATTCTAGTAACAGTGTCCTAAGTTAGGCAATGGTGGGAAGGGGTAAAACGCGGACCTCACGGACCTGACGGACCTCGCGGATCTAAACCCGTACGGCCTTAAAAATCTGAGGTCCGTGTCGGTCCGTGTCCCTGCCGCTTGTAGTTTCTGTCGCTGACAGACCTTGATTGAGATTTGAGCGCTGACGGATCCGTCTCAGCATAGGGAGGGAAAAGTGTTAGGATCCGTCAGCGCTAAAAATCTCTTCCAGGTCTGTCAGAGCCAGAGACTAGTGCTGGAACGGCAGAGCAGAAGCCAAGAGAGCGGGGAAAAGAAGTCTCCAAACTCCAGCACTAGTCTCTGGCTCTGACAGACCTCGAAGAGATTTTTAGCGCTGACGGATCCTAACACTTTTCCCTCCCTTTGCTGAGACGGATCCGTCAACGCTAAAATCTCATCAAGGTCTGTCAGCGACAGAAACTAGAAGCGCCACGGACACGGACCGACATGGTCCTCAGATTTTTAAGGCCGTACGGGTTTAGATCCGCGAGGTCCGTCAGGTCCGTGAAGTCCGCGTTTTACCCCTTCCCGGCAATGGTAGATGTCCTACTGCTGTCTAACCAATCGGGAGACATATTTAAAAATAAAATCGATACCACAAATGGCACCTACGTTGAAGGCACCATTAATGCGCCTACAGAAGTGACTAGGCATTCCTAAGGATGTCCGAGGCCGCCATGGGTGTTGGTTTATACCAGAAGTGGTCTTAGGCTTCCTTAGGTGACCCTAGATGCTTCCGTGCCTTAAAAGTAGGCCTGTAAAGTGCTGCCTACATTTAAGGCACCTGTTTTAAAAACAGCTGCCTTCTATACATGGCACCAATGCATGATTGACACGGCCATTTTTAGGCATCAGTCAATACAGGCACTGTTTATAGAATTCGGGTCTAAGATGCCTAGTTACATTAACGTTCTATAAAGAAAAGTAGGCACCTACTTTCTTTTATAGAATAGGCTCCAAATCGATGCCCCTTTATAGAATTGCCTTCCATATGCCCTAGAGATGGTAAGGCTCAACACGAGGCTGGGAGCTCCAGGAATGCTTTATTCTTGATGATGGTGTTGTTGCATCTTTCAGGGGCCCACACTGTGCAGATGAAACTGAACGAATCTAAAACAAAACTTCTCTGGCTCACTTCTCTGGCTCGGCCCAAAATTGGACCAACTGCCCACCTCCATCCCACTGTCCTCTGGCCCCACTCTGCATCTTGAATATTCTAGTAAAGTTCTGGGAGTCATCATTGACTCTACACTTTCCTTCAATGACCACCTCAACTCCCTAGTAAAAAAATGTTTCTTCAGCCTTCACATGCTGAGAAAAGTGAGATCTTGTTTCCATCAAAAACACTTTGCTGTCCTTGTCCAATCCACCATCCTTTCCAGACTGGACTACTGCAACTCTATCTACCTTAGCCTAACAAAGAAAAACCTTCAAAGACTCCAGCGGATTCAGAATACCGCTGCTAAGCTTATCTTCGCAAAAAGCAAATTCGACCACGTCTCACCGCTTTTATCCAAGCTCCACTGGCTTCCAATTATCTCCAGAGTCCACTTCAAATGTGCCTGCCTCACTTTCAAGATCCTACACGGTATCCTCCCTCCCTTCATTCCTCTTTCTTGGAACTCCTCTAACCCCAATTCTGCCAGATCCACCCAAAAACTGAAACTTTCCTTTCCCTCTCTAAAAGGCGTTTCACTTGTAGGAAAACTAGGTTCTTCCCTCCCTTTCAGAATCACTCAGCTCTGGAACAACCTTACCTCCCCTCTTAGGAATCTGAGCTCCCTCCAACTCTTCCGTAAACATCTGAAAACCTGGTTATTCTCAAAAATGTAACTCCTCCTCCCTCTCGGGTTATTCCAGTCCTCTACATTTTCTCTTCATTTTGTCTCTTCCCTCCACTGGAGTTCCTTTCTACCCTAACTCTTGTTAACCGTGTCGAGCTTTACGAATGTAGAGATGATGCAGTATACAAACCTAAGGTTTAGATTAGATCAGACTCCATCCTACAGAAAACGCTTTCTAGTAAACCCAGAGAGCAATCAATAGCATGGCACCCAGAAGAATTCCCAGGGCTATTGAAACTACATCATTTGTGGGGTGGGGGGTTAGGGTTACTAGATGTCCGGATTTCCAGGGACATGTCCTCCGTGTCTGGGGGTCCGGATGGCTTTTCAAAATCCAGCACTTTGCTTTGGGAAGGGACATCTGCGCAAGCGTGGACGCAATGTGGAGACGTCACGCGAACGCACGCTTGCGCGTGATGTCATTGCGTTGCGTCCGTGCATGCATGGATGCCATCTGGGGGCTGAGGGGGGGGGAAGTGTGCATTCTCTATTTCTTTTCCCCACCCCCATCCTTTTCACTCTACCACTCTCCCTGCTCACCCACCGCTTCCCTACCAAACTTTAAAATGAAATACCTCGAATATCCTAAAATATAATGATAAATTTTAATCGGTTCATATCCTGAATGAATAAGACTGTTCAGAAGACTCCTATAATTAATCAACCCCCAATATAATGAAATTGACTATTGACATTCTATTTAACAATAAAGTAAAGAAAATTAACCCCCAAAACGATGAACTTGACCCTAAGAAATTCATAATAACCCCTATATTTTGCCTTCTTCCCGAACATATCTTATAACCAAATTTATATGTAAATTACTTAGTATCCGTGAACATTCATCCTTATAATAATACTATCATACTAGTCCTCCCTCGTTCCTATTAAATATATTAGAATTTATTTTTCCCCCCATTTTCTTTTTTTCCTTCCTTCTCTTCCCTTTCCTTCCCTTCTTCTCCCGCTTATATACTGCATTTTCCAAAATATATAATACTCTTTTTAAGTATTTTCCCTATCTGTTTACATTTCTCTTTTCCCAGGTACTCTAAGGGCTCCTTTTAAGAAGCCGTGTTAGCGGTTTAACGCGCTTATCGGCGCACGCTAAACCACCGGCCGTGCTAGCCGCTACCGCCTCCTCTTGAGCAGGCGGTAGTTTTTCAGCTAATGCGGGGGGGGGGGGGTTAGCGCGTGATAAAACGTCGCAGTGCGATAAAGCCGCTAACGCGGCTTCGTAAAAGCAGCCCTAAGCGTTTTCCCCATCTGTTTACATTTCTCTTTTTCCAGGTACTCTACGTAGTTTCCCTATCTGTCCTGTCGGCTCATAATCTAACTTTGGTACCTGGGGTAAACAGAGGATTAAGCGACTTGCCCAGGATCACAAGGAGTGACGCTGGGATTGAATCTGCAACCTCGGGGTGCTGAGGCAGCCACTCTAACCACTAAACCGCCCCTTCTCTATGGTTCCTGAAATAATATAGGGGTAGATCATCTGGCAGTGGTGAGGGTTGTTTTTTTTTAGCTGCCGGGGCATTATCCCTGGATTTTCAATGGTAGGCCATGTCCAGGTTTATGTGGTTGTCTCTTGTGCTGCAAAGTGCGATATTAAGCACTTAACTGCATAAGCGACACCACATAGAGATAGGAGCCAGTTTTACGCATCCAATTTAGCCACTTAACTTAGGGGTCCTTTTATTTAGGTGCGCTAACTGATTTCACGCGCGCTAAATGGTAAGACATCCATTATATTCCTACTAGTGTTTTAGCCCTTTACATTCGTTACAGTAACGGATGCTAGAATAGCCCCACATATACCCTGGCCCTGACCCCACCCATGCCCCTCCTCTATCATGCCCGGACCCTGCCTCCCACTGATCCCAGTCCCACCACCTCACCTTTCACCATTTCCTTTGTACCCTTTTGGCCCTCATAGATCCTCCATTGCATTTATCACCTGACAGGGTCTTTACTTACCCGAGGCGGCAGCAGCAGTTCCTCCCTCAGTGCCCCAAAGCAGCAGTGGTCCTACCATTTCCATCTCTCCCTTTCCCCCTTTCACACCCTCTACCATCTCTCTCTGACCCTGTTTCACCTCTTTTGCCATCTTTCCCTTTCCTGTCCCCCTCTGTCCTTCCCCAAGACCATCTCTCTCTCCTGCCCCCTCCACACTCCCTGAAGTCTATCTCTCCCTATCCCCTACCATCTCTCCTGGTCCCCCTAGTAGCACCTCTGTCCTTCTCATCCATCTGTCTCTGTCTCTCTCTCCTCACCTCCTGCCTCTATGGAGCTCTCGCAGCTCCTCCTCGTCCTCCTCTAGCCATCTTCCGCCGCAGCCTGCAGCCACCGACAGCCACTGCTGCGGCCTGCAGCTGCCAACAGCCGCCGCGTCCAACATCCGCCTCGGGGAATTCTCGCACATGCACACTGCTACCTGTGGTGCCCTACAGCACACGGAAAACGGGAGCATGCAGGTGGAAGTGCACATGCGCGCTTGGGGCTTTATTATATTAGATGGGCATCTTAGCATTTAGTACACACTAATCTTTACCGTGCACTAAATCGTTAGCACAGCTTAATAAAAGAACCCCTTAGGCACTTAAGCGCTGAATATTGACTGACTCCACCCCCAGACAGACCACAAAATAGCCGGCTTTCAATTGAGCGATCTGTGGTGATATCCAGCAGCACTAACCAGTTAAGTCCCTCTTTTACTAAGCCGCGGTAGAGGTTTCTACCCGCGGCACTAAATGCTCTGACGCTCTTGAGAAATTCTATGAGCATTTAGCGCTCCAGGCCGCGTTAGAAACCTCTAGCGCGGCTTAGTGAAAAAGGGGGGAGAGGAGGTAAGTATGTAGCGGCAAATTTAACTGATCAGGAGTCGTTTCTGGTTAGCTAAATCGCTTTGAATATCATTTTGTGGTATTACTTTGGTGTGTACAACCTGCTTCGCCAAGACAGAGAGGGTAAGTTAGGAGGAGGGGTAGCACTTTATATCAAAGAAAACATCAAGACAACCAGAATCACAGATATCAAGTATACTGGGGAATCCATCTGGGTAAACCTGGCCAGAGGCGGAGAAAAATGCCTGTATCTTGGTGTGGTGTACAGACCTCCAAGACAATCGGAGCACAAGGACATTGAATTAATTGAAGACATTGAGAATATCACCTTACGGGGAGACGTTGTTCTGTTGGGAGACTTTAACATGCCTGATGTAGATTGGAACACACTCTCAGCGACTACTTATGATAGCAGGAGGATATTAACGTCCATGAAGGGAGTACGACTCAAACAATTGGTATTAGAGCACACTAGGTCCCAGGCCATCCTGGACCTGGTACTTACGAACGGGGAAAGCGTCTCAGAGATCTCGGTGGGAGAACCGCTAGCCACCAGTGACCATAACATGGTATGGTTCAACCTTAGGAAAGGCTTCCCTAGATCACAAACAAAAACAAGGGTACTCAATTTCCGGGGCACTGACTTCACACGCATGGGAGACTTCGTCCATCAGACGCTTCAGGTTCAAGAAGTAACGGAGAATGTAGAGGTTATGTGGTCAACCTTGAAATCGACCCTTCATGAGGCAACTATCCGCTACATAAAATCAGTAACTAAACAACAAAGAAAAAAGAAACCCCAATGGTTCACTGATGAGGTCTCGTACCTCGTCAAGGATAAGAAAAGAGTGTTTCTCTTGTACAAACGCACGGGGGAAAAAGAAGCAAACATTGAATACAGGACAAAGTCTGCAGAAGTCAAAACAGCAGTCAGGGAGGCCAAACTTCGAATGGAAGAAACTCTAGCGAAGAACATTAAAAAAGGGGACAAATCCTTCTTCAGGTACATTAGCGACAGGAAAAAGAACGCAGACGGGATAGTACGCCTTAGAACGCCAGACGGGAATTATGTGGAAACAGATTCTGAAAAAGCCAAACTACTGAACGATTACTTCTGTTCAGTCTTTACCTGCGAGGCGCCAGGGCACGGGCCACGGCTGGAAGCAAAGGAAAGCAAGGAAGACCCATTTCTGAATTTTGAGTTCACACCAGCTGATGTTTACAGAGAACTTTCAAGACTCAAGGTGAACAAAGCCATGGGACCGGACAATTTACACCCAAGAGTGCTCAGAGAGCTGTGCGATGTTCTGGCGGAACCGTTAGCCATGCTCTTCAATCTCTCCCTAAGTACGGGGAGAGTCCCCCTGGACTGGAAAACAGCTAACGTCGTTCCTCTGCACAAAAAGGGTTGCAGAGCAGAGGCTGCGAATTACAGACCGGTGAGTCTCACATCAATAGTGTGCAAACTCATGGAAACTCTACTTAAAGGTAAATTAGACACGATAATGGATGAAGGGAATCTAAGGGATCCCTGTCAACATGGATTCACCAGAGGCAGGTCATGCCAATCCAATCTTATAAGCTTCTTCGATTGGGTGACAGGAAAGCTAGACTTGGGAGAGTCTCTGGACATAGTGTACTTGGATTTCAGTAAAGCTTTCGACAGTGTCCCACACCGTAGACTACTAAACAAGATGAAATCAATGGGTTTGGGTGAGAAACTAACTGCATGGGTCAGTGATTGGCTGAGTGGAAGACTTCAGAGGGTGGTGGTCAACGGCACCCTCTCTGAGACATCGGAGGTGACTAGTGGAGTGCCGCAGGGCTCAGTCCTGGGACCATCCCTTTTCAACATATTCATAGGGGACTTGACCCGGGGGCTTCAGGGTAAAGTAGCACTGTTCGCCGATGATGCCAAACTGTGTAACATAGTAAGTAAAAGCAACCTACAGGATAGTATGACACAAGATCTGATCACGTTAGAAAACTGGTCCTCGACATGGCAGCTAGGCTTCAACGCTAAAAAATGTAAGGTCATGCATCTCGGCAGAGGAAATCCATGCAGAACATACTCCTTGAATGGAGAAACGCTAGCTAGGACCTCAGAGGAACGGGACTTGAGGGTAATCATCAGTGCAGACATGAAGGCTGCCAAACAAGTAGAGAAGGCCTCATCAAAGGCAAGGCAAATGATGGGATGTATCAATAGAAGCTTCGTCAGCCGTAAACCTGAAGTCATAATGCCACTCTATAGAACCATGGTGAGACCCCATCTGGAATACTGTGTGCAATTCTGGAGGCCACATTACCGGAAAGATGTGCTTCGAGCTGAGTCGGTCCAGAGGATGGCCACTAGGATGGTCTTGGGGCTCAAGGGTCTCTCATACGAAGAAAGACTGGGCAAACTGCAGCTCTATACCCTAGAGGAGCGCAGGGAAAGGGGTGACATGATTGAGACATTTAAGTACGTCACGGGTCGTGTCGAGGTGGAAAACGATATATTCTTTCCCAAGGGACCCTCGGTCACAAGGGGGCACCCGCTCAAACTCAGAGGAGGGAAATTTAGTGGTGACACCAGGAAGTATTTCTTCACAGAAAGGGTGATAGATCACTGGAATAAACTTCCGGTATAGGTGATCAAGGCCACCAGCGTGCTCGACTTTAAGAATAAATGGGACATCCACGTGGGATCCCTACTAGGGTCGAGTTAAGGAACTAGGTCATTAGCATTCAGACTTAATGGGGTGGGTCAATAGAGTGGGCAGACTTGATGGGCTATGGCCCTTTTCTGCCATCATCTTTCTATGTTTCTATGTTTCTATGTACAGATTAGAGAATGACACGGTGGTTGTTACCCGTGGCTAGCCTGCGGGTAACCCGCCAAAACGGTGACCAAAAAAAAGGTCATCGTGAGTTCAGGGAGAAGGCCATTCACTGCCCCGTGGAGAGTTGAATGGTAGCACGGGGCGGTGAACAAGTAGTGAACGCGCGGTGAACGAGTGTTCGATCCGGCAGCCCACTTTCTCCCGCTAGCCATCCATGCATCTCCCTCCCTCCTTTTCCCTTCCCTTTTCTTCTTGAAACTGGCGATTTCTATAAGGCTACGAGCTGTATTACAGCCGGAGCCTTGAAGTCGCGTCGCGTTGCCTGCTGGAAAAAGTCTCCTCTGACGCAACTTCCTGTTTCTGGTTGCTTCAGAGGAGACTTTTCAAGCAGGCAACCCGACGCGACTTCAAGGCTCCGGCTGTAATACAGCTCGTAGCCTTATAGAACTTGCCAGTTTCAAGAAGAAAAGGTAAGGGAAAAGGAGGGAGGAAGGGAAATGCTCGGCTGGTCGGCGGGAGGGAGCTGCTGGATCGCGTTAAGGGTGCTGGGGGTGGGGGGATGGAGAGGAGAAGATGCTGAAGACGGGGACAGGGCCAGAGCAGTGAAAGAGACAGCGGGGATGGTGGCGGGGCGGTGAAGGGGATGGCAGAGACGGGGACGGGGCGGTGAAAGGACCAGCAGGGACGGGGCGGTGCAGAGGATGGTGGTCCGGGGACGGGATGGTGACGGGGACAGAATTTTTCCCCATGTCATTCTCTAGTACAGATTTTTAAAAGTGCACTGTTAGACCCCCCCCCCCTCACCACAAAGACGGTTCCCTTCAGAAGCCTATTCACAGAGGGGAAGCCCCTCCCTGCACAGATCAAACCTCAGGATGGGGCTGTGCCGGTTTGCACAAAGCCATGGCCCATCTGGGCAGGCATTCACCACCGAAAAGTCCCGGTTGTTCCGAAATAAAATAATTCTCACCTGTTCCGATTTCTCCTCTCTCTTTGTTTCTTCCCATGCTGAAGAGATGGCTGCCAACCACTCTTCGATGTCTTTTCTGTAGGGATAGAAATTGAAGGGTTAATGCAGAACTGCAGGCCTTAACAAGGCAACTCTATAGCCATGCTCCTAGGTTTAGGTACCAAAAATACGCATAATGGCCCAGAATATCAGCATACACGATGCGCATTGGTCACACACTAGTCTAAAATCTAGCGCCTATATGCGATGGTGTGTATTTTGAAGAGAGGCCTACACACAGCTGGAGACTTGACACTTCATGGCAGTTGCATGGATAAATTATAGAATCATATAATTCACACATATTTTTTAAATGTTATGCTGATCAGGATTTCTATTCCACCTTTACCTATTCAGTTCAAGGTTGAATTACATTACAAGAGATTGTGTCAGTTACCCAGGAAGTTACAATGGACAGTTTAGTTTGAGACAGACATTCAATGTGTTTATTAAAATTTTTGACCTTACTTCGTTTTAGCATCAGCAAAGTTTACAAATATTAAAAAGGAAAAGAACGCCATTAAAACCAAAGAAAAGCAAAAGTAAATTAAAATAAATAGAAGTTTAATAGTTGCCTCAGAAAAGGCTCTACCCTCAATCATTTCAAGGGAAAGATCACAATTGGGGCAGAGCCACGAGGGATATGAGAGTGAATGAGAGAGAGGCGGAACCAAGAGGGATGTGAGAGCGAATGAGAGAGAGGTGGAGTCAAGAGGGATGTGAGAGTGAATGAGAGAGAGGCGGAGTCAAGAGGGATGTGAGAGCGAATGAGAGAGAGGCGGAGTCAAGAGGGATGTGAGAGCGAATGAGAGAGAGGTGGAGTCAAGAGGGATGTGAGAGTGAATGAGAGAGAGGTGGAGTCAAGAGGGATGTGAGAGCGAATGAGAGAGAGGTGGAGTCAAGAGGGATGTGAGAGCGAATGAGAGAGAGGTGGAGTCAAGAGGGATGTGAGAGTGAATGAGAGAGAGGAGGAGTCAAGAAGGATGTGAGAGCGAATGAGAGAGAGGTGAAGTCAAGAGGGATGTGAGAGTGAATGAGAGAGAGGTGGAGTCAAGAGTGATGTGAGAGTGAATGAGAGAGAGGTGGAGTCAAGAGGGATGTGAGAGCGAATGAGAGAGAGGTGGAGTCAAGAGGGATGTGAGAGTGAATGAGAGAGAGGTGGAGTCAAGAGGGATGTGAGAGTGAAAGAGAGGTGGAGTCAAGAGGGATGTGAGAGTGAATGAGAGGTGGAGTCAAGAGGGATGTGAGAGTGAATGAGAGAGAGGAGGAGTCAAGAGGGATGTGAGAGGGAATGAGAGAGAGGTGGAGTCAAGAGGGATGTGAGAGCGAATGAGAGAGAGGTGGAGTCAAGAGGGATGTGAGAGTGAATGAGAGAGAGGTGGAGTCAAGAGGGATGTGAGAGTGAATGAGAGAGAGGTGGAGTCAAGAGGGATGTGAGAGCGAATGAGAGAGAGGTGGAGTCAAGAGGGATGTGAGAGTGAATGAGAGAGAGGTGGAGTCAAGAGGGATGTGAGAGTGAAAGAGAGGTGGAGTCAAGAGGGATGTGAGAGTGAATGAGAGAGAGGAGGAGTCAAGAGGGATGTGAGAGCGAATGAGAGAGAGGAGGAGTCAAGAGGGATGTGAGAGGGAATGAGAGAGAGGTGGAGTCAAGAGGGATGTGAGAGTGAATGAGAGAGAGGAGGAGTCAAGAAGGATGTGAGAGCGAATGAGAGAGAGGTGGAGTCAAGAGGGATGTGAGAGGGAATGAGAGAGAGGTGGAGTCAAGAGGGATGTGAGAGGGAATGAGAGAGAGGTGGAGTCAAGAGAGATGTGAGAGTGAATGAGAGAAAGGAGGAGTCAAGAGGGATGTGAGAGTGAATGAGAGAGAGGAGGAGTCAAGAAGGATGTGAGAGCGAATGAGAGAGAGGTGGAGTCAAGAGGGATGTGAGAGTGAATGAGAGAGAGGTGGAGTCAAGAGGGATGTGAGAGTGAATGAGAGAAAGGAGGAGTCAAGAGGGATGTGAGAGTGAATGAGAGAGAGGAGGAGTCAAGAGGGATGTGAGAGCGAATGAGAGAGAGGTGGAGTCAAGAGGGATGTGAGAGCGAATGAGAGAGAGGTGGAGTCAAGAGGGATGTGAGAGCGAATGAGAGAGAGGTGGAGTCAAGAGGGATGTGAGAGTGAATGAGAGAGAGGTGGAGTCAAGAGGGATGTGAGAGTGAATGAGAGAAAGGAGGAGTCAAGAGGGATGTGAGAGTGAATGAGAGAGAGGTGGAGTCAAGAGGGATGTGAGAGTGAATGAGAGAGAGGTGGAGTCAAGAGGGATGTGAGAGTGAATGAGAGAAAGGAGGAGTCAAGAGGGATGTGAGAGTGAATGAGAGAGAGGTGGAGTCAAGAGGGATGTGAGAGCGAATGAGAGAGAGGTGGAGTCAAGAGGGATGCGAGAGAGAGGGGCACATCTTTAGCAACTAAAAAATAAAAGTCATAAACTAAAATAACCAAAGAGGCAAAAATTAAACAGCAGTTCTTCACTATTTAGTTATGCAGATAATTTTACGATCATCATCCCATTCGTTAATTCCATCTCTGAAACTATTCCTAAAGCTTCAGAAGCCATAAACGTGATGGAGCACTGGATGACAACCTTTAGGCTCAAACTTAATTCAGAAAAGACAACTTTCTTCGTTGCTTCGCCACATCCGCTTGACACCAAATCACCACTATGTATCAATAATCTTAATTACCCTATCCAACCTACCATAAAGATACTAGGTGTAACTTTGGATCAATACATAACCATGAGAGACCAGGTGGACTCCTTGATCAGAAAGGGATTTTTCACTCTCTGGAAACTCATATCCATTAAAGCTTATTTCGATACAGCGGCATTTAGAACCCTAGTCCAATCCCTCATACTGAGTCTACTTGACTACTGTAACATCGCCTATTTAGCAATTTCCCAAAAGAACATGCAGCGTTTACAATTGATGCAAAATGCAGCGGTCAAACTGATCTTTGGGCTGAGGAAGTTTGACCACGTGATACCCTACTACCGGCAGCTGCATTGGCTGCCAATGGAGGCGCGCGTAAAGTTTAAATTTGCCTGCTTCTGCTTCAAAGCACTACACGGACTTGCCCCTAAATATATAACTGACCTTTTCGTCTTCTCAGCCAACAGACACAAGAGAAGTTCACATTCCAACTTCGTTTCCCCCCCAGTGAGAGGTTGTAAACTGAAAAAAACACTATGAACATCTTCTCTCGCACCAAGCAGCATCATGGGGTAGAGACCTAGAACAATTGCTTTCGCCCACTATTTATGAGGAATTTAGGAAACGTCTGAAAACACACCTGTTCCTAAAGTATCTAGACAACTGATCCTCTCTTCTCTCTTCCCTCTATAGCGATTAACTTGTTCTATTGATCACTCTCTCCTCAAAAATGGATTTCCTGTCCTATTAACCCTCTTTCTTCCTCCCCTCTTAAAGTCAATCAATTTGTACCTTTGCTTAATCTTTGTAAACCGCATAGAACTTCACGGTATTGCGGTATATAAGCTGTTATTATTATTCTTCTTCACTGAGTTACTAGTACGGTAGATCAGTACAGTTGTTAATACAGTTAGGTCATAGCTAAAAATGCATAGTTACAGATTTAAGTAGGTCATTTTTGGCTCATCATTATGTGCCAGGAGTTGCATTGGACAGATTAGAAATGGGCTTTTACAATTACCACTTCAGGGTTGGCTCCCTCTCTTGGTACAGAAATGCTTTTAAATGTTTTTTGAAGCTGGCTCTAGCATTTTGTTAATCGATATTGGGTGGATAAGATCATTTGCCTGGTAGACTTTATATTTTTGCATGCTGGGAATTTTAAGTGGAAAAGATTTCTGGTGGAATATCTGTTAGAGGCACCTGGAGTAGGGTGGCCAACTCTGTTAAGCAGTCGGGGGCATTCCCTCTCAGGATCTTAAAGGCAGTGATGCCTAATTTAAACTTGATTTTTGCGGTTATGGGCAGCCAATGTAACTTCATATAGTAGGGCTGTAGGTGTTCCGATTTCCATAGTCTATATATGAGTCTTACTGCTGCATTTTGAACTAGTTGTAGATGCAATAGCAATGTTTTAGTGCAAAGAACTGGTTTCACATTACAGTAGTCTAATCGAGATAGTATTAGGGATTTTACCAAAATTCAGAAAGTCTGTTTCGAAGTATTTTCTGATGGATCTTAGCTTTCTCATCACAAGGAAAGATTGGCAATTCAGGCATGAACAATAACATCAGATTTATGGCTGGTACAAGTGCTTGTGCCTGAAATAAAGCTACATATTTAGCCTGCTATGCTAGTATGCTACAAAGAAACACAGATGCCTGTTTTCCATTATAGAATAGTCTCCAAACAGGCCGCTTCTTGATGACTAAATCTACGTGCATGGTTATAGAATTGTGCTTTAAGGCCTTGATTCCATAAACGGTGGCTAACGCAGTAGGGGCCTGATTCTGTAAAGGACACTGATATCGTTGTCCGCCTATGAAGCTTCCGCTGATCACATGTCAATCACTCATCGGCGTCCTTTGCAGAATTGCATTTACATTGCAGGACAGGTGCCTTAAATGTAGGCCAGCATTTTGCAGGCCCACATTTAAGGTGTCTGTCTCGCGTCTACGGAGACGCTTAAGCATGCCCAAGGCCACGTCTGGCTGAAACCACGCCTGCCTTGGGAAGGGGTGAGTGTGCGGCAGGGGGAGGAGTGGGAAGCGGGGCAGAAATCAGGAGGGATGCCAGAGCCCCAAGGAAGACCGCGCCTGGGGAGGCCCCCCCCCTGCATCCCCCTTACTACTCCACTGTTCACAAGTGAGATTTGGATGCCATGGCGAAGGTATATGCAGATCTCTGGATATCCTGAAAACCTGACTGGCTGGGGGGGGAGGGTGTCCCTTAGGACAAGTTTGGGAACCACAGCAGTACATCTTTCTCCCTTCTTTGAAGCAGATCTGCATCCCTGGAAGTCCCCTTGGGGAAGGTATACTAGGTCTTCATTATGGGGCCTTCAGGATAGATTTGGGATTCATTGACTTAACCCATATATCAAAGGTTATTTTAGATTAGGCCTTTGGTAAGAGCAGGATGGTAAGGAATAAACAAACGTCTTTCTACGGACCATAACAGAACTATATAGTCTTATTTCAGGGGTCACAGGCAAGATCTTGTCTCTAAGAGTTTCAGGAGGGCCGTGTACAAACCAATTGAAACTTACATCTCTTCGCCAATGAGGAAGTATTCTCGGTCCGTGGTGCTTAAGGAAATGACTTTATCCGGTTGACACTGAAACATCTTACACACGGCGGTCCGCTTCTTTTCATCTTTCATTCCTTGCCGGATAGCCACAATTCTGTGAAACGGAGCGATGCTTGTTACAAATATGTTCTAAGGTGGTAATTTAATAAAACAGGTTTTAGGTGAGGGAAAGGACTCATGAAAGTACAATCAAAAAAGCAATATAAGTATCTACACTGACATGATCGCACCTACTTGTACTCATCAGGTGGAGTTGGCGCAACTTTGCGCTTGTATATTTTACTAAATAGAAATATAACAATCTACCCTAAAAATGTGCAATCTTTATTATCAAAAATCTTTAACTCCAACAAGCTTAAATAATATTTCTAATAGCTTGCTGTGTTTTATGAGAGGGTATTCAGCATCAGGGGACCAGTTTTTTTAATCGGTTTCACTCAACGGTATCTTAAATGGGTTACTCTATACATAGGGCTTACCATAATAAAGCTTCTTACATCCTTCTCCTCTCAGTACACTTCTCTCTTCCAATCTGCAAGTTTAGGACTTGTGACTTCGGTTATTCACGAGTTTCGCCTCCCGGACGATTACAAGTTTTAAAGGCTGACTCTGATCCACTCCTGCCTCCCTCCTGCTTCCCAGACCTGTCCAGACCTTACCTGGTGGTCTAGTGGTAAAGTGGGACAGGAGCGATCTTCCTACACTCCTGCCCAGTGCAGAACTGCCAACAACAATGGCTGCCGTGAGTTCCTGTTGTAGTCTCATGAGACCACATGAACTCATGGCAGCCACTTTTGTTCATGGCTCTGCACGGGGCAGAAGCGTAGGAAGATTGTTCCTGCTCCGCTTCACCACTAGACCACGAGGTAAGGTCTGGAGAGGTCCGGGATGCAGGAGGGAGGCAGGGATGGGTCAGAGTTGGCCCTAAAAATTATTTGCAATTTTCCATATTCGTGGCCTGGCTCTGCCCCTAACCCCCACAAGGAGTTGCCGTACAGCGAAAGATTAGAGAAACTGGGCCTCTTCTCCCTCAAACAGAGGAGATTGGAGGGAACATGATCAAAGCATTCAAGGTACTGAAGGGAATAGACTTAGTAGATAGAGACAGGTTGTTCACCCTCTCCAAGGTAGGGAGAACGAGAGGGCACTCTCTAAAGTTAAAAGGGGATAGATTCCGTAGAAACGTAAGGAAGTTCTTCTTCACCCAGAGAGTGGTGGAAAACTGGAACGCTCTTCCAGAGGCTGTTATAGGGGAAAACACCTTCCAGGGATTCAAGACGAAGTTAGACAAGTTTCTGCTGAACCAGAACGTACGCAGGTAAGGCTAGTCTCAGTTAGGGTGCTCGTCTTTGACCAGAGGGTCGCCGCGTGAGCGGACTGCTGGGCACGATGGACCCCGGGTCTGGCCCAGCAGCGGCAATTCTTATGTTCTTATGAATACGAAGGGAAAAGTGTACTTTCAAGTACAATAACCATTAACTCCAGCACCCATGCATTAATACGTGACATGATTGGTTTAGTTAACAAGAAGAGTCGGTCCAAAATATTCCAACTTCTCTAGAGAATCCCACAAATGTTCAAAGCCAATCTTCCACAATATCGTACATTTATTACTTATCTTGTTTCTGGCATGAAAATACACACTAGTTCCCGACAGAGCACCCTGTTTCGGTCTTCATCAGGGGCAGGTTTAATCTCACAGCCGGTACCAAGGGAATCTCAAAATGGCAATATCTCTTCTACGCTGTAATCCCGATGTATAGGGTAACACATATAAGTTGCCATTGGGTGAATCTGCTATTGCACGCATTCACGCAAGTGGAAGTTAAATTTGGGCACCTGGTTACTAAATTATCACTTGACTGCTTTCAGAGCCTGTGTTTTGATGTTTGGAATTTTGTTTTTCCGATTTTGGGGTCCTATGGGCTGGAATTCCTGGATTGCATTTGGCATTGGAATAAAAACCAGTACAGTGAGTGGTCTCAGAGCATCATTGCAATACTGTATAGCATGTGTTAAAACGAGTGAAAATGTTAAAAAACAAAACCAACTTTTTCAAAACGATTCTTTTTTTTTTCTAAGAATACACAATACAGGTTCGGTCTCAGCCTGTCATTTCCTATTGCTGAAATAAGGCAGCATCAGACTTTTCAAGTTGTGAGGTCTGCATTTCGCACGTACTGGCTTATTTCAATGAGGCCCCGTTTCTCGGAATGCTGAATTTTGTAATAATGCAGGGCGTAGGTGTTCTGCTTGGATTTCGTGAGGATAAAAAGTCTTTTCTTCCAGGAACTCTGCGGAATAAAAAGAAAGAGTTTGAGATAAAACCTGCTGTAATCCAGGTCACTAAATGGATGTTTTAATGTACAGCGCTGCGGAGCTATAGAAATACTGAGGAGTAGTAGTAAATGAGAAGATCCAGATTTCCGGGTTTTTCTTGGTACTACCGTGTTTCCTCAAAAATAAGAGTGTCTTATATTAATTTTGGGTCCAAAAAATGCACTAAGGCTTATTTTCGGGGCTGTCTCTTTTTTTATGTACAACAATCATCTCTCCCTTTGTCTCCTCTACCCCAATTCTTCCTCTCTCCTTTCTCCACCCCCCATCACGTACACCATCTTTCCTCCCCTCTCACCCATCCCCTTGTGCAGCAGAATCCCACTGACCCTCCCACCGTGAGACTGACATACCTCCTCTGCGAGGCCTCCAAAAACAGCAGCAGCGGCAGCGCTCTGAACGGGCTGCTTCACGGCCTTTCCTCTGCCGCATCACTGATGATGCCAGTGACGCGGCAGGGGGAAGGCCGTGAAGCAGCCCGTTCAGAGCGCCACTGCCGCCGTTGTCTTTGGAGGCCTCAGAGCGGAGGTATGTCAGGTCTCACTGGGGTGGGGGGTCGCTGAATTGACGAGTCCGATTTTTTTTGGTGAATCAGGCAACCCTAGTGTCAGAGATGGAGGAGGGATTTGGAGGGTCGATCTTAACTACGGCTTATTTTTGGCGTAGGGCTTATATTAGGAGCATCTTTAAAAATCATGCTAGGGCTTATTTTCGGGATAGGTCTTATTTTCAAAGAAACAGGGTAGTTTTGAGTGTCAGTATATCCTTTATGGGAGTGTGTGGACCAGAGATGGAGAAGAAAACCAAAAAGAGAGCAAAGTGTGACAGAGTAATCAGAAAGAGAGGAGAAATTAGTGACAAAGATTCAAGACCCAGCTGAACTTTGAGTGTTGCCTGTTCTGTGCTATTCTGAAGAAATCATTCCACTAAATTGTGCTTTAATTCTAATCTTAGACTAGACCGTGGATTTCTGGGTGTGCCAGTGTTGCTGCCTGGACCAAAGTTCACTCTCCCCATGCCCAACACAGCCTGAGGAATTTTGTCCCACCCTACCTTCCGTACCTGGGGTGCAGCTCCCTTCCTTCCTCAGCACCCTGCGGTTGTGGGTTCAAATTCACGCTGCTCCTTGTGACCCTGGCCAAGTCACTTAATCCCCCATTACCCCAGGGGCATTAGACAGATTGTAAGCCCACCGGGACAGACAGGGAAAAATGCTTGAGTACCTGAATAAATTCATGTAAACCGTTCTGAGCTCCCCTGGGAGAACAGGATAGAAAATGGAATAAATAAATAGTGTGAAGAGTTTCAGCCTCTGATAACCAGAACTGCTATTGTGACATCATAATGCCTCATTCCACCAATAAGAGCCAACCTCATCAATGATGTCACAATGGCTTCATTGTCCTATACTTGGCTCACTTTTGCTGCATTTTGATTTCTAGAGCACAGTTCTTCAACCGCCGGTCCGTGGACCGGTGCCGGTCCGCAGAAAATTCCTGCCAGTCCGCACAGGACTGGCGAGATGGACGCCATTAAATTTCCTGCCCCGGTGGTGTTCACGGAAATCTTCTGTTCCTCCCAGCCTCGGGCGATCAAGACAGGCTGCCGACGTCGGCCATTCCCTCTGTGAGTCTCGCCTATGCGGAAACAGGAAGTTGAAACAAAATAGGCGGGACTCAGAGAGGAAAGATCCCAACGTCGGCAGCCTATCTTGATCGCTGCCCCTGCCGAGTCGCCGAAGAGGGCCGCGGGGAAAGTGCAGGCAGAGAGGAGATGGACAGCGTGCGCGGGGAGGTCAGCGTGTCGATTGGGGCCATCAGCAGCGTTTGTGCTGAGAGTCTGCCCACGTGCAGGATACGGCAGGTAGGAGCCTCCGGCTCGTCTTGGGCGGCAGGGCTTGCGGTGCAAAGCTGTTTTTGCCGGCTTGGGGGGGGGGGTCGCGAATGTGCAGGGCACAGCAGGAGTAAGATCATGGGGAGCCTTCAACAGTGGCTGTCTCCTCTCCTAGCAGCTCTGTACTTACCAGGGCAGTGATTCACTTTGGCAACTTCCCCTTTCCTCAGAGGTGGCAACGGACCCAAGGCTGCCTAAGTAAATCATTGCTGCAGGCAAGTACTGAGAGCTGCTGGAAGGAAAGGAAGCCACTGTTGGAGACTGGGAAGCTGCTGGATAAAGGGAGAGCTGCTACTGCACCTGGAGAGAGGTAGAAAGAGAGATGCTGCTGGGAGGGGAAGAGGGAAAGAGATGGGAAGATAGCTACTGTTGGATAGGGGGAAGGAGGAAAGGGAGAAGGAAAAAAGGAAGGAAACAGCTGGCAGGGAGATTACAGGAGGGAAAGGGGAGAGACAGGAATGAGAAAGTAGAGAGAGATTGATGCTGGAAAGGGGGTCAGCAGAGAAATGAGAAAGGGATAAAGATGCTAGATCTGGTATAGGAGAGATAAAAATGAAGAAACAAGTGAAGCTGGAATGAATGATGTAAAAAGGAGAGAGGAGGCACAGGCTGGATGGAAAGGGGAGAGGCCAGACAGTGGATGGAACGGGCAGACGCTGGAAGGAAGAGTGGAAAGAACATGAAAGCAGAGACCACAAAAGGTAGAAAAAAAAATCATTTTATTTCTATTTTGTCATTACAATATACCAGATTTGAAATATATATCCTGCTAGAGACATAACTGGGGACTGCAAAGCCTAACACTATTCCTATCATGTGTGACTGCAGTATTTTGTTAGCATGATATTTCTGTGTAGCATTCTATAATAATTTGGCTTGTTCAGTTTTCTTGATAGTAGAGGGGATATATGTGAAGGGGAGGGGAGAAAGGGGTTTTGTTGGTCCTTGCTCTGAATATTTATATATATAAAATGACAATTGTACAAAATATTGTTTCTTTTTATACTTTAATAAAAGACGTTCAATATAAAATCATAACTGAGGCTTGTGCAGATGGGATCAGATGGTTTGTGGGGACCGAGCTTGTGGAGACGGGGCGAAAATGTGTTTTTTTATTTCGGTCTTAGTAGTTTGCCGGTCCACAAAATAATTCTTTTATTTCTGCCGGTCCACGGGTGTAAAAAGTTCGAAGAACACTGTTCTAGAGTGGTGCAGTGGTTAAAGCTACAGCCTCAACATCCTTAGGTTGTGGGTTCAAACCCACACTGCTCCTTGTGACCCTGGGCAAGTCACTTAATCCCCCCATTGCCGCAGGTACATTAGATAGATTGTGAGCCCACTGGGACAGACAGGGGAAAATGCTTTAGTACCGGAATGTAAACCACTTAGACTATAAGTGGTATATAAATAAATAAAGATAAACCCATGAATAAAACATGGCGTGACTGTACCTGAGAGCTGAAAAGATGTAACGGTGGCGATTTTCTCAGGTGCCCCTGCCTGCAGACTTCATTTCCCTCATAAAACATTGAATTATTTCCTAAAGACACAACAAATTGCATAGAAACAAGGTGAATTTACAAAGATGGCGGAAGCGCACTCTACATAGGGCTCCTTTTACTAAGCTGCGTTAGCGTTTTTAGCGCTAAACCCGCGCTACACAGCTAGAACTAATGCCAGCGTATAGGTCTAGCACGGGCGGCAATTTAGCGTGCACTATTCCGCCCGTTAAAGCCGTAATGCGGCTTAGTAAAAGAAGCCCTTAGCGTTCCTGAATATTTTCCCTTTCCCGTTCTCTTTGTTATTCGCTACTGGCTCAAAGCCCTGTTTTTCATAAGAACATAAGAACTGCCGCTGCTGGGTCAGACCGGTGGTCCATCATGCCCAGTAGTCCGCTCCCGCGGCGGCCCTTAGGTCAAAGACCAGTGCCCTAACTGAGTCTAGCCTTACCTGCGTACGTCCCAGTTTAGCAGGAACTTGTCTAACTTTATCTTGAATCCCTGAAGGGTGTTTTCCCCTATAGCAGCCTCTGGAAGAGCGTTCCACTTTTCTACCACTCTCTGGGTGAAGAAGAACTTCCTTACGTTTGTACGGAATCTATCCCCTTTCAACTTTAGAGAGTGCCCTCTCGTTCTCCCTACCTTGGAGAGGGTGATCAACCTGTCTTTATCTACTAAGTCTATTCCCTTCAGTATTTTGAATGTTTCGATCATGTCCCCTCTCACTCTCCTCTTTTCAAGGGAGAAGAGGCTGGGTCAGACCAGTGGTCCATCGTGCCCAGCAGTCCGCTCCCGCGGCAGCCCTTAGGTCAAAGACCAGTGCCCTAAATGAGTCTAGCCTTACCTGCATACGTTCTGGTTCCACAGGAACTTGTCTAACTTCGTCTAGAATCCCTGGAGGGTGTTTTCCCCTATGACAGACTCCGGAAGAACGTTCCAGATTTCTACCACTCTCTGGGTGAAGAAGAAGTGGTAGAAAGCTGGAACACTCTTTTCCTTTTGGCATACTGTAATTCTGGCTCTTTTGCGGGATTCACTGATATTGTTGGATATTTCCTGTATTTGGCTGCTTTTGTCATTTTTTTCTGAGTTTGTATTCTGACCGGTTATGACCCTTTTCACTTTCATTAAACATATATTTAAAAAAAAAGAAAAAAGAAAAAAGAAACAATGTGAAAAGCAGGTCTGTGCAGTCTGACATTTCAAATAACCTTTCACCTCGGCTGACCTTCGTTCACCATTCTGGAGGGAACAATAGAATTAACCAATGAGGAAGTTATTTGACTTCATCAGTCCCTCATTGCAGAGCTTTCATCTAGAAATCCAATAATGCCCCTCCCACTTTCTATCATTCTTAGAGATTTTGATGAAATGTCATCTGATTTTTGCAACTCAGAGATAAGAAAGCAACAAGGCAAACAATTTGCAAGATCCAATATGGTAATCAACTCAAAGAGCAGCATGGGTAGAAGTCGCAGTGTTTATTCACACCATAATAATAATAATAATAATAATAATAATTTATTTCTTATATACCGCTATACCATAAGTTCAAAGTGGTTTACAACAAGTTACATACAATGAGAGTAAGAGATGTTTACAAGAAGTAAGAGATGTTTACAACAAGAAGTAAGATATGTTTACAACAAGAAGTAAAAAAATATTTACAACAAGATACATACAGTGAGAGTATGAGATGTAAGGAGAAAACAAAGACACTTTCTGGGATACAAATTACAAATGGAAGAGAACCAAGTTGGTTTGAATCTAAAGGATGAATCTAGTCAAAGATTGAGGTACAAGGGAAAAACAATTTGGGTGGAATACAATTACAAATGGGAAGAGCATGAGTTAATCTAAACAAGAGAGTTGGGGATTGGGAAGAGGATAGCTGAGGGGGACTGGGCATGAATTGGGATTAGAATTTGTTAAACAGACGGGTCTTCAGAGATTTTCTGAAGTCGGCTTATGAAGTGGCCTCGAGTATGGGTTTCACGAGCCATGTGTTCAGTTTGGCTGCCTGGAATGATAACATCTGTCAAGAAACTTCTTGTAATGACATGATTTCAGGGATGGGTAATTAAAGAGATTTATTCTGCGTTAGCTCTTATTAGAGCTGTTGAGGATGAATTGAGAGGCGAGGTAAGTTGGTAGCATCCCACACAGGCAAACTTGAAGAGTATTCTGGATTCCACTGGCAACCAGTGGAGTATCTGGAAGTATGGGGACTGCAGTGTTCTGAATTAATCTCAGCTTGCTAAGTGTCTTCTTATAAGCTCCCAGATATATAATGTTGCAGTAATCCAGCATACTCAAGATGGATGATTGAACTAGTAATCGAAAGGACGATTCATCGAATAATTTTTTAATGGTGCGGAGCTTCCATAGGACTGAAATGCTTTTTTTGAACATTAGATCTGTATGCTTTTCCAGGGTTAGGTGTTTGTCAAGGGTAACTCCTAGTATTTTTATAGTTTGGTCAATTTCATAATCTCGGCCATTCACGTGAATCGTGTTATCTTTTATCTTATCGTTGGGAGATGCCAGGAAAAATTTAGTTTTTTCTGTGTTCAGTTTTAGTTTGAAAGCCGTCATCCAAAGCTCTGAGACAACCACATTTCACCAAAATGTCTGCCTTGGGGGCAGTGGCGTAGCGAGGGTGAGAGGCACCCGGGACGGTAGCGTCCCTCCCCACTTCCTGTAACATTCCTGGCATGAGCAGCAACCCCCAAGCTGCTGTCGCACCGGCATTGGCTCTTCCTCTGACATAACTTCCTAGGTGCGGGTCCAGGAAGTGACCTCAGAGGGAGAGCTGCTTGGGGGTTGCTGCTTGCGCCAGGAACGCTACAGATATACAAGGGAAGGGAAGTGGCATGCGTACGTGGCACTCGGGGGGCAGAGAGGAGGATAGGTGCCTGCACCCTCACCAAGATGGCGTTCGGGGCAAACCACCCACCCCACTTACTACGCCATTTCTCAGGGGCAAATGAACAGCAGCTGTCTAGTCGGCCCAATCATGCCGTCCGCTATCCCCTGTTACATTAGTGTGATTTATTGGATTCTCCAGCCCATTTTCAAAGGGAAACTGCTCACAAAGTTTCCTCTTGAAAATACTAGGGCAGGTGCTGCAATGGTGGTCATAAGAATAGCCTTACTGGGTCAGACCAATGGTCCATCAAGCCCAGTAGCCCATTCTCATGGTGGCCAATCCAAGTCACTAGTACCTGGCCAAAACCCAAGGAGTAGCAACATTCCAGAATTCCAAAGAGTAACAAAAGATTCTAGAACCTCAAAGAGTATCAAGATTCCAGGCAGAATCTCAAAGAATAGCAAGATTCCGGAACCCCAAAGAGTAGCAACATTCCAGAGTCCCAAAGAGTAACAAAAGATTCTAGAACCTCAAAGAGTATCAAGATTCCAGGCAGAATCTCAAATAAAAGCAAGATTCCGGAACCCCAAAGAGTAGCAACATTCCAGAGTCCCAAAGAGTAACAAAAGATTCTAGAACCCCAAAGAGTATCAAGATTCCAGGCAGAATCTCAAAGAGTAGCAACATTCCAAGCTACCAATCCAGGGCAAGCAGTGGCTTCCCCCTTGTCTTTCTCAATAACAGACTATGGACTTTTCCTCTTTGGGGTTCCGGAATCTTGCTTACTCTGAGATAATGGAATGTTGCTACTCCTTGGGTTTTGGCCAGGTATTGGCCACCGTGAGAACGGGCGACTGGACTTGATGGACCATTGGTCTGACCCAGTAAGGCTATTCTTATGTTCATATAAGAAGAATTCCTAAAGCTTTCAACAGAAATCTTTTCCAAATATTCCCCATAACTTGTCACATTTAAACAGTGGGTGATGGCGCCCCCTTCCCTGCCCTCATTTCCGCCCCACCCCCACTCCTTCCCCGATCCCTCCTGCCGCACGCACACTCTCTTCCCCATACCTCTAGCTGTTCGCTGCTGCGAGCAACAAGAACTTCAACGTGCTCATCGCGACCCCGTCGGCTCTCCCTGTGATGTCACATCCTATGCGCAGCACCTGGAAGTGGCATTAGCGGGAGAAATGGCGCAGTCGTGAGGAGCACGCCGAAGTTGTTGCTCGCCGCAGAGAACAACTAGAGGTGCGGGGGGAGGAAAAGGGAGGCGCACGCGTGGTGAGGGGAGGAGTGGGAAGAGGTGGGGGTCAGAGTGGAGGAGGGGGGCCAGCGCCCCCAACAAGATGGCACCCAGGGCAGACCGCCCCCTCCCCCCGCATCACCCTTACTACAGCACTGCATTTAAATTAAGAAACAGGTCCAGCTAATCGGACAGTTTGCTTCTTGTTTGATACCTGTGAGGGAGGTTCGACGTTTGCCTAGAAAAACTCGTCTTTTTATGGAGGTTTGGGATCCTCATATTCAGAATCTTTCACCAAGAATATGAAGTTTGGTCCTCAATGATTTATGATAAAAATTAGGTTTTGTACTTACATTTCAGTTATTTATTTTAATTCTTTACTTTTGTCAACTTTCATCCGGGGTGAGGGATTTCATTGGGGGGGAAGGAAGGGGGGTAGAGGATGGAATTAAGGGGGGTGTAGATAAGATTGGATTAGTTCATATGGAAATTTAATTTGAAGGAATGATATAAATTTGTATGAAATATTATTATTGTGATTCTTATTGTATTGAATGTATTTTTGTATTATCCTATACTATTGATTATTTGATTCTTTCAATAAAAATTGTTATAAATTGATACCTGTGAAGAATCTTTTTCCATACACTGAAGATTTCATGATGACTTTTACCTGTGAAGAACAATAATTTCGTTGTTTGATCATGAATGTTAACAATTAGACAATTAGGGATGTGTATCTATAGTAATCTACGGGATTAATACAGTATATCACTTAGAACAGGGCTGCCCAAGTCAGGTCCTCGAGATCTACTGGCAGGCCAGGTTTTCAGGATATCCACAATGAATATGCATGAGAGAGATTTGCATACCAAGAAGGCAGTGCAGGCAAATCTCTCTCATGCAAGTTCATCATAGATATCCAGAAAACCTGGCCTGCCAGTAGATCTCATGGACCGGACTTGGGCAGCCCTGACCTAGAATATATGATTAGGCTATTAATCAAATTTTTAAATAAGCTTGAAACTTTTTAAAATACAGTCAAACCTTGGTTTGCGAGCATAATTCATTCCAGAAGCATGCTTGTAATCCAAAGCACTCGTATATCAAAAAGAATTTCCCCAGAGGAAATAATGGAAACTCAGATGATTCGTTCCACAACCCAAAAACTTTAATACAAAAAACTATACATACTTGTATTGCAAGACCTCGCTCGTTTATAACAGTTACTACACTCCCGCAGCGTCAGAGAGAGGAGAACCATCGGCTCAGTTGTGGTGATGTGACGTGTGTATACTATATGTACTCGTATTGCAAGACCTCGCTCGTTTAGAACAGTCACTACACTCCCGCAGCGTCAGAGAGAGAAGAACCACCGGCTCAGTTGTGATGTGTGTATACTGTATGTACTTGTATTGCAAGGCATTGCTTGTATATCAAATTAAAATTTAATCAAATGTTTTGATTGTCTTGCAAACCAAATTACTTGCAATCTAAGGTTTTACTGTATATACTATATAAAATTGTTGCTGTTGTTTGGGTTTCACCACTTCTGGGGTAGGTAGAACCAACGTTTCCACCAGGGGGCGCCCTAAAGAAAGTTGTAGCATGATGGGTGAAACCTCAGTTCTACCTACCCAGATGCGGTGATATCCGTTCAACGGCGACAATCATGACACCAGACGCGGAAGCCTAAGAGAACACACTATATATCTATTTGCGTTGTTCTACTCATGGAATCGTTATAGTTGTCTTTTTGTATGCTATTTAGGTTTGCAGTATTAAGTTGGAATTCCAAATTCTGGCCATTAAAATATACAGGTAGGAGTCAAGTTCACTTGAGGAGCAAAGTTGGATTGTTTGATCTGCCGGCATAGCCACAAGAGACTATTTGCCCTCTTACTGTATTACTTTATTACGAGGGTTCTTCAAAAACGCGTCTGCACTTTCATATTGTGGCGGGAAATGTGGTAAGAGGGCGCCTCGTAGCATGTCATGTGACCAGTCGGTCAGGCAAGCCGGCTCCCCTTGCAGGTGGCGATGCAATTTGCTTTCGAGATATCTAATAAATAGTGTTAAAAAAAAAAAAAAAAGTGCGGAAACCTTTTGAAGATCCCCCGTATCATGTTTGTTCTGTATTATTTATTTAAGGATATCTTGATTTTTTTTTGTACAGGAAACAAATACTTTTTTTTGATGAAGAAAGAAAGCAAGAAATCTATTTTCTGTTTCTGTTCAATCATTTATATTCCGCATATCCTACAATCCTATGCGGATTACAAATTATTTAGGTGCTCAAGTATTTTTCCCTATCTGTCCCAGTTTAGGGGTTTTCTAAATGTATGCCGACTTTTTTGAAAACTTTTTTATTTTTTGCAGATTGACCCGATACCCTTGTCAGCCGGAAGCCCGTAGTTGTAGTGCCGTTGTACAGGTCCATGATGAGATCTCATCTGGAATAGTGTGTTCAATTTTGGAGGCCACATTATCAAAAGGATGTGCTGAGAGTGGAGTTGGTGCAGCGAATGGCCCCCAGGATGATCTCAGGACTCAAGGATGAGGAACGTCTAGGTAAGTTGCAGCTATACTCTCTCGAGGAACGCAGAGAGAGGGGAGTCATGATAGAGACGTTCAAATATGTTACTGGCCGTATTGAGGTAGAAGAAGATATCTGTTTTCCTTACAGGACCTACGGCACCGAGAGGGCATCCGTTGAAAATCAGGGGTGGGAGATTTCATAGCGACACTAGGAAGCATTTCTTCACAGAAAGGGTGGCTGATCGTTGGAATGACCTTCCACTTCAGGTAATCAAGGCATGCAACGTGCTCGATTTTAAGAGTAAATGGGATAAGCATTTGGGTTCATTTCGAGGAAGTACTTAGGGGGGGAGGGTCCTTAGAGTGGGCAGACGTGTTGGCCGTCATTTTCTATGTTTCTATAAAGTCATTTAGTGGTGAAATGGGTCCTGTCAGGGCTGGCCAGAAACTCTGCATGTTAAAAGATAAGTAAAAATCTCTTTTGACTTAAAAATTTAAAAGTTTAACATAAATTAACACTAACAAAGAGATTTAAGTTGAGCATGAAGGAGGAGGTGGAAATTTGGGTCGACGATTAAAACTTTGGACCTATCAGTCTTGATATTACACATGAGGGTTAAGTGACTTGCCCAGGGTCACAAGGAGCAGTGCAGGATTTGAACCCGCAACCCCAGGGGTAGAAAGAAAGAAAACAAACATTTCCACAATACTAAGCCAGTATTGCAGGATTGAGGTGGATGACTAGGAAGCTAGAGATGGGAATTTGGGATGAGACGGGTATTATTTTGAGGTATCATAAAGGGCTCCTTTTACTAAGCCGCGTCAGGGCTTTAATGCGCGGAATTGCGCACGCAAAATTGCCCCGCGTGCTAGACCTTAACGCCAGCATTAAGCTGGAGTTAGTTCTAGCCACGCAACGCGGGTTTAGCGTGCGCCGAAAACGCTAACACAGCTTAGTAAAAGGAGCCCAAAGTGACTCGGTAATGAAAATTCTTTGGCCCCCCCTATTTCCTAAAGTGCTTTCAGGTTTTATAGTTACTTGTGGAAATAGCTAAAATTCAAGTTTCAAGTTTTTATTATTTTTAATATACCGACCATTAATAAATATCTAGCTGGTTTACAACGCTATGATAAAATAAAGAATTAAAATAATGCTTATAAAAGGGGGAAAAGTGAACATTGGGGAAGGGGTAAAACGCGGACCTCACGGACCTGACGGACCTCGCGGATCTAAACCCGTATGGCATTAAAAATCTGAGGTCCGTGTCTGTGGCGCTTGTAGTTTCTGTCGCTGACAGACCTTGATGAGATTTTAGCGCCGACGGATCCGTCTCAGCATAGGGAGGGAAAAGTGTTAGGATCCGTCAGCGCTAAAAATCTCTTCGAGGTCTGTCAGAGCCAGAGACTAGTGCTGGAGTTCGGAGACTTCTTTTCCATAACGCACGTCCAAAACCTATGTCCCCGCTCTCTTGGCTTCTGCTCTGCCGCTCCAGCACTAGTCTCTGGCTCTGACAGACCTCAAAGAGATTTTTAGCGCCGACGGATCCTAACACTTTTCCCTCCCTATGCTGAGACGGATCCGTCGGCGCTAAAATCTCATCAAGGTCTGTCAGCGACAGAAACTACAAGCGCCACGGACACGGACCGACACGGGCCTCAGATTTTTAAGGCCATACGGGTTTAGATCCGCGAAGTCCGTCAGGTCCGCGTTTTACCCCTTCCCTGAACATTGTAGACGTTTTACAAAGACATACATGAGAGTGGGGATTGAAGAAGAAAGGTGGGGGTAAAGTTACATTGTTAAAGGGAAAAATTTGGAATCCATTGGCGTTATTTGCGAATACAAATTAATAGATAATCTATTGCCTTCTGAGTTTTTTCATTACACATCTGGGTTGGGATGGGCGGGAAGGTTGGGTAGTGATAGATACTGATTAACATAGATATTGAATCTTCTTATTAAGATATTTAATATTGTTAATATCAATAATTGATGGAAAGGGGGCGGTTATAGTTATGATTCTATACTTTCTGCTTGTAATAGTGTTTTCTTATAATATTTTCATGTTGTCAATTTACTGTATTACACTATTGTAATTTAATAAAATAATAAAAATTATTTAAAAAAAAAAAGAGAAAATAGAAAACAAAACAAAACAAAAAACCCTCCAAAAAACTAGGGTTAGAAAGAAGAGAGAGGGAGAGGGATAAAATATTAGGGATTGGGTCGCTTCTTAAAAGCGGTTGGCAGACTTGGCAGTAAGAAGTTTAGGAGCTGTGGAATGCATCTTGAAATAAAAACGTTTTTAGTTTAATCGTGAATTTAAAGCACAAGAACCACAAACCCAGTTGCTTTAAAGGTTACGGACATTTTGCTGTGCAGTTAACGCGGGGACAGAGTTGTTATTGTGCGTTGCACCCCCATATTTTCAACCAGTGTGTTAATTTGGACATGCAAGTTTTAGAATAGTGCCAGTTGGGGGATGGAGAGGACAGGCGTTGGCGCCACCTCCAAGATGGCAACCGGGGTAGATCGCCCCCACCCTCACCTCACCTTACAATACCACTGATTAAGTGCCTTCCGCTATCTACCTTGCTAACAGTTTCCTTGGAACCACTTCAGATCTTGCCATTTGAGGAATACACAGAGAGATAAACTATCTTTCCCTTCTTTTAAGGTTATTAAATCTATAGGAAAGCTTAGTCAATCTTTTGCCTTCAGGCTGGTAGAGATGTGGAATGGACTTCCAGACTCCATTGGACCGATAGGCCAGCTACAACAATTTCGTAAAGCCCTGAAAACTGTTTACACAAAATTTAAATGGTTTAAATATACACTTCTCCCTCCGTATTTACGAATTCCGTATCTACAAATTCGCTTATTCACGGTTTTAGATTAAAAAAAACATTTTCATTTTTCAGGCTATTTCAAGCCCTGTAGCCCCCCCCCCCTTAAGCCTTACCTGGTGGTCTAGCGGGTTTTCGGGGCAGGAGCAATCTTCCCATGCTCCTGCCCCATGCAGATCGCTCACAGGAAATGGCTTGAGAGACTACGGGAGCTCAAGGCAGCCATTTCCTGTGAGCGATCTGCACGGGGCAGGAGCGTAGGAAGATTGCTCCTGCCCCGAAAACATGCTAGACCACCAGGTAAGGCTTAAGGGGGGCCTTCAGGGCTTAAAATAGCCATGGGGAAGCGGGAGTTAGGGGCAGAACCGGCCTGAATATTATTTGCGTTTTTTAAATATTCGCGGGCCGGCTCTGCCCTGAACCCCCGCGAATACGGAGAGGGAAGTGTAGTATCAAAGAATTAACGATAATCCAGCTTTTTTTCTTATGCTCTCTTTCTTATGTACTCTAGTCTTAATTACATTTGAACCGAGTCGAGCTCCGTTGAGAGATGACCCGGTATATAAATTGAAGACTAGATTAGATTAGATTAATGCACAGTAATAACATCTGCATTTCCTGTGAGTTGTAGTTTACACCCATTCCATGCCCCAGAGTGACTTTTTTTTTTCATTTAATGCATGAATTAGCACACAGTAATTGCTTCATTAAGTGGCACAGTCAATCAAGTGTAGGTGTGGGAAATTATACAGCTGTTGAAACATACATGGCATGCATACGCCTAGAGGAACTTTTATGGGTAAGAAAATTAATTCTTTTATCAACATTTTATAATTAAGTATATGTGGCTGGCTTTGGGGTTAACTGCTTTTAAGGAGTGGCCTAGTGGGCTGAATCACTGCCTCAGCACGGTGAGAACATAAGAACAGCCTTACTGGGTCAGACCAAAGATCCATCAAGCCCAGTAGCCCATTCTCACGGTAGCCAAACCAGGTCTCTAGTACCTGGCCAAAACTCAAGGAGTAGCAACATTCCATGCAGAATCTCAAAGAATAGCAAGATTCCGGAATCCCAGAGAGTAACAAGATTCTAGACTCCCAAAGAGTAGCAACATTCCATGCTACCGATCCAGGGCAAGCAGAGGCTTCCCCCATGTCTTAATAACAGACTATGTACTTTTCCTCCAGGAATTTGTCCAAACCTTTCTTAACACCAGCTATGTTATCCACTTTTACCACAACCTCTGGCAGGTTCAATCCTAGTCCAGCTCCTTGTGACCCTGGCAAGTCATTTAAGCCTCCTTTGCCCCAGGTATCATACTTAGATTGTAAGCCCTCTGGGACAGGGCAAAACTCTGAGTACCTGATCAATGGATGAAAATCACTTAATTATTTATTTATTTTGATTTCTATCCCATTCTCCCAGAAGCTCAGAATGGGTTACAAGTAGACATTCACAATCGTTTGAAAACAGACTAGTCATGACAACAAATAGGTTACAGTAGACAATAACAGAGCTTATTCTAGAGACCAGACTGGTCATAGGGAAGAGTACTAGGAGAAGTATATTGAGGAGGCCGAATTGGCGGAAGAGGAAGGTCTTTACTGCTCTGCGGAAGGTCATTAGTGAGTCTACCGACCTGATCTGTGTGGGTAGTCGGTTCTATAGCTGAGGTAGGAAATGGCTGTAGGATCTTTTGTACGCCGTACTCGTTTGGAGAGATCTCTCTGCGGGAATGCTGAGTCTTTGTTCTGCTTTGGAGTGGAGGGGGCAATTAGGGGTGTATAGGCGTAGCTTCGATGCTATGTAGGCTGGGTTGTTTTGGTAGAATCTCTTGTGTGTCATGACCAGGGCTTTGAAGATGCATCGCTTTTTGACTGGTAACCAGTGAGCTGCATAGAGCACTGGAGTAATGGGGGTCATGGTAGCTGAGGTTGTATAGGAGTCGAATTGCTGAGTTCTGGACTTTTTGGAGGCGTATATAATATAATATATATATGATACTAGTCATTAAGCCCGTTACATTAACGGGTGCTAGAATATATGTCTGTCTGTCTGTCTCCCGCTGACTCTCTCTCTCTCCCTGGCCCCCTTTTTCTGTCTGTCTTTGTGTCCCTCTCCCTGCCCCTGCCCCTGTGTCTTTCTTTCTTTCTGTCTCCCTCCCTCCTGCTGTCTGTCTGTCATTTTTCCCCATTTCCCTGTGCAGCAGCATTTCCATCCCACTTCCCTATGCAGCAGCAACAGCATTTCCCTCCTATCCCCCCCCCCCCTTTCCTGTGTAGAAGGGCATAGACAGGGGATGGGTAAGCAGAGTGGGCAGACTTGATGGGCTGTAGCCCTTTTCTGCTGTCATCTTCTATGTTTCTATGTTTCTATGTAGAAGCAGCAGCAGTATTTCCCTTCCCCTCCAAGTCCCTGTATAGCAGTAGCAGCATTTTTCCCCACCCCCCTTTCCCTTCTCTTACTGCGATCTGGCCTGGCCCCTCCCCCTTCTTTCAGTGCCGTTGTTCTGCTCGATCTGGCCTGCTCCTGACCCTCCCACCGCCGACAAACCTCCGGGCTCCAGCCGCGTAGGCAGCACTTTAAACACGCTTCTTCGTGGCCTTCTACTGCCGATTTCCTCTCCCACGTCTGTCTCCGATGATGTCATCAGAGATGCGGCAGAGGAAATCGGCAGTAGAAGGGCGCGAAGCAGCGTGTTTATAGTGCCGCCTACGCCGCTGGAGCCGGGAGGTTTGTGGAGGGTCAACGGGCGGAGCGGGGCTGCTCTCCACCACTCAGTTGCTGCCACTCCCCCACAGGGCCGCGAGTGTGGGGCAGTTGTAGTCCCGCATGCGCACTTCTTCAGGCCACGGACATACGGAACATGCAAGTGGAAGTGCGCATGCGTGGCTTAGGGTTTTATTATAGAGATAAGTGGTATATAAGTAATAAAATCAATAGTTCTCTCTGGGTTAGCAACAGCGTTTCTTCAATGAGCTTCAGCAGGGTCTATGGACTTGGTAAGATACTGGATGTGAGCTATTTTTAACGATCTTATTTTTCCTCTAAGACATGGGAGAGCTTGTATAACAGTGGTTCTTAACCTTGTTGGAGGTACTGAACCCCACCAGTTTCATATGCGTGTTCACCGAACCCTTCTTTATTGGAAAAATAAAATATGATTTTTACAAATTCAAAACATAGGTATACAGTGAGGGAAAAAATAATATCAATTTTGAAAACAAAAAAGTTCTCCTATATTTTGAATAATAATAACATAATAATGAAATTTACTGCAAATCAGTGTGACTTCTGCTGTTGCCTCTCAGAGGGATTAAAATATTAAGATAGGTATCACACGACGTACCATCACAACAGTTACAATTCGTCTACTGTGCGCATCAAATCCCCTGCAGCGCAGATAGGCCAAGCGATGTTGCGTGATCACCTGCAGCCAATTACGGACAAGCGGGGCGTATCATCACGAATCATAAGCGCTTCGGTTACGTTCAATCATCTATCAGTTAAATCACAAATTTTGATCAGGAATTGATTGATGTATATAAGGCGTTAGTTACAGATTGATAGATCAAGAAACCGAGTACACGATCAGTCTTGATCAAAATCACTGAATAACCGATAGATGATTGAACGTGACCGAAGCGCTATATGAGTCGGAGGTTTTGACCTCCGCCGAACCCGCAAGACTGACTCACCGAACCCCTGGGGTTCGGTCGAACCCAGGTTAAGAACCACAGTTGCATAATATTAACTGGTTTTATAAGCTATTTAATTCTATATCAGTTTTCTTTTCCAAAATTTTTCTAAAGCACATTAAGCAGCTAACGCATGAATTAACACACAACAGCTGCTGCCACACAAGTGCAGTAAGTGGTTTTGTGTTTTTTCGATAATTAGTGCAATCTAATTCATACATTAAGGCCTGGATTCTACAAAGGGCTCAAAAAATGAAGCCCTTCGGACACTGTTCAGAATAAAATCCAATCTGTAATTGGCTCACACTCTTAATCCCTTGGGGGGAATGTTTGAACTAAAAAAGATCCTTTAAATAATAGACATCAGTATGAACCCTTCGCATATGAATGAGAGATTGTGGGCTCGGGCTGTAACTCATAGGTGGCCAGCACCGGACATAAGCCTTAATGAGAACTATTTTATATAATCAATATAATATCATTTGCAAACATTCACACCAAGGGAAAAACGAAAATGAAAAAATAAGAACATGAGACATGCCTTCACCGAATCAGACCCTTGGTCCATCAAGTCCGGTGACCTGCACACGCGTGATAGAAAAGCGATTCATACGCGGGATACACAAGTGATGCACCTGGGCAGGAAAAACAGGGAGCACCAGTATACCTTATTTGATGCAACTATGGGCAAAAGCGAATAAGAAAGGGACCTGGGGGTAATGATAGACAGGACTCTGAAACCGTCGGCTCAATGCGCAGCGGCGGCAAAAAAAAGCAAACAGGATATTGGGCATGATAAAGAAGGGTATCATGAGTAGATCTGAGGATGTAATAATGCCGTTATACAGAGCGATGGTGAGATCACACTTGGAATACTGTGTCCAACATTGGTCTCCCTACCTAAAGAAGGATATAATACTAGTGGAGAGGGTGCAGAGGCGAGGGACAAAGCTAATAAAAGGATGGAGAATTTGAGCTACAAAGATCGCCTCAGAAAACTGGGACTTTTCACCCTCGAGAAGAGGAGACTGCGAGGGGATCTGATCGAGACTTTTAAAACACTGAAAGGATTCGGCAAAATAGAACAGGAAACACCTTTATTCACATTGTCGAAGGGGACTCGGACAAGAGGTCATGGACTGAAGCTGTGGGGAGACAGGGCCAGGACAAATGTCAGAAAGTTCTGCTTCACATAGCGAGTGGTGAATGCCTGGAACGCTCTCCCGGAAGAGGTTGTGGAGGAAACCACCATTCCAGGATTTAAGGGCAAGTTGGATGCATATCTTCTTGAAAGACACATTAAGTAACTAAGGTATTCGCCAGGGTAGACCTGGCTGGGCCTCCGCATGTGCGGATTGTCAGACTAGATGGACCCATGGTTTGATCCGGCGCAGGCATTTCTTATGTTCTTATGTAAAAATCTATATAGTGAAAATAAAAATGAAGAAACTCCCCAAATCGTCACAGTATTTGAAGTCCTTAAAGCGCAAGTGCTCATAAAAAATTCATGCTAAGATTATTCAATAAACCGTGCCATACTTCGCTGTATTTCATTGAAATTTCGGATTGTTTCTTAATAATAATAAATTAAGGGCATATAAATGCATTAGTAAGAATTCATGCAGAGGTTAATATTGAAAAAGTTGATACAAATCCAAAATTCATAGCTCAATAAATTTGCAGTTCATGAAACTGAATCAAGGACAATACGTGTCCTATGCAAAGTTCATACTTCCTTGGAACTTAATATGAGGAAAAATTCATCTAGAACTATTATAACGAAAGAGTACTTAGCTGAATCTTATTAAGAGTATTTGCTGCCACGTAGAAATTAATATCACCACTCGACAGAGCCCCGTTTCGCCACCTTCGTCAAGAGCGGAGATTGCCAGGAAACTATGCTTTAGGGAGGCGACAGAATCTATTTAAATCTGTCAGCGTCATTCGCCGAAGTGTGAAACAATCCAACGATCGCTTCGGCAGATGGCGCGGGAAGGGGTAAAACGCGGACCTGATGGACCTGACGGACCTCGCGGATCTAAACCCGTACGGCCTTAAAAATCTGAGGTCCGTGCCAGTCCGTGTCCGTGGCGCTTGTAGTTTCTGTTGCTGACAGACCTTGATGAGATTTTTGCACTGACGGATCCGTCTCAGCATAGGGAGGGAAAAGTGTTAGGATCCGTCAGCGCTAAAAATCTCTTCGAGGTCTGTCAGAGCCAGAGACTAGTGCTGGAGTCTGGAGACTTCTTTTCCATAACGCACGTCCAAAACCTATGTCCCCGCTCTCTTGGCTTCTGCTCTGCCGCTCCAGCACGAGTCTCTGGCTCTGACAGACCTCGAAGAGATTTTTAGCGCCGACGGATCCTAACACTTTTCCCTCCCTATGCTGAGACGGAGTGCTCAAATCTCATCAAGGTCTGTCAGCGAAAGAAACTACAAGCGGCAGGGACACGGACCGACACGGACCTCAGATTTTTAAGGCCGTACGGGTTTAGATCCGCGAGGTCCGTGAGGTCCGCGTTTTACCCCTTCCCGGACAGCGCTTGAAACTTGAAAAAAGAGGCAGTGAAAGAATGCACCGGTCAGGCCGCTCTCCATCGCCAAATGCCCCCATCAAACACATTCTCCCTGCAGGCAAAAAGCCTTGGGCCCGGTGCAAACGGTACTTGCAAAATTTCTTGACAAACAGCAGGGCATAAGTGAACATTATGTCAAATGCAGAAAACAGACAATATGTAAGTGTAGGCAAGATGGTTTGAACCAATTCTCTCTTTCCTTGTGTCTCCCTTTCTCTGTTCTCACATTTCAAAGTCACTCACGTGTTGATAAAATCAACAGACCTAACTTTATTTGGCAGGATAAACCCATTGTGTAATCAGACCTTTTGAATACTTTCTTTGTCTAAAGTCAAACATGCATGTATAATCCAATTTATAATCATATCACCAACATGTGGCTCTGTGTTGTCAAGGGAAAAACATAAAGGATCAGTACGAGGGGGTGCTGAAAAGTTCTCAGCCCAACCAACCATCTTGCTGAATTCTGAGCGTTCTTTTGCCACTGTAGCTGAAAAGAGTGTTTTCTTATTTCATTAAGTCCCGATTTGCAGAAATGAAATTCTATATTTTGACGTTGTTTCAGGTCATGAATTGAACCATATCCATGTCATCCTTTTCTTGGTGGGGCTGAGAACTTTTCAGCACCCCCTCATTGCAACATTCCAGAGTTGAGATTGTGATGTCATAATGTCTCATTCCGCCAATAAGAGCCAACTTCATCAGTGATGTCACAATGGCTTGTTTGTACCAGGATCACTTTTATTACAAAGGGTACGGGGGTGCTGAAAAGTTCTCAACCCAAATTCTGAGCATTATTTTGCCACTGTAGCTGAAAAGAGTGTTTTCTTATTTCATTAAGTGCCAATCTGCAGAAATGAAATTCTATATTTTGTCGTTGTTTCAGGTCATGAATTGAACCATATCCACGTCATCCTCTTCTTGGCAGGGCTGAGAACTTTTCAGCACTCCCTCGTACTGTGAAGACGTTCAGTCTCTGGTAACCAGAGCTGAGATTGTGATGTCATAATGTCTCATTCCGCCAATAAGAGCCAACTTCATCAGTGATGTCACAATGGCTTGTTTGTACCAGGATCACTTTTATTACATAGGGGAGGGGGGTGCTGAAAATTTCTCAGCCCAACCAACTTCCTAAATTATTTTGCCACTGTAACTGAAAAGAGTGTTGTCTTATTTCATTAAATGCCAATCTGCAGAAATGAAATTCTACATTTTGACGTTGTTTCAGATCATTGATTGAACCATATCCATGTCATCCTCTTCTTGGTCGGGTTGAGAACGTTTCAGCACCCGTTCATAGCAACATTCCAGAGCTCAGATTGTGATGTCATAATGCCTCATTCCACCAATAAGAACCAATCTCCAGTGATGTCACAATGGCTTGACTGTCCTAGACTTGACTCACTTTTATTACATACAAAGGGGGTGCTGAAAAGTTCTCAGCCCAACCAACCAACTTCCTGAATTCTGGTTTCAGGTTTATTTAAAAATGTGATATACCGCCTTATCAAAATTCAAAGCGGTTATACATAATATAAAAACAAAGTATAAAAAGAACGTACGTTAAAAACAAATTACAAATAATGCTACAAACATTAACTTACCGATACAGGATGGAAAAGGGCAGAAATACAATTTGTATAAAAGAAAGAGGGGGAGAAGGACCAAAACAAAAGGAAGGGGAACAATATTGTTATTTGGCCACTGTAGCTGAAAAGAGTGCTATCTTATTTCAGATCATTGATTGAACGATATCCATGTCATTCTGGTCTTGGTTGGGCTGAGAACTTTTCAGCACCCCCTCATAATAACCTGCATGGAGCAGCAGTAGCAACCCTCAACAATGGGTAGCAAGAACATTACCAAGCATTTGGGGCAGACTAAATGGGTTATTTTGTCTTTCTCTGCTTTCATCTACTAGGTTAGTACTATATTAATCTAATTTAACATTTATATTATGTCCATTCTTCGCTGATGGCTGTTTACAAAATCTCACAATTAGTAAAGCAATAACTTAGCATTACTGAAGACAATCACACCAGCAATGTCTTTAAGAGTAATTTACACAAAAAATGGGTTGGAGGGAGGGGAGATGGGGGGGGAAGGGAGGGAGAAGGGAAGAGGAGAGGAGAGAGGGGATGATAATGAGGGATTATGGTTTATAATATAAAATGATTGAAGGAATGATAATATTATTTGATAATATGAATTATATGGAATGGAATTATTAAATATGTGAATTTATTTGTAAGGAATATCTTTATGTATTATCTGAATTTATTTTCTTTTATTCCTTCAATAAAAATGTTTTAAATAAGAGTCATTTGCACAAATATGAAGTAAAATCCTGCTCAAGAAAATCTCTCCCCTCCAACCCACACCTCCCGGCTACTGAGCCACAGCCAGAGAAACACACGCCTGAGACGCGCTTTGCGCAGTACCGGCTAATAATTTTTGGCCATCAAAAGCCTGCGCCGCACTTAGGGAATCAACAGATGATGATAGAGAACTGTCCGGAGTGCTCTTTTAATATTTTAATATTGATTATATGATAAGAAAGGGTGGGAAGGGTGGGAGATAAGAGCATATTATTTGTACCATTGATGATTATTAAGTGTTATATTTATTGTTAATTTGTTCGGATATATTGTTACACTTATTGTAAATTTGAAAATGAATAAAGAATAAAAAAAAAAAAAAATATATATATATATTTATGACCTCGTTGGAATACATTTGCATGGCAGAGTAGAGTCTGCCAGGAAGCTCGGAAAACACCATGGTGAGCTATTCTGATAATCGGCTGGTAAGACATTGCCAGGCTAAACTGTCTAGAGCCGGTTTACCGACCATCGTTAAAGGCAGGGTAAGTTTTGAGAATCCTCCTCAAAGTGGGCTCCATTCAAATTTCTTAACCCCCCAGTAACATCCATGTCAACTTATCCCCAAACTACAATGAAACGGAAAGGGTTTGGGAAGACCCTCTAGCTTCCACTCCCTTGAGGTGCAAAGCATAGGGTTACCAGGACATGCCCTCTTTTTCGAGAACCTGTTCGGGTATCCAGATGGCTTTTCAAAACCCAGCACTTTGTCTTGGTGGTGAAAAACGTCCACCTCGGGACCACCTCGGGAGGGCATCTGCGCATGCATGGATGATGTCATGCGCATGCTTATGACATAAACAGGTTGCATCTGCGCATGCATGGATGATGTCATGCGCATGCTTATGACATAAACAGGTTGCATCTGCGCATGCATGGATGATGTCATGTGCATGCTTATGACATAAACAGGTTGCATCTGCGCATGCATGGATGATGTCATGCGCATGCTTATGATATAAACAGGTTGCATCTGCGCATGCATGGATGATGTCATGCGCATGCTTATGACATAAACAGGTTGCATCTGCACATGCACAGATGCCCTCCTGAAGTGGTCCTGAGGTTGAGGGGCAGGGCTGGGGGAGGAGGGGGCGAGCCTGAGGCAGAACAGGACATGAGTTGGGCATGGCGGGGCAGGGTGGAACTGGGAGGCGGGGCTATGGGTCCAGATTTTACGGGAGTAAGAACATAAGAATTGCCGCTGCTGGGTCAGACCAGTGGTCCATCGTGCTCAGCTGTCCGCTCCCGCGGCAGCCCTTAGGTTAAAGTCCAGTGCCCTAACTGAGTCTAGCCTTACCTGCGTACGTTCTGGTTCAGCAGGAAGTTGTCCAACTTTGTCTTGAATCCCTGGAAGGTGTTTTCCCCTATAACAGACTCCAGAAGAGCGTTCCAGTTTTCCACCACTCTCTGGGTGAAGAACTTCCTTATGTTTGTACGGAATCTATCCCCTTTCAACTTTAGAGAGTGCCCTCTCGTTCTCTTTACCTTGGAGAGGGTGAACAGTCTCTCTTTATCTACTAAGTCTATTCATTATCTTGAATGTTTCGATCATGTCCCCTCTCAGTCTCCTCTTTTCGAGGGAGAAGAGGCCTAGTAAAATCTGGTAACCCTAGCAAAGGAGGAATGCTTCTTTTAATTTATTAATTGTCAGTAATTAGATTATATTTGTAGGGATAGAAACGTTTGCATGCTGGTATGTGAGGTAACTTCCAAAAACCTCAGATGAATCATTCCAGCCCAACATACATATTCTTATCGGCGGGGAATTCTTGGTGTTAAATCCTCATAGGTTTGAGTCATATTTTTATTTAAATACTTTTATATATATATATATATATATTTTTTAAAAGTTGTGTATGAGTCGGATGACAGCGGCAGTTAGCGGATTCCTGACGAAGCTATTGCAAAACAGGTCCTGCCGCGTGAACTGCTTAAATTGATTTATAAGATCTACAATCTTTCAGATAAGTCTAAGATAAATATCTCTTAACAATACAGTATATATATATATATGTGTATATGTATATATATATATATATATATGTGTGTGTGTGTGTGTGTGTGTGTGTATATGTATGTATGTATATATATATATATATATATATATATATATATATATATATATATATAAAAGTATTTAAATAAAAATATGACTCAAACATATGAGGATTTAACACCAAGAATTCCCTGCCGATAAGTATATGTATGTGGCGGTGGAATGGTTCATCTGAAATTTTTTGAAGTTATTGAATGAATTAACTCAACTGAATTGATGTGAATGGACAATTGAAATGTGATTGAATTAAAGAAAACTATCTATCTTAGAGTTTGGCTATTTATATGGATCTATAGATATTGCTCTAAGAGAAAATATTGAGAGTTCAAGCCATTCTAAATATTAACTATTTGTTAGATATGTGAGGTAAAGCACACTCAGAACAAGTTAGCAGATATCCCACGGTGAAGCAGCAAATTGTCACATGGCCCTAAGAGTTTGGATATGATTTGGGTACTTTCTTCCTTTTCCATTTCATTCCAAAGGTGGTCTAAGAGGATGGGGACTTCATTAGGGACTTCACCTTCAGAAAGCATTGTTATGCAAAACATCTTGGTGATATCTGTCCCCGATTCCGACCACAATGAAAAAAGCAAAGTACTAGCAATAATTTATTAAAATTTATGAAATATTTTAGTACATTGAAATATACAAAAGAAACACTTAATGGAATATTGAATAAAAATTAAAATAAATATATAATAATTCTCTAATGGCCCCCAGATCTTTATAAAGTTGTTATAATTACCTTTCTGAACAGCAATTGCTCTTTCCATTTTAAAAATGTGACAAAGTGAATTCCAGGTTTGAGGTTGAGGGGTGGTAGATTCAGGGGCAATGTTAGGAAATTCTACTTTTCGGAGAGGGTAGTGGATGCCTGGAATGCGCTCCCGAGAGAGGTGGTGGAGAGTAAAACTGTGACTGAGTTCAAAGAAGCGTGGGATGAACACAGAGGATTTAGAATCAGAAAATAATATTAAATATTGAACTAGGCCAGTTACTGGACAGACTTGCACGGTCTGTGTCTGTGTATGGCCGTTTGGTGGAGGATGGGCTGGGGAAGGCTTCAATGGCTGGGAGGGTGTAGATGGGCTGGAGTAAGTCTTAACAGAGATTTCGGCAGTTGGAACCCAAGCACAGTACAGGGTAAAGCTTTGGATTCTTGCCCAGAAATAGCTAAGAAGAAAAAATTAAAAAATTTTAATTGAATCAGGTTGGGCAGACTGGATGGACCATTCGGGTCTTTATCTGCCATCATCTACTATGTTACTATGTTACCAAAAAGAATAATTAAGATTTGTATAATTTTTCCAATTGTAATGAATAAACATCGTTTTCCTTTCTGATGGATACATGTATTTTATTGGGGTGGGGAGAAATTGGATGATTAATATTTTTATTTAATGATTGGATTTCTGTTGTATTATGAAAATTTCATTGAAGAATTGTTGGGTGGGGGGGAAAGGGTTATAATTTCTACTTTAATGGATTATATGTATAAGAATGTCAAGTGCTGTATATTTTATTAGTAATGTACCGGTAATGTTTTAATATTAATCACTTGTTTGTCAGTTTTAAAATGAATAAAGAATTAAAAAATAAATAAATATAGAATGATTCCATGGCGACAGAACACATAAAGCTCTGTGTAGTGAAAACTTATTGAACATAGAATGGTATTTCTGAGGATCAAAGGATTCTGGAAAGGTGATACTGTTGGGGGATATTTGAATTTAACGTCCTCTTTATGATATAACTGAAGAGTTTAACACCTTAAACCAGGGGTAGGGAACTCCGGTCCTCGAGAGCCGTATTCAGGATTTCCCCAATGAATATGCATTGAAAGCAGTGCATGCAAATAGATCTCATGCATATTCATTGTGGAAATCCTGAAAACCCGACTGGAATACGGCTCTTGAGGACCGGAGTTCCCTACCCCTACCTTAAACATTTATCACGAAAGCGCAGTTATATTGATATTCTATTAAATCACATAGAAATATAGAAACAAAAAGGCAGTGTACAAGTCCCAATCCTTTTCCCCTAATTAGCTTCATACCGCTACAGGGCATGCCCTTTCAAAAGTCGATATTATATTGAGAGCAGTGTTCCCTCTAAACTACGCAACTGTGCGTGCGTGCGTGCGTACACGAGACAGGAAGGGAACGCACGCACCTGGCAAGTGCATGCACATAACTATTTTAGCTTTCTTTGTCAACAGAGGCTGTACCAAGAGTCTAATCTGCAAACTTGCACACAAAATGTTTTTCATGCTTATTTGGGCCAGCACACATGGATTTCCCTAATGAATATGCATTGAAAGCAGTGCATGCACATAGATCTCATGCATATTCATTGGGGAAATCTTGAAAACCCGACTGGATTGCGGCCCTCAAGGAGGGACTTTGAGACCCCTGCATTAGAAAGAGCATTGATTGAAGGTGACCATGTCCAGAGGTCACAGACTGAGTCAGTCCTGGTTTTATCCCAATGCACACATAGAATCATAACTGTATCCACCTTCTCCTTTCTCTACCAGACATAACAGCTAAACGGTTTCTGAATGTCTAGCTTGAACTTCAATCATATCATATAAAAAGGATGGAATCGGTCCTGAGGAAGGCTACTAAAATGGTGCGTGGTCTTCATCATAAGGAGACTTAAAGATCTCAATCTGTAGACTTTGGAGGAAAAGGGGGAGAGGGGAGATATGATAGAGACATTTAAATACCTACGTGGCATAAATGCGCATGAGTCGAGTCTCTTTCATTTGAAAGGAAGCTCTAGAATGAGAGGGCATAGGATGAAGTTGAGAGGTGATAGGCTCAGGAGTAATCAAAGGAAATACTGTTTTACAGAAAGGGTGGTAGATGCATGGAACGGTCTCCCGGAAGAGGTGGTGGAGACAGAGACTGTGTCTGAATTCAAGAAAGCTTGGGATAGGCACGTGAGATCTCTCAGAGAGAGAAAGAGATCATGGTTACTGCGGATGGGCAGACTGGATGGGCCATTTGGCCTTTTTCTGCCATCATGTTTCTATATCACAGAACAGAAGAGGGAGCTCTGCGAGTGCCAAAGCCTATGGTTACATTGATCTAATGATAGCTATGGCAGATTGCAAAGGGTTCAGTTCAGACAGAGGGAAACAAATTGAATGCACACCCCACTTACAGACAAGGTCAGCTTTTCTGCTCCACCGAGAAGGCTGCTGCTGGATCCGGCTGTCCTTTTCACCTCCAGGCTGCTCAGCGACACAGTGTCTGAATTCCTCTGTTCAGGTTTAAATACAAGCTCAGGTATGAGGAAATTCTCCAGATGTAAACTTTGCCACAGGCACAGCGCTTTCAGGGAATTTTCTTTTGGCAAGCGCATGATATAATAGCTCCGAGATTGTTATTCCAGCTACACTACAGCTTATCAACCCCCCTTCAAAATTAGCTCAGATTTGTGTTCTCTGGATTTTTCCTTTGAGTCTACGCCAGAGCTCTTTCAAGGATCCCGTTCTCCAGATCTGAAAATGCTGGAAATCCCCTTCTCCCTTTATGGTGTAAGTATTGGATGGGTGCGTGAGAGGGAGTCAATGCCAAATTTAAGATGCAATCAACCGAATTAGCACAGCGTTCCTGCATGGGCCAGAAGCAGGAGTTGGTGTCAGACCACATGACACCAAAACAGAAGACAAAAATCCTCCGCAAGCCAAAGCCAGCACAAGGCAAGTCAGGATGGCCAAATTGCACTTAAAATGTATTGTCGTAAGGAATGGATGACACTGTAATAATGCTTAACTATTACTTATGTCCATGAAGGTTTGTGAAACATGGCTGCAATTACTCATATCAATCTTAGCAAAATGGGCCTCAAACGTCCATGACCATAAGCTCTACAATGGGGGACAAAGTCTCCCTTAATGAGTTTAGAATTTTCTCATTGGCCCGGTAGCAGAAAGGAAGGAAAGGCCTGGTAGCGGAGAGGGAGGAAAGAGGGAGAGGATAAAACAGGAGGAGAAAAGGGGGGGGGGGGGGTTCGCTTCTTAAAAGCGGTTCTCTGTTCGTTTTTATTTTCCCTTGATCAGGATTTTTAACTGCAATTTTGGTATGCATCTTTGAATAGAAATGTTTTGAGGTTAGTTTTAAACTTGTTTAAGGAATTTTCACAGCGAAGATGCAGTGGCATATCATTCCAGAGAGAAGGGGCAATTACGGAGAAGATGGTGTTTCCAGTATAATCGTTTTTGATTGAGGGAACTGTCAGTAAGTTCTGATCGGAAGATCTAAGGGCCCTAGACAGGTTGTGTGAGATAAGATATTTGTCTAAGAAGGCAGGTAAGTGGGAGATCTTAATTTTGAAGACAAGTGGGAGTATTTTATAAGTTGTTCTGTGTGGGCCTGGTAGCCAATGTGATTCTCGAAGAAATGGGGTGACGTGGTCATATCTTTTGGCTTTATAGATGAGTTTAATCGCGGTATTTTGAATCAGTTGCAGTCGACAGATTTCCTTTTGAGTTATTCCATGGAAGAGTGAATTGCAGTAGTCTATGTGTGAGATGATCAGTGAATGAATTAGAGTTTGGATAGAAGCAAGTTCTGGATCAGCAGCTATAGAACGAATTAACCAGTGTTTGTAAATCGGTTAGCGTACCTTAATAAAAGGACCCCTAAGTATCTTAATAAAAAATTTGGACCCATGATTTAGCCTATGTTGTAGATTTCGGCCCCTTATGTGATTGAGTTTGACACCCCTGATCTAAAACAATATTAACACCTGAACTTTGGGCTGTTGCCTGTCCATAAAAACTACTGGAATATCCCATCTCATTGTTTAAATTGTTTCCTAGGATTGCAATAGGGAGGTGTGAGGAAAGAAACAAGAATCTTGGAACCTTCTCTCTGACATCAGAATTGACGTCGGAGGGAAGGCTTGTGAGCCAGCCAATGGCTGACTAGCTGGCCCGGAACCTTCTCTCTAACATCAGAATTGACTTCGAAGGGAAGGCTTATGAGCCGGCCGTGTGCAGCATATGAGTCGCTGCACTTGCCCTGACCCGTCCCTGCACAGAGTTGCTGCTGATGGAGCGTGTTGGCTCTGGCGAAGTGGCAGGGTCGGCTTTGGGAGTGGGGGATGGTGCAGCAGGCGGGCAGACAGAGAGGGATCCTGGTGGCGGCGGCTTCAGCAGGGGGAGGGGGGCAGGCAGGGATCCCCAGCAGTGGCTGCAGCTTCTGTGGATGGGTTGGCTTCAGGAGGGGAGGGGACACAAACTTGACACAGAAGGAAGGGAAAGGGCATGAACATGGAGGCGTTAACTTGGGACATAGGAGGGAGGGAATAGAAAGGGAGAACTGATGGGCATGAGTGTGTGAGTGAGAGATGGTGCACATGGAGAAAGGAAGAAAGGAAAATTGGGCATAGAGAGAGAGGAGTGAGGTAGAGATGCATGGGAGGGAGACATGTTGGACATATGGAGAGGGAACAGAGGGACAAATTAAAGGGGATTGTAAGGGGTAGGAATGTTGGACATAGTGATCGAGGGAGAAATGTGGCATTGTGCTGGAGAGGGGTGATAGAAGGAGAAATGGGCATGGGGCTGGTGGGCAGTGGTGAAAAATGCTGCACATGATCCGGGGGATGAGAGAGGGAGAAATGTTGGATGTGGCAGTAGAGGGGGTGGGAGAGATGCCTGGATCTCTCAAGACAGATGGACATTGAGAGAGAGAGGGAGACATATTGCCAATAGGGGTGGAGGAGAGAGGAAGAAAAGTTGGACTCATGGATGGACAGAGAGAGAGAGAGAGAGAGATGTTGGTTGGGAGAGGGAATGGGGTCCGAAGGAGAGGAAGCATACAGGAGGCAGAAAGAATGAAATATTGGAAATGCAACCAGAGACTCATGAAACCACCAGACAACAAAGGTAGGAAAATAATTTGATTTTTAATTTTATGATCAAAATGTGTCAGTTTTGTGAATTTTTATCTGCTGTCTATATTTTGCTCTATATTTGTCTATTTTTCTATAGTTGTTACTGGTTGCATATTTTAAAGTCATCTGCAGGGTTGGTTCTGAGTTTAAAAAACTCACAAATAAGTGAAGTCGTGAGTCGAGAGGGAGAAGTGTAGTACTATTATTATGGGGGTGGGCTCTGGGGTGGAGCTTGGGCGGGAGTACTCGGTTGGTATTTGTTAGGCTTAGGGGCATGAAGAAGTTGAGAAACACTGCTTTAGAACACCAGAACGCCTCCAGCTGGAAAGAGAGAAGAAGACCAACGGTGACCAGGAAGTGACATCAGAAGGGAGCCGAGGCCAGTGCAAGCAGAAGGTGGAAGATGCTGCTGGTGCCAACGAACATTTTAAGAGGTGCGTGGGAGGGGGCAGAGAAGAGAAGAGGCGCCAACATTGGTGCTCCTCCGCAAAGATGGCGCCTGGGGTGGTCCGACCCCCCTCCCCCCCGCTCCCTCTTACTACGCCATTGGCTACAGATTCCTATATTGAATCTACATGTTAACAGGATCCTTCATCTCTGTTTAAAAAAAAGAACCAAATATGAGACTGTAAACTACTCATAGAAACAAATATAAAGAGAAAAATTTTAATGCGCTTGTATTTCTTTTAAAATTCTACATGGTATCTTTAATCCTTTATTTTGGAACGTTTACCGATTCTCCTTTGCAAGAGGTATCCAACAATTTAACCTCTCCCTTCTTCTAAAAAAGGGATTAAAGGAGTCAAGATCTTCAGCCAATCTTTGGTCTTTAAACTCTCTCAACTATGGAATGATCTCCCCTTTTTTAAGGAATTCCAGTTCATTTCAATTTTTCCGTAAATTTCTAAAAACTACTCTATTTGCCAAACATTTTGAAAATCAATTCTATTTATCATTTGTAAATCATTCCCTATTTATTTAATTGCTGTAAACAGAGTCGAGCTTTCTCAGAATGAGGATTCGGTATACAAAGTTAAGCTTTAGTTTAGTTTAGTTTAGTTTAGAAAAAGATGATATGGAAAACCAAAGAAACCAGACTGTGAGCAACAAAACCTCAAAGAGGGAGAAACAGAAATGCATTTGTTTTTATCCTTGTTGTCTGGCCATTTTGTTTGTCCACTTGGGTTGGTCCTTGTCTCTCTTTACCACTTCCTTCTATTGCTTTTTAGAAAGACTCTTTCCGGGATCTCAGTTTCATTTTCTGGTTTTTTTTATTCTGTGTCCTGTCTTTATATCTAACTCTGACAATCCTTCTGTTTCATTTATGTCTCCGTTTCTCTCATTGCCATTTAATCTGATTCTGTAGCTAATTTTCATCCTCCCTTCTCCCCCCAATCATCCTACATGAACACTTGAGGGGTAAGATTAACTACACTGGTTGTTATGAATAGTTCTAACATATCAGACCAAACTATTACATGATGATTACGAGAAGTTTTATGGTTTCTAAGCAATGAACATGATGTGTGCCGATACATTGGATAGTTGTCTTTGAATAAACAACCTGCTCAGTTTCATAAAGCCACTTCCTTAAGAGTAAAGAAGGAGGGAAATATGCAAAATAAGAACATAAGAGTTGGCATAATGGTACAGACCGAAGGTCCATCAAGCCCAGTATCCACTTTCTAACAGTGGTCAACCCAGGTCCCAAGTACCAGGAAGAAACCCAAAGAGTAGCAACATTCCAGAGCTGAGATTGTGATGTCATAATGCCTCATTCCACCAATGCCTAAGAGCCAACCTCATCAGTGATGTCACAATGGCTTGATTATCTTATACTTGGCTCACATAAGAAAATAAGAGCTGCCACAGGTCCATCAAGCCCAGTATCCTGTTTCCAACAGTGGCCAACACAAGTCCCAAGTAACAGGCAGAAACTCACAGAGTAGCAACATTCCTGAGCTGAGATTGTGATGTCATAATGCCTCATTCCACCAATGCCTAAGAGTCAGCCTCATCAGTGATGTCACAATGGCTTGATTATCTTATACTTGGCTCACATAAGAAAATAAGAGCTGCCACAGGTCCATCAAGCCCAGTATCCTGTTTCCAACAGTGGCCAACACAAGTCCCAAGTAACAGGCAGAAACTCACAGAGTAGCAACATTCCTGAGCTGAGGGGGGCTTTTACAAAACTGTGAAAATGTTTTTTAGCGCTGGTAGGCATGCTGAATGCTCTGACGCTCATAAGAGTTCCTATGAGCTTTGGGAGCAGCGCAGAGCATTCAGCGTGCTGGCCAGTGCTAAAAACCACTTTTGTGGTTTTTTTAAAAGGGGGTTAATGGATTTTTAAAATTAGCTTTCTTCTTCAGATCAGAAATAAGCAAATATTGACAAATAGCAGTATATATAGGTGAAATATGAAAGCATTACTGGAAGAGGAACGGTGAGCGAGGGCTGGGTTGGTGGGAGACAGAGAGATAGGAAGGTCATAAAGCAGTTTAAATTCATGGTTTGTAATGTGAAATAAACCCAAGGTCTTTGTTAAGTGTCTTACATTCCTGGATTGTCTTAAAATTTCCTTCTAGTATTCTCACCATAAAATCATTGATGCAGTGCTCTGTTTTTCCAACATGTTGTCTTGTCAGAGGCGATATCCTGGCTGGCACTGCAATTTTTAATACGATATCCGTGTAAATTGATCCTAGTCTTTAGCATCTGGCTTGTTTCACCAATGTAGCACCCTTCTTTCCACTTTACATAGAAACATGATGACAGATAAAGGACAAATTGCCCATCCAGTCTGCCCACTTTACCCACTGTTTATCCAATATTGTCCCAACTGAGCACATCCCAGCCTGAGCCCCACATCTGTATCCTTCAAAAATTAACTTTGAAAAAAATTGGCAAAGACACATTTATTTCTGAAGGCATTTTAGGAAGTGTAATAAGAGGAGGGTGTATGGTACATTGCTTTTTAGGCTATAGCTCCAAAGAATGTTAATGGATCTTCCTTTGTGATCAAATTATGTAAACCAAATCAAGCTCCTATTTCTAGGAGAAGATTTGGCTTCTTCGAACTTCACGGTATAGCGGTATATAAGAAATAAATTATTATTATTATTATTATTATATAGGGTTACCAGATGTTCAGGTTTCCCCAGACATGTACTCTTTTTAAGGACATGTTTAGGGGTCCGGGTGGCTTTTCAAAACCCGGCACTTTGCATGAGTGGATGCAACGTGGTGACATGGTTGACAATTCAAGGTAGATCTTGTGAATCTTATTGTGGATGAACCCTGCCCTCATCTGGGGGGGAAAGTGAGGAGGGGATAGTAGGTGGGGTTACTTTGAGTAGAGAGTCGAGTGTGGCAAAGAGATATAGAAACATAGAAAGGTGACGGCAGAAAAGGGCCATAGCCCACCAAGTCTGCCCACTCTACTGACCCGCCCTATCAAGTCTGAGTGTCTTACTAGGCCTCTGTAGGGATCCCACGTAGATGTCCCATTTATTCTTAAAGTCAAGCACGCTATTGGCCTTGGCCACCTGCTCCGGAAGTTTATTCCAGTGCCCTACCACTCTTTCCGTGAAGAAATACTTCCTAATGTCACCCCTAAATTTCACTCCTCTGAGTTTGAGCGGATGTCCTCTTGTGGCTGAGGGTCCCCTGAGTAGAAAGATGTCATCTTCTACCTCGACACGACCCATGATGTATTTAAACGTTTCAATCATGTCTCCCCTCTCCCTGCGTTCCTCCAGAGTGTAGAGCTGCAGTTTGTTCAATCTCTCCTCATACGAGAGACCCTTGAGCCCCGAAATATTCCTAGTGGCCATCCGCTGAACCGACTCGACTCTAAGCACATCTTTGCGGTAATGTGGCCTCCAGAATTGCACACAGTACTCCAGGTGAGGTCTTACCATGGTTTTGTACAGTGGCAATATGACCTCAGGTTTCCTGCTTACGAAACTTCTATTGATACATCCCATCATTTGTCTTGCCTTGGATGATGCTTTTTCCACCTGATTTGCAACCTTCATGTCTGCACTGATGATCACTCCCAAGTCTCGCTCAACTATCGTCCTGGTCAACGTTTCTCCATTTAAGGTGTAGGTTTTGCATGGATTCCTGCTACCGAGGTGCATGACCTTACATTTCTTGGCGTTGAAGCCCAGCTGCCATGTTGAGGACCAGTTCTCCAATGTAAGCAGGTCCTGCGTCATACAATCCTGCAAATCATTTTCCCTTACTATATTGCATATTTTGGCGTCATCAGCGAATAATGTTACTTTACCCTGAAGCCCTCGTGTCAAGTCCCCTATGAATATGTTAAAAAGGAGTGGACCCAGGACTGAGCCCTGTGGGACTCCGCTGGTCACTTCCGATGTTTCAGAGAAGGTGCCATTGACCATCACCCTTTGAAGTCTACCACTCAGCCAATCTTGGACCCAAGTAGTTAGCGTCTCACCTATCCCCATTGATTTCATCTTGCTTAAAAGCCTGCGGTGTGGTACACTGTCAAAAGCTTTACTAAAATCCAAGTATACTATGTCCAGAGACTCCCCGGAGTCCAGCTTCGTTGTTACCCAATCAAAGAAGCCGATGAGATTAGATTGACATGACCTACCCCTAGTGAATCCATGTTGATTGGGATCCCTCAGATTCCCATCCTCCAAGATCATGTCTAACTTGCGTTTAAGTAGTGTTTCCATGAGTTTACACACTATCGATGTGAGACTCACCGGTCTGTAATTCGCAGCCTCTGCTCTGCAACCCTTTTTGTGCAGAGGAACGACGTTAGCTGTTTTCCAGTCTAGTGGGACTCTCCCCGTCCTTAGGGAAAGATTGAAGAGTATGGCTAATGGCTTTGCCAGGACTCCGCACAGCTCTCTGAGCACTCTTGGGTGCACTTTGTCTGGTCCCATGGCTTTGTTCACCTTGAGCCTTGCCAGTTCGCTGTAAACGTCAGCCGGTGTGAACTCAAAGTTCTGAAATGGGTCTTCCATGCTTGAATTTGATACCAGCTGAGGTCCGTGTCCAGGTGCCTCGCAGGTAAAGACTGAGCAGAAGTATTCATTCAGTAGTTTGGCTTTGTCAGAGTCTGCTTCTGCGTAATTCCCATCCGGGGTTCTAAGGCGTACTATTCCGCTGGTGTTCTTTTTCCTATCATTAATATACCTGAAGAAGGATTTGTCCCCTTTTTTAATGTTCTTTGCTAGGTTTTCTTCCACTCGTAGTTTGGCCTCCCTAACTGCTGTTTTGACCTCTGCAGACCTGGCCCTGTATTGACTGTTAGCGTCTCCTTTCCCCGTACGTTTGTAAGAAAGAAATGCTCTTTTTTTCTCCTTGATGAGATACGAGATTTCATCCGTGAACCATTGAGGTTTCTTGTTTCTTTGTTGTTTATTTACCGATTTTATGTAACGGACAGTTGCCTCCTGTAGGGTCAGTTTCAGGATTGACCACATAGCTTCCACATTATCAGTTTCCTCCTGAACCTGTAGCGTTTGCTGGACGAAATCTCCCATGCGTGCAAAGTCCGCGCCCCGGAATTTGAGTATCCTCGTTTTTGTTTGTGATTTAGGGAAGCCCTTCCTAAGGTTGAACCATACCATGTTATGGTCACTGGAGGCTAGCGTTTCTCCCACCGAGACCTCCGAGACACTTTCTCCATTTGTAAGTACTAGCGAGGGTTGGCACTAAAAGAGTTAGTTAAATGGTTGTGGTATTCTTGTTTGACAAGTGAAAGGGTAGATTGGAAGGACGTCAGCATGAATTTGAAATGTATGAAGTTGGCATGTGTGCGGGATTTAAACCAAAGATGTTCAACAGCTTGGGCATAGAAGTGAAGGTAACAGATTTGGGGGTGGGGTCAACCAGGGTTGGGGTTTGGTGCGTCTTACAGGATCTGAAATGGGAGGGGCAAGGGTATCAATAGAAGAGAGAATGGAGTCATAGGAGAGGACAGCTTCATTGGTAGACTTGTTTGACATAGTAGTGGAAAGGAGGGATGAGACAGTGGTAGAGAGCGTGTCAGGATGAATAGCCTGAAGGTTCCTAAATGTAGGGGTAATGATTGGTCAAGATTGGGGAGGAGGGTGATGAGTCATGAAGGTTAACAGCTGATGGTCGGAGATGGTAAGATTTGAGGTGCAGAATTTGGTTATGGAGCAGTTGGAAGAGAGGACTAGGTCAAGGCAGTGGCCTTTCTGGTGAGCAGGGGTGGTGGAGCAGAGCTGGAGATCATATGAGGATGTTAGAACAAGAAACCTGGATGTATAGGGGTCAGAAGGGTCATCGGCATGGATATTGAAGTCGCTGAGGATAAGGGAGATGAGGGTTCAAGAAAGAAGGAGAGCCAGGAGTCAAAGTCAGTGAGGAAGGAGGAGAAGGACTTGTCAGGGGGGTCGGTAAATGACTGCTACTCTGAGAGAACCTGGACAAATTCAAAGGAGACTTAAGGTTTAGATTAGATTAGATTAGGAGGATTAAAATGCTACCTCTTTAAAGATGCCTTTGGATATTGAACTTTTCCCTCAAGGCTCTTTGGCTCCAACAGTAAACAGGTCTCTCCCTTCCCTCCTTTTGTTGTCTCCTTCAGTGTCTGCTTTACTTTTAAATATTGTAGTTCTCCCCTCTTACCTCTCATCTAATTGTATGTCAAGTTTCAAGTTTCAAGTTTAATATATATTTGATTGATCGCTTTCTCGGTTTCAAAGCGATTAACACATGATTAAAATTACAATATAAAAGAAGTTTTTAAAAAAAATAATTAAAAACAAACAAGACATGGACAGTTACGAGATAAACTGGAAACATTAGGATAAGTGGGGGGCGAAATTACAATATATTTGAGCAGAGTGGGAAACAAATAAAGGAAAACACATATGGGTGGGATAAGAGGGGGGATAATTGAAAAAATGTTATAGAAAAGAGAAAAGAATTGGTTCCAAGACTTGTAAAAATATATTAAATGAGACCAAATAGTATTAAATAATAAAGGCGTCATTAAATAAAAAAGTTTTTAGTTTACTTTTAAATTTTTCTAAGTTAAGTTCTTCACGTAGATAATTGGGGAGAGAATTCCAGGTTTGGGGAATATTATGTCTTGTTTAAATTTGTCATTTGATTGTGTTCCCTTTTTTATCATTGTTAAACGCTTAGAATTCCCGATAGGCGTTCAATCAAATTTAATAAAACTTGGAAACTTGGAGATAGAGGAGTGAATCAACGGACAGAGTGAACTTTGAAGCATGGAGAAGGTTCGGGTTATTGTTTGCCGGAAGAGCGTAGAGAGAGTGGGTTAATGGTGCCGATGGCCTCCTAGTTAAAGCTGATCCCGTCCCTGACCCATTAGCAAACTCTTGTATTTTACTAAGGTAACCTGAAATATGAAAGCAGATAAAAACCATAAGACCTATCTACCGTAGTCTGCCTATCCACGCCATCTGCTATCCTTTCCTTTAGAGATCCATGCTGATTCTTACCTGGGTAAAAATAGGATTACACAGTATGTTCCCTCTAGTCTAAACGGTTGCTCGCAAAAATTCTACCCACTTTATTTCTTCCCAGACCTATTAAAGAGGCTATTTACTAATGCTTATTATACATGGTCTGCCACTCTGCATCTCTGGCATTGCCCTTCAGTGGCGTAGTGAGGGTGAAGGCACCCCTCCCCCGCCCTCATCTCCACCCCCTCTCCTTCCCTGATCGCCCCCCTACTGCGATTGCACCCTCTTCCCTTCCCTCCGCACCATAAAAAACTACTTCGACGACACCTCCTTTTGCCTGGTAGTTCAGACCTCCATTCTCAGCATTCCTGGACTACTGCAACTAAATCTACCTGGGCTCCACGAAGAAAACCATCAAGAGACTGAAACTGATCCAGAACACCGCAGTCCGCCTTATCTTTGGCTTGAACAAATGGGAACCCATCACCCCCTTCTACCACTTGAATCCATAGTCCTATTCAAGTTTGCATGCTTCTGCTACAAAACAGTATTCGGCATATCACCAAGCTACCTCAACCCACACTTCAATTTAAATTATAACAACAAGAACTCCCGCAGAATTCACCTGTTCGCCTTCCCCTCTCTAAAATCATGTCACTTCAAAAGGTTCCTTGGCAAAACTTTCTCCTTCCAGGCAGCCAAACTTAACCCTTGGCTAGCTCGAATTATACTCGAGGCCCCCAGCTACCTCGCCTTCAGAAAACAACTCAAAACACACCTATTCCATGAACAGAACCCTTAACACCTTCCGCCACCTCCCTTCCCCCCCCCCCCACCTATGTACTGGAATCCCTACCTACTCCTTCTTACTATACTCTCCTAACTCCAATGACTTCATCGTTTGTAACTTCTGTTTAACTGACTTCCTAACTTCCACAACTTCTTCATTTGTAACTTTGTTTAACTGATGTGAACCGCCTAGAACTCTCTGGGTATGGCGGTATACAAAATAAAAGTTATTATTATTATAATTATTAGTCGTTCACCGCCACGAGCAACAAGAACTTCAACGTGACCCTCGTGACCCCGTCGGCTGACCCTCTGATATTACTTCCTACGCACGGCCCCCGGAAGTGATGTCAGCGGGAGAGACGACGCGGTTGTGAGGAGCACGTTAAAGTTGTTGCTCGCAGCGGTCAACAATTAGAGGTATGGGGGAAGGGAAGGGGGGGCGTGTGCGTGGCGAAGGGAGGAGTGGGAAAAGATGGGGCATAGGAGGAGGGGTGCCAGCGCCCCTTAACATAGCGCCCAGGGCGGACCGCCCCCTACCTCCCCTTTACCACACCACTGTTGCCATTCAATAGCTGTTAGTAAATGACCCTCTAAACGCCTTTTATCATAAAAGAGTCAACTTAACCGTGTTTTCTGTAATAGATAAAAAATGAAAAACCAACAATCAGTTTCATTGTAATTCTAAGTGGGATCTGGCTTCAGCGCTTAGTCATAGAAACAGATAAACCCACTCCTTTACTAACGTGTAGCATGGGTTTTAACACTGGCAGCAGCGGTAACTGATCCAATGCTCATAGTGAGCGTCGGAGCAGTTACCGCGTTAGTAAATGAGGGGGAAAGTGATGACAAATAAAGACTCTAAGGCCTATCTAGCCAGGACAATGTAATGCTCCAGAGAAGAGCTGAGTGCCACAAGCTGCCAGCATTAGCCATTTAAAGCTGTCTACTAGCTGATCACCCAGCGTTGCCTGGATATTTATTTACCGTATTCTAATCTTCTATTACTCACGCTGTTGTACTGTCTCTGAAGGTCTAGTTGTAGTAGCTCTATCTTTTATATCTTGTGTACGCTGGTGTTTCATTTCTTTAGCCTTTGATTGCACTTGGCCAATTGCGGTACGTTTCCTTGGAAGCATTGTTACAGCAATGACATCAAAGCTGTGTGACATCATTCCCCAAGCTTCACACAATTGGTCAAAGCATCTCCATCTAAATAAAACACGTCACACGTCACCCCCTTCCCACCCCCACAGTATTTTTTCCCAGATTGTAAGCGAAATGAATACCAAGTTTGGTTGAAATCTGTCCATGCGTTTCAGAGTTATGCTGAAACATACACACACACACAGATATATCCGATTTTATATATATAGATAAAACTGACATGAGGAGTTGGCCAGAATCTATCATTTGAATGATAGTATTCTGGAACCACTTTTGGTGTAACTGCATATTTAAAATTATTTTCGCCTTTATATACCAAGTCTGATTAGCCTTTGTAAGTTGTGGTCAGTGTTCCCGATCAACATCTAATAACCCCAGCTTACATAGCATCCAAGCTACGCCCTTACACCTCTAACTGACCCCTCTGCTCCAAAGCAGAACTAAGATTCAGTATTCCCACTGGGAGATCCCTCCGAATGAGTACGGCACGTAAACACTCCTATAGCCATTTCTTACCTCAGCTATGAAACCAGCTACCTACACAAATTAGGTCACTAGACTCACTAATGACCTTCCGTAGAGCTATAAAATTCTTCCTCTTCCACCAATCAGGCCATCATTGATTGCTTCCTCAATATACTTCTCCAAGTACTCTATACTGTGACAAGTCTGGTCTCTAGAATAAGATCTATGATTGTCTACTGTAATCTATTTGTCATGATTACCGTAGTCTGTCTTCAAACGATTGTGAATGTCAATTTGTAACCCGTTCTGAGCTTCTGGGAGAACAGGATAGAAATCTAAATAAATATATCTTATGAATTAACTGGATAGTCCATTCTTTTCAAAAATACTAGGACTAGGGGGCATATAACAAAGCTACTAAGTAGTAAATTTAAATCAAACAAGAGAAAATATTTCTTCACTCAATGTATAATTAAACTCTAGAATTTATTGCCAGTTAATGTGGTGAAAGCAGTTAGCTTAGCAGGGTTTAAAAATAATAAGGATAATTTCCTAAAAGTCCATAAGATGGATTTGGGATACAGAAACTGAATTTAGTATTTATTCATTTAAGGTTTGATATACTGACAGTTGCACCAGGGTGCAGTTATACAATTCACAATTGCATAACCTAAATGAAAAGAAACAATGACCATGCCATAACAGCAAGATTATGACAGAGGCATGCAAAACATAGGACACAACAAAAGACACAGATGGTTGGTTTGATATGTGTTAGGTAACATTTTCACAGCTGTTGCACAAGACGGAGGCATTTGAAGGGGGAAAGGGGCAGACCATTATATGAGAGGGCGCTGAAAGGTTCTCAGCCCAACCAATCAACTTCCTAAATTCTGAGTGTTCTTTTGCCACTGTAGCTGAAAAGAGTGTTATCTTATTTCATTAAGTGTTTTGACTTTGTTTCAGATCTTACTTATAATTTTAATGTATATTTTCTGTAAACCGCTTAGAACCTAACGGATTAGCGGTATATAAGAAATAAATTACATTACATTACATCATTGATTGAACCTTATCCACATCATACTCTTCATGGTTGGGATGAGAACTTTTCAGCACCCCCTTGCAAGAGAACTATGGTAATCTAGACAAGAAATTACTAAAACTAAGATTAATAATAATAACTTTATTCTTCTATACCGCCTTAGTCGTGAGACTTCTAGGCGGTTCACACTGAAAAGAGCTGGACAGTCAGCGAGTTACAATATGTAGAAATATGTACAATATATACAAAATGTATAAAAAAGCATATAGAATCTTACAAGAAGGTCCGGGATACAGCATATAGAAGCTTACAAAGAGCATATAGAGTCTTACAAAAGGTAGTGAGATACAGCAAACAGAATCTTAAAAAGGCACAAAAGCAGGAGTGGACATATGTAGTGTTAGATGTAGATACTTTTTTAGGTGATGATTTTGTTGAATAAGGTAGTTTTTATGGCTTTTCTAAAGGCATTATATGTCAGTCTTGCTCCATTTATGTAGTTGTCTAACCAGTGTTGTTGTTTGTTGGCTTGGTACATAAAAGTTCTATCCAGGAAGGTTTTGTATTTGCAGCCGGTAATGCTTGGGTATGCAAACAGATTGCTGTTTCTGGTTTGTCTTGTAGGGCTGTATAGAACGAAGTGAGGTAGCAGGTAGGTAGGAGCTAGTCCCCAAACCAGCTTGAAACATATGCAAGAGACCTTGAATATTATTCGCGCCTCCATTGGCAGCCAGTGAAGCAGTCTGTAGTAGGGGCTAACATGGTCGCTTTTTTTCAATCCAAATATCAAGCGGACCGCTGTGTTTTGAACAATCCTAAATTTCCTTACAGTTTTTTGGGGTATACCCATATAAACAATATTGCAGTAGTCCAGTGTTGAAAGCACTAGTGATTGCACTAGTAGTCTAAATGATAGAGGGTCGAAATATTTTTTGATGGACCTTAATTTCCACAGTGTCAGGAAATATTTTTATGGCAGGGGTGGGCCTCAGATCATCCACTTTTGTGTTAAGTCCACTCAGTAGAGTGTACGTGGTAGGGAATCCCCAAACAGTTCCAGCTAAAGACATCGACAGAATGCAAACGTTGTAAAGCCCTGTTGAAAACAGTGGCAATCAGTGTTCTGAGTTGCAGATGATACACCATGAGAACAGAACATGTGATGGTCTGACCCAGTCAGGCTATTCATATTCTCATTCTTATAGCTCTGTATTCCCCAGTGCTTCCTGTCTTTTGAGTTTAGGCAGAGTGTAGTAATGTACAAAAGGAATGTGTCGAGTTACCATATGGCTCCAGAAAAAAGGAGGACAGATTGAGATATCCGGCTTTTACTTCTACCATTTGGCTCCAGAAAAAATGGAGGACAGATTGAGATATCCGGCTTTTACTTCTACCATTTGGCTCCAGAAAAAATGGAGGACAGATTGAGATATCCGGCTTTTACTTCTACCATTTGGCTCCAGAAAAAATGGAGGACAGATTGAGATATCTGGCTTTTACTTCTACCATTTGGCTCCAGAAAAAATGGAGGACAGATTGAGATATCTGGCTTTTACTTCTATCATTTGGCTCCAGAAAAAATGGAGGACAGATTGAGATAGCTGGCTTTTACTTCTACCATTTGGCTCCAGAAAAAATGGAGGACAGATTGAGATATCTGGCTTTTACTTCTACCATTTGGCTCCAGAAAAAAGGAGGACAGATTGAGATATCCGGGTTTTACATCTACCATTTGGCTCCAGAAAAAGGAAGACAGAGATATCCGGGTTTTACTTCTACCATATGGCTCCAGAACAAAGGAGGACGGATTGAGAATGGGGATCACGTTAGCAACTAGTGCGGCAGGCGGTTTAACGTATGGTATTCCACGCGTTAAACCGCTACCATGCCTTGATAAAAGGACCCCCTCAGTTTGTATGTATAAAGGATTGGAACAATATGCTTCTGAAAAACATCTTTCATTAAGTAATAATAATCCACAGAGCAAAATATGGTCTCCTAGTGATGATTTTATATAGGATCAATGTGCATAACATATTATTAAATATCACGATCTGTTCTGGCCTTAATTATTATAGAGAAAAGATCTTTTCTTTTGAGTAGAGCAGTAGATAAACCGTAGTCAGCAGTTGCCACACTCCCTTTCAATATTCAGACTACAAAATTAGCCCCAATTACTATATCATTAAGATAAGTGAATCTAGGTTTTAAAGTCTATAAAATAAGATTGATAATATAAATATAGTGACCGATGAAGAGGCTGGCTACTGTAGAGCTTTACATGAAATATGATGCTTGCGTGTAGCCGCTTAGAAACATAGAAACATAGAAATTGATGGCAGAAAAGGGCCTCAGCCCATCAAGTCTGCCCATACCAATGACCCACTCCTTGACTTTTATTCCCCTAGAGATCCCACGTGAATATCCCATTTTCTCTTAAAATCTGACACGTTGTTGGCCTCAATCACCTGCTGGGGTAGCTCGTTCCAATGATCGACTACCCTTTCGGTGAAGAAGTACTTCCTGGTATCACCATGAAATTTCCCTCCCCTGACTTTCAGCGAGTGCCCTCTCGTAACCGAGGGCCCTGTAAGACAGAAGATATCATCTTTGACCTCTATACGTCCCGTAATATACTTAAAGGTCTCAATCATGTCTCCCCTCTCTCTCCGTTCTTCCAGCGAGTACATCCGCAGTTTTTTTTAGCCTTTCTTCGTACGTGAGTTCTCTGAGCCCCAAGACCATCCTGGTAGCCATTCGCTGAGCCGACTCCATTCTCAACACATCTTTCCGGTAGTGCGGTCTCCAGAATTGAACACAATACTCCAGATGAGGTCTCACCATGGATCTGTACAGCGGCATTATGACTTCAGGTTTTCTGCTGACAAAACCCCTACGGACGCAGCCCATCATTTGTCTTGCCTTGGACGAAGCCTTCTCCACCTGATTGGCAGCCTTATAAATATTTATTTATTGTGGGTTGAAGAGGATGACGAAAAGGAATACATTAATTTTTTAGTCTGAATATTGAAAGGGAGTGTGGCAACTACTGACTATAGTAACATATTATATGCATAAGTTCTAAATCACTTACCTGATTATTTAGAGCAGGGGTCTCAATGTTCCTCCTTGAGGGCCGCAATCCAGTCGGGTTTTCAGGATTTCCCCAATGAATCTGCATGAGATCTATGTGCATGCACTGCTTTCAATGCATATTCATTGGGGAAATCCTGAAAACCCGACTGGATTGCGGCCCTCAAGGAGGGACTTTGAGATCCCTAGTCTAGATCAGGGGTGGACAACTCCGGTCCTCGAGGGCCAGAATCCAGTCGGGTTTTCAGGATTTCCCCAATGAATATGCATTGAAAGCAGTGCATGCACATAGATCTCATGCAGATTCATTGGGGAAATCCTGAAAACCCGACTGGATTGCGGCCCTCAAGGAGGGACTTTGAGATCCCTAGTCTAGATCAGGGGTGGACAACTCCGGTCCTCGAGGGCCAGAATCCAGTCGGGTTTTCAGGATTTCCCCAATGAATATGCATTGAAAGCAGTGCATGCACATAGATCTCATGCAGATTCATTGGGGAAATCCTGAAAACCCGACTGGATTGCGGCCCTCAAGGAGGGACTTTGAGATCCCTAGTCTAGATCAGGGGTGGACAACTCCGGTCCTCGAGGGCCAGAATCCAGTCGGGTTTTCAGGATTTCCCCAATGAATATGCATTGAAAGCAGTGCATGCACATAGATCTCATGCAGATTCATTGGGGAAATCCTGAAAACCCGACTGGATTGCGGCCCTCAAGGAGGGACTTTGAGATCCCTGATTTAGAACATGATGACTTTCCCTGGATATTTTGTTGAATGTTTAAGTACCTTTTCTCAAAATTCAATAAAAATATTGAACCTAAAAAAAAAAAAAAAATGTAGTAATGGAGTGACCTGTACAGGCATCTGCTCAGGCAAGAACTAGTCCACGCCTGGTTTTTTTCACTCTTTCCAGTGCTGTCTGGTGCTGTTTGGCATGTGCAATGGATTGAGCTGGGAGCAACACTAATACTGGCTCCGCCTGCAGAATCCAAGCAGTGCAGACATTTACTCAACGATCGTTAATATGTTTGTTTTTTTGGGCAATAAAATATTGGACTCTGTTCCTCGTTTTTGGTTTTCAAACTTAACGTACTTACAAAAAAGTGTTTGACATGTACCTAACTTCCAATGGGAGCAGAGAGAGTGGATGGTGATTTGCATATTGTACTAACAATGCACACAATGATTTATATTAGGGAATTCATTCCATAGAAGCTGGTGTGTTATTAAATGGGGCAACGCGAGGTCAGCCAGACTTCAGCTGCACCAGGAAATTGTTCAATAGAATTACTGAGGCTCTTAAGCCAACCCAAATTCCTAATTTTAAGTAGCAGCAAAGGCAGAAACAAGTGCAGTTTATGGGCTGCAAAACAACTATTGACACATTGAACTAATGTAACCAGGAAAATGCAGAGATCACATCAAACCAGGCTGGTCCCCCCCCCCAACTTGGATTCATTTGAGGTAGACAGATTATTAACTGACTCTTATCATGCCAAGCCGCTTCCAGGGGATCCTGAACTGGGCCTCATATATGCATTTTAGAAAGGTATTAAAAACCCATCTGTCACCTTTCATCCTGGGAGGGAAGGGGGAATGGGATGGAGGGAGGTAGGGAGGGGGGATAATGGAGGATTATAGTTTGTCATATAAAATGTTTGGAGGAAGGATAATATTTTATAGATAATATCGATATTGATTGGAATTTTAAATACGTGAAACTATTTGTAAGGAATATCTTCATGTATTATATGAATGCATTTTTATTTAAGAACATAAGAACATAAGCCGTGCCTCTTCTGGGTCAGACTAGAGGTCCATCGTGCCCAGCAGTCCGCTCGTGCGGCAGCCCAACAGGTCCAGGACCTGCGTAGTAGTCCTCTATCTATACCCCTCTATCCCCTATTCCTTCAGAAAATTGTTCAATCCCTTCTTGAACCCTAATGCCATACTCTGTCCTATCACACCCTCTGGAAGCGCATTCCAGGTGTCCACCACTCGTTGGGTGAAGAAGAACTTCCTAGCATTGGTTTTGAATCTGTCCCCTTTCAACTTTTCCAAATGCCCTCTCATTCTTGTGGTTTTCGAAAGTTTGAAGAATCTGTCCCTCTCTACTCTGTCTATGCCCTTCATGATCTTATAAGTCTCAATCATATCCCCTCTAAGTCTCCGCTTCTCCAGGGAAAAGAGACCCAGTTTCTCCAATCTCTCAGCGTATTAAAGGTTTTCCAAACCTTTTATCAGACATGTTGCTCTCCTCTGAACCCTCTCGAGTATCACCATATCCTTAAGGTACGGCGACCAATATTGGATGCAATACTCCAGATGCGGACGCACCATCGCCCGATACATCGGCAGGATAACTTCTTTCGTTCTGGTTTAATACTCTTCTTGATTATACCTAGCATTCTATTCGTTTTCTTAGCGGCCACTGCGCACTGTGCCACCGGCTTCATCGACCTGTCCACCATTACCCCCAAGTCCCTTTCTTGGGTGCTCTCTTTCAATAACATCCCTCCCATCGTATAGCTGTACCTCGGGTTTCTGCTTCCCACATGCAATACTTTACATTTCTCTACATTGAACTTCATCTGCCATCTCGTCGCCCACTCCCCTAGTTTGTTCAGGTCCCTTTGTAATTATTTGCAGTCCTCTTTAGTCCGAGCACCACTAAATAATTTGGTGTCGTCTGCAAATTTTATTATTTCGCACTTCATCCCTGTTTCTATATCATTTATAAATATATTGAATAGCAGCGGTCCAATTACCGACCCTTGCGGAACACCACTCGTGACCCTCCTCTAGTCTGAGTAGTGGCCCTTTACTTCTACCCTCTGCTTCCTACCCGCCAAACAATTTCTGATCCATCTATGTACGTCTCCTTCCACCCCATGGTTCTTCAGTTTCCGAAGTAGGCGTTCATGGGGTACCTTGTCAAAGGCTTTTTGGAAATCTAAATATATGATGTGTATGGGGTCCTCTTTGTCCATCCCTTTGTTAATTCCTTTGAAGAAGGGCAGTAAGTTTGTTAGGCACGATCTCCCCTTGCAGAACCGATGTTGGCTTGTGTATAGAAGTTTATTTCTTTTGAAATGCTCATCGATGCTGTCTTTTATCAGCACTTCCGCCATTTTCCCCGTAACCGAGGTCAGACTCACTGGTCTGTAGTTCCCCGGGTCACCTCTTGATCCCTTTTTAAAGATGGGCGTAACTTGGCTATCTTCCAATCCTCCGGGATCACTCCTGTTTTCAGGGATAGATTGCAAACTTGCTGTAGTAGTTCCGCTATTTCCTCCTTTAGTTCTTTCAGTACCCTAGGGTGGATTCGGTCCGGGCCCCGCGATTTGTCAGTTTTTCATTTTTCTATTTGCCTGCGTACGTCTTCAAGGCTTACTTCCATGGATGTCAATTTATCTGTTTGGTCTCCTTTGGAGATTTGCTCAGGTTCCGGTATGTTGGATGTGTCCTCTTTTGTAAATATAGACGAAAAGAACATGTTTAGTCTTTCCGCCACTTCTCTCTCCTCCTTCACCACTCCCTTCCTGTCTCCGTCATCCAGCGGTCCCACCTCCTCCCTAGCCGGCTGCTTCCCTTTAAAATGTTGGAACATAAAAACCCATCTGTTCTCAAAATTCTCATAATCCCTACAAAAGCAGAATATTGATAATGAAACTGTTGTTAACTTGTTCATGCCAATGTTCTATCTATTGTAGCTCACCGACAATGGCCAGCCCATCTCTTTTGTAAACCGCATAGAACCGAAAGGCTTTTGAAGTTTATAAATAAAAATTTTTGTTATGCTATGTTAAGTATTTACTAGTAGGAAAACAAGGATGGCAGTTCCAGTCAAGCCTCCTTCCAGGATCAGTGAGGTGAAACTAAGGTTACCAGACATCCGGATTTCCCCAGACATTTCCTTATCTCAAGAAAGATATAGTGGCGCTAGAAAAGGTTCAAAGAAGAGCGACCAAGATGGTAAAGGGGATGGAACTCCTCTCGTACGAGGAAAGACTAAAATGGTTAGGGCTCTTCAGCTTGGAAAAGTGATGGCTGAAGGGAGATAGGATTGAAGTCTACAACATCCTGAGTGGAGTAGAACGGGTACAAGTGGATCGATTTTTCACTCAGTCAAAAATTACAAAGACTAGGGGACATTCGATGAAGTTACAGGGAAATACTTTTCAAACCAATAGGAGGAAATGTTTTTTCACTCAGAGAATAGTTAAGCTCTGGAACGCATTGCCAGAGGTTGTGGTAAGAGCGGATAGCGTAGCTGGTTTTAAGAAAGGTTTGGGCAAGTTCCTGGAGGAAAAGTCCATTGTCTCCTATTGAGAAAGACATGGGGGATGCCACTGCATGGAATGTTGCTACTCCTTGGATTTTGGCCAGGTACTAGTGCCCTGGATTTGCCAATGTGAGAATGGGTTACTGGGCTTGATGGACCATTGATCTGACCCAGTAAGGCTTATGTCTTATATCTTAGCCAATAGGGAGAGGAGGAGATAGAGGCTGCTGCAGATGGGCAGACTGGATGGGCCATTTGGCCTTTTTTTATTTGTCATCATGTTTCTATGCTACTAAAGTTCTATGACATCACAATGCAGGTGTAAAGAGCCTTAGCCAATAGGGAGAAGATGAGATAGTGGCTCCTGCGGATGGGAAGACTGGATGGGCCATTTGGCCTTTATCTGCCATCATGTTACTATGTCTATATGTTAATTCTATAAAATGCCTCTGATGTTATGCACTGTTTATAGAATCACGCATAGTGCCTGTATGTGTAGTGATGTTGTAAAGGACGGACCACCCCAGGCGCCATCTTGGTAGGGGGTACCGGCTCTTCTTTTCCTCTCTGCCCCCCTCCCACATACCTTTTGAAATGTTTGCCGGCGTGAGTAGCGTCTTCCATGCTTCTGACGTCATTTCCTTGTTGCGGAACCTGAAGGGTTCTGAAGATGTTGTGGCATCTGAAGGGAGCCAAGGTTGGCGCAAGTAGGGGGTGGAAGATGCTGCTCACACCGGCAAAACATTTCAAGAGGGGGTGTGTGTGTGTGCGGGGGGGGGGGGGAGCGCTCAAGCAGCAGGGAAGAATAAGAAGGCGCATGGCACGGTGATGCTAGGTGCCACCGCCACGAGTACCGCCCTTCCCCGCTATGCTACTACATCCATGTGACTAACATTTAAGCATACTCATTTAGGCCAACGAAAACCATCTGTGCGGATTGGGCGTGTTCTATATGTTTTAGGAATACCCATGCTCCAGCCATGATCTTCCCCGAGCCACGCTCTTTTTCAGATTCATGCGCTCGAATTTAAGCGCACCGCTTTATAGAATATGTATAGGAAGCTGTGCGTGCAAATTCTAATTAGTGCCAGTTCGCGCCATTTTTATCAGCATTGATTGGCTTCTTAAACAATTAAATTATGTGGGCAAATCTGCAACGTGCACAGTTTTGCATATGCAACATTGGTCGTACTCTAGAGAATCAGCCCCTTAGGCGACTCCACCACAGCGTTGGGGATGGAGGACACCTGACTAAAGAGTGGCCCAGGGCACAAAGCACCCATGCCTTGGCCACGTTTCCAAGGACCCTCTAGAACCGCCTCCCAGGCCCAGCCAGTTCCACCCATCCCCGCCCCGTTACCTGTAATTTTTAATGGGTATAACTTATGGCTGAGTGGATGGACCGTTCAGGTCTTTATCTGCCGTCATGTACTATCTATCTATCTATCTATCTAAAATCGGATGTATCTGTAGAGTAGAGTAGAGTAGAGGGGCAATCAGTTTGCGGCACTGTCTTTCAGGTTGGCAACGGCGCCCATGTCTTATCCAGAGTGCTGTGGTGGTGGCAGCCCATCTGCACACCACGAGAGTCTTGTTCACTCCGCATCTGGGCAATTGGTTGCTCGGAGTCCGCAGGATGTCAGGCCATTCCACAAGTCGTGTTGTTGCTTCAGCACTTGGGCTGAGTGATCTCCTTCATGCAGTCACCTCGAGCCAATGCAGGATTTGCACTAACTGAGGTATTCCTGCCCATGTCCCGTCAGAAACAGCTCCGGCAGGTTATCAGGGCCCTTCTGGCCACCACAGTTCCGATGATTTGGCAGTATCTCCATGTTCTTGGGACCATGGTGGTGATGTTTGATGTGGTCTGCTGCAGGATGCTCTGATTTTGTGCTGGAGCCAGCAATAGGATCCACTGCATGCGCCCCTGCCTTGGATGACTCTGAAACACATGAACAGATTTCTCTGAAACACATGTTCTCTGAAACACATGTTCTCTGTTCATGAACAGAACTCTGAAACACATGAACAGATTTCAACCAAACTTGGTATACATATGACTTACTATCTGCGGAAAAATACTGTGGGGGTGGGAAGGGGGGTGAAGTAAAAATTATCATAAAAGGCAGATATTAGTGTCTAACCCATAGTTTTTGGGCTCGCCGAGATGAATACTGACACTCCTGATGCCGTTTAAGTCCAAGTTCAGCCCCACAGAGGGACATGCTTGATGCTAAAAATGAAGATGGCCACGAAATAAACAATCAAATACTTCCCGTTTTACCACGGGCTCGTGAAAAAAGTAAAAAGTTTCCAGCTCTTCCTTGCGCCGAGAGCAAGCGCAGACTATCTACAGGCACAGAAGATGGTCTGCGCATGCATCGGGATCGCTCTTCAGCGATTCGTGTGGTCGGTGTGGGGCGTGCCTCCGATTGAGTCAATTTGCATGAAGACTGTTGAATCAGTCGCCTGGCCAAAGATTGGATCGCCCACAGAGCGGTAAGGTTAGTGAATCTAACCCTAAATGACACGGGATGGTTTCCCATGGTTATCTGCGGGGACAAATTCCGTCACCCTGTCATTCTCTAAGAATTTATACGCATATCTTTCTAAGTGTGTTCTATAAAGTGGTGCATATAAATTCTAGTGCGAACTCAAAAGCGGACATGACCAAGGGAGGAACAGGGGCGGGCCATGGCCATTCTTAAAAGTTACGCGCACTGTTATAGAATACACACATACACAACTTAAGCACAGGCTTTTAGGTCTGGTTTATATTGGCATAAACGCCTATACCTAACCCTCTCTTCTATTAAACTGCGTTAGTGTAGAGAGCCACACTGAATGGCCCATGCTGCTCCCAATGCTCACAGGAACTCTATGAGCATTGGGAGCAGCGCGGGCCATTCAGCACGGCTCTCTGCGCTAAAAACTGTTAGTACACCCTTACGACAGGATACTAGATCAGTGATGTGTCTTAAGAACTCTAACGGAAATTAAGATTATGGCCTCTGTTCCCTCTAAGCCAGTGGTCTCAAACTCAAACCCTTTGCAGGGCCTCATTTTGGATTTGTAGGTACTTGGAAGGCCTCAGAAAAAATAGTTAATGTCTTATTAAAGAAATGACAGTTTTACATGAGGTAAAAAAACTCTTTATAAATCTTTCCTTTTGGCTAAGTCTTAATAATAATATTGTCATTCATAGCTAAAGAGACATACGATCAAGAAACAGTTTTAGTTTACTTTTGCGATTATGATAAACATACCGAGGGCCTCAAAATAGGACCTGTCGGGCCGTGTGTTTGAGACCACTGAATTAAGGGGAACAGTTAATCTGCTGGCTGGATTGGAGGGCAGAGGGGAGAACAGGACAATCAAGCCATTGTGACATCACTAATGAGGCTGGCTCTTATTGGTGGAATGAGGCATTATGACATCACAATCTCAGCTCTGCTTCCCAAAGACAAACAGGATGTCATGGTTACAGTTAGTCTAAGCTGAGTAATTGTCCTCCACCATCCTGCCAGGTTGGGGGGGAGGGAGGGGGGCCTCACCATAAGGTTGACCGATTTTACCCCTGTAAAATACGGACCCATAGCGACGCCCCCCAGGCCTGTCCAGTTCCACCCGGCCCCCACCCCCCTCAACCAATTCTCATCCTCAGCACCGCGTCGTGAGGGCACCTGCGCATGCGTGGATGCAATGTGATGATGTCACACGTATGACCGCGCTGCCCTTCCCGACACGGTCACAAGGTGGAAATTTTTCGAAACACAGACAAAGTGCCAGGTTTTGAAAAGCCGTCCGGGAAATTCCGAGCGTCTGGAAACCCTAGCTCACCGTCACATTTTCAAATGAGGAGAGGCAGGGTCCAGAGAAGAGCGACTAAAATGGTTAAGGGGCTGGAGGTGTTGCCGTACAGTGAGAGGGGACATGATCGAAACATTCAAGGTACTGAAGGGAATAGACTCAGTAAAGACAGGTTGTTCACCCTCTCCAAGGTAGAGAGAACGAGAGGGCACTCTCTAAAGTTGAAAGGGGATAGATTCCGTACAAACGTAAGGAAGTTCTTCTTCACCCAGAGAGTGGTGGAAAACTGGAACGCTCTTCCGGAGGCTGTTATAGGAGAAAACACCCTTCAGGGACTCAATGTAAGGAAGTTTTTCTTCACCCAGAGAGTGGTGGAAAACTGGAACGCTCTTCCGGAGTCTGTTATAGGGGAAAACACCCTTCAGGGACTCAATGTAAGGAAGTTTTTCTTCACCCAGAGAGTGGTGGAAAACTGGAACGCTCTTCCGGAGGCTGTTATAGGGGAAAACACCCTTCAGGGACTCAATGTAAGGAAGTTTTTCTTCACCCAGAGAGTGGTGGAAAACTGGAACGCTCTTCCGGAGTCTGTTATAGGGGAACACACCCTCCAGAGATTCAAGACAAAGTTAGACAAGTTCCTGCTGAACTAGAACGTACACAGGTAAGGCTAGACTCATTTAGGGCACTGGTTTTTGACCTAAGGGCCTCCACGATAGCGGACTGCTGGGCACGATGGACTACTGGTCTGACCCAGCAGCAGCAATTCTTATGTTCTTATGTTCTCTGCAGGATTCCAGAGAACGTCTGTCGTTAGGGACTGAAAATAGAATAATTGAAGCAGCGCCCCCCGCTGGCAGCAATGTCATTGGGAGGACACCTGCTCAACTTAGAGGGAACAGTGATTACGACTATAAATTGTGGCTTCTCCCCTGGATTTTATGCTGGGCCATCAATGTCGTTTTATTATCGAGCCTGGCCTTTCCCTCCTTTTACTTGATGCTGCGTGATGAGTTGTTTTGGGTTGTGATATTTCATCTGTCCTAACTATTTATAGAAAAATGATTTGTTAAATCAAAGCTATCGAGTTACTCAGTTCTAGGAGGGAGATTTAAAGATAGTCCAACAACCTTATTCTGATGCATCGTGGAACTTGCACCACTGAATCCAATGTGTAGAATCAGAAACTACAAATGCCGCTGCTTTGGATGCAAGTTCAAAACTAGGACTGTCCAAAATGTCTCCCTCCTGCAACTGGATAACTGAGGCACGCTGGATAAGATGCATTTAGGAGAATTAATGTCTCTAAACCCATGTTTTGCTCTCATGAACTATAATTTACATCAAAAGCCTCCCTCTAATACTACCTGTACTCATAGAAACATGATGGCAGACAAAGGCCAAAAGGCCCATCCACAGCATCCACTCTCTCCCTAAGAGATCCCACGTGCCTGTCTCATGCTTTGAATTCAGACACGGTCTTTGTCTCCACTAGAGAATGACACGGGGACAAATTTTTCCCCGTCTCCACGGGAACTTATTTTCCTGTCCCTGCGAGTTCTTTTCCTGTCCTTGCTCCATTCCTGCAAGCTCCATCCTCATCTGCACAAGCCTCCAAGACTTTAAAATCATAAGTAGCAACATTCTAGAGCTCAGATTGTGATGTCATAATGCCTCATTCCACCAATGCCTAAGCTCCGTCCTCATCTGCACAAGCCTCAAACACTTTAAAATCCTAAGTAGCCACATTCTAGAGCTCAGTCTGTGATGTCATAATGCCTCATTCCACCAATGCCTAAGCTCCGTCCTCATCTGCACAAGCCTCAAACACTTTAAAATCCTAAGTAGCAGCATTCTAGAGCTCAGATCGTGATGTCATAATGCCTCATTCCACCAATGCCTAAGCTCCGTCCTCATCTGCACAAGCCTCAAACACTTTCAAATCCTAAGTAGCAACATTCTAGAGCTCAGATTGTGATGTCATAATGCCTCATTCCACCAATGCCTAAGCTCCGTCCTCATCTGCACAAGCCTCAAACACTTTAAAATCATAAGTAGCAACATTCTAGACTAGAGCTGAGATTGTGATGTCATAATGCCTCATTCCACCAATGCCTAAGCTCCGTCCTCATTTGCACAAGCCTCAAACACTTTAAAATCATAAGTGTTCGAGGCTTGTGCGGATAAGGCAGAGCTTACAGGAATGGGGCAGGGGCAGGGGCAGGGACAGACAGGGATAAATTTGTCCCTGTGTTATTCTCTAGTCTCCACCACCTCTACCGGGAGACTATTCCACACATCTACCGCCCTTTCTGTAAAAATGTATTTCCTTAGATTACTCCTGAGCCTATCACCTTTTAACTTCATCCTATGCCCTCTCATTCCAGAGCTTCCTTTCAAATGAAAGAGAGTCAAAGGTATTTAAACATCTCTATTATATCTCCCCTTTGTTGTGGGATAATGTGAGCATTTTCTCTAATACCAGAGCATCTACTCTCCATACCAAAACGTTGCTGGTTTGCAAATCAGGATGCTTGTGTGAGGCCTACACTCAGTGGCGTAGCCACTGGTGGTCCTGGGTGGGTTTAGGCCCACATAGTTGCCACAGACCTATGATGTGACTGGCACAGAACCCCCAAGCCCTGCCAACTGAAAACTCCTTTTAAAATGCCACATCTTCACTGGCAGCAAGTAGCGACCAATGCATGCTGCTCACAGCCTTCCCTCTGCCATAGGCCCACTTATATAGAAACAGTAGATTGCATCAAAGTGGGTCTCTTCTCCCTTTAAAAGAGGAAACTGAGAGGGGACATGATTGAAACATTCAAAATAATAATAATAATTTTATTTTTAAATACCACCTGACCAGGAATGGTTCTAGGCAGTTCACAGGTAAAAATGAACATACAGCGAAAAATACAATTTAAAAATGGAAATACATCAGATAATAAAACATAAGAAATGCATAAAATTTTAAAAGACAACAAAATGCATTTATCAAATAATTGGGTCTTCAATAATTTTCTAAAATCAAGATAGGAGGAAGCTCCTAGCATAATTTTTCCAAACCAAACATTCAATTTAGCAGCCTGAATGTTTGGTTTGGAAAAAAGATATTGAAGGGAATAGACTTAGTAGACAAGGGCAGGTTGTTCACCCTCTCCAAGGTAGAGAGAACGAGAGGGCACTCTCTAAAGTTAAAAGGGGATAGATTCCGTACAAATGTAAGGAAGTTGTTCTTCACCCAGAGAGTGGTAGAAAACTGGAACGCTCTTCTGGAATCTGTCAAAGGGGAAACACCCTCCAGGGATTCAAACAGGGGAAAACACCCTCCAGGGATTCAAGACAAAGTTAGACAAGTTCCTGCTAGACCAGAACGTATGCAGGTAAGGCTAGACTCAGTTAGGGCTCTGGTCCTTTACCTAAGGGTCGCTGTGGGAGTGGACTGCTGGGCACGATGGACCATTGGTCTGACCCAGCAGTGCCAATTCTTATGTTCTTATGAAAGGTAACAGGAGGGGTGCGGTGTTGAAAGCCCAGATCACCTGCAGGTGGGGAGTTGAGGGCCAGGTGACCTTTGGGGGGGCTGGGATTCCTGGACCCACCTTAGGCCTAGGCCCACCCGAAATTGGGTGTCTGCCTACACGACTGCCTATACTGATAACGTCTGTTAGGAAAAAGCAGCCACCTTGTGTCCGAAGATGTCTATAAAAGAGAACTACTAGAAAGGCAGAGGGAGGTGTTTAAGTCTCCACTGACAAGCCCTTAAGTTTCATTGGTCAGCATTTCCTTCCAAGAAAGAAAAGATTAACAAATCTGAGGTAGATGGGAGGAGAGCCCCAAGGTGTATTAATTCCTAATATACACGAGGGGAGGGCATGATGGATCCCACGAACTGAAGATAACGTAGGCCACAGGTCATGACTGATAGCCAGAGGTGCCTCTCCTGTCCCAAAGAGTTACAACCTTTCAGGTGTCAGCTTTATACTTCCCCGGAATATCCGCGTGGCAGTGGCCTTCTTCAAGGCAGTTTTTGTTTCAAAAGTAGAGCTCTTTAGTGAGCATGGAGACCACGCAAGGTATCTGCTTCTTTGCACAGAAACGCGAGTCCTCGGACCAGGATTCAAAGTTGTTAGCCACGAGGTAGTTCACCCGGGTGAGCATTTGCAGGACCTCCAGTTGGCGCCCATAGGTGCTGAGGACTTGACAGAGAGCCTGCACAAACCAAGAGCCGTTTCCGGGGTTTCTCCAGGAATAGTAGCCTGTAAAGGAGGAAAAACACTCTCAGAACATAGGAAGTTACGCTGGAATAAGACAAAGGGATAGGTGTATGAATCTAAGTACACATTCAGGGGCAAATTCTATAAACAGCGTCCCGATTGTAGGCAGCGGTAGGCGTCCTATTGTGGAGATGCATAGGGACACTTAAGCTCGCCCAAGGTTCGGCGAGGTTTCACCCAGAAGTGGCCTTGAGTGTGTGTATATGAAAAAGGAATGGAGAAAATGGTGTTACAATTAGTACTATTATGGGGCGGAGTCTGCGGCGGAGATGGGCAGGGTCTGGCCCACGACTTAGCCCAGTGATAGAAGCCTCATATGAAGGCATGCAAAATGCTGGCCGACATTTCAAATAGACGCTAAGCTGATCGTGGCAATGAAATCTTCCTGCCTCGATCAGCTGAGTAGCCGTGGCAGGGAATCCCCCATCCCCCCTGCGAATGTCTGCGGCAGGAAGGAGTATATGGTATATATAAATGCAGAGATCACTAGGTATTATTAAAAATAGTTTTTCCACTTTTTTAGACCTCAGAGTGTCCTCTTGGTGTGAATTTTAGCACACTACACCAGTGTTCTTCAACCTTTTGACACCTATGGACTGGCGGAAATAAAATAATTATTTTGTGGACCGGCACCGGTCTGCAGAATGGCAGTTGAAGAACATTGGGCTAAGTCATGGGCCAGACCCCGCCCATCTCTTCCCCAGACCCTGCCCCCATAATAGTACTAATTGTAACACCATTTTTTCCATTCATTTTTCATATTTACACACAATATAATCTTATTAACAACAGATAATGGTTAACCACAAAATTAAACTACACAAAGCATACTGTATGCATTTCAACATTCATTCCTACCAGATCACAGATAACCCCATGCAAATACGGGACCAAAAACTAAAAGTACTAATATATACAAACAAACCCTAAAATGTAAGACTCTGCATGCAGTACAACCCCAGAGGAAAAGAAACAAATGCATTTCTTCCTGAGCAGTGCAAAATACAGACAGCAGATGTAAATCAATCACTAAATTCAAAAATCATTCCCCCTACCTTTGTTGTCTCCCTCCCTCCCTGCTATGCCTTACCTTCTGGCCTGCTCCTGCCTGGCTGTTTTATGCCGCCCCTGGTGTTATCTTCAGGCCGGCTCCCTCTTCCTCACTGACGCAGTGCACAAAGCCACGGGCAGCAGCTCCTCGCGCGCCTCATCAGGAAGACTTCTCTCTGACGTTGCGGTTCAGGTGCAGAATGTGCGTAGGAGCCGCTGTCCGCGGCTTTATGCACTGCAGGGAGCTGGCCTGAAGATTATGCCACATTGATTGCACCGCAGACCGTAGTAAATATTCTAATTCTACTTATTTTAATGTCTTAAATTTTTATATACAGAAATGCACGCTTTTCATATGCATTTTACATATGCGTTATTTTATGTCAGCGGGCATTCCTCCTGCCAGGGAACTTTGCAGGGGGGGATAACATCCCTATCAAGAGGGATGCCCATTCCCCTCCTGCTGCCCCCCCCCCCCCCAGAACGGCCGCCACCCCCCCAAAAAAAAAACCATTGCCACCCCCTTAAAGCTAACTCCCCCTGACAACCTCCCCTCCCCATTCTCCATTCCTGTTAAAGGGAAAGTCTGGCTGGAGGAATGCTCACACTCTCCGGCCAATAGGCCCACCACTCCAAAATGGCGGACTGAGCAATAGTGGCTCGTGGCCAGTAGGGGGTGATGTCTATGGGACGGTAATGGAATGGATGTCAGGACATGATAGTGCAGTATTTTTGTAATGTTTCTATAAAAGGGCTGGTTTTTCGTATGATTCTGGGTAACTCTAGTCAGATACAAGCATATGTGTTAGATAAGGCCACGCCCAATAGAAGCGTACGAAAAACTGGTGAATAAAAATCTGAATATGGATGTAGCCAAGGCCAGAAAAATACACTACAGATTAATATTAAGGGAAAGTATAATAATATTCTTTTTATGTACTTTGCTATTAGGCTAGATCATAAAGGAAATCAGGATATACATGGACTCCATTTTGTTCTTTGTTTTTCTATATCTTCTCTTTTTGGACTCCATTTTGTGTCAGTAACTTTCTGTCAAGTCTTTGTTCAGGTTTCCCGCTCCTAGCATCGTGATTCTAATTGATACCAGATGTGCCTTAGGCTGGCTAGAAAAAGTATATGAGATTACGTATCCCAAACATGTATGAATTATGAATAACCAAGCTATGAATGTATGAATGTTGGGCCCAAGTATGAATGAATATGAAAGAATTTATATGAAATTTAAAGGAAGCCTGAGCACAACATCTGGAAATAATTAGTCAGAGACTGCTGTTCTAACATAGGAAGGCTTCTGTGTGAGGATCAATGAAATTTGAAGCTGTCAGCTCAGGGAGAGGGGGAGACAGCCCCTCCTTTCCTCTAAGGCTGACCAATTTTCAGCACTGTTTGTAGGTGTAACATGAAACTTAGTTGTTCAAAGCAGGCTTAGAACATTTCAGCATCTTGCCTGACACATAGACAAATTGTCTGAAATAAGTTTTAAGAATGACAAAAAGATTATTGGATATGTTATAAAATGTTAATGTATATTCAGAAATGAATGTAAACAAAACAAATATGAGTTATGAACCTTTTAAACGTAGAGGAATTTTCTTTGTCTAACTTTTAAGACCACCTCTGTTAGTTTTGATTGGCCCCCACACAGCCAATGATGTCACACTGAGCCAAAGGTATATAATGGGGAGCTGCGAAGTATCGAGCTGAGCTCGTTATCAGAAGGCCAGCATTTTGGCAACTATAACGACCTCCCGCTAATGCAACTAGCCTTTTGATGTCCATGATAGAAAAATAGAAACAATAAAATTAAATATTTTGGTGAACCATGTTTTTTTGTTATTTTTCACACCTTGAGTAAAAACTAGCAGCGTAATTGGTAATTGCAGCTTTATGAGTGCGCTGGCATCCAATACCCATGCTCAGGACCTTCCACTTCCTGGTGAATTCTGGGATGCACCATGCCAGGGAACTTCGTGGGGGAGTTCAGGTATGGTGGCAGGAGGAAGTGGGCATCCCTCCTGCTGGGGAACTTTGCCAGGGAGGGGGGAAGGATTTCCCTGCCGCAGCCCTCATCAGATTGCTGTAGAGGGATTCCCTTGCCATGATCAGCTGATGGCAACGTGATTCTCTAACCGGCGTTAATGGACCGACGGGATTCTGTATAGGACGCCGGTGTGCGATTCTCAAAAGCTGCCAAGACTGGTGTCCTATACAGAATTTCCCTGTCAGGACCCACTTTAAATAATAATTTTTTTAAAAAAACACTGAAAATTTCCACCCTACCGATCTCTTTTTGCAAAAATGAAACAAAAGATAGGGGATAGGTCCTTAGTCATGAGGAAATAAGGAGATAATCAAGTGAGAGATTAAGCTGAGCCTGTAGGATTGCAATAAGGCAAACTGAAGAATGCACAGGCCTTATGGTTTTAATCTATCATCATCTGCTAAATACTTTTGTTTCTTGAGTTTGCAATGTCATTTACTAGACAAACGATTTGAAACTACATAAAAGTATTTTCCCATCATTAACACAACTTAGAAGCGAACCTAGTGCTAGTGTACTTCCCCTTTCCCCCTCCCAGTCAGTGCTATTTCTTATGTAATCCCCCCCACACAATTTTATTTAGAATTCTTTTCTTCAGTTTTGTTTTGATTTACCTTTTAAGGTATTTTTCATTATTGTAAACCGTTTAGGTATCCCTTGATAAACAGTATACCAAGAGACGAATAAACTTGGGATAGATTGTGGCGTCTTCCTTACCCTGCTGGATCCCTGCCGGTGAGAGGAAGGCGTCCGCCGAGCGCCGGTCCTTAAAGGGCTGAGAGCCAGCTTCGGGTGAGCGGGGCTTGCCCAAACATATGGGGAACTCCAGTGGGATAAGGAGGGGATGGCTCATGGCTTCCTCCTTACCCTGCTGGATCTCTGCCACTGAGAGGAAGAATTTGTCCCCTTCCATGCAGTTAGCCGCCAGGAACTCATCCCGTGTCATTCTCTAGTGTCTCTCTCAACCTGAACCCTTCTACACCAGCATTCTTCAATGCAAGCCTTGAGGATCAGTGGCTGAGCCTATTCATACTATGATTCTTATGTGAGCAAAGTATAGGACAAAGAACCACTGATGAGGTTGGCTCTTAGGCATTGATGGACTGAGGCATTATGACATCACAGTATCAGCTCTGGAATGTTGCTACTCTTTGGGTTTCTGACAGGTACTTGTCACCTGAATTGGCCACTGTTGGAAACAGGATATCGGGCTTGATGGAAATTCGGTCTGTCCCAGTATGGCAACGCTTATGGTCTTATATTCTAACCACCTGGCATCATTCTTCGGTGTCTGTCTCAGCCTCAGTCCTTCTACACCAGCGTTCTTCAATGCAAGGCTTGAGGGTCAGTGGCTGAGCCCATTCGTACTCTGATTCTTATTTGAGGATAATGAAGCCATTATGACATCACTGATAAACTTGTCTCTTATTGGTGGAATGAGACATTATGACATCACAATAACTGTTCTGTCATTCTCTAGTGTTTATCTCATCCTCAGTCCTTCTACACCAGCATTCTTCAATGCAAGGCTTGAGGGTCAGTGGTTGAACCCATTCGTACTCTGATTCTTATGTGAGCCAAGTATAGGATAATGAAGCCATTGTGACATCACCGATGAGGCTGGCTTTTAGGCATTGGTGGAATAAGGCATTATGACATCACAGTATCTGCTCTGGATACCAGAGTCTGTCATGCCAATCTCAACCTCAGTCCTTCTACACCAGCATTCTTCAATGCAAGGCTTGAGGGTCAATGGTTGAGCCCATTCATACTCGGATTCTTCCCTCTCCTTAAAGAATGATAAGGGGATGGTTTCTTGTGGTTAATCATGGGGATGGAGACAAATTCTGCCCCCGTGTCATTCTCTAGCGTTAAGTGAAGCCTTTCAGGGAGTGCATTCTAGTGTGTGGGGGCTATTCCAGAGACAATATTTAGAACTTAACCAGCCATGGGTTGCCACATTAAAAATAGGACCCTCGTTCCTGTGGTTCCATTTATGCAGTTGACTCCACTCCAGAAACATCCTAAAATAGCTGGTTTTCACTTGGGCTCTAACTAGAGGTCTGCACGGGAACGGGAATCCCGGGGGTCCTGCGGGGGTCCCGCGGGAATCCCCCCTAACTCACGGGATTCCCACGGGGGCCCCCCTCTAGCCAACGGGACTCCCACGGGGATGGAAGGCTTTGGAAGCAGGGTTCGTCCATATAATATAATGGACATGTCAGCCTTAGTAAAAGAGGGGGTTTATAAGTTAATTACCTGAACAGAAAACAAAAAAAGGGTTCCACCAAAGAGATTCCACAAGGAAAACAGCAAAAGAAACTGTGGAATTGATGATCCTGTCAGAAGTAATTGCTGCTTTTTATGGGGACGGGCGGGGATGGAGGTAATTCCTTGCGGGGATGGGTGGGGACAGAGAGGATCCTGGCGGGGATGGGTGGGGACGGAGAGGATCCTGGCGGGGACGGGTGGGGATGGAGGTAATTCCTTGCGGAGATGGGTGGGGACGGAGAGGATCCTGGCGGGGACGGGTGGGGATGGAGGTAATTCCTTGCGGGGGATGGGTGGGGACGGAGAGGATCCTGGCGGGGACGGGGGGGGATGAAGAGGATCCTGGCGGGGACGGGTGGGGGTGGAGGTAATTCCTTGCGGGGATGGGTGGGGACGGAGAGGATCCTGGGGGGGGCGGGTAAGGACGGAGAGGATCCTGGCGGGGACGGGTGGGGACGGAGAGGATCCTGGCAGGGACGGGTGGGGATGGAGGTAATTCCTTGTGGGGACGGAGAGGATCCTGGCGGGGACGGGTGGGGACGGAGAGGATCCTGGCGGGGACGGAGAGGATCCTGGCGGGGACGGGTGGGGATGGAGGTAATTCCTTGTGGGGACGGAGAGAATCCTGGCGGGGACTGGTGGGGACGGAGAGGATCCTGGCGGGGACGGAGAGGATCCTGGCGGGGACAGGTGGGGACGGAGAGGATCCTGGCGGGGACGGAGAGGATCCTGGCAGGGACAGGTGGGGACGGAGAGGATCCTGGTGGGGACGGGTGGGGACGGAGAGGATCCTGGCGGGGACGGGTGGGGATGGAGGTAATTCCTTGTGGGGACGGAGAGGATCCTGGCGGGGACGGGTGGGGACGGAGAGGATCCTGGCGGGGACGGAGAGGATCCTGGCGGGGACAGGTGGGGACGGAGAGGATCCTGGCGGGGACGGAGAGGATCCTGGCAGGGACGGGTGGGGATGGAGGTAATTCCTTGTGGGGACGGAGAGGATCCTGGCGGGGACGGGTGGGGACGGAGAGGATCCTGGCAGGGACAGGTGGGGACGGAGAGGATCCTGGCGGGGACGGAGAGGATCCTGGCAGGGACAGGTGGGAACGGAGAGGATCCTTGCGGGGACAGGTGGGGACGGAGAGGATCCTGGCGGGGACGGAGAGGATCCTGGCAGGGACAGGTGGGGACGGAGAGGATCCTGGCAGGGACAGGTGGGGACGGAGAGGATCCTGGCGGGGACAGGTGGGGACGGAGAGGATCCTGGCGGGGACGGAGAGGATCCTGGCAGGGACAGGTGGGGACGGAGAGGATCCTGGCAGGGACGGAGAGGATCCTGGCAGGGACAGGTGGGGACGGAGAGGATCCTGGCGGGGACAGGTGGGGACGGAGAGGATCCTGGCGGGGACGGAGAGGATCCTGGCAGGGACAGGTGGGGACGGAGAGGATCCTGGCAGGGACAGGTGGGGACGGAGAGGATCCTGGCGGGGACGGAGAGGATCCTGGCAGGGACAGGTGGGGACGGAGAGGATCCTGGCGGGGACGGGCGGGAATGGGTGGGGTTTCTGTCCCCGCACAACTCTCTAACTCTAACTGTTCATTTTCAGCAAAGATAGCCAGTTAGGTACCAGTGAAAATTATCAGATACTTGTGATCAGAACTTGTGATTTAACACATGAGTGGCCATTTCAGGCAGGTTATACTGTTTTGAATACTGATTGACCAAAACAGAATTATGTCTGTTTTCGTCTGATCTCCTGGTACATTTTCTATTTAAATAAAGCCGCGAGGAGTGCAGGCCGTATGCGCGACATATCACTTGCTATTTTCCCTCTAAACTTTTCTATACACTGAAGATGGGAGAGAGCTGGAATTTGTTCGAGCTTCTGACCTGCATTAGCTACTTCCTGGTTGGGTCCAACATAGCCACCTGACTCTTGAGACCAAGAAACGCAACTGTTTCGGAACAGCACAGGGGCTACCACTGATCTGACAGCTGCATGGATCCTGAGAATAGCCTGACACCCAGACAGGGCTGAAATTGGAAACAGTCTACGGTTTGTTATAGAGAATGATACGGAGATAAATATTTCCCTGTTCCTGCAGGAATTCATTTCCCCGTCCTTTTTCTGTCCCTGTCCCATTCCTGCAAGATCCGTCCTCATCTGCATAAACCTCAGACTCTTTAGAATCATAAGTAGCAACATTCTAGAGCTCAGATTGTGATGTCATAATGCCTCATTCCACCAATACCTGAGCTCCGTCCTCATCTGCACAAGCCTCAAACACTTTAAAATCATAAGCAGCAACATTCTAGAGCTCAGACTGTGATGTCATAATGCCTCATTCCACCAATGCCTAAGCTCCGTCCTCATCTGCACAAGCCTCAAACACTTTAAAATCATAAGTAGCAACATTCTAGAGCTCAGATTGTGATGTCATAATGCCTCAGTCCACCAATGCCTAAGCTCCGTCCTCATCTGCACATGCCTCAAACACTTTAAAATCACAAGTAGCAACAATCTAGTGCTCAGATTGTGATGTCATAATGCCTCATTCCACCAATGCCTAAGCTCCGTCCTCATCTGCACATGCCTCAAACACTTTAAAATCACAAGTAGCAACAATCTAGTGCTCAGATTGTGATGTCATAATGCCTCATTCCACCAATGCCTAAGCTCCGTCCTCATCTGCACAAGCCTCAAACACTTTAAAATCATAAGTAGCAACATTCTAGAGCTCAGATTGTGATGTCATAATGCCTCAGTCCACCAATGCCTAAGCTCCGTCCTCATCTGCACATGCCTCAAACACTTTAAAATCACAAGTAGCAACAATCTAGTGCTCAGATTGTGATGTCATAATGCCTCATTCCACCAATGCCTACGCTCCGTCCTCATCTGCACAAGCCTCAAACACTTTAAAATCATAAGTAGCAACATTCTAGAGCTCGGATTGTGATGTCATAATGCCTCATTCCACCAATGCCTAAGCTCCGTCCTCATCTGCAGAAGCCTCAAACACTTTAACATCATAAGTAGCAACATTTTAGAGCTCAGACTGTGATGTCATAATGCCTCATTCCACCAATGCCTAAGCTCCGTCCTCATCTGCAGAAGCCTCAAACACTTTAACATCATAAGTAGCAACATTTTAGAGCTCAGACTGTGATGTCATAATGCCTCATTCCACCAATGCCTAAGCTCCGTCCTCATCTGCAGAAGCCTCAAACACTTTAACATCATAAGTAGCAACATTTTAGAGCTCAGGCTGTGATGTCATAATGCCTCATTCCACCAATGCCTAAGCTCCGTCCTCATCTGCAGAAGCCTCAAACACTTTAACATCATAAGTAGCAACATTCTAGAGCTCAGACTGTGATGTCATAATGCCTCATTCCACCAATGCCTAAGCTCCGTCCTCATCTGCTCAAGCCTCAAACACTTTAAAATCATAAGTAGTCGAGGCTTGTGCAATTAAGACAGAGCTTAAAGGAATGGGGCAAGGACGGGGAAATTGAGTTCCTGCAAGGATGGGGACAAATTTGTCTCCATGTCATTCTCTAGTTAGTCACTTCAACTACGTTTTAGAGACAAGAAATGCTAAAGAGGGGAAACCAAAGCAGAAACAGTCAACTACACCCAACACCATTTTATCCTTAGCCTAATACGATGGAAGTCAAAGCAAAGCAGGAAATAAGAAAAGGAAAACCCCCATTCAGGTTGTCTTCAAATGACAAAACAAGCCATTGTGCCCCTCTCCCCTCCCCCGGGGTTCAATTCTCATTACTTAGAATAACAGCATTTCCTAAAACTGGAAGTTCCAGCCTCTCATTTCATGAAAATTAATTTTTTAAAACCCAAAATAACGCAACGTGCCCAGCTGCATTCCTAAAGCAAGAGTCACCTCACCTGGCACAGTCGAGTAGGCAAACAGGAAATCGGCCTCAATCGGTATCTTATGCCTGGGGCTGGCATCCGTTTCCAGAGAATGGTTGGCAGAGTCGGCCTGGATGCCTTCATCAAACTCGGAGCCCCTGCAAGCCTGTAGCCCAAAGAAAAGAGTTGGTATCACTTAACGTTAGACCATAAGAATATAAGAGTTGTATTAGTACAAAGCCCAGCATCCTGTTTCTATCAGTGGCCAATAAAAGCCGTTAAGCACCTGGCAGGACCCCAAAAAGCAGCAAGACTGGACTTCCCCCCCCCCCAGAGATAAACAGTGGATTTCCCCAGCTCTACCTTAATTCTTATTTTTTTAAACTCAGCTGTGCTAACTGCTGTAACCACTTCCTCTGACAATGAGCTCCAGAGCTTAACCCTAGGTAGAGTGAAAACATATTTTCTCCATTTTGTTTTAAATATTTCGTACTCGTTGTACTTTCTGACTAGAACACTACTGGATAATGCAATAAAAGCAATTTTAAGCCAGCTGCCATATTGGACCACAATCTAATGTTTTCAAATAGAAAAAAACACATAAGAGCATGGTCAGGATGGATAAAAAAAAAAAAATAAAATAAAAAAAAAAAAATCGATGAATGTTTTTGGGGTTTTTTTTAAACAGTTTTTAAAAATAAAATGCTGTTTTGAGGAAATATCTATCTAAAGATAGCTTTCTATTTAAGATATACAGTATTTTGGTCCAAAAGTTATTCATCATGAAATAAAGATTAGTTTTTATTTAAGTACTAGTCTTTAAGCCTGTTACATTAACGGGTGCTAGAATAGATGGGTCTGTCTGTCTTTCTTTCTTTCTCTCTCTCTCCTTGGCCGCTGTCTGTCTTTCTTTCTGTCTCTCTCTCTCTCCTTGGCCGCTTTCTGTCTGTCCTTCTTTCTTTCTGTCTCTCTCACTCTCCTTGGCCGCTGTCTGTCTGTCTGTCTTTCTTTCTTTCTTTCTCTCTCTCCTTGGCCGCTTTCTGTCTGTCCTTCTTTCTTTCTGTCTCTCTCTCTCTCCTTGGCTGCTGTCTGTCTTTCTTTCTTTCTCTCTCACTCTTTCCTCGGCTGACCACCACCACCCCTTGCCTGCTCCCCCTGTCCAGCAGTAGCTCTTCTCCCTTCCTTTTACCTCCCCCCGTCCAGCAGCACCTCTTATCTGATCCCCCTGTCCAGCAGTAGGCCTTCTCCTTTCCCTGTTCTCCCTGTCCAGCATCCGCTAGCCCAGGCAGCCTTGGGGCTTTTGCTAGGCTGGCCCACCTCGCATTATCAAATTGGGCCGGCCTAGAAAATGCCCCGCAGCTGCTGCGTTTGCTGGTCCGGGGGTGAGAAGAGGCGTCCTGGCAGTGCAGGAGTCAAACCGCTACCGCCACTCAAGCCGCCCCACGCGCCGCAAGCCGCCCCACGCACCTCCAATTGAATTCGGCACGGAGGCACGCATCACGGCGGTAGGGATCACAACCTCTTAAGTGTGCATGCGCGCTTAGGGTTTTATTATAGAGGATGAGGTTGTGCATTCATGCAATGTTTAAATTTTTTGGTAAATGAATTCCATTAACCCATTCATAATGTCAAGATCATTTTTTCTTTCCCTTAGAAAGGTATAAAAGCAGATTCTTTATCATTATGACTGGGATAGCCATGCAAATGATTACCAAGAACCGGAAAAATTGGGACAGACTTAATTTTTCCTTTTGGTGGGAAACTTTATGTTTATGCTATAAATATGAAAAAATGAATTAAAAAATAATGCGTCATAATAAACTATTTAAATTAACATGGGGTCCATTGACAAACTCTGATTAGTTGGACTATTCCTAACATATACATAGTAGATGACGGCAGATAAAGACCCGAATGGTCCATCCAGTCTGCCCAACCTGATTCAATTTAAATTTTTTTTTTTTTTTTTTCTTCTTAGCTATTTCTGGGCGAGAATCCAAAGCTTTACCCGGTACTATGCTTGGGTTCCAACTGCCGAAATCTCTGTTAAGACTTACTCCAGCCCATCTACACCCTCCCAGCCATTGAAGCCCTCCCCTGCCCATCCTCCACCAAACGGCCATACACAGACACAGACCGTGCAAGTCTGCCCAGTAACTGGCCTAGTTCAATATTTAATATTATTTTCTGATTCTAAATCTTCTGTGTTCATCCCACGCTTCTTTGAACTCAGTCACAGTTTTACTCTCCACCACCTCTCTCGGGAGCGCATTCCAGGCATCCACCACCCTCTCCGTACAGTAGAATTTCCTAACATTGCCCCTGAATCTCCCACCCCTCAACCTCAAATTATGTCCTCTGGTTTTACCATTTTCCTTTCTCTGGAAAAGATTTTGTTCTACATTAATACCCTTTAAGTATTTGAACGTCTGAATCATATCTCCCCTGTCTCTCCTTTCCTCTAGGGTATACATATTCAGGGCTTGCAGTCTCTCCTCATACGTCTTCTGGCGCCAGCCTCCTATCATTTTCGTCGCCCTCCTTTATTTCCTATTTGATTTGCACATCCAGGGAAGGTGGGAGGGGGGTTAATATATTTTGTTGTATTCATTGATCGATTGCAAGTGCTGTCTATGATGTTAATTGTATGTATATATTTAATGCACTGTTCTCGAATTGAAAATGAATAAAGATTTATTAAAAAAAAAAAAAAGAAGATATCACATGTCCCAATCCCTTTCCCGTTTCCTATTTATCAAACCAAAGGTTGTGTATTCAATGAGATTTACAATTAAATGCATAGTTTTAGGTTAGAAGGTAACATCAGTTTGGAAGAAGGGTAGACTCGGGAGTAGAAGATGAAGAATTTTTATTGATTTTGTTCATCTATTTTCATATTTAATCACTTTTCAATAAGGATATAGGTACATCAAGACAAATTGTGAGAAGGAAAAGAAAAATACTCAAGGGGCTGACTAAATCATACATAAAAGGGGAACCAAAGTCTAGAAAATTGAAAAACAAGGTCTGCCCCCTGCCCCAAATCCACTCCTCAAATATACATCGGAAAGCTTGGGCAGGTCCTTCAATCGGCCTGGCTCCCAAAAGAGATGCATATTCAGACCACTTGTTTGAATTATGGACTACAGGGAGAACAGTACCGGGCAGAGCTTTGGATTCTAGCTAAGAAGAAAAAAAAAAAAAAACACCCAACAGCAAATTTTTAGATCGAATCATGTTGGGCAGACTGGATGGACCATTTGGGTCTTTATCTGCCGTCATCTACTATGTTACATGGGTGCTACAAGAGAGAAGCTAATTACAACAAGTCTTTTCTCCCCCCAATCCAAAATTACAATACATAGAGTTAACGGACTCCCAAAGTGCAAAGTATTACAGCTAAAATTTTTTTTTTAATACATATTAGACAATTACAAATGTCTAAAAATTACATCAGCTCTTTCGACATCTTACTTCTCTCTCCTCTCCTTTCGTTATCTAGCTTTTCCTGACTCCTTTCCCAGTCGTCTTTCCTTCCTACTTTTCTTTTCCTTCTCCTCTCGCTCCCCTCATCCCTGTTCTCCGTTTCTTTCATCCATCCGCCCCAACCTTCATACCGTTCTCTCTTTTGCATCTGTTCTTTGCCCCCAGGTTATTCTTCCATCACTCCACATCTAGTATCTCATTCCCACCCAACCCCTTTCCTTACCCACCTTTCAAACTTTCATGTCTGTCTCCCTTGTGCCTCCTCTGCCTCTCCCCCCTCCCTCCCTCATACTCTCCCTATCCCTCATTTACCATCCCATTTCTCCTTCTATCTCCTCACTTTCCCTCATTCCTTCCCCACAACACTTGTTTCCTCATCTCTCCTCCTCCTCTCCTCTGATGTTCCATCTTTCTTTCCCCCCCACCACCCAGTGCCTGCTCCATTTCTCTCCCCTCCTCTACCACTACTATTTATCACTTATATAGCGCTGAAAGGTGTATGGAGCGCTGTATATTTTGACATTTAATAGATGATCCCTGCTCAGAACAGCTTACAATCTAACTTGGACAGACAGACATGACATATGGGGTTAGGGATGTAGAACCCAAGGTGAGAGGAGTTAGGAGTTGTAACTTTCTGCGTTTCCCTGAGGCCCCCCTTCTGTCTCTTCCCTCCTTCCACAGTTGCAGGTTTTTCAGCAGCAATAAACCATCATTCTTTCACAAAGTGTTTATTTTTAAATTTACAATAATCACGCTAAGGAGACACTTAAAACACACCAAATCTCCCAGTAAGCCTCTCTTCGGATCTTCGGAAGAGAGGCTGAACAAACTGCGGCTCTACTCTCTCGAGGAACATAGGGAGAGGGGAGACATGATTGAGACATTTAAATACATCACCGGACGTATCGAGGTGGAAGAAGATATTTTTCTTCTCCAAGGACCCTCAGCCACAAGAGGGCATCAGCTTAAACTCAGGGGCGGGAAATTTCATGGGGACACCAGAAAGTATTTCTTCACCGAAAGAGTGGTTGATCATTGGAACAAGTTTCCAATACAAGTAATCGAGGCCAACAGCGTGCCAGATTTTAAGGGTAAATGGGATGCCCATGTGGGATCCTTAAGAGGGTTGAGTTAAGGATGGGTCATTAGGAGACGGATCTCCAGGAGAGCAGACTCAGGGGGGTGGGTCTGTGAAGTGGGCAAACTTGATGGGCTATGGCCCTTGTCTGCCGTCATTTTTCTATGTTTCTACCCTAGCTGAGAAAATTTTCAAGCACCAAACTAGTCCCTTATTTCTAACTTCTGTTACTCTCTCTTATCTATGTATCTCATATCTCTAGGAGATATTTAAACTAAAAAAAAGTCCCGCAAGCCAATCATTGCACACACGCATGCATAACTATTTTTTTTAAGTGTGATGGCTGAACTTTAATATTAATTTTCAAAAAAAAAAAAAATCCTGAAACTCGGAACTTATCTCAATCTTGAAGGGCCCTGACATGGGCCATGTTTCGCCGAGCTCTACATAGAAACATAGAGTATGACAGCAGAAAAGGGCCGATGGCCGATGGCCCACTCAAGAACCCTCCCTCCCTCCATCTTTTAAGCATTCCTCTGGAGTGACCCCACCTGTCTGTCCCATCGTCCCTTGAAGTCGAGCGTGGTACTGGCCTTGACTACCTGATGTGGAAGGCTATTCCATCGATCAATTACCCTTTCGGTGAAGAAATACTTCCTGGTGTCCCCATGAAATCTTCCCCCTCCCCTGAGTTTTAGCGGATGCCCTCTTGTCACCGTGGGACCCGTAAGACAAAAGATTTCTCCCTCCGCATCAATATGGTCCGTGATATATTTGAATGTTTTTATCATGTCCCCCCTTTCCCTGCGCTCTTCGAGAGAATATAAGCGCAGCCTGCTCAAACATTCTTCATATGGGAGATTTTTTAGTCCTGAGACCATTCTAGTGGCCATTCGCTGAATCGACTCCATTCTCTTCATATCCTTTTGATAATGTGGCCTCCAAAACTGAACACAGTACTCCAGGTGAGGTCCCACCATTGATCTGTACAACGGCAGTAGAACTTCAGGCTTACGACTGATAAAGCTCCTTCTGATGCAGCCCAGCATTTGTCTAGCTTTTGCTGTTGCTTTCTCCACCTGATTCGCAGCTTTCATATCTTCCCGGATGATTACTCCAAGTCCCGTTCTGCTACAGTTCTGGTTAGGTTTTCACCATTCAGGGTGTATGTTCTGCGTGGATTTCTGCTACCAAGGTGCATAACTTTATATTTTTTGGCATTAAAATTCAGTTGCCAAGTACTGGACCATTGCTGGTCCATAGCGCCGGGCATGATTGCGCTATCAGGTTCTGCTGCGCTGCCTACAATGTTGCATAGTTTAGCGTCATCGGCGAATAATGTAATTTTACCTTGAAGTCCCTGAGGCAGATCCCTTACAAAGATATTGAATAGTATTGGGCCCAAGACCGAGCCCTGTGGCACTCCCCTTGACACTTCTGACATTTTTGAGGGAATACCGTTTACCATTATCCTTTGGAGTCTACCGCTAAGCCAGTCTTCTACCCATGCAGTCAGTGTTTCTCCTAGGCCCATCGCGTTCATCTTGTTCAGTAACCTACGGTGTGGGACACTATCAAAAGCTTTACTGAAGTCTAAATACACAATGTCCAGGGACTCTCCCTTATCCAGTTTCTTTGTTACCCAGTCAAAGAAGTTTATCAGATTGGATTGACAAGACCTTCCCTTCGTAAAGCTGGTGGGGATCCCTTAGTCCTTCGTCATCCAGAATCGTGTCCAATCTGTTTTTGATCAACATTTCCATAAGTTTACATACAATTGATGTGAGACTCACTGACCCTGTAATTTTCGGCCTTTGACCTGCATACCTTTTTGTGGAGCGGGATAACGTTGGAACTTTTCCCTTTGTTAGGGAAAGATTAAAAAGCTCAGCCAACGGTTCTGCCAGAACATCTCTCAATTCCTGAAGTACTCTGGGGTGTAGATTATCCGGGCCCATGGCTTTGTTCACCTTTAGCTTTGATAGTTCGTGGTAGACATTGCCCGTGGTAATTGCAAAGTCCCGGAATGGGTCCTCCGAGCACCCTTTTGTCTGTGGCTGAGGTCCGGATCCTGGCGCTTCGCAGGTGAAGACCGAGCAGAAGTAGTTATTGAGTAGTTCTGCTTTGTCTGCGTCTGAGTCAATGAAGTTGCAGTCAGGTTTCCTTAGGCGCACAATACCGCATGAGTTCTTCTTCCTGTCGCTAACGTACTTAAAAAAGGATTTATCCCCCTTTTTAACATGTCTTGCTAAATTTTCCTCCATCTGGAGTTTGGCCTCCCTGACTGCCATTTTAACATTTCTAGATTTCACCAGATAGGTTTCTTTAGCTTCCGGCCATTGCGAATGTTTGTAGGTTACGAAAGCTTTTTTATTTTGCTTTACTAGTTCTGAGATCTTTGCTGAGAACCACTTCGGTCTGTTTTTTCTGTGCTGTTTGCTCACAGTTTTTATGTATATGTTGGTTGCTTCTTGCAGGGTTGATTTCAGAGCCGACCATAACACCTCCCACTGTCTCTATGTGCTGAGATAAAATTGCTCCTCAAATGAAGAAATTGTTGGGGTTTTTTAAAGTTGAAATATCTTCTAGAGCAGGGGTGGGCAACTCCGGTCCTCGAGGGCCGGAATCCAATCTGGTTTTCAGGATTTCCCCAATGAATATGCATCAAAAGCAGTGCACACAAATAGATCTCATGCATATTCATTGGGGAAATCCTGAAAACCCGATTGGATTGCGGCCCTCGAGGAGGGACTTTGAGACCCCTGCTATAAACCTAATTTTTTAACCCAGTATTACCAACGCTGCCCTCCCCCCACCTATGTACTGGTATCTGCAGGCTATTTCAAACAGCCACCCTTTCCCCATCAACCTGTCTCCCTCCCCCTCACCCCACCTTTCAATCCTAACCATCCCCATCTCGCTCCTTCTCCGAGCCCCCCCCATTCCCCACCTCCACCATCTCTCACAGTATCACTGCTCTAGCAGCAAGAAAGCAGTTGTCCTCCTCCTTTAAGCCAATGATTGCACCTTCAATTTTCAATTTGTAACTCGCAAGGTGCAAACCGACCACCCTTGGAATAGGATTACCGTGTAGCCCCGCCCCCACACACACCTCATCTCCTCTCCTTCCCTGAGCTCGGGGCGTATGAATGCGATGTCATTGGTCTGAAGCTGAGAGGGGACACGGCCAGGACAAATGTCAGCAAGTTCTGCTTCACACAGCGAGTGGTGAATGCCTTGAACTCTCTCCCGGAAGAGACGGTGGAGGAAACCACCATTCTAGGATTTCAGGGAAAATTGGATGCACATCTTCTTGCAGGACACATTGAGGGATACGAGTGACTAAGGTATTCGCCAGGGTACGCCTGGCTGAGCCTCCATGCGTGCGGATCACCGGACTGGATGGACCCCAGGTCTGATCTGGTGCAGGCATTTCTTATGTTCTTATATGTGCATGCTTAGAGGCCCTCCAGTCGCGGCCCCAACCTCCGGCAGAGCCTCTCCAAACCCAGATAAACTGCTGGGTTTTCAAAATCCGGTCACCCAGACAGTCTTCTAAAAAGGAGAACATGTCGGGGTAAATCTGGACATATGGTAACCCTACTTTGGCATATTACGATGTTTTTGGGCCCTTGTAAATTTTTTCAACCCGAAAGGCTGTTACCTGGATGAAGAAAAGCTTAGGTTTTCCTACAAGAGTCTTGCATCTGTCCCCTCTGAACATTGTGGTTAATTTCTTTATGCACATGGGTCCATCTGTTCCGTAAATAAAGCCCTCTTCACCATGGCTTAGAAAGATGCAGGCAAAACAGGCACAGTCATTATGGTTTTCTTCAGCAGCTGCAAAATAATAAAACGTCTTTTTAGCTGTCTCTGTAAGCTTTCTTGGAAACCACTAAGTAATGTTATGCCCTGAAGTAAGATTCCATGTGATTAGATTCAGACTAGTGCTGCCCGATTCAAATTGATTCACCAATTCACTCTGGTGAATCGATTCGAATCAATTTGTTGTCCGAAAAAAAATCAGACTCACCAATTCAGCAACCTCCTACCCTGGCGAGACCTGACGTACCTCTAAGGCCCCCTAAAACAGCAGCAGTGGTGGCGCTCTGAACGGGCTGCTTTGTGAACTTTCCCACTGGGGCCTTCCCTCTGCCACATCACTGATGATGTCATCAGTGACGCGGAAGAGGGAAGCCCTAGTGGGGGCAGGTCATGAAGCAGCCCATTCAGAACGCTGCAGTGGGAGGATTGGTGGGGGTGCTGCTGCACGGGATGGGTGGGAGAGGAGGAAGGATGGTGTACATGGGGGGAGAAAGGAGAGAGGAAGAATTGCTGGGGTGGGGTGGAGGAGAGGAAGGGAGAGGTGAAACAGAGGGAGAAATCCTTCATATGGTAGAGAGGAGGGGGAAATGTTGGACAAAGGGTGGAGAGAAGGGAGAGATGGTGCATGGGGAGAGAGAAAGAAATGTTGCACATGATAATGGAGGGGAGGATTTTTGGAAAATAAAGGACTTTTTAAAGAAAGATCGAGATCATCAGTCTTCATTGACATCTCCACTTTTTGTTTCATGCCAACTAGGATGAAAACTTGTATTGTAATCTTGTACCGATACTACGTATGTTTAACCTGTAACCCGTTGTGCGTTCTTTGGGGACAAAGGCATAGAAAATCTTTAGTGGGAGTGTGTGGCCTTTAAGCTGTACGGAGGCCTGTTTGGCTCACGGGAAGTGTCAGTCTGGGATGGCAGAGCAGTGAAAGCAACCCAATTTGCTGCTGGGCAGTTCTTCTTCCCGCATGGGAATGGGGTTTATGCAGAACAGGGAGCAGGGAGAGGGGTGCCTGGAGCAAGGTGGATGGAAGCTGTGTGCCATGTGTGGGGGAGGGGGGTGAAGTTGGAGAAAAGTAAATGTGTGTGTGTGTCATGAGTGTAGAGGTTTGAGCAAGATGCATGTGTATGTCTTATGGGGTGGAGGGCTAGAAAAAAGAAGATGGGGGATGTGCGCGCCATGGGAGGGGTGAGGGCTGGCAAAAGGAGTATAGTGTGTGTGCTATGGGGACTGGGGCATAGAAAAGAAAGGTGAGGGTTTAACTGGGACGGGGTGAAGATACCTTGGGGGATGGACAGAACAGAGATCCTGCTGGGAATTAGGGGAGAGTACAGAGAGGGCCGTTAAGTTTGAGGGATGGGGAGAGAGAACTCTAGAAGGAAGAGGGGAAAAAGAGTGGCTGGAGGAGGGGTGAAAATTGGGCGTATTCACCCTGCAGAAGGGGCAGAGAAAGCTGGGGATTGAACTTCACAGGGGAAAGGATGCAAGCTAAGAGAGAAATGAAAAAGCTGGATCCTGAGGAGGGAAATTGCTGTGATGGTGGAGATATTTCATCCCTGAGGGGGGGGGGAGGGGGAGAAGCTACCTGTTATAATGAGGGAATGCTAAACAAGAAAATACAAACCAAGTGTACAGAATTTTCAATTTTGGGGCACAGAATACCCCCCCCCCCCCAGTAATAAGTCATCTCTCCCAGCTACATCCTAGAGCAGTACCCCCTTGCCAGTCAGGTTTTCAGGATATCCACAACGATTATGCAGAAACTTGATTTGCGTACACTGCCTCCATTATATGGAAATTTATTTCACTCATATTCATTGTGGATATCCTGAAAACATAAGAACATAAGAAGTTGCCTCCGCTGAGGCAGACCAGAGGTCCATCTCGCCCAGCGGTCCGCTCCCGCGGCGGCCCATCAGGCCTATTGCCTGAGCAGTGGTCCCTGACTATTTCTATAACCTACCTCTACTCCTATCCCTATAACCTACCTCTACTCCTATCTGTACCCCTCAATCCCTTTGTCCTCTAGGAACCTATCCAAACCTTCTTTGAAGCCCTGTAACGTGCTCCTGCCTACCATAGCCTCCGGAAGCGCGTTCCATGTATCCACCAACCTCTGGGTGAAAAAGAACTTCCTAGCGTTTGTTCTAAACCTGTCCCCTTTCAATTTCTCTGAGTGCCCCCTTGTACTTGTGTTTCCCCATAACCTGAAAAATCTGTCCCTATCTACTTTTTCTATGCCCTTCAGGATCTTGAAGGTTTCTATCATGTCTCCTCTAAGTCTCCGCTTCTCCAGGGAAACCTGACTGGAAAGGGGGTACTCCAGGACCGACTCGAGAAACACTGTCCTAGAGCATAGCAAACCCCAGCCACGAAAGTAGGCTCGCAAACTGAGCACTGTGACCCTCCGAAGAATTCGTTTTCACGTCTCTAGGAAATGAATCCTGCTGATCTCCTTCGAGGGTAGACAGGAACGCTTACCTTGTTCGAGTAACTTCTGCATTTGGTCACACGTGTAGTCATTGTAGACCTTCACCTTAAACCCCAGATGACAGAAGCACTGAAACAGGTCTCCTGCATCTTTGTCAGTGCCGCCCCTCGTGGGCATCCCTGGCAATGAGGGAAAAAAAGGGAGAACATGAGTACTGTGAGGACATTCGAGACAAGGGTCCAGAGCCTGCGCTAAAAGTATCGGGTGCCCCAAAATTTAGCAGTGGTAACGATGGCACATGTTCACAGTTATCTGCCATTATCTCTACTTCTGCCGCAGATTCATAAGTCTCTTTGTGTCAAACCAAAAACTTTAATGCAGCTTCAACTATGACCAGTGTTCAAAATATATCTCAACATTGATTTGGAACACCGGTCCCTTCACATAATATGCATCTTTTAAAAGTTTTTATATATACAAAATTTGAATAAAAAAGGATTTTTTTTAATTACATTTTTTGGATCTTTACAAGGCTGTTCCACTATTGCCAGTTATCCGTACCATAAGATTCCTCTAGGAATCTGTGTTGTGTTTATATATGGGGGGGGGCATTGTCATCTCTTCTAGGTGTGTTGGGGTTCCAGTGAAGGTAGTCCTGGCAGTTGTAATTTTATTTTTAAAAGTAGCCATTCTTTTAGCTGAATACTTTAAAAACAAAATCACAACTGCCAGGACTGGAACAACTACCCACCTAGAAAAGATCACAATTCCCCCCACAGAAAAAGAATCAGTTGCAGCAGACAGAACCTGGTCCCACTTCTCCACTATACAATGGCCAGACCTTGTATAGTGGCCAGACCATCTAACAAACTCTATAAAAAAATACAGCCACGCAGCCTGTGACCTCAACCACTGCCCACCATACCTGTTAAAAACCTCCGTGACTTTATTCCGCGCCCTCCTCTTACAATGGATACAAACCTTGCTCACAGACGGCCTTTTCCTGCAAGACCTCAGCAAAATCATCGTCACCACGATCCTAAAAGACCCTAAAGGAACAACAGATCAACCATCCAACTACAGACCCATAGCCTCAATCCCACTATATGTCAAGCTAATGAAAGGCCTCGTAGCTAAACTCCTCACCAACTACCTAGAAAACCACAACTTGCTCCACCCTACACAGTCTGGTTTCAGAACCAACTTCAGCACAGAGACACTACTAGGATCCCTCCTGGACAAAGCTAGACAACATCTCAGCACAGGCAGAAAAATGGTGATTATACAACCAGATCTCACCGCAGCTTTTGACTTGGTAGACCATGACATCCTAAGGAAAATGGTAAAACCAGAGGACATAATTTGAGGTTGAGGGGTGGTAGATTCAGGGGCAATGTTAGGAAATTCTACTTTACGGAGAGGGTGGTGGATGCCTGGAATGCGCTCCCGAGAGAGGTGGTGGAGAGTAAAACTGTGACTGAGTTCAAAGAAGCATGGGATGAACACAGAAGATTTAGAATCAGAAAATAATATTAAATATTGAACTAGGCCAGTTACTGGGCAGACTTGCACGGTCTGTGTCTGTGTATGGCCATTTGGTGGGGGATGGGCAGGGGAGGGCTTCAATGGCTGGGAGGGTGTAGATGGGTTGGAGTAGGTTTTGACGGAGATTTCGGCAGTTGGAACCCAAGCACAGAACCGGGTAGAACTTTGGATTCTTGCCCAGAAATAGCTAAGAAGAAAAAATTTAAATTGAATCAGGTTGGGCAGACTGGATGGACCATTCGGGTCTTTATCTGCCGTCATCTACTATGTTACTATGTTACTAATAGGAATGACAGGTAAGGTACACACATGGTTTCAAGGATTCCTACAATCCAGGACTTACAGCGTAAAGTTAAACAAAGAAAAATCAGAACCATGGTCCAACCCCTGCAGCGTATCCCAAGGATCACCTTTATCTCCCACACTCTTCAACCTCTACATTGCTTCTCTCGGCATCTGCCTAGACAAATTAGGCCTAACCTCCTATAGCTATGCAAATGACATCACCATTCTCCTTCCTTTTGATCAACCAGCGACCTCCATGACAGACACACTACACAGAACACTAGAAACAGTAGCAATATGGATGAAAGATCACAAACTGAAACTGAATCCTGACAAAACAAAATTCATACTCCTCGAAAATAACAAATCCCCATCCATAACAAACCTATTAAAATAAAATCTATCACATACCCCATTCAACCCACTCTAAAACTTCTGGGAATGATGATAGACAGAGGCTGTACCATGCAGCCACAACTCAACAAAACAATACAGAAATCATTCGCAGTCATGAGAAACCTAAGGCAAGTTCGAAAATTCTTTGACAGAAAACAATTCCAGCTCTTAGTACAATCCCTACTCCTAGATCTTCTAGACCACTGTTCTTCAACCGCCGGTCTGCAGAAAATTCCTGTCGGTCCACGCAGGGCTGGCGAGATCGACACGGTTAAATTTCCTGCCCTGGTGGTGTTGGCGGAAATCTGCTGTTCCTCCCAGCCTTGGGCGATCAAGACAGGCTGCCGACGTCGGGCATTCCCTCTGTGAGTCTTGCCTATGCAGAAACAGGAAGTTGAAACAAAATAGGCGGGACTCAGAGAGGGAAGGTCCCAACGTCGGCAGCCTGTCTTGATTGCTGCCCCTGCCGAGTCACCGAAGTGGGCCGCGGGGAAGGTGCAGAAGGAAGGGAGAGAGCTGCAGGTGCAGGTAGAAGGGAGATGGTCAGTGTGCATGGGGGGGGGGGTCAGCGTGTGGATTGGGGCCATCGGCAGCGTCTGTGCTGAGAGTCTGCCCACGTGCAGGATACAGCGGGTAGGGGCCTCTGGCTCGTCTTGGGCGGCAGGGCCTAAGGTGCAACGCTGTTTGTGCTGGCTTGGGGGGGGGGCGCAAATGTGCATGGCGCGCAGGAGCAAGATACTTGGGAGCCTTCGACAGTGGCTGTCTCCCCTCCCAGCAGCTCTCGTACTTGCCAGGGCAGTGATTCACTTCGACAACTTCCCCTTTCCTCAGAGGCGGCAACGGACCCAAGGCTGCCTAAGTAAATCACTGCTGCAGGCAAGTACTGAGAGCTGCTGGAAGGAGAGGAAGCCACTGTTGGAGGCTGGGAAGCTGCTGGATAAAGGGAGAGCTGCTACTGGACCTGGAGGGAAGTAGAAGGAGAGATGCTACTGGGAGGGGAGGAGGGAAAAGGATGGGAAGAGAGTTAATGTTCGATAGGGGGGAGGAGGGAAGGGAGAAGGAAAAAAGGAAGGAAACAGCTGGCAGGGAGATTACAGGAGGGGAAGGGGGTCAGGAGTCAGGGGTCAGGGTGGAATGGAGAGATCAGATGAGGGAAAGGGGAGAGACAGAGGAATGATAAAGTAGAGAGAGATTGATGCTGGAAAGGAGGTCAGCAGAGAAATGAGAGAGGGATAAAGATGCTAGATCTGGTGTACGAGAGATACAAATGAAGAAAGCAGTGAAGCTGGAATGAATGATGTAAAAAGGGGAGAGGGGCATAGAAAGAAGTCAGATACATATGGAAGGGGAAGAGGGCAGACAATGGATGGAACGGGCAGATGCTGGATTGAAGAGACAGGGCAGACGCTGGAAAGAAAAGAGTGAAAAGAAGATGATAGCAGAGACCATAAAAAGTAGAAAAAAATAATTTTATTTCTATTTTGTCATTAGAATATATCAGATTTGAAATCTATATCCTACTAGAGACATAACTGTGGACTGCAAAGCCCAGGCAGTGCTTCTTTAGCTTCCAGCTGGCTTAGGGCTCTCTCTGACCAGGGGGCACTCATGTGTGACTGCAGTATTCTGTTAGCATGATATTTCTGTGTAGCATTCTGTAATAATTTGGCTTGTTCAGTTTTCTTGATAGTAGAGGGGATATATGTGAAGGGGAGGGGGAGACAGGGGTTTTGTTGGTCCTTTTTCTGTATATTTATATTTATAAAATGAAAATTGTACAGAATATTGTTTCTTTTTATACTTTAATAAAATACGTTCAATATAAAATCATAACTGAGGCTTGTGCGGATAGGATCAGATGGAAATGTTTGTTGTTTTTTTTTTAAATTTCAGTCTTAGTAGTTTGCCGGTCCACAAAATAATTATTTTATTTCTGCCGGTCCACGGGTGTAAAAAGGTTGAAAAACACTGTTCTAGACTACTTCAATATCCTCTATCTCTCCTGCCCCGCAACCATGATAAAACAACTACAAACAGTACAAAACACAATTCTGAGACTTATCTATTCACTGAGGAAACATGACCACATCACAGCGGCATACCTTGAACCACACTGGCTCCCAATACAATCAAGAATACTATTCAAATTCTACTGTCTACTATTTAAAACCATTAATGAAGACAGCCCAGCCTACTTGAACAACCGCCTAATCCTAACTACCACTACCAGACATAGGAGAACCCACACACCTTTCACACACCCGCCAATCAGAGACGTCAAACGAAAAAAAAATCTGTACGATGGCCTTCTAGCCACACAAGCAGCAAAACTAGACTACCAATTCTCCAATTTACTGATCATGACCCCAGACTACAAAACTTTCAGAAAAGAAATAAAAACCCTCCTATTCAAGAAATCCTTAAAGACAAACTAACACCGTAAGAATCATCTCAATCCCCTGTAGCAACCTGCCCCACTCTGTAATACCTCTGTAATACTTCTTATGTAATCCACCTTGAACCGCAAGGTAATGGCGGAATAGAAATCACTAATGTAATGTAATGTAATATTGCTGATAAGTTATGAAGAATTAAATGCTAAAACTAATATGGACTAATGAAGGGAAGGATTAAATATAAAAATGGATCTATGAGGATAAAGGCTGATTTCCAGAAGAACCTTATGGTCTGGATAACTGGTAACAGTGGAACAGCCGTCTGAAGATCAAAAAAATTTAATTAAAAAATCTTTTCTATTCAAATTTGGTATATATAAAAACTGGTGTTCCAAACCACTGCAGATTCATAAGTGACAACCCAGGAGAGGGTAGGAGAAGTACCTGTTTGGGCATCAAAGTTCTTGTTGTTGATAATCACACATCTGCCCAACTTCTTATAGTTCATCTTGTATTGAAAGGCAGGAGACACGACCCGGTAAGAAATGTTGGCGTTGTCCTGCCGTTCCTCCTCTCCATCCTTCTTCTTCCTGTTGGCGAAGTGCTTCACATGTTACCAGCACAAAGCTTCGATTCGCTCTACCTATAAACTTTTGAGTAGACAGGCTGGCACAGTTTAGGGTAATTTACAAGTTACTTAATTGCTTGATTTACAAGCAAACATCAAAGCAATGTACAATTCCTATGCCAATAATAATGAAAATCCCCCCCCCCCCACACACACAATATTCAGGTCACTATGATAAGTGGAAGAACAAAAACGACCTTCTATTCTGTTTCCGTAAACTTTCCAGGCTATCCTGTATCTAAAGTGGAAAAACTAGTTAGGCAAGTGATAATATCACACTCTCTCCACAAACTATCCCAGTAAGACTATTCCAGGAAAAGCAAGACTTACTGGAAACGAACTTGTCTCGGTGGCGTAGATTTTACCAGCTTTACTGCCAACATACTCTTGACACAGTAACATAGTAAATGACGGCAGATAAAGACCTTCCTAGTACATCCAGTCTGCCCAACAGTCACTGTCATCATAGAGGCAATGTCGAACCATAATAATAATAATAATAAAATCATAATAAGGATAATATAAGATATGTTTTATATAAAGTACATTATAGAAATATCAAGTGTATTGTTAAGATAATTGTATGAAAATTTATTACACTTGTTATATGAAAAAATCAATAAAAAACTTTAAGCAATGTCGAACCAAACAATCTAGTAACTGTTGCCGTTTTCCGGGTCTTGCTGCATCTCGGTTTTGGCCGTTGTTCAGATAGTTTAGAAACTCAGAGGTTTTCCCGTCTGTGGGGGGGGGGGGGGGGGGGCACAAATGACGAAAATGCGGATCCACAATTTAGGCTTGAGCTTGGCACTCTCCAGTAGGGTGGTTTCAAGAGACGCCATGAATATGTTGGCTACCACCGGGGAGAGAGGGAACGCTGTGCGTTCTGTTTGGCCATAGTACTTTTCCCGGTTCTGAAAGAAAGTTGTCTTTAGACAGAAAGCTGCTAGGTTTGCCCATTCCATTGGTAGACCATGTATCTGTAGTTAGGAGATATCTGCTTGGTGCCCCTTCTTGTGTTAGAACATCACATGTGCAAGTGCTAAGAACTGGCTGGATTCACTCAACCTATAAACTTTTGAGTAGACAGGGGAGAGTGAGGCGCAGTGGTTAAAGCTACAGCCTCAGCAGTCTGAGGTTGTGGGTTCAAACCCACGCTGCTCCTTGTGACCCAGGGCATATCACTTAATCCCCCCGTTGCCCCAGGTACATTAGATAGATTGCGAGTCCTTCAGGACAGACAGGGAAAAAATGCTTGAGAACCTGAATAAATTCTTCTCGCCTTGGGTTCTACATCCTTAACCCTATATGTCATGCCTGTCTTCCAAGCAGGGACCGTCTATAAATGTCAAAACGTACAGCGCTGCATACGCCTTTCACTGGGCTATATAAGTGATAAGTAGTAGTAAACCGTTCTGAGCTTCCTTGGGAGAACAGTATAGAAAATTTAATAAATAAATAAATGGAAGAAATCAGATGGATGCCAGCGTTTGTTGAAGATTTTAAGACGGGATTCCCCTGCTCTGTACAAGAAAGGGGAACTGGAAATTAGTTAAGAGCAACTCATGGACTATTTTAGTAGAAAGCCAAAGAGGAGCTTGGTGGAAACTATTTGCTTAGTAAAGAGATTAAGATTTAAAAAGTAAACAAAATCTAGCCGGAAGACATAATCAGGCTGTTCTATTTCCAATCAGTGATTCAGTACAGTAGCAACTCTGGGCAAAACCTCGACAGTACGGAAGTGCTTTTTCTTACACTTCTACGAAATTGCGCGAGCAGTTTCTAGAGCGGGGAGCTGCGCTGAATAGAGTTCCTAGGAGTGTCGGGAGCAGCGTGGGCCATTCAGCGCAGCTCCCCGCGTTAGAAGCTGCTAGCGCAGTTTGGTAGAAGAGGGGGGGGGTAAAGGTAGCTCTTAAAACCATTCTCTGAAGAGGCACCAGCAGAGCTCAAAGTGACAGCAGATAAAGACCCAAATGGTCCATCCAGTCTGCTCAACCATACATGCTCCACAAATTAATCATTTAATTTAAATGGTCCTTTTTCTTAGATATTTCTGGGCCAGAAACCCAAAGCCCTGCCCAGTAGTGTGCTTAGATTTCATCTACTGGAGTCTCCATCAAAGTTCACTCCAGCCCATATTAACCATCCCAGCCATCGAAACCTTCCCCAGCCCGTCCTCAACTGAATGTCCACATACGGGACACAGGCCATGCAAGGCTGCCCAGTTCCTTCAATGTATACCCATTATTTTCTGATTAGAGATCCTCTGTGTTCATCCCACGCTTGTTGGAACTCCGTCACCGTTTTCTTCTCCACCACCTCCCTCGGGAGCGCATTCCAGGCATCTACCACCCTCTCTGTAAAGAAGAATTTCCCAACGTTACTTTTGAATCTACCACCCCTCAACCTCAAATTATGCCCTCTGGTTTAACCATTTATGTAATGTTGAAAACCGCTTTGGAAATGAAAAGCGGTATATCCAAGCCTTCATAAACTTGAAACTTCAAATAAACACGAGTCGATAGCTCAAAAACCGAAGCTACTCGATGAAAGCTTTTGTATCTATTTTAAGATGCTTCCTGACTTTATGCAACGCGACATTTATTTTTCCACTAGAACACATGGGTTTGCGGGCAACTCCATGGTGGCAACTCTGATAATTGTGGGATGATTTCATTGCTGGTAGTCCATAAATCGTTTTCCTTTACAGCACCTGGCACTGTACAAAACTGAGAGAGCTGCTTTGGAGAAAAGCAGATTTTAAATGTTTTAAATAAAGAAGTGGTTTCGAGTACCCACACCCAGTGCCTAGTATTAGAGAATGACACGGGGAAAAAATCTGTCCCCGTCACCGCCCCGTCACCGGCCCACCATCCTCTGCACCGCCCCATCACCGCCGTTTCCTTCACCGCCCCGTCACCGTCACCGCCATCCCTTTCACCGCCCCGTCACCGCCACTGCCAACCCATTCACCGCCCCGTCACCGTCCCCGCTGCATCCATTTTCCGTTTTCATCCCCTTGGCCCAGAATCCTTTTCCCTTTCACTCCCTCCTTACAGTTTGAGCCGGGAACACGGGTGATCGCACGGTCCTCGCAGCCCCCACCCGCCTGCCCAATCGATCATAGTGATTAGCCAGCTCTCTCCCTTCTCCTCACCTTAGTTTGCAGGCTTTCTTTTTTAGCGACCTGCACGCTTTCCCAAAGAGCCGCACACGCGCGGCTGCTCAGTGTTCAATCTTCTGCTCTGCTGCAACTTCCTGCTTCCGGTTGCGTCAGAGCAGAAGATCGAAACTGAGCAGCGGCGGGTGCGTGGCTCTCTGATAGCGTGCGGGTCGCCGAAAAAGAAAATCTACAAACTAAGGTGAGGAGAAGGGAGAGAGCTGGCTAAACACTAGAATCGATTGGGCAGGCGGGTGTGAGCTGCGGGGACCGCGCGATCCTTCATGCCTCACTGCGGGGACAAGACCCATTCACCGCCCCGCGGGCGGTGAATGGCCTTGTCCCCGTCACCGCAGCGACTGCTAGTTTTCTTCCCCGTTTTCGGCGGGTGACCCGCGGCTAAAATGCGGTGGCCGCGGGTAAACCGCCACCGTGTCATTCTCTACCTAGTATTACACAGCAGAGTTTCAAGAGTTGGAGTGGGGAAGTTCTTTGGCAGTTGTCTCTCTCGTGATGTGAGTCACATAAGAATCGCCTTACTGGGTCAGACCAATGGTCCATCAAGTTCAGTAGCCCGTTCTCACAGTGGCCAATCCAGGTCCCTAGTACCTGACCAAAACCCAAGGAAGGGAACATTCCAGCATCTCAAAGAATAGCAAGATTCCGGAACCCCAAAGAGAACAACATTCCAGAGCTGAGATTGTGATGTCATAACACCTCAGAGCCAACCTCAGCAGTGATGTTACAATGGCTTGATTGTCCTATAAAAAACATAAGAATAGCCTTACTAGGTCAGACCAATGGTCCATCAAGCCCAGTAGCCCATTCTCACAGTGGCCAATCCAGGTCACTAGTACCTGGCCAAAACCCAAGGAATAGCAAGATTCCGGAACCCCAATAAAAACAACATTCCAGAGCTGAGATTATGATGTCATAATGCCTCATTCCACAGTGCCTCAGAGCCAACCTCAGCAATGATGTTACAATGGCTTGATTGTCCTATTAAAAAACATAAGAATAGCCTTACTGGGTCAGATCAATGGTCCATCAAGCCCAGTAGCCTGTTCTCACAGTGGCCAATCCAGGTCCCTAGTACCTGACCAAAACCCAAGGAAGGGAACATTCCAGCATCTCAAAGAATAGCAAGATTCCGGAACTCCAATGAGAACAACATTCCAGAGCTGAGATTGTGATGTTATAATGCCTCATTCCACAGTGCCTCAGAGCCATCCTCATCAGTGATGCTACAATGGCTTCATTGTCCTATACTTGGCTCACGTAAAAGCATAAGAACAGCCATACTGGGTCAAACCAAAGGTCAATCTAGCCCAGTAGCCCATTCTCACAGTGGCCAATCCAGGTCCCTAGTACCTGGCCAAAACCCAAGGTGTAGCAATATTCCATGCTACCAATAAGGATTTTTGTGGAAACATCAGAATAATTCATAAAGTCTGGTTATACATGCAGCAATAAATAATGGCAATATTTATTTATTAGGATTTTACAGGCTGCAGTTGAAGCATGACATCATAGCGATTTACAAGACTGGAGAGTCTAAGCAGCCAATCAACTTCTTCCAAGACCAAAATCAAAACATTCTGACCACGCTCTTATTTGATGGCCTCATTATTTTACATGTCTATTAGATTTTGTGATCTTAAAACTCCATAGCAGCCTTCTATAGTGCAAGAGATTAAGGAATATTTCCAATCCAATAATTTTAGGGAAAACCTGTCCTGCCTATGGCTCTCGAGGACCGGAATTGCCTACCCCTGCTATGGAGAATGTATGCATCAGTACAACCTGGCGAGAAGTGGACTGAACATAGTTCCATAGGGGACAACCTTGATAAAGCCACTGGGCGAAACATGTCGGAGTGAAACAGTCCCCAGCCGACATCGTAAGCCTGAGTGTGCAAAATAAGTGCTCTTTAGTACATTTATGAAATGAGAATTTTTGATAACAATCTATATACAATGTTCCCCTGCGAATTTGCAGTTCGCGAATCGCAGACTCAGTAATTCGCGGTATGCTACGACCACCTCTTCCTGTTACTAAAGTCAGGCTACACCAATCAGGAGCTTCGTGTCAAAGCCTGACTTTAGTAACAGGAAGAGGCGGTCAGAGCATACACCAATCAGGAGCTTCGTGTCAAAGCCTGACTTTAGTAACAGGAAGAGGCGGTCAGAGCATACTGCAAATGATTTTCTGCACCCGCCTGCACCCCAGCTGCCCTCTCCTGCCTTTTGATAGACGCAAAACCGCATTTGCGGTTTTTCAAAATTTGCGGGTGTTCCTGGAACAGAACCCCTGCAAATTTCGAAGGAGTACTTTATATAAAATCGGATGTATCTGTGTATGTATGTATGTTCCAGCATAACTCTGAAATGTATAGAGAGATTTCAACCAAACTTGGTACACATATGACTTACTATCTTGGGACAAATACTATGTGGGGGGAAGGGGGTGACATTGAAAACGACAGATATTAGTGTTTAATCCATAGTTTTCGGGAAAGAGACTGTGCAGCGGCAGCGAAAAGGGCAAACAGAATGCTAGGAATGACTAAGAAGGGGATTACAAACAGATCTTAAAAGGTTATTATGCCATTATACTGGGCCATGGTACGCCCCCACCTGGAATATTGCATCCAACACTGGTCACCATACATAGTACTATTCGAAAGGGTCCAGAGAAGAGCGATAAAAATGGTTAAGGGACTGGGGGAGTTGCCGTACAATGAAAAGCTAGAGAAACTGGGCCTCTTCTCCCTTGAAAAGAGAAGACTGAGAAGGGACATGATTGAAACATTAAAGATATTGAAGGGAATTGACTTAGTAGAGAAAGACAGATTGTTCACCCTCTCCAAGGTGGAGAGAACGAGAGGGCACTCGCTAAATTTGAAAGCGGATAGATTCCGTACAAACATAAGGAAGTTCTTCTTCACCCAGAGAGTGGTAGAAAGCTAAAACGCTCTTCCAGAGTCTGTTATAGGGGAAACACCCTCCAGGGATTCAAGAAAAGGTTGGATAAGTTCCTACTGGAACAGAACATACGTGAGTGGACTGCACGTTGGACCACTGGTCTGACCCAGCAGCAGCAAATCTTATGTTCTTATAACATTTCAACCAAACTTGGTACAAGTATGGTTGTACTATTCGTCCTCCCTCCAACGCTTCAGAAAACATTTGAAAACTTGGCTTTTCTCTAAAATGTAACCACTCCCTCCCTCTCCACTCTACTTAGTCCCCTCCTTCTTTCCTTTTTACCAAGCCCTTCCTCTTCCCATTGGAGTTCCTTTCTTTAGTAATTCCTGTAAACCGTGTCGCGCTCTACTTCCGTGGAGATGACGCAGTATATAAACTTAAGGTTTAGTTTAGTTTTAGTTTACTATCTGGGAAAAAAAATACTGTGGGGGGTGGGTGGATAAATAAATCTCCGGGCAACGCCGGTTATCAGCTAGTTAATAAAACGTAGTATGAAAGCGTATATATTAAACGCAGAAAAGAAGCGTCGAAAATTGGATCAACGAGGAGTGCTAGGTAACGATTAAAGTTCATGAAATTGTTGCCTAAGCGGTGCACGCATTCCCATGGATTAAAAGTGATCCTATACGGAAAGCATATCTGATGACCTATCAAAAGAGTTTAACCCTTTCAGGACCAAGGGACATATTTGTCCCATAACTTTAAAATCCTATCAATTTTGATTGGGATAGTCTACAGTTCTAAATTTGATATGTACGGATTCCATATGATACGGCCTTTATGTAAACAAACTGGTTCCGACATTCATTCATTAGCGTCGTTGCCAGATTGACGAGAAGATTCACTTGCCACACTGTCCATAAGCCAGAAGTGTGATTTTTTAAATAAAAATAATGATATTTCCCCAAAAAAAATCAATTTTTTGGCATCTGCAAGCCCTTTTTACCATAAAAATGTCGTCAAAACCACAAAAATTGGCCTACGATCCTTATGGTCCTGAAAGGGTTAAGAACGACTCGATCTGTAATTGTATTTGCTGGCGTTGCTAAGTGAGCAAAGTATTCATATTATAAAGAGCTGAATATTGCACCTTAAAAATTCCGCATGGATTACAGAGTTTAAAAAAAGAATTGGAAACACAGAAATTCCAATAGCTACATATCACAAACAACAACAACCAAAATTATACCTTCAATAAAACATATTTACGAAATAAAACTGTTTTTTTAAGACCTTTCGAGGCAGCAAATCATTTTCTTAAAGTGCTGAGATGTACAATGGCAGTGAATTCCAGGCCGTAACTTCTTGATATGAGAACGGGGAAGTCAACATCTTACTACAAACTGTTTTCTTTGTTGAAAGAAAACGCAAGAGTGGTCGATTACATGTTTTATGAAAATTGCCTCTTATGAAGAGGCGTTACCAGCTCACTCATTTACAGAGAGCCACTGCCGTACAATATTTAAAATTATGGCACCCATCTTAAATTGTATTCTGGCCTCTACCGAGAGTCCAAATAAAATGGAGTAACAGAACCACCTTTGGGCTGAATAAATCAGTTGAACTACCGTATTTTTATCATTTGTGTCTAATCAAAGTTTTAGAAAAGCCTGCATAAACAATAGTATAATAGCCCAATTTTGATAAAATTAAAGTCCTGGACGAGGAGAATCTATGGGATCCCTACCAACATGGATTCCTGTCAATCTAATCTAATTAGCTTCTTTGACTGGGTAACAAGGAAGCTGGATGCCGGGGAGTCCCTAGACGTCGTGTACTTGGACTTCAGTAAAGGCTTTTGATAGCGTCCCACACCGCAGGTTACTGAGCAAGATGAAATCAATGGGACTGGGAGAAACTCTAACTGCATGGGTCAACGATTGGCTAAGCGGTAGACTTCAGAGGGTGATGGTAAACGGTACCCTCTCCAAAACTTCGGCGGTAACCAGTGGAGTGCCGCAGGGCTCGGTATTGGGGCCGATCCTATTCAACTTATTTGTAAGTGATCTGACTCAGGGGCTTAAAGGTAGAATAACATTGTTCGCCGATGACACCAAACTCTACAACATAGTAGGTAAAAGCACTTTGCCCGACAGCATGGCGCAGGACCTATTCTGCTGGAACATTGGTCCTCGCCTTGGCAGCTTGGCTTCAATGCAAAAAAATGTAAGGTCATGCACCTTGGCAGCAGAAATCCGTGCAGAACTTACACTCTAAATGGCGAGACCTTAGCCAAGACTGTGGCAGAACGGGATTTAGGAGTGATAATCAGTGAAGACATGAAAATCGCCAATCAGGTGGAGAAGGCTTCATCCAAGGCTAGACAAATGATGGGTTGCATCCGTAGAAGCTTTGTTAGCCGGAAGCCCGAAGTCATCATGCCGTTGTATAAATCCATGGTGAGACCTCACCTGTAATACTGTGTTCAATTCTGGAGGCCACATTACCAAAAAGATGTGCTGAGAGTTGAGTCGGTTCAAAGAATGGCCACCAGGATGGTCTCGGGGCTTAGGGATCTCCCGTATGAGGAAAGGCTGAATAAATTGCAGCTGTACTCGCTCAAGGAATGTAGAGAGAGAGAGGAGACATGATTGAGATGTTTAAATATATCACGGGCCGTATCGAGGTGGAAGATGATATCTTCTTTCTTAGAGGACCATCGGCCACAAGAGGGCATCCGCTGAAAATCAGAGGAGGGAAATTTCATGGCGACACCAGGAAGTATTTCTTCACCGAAAGGGTGGTTGATCATTGGAACAAACTTCCACTGCAGGTGATTCAGGCAACCAGCGTGCCAGATTTTAAAAGTAAATGGGATACACATGTGGGATCTCTAGAGGGGTAAAGTCGAGGGGGTGGGTAATTAGAGTGGGCACTTGATGGGCTATGGCCCTTTTCTGCCGTCATTTTTCTATGTTTCTATGTTTCTAATGGTCTAAACATAGCCAGTTCAAAAATATTTATGGATAGCTCTAAGTTGTTTGAGAATAATAATATGAATTTTAAAAAATCACCACCAGAGATTTTACTTGGAATTTTAAAGACAGTAATAAGTAAATCCTTGTATAGATTTATCAAGTTTTATTAAAGCCCCCTCCATCCTACTGCTCCCAAGACTATTATTGGCCATATGATCTGAAATAAATAAGGATTATACCGTGTTTCCCCAAAAATAAGACAGTGTCTTATATTCATTTGGGGGTTCAAAAAAGGCACTAGGTCTTATTTTCAGGGTATGCATGTGATCATCTCTCCTTCCCTCTCCTTCCCCCCAATTCTTCCTCTTTCCCTTATCTCTCCCACATGTGCAGCATCTTTCCTCCCCTCCTTCCTATCCCCCCTGTGCAGCAGAAGTTTGCCCAGCTTCTACCCTTCCCTCCCTCCCATCCCTTATGCAGCAGAACCCTTAAGCAACCTCCCCACCCCCCCATGCAGCTGAACCCCTGCTGACCCTCCATCCTTCCCGCCGACCACGAGCAAGCCCTACCTTCAACCAAAGCAGCGTTGGGCTGGCAGCCCTCTAAACAGGCTGCTTGGCCTTGTCCGTTGGGGATTTCACTCTTCCGCGTTACTGATGACATCATCAGTAACACGGGACTACGGCTTATTTTTGGGGTAGGGTTTATACTAAGACTTATTTTCGGGTTAGGTCTTATTTTTGGGGAAACACGGTAGGTAGCATGTCCAATCTGGGTATTTTTTTAGTACTGCTTACTGGTTTAAGGGCAAAACCATTTCAGCATCCCCTTAAAAGGGATGAAAAACTTCAAACTTACCTCCAGAGGAGGGAAGGAAAATACCATGACACCAGCCGCAGATGCCTAAGAGAACAAAATACATACACACACATATCTAAGTACACCATATGCAGAAGTTACTCAAAATTTTCTTCACTAAGGAAAGATTAGGTTCTTACCTTGGTAATCTTTCTAGTACATAGACACATTATTCCTGAACCTTCAGGTAGTCAATCCATTTCCGCGAGAATTCTTGTAGAGAGCCTCATTAGCATTTTTTGCTCCACCTTCCATCTCTCTGGGCTGTCCTCCAATTCATCAGTTCGTGCCACAGCAGATGGTCAGTCCTGGAGAGGGAACAGAATAGGGAGTATGAGAACTCTCCCTGTGAAACATGAATGTTCTGCTCATATCATTCAATAGAAGAAAGCAGAATGAGCCTGGTCTTCAAACCCACTTTAATTGCAACAAATAGCTCGAGAGCCAAGTGTAGTTGCGCTGAAATATTGAAGAGTGGAGGAAGCGGTGCTTGGACATCTTGGAGAAGCCTGGATAAAGAATGGAGCAAAGTCTACCGACATCTGAGCATCCATGACACTTAACTTAAAATGTCATCCCTTCACCAAGTGTGGCCAGAAGTTCTTCACAATTATCCTCACAAAATTGGCTTTCCTTTTTGGTTTTGTTATAATCAGGAACTCCTGATGCAGGCATTTTAGCCAAAACATGTTGCATGTTGAATCCATGACTTGCCAGATGTTTTTATGATCGACTGACTTTCTTGCACTTGTGCTGAACTATTGGTTGCAATTAAAGTGGATTTGAAGACCAGGCTTGTTCTGCTCTCTTCTATTGGATGTTTCTTGTGCAGAATTGACTGTCTTTTGCTGTTGCTGCTCATATCCAACATATTACAGATAAAACAAAACGGAACCATTTGCAATTATAACAAGGTGAAAAACAAAAAAAGTCACCAACCGGATTGCAACCTGGACTATGTGTGGAACATTTGCCACGTACACCCTAGATTCTTCAAAGCAACAGTCGTGTCCTCTATCCCCGTCAATGCCGAATAAAGGAAAGAAACAGGATATCTAGATTCCTCGGCACATTCGAGACAGTAAATAGACAAAGGAACATCTGACAAGGCAGGCTTCAGGAATAATGTGTCTGTCTACCAGAAAGAAGATTACCGAGGTAAGAACCTAATCTTTCCAGTACGACAGACACATTATTCCTGAAGCTTTGGACATATTAAAGCATTCTCCAGAGTCTAGGGCAGGACAGATGAGCCTGCTGACAGTACAGATGATCCAAATGCGGAGTTCATTTTGGCCACCTTATAAAACTTCCTGATCATATGGAGAGAGGACCATGTGGCCACTCTACAGATTTCTTCCAGAGACACCGCTGCAGAGTCCGCCCATGAGAAAGCCACGCTTCTAGTGAAATACCGCTTTACAGATATAGACAGTTGCTTTCCACTTCTGATACAGGCTGAAGAGATGGTCATATGGGTCCATCTGGAAATGGCCAGTTTTGTGGCTGGTCAGCCTCTAGGGGCAGAACCTGCCAGTATAAAGAAATGATCGACAGTCAAAATTCATTCATCTCCTCAAGATATTGCAGTAACACTCTGTGCACATCCAACAGTTTCAGCACTTTATCACTTTTCCTTGATCCCAAGGGTGTGTAGGCAGGCAAACCCACTTCCCGACTGATATGAAAACTGGAGACTACTTTCATAAGAAAGATGGTGCTATGCGCAATACCTAAATTCTGAGGAAGGGATCTCTGCATGACAAGGCCTGCAATTCCGATACGCGTTGAGCTGAAGTAAATCGCTACCAAAAACATCATTTTGACTTAAGATCCATCAGAGAAGCTTGCTCTAGAGCAGTGGTCTCAAACTTGCGGCCCGGGGGCCACATGTGGCCCTCCAGCTACTATTTTGAGGCCCTCGGTATGTTTATCATTATCACAAAAGTAAAATAAAAGTTTCTTGATCATATGTCTCTTTGGCTATAAATTACAATATTATTATTAAGATTTAGCCAAAAGGAAAGATTTATCTATATATATATATAAAATCGGAGGTATGTATGTGTGTGTGTGTATGTGCCGCGATCACGCAAAAACGGCTTGACCAATTTGACCGAAACTTGGTATGCAGATCCCTCACTACCTGGGGTGATATGTTCTGGGGGTCTCGCGGCCCACCTGTACACGTGGGCGAAGCTACAAACAGAAAATCAGATTTCACCCATTCATGTCAATGGAAAAAATGTAAACAGCTGCCATTCTCACAGTAATTCAACAACGGCTTGACCGATTTGACCGAAACTTGGTATGCAGATCCCTCACTACCTGGGGTGATATGTTCTGGGGGTCTCGCGGCCCACCTGTACACGTGGGCGGAGCTACAAACAGAAAATCAGATTTCACCCATTCATGTCAATGGAAAATATGTAAAAAGCTGCCATTCTCACAGTAATTCAAAAACGGCTTGACCGATTTGAACAAAACTTGGTATGCAGATCCCTCACTACCTGGGGTGATATGTTCTGGGGGTCTCGCGGCCCACCTGCACACGTGGGCGGAGCTACAAACAGAAATTCAGATTTCACCCATTCATGTCAATGGAAAAAATGTAAAAAGCTGCCATTCTCACAGTAATTCAAAAACGGCTTGACCGATTTGAACGAAACTTGGTATGCAGATCCCTCACTACCTGGGGTGATATGTTCTGGGGGTCTCGCGGCCCACCTGCACACGTGGGCGGAGCTACAAACAGAAAATCAGATTTCACCCATTCATGTCAATGGAAAAAATGTAAAAAGCTGCCATTCTCACAGTAATTCAATAACGGCTTGACCGATTTGAACGAAACTTGGTATGCAGATCCCTCACTACCTGGGGTGATATGTTCTGGGGGTCTCGCGGCCCACAACTCTATGTTGCTTGCTCAAGGCTGGGTTCACCCAATAATTTATATGTTCTTGCTCCAGGAGGTGAAACTAAAATTGTTGTTTATAATCACGTTTTGCGTTAGTTGTATTGTATTCATTCTGTCAAATATTTCACATTATAATTTGAATATTGTACTTTTTATTAAGCTGTAAAAAAATAATTTCATTCACCACTATAAAGTATTTTTATTTGAATCCATTTACAGTGTTATTGCTATAATTAAATACCCGTGCAACGCCGGGGCATCAGCTAGTAAACTATAAAGAGTTTTACCTCATGCAAAATTGTCATTTCTTTAATAAGACATTAACTATTTTTTCTGCAGCCCTCCAAGTACTTACAAATCCAAAATGTGGCCCTTCAAAGGGTTTGAGTTTGAGACCACTGCTCTAGAGGTTCACAGAACACTCTAACTAGGGCCCGTAGGACCATATCAAGACTCCATGCCATAAAAAGACTATCGCACAGGAGGATGGAGTTGCAAAGTGCCCTTCAAAAAGCTGGCCACATCATGGCCATTACATGAGAACCTTGCCATCTGAATTTTCAGGAAGTCAATCACTAGGCCTTTTTCTAGACCTTACTGCAGAAAGGCAAGCACCGCAGATATCTGTGCTGAGCCTGGGTCCCCACTTCTCTGAGTGCACCAATCTTGGAAACACTTCAAGGCTTTCGCATATGCGGTTAGAGTCGCTTTCTTCCTACATGTTAGAGGGGTGGAGACCACGCCATCAAAATAGCTTTTATGTGCAAGAAATTCCCCCACTGTCTTCATCTGGAAACATAGTATCTTGAGAGCCACATTTACTGCCTTGAGGTCTAGAATTTTACCTCCAGGCTTCTGAGCCCCTCTTGGGCACTATGAAGTATATAGAGTATCTGCCATGGCCCGAGTCTTCCTCTGGTATGGGTTCTATGGCTTCAAGATCCAGTAGACTTTGTACTGTTGCTCGGACTCTGGCTATTTCTGGCTTCCCAGCCAGAGAGTAGTGTTGTTCAATTTGCTGATTTGAATCGATTCACATCTCTCGGGTCCCAATTTAAGACCTCAACACCCACCAGAACCTCACGCACACAGACAGGGGAGGAAGCAGTCTGCCCCAATCCTGGAACAATTGCCACAGAGCCACTCAGCCTGCACTCAAGCCCACTGCGGAAAGAACCTGGGGCGAGCCTTGCTCCCATTGGATCAGTCCTCGAGATCCTGAACTATTGGTTCATATACAAAACCGCCGCATAGTTCATTAGTGCAGGCTGCCCAAGTGGGTGTAATTTGCCCCTTGAAAGCAGACGTCTGGTCTTAAGAGTCTTCGCTTTCCTGCAGCTAGAGATGCCCCAAGCTTGGGATCCTCTGCTGAACCTTAAAAGCCTTGCCAATGGAAATCAAAAACTGAATTTAATGGAAAAATAAATATGAGAACCCGCCCCCCCCCCCCCCCCAGGCTCCTACCATCTTGATGGTAGACAAACAACTGAGGAATTGGAGGACAGCCCAGAGGGACATTCGATGAAGTTTCAGGGAAATATTTTTAAAACCAATAGGAGGAAATATTTTTTCACTCAGAGAATAGTTAAGCTCTGGAACGTGTTGCCAGAGGAGGTGGTAAGAGCGGATAGTGTAGCTGGTTTTATGAAGGGTTTGGACACGTTCCTGGAGGAAAAGTCCATAGTTTCTTATTGAGAAAGACATGGGGGAAGCCACTGCTTGCCCTGGATCGGTAGCATGGAATATTGCTACTCTTTGGGTTTTGGCCAGTTACTAGGGACCTGGATTGGCCACTGTGAGAATGGGCTACTGGGCTTGGTGAACTGTTGGTCTGACCCAGGAAGGCTATTCTTAAGTTCTTATGAGGCGGAACAAAAAATACTTACGAGTCTCTAAAAGATTCAGGAATAAATGGATCTGTCGCACTAGAAAACACCTTTAACCCTTGAAGCTTTAGTCCAGCTGTTACTAAAGCAAATTCCCCCTCCCCCCCCCCCCCGCCGATACAATGTCAGCTTTTAAGAACAGAACCGAGACTAATATTTGGAAAATTCCAGCCCCCCCCCCCCCCCCAACAAACCATTTTCATTTCCAAAGGAAAAGAACACGGCAGAAGGAAATGCACTTTCCCAGGGCATGTAGTCTCATTTGCTGGACCTCTGCTAAGATTGCCACTGAGGGTCTCTCACTCAAGGGAACAGAAAGGTCCCCGATACCAGTGGTTGTGGGCCGATGCAAAAAGAGATCTGCTCTGTCCCTAGGCTCTTCCCCAGCATCCACTGGTTCTTCACCCTGCCTCCCAACACAGGCCTCCCCTCCTGTCTCTCTCTGATGGGCTACCTGCAGGGATGTGACCGACTCAGAACCGGCTCAGGCTGGACTATATATGGGGCTATTAACCCCCTGTACTCCGCCCTCATCCTGCCTAAGGCCTGACAAGCTGCTGAGATAGGGGGGGGGGCCCTTCTACCTCTGCCCCATACATAAAGTGATTCTCTCTCTCCTCCCTGGCCTACTGAAAGACATTAGCCTGACACAGCATCAGCAGTTAGCCATGAAGTCTCTCTAAAGAAGCTATGGGAAGCAGTTTATCAGAAGAAAAATCTCACGCACACACATATACAGGGTACTGTAAATACGAGTATATACCCCGCTCGGACACAATCTACGATATATTATAGTAAAATGCAACAAATATTCAAACAACAATAATAATAATACTAACAGCTTATATACTGAGTCCATATAAAAATACTTCAATAATAATCTTTGATCTTTATATGTCCATTCATCACTGGTCCCTTTCTTAAACTGCATTCATTTTTATCGGTATATCTTTTTCAAACATTTATTTAAACTTCAGAATCAAAACCCTTTTACTTATCTTAAATCTTTAAAGATTATCTCAATAGCACGATCTGGGAGGGCTAGCTTATTCAAGGATCCTCCCCAGAGCCGTCCTTTCTCATCCGAAAGGTACTGAAGGGAATAGACTTAGTAGATAAAGACAGGTTGTTCACCCTCTCCAAGGTAGGGAGAACGAGAGGGTTCTCTCTAAAGTTGAAAGGGGATAGATTCCAAACAAACGTAAGGAAGTTCTTCTTCACCCAGAGAGTGGTGGAAAACTGGAACGCTCTTCCGGAGGCTGTTATAGGGGAAAACACCCTTCAGGGACTCAATGTAAGGAAGTTCTTCTTCACCCAGAGAGTGGTAGAAAACTGGAACGCTCTTCCGGAGGCTGTTATAGGGGAAAACACCCTTCAGGGACTCAATGTAAGGAAGTTCTTCTTCACCCAGAGAGTGGTAGAAAACTGGAACGCTCTTCCGGAGGCTGTTATAGGGGAAAACACCCTTCAGGGACTCAATGTAAGGAAGTTCTTCTTCACCCAGAGAGTGGTAGAAATATGTAACGCTCTTCCGGAGTCTGTCATAGGGGAAAACACCCTCCAGGGACTCAATGTAAGGAAGTTCTTCTTCACCTAGAGAGTGGTAGAAAACTGGAACGCTCTTCCGGAGGCTGTTATAGGGGAAAACACCCTTCAGGGACTCAATGTAAGGAAGTTCTTCTTCACCCAGAGAGTGGTAGAAAACTGGAACGCTCTTCCGGAGGCTGTTATAGGGGAAAAAACCCTTCAGGGACTCAATGTAAGGAAGTTCTTCTTCACCCAGAGAGTGGTAGAAAACTGGAACGCTCTTCCGGAGGCTGTTATAGGGGAAAACACCCTTCAGGGACTCAATGTAAGGAAGTTCTTCTTCACCCAGAGAGTGGTAGAAAACTGGAACGCTCTTCCGGAGTCTGTCATAGGGGAAAACACCCTCCAGGGATTCAAGACACAGTTAGACAAGTTACTGCTGAACCAGAACGTACGCAGGTAGGGCTAGTCTCAGTTAGGGCGCTGGTCTTTGACCAGACGGCCGCCATGTGAGCGGACTGCTGGGCACAATGGACCTCGAGTCTGACCCAGCAGCAGCAATTCTTATGTTCGATAGATTTACTGCTTGACTCTCAATTTTAAATAAATGTTTGAAAAAGCTATACAGATAAATGAATGTAGTTTAAGAAAGGGACCTGTGATGAATGGACACAATTCCTGATTCTGTATGGGACGCCCGGTCTGAGCAGCTGCAGAGAATCACACATGGGCGTTCTATATAGAATCGTGCCTAACCAGCGTCCATGTCACAGGCGCTGTTTAGAGAATCGAGTTGCCGCTGAGCTGATCGTGGCAAGGGAATCTCCCTGCCGTGATCAGCTGAGCGGCAACGGCAGGGAACACCCAAACTCCACCGCAAGTCGGTCTGCAGAAAGGATGCCTACTCCCTCCCGCTACCACCCCTGAAAGCTCCCCCCCCCCCACTGTCTGCAGCAGGAGGGATGCCCAATCCCTCCTGCCAAAAACCCTGAAACAATCCCTGGCAGGATGGATGCCCATTCTTTCCAGCAGGCACCCCCCCTCCATCCCAAACATCCCCGGAAGGCAGGATGCCCACATTTACGCCTGTTCTTTTGCACCTTTCAAAAATTGTTTACACTTACATGTTTGAAAAGTTAGCTCAAACATGTGTGCACATTTCTTGACCACTGTGCACGTTTAAAACTTGCATGGGTTTCTTTCTGCTTGACAAATGAAATTAAAATCAGCACTTACTTGTGAAAGATTGATCAGAAATTCTCTCCGCATTATCTCCCACCCAGCCCTGGACCCGCCCAAAAAATTCTTCCCTTGTGTACGTGTCAGAAGTGAGCAGTGTACCCTTGGCATTGCACAGAATATGTTAATTAGCTTGTTAGCACACACGGCGGCTCCCTCAGAGCAGTGCAACCTCTCCAAACTGTTTCCTTTGAATGGTTTCCACTCTGAAGAGCCTTTGCACAATGCAGGTTGAGCTGCTGCGAGTTGAGCACAGGTTATACGTGTCCTTTCATGCAGAGTGGTACTGTGGACATTTGTTGGCTTGTCGTAAAATATGTGCCAACAAGCTAATTGTATTCTGTGCAATGCCAAGAGGAGGGTTACCAGACGTCTGGATTTGTCCGGGTTTTAAAAAGCCTCCTCTAAATTGCGCCGGGCAGGAAGAAGTCCAAGCATGCGCGTATTTCCTCCTGCCCGACGTGAGCAGACAGCGGGAGGGAGGGTGGAGCTAGGGCGGGACTGGGACGTAATGGAGCGGGGATGGAGATCTGGGGGGCGGGTCTAGTGGGGTCCACATTTTACTATAGTAAAATCTGGCAACCCTAGCCAAGAGTACACTGCCCACTTCTGACAAATACACAACGCAATAATTATTTTGTCAGGTCCAGGGCTGGGTGGAAGGTTATGCGGAGAGGATTTTGCGTCAATCTTTCACAATTAAGTGCTGGTTTTATTTCGCTTTTCAAGCGGTAAGAGGCACATGCAAGTTTACATAGTAACATAGTAGATGATGGCAGGAAAAGACCCGAATGATCCATCCATTCTGCCCAACCTGATTCAATCTAAAAATTTGTTGGGGGGGGGTTCCTTCTTCTTAGCTATTTCTGGGCAAGAATCCAAAGCTCTGCCCGGTACTGTTCTTAGATTCCAACTACTGAAGTCTCCGTCAAAGCTCACTACAGCCCATCTACACCCTCCCAGCCATTGAAACCCTCCCCAGCCCATCCTCCACCAAACGGCCATATACAGACACAGACCGTGCAGGTCTGCCCAGTACTGGCCTTAGTTCTTCAATATTTACTATTATTTTCCGATTCTAGATCCTCTGTGTTCATCCCACGCTTTTTTGAACTCCGTCACCGTTTAAAACGTGGAGGTTTGTTATTAGGGGATGTCCATGACCTTCAATACCATGGCTTGGACTTCCCCATCCCTGAAATTTGTTTTACATGCGATTCTTGTGGGGACAAAGCTTATCCTGAAATATTGGATCTCTGAGGAGGCACCCCCATGATGAAGCAACAAGCTCGCTTTGAGTTGGACACCTAATCGTCTCGCCCACAGGAACACTGGGAGTTTTACTGTTCCCTCTGGCAACAGCTTTTGGACACTAATGCTTAAATGCTACCGACTGTTTTCATGTGAAGGCTTGAGTGGCTTCCCGGTTCTTCTTCTTTTTTTTTTTTTTTTACTACTGTTCACCTTGCAGCATTTTCCGGCAGAGAGAGTGTGTCTGTATGTAAGTGTTCGTGAGTGTGTAAGTGTATGGTTGTGCCGCGAAGTGTACGGGTGTATTTTGTCTTGTTCGAGTCCGTTGTGCCTGGGTGATGTTTGCTCGTATTGGGGATTCTGGTGGTTTTCTCTATATTCAAACTGGACAGGGGGCGCTGGCTTGCGAGTTGTTTTAACACTTCCCTTTGCCCATGATGTGGTTCGATTGTATCATTTTTTTGCACCTATGTGCGCTCCTTCACCGACTGTACCACTCTGCTCCTGTATGATATACTGTTTGCTTTGTTGCCTAGTGTTGGCTCTTGTTCTCCAGTTGCCTCTTGTCTCAATAAACATGATATTAAAAAAAAAAGAAAAAAAGCACGTGGAGGTGCAAAACTTTCAAAAATTTAAGTGCAAACAATTTTTGAAAGGTGCAGGAGAACATGACGATACTTTCGGTTTTGGTTCAGACGTGCACAGAGGCAGCTGCAGTGACAGGAAAACCTCGTGCGCATGAGTCCAGCAGGATTTCTGTGCACAAATTTGCCTGCATATTAATTTCCTGCATTCTGCAGTATCGGGCTCGAGGTAGAAGCCATGCGCTCAGACATCTACCGTCAGAGCGCAGTGAAATGCAAGGATGAGTTTAGCAGTGTCAAGCAGTCACCAACCGATTCCCAGATGACCTGGGCGAAGAGACTCGGAGCCGGTGCTGGTATCAAAAAAAGTACCTTAGCTCCATCTCAGCTGTCAAGGTTCAAGGTAGCATTTATTTGATTAACCATCTAAAACCAAGCCATCAAAGCAGCGTGCACTGTTGCAAAGGAAGCAACAGAAATATGAAATAAGCAAATAGGTTGCCCAAGCCTGTAATATGCCACAGGACCCCCAATCAACAGATTTCTGGGAAGTGACGTCAGAGGGATAGCCGATTTTAAAAAAGGCAAACAAGAACACCAAAGCAAGCAGTGCTCTGAAATGTCATTCAATAATAAATGACGCGAGTCCAATGAAAAGGCTCTTATTTCTAAGCATAACATTGTTCCGCTGGTTTACTTTATGAGGCTTTGGTACATAGAATAGTGCTGCCTCGCCATCTGATGGTGGTAGGAGGTACTGCAGCTTTGCCCAGTATTAAGCAGTGACTGAGGGGCATAGCGGTGCCAGTTTCTGAAGCAGAAAACACGTCCTTCTCAATTCTGTTTAGAGACACCTATTTTTAGGCATGGAAAGCAAGATTACAGAATACCAGTGTAGCACACTGCAAATTCACATGTACGATTTCGGTGCAACCATTTATGTCGGCCAAAAGGGGTGGAAACGCTCACACCTAGATTGCAAAAAAAAAATAAAAAATAGGCATGCACTCCGTTCAGACTCCATCAAATGTTTACACCCACCTAAACTATACATCATCATGTTTAGGTGCCATTTTACAGTGTAGAGGGTCATGCCTAGGGAATTGTGCCAAAAGCATGCCACCCTGACAGTGGCATAGTAAGGGAGGGGCCAGGGGAGGGGGGCAGTCTCTTCTCACCACACGCGCGCCCCCCTTCCCTTCCCCCGAACCTCTAGTTGTTCACTACCGCAAGCAACAACTTTAATGTGCTCCTCGCGACCTCGTCGTCCCTCCCACTGACATCACTTTCGGATGTCACATGGAGCACATTGACGTTTTTGTTGCTCGCGGTGGTGAACAAGTAGAGATTCGGGGGAAGGGGGGATTGCGCTTAGCAGGGGGATCGGCGCAGGAGCAGGGGGAAGGGGGCGGAGACAAGGGCAGGGGTGCCTCTCAGCTTCTACACTACTGCACCCCGATTCCGTGCAAAGGAAGCAGCAGAACAGAATCTAATCTTCAATTTCTGGGTCTCTCTAATGCCTATCTAGGTTCAAGGTGACTTGCGTTACAACAATGAAATATAAAGCAGTTTACAGTAAACCCCCACTAATTCGCGGTATTTTCCGACCGCCACTTCCTTATACTGAAATCAGGGTTGCACCAATCAGGAGCTGCTTTGACACGCTATCTGGCTCCTGGTTGGTGCAACCTGACTCGGAGTATACCGCGAGTGATTTTCTGTACTCGCCGGCGCCCCAGCTGCCCTCTGCTGCCTCTCGACGGGCGAAAAACTGTGTTCGCACTTTTTCAAAATTCACAGGGGATCCCAGAACAGAACCCCCGTGAATTTCGGGGAGTACTGTACTATGAAGTAGTTACCAGAGATAGGAGATGTTGTAATCATTCAACAGAGGGAAACACTGAGCTGCCATTTCCTGAATCGGCTTCTCCATAAAGGAGTCCTTGATTTAATCAAGGAATTTTATCTCCTTAGCATGCCCTGCTGTTACCTTTAAACCAAACTAAACCTTAGGCTTATATACCGCATCTTCTCTATCAGTAGAGCTCGGCACGGTTTACAAGAAATTAGAAAGGAGAACAGATACAATATGGATGGAATAGTATGGAGAGGAGCGGAATTTACAACTGTGAAAATAGCCAAGCTTTCAGATGTTTTCGAAATGGTTGGAAAGAGCCCAGATCGCGCAGTTGAATAGGAAAATCATTCCACAGCTCAGTAATTTTGAAACGTAGAGACTTCCCTAATTTGCCAATGTAGGTAACGCCTTTCAGCGTAGGAAAAGACAATTTAAATTTCTGAGTAGATCTGGCAATGTCAGATCTTACAGAATTCCAAGACAGGGGAATTAAAGGAGGAAGGGTGCCAGGCAAGATCTTAAATGTTAAGCAGGCACATTTAAAATAAACCCTGGAAATTATAGGAAGCCAATGAAGTTTTTGCAGGAGCCGAGAGACGTCATCAAATTTACTTTTTTTTACCCAATAAAGCAATGGTTAAGGGCATTCATGCCAATAGATGCAGTGAGCGAAGGCAGGAATTCAAGTGCCAGGAAGCTGCTGGGAGGAGAGGGGGGGAGACCAGCAGCCAGACTGGAGGCGATTCTACTACAACTAGTAATTATTTCTATAGAGCTACCAGACACACCAGACACACGCAGCGCTGCACAGAGTCACAAAGAAGAAAACAGTCCCTGCTTGAAGGAGCTTACAATCTAAACAGACAAACAAGATGTCATGGATACAGTTAAGAGGAACGGTTAATCAGCTGGCTGGGTTGGAGGGCAAAGGGGAGTACGGGACATTCAAGCCATTGTGACATCACTGATGAGGTTGGCTCTTATTGGTGGATTGAGGCATTATGACATCACAATCTCAGCTCTGGAATGTTGCTACTCTTTGGGTTTCTGCCAGATACTTAGAACCTGTGTTGGCCACTGTTGGAAATAGGATACTGGGCTTAATGGACCTTCGGTCTGTCCCAGTATGGCATCTCTTATGTGAGCCAAGTATAGGATAATTGAGGCATTGTGACATCACTGATGAGGTTGGCTCTTATTGGTGGATTGAGGCATTATGACATCACAATCTCAGCTCTGCTTCCCAAAGACTGAAACTCTTCACACTGCTACTACCGCTATGAATTATTTCTAGAGCGCTACCAGACGTACGCAGCGCTGTACAGAATCACAAAGAAGACAGTCCCTGCTTCAAAGAGCTTACAATCTAAACAGGCAAGATAAACAGGATGTCATAAGGATTCTATAAGTGGACCTCGCCTTTCAGATGCTCTGATGATGCCCCTTGAGAGCCAATCCCATAATAGAATTTGCGCGCCCAGATTCCAGTAAAGACCACAAAATACATAACATAAAACTCACTTTTATACCGCAAAACGGTTCAGTTCTATGCGGTTCACAAAAGATAAAGGATATACAAAAGGAAGTACAATAAACCGGATTTTCCTAAATTTCCATAGGATTTGATGTTTTTAAGGCACGCTGAAATTGTTGATAGATATGAGAAAACATAATTAAATGATACAGATCCTTGTCCCAAGGGTTCATAGTCTTAAGCCCGCGAGACGACGCGCGCCGACAATTCAGCACAGGACTTCATTGCGCCGAAGAAAAACCTTCTTTTAAAGGGCTCCGACGGGGTGTGTGTGTCCGACGGGGTATATTACAGTATAATGTGGGGTTACAACCCCTCCAAACTCCCCCCCCACGTCAGCACGACCACTATTAAGTAAAGGAAAGGGAGTGTTTCCATACTTTTCACAAAATCAATACAGCCCAAGATCATTAAGAAAGCTTTAGATCCTACTGGATAATAGTACAAATAGAATTACATAACACCCACGTATGCCTGGTAAATGTTTATGCCCCGAATAGTGATTCTCCTGAATTCTTTCTACAGCTACTTAACACAATTCAAACTTTTGAACCTCTTCCCATCATCATCATCATCGGACAGGAGGAGCAGCAGCAAGAATAGCTAAGGGAGAGGAAGAGGAGCAGGAGAAAGCTGTTTAAAAGCAGTTAAAGTAAAGAAAAGAGCCGAGGAGGAAGAGCAGGAAGCTAGGGGCAGGGCGAGAGTAAGCTCTGCCCACCCCCACCACGTCGGAAGAGTCAGCGTCCGAACTCCCCTACAAAAGGGGAGGAGTCAAAGACACACGCGGTGCACAGCATCGGACAGGAGGAGCAGCAAGAATAGCCAAGGGAGAGGAAGAGGAGCAGGAGAAAGCTGTTTAAAAGCAGCTTTCTCCTGCTCCTCTTCCTCTCCCTTGGCTATTCTTGCTGCTCCTCCTGTCCGATGCTGTGCACCGCGTGTGTCTTTGACTCCTCCCCTTTTGTAGGGGAGTTCGGACGCTGACTCTTCCGACGTGGTGGGGGTGGGCAGAGCTTACTCTCGCCCTGCCCCTAGCTTCCTGCTCTTCCTCCTCGGCTCTTTTCTTTACTTTAACTGCTTTTAAACAGCTTTCTCCTGCTCCTCTTCCTCTCCCTTAGCTATTCTTGCTGCTGCTCCTCCTGTCCGATGATGATGATGATGGGAAGAGGTTCAAAAGTTTGAATTGTGTTAAGTAGCTGTAGAAAGAATTCAGGAGAATCACTATTCGGGGCATAAACATTTACCAGGCATACGTGGGTGTTATGTAATTCTATTTGTACTATTATCCAGTAGGATCTAAAGCTTTCTTAATGATCTTGGGCTGTATTGATTTTGTGAAAAGTATGGAAACACTCCCTTTCCTTTACTTAATAGTGGTCGTGCTGACGTGGGGGGGGAGTTTGGAGGGGTTGTAACCCCACATTATACTGTAAACTCAACTTTTTCTCTATTTTTTAGGGAAAAAAATTAAGTTTTCAGTATAATGTAGGGGGTTATACCCCACCCCCCACCCCCCCAACGCCAGCACAATCCCTATTAAGTAGAGTGGGGGGATTCCCCCCACACCCCCCCTGTCGGAGCCCTTTAAAAGTAGGTTTTTCTTCGGCGCGATGAAGTCCTGCGCCGAATTGTCGGCGTGCGTCTGTCTCGCGCGCTTCAGACCCGTCACCTGTCCCAAGATGCCGCTTGAAAAGGCAAAAGACGCTGATGAAATCTCTTAAATTTGCGGCGTATAAGAACAGAAGCGTAACCCGGAATCGTTGCCCTCACATCTGCACGCCTCTAGTTACACCAGCCACAGATCTGGCGTAACTGCGGTTGCCTATAACTCACAGTACACGTCTCCCTCCGGATTCGCCAGGGATAGGGGCAGAGCCGGACCGTGAACGGTCAAATACCGCAAATATCTTCTGGTCTGGCTCTGACCCATCCCCGCCTCCCTCCCGGCATCCCGGCCTTACCTGGTGGTCTAGCAGTTCCCGTAGTCTCTCGAGATTACGGCGGGAGCTCATGGCAACCATTTCCTATTGGCGATCTACACGGGGAAGATCGCTCCTGCCCCGAAAGCCTGCTAGACCACCAGGTGAGCCCGGGATGCCGGGGGAAGGCTCAACTATGGGGTTTTTTCCTTTTCCCCCCCTCCCCCAAAAATCGCAAATATGTGAAATCGAGATTGCCGAAACCGCGAATGGGGAGGGGGGAAGTGTATTTTATAAGGGCATAAATGGCGGTATTGCCTATTTGAACGCCCCACCCTTGTATCTGCGCGCCATGCAGGCAGAAAATAAATAAAAACTACACTCTTCAAGAAATTCCTGAAACAGCCGTAAACTTCAAACTTACCGTCCTTCCCCCCCCTCCCTCTTCCCGCCACACAGAAACTACATAACCTACTCTTTACCTCTCTAGAAGGGACAAATGTTCTTCCATTGTAACCCAACGTTTTTCATCTCTTTTGTAATCCGCCTTGAACCGCAAGGTAATGGCGGAACAGAAATCTCTAATGTAATGTAATGTAATTCTGCATATTTACGTGTATCAGTTGTGGAATTGTCCTGACTGAATATGATCTGGCTGGAAGAATTGCCATCTGCCATTTTGTGGCCTACGCGAAAGAGAAGATTTGCGATCTCAGCCCAGGTGAGCAACGTTCTGGAGAGTTAGTCCTGCTCATTGGGAAATCAGAAGTACGCCGGGGGCAAAGCCAGGGCTGGATCAGCCTGGGTTTTGCTGACCTGGGTGAGATGGCAAACGATAGTGGAATCCGATGATGGTCTCTGTTAAACATTAAACCACCATCACAAGTGTTGCTCACGTTGCCTTCATTCGCTCCATCTGTTAGCGTGCGATATCAACGTCTTCAATATAAAATGTATCACTAACTCTACTCTCCACTTCTCCCTGAAGACCTTCCTCCCTCTCCCTGTCTCTTCTCTGCCTTTACTCAAATTGTACATTGCCTTGAACCTTTTTAGGCATACAGTAGATTAGATTAGATGAAGGCCCTTAACCACTGCTGGACTGAGTAAATGTGACATCTGCAGCTTATGACAGTCATGAAGCTGGCCAAGCTTAACAGGGGGCCTGAATGTGAATGTGACCCTAAGCACAGGACCTACTCCAGTCCAGCATCTTCCTTCTCTCCGGTGCATCCACTTCCCAGGGATAAAAAGGAGTATAAAGGCACAGAGCAACCATCAGGCAGTGCCACTGATGGCTCTGCTGGTCCTGCTCTTTTTGACATCACTTCCTATTTCTGAGGGGCGGGGCCAGCAGAGCCAACAGCGGAACAGACCTATGGTGGCTCCACGTCGTTGTGCCGCTTTTTATTCCTGGGAAGCAAGGTAAGCAGACCACTTGACAAGGAGATGAGGAGAAAAGGGTGCTGCAAGACAAGGGGAGGGAACAGGGCGCTACTGAACTGGGGGGGGAGGGAGGCCCTGGACTTGGTGGGGGGAAGCCATCCGCAAATATTTGCCTAGGGTCCCATGAGTGGTTAAAGCGGCCCTGGTAGGCATCCTCTTGTGAAGAGAAGTAGAACTCCCATTTTGGCCATCACATGGATCTCTAGTTGGCCAACCCTTTGGACGCACAACTTAACTATGAACAAAAGGGTTGTGCCAATGATTACCTGCCGAGAAAAGAAAACCTGTTACTCCTGCTGGGCTTCGCATCCACCACATCCTCTTGCTGATCTTTGACCTCATCATCACGTTCAGGTGATGGCTGAAGAACTCCCTGAGGATCCGTCATCTGCAGAACACAAACACAATCCAATGTGATCGCTAGAAACTGAAGCTGGAAACTCCTATACATTTTTACAGCCTGTACGCTCTTTGCAAAGCGAATTTTCAGCGTTACATCTGTGTTTCATTTTGCCTTTATGAGATTATGGAATCGCTAACGATGCCTAGCTTGTGATCACCAGGGACATTTCCACTTTGGAGGCAGTTCTGAAAATTTAGGTGCTCAAGTACCACATGGCAACATCCTACGAAGAACATAAGAGCTGCCATCAAGCCCAGTATCCTGTTTCCAATAGCAGGCAACCCAGGTCACAAGTACCTGGCAAGATCTCAAACAGTAAAACATTTTATTCTGCTTATGATAGGAATAAGCAGTGGATTCCTCCATATTCATCTTAATAATGGCTTATGGACTCTTGTTTTAGGAAGTTATCCAAACCTTTTTTAAACCCTGCTAAGCTAACTGCTTTAGCAACATTCTCTGGCAACAAAATCCAGAGTTTAATTACACGTTGAGTGAAGAAATATTTTCTCCTGTTTTTTTTTTTTTTAATTCTGTTACTTAGTAGCTTATTACATAGAATGAGACAATTCATCGCAGCGGTTTCATCGTGGGACGTTTCAGTGTGGTCTCCGTGAAACAGCTGCGATGAAACACGCCTGACCCATCTCCAGGGGCGGAGGATCGCTAAAGATGACAGAAGGGAGGGCGAGTGTCACTAACTGGCATTGCACCAAGGAGAGGTACGGCTCGAGAACAAGCACTGCACTCTGGTGAGTGGGGGCTCAGGACTGTGGCTACAAGCTAGAGCCTCCGAAATGCCTCTTTCTGCTAATGTTCACACTAAATGGGCCGCTTTTACAGATTATTTGGACTCTCTTTGAGAACTCAATACATCTGAGTATATTACTGCTCTCTGTTTCCACTTTCTTCCTCTTTTCTTCCTTCTCTTCTTTTTCTCTTTGGCCTCTGGGGGATCTCTCTTTTTCCTTCCCCCCTTTTTCCCTTTTTTCTTTCCCCTGATTTAAGATCCTCTTCCCCCCCCCTTCGGCTTTTTCTTTATCACTCTCTCCTCTCCCTTTCTTTCCTCTTCCCCTTTTTATCACTCTCCTCCCCTATCTCTTTTTGATTATCACAAGAATCCAATGACAATATTATTGTTATATATATACACATAATTTTTTCCTTTATATATATTTCTAGAATTCTTTTGTCTTGATTATGGTAACCATTTATTGTTGACCTGTTTTGTTTATTTTTTATTTCTGTATTTTTGAAAATCTTCAATAAATTTTCAAGAAAAAAAAAAAAAAAAAGTTAGAGCAGGAGTGCCCAAATGGTCGATCGTGATCGACCAGTAGATCGCAAAGGCAACGCGAGTCGATCGCATTGCCTTTGCGATCTTGTTCTTCCTTCCTCCCCGAGCCAGACCAGGCGCGTACAAGCGCCGGACCCACAAGATTTCACCTCTGACGTCAATTCCGACGTCGGAGAGGAAGTTCTGGTGCAATGATAAATAATGTTTGTTCCATTCTGGTTGGCCCAGTGAGTGGAACAAGGTTTGGGTTTTCAGCATATTTAATTTTATTTAGCATATATTCAGTTAAAATAGTAAATAAAATTATATACAGCCTCAACAGTAGAATGATCTTTATCTGCTGTCATTGGCTATGGGCTCCTTTTACAAAGCAGCGGTAGAGGGTTCTACTAGAGAATGACATGGTGGGTGTTACCCGCAGCTAGCCGCGGGTAGCCCGCCAAAACAGTGGAGGGGGGAAGGTGCTCACCGCAGGTACAGGACAAGGCCCTGGTTGCGTCAGAGGAGAAGCTTCAGCCCACACACGCATGTGACTGCACGTATGCTCCGGTGGCTTTTAACAAATCTGAAACCTTAAAATGCGCCGCGAAGGTAAGGGGGAGGAAGGGAGATGCACGGACAGTGCGAGAGGTGCTGAAGGGCAGTGAGGTGGTGAGAGGGAAGAGGGAAGGGTGAATGCTGCCGGGACGGGGCGGTGAAGGGGATGGTGGTCCGGTGACGGGGACAGATTTTTCCCCCCATGTCATTCTCTAGTTTCTACTACCCCGGGCCAGCGAGGTAAATGTTCCGACACTCATAGGAATTCTGTGAGTACAAACCGCAGTAGAAACCTTACTGTAGATTTGCAAAAGCCAGCGTTACGTTGCCCCCACCACCAACACTACCACTCTAATACAGGTTGGGGAAAACAGACGTAATAATCACAGGCCCAAAAGCAGCTGCAATAAACCTTGGAGCAGAAATTCCAAAAATATAGGAAGCTCAAACCACTCCCCCCCCCCCTGGTGCTTTTCAATGCTGATGGGTGGGAATAATTGGGGGGAGGGTCTTAGGCATCTGAGCCAATCAGGGCCATAGGCCCATTCCCATGCATCATATTATGTAGCGAGGAGGGAAGGCCTGCCATTTTGGATCGGCGGGCCTGGAAGGTGCTTCCTTCCTGCTTTCAGAGGAAAAAAGGTACCGGGTGTTTGTAGAAGCATCCAGTGGCAGGAGGGGGGGGGGGGGCATCCCGCCTGACTTTTTTTGGGGGGGGGAAGGGGGAGGCTAGGGGATGGTTCGGGATGAGACATGTTGCCAATTTTCTCTTATGCGAAGGGGGTGGCAGAAGGGGAGTTGCCAAGGCAAGAGGGAGTGGGCATCGCTTCTGCCATTTTTTCTTGCACAGGGGGGTTGGCATGGCAGGAGGGATTAGACATTCCTTCTGCCATTTTCGCTGACACGAGGGGGGGGTGTTTTTTTTTTTTTTTTTTGTGTTAACATGCACAGCCTCCGTGCCTTTTTTATTTTTATTTTTAAAGGGATAAACTAAGGTTAGACAAGTAAGCGGCTGGTCTTGACCAGTCACTTTTTTTTTGAAAGGCTAAAAGCGATCACTTTTTCGTAGTGCATCGGGCAGCCATGTTAGAGCATCAATCGCTCTACTAGTTTACATGGCGTTTCAATATTAATGAGCTTATTTGCGCGGTTGGGTCGGGGGAATGAGCGATCGTTCATCGCTGGCTTTAGTACATCTGGGCCACAGCCATTTTCACTTTCCATCGTGGAGTAAATAATTTTGCACGCTACGAGCCAACTTCTACGTATCATGCCTAAAAAAAAAACATTGGTGTCGACTAGTGTAACGCCAAGCGAGATTCTACAAGGCGCAGGCACCTTTTATAGAATCACACTTAGCGCCAGTGTGCGCCATATAACTTAGGCTGCGGAAAGGCCAATTAAAGCCAGGCCTAAATGCGCATCGGGCGTATTCTCCAACAATACACCCAACTTTTAGGGAACGTCCCGATCGGCACCCCCCCCAGTCCCATCCCTTTTTCCAAATTCGCACACTGCAGCTGGTGCGCACTTTTTACAAATTACACTGTCCGAGTTGGGTGCGCAACTTTTAATTAGTCCCAATTAACATTAATTGAGTTAATTGCCAATTAATCAAGTTGTGCACATATATCGGCAAAACGAACTTTTGGCGCCATAGACAAAATTTCGGGGTACGGGACATGTCTGCTGATCCCCATCAGAACTCCATGCAGGCATCGCGAAGCTACAGGTAAAGGAGAAAGACAGCACAGACGACTGAAGAGCGGACTTTCATCAGCAGGTGAAACAATGCTAAAAGGTAGAACAACTAGTGGCAGACTGGCCCGGGCACCGGCTTGGTGGGGGGGGGGGGCAGCATCTCTCCGTCCCTCCCACCCAATGCTCACGCACTCCCCCCCCCACCTCTGTACCTCTTTAAATCTTCACCAGCACGAGCAACTTCTCAGGCCTGCTGCTCTCGCCAGCTTGGCGCCCCTTTGAAATTACTTCCAGGTCGTGGGGCCAGGAAGTGACGTCAGAGGGAAAGTCAATGCCAGCACAAGCAGCAGGCCGGATTTAACGAGGTATGGCAGGAAGGGATTGTACAAGTGTGGCATCGGGGAGGGGGGAGGGGAGCAGGGAAGAAGCAGGGGGTGCCACTGCTCCAGGCACATCCTACCCTCGCTATGCCGCCAGCAGCAACTAGAAGTAAAGGATGAAAACAGCACAGTGAACTCAAAACAAGATCTCCATCTGAGCCCAATACAGGCATCACACCAATGCATCTGAAGCTTAGGAGCGACTGATGAAAAATAATTAGGAAAGACAGGAAGTTGGGTCTATATTTATCTTTTAAAATTAAAGGGGTGCATCTTTTATTCTCACCTCACCTTTTTTTTTAAGGAATATATACACTTCTCCCTTGTTATTCGCGGGGGATATGGGCAGAGCCGGACTGCGAATGGCGAAAAACCGCGATTATCTGGCTCTGACCCACCCCCTCCTCCCTGCTGCCTTCCCGACCTTACCTGGTGGTCTAGAGGGCGTTCAGGGCAGGAGCGATCTTCGTATGCTCCTGCCCCATGCAGATTGCCATGAGGAAATGGCTGCTGTGAGTTCCCGTAGTCTCTCGAGACTATGACGGGAACTCCCTACAGCCATTTCCTCATGGCGATCTGCACGGGGCAGGAGCGTAGGAAGATCGCTCCTGCCCCGAAAGCCCGCTAGACCACCAGGTAAGGCCAGGAAGGCGGCAGGGAGGTAAAAAAATATGTTTTTTTAAAATTTCCTCCTCCCCAGAAAAAAAATCACAATTATGTGAAATTGCGAGTGCAGAAACCGCGAATGGGAGGGGGAAGTGTATGTATTGAAGTATAGGTATGAAAAGTAACATTGCGTCCACTTTTAAATATATAGATCCCTAAATTTAACAGAGTTTTTGGAAGATTGCCAGGATGTGATCCAGAGTCGGTCCACACTGGTAATAACACGCATGAGTGAGACAGATAAAATGTTAATCATGAAACTTTACTTTAAAAATAGGCTGATAAAAATTTTGTGGAGATTTGGTCAGAATTTTGCCCGATGTCTCAAGAGCTACGCAACTTAGAAGAAAAGAATTTTTAAAATTAAAAACAAGAGTTTTAGCTCTTGAGGCATCATTTTATTTACAATTTCCATGTAAATGTCTTGTTAAATTACAACGAAACACACTCCAAGAAAAACTGCCACAACCTAAACTAGATAGAACAAAAAAAGGCAGAAATAGTCAATACGTGGCTTGTGTGGTGTGCACAGTTTTGAATCTGAGCGCCCCCTTGGTGAACCTGTTTTGACTATTTCTGCCTTTTTTTTGTTCTATCTAGTTTAACCTAACCCTGTATCTTGTTAAATTACAAGACACTGACTATGTATTTTGGGGATCCCATTCAATTGCAACAATTCTTACTAGCTAGAGAACAGAAATGAGTTTTTTTTCTTCTTTTAAATACGTTTCACTACTGAGAAACTGGAGGATGTAAGTCCCAAATAGTAGGGACTGGTTAAAGATTCACTGGGATGAATCAAGAACCAATTCTTAGTTTTCTTCTTATTTTTGTAATTAGAAATAGTAGCATGTCTTCCCATAACTTCACTGGCTCCCAGTTCACTCCAGAGTCCTCTTTAAATGTGCCTGTTTAGCCTTCAAGATCCTACATGGCATCCTCCCTCCCGTTATCCCACTCTTCTGGAATTCCTCTAACCCTCTAGATCCTCCCAAAAACTGAAACTATCATTCCCCTCTACAAAAGGTATATCCCGCGTAGGAAAACTAGGAACATCCCTCCCCTTTAGAACCACAGAACTCTGGAACAACCTCACATCCCCGCTCAGAGTTTCAAGTTCCCTCCAATCCTTCCGCAAACACCTGAAAACTTGGCTCTTTTCAAAAATCTAACATCTCCCGCTCTTTGGTTCTTTATCTTCCTAGCTCCTTTCCTATAACCCTTCATTGTAGCTCCTTTTCAACCTAACCCTGTAAACCGTGCCAAGCTCTATGCTTGTGGAGATGGCGCGGTATACAAACCTAAGGTTTAGTTTAGTTTAGTTAGTTGTGGGCTTGGAAAGGAATTTTGTTTGTATGTACAAATTCCGTTAACTATGTGTAAGAAACCCTTTTTTTCCTGGTATCATCTGATATTGTAATTATTAAATTTGTATAAAAAAAAATAAAAATATTTAGATCCCAATAGTACTCTGCTCCCCTGGTCATTCGAAGTCAGCGATTCGCAGTCCCAGTCATTCGCGGTATTTTCCGACCACGAATGACCGGGCAGGAGAGGGCAAACGGAGAGGCAGGAGAGAGCAGCCGGAGCGCCGGCGAGGGAAGGAAATCACTCGCGGTATGCTCCGACCGCCTCTTCCTGCGTGTCAAAGCAGCTCCTGATTGGCGAGGCCCGACTTTAGTGCAGGAAGAGGCGGTCGGAGCATACCGCAAGTGATTTCCTTCCCTCGCCGGCGCTCCGGCTGCTCTCTCCTGCCTCTCCGGCTGCCCTCTCCTGTCTCCCCCCCACTGAAAACCGTATTCGCAGTTTTTCAAGATTCACGGGGGTTCCTGGAACGGAACCCTCGCGAATATCGGGGAATACTGTACCACAAATTTATCTTCTCTCTCTGGCACTGAAAGCGTGCAAAGCCTCGAGTTGTTTCTGGAGGTGAAGCTTAACTTTCAAAGCCAAAATCGCGATCAACCAGACTCTTCTCAAAAACAGAAATTCCATTTCAACAGGGTTGACTCAACCTATGGACCAGGCAGACCAAATCCCAGTTTCAAACTTTTAGAGGCATTGATACTGCATTGGGATCCTAGTACCTTGAGCCAGTGCCTCATCTGGTCCAGTAGGAGGAGGCGGACAAAAGAAAGGGGGGGGGGGGGGAGATACTGCTGAATCATAGCTGGGGGGGAGGGATGCTAATGGAAAAGTTGGCTCAGTCCCTCGAGTCGGCCCTGCCTTTAAGTTTCTTTTTTTTTTTTTTTCTTTTAGTTTAAAATTTTTATTTAGCTCAGTGGTCTCCAACTCCAACCCTTTGCAGGGCCACATTTTGGGATTTGTAGGTACTTGGAGGGCCTCAGGAAAAATAGTTCATGTCTTATTAAAGAAATGACAATTTTGCATGAGGTCAAACTCTTTATAGTTTATAGCTGATGGGCCGCCGCGGGAGTGGACCGCTGGGCACGATGGAGCTCTGGTTTGACCCAGTGGAGGCAACTTCTTATGTTCTTATGTAAATCTTTCCTTTTGGCTACATCTTAATAATAATATTGTCATTTATAGCTAAAGAGACATACGATCAAGAAACAGTTTTAGTTTACTTTTGTGATTATGATAAACATACCGAGGGCCTCAACATAGGACCTGTCAGGCTGTGAGTTTGAGACCACTGAGTTAAGGGGAACAGTTAATCTGCTGGCTGGGTTGGAGGGCAGAGGGGAGAACAGGACAATCAAGCCATTGTGACATCACTGATGAGGCTGGATCTTATTGGTGGAATGAGGCATTATGACATCACAATCTCAGCTCTGCTTCCCAAAGACAAATAGGATGTCATGGTTACAGTTTAGCCAGTGGTCTCCAACTCAAAGCCTTTGCAGGGCCACATTTTGGGATTTGTAGGTACTTGGAGGGCCTCAGAAAAAATAGTTAATGTCTTAGTAAAGAAATGATAATTTTGTTTGAGGTAAAGCTCTTTATAGTTTATAAATCTTTCCTTTTGGCTAAATCTTAATAATAATATTGTCATTTATAGCTAAAGAGACATATGATCAAGAAAGTACTTTATTTTACTTTTGCAATTAAGATAAACATACCGAGGGCCTCAATACAATTGCATCCACCAACAACAGCAAACAACCCAGCAGAGAAAAGTACAATAAACATTGATGTCCCCGTGTTAAAACCTGCCTTAAGTTTCAAGCAGGTCAAATGATTCCCCCCCCCCCCCCCTTCACTCCTGCTACCGTGTCGGCTTTCACCTCTTCCTGCACTTTCATTTTCGGTTGCAAACAAGATCCAAAAATCCAGCCTCAAAAGTGCAGGAAAAAGGCCGATCAGAGTCCCCTCCCCCTTTCTCCCAGGAACGTTCGAAAAGGGAAAGTTTAACGCGCGGCCCCTTTCCCCGGCCCGTCCGGCTGCTGCAAGCTCCCCGGGACAGGAACGCAGGCGGCGGCTCTAGGAAGAGGAAACGGCCTGGCCCTCCGCTGACGTCCCGACCTACCTTTCTTCGGCACCGAAGGGAGCTGGATTAGCCCAAGCTGCTGCTTTTTGCTCTTGATCCAGTTCACCTCTTGTCTCCTCCCTGCAGCTGGGGGTTGGTCTTCCTTGGATCTGCCTAGTGGGGAGGGACTGGGAGGGAACCAGCCCGGCAGGCAAAGGGTAACTTTAGAAACTAGTGAGTGAGTGCACCTTGCAACAGACTGACAGGAAGCTGGATCTGGCTCTTTTGGCCTTTGTTTGCTTAGTAGTTTTAAAAGTTTTTATTTGCTTACTCCCAATATATCTGTCCATAAACCTTGAGCTATTTTAAGGTGCTTGTAATTTTATTTTGCCTATAATTTATTCTGTTGCATGGCTGGGACTTAGGATATATGCAGTTTGCTCTATTAATTTTAGTGACTAGGCCGTAAAGTGCATTCTGCTGCCAGAACTCCAGGTCTCAACCTGCCTTAGGGTTGGGCTGTGAGGAATCAAGCTTGCATGGAAATTTTCCTCTTTCAATTAGGTCAGGGGTGTCCAATGTCGGTCCTCGAGGGCCGCAATCCAGTCGGGTTTTCAGGATTTCCCCAATGAATATACATTGAAAGCAGTGCATGCAAATAGATCTCATGCATATTCATTGGGGAAATCCTGAAAACCCGACTGGACTGCGGCCCTCGAGGACCGACATTGGACACCCCTGAATTAGGTCATTGGGTAACTCTCTGTAGTTCCTGCTTCCTTATAATAGAAACCCTGTATCTTTGGCAGGGCCAATATTAGACATGCTGGGTCACCAGAGTTGCTCCGGACGTGTGTGTCTGGAGTCCGGGCGGGTTTTTATAATTTTACAACTTTTGTTTCAGGGAAACCGGACATCTAATAACTTTACGGCAGAGTATGCACCTAGCCGGAGTCCTTCCCCCATCCCAGGGGTAGGCAATTCCGGTCCTCGAGAGCCGGAGCCAGGTCAGGTTTTCAGGATATCCACAATAAATATGCATGAGATTTTGCATCTCAAGGAGGCAGTGCAAGCAAATCCATCTCATACATATTCCTGGTGGATATTCTGAAAACCTGGCCTGGCTCTGGCTCTCGAGGACCGGAATTGCCTACCCCTGCCCCACCCCAACACACAGGATCCAGTGCTTGGTCACCCGGCCGCTCCTGTAACTTTTGGGGCTGTCGGCAGCATGCCTTAGGCGACTCGTAAACTCTTCCTCTGCTACTGCTTCCTGTCCCCACATAGGTGGAAAACAGTAGCAGAGAGAAAGCTTCCGGGTTGCTGAAGGAAGCGTGTTCACTTCAGTCACGCTGCTGACGGCCAAAGAGTTACGGCACCCACCGGGGGAGAGAGGAAGTGAAAGAGACGTGCTGGACTGCGGCAACGAGTAGGGTTACCAGATTTCCTCTTTAGATAAAAAAAAAAGAGGACACCTGGCTCCCCCATTCTGTGTGCTTACGGCATTGCTTTTCTCGGCACATGGCGCCTATTTGCGCCTCTTTCCTGGTATATTCTGCGCATGCGCCAATCGCTATCTGCTATCTCAAGTAGATTTAGCGAGCCTCCGCTGCTCTCCGCCTACCTCATTTGCATGGGCGGTTTTTTTGAGAATGACTCGCCTTTTTGAAATCGTTCCAATAATGGCTGCGACAGTGTCCCGTTGGCTTTTACCGTCAAGTTTTGAGACTCTTCCTCCTAGTATGTTCTTTTCTTAAGTGTATATATGACAGTAATTAGAGATGCTTGGTCGAGATAATATTAAATTGAGCAGAATCTTCAAAGAGAAATAAGCACACACCGTGACAGAAAATGTATACAGTATAATCTTATTATAACGGACTCGCTTATAACGGAACCTCATCTATAGCGGATGAAGTCCGCTGGTCCCGGCCGAGCGCCATTATAAACATAGAGAAAATCATCGCATATAGCGGACTCACATATAACGGACTTTCGGATTTAACGGACAACCAATTTGGTCCCCAGAGCCGCTTTTAGCTGTAGTTTTCTTCGGCTGTAGTTTTCTTCGGCTATAATGGCCATGCAGGCTCCGCCTATAAGGCGTGTGGCATTCCAGTGATATAGTATCAAAATGCAGCCCAGAAGAAAATGACAGAGTATTTTTCTTTCCAGTACAGTACGACATAAATGCTGTAGAACAGGGGTGTCCAACCTTTTGGCTTCCCTGGGCCGCATTGGCCCAAAAATATGTTTCTGGGGCTGCACAAATGCTGCAGCAAGACAGAGGAGGGGGGCAGCAAGACGGGGGCAGCAGAGGAAAACACTGCATCGCCCTCGACCGGGGCCGCAAAAAGTGCTTCACGGGGCTGCAGGTTGGACACCCCTGCTTTCGAACATCTTTTAGGGTTCTGGTTTTGCAATCATTTCGTGCCATACCAATGTTTTGCTGAGTTTTGTTCTTGGTGTTGCTGATACGGCTGTGCAGTGACTGTTGTTCACTGATTGACCGTTGTTTCAAGTTGACCTAAATAAAGTTTTTAAAAAATGCAACTCTGGATATAACGGACTCTGGATATAACGGACCGTTTTTCCAGGTCCCTTGAAGTCCGTTATAACGGAGATTATACTATATCTAAAAATCATTACATTTTTACTTTGCTTAAGATGATCAGGATTTTCAGATATTTAGGCAAACTTCCTTCAGTTTTATTATTTATGCATCTGTAAAAGACACTTGAGATCTCCAACACACAAATATTTAACAAATTAGGGGGAATTAACTGAACTAAGGAATAGTTTGTCATGCAACAGAAAACACATAGACAAATCCCACAGGTGGGTCAAACAATCATCCATCTTCTGTGTCATAAACGTTCTGTGTATATGTGTATTTTTTTTTTTTCATAGATAGTAACCCCAAAAGAAATGGAAGTTAATCCAGGAAAATGCCACAACAATTTGATTAACCTAATCAAAAAATTCACCCAAATGTCTCTTCAGAATCTACAACTCACCGATCTTTATGAAACCCCACCATGGCAGTGGGTTTCTGACAGAACTGAAAAGGGAACAAGTCTTTATACTGAAACTGAATGGGAACAGTTGCAAACGCCACCTTCTGGGGACACAGGGAAACTGCATTCAGCCTACCTTGGGGAAGGTTATGCAAATGAGGCACTGAAGGACAAAAACACAGACTTTCTGAGGGATGTTAGGACTTGTTTCAAATTTGTTCTGGGGTGGAAATAAAGCTTGTGGGTTCAGAAAAGAACTGAAGCAGCCGGAGGTGTCTAGGTTCCAATCTAACCCCAGATAATTGAAGTCACCCATGATAACTGCAGTTGCGTCTAATCTGGTCCATCATTTCTCCATCAGTTTCTTCGGACTGTCCTGGGGGTCGGTAGTAGATGCCGATCTTCGTTTCCGTTCCATTTGTTCCAGGAATTTTGACTCATAGAGACTCTAACTTATTTTTCGTTTCCAGCGTGTTCTCTCCGGTAGACTCAATGCCCTCTTTGATGTATAGGGCAATTCTCCCACCTTTTTGACCCACTCTGTCTGTCTCTGCGGTGTAGCACAGTGTCCCAGACGTTATCCTCATTCCACCATGTTTCCGTGATGCCTGTGATGTCAAGGTTATCTTTTTGTGCCATGGCTTCCAATTCCCCCATCTTATTCCTTAGGCTCCTTGCGTTCATGAACACAATACTCCAAGTAGGGCCTTACCAATGACCTGTACAGGGGCATCAACACATTCTTCCTTCTAATCATTTCAAATTTACGATATGTTTATATGGGAAAATCTCAGACCCAACAACCCATCTCTACTGATATACACGGAGGCAGTTGCGAATGACACCATCACAGCTCTTCCCTGTCTCATAGCACCGCATGATATAAAATCTTAAACTTATAATCTTCACTGGTTACTTGTCTTTCTTTTGCAATATATCACTGGAGGTGGGTTGTTGGGTCTGAGCTTTTCACATATCGTAAATTTGAAATGATTATTTAATAGAATTTTAAAAAGTGATAAGTGACGTGGGAATTAATTAAGTCATTCCTACTTGGCCCGTCTACCAATGGAACACTATGGGCTCCTTTTCCGAAGGTGCGTTAGGGCCTTAACGCGTGGAATAGCGCGCGCTAGCCGCTACCGCTTCCTCTTGAGCAGGCGGTAGTTTTTTGGCTAGCGCGTGCTAATCCAGCGCGTGCGCTAAAAACGCTAGCGCACCTTCGTAAAAGGAGCCCTATGGACCTTAGTCCGTATATAGTTAAATATGTTTTCATGACTCTGGCCGTTTGTCCAACATACTCGTAAATTAGTGAACATGGACCATATATTGCATAAATCATAACCTGTCTTGCCTCATATCATGACACAGTGATGGATAAGATAATCCTCTAATATGAAAGGCCATCGCATTGTGATAAACATGTCTTGTGAAATGGCATGGCACAACAACAGATGGGATGACGAGCTACACACCTGGCCACCACACAACAATTCAAGTTTCAAGTTTTTTAAAAATTTGATAAAACGCTAATCATAATTCTAAGCGTGTGGAGGAGCATAATCGAAATGGACGTCTAAGTCCATTTACGTCCATATCGCAAGTCGTCCAAAGTTAAAAAGAGCCTACGACACATTTTCGAAAGATACGTCCAACTTTTTTTTTCATTTCGAAAATCGTCTAATTAGACGTCCTGCCGATCTGATCGTCCAAGCCACTAAATCATAAGAACATAAGCAATGCCTCCACTGGGTCAGACCCGAGGTCCATCATGCCCAGCAGTCCGCTCACGCGGCGGCCCAACAGGTCCAGGACCTGCGCAGTAGCTCCCTATCTATACCCCTCTATCCCTTTTTCCAGCAGGAATTTGTCCCATCCTTTCTTGAAATCCAGTACCGTACTCTGTCCTATTACGTCCTCTGGAAGTGCATTCCAGGTGTCCACCACACGCTGGGTAAAGAAAAACTTCCTAGCATTTGTTTTGAATCTGTCCCCTTCCAATTTCTTTATACCACATTTTCGTCCAACTTTCCGTCCAAGTCCAAAACGCCTAGAACAAGCCATGTTGGACGTGGGAGGGGTCTACAAAGTGATGGACTGCACACCCAGACATGCCACCTGAATAGTGGGGTATCTTACAGGGCACCGCTGTGAACTTCACAAAAAGGATGCCATGGCTTCTCCTCCCTACAGCTCCCTTATAGGTCACGGTGAGCCCCCCAAACCACCTCCAGAATCCCCTAGACCCACTTATCTACCACCCCAATAGCTCTTATGGCTGCAGGAACCACATATGCCAGTACAAAAAGGTTTTGGGGGTGTATAGGGGAGTGCACATGTTTAAAGGTTAAAGCAGTGATTACGGGGGCTTATGGGCATGGGTCCTCCTCTCCATGAGTCCCTAACCCACCCCCAAGATGACTTAAGCTGCCTCTGGGCTGGACGACTAGGCTTTCCTATGCCAGGCAGCCAGGTGATGATGGTCTGGAGGCTGAATTTTAAAGTTATGATTAACATTTTTATGGGGGTGGGGGGGGGTCTGTGTTATGTATTTTCAGTGCTTATCTGGTGACTTTAGATGGGTTTTTGTGACTTAGACCATGTTTTACATGGTCTAAGTCAGTGTTCTTCAACCTTTTTACACCTATGGACCGGCGGAAATAAAATAATTATTTCGTGGACCGGCAAACTACTAAGACTGAAATTTTTTTTTAAAACCATCGCCGCCCCATCCCCGCGAGCTCAGTCCCACAAACCATCTGATCCCATCCGCACAAGCCTCAAATAGTTATGATTTTATATTGAACATATTTTATTAAAGTATAAAAAGAAACAATATTCTATACAATTGTCATTTTATAAATACAAATAATACAGGGCAAAGATCAACAAAACCCGTCTCCCCTCCCCTTCACATATATTCCCTCTACTATCAAGAAAACTGAATAAGCCAAATTATTACAGAATGCTACACAAATATCATGTAACAGAATACCACAGTCACACATGACAGGAATGGTGTTAGGGGAGTGGAACTAGGGCAACTGCCCCCTGGTCAGAGAGAGCCCTAAGCCAGCTGGAAGCTAAAGAAGCACTGCCTGGGCTTTGCACTCCCCAGTTATGTCTAGCAAGATACATATTTCAAATCTGATATATTTGAATCACAAAATAGAAATATAATTATTTTTTTCTACCTTTTGTTGTCTCTGGTTTCTGCTTTCATTGCCTTTTCACTCTCTTCCATCCAGCGTCTGCCCTAAGAACATAAGAATTGACACTGCTGGGTCAGACCAGTGGTCCATCATGCCCAGCAGTCCGCTCACGCGGCGGCCCTCTGGTCTAAGACCAGCACCCTAACTGAGATTAGCCCTACCAGCGCACGTTCTTGTTCAGCAGGAACTTGTCTAAATTTGTCTTGAATCCATGGAGAGTGTTTTCCCCTATAACAGCCTCTGGAAGAGCGTTCCAGCTTTCTACCACTCTCTGGGTGAAGAAGAACTTCCTTACGTTTGTACGGAATCTATCTCTTTTTAACTTTAGAGAGCGCCCTCTCGTTCTCCCTACCTTGGAGAGGGTGAATAACCTGTCTTTATCTACCAAGTCTATTCCCTTCAGTATCTTGAATGTTTCGATCATGTCCCCTCTTAATCTCCTCTGTTCGAGGGAGAAGAGGCCCAATTTCTCTAATCTTTCGCTGTACGGCAGCTCCTCCAACTCCTTAACCTTCTCTGGACCCTTTTGAGTAGTACCGTGTCCTTCTTCATGTACGGTGACCAGTGCTGGACGCAGTACTCCAGGTGAGGGCGTACCATGGCCCAGTACAGCGGCATGATAACCTTCTCTGTCTCTTCAGTCCAGCATCTGCCCCTTCCATTCACTGTCTGTCTTTCCCTGCCATCTCTCCTCCTGCCCCCCCCCCCCAATTTGGTCCCCCCCCCCATCTTCCTTCTGTTCCCCTCATAGTCTGGCATCTCTGTCCTTCCCTCCCCCCTGTGGTTTTTAGCATCTCACTCTTCTCATTTCCTCCACTCAGATCTGATATCGTTCTCTGCTCTCTCTTCTCTTTTCTTCTCTGGTCTTCCTTCTCTATTTTCTGCCTCCATCTAAATTAAATTCTTTCTTACTATTTAGTCCTGTTTCCCTCTTTTCATTGTGTCTACCCACAGCTTGTCACCCCTTTCCCTCACCCCTCCATTATCTTACTATTTTCTTTCCCCTTTATTTATCTCCTCCTTCCATCCAGTATGTGTTCTTTCCCCACTTCCATTCAGCATCTGCTCTCCCCTCTCAACTGACATCCATCTGCCTTCTGCTGTCTCTCCCTTCTTCTCACTTCCATCATCTGTCTCCTTCTCTTTCTCATCTCCTCCATTCCATCATTTGCCCCTTCTCTCTCTTCCCCCCCAACTTCCATCATCTGCCCCCCTTCCCCTCACCTTTGCGTGTCACTTTCTTTCCCCTGAGGATGGCTCATGTCAGAAGGGAAGCTTTGGCCGAGCAGAACCGTTTGCAAGGAACAGTGGAACTTACTTGATGTCATGCTGGGGCCCGTTGCCGTTTGAAGAAAAAAAAAAAAAGGGGACCTGCAAAGGTGAGATGAAGGGAGACCTCCAGGACAGCTGCTCTTTGCCCTCCTTCAGCGGCCCATGAGTCTTTAGGCAAGCGGCAGCTCTGTGTGCTTTTAACTTTGGCACAGAGCTGCCCCTAAGAAAGTAGTTTAGCGCAGTTTCATGAGGCAGCCTCGGGGCCTTTGATAGCCGGCCCGCTTCGATGATGCGATGTGGGCCGGCTTAGCAAAGGCCCCGAGGCTGCCTCATGAAACCGCGCTAAACTACTGCTTAGGGGCAGCTCTGTGCTGAAGTTAAAAGCACACAGAGCTGCCGCTGCTGGTCTGGAGGTGCGGAGACAAGGCAGGAGGCATACGCGGTGGAAGGCAGGAGTCCCGGCGAAGGCAGGAGTCCCGGCACAGCGACTGCAACAGGAAGTTGCAAGTCAGCTGACGCCGGCACCTTTCCTTGCGGCGCGGATCGGCAAGATTTTTTTGCGGACCGGCACCGGTCTGCGGACCAGCGGTTGAAGAACTGTGGTCTAAGTCACAACGTCCAAGTTCCGTCTAGGCTCTGTTGTAAAACTTTCGGTTATAAATGCTGTACAACTAAGTCTAAGCCGGCCCACGTCCCGCCCAACTCCAGCCCTCAACACGCCTCCCGAAACGCCCCGTTTAGCTTTGGTCGTTCAGCGGCACTATGAAGGCCTAGGTCGTTTAGAAATACGTCCAAAACCCGTTTTTATTATCGGCACTTGGACGTTTTTGAGAAATGTTCGTCCAAGTGCCAACTTTTTTGGATGTTTTTCTCTTTCGATTATGAGCCCCTTAACAATTAAAAATTAGAAAGGGGCACGACTAACATACTTGTTGTCGTGAGGTTGTTCCAAGCGAAAATATCACGACACAACAATGGGCAAGAGAATCCTAATATGAAAGGCCACCGCACCATGATAACCGTGACGCTGTGTTCTGTAAAATGACACGGAACAGCCTTGTGTCGATCACCTTTTGGTAGCACAGCAAGTAAAAGGTCGCGTCACACCTGTTCCGTGTCATTTCACAGTAACACAGCGTCACGTTTATCCTGGTGCGATGGCCTTTCATGTTAGAATTGCTGTGTCATGATATTTCGTACGGAACATGTGGTGGAACAGCAAATGAAAAGTCATCTCATCTGTTGCTGTTCTGTGTGATAGAACCCCACACGATGGTACACTCCATGAGCACATGTTTCTCAGGGAATCGATTTCTACATGGCATCACAGTACTTTTTAAGGTGACCTGACAAATCGCTGGGCAGAAGTTCCAGCGTCCCCCGTGCTCAAGCTATGACAGATTGCCCATAGCGGCAAAGCAGAAATACCAGGGTGAAGTTGAGAGCATCTATGATTGGCTTCAGCGTGAGTCCATGAGTTCAGGATTCTATTTAGAGGAAGGTGTCATTCCTAAGCCCACCCCCCTCCGGATGCCCTTATATACTGCCAAAATAGCTGCCCTTAGGAACTGGCATCCTGAAAAGTGAAAGAGCAGCTGACTTTTGCTGATTAGGTCGGTGGAAGGAGAGAACAAGGCGTGCGGTCTGGACCATTATCAAGCTCTGACCTGAACAGTCTGGTGGGCTGGGGCAGCTGCTGGTTGTGGGACTCTGAACTTCTGCTCCCATCCTTCACTCGCTCTGTTTCACAATGAATGTGAATCCTTGTGCCCGCTGTGGCTTTGGGGTCTATCCGGCTGAGAAGATTAACTGTATAGACCAGGTCAGTAAACATTCTACCAGTCACTAAAAGGAGCTTGCGTGTAATATGTTTAGTGAGCGCTAAGAGAGCAGTGTTTATGGTTTATTCAAAGCTTCTGTACTGCTTCTAAAGACTGGGGAATCGATTCAGAGCGGTTTACATGAGCTTCTGCAAAGGTGTTACAATACATGAGCTTCTGCAAAGGTGTTACAATATATGAGCTGCTGGAATGGTTGTGCACGACCAAGTGTGTTTCAGTGACGGGAAGCGCTTTACTGCTGCTCATAAGCGAGCACTGTGCGGCTGAGGACTGGCGAGTCTCTGTCTTTAATTCCTGGAGAGATCCTGTGATTACCTCCCAAAGCGCTGAAGGCTTAAACAGCTGGCACACGGTCATCAGCACATAAGAATAGCCTTACTGGGTCAGACCTTTCGATGGTCCATCCAGCTCAGTATCCCATCTCCGTGGAGGCAAAAACCCAAATAGTAGCAGCATTCCATGCCACCGATCCAGGGCAAGCAGTGGCTTCTCCCATGCCTGTCTCAACAGCAGACTATGGACTTTTCCTCCAGGAACTTGTCCAAACCTTTTTTTTTAAACTAGCTACAATAACTGCTCTCAGAAATCAAAGGCCTCCACCAGGTCCAGATCCAGCCCCCCCCCCCTCCCCCACCCCACCCGTAGACATGAAGCAGCTTCTCCTACTACTGGGAACCCAGAATGGGAAAGTAAAGGCATTGACATAGAGCCCTCGTCATCCCAGTCCTCCTCAGACTGGACTTCCCCATCTTGCACATGGCACTGTTGCTGGGGGACCCGTGGCGCCAGCATGGCCGCAGTCCCCGAGGGTTCAATGCAGCTTTTGTTAATCATGTAAGCTGCAAACATCGTATTGATGAATTCGGGGGAAACCCTTGTCCAGGACGCCCGGAGGTCACTCCCGAGCTCCTTTCTGGCGTTTTGTGGCAGCAGCCTGGCTCCGCTTCACCGGGGATGCATTTGCACTGCTCCCCGGCTCAAACCTGAACTTTTTGTCTGGTCTTCACACCATCTGGACACTAACACCCCCCTCCCCCCAAGGAACTAGAGGAGGCTAAGCCAGTGACTCCTGCCCTTCTTTCATGCGCCACATGGGATATGGACGGTCCTCAGTTGGCCATCCAGATTTCTGCTTGTAAGCGGTGGCATAGTAAGGGGGAACAGGGAGGGGCAATCCGCTCCGGGTACCTTGTTGGTGAGGGCACAGGCACCCATCCTCCTTTTCACCCCCCCCCCGCTACTTCCCCCACCCCACCCCCACTGCCACGCGTGTGCGCCTCTCCCCTTTCCCCGTACCTCTGTTCCTGGCACTAGCAGCAACCCCCAACCTGCTGTTGCGCCAGTGTCTGCTTTTCCTCTGATGTCACTTCCTGGATCTGAGCATAGGAAGTGATGTCAGAGGACAAGCCGATGATGGCGGAACAGCAGCTTGGGGGTTGCTGCTTGTGCCAAGACGTTACGGAGGCGCAGTGGAAGGGAAGCGGCAGGGACTGTAGGGAGCATGAGGTAACACCTCCCAGCCGTATTCGAGTAGTTTTTCAATGACGACATTCCCTATGTGCGGGCGAGCGTTGTCGTGAAGAATGAGTGGCCCAGCCAAGAGCAACCGAGGTCGGGTTTTATGCATTGTTTGCAAAAAATCACGATAATACACCGCTGTGACACTTCTTCCACATGGAACTTTGTCTGCTTCATGATCATAAGCAAAAAAACATCATTTGTTTGACTTTTGATTGAGCTCGTCGAAATTTTTTTGGCCGTGGGGAAGATGGAGCTCTCCCCTCGTCATTGAAAAGCTACGCGAATACGGCTGGGAGGTGTCGCCTTCGACCTTTTTCCTATGCGTGGACATCATTTTGCGTCTCTGGAAGAGCTTTCTTCCGCCGGTACCCGAGCCCTTCGGCAACTGAACAAAAACGGTGTCTTGGATGGGAATAATGAAGGTTCCCGGACGTTGGGACTCGGTCGTTGCAAAGCATTAGCGGCTTTAGCGCGTGTGACTTTTCATCACGTGCTAATCCCCGCGCTGGCCGAAAAACTATCGCCTGCTCAGGAGGAGGCGGTAGCGGCTAGCGTGGCTTTATAAAAGGAGCCCTATATTGAAGGATTGTACAGAAATACTTGGGAAAAAAAATAAAACATGTAAATGAAAAAAAATAGTGTGCATTATTTATGACATGACCTTCGTATATGTTAATACTTGAATCTCCTTTAATTCATGAAGATCCTTTCACTATTTTTTTCTGACATATAGTTCTTTCAGATATGTTGATTGGGGTTATGTACCATCATAAATTAGGCTCTCAGAGAATGACATGGGGACAAATTTTTCCCCGTTCCAGGAACTCATTTTCCCGTCCCATCCCTGCGAGTGCTTTTCCTGTCTCTGCCCCATTTCTGCAAGCTCCGTCCTCATCCGCACAAGCCTCAAACACTTTCAAATCCTAAGTAGCAACATTCTAGAGCTCAGATTGTGATGTCATAATGCCTCATTCCACCAATGCCTAAGCTCCGTCCTCATCTGCACGAGCCTCAAACACTTGGAAATCCTAGGTAGCAACATTCTAGAGCTCAGACTGTGATGTCATAATGCCTCATTCCACCAATGCCTAAGCTCCTTCCTCATCTGCACGAGCCTCAAACACTTGAAAATCCTAGGTAGCAACATTCTAGAGCTGAGATTGTGATGTCATAATGCCTCATTCCACCAATGCCTAAGCTCCGTCCTCATCCGCACAAGCCTCAAACACTTTCAAATCCTAAGTAGCAACATTCTAGAGCTCAGATTGTGATGTCATAATGCCTCATTCCACCAATGCCTAAGCTCCGTCCTCATCTGCACGAGCCTCAAACACTTGAAAATCCTAGGTAGCAACATTCTAGAGCTGAGATTGTGATGTCATAATGCCTCATTCCACCAATGCCTAAGCTCCGTCCTCATCTGCACAAGCTTCAAACACTTTCAAATCCTAAGTAGCAACATTCTAGAGCTGAGATTGTGATGTCATAATGGCTCATTCCACCAATGCCTAAGCTCCGTCCTCATCTGCACAAGCCTCACTTTCAAATCCTAAGTAGCAACATTCTTTAGCTCATATTGTGATGTCATAATGCCTCATTCCACCAATGCCTAAGCTCCGTCCTCATTCGCACAAGCCTCAAACACTTTAGAATCCTAAGTGTTCGAGGGTTGTGTGGTTAAGGCAGACTTACAGGAATGGGGCAAAGACAGGGACAGGGACAAAACTCACGGGACGGGGAAGGGAAATTGAGTTCTTTGTCCCCATGTCATTCTCTAATTTGTAGTCTCTGATTCATAGTACTGCAGGTTCCATAATGCAACAGGATGGGATCGTCAGAATAATAATAATCATTTTATTTCTTATATACCGCCAAAGCCGTATTAGTTCAAGGCGGTTTACAACAAAGAAGGACTGGACAATCAGCGAAAAATGGAATAACAAAGAGGGGGTTGGATAGTCAGAGAATATAAGTACAATCAGCAAATGAAGATACAGTTTGAATGGGTAAGCTGGTAAGGGGGCAGAGGTCTAGGTTATCATTCGGTTAATTAGGTTAGCTTTTAGTAGTTTCCTGAAGTTTAGGTCCAGGCCTGACCTGAACTGTCCTTCCTGGAAATTAATAACTTGGTAGCTCTGCAGATATAAGGAGCAGAAGATTCAGGAGACCAAAGGGGGGATTGAAACTGGAGTAGCACAAAGGACCCAGGTGAAACATGGTGGATGAGCATCTGGAATAAGAGTGGCAGGGGCGAGGCCATACCTCTGATCTCTGCTTATGCCCCTAACTTTAATAGTTTGGTACAGACTCATTTTTGGAGGGGGAGGAGTGGGAATAACCTAGCTCTCCTCTGAGCTGAAGTAGAGAATGACACGGGGACAGATTTGTCTCCGTCCCCGCAGGAACTCAATTTCTCCATCCCATCCTCATGAGTTTTGTCCCTGTCCCTGCCCCGTTCCTGTAAACTCTGCCTTAACCGCACAAGCCTCGGACACTTATGATTCTAAAGCGTTTGAGGCTTGTGCAGATGAGGACGGAGCTTAGGCATTGGTGGAATGAGGCATTATGACATCACAATCTGAGCTCTAGAATGTTGCTACTTAGGATTTTAATGTGTTTGAGGCTCGTGCAGATGAGGACGGAGCTTAGGCATTGGTGGAATGAGGCATTATGACATCACAATCTCAGCTCTAGAATGTTGCTACTTAGGATTTTAAAGGGTTCGAGGCTCGCACAGATGAGGACGGAGCTTGCAGGAATGGGGCAGGGATAGGAAAAGAACTCGACGGGACAGGACAGGAAAATGATTTCCCGTGGGACGGGGAAAAATTTGTCCCCGTGTCATTCTCTAAGTTGAAGTTGATGAAAATACGCTAACTAGTGGTGAACTACTTTTCTAACTTAGTAGCTGTTAGAAGCCTCCTGTGCAGGAGTAACTGGCACCTTTTTTTCTTTGCTGTTTTTAGACATGGCACAAAGCGTGTTTCCACTGCGAGATTTGCAAGATGATCCTGACAGTCAATAACTTTGTCAGCTACCAGAAAAAGCCTTACTGTCACGCGTAAGTACCGTCAGAGGGGGGAAGAGTGCGCAGTTCTGCCACCCCTCATTCTGTTCATAAAAATAGTGTGTTTATCCTTATGGCCTGCACAAAACTTGTTCATCAATCCATTTCCGCTCATGTAGGCTTCAAAACGTGATTCTCCTTCGCCTCTCACGTTCCAAAATGGTCTTCACAGCTGTATTTGAAAATTGATCCCCCCCCCTCCTCATTCTTATTTATTTATTTAAAAAATTTATATTCCACTTAGACTTAAACGGATTACAAAAAAAAAAAAAAAGTACCCTCTCCCCTTTTTATCATGTAACATCCCCCCTTGCGTCAGCCAGCCCAGGGCAGCAGCTAAGTCCAGCAGGTCAGTTTACCCATAATTCATTTTGGCCCCTTTCATATGAGCGTCAGAGCTAATAGTGCCACGGCCGGTGATGAAAAAGCCTAACGTAGATTCATCAGAGGGGGAATTTATTTTCAGGCCCTGGAATACAAAGAGAGTCTCAGCCTAGAGTAGTGGATCTCAAACTTTCTTTTGTTGTGTCAAATGTAACAGATAATACAGGGTGCCCAGAAAAACACTCCTTGATTTTTTAGATGGTTACAAAACCAAAATTTATTGGAATATTCTTTCACCTTTGAGGCTAAATTTCATCAACTCATAAAGTTTCATTTGGTATCTGTTGATTACGTACACTCGATGGGCGCCCCACTTGTTACTCGGCAAACATCAAGTTCAAGTTTAATTAATTTTAATACACCAACCATCGACGTACACCTGGCCGGTTTACAATGCTAAAAATGAAAGGTTAAAATAAATTATTATAGGGGGAGTGGAAATGTGAACATTAAATAGACGAATTACAGATACGAACATGAGCTTGAGGGTGAAGGGGGAGGGGAAAGTTAATAATTACATCATTAAATTAAATCATTAAATTAAAAAAGAGATAGGGGGAGGATATAACATCAGGAAAGGGGGATCGCTTCTTGAAAGCGGTTCATATTTATTTTGCTGGCTGTTGGAGTTTAAATATTTAAATGCTATGGTATGCGTCTTGGAATAAAAACGTTTTTAGTTTAATCTTGAATTTGTCGAGTGAATTTTCAAGGCGGAGTTGAGGTGGCATGGCGTTCCATAAAGTTGGAGCTACAACATAGAGAATGACACGGTGACAAAATTCATCACCATTCCCGTCCCCGCAGATAACCGCGGGAAACCATCTTCATGTCATTCTTTAAGGAGAGAGGGAAGAATCAGAGTATAAATGGCCACAACCACTGACACTCAAGCTTTGCGTTGAAGAATGCTGGTGTAGAAGGACCGAGGTTGAGATAGACACTACAGAATGACAGTCTCTGGTATCCAGAGCAGATATTGTGATGTCATAATGCCTCATTCCACCAGTGCCTAAGAGCCAATCACATCAGTGATGTCACAATGACTTCATTATCCTTGGCTCACATAAGAATCAGAGTATGAATGGCCACAACCACTGACCCGCAAGCTTTGCTTTGAAGAATGCTGGTGTAGAAGGACAGAGGCTGAAACAGACACTACAGAATGACAGTCTCTGGTATCCAGAGCAGATATTGTGATGTCATAATGCCTCATTCCACCAGTGCCTAAGAGCCAATCACATCAGTGATGTCACAATGGCTTCATTATCCTTGGCTCACATAAGAATCAGAGTGTGAATGGCCACCACCACTGACCCGCAAGCTTTGCTTTGAAGAATGCTGGTGTAGAAGGACTGAGGTTGAAACAGACACTACAGAATGACAGTCTCTGGTATCCAGAGCAGATATTGTGATGTCATAATGCCTCATTCCACCAGTGCCTAAGAGCCAATCACATCAGTGATGTCACAATGGCTTCATTATCCTTGGCTCACATAAGAATCAGAGTATGAATGGCCACAACCACTGACCCGCAAGCTTTGCTTTGAAGAATGCTGGTGTAGGACCTAGGTTGAAATAGACACTAGAAAATGACATGGGATTATTTCCTGCGGTTATCCGCGGGGACAGGAACGGTGATGAATTTTGTCACCGTGTCATTCTGTACTACAATGGAAAAAGTTAGTTTTTCTAGTGTAGTAGAATTCTTTGATGGAAGGTATGGTCAGTAAATTCTGATCAGCCGATGTGATAATTGAGCTCGGACCAGACTCTCTGAAACAGATCCGGCGTGATCGCGTTTATAGCTTCAGTGATTTGTTCCTGCAGATCATCCAGAGTTGTGGGTAGTGGAGGTGCACGTACTCTGTCTTTCACATACCCCCAAAGGAAAAAGTCACAAACAGTAATGTCCGGTGATCTCGGAGGCCACTTGAGGAACACCTGGTCATTTTTGTCGCGTTGCATTGTCTGACGGTTGTAACTTCTGCACCAATGGCAGCTTATAAGGGTGAAAGTGCAAGCGACTGTGTAAGATCTCGCTAACCGTGCTCTTTGGAACTTGTATTTGCTGTCATCTTATTTATAATCATATTCCAATAAGTTTGCTGTCATCTTATTTATAATCATATTCCAATAAGTTTTGATTTTGTAACCATTTAAAATGAAGGAGTGTTTTGTGGGTATCCTGTACTGTTATATTATTGAATTGCCGTTAGCAATGATGTAAGGGAAATAGGGGAATAGCGATACAATGGAGGCGACTGCCAGGGCGGAAGAGAGGGGTGGACTGAAGCATTTCCGTCTGAGGCTTACTGACAGAAGCAGGGACCAGTTAGGGTGATTTCAAGTCCCTGACTTCCTGGTTTCTCCGTTCTCCCCAACCTAGAGCATACGTGGTTGTGAAATAAACATAAACATGTCGGATTTTCAGTGACAGACTGGTTGAGAACCACTGGCCTGGTCGATGGGTTCCCCAAGTGACTCGGTTCCAAGAGGAAGCTTATTTTCGCAAAAGGCAAGTTCGACCACGTCTCTCCACTCCTGTCCAAGCTCCACTGGCTTCCAGTACACTCCAGAGTCCTCTTTAAATGTGCCTGCTTAGCCTTCAAGACCCTACACGGCATCCTTCCTCCCATTATTCCACTCTTCTGGAACTCCTCTAACCCTAACTCCACCAGATCTTCCCAAAAACTGAAACTATCATTCCCTTCTACAAAAGGTATATCCCGCGCAGGAAAACTAGGAACATCCCTCCCCTTTAGAACCACAGAACTCTGGAACAACCTCACATCCCCGCTCAGAATTTCAAACTCCCTCCAATTCTTCCGCAAACACCTGAAAACTTGGCTCTTTTCAAAAATCTAACACCTCCTGCTCTCTGGGACCCTTGTCCCTAACATAGTAACATAGTAGATGACGGCAGATAAAGACCCGAATGGTCCATCCAGTCTGCCCAACCTGATTCAATTAAAAAATTTTTTTTTTTTTTTTTTCTTCTTAGCTATTTCTGGGCGAGAATCCAAAGCTTTACCCGGTACTGTGCTTGGGTTCCAACTGCCGAAATCTCTGTTAAGACTTACTCCAGCCCATCTACACCCTCCCAGCCATTGAAGCCCTCCCCTGCCCATCCTCCTCCAAACGGCCATACACAGACACAGACCGTACAAGTCTGCCCAGTAACTGGCCTAGTTCAATCTTTAATATTATTTTCTGATTCTAAATCTTCTGTGTTCATCCCACGCTTCTTTGAACTCAGTCACAGTTTTACTCTCCACCACCTCTCCCGGGAGCGCATTCCAGGCATCCACCACCCTCTCCGTAAAGTAGAATTTCCTAACATTGACCCTGAATCTACCACCCCTCAACCTCAAATTATGTCCTCTGGTTTTACCATTTTCCTTTCTCTGGAAAAGATTTTGTTCTACGTTAATACCCTTTAAGTATTTGAACGTCTGAATCATATCTCCCCTGTCTCTCCTTTCCTCTAGGGTATACATATTCAGGGCTTCCAGTCTCTCCTCATATGTCTTCTGGTGCAAGCCTCCTATCATTTTCGTCGCCCTCCTCTGGACCACCTCAAGTCTTCTTACGTCTTTCGCCAGATACGGTCTCCAAAACTGAACACAATACTCCAAGTGGGGCCTCACCAATGACCTGTACAGGGGCATCAACACCTTCTTTCTTCTACTGACTACGCCTCTCTTTATACAGCCCAGAATCCTCTCTTTCTTCTTGTTCCTTTCCTATAACCCTTCATAACTTGAAACTTGAAACTTGAAACTTGATTGGAGTTCCTTTCTATCCTAACTCTGTAAACTGTGCCGAGCTCTACGCTTGTGGAGATGGCGCGGTATACAAACCTAAGGTTTAGTTTAGTTGTTTTTTTTTAGGCCAGTCTTGGTATTGGACTTGTAGCCAAAGCAGTTAATATGTTTCTTTTCTGATACTGCCCATTGAAATCACTATGATATCAGTACCACTGGCATAGTAAGGAGGACGCGGGCCATCCCAGACACGGTCTTCCTAAGGGCGTGGTGGTGGCGGCAGCACTCCTCCTCTCCGCCCCCTCCCACTCACTCGCCCGCCCACCCACTCACTCTCCCGCCCACTCAGTCCCCACACGTGTCCCTTGCCTTCCCTGGCCCGGCGCAAAGTAACAGCCCGTGTCGGCGTTCTCTGACATCATTTCCGGGATCTGTGCCTAGGACGTGACGTCAAAGGGCATGCTGAAGAAGCCAAAAAGGTACAGGGAAAGGGAAGGGGGGCGGGGAAAGAGGGCGATGGAGGGATGCCACCACCGCCACTGAGCAGTACTACAGCTCCCATAATGCATCAGAATAGGGTTGTTAGAAATTCAAGACAGACCTGAAATCTCCCTTCTGGTAATGGGCAGCTTGGCAGCTCTGCTGATATTCCCCTTGATAAGCAAGACTAGATCCCTATGCTTGCAGCGAGGCAAAACTAGCCCGTTTGGGATGACCTGGGTGATGAAGTGACCCCCCACTTCGGCTGCCCATAAGCACCCTGGAAATCATGGAAATGCAGAGAAGCAGGGTAATAATGTCTTTATGTGGGGGATGATGGTGAAGGTCTAGGAACTTCTAGGAGGAGCATTACACGGTTTGCTGAACCAGTTAGAGGGGGGGGGGGGTACTATAAGCACCCTTAATTTGGGGGAAAAGCAGTTGTCTGCCTGAGCTAAACCAATCCAGCTTTCTCCTCCTTCTGCCCAAGGACCTGTTGCTGCCTTTTCTTTTCCAAAAACCTGAAACTACAATTCCTGAGGCTGGTTCAGCTATTGAAAATTTAGGTAATCCGAGATGCTCGTAGCGCCGCCAGGAAAGCTCTTTTCATTTCTGTTAATACATGATCTACATTAGACCATGCGTGGTTGAAGCCACTATCCAAAGACCAAAGGGATGCGTAGGGCGAGAGGAAGAAGCACGCTCCTGATTTCCTGGCTAATGCTTTCTTTTCCAGACACAACCCCCGAAACAACACATTCACGAGTGTATTTGAGACCCCCGTGAACATCCACGCCAAAAAGCAGTCGGAGTCTGTGAGCGAGGTAAGCGGCTTGTAGTCTCCGAGAGGCTGTGGGCTGAGTAGGTCATCTTGTTTATAAAAAAAAAAAAAATGTCAGTGATGTGATGGACCAGAGCAGACATTTCAGATTTTAAGAACCACAGAAAGGTGGGACCGGAAGGGACTGCAAGAGGTTATATGTAGTGGTGCGAACAGAATCCACGGCGCCGAAACCGGTGTCTCGCAAACTGTGTGCCACAAAGAGATTCCGGGGGTGCCGCGAGGCATTCCAGAATTTATTTTTTAAATTCCCTTCATAAGAAATAATTCATAAAATAAATATACACCAGAATAAATGATGTATACGTCGTGTACACAAGAATCTGTCACTACTGGCTCCAGCGCCTCGCCTCCCCTGGCGTTTTGTTCCTGATAGGTCATAGGGACAGTTGTTTTATAGAACTGTGTAGTTCTGAGTGATTATATAGATATATTTTTTGTAATTATGCCTCGTATATTGTATACAGACACAACCAAAAAAGTGCTTGTGGTTTAAAAATATTCCAGAGAATATAGCAATCAAATAAACCACCTTTCCTGAAATTAATCTTGTATGGGTTTCTCTATAATAAAAAAATTTTTCTCTCTCCGCAGTGGTTGTATACCTCAGTTTCTGGAGCAGTATACCCAATATAGGGTTCTGATCATATAGCCTTACAGCCTTATACATGCTCCTATAGCAGTGGTCTCAAACTCGCAGCCCGGGGTCCACATGCAGCCCGCCAAGTACTATTTTGTGGCCCGCGTTCTGACTAGTGCTGCCCGCTCTTTGCAGTGTCCTCCGGCTTCATCCCTGGCCTCCTGCTCTTACCTTCAGATAATTACTGCAGCCTGCAGAGAGGATCGCCAGTGCTATAGCGATCCTTGCAGGCTGCCGTTGTCCTCAGCAGCACGATCCCTCTGCCGCAATCCTGCCCCGATGTCAGAGGATGTCAGAGGAGGGGTGGGACCGCGGCAGAGGGAATGTGCTGCAGGGGCCGATGGCAGCCTGCAAGGAATGCTACAGCACTGGTGATCCTCTCTGCAGGCTGCGGTAATTAGCTGAAACTAAGACTGGGAGGCCAGGGGGGAAGCTGGAGGATGCTGCAAAGAAGGGGGGAACATGCAGGCCTTCGGGGGCTGGGGGGGGGGATATAAAAACTATAAAGAGTTTTTAACCTCATGCAAAATTGTCATTTCTTTAATAAGACATTAACTATTTTTTTCAGCGGCCCTCCAAGTACCTACAAATCCAAAATGTGGCCCTGCAAAGGGTTTGAGTTGGAGACCACTGGCTAAACTATAACCATGACATCCTGTTTGTCTTTGGGAAGCAGAGCTGAGATTGTGATGTCATAATGCCTCATTCCACCAATAAGAGCCATCCTCATCAGTGATGTCATAATGGCTTGATTGTCCTGTTCTCCCCTTTGCCCTCCAATCCAGACAGCAGATTAACTGTTCCCCTTAACTCAATGGTCTCTAACTCACGGCCCGCCAGGTCCTATTTTGAGGCCCTCGGTATCTTTATCATAATCACAAAAGTAAAATAAAACAGTTTCTTGGTCATTTGTCTCTTTAGCTATAAATGACAATATTATTATTAAGACGTAGCCAAAAGGAAAGATTTATAACCTATAAAGAGATTTTACCTCATGCAAAATTGTCATTCCTTTAATAAGACATTAACTATTTTTTCTGCGGCTCTTCAAGTACCGACAAATCCAAAATGTGGCCCTGCAAAGGGTTGGAGTTGGAGACCACAGTCCTATAACATCATAGGATACCAACCATCTCCCTATATTTTACTTATAAAATACTTAAACTTTATTTAAATAGTAATGAACTACGCAAAATTCAAATTTAAATTTCTAAAAATGGCAAACTACTGCCTAACGCAATAGTGGACTTTCTTTACGTTGTTTATATTATAGAGAAACATCCATACAAGATTAGTTTCAGAAAAGGTGGTTTATTTGTCTGCTATATAGTCTTATATATTGGGTCTGCATGAAATACTATGTCAACCGCTGTGACACTTTTGTAAAAGGCGGAATATCAAGAAATTAAATCCAATCCGGTCCAGTCTAAGGTGCCCTGAAAACACCATCACCCCAGGTATCTTCACATTTAGCAAGTTCCTTTCAACATCTGACACACGAACTAACCCCCCCACCCCACCCCCTTTTACAAAATCGCGAAAGTGGTTTATAGCGCTGGCACACTGAACGCCCCGCGCTACTCCGATGCTCGTAGAGTTCCTTTGAGCGTCGGAGCAGTGCGCAGCATTCGGGATGCCGGCCGGCGCTAAAAAACGCTTGTACGATTTTCTAAAAGGTGGAGGTAAAATCGGCTCCTTGTATCTTGTTTAGCTGTCTAAACAACTTGGCCTCCCATCGGTTTATCCCGGGGGCAGGGAACGCCGGTCCTCGAGAGCCGTATTCCAGTCGGGTTTTCAGGATTTCCCCAATGAATCTGAATGAGATCTATTTGCATGCACTGCTTTCAATGCATATTCATTGGGGAAATCCTGAAAACCCGACTGGATTACGGCTCTCGAGGACCGGAGTTCCCTACCCCTGGTTTATCCCAACGGACTCTGTACCACCCGTCTTATCCCCACGGCCCCTCAGATATAGGATAAGCTGTACTGAAGAGAAACATTAGCAAAATATCTGTTATTTGAATTTCAGTGCTGTTAAGAAGTACAGTGGTGCCTCACATAACGAACGCCTCACACAACGAACTTCATGTCTTGATTCACACAATGAACTTCGTTTCACACAACGAACTTCGTTTCACACAACGAACTTCGTTTCACACAACGAAGTCGCCCGAGCTGCCGATGTATTGCATCCTTCCGCGCAGGCACTGCAGGCAGTCGTTAGTCACTGCGCTTAACTGCCCTCTCTCACAGCCCTTCGCCTGGCTCCCTGTGCAGTGGCGGACCGTCGGCTCGCCTCCTTTTATGGAGGGGCCCGGCGCCTACTGCTGATGCGTTGGGGGGGGCGGAGCTACTCTCGCCGCTTCCCCGATGCTAGAAAAAAAAAAAAAAAAGAAAAGTTAAGTCCCAGTTTTTGCCGCTGAGACTCTGCCCTCTCTCACTGTATACAGTCGTCCTTTTAAGATAAACTCAATATTTTTTATATATCATGGCTTCTAAAAAAAGCAGGAAGGTGATTTCTGTTGAAATGAAATGGGAAATAATTAGAAGGAGTGAATGTGGGATAAAACAGTGTGACCTCGTCAAAGAGTTTGGCCTCAGCAAAACCACCATTTTCACCATTTTGACAAATTTATCTTTTTTTATGTCATCTTAGCATATTTTATGCTGCAGAACGAATAATTTTTTTTAACATGTATTGTTATGGGAAAACGCGTTTCACATAACGAACTTTTCGCATAACAAACTTGCTCCTGGAACCAATTAAGTTCGTTGTGTGAGGCACCACTGTATATTTTTGAAACCGTTTCATGGTCATCCTCTTATTAAGTTGATAACAAAATTTTGAGGGCTCCTTTTACTAAGGTGCGTTAGGGCTTTAATGCGCAGAATAGCACGTGATATATCGCCCCGCGTGCTAGACCTTAACGCCAGCATTGAGCTGGCGTTAGTTCTAGAAGCGTAGCGCGCGGTATTTTCCTGCGTGCCCTACAAACGCTAGCGCACCTTGGTTAAAAGGAGCCCCAACTTCTACGTTGAATTGTACTTGCTGTACAATGCCTGTGCGGGCGTGCAAGCACCCCCCTTTCCACGTAGCACGCACTGTTATCATCAACTGATAAGATAGCCAAATGAAAACAAATAAAATAAAAATTCCCGCAAAGAACATAAGAACATAAGCAATGCCTCCACTGGGTCAGACCCGAGCTCACGCGGCGGCCCAACAGGTTCAGGGAAGTGACAAGAATTTTCTTTCTGGCTGACCGTCCCTAATAGAAATGGAAGGTCATTATTAATACAGTCCAGTCGTAGGCTGCTTTTCAAAGTGGTGCCTGTTACAGACAGTGGGCTCCATTTTCCAACCAGCCTGTATATTAGATTAGAGAATGAGACAGAGACAAATTTATCCCCATCCTCGTGAGAACTCATTTTCCCGTACCGTCCCCGCGAGTTCTTTTCCTGTCTCTGCCCCATTCCTGCAAATTCCGTCCTCATCTGCACAAGCCTCAAACACTTTATAATCCTAAGTAGCAACATTCTAGAGCTCAGACTGTGATGTCATAATGCCTCATTCCACCAATGCCTAAGCTCCGTCCTCATCTGCACAAGCCTCAAACACTTTAAAATCCTAAGTAGCAACATTCTAGAGCTCAGACTGTGATGTCATAATGCCTCATTCCACCAATGCCTAAGCTCCGTCCTCATCTGCACAAGCCTCAAACACTTTATAATCCTAAGTAGCAACATTCTAGAGCTCAGACTGTGATGTCATAATGCCTCATTCCACCAATGCCTAAGCTCCGTCCTCATCTGCACAAGCCTCAAACACTTTAAAATCCTAAGTAGCAACATTCTAGAGCTCAGACTGTGATGTCATAATGCCTCATTCCACCAATGCCTAAGCTCCGTCCTCATCTGCACAAGCCTCAAACACTTTAAAATCCTAAGTAGCAACATTCTAGAGCTCAGACTGTGATGTCATAATGCCTCATTCCACCAATGCCTAAGCTCCGTCCTCATCTGCACAAGCCTCAAACACATTAAAATCATAAGTGTTTGAGGCTTGTGCGGTTAAGGCAGAGCTTATAGGAACAGGACAAGGACAGGGACAAAATTCGTAGGGATAAGATGGGGAAATTGAGTTCCTGCAGGGATGAGGACAAATTTGTGCCCGTGTCATTCTCTATATCAGATATAGAATTAGGTGTAACTGTATGTGCATGCAGTGGTGTAGTAAGGAGGGGGGGACAGACATGCCCTAGACACTGGCACTTCTCTGCTCCCCCCATACCACACTCACACCCTCCCTTCCCCCCTCTGTACCTCTTTAAATCGTAACCAGTGTGAGCAACTTCTCTGGTCTGTTGCTCGCGCCAGGCCTGGCTCCTCTCTGAAATCACTTCCTGGTTACAGGGCCAGGAAGTGACATCAGAGAAAGCCAATGCCGGTGCCAGCAGCATGATGGAGATGCTGTTTGTGCTGGTAAAGATTTAAAGAGGTACAGAGGAGGGAAGGGAGGATGTGAGTGTGGAGTGGGAAGCAGGGAAGGAGCGGGATGCAAAGAGGAGGGTCCGGAGGGGTGCCACCAGCGCAGGCTCCTCCTACCCTCGCTACACCACTGTCTGCATGTTCTCATGGTTTTATCGATGAGCTGTTTATAGATAAGACCACTGTCCTGACGTTTTCTTTGTAAGAAGAGGTACTTTTTGGCACATGAATTTCAGCACATGAGCAATTTTTTGAAAAAATGTCCACACCTTCTGGAACAGATCTAAGATATTGTTCCTCTGCAGATTAAATATCGAGAAGAAGGCGAGCGCTTTAAATCTGTTTTCCACTGGGATGTGAGGTCCAGAGAGCTAGAACATGCGCGGAAGGTGGAGAAACTGGCAAGCCAGGTAAAGAACGTTTCTCCAGCTGGTAGATTGCGCAGTGAAGCCAAATGCTAACCGAGAGCTGCCTGAGCTGGTACTTGGGACCTGGGTTAGCCTCTGTTGGGAACAGGAGACTGGGTTTGATGGACCGGCGGTCTGTCCCAGTTATGGCAATTTTTATTGGTGCAGAGAGGCCCAGGAATGAACGGCTTTGCCATCATTTCCTGTCCTATGGATTTGATCCCTCTTGGGCAAAGTTGGAAGGATGACAGTACTGCCAGTTTGACACCACTGAAGAAATTATACTCGCTACGAAATGAAAAAAAGAGTCTATAAATTGCTTTCCAACTCTAAAAATATATATTGAATTAGAAAAAGGCACCTGTCCTACGAGGCGATAATTTGTGGTACGATACTTTATGTGAAACCTACTTTAGATAGGTATAAAAGTCGCCTTTTCCTCATCTTAACTGGAATAAGAACATAAGAAGCGCCTATCCGGAACAGACCCTAGGTCCATCAAGTCCGGCGATCCGCACACGCGGAGGCCCTGCCAGGTGTACCCTGGCAAAGTTTTGGTCCCCGTATCGCTCCAAGCTTCTCGTAAAGAGAAGTGCATCTAGCCTACCCCTACCCATGTCACTTCATGCCACTCATAAGGAGATGTACATCTAACTTACCCTTAAATCCTAGAATGGTGGATTCCGCAATTACCTCTTCTGGGAGAGCATTCCAGGTGTCCACCACTCATTGCATGAAGCAGAACTTCTTGATATTTGTCTTGAACTTGTCCCCCCCTTAGCTTCAGCCCATGTCCTCTTGTCCGTGCCACATTGGACATTGTAAATAACGTTTTTTCCTGCTCTATTTTGTCGATTCCGTTCAGTATTTTGAATGTCTCGATCATATCCCCTCGTAGTCTCCTTTTCTCAAGGAAGAACAACCCCAGTCTCTTAAGTCTTTCCTCGTAATCCAGGTTCTCCATACCTTTCACCAGCTCATAATTGGAAGAACCATGACAGAATCAACTACACTTTTTTGGTGGGTAAATATATGTACCGCGTATAAATATGAAAGAATATGGCGGAACGCTTGGGAAATAGTAAGTCCTTTAATGATATATGGAGTCCATTGGCTACTCTTGTTGCAGTACAATAAGAGTCAAATTTTTTTCTTTTTTCTTTTATATGAGATATCCGTACACATCCAGGGAGGGAGGGAAATGTACATTGAAGAGTTTAATAATTTAATCACAATATTGTAATGTAATGTAATTTATTTCTTATATACCGCTACATCCGTTAGGTTCTAAGCGGTTTTCAGAAAATATACATTAAAATTATAAGTATGAAAGGTACTTAGAAGTTCCCTAACTGTCCCGAAGGCTCACAATCTAACTAAAGTACCAAGAGAGCTGTAAGGGAGTGCAAAGTAAGAAAAGAGAAAAGATGAGAAAATAAACAATCTAACTGAACTGTGTACTTTGAAAGATAGAAGAGAAGAGATATAGAGGAGGAACTGTTGAAAAAAGAATTCTGGATAATTTAAAAGATAGAAATAAAACAAAATGGTAAAGCAATGAATAAGATTACAAATAATTCATAAAACTGTAATTGCATCATTGGTATTACTGTATTAATAACGACGTCGAGACTGGGTGGAAATGTCTATTTAATGTATTAATTGTATAGTCAATAGTGCATTTCATACAATGTTCATGATTAACTAATTGTATCGCACTTCAAAGTTTACAAATCAATAAAGATTTTTTTTTTTTTAAAGAAAAAGGTACCTGTTTAAAAAAAGTACATGAACGGAGACTGAAGATAGGCAGTGACTGATCGTTCTCAGGGTTTATTTGCTGCTGCACTAAAGGATGTCACTTCTCTTCTCTGTAATTGCTTTCTCCATTCTTAGAATGCCTACCAGGCTCTATACGAGCAAGAAAAGCCGTGGTATTCATCGCCTGTCCCAGACCCAGAAATGGTGCACATGGCCGAGACCCAGAAGAACCTCAGTGATGTAAGTGTGGCGTGCTTTGATCTTCTCTGACTCTCACCGCTCTCTTTCTTATACCAGCCTTTAGCTTTCTGAAACCACAGAGATGCCAAATTACCCAGTTCCGGGCTGAGGATTTGGGGACAGTCCTGGATTTCTGACCACCCCATCCTGGTGCTTTATGGGTTAAATGGGCAGAATCAGGCACTACAAATCCCATGATGCTTTATGATGTAAGTTCAAAACTAGGACCGGCCTAAAAGTCTCCAGCCTAGAACTGGGTAACTTGGAACTAATCATCTCAGTGTTCAAGAGTAAAGAAGACTGAGGCTGAATGTCTTCAGATGCACCTGCTCCTTTCCTCACTTCACCTCAGATACAGTGTAGAGAATGACATGGGGACAAATTTTTCTCTGTCCCCATAGGAACTCATTTTCCCATCCTGTCCCTACCCCATTCCTGCAAGCTCCGTCCTCATCTGCACAAGCCTCAAACACTTAAAAATCCTAAGTAGCAACATTCTAGAGCTCAGATTGTGATGTCATAATGCCTCAGTCCACCAATGCCTAAGCTCCGTCCTCATCTGCACAAGCCTCAAACACTTAAAAATCCTAAGTAGCAACATTCTAGAGCTCAGATTGTGATGTCATAATGCCTCATTCCACCAATGCCTAAGCTCCGTCCTCATCTGCACGAGCCTCAAACACTTAAAAATCCTAAGTAGCAACATTCTAGAGCTCAGATTGTGATGTCATAATGCCTCATTCCATCAATGCCTAAGCTCCGTCCTCATCCGCAAGAGCCTCAAACGCTTTAAAATTATAAGTGTTTGAGGCTTTTGTAGTTAAGACAGAGCTTACAGAAAAGGGACAGTGACAAAACACGCAGGGAGGGGATGGGGAAGTTGAGTTCCTATGGGGTGTCATTCTCTAGTACGGATCTCTGTGTCAGTGTCCCAACCTGAATCACACCGTATGTGACATGCCCTTAATGCCCCAGCTCTGTCCACTGATCTACAGCCACTGCAGGGGGAGATAGAAGATAGAAAGTGAATTTTGTAACCCTGCCTCCCTTGTACCCTGAGTGGCAACCCACCTACACCCTACCCCTTTTGGGACGCCCCTCGTGAGAATAATCTCTTCTCACTGCGAAGTACCATCTTTCTTCTGGAGTCCTTTTCTTTCCCTGTCTCCTCATCCACTGCCACTGTCACCCCTTCCCTCTCCTAAATCCCAGAAGATGCACTCAAACAACTCCCGAAAGAGGAATCTCCTTGCAATGGGCAAAGCTGTTCGCCAAATGGTGTCCTGTGCGTTTCTGTCTAGGTGAGATACAGAGAGGAGTATGAACACCAGAGGGGCAAGGGAAGCTTCCCTGCTATGATCACGCCGGCGTACCAGATAGCACGGAAAGCAAATGAACTTGCAAGCAATGTGAGTGAACGCAAACGATAAATACTTGTTGCAATTGATTCAGAACAGGTACGACACTATGGGGGTTTTCCCGCTAGCTACAAAAGCAGGCCTGAATTGACTAAAGGTAACAACTGTGGAGCTTATTCTATAACTGAGCACATAAAATTAGGCACCCATAAAAAGAAGGTATTGATGCCCCTGTATAAGACTCTGGTGAGACCTCATGTAGAATATTGTGTACGATTCTGGAGGCCACATCTTCAAAAAGATATAAAAAGGATGGAGTCGGTCCAGAGGAAGGCTACTAAAATGGTGTGTGGTCTTCATCATAAGGCGTATGGGGACAGACTTAAAGATCTCGATCTGTATAGTTTGGAGGAAATGCGGGAGAGGGGAGATATGATAGAGACGTTTAAATACCTACGTAATGTAAATGCGCACGAGCCAAGTCTCTTTCATTTGAAAGGAAGCTCTGCAATGAGAGGGCATTGGAGAAAGATTAGAGAAACTGGGCCTCTTCTCCCTCGAACAGAGGAGATTGAGAGGGGACATGATCAAAACATTCAAGGTACTTAAGGGGATAGACTTAGTAGATGAAGACAGGTTGTTCACTCTCTCCAAGGTAGGGAGAACGAGAGGGCACTCTCTAAAATTGAAAGGGGATAAATTCTGTACGAATGTAAGGAAGTTCTTCTTCACCCAGAGAGTGGTAGAAAACTGGAACGCTCTTCCGGAGGCTGTTATAGGGGAAAACACCCTCCAGGGATTCAAGACAAAGTTAGCGAAGTCCCTGCTGAACCAGAATGTACGCAGGTAGGGCTAGTCTCAGATAGGGCGCTAGTCTTTGACCAAGGGCCGCCGCGTGAGCGGACTGCTGGGCAAGATGGACCAGTGGTCTGACCCAGCAGCGCCAATTCTTATGTTCTTATGTTCATGCCATAATCCTACCATGTTTACTTTCCAAGCTGACTCAGTTGAGGTTTTTTCCCACCAGTAGGCCAAACTTAAGTGAGACGCAGTCAGCTAACATTAAGAAGCCAGAAGTAGCAATGATTTCTTTCCTATCCATGAGGGGTTGTAAGAGTTAACCTCAAAAATATGGATTAATCTTGACCCTTCTCTGTTCCACATTTCCTCCTCCAGGTGGAATACAAACGTGGCCATGATGAACGCGTGTCCAAATACACCTCTGTGGCGGACACACCAGATATACTGCATGCAAAGACTGGCGCTCAGCTGACGAGCGATGTAAGTGTCGGTAAAGGACTCGGTGCTCTCTGCTCCGAGCCACGGCTCAATTTTCTGATGATTCCTTAGGTGATAACTCTCTCATGAGGCGGCAGGAAGGAGTTGGCAGGGAAAATAACTCTACTCCCAGCTCCGCCCTTGCTCGGCCACTGGCCCCCATCCCCCATAAGCTAGTTTGGCAGGGCTGGTTACAAAGAATCTGTGGCTCTTCCCTAGAGTTACCAGACCGGGGGTCCGGATGGCTTTTCAAAAACCTGGCACTTGTTTTGGCCAATCAGGAAGGGAGGAGCCTAAGGCGCCTGAGTAAATCAGGGCCTTAGGCCCATCCCAGTGCATCACATGATGCACCAGGGAGGGGCCTAAGGCCCAGTGTCATTGAGGAGGAGCAGGAGGTGTTTTCAGTACCTCCTGCTCCCAGTGACAGAGGTACGAGGCGGGGGTCAGGGCAGGGAGAGTTGGCCTCCGGTGACAGGAAGGAGTGGGCATCCCCCTGCTGTTTTTTTCGGGCAGGTGGGTGGGAGAACAGTGGCTCAGGGGGTACGTGATTGTTGGCTTTATTTTAATGGGACAGATGGTGCACGTTTAAGTCGCACAGAACAACTGTCCCATTAAAAAAAAAAAAAGCAGAAGCCCTGATAGCAGTGACAGGAGGCTGCTTCTCCTGTCACTACTGTCAGGCCTCTGCGCATGTCTCAATCCCTCACTGAGCGATTAAGTCGTTGGTTTTGCATGCAAATGATTTGCACCTCCGTGCAAATCATTTGCATGCAGACTTGATAGTGAATCAATCGCTGTATGAAAATCGGCCAGAGAATCAGCCGACAGCGATTGAGTCGCTATCTATAGTGAATCTGGGACTATAGCTGGAAGGAAAGGGGAGAGGAAGTGAGAGATTTTGAGAGACAAAACAGATAACTTTAAATTAGATGACGATGAAAGGAGACGATATAACTCATTAGCGGGTGATGACTCGTCTATCTTCTGACCTAACACCACTTCATAACATGTTTAGAAATATTTATAGCTTACAGAAAACCATCTAACATTTATAATGAGTTTTCAGTGCTTTAATGATCTACAAACCATGTGAATTCTGTTGGTTATTTTTCCTCTTTCTAAAATCCTGCTTTTGTAGCTGAAATACACAGAAGATTATGAACAGCAGAGGGGCAAAGGAAGTTTTCCTGCTATGATCACCCCGGCATATCAGATTGCTAAGAAAGCCAACGAGCTGGCCAGCGAGGTAAGTGTAGAAACAGCTGGGGCTAAGATGACTCCAGATTAGAGAACTGTTTTGATATTCACCGGAACTAAAACCTGGTCTTTGCTGGGTCCAGCTGGTCTGACCGCAAACCACTTGGCACACTGTGTGTCTGGGTTGTCAAAATTTCTGTAGCTCTTTTGGGTTTTCAACACAGCTGCAGCCAGTCTCTACTACTGGGCTGTGGCACTATACAATTACCCTGTCTTGCCGCAGATTCATTCCTAGTCTGGCCATTGTAGGGTTACCAGGCATCCGGATTTCCCCGGACGGCTTTTCAAAACCCGGCACTTTGTCCAGGTTTTGAAAAGCTGGTGAGATCAGTGCCAGGGCTGGAGTGCACAGATGCACTCCAGCCCCGGCCTGATGAAACTGGGTTTGGGGGGGGGGAAATGGGGCAGACCCAGGGCAGATTGGGGAGGCCCCGGGAGCGGAACAGGGTGAGGTCATGCATCTTCTTTTACCAGGTCATTGCAGTGATGGTCTTTGGCCAGAGGCCACAGACTGGAGCCTGGCATGTCTGTAATCTTGATCTGACCACTAGGTGTCACCATCCTTGAAACGCCAACTCACTCCCAAATACTGTGAAAAGGCTGGTAATAGCTAAAACAGAGCTAACCGTTCCAGGAGAAGAAAGCGTAGTAAGGGGAGAGTTGACTATCCCGGGTGATGTCTTCATGGGGGGGGGGGGGGTGCCAGTGCTTCTTCTCCTCTCCCCTCCGCCCCCCCTCCCCGTGTACCTTTTTAAATGTTGACTGGTGCAAGCAGCAACTTCCACTTGAAGATATGGGTAGGTGGTGAGGAGTAGAAGTATTGGCACCCCCGCCAAGACAGTGCCTGGGACTCACTAAGTCACCGGAACCATTTATAAAAATTCCCCCCATGCCACTGACACGAATCCTTAGTTATGGAATAACACTTTGTTGCTTTACTGCCAATTATATTGATACGTGTACCCATGTAAATTATTGCACAGATGTGGCATTTGCATGTGGGCACTGAGTTATAGGATCACACCTGTAACGGGGGAGGGAGGGTGAATTCAATGTTGAATATTTACCATCCTAGCAGTGGTGCAGTGAGGGTAGGAGGCCACCAGGGCGGCGCCATCCCTACAGCTCCTTTCCACCTCCCCGCCCGTGCTCTCCCCCACGTACCTCTGTAAATCTTCGCCAGCGCAAGTGGCTTCTCCGGCGTGCCGCTCGCACCAGCATTGGGATGTCCCTCTGATGTCAAGTCCGTGACCTGGAAGTGATTCAGACCAGCGCGAGAAACAGGTAGGAGACGTTGCTCGTGCCGGCGAAGATCTGCAGAGGTACGGGGTGGGGAGGGGGAGGGATGGCGCGAGCGTGGCACGGTGTGGCGGGGCGGAAAGGTACCGTCGCCCCCATCGAGATGGCACCGAGGGCGTTCCCCTTGCTACGCCACTGCATGCTAGTCAAAACAAACCTGGGTTGTGTATGGAAGCAAGGATAGAAAAGAATGCACATCACTGGCGTACAAGTTGGTCAAATTAAATTTATTTATTCAATTTTTCTATAACCATTCTCACAGGGGAGCTCAGAACGGTTTATACGAATTTTATTTGGGTACTCAAGCATTTTCCCTGCGTGCCCTGGTGTGATCACAATCTATCTAATGTACCGGGGGCAATGGGGGGATTAAGTTTGAACCCACAACCTCAGGGTGCTGAGGCTGTAGTTTTAACCACTGTACCACACTCTCCCCATTCTCTTCTTGATTGGGCTGAGGACTTTTCAGCAGCTCCTCCTATTGTGATGTCATAATGCCTCATTCCACCAATGCCTAAGAGCCAGCCTCATTGGTGATGTCACAATGGCTTGGTTTCCCTACACTTACTACATGCACTTGCCTTACAAGTGTAGAAAAACTCTCCCAGGAGAGCTCAGAATGGTTTATATGAACTTATTCAGGTACTCAAACATTTTTCCCTGTCTGTCCCGGTGGGCTCACAATCTATCTAATGTACCTGGGGCAATGGGGGGGATTAAGTAACTTGCTCAGGGTCACAAGGAGCAGCATGGGATTTGAACCCACAACCTCAGGGTGCTGAGGCTGTAGCTTTAATCACTGCACTACTCTAGAAATCAGAATGTAGCAAAAGTGAGCCAAGTAAAGGACAATCAAGCCATTGTGACATCACTGATGAGGTTGGCTCTTATTGGTGGAATGAGGCATTATGATGTCACAATACCAGCTCTGGTTATCACAGGCTGAAACTTTTCACACTATTATTTATTCAATTTTCTGTGCCGTTCTCCAAGGGGAGCTCAGAACGGTTTACATGAATTTATTCAGGTACTCAGGCATTTTTCCCTGTCTGTCCTGGTGGGCTCACAATCTATCTAATGTACCTGGGGGCAATGGGGGGATTAAGTGACTTGCTGAGGGTCGCAGGGAGCAGCGTGGGTTTGAACTCACAACCACTGCACCATACTTTTCCATTAAATGCAAATGGTTCAAAGACTCCCCTCCCAGCCTCCACACCACAATAACTTACTCTGTTCTTTTCTACATTTAATTTACAATTAGGTGAGATACCATCAGAAATACCAAGAAGAACTCAAAGGGAAGGCAAGCCACGCCTCCGGAGCTCACGTGACTTTTGCGGATGAAAATAGAAATATGTATTACCAGGTATGTCTATCCATGCATAGAAGGGAGTCTGCCCCATGGCTTCTCATCAATACTATGGAAATACAGTGGTACCTTGGTCTAGGAGCATAATTCGTTCCAGAAGCATGCTCGTAATCCAAGGTACTCGTATATCAAAGCATAGTGCCCCATAGAAAATAGTGCCAACGCAGACGATTCATTCTAGAACCCAAAAGGTGCTGAGGAAGTGGCGAGGGGTGGCCCAGGATTCTGTACCTGTCGGATGTCGGATGCTTCAGCGCCGTCTCCTCCGTTTGCCTCCTCCGTCCGTCATCCGCCGGAGAACCCCGCAGTGCCGCTTCAGAGGGAATTCCTCTTCCGTCTGCCGGCCAGCCTTCCATGCCGGGTGCCTTCCGCATGTTGGAGCGCCTATGAGAGCCCACGCAGCCGAGTGCCGTCCCACCTGCACGTTGCGTATGACACACACGTCAATGATTGACGTTGTGCGTGAACATATGCAGCGTGCAGGTGGGATGACACTCGGCTGCGTAGCCTTAGATAGAGGCTCTCCAACATGCGGAAGGCACCTGGCATGGAATGCTGGCTGGCGGACGGAAGAGGAATTCCATGAAATGGCGCTTCCTGTAGCTGTAAGTGCTCGTTTATCGGGGCGGTGCTCGGTTTGCGAGACAAAAGTTTGCTGAGTGTTTTGCTCGTCTGGCAAAACACTTGCAAACCGCATTACTCGCAAACCGAGGTTCCACTGTACTGTAATTCCTGGGTACACAACGCTGGGGGAAATGTAAGCTTGGAAAAGTACAAAATGTACACCTTGAAATGACATCTTTGCTCGTGCAAGCCACGATGAGTCATCCGACTCCCGGTGAAATTTCTGAAGGACATAGACAGCGCTGCATATGCTCATACACTGGATGCGTAACTCAAGGCCAGCTGAGTCTGGGATCGAAGAGATCAAAGGCTTTTTTTTTATTACCAGGAAAACAGGAGATGCCAACTCCCACAATACGTGCAAAGCGGAGAACAAACAGCGAAGGAGACTCTGGGGTTCAATGCCTTTTATTATATATCTAGACTTGACGTGATTGTGTTTCGGCCCCAAACGGGCCTGCCTCAGGAGTCTGGATTCAGAGTGATGATAAATGCGATCATCTTCTCAGTCATTCAAAAACCAATATTATAAAGCATTAAAAGGTAGCTCTGAGAGCCTACCAGAAAGCTTAGCCGCAATCCTTATGCCCAATTTCCTCAGGCTCTAGCTTTAACCACTGCACCACCTTCTCCCCCGCTAGGCATCCTCAGTGTATGCTCTCCACTGCACACCTTATAGAATCAGGGCTTTGTTCCCATACGTCTGCTTTCCACCCCGGTGTCTCTCCTCGGCTATTCTCTCACTCTCCGAAGGCCAACCTCTATGAAATGGATCTCTTTTACTTTCCAACTAACCTTTGAGTATATCATTGATGCTGCTTTTCTTGTCCCATTAACTGTTCCTTTAGAGTTTTGAATCTGGTAGGGTAATATGGACGTATCCCCTATAGATGTCACCTTTATGAACCTCGCACTCTGCCAAAACCATGACTGTACAATTTGGGTGATGCCATATTCCAATTTCTTTCCATAGGATTATTCAGAAGAAGACTATGAAGAATTTCGGGGGAAAGGAAGTTTCCCTGCTATGATAACGCCAGCCTACCAGATTGCCAAAAAAGCCAACGAGCTTGCAAGTGACGTACGTATTTCTTCTCATCAGTGCCCGAGGGACGGAAATATGGCTTGACCAGGCCATAGAATATATTTATTTTAAAATTTATATACCGCGTACAACTGTGCGGTTTCCATATCACATACATAAAATCTTGTTTCCCTACGAGTGTCACATACAACATCGTTAATCGTCCCTGTTATAATAGGGATAGAGTGCAAATTCAATCAATTCAGAAATACAAGCAAGCTTTTAAATCATACATTGAAGTCATAAAAATTCTAAAAGACGATAATCAACTGAAATATACCTTAACATAAGAAGGCATTGGCGAATAATTGGAATATTGCCAGGCAATGAAAGTTATTAATACAAAAATAGGATTAGAGAGGGTGTAAGAGAATAACAAGGGCAAAGCAAAAAACAATATTTTAGATTTGCGGGATTTAAATTTTATAAGATTTCTGACACGCCTTTATAAAATCTGTGCTTAAGGTGAATTGCCTACAGGCACATGAATTTCCCTGGCCTTATGAGCTTACACCTGAGGTAACGAAGGACAAAGTGACCTGCCAAGGAGTAGCTCAGGGGTTGGAGTAGCAGGATGAGAACCTGCTTCTGGCACTGACTGACCCTTAGCAAGTCACGTCACCCTCTAGTACAGTGTATCGCAAACGGTGTGCCGCGGCACACTAGCGAGCCTCCTGAGATTTGAGGTGTGCCACAAGACGCTGGGGAGGAAGAGAGGCAGCGGTGCCAGGCGACTGCCTACAGGACGCGCCTCTCCACACTTCTTCCTGCCGGCACCCCTCAGTGGCAGCCCGGGGACCCTCTGGAGGGCCTTCGCGCATGTGCCGATATTGATGTGATGACATCACGCCTGCATGTGACATCATGGCATCGACGTCGGCGCACTTCCGAACGCCTTGAGCCGTGGCCACTACGTTTAGTGTGCCGCGGCTTGACAACGTTGGCAGGACACTGCTCCAGGGCCTCACACGCAACATAAATTTGGAGAGGGAAATAACTCGCATGCTTGAACTTTTGACTTGCTTTCTATTTGGATTTGGAAGGCAAGTAATTCGATTTCTAAAAAAAAACAAATCAAAAGCAAGTAGGGTTCGAGTCCTGGTCCTCTTCTTCAATCAGCTAGCTAATCTTTCACTGCGGCATCATACTAGCCAAGGCTTTAGATAAGAACATGAAAAGTACCACACTGGGTCCATCAAGCCCAACAGTGGCTGATCCTGGTCACAGTTATCTAGCAAGATCCCAAATGGCCTAAGTGCTCTTACCAGAAATCAGTCATATTTACTGATGTGTATAGAGCAGGGATGGGAAACTCCGGTCCTCGAGGGTGGGAAACTCCGGTCCTCGAGGGCCGGAATCCAGTCGGCTTTTCAGGATTTCCCCAATGAATATGCATTGAAAGCAGTGCATGCAAATAGATCTCATGCATATTCATTGGGGGAAATCCTGAAAAGCTGACTGGATTCCGGCCCTCGAGGACCGGAGTTGCCCACCCCTGGTATAGAGCATTCATGCTTTGTTATTAATAAATGGGCCAAAGATTCCTGGTTGAATGTGCGTGGCTCAGAACAGAGTTGAATGTCATTGGCCAGTTGGCATGGCAGGAGAAGTAGACAAATCTCCGTTTGGGGTCTGGGGGGGGGATGTCGCTTTTTTTCCAGTTCAAGAGCATTTCTGACCTTTTGAAAATAAAATTGGGTCATTCTTTACCTATTTTTATTATTTTAACTCACAGATAAAATACAAGAAGGACTTATCGAGGATGAAGGGTGCAGCTCAATACCATCACTTAACAACTCAAGACAATCTCTCCATTAAGCAAGCTCAGGACGTTAACAAGCTCTTCAGTGAGGTGAGGACTCTGTATATATCATGAGGGAATGGGATGTTTGGGTACTCTGGTAACGGGCACTTCCTGGCAGTGGTATAGTGAGGGTAGGGTGGGGAGGTGGACTGCCCGGGGTGTCATCTTGGTGGGGGCATTGGCACCTCTCTACCTCCTGTATCTCTTTAACTGTTCACTGATGCATTCAACATCTCCAACCTGCTGCTTGCACCGGCCTCGACTTTCCCTCTGAAGTCACTCCCTGGTTGTGGGATCAGGAAAGGATAGGGTTACCACTACCAGACACCCTGGAAAACCTGGACATGTCGTCTTTTTAGAGGACTATCTGGGCTCCAGAATGGACTTTTCAAAGCCCAGTATTTTTCCAGGTTTTGGAAAGCCCCAACGAGCTCTGGCTACATCTGGAGTGCCTCTGAGCATACACTGGGACTTTAGTTGGCATTCTCCATAGAGAATACATAAATCGAAGGCCATTGACAAACATTTGACTTGTTTTTCTTCAAAAGTATCTCCAGATAGGTTGGCAGGGCAGAAGCTAGGGTGCACATACTTGCTTTGTGGAGTCACATAATAGTTAGAACGGCAGCGAATTGGAGGTTCAAATCCCAGTGCAGCTCCTTGGGATCTTGGGCAAGTCACTTGGACCTCTGTTGCTTCAGATACAGAATGAGAGCTCTCTAGAGGCAGAAAAAATCCCTATGGTACTCAAGTTACAACAGAAAAAGGCTCGAGCTAAATCCAGAAGCCCTTTCCTTCCCCTTTGTGGGTCTTCAGATTTCATTGGTTTAGAACTGCACCTTTTTATTAGCAACGAAGCCGCCATTTTGTTATGCTAATGGACTTTCATCAGGCAGCCTTTGCAATTTGACAAGACCATGGGTTAACAAACCTGTGGTTACAGGATCAGTGTTGACCAATTTTATAGAAAACCAATTAGAACCTTGTCTTTCTTATCAAGTAGACGTGTTTATTGGTCGTTGTTGTTTTTTTGAAGGTGGAGTACAAGAAAGACCTGGAACACAGTAAAGGCCACAGCATTAACTACTGTGAGACACCCCAGTTCAAGAATGTCAGCAAGATCTCTAAATACACCAGTGATGTAAGTGGCAGGGGGTATATATGGCCCTGTGACTGTTTAATACAACTGTTGTTGAGAGAGAGAGAGAGAGAGAGTGGGGGTTTTCTTATAGCTGTCATTTCAAGAATAGATGCATAAAACAGGGAAAGATGCCAGGTTATTTTTTTATTTAAAAAGATTAAAAACCCACATATCCTCAGTTCTAAGCAGGATACAATCAAATTAGGCAAATAAAAAATACACAATACATTATCATGCATTCATCAAAATACCTGTTTTTGACCTTCAGTGGTTGTTGAAAGGACTGGGAACGAATAAAGTGGTGTTGAGTCATTTATGCTGTTTGATTTTGACTGGAGTTCCTTTCTGTCTACACCACTTTGACCTCTGCAAAGGCAGTATAGTAAGTTTTTAAAATAGGAAATAATAAACAAACGCCTATACTCCATTCAGTCGCGTTGTAAGAGGGGTGGGAGGTGCGGACCGCCCTGGGCGCAGTCTTGGAGAGGGCACCGGTGCCTCTGCTCCTCTCCGCAACCTCGTACCTCTTGAAATGTTCACCGGCGTGAGCGGACTATTCCACCTCCTGCTGGCGCCAGGCCGGCGCGAGCAGGAGGTGGAACATGCTGCTCATGCCGGCGAACGTTTCAAGAGGTACGTGGGGGGGAGAGGGGGAGACGCTTGAGCGTGAAGGAAAATGTGTGCGTGTGGGAGGGACACAGCGTGGCGATGCCAAGCACCATCGCCCCTGGCGCCTCCCTCGCTCGCTACGCCACTGGCTCCGCCCACTTCAACGCTCCCATGCAGTTGCATGGTAACCCCGGATTCTGTATAGGGCGTCCAAATTTGGGTGCTGATCGAATATGTGCGCACAAATTAATTGGCTTACGAGCTAATTAATTGCAATAAACTGATGTCAACAATCAGTTATTGCAATTAATTGATATTATTATTTGTGTATGCATCTTCCTGGGCGCTGTGCTGTAACCCCGCTCACCTAAATCCCGTAGCATACAACTGAAAACGGGATGTGGTTTGGGTGAAGGGGTGTTCCAAAAACCTGTTCATAGAGTTCCAAATGCCAGTAGTTTCCTGGTTAGTGGACCGAACCGTGGCATAGCGAGGGCGAAAGGCGCACGGGGGCAGTGGCACACCTCCTCTGCCCTCTTCTCCGTCCCCCTCCCCTCCACGCGCTCCATCCCTGCCCCCTCCCGCCGCGCATATGCTGCCTTCCCTTTGCACGTACCTCTGTAACGTTCCTGGCGCAAGCAGCAACCCCTAACCTGCTATCGCACCAGTGTCAGCTCTTCCTCTGATGTCATTTCTTAGGCGTGGGTCCGGGAAGTGACATCAGAGGAAGAGCTGATGTTGGCATGATGGCAGGTTGGGGGGGTTGCTGTTCGCACCAGGAACGTTACAGATGTACAGGGGAAAGGAACCAGCGTGCACGCAAGGCATGGGGGGGGGGGGAAGGAGTAGGCGGGGGAAGAAAGGAGGATGGATGCTTCTGCCCTCACCAATACGACACTCGGGGCGGACCTTACTATGGCACTAGGACTGAATATTGTTACTGATCGGTTAACCTGAAACTCCATCCCTGGACTGTTCTGCCACTGCCAAGGTGATCGGAAAGGACTTCCAGGGTGTCATCCAAATAGCGCTGGGTGAGCTGCAGTTCTCGGGGAGGATCCGTTCCTACTTGGATAAGTGCCGGTGAAAATCCACTCATTACACTTCTCCCTCCGCATTCGCTGTGATAGGGGATTAACAGACCCGTGAATACAGAAAAAACCGCGAATAACTTTTTCATATGTTATTCTCCTTTTTCTATTAAAAACCATCGTGAACATGGTGACACCGCGAATAACATGGTGGGAGGCCTGGCCTGTTCCTGAAGGAGAAGCAAAACACAGTGCGGAAGTGCCGGGAATCGGCGATTTTCTCTGTAATTGCTAGAAATCTGCGATTTCTCTATGCAAGCTGATGTAATTTGGGGGGGGGGGAGGAGCCAGCAAGCTAAAAACCTGAAATAATCAAAACCGCGATGGCTGAAACCGCAAATACGGAGGGAAAAGTGTTGTTTATAAGTCTTAGAATAAGCATTCCATTAGCTGCCCCCTCTGAAAGTTTAAGAAAATGTGCTTAGGAGATCTTATTTTTATGCACAGCTGAAGTACAAAGAGAATTATCACAATCATATGAAAGGTCACTATGAAGGCACCGGTCTGGATAGACGTACGTTACATGCTATGAGGGTTGGAAGCTTGGCAAGCGATGTGAGTATAACTATTTTCAGTTTGAACCTGCCACCTGTCTTATGCCGTGCTGTCTTCAACTCTGTTCACATAATACCTGAATTATAGTATAAGCCCTATTCCAATTTTCTTCTGTATACATTGTACCGTGAAACAAGTTTCAAGTTTCAAGTTTAATAATTTTTTTGATTAATCGCCTAATCATACTTCTAAGCGATGTACAGTTTAAAATTACATTTGATAGGTAACAATACAATAAATAAGAATACTCATAATATTAGGTAAGGGGGAATGAAATACAAATCTATAAAGTAAAGAGGAAACATTAAGGGAAAAATACAGAAGATAAACCAAATAACAAAAATATAATAAGATAAAATTTAGTAGGGTTTAGTAGGGTTATCGGATATTAAAATTAGTTTTCAAAGGCATTCTTGAAGAGAAATGTTTTTAAATTACTTTTAAATTTTCCGAATTCCTGTTCTGCCCTTAAAAATATTGGAAGGGCATTCCAAGTTTGTGGTGCAGTAACCGAAAAAATAAATTGCCGTCTTGTATTAATAACTTTCAACGAGGGAATAGTCAATAGGTTTTGTTCATTAGATCTCAAAACTCTATTTGAGGAATATGGCATGAATAATTTAAATAAGAATGCAGGAGTCTTATTGCAAAGGGTTTTGAAGGTCAGTATACAAAGCTTATACGTAATTCGATGAATAACTGGAAGCCAGTGTGCATTTTTAAGAAGTGGTGTTACATTCTGATTCTGCCTGTGACTCTTCTTTCCACATTTATCAGCACCTTTAAACCAGCTTTCTCATTCATGCAGCTCATATTTCTTCTCTCTGTAACCATCAGGGCTGGGTGATACTTTAGAAGTTAGGTATTGAACACAGCATACAAACAGGCATCTCCCAAGTAGAAAGCTCGAAAGCTCAGGGGCCAGTGAGAATCTGTCATGTTATTTAAGAACATACAACTGCCAGGAACATCAATTAATTAGTAATTAGAAAAAAATAGATCTAAACATCAACAAGAATCAGTGGGGATAACTTCTAGATGATTCCCTTCCTAAGAGCAACCTTTGCATTCTCCAAATTAGCTTCCTGGCCTTGTCACTGTTTCATAACCTTTTTTTTACTGTGAAGAAAAGGAGAATCTGTCTCACTTTGTTCTGTTTGTTCTGATAATATGTAATTATTAGACATTTACATATAGCACATTGATGCTCAGTGAATATGGTGAGCTCCCATACCTGTGAGTCATTGCTTGCTGAAGCCACTATTGCATATAGGCAGGAATGACTGCCTTGGTTTCAGACCAAAAGTAATGCACATCTCCTGTAATTTGTGGTAAGCTAAAAGGAAGCTCTTTTGAACAATCTTAGGATAATACTCTGATCTCAGTGCTGGATGGGTTAGCAGCACCAAAAATCAACTCCCTCCAAGCCTACCAATTTTGGATTTAGGAGAGAGTTTAGTTCAGTTTTGGCTCATTCATAGCTATGCTCTGGAACTTGTTGCCAGAGGATGTGGTAAAAGCAGTTAGCTTAGCTGGGTTTTAAAAAGTTTGTCAAACTCAATAATATTAAGGAATTAAATAGTAATTACTTGTGTTAATAGGTCAATTTCCTGAAAATATTCCACAAGTTATACAACCAATATATATCTAAAAAACACAATAGGCTGTGTAATAGTAATAAATATTCATTAATTAAGTGAAGAGCTCAATCACCAACCGATCCGTGCATAAAGTACCGTTAAAAGTACAACAGAGACCATCATAGCACTCACAGTCCCTAAACCTTCCTTATCTTAAATAATAAAATGCTAGCCGCACATGCGCACTTGCCTCGCGTGTTCCCTGATCCCTTTTCTGTCGGGATCTGGCAAGACAAGTGCGCATGCGCGCCCTTCCCTGCTCTCCACCTCACAATATGGCCCTACCGGCCAAAGCCACGGCAAGGCAGTGCGGAGCGGCGGCTGCCAGGAGGAGGCCGCGGCGGCTTGAGGCGAAACATGGTGCAGAGCGGCGGCTGCCAGCCGCTAGCACTCCCTGCCCTCTCCGTCGCGGCCCAAGAAAGACGTGGCAGTGCGAGGCCTGGACGTCACCGCCATGCGATGCGATGCCTGCGCACACTGCACATAAAAGAAAACGCTGTGTTTCGCCTGGCAAGACATGTTGGTGGTGGCGGCTGTGGAAGAGGGAATGGGAGCAGACACCAGCTCCCCGCGACCCGGCAGAGGCCCCACACACTCCCCCCAACTCTGCTGACCCTTGCCCCTGCCTGTCCCACAGGGCACCCCTAGCAATCCTGGCCCACAATAGTCGGCCCAGACCCAAGGAAGAGGAGACACTGGAACACCAACAATGCAACAGGTACTCTGGATGGGGTGAAAAAGGTGGAAATAGGAAAGGTAAAAGGGGAAATGGGAATATTGGTAAGTAAAAAGAAGGGAGAAGGGCTACTGATGGACAGGAGGAGCAGGAAAGGGGTACTGCTGGACAGAGGGGAGGTAAAAGGAAGGGAGAAGGGCTACTGCTGGACAGGGGGGAGAGACAGAAAGAAAAGACAGAAAGAAAGGGGGGCAGGGAGAAAGAAAGAAAGACACACATACAGAAAGAGAGAAACAAATGCCTAAGTCTACACATCTATTCTAGCACCCGTTAATGTAACGGGCTAAAAAACTAGTACAGTAATAATTGTCAAGAAGAAATGAAAAAACACTTCTCTTCAAATAAGCAAAAAGAAGGTAGCAAATGCTATGGGAGTTTCAAATTCGGGGAGTCTTTATTGAGATGGATATTTGTTACGAGCGCTGGATTTGTTACCTTCTTTTTGCTTACTTGTGGAGTATTTTCATGAAAATTTTAAAAAGTTTGGACAAGTTTCTGGAGGAAAGGTCCATAAACTGTTATTAAAGTAGACATTTGGGTCAGTAGCATGGAATATTTCTGTTTTTCGGATTCTGCCAGGTACTTGAGACCTGGATTGCCCACTGTTGGAAGGATACTGGCTAGATGGATCTTTGGTCTGGTTTAGCATGATCATTTTGATGTTTTTATGTTCAAGATTTAGATAGCAGATCTTGCTTAGTCAGTGCAGAAGAGTTTTCTCTTTACTGTGGACTTAATTACTGGCTCCAACAAAATGCTATAAATATCCCCTAATTTAAAAGTAATTTATTTTAGTGATAAAACACTAGGTTTACTTTCTGGGTTTTTTAAAATATAAGATGCAGTATATTCTATTACTTTTTTTTTTACCAATCACAATTTTAGCACAAACATTCTCCCTTCAGATATTAGATCTGAGAATAAAATTATTCAACCTTTAGGAAGAACTTGAAGACTTTTCTGTTTCCAAATGTTTGAACTGGACTTTTGTAGGATGGATGGTTTTATTCTGAGAATCTATGGGATTTTTGTTGTTGTTGGATTGAGAAATGTCAAATTTTAGTTAATTTTAATGGCTTTTGTTATTATTTTTATTGTGTCTGTATGTACATGGCAGATTCCATATCACGTGGGCTTTGGGGTCCAAAGCATTTGATCATGCTAAAAATGAACCCACATTATCCTCCTAATATATAGCACTCAAAATTGTGTGAGCCAATTAGCACCAGTAATTGGACTCTAACAATCAATTATCGGCGCAAATTAGCAATAATTAGAATTTACACGTGCGTCTTTAGAGCTGCTGTTCCATAAAGGTGTGCACGTAGATTTTTCCGTGCAAATCTGAAAAGGAGGCGTGGCTATGGGAGGGATATGGGCGGGTCAGGGACGTTTCTAGAATTTGTATGCCCAGCTTTGAGTGTTCTTTATAGCAGTTGTTCCCAACCCTGTCCTGGAGGAACACCAGGCCAATTGGGTTTTCAGGCTAGCCCTAATGAATATGCATGAAGCAAATTTGCATGCCTATCACTTCCATCATATGCAAATCTCTCTCATGCATATTCATTAGGGCTAGCCTGAAAACCCGATTGGCCTGGTGTTCCTCCAGGACAGGGTTGGGAATCACTGCTTTATAGGATAGCACGTAGCGTACATTTTTTGAGGGTGCTCCAATTTGGATGCCATTTCCAGACTTGAGTCCTATATGGGGTCTACACTCGTCACACAGCAGCTCAACTGTGTAATAATAATAATAATAATAACTTAATTTTTCAATACCGCCAACACCCAAATGGTTCTAGGCGGTTCACAGAATAAAGAGGACTAGACATTCCAGTGATGATGCAAAGCACACAGAAAAGCAGTACGATATTTCAACAGTGAAAAATACAGTAAGAAACTAGGACATAGTCATCAATCAAGAGCAAATAGGTCTTAACCAATTTTCTAAAGGTGCAATAAGATGCAGATTGTTGAATCAGGTCGTCTAACCAGACTTGAACTTTACCTGCTTGATAAGCCAAAGATCGATCAAAATATTTTTTAGAACGGCAATTTTTGGGATTAGGAAAAGTAAATAAACCAGTAGGCCTAGTCGAACGGTACCATTTAAAATGAGAGAGGAGATATAGCGGAGCTAATCCAAATAACATCTTATGGCAAATAATAGCGACTAGCTTTCCATTTTGCTCTCCACATCGTGTTTTTCGTGATTTGGCTTTTCAGTTCCACAACTCAAAAAATATCCTACTCAAGATTGGACCCTTGAGGAAGGCTTTTCAGCCGAAACATGGTTCCGTGTCGGGTCCGTTTGTTTTTTAACACGATTAATGCGGACAAGCTTCTAATATTGTTTGAAGACTTTTGGGAAGAACAAAAGGACAGTCGAGAACATTGTGTTTTCCACACTTTGTTTTCTTTTGGGATTGCTCCTTTTTTCTGTGGAATGTTGGGTCTTCTTGTTTTGTTTGTCCACAGTTAATATGCAATAACAAAAATAAAGTGGGCCCAGTCCTTGACAGCGTTATAAGTGGAGGATTCATCAAACGCTAAAAATACCCATCGAAATATAATGGGTATCTTTAGCATTTAGCGCCCTTTCATGAATTCCCCCCTAAGTGATCCCGCATTAGATTGTGTCCATTATATGGGGGTGTACAGTGTATTTTCGGAATGTGATAGATATACTTCCTCCTCCATATTCATGGGGGTTAGGGGAACAGGCCCTTGTGGAATAACAAAAGTTTGCGAATAACTGTAGGGCCGACACTGATCCACTCCAGCCTCCCCTCCCGCCTCCCCTCCCGCCTCCCTCCACACCATACCTTTAAAGCCTGGTAGTCTAGAGGTGACACAGGGCAGAAGAGATCTTCCTACGTTCCTGCCCCGTGCAGAGCCCTAATCAAAAATGGCTGCCGTGAGTTCCTGCTGCAGTCTCACGAGACCGCGGTAACTCACGGAAGCCATTTTTAGCGTGGCTCTGCACAGGGCAGGAGCGTAGAAAGATCGCTCCCGCCTCGCTTCACCGCTAGACCACTAGGCTTTAAAGGTAAGGTGTGGAGAGATGAGGGAGGTAGGGTGCTTTAGCAACTCACAAATAACCAAATTTGCGACTACTGAACCCGCAAATATGGGGGGGAGACCTGTAGTTACTGTGATTTAAACTGCTTTGACTGTATATAAGAACTAGAAATAAGAAGTAAATCTCTTTCATGTTTCAGATTGCCTACAAATCTGATTATAAGCATCAAGACGAAGATGTTGATTACAATTACCCAGCCACTATCACGCCTTCCTACCAGACCACAAGGAAGCTGATTCCTTTGAAGGACGTAAGTATTCTGAACAGTGACAGACCACAGAGCTCCAAAGAGCGAGGCTTCTGTGCCAGGGGAAAAAAATGCGAAATGCATTACTGCAAAGGTGTCCTCCAACCAGGGTTATGCTCTCCCAGAGGTAATTTTATAAAGCCATTTTCATGCGAAAATAAAATCTAAACTATTGATCAGTAGAAAAGTACATTCCATGACATAGTAACATAGTAGATGACGGCACATAAAGACCCGAATGGTCGATTCTAGTCTGCCCAACCTGATTCAATCTGAAAATGTGTTGGCTTTTTTTCTTCTTCTTCGCCTTAGCTATTTCTGGGCACAAATCCAAAGCTCTGCCCGGTACTGAAGTCTCCGTCAAAGCTCACTCCGGTCCATCAACACCCTCCCAGCCATTGAAGCCCTCCCCAGCCCATCCTCTACCAAGCGGCCCTCCTGCCTGATGGCAATATGTTGGAAGCTTTTCAAAACCCGGACAAAGTGCTGGGTTTTGAAAAGCCGTCCGGACACCTGGACATATCTGGGGAAATCTAGACATCTGGTATCCCTATGCCACTGTATATCTTGGGATTTAGCATACACCTTTTCATTGGTAGCTCAAGGTGAAATATAATAATAATAATTTTATTTTTTGTGTACTGCCCCACCAGCAGTTAATACGTGACCTAGCTAAGAAAATAGATTTGCAAAAGCGTGTTCCCATGCTTATTTGCTATGGGCCTCATGTTATACAATTGCTCTATATACAATTAAAGAGCTATTGTGGTAGCCCAGTTAGTTAATCAAGCCCTAAGTTTGTACTTGAGGCAGTGGAATGTGATGTGGCTTCTGGGAGAAGCAGGATTTTGGACTGTGGCTTCCATGGTTCATCGCCTGCTGCTTGGTAGCATGGAATGTTGCTACTATTTGGGTTTTGCCAGGTACTTGTGACCTGGATTGGCTACTGTGAAGACGGAGTACTGGGCTAGATAAATCATTGGTCTGACCCAGTATTCTTATGTTCTTATGTGAGCAAATTATAGGAGAGTCAAAGCCATTGTGATATCACTGGTGAGTTTGGCTGTTAGGCATTGGTGGAATGTGGCATTATGACATCACAATATCAGCTCTGGAATGTTGCTATTCTTTGGGTTTCTGCCAGGTACTTGGGACCTGGGTTGGGTACTGTTGGAAACAGGATACTGGGCTTGATGGACCTTCGGTCTGTCCCAATATATTCTTATGTGAGCCAAGTATAGGATAATGAAGCCATTGTGACATCGTGGATGAGTTTGACTCTTAAGCATTGGTGGAATGAGGCATTATGACATCACAATCTCAGCTCTGGAATGTTGCTACTCTTTGGGTTTTTGGCAGGTACTAGTGATCTGGATTGGCCACCGTGATGGACCATTGGTTTGACCCAGTAAGGCTATTCTTATGTTCTTATGTGAGTAAATTATAGGAGAGTCAAGCCATTGTGGCATCACTGGTGACATTGGCTCTTAGGCATTGGTGGAATGAGGCATTATGACATCACAATCTCAGCTCTGGAATGAAACATAGAAACATAGAAACATAGAAGATGACGGCAGAAAAGGGCTACAGCCCATCAAGTCTGCCCACTCTGCTTGCCCACCCCCTGTCTATGCCCTAATGACCCAATTTCCTTATCTTGACCCTCGTAGGGATCCCACATGGGTATCCCATTTATTCTTAAAGTCTGGCACGCTGTCTGCCTCGATCACCTGCACTGAAAGCTTGTTCCAATGATCAACCACTCTCTTTGTGAAGAAATACTTTCTGGTGTCGCCATGAAATTTTCCGCCCTTGAGTTTGAGCGGGTGCCCTCTTGTGTTGCTACTCTTTGGGTTTCTCCCAGGTATTTGTGAGGCCTGGATTGGCCACTGTGAGGCTAGATGGGCCATTGGTCTGAGCCAGTAAGGCTATTCTTATGTTCTTATTTTTATCCACTAGATGACTCCTGCAAACTCTGTAGGCTTCAGCAAAGAAGTAGAGCACATTCCTGTACTTAAAATCCCCATGAACATCAGGAAAGGGCACCTGGTGACTAAGATTTTATTTCTAATCTGTGGTAATAAATTATTTCTCAGCGTTCGGGCTCTTCAGAAAGTATCTGAACCCTTTCTGTTAGGACCACCTGTCTGTAAATATATTCCACCTGAATGTAAAATGATGAAGGCTCACTGCGAAAGGAAATAATTAGACATCCGTGGCGTTAGAATTATGCCTCTTTTCATTTGATGTGATCTGACAACTTTGGTTTTGAGTCCTTACTATGGCTTTGTGAAGGTAGAAGGGGGTGATTAATGCTGTCCAATGGTAACCGTTTCCTGCTGTGAATTATAATTGTGTCCTGTGGTGTGTTTGACACAAAGACCTGTGGGAGAAATAAGTATACTGGAATAAAAAAATCATCAGTTCTCTACAGTAGTTCTAGAAGAATTTGCAGTTCTGATGGGTCTGTATTGGCCTTTTACCTTCATGCTTTTCCTTATGGAGTTAACAAGTTTACTAAGCTGTGGGAAACATAAAGATGGAAACTCTGTGAGTTTGCCCCTCGATGGGGGCGCCGGCACCTCTCCATCCCACCGCACTCGCGCCATCCCTCCCCCCCCACCCACCCCGAACCTCTGCAGATCTTCGCCAGCACGAGCAACTTCTCCTGCCTGTTGCTCACACTGGCCTGGTTCCCCTCTGAATCACTTCCGGGTCACAGGGCCAGGAAGTGACATTAGAGAGAAACCCAAAGCTGGCGAAGCCACTCGTGCTGGCGAAGATTTACAGAGGTATATGGTGGGGAAGGGAAAGCTTGAGTGTGGAGTGGGGATTGGGAAGGAGCGGGGGGGAAGAGAGAGCGCCACAGCCCCGGGCGCCTCCTACCCTTGCTACGCCACAGCGAGGAGCGCCTTTTCTATCATGGCATCTGGGCACCCAAATTCCATGATAAAATACTAGTGTAACCCATGTGCCTGTGACCGCAGATGAACCTCACAGTTCTCAGAGCAGAGGGGGGGGGGGGTGCACCACCCCAAACAAGGAGCGTGAGGACCACCACCTGCAGCCGCTTGCCCAGCTGCTTGGACTGGAAGAAGGAAGTACAGAGAGGACCTTCAGATGTTGCTATTTGGGTGCCCAAAAGTCCTGATTTGGTAACCTGCTACTGGGACACCCACAGATGCGCCAGCCATAGACCTGGCGTAAGTCTAAATGCAAAAGAAGAAAGTGGGGGAGGGAACGGTGCACATCGGACTGTGACGGCATGGCGTTGCAGATTATTGATTAAATACAACACATATATAAATATAATAATAATTTAATAATAATAATAATTTATTTTTATATACCGCCATACCCGTGAGTTCTAGGGTTTCACAACAGTTAAGCATAGTACAAACAATGCAAATCGTCTGAGATTCGACAAATTAAGTGCATATAATATAAAAGAAATACATACAATATAAGAAGAAAACAACAGTTAAAAGAATAAGATACATTAAAAACCCAGCCTGTTGAAGCCGACGGCACAGTGCACAGCAGCCGCTAAGAAAGCAAATAGAATGCTAGGCATAATCAAGAAGGGTATTACAACAAGGACGAAAGAAGTTATCCTGCCATTGTATCGGGCGATGGTGCGCCCGCATCTGGAATACTGCGTCCAATATTGGTCTCCGTACCTTAAGAAGGATTTGGCGTTACTCGAGAGGGTTCAGAGGAGAGCGACACGTTTGATAAAAGGGATGGAAAACCTCTCATACGCTGAGAGATTGGAGAAACTGGGTCTCTTTTCCCTGGAGAAGAGGAGACTTAGAGGGGATATGATAGAGACTTATAAGATCATGAAGGGCATAGAGAGAGTAGAGAAGGACAGATTCTTCAAACTTTCGAAAAATAAAAGAACAAGAGGGCATTCGGAAAAGTTGAAAGGGGACAGATTCAATACAAATGCCAGGAAGTTCTTCTTTACCCAACGAGTGGTGGACTTTAACTGTTTTCTAAAATCGAGATAAGAAGAAGCTTCTAACACAGTTTTGGCCAGCCATAAATTCCGTTTGGCCGCCTGAAAAGAAAACGTTCTCTCAAGGAACCTTTTATAATGACATCATTTTATTGAGGGATATGCAAACAAGTGTATTCTTCGAGAACTCTTGTTAGTATAAGTCAAAGTAAAATGAGGAGTAAGATAACCTGGTAACATGCCAGATACTGTCTTATAGCAAATATCAGTCCATATGACATATCCTCTTTGAGCATCCTTCCGGACTCTCGTACGCCTAAAGGTGGCAAGAGTGGGCGTAACTTACAGTATTCTGTAAATTTCAGGTTGCTAGAAGACACGCCCATGCTCCTTTTGCATTGCACATCACAGCACTTACATGTGCCCTCATAGAATGGTGCTTAGGTCCACTAACATGCCTGGATGCTACTTCTGGTGCAGATACGTATGAAAGTTGTCACATAGGTGCCCAAATAAAAAATTCTGTGTTATAGAATTGCCCTTTTAAAGAAGCTTTTTAATGTGTGGTAACAGCTCGGTGCTATGGTAACAGTTTCTATGTGAAACCTTATACATAGAAATAAGCCATACCATAAAGGAAGTAAGGCGATACCTTTCGTATTGGACTGACTTAATGCATTTTTTGATTAGCGTTCGAAGGTAACCCTTCTTGTTCTCTCAGGATTTCCGCAGCTGGCATTGTGCTGCTTGTAGGTTTCTGGGTCTCGCTGCGTCTTTGTCAGGTAGAAACCGACGTTTCGGCCACCATGCTGTGGCTTTCTTCAGGGTATGCTCTGAAGTCTGCAGTGTGACTTTGTAAATAGTGGGTTCACTGACCTGATTGGGAACAGGGCACTCCACCAATTTGAATTTTGGCGAGAAAGTCAGTTGGTCAGAAATTTGAATTTTGTTGTGAAAGTTCATCGAAAGGAAAGGTCTCTGACATATTTAAAGATGTTCTCCCCGCAGAACTGGGTTAGATGTTCTCTCAGGGTTTCCTCAGCTGGCATTGTACATGTTGCAGGTTTCCGGATCTCGCTGCATCTTTGTCAGGTAGAAACCGACATTTCAGCCACCATGCTGTGGCTTTCTCCAAGGTATGCTTTGAAGTCTCCAGTGTGACTTTGGAAATAGTGGGTTCACTGACCTGATTGGGAATAAGGCCAATATGAATTTTGGCGGGAAAGTCAGTTGGTCAGAAATTTGAATTTTGTTGTGAAAGTTCATCGAAAGGAAAGGTCTCTGACATATTTAAAGATGTTCTCCCCGCAGAACTGGGTTAGATGTTCTCTCAGGGTTTCCGCAGCTGGCATTGTGCATGTTGCAGGTTTCCGGATCTTGCTGCATCTTTGTCAGGTAGAAACCGACATTTCAGCCACCATGCTGTGGCTTTCTCCAAGGTATGCTTTGAAGTCTCCAGTGTGACTTTGGAAATAGTGGGTTCACTGACCTGATTGGGAATAAGGCCAATATGAATTTTGGCGGGAAAGTCAGTTGGTCAGAAATTTGAATTTTGTTCTGAAAATCCATAGAATGGCAAAGTCTCTGGTAGGTTTAAAGATTTTCATCCCATGGAGTTGGGGTTAGACGTTTACATTCTATGGACTTTCACAACAAAATTAAAATTTCTGACCAACTGACTTTCCCGCCAAAATTCATATTGGCCCTATTCCCAATCAGGTCAGTGAACCCACTATTTACAAAGACAAATTGTAGACCTCACAGCTTACCCTGAAGAAAGCTACAGCATGGTGGCTGAAATGTCGGTTTCTACCTGACAAGACATAGCAAGACCCGGAAACCTGCAACAAGTACAATACCAGCTGGGGAAACCCTGAGAGAACATGTAACCTAGCTCCACAGGGAGAACATCTTTAAACCCACCAGAGACTTTTCATATCTATGGAACAAAAAAACAAAAAAAGAGACCAACTGACTTTCCCACCAAAATTCAAATTTCTGACTTTCCCACCAAAATTCAAATTGGTGGACTGCCCTGTTCCCAATCAGGTCAGTGAACCCACTATTTACAGTCACACTGTAGACTTCAGAGCGTACCCTGAAGAAAGCCACAGCATGTTGGCTGAAACGTCGATTTCTACCTGACAAAGACGCAGTGAGACCCGGAATCCTGCAACAAGCGTAATCCTTCTTCAGATCAGAAATAAGCAAATGTTGACGAATATCAGAATATATAAGTGAAACAAAAAAGCATTCCAATGGCAGTCTCACAGGAAAAGGGAAGGGGTGGGTAAGGTGAAAAACAGGGAGGACTAATCAAAGAAAATGCATTAAGTTAGTCCAATAAAAAAGATATCACCTTATTTCCTTTATGGTTTGCTGTATTTCTATATATTACCTTTAGAAGTGGACTAACATGACTACTTCACCATTTTACTTATGTTAAAACCCGGAAATGCAAAGCAATGGACATGAGATGGGTGGGGAAGGGACGGGATTGTGCCTTGCCATTAACAAGAGGGTGTCTTTTCTTTTTCACCCTACTTAGGTAAACTACAGACAGAGCATAGACAAGCTGAAATACAGCTCTGTAACGAGCACTCCAGAAATAATTCGAGCCAAGATCAATGCTCAGCAGCTGAGTAATGTAAGTTCTCCTTTCTTTAGCACTCTCCAGACCAGTAGAGGTTAATCTTTACGAATGGGTATATATCCAATCATGACCAGCAGGTGGAGACTGAAAACAAAACTGTGGGACAGTATATAATATACTCCCTTCTCTATTTACCTCAGTCTTCTTTCAGTCTCCAGCAGGTGTTGAGTGATCTGTATCCATCTCCCTTGGTAGGGCTGTTGGAATTTGTTTAGGGGGTTTATAGTCCCTGTTTTTGGCTGGACGGAGCTTGGGCGGGCCCTGTTTGGGGGTCCGTCCGACCTCGGGGGTGTCAAACCCGGCGGGTCTCGAGCGGGGTCCCTCCCCCCACTTCCTCCACCTCCCCACATTTTTTTAGAGGAGCCTCAGCAGTAAGCCTTGCCCCCTAAATCAAGCAAGGCATATTGCTTCGAGAGCCTGTGGAGTCTGTTCTGTAAAAAAAAAAAAAAAAAAAAATCCTGAGGTAGTGCCGGTCTGGAGGGTTGTTTCCCTTTAAGAAAACTGTATTTTACTGTATTTTTTCATCTAACCGGCACTTTTTTCTAGCTAGGTCGCGTATGGAGCAATTGTGCCCTTCTCCGGGGGAGGGGGACACAATTAGGTCCAGCCGCGAGGCACTCGCGGCCGGCCTGAACTCGGCGGTTTGGGTCGGTGAGGTGGTGGAGCTCCGTCGGCAGCGGCTGCAGGCGCCCAGAGCTCCCCGCCCATGGTGCCTCGCGAAATAATTCGAGCCAAGATCAATGCTCAGCAGCTGAGTAATGTAAGTTCTCCTTTTTCCTCTAAAATACAAGAGCTGCCAAGGCATTTTTGTCTGTTGTCTAAGAAGCTCTCATTTTATTTCCTATAGACAGTACGCGTAGAGAGCTGTTGTCTTAGAAGTTGACTCCTAATATCTTTGCAAAATAAGAGACCGACACTAACAGAGAAGTGGTCTACAATAATCGATGACTCTATTTGATGACTGAATGAAGCACAGGCAGTGAAAATGTTGTCCCATAGGACAAATGTTATAAATGCTTCTTACACCAAGGGCTCTTTTTACAAATCCGCAGTAGTGATTCTCCCGTAGCAAATGTACCAAAGCCCATTGGAACTGAATGTGGAATACATTGGCCAAAAATAATTCTAACTTCTCGTTTTCCTATAGCCAACATGATCGCAGACTTATGTAACCATAAAGTGATATCTGTATTGATCCCATGCAACTTTTAATATGATTTCCCTCACTGCCCTTTTGTCTTTAACCTTAATTGTACTCTTTTCTTTTTAAATTGTATTCCTTCTACTCTCCTCTTGATTTTATGTATGCTACGTCTTGTCATTAACAAGTCTATTAATTGTTCCCCTTTTTAATTTTTAATTGTTAAAACGCGTGGAGGGGCATAATCGAAAGGAACGTCTAAGTCTGTTTTCGTCTAAGTCGCAAGTTGTCCAAAGTAAAAAACAGCCTAGGACACATTTTCGAAAAATACGGCCAAATTTTTTTTTGTTTCAAAAATCATCTAAATATACGCCATGCCGATCTGATCGTCCAAGTCGCTAAATCGTCCATCTTTATACCACATTTTCATCTAACTTTTCGTCCACGTCAAAAAACGCCTAGAACAAGCCCTGTTGGACGTGGGAGGGGTCTGCAAAGTCATGGACTGAACACCCAGACATGACACCTAAATAGTGGGGTATCTTACAGGGCACTGCTGTGAACTTCACAAAAAGGGTGCCATGTCTTCTCCTCCCTACAGCTCCCTTATAGGTCACGGTGAGCCCCCCCAAACCACCTCCAGAATCCCCTAGACTCACTTATCTACCACCCTAATAGCCCTTATGGCTGCAGGAGCCACTTAAATGCCAGTACAAAAAGGTTTTGGGGGTGTATAGGGGAGTACACATGTTTCAGTATCAATGCAGTGACTACAGGGGCTTATGGGCATGGGGCCTCCTCTCCATGGGTCCCTAACCCACCACCAAAACGGCTTAAGACGCCTCTGTGCTGGACGACTAGGCTTTCCTATGCATGCTGTACGACTGTGTCTAAGCCGGCCCACATCCCACCCAACTCCCGCCCTTGACACTCCTTCTGAAGCACCCCATTTAGCTATGGATGTTCAGCGGCACTGTGAATTCAGGCCTAGGTCGTTTTAAATATGTCCAAAACCCGGTGTTATTATCGGCACTTGGATGTATTTTGACAATGTTCGTCCAAGTGCCGACTTAGGCCGGATTTTGGACATTTTTCTCTTTTGATTATGAGCCCTTTAGAATTTATGATTAGCATTTCATCAGAATGTAATAAACTTGAAACTTGAAACCCAACAAGTAGCTTATGCTTTTTCTGTCTCATTGTATGGCAGCTAAACTATCGAGCTCAGTATGAAAAAACCAAGACAAATTATACCCTACCGCAAGACGTCCCTCATCTGATCAAGGCCAGAGCCAATGCTGAACTCTTTAGTGAGGTGAGTGACAGCAACACGACAAATTCATTAACATCAAAGTAAACGTAGTACAGGTGTGATCTCTGTGCTTATATGTAAATCCTTATGTTAATATTTAATTAAAAGAATTTATCATCTCCCCTTTTGCCCAACATGGTATACAGGGTGGATTACAATTAAAAAAAAAACAACCAAATAACTTCGGCAACGGTAAGGGAGCCGGCCAGAAATGCTGCTGCACAGGGAAGTGGGGTGGGAGGAAGGAAATACTGCTCCTGCACAGGGAAATGGAGGGGGAGGGAATGCTGCTGCTGCTGCACAGGGAAGTGAGGTGTGGGGAGGGAAATGCTGCTGCTGCTGCACAGGAAATTGAGGGGGAGGGAATGCTGCTGCTGCACAGGGAAGTGGGGGGAGGGAAATGCTGATGCTGCACAGGAAAAGGTGGGAAGGAAATGCTGCTGTTACAAAGGGAAGTAGGGTGGGGGAAGGAAATGCTGCTGCTGCTGCACAGGGAAATGGATGGGGAGGGAATGCTGATGCTGCACAGGGGAGTGGGGGGAGGGAAATGCTGCTGTTGCACAGGGAAGGGTGGGAGGGAAATGCTGCTGCTGCACAGGGAAGTGGGGTGGGAATGCTGCTGCTGCTGCTGCACAGGGAAGTGGAGTGGGGGCAGGGAAATGCTGCTGCACAGGGAAATGGAGGGATGGGAATACTGCTGCTGCTGCACAGGGAAGTGGGGTGGGGAAGGGAAATGCTGCTGATGAACAGGGAAGTCGGGGGAGAGGTAAAGGGGGGTCAGGGAGCGAACTTGCTTTGCTTTGGGGGAGGGGTGTGCTGGGGGGCAGGGAGCAATCTTAGTTTGCTTTGGGGGGGATACAGAAGTGGGCCACAGAGAAAGACAAAGAAAGGCAGGCAGGCAGGCAGGGGGGCCATGGAGAGAGACAGAAAGGCAGGCAGGCAGCGCACGAGAACAAAGACAGCGGGCAGGGAGAGAGACAGAAAGACAGACAGGGGGCCAGGGAGAGAGACAGACAGAAATAAAGACAGACAGACAGTGGAAGGGAGAGAGAGAGAAAGAAAGATAGGCAGCGGGAGGGAGAGAAACAGAAAGAAAGGAAGAAAGACGGGCAGGGAGAAAGATGGAAACACAGACAGACAAAGGGGGCTAGGGAAACAGACAGACAGAAAGAAAGAAAGACAGACAGCGGGAGGGAGAGAGACAGAAAGAAAGGAAGAAAGAGACAGAGGCAGGGGCAGGGAGAGAGACAGAAAGAAAGACAGACATATATTCTAGCACCCGTTTATGTAACGGGTTTAAACACTAGTATCAATATATATTTCTTTCTAATTTATCAGTCGTGGGCAGGGGAGTTAGGCGAACAGGTATGTTTTTATTGTTTTCCTAAAGTTGAGGAGTCCTTCAAGGGATCTGATCTGTGGGGGCAGTCGATTTCAGTGGGTCAGTATGAAGCAGGAGTAGAAACATCGTTTGGCAGTTTGCAGTTGAAGAGCATGGCCAGGGGGGCGTTTTGAGATGTATTTCATCTTGGGAGTGGAGGGACATGTTCGGCACGTATGGAGAAAGCTTGGCCGTCATGTAGCCCGACGCCAAGTTGTGCAAAGATTTGAACGCAAGCCTGAGGCCCCTGAAGGCACGTTTGGCTAAGGGCAGCCAGAGAGCCAACGATAGAGCCTGGGAGACCGGGCGCACACAGCTCTGTGCATGCAAGAGACGGTCCCTGCTCTGAAGAGCTTACAATCTAATTATGACAAACACACAGAGGGGGCTAAAAGGTGGTAGGGTAGGGGACTATTAAGGGCAGATATGTTGGTTGGGTCAGTGTTTAAATGCAGCTTCAAATAAGCGGGTTTATAGTTTGGCTTTGATGGAGCCTGACGTAGCGAGCCAGGCGGATCAGTCCAAGCATGCAGCGCAGCAAGGTACAAGATAAATACCTGCATTTAATATATAAACTGCTTTGAATGTAACCATGGAAAGGTGGTATATCAGTCAAATCCCATCCCTTTCCTTATGCGGATTAGAAAAAAAATTAACTGAGGATGTACAACGTTACTCATTGCAAAACACATCATCCCGTAGCAGATTGAAAGCCCGAATATCTCTGGAGCAAATTATGTCTTCAATTTTTCAGTCGACTTAACAGAAAGTTTTACATTCCCATGTTGGTGACATAAAGGGCTCCTTTTACTAAGGTGAGCTAGTGTTTTTAGCACACGCACAAGATTAGCGTGTGCTAGCCGAAAAATTACCTCCTGCTTAAAAGGAGGCGGCAGCGGCTGGCGCCCATGGCATTTTAGCCCCAAATCTCATTTATTCCTCAGTGTGCTGCTATCTCCTGCAAGAATAGCAGCGGCCAAGACCTTAACCCAGTGTCTGTTGTTTCTCTTGTCAGAATAAGTACAAAGAAGGATGGGAGAGGTCCAGAGGGAAGGGCTTCGAGATCAGGCTGGACTCCCTGCCTTTACTGACCGCCAAAGCCTCAGGAGCCCTAGCCAGTGAGGTAAGACGGACATGGCTGAATTCCGAAGATGCAGGGGGGGGGGGGAGGTGTCGACGCTACTCCAGATGAACCTATTTGTCCATTTGAAGGGTGAACGGGAAATTGACCTATTTTGGTTTTGTGAGATTGGATAGGAATGAGTTTAGGTCTTTTCTATACACAACGGAGTTCATTTTGATTTTCATTTACAGTAGATAACAACTTATTTTAACATGTATTTGTACTTTTATGTTATCCGCTGAGAACTTGTGAAAGATGTAGCGGAATATCAGATTTTAAGAAACATGAATATACTGATTGCCTATAGCAGGGGTAGGCAATTCCAGTCCTCGAGAGCCGGAGCCAGGTCAGGTTTTCAGAATATCTACAATGAATATGTATGAGATGGATTTGCATGCACTGCTGCCTTGAGATGCAAATCTACCTCATGCATATTTATTCTGGATATCCTGAAAACCTGACCTGGCTCCGGCTCTCGAGGATTGGAATTGCCTACCCCTGGCCTATAGTAATGACCTCCGATAGCAAGGAAATCTCTTCTTCAGGACCTTTCTTTGTAAGGCTTTATATACAGGAGTGGAATAATATTGAGTAGCTCTAAACCGATACCCAGATGCAACAATTATGCCCTTATTATGCACATAAATGTTTAAAGTATTAGCCCTGAAGTGTGCTTGTGTGCACATACCCACGCTAAGTATCGTGTTTCCCTAAAAATAAGATAGTGTCTTATATTCATTCGGGGCCCAAAAAAGGCACTAGGTCTTATTTTCGGGTAGGTCTTATTTTTTCATGTACATAATCATCTCTCCCTTCCTCTCCTTCACCCCAATTCTTCCTCTTTGCTTTCCCCCATATGTGCAACATCTTTCCTCCCATCTCACCCATCCCCTTGTGCCTTCCCTCTGCAGCCTCTTTCTATCCCTCCCATTCCCCTGTGCAGCAGAACCCTTTGCCCAGCTTCCATCCTTCCCTCCCTCCCATCCCCCTGTGCAGCAGAACCGTTTGCCCAGCTTCCATCCTTCTCTCCCTCTCATCCCTCGTGCAACAGAACCTTTTGCCCAGCTTCCATCCTTTCCTCCCATCCCCCTGTGCAGCAGAACCCTTTGCCCAGCTTCCATCCTTCCCTCCTTCCCATCCCCCTGTGCAGCAGAACCCTTTGCCCAGCTTCCATCCTTCCCTCCCTCCCATCCCCCTGTGCAGTAGAACCGTTTGCCCAGCTTCCATCCTTCTCTCCCTCTCATCCCTTGTGAAGCAGAACCTTTTGCCCAGCTTCCATCCTTCTCTCCCTCTCATCCCTCGTGCAACAGAACCTTTTGCCCAGCTTCCATCCTTTCCTCCCATCCCCCTGTGCAGCAGAACCCTTTGCCCAGCTTCCATCCTTCCCTTCCTCCCATCCCCCTGTGCAACAGAACCCTTTGCCCAGCTTCCATCCTTCCCTTCCTCCCATCCCTTGTGCAGCAGAACCTTTTGCTCAGCTTCCATCCTTCCCTCCCTCCCACCCCTTGTGCAGCAGAACCTTTTGCTCAGCTTCCATCCTTCCCTCCCTCCCATCCCTCGTGCAGCAGAACCTTTTGCCCAGCTTCCATCCTTCCCATCCCTCATGCAGCAGAACCCTTTGCCCAGCTTCCATCCTTCCCATCCCTCGTGCAGCAGAACCCTTGAGCACCCGCCGCCCCCGCCGCACAGTCGAACCACCGATGACCCTCTATCCTTCCCTCCCAACCGATCCCTGCCGACCGCGACCATAAATACCTTGCTGCAGAGGAGCGTCGGTCCAGCAGCACTGACAGGCTTCTTCGCGGCCTTCTCACTGGAGCCGTCTGTGTACTGATGATGTCATCAGTAATGCGGCACACAGAAAGCCCCAGCGAGAAGGTTGCGAAGCAGCCTGCGAGTGCCGCTGGCCCGACGCTCCTCTGCAGCAAAGTATTTATGTTTGCGGTTGGCGGGGATTGGTTGGGAGGGAAGGATGGAGGGTCATTGGCGGTTCGGCTGCGGGGTTGTGGCAAGGGCGGGGTGGGGGGGGGAACCATGGCTGCCTACAATTAGGGCTTATTTTCGGGGGTAGGGCTTATATTAAGACCTACCCCGAAAATCATGCTAGGGCTTATTTTCGGGGTAGGTCTTATTTTGGGGGAAACACAGTACTAGCAGTACTATTCTGAAAATACCTGCTTAACATATGTGGAGAGGCATTTTCAAAACATACGTCTAAGTCCGATTTGGACACATGGCACTAGACGTCCAAAGTCAGCACTAAGAAAATGCCTGTTTTCGAAAGGCAAACCACCATATATTTAGAAATATATATTTTTAAAATCCTCTATCTGGACGTCCAGGCCATGGGGATGCCCAAACCTCTAGGACGTCTATCATTATACCACATTTTCAACCAAAATTTTGTCCAAGTCCTGTTTCCACTTGGGTGGACCATGGCAGAGGAGCAGTGCCAAGGAGAATGCAGGCGACGTTGGAGAATCGCTGCCACGCTGGCAACCTCCTCGCAATTTGACAGATGAAAGGGGCTTTGGAACCGGGTGGGGAGAAGGGGAAAGACATCCCGGTCCACGGAGCAGCTGATTTTAAAAATGAAGGGAGGAATGCTTGATGGGAGGCCACATGACGAACCCCTACGTCCCCTTCTTTTCCTGAATCATCTCTTCTTTATTCTCCCTTCTCCAGTAATGTCGTTTTTTTTTTTTTAATTTACTCTGCTTTATTTTGTGCAATTATATTGTAAACTGCCCTGATGGGTTCGATTGGTGATATATCAAAATGATAAAAATGAGGGAAGGAGGAAGAAGGGAGAGTTGGTGGCTGGGAAAATCAGGGGAGGGGGGCAGGGAGGAGAGCAATTGAGAGGGGTCCCCCTTTCCTTAATTCCTGCCCTGGGCCCAGTCCCAGAATTGCCTCTTTGGTGTCTTGGAAAATTTTTCGCTCCAGGATTGGCGACGCTGTGTTGTCAGTTGGGGGGTGTAACGCTTTGGAGTGCTCTGCCGAGAGATTAGGTTTCAAGAAAATGTTGAAAACGCAATTGTTGGTTAATACTTTCCTATGACGAGATATTGTGTAATGTAATTAGCTGCGAATGCCTTACTGTGATAGATATTCTGAATCAATCTTGTATGTGCTGTCCAATATTTGTGCATGTTATGTAAACCGTATAGGATATATACGGTATATAAATCTAAGATAATAAAACCCTAAGCGCGCATGCGCACTCCCACCTGCGTGTTCCATTTTCCGTGAGCTGTAGGGCCCTGCGGGCAAGAGTGTGCATGCGCACTTCTACTCCCTCCCTCACTGTAACTTCGCCGCCGTCGTGGCCCCCTCCTACCCTTCCCGGCGCACACGAGAATCTCTCTCTCTCTCCCCCCCCCGAGGTGGATGTCGGCCATGGTGGCTGCCGGCAGCTGCAGGCTGCGGCAGCCGAGCCCGAAGCCAGTGTAGATGGCTGAAGCCTGGCTGGAGGAGGATGAGAAGGAGCTGTGAGAGCTCCGCAGAGGCAGGAGGTGATGGATTTGGTGGAGGGAGTGGCAGAAGGGAGAGATGTTGGACTCAAGTGAGGAAAGGAGAGAGAGACAGAGACAAATGGATGAGAAGGACAGAGGGGCTACTAGGGGGACCAGGAGAGATGGTAGGGGATAGGGAGAGCTAGACTTCAGGGAGTGTGGAGGGGGCAGGAGAGAGAGATGGTCTTGGGGAAGGACAGAGGGGGACAGGAAAAAAGGGTGAAACAGGGTCAGAGAGAGATGGTAGAGGGTGTGAAAGGGGGAAAAGGAGAGATGGAAATGGTAGGACCACTGCTGCTTTGGGGCACTGAGGGAGGAACTGCTGCTGCCGCCTCGGGTAAGTAAAGGGTTAGGGTTAGGGTATAAGTGGGGCTATTCTAGAACCCGTTACTGTAATGAATGTAACGGGCTAAAATGCTAGTTTTTAAATAAATCTGGTTGAGTGATAAAAAATATGAAGGCACCAGCTCACTAAGTACTTCAGCTTACCCCCCTCTTCTACGAAACTGCGCTAGCAGTTTCTAGCGCGGGGAGCCGTGCTGAATGGCCCGCACTGCTCCCGACACTCATAGCGCAGTTTCGTAGAAGAGTGGGTTAGTGTTTACGCTAAGCCGCTTGCTAAATAGCGCCCCCTGGTTCTAATGCATGGGATCAGTAGCGCCACGTTCTACTTCCATAAAATCATCCTTTTAAATGCTCCGAAACGGAGGCCGTTCCTCTGTGCCACGGAGCTTTTTAGGATTCTTGGAAAGACCGGATGCCAGGTGGAAAACTAACTATCGTTTCTCTTCCTTTCTGAAGATTAAGTACAAAGAAGACTACGAGAAGACAAAGGGTAAAGCAACCAGTGCGAGCGATTCCAGGCTTCTGCACTCCCTGCAGGTGGCGAACTTGAGTAGTGAGGTACTTCTCATCCTTCTCTCTAGGCAAAACTTTGGAAGCCGAAGAGGCAGGAGAGAGCAGCCGGAGTGCCGGCGAGTGAAGGAAATCACTCGCGGTATGCTCCGACCGCCTCTTCCTGCGTGTCAAAACAGCTCCTGATTGGTGAGGCCCGACTTTAGTACAGGAAGAGGCGGTCGGAGCATACCACGAGTGATTTCCTTCACTCACCGGCGCTCCGGCTGCCCTCTCCTGCCTCTCCGGCTGCCCTCTCCTGTCTCCCCCGCTGAAAACCGTATTCACGGTTTTTCAAGATTCGCGGGAGTTCCTGGAACAGGGTGCCCGGGGTGCAGATTTCCAATGGCGAAAGCAAGGACTGCAGCTACCACAAATAATTGGGAAATATATGAGAAACGAGGAATGGCCCGAGTCTTTGTTCCCTCCAGAAATGGCATCACATAGCCACTCTGTCCCAAGTCCTTAGTTGTAAAAGATGGCGTGTTTTCAGGTTTTCAGTGACCTTGTGTTCAAAGTGGGCAGTGAAGTAGAACAGCATATCTTCTCTTAGGTGGTAGATTTGAACTAAAGGTGGTGGGGTGGTGGGGTGGAATAACACATAAAGACAGATTAGGAATGAGTGCAGTCAGGCCAAAAAATTAAAAGAAATAAGAACATAAGAATAGCCATACTGGGTCAGACCAATGGTCCATCAAGCCCAGTAGCCCGTTCTCATGGTGGCTGATCCGGGTCCCTAGTACCTGGCCAAAACCCAAGGAATAGTAACATTCCAGAATCCCAAAGAGTATCAAGATTCCATGCAGAATCTCAAAGAATAGCAAGATTCCGGAACCCCAAAGAGTAGCAACATTCTGTGCTACCGATCCCCCCTGTCTTTCTCAATAACAGACTATGGACTTTTCCTCCAGGAACTTGTCCAAACCTTTCTTAAAACCAGCTACGGTATCTGCCCTTACCACAATCTCTGGCAATGCGTTCCAGAGCTTAACTATTCTCTGAGTGAAAAAAAATGTCCTCCTATGGTTTTAAAAGTATTTCCCTGTAACTTCATCGAGCGTCTCCTAGTCTTTGTAAATTTTGACGGAGTGAAAAATCGATCCACTCGTACCCGTTCTACTCCACTCCGGATTTTGTAGACTTCAACAAAATCAGTATTTTAGCAGGGGAGGCATCCAAATTGGACACTGTGGTGAAGAAAAGTGGAGATCAAGGCATCTTTTCCCTCATTTTTATATAGTGCCCTCACACTTTCACTGGCATTTCCTGCATTTTTCTGGTATATTTTCTCCAGTTTTAATGTGTTGACCTAAAAGGTGGTTGGAGGTCCTCTTTCTCTCCCAGGACCCTCTCTCCATCCCTAGCCTGTGGTTTTGTGACATCACAAGTTTCCAAAGCCCACTCAGGCATGCGGAGAAAAATGCACCAGCCTGCATCGGCATTCATATTGGAAAACCAGGACTGGAGTCTAATCTTGTATCGGGCTGAGGTTTGCTGATGAGGGTACTTCACACACTCAGAGATGCCAAGTTACTCAGTTCCAGGCAGTCCTAGTTTTAAACGTTAATCCCACTGCACTATGGTATTTGTAGTGCCTGATCCATTTTCGAGCCCCACAATGCATTAAGATGGGATGATCAGAAAACAAGGACCGTCCCAAAATCTCCAGCCTGGCACTAGATAACTTGGCGTATTTACACACCATCAGATCTGTCCTCAGCTGTTGCAGACAGTAAGGGCACTGAGCACCAAGTCTAGAATGGCATCCTGGCACCAAGATGCCATTATGGAATATCAGTATACACTGGCATGGGTGCACCTATAGGTTACGTGCCGACAGTTACACCAAGTCAGTGGCAGTCACAACTGTTGGTGCCCAAGTATGCCCTGAAGTGCACCTCAGTGATATAGTAAGGGAGGGTGGGGGGGTGGATGTCCCTGGGCACTGGCACCAGAACCTCTCGTCCTCTCTGCCCACCCCACCTCTTGAAATCTTCTCCATGGGACCAGGAAGTGACATCAGAGGGAGAGAGCCGAGGCCAACACAAGGAGCATGGAAGAGGTGCAGCTCATTGCCGGCCAAGATTTCAAGAGGAGCACAGGTGGGGGGCACACATAGCGGGGAAGAGTGCAGGGGGTGCGGCAGGTGTGGCGGTGCCAGGCACCACCGCTCTGGGCACCTCCTTCTCTCGCTGTGCCACTGAGTAACTTATGGTATTCTATAAGGTATGGGCCCAATATTCAACCCCTGCCCACTTGACATTGGTGCTCAACTTGGATATATTCAATGCCGAACCATTTCCAGTGAATGGCATTGAATATATCTGAGGGTTTTTTTTGGCCAGTTCTAACTTATCCGGCTAAGCAAATATTCAGCTTTGACCAGTTTATAACGGGCAACAATAGGACTTCTGTTTATGTGGATCATGACCCCAAATGGGGCCACCTACACACCGCATTAGGGGTTGCCACCTGGGCAGGAACTCCATAGACAGTCCTTGGAAGGGTCTTGGTCATCACTGTGGCAGTGAACTTGGGGTGGCAGCTACAAGAGGTTTGCGTGGCACCACAATAAGGGCATAGACTTAGTAGATAGAGACAGGTTGTTCACCCTCTCCAAGGTAGGGAGAACGAGAGGGCACTCTCTAAAGTTGAAAGGGGATAGATTCCGTACGAAAGTAAGGAAGTTCTTCTTCACCCAGAGAGTGGTGGAAAACTGGAACGCTCTTCCGGAGGCTGTTATAGGGGAAAACACCCTTCAGGGACTCAATGTAAGGAAGTTTTTCTTCACCCAGAGAGTGGTGGAAAACTGGAACGCTCTTCCGGAGTCTGTTATAGGGGAACACACCCTCCAGAGATTCAAGACAAAGTTAGACAAGTTCCTGCTCAACTACACGTACACAGGTGAGGCTGGACTCATTTAGAGCACTGGCCTTTGACCTGGGGGCCGCCGCGTGAGCCACTGGTCTGACCCAGCAGCGGCAATCCTTATGTTCATGCCTACTGAAACGATGTTAAGGGATCTGCATTATCTGTTGCCCTTGCCCTGTCTTATTCCACACTATGCAATTAGGGGGCAATCCGATAAAAGGGAACCTTCGTTGATTCGCTTCAATAACATGGGGTGAGAGCCTGTTCTGGACGGACAACTAGGCACCCAGTTGTCAATATAGAAAACTTGCCTCTCAATCTGCCGCATCCTCACTCAGGAGCCCTCGTTTACACATGCCATAAAGCAGGGCAACCCACTGTATTCTATAAGCTGCCTACCAAAATGTCAGCTCTGTCCATGTGGAATCCCACCTCCCTTACAAATACACACTATGCCATTTGAATACCTATTTGTAGGCTATCAAATAGGTGCCCTACTGGCAAGTGTACACTTAAGAACATAAGAAGTTGCCTCCGCTGGGTCAGGCCAGAGGTCCATCGCGCCCAGCAGTCCGCACCCCGCGGCGGCCCATCAGGTCCATGACCTGTCAGTGGTCCCTGAACTCATCCCATAACCTATCACTACTTCTATCCGTACCCCTCAATCCCCTTATCCTTCAGGAATTTATCCAAACCCACTTTGAATCCCTTAGACGTACAAATATCAGTTTTCTGTACCTTTAGGTGGACAATTGGTGAATAAATTTAAGTAGCTTGTTATATACAGTAATTATGTGGGAAATAATGTGTGCTAAGGGAGACCTTGTAATTCTTGGCTCACTGCTTAATGAACTGCAGTAAAACGACCCCGTAGGCACGTACGTACTGTCGCTCTGGTGAGGACCCGTTGGCTTGACATGCTGCCTTCTTCCAACACTTCTGTTAGTAAAGGGCTATGTTTTGCATACCAGATTGCGTATAAGAAAGGCTTTGAAGAGAGTAAGACCCACTTCCACCTTCCAATGGACATGGTAAACCTACGGCAAGCCAAGAAAGCTCAGGCTTTGGCTAGTGATCTGGAGTACCGGAAGAAGCTCCACGAGTACACTGTGGTTCCAGAAGACATGAAGACAGCCTGGGCCAAGAAAGCCTATGATCTCCAAAGTGAGGTAGGAGCTTAATTCAGGGCGTGCTCCTCTGATAATGCTATGCTAGTGTTACTTTTCAAGTTTCTCAGGCTGAGATCTGCATTTGTTAGCATGCGTTCGATTCAAAAGTGTAATGTCCACTAGGTGTAATGTCCATTTGTTTTGGCCAATCAAGGACTTCCTTAGGCTCCTTCCTAAGGAAGTCCCTGATTGGCTCAGACACCTCAGGCCCCTCCCAAGGGAGGAGCCTGAGGCATCTGAGCCAATCAGGGCCTAAGGCCCCAGTGTCATCACAGGAGGAACAGGAGCAGGTGTTTTCAGTACCTTTTGCTCCCAACTTCAAGGTATGGGGGCACGGGAGCCTGGAGCGGGAGGGGGTGTCCGGTGGCAGGAGGGAGTGGGCATCCCTCCTGCCATCTTTGTGGGGTTTGGGGGGGACAATGGCTCTGGAGTGCTAGCGCGGGGGGGGGGGGGGGTGCTATTTTAATGGGATAGATGGCACGCAGAACATCTATTCCATTTTAAAAAAAATCAAAAACCCCTGACAGCAGTGACAGGAGGCTGCTTCCCCTGTCACCACTGTGAGGGCTGTGCATTGTGTCATTCGCTCACTGAGCGACTGTGTCAATGGGTTTCATGCAAATGGTTTGCACCTCCGTGCAAATCATTCGCATACCAACTTGATCGTGAATCAATTGCTGTTGGAAAAGCGGCCAGAGAATCGGCCAGCAGCGATTAAGTCGCTCTCTTGAGTGAATCCAGCCCCTAGTCGGGTGTTGAACTTTCTGGTTTTACCAAGTAAACGTTCTAGGCCCTTTTTATGTCAATAAATGTACCGTTTGGTTGTTCTATGACATCGTGCTTGCCTTTCTCTTTCTTTGTTTGACGTTTGCATATCGAGTGTGAATCACAGGATATTTTATTTGCTTCATGACCTTTTTACCAAATTCTGTACACTCTTCTTCTTCTCTGGCTTGAACTTTTGGCTTTTTTGCTTGTTTTTTTTTTGTTCTCTCATTGTTTCTTTTACTCTTTGACTTCATCCCTCCTTCGCTTGTGGTCTCTCTCTCTCTCTCTCTAGATATAGATATAAACAAACTGGTAACCCCAAAACTAATATTTGTGGGTTTTTTCCAGCGTCAGTACAGATCGGATCTAACGTGGATGAAAGGAGTTGGGTGGATGACAGAGGGAAGTCTGAATGTACAGCAGGCCAAGAAAGCAGGAGAGCTTGTCAGTGAGGTAAACATCGGACCCTGCCCGAGCTGTTTGTCAATTTTCTCAAAATAGCAGCTGGCTGAATTCTGCTCGGTCTGAGTCATCACAAGAACATCATGTTGACCTGCTCATGTTCTGAGGGGAGAGACTTTAGTCCTTGGAATTACCTTGTGCTTTCCAGATCCATGAAGACTTGGGCATAGTGTAAGCCTTTGACGGCAGCATGAAATGTGCTGTCCTTCGTCAGTTTTCCCTGGCTGATCTAGAGCAGTGTCTCCTGTACAAAATTCATCGTGGGCTTTTGAAATATCCTGCACAGTCCTCCACTGGGAATGGTTGTAAGGGAACCAATATGATGAGGGTTTTTTTTTCCCTTAGATAAAAATTGGGAGTACCGTATTTTCGCCCATATACCGCGCACCCGTGTAAAATGCGCACACGGGTATAGCGCGCGGGGAACACAAATTTATGTTAAAAAAAATGTAATATGGCGCGCACACGCGTATACCGCGCATGCTAAAACCTCCTCCCGCCTACTCCGAACCGGCATCCTCCCCCCCGCTCGCTTACCTGAGAGAGCATTTTTTTTTTTCATTCGAATCCGGCATTCCCCCTGCGAACCGGCATCCTCCCCCCCTGCTCGCTTACCCGAGAGAGCATTTTTTTTTTCATTCGAATCCGACATTCCCCCTGCGAACCGGCATCCTCCCCCCCTGCTCGCTTACCCGAGAGAGCATTTTTTTTTCATTCGAATCCGACATTCCCCCTGCGAACCGGCATCCTCCCCCCCCTGCTCGCTTACCCGAGAGAGCATTTTTTTTTTCATTCGAATCCGGCATTCCCCCTGCGAAACGGCATCCTCCCCCCCTGCTCGCTTACCCGAGAGAGCATTTTTTTTTTTTCATTCGAATCTGGCATTCCCCCTGCGAACCGGCATCCTCCCCCCCTGCTCGCTTACCCGAGAGAGCATTTTTTTTTCATTCGAATCCGGCATTCCCCCTGCGAACCGGCATCCTCCCCCCCTGCTCGCTTACCCGAGAGAGCATTTTTTTTTTTCATTCGAATCTGGCATTCCCCCTGCGAACCGGCATCCTTCCCCCCTGCTCGCTTACCCGAGAGAGCTTTTTTTTTTTCATTCGAATCCGGCATTCCCCCTGCGAACCGGCATCCTCCCCCCCTGCTCGCTTACCCGAGAGAGCATTTTTTTTTCATTCGAATCCGGCATTCCCCCTGCGAACCGGCATCCTCCCCCCTGCTCGCTTACCCGAGAGAGCATTTTTTTTTTCATTCGAATCCGGCATTCCCCCTGCGAACCGGCATCCTCCGCGAGACCAGAAGGCTTTGAGCATGCGCAAATGCTCAAAGCCTAGTCCAGCCCGGCGCAGGAAGAAGGAGGATCTCTCTTGCACCGCCCAGCCCAGCCCAGCCCAGCCCAACCCAAGGAGGGAGGATCTTCGGGCACTGGCACTGGCACATCCTGTGCATTGGTGCTGGTGCCGGTGCCCAATCGGGTAAGAGATGTTTTGCGGTGCTGGGGGGGATGTAGGATCGCGGGGGAGGGGGGGTGACGCTAGCCGGGGGGGGGAGGATGCTGGTTTGCAGGGGGGATGCCGGATCGGATTGAAAAAAAAAGTTGTAAAACGCGCTCACACGTATAACGCGCATGGTTATGCACGGTTTGTAAAAATCGTGTATAACGCGCGCGTTATATGCGTGAAAATACGGTAACCTTTTAATATAGCAAGGCCCAGGGAAATAATACCAAGTTTGATGAGGCAGCAAATCTTCCTTTAATTTCTGAGCTGTTCTAGACTTACCCTTGTCACCACTAGCAGAGAAGCAACGAGAAAGATGTCTCCATTGCATAAGGCAGTGTCTCTCAAACGTTTGTAGCTCTGGCACATTAAAGACAGCAAATGTTTTTGGCGGCACATTATCATTGAAATGATAAAATTGTAAAATCAACAAAAAATGTAATTTGAGAGTTACTTATTTAAAGTTCTTTAAGCTAGGTATAAATAATTGTAACAATGGAGAAACTAAAGTAGATCAAATTGCTAAACTCAAACCGTGGCTCGAGAGTCGACAAGCAAACACGCATTTCAACATCCACCATCTGCAGGCGTTCCCTTTTTTTTTTTCTTCTGTCGGTGCTGAAAATCCAAGTTCTCAAAAGATAAGAAAATCCGGTTCATAGACAAAATCGTGCGAGACAACGGCGCGCCGACAACTGAACGCAAGGTTGACGGTGCGCCGAAGAAAAGCACTATTTTAAAGGGTTCCGACGGGGGATGTTGGTGGGGAACCCCCCTATTTTACTTAATAGACATCGCGCTGGCGTTGTGGGGAGTTTGGGGGGTTGTAACCCCCCCTCATTAGACTTGAAACCGAACTTTTTGCCTGTTTTTAGGGAAAAAGTTCAATTTTAAGTATAATGTGGGGGGTTACAACCCCCCAAACCCCCCCCAACGCCAGCGCAATGTCTGTTAAGTAAAGTGGGGGGGGGGTTCCCCTCCCACACCCCCCGTCGGAGCCCTTTAAAATAGTGCTTTTCTTCGGCGCGCTGTCAACCTTGCGCTCAGTTGTCTGCGCGCCGTTGCCTCGCACGATTTAGTCCCGTCACCGAAAATCCAAATGGTAACAAAGCCATGATCGCTTTGTTGCTCGAGTTAGGCTAACTACTGCATAAAAAAAATAAAATTGCTTGCCGTTAACTTTCAAGGCCCGATCACGTGAAAGAATGATGCTCGCCTGGGCGGTTGTATCCTGACGCACTCGGACGCTCCTAACATTGACAGACTCTTGCGTACGCGACACACATGTCATCTATTCTAGTGTATACTTATGAAGGGAAATTTTTAAAAAATAAAGTCAAATTCTGGAATCTCTCGTGGCACACACGGAATCTCTTTGGGGCACACCACAGTGCCGGGGGCACGCGGTTTGAGAGACGCTGGCATAAGGAGTGGTGGAGTAACACAAAGAGCTCCTCTTATGAAGGTGCGCTAGCGGTTTTAGGGCACGCACGAAATTACCACGCGCCACACCGCGCGGTACGCTTCTAGAATGACGCCAGCTCAAAGCTGGCGTTAAGGTCTAGCGCGCGGGGTAATTTAGCGGGTGCTATTCCGCGCGTTAAGGCCCTAACGCACCTTAGTAAAAGGAGCCCAAAGTGACATAGTAAACGAGAACAAACAAACAAAAAAAATACTCACATGGTCCATCCAATCTGCTCAACAAAGTGCAATACAGTGGTACCTTGGATTACGAGCATAATCCGTTCCAGGAGCATGCTCGTAATCCAAAATGCTCGTTTATCAAAGCGAGTTTCCCCATAGGAAATAATGGAAACTCACTTTGATACGTTCCCCCCCCCCCATGAGAACCGGCATTGCTCCCCTGAAGGCCCCCCTGCGATCCGGCACACACTTCCCCCCCCCCCCCCCCGCTGCGATTGGGCAACCCCCCGCTGCTTCATACCGTCATCTGGGCACCGGCACGTCCTGTGCTTGGTGCCGGTGCCCGAAGATCGGCCTCCTCTTCTGCTGGGCCTTGAGCATCTGAACGTGAACTCGCAGGCCTTGAGCATGCACAGATGCTTAAGGCCCAGCAGAAGAGGAGGCCGATCGTCGGGCATCGGCACCAAGCACATGACATGCCGGTGCCAGTGCCCAGATGACGGTATGAAGTGATGAGGGGATGCCCAATCGCGTTGAGGGGTGCCAGATCGCGTCGGGGGGGGGTGCTGGATCGCGGGGGGAGGGGGCCGGATCGCGGGGGGGGGGGGGGGGCACTCGTAAATCGAGCCACGCTTGGTTTCCGAGGCGCTGATTTTGCAAATGTTTTGCTCGTCTTGCAAAACACTTGCAAAGCGGTGCACTCGTAAACCGAGGTACCACTGTAATAGATTTTTAAAATATATGTGACGTCCTTCAACTAGGGATCAACAGAGCAGCATTTCGGGCTCGTTTTATGAAGCCGCGTTAGCGGTTTAACGTGCGTAATAGCGTGCGCTAACTTGCCAGCTGCGCTAGCTGCTCCCGCCTCCTCTTGAGCAGGTGGTAGTTTTTCCGCTAGCGCGGGGGTTAGCGCGCGCTAAAAAGTTGCGTGCGATAAAGCCGCCGACGCGGCTTCGTAAAAGGAGCCCTTACTCTCCTCCAAATTTATTTTCAGCTTTTGCAAAAGCAATCCAGTCCAATGAAGCTTCTTTTTCTGCCCATCTGTTGAGTCCTTTCGGACTTGGGTCGGCTACAGAGATGGCAGATCCAGGATCAGGGACGGAGGATGCTACCGTGGCGTCTTGTCCCAGGAAGCAGTCTGTTTGAATTTCGATGGGGTTTGGACTGTTGTATTACAATTTGTTTGCTCTAACAGAATTAATTAAAACCCAGGGCTCCTTTTACTAACCCCCGTTAGGGCATTAATGCGCGGAACAGAGTGCGCTAAATTGCTGCGTGCGCTAAAAACGCTAACGGAGCTTAGTAAAAGGAGCCTCTAATTTTTTGTTGGTTTGTTTCTGAAGACCAATATTGGTCACCGTACCTTAAGAAGGATATGGCGTTACTCGAGAGGGTTCAGAGGAGAGCGACATGTCTGATAAAAGGGATGGAAAACCTTTCATACGCTGAGAGATTGGAAAAACTGGGTCTCTTTTCCCTGGAGAAGAGGAGACTTAGAGGGGATATGATAGAGACTTATAAGATCATGAGGGGCATAGAGAGAGTAGAGAGGGACAGAAAGAGAGAGAGAAAGGGAGACAGAGAGAAATAGAGAGAGGGAAAGGGAAAGAGAGAAATAAAGAGAGAGAGAGGTAGAAAGAAAGAGAGAAAGGGGGAGAGACAGAAATAGAGAGAGAAAGGGAAACAGAGAGAAATAGAGAGAGAGAGAGAAAGGGAGAGAGACAGAAATAGAGATAGATAGATAGAGAAAGATTGGAGAAACTGGGTCTCTTTTCCGTGGAGAAGAGGAGACTTAGAGGGGATATGATAGAGACTTATAAGATCATGAGGGGCATAGAGAGAGTAGAGAGGGACAGAAAGAGAGAGAGAAAGGGAGACAGAGAGAAATAGAGAGAGGGAAAGGGAGAGAGAGAAATAAAGAGAGAGAGAGGTAGAAAGAAAGAGAGAAAGGGGGAGAGACAGAAATAGAGAGAGAAAGAAAGAGAGAGAAAGATTGGAGAAACTGGGACTCTTTTCCCTGGAGAAGAGGAGACTTAGAGGGGATATGATAGAGACTTACAAGATCATGAAGGGCATAGAGAGAGTAGAGAGGGACAGAAAGAGAGAGAGAAAGGGAGACAGAGAGAAATAGAGAGAGAGAAAGGGAGAGAGAGAGGTAGAAAGAAAGAGAGAAAGGGGGTGAGACAGAAATAGAGAGAGAAAGGAAGAGAGAGAAAGATTGGAGAAACTGGGACTCTTTTCCCTGGAGAAGAGGAGACTTAGAGGGGATATGATAGAGACTTATAAGATCATGAGGGGCATAGAGAGAGTAGAGAGGGACAGAAAGAGAGAGAGAAAGGGAGACAGAGAGAAATAGAGAGAGGGAAAGGGAAAGAGAGAAATAAAGAGAGAGAGAGGTAGAAAGAAAGAGAGAAAGGGGGAGAGACAGAAATAGAGAGAGAAAGGGAAACAGAGAGAAATAGAGAGAGAGAGAGAAAGGGAGAGAGACAGAAATAGAGATAGATAGATAGAGAAAGATTGGAGAAACTGGGTCTCTTTTCCCTGGAGAAGAGGAGACTTAGAGGGGATATGATAGAGACTTATAAGATCATGAGGGGCATAGAGAGAGTAGAGAGGGACAGAAAGAGAGAGAGAAAGGGAGACAGAGAGAAATAGAGAGAGGGAAAGGGAGAGAGAGAAATAAAGAGAGAGAGAGGTAGAAAGAAAGAGAGAAAGGGGGAGAGACAGAAATAGAGAGAGAAAGAAAGAGAGAGAAAGATTGGAGAAACTGGGACTCTTTTCCCTGGAGAAGAGGAGACTTAGAGGGGATATGATAGAGACTTACAAGATCATGAAGGGCATAGAGAGAGTAGAGAGGGACAGAAAGAGAGAGAGAAAGGGAGACAGAGAGAAATAGAGAGAGAGAAAGGGAGAGAGAGAGGTAGAAAGAAAGAGAGAAAGGGGGTGAGACAGAAATAGAGAGAGAAAGGAAGAGAGAGAAAGATTGGAGAAACTGGGACTCTTTTCCCTGGAGAAGAGGAGACTTAGAGGGGATATGATAGAGACTTATAAGATCATGAGGGGCATAGAGAGAGTAGAGAGGGACAGAAAGAGAGAGAGAAAGGGAGACAGAGAGAAATAGAGAGAGAGAAAGGGAGAGAGAGAAATAAAGAGAGAGAGAGGTAGAAAGAAAGAGAGAAAGGGGGAGAGACAGAAATAGAGAGAGAAAGGAAGAGAGAGAAAGATTGGAGAAACTGGGACTCTTTTCCCTGGAGAAGAGGAGACTTAGAGGGGATATGATAGAGACTTACAAGATCATGAAGGGCATAGAGAGAGTAGAGAGGGACAGAAAGAGAGAGAGAAAGGGAGACAGAGAGAAATAGAGAGAGAGAAAGGGAGAGAGAGAGGTAGAAAGAAAGAGAGAAAGGGGGTGAGACAGAAATAGAGAGAGAAAGGAAGAGAGAGAAAGATTGGAGAAACTGGGACTCTTTTCCCTGGAGAAGAGGAGACTTAGAGGGGATATGATAGAGACTTATAAGATCATGAGGGGCATAGAGAGAGTAGAGAGGGACAGAAAGAGAGAGAGAAAGGGAGACAGAGAGAAATAGAGAGAGAGAAAGGGAGAGAGAGAAATAAAGAGAGAGAGAGGTAGAAAGAAAGAGAGAAAGGGGGAGAGACAGAAATAGAGAGAGAAAGGAAGAGAGAGAAAGATTGGAGAAACTGGGACTCTTTTCCCTGGAGAAGAGGAGACTTAGAGGGGATATGATAGAGACTTACAAGATCATGAAGGGCATAGAGAGAGTAGAGAGGGACAGAAAGAGAGAGAGAAAGGGAGACAGAGAGAAATAGAGAGAGAGAAAGGGAGAGAGAGAGGTAGAAAGAAAGAGAGAAAGGGGGTGAGACAGAAATAGAGAGAGAAAGGAAGAGAGAGAAAGATTGGAGAAACTGGGACTCTTTTCCCTGGAGAAGAGGAGACTTAGAGGGGATATGATAGAGACTTATAAGATCATGAGGGGCATAGAGAGAGTAGAGAGGGACAGAAAGAGAGAGAGAAAGGGAGACAGAGAGAAATAGAGAGAGAGAAAGGGAGAGAGAGAAATAAAGAGAGAGAGAGGTAGAAAGAAAGAGAGAAAGGGGGAGAGACAGAAATAGAGAGAGAAAGGAAGAGAGAGAAAGATTGGAGAAACTGGGACTCTTTTCCCTGGAGAAGAGGAGACTTAGAGGGGATATGATAGAGACTTACAAGATCATGAAGGGCATAGAGAGAGTAGAGAGGGACAGAAAGAGAGAGAGAAAGGGAGACAGAGAGAAATAGAGAGAGAGAAAGGGAGAGAGAGAGGTAGAAAGAAAGAGAGAAAGGGGGAGAGACAGAAATAGAGAGAGAAAGGAAGAGAGAGAAAGATTGGAGAAACTGGGACTCTTTTCCCTGGAGAAGAGGAGACTTAGAGGGGATATGATAGAGACTTACAAGATCATGAAGGGCATAGAGAGAGTAGAGAGGGACAGATTCTTCAAACTTTCAAAAAATAAAAGAACAAGAGGGCATTCGGAAAAGTTGAAAGGGGACAGATTCAAAACGAATGCTAGGAAGTTCTTCTTTACCCAACGTGTGGTGGACACCTGAAATGCGCTTCCAGAGGGCGTAATAGGGCAGAGTACGGTACTGGGGTTCAAGAAAGGATTGGACAATTTCATAGAAACATAGAAAGATGACGGCAGATAAGGGCTATATAGCCCATCAAGTCTGCCCACACTATTTACCCACCCTCTTAAGTCTTCTGACCCCTTAAAGTATAATTGTAATTATACTGTCACTCTACTGACCCGCTCATTCAAGTCCTAGTGACCCTATCCCTCGGCATGACTTCGTAGGGATCCCACATGGGTATCCCATTTGTTCTTGAAGTCAGGGATGCTGCGTGCCTCGACCACCTGCACTGGAAGCTTGTTCCAATGCTCGATCACTCTCTCCTGCTGGAAAGGGGGATAGAAGGGTATAAATAGAGGATCACTGTACAGGTCCTGGACCTGTTGGGCCGCCGCGTGAGCAGACTGCTGGGCACGATGGACCTCAGGTCTGACCCAGCAGAGGCATTGCTTATGTTCTTATCTGGGATAAATACAATAGCACAAGATACAACATTATCCCCCCTGCTATACTAACGCGTAGCGCAGGTTCTAGTGCCGGCAGTGGCAGTAACTGCTCCGACGTTCATAGGAATTCTATGAGCGTTGGAACAGTTACCAAACCCGTGCTACGCATTAGTAAAGGAAGGGGTATATTTTTTTCATTTATTTAAGTATTTATATACCACTTATAGCCTAAGTGGTTTACGTTCAGGTACTCAAGTATTTTTCCCTGTCTGTCCCGTTGGGCTCACTATCTATCTATTTATTGGCATTACTTCTGCTCACTAGTTTTGGCTTCTTGCTAATTGAACCATTTTTCATATCCGCTGCTAAAGCATATGGAGTGCTCTTTTCCGTTTCCACATGAGACCCACTGACCACCGGAATCATGACAGCCTGCCTAAAACATTCTTGGTTTGATATGATAGCAAAGTAACACAGCCCGAGAAGGATCCTTTTTTGTCTAGGATTTGTGATGACTTTGGGCTCATGTTGAAACACTTATCCCCTCCTTTACAGAGCCGCGCTGGCGTTTTTGGTGCCGGCTGCCGCGGTAACAGCTCCGACACGCATTGAATTCCTATGAGCGTCCGAGCTGTCACTGCCGCGACTGGCTTTGTGAAGGAGGGGGCTAATCCTGGAAATCCTTGCCAGAGAATGTGGTGAAAGCTGTTAGCTTAGCAGGGTTTAAAAAAAAAAAAAAAAAGACCATAAGCTATTATTGAGTTGACTTGAGGAAATCCACTGCTTATTCCTAGGATAAGCAGCATAAAATCTGTTTTATTACTTGGGATCTTGCCAGGAACTTAGGACCTGGGTTGGCCATTGGTAGAAACAGGATACTGGGCTTGATGGGCTTCTGGTCTGACCCAGTATAGCAACTCTTGTATTCCTCCTTTTCAGAAAAAGTACCGTCAGCGAGCAGACGCATTGAAGTTCACCAGTGTGGCGGACAGTCCTCAGATCAAACATGCCAAGAAGAGCCAGGAGCTGCAGAGTGATGTGAGTGCTTCGCTCTTTGTTCAGAGTGATGTGAGTGCTTCGCTCTTTGTTCCTTCCTCTCTGTCTCTCCTCCCTCCAATCCCCCTTTATAAATAACTTGGCAACCCCTGCAAGCGGCTAGGATGGGGTTAACTAGAATGACTGCAAACTATCCCCAGCTGCTCAGAAAGAATGCAGCCACTTTAAATAGACAGGACACAAGTTCTGAGAGCTGGCTTCCTTTTAACTTGAAAACCTTTAGCCCCCCCCCCCCAGGCCCTGAAGCCCCCATCGCAGACAGAAAATTGAATCCAGAGCATGTCCCTTTTCTCACTCAAAGCAAAAAAAATAAAGTGTGATTTAGCAGAGCCTGCATTATGTATGAAATCTTATCGTTTCTCCGTGCCCCGGTCAGATCTCTCTATTCCTCTCTGGCACAGAGCACTATGTCTCTCGGTTAAACCTTTTTCCCTATTCAGCGATTTCTTTGAACAGCGAGGCCACGCCGCTTGAAAGAGGTGAGGAATCCTACTTGGGGGGGGGAAGGGAGGGGGCCACACAGGGCTCCGTGGGCCATCTCTTGAGAGCGGGAACGTGAGCTCTTCCTCCTCGCTTTAAAAGTCACATTGCATGAAAGATGAAGACTCTTTGCCACCTGCTCGAATGAACACAGCACAGGGGCATTAGAGGGTCGAATAAATGATATAGGATACACCACTTCAGACACTGAAGCTCGATAAACACGATAATCGCTATGCCCTGGGGTGTTGTATGGCTCATATAAAAGAGACACTAGACAGAATTTTATAAAATGGTTTTCCACAGGTAAACCATGTTCTATGTGTGAAAAGGGTCATTTTTAGAATTGCACCACTGTATATATGTGCTCTGACAAGAAGGCATAGCCACAGGTGAGTCCGGGAGGACCCAGGCTCACCCAGGAGCAGCACATTCACAATGTAGCTCGTGGGGAACCCCAAGCCCCACCCAGCTACAAAAAACCCCAAAGCCCCTTCTTCCGTGTGCCTTTAAAGAGCAGATCTTCTCCATCAGTGAGTAGCGTGACTAATACACACTGCTCAAGCTGGCCCTGCAGCCTTCCTTCTGAGGTATGCCGCCTATACTGAAACAGGATGGCAAAAGGGGGCGTGGCCATGGGAAGGGAACGGGCGGACCATGGATGTTCCTAAAAACTACATGCACTGTTATAGAATACGCCCTATTTGCGCAGAATTTAAACACGGGTATTTACACCAGGATTTAGTTAGTATAAATGGTCACGCCTAGGGTTACCTAGAAAAACCTGGACATGTCCTTTTTTTAGAGGACTGTCCAGGCTCCCAGATGGACTTTCCCAAAACCCGGCATTTGTCCGGGATTTTGAAAATCCTGACAAGCTCCAGCCGCGTCTGGAGGGCCTCTGAGCATGCGCAGGTGACGTCACACACATCCAGGTATGCTCCAGGCCCTCCGGACTCACCTGGAGCTTGTCTGGAAGAAGAGATGAGGCTTTGTGCGGGGCGGAAATGGGGTGAGGTCATCTGCCCAGGGTTTCACGGAGACAAATATGGGAACCCTGGTCACGCCTAAATTTTAGTTGCGGGGCCGGCCACTACGCCTATTCTATAAACCACACCTAACTTTAGGTTCAGCTTACAGAATAGCGCTATGCAGGTTTTTATTCTGCGATGGGTTTTCTGGCACCTTGTACGGAATTAAGTCCTTCGTGTTTCTTTTTTTTTTTTTAAAGTTCATGGAATTTTTATCAAATTTTTGTGTAACAAAAGTCATAGACACAAGATGCATGGCAATGAAACATTGGTAACAACAACTTGACAACTTCGTGATAATGCAAATCTTATGATAAGTGATACAAAAAAAAAAACAAACCCAAACGCATCTAGTCCTTTTTATTTCTAATATATGTGCTTTTAAACCTTCATTCCTACTTCTAATCCCAGTTCTAAACGTTTCTGAACATGTAAATATATGAACAGTGCTGGCTATAAAGACTTCTCCAGTTCTTTTTTTTTTTTTTTAATATTTTTATTAAAGGATCAATGCCCAAGAGAAAATACAAAAGGCAACCAACAAAGAGAGCAGCAAAATACAATGTCTCATACATGAGACAACAAAAACAGTCAAAAGCAGCTATAGAAGCATCTCCTATGCAAAATCCAAATTTGAATAAAGAAATAACTCTCCCCCCCCCCCCCACCCTTGCATCCCAGGACTCCATCCTGCACTAAAAGGAACTCCAGCAATCCAGATAAGCTACAGCAGGGGTGTCCAACCTGCGGCCCGAGGGCCGCATGTGGCCCCGTGAAGTATTTTGTGCGGCCGTGGTCGAGGGCGATGCAGTGTTTTCCTCTGCTGCCCCCGGGTGTTTACCGTCTTGCCGGCTCCCTCCTCTGTCTTGCTGCAGCCTTTGCGTGGCTCCAGAAACATTATTTTCAGCCAATGCGGCCCAGGGAAGCCAAAAGGTTGGACACCCCTGAGCTACAGATTTCCAACTGGATGCCCCTTTTCTGTGTTGTCTCTCCCAGCTTGCCATCGGAGACATGTTAGCTCACCACTGTTGGACTGTAGGTTGCGCATCTCCCACCCAATGTCGAAGGATGAGTTTTTTAGTCATTCCCCAAAGCCACTAAGAGAAAACGCCGCTGAGGCTTGGAAATACCAGCCTCCACCAGGGGACTCGTGACACCCAACAGCAAGTCTTATAAGACCCTTCTAAGGACTGCCCAATAATACTCTCCAGCACCCGAAGCACGGATATCCACAAGGGTCCCACAAGGGTACACCATTTTTTTTTTGGAAATGTTCCCTTTTGGGACATTTAAAAAAAAAAAAAAAAATGGTGTACCAACGTATCCTCTCCAGTATTGGGTGGAAAAATAGTTGCCGTGGAACTAGGAAAATTTCACTTTAAACCCGTAAGCCCGACTCCTTCACACTTCCACTCCTTCCACTTCCATGGTTACACCGACAAATGCGTGCGGGAGAATTCTGCTCCGACAAATACGCCCCGAAATTTGCGGCCTGTGAAGGATATCTGGAAGGCCCTGATTTGCTGAGACTCCTCAGGCCCTGTCCCTTGGGAGGAATCTCAGCAAATAAGGGCCCAACAGATATCCAAACCTAAGACTAGATAGGAAGTGAATTTTTTAAGTGTAGTGGGGGGGGGGGGGTTCCTGGGGGGTCCCTCCCTTGGAGCAGACCTCCCATTCAGTACACACTTTAGTCGTGCGTGCAAATGTCGGTGTGCGCAAATGTCAGCGCGCGTTTGTCCTTTGCGCATTTGATGGGTCACCCACTTACATATACTGACAGTTGTCAACATTTGCCTATTTCTGATCTGAAGAAGAAGGGTTGCCTTCGAAAGCTAATCTAATGGTGGCATAACGAGGGTGAATAGCGCCCGATGTGATGGCACACCTTCCCCGCTCTCTTCTCCCACCCCCCCGCTTCTTCCTGAACCCCCTTCTGTGTGCGCCCCCTTTCCCTTTCCCCATACCTCTTTCATTTTCCCAGCATGAGCAGTATCACCAACTTGCTGGCCGCGTCCTGTTGGCTCTCCCTCTGAAGTCACTTCCTTGGTGCGGGACCCGGAAGTGACATCGGAGAGAGCCGACACTGACGTGGGCAGCAAGTTGGTGATACTGCTCACGCCGGGAAAATGAAAGAGGTACGAGGGGAAGGGCGCAGGCATGTGGTGGGGTCAGGGGGGGGGGAGAGGTGGCCCCACCGAGATGGCCCCATGCCCCATGCCATTGTGCACTATCCCGCCCTTTTATTAACCCCCTCTTCTATTAAACTGCGCGAGCAGTTTTTAGCGCGGTGAGCCGCGCTGAATGGCCCGCGCTGCTCCCGACGCTCGTAGAGTTCCTAGGAGCGTCAAGAGCAGCGCGGCTCTCTGCGCTAAAAACTGCTAGAGGGGGGGTACGTCACAGTAGAGGTTTCTACTGCAGCCTGGGGCACTAAATGCTAGAGCGTTTCAAAAGGAAACTAAAAAGCCATCTCTTCAAAGACGCCTTCTCGTTCTAATTTTTATCTGATCACTATCCCTTATCCTTGGACTAATAGACTACTGCAACAAACTATACCTCCCCTGCACAGCGACCATGATAAAACAATTACAAACAATACAAAATACAGACTCATCTACTCATTGAAAAAATATGACCACATCACAGAAGCATACCACGATTCTCACTGGCTCCCAATACAAGCAAGAGTACACTTCAAATTCTACTGCCTACTATTCAAAGCTATTAACGGAGAAAGCCCAACCTATTGGAATAACCGACTAACTCAATCCTCCTCATCCAGGCACAGGAGAACCCATTCACTTTTCATACACCCACCATCCAAAAACGTCAAACGAAAAAAACTATATGACAACCTAATAGCCACCAAAGCAGCTAAACTGGACAGACAAATCACCATTCTGTTGCCATCGACCACAAACTACAAAACCTTCAAGAAAGATACTAAAACCCTACTCTTTAAAAAATACATAAAACCTATCTAATACGACCAGTTCCTACCTAAACCCCCACCTATCGTCTCTACACCCTTAATATGCTTCTAACTACCCAACTAATGCTAAAATGCCTCTATTTACCCAACACTTACCACCTCGACAAATCTCGACAAATCTTTGGTAATTCTTGTGTGACTCTTATGACATCTCTTATGCTATTCCTGTAAACTTTTATGTAATCTCTGAAAACTTTTATGTAATCCGCCTTGAACCGCAAGGTATTGGCGGAATAGAAATCACTAATGTAATGTAATCTCCCCAAAAGACAATAAGGGCTAGATTCACTAAGCAAACCGATCAGTTTGTGACCCCTTTGCGACCCGATTTCCCTCCGACCCGATAAACTAACCTGTGTACTGATCATCCTCTGATTCACGCATGCAAATGAGGTGGAACGGCATTCAAATGATGGCAGGCAGCGATTCACAAACAAAAAACCTGCAACACCAACTGGGCTGGCCGATCGCAACCAAGCAACTGCTGCGGTCCAGTCGCTCAGGTCCTTTCCGACTTCCCTGCCTTCTGCCGCCCTGCTCTCAGCCCTGATCTCCTGCCTGCCTCGAACTCCTGCAGCCCCGACTCTCCCACCCTTCCCCGCAGTGCACGCGGGTTAAAACCACGGGAAGAAGAAAAAAAAAAAAGAAATTTCCTGCTCTGCCGAGCACAGAGGGCCAGCGCATGCACATGCTCGAGGATCACTGTTCAGCGATCCGATTCAGTCTGTTGGGGGTGTGATTCCAACCGCCCTCGTTTTCATGAGGGCAATTCGTGAATAAGCCCCCCGGACATGGATCGGATCCCTCACGGATCGGATCCGGATCGCGTGCTTAGTGAATCTAGCCCTAAGTCATCTTTCATTCTTCTCAGTTTTACACCGGAGAATTACTCTCCGTAAGAGACATAAAGCCATTCTTAGTTCTTCGTAACCAAACCCTCCCTTTCGTTCTTACCTTGATTGCTTTCAGATCTTTTAGCATATGTAGCTCCTCCCCGCATTTCCCTGTGTTGTGTCTAGTAGTCAAAACTCAAATTTAGGGCTCCTTTTACGGAGGTGTGGTAGCGTTTTTAGCGCACGCAGGAAATTACTGCGTGCTACGCTTTTAGAACTAATGCCAGCTTGATGCTGGCGTTAAAGTCTAGCGCAGGCGGCAATGTAGCAAGCGCTATTCTGCCCTAACGCAGCTTAGGAAAAGGAGCCCTAAGTGAAAGTGTTTTAAGCATTGTATAATTTTTATTTTTGTAATTCGCCTAGAAACCTAAGACTAGGCAATCGTATCAAATTTTAATAGAACTAAACTAATTATGCTGCTCTGACTCTCGGCTTAGTAAATGAGAGCCTAAGTTAGTGAAAGGAAAAAGGTATTACACTTCTCCCTCCGTATTCGCTGTGATAGGGGATTAACAGAACCACGAATACAGAAAAAACGCGAATAACTCTTTCATATGTTATTCGCTGTTTTCTATTAAAAAACCATCGTGAATAGGGTGAAACCGCGAATAACATGGCGGGAGACCTGGCCTGTTCCTGAAGGAGAGGCAAAACACGGTGAAGAAAGTGCTTGGAATTGGTGATTTTCTCTGTAAACGCTTGGAATCGGCGATTTCTCTATGCAAACTGATGTCATTTGGGGGGGAGGAGCCAGCAAGCTAAAAACCATGAATAATCGAAACCGCAATTGCTGAAACCGCGAATACGGAGGGAGAAGTGTATATGTTCTGGTGCTCTTCAATTGTTCCTGCCAATAATGATGAAATGTATACACTTCTTCCTCCGTATTCGCTGTGATAGGGGATTAACAGACCCACGAATATAGAAAAACCGCGAATAACTCTTTCATATGTTATTCGCTGTTTTCTATTAAAAAACCATCGTGAATATGGAGAAACCGCGAATAACATGGCGGGAGATCTGGCCTGTTTCTGAAGGAGAGGCAAAACACGGTGAAGAAAGTGCTTGGAATCGGCGATTTTCTCTGTAAACGCTTGGAATCGGCGATTTCTCTATGCAAACTGATGTCATTTGGGGGGGAGGAGCCAGCAAGCTAAAAACCATGAATAATCGAAACCGCAATTGCTGAAACCGCGAATACGGAGGGAGAAGTGTATATGTTCTGGTGCTCTTCAATTGTTCCTGCCAATAATGATGAAATGTATACACTTCTTCCTCCGTATTCGCTGTGATAGGGGATTAACAGACCCACGAATATAGAAAAAACCGCGAATAACTCTTTCATATGTTATTCGCTGTTTTCTATTAAAAAACCATCGTGAATAGGGTGAAACCGCGAATAACATGGCGGGAGACCTGGCCTGTTCCTGAAGGAGAGGCAAAACACGGTGAAGAAAGTGCTTGGAATCGGCGATTTTCTCTGTAAACGCTTGGAATCGGCGATTTCTCTATGCAAACTGATGTCATTTGGGGGGGAGGAGCCAGCAAGCTAAAAACCATGAATAATCGAAACCGCAATTGCTGAAACCGCAAATACGGAGGGAGAAGTGTATATGTTCTGGTGCTCTTCAATTGTTCCTGCCAATAATGATGAAATGTATACACTTCTTCCTCCGTATTCGCTGTGATAGGGGATTAACAGACCCACGAATATAGAAAAACCGCGAATAACTCTTTCATATGTTATTCGCTGTTTTCTATTAAAAAACCATCGTGAATAGGGTGAAACCGCGAATAACATGGCGGGAGACCTGGCCTGTTCCTGAAGGAGAGGCAAAACACGGTGAAGAAAGTGCTTGGAATCGGCGATTTTCTCTGTAAACGCTTGGAATCGGCGATTTCTCTATGCAAACTGATGTCATTTGGGGGGGAGGAGCCAGCAAGCTAAAAACCGTGAATAATCGAAACCGCAATTGCTGAAACCGCGAATACGGAGGGAGAAGTGTATATGTTCTGGTGCTCTTCAATTGTTCCTGCCAATAATGATGAAATGTATACACTTCTTCCTCCGTATTCGCTGTGATAGGGGATTAACAGACCCACGAATATAGAAAAACCGCGAATAACTCTTTCATATGTTATTCGCTGTTTTCTATTAAAAAACCATCGTGAATAGGGTGAAACCGCGAATAACATGGCGGGAGACCTGGCCTGTTCCTGAAGGAGAGGCAAAACACGGTGAAGAAAGTGCTTGGAATCGGCAATTTTCTCTGTAAACGCTTGGAATCGGCGATTTCTCTATGCAAACTGATGTCATTTGGGGGGGAGGAGCCAGCAAGCTAAAAACCATGAATAATCGAAACCGCAATTGCTGAAACCGCGAATACGGAGGGAGAAGTGTATATGTTCTGGTGCTCTTCAATTGTTCCTGCCAATAATGATGAAATGTATACACTTCTTCCTCCGTATTCGCTGTGATAGGGGATTAACAGACCCACGAATATAGAAAAACCGCGAATAACTCTTTCATATGTTATTCGCTGTTTTCTATTAAAAAAACCATCGTGAATAGGGTGAAACCGCGAATAACATGGCGGGAGACCTGGCCTGTTCCTGAAGGAGAGGCAAAACACGGTGAAGAAAGTGCTTGGAATCGGCGATTTTCTCTGTAAACGCTTGGAATCGGCGATTTCTCTATGCAAACTGATGTCATTTGGGGGGGAGGAGCCAGCAAGCTAAAAACCATGAATAATCGAAACCGCAATTGCTGAAACCGCGAATACGGAGGGAGAAGTGTATATGTTCTGGTGCTCTTCAATTGTTCCTGCCAATAATGATGAAATGTATACACTTCTTCCTCCGTATTCGCTGTGATAGGGGATTAACAGACCCACGAATATAGAAAAAACCGCGAATAACTCTTTCATATGTTATTCGCTGTTTTCTATTAAAAAACCATCGTGAATATGGAGAAACCGCGAATAACATGGCGGGAGATCTGGCCTGTTTCTGAAGGAGAGGCAAAACACGGTGAAGAAAGTGCTTGGAATCGGCGATTTTCTCTGTAAACGCTTGGAATCGGCGATTTCTCTATGCAAACTGATGTCATTTGGGGGGGAGGAGCCAGCAAGCTAAAAACCGTGAATAATCGAAACCGCAATTGCTGAAACCGCGAATACGGAGGGAGAAGTGTATATGTTCTGGTGCTCTTCAATTGTTCCTGCCAATAATGATGAAATGTATACACTTCTTCCTCCGTATTCGCTGTGATAGGGGATTAACAGAACCGCGAATACAGAAAAAACGCGAATAACTCTTTCATATGTTATTCGCTGTTTTCTATTAAAAACCATCGTGAATAGGGTGAAACCGCGAATAACATGGCGGGAGACCTGGCCTGTTCCTGAAGGAGAGGCAAAACACGGTGAAGAAAGTGCTTGGAATTGGCGATTTTCTCTGTAAACGCTTGGAATCGGCGATTTCTCTATGCAAACTGATGTCATTTGGGGGGAGGAGCCAGCAAGCTAAAAACCGTGAATAATCGAAACCGCAATTGCTGAAACCGCGAATACGGAGGGAGAAGTGTATATGTTCTGGTGCTCTTCAATTGTTCCTGCCAATAATGATGAAATGTATACACTTCTTCCTCCGTATTCGCTGTGATAGGGGATTAACAGACCCACGAATATAGAAAAACCGCGAATAACTCTTTCATATGTTATTCGCTGTTTTCTATTAAAAAAACCATCGTGAATAGGGTGAAACCGCGAATAACATGGCGGGAGACCTGGCCTGTTCCTGAAGGAGAGGCAAAACACGGTGAAGAAAGTGCTTGGAATCGGCGATTTTCTCTGTAAACGCTTGGAATCGGCGATTTCTCTATGCAAACTGATGTCATTTGGGGGGGAGGAGCCAGCAAGCTAAAAACCGTGAATAATCGAAACCGCAATTGCTGAAACCGCGAATACGGAGGGAGAAGTGTATATGTTCTGGTGCTCTTCAATTGTTCCTGCCAATAATGATGAAATGTATACACTTCTTCCTCCGTATTCGCTGTGATAGGGGATTAACAGACCCACGAATATAGAAAAACCGTGAATAACTCTTTCATATGTTATTCGCTGTTTTCCATTAAAAAACCATCGTGAATAGGGTGAAACCGCGAATAACATGGCGGGAGACCTGGCCTGTTCCTGAAGGAGAGGCAAAACACGGTGAAGAAAGTGCTTGGAATCGGCGATTTTCTCTGTAAACGCTTGGAATCGGCGATTTCTCTATGCAAACTGATGTCATTTGGGGGGGAGGAGCCAGCAAGCTAAAAACCATGAATAATCGAAACCGCAATTGCTGAAACCGCGAATACGGAGGGAGAAGTGTATATGTTCTGGTGCTCTTCAATTGTTCCTGCCAATAATGATGAAATGTATACACTTCTTCCTCCGTATTCGCTGTGATAGGGGATTAACAGACCCACGAATATAGAAAAACCGCGAATAACTCTTTCATATGTTATTCGCTGTTTTCTATTAAAAAACCATCGTGAATAGGGTGAAACCGCGAATAACATGGCGGGAGACCTGGCCTGTTCCTGAAGGAGAGGCAAAACACGGTGAAGAAAGTGCTTGGAATCGGCGATTTTCTCTGTAAACGCTTGGAATCGGCGATTTCTCTATGCAAACTGATGTCATTTGGGGGGGAGGAGCCAGCAAGCTAAAAACCATGAATAATCGAAACCGCAATTGCTGAAACCGCGAATACGGAGGGAGAAGTGTATATGTTCTGGTGCTCTTCAATTGTTCCTGCCAATAATGATGAAATGTATACACTTCTTCCTCCGTATTCGCTGTGATAGGGGATTAACAGAACCGCGAATACAGAAAAAACGCGAATAACTCTTTCATATGTTATTCGCTGTTTTCTATTAAAAACCATCGTGAATAGGGTGAAACCGCGAATAACATGGCGGGAGACCTGGCCTGTTCCTGAAGGAGAGGCAAAACACGGTGAAGAAAGTGCTTGGAATTGGCGATTTTCTCTGTAAACGCTTGGAATCGGCGATTTCTCTATGCAAACTGATGTCATTTGGGGGGAGGAGCCAGCAAGCTAAAAACCGTGAATAATCGAAACCGCAATTGCTGAAACCGCGAATACGGAGGGAGAAGTGTATATGTTCTGGTGCTCTTCAATTGTTCCTGCCAATAATGATGAAATGTATACACTTCTTCCTCCGTATTCGCTGTGATAGGGGATTAACAGACCCACGAATATAGAAAAACCGCGAATAACTCTTTCATATGTTATTCGCTGTTTTCTATTAAAAAACCATCGTGAATAGGGTGAAACCGCGAATAACATGGCGGGAGACCTGGCCTGTTCCTGAAGGAGAGGCAAAACACGGTGAAGAAAGTGCTTGGAATTGGCGATTTTCTCTGTAAACGCTTGGAATCGGCGATTTCTCTATGCAAACTGATGTCATTTGGGGGGGAGGAGCCAGCAATCTAAAAACCGTGAATAATCGAAACCGCAATTGCTGAAACCGCGAATACGGAGGGAGAAGTGTATATGTTCTGGTGCTCTTCAATTGTTCCTGCCAATAATGATGAAATGTATACACTTCTTCCTCCGTATTCGCTGTGATAGGGGATTAACAGAACCGCGAATACAGAAAAAACGCGAATAACTCTTTCATATGTTATTCGCTGTTTTCTATTAAAAACCATCGTGAATAGGGTGAAACCTCGAATAACATGGCGGGAGACCTGGCCTGTTCCTGAAGGAGAGGCAAAACACGGTGAAGAAAGTGCTTGGAATTGGCGATTTTCTCTGTAAACGCTTGGAATCGGCGATTTCTCTATGCAAACTGATGTCATTTGGGGGGAGGAGCCAGCAAGCTAAAAACCGTGAATAATCGAAACCGCAATTGCTGAAACCGCGAATACGGAGGGAGAAGTGTATATGTTCTGGTGCTCTTCAATTGTTCCTGCCAATAATGATGAAATGTATACACTTCTTCCTCCGTATTCGCTGTGATAGGGGATTAACAGACCCACGAATATAGAAAAACCGCGAATAACTCTTTCATATGTTATTCGCTGTTTTCTATTAAAAAACCATCGTGAATAGGGTGAAACCGCGAATAACATGGCGGGAGACCTGGCCTGTTCCTGAAGGAGAGGCAAAACACGGTGAAGAAAGTGCTTGGAATTGGCGATTTTCTCTGTAAACGCTTGGAATCGGCGATTTCTCTATGCAAACTGATGTCATTTGGGGGGAGGAGCCAGCAAGCTAAAAACCGTGAATAATCGAAACCGCAATTGCTGAAACCGCGAATACGGAGGGAGAAGTGTATATGTTCTGGTGCTCTTCAATTGTTCCTGCCAATAATGATGAAATGTATACACTTCTTCCTCCGTATTCGCTGTGATAGGGGATTAACAGACCCACGAATATAGAAAAACCGCGAATAACTCTTTCATATGTTATTCGCTGTTTTCTATTAAAAAACCATCGTGAATATGGTGAAACCGCGAATAACATGGCGGGAGACCTGGCCTGTTCCTGAAGGAGAGGCAAAACACGGTGAAGAAAGTGCTTGGAATCGGCGATTTTCTCTGTAAACGCTTGGAATCGGCGATTTCTCTATGCAAACTGATGTCATTTGGGGGGGAGGAGCCAGCAAGCTAAAAACCATGAATAATCGAAACTGCAATTGCTGAAACCGCGAATACGGAGGGAGAAGTGTATATGTTCTGGTGCTCTTCAATTGTTCCTGCCAATAATGATGAAATGTATACACTTCTTCCTCCGTATTCGCTGTGATAGGGGATTAACAGACCCACGAATATAGAAAAACCGCGAATAACTCTTTCATATGTTATTCGCTGTTTTCTATTAAAAACCATCGTGAATAGGGTGAAACCGCGAATAACATGGCGGGAGACCTGGCCTGTTCCTGAAGGAGAGGCAAAACACGGTGAAGAAAGTGCTTGGAATTGGCGATTTTCTCTGTAAACGCTTGGAATCGGCGATTTCTCTATGCAAACTGATGTCATTTGGGGGGGAGGAGCCAGCAAGCTAAAAACCATGAATAATCGAAACCGCAATTGCTGAAACCGCGAATACGGAGGGAGAAGTGTATATGTTCTGGTGCTCTTCAATTGTTCCTGCCAATAATGATGAAATGTATACACTTCTTCCTCCGTATTCGCTGTGATAGGGGATTAACAGACCCACGAATATAGAAAAACCGCGAATAACTCTTTCATATGTTATTCGCTGTTTTCTATTAAAAAACCATCGTGAATATGGAGAAACCGCGAATAACATGGCGGGAGATCTGGCCTGTTTCTGAAGGAGAGGCAAAACACGGTGAAGAAAGTGCTTGGAATCGGCGATTTTCTCTGTAAACGCTTGGAATCGGCGATTTCTCTATGCAAACTGATGTCATTTGGGGGGGAGGAGCCAGCAAGCTAAAAACCGTGAATAATCGAAACCGCAATTGCTGAAACCGCGAATACGGAGGGAGAAGTGTATATGTTCTGGTGCTCTTCAATTGTTCCTGCCAATAATGATGAAATGTATACACTTCTTCCTCCGTATTCGCTGTGATAGGGGATTAACAGAACCGCGAATACAGAAAAAACGCGAATAACTCTTTCATATGTTATTCGCTGTTTTCTATTAAAAACCATCGTGAATAGGGTGAAACCGCGAATAACATGGCGGGAGACCTGGCCTGTTCCTGAAGGAGAGGCAAAACACGGTGAAGAAAGTGCTTGGAATTGGCGATTTTCTCTGTAAACGCTTGGAATCGGCGATTTCTCTATGCAAACTGATGTCATTTGGGGGGAGGAGCCAGCAAGCTAAAAACCGTGAATAATCGAAACCGCAATTGCTGAAACCGCGAATACGGAGGGAGAAGTGTATATGTTCTGGTGCTCTTCAATTGTTCCTGCCAATAATGATGAAATGTATACACTTCTTCCTCCGTATTCGCTGTGATAGGGGATTAACAGAACCGCGAATATAGAAAAAACGCGAATAACTCTTTCATATGTTATTCGCTGTTTTCTATTAAAAAACCATCGTGAATAGGGTGAAACCGCGAATAACATGGCGGGAGACCTGGCCTGTTCCTGAAGGAGAGGCAAAACACGGTGAAGAAAGTGCTTGGAATTGGCGATTTTCTCTGTAAACGCTTGGAATCGGCGATTTCTCTATGCAAACTGATGTCATTTGGGGGGGAGGAGCCAGCAAGCTAAAAACCGTGAATAATCGAAACCGCAATTGCTGAAACCGCGAATACGGAGGGAGAAGTGTATATGTTCTGGTGCTCTTCAATTGTTCCTGCCAATAATGATGAAATGTATACACTTCTTCCTCCGTATTCGCTGTGATAGGGGATTAACAGAACCGCGAATACAGAAAAAACGCGAATAACTCTTTCATATGTTATTCGCTGTTTTCTATTAAAAACCATCGTGAATAGGGTGAAACCGCGAATAACATGGCGGGAGACCTGGCCTGTTCCTGAAGGAGAGGCAAAACACGGTGAAGAAAGTGCTTGGAATTGGCGATTTTCTCTGTAAACGCTTGGAATCGGCGATTTCTCAATGCAAACTGATGTCATTTGGGGGGAGGATCCAGCAAGCTATAAACCGTGAATAATCGAAACCGCAATTGCTGAAACCGCGAATACGGAGGGAGAAGTGTATATGTTCTGGTGCTCTTCAATTGTTCCTGCCAATAATGATGAAATGTATACACTTCTTCCTCCGTATTCGCTGTGATAGGGGATTAACAGACCCACGAATATAGAAAAACCGCGAATAACTCTTTCATATGTTATTCGCTGTTTTCTATTAAAAAACCATCGTGAATAGGGTGAAACCGCGAATAACATGGCGGGAGACCTGGCCTGTTCCTGAAGGAGAGGCAAAACACGGTGAAGAAAGTGCTTGGAATTGGCGATTTTCTCTGTAAACGCTTGGAATCGGCGATTTCTCTATGCAAACTGATGTCATTTGGGGGGAGGAGCCAGCAAGCTAAAAACCGTGAATAATCGAAACCGCAATTGCTGAAACCGCGAATACGGAGGGAGAAGTGTATATGTTCTGGTGCTCTTCAATTGTTCCTGCCAATAATGATGAAATGTATACACTTCTTCCTCCGTATTCGCTGTGATAGGGGATTAACAGACCCACGAATATAGAAAAACCGCGAATAACTCTTTCATATGTTATTCGCTGTTTTCTATTAAAAAACCATCGTGAATATGGTGAAACCGCGAATAACATGGCGGGAGACCTGGCCTGTTCCTGAAGGAGAGGCAAAACACGGTGAAGAAAGTGCTTGGAATCGGCGATTTTCTCTGTAAACGCTTGGAATCGGCGATTTCTCTATGCAAACTGATGTCATTTGGGGGGGAGGAGCCAGCAAGCTAAAAACCATGAATAATCGAAACTGCAATTGCTGAAACCGCGAATACGGAGGGAGAAGTGTATATGTTCTGGTGCTCTTCAATTGTTCCTGCCAATAATGATGAAATGTATACACTTCTTCCTCCGTATTCGCTGTGATAGGGGATTAACAGACCCACGAATATAGAAAAACCGCGAATAACTCTTTCATATGTTATTCGCTGTTTTCTATTAAAAACCATCGTGAATAGGGTGAAACCGCGAATAACATGGCGGGAGACCTGGCCTGTTCCTGAAGGAGAGGCAAAACACGGTGAAGAAAGTGCTTGGAATTGGCGATTTTCTCTGTAAACGCTTGGAATCGGCGATTTCTCTATGCAAACTGATGTCATTTGGGGGGGAGGAGCCAGCAAGCTAAAAACCGTGAATAATCGAAACCGCAATTGCTGAAACCGCGAATACGGAGGGAGAAGTGTATATGTTCTGGTGCTCTTCAATTGTTCCTGCCAATAATGATGAAATGTATACACTTCTTCCTCCGTATTCGCTGTGATAGGGGATTAACAGACCCACGAATATAGAAAAACCGCGAATAACTCTTTCATATGTTATTCGCTGTTTTCTATTAAAAAACCATCGTGAATATGGAGAAACCGCGAATAACATGGCGGGAGATCTGGCCTGTTTCTGAAGGAGAGGCAAAACACGGTGAAGAAAGTGCTTGGAATTGGCGATTTTCTCTGTAAACGCTTGGAATCGGCGATTTCTCTATGCAAACTGATGTCATTTGGGGGGGAGGAGCCAGCAAGCTAAAAACCGTGAATAATCGAAACCGCAATTGCTGAAACCGCGAATACGGAGGGAGAAGTGTATATGTTCTGGTGCTCTTCAATTGTTCCTGCCAATAATGATGAAATGTATACACTTCTCCCTCCGTATTCGCTGCGATAGGGGATTAACAGAACCGCGAATACAGAAAAAACGCGAATAACTCTTTCATATGTTATTCGCTGTTTTCTATTAAAAACCATCGTGAATAGGGTGAAACCGCGAATAACATGGCGGGAGACCTGGCCTGTTCCTGAAGGAGAGGCAAAACACGGTGAAGAAAGTGCTTGGAATTGGCGATTTTCTCTGTAAACGCTTGGAATCGGCGATTTTCTCTGTAAACGCTTGGAATCGGCAATTTCTCTATGCAAACTGATGTCATTTGGGGGGGAGGAGCCAGCAAGCTAAAAACCGTGAATAATCGAAACCGCGAATGCCGAGACCGTGAATACGGAGGGAGAAGCGTACCTTTGTTCCTTTTCTTTTGTCTCAAACGGTGAACTAACATGGCTGCCACACCATTTCTCTTCATTGTCTCAAAATGTTTCATTAAACTACCATATTTTTTGTTCCCAAAAACCGGGTGGTCCATCATTCACGGTAACTGAACACATTCTTTTACCCACATTTAGGGCAAGCAATTGTGCATTTACACAGGTGACGCACCGTTATAGCTGTGGAAATACTTTTAAAATCTCCCTCTCTGGTTAACAAAGGTTCAGACCATCTTCTGTCCAGTCATTTCTAAAGACTGAATCTCTGCGAGTGCAGGGCCGGCGTTAGAGGGAGGTCAAAAAGGGCAGTTGTCCTGGGCCTCACAGTTCCAGGGGGCTCCCATGGGCCAGAATGTACTTCCTTTCTCCCCACCCAGTTCCGAAGCCCACCTCATCTGTAAAAATGCAAGGAGGTTACTGGCGCGGCAGTGATTCTCCAGCGCTATCCACAGCGTCCTCAGCGCTACTCCTTTGACGCAGACCATCCATTCTAACTCCACTTCCAATTTACGCTTGAGTGGACTGCAGCAGGGGAACAGCGCCGAGAAGGCTGCGCGTAATACTAGAAGATCGCTGCCGTGCTGGTGACATCCTTGCACTTTTAGAAGTGAGGGGAGCTTTGGAACTAGGTGGAGGGAAGTGAAGGACCTCCCAGCCTATGGGGGCCCTCCCTGGAGCAGCTGGTTTTAAAATGAAGGGAGGGATGCTGGATAATAGGGCATTTGGTGGGTGGGGAAATCAGGAGAGGGGCAGGGAGGAGAGAATTGTGGGGGGGGGGGCACCCCACTTAATTTCTGCCCTGGGCCCCAGTATGTCAAACACCAGTCTTGTTTGAGCAACTCAGTGAGAGAAGGGTCACTGCTCATATGGCATAAACAAAATGACTAGCTTGAGCTCATAAGAACATAAGACTAGCCTTACTGGATAATAATAATAATAATAATAATAACAGCTTATATACCGCAGTACCGTGAAGACCAATGGTCCATCGAGCCCAGTAGCCCCAGTGGCCAATCCAAGTCCCTAGTACCTGGCCAAAACCCAAGAAGTAGCAACATTCCATTATCTCAGAATAAGTAAATTCCGGAACCCCAAATAGTAGCAACATTCCATGCAGAATCCCCAAAGAGTAGCAAGATTCTAGAACCCCAAAGAGTAGCAGAATTCTAGAATGCCATAGAGTAGCAACATTCCATACAGAATCCCTAGAGTAGCAAGATTCTAGAACCCCAAAGAGTAGCAGAATTCTAGAATCCCATAGAGTAGCAACATTCCATACAGAATTCCTAGAGTAGCAAGATTCTAGAACCCCAAAGAGTAGCAGAATTCTAGAATCCCATAGAGTAGCAACATTCCATACAGAATCCCCAGAGTAGCAACATTCTATACTACCGATCCAGGGCAAGCAGTGGCTTCCGCCATGTCGAACTCAATAACAGACTATGGACTTTTCCTCCAGCTCGATTTGGATTTTCTAGACAAACAGTTTCTGAACCTCCCAACCCTATAAAACCAGTTGAATGATAGAAGATGTCATTAATAAGGTTGATTTTTTTTGTTGTTTTTGTTTCCCTAAATAGCTCGCTTACAAATCTGGAAAAGAACACTTCCTTCACCATTATACAATCAGCAAAGACGAACCTCTCTTCCAGCTGGCCAGAACTAATGCAGCAAATCTGAGTAACGTAAGTGGAAACCTTTGAGCCTCAATTCACATGGAACATAGAGATTGGAATTCAGACGTCCAGGTTGGGAGGTGCTCAAACCGGTTTACAAATATGCATGTGGGATAAATCAAGAGAGGAACCTGGGAAGCTTTTACATGTGACTGCTGGGGCTTATAAGTGTATGTTGACCATGTTGCAAACCTATACCTGTGAATTATACTAATTAATTACACAGGCTGCAATCTATTTTCTATACCCTTCTCCCAGGGGAGTTCAGAACGGTTTACATGAATTTATTCAGGTACTCAAGCATTTCTCCCTGTCTGTCCTGGGGGGCTCACAATCTATCTAATGTACCTGGGGCAATGGGGGGATTAAGTGACTTGCCCAGGGTCACAAGGAGCAATGTGGGTTTGAACCCAGAACCCCACAGGGGGGATTGATGAGAAGAACATTTTAGACCATTGCTGGATTTCTGATAATCCCCAATAGGGTAGCTGCACCACTAATTTCAAATGGGGGAAACAGGAGCTACAAATATCACCATGCATGGACCTCTTGGTGACTCTGACCTCATTTCTTCAGCACAAAAGAGAACGGCGAGGGAGAGGCGTCTATTCAGCCAACCAAACAGACTCCTCCCTTGCCTTTCTCTGTTGTGTTGTCTGTAACCCAAGGCGAGGTGTTTCTTTCTTCACCTGTCCCTCATTTCTTCAGCACCACCCTCAGGGACGGTCCAAGGGTATTTGACACCCTAGGGAAACCGTCATCCATGTTCCCCAACCCCCCTATCAAGGAGCAGCCCAAGACCTTATCTGTAAGATCATCCAACATAGTATGATAACATAGGAATTGTTGGTAGATATGAGTCTCTGGACCTGTTTAGATGGTCCAGATGCAAAAAATACCGGCATGAGACTGATAGTGGACAAGTACCATAAAAGAAAGTCGAAAAGAATTTTGAGGACTGTATGTGTTCAGAATGATATAGTAATTCATATTCTTTCTGCTGAGAAATTACTCACTGTCAGGATCCTTCCCCCCCCCCTCCCTCACCCCCCGGCATCTTCTTCTGCATCTGTTTCAAACATAAGCCCCACTGAGACAGGATGCTAAATTTCAGCAGGCCTAGGCTACCTTATAGGCCCAGGCTCTCTCATTCTGGTGGACCTCTATACATATCACCACGTAACTTTCTTTCTAAACTGTCATCTTTTACTCTTGTTATAGATACTCTACAAGAGCTGCTGGGAGAATCAAAAGGAGAAAGGATTTGAGCTTCGTCTCGACGCGCTATCCATCCTGACAGCCAAGGCAAAGAGGGATCTGGCAAGTGATGTAAGTACAAAGATCTCCGCATGTGGACAGCTCGTTCTGGTATGGATGGGCCAGCCACCTAGGTGTGAATGATATGCCGCCTGTTTTCCATGTTTGGTTTTGGTCAGTTTGTGTAAACCGTGTCAGATCTGGTCCCTAAATATTCCACATCCACTAAGATACTGATATTCAATTTATTTAGATTTCTATCCCATTCTCCCAGAAGCTCAGAACGGGTTACAAGTAGACTTTCCCAATCGTTTGAAGACAGACTAGTCATGACAACAAATAGGTCACAGTAGACAATAACGGAGCTTATTCTAGAGACCAGACTGGTCATAGTGAAGAGTACGAGGAGAAGTCTATTGAGGAGGCAGTTTTTAATGGCCCGATTGGCGGAAGAGGAAGGTCTTTACTGCTCTGCAGAAGGTCATTAGTGAGTCTAGCGACCTGATCTGTGTGGGTAGTTGGTTTCATAGCTGAGGTCGGAAACTTATTTTCATACTGGGCAGGAGCAGAGTTTCATATAACTCTGGCCACAAGTTTTCAAGATGCTAATGAGAAATGTGCAGCCAACCCTGAGGTGGATACAAGGCAGCCATTATTTAAGCATGTTCTGGGTTCCAACAGTGGAGAGAGAGTGCTTTGCTTTCCAATGATCACCTTAAACATAGAAAATGATGGTAGATAATGACCATACGGTCTATCCGGTCTGCCCAACCATGTCATCTACCGTCCCTTCCTTTCCCGTAGAGATCCTATGTACTTGTCTCAAGCATTCCTGAATTCAGACGCAATCTTCATCTCCACCACCTCCAACTGAACAACGTTCCACACATTTAACTCCTTTCCATTAGGAAGTATTTCCTTCAGTTAGTCCTGGGTTTCTCCCATTCACCTTCATCCTATGTCCCCCTCATTCCAGAGATTCCGTTCAACTGAAAGAGACTTGTCTCCTGCGCATTTATAAATAATACTAAGGCTCTGAACTGAATGTCCTCAAACCCCACAAATACGAGTATACTATGCAAAATAGGTGTGACAAATAACTTGGGTGGAGGAAAAGACCTCAAGGGCTCAGTCTTTTCCTCCACCCAAGATATTTGTCACACCCATTTGCATAATATATTTGTGGGGTTTGAAAACATAAGAACATCGGAATAGCCTCACTGGGACAGGCCAATGTTCCATCAAGACCCTGTAGCTCGTTCTTACGGTGGCTAATCCAGGTCACTAGTACCTGGCCAAAACCCAAAGAGTAGCAACATTCAACAAAAGATTCTAGAACCCCAAAGAGTATCAAGATTCCATGCAGAATCTCAAAGAATAGCAAGATTCCGGAACCTCACAGAGTAGCAACATTCCAGAATCCCAAAGAGTAACAAAAACTTCCAGAACCTCAAAGAGTATCAAGATTCCATGCAGAATCTCAAAGAATAGCAAGATTCTGGAACCCCAAAGAGTAGCAACATTCGATCCAGGGCAAGCAGAGGCTTCCCCCATTTCTCAATAAGAGACTATGGACTTTTTCTCCAGGAACTTGTCCTTTCTTAAAACCAGCTATGCTCTCCACTCTTACCACAACCTCTGGCAATGCGTTCCAGAACTTAACTATTCTCTGAGTGAAAAAATATTTCCTCCTATTGGTTTTAAAAGTATTTCCCTGTAACTTCATCGAGTGTCCCCTAGTTTTTGTCATTTTTGATGGAGTGAAAAATTGATCCACTTGTACCCATTCTGCTCAACTCAGGATTTTGTAGACTTCAATCCTATCTCCCCTCAGCCATCTCATTTCCAAATATTTTAGTCATAGAAACATAGAAACATAGAAAGATGACGGCAGAAAAGGGCTACGGCCCATCAAGTCTGCCCACTCTTCTGTCCCACCCCATCAAGTCTGAATGCTACTGATCCAGTTCCTTAGTTCGACCCCCTTTGGGATCCCACGTGGATGTCTTTCCTCATATGAGGACATTCAGTTCTCAGCCTTAGTATTATTTATATTGGCGCTTTTTTTTTCCCCCAGACGATTTTTGGAGGTCCTGTGCATTTATGCCATAGAGGTATAAACATTTCTTTCATATCTCCTCTTTCTCTTGTTTCTTCTAAAGCAGGGATCTCAAAGTCCCTCCTTGAGGGCCGCAATCCAGTCGGGTTTTCAGGATTTCCCCAATGAATGTGCATGAGATCTATGTGCATGCACTGCTTTCAATTCATATTCATTGGGGAAATCCTGAAAACCTGACTCAAGGAGGGACTTTGAGATCCCTAATCTAAAGTATACATATTCAGATCTTTAAGCCTGTCCCCGTATGCTTTACAACAAGACCACTAGCCATTTATTAGCTGCCCTTTGGACTGACTCCACCCTGTTTATATCTTTTTGAAGGTCTGGTCTCCAGAACTGTACGCAGTTTTTTAAATGAGATCTCGCCAGGGACTTATCCAGGAACACTATGACTTCCTTTTTCCTGCCGGCTATTCCTCTTCAAATGCTCCCAAACATCCTTCTGGCGAGAGACTAAATTCACAAACCTGCCTGATCGGGACCGACCTGTTCCCGACCCAGGCAGGTCCGATGAATTCTTCAAAGTTGAATATGCAGATGGGGCGATTGGAGGAACGCCCCCATCTGCCGGCACGGATCGCTAGTGTGCAATTCCGATGCATGCGCAGACCATCTGTAGATGGTCTGCGCATGCTTCTAGACCTGTCCGAGCTTCGACTTTTAGCCCAGCGAGCCCGTGGTTTTAACCTGCTTAAACCCGCGGGTTAAAACCACAGGCTCGCAGTGTGGGGAAGGGCAGGAGAGATTCGGGGCGGCAGGCAGGAGAAAACCGGGGACGAGCAGCACAGTGATTTACATTACATTACATTACATTAGTGATTTTTATTCCGCTTGTGCCTTGCGGTTCAAAGCGGATTACATAAGAAGAGAGCTGGACATTTCCAGGAGGGTACATGACATTGGAGAATACAGATTGAGGGTATAGACTAATGACAGAGAGAGTGTGTAGACATAATAACAATGGAAGATAAATCAGGTTACATTACTATACATATCAAATATTCTGTTTCCATACGTTGGTAGGCAATCGGTTTCGGTAGGGTGAATTGGTTCCAGGGAATTTTTTTTTTTTTTTTTTTATATGTGTATTTTTTGTCGATTGATGGTATGGTGCCAGGGAGTGATCAAACCTGGTTGGTGGAAGAGGAGAGGGAGATTAGGTAGATTGTAAATACTTTTTGAAGAGCAGCGTTTTGATTTCTTTACGGAATGCTTTGAAGTCAGATGTTGAGGTTAACAATCTAGTGATGGAGGGTTCGAGTTTTGCTGCATGCGTTGCTATGAGGTTATCATAAAGCTTTTTTCGATGAGTGCCATTGAGTGGTGGATATGCGAATGGTGTCAGTGTTCTTCTTATTCTGGGTGGAAGGTTACGTTTTAGGCGATCGTTTAGATAGGCAGGTGCGGTACCGTTGAAAACTTTGAAGATTAGACAGTACAGTTTGAATTGAATTCTGGCTTTAATTGGTAGCCAATGAGAGTCTAGGTAGGCGTTGGTGATGTGGTCATATTTTCCGAGGGAATAGATTAGTCTGAGAGCTGTGTTCTGAACGGTCTGTAGTTTTTTGATCATGTTTGTAGGTGGGGTGATTTGGGGTGAGCAGGCAGGAGAGATCTGGGCAGAGCAGGGCGGCAATTCGGGGCAGAGCAGGCAGGAGAGATCTGGGGGAAGAGCATCGGGATGGCAGGCAGGAGAGATTTGGGGCTGCAGAGAGCAGATCTTCTATGGAGTTGGAGAGTCGGAAAGACTTTTTCAACTGGTCCCCAGCGGTCGCTTCTTGGGTTTATCGGCCAGCCCAGTCGATTAAAAAAATTTGGTTGGTGAATCGCGTCCCTGTCTACTTTGCATGCGTTTCTCCTCATTTGCGAAGCGGATTGCAGGAGAGGTTAGTGAATAGTGCAGGAGGGAAATCTGGTCGCAAACTGATCAGTAGACGATCGGTTTGCTTTGTGGAATCTAGCCCTTTGTCTTCACCTTTTCTACCTGTCTGGCCACTTTAAGATCATCAGATATGATCAGCACTAGAGAATGACACGGTGACAAAATTCATCACCGTTCCCGTCCCCGCGGATAACCGCGGGAAACCATCTTCATGTCATTCTTTAAGGAGAGAGGGAAGAATCAGAGTATGAATGGCCACAACCACTGACCCTCAAGCTTTGCTTTGAAGAATGCTGGTGTAGAAGGACCGAGGTTGAGTAGCAACATTCCAGAGCTGAGATTGTGATGTCATAATGCCTCATTCAACCAGTGCCTAAGAGCCAATCACATCAGTGATGTCACAATGGCTTCATTATCCTTGGCTCACATAAGAATCAGAGTATGAATGGCCACAACCACTGACCCGCAAGCTTTGCTTTGAAGAATGCTGGTGTAGAAGGACTGAGGTTGAAACAGACACTACAGAATGACAGTCTCTGGTATCCAGAGCAGATATTGTGATGTCATAATGCCTCATTCCACCAGTGCCTAAGAGCCAATCACATCAGTGATGTCATAATGGCTTCTTATCCTTGGCTCACATAAGAATCAGAGTATGAATGGGCTCAGCTGCTGACCCACAAGCTTTGCTTTGAAGAATGCTGGTGTAGAAGGATTGAGATTGATATAGACACTAGAAAATAACATGGGATTATTTCCCACGGTTATCCGCGGGGACGGGAATGGTGATGAATTTTGTCACCGTGTCATTCTCTAATCAGCACCCAAGTCCCATACCTCTTTCATGCACAAAAGAGCTTCACTTCCTAAACTCTCCTGAAATCTGTCCCTGGGCAACAGCTGCCCACTATCTTGTTCCTCTAAACAAGACCCCTTACCGATCTTATTACATTAGGGCAGGTGCATTCAGTTTGCTAAATGTGGTGCAGCATATTCAAGTGGAAATTTTTGGGTCTCAGACCATGGAGAGCCAAACAAGGGGTTGGAGACTATAACAGAGGGAGAAAGCAGAAGAAGTAGCAGATGAAATAAGCCTGCTGGAAGTTTGTTTTTCTGTACTGGTCTCCTGTTAGTGCAGTGGTGGGTGATAGCTGTGTTAGGTTAGTGACTTTCTAGACCAGGCCTGCCCAAGTCCGGTCCTCGAGATCTACTGGCAGGCCAGGTTTTCAGGATATCCACAATGAATATTCATGAGAGAGATTTGCCTGCACTGCCTTCTTGATATGCAAATCTCTCTCATGCATATTGATTGTGGATATCCTGAAAACCTGGCCTGCCAGTAGATCTCGAGGACCGGACTTGGGCAGCCCTGTTCTACCCTATACAAGAGCTCACACTCAAGGATCTGCTAAGGGGGAGAAGATAGTGGGTGGAGTAGCTGTACCCCCCTGATTTGAAGAGGTATTTTGTTGTCTTCTAGTCATTTAAAAGTGTTTAAACTTCTTATCCTCCCCTTTTTTTTTTCCTTCTGCCTAGATAAAGTACCGAGAGAGGTATGAGAAAGGGAAGGGGCAGTTGATCGGGGTGAAAGGCGCAGAGGGAGACTCTCGAATGGCACACTCACTGCACATGTCAAAGCTGCAAAGCGACCTGGAGTACAAGAGGAGGTCGGAGTCCACGAAGACGCAGTGTCACCTCTCCATGGACATGATGGACATGGTCCATGCCAAGAAGGCCCAGAGCCTAGCCACCGATTTGGGATACAAGATCCGCCTGCATCGTTACAGTGCTTTGCCCACTGATATGAAAGTGGAATGGGCAAAGAGAGCCTACGGCCTGCAGAGCGATGTGAGTCGAGGTGTTTGTCATTTATCCTGTCTTTGTTAGGTGCAGAAGTGACTCTACAGATGAAACGCGTACTTAATTTTAGCTACTTTACAGGGGCGTTTGAATACATCTGAGATGCACCTATTTAGAACACTGTAAACCAGTGTATGACAAGCTGTGTCCCTTGGCCCTCTAGTGCAGTGTTCTTCAACCACCGGTCCATGGACCAGTGCCGGTCCATAGAAATTTCCTGCCGGTCCACAGGGCCAGCACGTGCATCAGGCCCAAAACAGTGTTCTTCAACCGCCGGTCCTCGGTGCGATCGATGTGGCGTTATTTTCGAGCCAGCTCCCTCTTCCTCACTGATTCAGTGCACAAAGCCACGGGCAGCGGTTCCTATGGGCATCCTGCGCCTGAACCGGAAGCCTTCTCTCTGACATTGCAACGTCAGAGGGAAGGCTTCCAGACGCTCAAGGTGCAATTAGTACTATTATGGGGGCAGGGTCTGGGGTGGAGATTGGGTAGAGATGGGTGGGGCCTGGCCCACAACTTAGCCCAGTGTTCTTCAACCGATGCCGGTCCACAAAATAATTCTTTTATTTCTGCCGGTCCATAGGTGTAAAAAAGTTGAAGAACACTGCTCTAGTGTGCCTCCTGAGATTTCAGGTGTGCCGCAGCACACCTGGGGGGGGGGGGGGGGGAGAGACACTGGCGCCGGTTGACTGCCTACAGGAAGTGCCTCTTGCGGTGAGAGGTACGTCCTGTAGCCAGTGCATCTCCTTCTCTCTGGCTGTCTTCCCTGCTGGCACCCCCCACTGGTAACCCTAATAATGTCAAACTTTCAAAATTAATCTCCCAGAACTTTCCTGAATAAAAAAGGTTTTAACATACGCCTATCACGAAGATAAGACGTAGAATTTTTTTTCATCGGAGGGCACAATTCAGGTTCCCAATTTGCTGCCTGATAAGAAAGCATGCGTTCAAAATATATTTAAGTACAACCTCTTGCTGAAGGAAACCCAAAAAATTTCAGAATTACGTAAAAGTCGAGCAGGAATATTACATTCGAAATGATCTATTAAATAGCTCGGCAGCAGACCATGCGAAGCGTCTCAGAACAGAAGCAACCTAATTTTAAAAATAACCCTCCTTTAAAAAGCAATCTAATTTAAAATGACGCCCTTATCTTAGGCGTCCCGTTACAGACTGACCCTCTCATTATGGCGTTTGGAACAGTGAAGCGCATCAGCATTGCTTGCTTCTTTATGGATATGAGAGGAAGTGAGCTGATTGGGAAAGGAGACCGAGCTTCCCATGGCATCTTCACTTCATACTCGGTGCCCGTCTGTCCAGTGGGCATTTCTGCAGCTTTCACTTCAGTATGAGCCTTGAAAGGGTTGAGGTCTGGATCTGCGGCTGGGCCTCTGCTAGCTCACGTATTGTTCTCATGTAGTTTTTCAGGACTCAGATTCTTATTTTATTTCAAGGGCCATCGTATTTCCAACGGCTCTGATGCCGTTTTTCTGTTCTGTTCTGATCATTAGTCAGGTATCGGGTGAAATCTGCTGAATTCAGCAGTGATTGGGGGGAGGGGAGATGTCTGACGTCAGGAGCAATTTTGGAATATACAGGGCATGTGCCTTGCATGCTGAAGTGAACTACATGTTACTCTGTAAGTTAACATGTAAGTGCCTTAGCGTGTAACTGCAAGGGGATGTACATACATGTATGTGGGTGAGGCATAGGAGGGGCGTGAGGGTGTCTCCAATGAACATATGTAATTTACAGAATTCTGTAAGCTATGCCTGTTGCATGGCGCACTGAAGCAGGCTCTTTTTTACCTGTCGTTTATTAGTCTTGCCAATTCGAGTTAACATTAATATTCTATAATTGTTTATTGGAAGCTTCTAAACCGCTACTAATGACTGGGGAGTCAATTCTGAGCGGTTTGCATGAGCTTCAGTAAAGGTGTTACAATACATGAGCTCCAGTAATGGTGTTACAATACATGAGCTCCAGTAATGGTGTTACAATACATGAGCTCCAGTAATGGTGTTACAATACATGAGCTCCAGTAATGGTGTTACAATACATGAGCTCCAATAATGGTGTTACAATACATGAGCTCCAGTAATGGTGTTACAATACATGAGCTCCAGTAAAGGTGTTACAATACATGAGCTCCAGTAATGGTGTTACAATATATGAGCTTCAGTAAAGGTGTTACAATACATGAGCTCCAGTAATGGTGTTACAAAACATGAGCTCCAGTAATGGTGTTACAATACATGAGCTCTATTAATGGCACCCTGGTGCACAGATGTCATTATAAAATGATCACTCAGCAGGTGACATCAGTGCACTTAACTGGAGGATGCCAAGTTATAGAATTGTCCCATAATGTAAATAATACAAGCGGTTCCTCTGGTGTGTTTAGTATAACTGATGATCGGGAGACCATTAATGATATTTTCAAATGTTTTCTTTTTTATTTTCTCTCAGAACCAATATAAGGCGGATTTGAAGTGGATGAAAGGAGTGGGATGGATAGCCGCCGGGTCGTTGAACGTGGAGCAGGCTAAGAAGGCAGGCGAGCTCATTAGCGAGGTGAGTTTGATCGATAGCTGGTGGTAGAAATGACGGCATCGTGCTGGAAGGTTCCTCTCTGGAATAAGGAAGGAATTAATCAAGAGGCACTAACTGATTTAGTGCGCGCTGCTAACCTCAAAACACCCATTATGCATTAACATGGCCCTTGATGACTTGACTGATAGCTAGGAAAGAATCTAGGGCATACAGAGCACAACACAGACATACTCTCCATATGCCATAAAGAATTTATTTAGCTCTTTATTTGGATATATTAACTGTGTATGAAAGGATTTACCCAACAACGAAAACTAGACTGTATCATGGAGTAGGGATCATTTCAAGTGGGATGGAAGGCCATTGCTATGGAACACAGGTAAACAGAAGCCTGTGCAGCTTCTCGCATTCCCTCCCACCCCCCCCCCCCCCCCCCAATCCATGCAGCGTTTCTGTTTCTCGTAAGGTCGCCGGCAGCAATCACATCAGAGGAAAGGCCTCTGGGGTGGGCTGGTGGCTACTGAATAACACAGATCAGATTTTGTCCCTGTCCCCACGGTTAACCTTTAAAGCCATCCCCGTGTCATTCTTTAAGGAGAGAGGGAAGAATCAGAGTCTGAATGGGCCCAGCCACTGACCCTCAAGCCTTGCATTGAAGAATGCTGGTGTAGAAGGACTGAGGTTGAGATTGGCATGACAGTCTCTGGTATCCAGAGCAGATATTGTGATATCATAATGCTCCATTCCACCAATAAGAGCCAACCTCATCAGTGATGTCACAATGGCTTCATTATCCTATACTTGGCTCACATAAGAATCAGAGTACGAATGGGTTCAACCACTGACCCTCAAGCCTTGCATTGAAGAATGCTGGTGTAGAAGGACTGAGGATGAGATAGACACTAGAGAATGACAGAACATTTATTGTGATGTCATAATGTCTCATTCCACCAATAAGAGACAAGTTTATCAGTGATGTCACAATGGCTTCATTATGTTATACTTGGCTCACATAAGAATCAGAGTATGAATGAGCTCAGCCACTGACCCTCAAGCCTTACATTGAAGAATGCTGGTGTAGAAGAACCAAGGTTGAGAGAGACACTAGAGAATAACAGTCTCTGGTATCCAGATCAGATATTGTGATGTCATAATGTCTCATTCCACCAATAAGAGCCAACCATATCAGTGATGTCACAATGGCTTCATTATCCTATACTTGGCTCACATAAGAATCAGAGTACGAATGGGTTCAACCACTGACCCTCAAGCCTTACATTGAAGAATGCTGGTGTAGAAGGACTGAGGATGAGATGGTTTCCTGCGGTTATCTGTGGGGACGGGGATGAGGACACTAAGACAAAATGAGTGCATTCCCAGGCCCCTGCCAGTTAACAGCACAAGCCAAACTTTTTAAAAATCCCCCCATTGGATCTTCTCACGATTACTTTGTTAAAAGGGGGCAGGAGTGATCACCAGTTGCTCCTTCTCCACTGATGATGCCGCAGTTCAAAATGATGTCAGTATTATTTTGAAATACGGCACTATCATGGCACACAGTAAACACGGAAAAGAGAAGGATTGAAAATTTTAAAATGAAGCTCCAAATGCTGCCTTTAATGGCACACTGTTTCCATGCACTGCTCTTGACTTTTAGGTGCCTTCCCTAGACTAATAACTTTGAATGGTGTAAGATTGACAGATGCCCGTGCCACCTTTATAAACCACTTTCCAGTCACCCGACTGGCAGCTGAAAAGGACCGCAGACTGGCACTGCCTTCTGCAGCCTTGCCTGGGGACAGATGCTGGGTTGACAGCCTTTCAATTAATTGATGGTGTGACTTGAGTCTTGGATATATTTGAATAATTTCGATTTGCTGCATCCTAAGGGAGGATTATTGTATTCTTTGTGAACGCTCTTAATGAAAATTCAGCCTTCTTCTGAACACCGCCGTCAGGAAAAGCAAGCGGAGAATTCCCGGCCATGCTCAGTTAGGAAAAACCCCGTAAACGTGTATACACTAAAATGAACAAATTAAAAAAAAAAAATTAAACCAATCATTAGTGGAAGAAGTCATGGATCTAACAAATTCTAGATGTAATATGGAGTGTTATATTATGGGGAATCACAGCTAGTGGGGGCTGGGGGGGTCTCCTGCGTTCCCCTGAGCAACAGTTGAAGGGTTATGGCAAAAACAAAACCAGTATTAATCCGAAAGGACAGAGGAAGTGAACCTATCTCCATAATTATGTTGGCAAACTCAGTGTAATCTCAAGCCACCTAACATTCTCCACCCCCCCTCCCCTCTCCCCCACTCTCCCTTTCAAAGGGCATGAAAGAACAGTGCAAATTTCTCTCCTTTGATCTGCTTCTCTCTCTTCAACAGCGGACCTACCGTCAGCATCCCCATGCTTTGAAGTACACCAGTATTAAAGACACTCCTGAGATGATCCAAGCTAAAATTAGCTATAACCAAGCTGTGGATGTAAGTTCTAATAGGGCCGACAGATGTAGCTGCTCCTGGGGAGTCTAGGAATGTGTCTCTTTTGGTAACCTGGTTACAGCTAACGAGACGATGGTGGGCCCTATTTCTCAAGTTCCCTAAGAACTCTTCCTCCCAAAGGCCAAAGTGCGGAAATAAATAGGGTTCAATTCCAGCAAGAGTCAGGGTTGGCATGGAGAGAGTACACCTAGCCAGTGGCATAGCCAGGGAGGTTGGCTCCCGGCATTGCTGTGCTATGCTCCCCCCCCCCCCACACACACACTCTTCCCTGCCGTTTGAGCGCTCCTCGCCCTTCGGGTACCTCTTGCAAGGTTTGCCGCTTTCCACCTGCTGCCTCGCATCGGCCTAGGCTCCCTACTGCCATCATGTCCTGGTCCCGTGACCAGGAAGTGAAGTCAGAAGGGAGCCAAGGCCAGCGCGAGCAGCAAGAGGAAGATATTGCTTACACCGGTGAGGTACGCGTGAGGGGGGTGGGGGGTGGAGCTGACAGGAGGAGAGGCGCTGGTGCTGGTGCCCCCTACGAAGATGGCACCTCCACCCCATACTATGCCACTGCTCCTAGCCCCTTGGTATGGGACAGGGACGCCTAGCTATCAGATAACAGCAACACCTAGTGGTCAGACCTAGGAAGCACACTAACCAAGCTCTGGAGCAAATCATGATCCATGACCCCCATGGTCAAGGAGCAAGCTAGGTGAGGGAATCAGGGGGTGTTAGAAAGAAAAAAAATAATACCCTGCAGGTAAAAACTCATGGCATTATAGTCAAACAAAAGCCAGTTTCAATTGCTCCGCTAGCACAAAGGAGTAGGAGGCGGCCACATAATCAAACGCCTATTCTGAGATCAGGGCCCTGGTGTCTGGTCTCGTTTCCCCTTACATATCATTTCACAGCAGCCCTGCCCTTATTCTGAGGCAGTGTTATCAATGAATGGAAATGTAAAAGGTGGTGGAATTTGATGTACAGTGTTCCCCCGCGGGTTTGCGGTTCGTGGACTCAATCATTCATGGTCTGCTCCGACCGCCTCTTCCTGTAGTAAAGTCGGGCGACACCAATCAGGAGCTGCATGCCAAAGCAGCTCCTGATTGGTGTAGCCCAACTTTACTACAGGAAGAGGCGGTCGGAGCAGACCACGAGTGATTTTCTTTACCCGCCGGCGCTCCAGCTGCCCTCTCCTGCCTCTCCAGCCGCCCTCCCCTGCCTTTTGACAGGCGAAAAACCGCATTTGCGATTTATTGAAATTCACAGGGGTTCCTAGAACGGAACCCCCGCGAATTTCGGGGGAGTACTGTACCGCCTTTCTCTGGTTATAATCAAAGCATAGAAGTTTGCATATTACACACAAGTACTTATTTTGTACCTGGGGGCGATGAAGGGTTAATTGAAATATTTAATTATGAAGAAGAGGAGAGAATTTATGCTGCGACTGCATTTTAGGTGCTGTCCAGTCAATTTCCCAGCATGCACCTGAAAAGAAGACCTATGAAGTTGATGTTGGTTATGTTATGATATGGGAGGATTCGGGTGACTTTGGACTTATGGGAGTGTTTTTATGTTTCTTTGTTTAAATGATTACCGTATTTTCACGCATATAACGCGCGCGTTATACACGATTTTACAAACTGTGCATAACCTTGCGCGTTATACGCGTGAGCGCGTTTTACAACTTTTTTTTTTCAATCCGATCGGCATCCCCCCTGCGAACCGGCATCCTCCCCCCCCCCCGCTCGCATCAACCCCCCTCCCCCGCGATCCTACATCCCCCCAGCACCAAACATCTCTTACCCGATTGGGCACCGGCACCAGCATCAATGCACAGGACGTGCCAGTGCCCGAAGATCCTCCCTCGTTGGTTTGGGCTGGGCTGGGCTGGGCTGGGCGGTGCGATGCAGGAGAGATAATCCTTCTTCCTGCGCCGGGCTGGACTAGGCTTTGAGCATTTGCGCATGCTCAAAGCCTTCTGGTCTCGCTCTCTCCGAGATTCTCCTCTGTTGTACATCACCTTGGGTGAATCACTTCAGAATGAATCAAGTTTCCAGTGTATTTAAAATATTTGATATAATCGCAAAATCCAAATCCAATGCGATTTACATTAGTTAAAACTTAAATTAAAATAACAGATCCAACAAACAGGACAGTAAAAACTAATTATAAAAGACTAATAGATTTGAAAAAGGGAGGCAAAAAAAAAAATGGCATAAATACAATTCCAAAACAAATTAAAAAAAAAAAAGGATGGATGGATAAATGAAACAAAAGGTTGGGAACGCTAATTTAATTTAATTTAATTTCTTGTATACCGCTATACCGTGAGGTTCAAAGCGGTTTACCCACATAATTTTTACTTGACAGTGTTCCTTGGGTGTCAGGTCAAAAGCGCGCCGGGACAAAGGTGCGTCCAGACAATTGAGCGCAGTGCGGGGGTGTGCGCCACACAAAATTACTGATTTTAGGGCTCCGACGGGGGGGGGGGGGGGGCGTGGGGGGAATCCCCCCACTTTACTTAATAGAGATTGCGCCGCGTTGTGGGGGCGTTGTGGGGGGCTTGGGGGGTTGTAACCCCCTACATTTTACTGAAAACTTCACTTTTTCCCTGTTTTTAGGGAAAAAGTTAAGTTTAGGATGGTTACAACCCCCCAAACCCCCCATAACGCCGGCGCGATCTCTATTAAGTAAACTGGGGGGGGCTCCCCAACAAAACCCCGTCGGATCCCCTAAAAACTGTAATTTTCTTCGGCGTGCGCCTCCGTCTTTCGCTTAGTTGTCGGCGCGCGCCTTTGTCTTTCGCGAGGTTGTCTATGAACTGTTCCTTGTCCAATGTAGAGGTGTAAAATTTGAGTGAATCAGTTAAAAGCGTCCTTGAACAGCCAACGTTTTAGAAGACTTTTAAACTTGTTGAGTAATTTTTCTTCTCTTGTGTTGAAAGGAAGCGCGTTCCAAATTTGGGGGGATGTAAAAGAAATGAATCAACAAATAAAAAAGTAAGTGTGATTTGATCTTTTTTGTTGTTGTTGTTTTTCTGTTTCCAGAGGAAATACAAGGAGCAAGGAGAGAGCTTAAAGCATCATTTCACCGCCACCACGGACCTTCCCGAGATCTTGCAAGCAAAACTGAATGCCTCAAACATCAGTGAGGTAAGACCTTCCCCCGACTTCTACGCTTCGTGATCTCTTTTTGGAAGGAATATTATGAAACTCAAGATTATGAACTGAAACACTTTCCCCGAGGAAGGAATCTTTGATGCTAATATATATGATGACGGGACAAAAGCCTGCCGGACAAAGCCGCGCCGACATTTCGGCACAGACAATTGCGTGCAAGACTCCAGCGCGCCGCTGTAAAAGTTCATTTTAAAGAGCTCCGACGGGGTGTGTGGGGGAACCCCCCTTTACTTAATACTGTTTGCGCTGCCATTGGAGGGGGTGTGGGGGGTGCAACCCCCCACATTATACAGAAAACTTAACTTTTTCCTAAAAAATCGGGAAAAAGTTAAATTTCCTCTAAAATGGGGGATTTCAACCCCCTCCAACGGCAGCGCAAACACTATTAAGTAAACTGGGGTGTTCCCCTCTCACACACCCCATCGGAGCTCTTTAAAATTAACTTTTCCGGCGGTGTGCTGGAGTCGGCGCCCAATTGTCTGGGCTCAAATGTCGGCATGGCTTTGTCCCGTATGCGAATGGCTGTGAACCAATATATATATATAATTTTTTAAAATGTCTCCTAAATCAAGGCTTATTAGGGAGCTGGCCCCTCTCACGTCAGCTCTTTAATATGCTCAGAGAGGGATAAGGACCTTTGCCCTGAAGTCCTATAGAAAAAAAAATCCCTTATAATAAATCCTTTATACTAAACAAGTTTGTTTTTCTCTTCTGAGATCTGTATTCTGGCAGACTATGCCCTTAAAATCTTGCAGACTCAGAAATTAGGCTGGTTGAAATATTTTCTGAAGGTGGTGCTGTATGCCATGTGATGCAGGGCTTGGCTTATGAAGGGGTGTTCCCTAGGGAAAGCAAGAGCTCACTGGCATAAGTCAGTAAGATCCAAAAAGTGGGCCAGGTGTAAACAAACCAGTCATTTCTTGGTTGGCCTGGCCTTGGGTTTATGTTAAGAGAGCACTTATTCCCTCTCTAGCAAGTTTGCAGGGGGCATAGTGCAGTACATCGAATATTTGGGATCACTATACTCCAAAATTTTTAGAGGGCATGTGGGCCAGTATTTATATGTTAGAATCTGCTGGTATGGAATTGGTATATCATGGCTGCCAGTGTGAACAGCTGATGGAAATAATTCTTCAGGTTAAGGGATAAATCATAAGAATGTAAGAATCGCCTTACTGGGTCAGACCAATGGTCCATCAAGCCTAGTAGCCCGTTCTCACGGTGGCCAATCCAGGTCACTGGTACCTGGCCAAAACCCAAAAAGTAGCAACAATCCATGCTACTGATCCAGGGAAAGCAGTGGCTTCCCCCATGTCCTTCTTAATAATAGACTATGGACTTTTCCTCCAGGAACTTGTCCAAACCTTTCTTAAAACCAGCTATGCTATCCGCTCTTATCACAACCTCTGGCAACGCGATGACCTTCTCTTAAAGTCATTGGGTGGTTTAGTAACTCATGTATACATGGTCAGGATGGCGTCTTTCAATTCTGTTCAATTTTTCCCCAAACAGATTTGTTACAAAGAATCATGGATGAAGACGAAGGATGGTGGATATAAGCTCCGACTGGATGCTATTCCTTTCCAAGCTGCAAAGGCATCCTCTGAGATCACCAGTGATGTATGTCTCTTCTTCTACGAGCCAATATTAGCTCAGCTGTCATATGGGCTCCTCGTTCCCACAAATTATGTCAACTGTGTTTCCCGGACCTGTTCTGAAGACCTCATCCAAACAAGTTAACTGGGTTTTCAACATATTCACAATGATTACACATGAATAATGTAACCATATGTCCCATTTTGAACAGGACCATCCCGTTCTTAGGTAACCTGTCCCGTTGTCCCCAAGCACAGCTTCGGAACATGGAAATGTTCTGTTTTCAGGGGCCCACTGAAGAAATAAGTACCATAGTGAATACAGCCCCCACCCCCCGGTACCTTTTTTAAAATCCCGGCAGCGGCAGAGCGGCGACCCTGCCTGGACCCGCGCCACTCACTGAATGACTGCCGTCAGTTCTTGCAAGTCCAGCGAGAACTGACGGCAGCCATTCAGTGAGCAGTGCGGGACCAGGCAGGCACACGAAAAGCTCACGCCTGCCTTGTGCGCCACTCTGCTGCTGCCGGAAGACATCAGGTCAGGAGGCAGCTGTTGGGATTTAAAAAAGGTACCGAGGGGAGGTCGGGGTCGGGGGGGAGGTCTTGTCCCATTTTGAGTAAAAAAAATAAATGGTCACGTTACACAGGTCTCCAAAATTAGGCACATTTCTCTCATAGACATTCAGGGCCTGATTCTCCAAAGTGCGTCCCGATTTTAGGCAGCTGTAGGCGTCCTACAGCTGTCTAATAAGCCAATCGGGAAGAGAAGCTTAAAATGTAGGCCAGCAAAATGCTGGTCTACATTGTAAGTAGACGTGGCCGCTATACTTATGGCAGCAAGGGCCAATCAGGTCTTAGGATTAGTGGGGATGGGCGAACCCGCTATGCCTAAGGCCTGATTGGTCCAAGCTTCTAGAGCCTGGGCCAATCAGGCCTTAGATTTAGCGGGGATGGGCCGGGAAGGGTCGAGCCCGTCTCATTTCCACGAGGCGGGCCCGTCGGCTGGACGGCAGCAAGACCCGTCCAGCCGACCAACATGTAAAGGTTAGTTGGGGGAGGGAGGTTAGTTTTGGGGGTGGGGGGGGGTCGTCGGGCTTTCCGGCAGGAGGATTGGGCATCCTCCTGCCCGCGATTACCAGTTTGGGGGGGGGGGGGGGTTCCAGGGGGGTTCCGGCAGGAGGACTGGGCATCCTCCTGCCCGCGATTACCAGTTTGGGGGGGAGGGGGGTTCCAGGGGGGTTCCGGCAGGAGAACTGGGCATCCTCCTGTCGGCGATGGGACAGGCGGCCGCTATACTTATTGCAACAGGGAGATCCCTTGCTGCCATAAGTATAGCGGCCGCATCTAATTTAACCCGATTCTCTAACCGGCGTCTGTACCGTGGATGCCGGTTACAGAATCGGGGTTTAGTGTAGGATCGATTCTGTATAGGACACCTCTCCTGGGCGTCCTATACAGAATCAGGGCCCAATTGTGGATATTTTGAAAACCTGACTGCTTGCAACATTCCCAGGACAGGTTTGGGAAGTCTGAAGTAAAGTCTGTTAATTGTTTGAAAGATTTCAGAAGTATTATGATTTTTCTCATCATTTGCCCTCCCCGGTTGCAGCGATATTTTACTTATGCCACTGGAGAGAGAAACTGTTAAGATGTTTTGTGAAACTGAGGGCCAGGCACATTGGGAGCGCACATCTGTGTCATGGACACATTCCTTCACAGTGAAGATGGGCACTTTAGGGCTATTGGCTGTTGAAGATTTTTATTTCTCTTTTGCCCCCTCTCCCCAACCTCTTCTCCATCCGTGATGCCCCATTTTCAAGAACATAAGAATTGCCCTAAGGTCCATCAAGCCCACGACCAAGTGGTAAAGCAGATTTTATGCTGCTTATCCTAGGAACAAGCAGTGGATTTCCCCAAGCCATCTCGGTAATGGCCGATGGACTTCTCTTTAGAAAATTATCCAAGCCTTTTTTAAATCCCGCTAAGCTGACTGATTTCACCACATTCTGCACAGGGACATGGAGGGGGAGGGAATGCTGCTGTGGCTGCTGCACAGGGAAGTGGAGGGGGAGGGGAAGAAAGACAGACAGCTAGCACCCGTTAATGTAATGGGCTAAAATACTAGTATATATATATATATATATATATATTTTGAGGCCTATAAGTCTGTCTCTCTATGCTTTATGATGAAGTCCACTGATCATTTTAGTAGCCGTCCTCTGGACTGACTCCATCCTGGTTATATCTCTTTGAAGGCACAGAGGGGCATAATCAAAAAACACTTTGGGGTGAGGATGGTCGGCAGGGGAGGTGCCCGTGCCACGATGCTCACCCCAAAGTGCCGCGGTTCAGAGGGGGGTGGGCGATCACCATCGCAGCAGGAGAGATGAGCCATCTCTCCTGCAGCGATCATTGCAATAGGCGGTAGGCGGGTTGCTGGGGCCGCTGAGGCCCCTTTTTCGGTACTTCTACCTGTTTTGACTTGGTCTAAGTCAAAACGTATAAGTGCCGACTAGGCAACCTGCCTAATCTTTTGGTTATACCTGTTGTACGCCTAGGTCTAGGTCGGCCCACCTCCCGCCCTTTCCCCTCCTCTAAAAACGCCTCTTTTTGCTCTATACGTTTAGAGGCAGGGGAAAGGCCTAAGCTGGTTTTAGATACGTCTAAAACCAGCTTTGGTTATGGGTACATGGACGATCAGGCTTTTTGATCGTCCAAGTCCCCATTTAGGCCACTTTTTAGACTTTTTTTATTTTTTTTATTATTATTTTGAGCCCTACAGTCTCCAGAACTACTCACAGTATTTTAAACGAGGCCTCACCAGAGAACTTACACATAGAAATAAATAATTAATAAATAATAGTACTTTGTGCAAATCTGGAGGCATCGCCTTCCAAAAGATTGTTTGAGGAGATGTGTAAATGTGTCGCCTTAGCTCTTAATACGGTCTGACTGTCTCTTTTCAGCTCAAGTACAAGGAAGCGTATGAGAAAATGAAAGGGAAGGTGATTGGCTCGCGTAGCTTGGAAGACGACATTAGCATCTCTCACTCGGTGCATGCCAGTTTGCTGCACAGTGATGTAAGTAGATTTCAAGTGATAGTGAAAATATCCCAACACTGGGAGAGCTAACAAGTAATAATAACAAGAACCCCCCCCCCAAACAACAAACACCCCCCCCCAGATGCTGAGTATAAAATTCAACAGCATGAAAATATAGTCTAAATAAATTTCAGTTTAACATGCATCCATGCAAGCAATGATCGAAGACCAAAAGAATAGGCATTGATACGAAGTGTTATTTGTTCATTGTGTTTTGAGCCCACAGGGCAATAAGGTTAATACGAGGGGCCGGTGAAAAGTTCTCAGCCCAACCTAGAAGAGAATGATGTGGAGCCAGGAAACTGACAAGGCATTCCACACTTTTCTTAACACTTTTCGTTTCGTTTCATATCACTGAAACAAAGAGTGTCAAGAAAAGTGTGGAATAGCTTGTAAGTTTCATGGCTTCCCTCTTCTTGCTTGGGCCTCTCATATTGTGATGTCATAATGCCTCATTCCACCAATGTCTAGAGCCAACCTCATCGGTGATGTCACAATGGCTTGGTTTCCCTATACTTGTGCATTTGCCTCATTGAAACGAAAAGTGTCAAGAAAAGTGTGGAATAGCTTGTAAGTTTCATGGCTTCCCTCTTCTTGCTTGGGCCTCTCATATTGTGATGTCATAATGCCTCATTCCACCAATGTCTAGAGCCAACCTCATCGGTGATGTCACAATGGCTTGGTTTCCCTATACAGTGGTACCTTGGATTACGAGCATAATCCGTTCCAGAAGCATGCTCGTAATCCAAAATGCTCGTTTATCAAAGCGAGTTTCCCCATAGGAAATAATGGAAACTCGCTTTGATACATTCCCCCCCCACCCCGAGGCCAGGGCGCTGCTCCTCCCCCCTGCTCGCAACGTCCCCCCCCCCGCGTGATACGGCACCCCCCGTGAGAACAGGCACCCCCCGCCCGACCAACTTCTTCTTCCCAGTCTCTGTCGGCTTTGAGCATGCATCTGCGCACGCTCAAGCCCTTCTAATTCTCCCTCTCGCCGAGATTCTCGGCGAGAGGGAGAATTAGAAGGCTTTGAGCATGTGCAGATGCATGCTCAAAGCTGGCAGAGACTGGGAAGAAGATCTTCAAGCGGCACCGGCACTTGTGGGCTGCGTGCCGGTGCCAAAGGGGGCGTGAGTTAAAGTTGGTCGGGCGGGGGTTTCCTGTTCTCGTGGGGGGGGGGTGCTGATTCGAGCAAGAGGGGGCCCTTTGCGAGCGAGGGGGAGCGATGCCGGTTATTGGGGGGTGCTCGCAAATCGAGTCAACACTCGGTTTGCGAGACACGTTTTGCGAGAATGTTTTGCTCGTCTTGCAAAACACTCGCAAACCGGGTTACTCGCAAACCGAGGTTTGACTGTACTTGTGCATTTGCCTCATTGAAACAAAAAGTGTCAAGAAAAGTGTGGAATAGCTTGTAAGTTTCCTGGCTCCACATCATTCTCTTCTTGGTTGGGCTGAGAACTTTTCACCGGCCCCTCGTATTGTGATGTCATAATGCCTCATTCCACCAATGCCTAAGAGCCAACCTCACCGGTGATGTCACAATGGCTTGGTTTCCCTAGACTTGTGCCCATTTGCTAGATGCATTTGCCTCATTGAAAGGAAAAGTGTCAAGAAAAGGGTGGAATAATTTGTACGTTTCCTGGCTCCACATCATTCTCTTCTTGATTGAGCTGAGAACTTTTCAGTGGCCCCTGTGCCTCTACTTTATATTCCCTTCCATCCATATTTATTACTGTGATGGTCTTCAGCTAGGGCCATGAACCATAGCTATCGTGGCCACTTAATCGAACTACTAGGTATCCTATATAATAAAAGGCTAACTCGCACATGCGCACTCCTATTTGCGTGCTTCCATGATCAGTAGTTCCGTGGCCGCATGAGTGCGCATGCGCGAATCCCCGGACTGGACCCCAGCGCTGGACATCCTGCTCTCCTGTCGGCTCCTCTCACGAGCCGCACCAGCGCCTGACCCCAAACTGAATCGCTGCGAGAGGGAAGTTGCCTGGCCGCCTAACTTTCAAGCCGGTGGTGGCTCCTCAATCTCGGCTCTGCAGTCAGGCAGCGAGGGAGGCGGGGAAGGCAGCATGCGCGCCCTTCCCTGCTCTCCACCTGCGGAGCGGCGGCTGCCGGCCGCTAGCACCACCTACCCTCTCCGTCGCCTCCCGGCTCCAGCGGCGTAGGCAGCACTATAAACACGCTGCTTCGCGCCCTTCTCTGCCGATTTCCTCTGCCGCGTCTCTGATGACATCATCGGAGACAGTCGCGGCAGAGGAAATTGGCAGTAGAAGGCCGCGAAGCAGCGTGTTTAAAGTGCTGCCTATGCGGCTGGAGCCCCGAGGTTTGTCGCCGGTGGGAGGGTCAGGAGCAGGCCGGATCGACAACGGCAGTAAAAGAAGGGGGAGGGACCGAACGGAGCAGGGAAGAGAAGGTAAGAGAAGAGAAAGGGGGGTAGGGGAAAATGCTGCTACTGCTTCTGCTTCTGCACAGGAAAGGGGGGGATAGAAGGGAAATACTGTTGCTGCTGCATAGGGAAGTGGGATGGAAATGCTGCTGCACAGGGAAATGGGGAAAAATGACAAACAGACAGCGGGAGGGAGGGAGACAGAAAGAAAGAAAGAAAGACACAGGGGCAGGGAGAGGGACAGAACGACAGACAGAGAAAGGGGGCCAGAGAGATAGTCAGCGGGAGAGGGAAAGGGGGCTGCTTTGGGGGGGAGGGGTGTGCTGGGGGGAGATAGAAGGGGCCATGGAGAGATAGGGAAAGGGGGCTGCTTTGAGGGGAGGTGTGCTGGGGACAGACAGCTTTGCTCTGGGGGGAAGACAGAAGAGGGCCATGAAGAGACATTTGGGGGGAGGTGGGTGCTGGGGGCAGACAGCTTTGCTCGGGGGGGAGGGGGAGACAGAAGGATACAGACAGCGGCCAAGGAGAGAGAGATAAAGAAACACAGACAGACACATCTATTCTAGCACCCGTTAATGTAACGGGCTTAAAGACTAGTTATTATTATAATGTGACTAGAACTCCATCACGGTAGGACCATAAGTATGGCTTCCATGGCATCCCTAGCCCTAGCCAGGCTGGAGAGTGGAAGATATGAATCAAAAATGAAATCTAGGTGCCTTGACATGAGCTGAGGAAGAGATTGGCCCATTAGTCCAACCCACCAATTTTGTCTTAAACATGCTCCCCCCAAATAATTAAATACAGCACAAGACGAACTACAGAGAGACGAGAGACCTTTTCCTTCTGCCAAAGTATGACAGTGAACTGTTTTCTTCCTTCAGCTACGATACAGGAAAGGCTTTGCGGAGACCAAGACCCAGTTTCACCTGCCGCTTGATATGGTGAATCTGGTGCACGCCAAGAATGCCCAGTCCTTGGTCAGCGGTCAGGATTACAAGCAACTGTTGCACCATTACACCTCCCTGGCGGATGACATCAGGATGCAGTCGGCAAAGAGAGCATACGAACTGCAGAGTGAGGTAAATACACCAAAGTGTTATGACTATACAGTGTTCCCCCGGTTGTTCATGGTTGGCGGTTCGCAGTCCCGGTCATTCGCGGTATTTTCGGACCGTGAACCGCCGACAAGGAGAGGGCAGCGGGAGCGCTGGCGAGCGCAGGAAATCACTCGCGGTTCACTCCGACCGCCTCTTCCTGCACGAAGTCGGGCCTTATCCAATCAGGAACTGCTTTGACACGCAGCTCCTGACTGGATAAGGCCTGACTTCATGCAGGAAGAGGCGGTCGGAGCGAACCGCGAGGGATTGCCTGCACTCGCGGCGCTCCGGCTGCTCTCCCGCTGCCCTCTTCAGGCTCTCCCATGAAAAACCATATTCGCGTTTTTTTGAGATTCGCGGGAGTTCCTGGAACGGAATGGAGTTCCCGAGGCGGGGTGTAGGGCGAGATATTGAGGAGCTGCAGAATGAGTACACTTGTAGGTCAGTAAGAGAAGTTTCAACTGGGTGTGAAAGTGGACAAGGAACCAATGAAGCGACTTGAAAAGATGAGTAACACGTGCATAACGCCACTGGTGGAATACGAGGTGTGCAGCAGACTGAAGTGGGGAGAGATGGGTTAGCGAGAGACCTGCAAGAAGCACCTTGCAGTAATCCATGCGAGAAGTGGCGAGGGCATGGCATCGTGCTCACAAAAGGAAACTCTGTGTTTTAGCAATGTTGTATAGAAAGAAGTGACAAGTTTTGGTGGTTTGTTGGAGATGCGAAGAGAAAGACAGAGACGAGTCAAAGATGATCCCGAGGTTGCGAGCCGATGAGACAGGGAGGATGAGTGCGTTATCTACCGAAATAGAGAATGTAGGGAGGGGAGAGGCAGGTTTAGGAGGAAAGATAAGGAGTTCAGTCTTGGCCATGTTTAACTTTAGATGGCGACGAGACATCCATGTAGCAATGTCAAGACAGTCAGGCCGAGGCTCAGGCCTGCATTGCCCTAGAAATTTCAGGCACAGAGAAGTAGATTTGCGAGTCGTCAGCATAGAAATGGTACCAGAAGCTGTAGGAGGAGATTAGAACGCCAAGGAAAGAAATGTAGATGGAGAAAAGAAGAGGCCCCAGGACAGAGCCTTGAAGTACGCTGATCGAGAATGGAATGACAGTGGAGGAGGATTCTCCAGAGCATAGAAACATAGAAATAGACGGCAGATAAGGGCCAAGGCCCATCTAGTCTGCCCACCCCAATGACCCTTCCCATACCTGTCCACCCCAATGACCCTCCCCTACCTGCCACTGTGAATAGATCCCACATGCCTATCCCATTTGGCCTTAAAATCAGGCACGCTGCTGGCCTCAATGACCTGAAGTGGAAGACTATTCCAGCGATCAACCACTCTTTCAGTGAAAAAGAATTTCCTGGTGTCACCGTGCAGTTTCCCGCCCTTGATTTTCCATGGATGCCCCCTTGTTGCCGTGGGACCCTTGAAAAAGAAGATATCTTCTTTGACCTCGATGCAGCCCGTGAGATACTTGAACGTCTCGATCATGTCTCCCCTCTCTCTGCGTTCCTCGAGTGAGTAGAGCTGTAACTTCTCAAGCCGCTCCTCGTACGGGAGGTCCTTGAGTCCTGAGACCATCCAGGTGGCCATTCTCTGAACCGACTCTAGCCTCAGCACATCCTTACGGTAATGCGGCCTCCAGAATTGCACACAGTACTCTAGGTGAGGTCTCACCATGGATCTATACAATGGCATAATGATGTCAGGCTTACGGCTGACGAAACTCCTGCGTATGCAACCTATGATTTGCCTTGCTTTGGAGGAAGCTTGCTCCACTTGATTGGCAGTCTTCATGTCTTCACTGACGATCACCCCTAAATCTCGTTCTGCTTCAGTTCTTGTTAGGATCTCGCCATTAAGGGTGTAAGTCTTGCATGGACTTTGGCTACCCAGGTGCATGACTTTGCATTTTTTGGCATTGAAGCTGAGTTGCCAGTTCATCATAGGATGTTTCACCAAAGCCTTGATGAATCATCCTCGATCGTAGTGGGGATGGGAGTACTTTCTCTGACATGGCCAGCGTTTCGCCGCCACCCAGCCATAGCATCAGGGTATTACACCATAGGCTTCCTTTTGCTCCTGTATAGCAGCATGTGAAGAGAAATCGGATGTGTGCGCAAAGTCAACTTGCAACACCAAAGGGGTAAAGATAAGTGGTTTCGACACATTACGAATCAAGACTAGACTGGAAGATGTTTGTATGACAAGGAGAAGTAAAAATTGGTTAAAATGTAAAAAAAAAACTATAATAGAACAATCAAGTTCAATTAATTTCAATATAAGAAAAAGATTTAATCTCAATACTCTTAACTTGAATAGATCGGAGGTTTTTATGCCGATGAGATTTAATTGGCCTCTCCCAAGGCAAGAAACTTATCATATCAGTTCAATATAAGTGGGAAGTTTTTAGGCGCCAATTACTGAGTTTAACCCTATAAGAGTATCTCCAACACTGATAATATTGTAAACTACTTTGATATCTTTAATTTAAAGGTGGTATAACAAATCCATGGAAATACTGTGTGTGTGCTTACACCAAGCCTTGTGGCTGACTTAAGCGCTCGTGCCTATCAGACTATAGAACGCTAAGGATCTGATACCTTCCAAAGCACTGAGCAGCCCCCTAAAATTGGACAAAATGATCTTTAAAAAGAAACCACTTCTGACTAAACTAAACTAAACCTTAGGTTTGTATACCGCATCTTCTCCGCAATCGTAGAGCTCGGCATGGTTTACAGGACTAAGATAGAAAGGAATTCCAAAGGAGGGTTATAGGATTAGGTGTAAAGAAGATATAGAGGGTTTTAGGGTACCAGAGAGGGGGGAGGTGTTACATTTTTGAGAAAAGCCAAGTTTTCAGATGTTTTCGGAAGAGTTGGAGGGAGCTTGAGTCTCGGAGAGGGGATGTAAGGTTGTTCCAGAGCTCAGTGATTCTAAAGGGGAGGGATGTCCCTAGTTTTCCAGCATGGGATATACCTTTTATAGAAGGGAAGGATAGTTTTAATTTTGGGGAGGATCTGGTGGAATTAGGATGAGAGGAATTCCAAGATAGTGTAATAACGGGAGGAAGAATGCCGTGAAGGATCTTGAAAGTTAGGCAGGCATATTTGAAGTGGACCCTGGAGATTACTGGAAGCCAGTGAAGCTTGGACAGAAGTGGTGAGACGTGATCAAATTTACTTTTTGCGAAAATAAGCTTAGCCGCAGCATTCTGAATCTGCTGGAGTCTGTGGAGGCTTTTCTTAGTTAGGCTTAAATAGATAGAGTTGCAATAGTCTAATCTGGAGAGGATGATGGATTGTACAAGGACAGCAAAGTGTTTTTGATATCTATGCTGTTTTCTGCTTCGTGCAAAATTGCTGTATATTTGATTTCCATGTTCACAGTCTAAAGATTTTGCCATCTCAACATTTTGGAGTCGGAGTGGCCTAGTGGTAGAAGTGTTGTCTCAGCACCCTGAGGTTGTGGGATCAAATCCCAGCGCTGCTCCTTGTGACCCTGGGCAAGTCACTTATCCCCCATTGCCCCAGTTACAAAATAAGTACAGTGGTGCCTCGCATAACGAACGCCTCGCATAGCGAACGCTGCGCACAACGAACTTCATGTCTTGCTTCCTACAACGAACTTCGTTTCACACAACGAAGTCGCCCGAGCTGCATCCTTCCGCGCAGGCACTGCGCTTAACTGCCCTCTCTCCGCCTGGCTCCCTGTGCAGTGGCGGACCGTCGGCTCGCAGGGGCCCGGCGCCTACTGCTGATGCGTTGGGGGGGCGGAGCTACTCTCGCCGCTTCCCCGATGCTAGAAAAAAAAAAAAAAATGAACAGTCCCAGTTTTTGCCGCTGAGACTCTGCCCTCTCTCACTGTAAAATTAGACTCTACTTAGTCTGTCTTTAAATTTAAAAAATGTGTGTTGTTTTAAAAAACAATTATGTTTTTAGATGTATCTAAATAAAAATAATAACAAAAAATTTATCTTTTTTTATGTCATCTTAGCATATTTTATGCTACAGAACGAATTATTTTTTTTAACATGTATTGTTATGGGAAAACGCGTTTCACATAACGAACTTTTCGCATAACAAACTTGCTCCTGGAACCAATTAAGTTCGTTGTGTGAGGCACCACTGTAATCTGTATACATGTAAACTGCTTTGAATATGTAACCACAAAAAGGTGGTATACAAGACAGATTCCCTTTCTCCCAGTGGCCTCTGGGTCTCATCATATGGCACATTCCCTGTGGAAACCAGAACAACTCATACGTATAAGCTCTCTTTTCCATCACAGAGGAATCAAGTCCATTAGTAAAATTTCACACTCCTTTCCATACTTACTAACTGCGATATGGAATGGACGACCTCCTCAAATTCGTTCGTGTTTATCTCTTCAGATCTTTCGCAAAACCTTAAAAACCACTATGTTTCATTACTTTTTAGGCTATAGCTCCGATGAATGTTAATGGATCTTTCTTTGTGATCTAATTAACATATAATGACCCAACAAAGTGTCTCTGGAATTTGAACGGGAACACCATGGTGAATGCAAAATAAACTTTGGGGGCTCTTTTCCAACAGGTATTATACCGATCTGACCTAAATTTTATGAGAGGAGCTGGCTGGATTGCAACGGGGGCTCTGGAGATTGAAGGCAAGAAGAAAGCCTCGGATCTCATCAGTGAGGTAAGACAATGGGGAATGTGGCCTTTTCTAAAAGGGTATCGTTAGCATTTCTGGTTAAGAAAGGGGCTACATCCAACCTCAATCTTTTCTACCATAGTCTTGTTAAACAAGCTCAAATCATACGGTATTTTAAGCTTCTATATTAAGGCACTAGTCTTTAAGCCCGTTACATTAACGGGTGCTAGAATAGATGTGTCTGTCTGTCTGTGTTTCTTTCTCTCGCTCTCCTTGGCCGCTATCTGTGTCCTTCTGTCTCTTCCCCCCCCCCCCCCGAGCAAAGCTGTCTGCCCCTAGCACACCCCTCCCCCCAAAGCAGCCCCCTTTCCCTCTCCCCCTGGCCCCCTGTATTGTTCCCATTCTTACCCTCCCTCCATCCCGGCGTCTTCTGGCCTGCTTCTCTTCAAAGCAGCCTGCGATCATGACCGGCTGTAGCGAACCTCACAGGCCGCTCTCCAACTCGGTAGCACGTTGCCTCTGACGCAATCCCGTGCGTCAGAGGGAACGTGCTACTGAGGTTGGAGAGCGGCCTGCGAGGTTCGCTAAAGCCGGCCACGATTGCAGGCTGCTTTGAAGAGGAAGATTGGCGGCGGTGGCAGCGGTTGGTGAGGGCGGGAGGGGGGAAGCTCCAGAGTCTTCCCTGCCGAGGACGCGGGCAGGGAGAGAGCTTGCTTTCATTTCTTCCAGCGGTTGGTGAGTGAGGGCGGGAGGAGGGGAGTGGCCAGAGTGTTCCCTGCCGCCGGGTTCTAAAATAGAATCCGGCCACGGATTAGAAAACACAGCCACAGGGATCACAAAACCCTAAGTGTGCATGCGTGCTTAGGGTTTTATTATATAGGATGACCCTTTCTTTGACTTCGTGGATATATGGATGACAGATTAGCGTTTGAGCCACCAGAAGTAGTAACAACATAGCCGTGAAATTGATTAGAAAAAGTCTCCTGTGGCCCTGTTAGTGTCTCAGTAAAAGCCATGGAAGCCAGTACACCCGAGCCAGGCTTCTGCTTCCTGAGTCCATGCTGAGAATGCCATGAAGGCAGTGCTCAAAGCCCTAGCAGCCGCTCAAAGGCCCAACAGAATGCCCAAGATACCATGTTTTGGAGGAAGCCAAGGTCTATGGCCCTGGTGAGATTTTATTTATTTATTTTTTTTACAACAGCCACATGAACTGAAAGGGGATAAAACTCAGGCTGTTCTGAATGAAAGTTCTTGATGCCACAGCCCAGCAGAAGTTAGTTTGTAGGGTTCTGGAGCTCCAAAGAAGCAAAGGAAATTACGAGGCCTAAGAGTACTTAACATAGTTGGTTTCAAGAAAGGTTTGGACAATTTCCTGGAGGAAAAATCCGTAGTCTGTTATTGAGACAGACATGGGGGAAACCACTGCTTGCCCTGGATCGGTAGCATGGAATGTTGCTACTCTATGGGATTCTAGAATTCCGCTAATCTTTGGGATTCTAGAATCTTGCTACTCTTTGGGGATTCTGCATGGAATGCTGCTACTCTTTGGGTTTTTTCCAGGTACTAGGGACCTGGATGGGCCACTGTGAGGACTGGCTACTGGGCTTGATGGACCATTGGTCTGACCCAGTAAGCCTATTCTTAGGTTCTCGTGTTCTCTGATCTGATGGGCCAGATTGGGGGAGGGGACGAGGACTATTGATTTTACCATTGGACCATGATTTAGAAAGACTGGTAATGCAAGGTCAAGATTCAACTCTGCCATCTGGTTGACTTAGACTGGTGACTTTCACCTACTGTGCTTGTTAACACCTAGTTTAAAACAGAACAAGGCAGTGTACAATCTAAAGATAAGAGATTAAATGAACTACGACATAGTCAATAGGACAGGAGCAATGATGCAAGAGTCTATTGGTGGTTATAGTCAAAAAGAAAACGTTCAAAGAAGAGCTGCCCATTCACTTCTTCTTTGTTTGACCTCAGAGTAAATATCGTCAGCAGCCTCATTCATTCAAGTTCACCTCCGTGACCGACTCCCCTGACCTCCTCCATGCCAAATTCAGCAACATGATCGCTAATGAGGTGAGTGGCTCTGCTCCAGCGTCAATTACCAGAGAATCTATGAGTAGATAAGAGCTTTAAAGAGACCCTCAAGCCCCTCCGATACCGTGGTCTCTACTGGTGTTGGCTCAATTGAATTAATGGCTTAGATGCCTCCTAACATCGAATCCCTTAATGCAGTGGTTCCCAACCCTGTCCTGGAGGACCACCAGGCCAATCGGGTTTTCAGGCTAGCCCTAATAAATATGCCTGGAGCTGATTTGCATGCCTGTCATTTCCATTATATGCAAATCTCTCTCATGCATATTCATTAGGGCTAGCCTGAAAACCCGATTGGCCTGGTGGTCCTCCAGGACAGGGTTGGGAACCACTGCCTTCATGGACTTTTGAGCTTTAGAAAAGCAATAAAAACCCACCTCATCACCTGATTCCTAGCATTCAGACGGTGGGTCATATTGAAGCCGGGTTGCATTTAGAACTGTTTTGTCACTCTCCTCAACATTGCCCTCGACGTACTAAAGCTTTTTTTCATTTGTCCACCGGTCAAGGGCTGTAGATTTAAAAGATATCATAATAGAACTCTCTCCTTCCAGGCAGCATTTTGGGATAAAGATTTTAAACGGTTGTTATCTATGTCGACCTCTTATCTACAGTTTAGGAGACGCCTGAAAACCTTTTTATTTTCTGAAGTTTCTTAGCCCTTGATTACTCGATTCTCTTTATGATTTGATTAGCTAAACTGTTGTAAACCGCATAGAACTTTTCGATATTTGCAGTCTAGAAATGGATTTTTATCTTATGTCCTACATATCATTATACACTTCTCCCTCCGTATTCGCAGTGATAGGGGATTAACTGAACCGCAAATACAGAAAAACCGCAAATAACTTTTTCATATGTTATTCGCTGTTTTCTATTAAAAACCATCGTGAGTGTGGTGAAACCGCGAATAACATGGCGGGAGGCCTGGCCTGTTCCTGAAGGAGAGGCCAAAACGCGGCGAAGAAAGTGCTGGGAATCGGCGATTTTCTCTGTAAACGCTTGGAATCGGCGATTTCTCTATGCAAGCTGATGTAATTGAGGGGGAGGAGCCAGCAAGCTGAAAACCGTGAATAATCGAAACCGCGAATGCTGAAACTGCAAATACGGAGGGAGAAGTGTAATGACATCGGAATGTAAAAATCCAAATCACTAAATTATCACAAAGCGTCACATCGCAGCTTCAGATCTATCGCATTACATAAATGCGTTCATGAACAGTTGCGTCTTCAATAAGTTCTAGAGTGTGCAAGTGACCTATTCCTACCGGAATTCAGTTCCACACTTGTTTCAGACCGCAACCTTCTTCGTGGGCGATAGATTTCAAACAACCCCCGCAGCATAATGGGAGAAGCATGGTACAATACCTAATGCACCATTGACAGTATTTTGAATTGCACTCTGTGTTGAATCGGTAACTAGAGAATGACACGGTGACAAAATTCATCACCATCCCCGTCCCCGCGGATAACCGTGGGAAACCATCTTCATGTCATTCTTTAAGGAGAGAGGGAAGAATCAGAGTATGAATGGCCACAACCACTGACCCGCAAGCTTTGCTTTGAAGAATGCTGGTGTAGAAGGACCGAGGTTGAGTAGCAACATTCCAGAACTGAGATTGTGATGTCATAACGCCTCATTCCACCAGTGCCTAAGAGCCAATCACATCAGTGATATCACAATGGCTTCATTATCCTTGGCTCACATAAGAATCAGAGTATGAATGGCCACAACCACTGACCCTCAAGCTTTGCTTTGAAGAATGCTGGTGTAGAAGGACCGAGGTTGAGTAGCAACATTCCAGAGCTGAGATTGTGATGTCATAATGCCTCATTCCACCAGTGCCTAAGAGCCAATCACATCAGTGATGTCACAATGGCTTCATTATCCTTGGCTCACATAAGAATCAGAGTATGAATGGCCACAACCACTGACCCACAAGCTTTGCTTTGAAGAAGGACTGAGGCTGAAACAGACACTACAGAATGACAGTCTCTGGTATCCAGAGCAGATATTGTGATGTCATAATGCCTCATTCCACCAGTGCCTAAGAGCCAATCACATCAGTGATGTCACAATGGCTTCATTATCCTTGGCTCACATAAGAATCAGAGTATGAATGGCCACAACCACTGACCCACAAGCTTTGCTTTGAAGAATGCTGGTGTAGAAGGACCGAGGTTGAGTAGCAACATTCCAGAGCAGATATTGTGATGTCATAATGCCTCATTCCAAAAGTGCCTAAGAGCCAATCACATCAGTGATGTCACAATGGCTTCATTATCCTTGGCTCACATAAGAATCAGAGTATGAATGGCCACAACCACTGACCCACAAGCTTTGCTTTGAAGAATGCTGGTGTAGAAGGACCGAGGTTGAGTAGCAACATTCCAGAGCAGATATTGTGATGTCATAATGCCTCATTCCAAAAGTGCCTAAGAGCCAATCACATCAGTGATGTCACAATGGCTTCATTATCCTTGGCTCACATAAGAATCAGAGTATGAATGGCCACAACCACTGACCCGCAAGCTTTGCTTTGAAGAATGCTGGTGTAGAAGGACCGAGGTTGAAATAGACACTAGAAAATGACATGGGATTATTTCCTGCGGTTATCCGCGGGGACAGGGACGGTGATGAATTTTGTCACCGTGTCATTCTCTATCGGTAAGCAAATATATTCTGTTTTCCAGTGCTTAAATTCACTTTAAATTCCAGTATTGCTGTGATAGCTCCCTAATTGCATTTCATTGGAGAGCAAGATAGAGTATGTATTTGTTTCGATGTATCACAAACCGTTTTCTCCTCTGCACCTCCAGCGCCTATACAAAGCAGCAGGGGAAGACAGCCGGCATCACTACACATTAACCCTCGGCTTGCCTGAGTTCACGCGGGCGAGAATCAATGCTGCTAACCTCAGCGATGTGAGTACTGACGATTTTCCTGATCTTAAAGATTACAAATGGGTTTAAAGGTGACTGATCAGCGACTGAGCCCAGGGACATATCTGCGCAAATGACCGTCTCCCCCCACCCCCACCCAGTTTTCCCTCCAAACACTCCCTTTACTCTCCTATTCCCCTCCACAATTTCATTTAAGTTACCACTTTTTTCATCGAAAGAGAAAGCTGTAGGCAAACCGCCCAAGTAACATGTTATATGTGGACTCCTTAATAAATCTATATATATAAAATCGGATGTATGTATGTATGTGCCGCGATCACGCAAAAACGGCTTGACCGATTTGAACGAAACTTGGTATGCAGATCCCTCACTACCTGGGGAGATATGTTCTGGGGGTCTCGCGGCCCAACTGCACACGTGGGCGGAGCTACAAACAGAACATCAGATTTCACCCATTCATGTCAATGGAAAAAATGTAAAAAGCTGCCATTCTCACAGTAATTCAAAAACGCCTTGACCGATTTGGACGAAACTTGGTATGCAGATCCCTCACTACCTGGGGTGATATGTTCTGGGGGTCTCGCGGCCCACCTGCACACGTGGGAAGGGTGGGTTCACCCAATAATGTACATGTTCTTGCTCCTGGAGGTGAAACTAAAAATGTTGTTTATAATCAAGTTTTGTGTTAGTTGTATTGTATTCATTTTGTCAAATATTTCACATTATAATTTGAACATTGTACTTTTTATAAAGTAAAAAAATATTTTCATTCACCACTATAAAGTATCTTTATTTGAATCCATTTACAGTGTTATTGCTATAATTAAATACCCGTGCAACGCCGGGCCATCAGCTAGTATGATATAAAAAAAGAAAAAGCCGAGGTGCTTTTTCTTCCTTTTCACTGGAAATTCTGTGCACAGCTGGCATCTGTCTGTCTGTTGTTATAACACCATCCGCAAGTACCGCTGAGAGGGCACACACCAACGGCAGCGAGCCCAAAGTCAGAGGCAAAGGACCAGGGTTCAGCAACACAACAGGAGTGTCCATGACCACACCAAAATGGAGCCAGAACTTAGAGCTGGGAGGTAAAAATTTATACAGCGCTTTATTGAAAATTGTAACAGAAATGCACACTTGACCCTACACGGGCTGCGTTTCGGCAAAGATTGCCTTCCTCAGGGTTGCATTCGGATTATACCTCAAATTCCTCACGGAACCTACCGCCGCTTTGACACGGACACAGGACCCCTGAGGAAGGCAATCTTTGCCGAAACACGGCCCGCGTAGGGTCAAGGTTCCAGTGTGTATTTCTGTTACAATTTTCAATAAAGCGCTGTATAAATTTTTCCCTTCTGGCTCCATTTTGCGTGGTTTTGGACACTCCTGTTGTTATAACACACCCCTTCATTTAATTCTGGTGTAGAACGTCACAAATTCTTGTGTGTGTCACTGACACCTCACGACATAGATGAATCACTACCAAGCGTGGGTAAAACTTAATGCTGTTTGAGAGAAATTCTCTAACCGGCGTCTAAACTTAGATTCCGATAGGCACCCTACTGATGCCAGATGTCCGGATTTCCGAACATGACCTCCTGATGTCCTCGTGATGGGGCGGACCCGGGGTGTGATGGGGTGGGGATGGGTAGGACTGGGGGGGGGCGGGTCTAGGGGTACAGATTTCTAGATGGAAAATCTGGTGACCCTAAGCTTGCGGGCATGCGCAAGGGAATTTTTTTTTAGGTTGCATAATAAATCTTTTCTAGCTGCTTCTCTGAAAATGTGTGTGTGTTTAGCCCATTTTTACTTTATGAAGTAAAAGGGGGGAAACAAATATCTTAATTTGCTTGTGTCATTGTAGGCAAAATACAGAGAATCCTGGCATAACCTGAGAGGTTTGGGCTACCAGCTGACCATGGAGGCTATTCCGTTCCAGACTGCTAAAGCTTCCAGAGAGATTGCCAGTGATGTGAGTAGCCGACCAGTGCTAGCTGACTGCTTACGGGACGTGCCTCTCGCAGCGAGAGTGCCTCATCCTCTTCGCACCTCCTCATCTCCATCACCCCCGGCCCCCCCCCTCCCCCACCGGTGATAATAGGAGGCTCTGGGCCGCGGCTGGAGGGCCTACACGGATGCCGACGTGATGACGTTCCACATGCGCGCGACATCATCGTGTCGATGTCCACGCACTTCCGGATGCCCTCCAGCCGCAGCCCCGCGTTGAAGTGTGCCACAGCTTCCAAAAGGTTTGCGGCACGCCGCTCAAAAAAATCGGTGCATTTAAGTCACGTAGGGGCTGGGTTCTAGAAAGTGCATTCAAAAATGGGTGGCAGGAAAGATCGGCAGTGAGCACAAGCCTGTGAAAGGCGCTTGCTCTGTACGGAATCATGCATAGCGCTGATTCCCAGGGCCAACCATGAAGGGCCAGAGGTACGCTACTCTTCCTTTAGTTTGCACACTGGCAGAATTACGCACCTTGCCTTATAAACTAGTGCAGAGCCAGATGTGGAAGCAAATCCTAATTGGTGCCAATTAGCTTCAATAATTGGTTGTTGGTACTTGAGGACTTGTTACTCAATTAGTTTGGCCATACAGTCAAGTCTGGTCATCGTATCAGTGGCACAGTAAGGGGGTGGGGGGCAGACCCCCCCCCCCCAAGCACCATCTTGGTGGGAGGCGCCAGCACCTCTCTACCTTGTACCTCTGTAGCTCTTCACTGGCGCGATCAGCATCTCCAGCTAGCTGCTCGCACCGTTCTCGGCTCTCTCGCTCTTTCTGAAGTCATTTTCTGAAGTCGCAGAACCAGGAAATGACATCAGAGGGAAAGCTAAGGCCAGTGCAAGCAGCAGGTTAAAGGTACCGCTCGCAACGGCAAAGAGTTAGAGGTGCGGGGAAGGGAAGTTGTGCACGCGTCGGGGGGGGGGGATCAGAGAAGGGGGTGGCGGAGAAGAGGGCAGGGGCTCCACCGCCCTGGGTGCCTCCTAGCCTGTTGCGCCACTGCACCGTAGAATCCAGTGGATGGCGCACAACTGCACGGGGGAGCGTAAATATGGGAGGAACGCGGGCATGTCATGGCGATGTGCACCATTCTTAGGCGATCGATTGCACGCATTGCAAGGTGGACTCAGGTGCGCCCCCTTGTGCCTAATGACACAGAGACTAATTTCCTTTGGATTCAGATAAGTTGGATTTTCATTTATATTGTTTTTTCGATATTGATTTGAGCAGCGAATGAAAATTGAAGATAGCATTTGCCAAATGAGGAGAGTCCATTGCAGAGTTTTTCACACGATTCTTTTCGCGTAATACTTAGCACCATTTTTCCACTATAGAGGAGATATGATGACGTACAGGGCGAACTCATTTAGGTCGAAGCCTTCAAGTTAAATATGAGTTGTCTGCCTGGGGGGGGGAATATACTTCTAGGGGTTTGAGCTACTCCAGTTCCCCAGTACTGAGGTCTCTCTCTGTGTTTATTGCCTTTTGTGGTATCTTATTGTAGTTATTAAACTTTCCAGTACTCTCCCCACTTTGGCTCATATAGCAAAGGCCTACGGTCCTCTCTATATTTATGGCCGAATTTTGGGGGAATTCTGTCGAATTGGTTTTGGCAATTTTAGGTTTCGTTTTTTGGCCCCCTTGTGCCTGCCATTGATATGGCTACGTGAATGCCCAGGCCATGAGGCGCACCAAAGTGGATTAGAAGCGTTCCGAAACTGTTATAGACTTTCTACTATATTGCCTAATCCGTCACAGACACCGTTAAGATAGACTCACGAGCTGAGATGAACTATTCCTTTCATTAAACAGTGCTGACTGGCCGTTACAGGGAACTAGATTATCCTTGGGAAGGGTCCAATGTTATGGAAAGCCTTATCTCAAGACGTTTCATTCCTCAGGAACTACCTAAAGTTTGAGCCTCCTTTGAGGGCTTGGCTGTTTCAGAACTATTTAGATAAGAATAACTGTTATAATAACTTGCTGTGAAGATGGCCGATCTCATTATTATCTCGTCCTCATTTGTTAAATTGCACTTCCTTTTCCTATTAGTTTCAATATTGTTTAATTCTTTTGCGATGCTGTCTTGATTTTCCTTAGGTTGCTTGATTCAAATTTTTATCCTGTCTGTGATAATCTGGTTCTATATATTTTAATAAACATAACCCTAGGCGAGCCTCTAGCCCAGGGGTGTCAAAGTGCCTCCTCGAGGGCCGCAATCCAGTCGGGTTTTCAGGATTTCCCCAATGAAAATGCACGAGATCTATTAGCATACAATGAAAGCGGTGCATGCAAACGGATCTCGTGCATATTCACAGGGGGGAAATCCTGAAAACCCGACTGGATTGCGGCCCTCGAGAAGGGACTTTGACACCCCTGCTCTAGCCAGTTAAATCTAGCAGCCAAATTAGGCCGCATAAATAGCTTGCCTATCTTTGACTGCCGGTTAAGTTAATAGTGGAACTTAGCTGGGCTTCTTCCTGCGGTCTGAATATCGGCCCCGTTGTGCCTAAAATGTAGTGTTTTTGTGCTTTTCTTTTCCAGTACAAGTATAAGCACACTTATGTTCAAGACAAGGGGAAGCAGATCGGTTTCAGGAGCATTCTGGATGACCCAAAGATGTTGCACTGCCTCCAGATGGCTCGGCTGCAAAGCCAGCAACAGTACAGGAAAGATTCCCAGCAGACTATGTCCCACTTCCACCTGCCCATGGACATGGTGAACTTCGTCCACGCGAGGAAGGCCCAGGCTTTGGCTAGCGCGCAGGACTACAAGCAGCGGTTCCACGAGTACACCGCCCTACCCGATGACATCAAAATCGAGTGGGCGAAGAAGGTCCATAAGCTCCAAAGCGAGGTAGGAATCTCAGACTGAGAAATTACGGTGGAGCCTTCGCAATACTTGAAAGGTATTAATGAGCAAACAAAGCTTTTCAAAGACGGGGAAGTTATGATCTGGAGGCCGTAAAGCAACATCAGGAAATACGTATATATAATATTTCCGTGGCTTTTGGATTTGGGTAAGTTTACCCTCATATATGAGCACAGCTTCATTTACTTCATCATGCTTTGTCTTTTGCTCTTTGGGTCACAGTGATGCACCTACAGGACTCCCCCGAAATTCGCGGGGGTTCCGTTCCAGGAACCCCCGCAAATTTCAAATAACCGCGAATACGTTTTTTTTTGCCTGTCAAGAGGCAGGAGAGGGCAGTTGGGGCACCGGCGGATGCCGAAAATCACTTGCGGTATGCTCTGACCGCCTCGTCCTGTTACTAAAGTCAGGCTGCACCAATCGGGAGCTGCTTTGACATGCCAGATAGCGTATCAAAGCAATTCCTGATTGGTGTAACCATGACTTTAGTACAAGTGGCGGTGAGAAAATACCGCAAATGACTGAGCCTGCGATTCGCGAACCGCAAATTCGTGGGGGTTTACTGTAGTGGCATAATAAGGGGAGGGGGGCGAGGGGGCGGTCCGCCCCGGGCGCCAGCAACCCTGCTCCTCTCCCCCCACCTATTCCTATTCCTCTCCTCCACGTTTTCACCCCCCCTTCCCTTCCCTTCCCCCATACCTCTAGTTGAAGTTGGTGGTCCTTCCTTCGCTCCTGCCTGTGCAGAGCCGCTAGCTGATTGGCTGCTTCAAATATATTAGTTTTACAAGCTTTTGGTGTTTAACAGCACAAAAGTTTAAGCAATCAGAGTTGCTACTTGTGTCATGATTTATATGACTTAACACATCAGACTCCTGATGCAGGCCTAGCGGCAGAAACACAAATCACGCGAGTCACCTTTCATTCAATAAAGTCATCTAATTGATCTAGGGTTACCAGATTTTTCTCGAAGGAAAATCCAGACCCCCATGACCACGCCCCCAGGCCCGCCCAGTTCTACCTGTGTCACGCCCCATCCCACCTCTAGCCCCACCCCATCTCCACCTCCCTTAACCTGTTTGTGCGTTGGGATGGCATCCACACATGTAACGTAATGACATTGTGCATGTGCACGTGATGTCACCACGTTGCATCCACGGATGCCATCCAGACGTCGAAGCTTTTCCAAAACCCGGACAAAAGGAGAACGTTTCTAGAGAAAACCAGACATCTGGTAACCCTAAATTGAAAGCTATAGACCGCTTTGTTTTTTTTATCTTCTGGACTAACACTGTCACTGGGTACAAGTGGATCGATTTTTCACTCCGTCAAAAATGACAGACTAGGGGGACACTCGATGAAGTCACAGGGAAATACTTTTAAAACCAATAGGAGGAAATATATTTTAACTCAGAGAATAGTTAAGCTTTGGAACGCGTTGCCAGAGGATGTGGTAAGAGTGGATAACGTGGCTGGTTTTAAGAAAGGTTTGGACAAGTTCCTGGAGGAAAAGTCCATAGTCTGTTATTGAGACAGACATTGGGGAAGCCACTGCTTGCTCTGGATCGGTAGCATGGAATGTTGCTACTCTGGGTTTTGATCAGGTACTAGGGACCTGGATTGGCCACTGTGAGAACGGGCTACTGGGCTTGATGGACCATTGGACTGTCCCGGTAAAGCTATTCTTATGCATTCAGGTGACCTCGGTTAAGGCACCTTTCTTTTTGACCTCTTATTCCGGCCTCCTTGGCCTTCTGTATTCCTAAACTCCAAATCTAGAGTGGACCAGGAGGTTCTAAAACCAAATAATGAATTTCACACAGTTTCTTCTTGGGATGTTTATTTATTGGTCGTTCAACTGAATAATTGAATGTTGAATAAATGAGTATTTATAACCAGGAATATAAAAGCCTTGTGAGAAAATCTTTGGGATATAGCCATCTGCCTCCTCTCCCCCCCCCCCCCCCCACCTAGCTGGGCTTTTTCTGTTGTTGCATCAGAGAATAAGCCTCAGGGTGGGCTAAATAACCCCAGCTACTGAGCCATTTGTCTGGCTCTGGAACTCGGTAGAACCGCAACTATGAAATATAAGCTACTAATATATGAACAGTTTACAACAGTAACCGAGATACATTTGGTAGGTTATGCCAAAGAAAATTAATATCTTATTTATTCTTGATGAAAGTTATGGGATACTCTCAAAGACTAAGAACATAAGGACTGCCGCTGCTGGGTCAGACCAGTGGTCCATCGTGTCCAGCAGTCCGCTCATGTGGCGGCCCTTAGGTTAAAGACCAGTGCCCTATTTGAGTCTAGCCTTACCTGCGTATGTTCTGGTCCATCATGAACTTATCCAACCTTTTCTTGAATCCCTGAAGGGTGTTTTCCCCTATAACAGCCTCTAGAAGAGCGTTCCAGGCTTCTACCACTCTCTGGATGAACATAAGAACTGCCGCTGCTGGGTCAGACCAGTGGTCCATCGTGCCCAGACACGGCGGCCCTTAGGTCAAAGACCAGTGCCCTATTTGAGTCTAGCCTTACCTGCGTATGTTCTGGTCCATCAGGAACTTATCCAACCTTTTCTTGAATCCCTGAAGGGTGTTTTCCCCTATAACAGCCTCTAGAAGAGCGTTCCAGGCTTCTACCACTCTCTGGATGAACATAAGAACTGCCGCTGCTGGGTCAGACCAGTGGTCCATCGTGCCCAGACACGGCGGCCCTTAGGTCAAAGACCAGTGCCCTATTTGAGTCTAGCCTTACCTGCGTATGTTCTGGTCCATCAGGAACTTATCCAACCTTTTCTTGAATCCCTGAAGGGTGTTTTCCCCTATAACAGCCTCTAGAAGAGCGTTCCAGGCTTCTACCACTCTCTGGATGAACATAAGAACTGCCGCTGCTGGGTCAGACCAGTGGTCCATCGTGCCCAGACACAGCGGCCCTTAGGTCAAAGACCATTGCCCTATTTGAGTCTAGCCTTACCTGCGTATGTTCTGGTCCAGTAGGAACTTATCCAACCTTGTCTTCAGTCCCTGAAGGGTGTTTTCCCCATAACAGCCTCTGCAAGAGCGTTCCAGATTTCTACCACTCTCTGGGTGAAGAAGAACTTCCTTCATGACACCCTCGAGACAAGCTACCTTGCTCTTTGCGCTATGTTAATCCTGCTTTTTTGGTTTTTTTTTTACATATTATTATTTAATTCCTTGTACAGTAAGAATAGGATTTGATGTGCATGGACACTGAACTATTAATGCCCAGAAGGGATGTTTTGCTGACCTCAATCGTTTTGGATTTAACTCTATGACTGATCAAAACGTGTTTTGCCTTTCAAAGTCCCGTTATAAATCTGACCTGAACTTCATGAGGGGAGTTGCTTGGATGACGCTGGGATCGCCGCAGATAGAAAGCGTAAAGAAGGCTGGAGAACTCATCAGTGAGGTGGGGAATTAGTTTCATCACAGCTCACCAATTGCTTTTCCTTGCCAAGACGCTTGAAGCACACTTTAGATACAGTTTGGATTATCCCTCTTGCCTCACCTGCTTCATGATCATACCTGAGCCAGTGGTGGAGTAAAGGGGGGAAGGGGTGCTCCGCCCTAGGCACGGTATTGATTGGGGCGCTGGCAGCTCTCTTCTGGTACTGTATTGGAGGAGAGGGGGGGGTGTGTGTGCAATGTTTAGAGCTACAGCCTCAGCACCATAATATTCAAAACCCCAGCATTTATTTATAAAGTTTTAATTCCTTATAATACTTCGAGAGTATTATGGTCAACAGAACAACATCTGTTGGTTGTTCCTTCTTTAAAAGTTATTAGTACACGACGTCATTCTATTTTCTCAGTTACGGCTCCCCTAGCTTGGAATGCCCAAGAGAGGAAAGAGTTCTAGACAAATTTAAGAGCAAGCTTAAGGGCTTCCTTTTTAAAGACGCTTTTAGTGATTAACTGAATTCTTTTCATTTTTAATATTCTATATTAAATTTCTTCCCCTTTTCCCAATGTTATTTTACCTTAATTGTTTCTTTTATATTGAATTGTATTTCTTCCTGCAACTTTCCCTTTATTTGATCATGTATGTTAAACAGTCTTGTTAGTTATGTTTAGTCAAGTTATTTTATGTTATGTATTTTTATGATATTTTAAAATGTTTAATATTAATTTTATTAGTCATGTATGTTTCCCCTAATGTTGTAATTTTTAGCTGTACATCGCTTAGAATCTGGAATAGGCGATTAATCAAATTTTATAATAAACTTGGAAACTTGGATGTGGGGGGGGTTCAAACCCCATGCTGCTCCTTCTGACCCTGGGGAAAGTCACTTAATCCCCCCCCCCACTGACTCATGGCAACACGCACAGTGAGGAATCCAACCTGTGATGCAGAGTACAGGAGTGGTTTCCCTTTGCCTTCTCCCGTGCAGTGTGTGGGGGGGGGGGGGCTCCACTAGGTCGCTGCAGCCCAAAAGCCTACAACTAGGGGTTGCCACGTTTTTACTATAGTAAAATCCGGATTCCCTCGACCCGCCCAGATCCACCCATCCTCGCCCCGTTATGCCCCTGCCCCGCCCCCGCTGCCTGCTCTCGTCAGGCCGGAGGAAATGCACACAAGCGCAGGTTTCCTCCTGCCCGACGCGATTTAGAAGAGGCTTTTCAAAACCCGAACAAAGCGCCAGGTTTTGAAAAGCCTTCCGGACCCCCGGACTTGTCCTCGAAAAGGAGGACATGGCTGGGGAAAACTGGGTACCTAGTAACCCTACCTAGGGTACCTGGTATTCCCCAGTGGTCCCCCCCCCATCCAGGTACTAGCCTGGCCTGACCCTGCTTAGCTTCCAATAGTAGGAGTGGGCCTATTAAATGTCAAAATGTACAGTGCTGTGTACGCTTTTCAGCGCTATAGAAACGATAAAGAGTAGTGGTAGTTTCAACTGAAAAAGACCTCGAATTGTTTCGCACAGTCTATGCTTGAAGGAGTTTGCACGGAGGTAGACTTGAGAAAAGCACAGTGGAAACAGTCTCTAGTTTTCTTGGCGTTGATTTCTGATCAAGTTCCTTGTGATATCTTTTAACTCCTTTTTCCTGAGGTCTCTCCTCTCTCTCCCTAGACGAAATATCGTCAGAATCCAGGCGCGATGAAGTTTACAGCGGTGGTCGACTCCCCGGGCCTGCTCCACGCTAAGACAAGCTATCTCCAGTGCAGTGATGTATGTTTCTTTTATTTTTTTTTAAATTCTTTATTCATTTTATAATTCACAACAAGTGTACAGTAAATATCAAACAATTAGAATACAATATCACTTGAAAATCTACCATATCATACAACAAAAAGATATAACCCCCACCCCCTCCCACTTCCATATACAACAAAAAATATACCACATGAATATAATATCTTATCATTCATATATATTATTAATAGAAATCCAACACCCCCCCGATCCACATGCAAAAATTAAAATTGGGAAAAGTGTAAATTACTCATTATAATAATTTAAAAATGGCCCCCACACATCCTTAAATTTATTATAGTAACCTTTTTGAACTGCCAACGCTCTTTCCATTTTAAACACATGACATATTGAATTCCACCAGAAACAATAATTCAACCTTGTACAATCTTTCCAGTTATACGTTATTTGTTGAATGGCAACCCCTGTCAGTATCATCAAAAGCTTATTATTATTAGCAGATATTTGAGGCTTAGCTCTCATCAGCGTGCCAAATAAAATTGTGTCGTATGATAATGCTACATAATTTTCCATGATTCATTTCACTGTAAGGGGGGGGGGGGGGGGGCGCGTCCTGCACGAGGGTACGATGTTTATACCGACTGTGTTTGGATTTGACAGAGACTGTACAGGGCTGGAGATTTGGACTCGATGCACAGATACACCCTGCCTCCTGACCACCCCGATTTCATCAGGGCTCGGGTGAACGCTTCCCAGATCAGTGACGTAAGTGATCGGAAACGCCACCTTTTTAAAATCACGTCTGTCTTTCTCTTGCTGTGATCGTAGGATAAAAACGAGAGGCATCCACATATTTAGAGGCATTAACGGGTCCATTTTCAAAAGATTTCCTCCCATCGATTGCCTTCAGACTTGATTCAATATGAAGAAACTTTATTGGGAGCTTTTGCACCGCTTCTAATGACTGGGGAGTCAATTCAGAGCGGTTTGCCTGAGCTTCAGTAAAGGTGTTATAATAGAAAAATACAGGCAAATGATTCATTTTAAGATGTGGATTTGGACTGTACCTATCATCGTATTAGAAACTAGCTTCCCAGCAGTGCATAAGACCTTCTAAAAGAGAGAGAAAGCAATCCTAACTTACCAAATTATAGTTGGTTAAATGAAGGGCACCTGGCCCTGCTCTGTTCCACCCTAGTGCTGCCCCTATATGAACCTCGTGCCCTCTTCCCCGAGCTCGAGGCCACGCTTGGAGGGCCTCTGCTCACGCATAGATGTCAAAGCCGTGGCATCAATGTGCATGCGTGTGACATTATCATGTCAACGTCCGCCCATGTGCAGAGGCCCTCCAGATGTGGTCCTGAGCTTGGGGCTAGAGAATGACACAGTGACAAAATTCATCACTGTTCCCGTCCCCGTGGATAACCGCGGGAAACCATCTTCATGTCATTCTTTAAGGACAGAGGGAAGAATCAGAGTATGAATGGCCACAACCACTGACCCGCAAGCTTTGCTTTGAAGAATGCTGGTGTAGAAGGACCGAGGTTGAGTAGCAACATTCCAGAGCTGAGATTGTGATGTCATAATGCCTCATTCCACTAGTGCCTAAGAGCCAATCACATCAGTGATGTCACAATGGCTTCATTATCCTTGGCTCACATAAGAATCAGAGTATGAATGGCCTCAACCACTGACCCACAAGCTTTGCTTTGAAGAATGCTGGTGTAGAAGGACTGAGGTTGAAATAGACACTAGAAAATGACAAGGGATTATTTCCTGCGGTTATCCACGGGGACGGGAATGGTGATGAATTTTGTCACCGTGTCATTCTCTTCTTGGGGGCCTTCCAAAACCCAGACAAACGGCTGGGATTTGGAAATCCCCCCGGGCACCCGGACAATCCTCTAAGAAGAGGACATGTCCAGGTTTTCCTGGACTTCTGGTAACCCTAAACTGTGGTTAATAATGAAATAATGTATCTTAAGGGTAGCCCACACTGATAACTTCCCCCTCCCCCCCTTAGTAGGGTCACTAGATGTCCAGATTTACTCGGATATGTCCTCTTTTTAAAAGGGGTGTCTGGACAGCTTTTCAAGACCTGGCTCTTTGTCCGGATTTTGAAAAGCAAATCACGTCAGCAGGGGATGCGTGGATGCCCCTCCTGACCAAGACAATCAGGCTAAGGGGTCGGGGTAAGTGCTGGGACTAGGGCATGAATGGGGCATGGTATGGGCATAACATGGTGGGGTTAGGGGGTCTGGATTTTACATACATAAAATCTGGTAACTCTACCCCTTAGACAAGTGTTGCCTACCAAAAACAAGAATTTGGGTGGGTGAGGAAAAAACCTCGATTCGTTTTTAGCAATTCAGGCGGGTTGCAGGTCAGATGACAGATTTTGCCATAAATAAATAACTTATAATTATTTGTAACCTTATTATTTTCAACAGAAAGTTTATAGAACCTCTTGGGAGCAGACCAGAGCTCTTGGCTACGATCTACGGCTGGACGCCATCCCCTTCCGGACGGCCAAAGCTTCCAGAGATATTGCAAGCGATGTAAGGATCAGTTCATAAACCTTGTTCACTGTACTGCAAAAATCATTGCTTTCCAGACGAGGTGCAATGCCGACACCCTGCACTGGCATCAAGCATTAGAAAGGAAATTGACTGCTTACGTAAAATTGGACACTTTTTGTTTCAGTAATAATAATAATAATTTTATTCTTCTTTACCGCCATCCCGAAAAAAGTTCTAGGCGGTTCACAACAAGGTGAGCTAATACAAGAGATACAGATAAAATACAAATTAGAATAATGGACTTAGAAACAGATAAAGACAGAAAGCATTTACAATATAATGCTGAAAATACCGACATGGCAGGGAAAGAAGTAATACATAGAACAGATCAAATACCTCAAGTTGAATATAAGGAACTTGATTGAAAAAATGAAGCAGAATGCATTAAAATAGCAGCCTATCAAGATTCCAGAATCCCAGAGAGTAACAAGATTCTAGAATCCCAAAGAGTAGCAGCATTCCATTCAGAATCTCAAAGAATAGCAAGATTCCGGAATCCTGGAGAGTAACAAGATTCTAGAATCCCAAAGAGTAGCAACATTCCATACAGAATCTCAAAGAATAATAATAATTTTATTCTTATATACCGCCATACCCAAAAAGTTCTAGGCGGTTCACAACAAGGTGAGCTAATACATGGGATACAGATAAAATACAAATTAGAAGAATGGACTTAAAAACAGATAAAGACAGAAAGCATTTACAATATAATGCTGAAAATACCGACATGGCAGGGAAAGAAGTAATACATAGAACAGGTCAAATACATCAAGTTGAATATAAGGAACTTGATTGAAAAAATGAAGCAGAATGCATTCAAATACCAGCCTATCAAAGAGTTGAGTCTTTAACAATTTTCTAAAATCAAGATAGGAAGAGACCTCGAACATCATTTTTCCAAGCCATACATTCAATTTAGCGGCTTGAAATGAGAGGGTTCTCTCAAGGAACTTCTTATAACGACAGGATTTTATGGAGGGATATGAAAACAAGTGCACTCTACGTGCGGTCTTTTTGGCGTGACTCAAAGAAAAATGAGACACAAGATAACCTAGTAACGAGCCCAAAACTAATTTATAACAAATACAGGATAATTTGAACAGAATTCTCGACTCTATCGGCAACCAATGGAGTTTCAAATAAAAAGGAGTGAAATGCTCCCAATTTTTTAAACCAAAAATGAGGTGAATTGCAGTATTCTGAATCACTCTCAATTTTTTGAAAATTTTCTTGTAAGCACCTAGGTATATAATGTTACAGTAATTGAGAATACTTAAGATAGAAGACTATACCAGTAAACGAAAGGAAGCTTTGTCGAAATACTTAATGGTACGAAGCTTCCAAAGCACAGAGACACATTTCTTAAACAATAAATCCGTATGTTGTTCCAAATTGAGATGCTTATCCAGAGTCACACCCAATATTTTTATGGATTGTTCTATATTATAGTCCAACAACAAATATAAGACCAAAATGGCCCTAATGAGAGTCGTCTACTGGGTAATTGTGCATATAAATTCATATTTTCGCCAACAACCTCCCTTCCATGCTTCTTGCCTGTCTTCTCAAACTCTTGCGTACCTCTGCCCTCCATATCTGACACCAGTTTACCCAAAATATGTCACAGCGATGGAGAGCTGCCACCTCCACTACCATTTAGGCCATTTCAGGCCTCTTGAGCTTCTTAAGAAACCAAGACTTGAGCCAACATCAGGCCCCCATCACACAGATGGGGGGCCACTAAAATTAGCGGCCTGTGAAGTATCCCGTCTACTCCTTCTCCACTGACGTTTTGGATTTAACCGGGGTCCCTCCGGCCTTCTCGGAACCTACAGCTGTTGTAGTACTCTTAGGGTTGCGCCCATCGTGCTGTACAGGTTGCATTGATGCTTTTATGGTTTAATTGGGCTGCAGCATTTATAACCCTGCAATAACTGTTGGAATAGCCACAGTGCATTATTTAACTGGTCCTGGGTAGTTTTATTTTGGTTATTAAACTTTGCAACCTTGCACTATTTTTTAATTATAATAATAAGCTAAGCAAACGTAGGGTTACCATATTTTAGTCCACACCCCTCCCCCCGCCCGGTTCTGCCTCCGACCCTGCCCTTTCTGTTTGCTCTGTACCCCTATGCTTCACCCACATGTATGCCAATCATGTGTGTAAATGCTACTTTTCTATAAACTGGGCACACTGTTGGCACCTACCATTAAGCACCAGGTTACAGAAATGCCATTAATGGATTCAGATTTACCCGTGCCATTCGACTCCTTTTCCAAATTATCTGCCTTACCTTTGATCAATCCTGACCCAAAGTGGTAGGAGCCAGGACATCCCGCTGGCGATCTCTATAGGGTTATGAATTGCCAAAGGAATCACTGAGCGTTTATGGGCTTCTAGAAGGGATGATTAGTGTGTCTGGGAAAGGAACTAAGGATTCCTCTCCCCACAGTTCCGATACAGAGAGGCATTCCTGCGGGAGAAAGGTCATCCGATTGGATTCCGCAGCATTGACGACGACCCCAAGATGAGACACTTTGTGGACATGAGCAAGCTGCAGAGTGAGCAGGAGTACAAGAGAGAGTCTGTGGCGGCCAGGCTTCGGTACAAAACTCCTCTGGACCAGCCAGGATTTCTCCAGGCCAAAAAGAGCCAAGAGCAAGCCAGCGACGTCAACTACAGACAGCACCTGCATCACTATACTTGTGACCCTGAGCAACTCAACCTGAAGCATGCCAAGGAGGCCCACAAACTGCAGAGTGACGTAAGTGTGCTCCCTAGACAAAAAAAAGAGGACCCGTGACCCTGTCCACACTCCACCATTTCCTTGGCCCCCTTTCCCATCCTCTGTACCCTTTTAGTGTTTTTCTCTCTCTCTCCCTTCTTCCAACCCTCCTCTCCCACAGGTACCTCTCTCTGTCTCCTTCCAATCCCCCTCTCCTGTGGGTCTTTCTTTCGTTCCTTCCAACCCTCCTCCCGTGGTTGCCTCTCTCTCCTTCCAACCTCTTCCCCTGCTGACATGGAAGAGAGACCATCAGAGGAAGGAAATTCTATAGGGTTCCTTTACCTATGGACTGCAAGGCTCTAAGGCCCGGATTCTGTAATCGGCACCCATTGTCGGTGGTCACATTTAAAGCAGCTGCCGATCGCATATCCATCACCCACCGGATACAGAATCGCACCTCCGGCACAGGTCTACATGTCCAGTGCCTACCTATGATGTGAATCGCACCTCCGTAGGCTCTTTAGGCTGTCTAACGCCTCCTCTGGCGTTAGGCACGCCCAAAGTGGTGTTAGGCAGCCTAAGCCACCAACAGAGGTGTGATTCCAGCACTGATTTTTTTTAGGTGCCAGTAGGCACCTTGAAACTCCGTTAAAAACTTTGTCTCAAAGGCGGGGTTTTTAAAGTGAGTTCGGGCCCCTACCAGTGCCTTAAAAAATGGTGCAGTTTAGAGAATCCAGGATTCATTAGTGCAAGTTAAATCCATCAGCGTACCTTAGTAAAAAGACCCCTAAGTGTATCGGTTTAATTGTGTCCCTGCTTGAAGCCAGACGGGAATAGCTGGAAATAGAAGGAACTGATTTTTTTGCAGGAAATGTGTTGCTCTGAATAGCCAATGACAAATGTTTAAAAAAGTGGATAAGTTAACATTGGTCTTGGTAGCCTGATATCTGTTCAAGCAACCTTTCTTATATAACTAGTGTCTGTGATCTCTGCACTTTGGTTCTAGGGAAAACTTAGCTGCTGGGCTGAGTTTAGTATTGGAAAATCTCTCTAAAAAGTGATTTGGTTTGCCAATGAAAATATTCTCCAGGCCAAATGTTCTTTCTCTCTCTCTCTCTTTTTTTTTTTTTTTTTTTTAAATAGATCTTACATCAATCACCTTCTGATTTGTGGCTTGATTTTGTTAGAGCTGAAAACAAATTCTACTTGATTTTTATATCACTGTTTCCAGGTGAAATATAAATCTGATCTGAACTGGATCAGAGGTATTGGCTGGACCCCTCCTGGTTCCTATAAAGTGGAGATGGCCCGAAGAGCAGCTGAGCTGGCATATGTCCAAGAAATGTGCCCCCAGAGGGCATATAGTCCATCTGAACATCCATCTGTAAGTAAAACAAATAAATACCTCTTCAAGACCCTCTCATGAAAAAAGTGATATTCTCGAACTTCATTTATTACTGGGTGTAGATTGTAGGCCCGAAATGCAGCCTGCTTGGAATTTTGGTGACCAATAACCCTTAAAATTCTTAATTATCATCAATAGTGGGTAGAAAATATTGTTAACTTAATTGGCAACTTATGACTGCATATCCTATGGTGCGCACAAGTGACCAATTTATAAACGACCTAGGAATTGGCACGACAAGTGAGGTGATTAAATTTGCGGACGATACAAAGTTGTTCAGAGTAGTGAGGACACAGAAGGATTGCGAAGACCTACAAAGAAACATAAATAAGCTCGAGGAATGGGCCACGAAATGGCAAATGAGATTCAACGTGGATAAGTGCAAGGTGATGCATGTCGGTAACAAAAATCATATGCATGAATAAAGGATATCCGGTGCTATAGCCGGAGAGAGCCCCCAGGAAAGAGACTTGGGAGTACTTGTAGACAAGTCGATGAAACCGTCCGCGCAATGTGTGGCGGTGGCAAAAAGGGCGAACAGAATGCTAGGAATGATTAAGAACGGGATCATGAACAGATCGGAGAAGGTCATCATGCCACTGTACCAGGCCATGGTACACCCCCACCTGGACTACTGCATCCAGCACTGGTCGTCGGGGAGGGACTTCCAGGCCAGCCAGGCAGTGATTGGCTGGCCCAGAACTTCCTCCCCGACGTTAGAATTGACGTCGAGTGGCAAGAATTGGTCGGCTCCGAGCTGGGGAAGATAAACAGGGAGAGTTAAGACCTTGGCGCGGCCTGTTCCCCGATTGCGGCGGTGGAGGCCTGTTCCCCGATGGTAGTGGCTTGGGGAAGGGCAGGGAGAAGTAAGACCTCGGGCGCTGGCCTGTTCCCCGATTGCGGTGGCTTGGGGGAGGGCAGTTGGAAGGGAAGTAGATTGGAGACCCCTGCTTTAGTCGAGGACAGATTGCGGGCTGCAAAATAGTCCCTGGGGGGCCGCATGCGGCCCGCGTGTTTGAGACCACTGGGTAAGAGGGATGCCCACTGTCTCTTGCAAGCAGGCCCGCCTCTTCGAAATGGGGGACCTTCTTCATCCTATTGCATGCTGGGATGCAACGGGGAGGAGCCTAAGGCCCTGAATGGCATGGGATACCTTATGTCCCTTCTATGGGAGGGGCCTTAGGTATCTGGGCTAATCAGGCCACCTTCCCGGTGCATCCTGGGATGCACTGGGTAGGGACCTAAGACTCCGATTGGCCTGGGTACCTATGGCCCCTCCAATAGGAGGCCAATCCCAGTTGCTTTTTTCGGATCGCTAAAAGCAATCACTTTTTTTTTGTATGTGTGCATCATGAAGCGATGTTAGAGCATCAGTCGTTTTGCCATGTAAATTAATGACCTTATTTGCATGGCCGGATCGGAGAATGAGCGATCGTGCAGAAAACTCGTTTTGTGCATCGGGTCGGCAAATCTGATCGTCACTAAACCGTTCAGAACCGGTTTAGCAACGATTGTCAGACGATTGCTGACTTTAGTGCATCTGGGCCTGAGTCCCTGCTTTTCTTTTCAGACAGATCTCCCTCAGCTGTTTAAACAACCCCCCCTCCCCCGCCTTCAATAAATAGTTTTCTTTTGCCTTTTTGTTGGCCAGGCAGTGTATACTTTTTGACTGGAGGTAGTGTTTTACTTACTGAAAAAGGAACATTTAGACGCCCAGAGAGGATCGCCTAGTGTAGGGATACCGTGCGGTTCCAGAAAAAGGAGGACGGATTGAGACACCCGGGTTTTACTTCCGTCGCTTTCATTTCAACTTTCAATTTATTATTTCTCGTCCGCCTTTATCGAAGGCGGATTACAATAAATGCAGGCGTCGCAAAACCCAGATGTCTCTATCCGTCCTCCTTCAACGGAAGCAAAATACAGATATTGCAATCCGTCTTCTCTTTTCCGGAGCCATATGCTCATTCTAGCCCAGAGTGTGGACAATGTTTCAGCAAACTTGGCTCCCTATATGGAAGCGACTTCCATATCGGAACACATAGGGCTTCTTTTACTGAGGTGCGCCAGAGGCTGTAGCGAGCACTTAGCGTGTGCGCTAAACGCTTACGCCTCCACGGAGCTTTTTAAAGATGTTTTCAACACTTAATCCTAGACTTGCTTCATATTTACAAATTTTTAACTACAAGTAAAAAGATAGAGAACTAGATTAACCAAAACTAAATAGATCCACAAAAAAGGTTAATCAAAAAAGCCAAAAACTAAAGGGTCAAGATATTAATTGACCAATATAGTTTAATCTACACGAAGGAAAATGATCTCAGATATGCCACTCCTGCGGATTATATTGTTATAGCCCACATATGGAATAGTGGCGTGGTTGTCTTTCATTGATCTATAAAACCTTCATGATGGACATATGACTAATTTTGTCAGAATTGTAAATGTCTAACCACTACTCTTATTATATAAATATCTATCTTATACAATAATTTTATATTTTAAATAGTATTTTATATTTTTTATGAAATTTCTTTTTCTTTGTGCAAATTTTGCAAAAATGTTGAGGAAAGTGCAAACAAGCATAAATTCTGTTTGTGCAAATGGGCAATTTATATAACTGTGCAAACTTGCAAAAAATTAAATAACAGCTGATTTACAATAACTTGAAATCTGTAAACCAGCAAAAAATCTATTGTGCAAATAAGCAACAATAAGATAGTGCAAGTATAAAGAGCACAGAAGATAGCAGCAAAATGGTGCAAACACGCAAATTAAAGCAAAGATATATCAAAAATAGCCAAATGGCACTTATCTTGTGTAGTAGTGTTACAAGATAGAGAGCTTAATTCCCAAAGTTAGTATCCAACGGGAGCCCGTTTCGCCGTAGCATACGGCTTCATCAGGGTTTAGATCAATATACGGGTTTAAGTGTTTGTCTTTCAAGTTGTTATCACAACATATGTGGGCTATAACAATATAATCTGCAGGAGTGGCATATCTGAGATCATTTTCCTTCGTGTAGATTAAACTATATTGGTCAATTAATATCTTGACCCTTTAGTTTTTGGCTTTTTTGATTAAATTTTTAACTACCCCGTTTCCCTATGTTTTTTTTTTCCCATCTTTGTTTTTCCACAAAAAAAAAAAAGAGTTGTAACTTTTCCCCTCCTTCCCCCCCAATTCTAGTTTGTCTTGTTTTTATAATTTATGTCTTTGGACTTGTCTCTTTATAATTTTACTTTCTATTATATTTTGTACATGGCTTTGCAAACCGATTTAGCGATTCACCAAATATTAACACACTTAAACTTGAACTTAGTATTTTCCATTTAGCATGTGCTAAAAACGCTAGTGCGCCTTGGTGAAATGAGCCCATAGTTTTGTCTTGAATTTATGGTAATAGAGTGTTATTCTATGAAATGAAATCAGATAAAATAAATGATTTAAGTTTTTCTTCTCCTTTTTGGTGTTTCAGCAAGGAGTTGAGGAGCGAGCCCACGCGGGTACACATCAACAGCCAATGGTGAACCCCGACGCATCGGAAATCTTGCAAGTCAAACGGAAGAAAGCGATGGCAAACCGGAAATAAAACAGGCAACATGTGAGAGAAACGAAAACAGAGAAGGAACATAGTAGATGACGGCAGATGAAGACCCAAATGGCCCATCCAGTCGGCCCACCATGTGGGACATTGCGGAGCCCTCTTTGATTATTCAGCTTTTTAACGGCTGATCGCTGTAGGGATTTCTTTTTTTTTTACGTGTCTTTGGTCATTTTGATTGTACTTTGGTGTCCTTTGACGAAATATTTTAATACTGAGCTACACATTTCCCTCGTTATTCGCGGGGGATAGGGGCAGAGCCGGACCGCGAATAAGGAAATACCGTGAATATCCAGCTATGACTCACCCTCGCCTCCCTCCTGCCTTCCCCCGGCATCCCGGCCTTACCTGGTGGTCTAGCGAGCTTTTGGGGCAGGAGCGAGACTACGACGGGAATTCCCACAGCCATTTCCTATTGGCGATCTACACGGGGCAGGAGCGTAGGAAGATCGCTCCTGCCCCGAAAGCCCGCTAGACCACCAGGTAAGGCCGGGATGCCGGGGGGGAAGGCAAAAATATGGGTTTGGTTTTTTCCCCCCTTCCCCCCAAAAATCGCAATTATGTGAAATCGCGAGTGCGGAAACCGCGACTGGGGAGGGGGAAGTGTATATTTTAACTTGGAATCTGATTTTTAATTGTAATTATTATATAGTTTGATATGTATGGAAAGTTGCAAATGATGTTAGTACTAGATGACTGGCGGGCTCAGCTTTGTACTAAGAATGAGATGCTTATCTTTCCAATGTAAAGTACTGGATAAAATCATTTATATGGAAGCAATCAAAGAATCATTGTGCGTTCTTAAATTATAGAATTCATTAAGGGCTCCTATTACCAAGGTGCGCTAGCATTTTTAGCGCACACACTAGATTAGCACCCGCTAGCTGAAAAATTACCGCCTGCTTAAAAGGAGGTGGTAGCGGCCAGCGCGCAAGGCATATTAGCGTACGCTATTCCACGCGTTAAGGCCCTAACGCACCTTTGCGAAAGGAGCCCTAAGTTTAGTGTTTCATATACTGCCTACCAAGGTTATCTAAGCGGTTGTACAATCAGGTACTCAAGCGTTTTCCCTATCTGGCCGGGTGGGCTCACAATCTACCAGGAATTCGGGCTTGTTTATTGTCCCCACCCCTAGGGGTTGTCGCCATAAAACATTCTTTGATAGGACTTTTAGAATATCCGGCGGGGAAAGCGGATTCCTGGATAAGCCCGCTGATTGCTCAGGCGTATTCTTAGCCTATATTTAGGAAATTCTTAAAAACACATCTGTTTGATCGTCAAGAATGTCGATCTTCAAGCTTTTTAATGATTTTATCATGCCGTGTTTGTAAATTTTTCTTTACAATTAGGTTGTATTTTAGTCGAACATAAGAATGTAAGAACCGCCATCTCCGGATCAGACCTTCGGTCCATCAAGTCCAGCGATCCGCACACGCGGAGGCCCAGCCAGGTGTACCCCTTGCGTAATTTTAGTCACCCATATCCCTCTATGCCTCTCGTAAGGAGATGTGCATCTAGTTTGCTTTTAAATCCTAGAACGGTGGATTCCGCAATAACCTCCTCTGGGAGAGCATTCCAGGTGTCCACCACTCGTTGCGTGAAGCAGAACTTCCTGATATTTGTCCTGGCCTTGTCCCCCCTTAGCTTCAGCCCATGTCCTCTTGTCTGTGCCACATTGAACATTGTAAATAATTTTTTTTCCTGCTCTATTTTGTCGATTCCTTTCAGTATTTTGAAAGTCTCGATCATATCCCCTTGCAGTCTCCTTTTTAAGTTGTATTTTAGCCATGATGTATAATTCTGCCCATAGAAATGTGTATACGATTGTATTTATCTACTGTTGTGAACCGCCTAGAACTAATGGCAGGGTGGTATACAAGAAATAAAATTATTATTATCTACCATATCTGGGGATGGAGTACTTATGGCTTGCCCAGGGTTACAAGGAGCAGTGCGGGGTTTGAACCCACAACCCCAGGGTGCGGAGGCTGTCGCGCCAACCACTGCGCCATGCACTCCATCCTGAGTGACTAAGTGCCGGTGGTTGTGAGCAAGAGTCCAGAGAGTAGCAAAAAAAACCATGCAACTCGACAGAAAAAGAGGAGTCTTCCTTTGCCCACACAGCGAGAAGCAAAAGAAAATAAAGGCAAAGCCGATGTCACTATACAACACAAGGGATTTTATTGAACGCTTCTAAGGGAAGGCCCAACTGGGATCCTGGTTTCGGCACAGCACTGCCTTCCTCAGGGGACATACCAAACTGATAACTGGATATTACAGTGGTATCTCTACTTCAGGTAGTCTTGAAAAAGACCTTTAGGAGCGTACTGAAATACCAGGATCCTAGTGGGAACGTTCCCATAGGAACGTTTAATAAAATCCCTTGTGTTTTCCCTTGTTTTGCAAATTCAATAGGGTCACCATTGCCAACCAGATGACATGTCGTAGGTCTTTAGACCTAACTCCGTACTGATTTTGTGGCTTCCGAATTATGCGTGAGCAGGATTGCATCACAAAGTGGAAAGTTCTGGAATTGTTAATCCAAAAGGTCAGGTTTTCTTGGCAACTCGTATTGCGTTACTACCAGTTTGGAATAAGTTCACATGCCTTGCCCATATCAACATCTAACTTGGTGCTTCCCAACCCTCTCCTAGAGGCACACCTAGCCAGTTTGGATATACACGAGATAGAGTTATGCATACTGAAGACCCACTGTATGGAAATCTCTCTCCTGCATATTCTTTATAGTAATTCTTAAAACCAGACTGTCTAGGTGTGCCTTCCAGGAGAGGGTTGAGAAGCACTGATCTGACTTTCCATAAGAACATAAGAATAGCCTTACTGGGTCAGACCAATGGTCCATCAAACCCAGTAGCCTGTTGTTACGGTGACCAATCCAGGTCCCTAGTACCTGGCCAAACCCAAGGAGTAGCAACATTCCATATCGAATCCCAAAGAATAGCAAGATTCCGGAATCCCAGAGAGTAGCAACATTCCATATCGAATCCCAAAGAACAGCAAGATTCCGGAATCCCAGAGAGTAGCAACATTCCATATCGAATCCCAAAGAATAGCAAGATTCCGGAATCCCAGAGAGTAGCAACATTCCATATCGAATCCCAAAGAACAGCAAGATTCCGGAATCCCAGAGAGTAGCAACATTCCATATCGAATCCCAAAGAACAGCAAGATTCCGGAATCCCAGAGAGTAACAAGATTCTAGAATCCCAAAGAGTAGCAACATTCCATACAGAATCTCAAAGAATAGCAAGATTCCGGAATCCCAGAGAATAACAAGATTCTAGAATCCCAAAGAGTAGCAACATTCCATACAGAATCTCAAATAATAGCAAGATTCCAGAATCCCAGAGAGTAGCAACATTCCATATAGAATCCAAAAGAATAGCAAGATTCCGGAATCCCAGAGAGTAACAAGATTCTAGAATCCCAGAGAGTAGCAACATTCCATACCAAATCCCAAAGAATAGCAAGATTCCAGAATCCCAGAGAGTAACAAGATTCTAGAATCCCAAAGAGTAGCAACATTCCATGCTACCGATCCAGGGCAAGCAGTGGCTTCCCCTTTGTCTGTCTCGATTGCAGACTATGGACTTTTCCTCTAGGAACTTGCCCAAACCTTTCTTAAAACCAACTATGCTATCCGCTCTTACCACAACCTCTGGCAACGCATTCCAGAGCTTAACTATTCTCTGAGTGAAAAAATATTTTCTCCTATTGGTTTTGAAAGTATTTCCCTATAACTTCATCAAGTGTCCCCTAGTCTTAGTAAATTTTGACGGAGTGAAAAATCGATCCACTTGTACCCGTTCTACTCCACTTAGGATTTTGTAGACTTCAATCATATCCCACCTCAGCCGTCTCTTTTCCAAGCTGAAGAGCCCTAACTGTTTTAGTCTTTCCTCATACGAGAGGAGTTCTTTTTATAATGGGAGCACAGATCACAGTCAGTAAACAGGGAAGAGGGAAGGAAATGAAGTGGGGGAAAAAAGGAAGAACAAGTTGAATCAGCAGTAAGGAAAAAGAAAACTAAAGAAGGAGAATGAAGAGGCCAAAGCAGGAAAAGGCTGAAGCATCGAAAGCAGATCAAAGGATCTGATCTAAGATGCAATTCATTAATCGGAGTAATACCCAAAAATAGCTTAAGGTGACTTACAGTAAAAGAAACCATGCACAGATGATAGGAATGCCCCAAAACAAGTCATCAATAAGCAATAGCAATTCTAAAAAAAAAAAATATAGCAATACCTAAATTCAAATATCAAATACAGAGTTAACATTAAGGTATTCTAATTTTTTCATATAAATTCAAATTTTTTTTTTTTTTCCGAAAACTCAAATTTGCTCTAATTTGCCAAGGAAAATTATTCCAAATGGTGATGGCAGCATAAATAAATAGAGAATTAAACTGTTGTTGAAATCACAATATAAACATACTGTATGCACTTGAATATAAGCCGAGACCCTAATTTTTGCTTGCTTGAGTACCTGAACAATTTGTAATCCACATAGAATTGTAGGATATGCGAAATATAAATTATTTTTTAAAAAAATTTTCCCAAAAAAGGATGAAAAATGGTTGACTCGAATATAAGACCGGGGGGGGGGAAGGGGGGCTTAATAGTCAAGTGACTTGCCCTGCACCCAGCCCCCCCTCCCTGCCCTGCCAGACTTTGCACCCTGTCCAACCTCCCTGTCTCTACCTTGTACCTCCTCTGTGCCGATATCCTGCATGCCGCCACGCCTTCCGTATGACCCGCGTACCTGGAATCCCAGATGGTCCAGAGGCGTAGCGGGCAGGAGCGAGCGTTCCGCGCTCCTGCCCCCGTTTCTGAGCCGGCTGCTGCCGCTAGTTCTGGCGGACCAGCTCTATTCTTCTGCCCGGCGCCGAGCGGCTTCCTGAATGGCTGCCCTGGGTTCCCGGCCTGCGCTAAAAACCGCTTCTGCGGGTTTGTAAAAGCAAGGGGGGGGTAAGAAACCGAACTTAGCTTCAAGTTTATTAACGCAGAGCGCTAGCTAATCATTTCAAAGATCTAGGTACATCCCTTAGGTTTCAACTTTATCTGTGACCCTGACAAAGACATGCCAGGCTCAGTTTCTATCACTCTGAGCATCAAGGAAGCACCGACTCCGGGGAAACCCTTCTCACTAATTTGCCTTTAACAAAGAGCTCGTTAAATTCAGTTGCGACTTTGGAAGCCTGCCTTCTACTTTCACCAGCAGGCGAGTTTCGTTATTCCCAGCATTTTGTCATCTCTATGGCACAGTGCTAACCCATAATTTATGAGAAGCATCTACAGCTCATACTTCCTGAAAACAAGGCGCTACTTCTGCAGCCTCCGTCACGTAATACTTAGAATATAGATCTTATTACAAGTAAAAGATTTTAAAAAAAAAGGCTGGCAAACAGCCCTTGCAAAGCAGTTCCCTTGACGCAGTTATTTTGAGGACACACCACAAGACAGTATAAAGAAGAACGGGGAGAAAGCAGAGACTTTCCTTTTCCCACAGGGCCAAGGCCTACAACAAACACTCCTTTGCGAATGAGTTTGTTGTCTCGTGTCAGGGCCTCGTGGACGGGGGCTTCACATCTCTGCCGATCCCAAGAGCAGAACAGGGAATATTTGGCCCCGCTTACCGCGGAAGCGGGCTTTAGCGCTGGCCGGTGCGCTGAATGCTCTGCGCTGCCCCCGAACCCCCCCTGGCCCCATCAACCTTCTGCTCCATCCCATTCCCCTCCCCTCCATCCACATGTCCTAACCCCATCCATCTTCTGCTGCTTCTCCCCACTCACTCACCCTAGTCTCATCTATCTTCTCTCTTCGTGTCCACAGCCATTCTCTCTGTCTCCCTGTTTCTCCTCTCCATCATCTCCCTCTCTATCCCTGCCCATATTCCCCCCATGTTCAGTATCTGCCTCCTGTGTCCCCCATCCCTCCCCCTCTCCCCATGCTACTCTCCCTTCTTTTCCCCTTTCTCCTGCACTCCCACCCCAAAATCAACATCTCTCCCCTGCCCCATTCCTATGCTACTTCACCTCTCTCTCTCTCTTCCTCCTCGTTCCCACCCCTCCCCCATGGGCTCAGCTTCTCTCCTTCAACTCAACATCCTTGCTCCCCCTTCTCTTATGGTCTAGCATCTCTCCCTTCATCCGTGGTGCAGCTGAGACATGCATCTCTGCTTCTATTTGTGAGAGGCTTAGAGGGAGAGATGAAGTGCCTCAAAGAGTGAGGCTGCAGGCCAAGAACTGAGATTTTTTTCAGGTGGTGTGTCTGGGGTACAAATGTAGAAAACTTTATGCCTTGCATTGCTTTGCAAGTGAAAAGAAAACCCCCCAATATAAAATGATATATGCTTTTTTTTTTAATACCATTTATATTCCACATATCCTACAATTCTATGTGGATTATTCAGGTACTCAAGCATTTTTCCCTGTCTGTCCTGGTAGGCTTACAATCTATTTAGTGTACCTGGGGCAATGGGGGGGGGATTAAGTGACTTGCCCAGGGTCACAAGGAGCAGCTTGGGTTTGAACCCACAACCTCAGGGTGCTGAACCTTTGGCTTTAACCACTGTGCCACACTCTCCCCATTTGCTTCTTAGTTAGGCTGAGAACTTTTCAGTGGCCCCTTGTATGATGATGTCATAATGCCTCATTCCACCAATGCCTAAGAGCCAACCTCATCGGTGATGTCACAATGGCTTGGTTTCCCTATACTTGTGCCCATTTGCCTCATTGAGACGAAAAGTGTGGAATAACTTGTAAGTTTCATAGCTCCATATCATATTTATTTAATTTTCTATACTGTTCTCCCAGGGGATCTCAGAATGGTCTACATGAATTTATTCAGGTACTCAAGCATTTTTCTCTGTCTGTTCCAGTGGGCTCACAATCTATCTAATATACCTGGGGCGAGGAGGGGATTAAGTGGCATAATAAAGAAAAGGCCCCGGCAGGCTGGCCGCAAGCATTTATCATTACATTTGTTTTCAGTCGGTTAGGGAGGGTGCCACTGTACTCCCCTGCTGGCTACGCCATTGCCTGGGAAGTAAAGACCCGAGCCAGGGATCAAACTCATGCCTAATCTAATCTAAATCTTAGACTTAGATACCGAATCATCTCTTAAAATTAAGGGCTCGATTCGGTTTACACTTCTCCCTCCATATTCGCGGTTTCAGCATTCACGGTTTTGATTATTCACGATTTTTAGCTTTCTGGCTCCTCCCCCCCAAATTACATCAGCTTGCAAAGAGAAATTGCTGATTTCCAGCACTTTCTTCACCGTGTTTTGCCTCTCCTTCAGGAACAGGCCAGGTCTCCCGCCATGTTATTTGCGGTTTCACCATGTTCACAATGGTTTTTAATAGAAAACAGCGAATAACATATGAAAAAGTTATTTGCGATTTTTCTGTTACCGTATTTGCCGGCGTATAAGATGACTTTTCAGTACCTTAAAATCCTCCCCAAAGTCGGGGGTCGTCTTATACGCCGGGTACTGTTTACATGCCCTAACATCTCCTTCCTTACCTCCTTACGGTGCTTACGGTACTAGTAAACCTGCCGGGACATCAGCGGGGCCATGGCGGGACATCAGTGTGACAAGGGTGCCAGCTCCTTCATCCTGCGCAGCGGGAAGCAGTGGCGCTCTGGCCCCACCCCTTTTCTCTTGACTACATCTCTCGCACATGCGGCCGTGTGTGGAGTCTAGCCCTTAAGGAAGTTGCGGGGGCGAACAGGAGGCTTTTGAAGGCTTTTAAAGGGAAACTGTCATGCCAGCAAACTTGCTAGGGACTTGCCCGGCACTTGCTCTCTCCCTCTATGTGTTATCTTCCTTCTATCATTGACAGTTTCAGTTTGGTTAACAGTTTAGAAAACAAATAGCATGGCAGCTCCCATGGGTTTATTGTTCTATTCAGCTTTAGTGAATTAATTAAAATTGTTGAAATAAATTCTGATGTTCTTTTAAGTTTTATTTGTTGTGCAGAAGGTGTGCGGAAGAAGGGGTAGTCTTATATGGCGAGTATATAACAAACTCTATATTTTAACTGTAAAAGTTGGGGGGTCGTCTTATACGCCCAGTCGTCTTATACGCCGGCAAATACGGTAATCCCTTATCACAGTGAAAATGGAGGGAGAAGTAAACATAGTTAGATTACGAAAAATAATCCATTAACACTCGTTGAAACTATTACCTAAAAAGCGATGTAGTTTTTAAGATTTTACTAAAATCTGAAAAGATTTATATGGAGAGGTAATTCATTCCATATCGCAGTTAGTAAATATTAAAAGGAATGAGAAAGTTCACTAAGAGACTTTATTCCTTTTATGGAAGGGAAAGAGAGCTTTTACATATGAATTGTTCTGCTGCCTGAGGATCTCAAAGTGTTTAAAGATAAAGAAATCAAGGGAACGAGTCAATGTAAGATTTTTTTTAACTATGCAAGCACATTTAAACTGAACTCTCAATCGAACAGGAAGCCAATGTAGCTTCCTCGACAAAGATGACTCATGATCAAACTTTTTCTTTCCAAAGATCAGGCTGACAGCAGTGTTTTGAACCAACTGTAGTCATCTCTCGTTTCCTTGACAATCCCTCATAGATAGAATTACAGTAATCCTACCGCGCCAAAATGATAGATTGAACCGATACTGCAAAATTATGTTGATGGAACAAATGGCGAACTTTTCTCAGCGTATGAAGGCTAAAGAAGCATTTTTTTTAATAAGATGGTTTACCTGACATTGGAAGGAGAGAGAAGAGTCTAAAACAGGGGTCTCAAAGTCCCTCCTGGAGGGCCGCAATCCAGTCGGGTTTTCAGGATTTCCCCAATGAATATGCATGAGATCTATGTGCATGCACTGCTTTCAATGCATATTCATTGGGGAAATCCTGAAAACCTGACTGGATTGCGGCCCTCAAGGAGGGACTTTGAGATCCCTGGTCTAAAACAACACCCAATGAGTCAGTGGGCACCTTTCATATATTCTTTCATCCTGTGAACAAACGTAGATGTGTCTCCATTCAGAGCCAACTTTTCAGCAGGCTGGGTTATGTTTATGAATGAAATGTGTTAGCAGGATGTCCCAGTTTACTGGGTGGACCTCTAGGGGCAGATTCTGTATAGGACGCCAGGTCTCAGAAGCCGCCTAAGCGGCTTTGGAGAATCACACATGGGTGTCCTATGTAGAATCGCGTCTGTTCGTGAAGCCTGCATAACACCACGACTCTCTAACCGGCGACCATGTCGGTTTGCTGCTGAATTGATCATGGCAAGGTAGTCTACCTGCTGCGATCAGTTTAGCAGCCGTGGCAGGGAACCCATCTCCCCCCCCCCCCGCGAAGACTACTGGCAGGAGGGATGCCCACAGGGGGGGTGGCCTAAGGGAGCTGACCAATTGAAATCTTAGGCCACTCCCAGCATATCCCAGAATGCAATAGGAGAGAGGTCTAAGATTCTGGCTGGCCCAGGTGCCTAAGGCCCTTCCTATGCACCGGGAAGGGGCAGGCCCGTCATTCAGTCGAGGCGGGCCTGCGGCTGGAGAAAGCATCCCTTCGGCTGGCCAACTTAAAAAAGGTATTGTGGAGTTCAGGTACGCTTGGGGGTAGGGGTCAGGGGGCATGCCCTTTGGTGGGTTCTGGCATGTGGGACTGAGCATCCCTCTTGCCAATGATCTTAGGGGGGGTCCAGCAGGAGGGTGTGGACATCCCTTATGCTGGGGGATGTCTTAGGGGGTGATGGCAGGAGGTACTGATCATCCCTCCTGCCAGGGGATGTCAGCAGGAGGAATTGGGCATTCCTCCTGTTGTGGACATTCGGGGGTCCCGGCAGAAGGGACTGGGTATTCCTCCTGCCGGTAGTCTTTGCAGGTGGGATGGGTTTCCTGCTGCGGCCACTAAACTGATCACGGCAGGGAGATTCCCTTGCTGCGATCAGTTCAGCGGCAGTGTCTATTTGTATGTTGTTGGGGGTTTTTTTAACGTGCATTCTGATTGGCTGATTAGACAGCGGTAGGACGCCTACTGCCACCTACAATTGGGGCGCTGTTTATCGAATGTGCCTCCTAGTGTCAGGGTGTCCATCACAGAAGGCAGACACCTGAAGCTGGATGTCCCTTCCCAGTCATACCCTGTTCCCAGGGCTGTTCACATTTTGAGTGGCTAAATTTAGCTCCCTGATAAAACTAGTCCTTCAGTCCTAGCCAGTTCTCAAAAGCTTTGATCTAGCCACTATTCTCTGTACTGAGGAAGCTAGACAGCTTTGAAAGCTAACCCTTTAGAAATGCAGTTCATTTATGACTAGGGCTCCCATATTTTTCAAATGGAAAATCCGGACCCATGGCCCCGCCCCTAGGCCTGCACCATTCCGGCCGGCCACGCCCTGTTCCGCCCCCCAGGCCCGCCCCATTCCCCACCCCCCTTGACCTGCATGAGCAACGAGTGACATCGGACGGCATTCGCACATGCGTGTGATGTCACCGCATTGCATTGGCGCATGCGTGAATGCCTTCCTGACATCGCTCGTTGCCAGAAGCTTTTCAAAACCCGGTTTTCAAAAGCTGTCAGGATCCCTGGACATGTCCTCAAAAGGAGGACCTGTCCAGGGAAATCCGGATGTCTGGTAACCCTATTTATGACTATGTAAACATTTAAAATAGTGGCATCACTAGATTTTATACAAGGAATATACCGTCTTTAAATGATTCTGTCTTTCATGAGGGGCTGCCTGTCTTCCTGAGTGAGTTAGAGTTGTTCACCACAAGAGGGCACTCTAACTCAAGCTTACAGAAATCAAAGCATCAGTTTTACTGTGTACTTGAAAACTGCAGGTTGTCCCTCAGTGGGATGTACACAAAATATATATGATTCTCAGCACTGCCTTGGGCAGACACTGAAAAGGTGAATAAAAAATAGATGGAAAGAGATAGACAGCGACAATAAGCTAATAAAGCTGCTCCAAACTCGGTATTATTCATCTATCAGACTAGGATTTTATTTACTCTTAATGGGAGAAAGTTCATCAGTCAAAACCAAAGAGGTTTCATATCTTGGTACAGAAATTTGGATATGATTAGATCTGCTAAACAAGGTCAGGGTCATGTGTCCTCGTTTTTCAGTCACAAAATATGGTAACCTTACCCAGGCCATTCCGCACATACTTTTTTAAAAAAATTCTTTATTCATTTGTACTTCCAATCAGTGGCATTCCTAGGTTATGTGGCACCCGGGGCCCATCATTTTTTGACACCCCCCCATGTAAAAAAATATTTTTTGTAATAACCATGAAACGGAATAAATGGTCAGAATAGAAACAGGCAGTGAAAATTTTATTTTATTGAACCTCATATATGTAACCATTATTCCAAACATAACATAAATTATGTCTGAATTGTCATGACATCAAAAGTACATATGGAGTAGTTGCAGGTGATGCTTGGGACAGTTCTGATTGTGTTAGTTCGGTTTTATGTGTTTTTTGAATAGAAGGGTTTTTATTTCTTTTTTGAAGGTTTTGTAGTTTGTGGTCGAGGTCAATAGGTTGTAGGGTTGGGGGTCGAGTGTTGCAACTCGAATGGCTAGGAGGTTGTCGAACAGTTTTTTTCTTTTGACGTTTTTGGTTGGAGGGTGTGTGAATGGTGCGTGAGTTCTCCTATGTCTGGTTGAGGTGGATTGAATTATTTAGCTGAAGAAATTAGTTACCCCCTCATCCCACACACATTAATTCTCTTCCATTATAAAAAAAAAACATTGATAAGTTCCCAGAAAAAAAATACATTAAAATAAGAAGTGAAAACAAAGGCCCCTACAGATGAGAACATAACATAAGAATAGCCTAACTGGGTCAGACCAATGGTCCATCATGCCCAGTAGCCCATTCTCATGGTAGCCAATCCAGGACACTAATACCTGGTCAAAACCCAAAGAGTAGCAACATTCCATGCTACCGATCCAGGGCAAGCAGACACTTCCCCCATGTCTTAATAACAGATTATGGACTTTTCCTCCAGGAATTTGTCCAAACCTTTCTTAAAATCAGCAACGCTATTTGCTTTTACCATAACTTCTGGCCACTTCATTTTTAAGTTTAGATCTTTCCTTCCATACAGAGACCTTGCTAGATGTCAAATACAGAAAGAACAAGGTAACTTCACAAGGACTTAGCTGTGCAGGAAATGTGAATCTCCTCATACACCCACCATATAGTGCAAAAATGTGCAAAGGTCTGTTTTTTTCTTTCGATCACTACATAGCCTAATGCCACACAAGCAGCGCTGTTACAAACATATTCTGAAGGTCAATGCTAAGGTTAACAAAGTTTCCTTCCTTGGACCACAAGGAGATACTGACAAACCACTGGAAGAGATCCCAAAACAACTACCCAGGCACAAAACCCAAAGACCCACTCAGTGTGTGAACCAGTTGAGTGGAGTAGACTAACTGGGGGGTGGAAATGGGCCCGGAGTTTGCTCAGCAGAATTTCCCAGACTACCTCTTCCTCTCAACACATTGACACGCTGCCACCACCACCACCATTAGGAACATCTCACCGGGTAGGCCAGCAATGCTATAAACTTTATAAAACACATTATTATATTTTCTTATAAAGCACATATTTTAACTGAACTCTATGACATCCTCATCCTTGTCATTCACAAAAATAGAAGGAAGTAAAGTTCCCGTTTCCTGCTGTCTCATGTCCTCGGCCTATACAATATTTTTCTTCTGCAGACCCTTCAAAAGTCTGACCAAATCCTCTTTTCACTTGCATTATAAAGTACTGAGGATGCCATCTCTCCCCAATCCCAGGTCCTAAAGTCTAAGACAGTAGCGCAAACTAGTGCTGCCTGATTCAAGAAAAAAAAAAAATAATAATTTTGATTCGATTCAGGCTATTGAATTGGTTTTTCGATTCAACTTTCCTGCCCAATTGGGTGTTGTTGTTTTTTTCAAACATCCTGGTGGGTTTATTTTATAGCTTTTTCACCCCCCCTTTGGCTTCTCTTAACCACACTGGTGCTGTGGTGTAAATAAAATCCTAGCTCATGTTTGCGGTCTAACACCAGCTCTGGCAGGATACACATTTCAAATCTGACATATTGTAATCACAAAACAGAAAATAAAATTAGTTTTTCTACCTTTTGTTGTCTGGTTATTTTTCAAATCTTGTTGGTCCAAGGCTCTGGTTGTCTTCTGATAACTTGCTTGCCAGGGTCTCCTTCTTCCTTTTTTCTGCATGCTAACCATCCATCTGCCATTTCTGTCCTCCCCATTTCCCTTCCCTTCCCAGGAGGTCTGGCATCTTTCCTTTTTTCGTCTCCCTCCACAGATCCATCTTTTCTTAAATACCCTTTCATCCAGCATCTCTCCCTCCTTCCCCACCACCCCAGGGTCCACCATCTCTCCCTTTCTTTTCCCAACTACCCTCCTATCCAGTATCTCTATCCTCCCTTCCACACCATCCCTTGTGTCCAACTTCTCTCCCTTTCTGTTCCTTCCCTCCCTAAAAACCATGGTCCATCATCTCTCTCCCTCTTCTCTATTTTCAGACCCATTGTTTCTTCCCACCCAAAGTCCGGCATATGCACATCTCTTTGAACCCACCATTCCCTCTGTGTACTTCTACACCAGGGTCCCCCTCCCTGAAGGCCTCTCCCCCCTTTAAAGGTCTGCATCCCACCCCTGAAGGCCTGTCCCTCCCTTGAAAGCCTGCCTGCCTGTCCCCCCTCCTTGAAGGCCTGTCCCCCCCTTGAAGGCCTGCCTGCCTGTTCCCCCCATTGAAGGCCTGCCTGCCTGTCCCCCCCTTTGAAGGCCTATCCCCCCTTGAAGGCCTGTCCCCCCCTTGAAGGCCTGCACCCACCCCGAAGGTCTGTCCCCCCTTTGAAGGCCTGTCTGCCTGCCCCCCCCCTTGAAGGCCTGCCTGCCTGTACCCCCCTTTGAAGGCCTGCCTGTCCCCCTGGCCTGCCTGCCTGCCTGCCTGTCACCCCCCATTTGAAGGCATGCCTGCCTGCCCGCCCTACCCTGAAGGCTTGATGCCCCGACCCACCCCGAAGGACCATCGCCCCCCTGGCCTCTCCGCATCACCTACGGTAGAAAAGCAGCCCGCAGCAGGATTGCGATGCCAGCAATTCCTGCGCTGCTTCGGCGCTGCTTCCTCCGCCGTGGTCCCGCCCCTCCTCTGACATCAGAGGAGGGGTGGGACCGCGGCGGAGGAAGCAGCGCCGAAGCAGCGCAGGGATCGCTGGCATCGCGATCCCGCTGCAGACTGCTTCTCCACCGCAAATGGTGTGGGGGGAAAATCCGGACGTCGGGGGGGGGAACTGGACGCCAAGGCCGGGAGCACTCCCTCAGGGCTTGCATCCGGGGAGGACCTCCCCCCTTTGGTACGCCACTGCTTCCAATACAAACAGCAAACAAATGAACAACCAAGTAATAACACAACCTGTACTCTGTTCCAACAAATATTATGCAGTTATTCACTCCCTCCTCCCAAACCTCCCTTCCTCTCCTGAATGTGTATAACAACCTTTCATAAATCAAAGGGAAATAATACTAATATTTCATAACTTGCAGTATTTTGTTAATGGGCCCCAAATTTCTTTAAATTTACTATGGTGTTCCCTCTGTAAACAATTCATGTTTTCAGACTTATAAATTTGACTTAAGGACTCCCACCAAAAACTATAATTCAAGTTATCCCAATTTTTCATTATCATCTGCATGGCCATACCTGTCACGATGAGGAGCAACTTATTCTGATTTGCATTTATAGGTTTCTTAGTTAATAATATTGTTCCAAATAATGTTATGTCATATGATAATGATAAAGGAACTTACACATACATTTTAAAGAGTTCTTTCACAGGTGAAACTTGATTCCAGTTGGGTCGCTTCTCTTGCTCTTCCATTGACTTGTGGCTCAAGCTCATGAACTTACGGCTTTGGTCAGGATTCAGGTTTTAAAGTCTTGGACTGAGCCATATTCTCCAGAACCCAATGGAAATTACCCTTCCCTGGAAGCAGTCAAGGAGTTCTCTCATTATTGAGGGTGCTTGAGTCGACACCTATGTCCAGAACCTCCATTCTATGGTAGAGTTCTAGAGCAGTGGGTTCCCAACCCTGTCCTGGAGGACCACCAAGCCAGTCAGGTTTTCAGGCTAGCCCTAATGAATATGCATGGAGCAGATTTACATGCCTGTCACTTCCATTATATGCAAAGCTCTCTCATGCATATTCATTAGGGCTAGCCTGAAAACCCGACTGGCCTTGGGGTCCTCCAGGACAGGGTTGGGAACCACTGTTCTAGAGTGGCTTGTAATTGTGAAACTGATACTACATGAAGGAAACTAATTCAGGTTTCTACAGAGGCCAAATGACTATCCAACTGGTCCAGTAGCCGGACCAATTTGACAACAATCTATTTTTTTCATTCATTTTCTATCATTCTCTCCCCAACAAGCTCAGAACGAGATTTTATGATAGTTTTAAATATTAAACATTCTACCCTCTTCTACTTCATTTATGTTCATTCTAGCCTTCTGACTATTTGTAAACTATTTGTAAACCGAGTCGAGCTCCGACGAGAGATGACCCGGTATATAAACCAAAGTCTAAATTAGATGGGTTATAGGTTAACATACATAATATACAGTTAACGGCGGAGGCGGCAAACAGAATCCATCACAGTGTCACTTACAAAATTGCTTTAATCAACTTCGAAACCATGAAAACCAAGGAGCCCACTTTTATTTTTTAAATATCTGATCCCGCACAATCCTCCGAGAACATTAAGATCCGCTTCACAGCATCTTCTTCATGTCCCATCCCTAAAAATCATTAGTACCCGAAGAGCTTCTTCTTTTGCAACAATAGCCCCAACAATATGGAATTCGTTACCATTATATTTAAGGTCTGAACAGAATTTAGATAAATTCAAGGGTGGCCTTAAAAGCTTTTTATTTAAAGACGCATATGACTGATAATTGGTTTAATGGAACTTTTCTAGCTCACTTTCAATATAAAAATTCATTTACTATACAAAATGTATTTTTTTCCCTTTCTCTATATTATTATCCTTAATTGTTCTCTCTTTCTTTTAAATTGTATTTCTCCCCACCATCCTATTGTTCCAGGTAAATAATGGTATGTCATTAAAGGTTTGTTAACTGGATCCCATTTTAAATTTTATATTGTTAAACGCTTAGAATTTATGATTAGCATTTTATCAAATTTTTAATAAACTTGAATGCTAGGAATGATTAAGAAGGGGATCATGAACAGATCGGAGAAGGTTATCATGCCGCTTTACCGGGCCATGGCGCGCTCTCACCTGGAGTACTGCGTCCAGCACTGGTCGCCCGTACATAAAGAAGGACACGGTACTACTTGAAAGGGTCCAGAGAAGAGCGACTAAAATGGTTAAGGGGCCTAAGAAGTTGTCGTACTTCGAGAGGTTAGAGAAACTAGGCCTCTTCTCCCTTGAAAAGAGGAGACTGAGAGGGGACATGATCGAAACATTCAAGATAATGAAGGGAATAGACAGTAGATAAAGACAGGTTGTTCACCCTCTCCAAGGTAGAGAGAACGAGAGGGCACTCTCTAAAGTTAAAAGGGGATAGATTCTGTACAAACGGTAAAGAAGTTCTTCTTCACCCAGAGAGTGGTAGAAAACTAGGATGCTCTTCCGGAGGCTGTTATTGGGGAAACACCCTCCAGGGACTCAAGACAAAGTAGATAAAGACAGGTTGTTCACCCTCTCCAAGGTAGAGAGAACGAGAGGGCACTCTCTAAAGTTAAAAGGGGATAGATTCTATATAAATGTAAGAAAGTTCTTCTTCACCCAGAGAGTGGTGGAAAACTGGAACGCTCTTCCGGAGGCTGTTATAGGGGAAAACACCCTTCAGGGACTCAAGACAAAGTTAAACAAGTTCTTGCTGAACCAGAACGTACGCAGGTAAGGCTAGTCTCAGTTAGGGCACTGGTCTTTGACCTAGGGGCCACCGCGAGAGCGGACTGCTGGGCAGGATGGACCACTGGTCTGACCCAGCGGTGGAAATTCTTATGTTCTTACGTACAAGGTTTTTCAATACAAGTTTTTATCCTAACATGACACATCTAATTAGTGAAACCACACACCCGGGTAATAGCAGCTCATAGTCAAGTCTCAGCTTGAATCAGTGCCTGTCAACAGGGCTATCACTTACCCCCTTCTTATGGCAGGACAATAGCGGGCAGAGAAATCTGAGCAAATCTTGGTACAGTTAAATGAGATTGGGCAATGGTTTGCCAGGTGATAGGCCACCTTTAATATCCCCCTTTCTCGGAGTCTCAAGCCTCCTGAGGTGAGGAGTGACCTAGTGGTAGAGCTGCTGCCCTTGGTTATGGGATCAAATCCCACCACTGCTCCTTGTGACCCTGGGCAAATCACTTAATTCTCCATTGCCCCAGGTACAAAATAAGTACCTGTATATATGTAAATTGCTTTGAATGAGTAACCATAAAAAGGCTGTATATTTATTTTTTTCAGCATTTATATACCACTTATAGCCTAAGTGGTTTGCATTCAAGTACTCAAGCATTTTTCCTTGTCTGTCCCAGTGGACTGAAGCTCTATCTAGTGTACCTGGGGCAATGGGTTGCAGTGGTTAGAGCCACAGCCTCAGTACCCTGAGGTTGTGGGTTCAAATCCCACACTGCTCTTTGTGACCCTGGGCTTTGAACCCACAACCTCAGGGTACTGAGGCTGTGGCTCTAACCACTGCACCACACACCAATCACTGTCCGTCTATCCCCCCCCCCCTTTCCTGCTGAGAACATTGCTTCAGCCTTCTAAGGCGTCACAACAGCCATGTTTGGCTGTTCTAATCAGGCTTTCTGATTCTCATCCTGCTGCGATACATCTGAACCTTGAGCTTTTGCACTAGCCAAAGGAGCGATGAGGCAGAGAAGTTCTTCCACCACAGACGAATCAAACTCTCAGCTCAGGAGAACTACCCAACTGCTCTCCCGTTATGGTTTCTGCAAAGCACTGGAGTGAGATAACATTACCATTCACTGGGCCCAAAAGGGCTCAAAGACCCCCCACCCCCAGGGTATGATTCAGTTTACTTATCCTCTTGCTTTTTCAAGCAATTCAAATGCAAGGATTAGGAGAAGCAAGCTTAGCTATAAAAACTTGCATTGTAAACTTGTAAACTGTATATTCTGGATATTGGTGTGTCGAGTTAGGATAAAAACGTGTACCAGGAAAAGTTTGTACTGTAACCTGTTAACTGTATACAGTACTCTCCCGATATTCGCGGGGGTTCCATTCCAGGAACCCCCGCGAATCTTGAAAAACCCCCGAATACGGTTTGTAGCGGGGGAGACAGGAGAGGGCAGCCGGAGCGCCGACGAGTGAAGGAAATCACTCGCGGTATGCTCCGACCACCTGCTCCTGCACTAAAGTTGGGCTTCACCAATCAGGAGCTGCTTTGACACGCAGCCCTTGATTGGTGAGACCCGACATTAGTGCAGGAATAGGTGGTTTGAGCATACCACGAGTGATTTCCTTCACTCGCCGGCGCTCCGGTTGCTCTCTCCTGCCTCTCCAGCTGCCCTCTGCTGCCCGGTCATTCGCGGTCGGAAAATACCATGAATGACCGGGACTGTGAATCGCCGACCACGAATGACCGGGGGAGCACTGTACCAGGTTTCCCCGAAAATAAGCCCTAGCAAGATTTTTAAAGATACTCCTAATATAAGCCCTACCCCCAAAATAAGCCCTAATATAAGCCCCCCCCTGAATGTCCTGGACACTTCCTGACTCCGTGCCTAGTTTAAAAAAAAAAATCCAGGCTTCCACTGTTTCTGGGCTCCCATCCCCCTGTGCAGTGGAACCGCACCGAACCTCCCACTGTGAGACTGACATACCTCCGAGGCACCCAGAAACAACGGTGGCGGCGGCACTCTGAATGGGCCGTTTTGCGGCCTTCCCCACCGGAGCCTTCCCTCTGCCTTGTCACTGATGATGTCACCGATACATTGTTTTCTATACCAGTGGCGTACCTAGGGTATGTGGCACCCGGGGCCCATCATTTTTTGACACCCCCCCCCCCCCCATGTAAAAAATTTTTTTTTTTTTTTTTTTTTGCAATAACCATGAAATGGAATAAATGGTCAGAATAGAAACAGGCAGTGAAAATTTTCTTTTATTGAACCTCATATATGTAACCATTATTCCAAACATAACATAACATAAATTATGTCTAAATTGTCATGACATTAGAAGTACATATGGAGTAGTTGCAGGTGATGCTTGGGACAGTTCTGATTGTGTTAGTTCGGTTTTATGTGTTTTTTGAATAGAAGGGTTTTTATTTCTTTTTGAAGGTTTTGCAGTCTGTGGTTGATATCAATTGGTTGTAGAGTTGGGGGTCGAGTGTTGCAGCTCGAATGGCTAGGAGGTTGTCGAACAGTTTTTTTCTTTTGACGTTTTTGGTTGGAGGGTGTGTGAATGGTGCACAAGTTCTCCTATGTCTGTTTGAAGTGGATTGAATTATTTAGCTGAAGAAATTAGTTACCCCCCATTCCACACACATTAATTCTCTTCCATTTTTGTTCCCATTATAAAAAACACTGATAAGTTCCCAGAAAAAAAATACATTAAAATAAGAAGTGAAAACAAAGGCCCCTACAGATGAGAACATAACATAAGAATAGCCTAACTGGGTCAGACCAATGGTCCATCATGCCCAGTAGCCCATTCTCATGGTAGCCAATCCAGGACACTAATACCTGGTCAAAACCCAAAGAGTAGCAACATTCCATGCTACCGATCCAGGGCAAGCAGACACTTCCCCCATGTCTTAATAACAGATTATGGACTTTTCCTCCAGGAATTTGTCCAAACCTTTCTTAAAATCAGCAACGCTATTTGCTTTTACCATAACTTCTGGCCACTTCATTTTTAAGTTTAGATCTTTCCTTTCAAACGGAGACCTTGCTAGATGTCAAATACAGCACAAGGTAACTTCACATGGACTTAGCTGTGCAGGAAATGTGAATCTCCTCATACACCCACCATATAGTGCAAAAATGTGCAAAGGTCTGTTTTTTTCTTTCGATCACTACATAGCCTAATGCCACACAAGCAGCGCTGTTACAAACATATTCTGTAGGTCAATGCTAAGGATAACAAAGTTTCCTTCCTTGGACCAGAAGGAGATAAACCACTGGAAGAGATCCCAAAACAACACCCAAAGACCCACTCAGTGTGTGAATCAGTTGAGTGGAGTGGACTAACTGGGGGGTGGAAATGGGCCCGGAGTTTGCTCAGCAGAATTTCCCAGACCACCTCTTCCTCTCAACACATTGACACGCTGCCACCATCACCACTAGGAACACCTCACTGGGTAGGCCAGCTATGCTATAAACTTTATAAAACACATTATTATATTTTCTTATAAAGCACATATTTTAACTGACCTCTCTGACATCCTCAGCCTTTCCATTCACAAAAATAGAAGGAAGAAAAGTTTCCATTTCCTGCTGTCTCATGTCCCCGGTCTATACAATATTTTTTTTCTGCAGACCCTTCAAAAGTCTGACCAAATCCTCGTTTCACTTGCATTATAAAGTACTGAGGATGCCATCTCTCCCCAATCCCAGGTCCTAAAGTCTAAGACAGTAGCGCAAACTAATGCTGCCAGATACAGGAAAAAAAAATTTTGATTCGATTCAGCCCTATTGAATTGGTTTTTCAATTCGATTTTCCTGCCCAGTTGGGTGATTTTTTTCAAAACTCCTGGTGGGTTTTATAGCTTTTTCACCCCCTTTGGCTTCTCCTAACCACACTGGCGCTGTGGTGTAAATAAAATAAAGAAACAAAAAGGACTTTTCCTCTTTCTGTTAAATCCTAGCTCACGTTTGCAGTCCAACACCAGCTCTGGCAGGATACACATTTCAAATCTGACATGTTATAATCACAAAACAGAAAATAAAATTAATTTTTCTACCTTTTGTTGTCTGGTTATATTTCAAATCTTGTTGGTCCAAGGCTCTGGTTTTCTTCTGATAACTTGCTTGCCAGGGTCTCCTTCTTTCTGCATGCTAACCATCCATCTGCCAACTCTGTCCTCCCTTTCCATTTCCCTTCCCTTCCCAGGAAGTCTGGTATCTTTCCTTTTTTTCATCTCCCTCCACAGATCCACCTTTTCTTAAATACCCTTTCATCCGGCATCTCTCCCTCCTTCCCCACCATCCCAGAGTCCACCATCTCTCCGTTTCTTTTCCTAATTACCCTCCTATCCAGTATCTCTATCCCTCCTCCACACCATCCCTTGTGTCCAATTTCTCTCCCTTTCTGTTCCTTCCCTCCCTAAATCCCATGGTCCATCATCTCTCTCCCTCTCCTCTATTTTCAGACCCATTATTTCTTCCCCCCCCCAAAGTTTGGCATATGCATGTCTCTTTGAACACCCCCTTCCCTCCGTGTACTTCTAAATCATGGTCCCCCCCCCAAAGGCCTGTCCCCCCTTAAAGGTCTGCCTGTCCCACCTTGAAGGCCTGCACCCCCCTTGAAGGCCTGTCCCTTCCCCTTGTAGGCCTGGCCCCCCCTTGAAGGCCTGCCTGCCTGTCCCCCCCTTGAAGGTCTGCACCCCCCGAAGGCCTGCACCCCCCGAAGGCCTGTCCCCCACTTGAAGGCCTGTCCCACCCCCTTGTAGCTTCGCCCCCCCCTTGTAGGCCTGTCCCCCCTTGAAGGCCTGCCTGCCTGCCTTTCCCCCCTTGAAGGCCTGTCCCCCCTTGAAGGCCTGCACCCCCTTGAAGGCCTGCACCACCCCCCTCGAAGGCCTGCACTCCCTTGAAGGTCTGCACCCCCCCGAAGGCCTGTCCCCCACTTGAAGGCCTGCCTGCCTGCCTTTCCCCCCCTTGAAGGCCTGTCTCCCCCTTGAAGGCCTGCACCCCCCTTGAAGGCCTGCACCCCCCCTTGAAGGCCTGTCCCCCCCCTTGTAGGCCTTTCCCCCCCCTTGTAGGCCTGTCCCCCCCCCTTGTAGGCCTGTCCCCCCTCTTGTAGGCCTGTCCCCCCCTTGAAGGCCTGCCTGCCTTTCCCCCCTTGAAGGCCTGTTCCCCCCCTTGAAGGCCTGCACCCCCTTGAAGGTCTGCACCCCCCCAAAGGCCTACACCCCCCCCCCGAAGGCCTGCACCCCCCTGAAGGCCTGCCTGCCCCCCTTGAAGGCCTGCACCCCTTGAAGGTCTGCACCCCCCCCCGAAGGCCTGTCCCCCCTTGAAGGCCTGCCTGCCTGCCTGTCACCCCCCTCCCCCTTGAAAGCCTGCTTGCCTGCCCGCCCGCCCCACCCTGAAGGCCTGATGCCCCGACCCACCCCGAAGGACCGCTCGCCCCCCTGGCCTCCCCGTACCACCTATGAACAGCCGCAGCAGGATCGCGAAGTCAGCGTCAGCGATCCCTGCGCTGCTTCCTGCGCCACGGTCCCGCCCCTCCTCTGACGTCAGAGGAGGGGCGGGATCGCGGCGCAGGAAGCAGCGCAGGGATGCTGACGCTGACTTCGCGATCCTGCTGCGGGCTGCTTCACAGGTGGTGCAGGAAGGTCAGTGGGGCGAGCGGTCCTTCGGGGGTGGCGGGGGATTGAACGGCAAGGCCGGGAACACCCCCTTAGGGCTGGTACCCGGGGTGGCCCGCCCCCCCCCGCCCCCCCCTAGGTACGCCACTGTTCTATACATCATTTTCTATACAGCGCTTCGGATGTTATGATAAGGTGTTTTGCAATTTCTTTGCTGCTATTGGGGCCCTTACGTTTGTCTTTTGCTTGGCGTGATTGCCGGAATCAGCTGTAGTTCAAAAAAACAGGATGTGATGTCAGACGCCGCTACTCTGAATGAAACTCAACGGAGCGCAACACGAGAACTGCCCGCTGTATGTGCCTTTTGCTTCCTGGCTGACGGTACACTTCTCCCTCCGTATTCGCTGTGATAGGGGATTAACAGAACCGCAAATACAAGAAAAACCGCTAATAACTTTTTCATATCGTGAATGTGGTGAAACCGCGAATAACATGGTGGGAGACCTGGCCTGTTCCTGAAGGAGAGGCAAAACACGGCGAAGAAAGTGCTGGGAATCAGCGATTTTCTCTGTAAACGCTTGGAATCGGCGATTTCTCTATGCAAGCTGATGTAATTGGGGGGGGGGGGGAGGAGCCAGGAAGCCAAAAAACGTGAATAATTGAAACTGCGAATGCTGAAACCGTGAATACGGAGGGAGAAGTGTATAATTCTTTTTAAATTTTTTTTCTACAAAGATTTTTTCTACAAAGTTGTTTCTTATGTGTTGTAAGAGTTTATATTATTAGTTCAACTACCATGCTGTAGGTTCTTCAGTGGAAATGGGACCTGTGAACATATATTTTTTGTGCTTTTAAAATCTCGTGCTGGGAGCCTCGAACCTGATGAAAACTTTGAAACATGGCATGTCGGTGGAGGCGCTTCCGTAATGCACTTTACGATAAGTTCTTTTATATTCTCTATTTCTTCTTGCTAAGTTTGCACATCTATTGTTAAAATTGCGCTTTATACATGAGAAGAAAAATGAAGAAAAAAAAATATGGGAAAAGGATCCACTGACGATAATGGCTTTTATTATCCTCACATGAATTCTACTAGAAAAATATTTATTTGACTGAAAAGTTTACATTAGGTGTATGTAGTTTTATATGCTGGGTAGATTTTCAGCTTTATGGTCACTGATGACGAAGGCCCCGGCGGAGAAAGCCGCGAAGCAGCCTGTTCAGAGCGCTGCCACCGCCACCACTGTTTCTGGATGCCTCGGAGGTATGTCAGTCTCACGGTGGGGGTTCTGATGCACAGGGGGATGGGTAAGAGGGGAGGAAAGATGCTGCACATGAAGGGGGGAGAAAAGAAAAAGGGAGAATTGGGGTGGGGGGAGAGGAAAGGAGAGATGACATCCCCCAAAATAAGGCCTAGTGTATTTTTGTGGACCCCAAATTAATTTAAGACACTGTCTTATTGTCGGGGAAACACGGTATTATGTATGGTAACCTGTATCCCATCCTGAGCGCTTTGGGAATGACGGGATCGAAAAAGAAAGAAATTTGACTATGGCCACCAAGGTCTCTCCCCTTCCTCCGGCTGCGGAGTCAAACTTTTAAATACATTTTATTGTTTCAGGTGATACATGGCTCCATGGGGAATAAAGAAAGGCGTTCCCTATAACAAAGAAATTACCGCTGAAATGGCTCCGAAAGCAGTTGCCGGGGTGCGTGGGTCACAAATCGGCGAGTTGTTTCCTCAAAGCAGGTCTGGGAAAAGCTACCATTTGTCTCGACCTGGCTGTTCGTGGCAGGGGCTGGTTATGTCATCCGTCATCGCAAAAGAGGAGACATGTCGAGGAACTTTTCTATACTCGAAACACCGTCTTTTCTGTCACAGCCCCTGTTCTCTGGAATGCTCTGCCATCACACCTCCGCCTTGAAAAACTCGCTCGACAAATTCAAAATCAAATTCATCTAAACCTTCCTATTTCAGGATGCTTAGCAAAATACAATGTGGAGTGACGATGTTCCTAAATGGACTTTATTTGAAAGTGTCAAAGTTCCAAAGGTACACTGAAATCATCCACATAAGAGCCTTAAAGGACCTAGTCCGCTAGGGATATAGGACCCAACACGGTCCGCGTTTAAACAAAAAGTCTTCTTCAGGGGGTCCCTGGGGGTCTTATAAAGGTGAGTACGTGGGAAACAATTGTGTGGTGAGCCGGAAGTGAGACACTGCTTGTGTTTGCAACATTCTAGAGCTCAGACTGTGATGTCATAATGCCTCATTCCACCAATGCCTAAGCTCCATCCTCATCTGCGCAAGCCTCAAACACTTGAAAATCCTAAGTAGCAAAAATCAAAAGGAACTGACCCCAAAATATCCACAAAGAAGAAAATCCAGAGAAAACCAAAAAAACTCTGTGGAGTGACGATGTTCCCAAATGGACTTTATTTGAAAGTGTCAAAGTTCCAAAGGTACACTGAAATCATCCACATAAAATAATTCCATCCACATAAAAATAAATCATCCACATAAAAGCCTTAAAGGACCTAGTCCGCTAGGGATACAGGACCCAACACGGTCTGCGTTTCGACAAAAAGTCTTCTTCAGGGGTCCCTGGGGGTCCTATAAAGGTGAGTACGTGGGAAACAATTGTGTGGTGAGCCGGAAGTGAGACACTGCTTGTGTTTGCAACATTCTAGAGCTCAGACTGTGATGTCATAATGCCTCATTCCACCAATGCCTAAGCTCCATCCTCATCTGCGCAAGCCTCAAACACTTGAAAATCCTAAGTAGCAAAAATCAAAAGGAACTGACCCCAAAATATCCACAAAGAAGAAAATCCAGAGAAAACCAAAAAAACTCTGTGGAGTGACGATGTTCCCAAATGGACTTTATTTGAAAGTGTCAAAGTTCCAAAGGTCCACTGAAATCATCCACATAAAATAATTCCATCCACATAAAAGTAAATCATCCACATAAGAGCCTTAAAGGACCTAGTCCGCTAGGGATATAGGACCCAACACGGTCCGCGTTTAAACAAAAAGTCTTCTTCAGGGGGTCCCTGGGGGTCTTATAAAGGTGAGTACGTGAGAAACAATTGTGTGGTGAGCCGGAAGTGAGACACTGCTTGTGTTTGCAACATTCTAGAGCTCAGACTGTGATGTCATAATGCCTCATTCCACCAATGCCTAAGCTCCATCCTCATCTGCGCAAGCCTCAAACACTTGAAAATCCTAAGTAGCAAAAATCAAAAGGAACTGACCCCAAAATATCCACAAAGAAGAAAATCCAGAGAAAACCAAAAAAACTCTGTGGAGTGACGATGTTCCCAAATGGACTTTATTTGAAAGTGTCAAAGTTCCAAAGGTACACTGAAATCATCCACATAAAATAATTCCATCCACATAAAAATAAATCATCCACATAAAAGCCTTAAAGGACCTAGTCCGCTAGGGATACAGGACCCAACACGGTCTGCGTTTCGACAAAAAGTCTTCTTCAGGGGTCCCTGGGGGTCCTATAAAGGTGAGTACGTGGGAAACAATTGTGTGGTGAGCCGGAAGTGAGACACTGCTTGTGTTTGCAACATTCTAGAGCTCAGACTGTGATGTCATAATGCCTCATTCCACCAATGCCTAAGCTCCATCCTCATCTGCGCAAGCCTCAAACACTTGAAAATCCTAAGTAGCAAAAATCAAAAGGAACTGACCCCAAAATATCCACAAAGAAGAAAATCCAGAGAAAACCAAAAAAACTCTGTGGAGTGACGATGTTCCCAAATGGACTTTATTTGAAAGTGTCAAAGTTCCAAAGGTCCACTGAAATCATCCACATAAAATAATTCCATCCACATAAAAGTAAATCATCCACATAAGAGCCTTAAAGGACCTAGTCCGCTAGGGATATAGGACCCAACACGGTCCGCGTTTAAACAAAAAGTCTTCTTCAGGGGGTCCCTGGGGGTCTTATAAAGGTGAGTACGTGAGAAACAATTGTGTGGTGAGCCGGAAGTGAGACACTGCTTGTGTTTGCAACATTCTAGAGCTCAGACTGTGATGTCATAATGCCTCATTCCACCAATGCCTAAGCTCCATCCTCATCTGCGCAAGCCTCAAACACTTGAAAATCCTAAGTAGCAAAAATCAAAAGGAACTGACCCCAAAATATCCACAAAGAAGAAAATCCAGAGAAAACCAAAAAAACTCTGTGGAGTGACGATGTTCCCAAATGGACTTTATTTGAAAGTGTCAAAGTTCCAAAGGTACACTGAAATCATCCACATAAAATAATTCCATCCACATAAAAATAAATCATCCACATAAAAGCCTTAAAGGACCTAGTCCGCTAGGGATACAGGACCCAACACGGTCTGCGTTTCGACAAAAAGTCTTCTTCAGGGGTCCCTGGGGGTCCTATAAAGGTGAGTACGTGGGAAACAATTGTGTGGTGAGCCGGAAGTGAGACACTGCTTGTGTTTGCAACATTCTAGAGCTCAGACTGTGATGTCATAATGCCTCATTCCACCAATGCCTAAGCTCCATCCTCATCTGCGCAAGCCTCAAACACTTGAAAATCCTAAGTAGCAAAAATCAAAAGGAACTGACCCCAAAATATCCACAAAGAAGAAAATCCAGAGAAAACCAAAAAAACTCTGTGGAGTGACGATGTTCCCAAATGGACTTTATTTGAAAGTGTCAAAGTTCCAAAGGTCCACTGAAATCATCCACATAAAATAATTCCATCCACATAAAAGTAAATCATCCACATAAGAGCCTTAAAGGACCTAGTCCGCTAGGGATATAGGACCCAACACGGTCCGCGTTTAAACAAAAAGTCTTCTTCAGGGGGTCCCTGGGGGTCTTATAAAGGTGAGTACGTGAGAAACAATTGTGTGGTGAGCCGGAAGTGAGACACTGCTTGTGTTTGCAACATTCTAGAGCTCAGACTGTGATGTCATAATGCCTCATTCCACCAATGCCTAAGCTCCATCCTCATCTGCGCAAGCCTCAAACACTTGAAAATCCTAAGTAGCAAAAATCAAAAGGAACTGACCCCAAAATATCCACAAAGAAGAAAATCCAGAGAAAACCAAAAAAACTCTGTGGAGTGACGATGTTCCCAAATGGACTTTATTTGAAAGTGTCAAAGTTCCAAAGGTACACTGAAATCATCCACATAAAATAATTCCATCCACATAAAAGTAAATCATCCACATAAGAGCCTTAAAGGACCTAGTCCGCTAGGGATACAGGACCCAACACGGTCCGCGTTTCGACAAAAAGTCTTCTTCAGGGGTCCCTGGGGGTCCTATAAAGGTGAGTAAGTGGGAAGCAATTGTGTGGTGAGCCGGAAGTCCTGTATCCCTAGCGGACTAGGTCCTTTAAGGCTCTTATGTGGATGGAATTATTTTATGTGGATGATTTCAGTGTACCTTTGGAACTCTGACACTTTCAAATAAAGTCCATTTAGGAACATCGTCACTCCACAGAGTTTTTTTGGTTTTCTCTGGATTTTCTTCTTTGTGGATATTTTGGGGTCAATTCCTTTTGTTTTTAGTAAAATACAATATAAGACCCTTCTCCAATTACACCTAAGGACGAACGAGAACCGCTTATAAGAAGCGATTTACCTTCCCCCCTTTACCTCCCTTTAATTTTTTTGACTTCGATGTAATTTTGAATCTCTCCCTTTCCTCAGTCCCTCTCGTATCAATTTGGTCTATCTCATGTCTACAATTTATGTTATCGCCTCATTTTATTTTTATGGTAACCTAAATTTTAGCACTGTAAACCAACCAGATACTTGTCAATGGTCAGTATGTCAAATTATTAGGAATAAACTTTGATGTCATGACCAAGCAGTCATGGACAGGTGTACAGCTATTCATAACCTCAAGTATCCATCTTCGACAGCCCTCATTTTCTCTCCGGTCCTCTAGAAATAAAAGTGAGGGTGGGGGTGGGGGAAAGGAAATGTATTTTGATTATTAAAATTTCTTAATGATAATATTGTAATCACATAATATGTCTTCTTGTATTAATAATTGAGAGGAGGGGGAGAAAATGATTGTTTTCTGTATAAATTGTATATTTAATAGTGCGTTTTATGAAATGTTTATGCTCAAGTAATTGCATTGCACTGTCAAAGTTTAAAAATCAATAAAGATTTATTAAAAAAAAAAAAAAAGAAAAGAAAGAAAAGTGAGGGCATCAATAGACCCAGGGACCCACAGCCTTTTTTTTTCCCCCTCTAGATGTGGCATGGAACAGAGAGAGAATTGTTTCTACGTTCCTGTCACTACAAAAGAGAAAATGTGTAAGCCTGGATTTCTATGAACGATAATGTATGTAAGTTAGGTGCTACGAGGGGACTCCCGGTAGTAGGGGCTCTGTGAGTGAGCGGTTTCTTATTCCACACAAAAATGTCATTTTATACTGATTGGGAGAAAGATCCCTGAGGCAGAACAATTCTGTAGGTATTCCAGTAAAGCAAAGAAAGATAAGATTTGGTTCAAGGAGGGAGGCCATTCTTTACGTGCACAATGAGAACAAAAATCTGGATGAAGGAATTTTTTGGCTAGATTTGATTTATTATATAGCGGTCTTTTCAGTCACCAAATTAAAATCACATGTCCAAGCCACTGCTTGCCCTGGATCGGTAGCATGGAATATTGCTACTCCTTGAGTTTTAGCCAGGTACTAGGGACCTGGATTGGCCACCGTGAGAATGGGCTACTGGGCTTGATGGACCATTGGTCTGACCCAGTAAGGCTATTCTTATGTTCTTAAGTGAGCCAAGTATAGGACAATTAAGCCATTGTAACATCACTGTTGAAGTTGGCTCTGAGGCACTGTGGATTGAGGCATTATGACATCACAATCTCAGCTCTGGAATGTTGCTCTCATTGGGGCTCCGGAATCTTGCTATTCTTTGAGGTGATGGAATGTTGCCACTTCTTGGGTTTTGGTCAGTTACTAGGGACTTGGATTGGCCACCATGAGAACGGGCTACTGGGCTTGATGGACCACTGGTCTGACCCAGTATGGCTATTCTTATGTTCTTAAGTGAGCCAAGTATAGGACAATCAAGCCATTGTAACATCACTGATGAGGTTGGCTCTGAGGCATTATGACATCACAATCTCAGCTCTGGAATGTTGCTCTCATTGGGGCTCCGGAATCTTGCTATTCTTTGAGGTGATGGAATGTTGCCACTTCTTGGGTTTTGGTCAGGTACTAGGGACTTGGATTGGCCACCATGAGAACGGGCTACTGGGCTTGATGGACCACTGGTCTGACCCAGTATGGCTATTCTTATGTTCTTAAGTGAGCCAAGTATAGGACAATCAAGCCATTGTAACATCACTGATGAGGTTGGCTCTGAGGCATTATGACATCACAATCTCAGCTCTGGAATGTTGCTCTCATTGGGGCTCCGGAATCTTGCTATTCTTTGAGGTGATGGAATGTTGCCACTTCTTGGGTTTTGGTCAGGTACTAGGGACTTGGATTGGCCACCATGAGAACGGGCTACTGGGCTTGATGGACCACTGGTCTGACCCAGTATGGCTATTCTTATGTTCTTAAGTGAGCCAAGTATAGGACAATCAAGCCATTGTAACATCACTGATGAGGTTGGCTCTGAGGCATTATGACATCACAATCTCAGCTCTGGAATGTTGCTCTCATTGGGGTTCCGGAATCTTGCTATTCTTTGAGATGATGGAATGCTGCTACTCTTTGGGTTTTGGCTAGGTACCAGTGGCCCAGGCTACTGGGCTTGATGGACCTTTGGTCTGACCCAATAAGGCTATTCTTATGTTCTTACGTGAGCCAAGTATAGGACAATTAGGCCATTATGACATCACCATTCTTCTCCCTTTTGATCAACCAAAACCCTCCATGACAGACACTATACATAAAACATTAGAAACAATAACAACTCAGACAAAACAAAATTCAGTCTCCTAGAAAATGATAAGAGCCCATCCATAACAGACCTAGTAATCAACTCAACCACATTCCCCATGCAACCCACTCTAAAACTACTGGGAATGACGATTGACAGGTGCTGTACCATGCGACCACAATCAATACAATAATACAGAAATCCTTCGTAATCATGAGAAACTTAAGACAAGTGCGAAAATTCTTCGAAAAAACACAATTCCGGATCTTAGTCCAGGCCCTAATGCTGGGTCTCCTAGACTACTGCAACATTCTCTATCTCCCCTGCCCCGTAACCATGATTAAACAACTGCAAATAGTCCAGAACACAGCCCTGAGACTCATCTACTCACTGAGGAAACATGACCACATCACCGAGGCGTTCCTCCGCTCACACTGGCTACCAATTCAAGCAAGAATCCAATTCAAGTTCTACTGTCTTCTATTTGAACGACATGAACGGCAACAGCCCTACATACCTAAACAACCGCCTAATCCGAACCACCTCAACCAGACAAAGGAGAACCCATTTTACAAGGCTATCAACGGAGAAAGCCCAACTTACTGGAATAACAGACTAAATCAATCCTCCTCAATCAGACACAGAAGAACCCATTCACTATTCTATTACCCACCATCCAAAAATGTCAAACGAAAAAAACTTTATGACAACCTAATAGCCTCCAAAGCAGCTAAGTTGGACAAACAACTCACCACTCTGTTATCTTCATCCACAGATTACAAAACCTTCAAGAAAGAAATTAAAACCATACTCTTCAAAAAACACAACAATCCCAACCCAACATCCAACACTCTACAAACCCTTAGTACTCTCTCATTTTTCTAGTTACCAAACATTATGTAAAACCCATAATTCTCCCTTAAAATTTTATCTCATCGTTTAATCTATTACTTCAAGTTGAAATGCAATTCTTGTTTTAGTTTGGATGTAATCCGCCTTGAACCGCAAGGTAATGGCGGAATAGAAATCACTAATGTAATGTAATGTAATGTAATACCCTCCAATCAGAGAAGTCAAATGGAAAAAAAACTGTACAATGGCCTCCTGGCCACACAAGCAGCGAGATTAGACCGCCAACTCTCTACTTTGCTGATAAAGACCCCAGAGTACAGAACATTTAGGGGTCCTTTTATCAAGCAGTGCTAGCGGGATTAGCGCATCGGACATTTCATCACGCGCTAACCCCCTCCGCCAGCTAAAAAACTAACGCCTGCTCAATGCAGGCGTTAGCGGCTAGCGCGATAGGCGGTTTAACACGCTGTATTATGCACGTTAAACCCCTACTGCAGCTTGATAAAAGGACGCCTTAGAAAAGAAATAAAAAACATACTATTTAAAAAAAACCTCTGATACCCAACAATTGAAACCAACCTAATGCCTCTGTAAAACGACCTAACGCCACAAGAACCACCTCATCTCTACGAACCAACCTATCTATTCTCTAATTCCTCAGGAAATGGCCAGATAGATCCTTTATGTAATCTGCCTTGAACCGCAAGGTAACGGTGGAATAGAAATCACTAATGTAATGTTAATTATCTATATTATTGAAATTAAATATGTACTTCTATTGATTATGGGGAGGAAGGGGGGAGAAAATGATTGTTTTTTGAATTATTTGTGTAATTAAAGTGTGTTCTGTGTAGTGTTTATGTTTAAATTCATTGTATGGAACTGTTAACATTTGAAAATTAATAAAGATTTATAAAAAAAAAAAAAAAAAGAAGGAAATTCTTGTTCACGGCGGTCAACAACGTGCTCTGTGCGACTCCGTCGGCTCTCCCGCTGACGTCGCTTCCGGGTGCCGCACCTAGGTAGTGACATCAAAGGGAGAGCCGACGGAGTCGTGAGGAGCCCGTTATTGACCGCCGCGAACAAGAAGTTTTCAAGTTTTATTTAAAAATTTGATAAATCGCCTGGACAAACTTTCAAGGTGGGGCACAATATAAAAAAAAAAAAGATTTTAAAAAAAAAACAAAGACCTACACACATTAAGGGCCCCTTTGACTAAGCTGCGCTAAATTGATCTCTTCAAGATCACAGGTCTCTGGAACGACCTTACTATCCCGTTGCGGAATCTGGGCTCTCTCCAACTATTCCGCAAGCAACTGAAAACTTGGCTCTTCTCTAACATGTCATTCTATTTTCCCCCTTACTCTTCCATTCTATATATAAGCTCATGTAAACCTTTTCCTTTCTCTTCTTATATTTTAAGTTCTTGTAAACCATGCACTTCCGTGGAGAGGATGCAGTATATAAACGTGGAGGGGCATAATCAAAAGGGACGTCTAAGTCCGTTTACGTCCATTTCGCAAGTCGTCCAAAGTCAAAAACTGCCTAAGTGACATTTTCGAAAGAGACGTCCAACTTCTTTTGACTTTCGAAAATCGTCCAAATTATACGTCCTGCAGATCTGATCTAAAACGTCCATCTTTTTAGCCCATTTTCGTCCAAATGTCCGTCCAAGTCAAAAACGTCTAGAACAAGCCCTGTTGGACGTGGGAGGGGCCTGCAAAGTGAGTGACATAACACCCAGACAGGGCACCTAAATAGTGGGGTACCTTACAGGGCACTGCTGTGAACTTCACAAACAGGGTGCCATGGCTTCCCCTCACTACAGCTCCCTTATAGGTGACGGTGAGCCCCCCAAACCACCTCCAGAATACCCTAGACCCACTTATCTACCATCCCTATAGCCCTTATGGATGCAGCAGCCACTTATATGCCAGTCCAAAAGGGTTTTGGGGGTGTATAGGGGAGTGCACATGTTTCAATATCAGTACAATGATTACAGGGGCTTATGGGCATGGGTCCACCTCTCTATGGGTCCCAAACCCACCCCCAAGATGACTTAAGCTGCCTCTGGGCTGGACGACTAGGCTTTCCTATGCTAGGCAGCCAGGTGATGATGGTTTGGAGGCTGAAATTTCAAGTTATGATTAAAATTTTTATTGGGGTGGGAGGTGTTAAAGATCACTGGGGTAGTGTGTGGGGGTCTGTGTTGTGTTTTCAGTGATTATCTGGTGAGTTTAGGTGGGTTTTAATGACTTAGACTCTGTTTTAGATGGTCTAAGTCATAACGTCCAACGTTCCTCTAGGCTCTGTTGTTTAACTTTCGGTTCTACATGCTGTACGACTAAGTCTAAGCCGGCCCACGTCCCGCCTAAATCCCACCCTCGACACGCCTCCCGAAACGCCCCGTTTAGCTTTGGACATTGAGCGGCTCTATGAAGGCCTAAGTCGTTTAGAAATACGTCCAAAACCCGGTTTGATTATCGGCACTTGGACGTTTTTGAGAAATGTTCGTCCAAGTGCCGACTTAGGCCGGTTTTTGGACGTTTTTCTCTTTCGATTATGAACCCCTTAAGGTTTAGTTTAGTTAGTTTTTGGTGTGTAGCGCAGCTTAGTAAAAGGAGCCCTAAGACTCACAATTGAGACTAAAAACTTACAGAAGGATAAAAAGGGGAAGAGCTACAATGTAAAAATAGGAAAGTAATGTAAACGGAAAAAACAGCAGGAGGGAGAACGTTAGAATTCTTAATTCTGTTAAAAGTTATTAAAATAGCTAGTCAATTAGAGGTACAGGGGAAACGGGGTGCATGCTTGGCAGTTGGATCGAGGAAGGAGCGGTGGGGGGGAGGTGGAGACAACGGGAGGGGAGGGGCACCACCGCCTCAGGTACCTCTCACCCTCGCTAGGTTTTGTTAATTGATTTGCTAAACCAGAAAAAACTAAATTCTTCATAGCCTCGCCACACGCACAGAATACGACAACATCACTACACATTAACAATCTAAACTACCCCATTCAACCAACGATGAAGATCCTAGGAGTAATACTAGACCAAGGCCTAACCATGAAAGACCACATAGACTCCTTAATCAAAAGAGGGTTCTTCACTCTCTGGAAACTTAAGTCCATCAAGGCGTACTTCCACACTTCAGCTTTCAAAATGCTAGTACAATCCCTAATACTAAACCACCTGGATTATTGCAACATCACCCATCTGACGATCCCCCAGAAGTAAATGCAAAGACTACAACTGATACAAAATGCAGCAGTCAGGATGATTTTCGGGCTGAAGAAGTCCGATCACATAACCCCTTCTTACCGACTCCTACACTGGCTGCCGATGGAGGCGCGCACAAAGTTCAAGCTAGGATGTCTCTGCTTCAAAGTATTAAACGGTCTAGCCCCAAAATACATTACAGATCTCTTCTCATTCCCAACCAACAGACATGAAAGAAAAACACACATGAAATTTGTCTCCCCACCGGCCAGAGGGTGCAAATATAAGAGACACCATCAACAACTGCTATCATATCAAGCAGCCATATGGGGTAAAGACCTAGAAAAACTAATTGCGCACACAAACAAATATGAAGAATTCAGAAAACACCTAAAAACTTACCTATTCTTGAAATACCTAGGCAACGAACCGGAACATCAACCCCCCCCCGTAACATCATCACATACCTGATCTTGCAAACTGTCAACCCCAACCCCTAACCACTAACTATGAACACTCTATTCAATTTACGGAACATTTCTACTTCTGTGCAAACAGCTTGGCACTTCCTGGCCTTGCAACACACAAACTGTTGCTAACATTATTAATATTATCAGATGTATACTGCTATACTCTTTAATTCATTGTACGTAAAGTTTCTCTTTATTGTATCTACATTTCCTTCATTGTATTCACAGTTTCTTTTATTGTAAACCGCCTAGAAGTCGCAAGATAGCTGGCGGTATATAAAAATAAAGTTATTATTATTATATTTTTATAATACTATATATTACCCAAAATGTGGCATTCTTCCTTTATGCTCCCAGCAAACCTTTGTAAGTACCATACTTCCCCCCCCCCTCCTTTTTAAAAAAACATAGCGCGGTTTTTAGCGCTGGCCTTAGCAGTAACTGCTCCAACGCTCATAGAATTCCAGTGAGCTTCGCAGCTGCTACCGTCACAGCTATAAAGCACGCTATGGTTTTGTAAAAGGGTGTGGGGGGGGTAAATTACTTTTTAATATTGATTTAATATGCATATCAGTATGCATATATTTTCGGTAAAGTTTTATATTTTCAGTTCAATAGAAATAACTTCTCAATTTTTAAAAAAAAATAATTTGGCATAATTTTCAAAATTTTCTGGTCTTTGCACTCCCCTCCCCCCTCGCCACGTACCAGCTCAGTCCAAACCAACTGCTACTCAGAACACATCATGACATCTTAGCAGTGCATTCGACCTAGTAGACCAGGGGTCTCAAAGTCCCTCCATGAGGGCCGCAATCCAGTCGGGTTTTCAGGATTTCCCCAATGAATATGCATGAGATCTATGTGCATGCACTGCTTTCAATGCATATTCATCAGGGAAATCCTGAAAACCCGACTGGATTGCGGCCCTCGAGGAGGGACTTTGAGACCCCTGTAAGTAGACCATGACAGTCTGCTTAGCTGCCTCGACTCTATAGTCATTTCGGGACAGATACTAATTTGGCTCACAGGCTTCCTAAAAAACCACACCTACCAAGTCCACAATGAAGGAACCTTCTCCCATACCTGGTGCAACCCCTGTGGAGTTCCTCAAGGCTCCCCCCTATCTCCTTCCCTGTTCAATATTTACATGGCATCGCTGGGACACATGCTATCGGACCGAAATCTGAAATCCTACATTTATGCAGATGACATTACAATCGTCATCCCTATCTCCTCATTGTCACAAGCAACAGAACAACACGTCTCATCAGTACTCACGATGGTCGAACACTGGACTACTCGGTTCAAACTATAACTAAATCCAGAAAAAAACAAATTCTTCCTCGCAAGTCCCAACCAGAAATTAACCACCACCACCCTACAACTTAATGGTCTAACCTACCCTATCAATTCCACCATCAAAATCCTTGGAGTCATGCTGGACCGCTGCCTGACTTTCGAAGACCATACCAATGCCCAGGTCAAAAAATGCTTTCACACCCTCTGGAAACTCCGCACCATCAAACATTACTTCGACTTCCCCTCCTTCAGACTGTTGGTCCAATCCCTAATCTTAAGCACCCTTGACTACTGCAATATCATATATTTGGGCTCCTACAAGAAAACCATTAATCGCTTGAGGCTCATCCAAAACACCGCCGTCCGCCTCATCTATGGCCTCAAAAAGTCAGACCATATTAGCCCTTTCTACAGAAAACTTCACTGGTTACCTATAGAAGCAAGGGTCATCTTCAAATTCGCCTGCCTCTGCTTCAAAATCTTAACTGGCTCGTCCCCGATATACCTGTCACACCACTTTGCATTCCCAGGCACATGCAATACCTATCTGTTTACCTACCCATCCCCAAAGGGATGCATCTACAAAAGATTCCTTAACAAAACTCTCTCATTCCAAGCTGGCAGATGGACTGATTGCCTGACCACCCTCACCTCATCTGCTCCATCCTACCTATCCTTCAGGAAATCTAATCTAATCTAATCCTTAGGTTTGTATACCGCATCATCTCCTCGTTCATAGAGCTCGACGCGGTTTACAGTAGGAGAAATAGGAAGGAACTACAACAGAGGGTTAGAGGTAGAAGTGTGAAGAAAATTTAGAGGACTTGGGATGCCAAGATATAAGAGTTTCTTTGATTCCTAAGTTGGAGGGAGACTTACATTTTTTGAGAAAAGTCAGGTTTTCAGATGTTTGCGGAAAACTTGGAGAGAGCTCAAGTTCCGAAGAGGGGAGGTAAGGTTGTTCCAGAGCTCAGTGATTTTGAAGTGAAGGGAGGTCCCTAGCTTTCCTGTGTGGGAAATGCCTTTTAGCGAGGGGAAGGATAGTTTTAATTTGTGGGAGGATCTGGTGGTATTACCTCTTTAATAAATTTCTCTAACCCCTTCCCTCCCCGCCTATTGACCTATCTCTAACCGCCTCCCTTCCTCCCCGATCTTCCCCTTCCTCCCTCCTCCTTCCCTCCCTCCGGCTTCTCCTTCTCCTCTTGGTACTCTCCTGTAATTGAAATTGGTTCCATTATACTTGTCAATCAATTCTCTGTATCCTCGCTATATATGTACAGTCTTTTGCACTATATCTTAGCTGCATATGTACAGTCTCTTTGCATTGTAAACTGCTTCAACTGCATTATACAGTCTCTTGCATTGTATCTTCGCTGTATATATATCTTCGCTGCTTATGTACAGTCTCTTACATTGTAAACCGCTCTCAATTGCATTGTTCAGTCTCTTGCTTTATATCTTCGCTGTATATGTACAGTCTCTTGCATTGTAAACCGCTCTGAACTGTTTGTGGTATTGCGGTATACAAAAATAAAGTTATTATTATTATTATCTGCTTCTCTGGCTTGGAGGAAACATTGGGATCTGATGCGTGACATTCACAATAGCTTCAAGCCCTGGAAGGAGACCTCTTTTTCCTTGGTAATGACTCTGGGGAGAATTAGATGCATGTGCTCTCCTCAAGTTCGTACCCTCGCTGAAGGTGACACTTGGGCCACACAGTAAAGAAGGAGTAGCCTTCCAGCAGTCATTATGGCCTGTCTGAACAAGTTTCTGGAGAGATTAGCCCAGTTCACTCACACAGTTTTTATTTGTCGGGAAATGGAAAAAACAAACAAACCCTATAGCATAGTTTCTAGGTCTTGAATTCAGAGAAGTCAGGTAAATAATAATTCTTGGCAATTCCTACTTTGCCACCTTTCACTGGTGTTCTAACGAGCTAAAAACAGGTTCTTAAGACTTGTGTCAAGCTTCCTCTTATTGCAGCACAATAACATGTCAAGACTCCCCCCTTGTCAAGTCAGTGCAAGATTAAAGAAACTTGTTCATGTCATCGGGAAGCACATAAGGAACATTCAGCACATCTGTTTAATACCCAAATAAGTAGGGATACAGCTCCAGATACAGCCTGCATCGGCAAAGTGTCAGAAGCGGTAATAGAAAGTTACAGTTTGAAGAGGAGTGTGAGCAATGCCTTCTGGGACAACTGGTTCAAGGAAGCTTTAATAAGTTGTTGAAAAACAGGGCCCAAATCAACTCTAAATTAATTTTCTGAAAAACATCCACCCTCTTTGTGTCTAGATATGGCTGTTCCCCCCCCCCCCCTCAATTTTCCAAGAAAGAAGAAAATAAAGCTGCCATATTTCACTCATGTTTATTTTCTGATTACCATATACATGAGAATATGAACCAATCTGAATATAAACCGAGGTGACTTTTTCCCCCCCCAAAAGGAGGGAAAAAAAATGGACTCAAATATAAACTGGGGGGTTTATATTCAAGCAGTGGCATAGTAAGGGGGGCGGGGGGAGAAGTCCGCCCCAGGCGCCCTCTTGCTGGGAGCTCCAGCACCTGTCTTCCTTTCTGCAACCCCTCCTTCCCCGCTCACCCCCCACTGCCACGCGTGCGCCGCTTTCCCTGCCCCATCCCTTTATAACGTTTGCGGCGCCAGCAGCAACCACAACCTGCTGCTCGCACCAGCGTCGGCTATTCTTCTGACGTCACTTCCTGGACCCGCACCTAGGAGTGACATCAGAGGAAAAGCAAACACTGGCGCGAGCAGCAAATCGGGGTTGCTGCAAATGTTACAGAGGTACGGGGGCAGGAAAGGTGCGCGCATGCATGGCAGGTGGGGGTGGGGAAGGAGCAAAGAAGGGGGCAGGAGAGGGGTGCCACGCTATGCCGCTGTATTCAAGTGCCCTGCCCTGCCAGGCTCCGTACACAGCCCCCCTCCCTCACTCCCTCCCCTGTCAAGCTCTGCCCCCTGTCCCCACTCCCCCCCTCCTCTGATGCCTTGCAGGCTTCTTCTGAGCCTGCCGTAAGCCTTGGTGGTCCAGTGTTGGGCCTGTACAGGAGGGGGCCCTCCCGCCTCCTGTCCTGTCTACGCCACTGGGCCCATGTAACCCAGAATCCTGCAGTGAGCTGTGAAATAGTTCAAAAGTGTACCTGATAAGCTGGAATCTACTACTCGTCTCCCTCCGTATCTGCGATTTCCGTATCTGCGGATTCGCTTATTCGCGATTTTTTGGCTGCTAACTCAGCCCCCTAATTTTCATCACTGAACCCGGCATTTCACATTGGAAATCGCTGCTCCCGGCGTTGTACAGAGCAAATCGCAGGTCGGGTTATTCACGGTTTATTATCTCTTTCAGGTCTATTTTACCGAAAAACTGCAAATAACATGCAAAAAGTTATTCGTGGTTTTTCGGTATTCACGGCTATGTTTTGCCCGCATCCCCCCGCGAATAGGGCAGGAGAAGTGTATTCTCTTCCCCCACCTACCAGAGAAGTTCCTCCCATCAGCTTCGGACCAACCCTCAAGCTCCACCCCATTCCTGGCACCACAGGCGGTTATGGCCCCTTACAAAGCCCATGCTCAAAATCAGAGATGGCGTCTCCTTGTCCCCTGGAGCCCAACTGAACTGTGCACGTCGACTATAAGCAACGAGTGAGGAAAGCGTGCAGGGCGTGGGCCTTCGATGACCGCTTCGTTTGTTGGAGAACAAGGCTAGTCACAAAAGAAGAACGGAGACTGTGGAATCCAATGATCTACAAATCAATCTCCACTTCATGAATGTGAGGCGGACCCATATGACTGACATCATATGTCAGTCATTGATGAAGTGGAGATTGTTTTGTTTTATCTATTTTAAATAAACGCCTTGTCAAGACCATTGGATTCCACAGTCTCCTTTCTTCTTATGCGCCTGGACTTCCATTTTGGGCGCTTTTTTTTTTTTGTTCTTGCAGAACAAGGCTAGTGCCAGTCAGCGTGGGATAAACGTAGAGAGTCTCTAAATAGAAAACAAAGAATGTAAACCATAGAGCTAAGGATGGTACTGGATAGACTTGCACGGTCTTTGTCCCATATGTGGTAATTTGGTGTAGGATTGGGCTGGTGAGAACATCAATGGGAATGCCACAAACTTGGAACATGAGGATGTTACTGGTCAGACTTTATGGTAGATATCCTGCAAACAGGACGGTTGGATAGGCTGGAGTGAGTTTGGATGGCAACTTCAGCATTTGGAACCTAGGACAATATCAGGTGGACTTTATAGTCTATGACCCAGAAATATCACAGAAGAGACAAGTTAATCTAATCATGTATTTTTAATTAGAATAACTAATGGGCTGACTGGATGGACCGTTCAGATCTTTATCTGTCGTCATTTACTATGTTACATGGCAGAAACTCAAAGAGCAGCAACATTCCAGAGCTGAGATTGTGATGTCATAATGCCTCATTCCACCAATGCCTAAGAGCCAACCTCAGCAGTGATGTCACAATGGCTTGATTAGATGGCAACTTCAGCAGTCGGAACCTAGGACGATACCAGGTGGACTTTACAGTCTATGACCCAGAAATATCAAAGAAGAGACAAGTTAATTTAATCATGTATTTGTAATGGGTATAACTAATGGGCAGACTGGAAGGACCATACAGGTCTTTTATCTGCCGTCATCTACTATGTTACGATGTTACCACGGAGCTTATTGTCAAAGAAGAAAATTGTCCACCGAGGGGCACAAAGGGCCAGCTGAACATTTTTTTCTTGCCAAACCCTTCCAATTCACTGTTTTTGAAACCTAACTTCTATCTAGATGAATATCTATGCTGTTCACCTGCAGTTTGTCTAAATCTCAAGAGGGCATGTTAGAGGCCTGGTGTGGGCGGGACTAGGGCAGGCTTATGATTTGGACATTTTTCTGCCATAATTGAACATTTAAGGATTCGTCCAGAGCGCAGTTTGGACATCTGGGGCTAGACCTGTTTTAACAACCAATAAGTGCCAAAAAGGTGCCCAAACTGACAAGGTGACTATTGGAGGGATGAAGGCATGACCCCACACACACTCTCCCAGTGATCACTGACCTCCTCCCACCCACCCCCCACCTCCCACAGATGTTAATGAAACAGTACATACCAGCCTGTATGATGGCTTCAGATGTTATGGCCAGGTCCCTGAAGAAGCCTTGTGGGAAGCGTAGTCAACCACAGAGATGGAGACTCAGGCCTTTACCCCACTCTAACTACTACCCTTGTAGTGGAACATGGGAGCCTTCCAAACCACACCCTAATCCCAATGTACCCACATACGGGTGTCACCTGCATGCATAAGGTGTGATGTACCGTTGGGTAGAGTGGGTTTTGGGTGGGTTTTGGAGGGCTCAACTTTCATGCTACATGGGCTTGTAGTGTCACTGGAGCCTAAATGCGTCTGAGAAGCTGAAAGCTATGCCGTTGGTAGTGTCAGTCAGTGGCGTAGTAAGGGGGAGCGGTCCACTCCCAGGCGCCATGTTTGTGGGGGCGCTGACACCCCTCCTCCTATACACCCCCACCTCTCTCCATTCCTTCCCTCTATGCGCGCGCCCCCCTTACCTTCCCACATACCTCTAGTTGAAGTTGTTGCTCACAGCGGTCAACGTACTCTTCGCGACCCCCATCAGCTCTCCCGCTGATGTCACTTCCAGGCGCTGCATGTAGGAAGTGACATCAGAGGGAGAGCCGACGGCGTTGTGAGGAGCACGTTGTTGACTGCTACAAGCAAAAATTTCAACTAGTGTTGAAGGATAGCAGCATCCTGTGGTTAACTATAAAACCCATCTCTTGAAATCTGTTAACAGTGACATCTAGTGATTTGATATATAATTACATTAGGTACCCATCTCTTGAAATCTGTTAACAGTGACATCTGGTGGTTTGATATATAATCACATTAGGTTTCATTTCATTCCTTGGAAAGCTAATTTAAAAAATGCATTGTTAATCCAATAAAAAAAAGATATCACCTTATTTCGTTTATGTTTTGTTTTATTTTCTATATGTTACCTTTAAAATTGGACTAACACGGCTAATGAATGCTTTTTTGTTTTTCGGGGCCCAAAAGCTCCATCCAGCAGGATCCTGCAGCATGACATCTCTCTCCAGCTATCGACTCCCCCAGCTATCTTCCCCAGTCACTGTAATTTTAAGTCTTCAGGCAGTTGCCACACACCATCAATGAGTAGGCCTGCCCCATGTCTTCGTTCTGCAGCAACGCTCGTTGACTTAAAATTACAGCGACCGGGAGGAGGAGGGTGGGGGAGTAGAGCCACCCATAACCGACTCCTCTGATGGCCAGTTTTTGGGGAGGCCATGGCCCCTGTGGCCTCTCCTGTTCTGACGCCCATGGTTTTTCCCCAACACGAACAGAATGTTTGGGAACTGCTCCGTTCCAACAGGTTGGAGACGCACACATACTCGTATGCACTCAGAGGGCTTGGAAAGAATTCCATGAGCCATGCTCTGCATGCTTTCCTTACTTGCTTTAGTTGAAGCGCACACTTCAGTGGGGTTCAAGGGAACAGGGAGGCACCATCTCTGATTTTGAGCATGGGCTTAGTAAGAGAAACCTACACTTCCCTCTCCCTATTGACGGTTTTGACACTCGCAATTTCACATATTTGTGATTTTTTTGGGGGGGGACAACCCCCCCTCCCATAGTTTAGGACGTTCCCGCCTCCCTCCAGCCTTCCTCCCGGCATCCCGGCTTTACCTGGTGGTCTAGCGCAGTGTTCTTCAACCTTTTTACACCTAAGGACCAGCGGGAAAAAAAAAATTATTTTGTGGACTGGCAAACTACTAGGACTGAAATTTAAAAACCCCGTTTCCGCCCCGTCTCTGCGAGCTCGGTCCTCGCAAATCATCTGATCCCATCCGCACAAGCCTCAGTTATGATTGTATACTGAATGTATTTTATTAAAGTATAAAAAGAAACAATATTCTGTACAATTGTCATTTTATAAATACAAATAATACAGAGCAAGGATCAACAAAACCCCTGTCTCCCCTCCCCTTCACATATATCCCCTCTACTATCAAGAAAACTGAATAAGCCAAATTATTACAGAATGCTACACAGAAATATCATGTTAACAGAATACCGCAGTCACACATAGCAGGAATAGGGTTAGGGGAGTGCAACTAGGGCAACTGCCCCTCTGGTCAGAGAGAGCCCTAAGCCACTGCCTGGACTTTGCAGTCCCCAGTTATGTCTAACACCAGCTCTAGCAGGATATATATTTCACATCTGATATATTCTAATCACAAAATAGAAATAAAATTATTTGTTTCTACCTTTTGTTGTCTCTGGTTTCTGCTTTCATCTTCTTTTCATTCTCTTCCTTCCAGCGTTTGCCCCAGGGCCGCCATCAGGGCAGTACTACCAGTCCTGCATTCAGGGGCCCGGAGCTGACAGGGGGCCCGGGCTCCCCCAGGGTCCTAGGCAGTGTTCTAAGGCAGGGGCGCCAGTAGCTCGCCAAGGCAAAGTGAGTCGATCACCCAGGACTCACTTTGTCTTGGCGATCTAATCTATCGGGCCGATCAGTCTTCCTCTCCCCGACGTCAATTCTGCAGTCGGAGAGGAAGTTCGGGCCAGCCAATCGCTGCCTGGCTGGGCGGAACTTCCTCTCCGATGGCAGAATTGACGTCGGGGAGAGGAAGACTGATCGGCCCGAAGCAGGGAGAGCATGCGTCGGCGTCGGCTTTGGGGCCTGTTATTCATTGGTGGGTCCTGTTCCCCGATGGCAGCGGCAGTGGCAGTGGCTTGGGGAACGGCAGGGAGAAAGAAAGAAAGGGGGCAGGCAGGGAAACAGAAGGAAAGAAGAGAAACAGAAAAAAAGAAAGAAAGGTCAGGGAGAGAGGAAGAAAAAGTTGGGGGAAGGAACGAGGTGTGGAGGAGAGAAAGCATACAGGCTGATAGAAGGGAAGAAAGATTGGATGCACAGTCAGAAGAAGAAAGTGAAACCAGAGACTCATGAAATCACCAGACAAGGTAGGAAAAATGATTTTATTTTAAATTTAGCAAAGTGGAGGCAGTATTACCACAGTTTTCAAAGGAATTTGCCCAAATAACTTAATAGTTAACTGGGTAAATTCCCAGAGATGAAAACTTCCCTTCACTTACTATGCACAGTTCTGAATTTATATCTGCTGTCTATATTTTACAATATGGTCCCCTTTTACTAAACCGCAATAGTGGTTTTTAGCGCAGGGAGCCTATGAGCGTCAAGAGCAGCTCTGGGCATTCAGCGCAGCTCCCTGCGCTAAAAACTGCTATTGTGGTTTAATAAAAAGGATGGAGGGTATATTTGTCTATTTTTGTATGGTTGTTACTGAGGTGACAATGCATAGAGTCATCTGCCTTGACCTCTTTGAAAAAAACCCAGAATAGGAATGATAATTAACATTTTCTCAGCGTATAGTGTGCTTTGTGTTTTTTTAATTTTATTGTTGGTAGATCATTTTGACTTGGTCATTTTAAAGTAGCTCACAAGCTCAAAAGGTTTGGGCACCTCTGAGCTAGAGCGTTGAAACTGTGTATTTCTATTTTATCCCCCCTTTTACAAAACTGTGGAGCGTTTTTTAGCGCCAGCCGTGGTGGTAGCAGCTCTGATGCTCAGAATTCTATGAGCGTCAGGGCTGTTACCACTGTGGCTAAAATCCACACTACAGTTTTGTAAAAGAGTGAGGGGTTAGTTTGTGATGACATATTCCATACTAGGCGAAGGTGTTTTCTGTGTTCTGTGTGTTTGAAAGACATGGTTTTCTGTTAGGATTGACGGTGTAGGATTGATTGGTCTGGCTTGTTTAGTTTTACAATGGGTGTATTGATGTACTGCTCACTGCAATATGTAAGATGCTGCCTTTTCCTAGGTACTCATGTGTGACGTGTGGTTTGTTACTAAAAATCATGTTTTTCTTACAGATGGGGGGAGGGTGCCAAAAAATGATGGGCCCCGGGTGTTACATATGCTACGTACACCACTGTATGTAAAGATACCAGAAAGCTGGCGTAGCAAAAACTTTAAGTAAATTGTTATTCTTCTAAGTTTTGAGTATTTAACCCTCCCACAATCTCACGGGCACTCATTTCAAGTTTCAAGTTTATTGAGATTTTGATTTAAACGCAATATCAAATATTTTCAATGCGTATAACAAAAATAAATTTGGGGAAATAAATAAAACCATTTGAACAATAAACATACAAACATATCCATAGATGATTAAAATTACATAAGGAGTATAAGGATAAACTACATTTGTTTAAAAATACGTTCTCCGCGCCTGCTCATAAATTTGTTGACTGGAAGGATCCAGCAATGTGGCCAGATGCCATTCAGGACAAAGACAGAGAAAGAATTGTGCAATTTGGATTAATGATGGAAGATGATGTAAAGCAAATGGCACAGTCTATGAGTAAAGATCTTGACGGACGTTCTTTTTATGAATATCTCCTCTATGCCAAATCACCCAATGGACATGAGAAGATTTTACGGGACTGGCTTAGGTGGAGCATTAGCAGAAAAGTATGTGTGTATTCGGCCCATGGAAGAAGGGGGGGGCATCGGGGGGGGGGGGGAAGGGGTGTGTGGGGGGCCCAATAGGATTGCTCAGTAAGGGGCCCAGAAATTTCTGATGGCGGCCCTGGTCTGCCCTCTCTGTCTCTTCAATCCAGCATCTCTCCCTTCCATATGGTATTTGTCTTCTTTCTATGCCCCCTCCTCTTTCCATCCAGCCTATGCCCCTCTCTCCTTTTTACACAATTCATTCCAGCTTCACTGCTCTCTTCATTTTTATCTCTCCTACACCAGATCTTGCATCTTTGTCCCTCTCAATTTCTCTGCTGACCCCCCTTCCCATCTCATTCCTGTCTCCCCTTCCCCTCCTCTAATCTCCCTGCAAGCTGTTTCCTTCCTTTTTTTCTCCCTTTCCTCCTCCCCCTGTCCAGCAGTAACTCTCTTCCCTTTCCTTTCCCTCCTCCCCTCTCAGCAGCATCTTTCCTTCTCCCTCCCTCCAGGTCCAGTAGCAGCTGTCCCTTTTTTCCCCTTGCCCAGCAGCTTCCCAGACTCCTTTCCCTCCTCCCCTCCCAGCAGCATCTCTCTTTCTCCCTATCCAGGTCCAGTAGCAGCTATCCCTTTTTCCCCTTGCCCAGCAGCTTCCAAGACTCCTTTCCCAGCAGCATCTCTCCTTCTCCATCTCTAGGACCAGTAGCAGCTATCTCTTTTTCACCATGCCCAGCAGCTTCCCAGACTCCTTTCCCTCCTCCCCTCCCAGCAGCATCTCTCCTTCTCCCTCTCTAGGTCCAGTAACAGCTGTCCCTTTTTTTTTTCACCATGCCCAGCAGCTTTCTCCCCTCCCAGCAACTCTCCTTACTTGCCAGCGCTGCAATTCAGTAAGGCAGCCTCGGGTCCTTTGTTGGGTCGCACCGCTTCTGAGGAAAGCAGAAGTTGCATCATCAGAGGCAGCCCGACTCAGCAAAAGCTCCAAGGCTTCCTTCCTGAATCGCTACACTTGTAAGGAGAGCCGCTGGGAGGGAAGAAAGCACAGTCTGAGGCTCCCAATTATATCTCTGGCCCTGCGCTCCTCGGCAGGAAATTGAAGATGTTGATCTCGCCGGTCCTGCGCGGACCGGCAGGGATTTTCTGTGGACCGGCACCGGTCCGCGGACCGGCGGTTGAAGAACTGTGGTCTAGCGGGCTTTCGGGGCAGGAACAATCTTACTATGCTCCTGCCCCGTGTAGATTGCCAATAGGAAATGGCTGCTGTGAGCTCCCGTCGTAGTATCGAGAGACTACGGGACCTCATGGCAGTCATTTCCTATTGGCGATCTGCACGGGGCAAGAGCGTAGGAAGATTGCTCCTGCCCCGAAAGCCTGCTAGACCACCAGGTAAGGCCGGGATGCCAGGGGGAAGGCGGGAGGGAGGCGGGGGTGGGTCAGAGCCGGACGAGAAGTTATTCGCGGTTTTTCTCAATTTGCGGTCCGGCTCTGCCCCTATCCCTCGTGAATACCGAGGGAGAAGTGTAATGCCTTACAAGGGTTAATAAAGAAATACCGAAAACACTACACATTTAGCTTTTCCTCTATATCATAACTATTACATTTCAAATAGCTTTGGAAACTATACCTATAAAAAGAATTTAAGAAATAATAAGCTACTGAAAATAATTTCTTTATCCACTTCCAACTGAGAGCCTCCTTGGCTGTCTGCACAAAGGAAAATCTTGATTATGAAATATTTTTCAATTTGCTTCTGATGTACCTTGGGTCCTCGGTATAATTAACATCCGATTAAACCCATATAGTAAACCAATTGCAAAATGCTCCTACGAGGAGTTGTTGGGAGACTCTAAAAAGCCGTACTTAACGCATTCTTATCTCACCACTCAAAGAAACATCTGTTTTGCACACAAAACACACAAATAACGAGGTCTGTTGACTTTTCGCTGCAGCGGCAGCTTTCGGGCAAGATCTGCAAAATGCATAATTAAGATGTAGAAAAAGAAAACAAGTCAGATTTTATTTCCCATGCAAAATGTCACGGAATATTATCCGCTCCCACTTTGATTGATTTTCTTATGCAATGCAGGGCAGGACAAACTCTGAAGGTTCCCTCGAAGACACTTAAAAGAATAGCTAAATAGTACCCCCGGGTCAATGTGACCAACTTGTAAATGAATTTCTTCACTGATACGGAGCGGCAAAAAGCAACACCTCGCCTCAAAAACGCAAACGGTACAGCAAAAGAGGCAAGGGAGGAGTCCAATCGGCCACGGAAAAAATGCAGTCCCAACAAGGATCCTAGTTTTGGCGTAGAAACGACGCCATCCTCAGGGGACACTAAACTGGCGCATAGCCATGAATGGCACGCTGGAGAGTAGCGCAGAACACTCTGGCGAAATTCCTGGAGAAGCGTTTGTTGGCCGTCACAACCTTCCACACTCTGGGCTCCTTTTACTCAGCTGCGTGAGCATTTTAGCGTGCTAAGCCCGTGCTACGCGGCTAGAACTGACGCCAGCTCAATGCTGGCACTTTAAAATATTAAGTGTTCGAGGCTGGCGCGGTTAAGGCAGAGCTTACAGGAATGGGACAGCGACAGCGACAAAACTCACGGGGACGGGACGGGGAAATTGAATTTCTGCAGGCACGGGGAAAAATTTGTCCCCGTGTCATTCTCTCCTACGCACCCTGCTTTCACTGCCTGGGCTGTCAGTCACAGTCCCTGTGAGAATGGGTCTTAGCTATCACTCAGCAGTAGAACCTTTGTTAACATTAGGTAGCCAAGGCTCTTCCCTAGTCACCTAGGCAGCCGCCTAGTACAAGCCTGGTATCAAAGTTTTTTCCCCAAGCACAATAAACTTGTAGTTTTGGGACCAAAGCCCAGGCTGGATTGCTCCAGGAGGCCAGAGGCTAATACTACACATATTAGCACACCAGTGAATATGTTCTGAAGCAGAGTAACTGTACTTGAATGTGTCTTGCAACTTAAAAATAGAGACAATTAACAGCAGAGGCAACCTTTCTGGAAAGTTCCGCAATCCTATCAGAATTGCACCGGTGGCCTAGCCATAGGGGGCTTGGAGGCTTGGGCTAGTGCTGCCCAATTCACTGATTATCTTCGGTGAATCGATTCGAATTGATTCGTTTCCCCCCCCCCCCCAAATTGGACTCACCGATTCAGTGAACAACCCTTCATCCGGTTCCAGCCGGTTTAGCGTTGCAGTATTTTACCGCCCAATCATTAGAACAGCTCACCGTGGTCTTTTCCGAGCTATCCAACATCCTCTGCCGTGAAAACGAGGTGATTACTATTAAAATGGTAGATAAAATGGGCTCATTAATAGTTAAACGAGCACTCCGGGCGATTCTCTGTTATTGACGGGTGATTCTCCAAATGAAGCGCCGGCTTTTAATGATCAAACATTATCAGCTGGTCCGGGGGTGCCGGTACTGCGAAAAATGCGTCTCAGGCGCGTGTTTCTGGCTGTGGCTCATGATAATTTTTTTTTTTAAATCCACACTATTCACATAAATTGTAGTAATATAGTGATGGAAAAAATAAAATCTCAAAAGCATGTGTCTCGAGCACGTACATTAAAGGCATGTCTTATATGCGCTTGTTGAAAACTGACGATTGCACTTCCCCTCCATCCAGCCTATCATTTGCTGGTAGTTCTCCTCCTATCCACCCATGCCTCTTACCGTGGACTATTCTGAGCAAGTGCCGATCGCTATTGCCAGCGACTGACCTCATGTAAATTTAGTAACCCTCCGCAAATCTCCGTGAACCTCATTTGCACGCGCAGTTCTTTTTCGAATCGCTAGATTATACGGCCGCTAAAGCGACCCCCTCGGATTTTACCGGTGATATTAGAGAATCCGGCCCTGAGCGCGTCCACCTGTGTAATTCAACTCCTGGCCTGTAACTTTCTCTTTTCACCAGGGTACAAACTTGTTCTTCTCTATTCAAATTATCTAACAAGATGGGAACCATTAAAGCCCAAACCTGGCATGGCATTTATGACCATTTTTTCCAACCCGTGCTCCGAGCGAACGCTTCTTGACGAGCTTCAGTGGCAGGCTTGTCAGAAGCAACTAGCTCAGTTGCGGATAAGGCCTATCCATAATTTAGATTGCTCCCCCCCGAGAGGGCTGGCGTGTTTTGCCATAATGAAATATACGATTTTAAAAATAAATAATAGACGTTTGTCAGCTGACGGGAGCTAGGAGTTATGAATTTGATTGATTGACTGAGCATTTGACTTCATTCTGTCTGGTAGGATCAAAGGAAAGTTCTAGCATTTGCCCAGGGCGACTTCAATTTATTTAATATCCCAGCAGGTAGCAATATTGGACTGAGATACACAGAAAAAAAAGCAGCTCTTTGAGGATTTTCCGAGTCCAAGGGATGCAACAAATGAGATTTTTTTTTTTTAAGGGGGAGGGGGATTATTATATCATTAACCACTTAATCACTAAATCATGATCCTCTATGTAACATGAGCCAAGAAAAAAGAGAGGGGTTCCGAGAAAGTGAAAACAGGGTATCTTAAAGTTTTGTGGATTTTAATGTTTCTCTTTACATCGATATGGTTTTAATTAGTGAAAAGTGACCTAGAAACGAGGTTTTTTTTTCTCCTATTTTATAGTTCAATGTGTTTATTGGTTATTTGTAATACAGCATAAAAGAGATTACCAAGCAGAATTAGGAATAATAACGACTGAAATAGAACAAAGTTGAAATGAACAGATGACACCCCACCACGGTGCATATATGTATATACCCTGTTTCCCCGAAAATAAGACCTACCCCGAAAATAAGGCTTAGCATGATTTTTTTAAAATGCTCCTAATATAAGCCCTACCCTCAAAATAAGCCCTAGTTAAGATCGACCCCCAAAGCCCCCCCCCTCGAATGTCCACGACACTCCCCGACTCCATCACTGACACTAGTGCTGCTCGATTTGCCAATCCTCTCCCATCCTCTCCTCCACCCCAATTCTTCCTCTTTCCTTTCTTCCCCTCCCCACCCCCCCATGTGGAACATCTTTCCTCGCCTCTCGCCCATTCCCTTGTGCAGCAGCACCCGAGGCCTCCAAAAACAGCAGCAGCGCTCTGAACGGACTGCTTCGTTGCCTTCCCCCGCCAGGGCCTTCCCTCTGCTGCTGTTTTGGATACTTTTGGAGTGGAGGTAGGTCAGGCTCACGGTGGGAGGGTCGGTGGGGTTCTGCTGCACAGAGGGATGGGAGGGAGGGATAGAAAGACGCTGCAGAGGGAAGGCCCGGCCCCGGTGGGGAAGGCTGCGAAGCAGCCCATTCAGAGCGCTGCCGCTGTTTTAGGAGGCCTCTGGAGCTGCTGCACAAGGGGATGGGTGAGAGGCGAGGAAAGATGCTGCACATGGGGGGGGGGGGGGAAGAAAGGAAAGAGGAAGAATTGGGGTGGAAGAGAGATGGTTGTTGTAGATGAGAAAAAAATAAGACATTCCCCGAAAATAAGCCCTAGTGCGTTTTCTGGAACACAAATTAATATAAGACCCTGTCTTATTTTCGGGAAACACGGTAAGTATAGCTTCACATAATAGATTGACACTTAGAATGAATTACAAATGTTGGTTACAGGGAACCACTTCTTGACATACGTGAACATGCGATCGTGTCTCTCAGCAAAGATCCTTTCGTATTTTGCAATCATATTTTTCCCCCCCTATTTTAAATTGAAACTTGAGCGGGCTTACAAGGCTTGATGGACCCCCCACAGTAGACAAAAAGCAAAATAATACAGGCAAGGGAGTTTCTGAAGTATTCCAGGACTGCAGGATACACAGCTTACAAAGAAACGGACTCAACTAACGCATTGTGTAACATAGGCATGATATCATGGAAATATAATGAGAAAATTAACAGTAACAAATAAGCCATATTCATACGCTGGATCTCTCTCTCTCTCTCTCTCTCCCAAAGAAGCTCTGTATTTTCTGGTGCTGTTATATTCTTGCAGGAACTTTTTTTTTTGGGGGGGGGAGGGGAGCTGGCAACGCTTAAAACCAAATGCACTGCTTGTAGGCACCCCTGTGGCATCATGCCTGCTGAGTCTGGACAAGCTGACGGATGGGCGCAAATTTCGACACGCGATGAATAATAGGGCTATTAATTCCTTGGCACCAAGCACTGTCACAGTCCCACGGCGAGACTCGTTGCCAGGAATGTCAGCTCAAGAACCGAAAGAGCCCCCGTGGAAAGGGTCCGCGGTCTTTAACGTGACCCCTGGGGATGGCAAACTCATTGCCATCAGAAAGGCCGGGAGGTCAGTGGTATTAAGTGTATGTGTATCAGAGGCTATTAAGTGCACAGTCAGCAGTTTTGGAACTTTGGGCAGAGGACGGAGTTGCCAACCTGTGAAAGTGGGTTTTGTTTTTCATTGGCAACCTGCCAGACACTTCCTGATGACTTTTCTCTGGAAGCACAGCTGGACTCGACTTTGCTGAGATTCACTCCTCTCTCCACAGAGATGCGGTGTCGAACTCTCCCGGCGGTGCAGCCTCCCACAGCCTGACTCTGTAGTGCTGCAGACACAGGCCCTGCCGCTGGTGATGAGCTTCCCCGGGTTAAATGAATTATACAGAGATGTCATGATTTGTTTACACTTTCTTTTATTGGCTGTCAGTGTGTTCGCTGGCAATTGGCAACCCCGGCTGAAGACGTCCATCAACCGTGACTGCTGGAAATTGGGAAGATGTGACAAAACGTTCACCATAAAAAAATATATATATATAAGGACATATTCCCTGCGATACTGAGTTTAATCAAAGATCTAGCAAGCCTAGCATTTTGTCTTGGGCAGTGGCAGCAAGCTACGAGTTGTGCTTCCCCACTTACCAGACTGCCTACAAAGTTCTGAAAGGTTATATAAGAACATAAGAGCTGCCATAATGGGACAGACCGCAGGTCCATCAAGTCCAGAATCCTGGTTCCAACAGTGGCCAACCCAGGTCACAAGTACCTGGCAAGATTCCAAAGAGTCAAACATATTTTATGCTGCTTATCCTAGGAACAAGCAGTGGATCCCCCACATCCATCATAATAATGGCTTTAGGACTTCTCTTAGAGGAAGTGAGCCAAACCTTCTTTAAACCCTGCTAAGCTAACTGCTTTCATCACATTCTCTGGCAATGAATTTCAGAGTTCAATTACACGTCAGCATAGCACAGCAGTATGATACCGTGGAGGCATGATGAAAATATAGCAGAAGTGTCTTTGTGCTCAGCCCTGTGAACTGCAAGAGACTGCTTCCTTTTCCCACAATCAGTACCTGGGCACTGAAAAAAAAAATACAATAAATTAGCGATGAGCGTTATTCTGTAAAAGGTGCTCCATGCTAGTGCTGTACATAGCGCTGGAATCCAAGCCCAACTTTGGGCACAAGCATTTACACCAACTGAAGCCTGGCATAAACCTTCATGCATAATTTAGGCGCAGAGCTCCTGAATTCTATAATAGCAAACGCCCCTGACTGCCCATGCCCACACCCCTTTCAGTTGCATGCTTAAAGATTATCATAGCCTAGTTTTTTAGCCCGTTACATTAACGGGTGCTAGAATAGATGTGTAGACTTAGGCATTTCTTTCTTTTTGTCTCTCTCCCTGCCCCCTTTCTTTCTTTCTGTCTGTCTTTCTTTCTGTCTCTTTCCCTGGCCCCCTGTCTGTCTTTCTTTCTTTCTGTCTCTCTCTCCCTGTCTTTCTTTCTGTCTCTCTCCCTGGACCCCTGTCTGTCTGTCTTCCCCCGGACAGCCACAGCGCCCGCTCACCTACCTGTCTCGCGCTCCCAGCCGGGGCTTCTGAGCGCCGTCGCCCCAGCCAATCGTCGGCCGCCTTGGTCTCGGCCGCTCCGCGGCGCTAGGCAGGCGCAGCAAATGCCTCTGTCACGCCAACCCGCCACCGAGTCAGCCAATGGACATCACCCTTGTGGCTGGCGTTGTGAAGGGGCGGCGCGGTGTGGCCTGCTCTGAGGGGAGGGGGGGGGAAGTCCGCTGTCTTTTCCGCCTCCAGTTTCGCTCCGCTCTTGTTTCCGCCGCGCTACGGGCCCAGGACGCATCGTAACGATAAGTAGCATGCTCGGGAAGGCGACGGCAGGACTCCGCATTCGCTCCCACCGCCATGATGTGATGACGTAGTAAGGGCGCATGCGCACTCTTGCCGCCACATCCCGACAGATCAGGGATCAGGGAACATGCGGCGAGAGTGCGCATGCGTGCTTAGCATTTTATTATTATAGATTAGTGCCAACTGTTGACTCATAGCTGGCTCATTGCTCAAAAAAATTACATATGCAAATTGGGCGCATGTCCAAATTTGCATGCAGCATCATTTGCAGAATCCAGTAGCTAGTGGTCGCAGTAATGCTTCTCTAACTTCCAGCTCTGAACTTTCAAAGTAGCAGTTAAGTATGATTGATTGACCATCAGATTATATCAGCGTAAGTTATAATGACTTTGCCCTCATTGACACAATAAGTCCTCACGAACTCACTTTTGGCTGGAAGTGTCTGGAAGTAAGTAGCGTCTTTAAAGGATTGAGGACTGAAAGACATGTTGAACCGTCGCCTCATGACTTATTTATAATTATCTAGCAATTATCTCTGCAGCTGAATATTTTATTTCGGCAGTGGCTACCCTTTGCAGCGTCAGGTAATTTGCTCTTAAGATCAGATAAGCGTCGTCTTAATGTTAGATAACAGCTCGCCACGTCGTGGAATAGAAAAACATGAAGGGACTGCTAATATGGCTTCAGACGGCTGTTGTCTCCCTCCCCGCAGAAAATGCTGACTTTGCAAAGACATTGGTGACTTTTTTGGACATAAGAGATTGTAAAAAAAAAAAAAAAAAAAAAGGAACAAAAGAAAACCTTGCATTTATCATTTTTTTTGACACCGAGACATGCTCAGCATGGCTAAGCAAAAGCCATTAGGGGATGCAAGGAGACATTTTCGCTGATGAAAAAATTCCTGAGGTTTAAGGCAAGAAATTCAATGAAAATTTTACACCTGTTTCCACCTCATTTCTAACACACCTTCCTACCAAGCCTTCAAGAAATCAATCAAAACCTATCTCTTTGCCAAATTTCTCTGACTCCTCCCTGCCTTGTTGTTCTCTGATATACTTATTGCATATCCGACTACTCTACCAATGTAATTGACAATATTCTCTGTAACATTCGCTGTCTGTGTACAGTCTCTTCCTCTGTAAACCGTTCTGAACTGCTTCTGGTATTGCGGTATACAAAAATAAAGTTATTATTATTTTAATTTCCTGGTTTCTGGATGCTCAGAATAATGTTTTCCGTTAGTATCCAAAAACCTGTAACAAAAGCAGGAAGCACATACAGTATGCCAGAATTTTGAGGAGCCTACCTAGATCATATATTGATCACAGATGAAATCGGTCTACGGAATTTCTGAACTGAAAACATGGCAGGGAAACTCCAGAGACATTTATCCTAAATGAACGGGCAAAGCGGTTGACGTCGAACCAAAATAGGATATCTGAAGAAGGGACCCCACATAAGGGTGAGCAAAGCGATGCGAGTGGGAAAAGAGGAACCCAAACTATTGCTCCGTGATGCAGAGTTCCACGTTACAAGTCACCGACCCCAAAAAGCATTCCATGTGTCAAAGTTGAGGATATTTTGAAACCCTCGGCTCAATGGGCAGTGGTGGCTAAGAAAGCAAAGAGAATGTTAGGAATTATCAGGAAAGGAATGGAAAACAAAGATGAAAAGGTTATAATGCCCTTGTATCGTCTATGGCAGTGTTTTTCAACCTTTTTAGGGCAAAGGCACACTTGTTTCATGAAAAAAATCACGAGGCACAACACCATTAGAAAATGTTAAAAAATTTAACTCTCTGCCTATATTGACTATATATAAAGTAATTCTCTTGAATAGGAATCAAATAAACACAAAGAAAGTATTTTATAATTACTTTATTATGAAATATTAAGTAAACAGAATAGTGAAAAATTATAAAATACTTTATTCAGTGCGAAACCTGGGCCTGTTTGGCTGAACACAAAGCTGATATTCTGGCTGGAATCGAAGAAAGACACACACGTAGCTCTTCGTCAACAGCTCTCAGTCTCTCTCTGTATTTGGGTTTTATAGCATACAAAAATAGACAAATATACCCTCCATCCTTTTTATTAAACCACAATAGCAGTTTTTAGCGCAGGGAGCTGCGCTGAATGCCCAGCGCTGCTCTTGACGCTCATAGGCTCCCTGCGCTAAAAACCACTATTGCGGTTTAGTAAAAGGTGACCATATTGTAAAATATAGACAGCAGATATAAATTCAGAACTGTGCATAGTAAGTGAAGGGAAGTTTTCATCTCTGGGAATTTACCCAGTTAACTATTAAGTTATTTGGGCAAATTCCTTTGAAAACTGTGGTAATACTGCCTCCACTTTGCTAAATTTAAAATAAAATCATTTTTCCTACCTTGTCTGGTGATTTCTGGTTGCACTTTCTTCTTCTGACTGTGCATCCAATCTTTCTTCCCTTCTATCAGCCTGTATGCTTTCTCTCCTCCACACCTCATTCCCTCCCCCAACTTTTTCTTCCTCTCTCCCTGACCTTTCTTTCTTTTTTTCTGTTTCTCTTCTTTCCTTCTGTTTCCCTGCCTGCCCCCTTTCTTTCTTTCTCCCTGCCGTTCCCCAAGCCACTGCCACTGCCGCTGCCATCGGGGAACAGGACCCACCAATGGATAACAGGCCCCAAAGCCGACGCCGACGCATGCTCTCCCTGACGTCAATTCTGCAATCGGAGAGGAAGTTCCGCCCAGCCAGGCAGCGATTGGCTGGCCCGAACTTCCTCTCCGACTGCAGAATTGACGTCGGGGAGAAGAAGACTTATCGGCTCGATAGATTAGATCGCCAAGACAAAGTGAGTCCTGGGTGATCGACTCACTTTGCCTTGGCGAGCTACTGGCGCCCCTGCCTCGGGCCCCCTGTCAGCTCCGGGCCCCTGAATGCAGGACTGGTAGTACTGCCCTGATGGCAGCCCTGCGGCACACCAGGCAACATCTCGCGGCACACTAGTGTGCCGCGGAACAGCGGTTGAAAAACACTGGTCTATGGTACGGCCGCACCTCGAATACTGTGAACATAAGCATCGCCGCTGCTGGGTTAGACCAGTGGTCCATCGTGCCCTGCAGTCCACTCACGTGGCGTCCCCCAGGTCAAAGATCAGTGCTCTAAATGAGTCCAGCCTCATCTGCGTACGTCCCAGTTTAGCAGGAACTTGTCCAGCTTAGTCTTGAAACCCTGGAGGGTGTTTCCCCTATAACAGACTCCAGAAGAGCGTTCCAGTTTTCTACCACTCTCTGGGTGAAGAAGAACCTCCTTACATTGAGTCCCTGAAAGGTGTTTTCCCCATAACAGCCTCTGGAAGAGCGTTCCAGTTTTCTACCACTCTCTGGGTGAAGAAGAACTTCCTTACGTTTGTACGGAATCTATCCCCTTTCAACTTTAGAGAGTGCCCTCTCGTTCTCCCTACCTTGGAGAGGGTGAACAATCTCTCGCTCTCTACTAAGTCTATTCCCTTCAATATCTTGAATGTTTTGATCATGTCTCCTCTCAGTCTCCTCTTTTCAAGGGAAAAGAGTCTCAGTTTCTCCAACCTCTACAGCAACTTCTCTAGTTCCTTAACCATTTTAGTCGCTCTTCTCTGGACCCTTTCGAGTAGTACCATGTCTTTCTTCATGTACGGCGACTAATGCTGGACGCAGTACTCCAGGTGAGGGCTCACCATGGCCCGGTACAGCGGCATGATAACCTTCTTCGATCTGTTTGTGATCCCCTTCTTTATCATTCCTAGCATTCTATTTGCCCTTTTTGCCGCCGCAGCGCATTATGCAGACGGCTTCATCGACTTCTCAATCAGAACTCCCAAATCTTTCCTGTGTAGTTCTGGTCGCCATATCACAAAAATGATATAGCGTAATTAGAAAAGGTACAGAGAAGGGTGACAAAAATGATAAAAGGGATGCAACAGATTTATGACATCACAATCTCAGCTCCGGAATGTTGCTACTCTTTGGGTTCCTGTCAGGTACTTGGGACCTGGGTTGGCCACTGTTGGAAACAGGTTACTGGGCTTAATGGACCTTCGGTCTGTCCCAGTATGGCAACTCTTGTGTTTTACAGTATGTGAGCCAAGTATATGATAATAAAGCCATTGTGACATCACCGATGAGGTTGGCTCTTAGGCATTGGTGGAATGAGGCATTATGACATCACAATCTCAGCTCCGGAATGTTGCTACTCTTTGGGTTTCTGTCAGGTACTTGTGACCTGGGTTGGCCACTGTTGGAAACTGGATACTGGGCTTGATGGACCTTTGATCTGTCCCAGTATGGCAATTCTTATTTTCTTATGTTTTCACAATCTCAATTTCAAGCACTTATATCCTGCTGAATCCCAAGTAATTGGTTCAAACTGGCTCAGAAAAAGAAATAGTTCAATATTAAACTTTACAACTAACAGAAAGTCAGTTAATATAAAACCCTAAATAATGTCAACCTATAAATAAAAAGTAAAAAAAAGTTTTTGAATGTTGATGAGCAGCCTGAAAAGAACTCTCAAATATTTTCTTAAATGAACACCTTTACATGGTGGAAAACGGAGGAAATAATAATCTATTGATTAGGTTTTCTGGCTTGGTGAAATGGATATCAAATGAGAATTTTACAAATACACCAAGACAATGTAAACATAGTACGAGGGGCCCATCCAAGAAGAGAATGATGTGGAGCCATGAAACTTAGAAGGCATTCCACACTTGACACTTTTCATTTCATTTCACTCAAACAAAAAATGTCAAGGAAAGTGGGGAATACCTTGCAAGTTTCATGGCTTCCCTCTTCTTGCTTGGGCCTCTCGTATTGTGATGTCATAATGCTTCATTCCACCAATGCCTACGAGCCAACCTCATAGGTGATGTCACAATGGCTTGGTTTCCCTATACTTGTGTCCATTTGCTAGATGCATTTGCCTTATTGAAATGAAAAGTGTGGAATAACTTGTAAGTTTCATGGCTCCACATTATTCTCTTCTTGATTGGGCTGAGAACTTTTCAGCGGCCCCCTCGTGATGTCATAATGCCTCATTCCACCAATGCCTACGAGCCAACCTCATCGGTGATGTCATAATGGCTTGGTTTCCCTTTACTTGGGCCCATGAACTAGATGAATTTGCCTCATCGAAACGAAAAGTGTCAAGAAAAGTGTGGAATACCTTGCAAGTTTCATGGCTTCCCTCTTCTTGCTTGGGTCTCTCGTATCGTGATGTCATAATCCTTCATTCCACCAATGCCTAAGAGCCAATCTCATCGGTGATGTCACAATGGTTTGGTTTTCCTATACTTGTGTCCATTTGCTAGATGCATTTGCCTTATTGAAATGAAAAGTGTGGAATAACTTGTAAGTTTCATGGCTCCACATTATTCTCTTCTTGATTGGGCTGAGAACTTTTCAGCGGCCCCCTCGTGATGTCATAATGCCTCATTCCACCAATGCCTATGAGCCAACCTCATCGGTGATGTCACAATGGTTTGGTTTCCCTATACTTGGGCCCATGTACCAGATGAATTTGCCTCATCGAAACGAAAAGTGTCAAGAAAAGTGTGGATACCTTGCAAGTTTCATGGTTTCCCTCTTTTTGCTTGGGCCTCTCGTATTGTGATGTCATAATGCCTCATTCTACCAATGCCTAAGAGCCAATCTCATCAGTGATGTCACAATGGTTTGGTTTCCCTATACTTGTGTCCATTTGCTAGATGCATTTGCCTTATTGAAATGAAAAGTGTGGAATAACTTGTAAGTTTCAGGGCTCCACTTCATTCTCTACTTGGTTGGGCTAGAACTTTTCGGTGGCCTCTCGTAAGCCAATTAAATTTTGTAAACAGAGGAGTATGTCAGAGATGTAAAAGATAAGAATAACTTTACAGTGAAAAATTAGGAGTCTATCACTGAGATGAGAATAATCTCTGACAAGTAACATGATCTTTATTTTAATTTAAAAATTAACATAGCACTTGTCTGGAAGCAGCTGAATTGTCTTCTGTAATTTAAGTGATACCCCAGAATGGATGGCGTTAAAATAATTAATTTGGGTCAGAATCGGACTCTGAACCAATAAAGCAAAGTAATCTTCAAAACACATGGGCAATTTGTCCTAAATTGTCTACAGGCTCCTTTTACGAAGGCGCATTAGGGCCATAACGCATGGAATACCGCATGGAATAGCACGCGCTAAAATGCCGCGTGCGATAGCCACTACCACCTCCTCTTCAGCAGGCGGTAGTTTTTCAGCTAGCGCGCACTATATTATGCGCTAATCCGGTGCGTGCGCTTAAAACGCTAGCACACCTTCATAAAAGGAGCCCTATGTCTAAAAGAGATCCCCTTGTATAAATTATTTTCCTGTGTTTCTAACAATAGAGAAGAATCCAAAATCATAACCAACACTTTCACTGTCCAGTCCACTGTCAAATATTCTTCTGAGCCCAATCGTGTTTCATCTGGCAAACGCTTCTGTTTAAGTTTCAAGTTTAATAAAAATCGGATTAATCGCCTATCTTAGATTCTAGGCGGTATACGATAATAAAAAAGGAGCTTTACAAATTTAAAATAGAAAAAACAAATAACAAAGAAGGACGAACAAGGAAGCAAGAGGGAGAGGGCTGAACGACAATAAAATCAAGAAAAGAGAACGGACGAGGGAAGGGAAGGGGTTTCTCTTCGGAGCTGCCTTTTACGAATTTGAGGAAGGTAGACTAGCATCTTTACATAGGAAACATTTCAAAGCGCCTTTAAATTTATCTAATTTATTTCCTCCCCGAGAAGAGGGGGCAAAGAATTCCAGGTCAGGGGGGGCAGTTACTGCAAAAGAAGTTGTACAGCGAGTGCTGGTAATCTTAAGCGAGGGGACATAAAATAAATTTTCGGAGGAAGATCTAAGAACTCTAGAGGGAGCATGAGGGATGCGTAATTTGCTCTGTTTAAGTCCGTATCTTCCATCTTCGCTTAAACCCCACGCTGGCTATTAAGACGTCTTACTGTGCATCGTTTGATATTGTAAGTAGCTTATTATTAATCCGTAATATTTTTCTTCTGCTGAAATTGTCCATCACCTGTGTCTAGATTGTTCTCGCCGTACACTGCGTTGGCAATTTCTTCAAAAAAGCCCTCGAGAAATCCTCATAAACACAAAGGGTGTTTTTAGCACACACACAAAAATGCCACACGCTAAACCGCGCGGTACGCTTCTAAAATAACGCCAGCCCAATTTAGCGTGCGCTATTCCACGCGTTAAGGCCCTAACGCACCTTAGTAAAAGGAGCCCAACGAACAGGACAATGTGGTCGAAAGATGCAGAAATTGTCCGTCTTGCATTTGTGTACCTCCAGCCTGATTTAAAAAAAAGTTTCCAAGCGCATTTGAACATGGTATGCTCTATGAGGTTTTGTTTAGGAAGCGCTGAGGCGAGCACTTTTCTTGACACTTTTCGTTTCAATGAGGCAAATGCACAAGTATAGGGAAACCAAGCCATTGTGACATCACCTATGAGGTTGGCTCGTAGGCATTGGTGGAATGAAGCATTATCAGTTGTGAATGTGAGAGACTGAGGTCATCACCAAAGTACCTTGGCACAAGGGTGAGGTTCATTCCTGCCGTTGTGGTATACACAGAATTAACCCATTTGGAGCCACGACCTCAACTGAAAAATGCAGGAGCAATAGTGAAGATTTGCTATTGAACCAATTACGGCAAGACTTTCAAACGAGCTCCCAGTGTTGAGTGCCTGTCACTATAGTTTATAGCAGTGTCTCTCAAACTGTGGTGTGCCCCGAAGAGATTCCAGAATTTTACTTTACTTTTAAAAATTCTCTTCATACGTATACACTAGAATAGATGACATGTTCCTCGCATACGCAAGTGTCTGTCAATGATATGAGTGTCTGTTCACTCCCTAATCTCTCCTGCCGCGATTCCCCCCCCCACCCCTGAATAGCCGTGAACTGGCAGGAAGGATCCGAAGCCCTCCTGCCGACACCCCCGAACCCCCAACAGTACCAGCAGGAGGGAGGCCAGGCCTTCCTGCCAAAGATGCAACCCCTGACCCCCTCCCCGCCCCGACAACACCAGCAGGAAGGATACCAGGCCCTCCTGCTAAAGATGACCCCCCACCCCTCCCATGAACCCCCCCAAACCCCCACCCCCACGAGCCCAGGCCCTCCTGCTGAAGATGTTCCCCCACCCCTGCACACTCCCCCAACAATACCGGCAGGAGGGAGCCCATGCCCTCCTGCTGAAGATGCCCCCCCCTCCCGCGAACCCCCACCCCATGACAATACCTGCAGGAGGGAGCCCAGGCCCTCCTGCTGAAGACAGTCACCCCACCTCCCACGAACCCCCCACCCCCTGACAATGCCGGCAGGAGAGGGCACAGGCCCTCCTACTGAAGATGTCCGGCCAGCAGGCCCGCCATCCTCAGTGCATTGTGATAAGGACAATGAAAACGATGATTGGGATGGGATGACTTCCCTATGAGGAAAGGCTAAAGTGCCTAGGGCTCTTCAACCTAGAGAAGAGACAGCTCAGGGGTGATGTGATAGAGGTCAATTAAATACTGAGTAGAGTGGAAAGGGTAAATGTAAATCACTAAGTCACTTGTTCCAAAACTACTAGGTCTAGGGAGTATATGATGAAGCTACTTAGAAACATGATGGCAGATAAAGGCCAAATGGCCATCCACAGTATCCACTACCTCCTCCTCTCCCTATTGTCTAAGGCTCTTAACATTTGCATCTCCTCTTCCTATAGGCTTAGGCTCTTTACACCTGCATTGTGATGTCAAAGAACTTTAGTAACATAGAAACATGATGGCAGATAAAGGCCAAATGGCCCATCCAGTCTGCCCATCTGCAGTAACCATTATCTGTTTCTCTCTCTGAGACATCCCACGTGCCCATCCCACACCTTCTTGAATTCAGACAGTCTCTATCTCCACCACTTCTTCTGGAGAGACTGTTCCACGTATCTACTACTCTTTCTGTAAAAAAGTATTTCCTTAGATTACTCCTGAGCCTCTCATCTCTATCACATCTCCCCTATCCCTCCTTTCCTCCAAAGAGTACATATTGAGATCTTTAAGTCTGTCTCCATAAGCCATCCATTTTATCTTTTTGAAGGTGCGGTCTGCAGAATTGTACACAATATTCTAAATGAGGTCTCACCAGAGTCTTTTTCCTACTGGCCATTCCTCCTCCTATGCACGCTAGCATCCTTAAAATCTAGCTCCTCCAATCCACCGAATTCCAGAAACCTCATCCGCCTTTCTCCAGGCTCCGGTATAAGATTTAAAACAAACTGGAGAAAATATTTCTTCACTCAGTGTGTAATTAAACTCCGGAATTCATTGCCAGAGAATGTAGTGAAAGCAGTTAGCTTAGCAGGTTAAAAAAAAAAAGTTTAGATAACTTCCTAAAAGAGAAGTCCATAAGCTATTATTAAGATGACTTTGGCCAGGCACCGTGAGAACGGGCTACTGGGCTTGATGGACCTTCAGTCTGTCCCAGTATGGCAACATTTACATTCTTATCTATCTATTCACGTATGTCAACCTGCAATTATAAGGGCAAAAGGCCTTCATGTGGCAGTTTGACCTCTATAGATATTACTTGCATGATTACCAGTAGGAGTCGCTATCACCAGTGCCATTTTGCAACTGGGGATCACTCTTGTCCCAAACTCTAGATTCCAGGGATTACTAAAGGTAGGTCCATAGGGACCTAAGGGAGTGTGTAATGGGGGGGGGAGGGTGTTCACAGCAGGGTGGTCCATCAGGTGAGGGGACATGTTTTGGGGGCACTGGGGAAGGGGGATTTGCGAGAGGGGCAATCTGTAAGAGGCATGAACTGGTAGGGGCTTCAGAAGGGTGAATCTGCAAGTTGGCTATTGGGGGAGGGGTGGAAGAGAGAGTGGGGGCAGCTGCTAAAATCATACGAGCCTCTTTAAGGAGCACTCGGGACACTGGATTACAGCTTAAACGCAGCTTGCCTGGGGGCTGTAGGTAGTATGAATAACATATACTGCGGGAGTGACACAGATGGAAGATGGATGGGAGCATGGAGAGAGAAGAAATACCACAGGGACAAGGAAAGTATGGCAAGAGAGTTAAGAGAAGACAGAGGAAAGCAGAAACCTGAAGCTGATACCAGCAGAATTAGAAAAATAAAATGACCAGATGAGAAAGTTGGAAAAATAATGTTATTTTCTATTATTTGACAGAATGTCAGCTTTTGGAATATACATTTGCCACAGTTGGTGTCAGACACGGTTGGGGCCCAGAAGAAAATCTCACTTATTGGTCTTAGATCTCCAGCTTTGGAATAGGCCACCTTTGACATCTCCAAGTCCAAATCCCTAGAACCAGGTCCAGGAGAATTAATGCCAGAAGCCGAGGGTTGCCAGATGTCCTCTATAAAAAAAACCTGTGGATTATAGGCTTACTCAGTGGCATAGTAAGGGGGGTGGGGGGCAGGGGAAGTCTGCCTTGGCATTGTCCTCCTCTCCACCTTCTGCTTCTTCCCGACCCTCCCCTGCTGCATGTGTGTGCCCTTTCCCTTCCCTTCCCTTCCCTCATACTTCTTTAATTTTCCCGGCATGAGTAATATGACAAACTTGCTGCCCGCGTTGGTGTTGGATCTCTCCGCAATCACTTCCGGGTCCTGCGCCAGGAAGTGATGTCAGAGGGAGAGCCGAGACGATGTGGAGCAAGGAGCAAGGGGGGGCAGTGAAGAGGGTGGGGGAGGGGCGCTACTGCCCCGGCTGCCACTCCCCCTCGGTATGCCACTGGGCTCACTGCAGTTAAATAGCTTTCTATTGCCCTGAGGATGTCAGTGCCCGATCGTACCCTGCAGCTGCGCTTTCGGTGACCCTCGGTGGGATCTGCTGCGCACCCGTTTGCTGCATTCTTTTTTCTCTCATGAGCAGACGGAGGGTGAAGGCTCGTCCCCTGTTTTGCTGACACGGGCAGTGTTTCGGTTGTAATAACAACCTTCTTCTGGAGTCATAAAGCAAGGAACTGTGAACGAAACCAAACAAAATCAAATTAAAATAATATAATATAAACAGGTATAATAACAAATATAATTACAAAAACTGAAGTGCAGTTAAAGAGGGAATGGAATGCAGATAAGACCCAAAAGAAATTAAGGACTGGAGGAAGAACAATCTAAAAGATGGGAGCACCACAATGAAACAGAAAAAGAAGAAAAGGGAGGTGTACATGGTGAAGTCCCAGGAGTACAGAAAGTGAAACCCAGATAAAACGGAAACCCAGATAAAAAATAAACCCAGATAAAACGGAAAAAGTAAAAGTAATGTGGTCTTTTTTTCTTTTTGGTCTTCTCTGCATTCCATTCCATTCACTCTGTCAAAAATGACAAAGCCTAGGGGACACTCGATAAAGTTATAGGGAAATACTTTTAAAATCAATAGGAGGAAATATTGTTTCATTCAGAGAATAGTTCTGGAACGCATTGCCAGAGGATGTGGTAAGCGCGGATAGCATAGCTGGTTTTAAGAAAGATTTGGACAAGTTCCTGGAGGAAAAGTCCATAGTCTGTTATTGAGAAAGACAGGGGGGAAGCCACTCCTTGCCCTGGATCAGTAGCATGGAATGTTGCTACTCTTTGGGGTTCCGGAATCTTGCTATTCTTTGAGATTCTGCATGGAATCTTGATACTCTTTGGGGTTCTAAAATCTTTTATTACTCTTTAGGATTCTGGAATGTTGCTACTCCTTGAGTTTGGCCATGTACTAGTGACCTGGATTGGCCACTGTGAGAACAGGCTACCGGGCTTGATAGATCATTGGTCTGACTCAGGAAGGGTATTCTTAAATTCTTAGTTTTAATTATATTTGTTATTATATCTGTTTATATTATATTATTTTAATTTGATTTTGTTGCTTTATGACTCCAGAAGAAGGTTGTTTTTACAACCGAAACACGGCCCTTGTTGGGTCTATGTTATAACTTAGTCCCATTTTGCACCCTGTTCAAATAAAGGTGTTATCAAGATCATCAGTTCCACTTCTTTTTTGCCTCCTGCCTGGTTGTGTTTCTGTGGAACATAGTTGGAGAACCTTTTCTGGTTCTTCTTCCCCTGTTTTTCCAGTTTGATGTTCCTATTCATATTATTGTTAAACTTGGAAAATGGGACATGGCTATTCTTTCTCATTATTATCATATTATACTGGTTTTTGCCTTTAGCTTATCGCTGCATTTTGAATCCATTATACTGGGGACTTAAGTTCACACCTCCCCAGTGGCGTACCAAGGGGAGAGCAGGGGTGGGGTGGGGGGGATGTCCGCCCCGGGTGCACGCTCCAAGGGGGTGCAAAGCCGGCCAGATCTGGAACCTCCCGTGCTGCTCCAAACGGCACCTCAGCGCGGCTGCCGTACTTATAACAGAGCTGAGTTGGCAGCCACACTGAAGTAAATGAAGGTCCCGCGATGACTGTGCTGTCTACCGCCTGTGTTCCGGAAGAGGTAAGTGACGTCGGGGGGGGGAGGGGGGGTGTGGACCGGCAGCCGCAGTCATCGCGGGATCTTGTCGCAACTCCCTGCGTCTGCCAGCCTCATCAGTGATGTCACAATGGCTTGATTATCCTATACTTGGCTCACATAATAAGAGCTGCCATACTGGGACATATTGAAGGTCCATCTACCCAGTATCCTGTTTCTAACAGTAGCCAACCCAGGTCCCAAGTAGTAAAACAGATTTTTATGCTGCTTATTCTAGGAACAAGCAGTGGATTTCCCCAAGCCATCTCAATAATGGCCTATGGACTTCTCTTTTAGGAAATTATCCAATTCTTTTTTAAACCTTGCTCAGCTTACTGCTTTGACTACATTCTCCGGCAATGAATAGTTTCATTTCGGAAAAGTTTTTTTGACTTGCCTTTTCAGATTTGGTTACTTTGTAATCTTGTAACTGAATTGTTTGGCTTCTTATTTTAAGGCATATGTGTAAGTTGTTTATTGTATGCTGTTATTTGAATCATCTGCTACGTTCTGTTTTATTATGTATGTATCGTTGTTATCTGCATAGACGGTTGATATGCGGGCTACAAGTGTTTTAAATAAATGAATACTAGAATACTAGCTTAGCATCCCACATAGAATTTATTTTCTGTCTCTGGATCCAGGGAACAGGTGCTTATACTTCGTAACTAGCGGTCAGAGGTACCCTTGCTGGCAGCCTCAAGAGAGTCCAAAGACTAGAGAATAAATCACCTTCCAAAGCAGGGCGAATACACACCGCTGGACGCGGTGGGAAGATATTCTCTTAGGGTACCTGAGTGAGGCTTTTTGTCCATAAGCCTAAAAAAGAGAGTGGTGGTTATTTTGAGATGTGGGATTTGAAGAATTTGGTTTCAGTCTGCTCCCGGAAGGGCATCCTCAAGCTGGCGGCTCTGGAGGGTCTCCTGGACCTTTCCCCAGCACGCATCAACAGAACTTTATTCTCTTAGGTGCCTTAATGAATTTCCTGTTCCTTCCTTCCTCTTGTGTGTAATGAAATGAATGTGCTCTTTGTGGCTTTTTCCGTCCTCTTTTTGTTTCAATTATTTATACCTTTCTTTTTGTTTCCCCCCCCCCCCCCCCCAAGTGGCATTATTACCCACCTGTCCTCTGCCGAGACAGCTTCCAATTTGCATCACAACCAACCCGGGAAGGTTTCACTACTTATCCTCCTGCCGGCCTCAGCATTCATGTCTAAATCGTCACCTACTAAGTTCTCCTCAAGGGCCGCATTCCCATAGAACTCAATAGCCAGCAGAGAACAGAGCCTTTGTCCTGCAGAGAGGCTGAGTTTACTGCTCATTCCCAAAGCTTGGCTTGAGGCTCAGATGACCTGCATACCAGTGTGTGTGTGGTCTACCAGGATACAATACCCTGGCGGCCAGTGGGACTCCACAGGCATCCTTGTTCTCCCATATTTTCTGGAGAAAGCCGCCTTGTTCGTTCAACTCAAATTATTTGGAAACCCGTTGTAAAGTGTTAAAAAAAAAAATTGTATAACCCACCATGCCTTCTCGGTTTATCGGAGAGATGCTGGATTGTGCTGACACGGCATAGTAAAATTTTGCCCCAGTCTCGTACATCTTCCCATTACAAATAAAATATAGCTTTCTTTTTGTTATTCCTTGAAATAGAAAGCCTGTTTCTTTTACTCAGTGGTAAGGTGGTCTTTTTTTTTTTTTTTTTTACTTTATTCATTTCAAATCTTAAATCAAGTACAATAATAGCATTTATCAATTGAACTTTCAAATACACTTGAAGTCTTATAATTGATCTTCATAATATAAAATATTGTCCCTTCCCCTTATTCATTTAAGAAAATGATTTGTTTCAATTATAATCAAAAATACCCCCCCCCCCCTCCCTCCCTTAGTGTTTTAAAATTTTTTATTCAGGGAAGAATATTTTTATTCTTCACAATAATCTATCAATGGCCTCCACACATATAATTTCCTTTATGGACAGCAACGTGTCCTTTCCATTTTATATATATGGCAAACAGAATTCCACCAAAAACAATAATTAAGTCTATTCCAATTTTTCCAATTGTAAGTGATCTGTTGAATGGCAACCCCTGTTAAAATTAGCAATAATTTGTTATTATTAGATGAGATTTGTTTCTTTGCCTTTATTTCTATACCAAATAAAAGTGTGTCATATGATAATGCCACATGATTTTCTAATAGGGAATTAATTTGATTCCAGATTGATTTTCAAAATTCTAATATATATGGACAATAGAATAACAAATGATCTCAAGTCCCTGCTTCAAGATGACAATGCCGGCATTTATCAGATTTAGAGCTAAGGTAAGGCGGTCATTTTATAAGGTAATTTTTTGCACGGAAAGTGTGACAGTTGGTGAAATGCACAAGGATGTGTGCTGACAAGATGGTGCATAGCCATTCCCAGATCAGAGTTTGGGTGCAGCTGGGGTGAAGTTGCCACTGTGAGAACGGGCTACTGGGCTTAATGGACCATTGGTCTGACCCAGTAAGGCTATTCAAATGTTCTTACGTGAGCAATCAAGCCATTGAGACATCACTGATGAGGTTGGCTCTGAGGCACTGTGGAATGAGGCATTATGACATCATAATCTCAACTCTGGAATGTTGTTCTCATTGGGGTTCTGGAATCTTGCTATTCTTTGAGATGCTGGAATGTTGACACTCCTTGGGTTTTGGCCAGGTACTAGGGACCTGGATTGGCCACTGCTAAAATGGGTTCATAGACAACTCGGCGAAAGACAAAGGCGCGCACCGACAACTGAGCGCAAGATGGAGGTGCGCGCTGAAGAAAATTACAGTTTTTAGGGTCTCCGATGGGGTTTTTTGTTGGGGAGCCCCCCCAGTTTACTTAATAGAGATCGCGCCGGCGTTGTGGGGGGTTTGGGGGGTTGTAACCCTCCACATTTTACTGTAAATTTAACTTTTTCCCTAAAAACAGGGAAAAAGTGAAGTTTTGAGTAAAATGTGGGGGGTTACAACCCCCCCCACCCCCCACAACGCTCCCACAACGCGGCGCGATCTCTATTAAGTAAAGTGGGGGGTTCACCCCCAAGCCCCCCCCCCCGTCAGAGCCATAAAAACAGTAATTTTGTGCTGCACTCAATTGTCTGCGCGCGCCTTTGTCCCGGCGCGCCTTTGACCTGACACCGTTAAAATGGGCTACTATGCTTGATGAACCATTGGTCTGACCCAGTAAGGCTATTCTTATGTTCTTACGTGAGCCAAGTATAGGACAATCAAGCCATTGTGACATCACTGATGAGGTTGGCTCTGAGGCACTGTGGAATGAGGCATTATGACATCACAATCTCAGCTCTGGAATGTTGCCACTCCTTGGGTTTATAAAACACGCATGCACACATATAACCTACATGCATACAGCTGTGCCGTTCTCGTGTCAGAATAGAGGTGAATTTGTGCTGTTCTGAGACCCTGTTTGGTATGTTTGTTACCTTTATAACGTGTGCATTTTTTGACACTTCATGTAGCTTCGCTGTCACGAAATGACTCCCAATCTGCGTAGAGTTTGGAAGCAGGTAGGGTTATCAGACGTCTGGATTTTCCCGAACATGTTCTCCTTTTAGAGGGCATGTCTGGGCACTTTGTCCGGGTTTTGAACAGCAGATCGCGTCAGGAGGGGCATCTTTGCGTGGGCAGATGCAATGCGGTGACATCACATGCGTGCGCAGGTGCACGTGACATCATCGCATCCACGCATGTGCAGATGCCCTCCTGAGTGAGACGAGCAGGCTGAGGGGGCGTGGCAAGAGGTGAGGCTGGGGCGTGCTGTGGGCGGGTCTATGGGTCCAGAGGACGGATTGAGGCAAGTCTCAATCCATCCTCCTTTTTCTGGAGCTTTGTGTACTGAGTCTTCAACCAAAATGGAGCTCGACTCGGTTAACAGAAATTTTTTAAAAAAAGAAAATAACAGACAAAAAATATTAATGTGACTGATTTCCGCAATATTTAGCAAATTAAATAGTTTTTAAAGATTTGCGAAAAAGTTGAAAAGGACTGGGGTCCCTTAAGATAAGATCCTATTCTATAACACCATCCGGGCACCTGGATTCCATAGAGCTGGTATAACTGAACACCTAAACGTGGCAAGGGCACTTGTAATGTACAGTATTCCGTATTCTATATGCTATATACGTAAATGGCACCGACAGGAGCAGCCATTTTGTGGCTGCTTGCGCTGAAGTTAAAAAGATACAAGGGGGAAGGGAAGGGGCACACGCGTGGCAGGGGGAGGAGTGTTAAGGGGGCGGAGAGCAGGAGGGGTGCCAGCACCCAGGGCAGACCCCTTCCCCCCACCCACCCCTTACTACGCCACAGCATAACACTACTCCCCACTGTCCAACAACCCAGCCGGTAGATTAACTGTTCCCCTTAACTGCATCCATGACATCCTGTTTGTCTGTCTCATCTGTTTAGGTTGTAAGCTCTTTGGAGCAGGGACTGTCTTCTTTGTGACTCTGTACAGCACTGCGTACGTCTGGTAGCGTTCTAGAAATAATTCATAGTAGTAGTGTGAAGAGTTTCAGTCTTTGGGAAGCAGAGCTGAGCTTGTGATGTCTCAATGCCTCATTCCACCAATAAGAGCCAACCTCATCAGTGATGTCACAATGGCTGGATTGTCCTGTACTCCCCTCTGCCCTCCAACCCAGCCAGCTGATTAACTGTTCCCCTTAACTGTATCCATGACATCCTATTTGTCTTTGGGAAGCAGAGCTGTGATGTCATAATGCCTCATTCCACCAATAAGAGCCAACCTCATCAGTGATGTCACAATGGCTCGATTATCCTGTACTCCCCTCTGCCCTCCAACCCAGCCAGCTGATTAACCATTCCCCTTAACTGTATCCATGACATCCTGTTTGTCTGTTTAGATTATAAGCTCCTTCGAGCAGGGACTATAGAAAAAATTAATAGCCTTCTCCATAGCTGTCCCTATCTCTAACGCTGTCAACACTCAACAGCCAGGCACTATTGGGAAAGCGACAGGCAGTCCAGGAAGTGCACTTTGAGAGAAAGAGACGGGGACAGGCAGCATGTCATTTGCACATTGAGAGAGAAAGCCCAGGAATTGCCCATCGAGACAGAGCAGGGACAGGCAGGCCAGGAGCTGCACAATGAGGGAAAGAGACAGGCAGCACGAGCAGATTGTGCAAAAGGGAGACACCACAGAGGCAAAGCTCTCAGCCCATCTGACAAAGTTTGGGGCAGTCTCCGTCGAGGGCTAGACACAAGGTCCAGCAAGTTTCCACGTTTTTCATTCCTTTGGCAAAAAAGAAAGTGGAAACTCGCTGGACTACGTGTCTAGCCCTCGATGCAGACTGGCCCAACTGAGAACTTTTCCGCTCCAATTCGTACATCATCGTACGTTGCTTTTGGGCTGCGTTTTCAAGGTAACTGGGCAGGATTATACAAAAAAGTGTCTTGCAACACTGGTAGAGCTCAGAAGGCAGTTGGAGTCAGAAGGGGAAGAAACCGTTTGTCTCCCTCTGGCAGAGAATTTCTCTAAGCAGCTGGCTACCTCCATGCATATACCTCAGAGCAATTCCGGTCCTCGAGAGCCACAGGCAGATCAGGTTTCCAGGATATCCACAATGAATATTTATGAGATGGATTTGCATGCACGGCCTCCTTGAGATGCAAATTTATCTCATGTATATTTATTGCGGATAACCTGACCTACCTACCCTTGCCTCAGAGGATCAGCGCCCCGGAACCCTGAACATACTGGTGAAGGGGAAATTTCTATTTGTCCTGGACCGGTAGCATGGAATGTTGCTACTCCTTGGGTTTTGGCCAGGTACTAGGGACCTGGATTGGCCACTGTGAGAACAGCTACTGGGCTTGATGGACCATTGGTCTGACCCAGTAAGGCTATTCTTATGTTTATTAATAGGACAATCAAGCCATTGTAACATCACTGCTGAGGTTGGCTCTGAGGTACTGTGGAATGAGGCATTATGACATCACAATCTCAGCTCTGGAATGTTGCTCTCATTGGGGTTCCGGAATCTTGCTATTCTTTGAGATGCTGGAATGTTGCCACTCCTTGGGTTTTGGCCAGGTACTAGGGACCTGGATTGGCCACCGTGAAAACGGGCTACTGGGCTTGATGGACCTTTGGTCTGACCCAGTATGGCTATTCTTATGTTCTTATGTGAGCCAAGTATAGGACAATCAAGCCATTGTAACATCACTGATGAGGTTGGCTCTGAGGCAATGTGGAATGAGGCATTATGACATCACAATCTCAGCTCTGGAATGTTGCTCTCATTGGGGTTCCGGAATCTTGCTATTCTTTGAGATGCTGGAATGTTGCCACTCCTTGGGTTTTGGCCAGGTACTAGGCTTGATGGACCAGTACGGCTATTCTTCTCACTCTCCTTTTATCTGGTAGTGGCTTTCTGGCCTGCCTCCTGTGCATATAACCAGCCACAGGGTACTATAGGAGGCCAGGGGCTACATGTACTTAGGTATTTTGGTGCCACTTATGCAAGTAGAGGAATCGCCCTAATGGTTAGTGCAGCGGGCTGAGAACCTGAGGAACTGGGATCAACTATAACCCTGGTCAAGTCACCTAAGAGTCCATTGCCCCAGTAGGGACAGAGAAAGTATCTGCACAGAATATGTAAACTGCTTTGCTCGTACCACAGAAAGACAGTAGGTCAAGTCCATGACCGTTTATACTTGCTCAATGCCTTGTAAATGTGGGCGCCCAGTTCTAGAATTAATGCTTCTGGAAGATTCTGAAACAGAGTGCCTAGGCCAGGGGTGTCAGAGTTCCTCCTCGAGGACCGCAATCCAGTTGGGTTTTCAGGATTTCCCCAATAAATATGCATGAGATCTATTTGCATGCATTGCTTTCATTGTATGCTAATAGATCTCATGCATATTCATTAGGGAAATCCTGAAAACCCAACTGGATTGCGGCCCTCGAGGAGGGACTTTGACACCTCTGGCCTAGGCTGTTCTTTGCTTAGGGAACCCTCCAGCAGCATCACCAAGAGAAATCCATACAAAGGAGCTCCATAGATCAGTGGTTCTTAAATCTGTCCTGGAAGGGGGGCCCCAGCCAGTCGGGTTTTCAAAGTATCCCTAATGAATATGCATGAGGCAGATTTGTATATAATAGAGATGACTAGCATGCAAATCTGCCTCAGGCATATTCATTAGGGATATCTTGAAAACCCGATTGGCTGGGGGGTCCGCCAGGTCAGGCTTAAGAACCATCGTCATAGATCATATCCCCAATCGATATAACCTAAAACCTTTCACAGCTGCAAAGCATAACGCAAAATAATAATAGGTCTCAAAGAGAAGGGAGAAAAGGCTGTGCTGGAGAATCCAAATATTGGAATAGATCAGGGGTAGGGAACTCCGGTCCTCGAGAGCCGTATTCCAGTCGGGTTTTCAGGATCTCCCCAATGAATATGAATGAGATCTATTTGCATGCACTGCTTTCAATGCATATTCAATGGGGAAATCCTAAAAATCCAACTGGCATATGGCTCTCGAGGACAGGAGTTCCCTACCCCTGTCCTTGATAAATATTTCAGTCAAAGAATCGTAGGCAAGAGATCTCCCTTGCTCCGATTTAATTCTCATTGTAATATGTGAAGAGAAATTCAATGTGTGTTTTTCTTTCCCCAAATCACTGCTTTTATCACATATACCAGCAGCGTCAACTCATGTGATCAGTTCTAAAATAGCCTACGTTATCTTCTACTGCCTCAGGTGTCCACGGAGATTATATGCTCTTCAGGGTAGGGACTTAATATAGTTGAATTTTAATAAGCTGCCTCAAGCCTCATTTAAAAAGGTGAGTTAAAGATCTAAATTGATATTGCTCTTAAGAAACCTTACAACCACCATTGAGAGATGAAGATGGGACCATTCCTACCCTAAAGTAATTCAGAAAATCACAGTAAAGGGAAGTGCTCTGGCTGGGATTAGAACCTTTGATCTTCTATGAAAAGCAGTAATGTTGCCCGGAGAGCTGCAGTTACACTGCTATTTGTCTATTTGTGAGGGTACTGCTAGGATCGTCATTATTTTGTGTTAGCATGTATTCAGTTTGCTATGGTGGGCATGTGTGCCACAGTGGTTAGAGTGTAGCCTCAGCACCCTGAGGTTGTGGGTTCAAATCCCTCGCTGCTCCTTGTGACCCTGGGCAAGTCGCTTAATCCTAATTACCAAGTGAAGCACTCCACAATCACACAACCCCAAGGAAACCAACAATTCAAAACTCCAAACACCTAGGGCAGGGGTGTCCAATGTCAGTCCTCGAGGGCCGCAATCCAGTCGGGTTTTCAGGATTTCCCCAATGAATATGCATGAGATCTATTTGCATGCACTGCTTTCATTGTATGCTAATACGTCTGATGTCGTAGACCCGCCTACAGCTCGAGCTGTCCAATCCCAGTGCTCCCTGACTCAAACTAGGCTGGCCATTGGCTCAGCCTCACCTTCTCAATCCAGGAACCAAAGCTTCCACCAGCTTTAAACCCACAGGCAGCCCTGCTTTAAACCCACGGGCTCGCACTGCAGGGAAGGCGGCAGAGAGCCAGAGCTGGGGGCAGAGAGCAGGGCATGACAGGCTGAAAGGAGAAAGCAGGCCTCTGTGTCGCGAAAGGGAAGAGGCTGCTGCCGCCGGGTTAGCCCTTCCCTGGGAAAGCAGGAGAGTCGGGACCGAAAATCCCCCCAAACCAGCAAAACCCCCCCAAAAAACCCCCAGACACAAAACGCATGCACAGACCATCTGCAGGGAAAGCGCATGCGTCAGGATCACACACTAGCGATCCGTGTCGGTAGATGGGGGCATCCCTCCGATCGCCCTCATTTGAATATTAGTTGTTGCAGAATCCCATCGGACCTGCCCGGATCAGTCACGATCGGGCAGGTTAGTGAATCTAGCCCAAAGTCTTAAAATGAACCAGAAACCATGTCCACTCGTATCTTGATTCATTATTCGAATGTTCTCAGGACTAGATTTAAAGAACCGTCTTGCTCCAGCAAGAAATCTTCCTCTGATTTCTTCCAACACACTCCACAGAATAAATTACACTTCAGCAAGAAAGCAAGCGCTTAACAGATTTAGATCAGCATTTCGAGAACCATCAATATGTTTGGGTTCTGAGAACTATGAAACATCAGGGGCGGGAAACTACGAGGTGACACCAGGAAATTCTTTTTCACTGAAAGAGTGGTTGATCGCTGGAATAATCTTCCACTACAGGTGATTGAGGCCAGCAGCGTGCCTGATTTTAAGGCCAAATGGGATCGGCACATGGGATCTATTCACAGGGCAAAGGTAGGGGAGGGACATTAAGGTGGGCAGACTGGATGGGCCGTGGGCCCTTATCTGCCGTCTATTTCTATTTTTCTATGTTTCTATAAGGAACATAAGAATTGCCGCTCCTGGGTCAGACCAGTGGTCCATTGTGCAGTCCGTTCCCGGGGCGGCCTTTAGGTCACAGACCAGTGCCCTAACTGAGACTAGCTTTACCTGCGTACGTTCTGGTTCAGCAGGAACTTCTCTAACTTTGTCTTGAATCCCTGGAGGGTGTTTCCCCCTTTAACAGCCTCCGGAAGAGCGTTCCAGTTTTCTACCCTTTCCCAGAGCTGAAAGGGGGAATCTTTCTTATCTGCAGTTTGCTAATTTAGCCTCCGGATCTCAAGTTTCACCACTAGAGGGGAAGAAAAGCAGAGAAAAGACAAAGGGCTAGATTCAATAAGCCCACCGATCAAGTCCCAACCACTTAGCGACCCCTTTGCGACCCGATTTTCCTCCGGCCCGATTCACTAACCTCGGTCCCGATCATCCTCCGATCCGATCCGATCTGCACATGCAAACGAGGGGAACGGCATGCAAAGTGGGAAGGACCCGATTCACTAAACAAATCTGGAACACCGACTGGGCTGGCCGATCAACAAAAGAAGCGACCAGTGGCTCACGTGCATCTCCCGCTCATTGCCTTGATTCTCCTGCTCTCGCCACCTTGCTCTCTGCCCTGGCTCGCCTCCTCTTGCTGCCCCGACTCCATGCTCTGCTCTCGCCCCTGAATCTCTCCCGTCACCCTGACTCGCCACTTTGCTCTCGGCCCAAACCTCTCCTGTCACTCTGACTCGCCACTTTGCTCTCGCCCCTGAATCTCTCCCGTCACCCTGACTCGCCACTTTGCTCTCGGCCCAAATCTCTCCTGTCACCCTGACTCGCTGCCCTTCTCTCGCCCCGAATCTCCTGCCCTTCCCCCAACACTGTGAGCCCGTGATTTTAACCCACAGGTTTAAAGCGGGTTAAAACCATGGGCTCGCGAAGAAGTAAAAAAAAAAGTAAAAAGGTCGCTGCTCTGTAAACATGCACAGACCATCTACAGATGGTCTGCGCATGCGTCGGGATCGCGATTCAGCGATCCCTGCAGTCGGTTGGGGCCTGATTCCGATTGTGCGTCGCGAATCGGCTCCCCGGACCCGGATTGGAACAGTAGGTCCGTTTAGTGAATCTAGCCCAAAGTCAGCAAGGGTTACAGAGAGGATTGTGGGCTGGATTCCCCCCCCCCGCCTGCTGATTGCGCTGTTTTCTATTTGCGGACAGGTAGCAAAGCTTTAGAGACCCCTTTACAATGGCTTCATTAGGCAAGACCTGCGCAGTGCGGGCAGGACTTCTCGCTCAAGAGCTGCCGTTGCCACCAAGGAGGCCGATTCTGTCTATACAAACCTCCATGTCATTTCACAATTAGCCTTGAGCAAAAAAGCAGCCCCTTATGCAAATGTCTACATCTAATGGCTGGTTCGTGTTTGGAGAACTATGGTAAACATTTCTAAAACAGATGTAGCCCGAGGTGAAGCTGTTTCTTTATCTTCTTTTTTAGCAGGTGCTGATAAAATGTGTACAGTAATCATTCCTGGGGGGGGAAATTTAGTATCAGCTAGCAGGAAACATTAACATACATTCCGCATTGCCACCTAGCAAAGCTTGCTGGGATTTAGTGTGACAGCTCCAGGAAGTCACTGTGACCAAACTTTACAACCGTCTCTTGGAGGTCTCAAGGTGGAAGGAAAAGCCGCCTATGCTTCAACTGAGCCCTCCAAGGGGGAGCTCGCCTGGATCAAGAGACCTCCTTTGGGTTTGGAGCCCGGTGTTACCCCTTGGTGAGCTAGGTACATGGGCTGGGTGTCACTTACGTAGTCTAGTGGCTAGTGCCGCAGGCTATGAACTGGCGAATCCAGGGTTCCGATTCCACCGATGCTTCTTGCCCTTTTTCAGCTTCACCTCCTCACAGGACTGGCCTTCAATAAAGAAATAAATCCTTGCCACCTCATTTGAAATCTTAAGGTCTGTGGGGTGGGCGGGGGCACCAGACTAGTCTGCACAGGGTCCCACAATTACGTTATGTGATCTTGGGTAAGTCCGTTGCTCGGCTGCAAGCTTGCATTGTAAGCTCTCCGGGCCAGGGCAGGTGATACCTGCTATACAGATTATAACTCAGCAGTGGCGTAATAATGGGGGGTGCGGTGGGTTTCCCTAAGGGTACGGCACTCCTCCTCCTCTTCCCCCCCCCCCCCCGCTCCTCTCCTTGCCGCGCGCCCCTTGCTTTCCCACGTTGTACCTTTTTACTTCACCGGTGCGAGGCTGCTGCCCGCGTCGGCATAGGCTTTCCCACCGAATCCCGGGAGGAAGAAGAAAACGGGACACGAACCACGCTGATTCATCGTGGACTGCAAAGAAGACTTTACAGGACAGCGACGGAAGAAATAATTCCACAGGTAAAGTTCCCTGTAAATGCTGTAATTGTAGCATAAAGGACCCACTGACATCGCGTGCTTTTTTTGTCTACGTTATCGAGAGATTCGAGACTATAAACGGCTTGACGGTTAGCGGAAAGACAATAGCAATGTATCAATGTCATCTACAATTGTTAGAAATAAATAATAATAAACACACATACATGTGTAGAATTTTGTATAAGGTCCCACACGCTTTCTTTGTACCAGGGTCTTCTTTGCAGTCCACGATGAATCAGCGTGGTTCGTGTCCCGTTTTCTTCTTCCTCCCGGGATTCGGTGGGAAAGCAAGGAGGAGTGACCCGAGCAATGAGTTTGAAGCTAGGAATGAACACGTGAGAACACGCGTTGATGGTCACTTCGCAATCTTGTACGTGAAAGTTCCCACGCCGTTCTTTGTCTTAGTTTGCAAGGGCACCTCCTTCTTGAGGCAACAACACGTTTTGGTTTCCGTGATGTTTCTTGGGCTTCATTGGGCCCCCTTGAGCTTCATAGGCCCTGGAGCGATGTACCGGCTGCAGCCCCCTCCTCGGGCCTGTGCGTAGGGATGCTTACAGACGCCCAAGAACTCGTCTGGTGGGAACCACACCAGCTGTGGGGATCAGTAGGCATGCCTAAACACTTGTTGATGGTCACTTTCACAAGTTACCACATTTGTGAAGTCAAAAAGAGGACACGTGACCCTGTCCCCGCCCCACCCCTGGCCCACCTCCCGTTAGTCTCGTCCCTGACCACCCCCACCTTTCATCCATTTCCTTATTCCCCTTCCCATCTACCCTTTTAGTGCTTATTTCTTTCCCTTCCACCAACCCTCCCCCTGTGGGTGCTTCTCTCTCTCGTTCTCTCTCCCTCCCTACAAAAACCGAGCTTTACATGCCGAAATGTTGTCTAGTAGTAAATGCTTCAGTCGTTCGTATTGCATTGACCAATCATTCATCGAACTATCCACAAGGTCAATATCCCACTCTTGTTTGAATAGTTTCCCATACTTTTCAGGGCTTCAGACATGCCATTAGGTCACCCATGTTTTTCCGGTAACCAAATATATCTTAATGGCTATGGCTTCTTCATTTGCCCCCCTCTATACGTGTTAAGATTTTTCTTTAGTTTTCTTATATTTTCTTGTATTTTAAAGTGCTTAGTGCCTATAATAATACCAATAACTTAATCTTAATAAATATGAACTTATCTTAAAAGATTTGTTCTACTCATTTCACTCTCTCTTATCCGGTCGGGAAAGGGACCTGTCACATCGACATGTTTCGCCGTTAGGCTGCTTTAAGAAAAAGTCCCCTATAAAAACAAGAAAAGGCAATATTACACCCTCCCACCGCTTGTAATTGCAATTTCAATTCATATATACTTAAGGGGAAAACATCTAGTACATGTAGTAACATAGTAACATAGTAGATGACGGCAGATAAAGACCCGAATGGTCCATCCAGTCTGCCCAACCTGATTCAATTTAAATTTTTTCATTTTTTCTTCTTAGCTATTTCTGGGCAAGGATCCAAAGCTTTACCCGGTACTATGCTTGGGTTCCAACTGCCGAAATCTCTGTTAAGACTTACTCCAGCCCATCTACACCCTCCTAGCCATTGAAGCCCTCCCCTGCCCATCCTCCACCAAACGGCCATACACAGACACAGACCGTACAAGTCTGCCCAGTAACTGGCCTAGTTCAATCTTTAATATTATTTTCTGATTCTAAATCTTCTGTGTTCATCCCACGCTTCTTTGAACTCAGTCACAGTTTTACTCTCCACCACCTCTCTCGGGAGCGCATTCCAGGCATCCACCACCCTCTCCGTAAAGTAGAATTTCCTAACATTGCCCCTGAATCTACCACCCCTCAACCTCAAATTATGTCCTCTGGTTTTACCATTTTCCTTTCTCTGGAAAAGATTTTGTTCTACGTTAATACCCTTTAAGTATTTGAACGTCTGAATCATATCTCCCCTGTCTCTCCTTTCCTCTAGGGTATACATATTCAGGGCTTCCAGTCTCTCCTCATACGTCTTCTGGTGCAAGCCTCCTATCATTTTCGTCGCCCTCCTCTGGACCGCCTCAAGTCTTCTTACGTCTTTCGCCAGATACGGTCTCCAAAACTGAACACAATACTCCAAGTGGGGCCTCACCAATGACCTGTACAGGGGCATCAACACCTTCTTCCTTCTACTGACTACGCCTCTCTTTATACAGCCCAGCATCCTTCTGGCAGCAGCCACTGCCTTGTCACACTGTTTTTTCGCCTTTAGATCTTCGGACACTATCACCCCAAGGTCCCTCTCCCCGTCCGTGCATATCAGCTTCTCTCCTCCCAGCATATACGGTTCCTTCCTATTATTAATTCCCAAATGCATTACTCTGCATTTCTTTGCATTGAATTTTAGTTGCCAGGCATTAGACCATTCCTCTAACTTTTGCAGTATTAAACGCTTACCCTTTATCCACTTATCCGAACCATCCCGATCTATGTAATTTCTGCTAAGATAAGATGGCCGTGGCGTCTTTTTGACTCATATAAGTACCTCCCCTTATCTGACATCATCTTTTGTTTCCACGAATTGGAACCCTACATTAAAGAACCCCATTCAATTTCTTGATTTAACCCCCCCCCCCGGCTCTACTGTATCTAGCCTATAAATCCATTTTGGATCCATCCAATTTAGTTTTTGTTTATAGCATAGTAGCCCATTTAAAACAAATAGGAGAAAATATTTTTTAATTCAATGTATAGTTAAGTTCTGGCATTCAGGCCCATTTTCTATAAACAGAGCTTGAGATGGGTGGGAGAAAGAGAACATGACCGGGTAAATTCGGACATCTAGTGACCCTTTTAAAAAGACCATTTGTGTTTGAAAACTTGAAATAGAAAATCAGGGCCATTTTTTTTTTTTTGCAGGTCAAGCTTCCCCTTCTCTGCTGAAAAAAATGTCTCCAGGATCTGTTTGGTTTCAAAATAAACACTTTCAACATTTTCCTGAGAACATTTCACAGCTTCAAGGCCTCGGGCGCAGCTTTCCCGACACGCTTTGTCAGTGGTCTCAGGAAAGCAGCTCGGGTTTGTTAATATTCACTTAATCCTAACAAGCATGGCAGTTTTCTGCTTGCAGCTCTGAAAAGAACATCTCTTTCATTTAAAAAAATGTATGAAATTATTTGGAGTTTTGCATGGCAACCTTTGAGGAGCCCAGGGCAATTTTTACTATTATTACTGTATGGCAATGTATAGGTAGCCAGTCCCGAGATGACCCGGCCGCAGTTTTGAAGTTTATAATAATTTGCAATTAATCTGATAAATAAAGTATTAAGGTATCTCTATTAAACTACATAAACAGTGAAAGCTGTCAAATTAGACCAACAGGTGCATGTTTATTGAAATGCAGATTTACTTTGTGAGGATCCGCAGACACGTATAGAGCGATTGAATACACTGACGCTTAGACAGTGGTCTCAAACTCGCGGCCCGCCAGGTACTATTTTGAGGCTCTTGGTATGTTTATCATAATCATAAAAGTAAAATAAAACCGTTTCTTTGGTTATAAATGACAATATTATTATTAAGACTTAGCCAAAAAGAAAGATTTATAAACTATAAAGTTTTACCTCATGCAAAATTGTCATTTCTTTCATAAGACATTAACTATTTTTTTCTGAGGCCCTCCAAGTACCGACAAATCCAAAATGTGGCCCTGCAAAGGGTTGGAGTTTCAGACCACTGGCTAAACCGTAACCATGACATCCTGTTTGTCTTTGGGAAGCAGAGCTGAGATTGTGATGTCATAATGCCTCATTCCACCAATAAGAGCCAGCCTCATCAGTGATGTCACAATGGCTCGATTGTCCTGTTCTCCCCTCTGCCCTCCAACCCAGCCAGCAGATTAACTGTTCCCCTTAACTCAGTGGTCTCAAACTCACGGCCCGCCAGGTCCTATTTTGAGGCCCTCGGTATGTTTATCATAATCGCAAAAGTAAAATAAAACCGTTTCTTTGGTTATAAATGACAATATTATTATTAAGACTTAGCCAAAAAGAAAGATTTATAAACTATAAAGTTTTACCTCATGCAAAATTGTCATTTCTTTCATAAGACATTAACTATTTTTTTCTGAGGCCCTCCAAGTACCGACAAATCCAAAATGTGGCCCTGCAAAGGGTTGGAGTTTCAGACCACTGGCTAAACTGTAACAATGACATCCTGTTTGTCTTTGGGAAGCAGAGCTGAGATTGTGATGTCATAATGCCTCATTCCACCAATAAGAGCCAGCCTCATCAGTGATGTCACAATGGCTCGATTGTCCTGTTCTCCCCTCTGCCCTCCAACCCAGCCAGCAGATTAACTGTTCCCCTTAACTCAGTGGTCTCAAACTCATGGCCCGCCAGGTCCTATTTTGAGGCCCTCGGTATGTTTATCATAATCGCAAAAGTAAAATAAAACCGTTTCTTTGGTTATAAATGACAATATTATTATTAAGACTTAGCCAAAAAGAAAGATTTATAAACTATAAAGTTTTACCTCATGCAAAATTGTCATTTCTTTAATAAGACATGAACTATTTTTTCTGTGGCTCTTCAAGTACCTAAGAATCCAAATGCGGCCCTGCAAAGGGTTTGAGTTTGAGACCACTGCGCTTAGAGATAGGTGTCACTTAGGCATGTCAATGGCACCCTTAATTGACGGGCACCTATATGCATAAAACAATTCTTGGTCGGCTAAATAGTGCTGCCAGCTATCTTCCGTTGAAAATCCCGGTCACCAGCTATGTTGTGCCATATGCCGATTGGTGCCGATATTAAAAGCAGATAGCGTAGCTGGTTTTAAGAAAGGTTTGGACAAATTCCTGGAGGAAAAGTCCATAGTTTGTTATTAAGACATGTGGTGAAATGTGAAATTGCTTATGTGAAATGAGTTTCAGCATAGCTCTCAGCAGACAGGTAACATTGCTTTAACAAATTAAGAAAAAGGACTACGGTCTTTCATCAACAATATGCCACAACTTTATTTCAGCAATAGAAATCCCCAAATTCAGCTTCATCTTCTCCCAAACAAAGAAAAAGAAAATTTAGAATAAAATAGAAGTCCCTGGATCAGTAGCATGGAATTTTGCTACTCTTTGGGTTTTGGCCAGCAGTGCACCCGGGCCGGCATGCGCAGGGGGAAGCTTTTGGAGCTCCTGCCCGGCCATAAGCAGCTTTCTGAATGGCTGCTGCGAGAACCGCAAGTCCCATGAGAACTGGCGGCAGTGTTTCAGTGAGCGTCGCAGGGCGGGGCGGGAGTTCCGAAAGCTCACTCCTGCACGTGCCAGCCCGGCTACGCTGCTGGCTTCTGACCGCTGGACCACCAGGGAAAAGGTACGCGGGGAGGGGTAAAAAATAGGATGGGCTGGAATGAGAGATGGGGGGAAACACGTCGTAAAGTCAAACCGTCGTAAGTTGCATAGGTCGTAAGTCGACGAGGACCTGTATATGGTAGAAAGTGTGAGCCTATTAAAACCCTACTATATAGGTGATACCTGCTGGCATAAGGGCTATAGGGGTGGTAGACAGGTGGGTCTAGTAGGGTTTAGGGAAGGTTTGAAGGATTCAGCATACAATGTAAAGAGGTTTTGGTGAGATGTGTAGCTGGTACCCTTTTTGTGAAGTTCATAGCAGTGCCCCCTAGGGTGCCCACTACTCTGCTGGCATGTCCGTGTACCCTCACCTTCTATATCCAAATGGCTTGTTTCATGCATTTTTCATTTGGATTCTTGTTGGCTAAAAATGACCAAAAAATATAGACGCACTGAGGGTACAAGACATCTAGCAGGTCATTTTGGGAAAAAGAAAGCTAGATGTTTGGCGGTTTTGAAAATGACCATTTTCTCCACCCAATGTTTGGACGCACTTCTCATAAGAACAAAAGACTAGCCTTACTGGGTCAGACCAATGGTCTATCAAGCCCAGTAGCCCGTTGTCACGGTGGCCAGTCCAGGTCACTAGTACCTGGCCAAAACCCAAGGAGTAGCAACATTCCAGAATCCCAAAGAGTGCAACATTCCATGCAGAATTCCCAAAGAGTAGTAGCATTCCTTGCTACTGATCCAGGGTAAGCAGTGGCTTCCCCCATGTCTTTCTCAATAAAAGTCTATGGACTTTTCCTCCAGGAACTTGTCCAAACCTATCCGCTCTTACCACAACCTCTGGCAACGCGTTCCAGAGCTCAACTATTCTCCGAGTGAAAAAAAAATGTCCTCCCATCGAAAATGCCCCTCCATGCGTACAAGAACTTTTTTTGCATGCATTAAATGGATTGTCCATTAATTTACAGGGAAAAGTTTTTGCTCATCTCAATACTGTAGATGGATAATAAATACAATTAAAAGTAAAACAGATTTGTACAATTACCGTATTTTCACGTATATACCACGCACCCGTGTAAAACACGCACACGGGTATAGCGCGCGGGAAACCTAAATATATGTAAACAAATTTTTATATAGCGCGCACACGCGTATACTGCGCATGCTGCTTGCCGCCCCGACTCTCCTCTTGCCGCCACGACTCTCCTCTCGCCATCCTGCCCTCTGCCCCGAGTCTCCTCTGGTCCCGACTCTCCTTTCGCCGCACTGCTCCAAGTCTCCTCTGGTCCCGACTCTCCTTTTCAGCCCTGCCCCGAGTCTCCTCTGGTCCCGACTCTCCTTTCGCCGCCCTGTCCTGCTCCCAGCTCTGTAAGCATGCGCGTTGTACAATTTTTTTTTACATAGTTTCCCCCCCCGACGTCCGATTCATCACCCCGAAGGACCGCTCGCACCCCCACCCCGCAGGACCCATCGCACCCCCACTCCGAAGGACCGCTCGCACCCCCCCAGCCTTCCCCTCTCCCGCATGGAGAAGCTGCCTACCGTTGTTTCCCGATGCCAGTGAGCCCTGCTGCTTCCTCTGTTGGCGGTCCCGCCCCTTCTCTGAGCCCTGCGCTGCTTCCTCTGCCGTGGTCCCGCCCCTTGTCTGACGTCAGAGAAAGGGCAGGACCGCCAGCAGAGGAAGCAGCGCAGACAGGGCTCAGAGAAGGGGCGGGACTGCCGGCAGAGGAAGCAGCAGGGCTCGCTGGCATCAGGAAACAACGGTAGGCAGCTTCTCCATGCGGGGGGGGTGAAGGCTGGGGGGTGCGAGCGGTCCTTCAGGGTGGGGGTGCGAGCGGTCCTTCGGGGTGATGAATCGGACGTCGGGGGGGGGAAACTATGTAAAAAAAAATTTGTACAACGCGCTCACGCATATAACGCACATGGTTATACTCGGTTTGTAAAATCATGTATAACGCACGCGTTATATGCGTGAAAATACGGTACACATTCAACAATGGAGATGGATAAACCTGATCAATGAATAAAGAGCCTGGGCTTCTTTAAGTCAATATGATACAGTAGATTAAATACAACGACGCCTTTTATCAATTTACCGTATGGAAACAGAAACGGACGGAAGGAGCGACTTGCTATTTCCTACCCAGCTTGAATATTCTTATTACGAGCGCATGTGAGTAGATAGCGGAGAATAGAAGTTACAGTGATTGACAGGGGAGGGATGATGGAGAGCGACGGATTCCCAGGGAAGCAGGCCTGGATGCAAAGACACGCTCGGCAAGACTTGCTCTTTGGTGCAACACACCTTCAAGTCGCAAGGCGAGGGAACGGCACCCTTTCTTAAAGTTCCCAGCTTTGGCTTTTGATTTCCCTGGGGGGGCATCGTTAAAAACTGAAATACATTCCCCTGCGCCTGCGTCTTGTTTGAATGCAGCATTGTGTGGCAGTGGTTGTTTTGGGGTTTTTTTTTTTTGGGGGGGGAGTTATTTTCCTTTTTCAAACATTCTCTTATTCAGCAGCAGAGAGAAATAAAAAGCGAATCCCCTGCCCCCTTCCTTTGAATGAAGGAACGTGGCTTTTCCTTTCAGTCGCTTTTCCCCCTGATGTGACACTGGGATTAGTAAGGCCTCCCTTCAACACACTGCAGCTTGGCAAGACCGATCGTGTCACCCCTTTGCTACTGGTTCCTTGATCATGTAACCCCCTTACTACAAAAAACTCATTGGCTCCCAGTTGCACACAGAATACTATATAAGTTATCTTTACTCACCTTTAAATCATTACTATCCAAAACTCCATCTTTCATTTATAAAGATTTAATTCCATACACCTCTCAAAAAACTTTACGATCCAATCAACAATTGTTATTGGTCATTCCCTCTCTAAAAATTATAAATACCCGTAGACAGTTTATCTTTTCCGTCACGGCGCCACAAACATGGAATACTCTCCCACTTTATTTAAGGGAGGAGAAAAATTTAGATAAATTCAAAAGCCAACTCAAAAGTTTTCTGTTTAAAGATGCCTTCAATCTTTAATTAAAACGATAATTGCTATTTTACAACTCTGTTTCATTTTAGTCAGCTATATATATATATATATATATAAATATATATATCTATACTATCTCTAATCAATAATATTGTTTCCCCTGTCCTTTATGTTTTACCCTTATAGACCCCTCCTTTCCTATTTAAATTGTATTTCTTCCCCCGTTTTCCCAATGTGTCCTGTTCAAATCAAATCTGTCTATTTTTTAAAATGATTTTTATATAATTGTTAATTATTTTATTCTGCATTTTTTATTAATGTAAATCGCTTAGTAATTATGATAAGCGATTAATCAAATAATAAACAAACTTGAAACTTGAAACTTGTTACACACTGTTTAATATTCATCCATGCACTCTCTCCTGCTTGTCTTCTTTAGCTGTCCCTTATACTTCCAGCCATTTGCTTCGATCGCGAAATGCTCATCCTCTTGTTCTCTCGGCACGTAAACTAGAAACTGCATTTTTCTTTTAAGCCCCCAAACGACGGAACAAATCTTTCGCCCTATATTCGATCAGAACTCTCATTTCTTAGAATTCAGTTGCACCTAATCCCACCCCGCTCCTTGTGACCCTGGGCAAGTCGCTTAATCCCCCCAGGTACATGAGGTAGAGTGTGAGCCCGCCAGTACTGGCCTTAGTTCTTCAATATACAGTGTTCCCCCGGGGTCGTTCGCGGTCGACGGTTCGCGGTCCCGGTCATTCGCGGTATTTTCCGACCGCGAACCACCGACAAGGAGAGGACAGCAGGAGAGAGCAGCCGAAGCGCCGCGAGTGCAGGAAATCACTCGCGGTATGCTCCGACTGCCTCTTCCTGGAACGGAAACCCCTCCGCAAATATTGGGGGAGTGCTGCGTACAATTATTTTCTGATTCGAGATCCTCTGTGTTCATCCCACGCTTTTTCAAACTCTTTCACCGTTTTCCTCTCCACCACCTCCCTTGGGAGCGCATTCCAGGCATCCACCACCCTCTCCGTTATGCGAGTCGGTTTTTCATTTTGCTCGCTTTTTCCTCTTTCTGTTGACGTTTGTTGCCTTGAGCAATTTAAGGAAACATTTCTTTATGGAAAGAGCGGTGGATGCATGGAACAGCCTCCCAATGGAGGCGATGGACTAGGGTTACCATATGTTTTCTCCGGGAAACCCCAGGCACATGACCCCACCCCATTCCACCTCCAGCCCCACTCAGTTCTGCCTCCAGCCCCACCTCATTCCACCCCGAGCCCCACCCTCACAAAGCCTCTTCTTCCAGACGAGCTCCAGCTGCGTCTGGAGGGCCTGGATCAATCGCCGATGTGTGTGAAGTCGTCCGCGCATGCGCAGAGGTCCTCCAGACGTGGCTGGAGCTCATCAGGGCTTTCCAAAACCCGAAGAGTCCTCTAAAAAGAGGACATGCACGAGTTTTTCCAGACATCTGGTAACCCTTTGATGGGCAGAACAGTGTCTAAATTTAAGACTGCAAGGGACACTCGTAGAGGATCGTCAGGGGAGAGGAAGTGACTGTAGAGCTTAGTAGCTGGTGCGCACAGGCAGATTGGACAGGATGCATGGCCTTTATCTGCTATTGTGTTTTAATGTTTCCTTATTTCTCTGTTTCTGTATATTACCTCTCTCTTTGCTTTTGGGAAATGTGTATCTATCTACTGTAAATAGGTGCATTTGTCCACACATACAAGCAATCTGAAGCAAAAATAAGGATTCCTTGAATTAAGAGAGACCTCCAGCAGAAACCCTGCTGTCTTAAGCAGGCAAAGAGAGCTATTGACAAACCAGAACAGACTTCTCTCCCTCTGAAGACATTTAAAGCCATGCCTGCAGCCCCCTGGAGCAACAGAAGCCCCCTCAGCTCCTCAGGCTAATGTCCCTCTGAAGGTTAGAGAAGTTGAAAGATGGCTGAAGGGCCAAGCGTGCTCCGAACGGAAGAAAGCCCTATTGATCAGGTGCTCGATCGAAGGTCAAACCTCCCCCGCGATGGTGGCCACGTCCTCTTTCCTCGGTTGCATCTCCCCTGGCAAATGTTTGCACCGGTCTCCAGGTGGACATCGGGGTAAAAGCACGGTGCAAAGGGGCTAGTCATTTTCAAAATGTGAGGAAACGCTGCCAGGAAAAAGTCCCTCCTAATGACTGACAAATGTCAGGGTGACTTCTACAATTTCTGCTGTGTTTGTTAATTGAATTGGTTAATTAGGTCCCAGAGGCCTGCTCGCTCATTACGAACTGCAGCAGAATGCGGGTTGAAACCTGATGCAAAGAAGTTAAACCAAACGGGGGAATAACAAAAAAGAAAATGCTTTTTGTTCTTCTGCAATCTGTAGTTCTGCTTTTTCTTCGTATTTTATTTGACCTGCCACATGCCACTGCTTTCTTGATGTGCTTAAAATGAGAGGATAGAAAAACTCCTTGCCTGGCTTTCTCCACAGAGCATCTGCTCAGAACAAGAGCACAATCATTAATTTTCTGCCAATTAGCCAAAAAAAAAATGGGAAGAATGGGTTTGGTTTTTTTAAAAATTTCATATTTGCATAGTCATCTGTTACTTTGCAACAGAGGTGCTTTAAAAAGTTAAGTGCATCAGTTTTACTGGAAATGTGAATCCATCCGTAGTTTCACATTGTAACGACGCAACAAAGGCGTGAATAAAGATGCGTAAAAAGTCGGTTGATGTAGTGCAGTGGTTCCCAACGGGGACGCTACCGCCCACCGGTGGGAGCTGAGATGTCTAAGGGGGGCATTTTGTGTCCAAGCCATATTGAGGGGGCGTTAAGGACCAGCCGCCACCCCCTTGAGCAATTGGCAAATCCAATGGCCACTGATGGCAGCACCGTCGTCTTTTGTTTTGATGCTTCAACTTTTGGCGCTTCAGCTTTTTGCCGCCACGGCAAAGTTCTCACCAAGTCCCGCGCGATGGCCCCAAAGCTTCTCCTCCAACACAAGCCGCCCAGGCGGAAACAGGAAGTATGTCGGAGGAGAAGCTTTAGGGCCATCGCGCAGTTCTTGGTGAGAACGTTGCCACATCCGGACACCTCAGAAAGAGAAAACTATGAAGAGCGTCCATGAAGGTGAGGGGAAGGGAGGAAGGTGACCTGATGAGGGGAAGGGGTTGAGTGGCGCTGAAGGGAAGTGGAGGGAGAGGGGGGAAGGGTAACAGACGTTAAAGGAAGTGAGGAGGGGAGAGAGAGGGAAGCAGACACTGAAGGGAAGTGGAGTGAGAGGAAGGAGCAGATGCTGGATGGAAGTTTTATCACATCAAGCTCAGCTCTGTCACTAATAATATTACCGTATATTCATTTTTTTAATGACATATATTTTTTTAAATCATACTGTGAGCAATACATCAATATTGTTATTATCTTCTAATAAAATAATTTTAAAAATTTGTCCTTGTTTTTCAATATATAGTATGTACAATATAGTTTACCCAAGGGGAGGTGCTATCGAATCATTCACTGAAAAAGTGGGCTCTGATTCAAAAAAGGTTGGGAAACTATGTATCTAGATTTTCGGAAAGCTTTTTACCAAGTTCCTCATGAGACACTCCTGGGAAAATTAAAAGCTATTTGGATAGGAGGCAAAGTTCTTTTATGGATTGGCAATTGGTTGAAAGATATGAAACAGAGACTAGGTATAAATGGCCTGTTGTTTTAATAGAGGAAGGTGAAAAGTGGAGTGCCACAAGATTCTGTACTGGGGCTGGTGCTTTTTAACACATTTATAAATGATCTGGAAACGGGGAATGGTGAGTAAGGTTATCAGATTTCTGGATGATATAAAACTATAAGTTATTAAATGCATGTAGTATATGTGAAACTGTAAAAGGGCCTTGGGAGGTTGGACAACACAAAGCAGGTGAAATTTAATGTGGACGAGTGCAAAGTGATGCATGTTGGGAGAAATGGTGACCAAAAAACAGGAAGAAGAGCACAAAAACCGTGCGAGTGTCTGCAGAAACGCTGAGGCCCGAATTCTGTAACCCAGCGCCAGATGTTAGGCACGTATTTTGAAGGCACCCAACTAGATAGGCGCCTATCTAAATTGAATAACAAGCTCAATTAAGCTTTTTAATCAGCAATAATTGAAACTTAGGCGCCTATCAAGAAAGAGCGATTCTGTAACAAGGCGCCTCTAAAAATTTAGGCGGCCTTAAAAAAAATAAATAGGCGCTATGCATGTTATGCGTGGGCGTGTTTTCATGTTAGGCACCTTGCTACAGAATCACTGCTCTTAAGCGTGCTTAAGTGCTCGCATGACTGCCTAACTTTTAGCTGTGCCTGCTTATTGGGTGCCTCCAAAATAGGTGCCGCTCATCGTGATTCACTAAACAGCGCCCAATTTTACTTGAATCGCTCTGAACTGTGCCTATTTCGGCACCTAACTTTTAGGCGCTTCTTATAGGATTTGCCCCTTAATGCTTAAGGTGAATAAGACGACTCCTCACCTGATAACTGTTCACCAAGAGAAGAAAACAAAAAAAACTCTGTGGAGTGACGATGTTCCCAAATGGACTTTATTTGAAAGTATCAAAGTTCCAAAGGTTCACTGAAATCATCCACATAAAATAATTCCATCCACATAAAAGTAAATCATCCACATAAGAGCCTTAAAGGACCTGGTCCGCTAGGGATACAGGACCCAACACGGTCCGCGTTTCGACAAAAAGTCTTCTTCAGGGGTCCATTGCAAATGCAAGCAGTGGCTCACTTCCGGCTCACCACACAATTGTTTCCCACGTACTCACCTTTATAGGACCCCCAGGGACCCCTGAAGAAGACTTTTTGTCGAAATGCGGACCGTGTTGGGTCCTATATCCCTAGCGGACTAGGTCCTTTAAGGCTCTTATGTGGATGATTTACTTTTATGTGGATGGAATTATTTTATGTGGATGATTTCAGTGGACCTTTGGAACTTTGATACTTTCAAATACAGTCCATTTGGGAACATCGTCACTCCACAGAGTTTTTTTGGTTTTCTCTGGATTTTCTTCTTTGTGGATATTTTGGGGTCAGTTCCTTTTGATTTTTGCTACTTAGGATTTTCAAGTGTTTGAGGCTTGCGCAGATGAGGATGGAGCTTAGGCATTGGTGGAATGAGGCATTATGACATCACAGTCTGAGCTCTAGAATGTTGCAAACACAAGCAGTGTCTCACTTCCGGCTCACCACACAATTGTTTCCCACGTACTCACCTTTATAGGACCCCCAGGGACCCCTGAAGAAGACTTTTTGTCGAAACGCGGACCGTGTTGGGTCCTGTATCCCTAGCGGACCAGGTCCTTTAAGGCTCTTATGTGGATGATTTACTTTTATGTGGATGGAATTATTTTATGTGGATGATTTCAGTGTACCTTTGGAACTTTGATACTTTCAAATAAAGTCCATTTGGGAACATCGTCACTCCACAGAGTTTTTTTGGTTTTCTCTGGATTTTCTTCTTTGTGGATATTTTGGGGTCAATTCCTTTTGTTTTTTTGCACCAAGAGAAGAACCCAACATGGATCCATGTTTTGGCTAATGAAAAGCCTTCATCGGGGATACAATGCTCAACCTGTGCAACAACAAAAAACTACATTGAGGTGAATGTGGCGTAGTGGTCAGCACCTTGAGTTCAATCCCTGTGCTGCTCCTTGTGACCCTGGGCAAGTCACTTAATCTCCCCTGTTGCCCCAGGTACATTAGATAGACCGTGAGCCCACCAGGACAGATAGGGAAAAATGCTTTGAGTAGCTGATTTGTAATATGTTCTGAGCTTCTTGAGAAGACAGGCTAAAAAAATAAATTAAAAAAAGTTATATGTATCATATACAATTGTAAATAAAACATCAATGAAAAGTAATGAATATGCTGATAAAACAGACAAAATTATAGAAAACTAAACCAAAATTTATAAGCCAATAGCATATAATATAAAACTTAATATATAAAAAAGAAAAAAAACCATCAAAATTAAGATCCTAATATTTAAAATATACTTTAACTATCTAAAATAAAAGTATACCATGAAATGTAGACCTTACTGATAGAGCTTAGCTGGATCTTATAGTCAAATATACATCATAGAAACCATCTAGCAAAAAAAGAAGAAAAAACATCTGGAACATCTTTTCAACTAGTCTTTCCAAATCTTGGCCAATCCTCTCTTTCTTCTCTAGAAATCACTTCTAGTCTCAAAAGGCTCATAGACATAGTCCAGGGATTGGTTTGCTGGAGATTAGGCAAGACACCAACATTCATCCCTCCAAGGGTCCACCATCATACTATGATGATTAGGGTAACAAAAAAAAACATCATCTTAATAATAATAATAATAATTTTATTCTTATATACCACCAAAGCCATGGAAGTTCGAGGCGGTTTACAGCAAGAAGCGCTGGACAATCAGCAAAGAGGTTACAATCAAAGTCAACAGTACAATCTTACATAATGAAAGAACTGGAAAGCTATATAGTTCTTAGCAGAGCTATGTAGATTCTTAGTTTACAAACTCGTTTTTACCAGTTTTCTAAAATTGAAGTAGGATGAGGAGAGCGTGATAAAGTTACTAAGCCAATCGTTCCATTTGCCTGCCTGGAAGGCAAGAGTTCTGTCCAAGAATCTTTTGTAGTGGCAGACTTTTATTGTCGGATAGGTGAACAGATGTGTTCTTCGTGTGGGCCTAAAAGAACTTGCCAGATTAAAATGGGAAACTAGAAAAGTGGGGGCCAGACCAAATATTGATTTATAACATAGACAAGAGAACTTAAACAGGATTCATGTCTCCAGGGGCAGCCAATGGAGTTTTTGATAGTAGGGGCTTATGTGTTCCCATTTCTTCAGCCCCAAAATTAGTCGAACTGCCGAATTTTGAATGACTCTGAGTCTTAGAATGTTTTTTTTGAAGGATCCCAAGTAAATGTTGCAATAATCGAGCAAGCTTAGGATGGAATAGTGAACCAGTAAGCGGAAGGATGTTGCATCAAAGTATTTTCTGACGGTTCTGAGTTTCCATAGTGCCGAAAAGCATTTTTTAATCACTAAATCTGTATCAGCATTTAAGAGTGAGGTGGCGGTCCAGGGTGACTCCCAGGATTTTAATGGAGTGGTCAATAGAGAAGTCCTAATCATTCAAGGAGATCGATGTGTCTTTGATTTTGTCATTAGGGCTTGCAAGGAAAAATTTAGTTTTGTGTGTGTTGAGCTTCAATTTGAATTCGGTTATCCATAGTTCAATTTGCTTTAGAATGGATGATAGATGAATCTTAGTCTCAGGGATCAGAGTAGTAAGGGGAATAACAATGGTGATATCATCAGCATAGATATAAAATGTAACTTTTAAGCTTTGTAGTAAGTTCCCCAATGAGGCAAGGTAGATGTTGAACAATGTAGGGGAAAGAGGAGAGCCTTGCGGGACTCCACAAGATTTTACCCAGTTCATCTTGTATTCGTTCAGTAATCAAGTAGAAAAACAAAATGCAATCCCACGAATTCCTGTCAGTCTAAAGATTCTATAACAGTCATACTTAGGTAATAGGTATGCAAATTAGTCCTTATGCAAATTTAAGTTATAGCTCAGGCTTGACCAATCGAAACAAAATCTCTCCCCCCCCCCCGACAAAACCAAGAACTGGCAAGAGGGAGCCTAGGCACTCCTGCTGAAGACAGCCCCGACCCCCCCCACACACGAATACCAGCAGGAGGGATCTCAAGCCCTCCTGCCAAAGACGGCACCCTGACACGCCCCCTACGAATATAGGGAGGGATTCCAAGCCCTCTGCCATAGATGGCCCCCACGTGAACCCCCCGAATTCCCCCCACTACACTGGAACCCTCCCCCCCACTAACCTTTTCAGTTGGCCGGACGGACAGGTTACTGGTCTGTCCATCTGGCAGGCCTGCCATCCTCGGAATGGGCCAACCCATCCCATGTGCCTAAGGCCCCTCCTAGAGATGGGCCTTAAGTGCCTGGGCCAATCAGGCCTAGGCCCCTCCCCGGTGCATCCCACAATGCACTGGGAGCAGGCTCGCCATTCCGAGGATGGTGGGCCTGCCGGATGGATGGATCGGTAACCCAGCCAGCTGGCCAACTGAAAAGGTTAGTGGAGGTTCCGGGGTAGTGTGGGGGTCGGGTTAGTGGGGGTGTTCTGGGGTCTGGAGGGGTTCAAGGGGGTGGAGGCTGTCTTTGGCAGGAGGGCTTGGGATCCCTCCTGCCAGTATTGTCGAGGTGGGGGTGTTGGGGGGCCATCTTCGGCAGGATGGCAAAGGATTTGTTTGGGGGGGATTGCAATTGAGATCATGACAGGAGAGATTAGGCATCTCTCCTGCAGTGATCGTTGCGGTATGTGTGTTTGTGGGGGGGGGGGCAGTTACAGGATTCTGTAACTGGTGTTGCTTTTTGACAGACGCTGGTTACAGAATCCTGCTTTTAGGCAAAGGACTGCCCCCCCCCCCCTTTCGCCTGAAAGGTCTGGGTTTGTGCATTTGGGACTTGGATGATTTTTGGGTCAGGAATGTGGTGTAGGGATAGATGTGGCAGTCTGGGACAGTAGATTGCTGAACATGCAGGTAGGCCATTTAAAAAAAAACAAAACCCCTCAATTTGGATGTTTTTTTTGAGAATGGACATTTCCCTGCTGCCAACTTCTGCGTCTTCTGACTTAGGCCAAAAGGGGACTTAGACGTTTTTTTAAATTATGCCCTTCCAGATATATATATAGACATACATACGAGGTCTGTTCAAAAAGTTCTGGAACTGATTTTATAAAAAGTTATTAAATAATCTTACAACATATTCCTTAGGTGTGGATGTTTCTCCATTTTCAAGGTGCTTCAGAGTAAGGAAAGCAGTCAAATGAGTCGGTTCTAAAAACACATATTTTAAGGAACGGTATCTGATTACACATTTTCAGGGGTATCTAAGAAAAAATAAACCCCCCCATCTGAGTCACACTTGGTTTCAATATTAGAAATTCCCTTCTTCTCTTCTGAGTCTCTCTCGAGACATCCGGAAATATTTGAATATGGAAACCCAGGAAGTCCTTAGATCTGTTTTTAAAGAAAAGTTTAAGGATCCAATCTTTGTCTAGAGCTAAAGCTACAGTCGAAATAGCCACTTCTCTATCTGATTGTTTTCCATCATCTTCTTTCTTTTGAGAGTCCTGAGTTTTTGTAGGTAGATAATACACCCTTGTAAGTGGTGGTAAAGAGTTCTCAGGAGTTTTAAGAATTTCCAGGAAGTAACGCTTTATCATATCTCATGGAGAGATTGATGAAATCTCACACAAGGATACATTAAGGCCACTTTTTACCAAAGCTTAGCAACAAGGCCTCTCTGAAAGTTAGTGCGCTGTAAATTAAACTAAACTAAACCTTAGGTTTGTATACCGCGCAATCTCCACAAACGTAGAGCTCGGCACAGTTTACAGGGTTAGGTTGAAAAGGAGCTAGGAAGATAAAGAACCAAAGAGCGGGAGATGTTAGATTTTTGAAAAGAGCCAAGTTTTCAGGTGTTTGCTGTATTAAGAGTAGCACTCAGGCACCCTGCCAGCAGTTTTGCAAGTAAGTGGGCACTTACATGCTTAATCACTGATATTCTCACTAGACTCCACCCCTGTAACAACAGCGCCACGCAAATGAAACCCACCACCAGAGAAATAGAAAACTGGGTGTCATCGTAGACAATATGATGAAACCTTCCGCCCATTGTACAGTGGCGGCCAGAAAAGCAAACAAGATGCTAGGAATTATTATAAAAGGGATGGTTAAGAAGACTAAGAATGTTATAATGCCTCTGTATCGCTCCATGGTGCGACCTCACCTGGAGTATTGCGTTCAGTTCTGGTCTCCTTATCTCAAGAAAGATATAGCGGCACTAGAAAAGGTTCAAAGAAGAGCGACAAAAGATGATAAAGGGGATGGAACTCCTCTCGTATGAAGAAAGACTAAAACGGTTAGGGCTCTTCAGCTTGGAAAAAAGACGGCTGAGGGGAGATAGGATTGAAGTCTACAAAATCCTGAGTGGAGTAGAACGGGTACAAGTGGATCGATTTTTCACTCCGTCAAAAATTACAAATACTAGCGGGACAATCGATGAAGTTACAGGGAAATACTTTTAAAACCAATAGGAGGAAATTTTTTCACTCGGAGAATAGTTAAGCTCTGGAACGCGTTGCCAGAGGAGGTGGTAAGAGCGGATAGCGTAGCTGGTTTTAAGAAAGGTTTGGACAAGTTCCTGGAGGAAAAGTCCATAGTCTGTTATTGAGAAAGACATGGGAGAAACCACTGCTTGCCCTGGATCGGTAGCATGGAATGTTGCTACTCTTTGGGGTTCCGGAATCTTGCTTACTCTGAGATAATGGAATTCTTTGGGATTCTAGAATCTTACTGCTCTTTGGGGATTATGCATGGAATGCTGCTACTATTTGAAGTTCCAGAATCTTATTGTTCTTTGCAATTCCAGAATGTTGCTAATATTTGGGTTTTGGCCACCGTGAGAATGGGCTATTGGGCATGATGGACCATTGGTCTGTCCAGTAAGGCTATTCTTATGTTCTAAAGTTTATGCATGTTAAAAAAGAATGGGATTATGAAGCTACAAGACTTGTCTGGCAACCATTACATTATTATAAGAGTAAATCTCTTCGATTCGGAGCAAAAAGCCTCAGACCCCTAACAAATATATTTTGCAGCATAAGTATAAAGTCATATGAACCAGATCCCTCTGCTTATATTTTAGTCAGGCTGTGAATGATTGTGAAATGATCACAAATTTGGGAGAAAATTCTAGGTACTGTAAAACCCCACTTTTTTTTTTTTTTTTTTTTACTAAATTATGATAGCGGTTATTAGCGCAGGGAGCCGTGATGAATGCTTCTTGCTGCTCCCGACCCTCATAGTGTATCTATGAGCATCAGGAGCAGCACAGAGCATTCAACGCGGCTCCCTGCGCTAATAATCGTTAGTGCGGTATAGTTAAAGGGAGGGGAGGGGGGTAATTTGTAACCTGTTCTGAGCTCTCTGGGGAGGACTGGATATAAAACCAAATAAGTAAATATTTACACACAAAGTAAAGAACTATTCTGTGTGATAACTGCATTGGACGTTCCAGCCACACTCCTGCCACACCGCCTTTGCATTTACAATAGGGAATGACATGGGGACAAATTTCTCCCCGTCTCTGCAGGAACTCAATTTCCCTATCCTGTCCCCGTCCCTGCCCCATTCCTGTAAGCTCTGCCTTAACCGCACAAGCCTCGAACACTTATGCCATTGGTGGAATGAGGCATTATGACATCACAGTCTGAGCTCTAGAATGGTGCTACTTAGGATTTAGAAGTGTTTGAGGCAGTGGCGTACCTAGCATATGTGACACCCGGGGCCCATCATTTTTGACCCCCCCCCCCCATCTGTACAAAAAACATGATTTTTAGTAACAAGCCACACGTCACACATGAGTACCTAGGAAAATGCAGCATCTTACATACTGCAGTGAACAGTACATCAATAAACCCATTGTAAAACTAAACAAGCCAGACTAGTACAGATCAATCCTACACCGTCAGTCCTAACAGAAAACCATGTCTTTTGAACACACAGAACACAGAAAACACCTTTGCCTAGTATGGAATATGTCATCACAAACTAACCCCTCCCCCTTTTACAAAACTGAAGTGTGGATTATAGCCACAATAGTAACAGCTCTGACGCTCATGGAATTCTGAGCATCAGAGCTGCTTCCACCACGGATGGTGCTAAAAAACGTCCACAGTTTTGTAAAAGGGGGGGATAAAATAGAAATACATAGACAAAGGTTAAATTGAACCAGCAAGAAGCTGGACTCTGCATACAATGCAACACCACAGAAACAGTGACACATGTCTCCTAAAGCAATAAATAAATAGAAAATTTTTGTTCTACCTTTGTCTTCTCTGGTTTCTGCTTTCCTCATCTTCTTGTTACTCTCTTCCTTCCATCCACTGTCTGCCATCTCTCTGCCCCTATATGGCATCTTCTCTCCTTCTATGCCCCTTCCAGAAACTGTATGCCTCTCCCTTCTATCTCTCCTTTCACCCCCATTGGTCTGGCATCTCTCTCCTCTCCTTCCCTTTCCCACACCTCTCTTCTGCAATCCCTTTCTTCCCTCATTTTCCTGTTAAATTTATTTTCAGCATCCATCTAGATTACGTTCTTACTACCCTCTCATCAATTTCCTTTTTTACTGTCTACCTACAGCTCGCCACCTCTTTCCTTCAACCCTTCCAGTATCTAACTCTATCCTCTTCCCTCAATCCAGCATGTGCCCTTTTTCTTTCTCCTCCCCACTTCCTTCCAGCGTCTGCTCCCCCTCTCCCTCCACTTCCATTCAGTCTGCCCCCTCTCCCCCACACTTCCATTCAGTGTTTGTCCCTCCTCTCCTCCACACTTCCATTCAGCGTCTGTCCCTCCTATCCCCCACACTTCCATTCAGAGTCTGTCCCTCCTATCCCCCACACTTCCATTCAGCGTCTGTCCCTCCTCTCCCCCACACTTCCATTCAGTGTCTGTCCCCCTCTCTCTACCCCTTCCATCTACTATTCACCCTCTGTCTCGCCCCTTCCATTCTCTGCTCTTTCTATCCAGTGTCCCTGCCCACTCTCTCTTCTATATGGTATCTTCCCTCTTTCTATACTCCTTCCATAAACTGTCTCCTTTGTACATGATTCATTTCAGCCACACCCCCCTCCATTTTCCTGTCTCCCTATGCTCTGGAATCTCTATCTTCTCCTTTCCTTCCTTCCCACTCCATCCCATGGTCTGGCATCTCTATTTCCTTCCCTCTCCCATGCCCTGGCATCTCTTTCTCTCCATGCTCTGGCACCTCTTCTCCCTCTGGTCTGGCATTTGTTTCCTGTCTCTCCCCCATGCCCTGGCATATTTCTCCTCTCCTCTCTTTCCAACTCCCCCTCCCCCTCCATTATCTGGCATCTCCTCTCCTTCCTTTCTCTCTCTCCCTCCTTCCTTCCTTTCCCATGGTCTGGCATCTGTCTCCTCCCCCCTCCCCCCATGCCCTGCATCTCTCCCTCCCCCTCCATGGTCTGGTATCTCCTTTCTTTTCCTTCCCTCCCATGGACTTGACATCTCTTGTTCCTCTCCCTTTTCCTTCTCCCTCCTTCTGTGGCAGCATGCCCCCTATCTACCTACTACTCCAATATCCAGAATCTCCTTTTTCTTCTTATTGCATCCACCCCGTGTCCAGCATCTCCCACCTGTCTTTCTACTCACATCATGTCTGTTTTTTTCCCTTCACCCTACAACCTCCATGTCCAGCATCTTCCTGTGTTCCTTTTTTTTCTTCCTTATCTGATTTAGCAGCTTTCTTCCCTTTCCTGAGCCAGTGAACCCACCATCTTCCCACATCCCATTTCAGTATCTCCCCTCTTTTCCCCAGCTTAATAGGCTTGAATGGTATAGAAGTCCCTCAGAGTGTTCCAGTGCTGCTGCAAGACTGGAGGTGATTCTTAGCTGCCATCAGCTCTGCCTTTGGCTCCACCGGTAACCGGCGATTGCTTCCCCTCCCGCGCTAAAGCCTGCCTCACTCCTTCCCTCCCTACAGCGCTGAAATGGTCAGGGGGGGGGGCCGCCAGGTCCTGAATCACCCTCCCTATTCTCAGGGCCAGCATTAGGGGATGGCAAGGGGGCCCCATGATCCAGGCAGCTCTCTTAGCTGCCATCGGCCCTGCCTACGGCTGCGCCGGTAAAGCAAAACTGGACGGTAAAAGCAAAGAGAGACGCCGCAGGACTTTTCCACTTGCCTGCATCACTCAAAGTTGTGCCGCTCTCGATCCCGCCCCCTCTGAAGTGACTTCCTGTTTTTGAGGGGTGGGATCGAGAGCGGCAGAACTTTGAGCGATGCAGGTGAGCGATGCAGGCAAGTGGAAAAGTCCCGCGGCGTCTCTCTTTGCTTTTATCGTCCAGTTTTGCTTTTCGGCGTAGCCGAAGGCAGGGCTGATGGCAGCTAAGAGAGCTGCCTGGATCGCGGGGCCCCCTTGCCATCCCCTTATGCCGGCCCTGAGAATAGGGAGGGTGATTCCGGACCTGATGCCCCCCCTGACCATTTCAGCACTGTAGGGAAGGAGGGAGGCAGGCTTTAGCGCGGGAGGGGAAGTGATTGCCGATCCCTTGTCCCCTCGCACAGCTTCGGGATGCTGTCCCTGAAAACGGGACATTTCGGCGTCCCGAAGCGGTGGGTCGGGACAACAGGTCGGTCGGTCACCTTAAGTAAGAATGGCGGCAGTAAGGAGGGAGGGAGCGCAATAGGGACCGGGCTGGCTTTGCATCCCCCCTAAGGCTACACCCGGGGCAGACCACCCCCCACCGCCCCCTCCCCCCTTGGTATGCCACTGGTTTGAGGCTTGTGCAGATGAGGACGGAGCTTATGCATTGGTGGAATGAGGCATTATGACATCACAATCTGAGCTCTAGAATGTTGCTACTTAGGATTTTAAAGTGTTTGAGGCTTGTGCAGATGAGGACAGAGGGCAGGAGCAGGAAAATAACTTGTGGAGACAGGACAAGAAAATGAGTTTCCACGGGGATGAGGAAAAATTTGTCCCCATGTCATTCTCTAATTTACAACACATTTTTGCTCTTAATTGGGGCCCTTTAGTCAGCGGGAAGCACAATGTCTGCAGTTAATTGTAAGTACGAGTGTGGCCAGGCTGACATTATTATTATTCTTTCCTTCATGTGTAGTGTTGAGCCTCTCAGTACAGAGGACTTGAAAAATGAATTACCTTCATAATTTGTGGTTTGCAATGGTTTCCCCCTTTTCTTTCCCTGTAGTTAGTTTTTGGCTTACTTTTCGGTTCATGCGTGCTGTCAGGCTGAGAAAAGCATCGATGGTCCAGCATTTTCTATGTTCACAGCAGGTAGCAAAAAGACCCTGAATTTCACTGATCTACAGTGCCTCGGGGTGTGATGAATCTGACAGTTTGGGGTCGCCCACAGGCTCCCAGATTTTCACGAGCATGTGCCGTGAGCTGCCACTTCTCAGGATGCAAAGTTTTTTGTTTTTAGGTCACCGCTGTGTCTGAGGGAGCTGGTTTGTGTATCTTTTCTTACAAAACCTTTTATTTCCCTGTTTTGGATTGAATAAATCTTTTCTGTTGGTTGGAAAACATCTTGTCAGGCCCCTACGTTATGCTTTATTTGTTTTTTGCATAGGGGGTTCTCCTTTGCCCTTTTGGGTATCTTCTCATTGTTCTTTTGGCAGGGAATACCTTTTATTGTTGTGGTGTATTTCCAAACAGATTTGCAAACTTAAGCAATTTCATCCTTTTATCAGAGGGTGGACAGGGGCCCTAGAAAAGATTCAAAGAAGAGCGACCAAGATGGTAAAGGGGATGGAACTCCTCTCGTATGAGGAAAGATTAAAATGGTTAGGGCTCTTCAGCTGAGAGGAGATATGATTGAAGTCTACAAAATCCTGAGTGGAGGAGAACGGGTACAAGTGGATCGTGTTTTTTCACTCCGTCAAAAATTACAGACTAGGGGACACTCGAAGTTACACGGAAATACTTTTAAAACCAATAGGAGGAAATTTTTTTCCACTCGGAGAATAGTTAAGCTCTGGAACGCCTTGCCAGAGGTTGTGGTAAGAGCGGATAGCGTAGCTGGTTTTAAGAAAGGTTTGGGCAAGTTCCTGGAGGAAAAGTCCATAATCTGTTATTGAGACAGACATGGGGGAAGCCACTGCTTGCCCTGGATCGGTAGCATAGGAAAAACATCATTGGTCTTAAGAAAAACTCCGTTCTAGATTATTTTCACCAGAGCTTATTTCAAACAATTTTTGGCATAAGAAACCTGCACTTATTTTTAAAGGTATCTTTCTGTCCTCTGGTTTAGGCAAGATCACTGCAGTGCAGTGAACAAAAATCCCTCGGTGCTTTTTCAATTAATCTGGTATAGCACTGGAGTGATCTTGCCCACACCAAAGGACAGAAAGATACCTTTAAAGATAAGCGCAGGTTTTTTATGCCAAAAATTGGTTGAAATAGGTTCTGGTGAAAATAATCTAGAACGGAGTTTTTCTTAAGACCAAGGGTGTGTTTCCTATGACAATTTTATAATTGCCATAGAAGTTCCCTGAGTTTCTCTCTTGGAACACTGAGGTCTTTTCTCCGTATACTTTAGATGCCTGCTTAATTAAAGTCTCTGGTAAAGGGATACAGTATATGAATATCTTTTTAGTGGCTTTATGATATAAGTTAATAAACCATAAACCATTTGCATAGTAAATTTTTCTGCTGTGCTCTTTGCTCAAAGATTAACCAAAATCTTGGATAGGAAAGTTTCAAGTTTCCAGTTTAATTTGTATTTGACAAAATCGCTTTTTCATGGATTACAAAGCGACGAACGATAAAATAATTTAAAGAAAGAAACTGGTGCTGAGAATCAACGTCGATGCCTGATTTTATTTCGCTATCCCAGTGCCACCCTCACAGCTGCCCAGTTTTGGGGGACAAAATATAGGGCCTCTTTTATCAAGCTGCGCTCGAGGTTTTTAGCGCGAGCCGGCGCAGTAAATGCTCTGAGGCTTATAGAATTCCTGTGAGCATCGGAGCACTTATCTCGCCGGCCAGCGCTAAAAACCTCTAGCGCAGCTTGATAAAAAGGGAGGGGGGATAGCAACATTTCAAAGGGGCCAATTTTGGCACTTTTTTGTTTATTATTTATTTCTAAAAATTCTAGACCACCTATAACTAACCCCCTGTTTTACCAAGGGACGCTAAGCGTTTTAGCGCGGGTTTAGCATGCGCTAAATCTATGTGCGTGTTAACCGCTAATGCGTCCAAAGATTAACATGCACGCGTTAGCGTCTGAGGGCTCCTTTTATGAAGGCGCGTTAGCGATTTAACGCGTGTAATAGCACATGTAAAAACGCCGGCCGCGCTAGCCGCTACCGCCTCCTCTTGTGCAGGCGGTAGTTTTCCGGCTAGGGCACGATTAGAAGTCACGCGTGTTAAACCCGCTAACGCGCCTTCGTAAAAGGAGCCCTGAGTGTCAGGAAATGCAGAGCATTCAGTGCGCCGGCCTGCGTTAAAAACCGCTATCGTGGTTTTTGTAAAAGGGGGTGGGGGTGGGGAGTAAATTATTTGAAAAATGACCACCTATAACATCCTTTTCCTGGCAAGTGAGTAGAACAGCACCTGCCGCTGAATCCCCATATTTCGACGTATTTTTCCAAGTATAAAAGGGAATTTCGGCAGGAGATGGTTGTCGGAAAAAAAAACCAACCAACCTGTTTTCATGTTTTATTTGTTCCGAATTTCCGTGCTCTGGAAACTTGGATCTTAAATAAGGTCATTAGTGAGAACCAAACTGGCTGCGAAGTGCCAGAGCGATGAATGGATGAGACCAAACACTTTCCCTCTTTTCAAATGGTTAATCTTTTCTGTTCCCTGAATTTTAATTTGATTTGTACTGACACCCCACCTGCTGGGGCTGCTTTCGCTATTGATAACCAATGCCACCGCTGCTAAGGTTCAAAACCCACCAGCCCACTTTCATTTCTGTAAACATTATTGATCTGCATAATCAGTTCTTTATTAAAGCAGCGATGAATATAAAACAATTCCAAGTTTTATCCAAGTTTATTAAATATTTTGATTTATCGCCTATTCAAAATTCAAGGCGATGAACAAGTAAATAAAAGTTTTTGGTAATGTACATACAATAATTAACTTAAAAAAATAATAAACTTATGTATACAGATTACAATACATTTTAGAGGGAATTTCTACAAACTATAATGAAACAAAAGGAAAATTATTTAATTGCGAGATGATATCCAGAAACAGTTAATTAAAAGCTGTGCTTGTAAAGCCAGGCTGTAAGTAGCACCCAATGAATGCAGAGGTCTATTGATCTAGGAAAACATTTATACAGCTCGAAGTGAAAAGAATACTAGCCATGCAGAGTCTAAATTCTTGCGCAAAATTTTATAATGTTGTTATTCAATATTTATTTAACCCACCCACCTTTTACAATTCCTATGAGCGTCAGAGCTGTTACCACCGCAGCCAGCGCTAAAAACCACGCTACGGTTTTGTAAAAGGCGGGGGGGGGGGGGGTTAGTTAGTTTTATAACCCCAGAAATCCAGAACAGGTTACAAGAACACATACAGTAGTACTGAGAACGGTATGCCGTCAAAAGCGCAAAGAACAATGGTTTACAGACAATCCCACACAGGAAAAAGGCACTTATGATTTTAAAGTGTATGAGGCTTGTGCAGATGAGGACGGAGCTTAGGCATTGGTGGAATGAGGCATTATGACATCACAGTCTGAGCTCTAGAATGTTGCTACTTATGATGAGGACAGAGCTTAGGCATTGGTGGAACGAGGCATTATGACATCACAATCTGAGCTCTAGAATGTTGCTGCTTATGATTTTAAAGTGTTAGAGGCTTGTGCAGATGAGGACGGAGCTTAGTCATTGGTGGAATGAGGCATAATGACATCACAATCTGAGCTCTAGAATGTGGCTGCTTAGGATTTTAAAGTGTTTGAGGCTTGTGCAGATGAGGACGGAGCTTAGGCATTGGTGGAATGAGGCATTATGACATCACAGTCTGAGCTCTAGAATGTTGCTACTTAGGATTTTAAAGTGTGTGAGGCTTGTGCAGATGAGGACGGAGCTTAGGCATTGGTGGAACGAGGCATTATGACATCACAATCTGAGCTCTAGAATGTTGCTGCTTATGATTTTAAAGTGTTAGAGGCTTGTGCAGATGAGGACGGAGCTTAGTCATTGGTGGAATGAGGCATAATGACATCACAATCTGAGCTCTAGAATGTGGCTGCTTAGGATTTTAAAGTGTTTGAGGCTTGTGCAGATGAGGACGGAGCTTAGGCATTGGTGGAATGAGGCATTATGACATCACAGTCTGAGCTCTAGAATGTTGCTACTTAGGATTTTAAAGTGTTTGAGGCTTGTGCAGATGAGGACGGAGCTTAGGCATTGGTGGAATGAGGCATTATGACATCACAGTCTGAGCTCTAGAATGTTGCTACTTAGGATTTTAAAGTGTTTGAGGCTTGTGCAGATGAGGACGGAGCTTGCAGGATTAGGGCAGGGACAGGAAAAGAACTCGTGGGGATGGGAAAATGAGTTCCCACAGGGGTGGGGAAATACTTGTCCCCTGTCATTCTCTAATGCAAATCTATCTCATGCATATTTATTGTGGATATCCTGGAAACCTGACCTGCCTGTGGCTCTCGAGGACCGGAATTACCTACCCCCTGGGCTAGATAGATCTTTGTCTTGACCCAGTTTTTATGCTATGTTAACCCTTCATGAAGCGAGATCTCACTAGGATAAAAGATGTTCCCTGTGCTCTCTAACCAACTTCCCCTTCGGGCTCCCTTTGCTATAACTAGCAGATGTTCAGATAATAAACAGAATTGAATCATTTCCCCATCCTGGAACGGCTGCATCCAAAAGACAGCAGAACTCCTTCGCGGCCAGTCTTTGAAACTGATCTGCCACCGCGCTGTGGTACATAATTTATGGGGCATCAGCTTATCAGACTCTCTTCTGCTCCCTGGCAAACGCTGAAAGTGCTCGTTGCTTAAACTCGGTGCAGAATATCACTTAGTGTCAGAGATGCAGCTAATAGAATTAAATAGTCTGGACGGTGGCCAGCAACAGATGTGCTACACGTAATGGATTAATAATGAGATGGGAAGCCCTTCGCTCAGTAACAAGGACAATGTCCTGGGATACAGGAGGAGGAGACAAAGGGCTCCTTTTACTAAGGTGCGCTGGCGTTATTAGCGTGCGCTACGTGTAAAAACTAACGCCAGCTCAATGGTGGCGTTAGCGTCTAGCGCAGCTTATTAAAAGGAGCCCTAAGGTCCTGATTGGCTTAGGATTTTTGGGGCACGATCGGTTGCGCTTTCACCAGCGACACGCCAGCCGTTCTTTTGGGAGAACGAGTGAATAACAGGAGAGCAGCCTCACGAATCCGCAAAGAGCTGATGTTTTGGTGCCGAGGATTGCGAGATCTCGATGTCGCTATCTTTCTTGAACTGCTTTGGACTTTGAGGGTTTTTTAAAATTGGGGGGGGGGGGGGTTGTTTTACTTTAATTCTATTCTTTTTATTTCTTTCTTATAATTTTTTCTTATTTATAATTAACTAGTGTTTAAGCCCGTTACATTACCGGGTGCTAGAATAGATGTGTAGACTTTTAGCACAATGGGGCGCTGAGGCGTTTCTTTCTTTCTGTCTGTCTTTCTTTCTCCCTGCCCCCTTTCTTTCTTTCTGTCTGTCTCTCTCCCTGGCTCCCTGTCTGTCTGTCTGTCTTTCTGTTTCTTCTCTCTTTTTTTTACCTCCCATGTCCAGCAGTACCCCTTCCCTGCTCCCCCTGTCCAGCAGTAGCCCTTCTCCCTTCCTTTTACCTCCCCCCTCTCCAGTAGTACCCCTTCCCTGCTCCCCCTGTCCAGCAGTAACCCCTCTCCCTTCCTTTTACCTACCCATATTCAGGCTCCCAGTTCCCCTTTTACCTTCCCTATTTCCACCTTTTTCCAAACTTTGACAGTGCAATACAATTAATTGAACATAAAATACTGCATAAAACGCACTATTAACTACACAAATAATACATAAAACAATCATTTTCTCCTACCCTCCTCCCAATTATTAATACAATACGACATATGATGTGATTACAATATTCTCTAGAAGACATCCACCTCGGGGGGATTCTCGCACATGCGCACTCCTACTTGCAGTGCCCTACAGCGCACGGAAAACGGGAGCACGCAGGTGGGAGTGCGCATGCGCGCTTAGGACTTTATTATATTAGATATTTTTTCTGATTGAATTTTGTTATTTCTTTACTATTTAAAAATTGTTTACTCAGATACTTTAGCTAGATTTTGAGCCTTCGGGACAGATAGGGAAGTTCTAAGTACCTAATTTTATTTTACTGTAACCCGCTCTGGGCTCTTGGGCTATAAAAATGAACAAAGAAATAAATAAATGTCCTACATACCCATGCACTCCGTGACGATGTGTTCTTTAAAAGGATTAAGGGCTAGATTCACTAACCTGCCTCTCCATGGCTGATCCGCGGCAGGCCGACCAATTCACGAAGGGAGAATATTTAAATGGAGCGATTGGAGGATCGCCATCCCCTTCCCACCGACCTCAGGGATCGCTACTGAGCAGTCCCGACGCATGCGCAGACCATCTCTTTGCCTGTCGATGGTCTGCACATGCTCTCTCTGCGCGAGGAAGACAAGTATGCGGGGGGGAGGGGAGTCAATCAGCCAGAACACGTGAATCCTACTAGGCCTTAACCCGCCCCAACTCTCCTGCTCTCTGCCGCCTTCCCTGCAGTGCAAGCCTGTGGGTTTAAAGCGGAGCTGCAGTGCGGCATATTCCGGAACACGCCATAGTGCTGCCCCCCCCCTTTGAACCTGCGGGCTCACACTGCAGGGAAGGCGGCAGAGATCCAGAGTCAGGACGGCAGAGATCAGTCTGGGCGGCAGAGAGCGGGGGGGAAGTGGAGATTGTGAGCTGAGTTTAGCAATGGCATTTTGGAACCGAGCAGGGCTGGAAGATCGGGGCAGAGAGCAGGGAGGCAATGGAGCGGGAGAGTCGGCAGGGACGTGTGCCACTGGTCCCCAGCAGTCGCTTCTTCTGTTGATCGGCCAGCCCAGTCGGTGTCCCAGATTTGTTTAGTGAATCCCGTACTTGCCTACTTTGCATGCCGTTTCCCCTCATTTGCATGCACGGATCGGAATCGGATTGGCACAGAGGTTAGTGGATCGGGTCGGAGGAAAATCGAGTCGCAAACCGACCGGTACACTGAAGGAGTCTGGGACTGGTTTTCCTAAGTGTTGACCTAAGTTTTCTCTTTAATAAAATGCTGAATTATGTTTAGCTGCAGACCTAACTTATCTCATGTTCTAGCCTACCTGCACTGGGTGTTTTAGCTTGGGCATTCTAGCTTCTTATGGCTATCTCAGCATAAACGACATGTAACAGAAAGACTGCAGGGCTTAGATAAGTGACCTGCTAGTGTGAGCTTAGGACCAATGATTGTTAAGAAAAGTAACAAGTGAAAAGTTTTTTTCTAGAATTCAGTTGTATAGCCAGAAGAATGTATAAATAGCTCTGTAACATCCTGTTTTCGGGACTTCTGAAGCCAGCGTGGAGCTCAGGAGTCGCATATGTATGCTAATAAAACCTGTTGCTTTCTTCAAGTCTCTAAGTTTTGTGGCTTCCCAAAGTGGCCTTTCAACACGATCGGGTTGCTTAGTGAATCTAGCCCATAAAGTTTCTTCTGGGTAATCAGGGTGGGGTGGTTTGTGTTTCATGTGTTGTTTTTGTTCCTGCTCATAAACGGGTCAGATAGCGCAGTAAGATCGCACGCTGATGTAACTAGATAGATCAGTTCATAGTATTGCTACCCCCGGGGCAAACAATTTTCAGCCTCCTGCCGTGAAGAACGCAGTGTATTACCCAGATGTGAAAAGAGGTTGTTGGTTGTTGGGGTTTTTTAAATTAAAATTCCATGATTACTTGTTGAATCAGCCCCCCCTCCCCACACACACACACATATTTAGAACTATTAAAGGAAATAATGAAGAAATAATCTACACTTCAGCCCACATCAAGAGGGACACTCCAGCAGCATACAAGCAGTTCATCTCTATCAGAAACAAGGAATCACTTTAGAATCCCATTCTAAGCCACTTATCTCTAGGGTTTCCAGAGGTCCGGATTTCCCTTTTCAAGGGAGTCTGGACGGCTTTTCAAAACCTGGCACTTTGTCCGGGGTTTGAAAAGCCTCCTCTACATTGCGTCGGGCAGGAGGAAAGCGTGGATTTCCTCCTGCCCACCAAGAGCAGGCAGCGGGCGGCGGGGTTGGGGGCAGAGCTAGGGTGGGATTGGGGGAGGCACTGGGACGTAACAGGGTGGGAATGGGTGGAACTGGGCGGATCCAGGGATCCGGATTTTTACTATAGAAAAATCTGGCAACCGTATTCAGTTCTTTTGGGCTTTGTGAGAGGGAGATACAGCGACCAAGGGAGCTTCAATGCAGGAGGTCAAATAATTGGCAGGAGTGAGAGTGATGGCGGCTCCATGAACGAGTTGTATGGTGTTGGGCCTGTTTGGCTTACAGGTGAGGGAGAACCCCCCCACACACACACTTGTCTTTGGTTGTAAGAATTTCTTCTTGTGGCCTGCCCTGTGCAGTACCATCTCTCAACACATAACATTCGCTAGCAGGCCTCTGGTCAGTTCAAGGATCCAATTCTGTAAGATCCCAAGTTGAACTTGGCCTCCGTGACTGTTGTGTTTGAAGTCCAAATGTAAGGAGGGGATGGGACTTAATATACCACTTTTTCTGTAGGTGACCCGTCAAAACCGCACAGGACAAATGCATGCCGACATATGCGCACACTGAATAGGAGGTCCGCCCCTACAGGATACTATTTTGTCTTTCTGAGGGTTACAAAGTAACCCTCTTCCCCTCACTACACTTAACAGATTCACTTCCTATCTAGTGTTAGGGTTAGGTTTACAGCACGATTATGGGAACCCTTTTACTGGATATCTGGAAGGCCCTGATTTGCTGAGACCCCTCAGGCTCCGTCCGTACTACCCCTAAGTAGCTGACCCAGAAACCTTCTCTCCGACGTCAGAGTTTCTGGGTCAGCTACTTACATGTAGCTCGTACGGGGCCTGAGGAGTCTCAGCAAATCAAGGCCTTCCATATATGTAATGTAATGTAATGTAATCTCTCCCTTCCTGCTCCCCCCCCATGTGAATCGCTGCTTGTGCCATCCCCACTGCAGACAGAAGGAGAGAGTGCATCTTGAACAAGAACTGGATCGGCTTTGAGGGGGGGAGACGGGCAGGGAGGAAGTGATCCCCGGCAGCGGTAGGTGACGGTCAGTAAGGCGGGATTCCCAGAGGCAGTGGCGGCTTCTATGGTTAGGCAACTACTTATGTGAAGGAAGGGGGCATGAACTCGACACAGATGGAAGAGAGGGGGCATGAACATGGGACATAGAAGAGAGGGAGGAAGGGGGCTCTAACTTGGGACATAAGAGGGAGGGAATAGAAAGGGAGAATTGTTGGGTATGAGTGTGTGAGTGAGAGGGAATGATGGTGGCAGGGAAAGGAAGAAAGGAAAATTGGTCTCAAGACAGATGGACAGTGAGAGGGAGACTTGTTGCCAATAGGGGTGGAGGAAAGAGGAAGAAAAGTTGGACTCATGGAGGGACAGAGAGATGGTTGGGGAAGAGAATGAGGTCCGGAGGAGAGGAAGCGTGCAGAAAGCAGAAAGTGTTGGACTCATGGAGAGAGTGAGAAATGGATGGGGAGGGAAGAAAGGAAGGAAGGAGAAATGTCACACTCAGGGGAAGGGGGAGAGCGCAGAGAGTAAAAAGTTGAACTCATGGTGGGAGAGAGAGAGAGAGAGATGTTGGTTGGGGGAGGGGATGAGGACTGTAGGAGAGGAAGCTTGCAGGAGGCAGAGAGCAAGAGATGTTGGACTGGTGGAAAGGAGGGAGAAATGTTGGATGTGGCAGTAGAGAGAGTGGGAGAGATGCACCCTGGATCTCTCTCTCTCTCTCTCTCTCTCTCTCTCTCTCTCTCTCTCTCTCTCTCTCTCTCTTTCCCTACTCCCTTTGCAGCAGAGAAGGGAATGAGAGAGAGAGAGGGAGACATGTTGCCAATGGGGGTGGAGTAGAGAGGAAGAAAAGTTGGACTCATAGAGGGACAGAGAGAGATGTTGGTTGGGGAATGGAATAAGGTCCGGAGGAGAGGAAGCAGGCAGAAAGAAAGAAAGAAATATTGGATGCAAAGTCAGAATAAAGTGCAACCAGAGACTCATGAAATCACCAGACAGGAAAGGTAGGAAAGATGATTTTATTTTCAATTTAGTAATCGAAATGTGTCAGTTTTGAGAATTTATATCTGCTGTCTATATTTTGCACTATATTTGTCTATTTTTCTATAGTTGTTACTGAGGTGACACTGCATATTTTAAAGTCATCTGCCTTGACCTCTTTGAAAAAACCCCAAATATAAATAATTAACATTTTCTTTGCATACAGTGTGTGTTGGTTTTTTTTTAATTTTGTGGATGCCATTATGTATTAAGATTATATTGTATATACATGAAAAATGGATGGAAGAAATTGCATTACAATTATTACTCTTATGGGAGTGGCGTCAGGGGCTGAGTTTTGGCGGGTCTTGGGCAGATCTTGGGTGGGGTACTCGGTTGAAGAAGTTGAGAAACTCTGATATACTTAACTCCATGTGTCTTTACAAATTAGGCAAAAATAGATGCCTTTTAACCTACGTTTTCTTTCATAGAAAGCCAATGTGATGGGTAAAGAAGGGGCCTAGTACTTTCCCAGCAAGAACTCCCAGCAATAGTCCAGCTGTTTCATTCTGGATGATTTGCAATTTCATAAACAAAGTCAAGGATAAACCTAGATATAAGAACATAAGAATAGTATTACTGGATCAGACCTCTGGTCCATCTAGCCCAGTGTGCTGTCTTCACGGAGGCCAATCCAGGTCACAAGTACCTGGCAAAAACCTAAATAGTAGCAGCATTCCATGCCACCGATCCAGGGCAAGCAGTCGTTCCTCCTTGTCTGTCTCAACAGCAGTTATGGACTTTTCCTCCAGGAACTTGCCAAACATTTTTTTTAAACCAGCTACATTATCCACTCTTACCACATCCTTTGGCAACGTATTCCAGAGGTTAACTATTCTCTGAGTGAAAAAATATTTCCTCCTATTGGTTTTAAAAATATTACTCTGTAACTTCATTGAGTGTCCCCTAGTCTTTGTCATTTTTTGATGGAGTGAAAAGTCGATCCACTTGTTCTTCTCCACTCAGGATTTTGTAGGCTTCAACCATATCTCCCCTCAGCTGTCTCTTTTCCAAGCTTAAGAGCCCTAACCTCTTTAGTTTTTCCTCATACGAGAGGAGTTCCATCCCCTTTACCATCTTGGTCGCTCTTCTTTGAACCTTTTCAAGTGTCGCTATATCTTTCTTGAGATAAGGAGACCAGAACTGAGTACAATACTCAAGGTGAGGTCGTACCATTGAGCGATACAGAGGCATTATAACAGAAGTGGCACCTGGCATCAATGCGTCTAAATGGAGGCACCAGTTTACAGAAATGCCTCCTAAGTGTGTCTGTGCATATATGAGGGGCTGCTGAAAAGTTCTCAGCTCAACTAAGAAGAGAATTGATGTGAAACCATGAAACTTACAAGTTATTCCACACTTGACACTTTTTGTTTCAATGATATGAAATGAAACTAAAAGTATCAAGAAAAGTGTGGAATACCTTGTAAGTTTCATGGCTTCCCTCTTCTTGCTTGGGCCTCTCGTATTGTGATGTCATAATGCCTCATTCCACCAATGTCTAGAGCCAACCTCATCGGTGATGTCACAATGGCTTGGTTTTCCTATACTTGTGCATTTGCCTCATTGAAACGAAAAGTGTCAAGAAAAGTGTGGAATAGCTTGTAAGTTTCCTGCCTCCACATCATTCTCTTCTTGGCTGGGCTGAGAACTTTTCAGCGGCCCCTCATATTGTGATGTCATAATGCCTCATTCCACCAATGCCTATAAGCCAACCTGATCGATGATGTCACAATGGCTTGGTTTTCCTATACTTGTGCCCAATTGCTAGATGCATTTGCCTCATTGAAACAAAAAGTGTCCAGAAAAGTGTGGAATAACCTGTCAGTTTCATGGCTCCACATCATTCTCTTCTTGGCTGGGCTGAGAACTTTCATCGGCCCCTCATATTGTGATGTTATAATGCCTCATTCCACCAATGCCTACAAGCCAACCTGATTGGTGATGTCACAATGGCTTGGTTGTGCCCAATTGCTAGATGCATTTGCCTCATTGAAACAAAAAGTGTCCAGAAAAGTGTGGAATAACCTGCCAGTTTCATGGCTCCACATCATTCTCTTCTTGGCTGGTCTGAGGACTTTTCAGCGGCCCCTCATATTGTGATGTCATAATGCCTCATTCCACCAATGCCTACAAGCCAACCTGATCGGTGATGTCACAATGGCTTGGTTTTCCTATACTTGTGCCCAATTGCTAGATGCATTTGCCTCATTGAAACAAAAAGTGTCCAGAAAAGTGTGGAATAACCTGTCAGTTTCATGGCTCCACATCATTCTCTTCTTGGCTGGGCTGAGGACTTTTCAGCAGCCCCTCGTAGGTGGGAAAACAGCCGACGCCATGACAACACTGCCAGGCTGCATGAAATCATGTCACTATCCCGATCATGTGGGATTCTTCAGAAGGAAGTCCATTCTCTGTGGAGCGTTGCTTAAAAGACAACGTAGCATTAGATTGGAAATTAAATAAGAACTGTCAGAGCCTTCTCTCTGGAATCCTGAATTTCATTTACCTACAAAAGCGTCAGTAATACTATGGAGACAGCCTAGAGTGTAATGACTTTGAGGAAAGCTCAAAGCCTCCAAGAACAGGAGAACCTACCAAAAAGAGGATTAAACAAACCTTCATGTTTCATTATACTTGCCACAATGTAAACTGCATTTGATGGACAGTATAAGGACTTAGTTACCATAACTTGAAAACCGGCCTTATATCGCTAACAATCTGTAGGGTCATTTCATTACAGACACCTGGACAGATAGGTATATGTGTTGCCCCTCCTCTATAAAGGTAGAATATGCAGTTCTATGTTATTACATTGGAAACTGTGGCTTTTCGGTGACGGGAAAAAAGCCCGCGAGCAGACAATCGTGCACAGGACATCAGCTCGCTGGACTTAAACTTAATTTTAAAGTGCTCCGAGGGTTTGTGTGAGGGGGAACCCCCCCCCCCACACTTGTTGCTGCTGCCGTTGGGGGTGTGGGGGGGGGAACCCCCCATTACAGAGGAAATTGACATTTTACCCTAAAAAAAGGGAAAAACGCCTCTTCTCTCTATAATGGGGGTTCCCCCCAACACCCTCACCCAACGGCAGTGCAAACAGTACTAACTTAACTGCGGGGGTTCCCTCCCCAAACCCCCTCTCGGAGCACTTTAAAATTAAGTTTAAGTCTGCACGCTGATGTCCTGCACGCGATTGTCTACGTGCTATTGTTGGCGCTCGATTGTTCTGCGCATTTTTGACTATGAACCGGCTTTTCTGGCCTTTCTCATCACCATAAGCCTCACCAAAGGTCCCTCAAGCCCAGTATCCTTTTTCCAGGGGTAGCCAATCCAGGTCCAAGTACCTGGCAAGATCCCAAAAGAGTAAAATAGATTTTATGCTCCTTATCCTAGAAATAAGCAGTGGACGTTCCGAAATTCATCTTAATAATATGGACTTTACATTACATAAATTCTTATATACCGCCTCTATCTTGCAGTTCAGTGTAGTTAACAGCTAAGAGATACTAACTATATGTAGTATGATCATAATAAATTAATCAAAATATTTACCAAATAAGTGGGTTTTCAACGATTTTCTAAAGACTATGTAAGCAGTGGCTTACCAAGGTGGGGCTTGGGGGGGTGCATCCGCCCCGGGTGCCGCCTTAGGGGGGGTGCACAGCTGGCCAGGTCCGTAAAATTCCTGGGCTGCAATGGCAACGGCACTCAACGGCATCAGCGCCCCCCCCCTCCGCGATGGCACTCAGTGGCATCGGCGCCCCCCCCCCCCCGCGCAAAAGCACTCAAGTTTGGCCTCATTCTCCCGGCATCAACAGAACTTCAGATCGGCAAAAGCTTCCCCTGACTCAGCTTCCTGTTTCCGCCCAGGCAGTTCAGTCAGAGGGAAGCTTTTGACTGAGCACCTGTTGCCAATCTGAAGTTCTGTTGATACCGGGAGAAGGAGGCTGAACTTGAGTGCTGTCGCGGGGAGCGCCGATGCCACTGAGTGCTGTCATGGAGGGGGGGGAGCCTTGCCGATCTTGTTGCCAAAATCGGAAAGGTGAGGAAGGGAGAAAGATGTGCCTGTTGTGGATGGAGAAATTGAGAGAAGGGGACAGATGATGGAAGTGGGGGGAGAGAAGAGGGAAGATGATGGAAGTGGGGGGAAAGAGAGAGAAGGGGCAGATGATGGAAGTGGGGAGAGAGAAGAGGGCAGATGATATAAGTGGGGGGAAAGAGAGAGAAGGGGCAGATGATGGAAGTGGGGAGAAGGGAGAGCAAATGCTGAATGGAAGTGGAGAAAGAGATCACATACTGGATGGAAGGAGGGATAAAGAAAAAGGACATATGCTGGATAGAGTTAGTGAGATAGTGGAGGGATGAAGGAAAGGGGTGGCATGCTGTGGGTAGACATAGTGAAAAGAGGGAATTTGAGGACTGCATAGTAAGAACAAATTTAATTTAGACAGACGCAGAAAATAAAGAAGGAAGACCAGAGAAGGAAAGGGAAGAGAGAGAGGAGAGAGAGAGATGCTAGAGAACGGGGAAGGAGACAGAGATGTCAGATCTGAGTGGAGGAAATGAGAAGAGAGAGATGCTAAAAACCACAGGGGGAAGGGAAAGAGAGATGAAAGGAGAAAGATACCAGACCATGAGGGAACAGAGGGAAGATGATAGATGCTAGACCAAAGGTGGGGGTGTCTATAGGAGAGATGGCAGGGAGAGACAGACAGTTTCTGGAAGAGGCAGACAGTGGATGGAATGAGCAGATTCTGGATTGAAGAGACAGGGCAGACGCTGGAAGGAAAAGAGTGAAAAGAAGATTAAAGCAGAAACCAGAGACAACAAAAGGTAGAAAAAAATCATTTTATTTCTATTTTGTCATTAGAATATATCAGATTTGAATTATGTATCCTGCTAGAGACATAACTGGAGACTGCAAAGCCCAGACAGTGCTTCTTTAGCTTCCAGCTGGCTTAGGGTTCTCTCAGACCAGGGGGCATTCCCCTAACACTATTCCTGTCATGTGTGATTGCAGTATTCTGGTAGCATGATATTTCTGTGTAGCATTCTATAATTGGTTTGTTTAGTTTTCTTGATAGTAGAGGAGATAGATGTGAAGGGGAGGGGAGACAGGGGTTTTGTTGGTCCTTGCTCTGTATATTTATATTTATAAAATGACAATTGTACAGAATATTGTTTCTTTTTATACTTTAATAAAATACATTCAATATAAAATCATAACTGAGGCTTGTGCAGATGGGATCAGATGGTTTGTGGGGACCGAGCTTGCGGAGACGGGGTGGAAATGTGGTTTTTTTTATTTCAGTCTTAGTAGTTTGCCGGTCCACAAAATAATTCTTTTATTTCTGCCGGTCCACAGGTGTAAAAAGGTTGAAAAACAGTGCTCTAGAGCAGAGTCGGCAGCTGCCCTGAGTTGCAGGAAGGTCCCCCGATGACTCGTCTGTCGGCTTTGCTCCGGAAGAAGTAAGTTATGTCAGAGGGGTGGACACGGCAGACGCAGTCATCGCGGGTCCTTGCCAAAACTCCCTGCGTCTGCCGGGTCAACTCCCTCCAACATAACTTACTTCTTCCGGAGCAAAGCCTGGAGTCATCGCGGGACCTTCCAGCACATGGCTGCTGACTCTGCTCCAGAGCTAGTACGTCGGAGTGGGGTGGGCCGGCAGCCGGCAGCTACAGTCATCGCGAGAAAGGAGCATGACTGCTGGAATGAAAAAGTGGTGCAGGGAGAGAGAGGGGCAGGGTGAATGGAAGAGTGGTACTGATGGAATTAATGTACAGGGAAAGGGGAGAGAGACATAAGGGGGAAGGATACTGGATGGAATTGGATTGGAGGGAAAGAAAGGGGGCAGATGCTGATTGAAGAGGGGTGGATGGAGAGAGAAAGGGCAGACATTGGATGGTAGTGTGGCGGGTAGAGGGGGAGCCTATGCTGGTTGGAAGTGCAGATGGGAGAGATAAGGGAGCAAATGCAGGAAGGAAATGGGAGGAGAGAAATAGGGGAGCAGATGATGGAAGTGGACAGAGAGAGGAGAAGGTACTAGATTGAAGGGGTAGAGAAAGAGGGCACATGATGGAAGGAGGGGATAAATAAAAGGAGGGCACATGATGGGGAAAAGGATTGAGTTAGGGAAATACTGGAGGGGGGTGAGGGATAGAGGTGGCGAGCTGTAGGTAGACAGTAAAAAAGGAAATTGATGAAAGGGTAGTAAGAACGTAATCTAGATGGATGCAGAAAATAAATTGGAAAAGGAAAATGAGGGAAGAAAGGGATTGCAGAAGAGAGGTGTGGAAGAGGGAAGGAGAGGAGAGAGATGCCAGACCAATGGGGGTGAAAGGAGAGATGGAAGGGGGAGGCATACAGTTTCTGGAAGGGGCATAGGAAAGAAGATGCCATATAGGGGCAGAGAGATGGTAGACAGTGGATGGAAGGAAGAGAGTAACAAGAAGATGAGGAAAGCAGAAACCAGAGAAGACAAAGGTAGAAAAAATTTTTCTATTTATTTATTGCTTTAGGAGACATGTGTCACTGTTTCTGTGGTGTTGCATTGTATGCAGAGTCCATCTTCTTGCTGGTTCAATTTAACCTTTGTCTATGTATTTCTATTTTATCCCCCCTTTTACAAAACTGTGGAGCGTTTTTTAGCGCCAGCCGTGGTGGTAGCAGCTCTGATGCTCAGAATTCTATGAGCGTCAGAGCTGTTACCACCGTGGCTAAAATCCACACTACAGTTTTGTAAAAGGGGGAGGGGTTAGTTTGTGATGAAATTCCATACTAGGCGAAGGTGTTTTCTGTGTTCTGTGTGTTCGAAAGACATGGTTTTCTGTTAGGATTGACGGTGTAGGATTGATCTGTACTAGTCTGGCTTGTTTAGTTTTACAATGGGTGCATTGATGTACTGCTCACTGCAATATGTAAGATGCTGCCTTTTCTTAGGTACTCATGTGTGACGTGTGGCTTGTTACTAAAAACCATGTTTTTTGTACAGATGGGGGGGGGTGCGCCAAAAAATGATGGGCCCCATGTGTCACATATGCTAGGTACACCACTGTATGTAAGAGGTTGAGATTAATATATAAATACTAACTTGCTTGTCCCACATGGCTGCCAACTATGCCAAAGTTTTACTAAGAAATCGTTTGTAAACACATCTCTTTACGGATGGAAAATTAAAAAGTCGTATCACACACAAGTGTTTTCTAGTAGCAAAATTGAAGCAATCTAAAAGACAGCTGGGTAAAAGTCCATTCAAGGCCTTAAAACATACACAAGCCTATCTTTAAACCCTGCTATGCTAACTACTTTTACCACATTCTCTGGCAATGAATTCCAGAGTTTAAATTGCACATTGAGTGAAGAAATATTATCTCTGATTTCTTTTAAATTTGTAGTAGCTACATTGCTTGCCCCCTAATCCTCATATTTTTGGAAAGAGTAAACTGCACATTTCTTACATCTAGGGCCTCCAACTGGCTCCAAACTTTGTAGACTGACTTTAGCCTTCATGCTTGTATAGATTGTACTTTTGTTTTACTTAAGCAGATATAAGTCCATGCGGCCAGCATGATAAAACCAGGACTGAATCAAGCTGTCCTGGGGAAAAAAAATGGAGCCATTTATTTATTTATTTATTTAAATTTAATCTAAACCTTAGCTGCCACCTCTTTTCTACTATCTATCCTTACCCTAGATTGCAAGCACCTGGAAGCAAACTGATCACAGGATATATTTAAGCTTTGCTTAATATTTTCCTTCCTAAGAGCAGACTCTCTGGATGCCTATTACTGCATTAAAGCTGGAATGCCGCCTGCCTGTTCTGATGAGATTTGAGAGGAATATTTATTTTCTGTTAGAGGTTGAACCCCGAGAGCTCCTTTAAGCAGTAAACAATCTCTTATGTTCCCAAAAGCTTCTTGCATTGGCTGGAGAGACCTCTGAACACCTGCAGGGAGAAGTGCCCTGGGGCAAGTCCAAGCGCTTCGTTCAGGCTGTCCTTAATTAGGGTCAATCACAACTCATTACTTCCAGCTCCAGAAATACTCCAATTTCATTAAGAATCAAATGCACTAAGCACGTTTCTCAAAGCTAAAAAGAAAGGGTAAAAAGTGGGTAACGCCCTTTGGTGCATTAAGGAAAAACTTTGCAGGTTAGTTTGTCACTTGGTTGTTTTCCAGCATGGTCCCACTCTTGGAAAGTGCATCCTCAAATACAAAATCTTCTCTCTGCCGCATGCCAAGATCATGGCTAGACAATGTATCTAACAAAGGTAAAGTACAACCTCACATATACACAGTAAACCCCCGCGAATTTGCGGTTCGCAAATCGCGGACTCGGTAATTCTCAGTATTTTCCGACCGCCTCTTCCTGGTACTAAAGTCATGGTTACACCAATCAGGAGCTGCTTTGACACGCTATCTGGCGTATCAAAGCAGCTCCTGATTGGTGTAAGAGGTGGTCGGAAAACGTGCCCGGATTCGTAAGCACAATTTAAGCACCCGCTGGTACCCCCAGCTGCCCTCTCCTGCCTTCGATCAGCTGAGAAAACACTATAAAGTATCAAATCATTTGAAGATTGTTCAGTCAGTGCCAAATAACAGTATATGAGTCTTCCAACAATCAAATAAGGTACTGAAAAAGGAACTTATCTCAATCAAATAAACCCCTGACGTTCGTCAATCAAAGAGTCTATTTCCAAGGAGTGCCAGCTGATCGCTTCAACGCTAAGAAATGCAAGATCATGCACCTCGGCAGCAGAAATCCGTGCAGAACTTACACCTTGAATGGTGAGACCTTAGCTAGAACTTCAACAGAACGAGACTTGGGAGTGATCATCAGCGCAGACATGAAAACTGCTGATCACGTGGAGAAGGCTTCATCTAAGGCAAGACAGTTGTTAGCCGGAAGCCTGAAGTCATAATGCCATTATACAGAACCATGGTGAGGCCTCATTTGGAATACTGTGTGCAATTCTGGAGGCCACACTACCGAAAAGATGTGCTGAGAGTAGAGTCGGTGCAACGGATGGCCACCAGGATGGTCTCGGGGCTCAAGGATCTATCGTACGAGGAAAGGCTGAAAAATTGGCGGCTGTACTCACTCGAGGAACGTAGGGAGAGAGGAGACATGATCGAGACGTTTAAGTATATTACCGGCCGTATCGAGATGGAAGAAGAGATTCTCTTTCTCAAAGGACCCTCAGCCACAAGAGGGCATCCGCTCAAACTCAGGGGCGGGAAATTTCATGGCGACACCAGGAAATATTTCTTCACCGAGAGAGTGGTTGATCCTTGGAACGAGCTCCCGGTGCAGGTGATCGAGGCAAACAGCGTGCAAGAATTTAAGAGCAAATGGGATGCCCAGTGGGATCCCTTAGAGGGTTAAGCCAAGGGAACCTGTCACCAGGAGTGGGATCCCTAGGATAGTAGACTTGGGGGTGGGTCAGTAGAGTGGGCAGACCTGATGGGCTATGGCCCTTATCTGCCGTCATCTTCTATGTTTCTAACCCTGTTTCGTGTCTTTCATCAGGGGCAAACTCAGGGGCATCTCCCGCTGCAAGTTGAATTGAGTGCCGGTTCTCATCAACTGCGCCAAGGCGCGAGCCCCTGAACCCCCCCTGAATCCCTTAAATACCGGCAAGAGGGAGCTCAACCTCTCCTGCCGAGGTGCACCCCTCCCCACCCAACAATACTGGCAGGAGGGAGCCCAACCCCTCCTGCCAAGGCATATCCCCCCCGTGATCCCCCCACCCGACAATACCAGCAGGAGGGAGCCCAACCCCTCCTGCTGGAAGGTGACCCCCCACCCCCCTCAAATACGGGCAGGAGGGATCCCAGGCCCTCCTGCCCATGGAGAACCCCCTTGCGACCCCCACCCCGAACCTCCAAACGGCCCAAAAGTAATATAAGACAGTGTCTTATTTTCGGGGAAACACGGTAGAAGCTGACCATTAACATTGTCTGTTTCAGGTAACTTGTTTTATTAGTCTGAGTTTCTTTGGACCCCCTGGCAGAGATTTATTAAAAAGCCACGATTTTAGGTTCTTGCAAAACAGTGAGTATTGTGTGGTTGTGCGAATTTCCGTGCGAAGTGAGAAATCCAGAAAGCTAAAAACAAATTAAGTCTCAATGCTCGGCTCAGCCTTCCCCAAACTAGTCAAGAATTTCAAGGAAAATAAAGGAGTGAGGAAGACGGGAAACACGAGGTTTTCACAGAGCCTGTGGAGAGCTATTAATAAAAAAAATAGAAAAAGATGTGTCAGACCTGGTGTTCATCCAAAGTGAGCAATCTCCCCGGCACAATGGGAACTAATGAGCTAAATCTGAGAGCAACAGTGGACGATTTTGACAAATGCGCTGCAGTGGCCTGTTGAGAGGGCGAGAACAGATTATAAATAGAAAGCGGAGCTGGGGCACCTTGGGAGTGGAGGCTTTCTGGCCCCCGCCTGCCCTTCTCTGGGTATATGATTTCACACTTCCGAGGTTGGATGTTTCTCTGCCTAAGAATGGCTGCTCTTAAGTACCAAACTTCTTGGTGGTTCAGCAAAGCCATGGAGGTGGAATTAGAGGTCTGCACTGGAACGGGGATCGCGGGAATCCCCCCTAACCCACGGGACTCCCATGGGGACCTCCCTCTGGCCCACAGGACTCCCACGGGGACCCCCCTTTAGCCAATGGGACTCCCACGGGGATGGAAGGCTTTGGAAGCAGGGTTCGTCCATATAATATAATGGACACGTCAGCCTTAATAAAAGAGGGGGTTTATAAGTGAATTACCTGAACAGAAAACAAAAAAAGGGTTCCATCAAAGAGATTCCACAAGGAAAACAGCAAAAGAAACTGTGGAATTGATGATCCTGTCAGAAGTAATTGCTGCTTTTTATGGGGACAGGCGGGGATGGAGGTAATTCCTTGCGGGGATGGGTGGGGACGGAGAGGATCCTGGTGGGGACGGGCGGGGATGGAGGTAATTCCTTGCGGGGATGGGTGGAGACGGAGAGGATCCTGGTGGGGATGGAGAGGATCCTGACAGGGACGGGTGGGGATGGAGAGGATCCTGGTGGGGATGGAGAAGATCCTGGCGGGGAAGGGTGGGGATGGAGAGGATCCTGGCGAGGAGGGGTGGGGACGGAGAGGATCCTGGTGGGGACGGGCGGGGATGGGTGAAATTTCTGTCCCCGTACAACTCTCTAGGTGGAATGTAACAAAACTGCTGATTTTTATTCAGAGAACAGCTGCTTGGCGCAGAGATTTGTTTCCTGCACTTTTTCCAGTAGGTATTCTCCTGTAAGTGGAGACCTTCCATCTACTCAGCCGATGGTGCCCGGTACGTTTTTTAAAAAATACTGACTGCCCCCGCCAAAACATTTATGCCCGCATATTTGGCGCTGGGCCATGTCCAGGTGCCAGCATTATCTGGGGAGTGCATGGCGCCATGGTTAGAGCTACAGCCTCAGCCCCCCCCTAAGGTTGTGGGTTCAAATTCCACTCGGCTCCTTGTGACCCAGGGCAAGTCACTTAACCCCCGTCCTTTACAAAGCCGTGCTGTTGTTTTTAGAGCTGGCCGGGGCAGTAACAGCTCAGACGCTCATGGGAGTTCTACGAGTGTCGGGGCTGTGGCTGCGGCGGCCTGCGCTAAAAACGCTAGCGTGGATTTGTAAAAGAGGGGGTAAATCCCCCATTGCCCCAAGTCCTCTAGGTAGAGTGTGAGCCCTCTGGAACAGATAGGGAAAGATGCTTGAGTACCTGAATGTAAACCGTTCAGTCTATAAGGGCGCCTTTTACAAAGGTGCGCACGCCTCCTTTTAAGCAGGCGGTAGTTTTTCGGCTAGCATGCGCTATAGCACGCGCTAATCTTGTGCGTGTGCTAAAAAACGCTAGCGCACCTTCGGAAAAGGAGTTCTAAGCGTTAGATAAATACTAAAAATAAATAAATAGATATGGGGAAGTGTCAATCAGAAAAGTAGCCAAGTTTTGCCATCAGGGGAGTGGACAGTGTAAAAAAAAAAAAAAAAGGTATTGGCACAAATAGGTTTATAAAACCACATAGGCACTGTTTTCATTGAAAGTCCATTTGGGGGATCAGCTGCTTTTTAGGGAGAACCCTATAAAAGAAACCTTAGATTTTTAAAAGAAAATACTGATTTTATCTCCAAAAGTGTCAGTGGCAATCTGACTATCTGTACATAAGAACATAAGCAATGCCTCCGCTGGGTCAGACCTGAGGTCCATCGTGCCCAGCAGTCCGCTCACGCGGCGGCCCAACAGGTCCAGGACCTGTGCAGTAATGCTCTATCTATACCCCTCTATCCCCTTTTCCAGCAGGAAATTATCCAATCCTTTCTTAAACCCCAATACCATACTCTGCCCTATTACGCCCTCTGGAAGCGCATTCCAGGTGTCCACCACACGTTGGGTAAAGAAGAACTTCCTAGCATTCGTTTTGAATCTGTCCCCGTTCAACTTTTCCGAATGCCCTCTTGTTCTTTTATTTTTTTGAAAGTTTGAAGAATCTGTCCCTCTCTACTCTCTCTATGCCCTTCATGATCTTATAAGTCTCTATCATATCCCCTCTAAGTCTCCTCTTCTCCAGGGAAAAGAGTCCCAGTTTCTCCAATCTTTCTCTCTCTTCCTTTCTCTCTCTATTTCTGTCTCTCCCCCTTTCTCTCTTTCTTTCTACCTCTCTCTCTCTTTATTTCTCTCTCTCCCTTTCTCTCTGTCTCCCTTTCTCTCTCTCTTTCTGTCCCTCTCTACTCTCTCTATGCCCCTCATGATCTTATAAGTCTCTATCATATCCCCTCTAAGTCTCCTCTTCCCCAGGGAAAAGAGACCCAGTTTCTCCAATTTCTCAGCGTATGAAAGGTTTTCCATCCCTTTTATCAGACATGTCGCTCTTCTCTGAACCCTCTCGAGTAATGACCTATCCTTCTTAGGGTACGGCGACCAATATTGGACGCAGTACTCCAGATGCGGGCGCACCATCGCCCAATACAGCGGCAGGATAACTTCTTTCGTCCTGGTTGTAATACCCTTCTTGATTATGCCTAGCATTCTATTTGCCTTCTTAGCGGCCGCTGCGCACTGTGCCGTCGGCTTCACTGTCATGTCCACCATTACCCCCAAGTCCCTTTCTTGGGTACTCTCCTTCAATAACATCCCTCCCATCATGAACTAATGACAAGAAAAAATTTTTTATTTTTTTAAAAGCTTTATCAATGAAGTTTTTTTTTTTGTTTTTTTTAAGTGTCTGGTATGAATGTATCTTGCGTGAAAGTTGTTGAGTGGATTAAATAACAGAAGACACCAGAAGTCCGAAGAGGATTCTGCATGGCTAGGGAAACAAGGGGGAAAGTGGGCTTGTATACTGCCTTTTAGTTGCTGACATTTAAAATGGTGGGCACTGGAGGATTAAGTGACTTGTCCAAGATCACAAGGAGCAGCGCCGGGATTTGATCTCACAACCTCTGGGTTCAGAGGCAGCAGCTCAACCACACCTTCAGTCTGTCTAGTATGGTAATTCTTATGTGAGCTGGGTATAGGACAACCAAGCCATTGTGACATCACCGATGAGGCTGGCTCTTAGTCATTGGTGGACTGAGGCATTATGACATCACAATCTCAGCAATGGAATGTTGCTGCTCTTTGGGTTTCTGGGTTGGGCACAGGATACTGGGCTTGATGAAAGGGAATGGGGACTTGTATCCTGCCTTTTTGTGGCTTTGGCATGTCAAAGTGGTAGACACTAGAGGATTAAGTGACTTGCCCAGGGTCACAAGGAACAGCGCCGGGATTTGATCTCACAACCTCTGGGTGCGGAGGCAGCAGCTCAACCACACCTTCAGTCTGTCTAGTATGGTAATTCTTATGTGAGCTGAGTATAGGACAACCAAGCCATTGTGACATCACCGATGAGGCTGGCTCTTAGTCATTGGTGGACTGAGGCATTATGACATCACAATCTCAGCAATGGAATGTTGCTACTCTTTGGGTTTCTGGGTTGGGCACAGGATACTGGGCTTGATGAAAGGGGATGGGGACTTGTATCCTGCCTTTTTGTGGCTTTGGCATGTCAAAGTGGTAGACACTAGAGGATTAAGTGACTTGCCCAGGGTCACAAGGAACAGCGCCGGGATTTGATCTCACAACCTCTGGGTGCGGAGGCAGCAGCTCAGCCAGCGAACCACAGCCGTTCCCTGAAAACTTTTCTTTTTCTGTATTTAGTTCTACAGTATACAGGTATCTGATGCGTACACTTAAAGAGGCAGACTCTACAAACGGGTTTTGTTTTTTTTAGTGAGGTTTAGGGTGAAGACACAGATGAAGACTGAAGATAAAGATTAAACTACTGAAGAAGAAAAAGACAATTTTTTTTTTTTACCTCAGCGCAGAAAGACTTAGGCCCTCTTTTACTAAGGTGCGCTAAGCATTTTAGCGCGCATTTCGCTTGCGCTAAATCAACGCATGCGCTAACCGCTAACGCGTCCATAGGATAACATGCTTGTTAGCATTTAGCGCACGCTAATATATATCGTGTGCTAAAAAGCATAGCACACCTTAGGGCTCCTTTTATGAAGGCGCGTTAGGGCCTTAACGTGCGGAATAGCGCGTGCTAAATTGCCGCGCGCTAGACCTTAACGCCAGCATTGAGCTGGCGTGAGTTCTAGAAGCGTAGCGCGGGTTTAGCGCGCTCTAAAATCCTTGCGTGCGCTTAAAAACGCCAGCGCACCTTAGGGCTCCTATTACGAAGGCACGTTAGTGCCTTAACGCGCGGAATAGCGCGTGCTAAATTGCCGCGCGCTAGACCTTAACGCCAGCATTGAGCTGGCGTGAGTTCTAGAAGCGTAGCGCGGGTTTAGCGCGCTCTAAAATCCTTGCGTGCGCTTAAAAACGCCAGCGCACCTTAGGGCTCCTTTTACGAAGGCACGTTAGTGCCTTAATGCACGGAATAGCACGTGCTAAATTGCCGCGCGCTAGACCTTAACGCCAGCATTGAGCTGGCGTGAGTTCTAGAAGCGTAGCGCGGGTTTAGCGCGCTCTAAAATCCTTGCGTGCGCTTAAACGCCAGCGCACCTTAGGGCTCCTTTTACGAAGGCACGTTAGTGCCTTAACACGCGGAATAGTGCGTGCTAAATTGCCGCGCGCTAGACCTTAACGCCAGCATTGAGCTGGCGTGAGTTCTAGAAGCGTAGCGCGGGTTTAGCGCGCTCTAAAATCCTTGCGTGCGCTTAAAAACGCCAGCGCACCTTAGGGCTCCTTTTACGAAGGCACGTTAGTGCCTTAACGCGCGGAATAGCGCGTGCTAAATTGCCGCGCGCTAGACCTTAACGCCAGCATTGAGCTGGCGTGAGTTCTAGAAGCGTAGCGCGGGTTTAGCGCGCTCTAAAATCCTTGCGTGCACTTAAAAACGCCAGCGCACCTTAGGGCTCCTTTTACGAAAGTGCGCTGGCATTTTTAGCGCACGTACCAGATTAGTGCGTGCGAGCCAAAAAACTACTGCCTGCTCAAGAAGAGGCGGTAGCGGCTAGAGTGCACGGCATTTTAGCGCACGCTATTCCGCGCGTTAAGGCCCTAACACACCTTCGTAAAAGGAGCTCTTAGTAAAAGAGGGGATTAGACACACCCACATTTGACATAAGTTACCCGGAGAACCTCTGATCGCTGTGATACCTGAGAAGGAAAAAATAGTTATGAGAAATAGGCCTAAATTGAATGTTTAGACGTAAACTAGAAATCAAATTTATTGAAAGACGCTTACCTGAAAGTTGTCTGGGAATCTTGTTCTTTATCCAACCGTAACAATTCAGACTGTAGCACTCTCTTTTTATGGGAAACCTGCACTTTATAACACTATTATAGTTTTTAACCTCTTTGTAAATATTATAAAGATTTTTAAAGCATGATTTATCGGGAAAGTGCAAGGACCAAATAAATTCCTTGGTCGTGAAAAACTTCTCTAGTTTGCGAATGCTGAGGAAGGTTAGACATCTTTTTCATCACCGTCATTTTTCTATCTTAGTTCAATCAATTATATTATCTCGTCTTGATGACTGTAACGCTATCTATCTCGGCATTACAAAAATTTGTCTTCATAGATTACAATTAATTCTGCGAAGCTGATCTTTGGAAAGCGTAAATTTGACCATGTGACCCCTTTGCTTCAGAGTCTTCATTGGCTCTCGGTTTATTTTAAATGCGCTTGTATTTCTTTTAAAATTCTACATGGCATCTTTAATCCTCTTATTCCTTTATTTTGGAATGTTTACCGATTCTCCTTTGCAAGAGGTATCCAACCATTTAAACTCTCCCTTCCTTCTAAAAAAGAGATTAAAGGAGTCGAGATCTTCAGTCAATCTTTGGTCTTTAAACTCTCTCAACTCTGGAATGATCTCCCCTGTTTTTTTAAGGAGTTCCAGTTTGTTCCATTTTTCCGTAAATCTTTAAAAACTACTCTATTTGCCAAACATTTTGAAAATTAATTCTTTTGAAATGTTGCTATTATCTTCTATTTATCATTTGTAAATCATTCCCTGTTTATTTAATTGCTGTAAACCGAGTCGAGCTTTCTCAGAACGATGACTCAGTATACAAAGTTAAGCTTTAGTTTAGTTTAGTTTAAAAATGTCTACACGTTAGACTGAGGGATCCTTTTACTAAGGAGCGTTAGCTGTTTTAGCGTGCACACCTTAATAATAGGACCCCTGAGTATAGACGCCTGCAGAGCTGGGACATAGAGACGGAGGATAATATCTGCTTCCGTGAATCGCTGTTAATAGTTCAATCAAAAATTGGGACAAGTTAAAAAGAAAAATTGTATGATTACTCCAAAGACCCCCGAGACAGGCTAAAAGCCGAAACATTAACAGTGTCGGGTCTTTTCATCTGAAATAAAGAAATCTATGCTCCAGCTCTGTAGGCATTTACACCGTGTTTCCCCGAAAATAAGACAGTCATATTAATTCTGAGTCCAAAAAACGCACTAGGGCTTATTTTCAGGGATGTCTCTTTTTTTTTTTCATGTACAACAATCATCTCTCCCTTCCTCTCCTCCACCCCAATTCTTCCTCTCTCCTTTCTCCCCTCCCCCCACTACGTGCGTCATCTTTCCTCCCCTCTCACCCATCCCCTTGTGCAGCATCTTTCTATCCCTCCTATCCCCCTGTACAGCAGAATCCCACTGACCCTCCCACCGTGAGACTGACATACCTCCGCTCCGAGGCCTCCAAAAACAGCGGCGGCGGCAGTGCTCTGAATGACCTGCTTCACGGCCTTCCCCACCGGGGCCTTCCCTCTACTGCATCGCTGATGATGTCAGTGAAGCAGCAGGGGGAAGGCCATGAAGCAGCCTGTTCAGAGCGCCACCGCCACCGCCGCTGTCTTTGGAGGCATCAGAGCGGAGGTATGTCAGGTCTCACCGGGTGGGGGGGGGGGGGGGGAGTCGCTGAATTGACAAGTCCGATCTTTTTGGGTGAATCAGGCAGCCCTAGTGTCAGGGATGGAGTCGGGGAGTGTCGGGGACATTCAGGGGAGGGATCTGGGGGGGGTCGATCTTAACCAGGGCTTATTTTTGGGTAGGGCTTATATTAGAGGACATAATTATATATTAGAGGACATATAACCAGAGGACGTAATTTGAGGTTGAGGGGTGGTAGAGTCAAGAGCAATGTTAGGAAATTCTACTTTACGGAGAGGGTGGTGGATGCCTGGAATGCGCTCCCGAGAGAGGTGGTGGAGAGTAAAACTGTGACTGAGTTCAAAGAAGTGTGGGATGAACACAGAGGATCTAGAATCAGAAAATAATATTAAATATTGAACTAAGGCCAGTACTGGGCAGACTTGCATTGTCTATGTCTGTATATGGCCGTTTGGTGGGGGATGGGCTGGGGAGGGCTTCAGTGGCTGGGAGGGTGTATTAGGGTTGGAGGAGGTTTTGATGGATATTTCGGCAGTTGGAACCCAAGCACAGTACCGGGTAAAGCTTTGGATTCTTGCCCAGAAAGAGCTAAGAAGAAAAAATTAAAAAAATTTAAATTGAATCAGGTTGAGAAGGCTTGATGGACCATTCGGGTCTTTATCTGCCGTCATCTACTATGTTACTATGTTATTAGGAGCATCTTTAAAAATCATACTAGGGCTTATTTTTGGGATAGGGCTTATTTTTGAAGAACAGGGTATTTGGTTTGTTGTGTACTTGGAATTCCCTTTCCTTGTGTGTCACATTACACTTTAGACTGAGTCATCATTCACTTAAATAACATAATTGAAAGTACGATTTCAGACTCTACACTTCACATTGTTCCTAGTCAGGTTCTCTTGATACTGTATTAACCAAGGAGTGGCTAGTTGGACTTTCTTCCTCTGATTGAAATGTGTCAGTTTTGAGAATTTATATCTGCTGTCCATATTTTGCACTATACTGTATTTCTCTATTTTTCTATAGTTGTTACTGAGGTGACGTTGCATATTTTAAAGCCATCTGCCTTGACCTCTTTGAAAAATAACCCCCAAATACAAATGATAATTAACATTTTCTCTGTGTACAGTGTGCTTTGTGTTTTTTTTATTTTGTGGTTGCTATTAGAAACATAGAAAATGACGGCAGAAAAGGGCCACGGCCCACCAAGTCTGCCCTCCCCAATGACCCACCCCTCTAAATTCTTCCACGAAGTGAACCCACATGCTTATCCCATTTTCTTTTAAAATCAGGCACGCTGCTGGCCTTGATTACCTGCAGTGGAAGATCATTCCAATGATCAACCACCCTTTCGGTGAAGAAATACTTCCTGGTGTGCACGGTATATAAAAATTTCTTTACATAAATTACAGTTTCCTGCGCGCTATACCCATGTGCGCGTTTTACACGGGTGCGTGGTATATGAGTGAAAATACGGTATACTTAATGAATTTGTATGAATTTAGATTGTACACTTGTTGTTATATGAAAAATGAATAAAAAACTTAAAACAGAAAAAAAAAAAAAAAAAGAAATGTGTGGAGTAGAGAGTCTGTAACCCTGCAAGGATCTCAAGCAACTTGAGTGTGTAGAGAATAATCCATCTTTTCAGATAAGTTAGATGGTACTTCCAAGGTAATCTGAAGAAGGCACTAGATTTTGCAGGCAACTAGTGCAACTTTATTAATAATGGGGTTTTCACATGGACGTATAACTGTGCTTTTCCCAATAATCTTACTGCGGCGTTTTGAAGAACGTAATAGCCTTACTGGGTCCATCAAGCCCAGTAGCCCGTTCTCACGGTGGCCAATCCAGGTCGTGCAGAAAGTTTTCACTTTCTGTTTGAATTTCTACTTTATTTTCCTAATCTACTTGCTGTACACCACCTAGATATTTGTTTTTTGGGGTTTTTAAAAAAATAAACGTGGGAATTTGAAACTTGGAAAATAACGAAACTCCCGAAAAGCACCAGCCAAAGGAAGAAGGTTCATTTACAGAAGAAAAGGGACGGTGTCAGGTCAAAAGCGTGCCGGGACAAAGGCGCGCCCAGACAATTGAGCGCAGCGCGGAGGCATGCGCTGCAGAAAAGTACTGTTTTTACGGCTCCGACGAGGGGAGGACGTGGGGGGGAACCCCCCCCACCCACTTTACTTAATAGAGATCGCGCCGCGTTGTGGGGGGTTGTAACCCCCCACATTTTACTGAAAATTTCACTTTTTCCCTGTTTTTAGGGAAAAAGTTAAGTTTACAGTAAAATGTGGAGGGTTACAACCCCCCAAACCCCCCACAACGCCGGCGCGATCTCTATTAAGTAAACTGGGGGGGGGCTCCCCAACAAAACCCCCCCGTCGGAGCCCCTAAAAACTGTAATTTTCTTCGGCGCGCGCCTCCGTCTTGCGCTCAGTTGTCGGCGCGCGCCTTTGTCTTTCGCGGGGTTGTCTATGAACCAAAGGGACTGGATATTGCAGTTTTTGCTGTATGCTGAACTTCGGTTTTAGAACCATCGTAGACATTTTCGGTCTCCTTTCTTTGGGAAAGCGCAGACATTTTTACAACTAAACCTATCTGATGCTCTGAAATTTCTGGAGTTCACATACGGCTTGTGAATGTGTTCCGCTTGGGTTAATACCCAGGAACTCCTGCACAGGGGAGCTCCTGCGATTCATTCAAAAAAATGAGCAGAGCTGTCAATTTTTAAATAAAATGGCAATGAGGGGCATCGAAAGTCGGATTCTCAATGGCCTCCCGTGAGCATTGTCCTGAAATGAATTCTGCAGGTGTGGCTGGAGACATTTCCAGCTCGTCTCTCTAGTTGGCTGCCCCAGATGTGCTGAAATGGACAAAACGCTTTGCTTTGCCAAGAAAAGCAAAACATCTTTTTTGCATCAATCATTCAGTCTGTAAGACACCGCCATTACTAATAGGATCCCAGGGCAGCTTCACGCACAGAAAGAAAAATACACCGGGGTAGCGAAGTTATTTCCCACACGATGAGCCCAACTATTATGAGCAAGAATGTAGAAATGTCCATTGGCTCCGTGTTGATACAGTCCCAGTTTTACCCCATTGCATGCAGGGGCTTGTAGTTTAACTTTACTTCCGATTTCCTTAAGCAAAGCAAGACTACCAGTCACTGAATGCAGTTGGGGTGAAACCAAGGGCTCCTTTTACGAAGCCGCGGTAGCGGTTTAACGCGCGATAAACCGCCGGACGTGCTAGCCGCTTCCACCGCCGGTAGTTTTTCGGCTAGCGCGTGATTAAAAGTCGCACGCGTTAAAGCCGCTACTGCGGCTTCGTAAAAGGAGCCCCAAGGTTAGAGCCAGCCGGGGATTCTTTTTTCCAAAATGTGAATTTCCTACTGAACTACCCGGGAACTGAAAGACGATGGCTCTCGTGCTTTGGGTCTCCTGATTTTTAGCTTTTTTTTACTAGGTGTTGCCGGAGAATGTGGTGAAATCAGTTAGCTTAGCGGGGGAGGGGGTTTCTTTCTTCATTTTAAAGCCATAAGTAAGTGCAAAATATAATCATATAACTCTATAAAAGCACTTACATACAATTACAATTATAATCTATGGCAATAAGATATATCACCCCCCCCCCCTCCCCCATAATTATATCTAAAAACTACACTCAAATTGAGAAATTGAAAAATACATTCCAACCCACCCTGGACGTGTATGATGACCAAAGGGCATAATTACCAATCACTCTTTGCAAAATTTTGTCAATGGCTCCCAAATCTTCAGAAACTTCTCATAATGTCCCTGATGTATAGCCATACTTCGTTCCATCTTAAAAATATGACATATAGACACCCACCAAAAGGTATAGTTGTCTATCCCAGTTTTTCCAATTCCTTAAAATAAGCTGAATGGCAACCCCTGTCATAATAAAGAGAAGTTTATTATTGCGAGATGATATTTGGCTTTTAGCTCTCATCATAGTGCCATATAGCTCCGTGTCATATGTAAGTGCCAGTGGATTTTCCATTACTTTGTTTATCTGATCCCAAATGGATCTCCAAAATTGAAGTATCAAGGGACAATAAAATAATAAATGATCTAATGTCCCAGGTTCGAGATGACAGCGGGGTTTTTAAAAGTTTGGATAAATTCCTAAAAGGGAAGTCCATAGGGTATTTTTGAGATGGCTTGGGGAAATCCATTGCTTATTCTTAGGATAAGCAGCATAAAATCTGTTTTATTACTTGGGACCTGGGTTGAAAACATGATATTGGGCTTGATAAATCTTCAGTCTGTCCCAGTAGAGCAGCTCTTATGTTCTTATGTGAGACAACTATAGGATAATGAAGCCATTGTGACACCACTGATGAGGTTGGTTCTTAGGCATTGGTGGATTGAGGCATTATGACATCACAATACCAGCTCTGGAATGTTGCTACTCTTTGGGTTTCTGCCAGGTTCTTGGGACCTGGGTTGGCCACTGTTGGAAACAGGATTCTGGGCTTGATGGACCTTCAATCTGTCCCAGGATGGCAATTTTTATGTCCTTATGCACTGGTTCCATTTTTACGAGACAGACTTATTGAGTACCGTAGATACTAAGCTCCAGACAAATTTACTGTGTGAGTCAGCTCCCAGTCTGCTCCCCATGCCCCAGGTACCATGAGCCTGCCAGGACAGATAGGGAAAAATACTTAAGAGTAACTGATTCCTATTCAAAGTACTGTAAACCGCTTTGGATGAATCTCTTCATGAAAAGGCAGTTAATAAATCCCAATAAATAAAAAGATTTTGCGGTCTCCCCTAGCAGAAGGAGAAGTGGCCTAGTGGTTGTAGCCCTGGGTTAGCCACAAAGGAATGTACAGTATCCTGGATGGATTGAATACAAGTTCACTGTGAAAATGTGACCAACCATACTTCACCTGCAATATGCAGATGGATACTTTGTCATTCCTAATATCGAAATCCAGCGAGGCACATTTCAGGGACCTCCCTGTTACCACTTCTGTTTTGTTTGGCACTTAATCCACTGAGAACTATTTGTCTTTGGACTATGGGTTTAGCCTTACTCTTAAAAATTACAATGATCAAGAGCTTATGGTGCTCATTTACAAAGCCAATGGATGGAACAAAATGCGCCCCAAACCCCCCCCCCCCCCCAAAAAAAAAAAAACCAAAACCCATTCATCTGTTAAGATTTTCCAAAGTATGATTTTTGAAAGGCAGAATTTGGATGTTTTACATTGCAATATAGAAACATAGAAATAGACGGCAGATAAGGGCCACGTCCCATCCAGTCTGCCCACCCTAATGACCCTCCCCTACCTTTGCCTTGTGAATAGATCCCATGTGCCGATCCCATTTGGCCTTAAAATCAGGCACGCTGCTGGCCTCAATCACCTGCAGTAGAAGACTATTCCAGCAATCAATCACCCTTTCAGTGAAAAAGAATTTCCTGGTGTCACCTCGTAGTTTCCTGCCCCTTATTTTCCACGGATGCCCTCTTGTTGCCATGGGGCCCTTGAAAAAGATGATATCTTTCTCCGCCTCGATGCGGCCCGTGAGACACTTGAACGTCTCGATCATGTCCCCCCTCTCTCTGCGCTCCTCGAGCGAGTATAGCTGTAATTAGTCTAACCGTTCTTCGTACGGGAGATGCTTGAGTCCCGAGACCATCCGGGTGGCCATTCTCCGAACCGACTCCATGTCCAAATAGCAAGGGGGCGTCTTGATGATGTGTTATGGCTGGGAGTAGAGTGGGCCCAAAATTAACACAATATTTTCAGTCTTCTAATATAATCGTGGATTAACAAAATATTCTCATTGTTTTGTCCCTTATTGCATGATAATCTGGAGGGAGAAAAGGCCTCGGACTTATTGTTGGTCCTTACAAGCCAGCCGAATGGCCGTTCAGCTAGACTGGACAATATTGTAATCATCGGCCTCCCTCCACCTCCATAAATCATTAAATATGCTGGTTATAAATACATAATTGCAAAAAAATAATTTACGTGATCAAGTCATCGAAATAACTTATCTTGTAATAGGAGAATGGTTGAATCTGAATGCTGATTCTGACGGTCCCATTTCGCCCACTGCTTCCTCAAAGAATCAGTTCATACAGCAGAAACTGGAAACATCCCAGTCTGCCTGCTTTATGTCAATCATCGCAACATGAGCGGCTCTTGCCTGAAATAATGGCGTCTCTAATTTTGAGTTGTGGAATTCTAAATTTAGAATTTGTTGTTGTTGTTTGCTCTAACCACTAGGCCACATCTTCCGCCTATTGAGATTTATCAACTGCCTTTGTGAAGAGATTCGCCCAAGTCAGTGTACAGCAGATATAATTCAGCACAAGAACCCTAGTTAAAAGATCAAGGGCTCCTTTTACAAAGCTGCGCTCGGGCCTTAGCACGCGGAATAGCGTGCGCTCAATTGCCGCACGGACTAGCCGCTTCCGCCTCCTTTTGAGCAGGCGGTAGATTTCCGGCTAGCGCGCACTAAAGCACGCGCTAATCCGGTGCGTGCGTTAAAACCGCTAGCGCGGCTTTGTAAAAGGAGCCCCAAATGTAGACATAAATACAATGAATGATGTAGAGTGAAAATCGGTAAACGGAAACGTAGGGGTCCTTTCACTAAGGCACGCTAACCGATTTAGTGCACACTAATCGATTTAGCGAGCGCTAAACGCTAACGCGTCCATGGACTATAATGGGCGTGTTAGCGTTTAGCATGCCCTAAATCAATTAGCATGCCTTAGTAAAAGAGGGGGTTAATAATAGGACTACCATGAATCAGTTTCAAAAATATACTTATAACAGCACTGAAATTCAAGTAAGAGAGATATAATACATACTAAAAGGGAAAGCAGTGAAGACCATACTTTTCATAAGAACATAAGAGTTGCTGCTGCTGGGTCAGACCAGTGGTCCATCATGCCCAGCAGTCCGCTCATGCGGCGGCCCTTTTGGTCAAAGACCAGCACCCTAACCGAGACTAGCCCTACCAGCGTATGTCCTTGTTCAGTAGGAACTTGTCCAACTGTGTCTTGAATCCCTGGAGGGTGTTTTCCCCTATGACAGACTCCAGAAGAGCGTTCCAGTTTTCCACCACTCTCTGGGTGAAGAAGAACTTCCTTACGTTTGTACGGAATCTATCCCCTTTCAACTTTAGAGAGTTCCCTCTCATTCTCCCTACCTTGGAGAGGGTGAACAACCTGTCTTTATCTACTAAGTCTATTCCCTTCAGTACCTTAAATGTTTCGATCATGTCCTGTGACAAACCCAGGTCCATTTCGGGTTTTGTCCATAAACAAACCCGAATATGTCCCGGGTTTTGCCCCAAGGATCAGGAGAAAACACAGTGAGCCTAGATGCAGGAGAGCTGATCAGGTGACAGACCTATTAACAGATCAAGCTGACTGCTGCTCAGACAATGATATGGAAATAGAAGAAGCAGGGCAGGAAAAGGTTAGGGTGGAAAGCTGCACCCAGTGCAAACCTGTCCCTGCCACTGTTGGAAGTCTGATACGGTTTGAGCAGCCTGTTAGAACTAGGGCTAGAGAGAAACCTGCCTGTAGTAATAGGAAGCAGGCTGGTGTGTGGAAAACCCTTCCCCCACCTACTCAGAGAGGGAGTGGCTCTCCACAGGATATAAGGTGGCTCCTCAGAACAGGAGAAGGAAGGAGGCACACTGGAAAGGAGCAGCCAAGAGGGAGACAAACAGCAGGGGAGGATATGTTCCTCTCGACCCTACCTGCAGTGGCTGGTGACACAGACTGGCAAATGTCCGATGCAGAGGAGATGTGTTCTGCCTCTGAGGTTTTGAAGCAGCAGGAAGAAGACTCAAGAAAGCAGGGTAGGAATTGAGGCTTACCCCATAGCAATGGAGGTGCAGTGAAACATTGGAGTTTTGTTTGCCTACAGTTTTGAGTTCCCAGTTAAGCTATACCTTTTTGTGCAAAAGGTTAGGTTCTCTATTAAGCACGAACTTTGCATTGTTCCTTAAAGCCTTAAGGTTTGCTGCCTACAAGTGTGCGCATGTTTCCTCAGCTACTTACCAAGCTGGGAAATCACGTTTCTCCTTCACAGCTGTGCATGATTACTGCAACAACGTTTCAGAGGGAAACGTATGCATGATACTGGGATTCGATCAGAACATGGATTTTGTTTGGTATGGACTGTGTGATAAAGCATTACATGCCTAAAGTATATCTGCTCTGGTGAAGAGGACCGAGTTATTTTATACTGTTAAAGCCCAGAAGCAGGGGACTACACTTAAGCCATTGCTGGGGGACTTGGACACTTTGGTTTGGGGATTTTGATATATTTTTTTAATGATTTCATGGAATGAATGTTTTCTGTAACTGCCAGGCAGAAGCCTGCATTTTTGGTTTATTTGGCCAGTGGCTAGTGTTTTTTTGCCATTTCTGACTAAGACTCTTTTCCTTGTATGCACCCTAGGCTGATAATAAGCCAGGTAAAGACCTGAAGGGTCCCTTGGTGGTAAGGGACACGCCGGGCCAGTGATCTTTGTCACTTTCCCGGGGCTCGCTGCGCCTTTCAGGAGTACGGGTGTGACAGTCCCCTCTCAGTCGCTTCTTCTCAAGGGAGAAGAGGCCCAGTTTCTCTAATCTTTTGCTGTACGGCAGCTCCTCCCACCCCTTGACCATCTTAGTCGCTCTTCTCTGGACCCTTTCGAGTAGTACCGTGTCTTTCTTCAGGTACGGCGACCAGTGCTGGACGCAGTACTCCAGGTGAGGGCGCGCCATGGCCCGGTACAGCGGCTTGATAACCTTCTCCGATCTGTTCGTGATCCCCTTCTTGATCATTCCTAGCATTCTGTTCGAAGAACATATGCAAGGCTAGACTCAAATAGGGTGCTGGTCTTTGACCTAAGGGCCCCCGTGTGAGCGGACTGCTGGGCACAATGGGCCACTGGTCTGTTCTTTTGTTCTTATACTTTTCAGCTGAATGGCGACAAGCAGCAAAGACCATTCTTTTCATCTGAACAGACTGACAGTCTGTCTCCCCCTTTGTGCCCCTGTATTTAATAACCAATCACAAACTTAGGCCCTCTTCTACGAAACTGCGATAGCACGGTGAGCTGCGCTGAATGGCCTGCGCTGCTACCGATGATCATAGAGTTCCTACGAGCGTCGGGAGCCACGCGGGTCATTCAGCGCGGCTCTCTGCGCTAAAAAATGCTATCGCAGTTTCGTAGAAGAGGGCCTTTGTCTCTGCGAAATTTCAACAATTTTCTCCCGTCGTACCCACTTCCCTAAGACCTGTCGTGTCCCCGCTTTTGTATAATGTCTGCATTGTGAATGTCGTGACGTAACCCGTTCTGAGCTTCGGGGAGGACGGGCTAGAAATCGAAATTAATATGCACAAATTGCATCTAATAAGCACAAATCCGAGAAACAGCCATACTGTCCAGCACTGACAGGTCACGGCTGTTTCTCGGTCCCAGTCTATTCCCCTCAGACTTGTATAGCTCACACCAAACCTATAATCCAGTTATAGGAGATGGACAAAATATACATTTAATTATAACCTTGAAACAGTCTGCTGCTGTAATTTGAATGGATGGATGGTAAAACTGTATATTTTAAAGTATAAATACATAGATTAAAATGAAATAGCCTGAGCATAATTGGCCCAAATCTATATAAACAAAAGATTATAGTAGGAATTAAAAGGAGACAGGAAGGAAACCAATAGATGTAGGAAAATCAATTCATACAAGACAATACTTCCCAATAGCCATTGGAGTCTCAGCAGGTCTTTAGCACTTTTTAAACCAGGATTATTTTTGTTTTAAAGGGTTGTTGGTTGGTTGTTTTTTTTTCTTTGTTTTTCCTTTTCCTCAGCTTCTTTCCTGGGCTAGGTTGTGCTTTTTATAAAAATTAAACCCTACTCAAGTGTATTTTCAAACTCCCTGTGTAGTTCCAAATTACAGGGTGGGGCAGAGGGTGTTTCAGCATGTGCCTGCTTTTCTTTGCGCCAAATTTGCATGAGATGAGTCGCTGGTGATAGTGATCGGCGTATATGCAGAATACACTACGAAAGAGGTGCAAATGTGCACATGTGCTGGGAAAAGCAATGCCGTAAGAGGTGTGTCGATCATAGGCGTGCCAGAGCTACTGGATGAAGGGAGGGGAGAAGCAATATCAGCTTTTTAACGAGCGTGCAAAAGCCTTTTCTCCCCCCCCCCCCCAAAACTGCTGTAATTCATGTAAATCTTGTAATTTGTTTTTAATGTCAAATTTTATCATGAACCATAGCCAGAAACACATAAGACACGGCTATAATACACGCACTCAGGAAGCGTGCTTTTGCCCACCCCCCTACCCATATAAAAGGCTACAATTCATGTGAATCGTAGGTTCTTTTCATGAACCACGATCAAAACATGTGCCAGAGATGTGCTTTCCACAGTACCGGCACCCCTGGACCAGTCGCTGAGTTTTGGTCGCCAAAAGCCGACGCCGCACTTGGAGAATCACTCAGCGATGTTGAAGAATCCGACAGAGTGCTCACTTAAATATTGCTGAGCCCGTTTGCGTGCCAGAATTGGAGACTGCTAGGAAGCTCGGAAAAGGCCACGGAAAGCCGTTTTGATAATCTGCTGCTAAAATACGAACACGCTAAACTGTCTGGAACTGGTTTAGTGACCGGGGTAAAGGCAACCTTTTGAGAATCTGGCCCTACATACGGCCACTGCTTGAACTCTGCCCATTCTCCACTTACAGACTGCCCTGGCACTGTCCGGAGAGTGCCAAGATGGTGAGAAGGAATATTCAGCAGCTGTTTTCTTGTTAGTTTCATTGAATTTTCTGCTTGACAGCACTCATCTGGTTAATAGCATCTGTTAACTGAACTAAGAAAACACGATTACATCACCGAGGCATACCTCGAATCACACTGGCTCCCAATTCAAGCAAGAATACTATTTAAATTCTACTGTCTATTATTTAAATCCATAAATGGTGACAGCCCAGCCTACTTGAACAACCGCCTAGTCCAAACTACTACAACCAGAACCCAGACACCATTCACATACAGTGGCGTACCAAGGGGGGGGCGGGAGGGGCGGTCTGCCCCGGGTGCCAGCCCTGAAGGGGTGCTCCCGGCATTGCCGTTCAGTCCCCCCACACCCCCGAAGGACCGCTCGCCCCACTGACCTTCCTGCACCACCTGTGAAGCAGCAAGCAGCAGGATCGCGAGGTCAGCTATCCCTAAGCTGCTTGGGCACTGCTTCCTGCGCCGCGGTCCCGCCCCTCCTCTGACGTCAGAGGAGGGGCGGGAACGCGGCGCAGGAAGCAGTGCAGGGATAGCTGACGTCGCGATCCTGCTGCGGCTGCTTCATAGGTGGTGCAGGAAGGTCAGTGGGGCGAGCGGTCCTTCGGGGGTGGTGGTGGTGGGGACTGAACGGCAAGGCCGGGAGCATAGGTAGTGCTGCTTCATAGGTGGTGCGGGGAGACCAGGGGGGCGAGCGGTCCTTCAGGGTGGGGCGGGTGGGCAGGCAGGCATTCAAGGGGGAGGGGGGTGACAGGCAGGCAGGCCTTCAAGGGGGGGACAGGCCTTCGGGGGGGAGGGACAGGCCTTCAAGGGGGGGGCAGGCAGGCCTTCAAGGGGGAACAGGTCTACAAGGGGGGACAGACCTACAAGGGGGAGGGACAGGCCTTCAAGGGGGGGGACAGGCCTACAAGGGGGTGGGACATGCCTTCAAGGGGGGTGCAGGCCTTCAAGGGGGGACAGGCAGACCTTTAAGGGGGGACAGGCCTTTGGGGGGGACCCTGGTTTAGAAGTACACAGAGGGAAGGGGGTGTTCAAAGAGACGTGCATATGCCAAACTTTGGGGGGGGGGATGAAGAAATAATGGGTCTGAAAATAGAGGAGAGGGAGAGAAATGATGGACCATGGGATTTAGGGAGGGAAGGAACTGAAAGGGAGAGAAATTGGACACAAGGGATGGTGTGGAGGAGGGATAGAGATACTGGATAGGAAGGTAATTGGGAAAAGAAAGGGAGAGATGGTGGACTCTGGGGTGGTGGGGAAGGAGGGAGAGATGCCGGATGAAAGGGTAGTTAAGAAAAGGTGGATCTGTGGAGGGAGATGAAAAAAAGGAAAGATACCAGACTTCCTGGGGAGGGAAGGGAAATGGAAAGGGAGGACAGAGTTGGCAGATGGATGGTTAGCATGCAGAAAGAAGGAGACCCTGGCAAGCAAGTTATCAGAAGAAAACCAGAGCCTTGGACCAACAAGATTTGAAATATAACCAGACAACAAAAGGTAGAAAAATTAATTTTATTTTCTGTTTTGTGATTATAACATGTCAGATTTGAAATGTATATCCTGACAGAGCTGGTGTTGGACTGCAAACGTGAGCTAGGATTTAACAGAGAGAGGAAAAGTTCTTTTTGTTTCTTTATTTTATTTACACCACAGCGCCAGTGTGGTTAGGAGAAGCCAAAGGGGGTGAAAAAGCTATAAAACCCACCAGGAGTTTTGAAAAAAATCACCCAACTGGGCAGGAAAATCGAATTGAAAAACCAATTCAATAGGCTGAATCGAATCAAAATTTTTTTTCCTGAATCTGGCAGCATTAGTTTGCGCTACTGTCTTAGACTTTAGGACCTGGGATTGGGGAGAGATGGCATCCTCAGTACTTTATAATGCAAGTGAAACGAGGATTTGGTCAGACTTTTGAAGGGTCTGCAGAAAAAAAATATTGTATAGGCCGGGGACATGAAACAGCAGGAAATGGGAACTTTTCTTCCTTCTATTTTTGTGAATGGAAAGGCTGAGGATGTCAGAGAGTTCAGTTAAAATATGTGCTTTATAAGAAAATATAATAATGTGTTTTATAAAGTTTATAGCATAGCTGGCCTACCCAGTGAGGTGTTTCTAGTGGTGGTGGTGGCAGCGTGTCAATGTGTTGAGAGGAAGAGGTGGTCTGGGAAATTCTGCTGAGCAAACTCCGGGCCCATTTCCACCCCCCAGTTAGTCCACTCCACTCAACTGGTTCACACACTGAGTGGGTCATTGGGTGTTGTGTTAGGATCTCTTCCAGTGGTTTATCAGTATCTCCTTCTGGTCCAAGGAAGGAAACTTTGTTATCCTTAGCATTGACCTACAGAATATGTTTGTAACAGCGCTGCTTGTGTGGCATTAGGTTATGTAGTGATCGAAAGAAAAAAACAGACCTTTGCACATTTTTGCACTATATGGTGGTTGTATGAAGAGATTCACATTTCCTGCACAGCTAAGTCCATGTGAAGTTACCTTGTGCTGTATTTGACATCTAGCAAGGTCTCTGTTTGAAAGGAAAGATCTAAACTTAAAAATGAAGAGGCCAAAAGTTATGGTAAAAGCAGATAGTGTAGCTGGTTTTAAGAAAGATTTGGACAAATTCCTGGAGGAAAAGTCCATAATCTGTTATTAAGACATGGGGGAAGTGTCTGCTTGCCCTGGATCGGTAGCATGGAATGTTGCTACTCTTTGGGTTTTGACCAGGTATTAGTGTCCTGGATTGGCTACCATGAGAATGGGCTACTGGGCATGATGGACCATTGGTCTGACCCAGTTAGGCTATTCTTATGTTATGTTCTCATCTGTAGGGGCCTTTGTTTTCACTTCTTATTTTAATGTATTTTTTTTCTGGGAACTTATCAGTGTTTTTTATAATGGGAACAAAAATGGAAGAGAATTAATGTGTGTGGGATGAGGGGGTAACTAATTTCTTCAGCTAAATAATTCAATCCACTTCAAACAGACATAGGAGAACTCACGCACCATTCACACACCCTCCAACCAAAAACGTCAAAAGGAAAAAAACTGTTCGACAACCTCCTAGCCATTCGAGCTGCAACACTCGACCCCCAACCCTACAACCAATTGACATCGACCACATACTGCAAAACCTTCAAAAAGAAATAAAAACCCTTCTATTCAAAAAACACATAAAACCGAACTAACACAATCAGAACTGTCCCAAGCATCACCTGCAACTACTCCATATGTACTTCTGATGTCATGACAATTCAGACATAATTTATGTTATGTTATGTTATGTTTGGAATATAAGAAAATTTTCACTGCCTGTTTCTATTCTGACCATTTATTCCGTTTCATGGTCATTACAAAAAATATTTTTTTACATGGGGGGGGGTGTCAAAAAATGATGGGCCCCGGGTGCCACATACCCTAGGTACGCCACTGTTCACATACCCTCCAATCAGAGACATCAAACGGAAAAAAACTGTACAATGGCTTTCTAGCCACACAGGCAGCAAAACTAGACCACCAACTCTCCGATCTACTAATCGCGACCCCAGTCTACAAAACTTTCAGAAAAGAAATAAAAACCTTGCTAGTCAAGAAATCCATGAAGACTAACACCATATGAAACATTTCAATCCTCTGAAGCAACCCGCTCTACTCTAACACCTCTGGACATGTCCAGAAATCCTCTTCTGTAATCCACCTTGAACCGCAAGGTAATGGCGGAATAAAAATCACTAATGTAAGTGTCTTTAAATACACAGGTCAACACATCATTTACATCAGAGTTAATGTTGGGTGGGTTTTGTAGTATTTTTCATGCTGATTTCAAATCTGTGTTTAATTTTTCACTAGCACATCACATTTTTGTAATGAGGCTCATTATATATGATTATAAACGTTAATTGGGCGTATATCAGCGTTTATAGGATAAACGTATAAGGAGGGTTAACAACAGTTGTCTTTGTTTCTTTATTCTACAGACAGTGATTAATATCAGTCTTTATCATGCCAAGACATTGTACTAATTATCCAGATAGTTTCTGTTACGTCTGTGGTTCATTCACGACGAAAGCACCTCACCCAATTACCGTAGATCTGAAGAAGGTATACAGATTGTATTTTGGCTGTCCACTCGGTGACCAGGATAAGTCTTGTGTGCCACATATCATCTGTACTAGTTGTACCAACAGACTTCGTGACTGGCTCAATCGACGAAAGGCAGCAATGTCATTAGCAATCCCAATGATATGAAGGGAACCGCGAGACCATATTAAAGATTGCTATTTTTGCCTTGTGAACACAAGTGGATTCTCAGCTAAAACTAAGCACAAAATTATATATCCTACTTTGGATTCTGCTATTAGGCCTGTTCCTCATGATGACTCACTGCCTGTCCCTGAACCTCCACAAGATGGACTTGCTTCTGTGGAACATGACTGTGATGATGGAACAGGAATGTGATGATGATGCAGCAGCTGGTTTTATCCAGAATTATCTGATCCTGATTATGTGAATAATGAAGGTTCAGAACCAGAAACCTTTACACAAGCTGAGCTCAATGATCTTATTCATGATCTACATCTTTCAAAAGAAAAAGCAGAACTTCTTGCTTCAAGGCTTAAGCAAAAGCATTTGATTGCAAAAGATGCTAATATAACTCATTACAGAAAAAGGAATCATAATTTAACAACATTCTTCACTGTAAATGGTTCATTGTGCTTTTGTCATGACATCAACGGGTTCTTCAAGAGTTTGTCACAAGTGCATTGTCCAGATGAATGATGTCTCTTCATTGATTCTTCACAGAGAAGCTTGAAGGCAGTGTTACTGCTCAATGGAAATTCCAGATCAAGTATACCAATTGTCTATTCTGCTCATCTAAAGGAGTCTTATGAGAATATGAAGAATTTACTAGAAGCAATCAATTATAAAACACACCAGTGGAACATCTGAGGTGATCTGAAGATCATTGGCATGCTAATGGGAATGCAAAGAGGATTCACTAAACCAGGGGTGTCCAACCTGCGGCCCGAGGGCCTCATGCGGCCCCATGAAGTATTTTGTGTGGCCCCAGTCGAGGACGATGCAGTGTTTTCCTCTGCTGCCCCTGGGTGTTTACCATCTTGCCGACTCTCTCCTCTGTCTTGCTGCAGCGTTTGTGTGGCCCCAGAAACATTTTTTTTGGCCAATGTGGCCCAGGGAAGTGAAAAGGTTGGACATCCCTGCACTAAACACTGCTGTTTCCTGTGCTTGTGGGTTAGCAGATCTACAGTTGAACATTATGTCAAGCATGTCTGGTAGCTGAGGATACTTATAACCCAGAGACAAGCAGTATGAAACATGCCATTGGTGGATCCTCATAAAATATTTCTTCTACCTCTTCATATCAAGCTGGGGTCGATGAAGCACCTGGTAAAGGCCATCGGTAAAGCAAACTCCTTGACTCGTATCAGAAACCTGGCTGTCGCATGTCATTAAAAATACACTTTTTGCACTCACATCTTGACTTTTTTTCCAGAAAATCTTGGTATGGTGAGTGACAAGAAAGGAGAACGTTTTCACCAGGACATTCAGTTAATGGAGCATTGCTACCAAGGTTTCTGGAATGCTAGCTGTTGTGCCGTGACAATCCAGACACAACTCACAAAAAGAAAACATACTCTAAGCATTTTTGAAGAAATATTGGTTGCTAAGTGACACAGTCCAGTATAATTATGCTATGCTGTGTGCTTATATGACTTTGGATTGAAGATACTGTAACATTTCTTTAAGTTGATGCTGAAATTCTTAAAACCCTATATGCTAAAACGCTATAAACTAACATTAGTCATAACATTAAAAGTTTACGTGAATTAAAAAAAACTAATATTACAGATCTGAAATCAGCGTGAAAACTGATTTAGAAAAATGTGCTGTGTTGTCAGATGATTCAAAAAAAATTTTTTTGTTGCCTTGTGATATCAGCCAGCAAATGTGCATTTGATGTTTCTTCCCTCTAACCTCACCTGCTCCAGGAGCACTTCATAATATCAGGGCTCAAATCATGCACCCTTTTAGCTGCATTCACTGTGAGCAATTTTCATTCAGGTCATTGAACCTAGGTACATATCTATGAAATGTAAAAATATGTAACCTGTGGAGGAGTTCTCGCAATGCAATGCTAAAAACATTGGATTGGGATTATAAAGATGCTCTGGGACAAAAGCTCAAGACTCTTCCCTGTTACTGACTCTGCATGATTTTAAGAAAGGTTTGGACAATTTCCTGGAGGAAAAGTCCATAGTCTGTTATTGAGAAAGACAAGGGGAAAGCCACTGTTTGCCCTGGATCGGTAGCATGGAATGTTGCTACTTTTTAGGGTTCCTGAATCTTGCTATTCTTTGAGATTCTGCATGGAATCTTGATACTCTATGGGGTTCTAGAATCTTTTGTTATTCTCTGGAGTTCTGGAATTTGCTATTCTTTGAAATTCTGCATGGAATCTTGATATTCTATGAGGTTCTAGATTCTTTTGATACTCTCTGGGGTTCCGGAGTCTTGCTATTCTTTGAAATTCTGCATGGAATCTTGATACTCTATGGGGTTCTAGAATCTTTTGTTACTCTCTGAGGTTCTAGAATTTACTATTCTTTGAGATTCTGCATGGAATCTTGATACTCTATGGGGTTCTAGAATCTTTTGTTACTCTCTGGGGTTCTTGAATTTACTATTCTTTGAAATTCTGCATGGAATCTTGATACTTTAAGGGGGTTCTAGAATCTTTTGTTACTCTTTGGGATTCTGGAATTTGATATTCTTTGAAATTCTGCATGGGATCTTGATACTCTATGGGGGTTCTAAAATCTTTTGTTACTCTTTGGGGTTCCGGAGTCTTCCTATTCTTTGAAATTCTGCATGGAATCTTGATACTCTATGGGGTTCTAGAATCTTTTGTTACTCTCTGGGGTTCTTGAATTTACTATTCTTTGAGATTCTGCATGGAATCTTGATACTCTATGGGGTTCTAGAATCTTTTGTTACTCTCTGGTGTTCTGGAATTTGCTATTCTTTGAGATTCTGCATGGAATCTTGATACTCTATGGGGTTCTAGAATCTTTTGTTACTCTCTGGGGTTCTGGAATTTACTATTCTTTGAGATTCTGCATGGAATCTTAATACTCTATGGGGTTCTAGAATCTTTTCTTACTCTCTGGGGTTCTGGAATTTGCTATTCTTTGAGATTCTGCATGGAATCTTAATACTCTATGGGGTTCTAGAATCTTTTCTTACTCTCTGGGGTTCTGGAATTTGCTATTCTTTGAGATTCTGCATGGAATCTTGATATTCTATGGGGTTCTAGAATCTTTTGTTACTCTCTGGGGTTCTGGAATTTGCTATTCTTTGAAATTCTGCATGGAATCTTGATACTCTATGGGGGTTCTAGAATCTTTTGTTACTCTCTGGGGTTCTGGAATTGGCTATTCTTTGAGATTCTACATGGAATCTTGATATTCTATGGGGTTCTAGAATCTTTTGTTACTCTCTGGGGTTCTGGAATTTGCTATTCTTTGAGATTCTGCATGGAATCTTGATACTCTATGGGGTTCTAGAATCTTTTGTTACTCTCTGGGGTTCTGGAATTTACTATTCTTTGAGATTCTGCATGGAATCTTGATACTCTATGGGGTTCTAGAATCTTTTCTTACTCTCCGGGGTTCTGGAATTTGCTATTCTTTGAGATTCTGCATGGAATCTTGATATTCTATGGGGTTCTAGAATCTTTTGTTACTCTCTGGTGTTCTGGAATTTGCTATTCTTTGAGATTCTGCATGGAATCTTGATATTCTATGGGGTTCTAGAATCTTTTGTTACTCTCTGGGGTTCTGGAATTTGCTATTCTTTGAAATTCTGCATGGAATCTTGATACTCTATGGGGGTTCTAGAATCTTTTGTTACTCTCTGGGGTTCTGGAATTGGCTATTCTTTGAGATTCTACATGGAATCTTGATATTCTATGGGGTTCTAGAATCTTTTGTTACTCTCTGGGGTTCTGGAATTTGCTATTCTTTGAGATTCTGCATGGAATCTTGATACTCTATGGGGTTCTAGAATCTTTTGTTACTCTCTGGGGTTCTGGAATTTACTATTCTTTGAGATTCTGCATGGAATCTTGATACTCTATGGGGTTCTAGAATCTTTTCTTACTCTCCGGGGTTCTGGAATTTGCTATTCTTTGAGATTCTGCATGGAATCTTGATACTCTATGGGGTTCTAGAATCTTTTGTTACTCTCTGGGGTTCTGGAATTTGCTATTCTTTGAGATTCTGCATGGAATCTTGATATTCTATGGGGTTCTAGAATCTTTTGTTACTCTCTGGGGTTCTGGAATTTGCTATTCTTTGAGATTCTGCATGGAATCTTGATACTCTATGGGGTTCTAGAATCTTTTGTTACTCTCTGGGGTTCTGGAATTTGCTATTCTTTGAGATTCTGCATGGAATCTTGATATTCTATGGGGTTCTAGAATCTTTTGTTACTCTCTGGGGTTCTGGAATCTTGCTATTCTTTGAGATTCTATATGGAATGTTGCTACTCCTTGGGTTTTGGTCAGTTACTAGGGACCTGGTTTGGCCACCGTGAGAACGGGCTATTGGGCTTGATGGACCATTGGTCTGACCCAGTAATGCTATTCTTACGGAACCCTGAGCAAGTTATTCTAATCTCTCTGGGCCTCATTTTACAACTTCCAATTTGGACCTCAATTTGACCTTACATTGGACCTAACTATTTACCATTGTCTCCTAACACTCTTGGTTATAAGCATCATATCATTTTCATCATAGGAATTTGTCTCACTCTACTGAGGGCTAATGCACCACTTGTCACTGTGAAAGATCCAGCTATGGTGGGTGGAACTGCTAAAAATCAACGAAAAGATATAGGCCCAGATTCACTAACCTGTCCGATTGGGTCCGATCCAGGCAAGTCTGATGAATTCAGGAAAGAAAAATATGCAGAGGGGGGCGATTGGAGGAACACCCCCACCTGCCTGCCTGTATTGGACCTCTGGGCTGGCTTTTTTATTTTTCTTTTGCCCGTGATTTTAACCCACTAGAAGCCTGCGGGTTAAAACCACGGGCTAGCACTGCGGAGCAGGCAGATTGGGGCAGCAGACTGGGCCAACGGGAAGCAGATTGGGGCAGCAGGAGGCAGAATGGGGCAGCGGGAGGCAGATCGGGGCAATGGGAGGAAGATCTGGACAACGGGAGGCGTACAGGGCAGCAAGAGATCGGGGCTGACAGGGCAGAGAGCAGGGTGGCAGAAGGCAGGGCAGCCAGAAAGGTCTTGAGCGACTGGTCCCTAGCAGTCGCTTCTTTTGTGATCGGCCGGCCCAGTCGGTGTCCCTGAAAAATGTTGGTGAATCGCTGCCTTGCTAGACTTGCATGCCATTTCCCTCATTTGCATGCGTGGATCGGATCGGGTGCAGCCAGAAGGTTAGTGAATCGGGTTGAGGTCGGTACACGATCGGTTTGCTTAGTGAATCTAGCCCATAGAGACTCTGAAATACTGGAGTCCACTACCTGATATATTCTCTCACCCAGAATATAATGATCTGTTAAAAAAAAAAATACAGTCTTTCTTATTAAGGGAGACATTAAAGAATGTTTCAGCTTTGACCCCTTAGTCTTTCAGCTGGCTGCAGGTACAGCGTAGCTGTGTGTGGTAAGCTCCATTTCCATGTTGAATGCCATTAAAAGGGAGAATTTGCATTCAAAATGACAGCTGCTAAAAACCATATGGCCTATCCAGCCTTCCTCAGAGATCCCCTGTGCTGCTCCTATACGGTCTTGAATTTGGGCATACCACCTCCACCTCCACTCCCCTTTCCACAAAGAAATATTTCCTTTTACCCTTATCCAGCAACCCCTCTCTCCGGAGCTTCCTTTTAATTGATAGAGGCTTGCCTCCTGTGAATTTGTACTTTGGAGGCATTTAAATAACTCCTGTATTCTGATCCCTCAGACTGAGTTCTTTGCCCAGCTGCTCTGCCTGCTTCTCGGAAAACATTAAATAATGCTGGCATTTTACAGCATCTGTTTACAATTCAGTTGCAGTATAGATGGCTTTAGAAGGGCTGATGTGACAAGGATGTGGGCTTCAGGGTGCTCCATCTGAAGAATGCTGGATGAAAGGGATGTACTGTATAGGGCTAGAAAATAAATAGCTATTGTTGACGGCAACTACAGCGCTGCAGGGTATCATTCCGCCAGTAGATGGCAGTAACGTATAATAAAGAAAACTATATACAGTATATGCTTTAGATCCGCTGTTTTCTGTCTTCTCTTTCTATTTAGATATAGACCACAAGTTAAAAAGAAAATAAAAATGGCAAGTCTTTAAGTTAGGAAATTAAACTATAAACTAATAGTGGGTTCGTTTTAAGAATGCACCTCAGTACAATGGGCAGTTTAAAAAGAACAGTAAAACGCATTTATTTTTAACTTCTCTTAAACGGCAGCGGTTGCAAGAATGAGGTCCTGTCCCCTGTGAGCTGTGTTTTGCCTTTGAAAAGCAAACAAGTCAAAAGGTTGGCACTGGCGATAGAGACGCACAAATAAGAACTTTAAACGATCTCATTTTGTTAAAACGAATAAGGAGACGATTACTGTAAATCTAATAAGGCTTCATTGCATTACCTAAATTGTTTTCTTTGGGCAAACATGACAAATAGCTCCCGGAAGATGGGGCTTTGGTTTCTCGCCCTCTGATCTGTAGTTCACACAAAAGGGATGGTCCATATTAAGGCTTGATGAGGCAACACACAGCATCCTACGGTGAGACAATTAACCACCGCCATACCACAAATTACTAGGATTAAGTATCACGTTTGATTTTTCAGGCACCGACATGCAATGGCAGGAAACTTCTTGACTGTGCCCTCTCAGGGGCATCGCTTGGACGTTACATCTGGAAAGCTCAGAGTTTGCTAACCCCCCCCCCCCCCCAACCCTGCAGGATTACAGGAACATTTTAGGCTGTATTTTGACAGTAATCGTCCAGCAGGATGACACCAGTGCTGGAAAGACCGGTTATCTCCCAGGTCCAATCGTTTATTTCATCCTGATATTAAACCTCCAGGGGCTTTTTTTAAATTTTTTTACTAAAAACAAACAAAAAAAACAGGAGACAGAAAAAAAACCAACCAACCCGGGTATCAGTTCAAATAGAATTCGAATTCCTTGAATATATTTTGCAGTGGACTGGGGTTAGTTCCAGTTGAAAGGAGAGAGTAGTATTTGTCTGGGAGATATAATCAAGCCCTTTTCAAAAGAGTTCTTTATATTTGGGGAAGAGAAAGTTTCCAAAAGAAAAAAAAATGTTAAATTGGGTGTGTAAATTCACTGATGATTTCATGCTAGGATGAAATAAACAGCCGGACCTGGGTGCGTTTAAAAACCAGCTTTTTAAACAAGGCGTCTTTTCGCAGCTCTAAATTCAGGCGATGAGAACTCCAGAAACACCTTCTAGATCAGTGGTCTCCAACTCCAACCCTTTGCAGGGCCACATTTTGGATTTGGAGATACTTGGAGGGCCTCAGAAAAATAATAGCTAATGTCTTATTAAAATAAATGGCAATTTTGCATGAGGCAAAACGCTTTATAGTTTATAAATCTTTCCTTTTGGCTAAGTCTTAATAATAATATTGTCATTTATAGCTAAAGAGACAGATGATCAAAGAAACTGTTTTATTTCACTTTTGTGATTATGATAAACATACCGAGGGTCTCAAAATAGGACCTGGTGAGCCGCGAGTTTGAGACCACTGTTCTAGATCTAGGGAGAGCTGCGCGTCGAATGCTGGAATAGTCGTTTTGCCTGAAATTCAAATACAATAGCAACATTATTTACTCTCTATGAAGTATGTAGGTCTTGATGCGTTTAAATGAGTCCCAACAAAACGCTAAAGCCGAGTTCTCTCACCAGGCCCCTGATCCATCCTATGGGCGGAATCCAGCCGGGCTTTATCCGTTCAGCTACCGTGCGCGTAGTTTGAGACGGAGATGGCTCGATGAAGCCGAGAAGAAGAAAAAAGGCGGTGAGGATCGCGGAATGCCCTTCTCTACGCGTCTTCTTTCCACGGAAGGCACTTTCAGGGCGATTTGGCATATTCCGCCGGGAAGAGTTAACGTGCGATGGTCCAAGTGGTTTCCGATCCGAAACGCTTCGTCGAGTTCAGCCGAACGAGAAACGAAAGACGCGAAACAAGCTAAACCGTTTAAAACCAGCTAAATTTTAAAACATTAGTTGATGGTTAAAAAAAAAAAAAAAGGGAACGGTAAGAACTAGATTTTCCGGACACTTAAAAAGTTCTCTTTTTTTTTTCCCCATCACAGTAAACAATCCTGATCTGAGCATATCGATAATATTTTCCCGTTTATTACAAGTTTCCCTGGACAGATGCATTTTGGATCTTGAATGCAAATGCTGCAAAGTTAGTATATTTTTTAAAGGTGTCTGTTAAGCTTCATTTGTTTCTGTGGAGCTTACAGGGGGGGGGGGGGTTCAAGTTTGCAATCCAACAATCATATGGTGTATTTGTAGATTATCTGACGGAAGGTTATTTCGTGTTCGGAAGGTTATTTCGTGGTCGGTAGCCAGACTTTTAGGCTGGGCTTTTCAAGAAACCGTCAGCAAGCTTCATGTCCCTATTTTCTCTTTCAGGGAACAAAAAAAAACCCCTTCTAAAAGAGCTTTGAGCTTCCCAGTGCATTTTTTCCACGCTAGCAAAGGGCTGACGGCGTCCATCATATGATTAAAAAATTAGACGGTATAATTAGCGCTCGCTAACCGCTATTTAAAAAGGCAGCAGGCGTTTCATTTTCAGACATTACTTAGCTTGTATTTTCAAATACAGTCTAAACCTGAGTTGAGCCTGATTTTTTTTATTTTTTTAAATCTTTCTAAAATTTTGCTTTTTTTAAGACAAGTTGCTCTCATGGAAATACCAATTGTCACCCCCCCCCCCCCCCAATCATTGTATTTTCTCAAAAAAAAAATTGTGGTAGGTTTAAGGCATCACTAGGTCACTGGTGCCCTACAAAATTAAGAGCTTAACCTCACTGAAATAATTTCCTGGTGAAATAATGAGGGTAAAAAAAACCCCCAAAACCCACTAATCTCAATTTCATGGCTTCCTTCATGGTCGGAAGAGCTCCAGGAAAACACCCTTAAATGCCTGAATTCCCACGGCTGTGACCTTACTGCTTTTCGGGGTGATGTGTGTGTAGATGGGGTGAAGTACAGCGTCCTCTGGATTGTCACGGAATAAAAAGAGTTGGGTCGCTTCTGAGAAATGTGGGTTTTGTTTTTTTTGTTGTTTTTTTAATAGTTGATTTGCAGACCAACAGATTTATAATGCATGGATCTTAGAACTACTCCCATGCCAAAGAATTAATCTTCTCTCAACCGTTAAAAACAGTTTCCGATTTGGAGAAACACTTTTCTTTGTGACCCTTAGCTGCATTTTCAGGTCTGGTCCACTTTGCCTTCAATAGTTGGGTCAGACCCGTTTGGAAGAAAGACCACCTGGGTATGCATTTACCATCAGTGCCAGGCAAATGGTCAGACCGACCCAGGGCCAAAGCCGTTCCTTCCGGTGGCATGACCCAAAGCAAAACTTGGTATTTTTCAGACATTTCACCCTCGTTAAACTGGAAGGACGATTCTGAGCGTTTGAGTGGACGGGCTAAACCTGCCTTGCAAAATCGACATCTCCGGATTATCTCCAGTCCGGGGGGGGGGGGGGGCCTCTCTCTCTCTCTCCAAGCGACGGCGACAAATTCCCCCGTGACTGTAGTGGTTCAAAGTGTGATTCACTCCCTGTGTATAAATTAACTCTCTGTGCTTTTGTTCTTGGGGTTTTCTTAAATTTTTTTTTTCATTCAAACTGGGGGACCCTGAAGGCACCCAGACACACACAATCACCCTGCATTTTCTGTCCGGAAGGTAAATGTATCCCCTTTCTTCCCTCTTATCTCTTAATCCTGAAAAATCAATGACCAGTGGATTGTCGCATCTCATGCCGATCATAATCTCCTTTCTCATCCAGAAACTCTCCGCTGTTTGCATCTTAAGCTCTCAAATGCAAGGCCTACGGAATAGTATTTAGGGCGTCCTAAAAACTATCCCTAAAGTTTCTTTTATGTTGTGTGGCTATTATATTTTGTTTGCAGCTGCTGCCCTAGGCAGCTGTGTAGTCTTGCCTATTGATTGGGCTGGCCATGGTTAAAACAAACAGCCAGACAGGCAAAAGAAGAACACCTGGCCTTGGGATACCAACCAGTGCAACAGAAGGCAAGGGAGACATCCTTTCAAGCAAATTCCAAAATCTTTATTTGGAAAAGATGGTTCCAGTTTTGGCGTGTATAAAACGCCTTCCACAGGGGACACTGGCTCGGAGGGTTGTAAAGGCTCTTGAGAGAGAAACTAGGATCCTTGTGGGGACCATATTTTCAAATAAAGACTTTGAATTTTGTTGGAAGGACGTCTCCCTTGCCTTAACAAAAACACCCACCGCCCAGAGATAGCAATGGGGAGAATGCGTGTTTTAAAAATCAGTGTAAACCAGGGATCTCAAAGTCTCTCCTTGAGGGCTGCAATCCAAACGGGTTTTCAGGATGTCCCTAATGAATCTGCATTGAAAGCAGTGCATGCACATAGATCTCATGCATATTCATTGGGGAAATCCTGAAAACCCGACTGGATTGCGGCCCTCAAGGAGGGACTTTGAGACCCTTGGTGTAAACTGACTTGAATAGAAGCATCTGATACCAGCAGTCAAGCTTCTAGGGCAGGTAGGTGGGATTATGGCCTTAGCAGCATGGGCGGCAACGAAGGGGCAGATTCACAGGCCAGCACCATAGATTATAAATGGTAAGGATATGCATTCCATTCATAAAAATGCATATTAACTGAGGAATTCATGCAGGGCTGCCCAAGTCCGGTCCGCGAGATCTACTGGCAAGCCAGGTTTTCAGGATATCCACAATGAATATGCATGAGAGAGATTTGCATACCAAGAAGGCAGTGCAGGCAAATCTCTCTCATGCATATTTATTGTGGATATCTTGAAAACCTGGCCTGCCAGCAGATCTCGAGGACCGGACTTGGGCAGCCCTGAATTAATGCATGCTAAGTAAAACAAAAAAAAAAACCTATAGTGTGTGCTAAAAAAATTTCCATTAAAAGAAATGGGTAAAATGACCTGAACCCCCCACCCCCCAAATGAACATGAATTGAAAACTTTTGGCCTGCGCATGCTCCAATACAACTGGCTGTTTAACAAAGCGAGTTCCGTTACCCTTAGCCCAGTCTCTAGTGGATTACGGCAAGAAAATGAGATTATTTTATGTGGGCTTGTCCGGGTTCGTTTCTCAAGGGATGCGAGCACGAGAGACATCCTTCGGTCTGGTGAAGTTGTCTTGAAGCGGTTGGCTAAAACAGATTACGATGGTGGGTCAACAGCTGGATCCGTTGTTGCCCGTTTGGGTGACTTTTGGGGTCAGAAGTGAGTCAAGTATAGAACAATTGAGTCATTGTGACATCACTGCTGAGGTTGGCTCTTAGGCATTGGTGGAATGAGGCATTATGACGTCACAATAGGAGCTCTGGAATGTTGCTATTCTTTGGGTTTCTGCCAGGTATTATGACATCAGGGAAAGGGATTGGAACTTGTATATTGCCTTTTTGTAGTTTTTAGAACCACCCTCAAAGCGGTTGCCATACAGGTACTTCAAGCATTTTCACTCTCTGTCCCAGTGGGCTAACAAGCTATCTAATGTACCTGGGCCAGTGGAGGATTAAGCAACTCGCCCAGGGTCATGGGGAACAGCACAGGGTTTGAACCCACAACCCCAGGGTGCTGTGGCTGTAACCACTGACCCCCACACTCTCCTCCGATACAATATCAGAAGTGAGCCAAGTATAGAACAATAAAGCCATTGTGACATCGCTGCTGAGGTTGGCTCTGAAGCATTATGACATCACAATAGGAGCTCTGGAATGTTGCTACTGTTTGGGTTTTTGCCAGGCATTATGACATCAGGGAAAGGGATTGCAACTTGTATACTTCCCTTTTATAGTTATATAACCACCCTCAAAGCGGTTTATATGCAGGTACTTCAAGCATTTTCCCTCTCTGTCCCGGTGGGATCACAATCCATCTAATGTACCTGGGCCAGTGGAGGATTAAGGGCTCCTTTTACGAAGGTGCGTTAGGGCCTTAACGCACGGAATAGTGTGCGCCAAAATGCCGCACGTGCTATCCGCTACCGCCCCCCCCCCCCCCCCCTCTTGAGCAGGCGGTAGTTTTTCGGCTAGCGTGCCCTCGCTAAAAACGCAAGCGCACCTTCGTAAAAGGAGCCCTAAGTGATTTGCCAGGGTCAGAAGGAGTAGCACAGGGTTTGAACCCACAACCTCAGGGGGCTGAGGCTGTAGCTGTAACCGCTATGCCACACTGCCACACTCTCTGGGAATCGAACATCGCCCGTTTAGCTGGGACGATAGATTCTGGGATCCCCTAGGCAACCTCAAATGGGACACGTGGTGGGGAAGGGGTAAAACGTGGACCTCGCGGATCTAAACCCGTACGGCCTTAAAAATCTGAGGTCCGTGTCAGTCCGTGTCCGTGGCGCTTGTAGTTTCTGTCGCTGACAGACCTTGATGAGATTTTAGCGCTGACGGATCCGTCTCAGCATAGGGAGGGAAAAGTGTTAGGATCCGTCAGCGCTAAAAATCTCTTCGAGGTCTGTCAGAGCCAGAGACTAGTGCTGGAGTCTGGAGACTTCTTTTCCATAACGCACGTCCAAAACCTATGTCCCCGCTCTCTTGGCTTCTGCTCTGCCGCTCCAGCACTAGTCTCTGGCTCTGACAGACCTCGAAGAGATTTTTAGCGCCGACGGATCCTAACACTTTTCCCTCCCTATGCTGAGACGGATCCGTCAGCGCTAAAATCTCATCAAGGTCTGTCAGCGACAGAAACTACAAGCGCCACGGACACGGACCGACACGGACCTCAGATTTTTAAGGCCGTACGGGTTTAGATCTGCGAGGTCCGTCAGGTCCACGAGGTCCGCATTTTACCCCTGCCCAGTAATAGCTAAGAAGAAAAATTTAAATTGAATCAGGTTGGGCAGACTGGATGGACCATTCGGGTCTTTATCTGCCGTCATCTACTATGTTACTATGTTACTTCCCCGCGTGGTGCAACCTTCATTTTTACAGCTTTGTGTGCTGCGTAAATCGAGAGTTTGATGGACTATTGCAATGCATTGTGTCGGGGGGGTGGGGGTGGGGGAGGGGGGTGGCATCAAGGTGCCTGGCATTGCCTTTCATTCAAAATGACTGATTGTGGGAAGTTCCAGGATTGCACGCCAGTAGTTTACAGAATTCGATATAAGATCTTATCACGTATTCATTAGTCTATGTTTGGGGTGGTTTCATTACATTACATTGGTGATTTCTATTCCGCCAATACCTTGCGGTTCAAGGCGGATTACAAAACAAGTTATCTGGCCATTTCCAGAGGAATTGAAGAGAGGAGCGAGTTGCTTCAGAGAACTGGGAAGAGTCTTGCGGTGTTAGTTTGTCTTCAAGGATTTCTTGAATAGGATGGTTTTTATTTCTTTTCCGAACGATTTGTAGTCTGGGGTCGTTATCAGTAAATTGGAGACTTGGTAGTCCAGTTTTGCTGCTTGTGTGGCTAGAAGGCCATCGTACAGATTTTTCCATTTGACGTCTCTGATTGGGGGATGCGTGAACGGTTTGTGGGTTCTCCTGTGTCTGGTTAAGGTAGATTGGATTAAGCAGTTGTTAAGGTAGGCTGGGCTGTCTCCAGGGTATTTATCTCGGGTGCTGCGGCTTTTGAGATCAGAACGCACAAAGCAGTCGGCAGTTCTGGGGTTGAGCAGTGTCCTGAGACCAGGGAAGCGGCTCTTTGATGGGCAACAAATTAGCTGCAATTATTATCATTTGCAATTATGTTGAAATGCTCTACAGTTTAAAACAGTATTGGGAGATGCATCTTTTTTACCAGCTTTTTCTACTGTTGGGACAGTCCATTTACAAAGGGGGGGGGGAGGCTAGACTGTATATTGTATTGTGCCCTGCAGAGAATTATTTATGATGGTATAGTCTTGATTTTTAGCTATGCTTTTATTATTATAATCCACTTAGCTGGAGACAGAATGTAAAATGTAATAAATAATCAGCATACAATGGATGTAGAGGGCATGCAAATCTTTATCATGCATATTCATTAGGGGTATCCTGAAAACATGGCCTGTTTGCATCCCTTGAGGACCGAACCTGGACCAGCCATTTCTAGAGTCTAGTGTAGTGGTAGTTCCAGGGAGGGAGGGGGGGGGTCCGCCCCGGGCTCTCGCCCCCCCTTTCCACTCCTCCCTCTGCCCTGTGTGCGCCCCTTCCCTTCCTGTGTACCTCTTTGCACTTGGCGCGAGCAGCCACCAACTCGCGCCCACGTCGGCTTCGGCGCTCTCTCTGATGTCACTTACAGAACCCGCGCCTAGAAAGTGACATCAGAAAGAGCGCCGAAGCCAACGCGGGCAGTAAGTTGGTGGCTGCTTGCGCTGAAGTTAAAAGGGGATGGGGCGCGCGCGCGCACGGCCGGGAGGGGCGCCGTTCACCCTCGCTACGCCACTGGCCAGAGGCACCCCAGCCAATCAGGTTTTCAGGATCTCCACAATGAATCTTCACGAGGGCGAAGCTCTCTCATGACGATTCAATGTGGGAAACCTGACTGGCTGGGGTGGCTGCGGGACCGGGTTTTGGAACCACTGGCCTAGTGGAATACCTGGTGTTGGCTATGAGAACAAAGATTCTTGCAAACGATTTCCCCGTACGACACTTTCACGTGTCGGAAGCGGGAGGAAATGCGCATGAGGGAGGAGCCCTTTTGCTAAGGCACGCTAGCTGTTTTAGTGCGCTCTAAACGCTAACGCATTCATAGACTATAATGGACATGTATGTGTTTAGCGTGTGCCTTAGAAAAGGACCCCTCACGTGTCTAGTTTTTCAAGTGTACGCACACGCCGTAACTGTGCCTGTCCTCTGCCTAAATCGAGATATCCCGACACTTTTTAAACCCAAGTCATAAGAACATAAGAATAGCCGTACTGGGTCAGACCAATGGTCCATCAAGCCTAGTAGCCCGTTCTCACGGTGGCCAATCCAGATCACTGGTACCTGGCCAAAACCCAAAGAGTAGCAGCATTCCATCATCTCAAAGAATAGCAAGATTTCGGAACCCAAATGAGAGCAACATTCCAGAGCTGAGGTTGTGATGTCATAATGCCTCATTCCACAGTGCCTCAGAGCCAACCTCAGCAGTGATGTTACAATGGCTTGATTGTCCTATTCTTGGCTCATGTAAGTACATAAGAAGAGCCTTACTGGGTTAGACCAATGGTCCATCAAGCCCAGTAGCCCGTTCTGACAGGGGCCAATCCAGGCCACTAGTACCTGGCCAAAATCTAAGGAGTAGCAACATTCCATACGGAACCCCAAGGAGTAGCAAGATTCCGGAACCCCAAAGAGTAGCAACATTCCATGCTACCGATCCAGAGCAAGCAGTGGCTTCCCCCATGTCTTTCTCAATAACAGACTATGGACTTTTCCTCCAGGAACTTGTCCAAACCTTTCTTAAAACCAGCTACGCTAGCCGCTCTTACCATAACCTCCGGCAAACGCGTTCCAGAGCTTAACTATTCTCTGAGTGAAAAATTATTTCCTCCTATTGGTTTTAAAAGTATTTCCCTGTAACTTCATCGAGTGTCCCCTTGTCTTTGTCATTTTTGACGGAGTGAAAAATCGATCCACTTGTACCCGTGTTCTTGTCACTACACATACTTTACACAGGAGGTCATTTTAGATTGTAAGCCGCCTTGAAGGTTTTCCCAAGGGTGGGACAGAAAATTTTAAATAAACTTGGTCATTTCATAAGGAACATTACAATGTGGTTTTTTTCTGTTCTGTGTTGGGTCAAATATATGTATTTCACAGCACTTATAAAAGGCTCCATGCTCATTTGAGCCTTTTGTAAAATACATGGGCCCAAATGTTTACCTTCCAACCTAGATGCCTTCTACAGCAGTGGTCCCCAACCCTGTCATAGAAACATAGAAAAATGACAGCAGATAAGGGCCATAGCCCATTAAGTCTGCCCACTCCATAGACCCACCCCCTAAGTCTGCTCTAGAGACCCCGCTCCAAATGACCCATTCTTAACTCCACCCTCTCAGGAATCCCACATGGGCATCCCATTTACCCTTAAAATCTGGCACGCTGTTGGCCTCGATCACCTGTCTCGGAAGCTTGTTCCAATGATCAACCACTCTTTCGATGAAGAAATACTTTCTGGTGTCGCCATGAAATTTCCCTCCCCTGAGTTTAAGCAGATGCCCTCTTGTGGCTGAGGGTCCTTGGAGAAGGAAAATATCTTCTTCCACCTCCATACGTCTGGTGATATACTTGAACGCCTCAATCATGTCTCCCCTCTCCCTACGCTCCTCGAGAGAGTAGAGCCGCAATTTGTTCAGCCTCTCTTCGTAAGAGAGATCCCGAGACCATCCTGGTGGCCATCCGCTGAACCGACTCTGCTCTTAGCACATCTTTACGGTAATGTGGCCTCCAGAATTGCACGCAGTATTTCAGATGTGGTCTCACCATGGTTCTGTACAACGGCATGATGACCTCAGGCTTCCGGCTGACGAAGCTTCTGCGGATGCAACCTAATATTTGTCTTGCCTTAGATCAGGGGTGCCCAATGTCGGTCCTCGAGGGCCGCAGTCCAGTCGGGTTTTCAGGATTTCCCCAATGAATATGCATTGAAAGCAGTGCATGCAAATAGATCTCATGCATATTCATTGGGGAAATCCTGAAAACCCGACTGGACTGCGGCCCTCGAGGACCGACATTGGGCACCCCTGCCTTAGATGAAGCCTTAGGTTGCATCCGCAGAAGTTTCGTCAGCCTGTCGGATTTTCGGGATAGCCCTAATGCATATGCATGGGGCAGATCTGCACTCGGAACCTCTTCGTTACATGCAAGTCTCTTCTATTGATGTGGAATGCGTTGTCTGGTCCCTTGCGGTTTTGTAGAAATCGATTGCAATTTAGAAAGTTGCTCAAAGACCCATTTGCTAAGGTTCTGCTCCTTTCTGAATATCATCTTTTCTGCAGGTTATTAGATTTGTGCTTCTTGATTGAAGGGATGTAGCAAATGAGCGGTTGAGATGTCATTTCGAGGTTGGGAGGGTCTAATCTTTTGATGTTTGCTGATGTAGGGGATCTTTGGACTCCTTTTACAAAGCTGCGTTAGGGCTTTAACCCTTTCAGGACCAAGGGACATATTTGTCCCATAACTTTAAAATCCTATAAATTTTGATTGGGATAATCTACAGTTCTAAATTTGATATGTACAGATTCCATATGATACTGCCTTTATGTAAACAAACTGGTTCCGACATTCATTCATTAGCGTCGTTGCCAGATTGACGAGAAGATTCACTTGCCACACTGTCCATAAGCCAGAAGTGTGATTTTTTAAAATAAAAATAATGATATTTCACAAAAAAAATCAATTTTTTGGCATCTGCAAGCCCTTTTTACCATAAAAATGTCATCAAAACCACAAAAATTGGCCTACGATCCTTATGGTCCTGAAAGGGTTAACACGCTGAATTGCTGCGCGCACTAGACCTTAACGCCAGCATTGAGCAGGCATTAGTTCTAGCCGGGTAGCGCGGGTTTAGCGTGCGCTAAAATCCTGTGCGCGCTAAAAAACATTAACGCAGCTCCGTAAAAGGAGCCCCTTATGTTGTGCAAATCCTGAAATATGTATGTAATACCGTGAGCCGTCTTGGATAAAGGCAGGTTAAAAATGTTTTAAATAAATGCATATTCATTAGGACTATCCTGAAATCCTGACTGGCTGGTGGTCCTCCAGGACAGAGTTGGGAACCACCAATCTACAGAACTCTTGCCTTGTGTGTGTTTGTGCTTTTCTTGTCCTTCTTAAAAGGCAGCTCCATTCTGTAGCCATGGTGAAATCCCGTTCTTGAAATAATCTTTGCTGGTTTGGAGAAGAAGAAAGTGGATTTGTCTTTACAAGATCACATTTTGTTTCTGTTTGAGACATTTCAAATACGCACAGCTCCACTGAGCCACCGAAGAAAGAACTTTTAGTTCAGCAAAACTACAATTCTCCTTTCTGAACAGTGGATAGGCAACTCGTCTAGAATAAACAGATCATAGAAAAGATGTTTTCAAAGGACTGGAACTGTGTCTGAGCCCAAAGTTACACAGGTAATTTGATGTCGAGACCCCCCCAATGGACTATGAAGATATTTCTCTGTTCTGTATGTTAAAATGTGCAACTTTTGTTTGCCCCTTAAATCGTGTTACCAAACTTTATACAGTAACTAGTCTTTAAGCCCGTTACATTAACGGGTGCTAGAATAGATGTGTCTGTCTGTCTTTCTTTCTGTCTCTCTCTCTCTCCTTGGCCGCTTTCTGTCTGTCTGTCTTTCTTTCTGGCATTCTTTCTGTCTCTCTCTCTTTGGCCACTGTCTGTCTTTCTGGCATTCTTTCTGTCTCTCTCTCTTTGGCCACTGTCTGTCTTTCTGTCTGTCTCTCTGGCATTCTTTCTGTCTCTCTCTCTTTGGCCACTGTCTGTCTGTCTGTCTTTCTTTCTGTCTGTCTCTCTCTCTCCTTGGCCGCTTTCTGTCTGTCTGTCTTTCTTTCTTTCTGTCTGTCTCTCTCTCTCCTTCACCGCTTTCTGTCTATCTGTCTTTCTTTCTGTCTCTCTCTCTTTGGCCGCTTTCTGTCTGTCTGTCTCTCTGGCATTCTTTCTGTCTCTCTCCCTTTGGCCACTGTCTGTCTTTCTTTCTGTCTCTCTGGCATTCTTTCTGTCTGTCTCTCCCTGGCCCCCTGTCTGTCTGTCTTTTTTTCTTTGTCTTTCTCTCTTTGGACGCTCTCTGTCTGTCTCTCTGGCCCTCTGTCTGTCATTCTTTCTGTCTGTGTCTCTCCCTGTCCCCTTGTCTGTCTCCCTGTCTCCCTGGCCCCCTGCCTGCCTATGTCTCTCTTTTGCGCCATGCCTGCCTGTTTCTCCGTGGCCCCCTTCTGTCTTCCCCCCTGAGCAAAACAAGATTGCTGCCTGCCCCCCAGCACACTCATCCCCCCAAAGCAGCTCCTTTCCCTCTCCTCCTCCACTTCCCTGTGCAGTAGAAGCAGCTGGACGCCTTGCAGCACCCGCTCCCTGTCCGCTTCATCCAGGCCGAAGGACAACCTCCTGCCGTTGCTCTCGGTGCTGCTCATACCGCCACACGCACTGCAAGCCGATGAAAGCCACATGCACACTGCACATGACACAAATCGAACACGGCCAAGGAAGCATACAGCACAGCGGCAGGGATCACGGCCTCCTAAGTGCGCATGCGCATTTAGGGTTTTATTATAGAGGATGAGATACATTTGCATGCATGGAAAATACCACCTTACTATGTAAACCAGGGGTGTCATAGTCCCTCCTCGAGGGCCGCAATCCAGTCGGGTTTTCAGGATTTCCCCAATGAATATGCATGAGATCTATTTGCATGCTCTACTTTCATTGTATGCTCATAGATCTCATGCATATTCATTGCAGAAGTCCTGAAAACCCGACTGGATTGCAGCCCTCAAGGAGGGACTTTGACACCCCTGACGTAATCTGAATATCACAACTTGCATCGACTGCCAGCGAGCAGTTGCTGGCGCCATTTTGAACTTCGTGCTGTAACCAGACAGGCATCGTGCCTGCCCTGGTTCCAGCTAAAGCTCCTGCGAGGACCCCTAGTAAAACCCGGAAGGGAGTGTGTAAAGTGTGGATTTGGCTGATTCTCAGGCTGACCACCAGAGGGAGCCTGAAATTCTCAATAATCCACTAGACCAGCAGTATTCAGGTCACCACAAGAGGAGCTCTAGAGCTGCCTTGAGGACTGCTGAATCAGCCAGGTTAGGGCGTGTCCCAAACCTACAAAAACCAGCAGCTGAGAGCAAACAGGCAGGCAGGCTAGGGAGAAGGTTGAAACTAGAGAATGACACGGGGAGCGATCCCCGCAGCGAACCGCTGCGTGGCTGCGGTTTGGCTGCGGGTTATGGTGACCTCATTAGCAAATCGCCGCAGACGCGGGGACAAATCCTTTCACCGCCCGCAAAAACGGTGAATAGATTTGTCCCCGCAGGCCAATGTCCCCCCTTCTAGGAACCGCTATTTACCTGTGTTTCACCTGCACGTTGCCGCATTGACTCCGCCCCCCAATATACTGGCTCCTCATTTGTCAGATCAACCCTTCCTGCCAATAGAACCCGCCCCCCCCCCGACGATCGCCGGCAGGAAGGTGCTCAGCCCTTCATGCCGACAGAACCAGCCCTCCCCAACGATCGCGGCAGGAGGGTACCCATCCCCTCCTGCCTACCCCAACCCCCCCCAACGGCCCTCCCGACGATCGCAGCAGGAGGATATCCAACCCCTCCTGCCAGCTCCCCAACAGCCCCCCTATGTTCACTGGTAGGAGGGTGCCCAACCCCTCCTGCCGGACCCTCCCCCAACAAACCCCGCCATCCCGAAACACCACCCTTAGTCTTACTTTCCAAGTTGGACCGGACAGCTCCTCGCTCGTCTGGCCAGCAGGCCTGCCTCCGTCCAAATGAGGCGGGCCCGCCCCTCCCCTCCCCTCCCCTGCCTAACCCACAGGATCCTAGGGCCTGATTGGCCCAAGCACCTAAGGCCCCTCCTATAGCGGGAGTGGCTTTAGGTGCCTAGACCAATCAGGCCCTAGGATCCTGTGGGTTGGGCAGGGTAGGGGCGGGCCCGCCTCATTTGGACGGAGGCAAGCCTGCTGGCCATACGTGTGAGGAGCCGTCCGGTCCAACTTGGAAAGTAAGACTAAGGGGGTTCTGGGGTGGGAGGGTTCGTTGGGGGGGGTCCAGCAGGAGGGGTTGGGTACCCTCCTGCCGGCGATCTTAGGGGAGGCCATTGGGAGGACCGGCAGGAGGGGTTGGGTACCCTTCTGCTGCGATTGTCGGGAGGGCCGTTGGGGGGGGGTCTACAGGAGGGGGTGGGTGCCCTCCTGCCGTGATCGCTGGGGGGAGGGGAGACTTGCAGCCGTAGCCGCGGTCACTATGCTAATCACGATTAGCATAGTGACCGCGATTAGGTACACGATTTGGTACACGATTAGGTACACGATTTGCCGCGATTAGGTACAGCGGCCGCGTCTACTTACCATGTAGGCTAACATTGTAAGCATTAAAAGTACATGTCGTGTTTGTTTTTGTATAGTTATTAACTAATATTTAACTAAGTTTTAAAGTTTTAAAGAATGTTTCCTTTATACGTAAATAAAGAAAAGTATTTAAAATCGTACCCGTTTGAGGCTTTTATATATGCAGCGGTGACGGTGACGGGGCGGTGAATGGGGTTACAGTGGCGGTGACGGGGCGGTGAATGGGGTGGCAGTGGCGGTGACGGGGCGGTGAAGGGAATGGCGGTGACGGGGCGGTGCAGAGGATGGTGAGACGGGGACGGGGCGGTGACGGGGACCAATTTTTTCACCGTGTCATTCTCTAGTTGAAACCTTTCCTCCCTGAGAGTCTCCTCGGGCCAAACAGGAGCGAACCAGCCTCACCTATGGAGATGCAGGAGGCGGGAGATATGCTGGATGGAGCCGTGTCAGATCCTGATCTCCCGATGGAACTGGACAGCCTTCCAGAAGAAATGAGCCTTGGTGAGGAAGCCATGGAAGTTGGTTTTTCCACCAGCTGCAAGTGCTAATCCTAAAACAGTGAGTGTGATTTGAACCCTGTTTGCTGGAAGAAACTGTTTGCTGGAGTTGAATCTTTTTGGATGGTTTTCTGTTTTGTCTTTTTATGAAGCTGAAAGTGTCAGTTTTTGGGAGAGGTTTGCTGTTACCTGGGTGGGAATTTTGTAGGCTATGTAATAGCTAAATTAAAGCAAACCTGAGGCACTCTTCTTTGCCTGGCAGTTTAGTGCATGACTGCCAGAGGCTTCACTATAGTGGCATTGAGTATAGGGTAGCCAGTGCCTTGAACTCTATTTTGTTACTAAACTGAATAATCTGCTTGGGAGCAGGCTGTATTAAACTCTGAAGTGAGCCCAAACCTCAGAGGTGAAGAAATAAGAAGAAAAGCAGTTTGGACTTTATTCCTTGGAACTGTTTGTTGCATTTTTTTTTTTAATTTGAACTTATGAAAGTTTTGTTTGCTACTTACCTGCTTTGTTTTGGACCTATAATTACCTGACTTTTGCGCTTTGCCAAAGAATAAAAGTGACGCATTTTCATTTATCTCCTTTTGAGAGGATTGTGATTTTTGTTTTTTTTATTGGTGTCAGTTCAGGCCTGCAGGGTGACTCCAGTACGGGTCACACGCAAGTGCTATTATTTGTGTAACCACTGAGGGGTGCTGTGGAGTCCCGGACGGACCACAGTCCCGGTTACAGTGCCAGCAGGGGCAGGAATGACTGGGGATTGCTCCTGCTCGGACCCTACTAGGCACGAGAGATTTTGCAAGGTGAGTCCAGGAGACCGTCTGGGCCCTTTCCAATTATTTTGAAAACACCTGAAAACGTGGCTATTTTCAAAAATGTAAATTTCGCCTCTGTCTATTACCAATTCTCATTGTGCTTTCCTTTTAATTTTCCGTAAACCGTGTCAAGCTCTATCTTTGTGGAGAAGATGCGGAATGTACGCCTTAGGTTTACTTTAGTTTAGAACGGGCAGAAGTGTGGCTACCATTAAGGCCCTCTTTTACAAAGGTGCGCTAAGCCGTTTAGCGCACGCTAAATCAACACGTGTGCTAACCGCTAACGTGTCCATAGGATAACATGCATATGTTAGCATTTAGCGTGTGATTAGCGCACGCAAATATTTACCATGCGCTAGAAAGCATAGCGTACCTTAGTAAAAGAGGAGATAAGTGAGCCTGACAAAATGGCCAGGGCCACCTGCTGCCCTCTGCGCTCTGCCTTCCTCAACACCTATTTCTTCTTCCTTCCCCATCCTAGGTCTGGCATCTCGTTCTGTTCTTCCACCCAGTGGTTTTCCAGCATCCCAGTGTGTGACTGGCAGAGAGAGCGATGTGAACAGGCTGCCTGCAGACAGCTCCCCCCACCAAGGCCTTCCCCCCGCCTACAGAAAGTCTCAAAACAGCAAAAGGAATGGACCCTATTTACTCTACAAAGAACCACAAACAGAAAAACAAAAAAAACTTGTGGAGAATTGATGTCCAAGGTGATGGAGCTTGGAGGGCGATTTTCTGTGGGTTTGAGCGCGTCGGTCTCACGCCGAAACTATTGTTTTAAACCACAAGTTCATTTTAAGGACCAGTAGGGTCCCCTGAAGAAGACAATTTTGTCGAAACACGGACCGTGTTGGGTCCAAATGTTTCTAGAGGTTCCGGCCCTAGATGTATTTGTTTTAATAAAGCCATCAACTTGGACATCAATTCTCCACAAGTTTTTTTGTTTTTCTGCCTATAGAAAGTGACATTACAGGAGGTGGAATACAGTAATAATAATAATAACTTTATTTTGTATACCGCAGTACCAGAATAGTTCAAAGCGGTTTACATGACAAGAGACTGTACATCGACAGCGAAGTTACAAATAAGTCAATCAATCAATATAGCTTAGCAAGTCGGGAGAAGGCAAGAAGGAGATAGCGAGGTATAAACAAGTCAATCAGCATAGCTTAGGAAGTCGGGTGCAGGTAGGTAGGAGGTGCAGGTAGGTAGGTAGGAGGTACAAGGCGTAGTTAAAGGTAGAGTTAAAAGAAGGGCGGGAGTCAGAGATATTTGTCAAAGAGATAAGTTTTGATTGACTTCCTGAAAGTTTGGTAGGAGGGAGAATTAGAGATGAGAGTGGATAGACATTTGTTCCATTTGCCTGCCTGGAACGCCAGGGATCTGTCAAGGAATCTCTTGTAGATGCAGAACTTTAGGGACGGGAAGGCAAACAAGTGGGCGTTACGTGTGCGGGTGGGGCCAGGATGGACAAAGTGATCTGACGGGTAGATTGGAGACGAGCCTGTTAGGGTCATGGTGTGGCTATCTGCAGGCAGCCTGTTCACATCGCTGTCTCTGCCAGTCACATACTGGGATTCTGAAGGGGAGGGGGGTGGGGACAGAACGTGATGCTGGACCCACAAACAGGGAGGGGGAGGAGCAGCAGCAGCAAAGAGAAATGTAGGACCTGCAAAGGGGGAGGGAGAAGAAAAAAATGCTGAACCTGGTGAGGAGGAGTGGGACACTGAGTAAAGAGAGAGGGGGAGAAGGATAAATGCTGGACCAATAGAAATGGGGGGGAGAGAGATGCTAGATTAAGGGAGGGGTGCCTGGGAGAAATGTTGGTCCTGTGGTGAGGAGTGGGGAAGGGGGTAGGGTGACGAGAAAGATGGGGAAAAGTACTAGGGGTGCAGGAGGAAAGGAACAGATAGGAGAGAAGCTGGGCCTAGAGAGGAATAGGGACACAGCGAAGAGATGCTGAGCATGGAGAGAGCTCAGCTGAGAGCCCAGTTTCGGGGCGTATTTTAGTCCCCCAAATCTTGGCTTACAGTTGAGTATACTGTATATCTGTCTCTCTCTGCCAAGTTTGGGGCACAGACTATAGGCCTGGCTTTGATCCTGCTTCCCAACCACTGGAGTTGCCCATTGAGGCCCGGTCCAGCCTTGATCCTGATCTCTCTTTGCCATTTAAGGGACCCAGATCAGAGAAGCCCGCCAGCATTGGTCTTTCTTCCCGACCTCTGAAACCGCTACGAGCTCATTTAAGTTTTGCTTGAATTGGATACCATCCTTTTTTTTTGTTTGTTTTAATCCTTTGCATTCCGTCCCTGTTTTTCTGTTCAAACCCTCTTGTGGGAGGGCGTTCCAGGCATCCACAACCCTTTCCATGAAAAATAATTTCCTGACATTGCTTTTATCTAGGGGATGTCAGGTCAATAGCGCGCCGGGACAAAGGCGCGCCCAGACAATTGAGAGCAGCGCGGAGGCGCGCGCCGCTCAAAATTACTGTTTTTAGGGCTCTGATGGGGGGGGGGGCGTGGGGGGGAACCCCCCACACTATACTTAATAGAGATTGCGCCGCGTTGTGGGGGGTGTGGGGGGTTGTAACCCCCCACATTTTACTGAAAACTTAACTTTTTCCCTGTTTTTAGGGAAAAAGTTAAGTTTACAATAAAATGTGGAGGGTTACAACCCCCCAAACCCCCCATAACGCCGGCGTGATGTCTATTAAGTAAAGTGGGGGGGGGGTTCCCCACCAAAACCCCCCCGTCGGAGCCCCTAAAAACTGTAATTTTCTTCGGCGCGCGCCTCCATCTTGCGCTCAGTTGTCAGCGCGCGCCTTTGTCTTTCGCGCCGTTGTCTATGAACCATGTAGGGCTACCAGACGTCCGGATTTCCACGGACATGTCCTCCTTTTGAGGACACGACCTGGGGTACGGACGGCTTTTCAAAACACGGCACTCTGTCCGGGTTTCAAAATCGCCATCGGGCGAGAGGGCAACGCGATGATGTCATTCTGTTGCATGCGCATGTGCTCTCCTGCCCAACCACAGCGGGCAGCGGGGAGGGGGTGGGGAGGGCAAGGCTAGGGCGGGATTGAGGGTGGGATGGGGCGGGGATGGGTGGAACTGCGGGGGCCTGGGGGGCTGGATTTTCCGAACGGAAAATCTGGTAACCCTACTCTGCAACCTGAACTCATGACCTCTTGTTCTATCACTTCCCCCATCTCTGAAAAAGATTAGTTTGCATATTAATACCTTTATGTCAGGGGTCTCAAAGTCCCTCCTTGAGGGACGCAATCCAGTCGGGTTTTCAGGATTTCCCCAATGAATATGCATTGAAAGCAGTACATGCAAATAGATCTCATGCATATTCATTAGGGAAATCATGAAAACCCGACTGGAATACGGCTCTCGAGGACTGGAGTTCCCTACCCCCAGTGATTCCCAACCCTGTCCTGGAGGAACACCAGGCCAATCGGGTTTTCAGTCTAGCCCTAATGAATATGCACGAGAGAGATTTGCATATGATGGAAGTGATAGGCATGCAAATTTGCTTCATGCATATTCATTAGGGCAGTGATTCCCAACCCTGTCCTGGAGGAACACCAGGCCAATCGGGTTTTCAGGCTAGCCCTAATGAATATGCATGAGAGAGATTTGCATATGATGGAAGTGATAGGCATGCAAATTTGCTTCATGCATATTCATTAGGGCAGTGATTCCCAACCCTGTCCTGGAGGAACACCAGGCCAATCGGGTTTTCAGGCTAGCCCTAATGAATATGCATGAGAGAGATTTGCATATGATGGAAGTGATAGGCATGCAAATTTGCTTCATGCATATTCATTAGGGCTAGCCTGAAAACCCGATTGGCCTGGTGTTCCTCCAGGACAGGGTTGGGAACCCCTGGTATAGACTAACACTTTGAATAGGCATGATTAGTAAATGCTGTACTCAAGGTCTTACAGCATAAAATGGCATTGGGACCACTGGCAAAAGAGGACTTTCAGCGGGGCATTTATGAAGGTGTGGTGAATGTATTTACAAATGTTTAAACACATTAAGCAGGGGTGTCAAAGTCTCTCCTCGAGGGCCGCAATCCAGTCGGGTTTTCAGGATTTCCCCAATGAATATGCATGAGATCCATTAGCATACAATGAAAGCAGTGCATGCAAATAGTTCTCATACATATTCGTTGGGGACATCCTGAAAACCCGACTGGATTGCGGCCCTCGAGGAGGGACTTTGACACCCCTATCCTAGAGGATATGCCTGTTTATACACTGTGAACCTAATTGGTCATATATAAAATGCTTTTATAATAGGTGGAGTTGGTCTCTTCCGCAACCATTAGCCTTTCACTAAAAACTCCCCAAACATTAATTGTTTAGTACAGTCTTCTCACAGCTCAAAGAGATCTGAATGTTTAATGCTGTGTCTAGGAAGTTCATTCCGGCACCAGAAGCAGGGAGCCATTCATCACATATCAGGATTATACTGGAAAGTCATCTTTTACACCAGAGGTCCCCAATTCCCTCCTCGAGGGCCACAATCCAGTCGGGTTTTCAGGATTTCCCCAATGAATATGCATGAGATCTATGTGCACGCACTGCTTTCAATGCATATTCATTGGAGAAATCCTGAAAACCCGACTGGAATACGGCTCTCAAGGACCGGAGATCCCTACCCCTGGTCTATACCAAAGGTAGGCAATTCCGGTCCTCGAGAGCCGGAGCCAGGTCAGGTTTTCAGGATCGCCACAATGAATATGCATGAGATGGATTTGCATGCACTGCCTCCTTGAGATGCAAATCTATCTCATGCATATTTATTGTGGAGATCCTGAAAACCTGACCTGGCTCCGGCTCTCGAGGATCGGAATTGCCTACCCCTGCTCTAGGTGAAAGGTTTTGAATATTCGGATCCCAAACTTCCCATAAAAAGACGAGTTTAAAGAAACACATTTGCCAGCGAAGGGAAGAGAATCTATTTATTATAACGAAATCCCACAGAAAGTCTCTGTCTCGTAGCGCAATTCTCCACTTTCTAAACACTTGCAAACCTAACGGGAGAGGCATGACCTTGCTTCCAGAAGAGAAAGAAACATGGGGCAGAATTATTTCTTCTCTTGGCGCGAGGAATGCATTTTTCTTTCCAGTCGACATCACACCAGATGCTTGTAATCCAATATACACCAGCTCCCCCCTCCCCCCACCATGTTATTTATGGTGAACTATATAAAGCAAGATAGCACAGACGTGCTAGATTGACTGCACATTTCTCAAGTGTATTTCCGTAAAATATCTTGTTGAATCAATAATATCTGATGTCACAGGAATTCCCATGAATAAAGAGGCTCTGGGTGAGATCATGCGGCTAGTAGGGGGCAGGCTGGGGCAAACATGAAGTTGCTGATCGGCTTTTATTTCACAAATATATGTTCTGTTTTATTTTTAGTTCAAAACTGTTTATTGAAAATAATTCATATTGGGGTATTTTTTTTCTTTTTTCTAACTGTGTTGGCCGCAGTTGAGAACCTGTAGACTGAACCGGTCCCTGAAAAAACCTATTGTCTTGGGCAAAACCAACTGTTAACCCATACAGTAAAACCTTGGATTGCAAGTAGAGAATGACACGGTGACAAAATTCATCACCGTTCCCGTCCCCGCGGATAACCGCGGGAAATAATCCCATGTCATTTTCTAGTGTCTATTTCAACCTCAGTCCTTCTACACCAGCATTCTTCAACGCAAAGCTTGCGGGTCAGTGGTTGTGGCCATTCATACTCTGAATCTTATGTGAGCCAAGGATAATGAAGCCATTGTGACATCACTGATGTGATTGGCTCTTAGGCACTGGTGGAATGAGGCATTATGACATCACAATATCTGCTCTGGATACCAGAGACTGTCATTCTGTAGTGTCTGTTTCAGCCTCAGTCCTTCTACACCAGCATTCTTCAAAGCAAAGCTTGCGGGTCAGTGGTTGTGGCCATTCATACTCTGATTCTTATGTGAGCCAAGGATAATGAAGCCATTGTGACATCACTGATGTGATTGGCTCTTAGGCACTGGTGGAATGAGGCATTATGACATCACAATATCTGCTCTGGATACCAGAGACTGTCATTCTGTAGTGTCTGTTTCAACCTCGGTCCTTCTACACCAGCATTCTTCAAAGCAAAGCTTGCGGGTCAGTGGTTGTGGCCATTCATACTCTGATTCTTATGTGAGCCAAGGATAATGAAGCCATTGTGACATCACTGATGTGATTTTCTCTTAGGCACTGGTGGAATGAGGCATTATGACATCACAATATCTGCTCTGGATACCAGAGACTGTCATTCTGTAGTGTCTGTTTCAACCTCGGTCCTTCTACACCAGCATTCTTCAAAGCAAAGCTTGCGGGTCAGTGGTTGAGGCCATTCATACTCTGATTCTTCCCTCTCTCCTTAAAGAATGACATGAAGATGGTTTCCCGCAGGGACGGGAACGGTGATGAATTTTGTCACCGTGTCATTCTCTAATTGCAAGTAACTTGGGGCTCCTTTTACTGAGGCGTGGTAGCCGTTTTAACACATGCTAAATGCTACCACGTCCAAAGAATATAACGGATGCATTAGCGTTAAAAACGGCTCGTGCGTCTTACTTTCTCTTCCTAGATGCTTTTGTAACTTAAACTGTCCTTCTAAGGATGACTTGGATCCAAGAAAGGTTTCTACCTTCAGTTCCCCCCTCCCTTTGTTATTCTTCCCCTCGAATGTTCTCTTTCTTTCTATCGATTGTAGTTCTAACCCTTCTTCCCTTTTGTTCATGTTCGTCAATGTCTTTAAAAATTGTCATTTCCCCAGGTTTGTCTCTATTAATATTGTATTTTAATTGGCGCATTGTTTTGGCATTTTTTGTACACCGCCCAGAAGGCTTGATTGGGCGGTATAAGAAATTTTAAAGAAACTTGAAACTTAAAAGAACCTTTTGGTATGGAAGTGTTTTGCAAGACAAGCAAAACATTTGATTCAATTTTAACTTGATATACAAGCAAGGTCTTGCAATACAAGTACATACAGTATACACACATCACAACTGAGCCGATGGTTCTTCTCTCTCTGACGCTGCGGGAGTGAAGTGACTGTTCTAAATGAGCGAGATCTTGCAATACGAGTACATACAGTATACACGCATCACATCGTCACAACTGAGCCGATGGTTCTTCTCTCTCTGACGCTGCGGGAGTGAAGTGACTGTTCTAAACGAGCGAGGTCTTGCAATACGAGTACATACAGTATACACGCATCACATCGTCACAACTGAGCCGATGGTTCTTCTCTCTCTGACGCTGCGGGAGTGTAGTGACTGTTCTAAATGAGCGAGATCTTGCAATACGAGTACATACAGTATACACGCGTCACATCGTCACAACTGAGCCGATGGTTCCTCTCTCTCTGACGCTGCGGGAGTGTAGTGACTGCTCTAAACGAGCGAGGTCTTGCAATACGAGTACATACAGTATACACGCGTCACATCATCACAACTGAGCCGATGGTTCTTCTCTCTCTGACGCTGCGGGAGTGTAGTGACTGTTCTAAACGAGCGAGGTCTTGCAATACGAGTACATACAGTATACACGCGTCACATCGTCACAACTGAGCCGATGGTTCTTCTCTCTCTGACGCTGCGGGAGTGTAGCGACTGTTCTAAACAAGCGAGGTCTTGCAATACGAGTACATACAGTATACACGCATCACATCGTCACAACTGAGCCGATAGTTCTTCTCTCTCTGGATGGAATAGTATGGAGAGGAGCGGAATTTACAACTTTGAAAATAGCCAAGCGTTCAGATGTTTTCGAAATGGTTGGAAAGAGCCCAGATCGCGTGGTTGAATAGGAAAATGATTCCACAGCTCATAAATTTTGAAAAGTAGAGACTTCCCCAATTTGCCAGTGTAGGTAACGCCTTTCAACGTAGGAAAGGACAATTTAAATTTTTGAGTAGATCTGGTAATGTCAGATCTTACAGAATGCCAAGACAGGGGAATTAAAGGAGGAAGGATGCCAGACAAGATCATAAATGTTATCAATCAAGAAAAAAAGGGGGTATGAAGGATAATTGATACAAAACCTAGTTTAATAAATTTTTATTTATTTAGTATCTAACTTCTATTTTTATGAAAAAATCTATTATTACTAATAACCCAAATTCAATTGTGTAAACAACTTGTTTTGGACACACATTTACCCTAATATATAAATGAATTAATTAATAAATTAAGAGGCTGGCGTATCATAAAGGCTGCATTATTCTCAATAAAGAGACCTCTTATAACTTGGATGTTATTTCAAGTCTTCATCCTGAATGCATGTAATGTAATCATTTACTTCCAGCCTCCTTCCTAGCTCAAAATTTTTTTATTAATTTAATTTAATTAGAAAACTATCAACTAACTGACTAAGAGTGCAAACCTATCCTTTATTTAATTCATCAGTCAATATTATAATTTAATTTTTATCTAAAATTCAATTCATGAAAAATGTATTGTAATATGTCAAAAAAGAGAGAAGAACAGCAACTCTTATCTTAGTGGCTTCCCTGCCAGGACCAACGTTGGTGGCTTGTGAACTACCCGACGCTCAAACTGTTTTAGAGCGTTTCGGCTATTACCTAGCCTTCATCAGGGGACAATATGCTTGCTGTATCACTGTAAAGACAAAACAAATGAAGTGAAATAAAAATAGTAACATAGTAGATGACAGCAGCCCGCCTTAGTAAAAGGACCCCTATATTAGGGTGACCAAGTTACCCATTCCAGAAGGGAGACTTTTTGGCCAGTCCTGGATTTCTGCCAATCTTGCACGGTCTGTGTCTGTGTATGGCCGTTTGGTGGGGGATGGGCTGGGGAGGGCTTCAGTGGCTGGGAGGGTGTAGATGAGCTGGAGTAGTTTTAACAGAGATTTCGGCAGCTGGAACCCAAGCAGAGTACCGGGTAGAGCTTTGGATTCTTGCCCAGAAATAGCTAAGAAGAAAAAATAAAAAAATTAAAATTGAATCAGGTTGGGCAGACTGGATGGACCATTTGGGGGTTCATAGCCAACTCGGCGAAAGACAAAGGCGCGCGCCGACAACTGAGCGCAAGACGGAGGCGCGCGCCGAAGAAAATTACAGTTTTTAGGGGCTCCGATGGGGGGTTTTGTTGGGGAGCCCCCCTCAGTTTACTTAATAGAGATCGCGCCGGCGTTGTGGGGGGTTTGGGGGGTTGTAACCCTCCACTTTTTACTGTAAACTTAACTTTTTCCCTAAAACCAGGGAAAAAGTGAAGTTTTCAGTAAAATGTGGGGGGTTATAACCCCCCAAACCCCCCACAACGCCCCCTCAACGCGGCACGATCTCTATTAAGTAAAGTGGGGGGGGTTCCCCCCACGCCCCCCCCCCCATCGGAGCCGTAAAAATAGTAATTTTCTGCGGCGCACACCTTTGTCCCGGTGCGCTTTTGACCTGACACCCCATTTGGGTCTTTATTAAACTAGGTTTTGTATCAATTATCCTTTATACCCCCTTTTTTTTCTTGATTGCTGATAATTTTTGTGGGTTGGATAACTTGGGAAATGATCCGTTTGTTTATTAATAGATCTTAAATGTTAAGCAGGCACATTTAAAATAAACCCTGGAAATTATAACAAACCAATGAAGTTTTTGCAGGAGCGGAGAGACTTGATCAAATATACTTTTTCCAAAGATCAGCCTAGCAGTAGTATTCTGGATCAGTTGAAGTCTCCGAAAGCTTTTCTTGGTCAAGCCTAAATAGACCGAAACTCTTGTAACGACAAACTTTTACAGAAGGATACATGAAGAAACAGTCATTTCGAGTATTTTTATTCGACTTATACAACTTAAATTGGGAGGATAGGTATCCTGGAGCCAGACCAAAAAGAGCTTTAAAGCAGATGCAGCCAAATTTGAACAAAATTCTCGCTTCAAATGGCAACCAATGGAGTCACTGAAAGAACTCACACGATCGCCTTTTTTTAATCCGAAGGTCAAGCGCACTGCCGTATTTTGTATTACTCAGGATGAGGTTGGCAGAAATCCAGGACTGGCCGAAAAGTCTCCCTTCTGGAATGGGTAACTTGGTCACCCTAATATAAGGGTCCTTTTACTAAGGCGGGCTAGCCGTTTTAGCGCACGCTATATGAGTCCTCCATCGCTTTACGAGTCCTCCATCACTTTACGAAAGCGATGGAGGACCCAGGATCCCAGAGGTACTTTCCGGTATACTGCACAGAGTGCAATATGTACCACTACCTCCCTTTGGGAAGGCGGGAGTACATATACAGTCGGTGTCAGGAACTGGAAAGCCTGAGGAAGGAGGTCGGCAGATTGAGGGTCAGGGTCCAGGAACTGGAGGGACTGGAGGGACTGCGCACCACAGAGGAGACGAGCTGGTCAACCCAGAACACAGACGGAGCAGGCCCCATTGTGGACCAGGTGAGGGACCTCGAGAGATTCATCGAGGAGGCCTATAGGAAGGTGGAGGAACGGGACCAGCAGCTGCACAGACGGATGTCGGCAGACGAGACCCAGGATCCACAAGGCAACACTGGGGAAGGACCTAGCGGAGGAACCACGCAAGAGGAGGAGACCGCGACTCACCGGGACCCCGAGGGAGAGACACCGCACTACACCGAGGACACGGACCTGAGGCAGAGGAGGTTGCTGAGGAAAGGGAAGTCTGCTATTGTGGTGGGAGACTCGATCTGGAGAGAGGTAGACAGTCACATAGCTGGAGGAAGGGAGGACCGGCTAGTGACTTGTCTCCCGGGGGCCAAGATACGAGACATCACTGATAGGATCGAGAGGATCCTGGACGGAGCAGAGACAGAGGAGACTGCGGTAATAATCCACATCGGAACGAATGATGTGAGCCGGAGAAACTTCAGCATGGCCACACTGACTGACCAGTTCAGGGTCCTGGGACGAAAGCTGAAGCGGAGCACACAGAGGATAGCATTCTCGGAGATCCTGCCTGTACCGAGAGCAGATGCAAAGAGGCAGGCAGACCTCCAGGCTGTGAATGCATGGTTGAGGAGATGGTGCCAGGAGGAGGGCTTCCACTTTGTGAGGAACTGGACGCCCTTCTGGGGAAAGAGCAAGCTCTACCGGCGGGACGGCCTGCACCTGAGCACAGCGGGAACTAGACTACTGGCAGCCAATGTGAGGAAGGAGATCGAGAGGGCTTTAAACTGAGGAGAGGGGGAAAGCCGACAGCTGATCTGATGTTGACGCTTCGGACAACAGTATCCAGAACAGATGCTGAACGGGCTGACTGCAGGGAGGAAGCAGAGGGACCGGAGGATCTTATGATCAGACAGCGAGGGAAACATCAAGTTTTCAAGTTTTATTAGGACTTTATATACCGCCTATCAAGGTTATCTAAGCGGTTTTTACAATCAGGTACTCAAGCATTTTCCCTCTCTGTCCCGGTGGGCTCACAATCTATCTAACGTACCTGGAGCTATGGAGGATTAAGTGACTTGCCCAGGGTCACAAGGAGCAGCGTGGGGTTTGAACCCACAACCCCAGGGTGCTGAGGCTGTAGATCCAACCACTGCGCCATACACTCCTCACATCAGGTAAAGGGAGCTTGCTGGGAGAAGACTAAGGGGCATGGAGACACAGGGGGACTGGGTGGCACGAGGGCGAAAGCTGAGGGCAATATAGAGGTACCACAAGGCGAGGGGGATCAAACAGAGGCTCAAGGGATGATAGCCCAGGAGGGGGACGGTAGGACTAGAAAACCCAGAGGAAAAGCGGGGAAGTGGGGTGGCGGGAATGTGGGGAAGCTGAAAGCTAAGAGGGTAAAGGCTGAGGGCAAAGCAGAAGCACAGAACCTAACGGATGTAGCGGTATATAAGAAATAAATTACATTACATTACATTACACAGGGAACGGGAGAACTGCCCGAAATCCAAGGGCAGGCGGCCCAGGTAAATGCAGAGGTGGAGGAAAAACGACGGGACCTACGGGACCTGCGGTGCTTATACGCAAATGCAAGAAGCCTCATGGCCAAGATGGGTGAACTAGAAGTCGTGGCCAAGGGGGAGGACCTAGATATAATTGGAATTGCAGAAACCTGGTGGACAGAGGAAAATCAATGGGATGTGGCGCTGCCGGGGTACAAGTTCTACAGGAGGGACAGGACCCACAAGAAGGGGGGAGGCATAGCACTATATATAAAGGACTCTATCCACTCGGTCGGGATGGATATGGCAACGAAGGCAGAGGGGCTGGAATCGCTATGGGTCAAATTGCCGGGAAACAAGGGTGCAGGCATAAAACTGGGGCTGTACTATCGCCCACCTGGTACGCCAGAAGGAGTCGGTCACAACTTGGAAGCGGAACTGAGACAGGAATGCAGGACTGGAAGTGTAACAGTGATGGGGGACTTCAACTACCCGGGAATAGACTGGAGTACGGGTCACTCCAACTGCACTAGGGAAACAGGATTTGTAGAAGCTGTGAGGGACTGCTTCATGGAGCAACTAGTCAAAGAACCGACGCGAGGGGGTGCTACTCTTGACCTCATCCTAAACGGATTAGGGGGGCCTGCAAGAGGGGTAGAAGTGGGAGGACCACTAGGCAACAGTGATCACAACGCGATCAGATTCACATTAGAAAGGGGGACACCCATAGTAAGGAGGACCGCAACAACTGCGCTCAACTTCAAGAAAGGGAACTATGTTGCTATGAGGGAAATGGTGGGGAGGAAGCTCAGAAAATCTTTAGGATGGAGACTGTGGGAAGCGCCTGGACCCTATTTAGGGACACCCTGCAGGAAGCACAAAGAATGTACATCCCCAGTTTCAGAAAAGGCTGCAAGAACAAGCGATCAAAGGACCCGGTTTGGATGTCAACTGAAGTAAAGAGGGCAATAAATGACAAAAAAGTATCCTTCCGGAGATGGAAAAAGGACCCAACGGTGGAAAATCACCAGGCACACAGGAAATGCCAAAAGGAATGCCACCGAGAGGTTAGAAAAGCGAAAGGGGAATACGAAGAGGGGCTGGCCAGGGAGGCGAAAAACTTCAAGGCATTCTTCAGTTACGTAAAGGGGAAGCGACCAGCGAGAGAGGAGATGGGGCCGTTGGACGATGGGGATAGGAAGGGAGTGATTAAGGAGGATAAAGAGGTAGCTGAGAGGTTGAACACGTTCTTCTCGTCGGTTTTCGCGAGCGAAGACACATCTAATATACCGGACTCAGAAGAGCTCATGAGTGGGGAACAGGCCGAAAAATTGGAGCACATAGAGGTAAGTAAGGAGGATGTCCTCAAACAGATAGACAGGTTAAAATGCGGTAAATCACCGGGCCCGGACGGGATCCACCCAAGGGTTCTGAAGGAACTAAGACAAGAAATAGCGGGTACCAGAGGACTGGAAATTGGCGAATGTCACACCTATCTTCAAGAAGGGATTGAGGGGTGACCCCGGGAACTACAGGCCGGTGAGCCTGACTTCAATTATAGGGAAGATGGTGGAAGCTATGATCAAGGACGGCATTTGCGAGCACATCGAGAGGAATGGCCTACTGAGAACAAGCCATCACGGATTCTGTAAGGGAAGGTCGTGCCTAACAAACCTTCTGTACTTCTTTGAGGGAATAAGCAGTCGGGTGGACAATGGGGAACCCTTAGACATCATTTACCTCGATTTTCAAAAGGCTTTCGACAAGGTGCCACATGAAAGGCTGCTTAGGAAGCTGTGGAACCACGGGGTGGGAGGGGATGTGCACAGATGGATCAAGCACTGGTTGTTGGGTAGACTGCAGAGGGTCGGAGTGAAGGGCCAATATTCTGACTGGCGGGGAGTCACAAGCGGTGTGCCACAGGGATCGGTGCTGGGGCCGTTACTCTTCAACATATTTATCAATGACCTGGAAAAGGAGGCAAAGTGCAAGGTTATAAAATTTGAAGACGATACCAAACTGTGCGGCAGAGTTAGGTCCAGGGAGGAATGTGAGGACATGCAAAGGGACCTGGACAAGCTGGAAGACTGGGCAAACAAATGGCAAATGCGCTTTAACGTGGAAAAATGCAAGGTCATGCATATAGGGAAAAAGAACCCGTTGTTCAACTACAAATTGGGGGGGGCATTGTTGGGAGACAGCAGACTTGAGAGAGACTTGGGTGTGCTGGTGGATGCATCACTGAAGCCATCTGCACAGTGCGCAGCAGCCTCGAAAAAAGCCAACAGGATGCTGGGCATCATAAAGAGGGGCATAACAACCAGGACGCGGGAAGTCATCATGCCATTGTATCGAGCGATGGTGCGTCCACATCTGGAATACTGCGTTCAGTATTGGTCGCCGCACCTCAAGAAGGACATGGCGGTACTTGAGAGAGTCCAAAGGAGAGCAACGAAACTGGTAAAAGGGCTGGAACACTGCCCATACGCCGAGAGGTTGGATAGGCTGGGGCTCTTCTCTCTGGAAAAAAGGAGGCTCAGGGGAGATATGATAGAGACCTTCAAGATCATGAGGGGCATAGAGAGGGTGGATAGGGACAGATTCTTCAGACTGAAGGGGACAACAATTACGAGGGGGCATTCGGATAAACTGAAGGGAGATAGGTTCAAAACAAATGCAAGGAAGTTTTTTTTCACCCAAAGGGTCGTGGACACTTGGAATGCGCTACCGGAGGAAGTGATCAGGCAGAGTACGGTACAGGGATTCAAACAGGGATTGGACGGATTCCTGAGGGATAAAGGGATCATGGGATACTGAGGGAGGAGCTGGGATGTAACACAAGTATAGAAAGCTAACCAGGTAATAAGTATAGAAACCCAACCAGGTCGTGCATGTGCAAGACCGGAGGGTTAGGACTTCGATGGGAAGATAGGACTTCAATGAGAAGCCAAGGTGGCAAGGGAGCCCCTTCTGGTGATTCAGACAGGTCGTGACCTGTTTGGGCCACCGCGGGAGCGGACTGCTGGGCAGGATGGACCTATGGTCTGACCCGGCGGAGGCACTGCTTATGTTCTTATGAGTGTGCGCTAAACGATAATGTGTCCATTATAGTCTATGAATGCACGCACTAATATTTAGGCATCACTTGGTACCTCTTCGAGTTCCACAAGGACCTCTTGATTGTTTTTACTTTCTTTTTTTTTTTTTTTTTTACTTTCTTTTTATTAAGGATTAAAAAAATTATATCCAAGAACAAACTTGTTTAGGAAATACAGAACGAATTATACAGACGGGAAATTCAAAAAAATAAATTAATCCGTAAGTTTTTCTTAGACCACAATCAAGGTTCAGATCCAACGCTAGGACGTTCTTCTTCACACAGAGGGTGGTGAACGCCTGGAATGCGTTGCCAGAGGAGGTGGTAGAGCAGAGTACGATTTTGGGTTTCAAAATGGGATTGGATGAGTTCCTGAAGAAAAAGGGGATCCAGGGGTACAATTAGAGGGTTACTATACAGTACATAAGGCTGTAGAGTAAAAGAGTAGTAGAGTAATGGATCACTGCAGGTCATTGACCTGAGGGGCCACCGCAGGAGCGGACTGCTGGGCAGGATGGACCTATGGTCTGACCCGGTGGAGGCACTGCTTGTGTGCTTATATAATCAAGGATCGAGAAATCCAAGTGAAAATAGGAGATTATTCTATCTTAGAAAAGAAGTATTAAGGCATGGCTTAACAGTTATCCAATATGTAATTTAATCACAGTAGCTCTTTATATTATATAATTCTTAATTAAATATTGTGAATATCTCAGAACCAACACCCGTGACTGGTGAAATCACCAAACTGGGGTTCATTGGGGGACCATCATTGAAATTCACTGTCCCCTCACCATCCTGTTTATTATTATTAAAAGTTTCAAAATGTGGTTACTTATCTGTGAGTAGGATGGTTAGATCTTGTTATTGTTCCCCAGCGGTGAAGAAATTAACTTGTGTTAATAACGTGTTAAAAACCACTGTTGTGACTCCTCCACAAATTGTCCATGTCCCCCCGACTCGAGTTTCGATGGATATCGTCTTCAGGGAAGGACTCTGTTAGAACGAGCATACAGGGTAATCATTACGAGAAAATATACTAAATCTTAAAAAGATTCCAAACGGGAGCCTATTACAAAGATTATTACTAGTCTTACTCAACATAAACTCATAACATAAACAACATAAACAGTTATCCCACATTTCTAATTAAACTGTTCAATAACACTAAATAATCCCAGTAACCAATTTCTTCATATCAAGAAATGCCCTTTCTGGGGAAAAAAACACATATTTTATCCCTAGATATCTTATCATACGTTTACAAGGATAGGAGAGCAGAAATGAGGCACCCGAGGAAACCACTTCAGGTCTCATGGCAAGAAATATCCAGACTTTCTTTTACCGCAAAATGGTACCTGAGAATTTCTAAAGAACATTTTGAAGACAGAATACGAAGTTTGGTTATCAATGATTTACTATGAAAATCAGGTTTAATAATTGCATTCCAGTTATTTATTTTAATTCTTTATTCTTGTCAACTTTCATCCGGGGTGAGGGATTTCATTTTAGGGGGGTTAGGGGATGGAATTAAGGGGGTGTAGATAAGATTGAATTGGAAATTAAATTTGAAAGAAATAAATTTGTATGAAATATTATTATTATGATTCTTATTGTGTTGAATGTATTTTTCTATTATCCTATTGTATAGAAGAACACCAGATTCATCTGGTGTGATATAACATTAGCTGAGCTGATGTCACCGGCTGGTAATATTTATTGAATGATGGGGGAGGGGGGACAGAGGGTAAGGGGAATATATGAGGTGTTATCAAGGGTCTGTAGAATAAGGATTGACAATTTTATAAGAGGAAGTAAGAAAGGGTTAATAGACAGAGCTTGTAAGAAAGAAAAATGATTAGGGAGGTTTCTAAGGTGATGGGGTGGAGCAGTCACGTGATTGGTTGGATGTTGTGGCAGGCTGGAGTGAACTCTGTGAGGAAAGGGGAACAGTAGAGTAGTCTCTTCAGGAAAAGATTATCCCTCCCTCCCTCCCATTTGTGCTGGTGTTATGTTTTGTATTAGTGTTGTGGGGGGGGGGTGTACATGTTATATGTCGACTTGGGTGGATTTGGTGGAGCTTATGGGGTTGGGGGGAGGTGGTCGCAGCTTTGGGTGGGGCGGAAAATGGGGTTTGGCCCAGTTGGATCTGGGAGATGAGCAGTTAATAAATAAATAAATGTAACACTCGTATGCGATACCGCTGCGAGGGGAAGCATGGCCTTGCGTCACCGTGGATCATGTTTGGGGGGAGGGGAAGCATGACCTTGCGTCACCGTGGATCATGTTTGGGGGGAGGGGAAGCATGACCTTGCGTCACCGTGGGTCATGTTTGGGGGGAGGGGAAGCATGACCTTGCGTCACCGCGGGTCATGTTTGGGGGGAGGGGAAGTATGACCTTGCGTCACCATGGGTCATGTTTGGGGGGAGGGGAGGGGAAGCATGGCCTTGCGTCACCGTGGGCCATGTTTGGGGGAATGTTATAAATTTAAAGACTTAACGGGAGCTAGTTTCGACACCGAATAGCTCCCTGGGGATGTGTGAAATATGTATTGGGGGTTTGTTGGTTTTTGGACATAGATTGTATTGTAAGTGAAGATAATATTCAGATAGATAATAAAGCTGCAGCCAAATATTTATTCCAATAAAACCGAGTTGTGTGATTATTGGTTGATGGTGATTAGCGAATGCTAATGTTATGATTATTTGATTCTTTCAACAAAAGTTGTTATAAAGTGAAGACAGCATTAACGTCCTGTTCAAACACAAAAGACACCAATAAGGTTGCTCTTTCAGTATTATCAGTAATAGATTTCAATAAGCCCGAAACATTTAAGGGAGTATTTGCAGGACTTAGGGCTCCTTTTACGAAGCCGCGTTAGCGACTTTTAATCACGCACTAGCCAAAAAACTACCGCCTGCTCAACAGGAGGCGGTAGCGGCTAGCGCGTCCGGCACTATTACGCGCGCACTATTACGCGTGTTAAACCGCTAACGCGGCTTCGTAAAAGGAGCCCTTAGTTGTAAATTTGCTGGTTCCGACCCCATTTCTTTTTTCTTTGGCAAATAGTAGATACGATTTACTGGTGGGATATTATCAGAGGAAAAGCTTAGAATTTCAGACAGATATTTTTTTCAAAAGGTCAATGGGAGTCATCACCAGGGATTTAGGGAAATTCAGAATTCTTAGATTCAATCTGTGATTGAAGTTTTCTATTTGTTCAATCTTCCTGTTAAGAGCAATTCTTTCCTTTACCATGCCTAGTGGTTCCTAAGCGTTTTCCTGGCCTATCACAGCTGCCTAACAATGCCTAATTCCTACCCCACCTATTCTCTGCCCCTTACCACGCCCAATTTTGAGGTAGATGTCATTAGGTGCGCGTAGGTGCCTCGGCTTAGGCTTCACTTGGTGCCCCTCCGAGATCCATATGGACCTCTTCTTCATTTTTTTAATAAGCTTTTAATGGTGTGGTCAATTAGCACGCCAATTAAGCTAATTTAATTTTGAGGTCTGTGCAGAACTTGGCCAGGCGTCCCCAATTACGGCACCATTTATAGACTCAGGCCCTTGGAGTTTTCAGCTGTTCAAAAATTCAAAACCGCGTTCCAAAGTAACACAGTACGCCTGATGTGAATGACAACAACGGAGGAAAAAGAGTTGGCGGCCATTTTTTTCAACAGGATCACTATGTTGTTATCACATCACAGTGATACAACAGTTGGCTAGTTAGAAATCTTTCCTGTCGTGGTACAGGTGAAACACACAACCCCTGAGGAAGCTTTAAGCGAAACGGATTGGCCTCCGTTGGGGCCATTTAAGATAAGTGTTCTTTTGCTTTGGCGTTATGTTGACAGAATTATTTCATAGCCTCTTGCCGTTTGCTTATAATATCGCAACTCTTTTTGAAACCAGCTTTTGGTCACTGTGATTCAGTCGCATTATACCTTTAACTGAAAGGTTTCACATAACACTAAAGTTTGGTGTTAGGTTGGTGTTTAATTTTGAAAAAGTTAAAAAAAAAATTTCACACACTGATGTCACAACAGGATTTTTGACCTATGATAAGAGCCGTAACCCCATGTCATTGCAAAAACTCTGGTTTTTTAATATAACTTTTTATTCATGTTGTAAAAACAACTTATACAAAGTGCAACATATTATTATCATAACAATAAAATTATAACAAAGCACTTATTTGCTATGCCTGAACCATGAAAGAGCCCTCTGCATCAACCCTTCCCTCCCTCCGTCCTGGATATGTATGAAGAGTAGTTGAAATAATTCTAATCCAGTAGATATCAGGAAATATAATAAAAAGGTGTTTGACAAAAGAATGAAATGGACCCCAAATCTCTTTAAACTTCCAGGATTCACCCATCTGTTCTGCTAACATTCTCTCAAACCTATAATACATACAAAGTGTCTCCCACCAAAATGGAAAGTTTAATCAGGGGTGTCCAACCTTTTGGCTTCCCTGGGCCACATTGGCCCAAAAAAAATTTTCTGGGGCCGCACAAACGCTGCAGCAAGACAGAGGAGGGAGGCGGCAAGACAGTAAACACCCAGGAGCAGCAGAGGAAAACACTGCATCGCCCTCGACCGGGGCCGCACAAAATACTTCACGGGGTCGCATGCGGCCCTCGGGCCGCAGGTTGGACACCCCTGGTTTAAATGGTCCCAATTTTTCTGGTTCCTTGTAATCAGTTGTAAAGCAACTCCAGCCATTATAAGAAGGAGCCTATCTTTGCGATCGTCAAGTGGACTTTTAGGCATAAGCCATGTACCAAATAGAATCGTTCCATAAGATTTGGGGGGCAGTTGAGGTCTTTTTCCCCCGTTGTGGTTATTGACATCAGGCGTACTGTGTTACTTTTGAACGCAATTTTTTGTGATTACAGTTTTCCTCTATCCTTTTGTTCAGTTTGCAAAAATTCAAAATCACCATCTTGGTAATCATATGAGTCTTCTGCAAAAATAATTTAGACCCTATAACTTTAATCTTCAAATCAACATTTTTTTTTTTTTTAAGGAGGTTTTTCTGCCCTCACTGGGCAGCTAAACTGAATTTGTTAATAAGGCAAACACTTTTAAACTTCCAAAAACACGATTAAAAACAAGATTTTGAAATCGGAGACCCGACAGTAAGATGAATGGGAAATGGGAATAACCATTGCAGAATCTCTGAACTGTTCCAGCTGTTATCAGTCCTTCCCTGAATCATTCTGCTGAAGTAGGATAAAAAGAAAAAAATCTCTTCAGGTTCCGGGAGATAAAGAGAACAATTGTGCCACTACAAAATGGAGGATTTTCACACAGCATAACAAATCTCTCAGATCGTGTCTTCTTGCCCAACCAGAGCAGATCTCACTACTGTTATGCCAAGATCAAATAATGCTCACACAATTTTCCTCTACAACCAGTAGGTGTCAGTATAACACATAAACCAAGTCTGCACAGAGAACACTGAAATTCAGACCAGCAAAACTGCATGCATGATTGTGGACACAAGGGACGATTGTAGGCAATGTTTGCAGATTCTGCTTAAGTATTTTGAGAATGAACTAAAAACTCAGAGGTTATTACACAGCAAGTGGTGAACGCCTGGAACTCTCTCCTGGAAGAAGTGGTGGAGGAAACCACCATTCTAGGATTTAAGGAAAAATTGGACGCACATCTTCTTGCAGGACGCATTGAGGGATACGAGTGACTAAGATATTCGCTGGGGACACATTGATAGATATGAGTGACTAAGATATTCGCCGGGATACGCCTGGCTGAGCCTCCGCGTGTGCGGATCACCGGACTAGATGGACCCCAGGTCTGATCCGGTGCAGGCGTTTCTTATGTTCTTATTATTCAACCAAGCAGCTTCGTGTCCAACTGTGAATGCTCAAAATACTGCCATAATTTAATATACAGCAGATAGCTTATTTGTACGTAAAAAGACCTTTGGTGAAACTCCTCCTGATGAAGCGGAATATTGGTTACCATAATGTTATTGTGGATTTTGGTCCAGAGGGAACCGAGGGAAGGGGGGAGGTTGTGAAGGGAAGATTTCTCCATCTCCCTTCACATGTACACACTAGAGAGTTGAACGGAGACAGAAATCCCACCCATCCCCACCCGTCCCCGCCAGGATCCTCTCCGTCCCCACCCGTCCCCACCAGGATCCTCTCCGTCCCCACCCATCCCCGCAAGGAATTACCTCCATCCCCGCCCGTCCCCATAAAAAGCAGCAATTTCTTCTGACAGGATCATCAATTCCACAGTTTCTTTTGCTGTTTTCCTTGTGGAATCTCTTTGGTGGAACCCTTTTTTTGTTTTCTGTTCAGGTAATTAACTTATAAACCCCCTCTTTTACTAAGGCTGACGTGTCCATTATATTATATGGACGAACCCTGCTTCCAAAGCCTTCCATCCCCGTGGGAGTCCCTTGGGCCAAAGGGGGGTCCCCGTGGGATTCCCGCGATCCCCGTTCCTGTGCAGACCTCTAGTATACACACTCACCCCCTAATGCTATAAACTTACTCCCGCAGCTTTGCAGGCTAAGGCCCTCTTTCACTAAGGTGCGCTAAGCATGTGCCAACCACTAATGCGTCCATAGGATAACATGCATGCGTTAGCGTTTAGTGTGCGTTTATCGCGTGCTAATATTTACCATGCGCTAAAAAGCATAGCACACCTTAGTAAAAGAGGGGGAAGTGTTAAATTGTTAATTTAGCTGCTATTTGGCATTTAACAACCAATAACAAAACATAAAATGTTATTTTTATCCGGCAATACCTTGCAGTTCAATGCGGGTAACATGCAATAAAAGAAACTTCCTATACAGCGAATTTCAAGTATAGCTCACACAATTATTAAATCGACAATCATAAATGAATATTTAAATGCTCTCGTGCATCTAGAAATTTCTTAAACACGCACCCTCTGGCCGGGGGAAAGGCAAAGAATGCCGGATTTTGCAAAGAGCGACGAGAATTGTTAAACACAGAGCGATCCAGTAAATAACCAGGCAGCAAACCGTAAAGCGCCTTATAACGAAAACAACCTAACTTAAACATAAGACGTTCCTCCACATGCAATTTACGAAAGTAGGGCGTAATAGGATCTGATCTTTTAAAATTGAAAATCAGACGAACCGCCGTGTTTTGTGAAATGCGCAGCCGATAACGTTTGTGACTCTGTACAGCGCTGCGCATGTCTGGTAGCATCTAGAAACAATTAATAATAGTGACCGATAAAATAATAATTTATTTGTATGCTGGGGAGGTTCTAAGCGGCTCATAACACAGGAAACAATACATGCTAAACAACTGACCCGCTCTCCCCTCTCCCTCCCCAATAACGGTCCCCCCTACCTCCTACCCTTACCCCCTCCCCCCTCCTTAGTCCACTTGTGATATATATAAACTGTTATCTTTATCATATCATAATTTTTCGCTGTATTTTCTGAAACATGCGGCTTATTCCAAACAGGTCCTCTCGGACATTACCTATATCTTATACTCTTGCTCAGCAAATTGTATTTCTATATTCTTGCTCTCTTGAAGTCTCTGCTCTCTGTATTTCCTATGAATATCTGCATATTGTAACTCCCTGATTGTCCAGCTCTCTTGATTGTAATCCGCCTAGAAGTCGCAAGATTGTGGCGGTATAGAAGAATAAAGTTATTATTATTATACAATTCCATCAAAATATCCTGGTGAAATACAACAAGGAGCTATACATACATTTCAATAATACATCAGAATAAAAAGCATGCCATAGAAATGCAAGTGATAAAAGTGATTTAAAAAAAACATAATTTAAATTAAAAGAAAAATGTTAAGATATCAACTTATTAAATAAATAAGTCTTTAACAATTTCCTAAAATCAAAATAAGAAGAAGGTTCCAACATCCTTTTACCGAGCTATGTATTCAATTTGGCGGCCTGAAAAGAAAAGGTTCTGTCAAGGAACTTCTTGTAATGGCAAGATTTTACAGAGGGATATGTAAATAACTGCACTCTCCGTGTGTTTTTATCAGAATGACTCCAAGAAAAATGAGAAAGTGAGTAACCTGGTGACAGACCGAAGGCTACTCCTATAGCAGATGCATGAACACTTGAACAACACTCTAAGCTCCACCAGCAACCAGTGTAGTGTCAGGTAGAAAGGAGTGACATGTTCCCATTTTTTTAGACCGTAAATAAGGCGGACCGCAGTATTTTGAACTACTCTCAATCTCTTTAAAATTTTCATAGGGGCCCCTAGATATATGATGTTACACTAGTCGAGAATACTTAAAATGGAAGATTGCACCAACAGCCGAAAAGAGGTTTCGTCAAAGTACTTCTTAATGGTACGGAGCTTCCACAGCACCGAGAAACATTTCTTAGTCAGAAAATTAGTATGATTTTCCAATATAAGATGTTTATCCAACGTTACCCCCAATATTTTTATAGATTCTTCTGTTTTATAATCCAACCCTTTCACCTGTATCATTGTTTCTTTGAGCTTGTCATTAGGTGTTGCTAGAAAAAATTTAGTTGAAGCGCTGTAGTGCCAAAATATGATCTGATGGAGCATAAGAACATAAGAACCGCCATCTCCGGATCAGACCTTCGGTCCATCAAGTCTGGTGATCTGCACACGGGAAGGCCCAGCCAGGTGTACACCTGGCGTAATTTTAGTCACCCATATCCCTCTATGCCTCTCATAAGGAGATGCTGATTCAGCCAGTATTCTTTACATTGACTTGATCAATGATAAGATCAGAAACACTTTGGTATCGGGATGGTCAGATAAAAAAGAAAAGGGGGACTTAATCTTGAGAAAGCCTTGGCAGCGAAACATGTCGATTTGACAGGTCCCTGATCCGATTACATCACAGAAAACAACGCATTTTAAGATAAGTTATTTCACTTTAAAGACTAAAATATTTATGAAAGTATAGAGTATAAGCATGAGCACTTTATAAAAATAACAAAAAACTAAAAAATTTTTTCTAACAACTGGGCGAATGAAGAAGTTACAGCCACAGACATAGCCAAAAGAGTTTTATATCGCCAAAATGAAAGCGAATAGTTGGCATGCCTGACGCCCTAAAAAGATAATGAGAAGGACTTTTTGAGATTGAAAAAGACATTGACAGAAGGACAATTCTCATAAAGAGATGTGCATCTAGTTTGCTTTTGAATCCTAGAACGGTGGATTCCGCAATAACCTCCTCTGGGAGAGCATTCCAGGTGTCCAAAACTCGTTGCATGAAGCAGAACTTCCTGATATTTGTCCAGGACTTGTCCCCCCCTTAGCTTCAGTCCATGTCCTCTTGTCCTTGTCACATTGGGCATTGTAAATAATTTTTTTTCCTGCTCTATTTTGTCGATTCCTTTCAGTATTTTGAAAGTCTCGATCATATCCCCTCACAGTCTCCTTTTCTCAAGGGAGAACAATCCCAGTCTCTTAAGTCGATCCTCATATTCCAGTTTCTGCTCGTCTCTGCACCCTCTCCAGCAGCATAATTTCCAAAGGGCATAGAAACCCTTGCACACAATTTCATCTACCTCATCATGGAATAGTTTACTGCTTTCACTAAGAAGTTTAGGCCCCTTCTTTCTATTCCAAAAAGCCCTGAAGACATTCTTGTTTGCTAAATATTTTGGAAATTAATCATTTGAATCTTTCATTGAGATTATCATTTCATGTTAAGCGAGTCGAGCTCCATTCTGGTCGATGACCTGGTCTATAAAACTAAACCCCTCTTTTTCAAAGGCGCTCTAAACCTTTTAACGTATGCTAAATATTAGCGCTCACTAGACATGCGATAAACGCTAACGCGTGCATGTTATCCTATGGGCACGTTAGTGGATAGCGCACGCACTGATTTAGCGTGCGCTAAATCCACGCTAAAACGCTCAGCGCGCCTTTGTAAAAGAGGGCCTAAGTTTTAGATTAGATTAGATTAGAAGTTCTGGTCTAACTGAACTCCTAAGATTTTTTTAGTGGATTCTATAGGATAATTCCATCTTTTACATCAACATTAAGATTTTCTTCTGCTAACCTATGAAGAGTTGCAAATACTTACCCCCCCCCTCCTTTACAAAGCCACGCTAGCGTTTTTAATGGCGGCGGTAAGAACTCTGATTCTCATAGAATTCCTATAAACGCTAGCACGGCTTTGTAAAGGAGGGGGTTAATTTATTGTATATCGTGTTTAAATTTGAATTCCTTCATCCATTCTTCCAACTTTGCCAAGATTAAGGTAATTTGGTGGCATTATTTTGATAGTAAAGGAGAGCCCTTGTCTCGATGGGCGGCTGTAACACGGGGATGGAGGGCCCGCGTTGTCACCCATTGGGACAGGTGCTAAGTGCGGGTAGGCGGGTGTAGGGAGGAGAGCAGGGCAGGATTAACCAATAGACCCAGTAGGCACGTGCCTAGGGCCCAAAATGGTCAGGGGGGCCCGATTAAGGAGGACATCAACATTGTTTTTTCCAGTTCCTACAGCATCGATTGACAACGCGGGTCCCCCCCAATCAGCAACACGCCCCCCCCCCCCCCATCGATGGAAAGTAAGACAAGCAAGCAACGTGAGTAAGAAAGGCAATGGGAACTGTAATTGTGCAAGAGGTGCTGCTTGCCCAAAGCTTCCCTCTGACGCAGCTTCCTGTTTCCGCCTGGGCGCATGGTGGGGTGGGGCGGGGCAGGGGGCCCAGTGTACTTGTGTGCCTAGGGGCCCTCGACGAATTAATCCTGCCCTGGAGGAGAGGAGGCAGCATAGCGATGGGCTGGTTTTTCCTGCTGCTGAGCAGCCTCTCGATAGGTGGAGGAGTTTGGGGCTAACGGCTGGGCGGAGTCAATAAAGCCGGGACCTCGGAGGACCCGGCATCTTCCTGGGTCCTCCGAGGTGACTTTTCCCACCCACTCACCCCCCTTTTCAAGTTCGATATGTTGCTGGGGTGTGGTTCGGATTTGTGGTTATCCCGAGCTACTGGCTGGTAGGGCTCTTCGGGAGATGAGCGGGGTCTGGCAGAGAGCCGTGCCTGGGGTTCTGGTGTCTCAGGTTAAAGGGGCATGGTGGGACATGCCACCCCACAGGCCCTTGCTGGGATGACAGGGTTGGGGGGGGTCAAATATTATTGGCTATGGTTTACTTTGTAGCTCGGGAAACAGTTTTATTATGTGAGTGCGTTAAATGAATTGTTAACAACTAGAGCTGCAGCTATTTCTACCAAGAAGAGTTTTGTCTGGTAATTGGTGAGAAGGGTGGTTTTGGGGGGGGGGGGGAGGCAGGGGGCAAGCGGGCCAGTACATATCCCGCTGTTAAGAGTTTAAAGGTAAAATGATGGTTATATTGTCTGCATAACTAGAAAGTTAGAAACCTAAATCGGATAACCACTCATCTCTCTCCCCTCAATAGTGATTAACTTGTCCTATTGATCGCTTTCTTCTCAACAATGGATTTCCTGTCCTATTAATTTTCTTTCTTCCACCCTCTTAAACTCAATCAATTTGTACCTTTGCTTAATCTTTTGTATACCGCATAGAACTTCACGGTATTGCGGTACATAAACTGCTATTATTATTATTATTATTATAAGCTGGTACCCAAAGATGACATGTAGATATTACAAAGCAATGGAGAGAGAAGTGAGCCCTGGGGAACCCCACAGGGATTAGTCCATATACAGTGGTGCCTCACACAACGAACTTAATTGGTTCCAGGAGCAAGTTTGTTATGCAAAAAGTTCGTTATGTGAAACGCGTTTTCCCATAACAATACATGTTAAAAAAAATAATTCATTCTGCAGCATAAAATATGCTAAGATGACATAAAAAAAGATAAATTTGTCAAAATGGTGAAAATGGTGGTCTTGCTGAGGCCAAACTCTTTGACGAGGTCACCCTGTTTTACCCCACGTTCACTCCTTCTAATTATTTCCCGTTTCATTTCAACAGAAATCACCTTCCTGCTTTTTTTAGAAGCCATGATCTATAAAAAATATTGAGTTTATCTTAAAAGGACGACTGTATACAGTGAGAGAGGGCAGTTAAGCGCAGTGACTAACGACTGCCTGCAGTGCCTGCGCGGAAGGATGCAATACATCGGCAGCTCGGGCGACTTCGTTGTGTGAAACGAAGTTCGTTGTGTGAAGTTCGTTGTGTGAAACGAAGTTCGTTGTGTGAATCAAGACATGAAGTTCGTTGTGTGCAGCGTTCGTTGTGCGAGGCACCACTGTATCAGAAAGGACCTGATAGATTCTAGAACATAAACAATTCTGAAACCACTCTTGGACATGCCCAGAAATTCCTCCAGGGTCCAAAACCTAACATCAATTTATGAGCCACAAGACTGACCTAACTACTAAGATCAAATTGCAAGATTAGTGCCCCGCTGATCCTTTACTAAGGTGCGCTAGCGGTTTTGGCGTGCTTAGCGTGCGCTACGATGCCGTGCGTGCTAAACGCTAATGCCTCCATAGAGCTTGCGTTAGGTATTTTGCGTTTAGCGCGGGTTTTGCGCACCTTAGTAAAAGGAGCCCTAAAAATCTAATATCTACTCAAGATGCCAACAGCGTCTCTGTCCTAAACAGAGGGCAAAAACCCTACGGAGAATAGTGCAGTAAATCGAAGATCTCCAAATGATCCAACAACTGGATAGAAGCTCTACCTTCTAATAGTTTAACAAAAAAAGGAATATTATTTATTTAAAAAACTTATAGACCACCTGAAAACTGAGCGGTTTACAAAAGAACATACACAATAACGATACAAACTGATACATTTTTATAATTTTTAATTATAATTAATGAATTAGTTTTTAATTTAATTAATTTAGATGTTATACAATATTATGTTATTTCTTTTCTGTTTAAATGGAGTCCTTTTCATAGTTTTGATTGAATTATATTGTAAACTGCTTTGATCCTTTTTGGGCTGTATATGCGGGATATAAAGATTTTAATAAACAAACATACCACACAGGTTATTGACAATCATACTTTCTCATCTTTCTATTGTACATATCTTAGTCGTGTTGCTATATCTATGTAATTTTCCTCTTGTACTATATTACATAAAAGCATCAACAAATAGCTTTTTTTTAAATAAATCTATTAATTTTCAAATGTTAACAGTGCCATACAATGAATTTAAACATAAACACTACACAGAACGCACTTTAAATACACAAATAATTTTTAAAAAACAATCATTTTCTCCCCCCTCCTCCCCATAATTAATAGAAGAAGAAGTACATATTTAATTTCAATAATATAGATAATTAAGTATAGCAAACAATAATACATTCCTCTCCCCCCCACCCACCCACCCTGGATGTGTAAGGAAGTTAAATAAAAGGAAAGGTACATGGCAGTTCTTGTGACTCAATAAATGCAGTCAACGGGCTCCACGCCATTTGGAATGCGTTACTATATCCCGAACATTAAGAAAGCCATTGATATCGTATTACATACTGCTCGCCAGGCGGAGGTTATTACAGCCAGGGAGTTTAAATGTCTGATTGTGGAATTCCCAGAAATCCCCTACATTTACTTCACCCCCAAAATCCATAAATCCCCCACACACCCTCCAGGCCGTCCGATTGTGGCGGGCATTGGTTCAGTGCTGGAGCCGCTGTCTAGGTTCATCGACAGTTTTATTTGTGAACAAGTGGGTAAAAACAGTCTTATGTACGCGATTCTTCTCACTTCCTTCAAAGCTTGCAGGGAAATGAGAACCATGGCTGTAAATTATTAATCACTGCAGACGTTTCAGCATTGTATACCAATGTGCCACAATCGGCGGCTCTAGCAATCGTAAAGAAAGTTATGTACAATTTGAATGTGTCAGCACAGAAGAAGGAACTAGTGGGCAAATTGGCAGAATTTGTGATAGGTCAAAATTATTTTCAGTTTATAAACAGGTTCTTCATTCAGACTAAGGGGGTGGCGATGGGGGCCACAGTGGCCCCTTCTGTCGCCTGCCTCTATATGTCTGAATATGAAGAAAAGCATGTGTATACATCTAGGTGGTTTAATCGAGTAGGCCTATGGAGAAGATATATTGACGACATCTTTTTTACGTGGAATGGGGAGCATTGCGAGTTGGAGGAATTTCTTAAAGAATTAAATCAGGTTGACCCTAATATTTCTCTCCCTTATGAAGTGAGTGCCAATATGGTATCCTTTTTGGATATTCAGGTTGTCAAATCCTTAATTGATTCTCAAGTAAGTTGTGATACTACTTTATATAAGAAACCCTCCAACCGCAATACGCTCCTCCATTACCACAGTTATCATCCAAAATCCCTCCGGGATAGTATACCGGTGGGGCAATTTTTAAGATTGCGGAGGATATGCTCTGACGAACGGGATTTCCATCAGCAGGCTACATCATTATATACAAAGTTTATAGAACGGGGCTACCCTCCCAGGGTGGTCAAAGTAGCATGGAAAAGAGCCCGCAATTGTCAGCGGGAATGGTTATTTCATCCGAAAGAGAAAGAGAGGAGCGGGGCCTTGGTATGCGTATTACCCTATTCTAGTAGGAGTCAACAACTTAGACAAATTATTTTGAAGCACTGGTCAGTGTTGCAGGTACATGAGAGCTCGAACGAAATTCCATTGTTTGCGCACATTCGAGGCCGTAATTTGGGCCAAATTCTTAAACATCGGGTCCCTGACCATTATATTGGTAGGGGTCCCCATGTAGGTTGTTCCCATTGTGTATATTGCTCTCATGTCCTCAACACCGACCAAGCGCTCATTCCCCAATCAGGTGGCAAGAAATTTTATTTAAGAACTACTGTAATACTAATTGTACTTCTGTGGCAGTAGTATATTGTATTATATGCCCTTGTGGGCTTTATTACATCGGGCACACTCGGCGGGCGATTAAAACTCGCATCGCCGAGCATTTGATTAACATCCGATGTAAACGTATGTCGGCTCCTCTTGTGAGCCATTGGCTTGAACAGCAGCATTCAATTGAGGATGTGAAATATACTGTAATAGCTAGTGCCCATAAAACAACTGGGAATTAAACGGAATTTTAACAGAGAACCATATTATAAAAGATAAGTGGTACGTGGTTAACTGAAATTCCAGGCGCCTTATATCTCAAGCCTTCATTCTTTCCCCTTTTCCAGGCGAGACATGGAGAGAAGGGCCGTTAACTGATTTGGTTCAAAGAAAACATATTTTTGAGAGTTATATTGAACTATACACTTGCAAGGATATCGAAGATAGAAAGTTCCCCCAAGAGCCAAAACACCAGGTTTTAATAATAAAAACTCTTTTCTACATCTTGTGTATCTCTTGCCAAATCTGGGAACATCTGAATCCGTTTAATTCACATCATGGATTAAAATGGTGGACTTGAGAGATTATACAAATATTTGATTTCTATATAATTCATTATGTTTCTATTTGTTCTTTTTGTTGTAATCACTTTCTGTACAAGATGTATCTTGATTTGTTAATTTGAAAATTATAAATAAATAAATAAATTAAAAAAAAAAACAACTGGGGATGTCACTCAATTTTTGTTATATCTAGAACAGAAGTTCATTTTTCAATGGCATACCTTGACCCCCACAGGGTTAAACAATGAAATCGAATGGTTTCATTTATAGAAGGAGATAGTATATTGTTGTGACGAGTTTGACGTCATTATGACGAATCTGAATGAGGAAAAGGGGAGTGTATTTAAAGTGTGGCCTGCTGATCGCAAACCCGTCGCCAGTAGCTAATTTGGCTGTGTGCAGTATGGAGTGCGTTGTGCCGGTAAGTCAGAGAGTGAATGTTTGGTGCAGGTAATTGTGATTATTCAGAAGATAGAGATAGTAGTGGTAACTGAAGGATTTAGTGTTAATGTTGGTTGCTTTATATTTATAGCACCCCTCCTGAAGAAGCCAGTTGGTGAAACCTAGGTTGGGGGGGTCGACAGTGTATGTACAATGTATGCAGTCGTATGAATAAAGGAGGAGCCTGGAGCAGTTACGTTGATTACCCACACCATTCAAAGCTAAGTTGGTTATTTGATTTGATGTTATTTAGCCGTTGTATGGTGGGTGAGACTGTGAACAACGATGATTTTTTCACTGGGACCTCAGCTGTGGGTCTGAGTGTTCACTAAATACTTCAGTCACTTGTTGATTGATAATGACATTGTTTGTGAAAAGCAAAGTGATTTAGTGAAAGTGTTTATTTATCACTTTGGATAAGTAAATTAACCTTGAGGTGCAAGATACTCTCATTCAATAACATCCCTCCCATCGTATAGTTGTACCTTGGGTTTCTGCTTCCCACATGCAATACTTTACACTTCTCAACGTTGAACTTCATCTGCCATCTCGTCGCCCATTCCCCTAGTTTGTTCAAGTCCCTTTGCAATTCTTCACAGTCCTCTTTAGTCCGAGCTCCACTAAATAGTTTGGTGTCGTCCGCAAATTTTATTATCTCACACTTCGTCCCTGTTTCTAGATCATTTATGAATATATTAAATAGCAGTGGCCCGAGCACTGAGCTCTGCGGGACACCACTCGTGACCTTCCTCCAGTCCGAGTAGTGGCCCTTCACCCCTACCTCTGTTTCCTACCAGCTAACCAGTTTCTGATCCATCTATGTACATTTCCGTCCACCCCCAGGGTTCTTCAGTTTCCGGAGTAGACACTCGTGAGGCACCTTGTCAAAGGCTTTTTGGAAATCTAGGTATGTGGGAAGCAAGTGAAGCTCTTTACACTAATTTGTACTTAGACATTGAGATATTTTGGTCCTTTACAAAGGGGGGTAATGATACTTGCCCAACTTCAACATCATTTCTAACCATATAAACAGCTAACTTCAAATAATCTTTGGGAATATACAGCCAAGAAACAACAAGAATGGACTTCATATTATGCATATACAGTACTCCCTAGTCCCTACTTCCAATCAGAAAATCCAGACCCCCCTAGACCCGCCCCTAGACCCACCCAACCCCGCCCTATAACGCCTTAATCCCGCTTTAGCCCTGCCCCCCCCCCCCCCCCCCCCGCTGACCGCTCTTGTCGAGTAGGGAGGAAATTCACACATGCGCGGATGCCATGCGATGACATCACGCACGCGCTCAGATTTCCTTCTTGCCTGACGCGATTTGAGGAGGCTTTTCAAAACTCGGATAAAGTGCCGGGTTTTGAAAAGCCATCCAGACCCCCGGACATGTCCGGGGAAATCCTGAGGTCTGCTAACGCTACTCAATAGGCTCAGACACCCAAAGGGCTTACCATGTCATTATTGATGGTCTAGAAACATCTATCCATGCATAATATTTGAAAATAACATGCAAATGGTGAAATCGTCATGTTATTTCCAGTCTTCAAGATCAGTGGCAACATGAGCTGCTAATGAACTGCATTGCATCCTAATACATGCAAAGCAGCTTATTGTCATGACAACAAGTAGAATCCCTTGCAAAACTTCTTTGGAAGCTGTGGTATGCAAGGAAAGACAGCGACTTTTCAATAGGACCAGGATAAGGTCAGGAGATCCAGGACACTGGCTCAGGCGCTGGATGTCTGGGGTCAGTAAGCTTCAGTCTCGGGGGAACAAAGGGTTGCTCCAGCCTGAAGAACGCCTAATCCTGCCACTGCTCCTCACTGAGTGTAGCTACATTTCTGCTGAGAGCATTAGCAAAGCAATTCCATAAATTGGCGTCTCCATTTAGGTGGGCCGATGCCGAGCGATGGGCACCATTACAAAATACTAGAGTAAGGTGGCATGGGCAAGTTTGGATGTGACTATTTATACCATGTCAATGGAAGGTGTTAAGGAAGAGCGCCAACATGCACCAAGTGACGGACGTAACTTATAAGTTACGTGCGTCACTTGAAAACACACTCATGGTCTACCCATGCTCTATTCAAATATACATACACCCTCCCCCTCCACCCCGCTGTTATGCATTAGATGTTACCTCATAAAATAACACCTACTGCTCACTGGTGCGTAACTACCCATTATGGCATTTATGATGCATGCTTCGGGGTCTCTTATAGACTCTATGCCGATGACAGGTTTTTTTTTCCCCATTGAAGGACTTTTGAAGGGGCAGTGGAGCGGTTACAGGCAGTAATGGCAGGGGTAAAGGGCTGGATGGACTATAATAGGTTAAAATTGAGTGTCTGGGTTATGTGTTTTAGTAGGAAACAAGGGAATGATATGCCTAACTCAATTGAACTCTTAGGTACATCTATAATGATTTCAACTGAATATGTATACCCTAGAGCAGTAGTCTCAAATAGAGAATGACACGGTGACAAAATTAATCACTGTTCCCGTCCCCGCGGATAACTGCGGGAAATAATCCCATGTCATTTTCTAGTGTCTATTTCAACCTCAGTCCTTCTACACCAGCATTCTTCAAAGCAAAGCTTGCGGGTCAGTGGTTGTAGCCATTCATACTCTGATTCTTCCCACTTTCCTTAAAGAATGACATGAAGATGGTTTCCCGTGGTTATCCATGGGGATGGGAATGGTGATGAATTTTATCACCGTGTCATTCTCTAGTCTCAAACTCAAACCCTTTGCAGGGCCACATTTTGGATTTGTAGGTACTTGAAGGGCAGCAGAAAAAAATAGTTAATGTCTTATAGAAATGACAATTTTGCATGAGGTAAAACTCTTTATAATTTATAAATTTTCCCTCCCCCCCCACCCCCTGCTGAAGGCCTGCATAATCCCCCATTCTTTGCAGCATCCTCCAGCTTCCCCCCTGGCTTCCCAGCCTTAGTTTCAGCTAATTACCGCAGCCTGCAGAGAGGATCACCAGTGCTGTAGCATTCCTTGCAGGCTGCCATTGGCCTCTGCAGCACATTCCCTTTGCCGTGGTCCCACTCCTCCTCTGACATCGGGGGTTAGGATCGCGGCAGAGGGAACGTGCTGCTGAGGACGATGGCAGCCTGCAAGGATCGCTACAGCACTGGCAATCCTCTCTGCAGACTGCGGTAATTATCTGAAGGTAAGAGCGGGAAGCCAGGGGGGAAGCTGAAGAATGCTGCAAAGAGTAGGCAGCACTAATACAGACCTGTCGGACCGCATGTGGTCCCTGGACCGTGAGTTTGAGATCACTGCCCTAGAGGAAAGGAGGGATAGGGGAGATATAATTCAGACATTCAAATACTTGAAAGGTATTAACATAGGACAAAATCTATTCCGGAGAAAGGAAAATGGTATAAAACCAGAGGACATTATTTGAGGTTGAGGGGAGGTAGACTCAAGAGTAATGTTAGGAAATTCTTTACGGAGAGGGTGGTTGATCCATGGCATGCGCTCCCGAGGGAGGTTGTGGAGACTAAAACGGTGACAGAGTTCAAATGAGCGTGGGATGAACACAGAGGATCTCGAATCAGAAAATAATGGGTATATATTGAAGGAACTAGGGTTGATACTGGGAAGTCTAGTATGGTATGTGTCCCGTATGTTGACATTCAGTAAGATGGGCTGGGGTGAGCTTTGATGGAAACTCCAGTAGATAGAACCTAAGCCCACTACCGGGCAGGGCTTTGGGTCTCAGAAATATCTGAGGAATAGGAGAATTTTAATTAAATGATTGATTTTTATGTCTCTATCTATCCTCCTTCCTTCCGTTGCTTTCAGTGGAAGTAAAACCCGGATGTCTCTATCTGTCCTCCTTTTTCTCGAGCCATATGGTAACCCTACCTTTATCAATCTTTCTCTTCGTCTTGTTCTAGTCTAGTATTGAAGCCTCAGGAGTCCCTGTTAGGTGCTCTGTGACAGAATGAACAAGTCGATCACATAAATAAAGAAATTGCTGAAGAAGTCAGCTTAATTTTAGTCTAACATAAAATGACAGGTTTCTTTTCAGAGTCCTACAATTTCACCATTTTTAGCTGGTGTTACTAAGTTTCAACATGTTTTTCAATCTTAAGAGCTGTCATGCCCAAGCCAACCCGAACCTGTGATCTTCCAGCAGAAGGTAGCCACCTTCCAGGAGAAGCTATTCTTTGTGGAAAGTCTGCTCTAACTAGCTCATTCCTTGCTGTGTCTTATAGTAATCTTAGTTCCTCTCTCCTGTTTGGCCCAGCAGGAACCAACGCAGGGCAGGCTCGATTATTAGAGGCCCCATGTCTGTGTTTGTTCCCTTTTGTTTAAGTATTCTTGTCCAGTTGTGCTAAAAAAAAACAAAACCCAAAACTTAGAAAAACAATCAATGTGAAGATGTGCCTATCTCAGTTTCTTTATTACACAAGTGGTGGTGGAATTTACTTCCTACTCATACATATGAAATTTTTTTTACAAAATATTGGAATGAAGAGTTGGGAATTCAGATCTTACTTCTTGATTTTTCTCAAGCTATTAATAGAATACCAAAAATTATTACAGGGTCTTTTTGAAGAGAATGCACTTATAAAGTTTTACATAGGGCTTTTTTTCCCCCAAATTCAAGCTTTTCATGCGGGTTTGGTAAATTCCCCAGTTTGTATTAAATGTGATAGGAATCCTGGCACATTATCTCATGTTTTTTGGTTGTGTCCTTTAATCGAGTCGTTCTGGTCTGCCATCCTATTATATCTGGGTTCTTTATGGGGTAGTCCTGTTGTGGGTTCTTCAAGGGGAGTAATTTTTGGTAAGGCAGCAGCTTGTGGGGTATTTGCTCAAAGGAAATGCCTTTTATTTCAGAAGACGAGTGTGATTGGGCATAAATGTATGATGCAATTTTGGTTACAGAAAGAATCTCCAAGTTTCTGGCATTGGAGGAACCAGTTGCATCGTTTACTTTTGTTTGAGATTTGGGAGGTTAGGCGTTCGTCTAGACCAGTGGTTCCCAAACCTGTCCTGGGGGACCCCCAGCCAGTCAGGTTTTCAAGATATCCCTAATGAATATGCATGAGAGAGATTTGCATACCTGTCACTTCCATTATATGCAAATCTCTCTCATGCATATTCATTAGGGATATCTTGAAAACCTGACTGGCTGGGGGTCCCCCAGGACAGGTTTGGGAACCACTGGTCTAGAAGAACTCATCTTTTAATGAAGGTTTGGGATCCTTATATTCAAAACCTTTCACCTAGAGCAAGAAGTTTAATTCTCAATGATTTACATTGAAGCTAAGGTTGTCTAAATTACATTCCAGATCTTTATTGTATTTCTTTATTTTTTTCACTTTTTATCCGGAGAGGGGGATTTGATTATAGGATGGAGGAGAGGGAAATGGGTTGGAAGGAGGGGGGGAAATGAAAAGATTTGGAAGGAGGGGGTGGGGAAGAAAGAAGGGGGGAAAGGGGAGAGTGTGGGTAGGGAAGGGGAGAGAGGTGGGATGATAGGGGGGTTTATGGTTTATTATATAAAATGTTTGGAGGAATGATAGAATTTTATAGAATATATGGATTAGAATTTTAATATTTGTAAAATCATTTGTAAAGAATATCTTTCTATATAATATATATGTATTTTTGCTTTATTTTTTCAATAAAATGTTTGAACAAAAAAGCGCACTGCCAGCTTAAAAAAACAAAAACAAAATGAAAATTTATTTTAAAAAGTCTCAGTTTCTTTGTTCTCGATGAACCTACCACCTATTGCAGTTTTCAATACAATTGAAATGAAATTAGTTGCATAAGAAGAGTAGAAGTTGTAATAATATATGAAGATAAGATAACAGGAGAAAAACAAAGCTACTCCATCTGTTCCGTACTCTCTAGACTAGAGACACGTCTTACTTGCCCTGATTCTTATATACCACAAAGGGAAGCCATACTGTGTTAAATGACTTATTGAAAAAATAGGATTTTACATTTTGATAGGATGGCTCCATTTATAAGTGTGGCGCAGTGGTTAAAGCTACAGCCTCAGCACCCTGAGGGTGTGGGTTCAAATCCCACACTACTCCTTGTGCCCCTGGACAAGTCAATTAGTCCTCCCCATTGCCCCAGGTACATTAGATAGATTGTGATCCCACCAGGACAGACAGGGAAAAATGCTTGTGTACCTGAATAAAATTCATGTAAACCATTCTGAGCTCCCTTGGGAGAATGACATAGAAAATTGAATAAATAAATAGAGTGAAGAGTTTCAGCCTCTGTTAACCAGAGCTGGTATTGTGACATCATAATGCCTCATTCCACCAATGAGAGCCAACCTCATCAGTGACGTCACAATGGCTTCATTGTTCTATACTTGGCTTGCTTTTGCTGCATTTTGATTCCTAGAGTGGTGCAGTGGTTAAAGCAACAGCCTCAGCACCCTGAGGTTGTGGGTTCAAACCCTTGCTGCTCCTTGTGACCCTGGGCAAGTCACTTAATCCTCCCTTTGCCCCAGGTACATTAGATAGATTGTGATCCCACCAGGACAGACAGGGACAAATACTTGAGTATCTGAATAAACCGTTCTGAGTTTTGGGGCAATTTAAAATCAGATTTTGTGGAAGGGACATGCAATAAATGCCCTGTTGTGCCAGTCTCAAAGACCTAGTCGGGTGGTATGGGATCAGTAGTTTGAAAAGATAAAGGCCTGCGTGCCGTATCTTATATACTAATGATGGAGGTGAGGGAACCAGTGTTCCTATATCAGACAAGGTATAACATGAATCCATATTTTGGCTCCTGAAATAAGCTTAACTACCTTATTTTGGATCAGCTGCAGGCACTCCAAAAGTACTAGATGATATGCTGGGATATGGGGGATATGCTAGATAAAAATGGGGGATATGTTGGATAAAACTGGGGGGATATGGGGGATATGCTGGATAAAAATGGGGGATATGCTGGATAAAACTGGGGGGATATGGGGGATATGCTAGATAAAAATGGGGGATATGCTGGATAAAACTGGGGGGATATGGGGGATATGCTAGATAAAAATGGGGGATATGCTGGATAAAACTGGGGGGATATGGGGGATATGCTGGATAAAAATGGGGGGATATGCTGGATATAAATGTTTTGCATGAATATGCAGAGAGAGATTTGCATGCAAATCTGCCTCATGCATATTCATTAGGGCTATCCTGAAAATCTGACTGGCTGGTGGTCCTCCAGGACAGGGTTGGGAACCACTGCTCTAGAGCACTTGGCTCAAGGGAATGAAGCAGAAATCGTAGATTTTTTAATCTTTATTTAACATCAAAGAAAAACACCTTTGAAAAGGAAAAATAACATCTAATAAGGATATATTACATATGATATTCATAAGTGTACAATGAAAATAGTCCACAACTAAAGAAAGAGATTCAAGCACTGTCAAGGGTAGTTGAATTCAGGAAAAAAAAAGAAAACGTAACAATATACAGAGCGAAATCCATTGTTTAAATTACTAAACGGTCTGGACGGTGATATCAGTAGGCGTCTCGGGGGCTTCAGAAGCAGCCTTGCCCTCCAATAAAATTGTAATTGGTCAGGATCATAGAAAACATATCTATTAGCTTGAGGAAGGGATAGTAGATGGTATGGATTGACAAACGTACAGTCAATTTAATATCCAATTTGCAAGTTCTTCCGGAATTAATCCAGGTACCTCTCCTCCCTTGTAACCAAAAAAACCCAAAAACCCCAAAAACTGTTGTACCTTCACTGGAAATGTCCAGTTAGCTCTTTTGTAATCCGCCTTGAACTGCAAGGTATAGGCGGAATAGAAGTCCCTAATGTAATGTAATGTAATAATTAATACAACATTTACAAGGAAAGCGCAGCTGAAAGGTAGCTCCTAAACCGAATACAGATTGACGTAACATTAGAAATTTTTTCTGCCAAGACTGCGTCCACTTAGAAACATCAGGAGAAATGGCTACTTTACTACCCAAAAAAAATTCAACATTCTCGGCTCTGAAGAACAGACGAAGAATTGCTTCTTTGTCTTGTAAGAAGACAAAAGTCACAAGAAGTGTAGCCCTGTGAAGATTCTTGGATTTCTGGTTGGTGTTCCAAGTCCTGCTTTTCTTTAGGAATGTTTAAGTCGTACAATTTCTGTAATGGGGGGAATAACCGTCTCAGGATACTTTAAGACAGAGGTTAGAAACTGTTGAAATAGTTCCTTAGGCGATTGTAGCCTGGAGACTGGGAAATTAATCAGTCTAAGATTTAAATTCCTATTTGCATTCTCCAAGTTCTCCATCTTTCTAGCCAGCGATACTTTATCCTTATAATGCAAATTAGAGGAATTTTGTAACTCCGAGACCTGCTTCCCAGCTTTGTCCATTCTTTGGTCCTGATGTTGAATCCGTAGCTCTAAATTCTTTATTTGAGTTGAGGAGGTTTGTGAGACAGAAATAAAGTGAGAGCATTCCTTGTGAAGGCTTTCAATAGCCTCCCAGATTGCTTCCATGTTTATCACTGGTGGGTATTTTCAGCGGGTTCAGGAAGGAGGAGACAGATGTTGAGGAAATTGCAGCCGTAGAATCCATATTGGACTACGCTGAATCTCAGGTCCCCCAGTTGCTGTAGAGCGAAGATGAAATTCCAGCGAAGATGAAACTGCCTCCGGGGTCAAGGGTGAGCTAATCAGTGCTGGCGGAGAAAAAATCATCTCGTGCAGCGCCGTCAGCGTCCCTGACAACATCCCAGGGTGGGGGGGGGGGGGGGGGAATTCGCGGACCAGCTGGGCTCAGGGAAACTTCAGCCGAAGCACCCCGTACAACTGGAACAGCATAGGTGATAATTGCTGAGTGGCGCATTTGGCAGTGTAGCAGAGAAGGCAGGAAGTCCACCTCTCTGTTTTCCTCTACACTTCAGCATGAAGAGAGAGCAAGAAAAGGCAAGTATATAAGTATTATTTTGCCAGCTGTGACTTGCTCCGTTGCCATCTTGAATGATGTCATCGTCGTAGACATTTTTGATCAAAGAACAATGGGCCACTCTGATCATTTTCATGTTGAACAAAGATTTTCATAGCAAAACAAAGAAAAAAAACACAGAATCTGCAGTAAAAAGCAAGAGAGAAACTGCAAGTGGAAATGTACAAGGATGGGACTCTTTATTTAAAAAACCATATAAATTTGTATTCCTTTAAAAATGGCTCTCATATACATGGAATGCGGACCCTACACGGTCCGTGTTTCATAGAAAAACTCCTTTCTCAGAGGTCCAAGATGTCCAATATATCACTTTTGGCAGCCGGACTCACTCAGTGCATCAGTTCAGAAGAAGATTTTTTCGCATCAGTTTTGAAAATTTTGATGACCATATTACTACGTTGTTTTCCGCATCACTCTCTACATGTGATACATTGGACATCTCGGACCCCTGAGAAAGGAGTTTTTCTACGAAACACAGACCGTGTAGGGTCCACATTCCATGTATATGAGAGCCAATTTTAAAGGAATACAAATTTATATGGTTTTTTAAATAAAGAGTCCCATCCTTGTACATTTCCATCTGCAGTTTCTCTCTTGAACAAAGATTTTCATACCATTGATGATACGTGGGATTGAAATGTTAACTCACTATTTATGTTAACTCATAAATTCATAAGGAGTCCACAATTTTGATACTTAGAAGATCTGATCATGAAATGGTATTTGCGTCTGAAAAAAATCATAGCCTTACACTTATATGGATTTAATTCCAACCCATTAAGTGCAACCATTTGGTGATCCTTTCCAAATTGTTGTTGATAGAACTAATGGGTTACAATTGCAATTATGATTACAATTCTAGCGCTTGTAACCCACCAATCCTACTAACTGGTTCTTGTGTCGGTTCGACAGCAGAGATCAAGCATTGATTAGCACTGGGGAGTGCAGCCATGGTGAGTATGGACCAATTATGGAAGTGCAAGGACATCTGGGTCACCATCAGACAAAGACTGATCGCTGCCATCGTGTTCCCAATTGCGACATAAGCTGTGAGACATGGACACTCACGAAATCCCTGGATATCGTGTATTTGGACTTCAATAAGACTTTTGATAGTGTCCCATACCGTAGGTTATTGAACAAGATGAGTTCGTTGGGACTAGGCGAGACATTGACTGCATGGGTTTGAGACTGGCTCAGTGGCAGACTTCAGAGGGTAGTGGTAAATGGTACTCCCTCCGAAACATCGGAAGTGATCAGTGGAGTGCCGCAGGGCTCTCTCTTGGGTCCAATCCTATTTAATATCTTTGTAAGGGACCTGCCTCAGGGACTTCGAGGTAAAATTGCATTATTTGCCGATGACGCTAAACTGTGCAACATAGTGGGCAAAGGCACCGTGCCCAACACTATGACGCAGGACCTACTTTTACTGGAACAATGGTCCACAATTTGGCAACTGAATTTTAATGCCAAAAAGTGTACGGTTATGCACCTTGGCAGTAGAAACCCATGCAGAACTTACACCCTGAATGGTGAGACTTTAACAAGAACTGTGGCAGAATGGGACCTAGGAGTAATCATTAGTGAAGATATGAAGACTGCCAATCAAGCAGAGAAAGCTTCATCCAAGGCTAGACAAATGCTGGGTTGCATCCGAAGAAGTTTTGTCAGCCAAAAGCCTGAAGTTGTAATGCCGTTGTGCAGGTCCATGGTGAGACCTCATCTGGAATATTGTGTTCAATTTTGGAGGCCACATTATCAAAAGGATGTGCTGAGAATGGAGTCGGTTCAGCAAATGGCCACCAGGATGGTCTCAGGGCTCAAGGATCTCTCCTAAGAAGAACGTCTAGGTAAGTTGCAGCTATACTCTCTTGAGGAACGCAGAGAGAGGGGAGACATGATAGAGACGTTCAAACATGTTACTGGCCATATTGAGGTGGAAGAAGACATCTTTTTCCTTACAGGACCTACGGCAACAAGAGGGCATCCGTTAAAAATCAAGGGTGGGAGATTCCATGGAGACATTAGGAAGTATTTCTTCACTGAAAAGGTGGTTGATCATTGGAATGATCTTCCACTTCAGGTAATTGAGGCCAGCAACGTGCTTGATTTTAAGAAAAAATGGGATAAATATGTGGGTTCACTTCGAGAAAGTGCTTAAGGGGAGGGTTCTTCTAGTGGGCAGACTTGTTGGGCCGATGGCCCTTTTCTGCCATCATATTCTATGCTTCTATGAAAATAGATAGAAGAAAAATCAGCACCTTCGATCTGTGATGCTGAAGGCTTCTATGAATCCCATGGACAGCTAGGATCATCAACAAAGATGGGTTTGTTTGTTTTTTCAAATCTGTTCTTGGTCATCTAAAAGCACAAAACCAGCCTCGATAAAATCAATATCAAAACACAAAAAAAGAGGCAAGTGAGATGTCTAAGAACAACCAAATGAGACACGTTTATTAGTCCAACAAAGAGAAACACTCATCTATTGTGGTCCCAACTAGGATCTCAGTTTCAGCACAAGCCTTCCTCAGGGGACTACTTGTTAATAAGGTGTACGCAAAACATAGGCATCGGAACGGGGGTGGCCACAGGGGCCATGCCCTTCCCCCAAATTGCCAATTTTTATGTGCCACTTTTATCCCTGGTGGTCCAGAAGTGCAGCGGGCAGGAGCTAACCGGCCGGTCGCAGCTGGTTTCTTCTGCTGCTGAGCGGCAATGAGCGGGAGCGCACCTTGACGCTCTCGCTCAGCGTCCAGCGGCTTCTTTGACTGGCTCCCGTGAAGGAGTGGGCAGAAGTGGGAGCAGAGAGGTGGAGGGGTGCCATTGCCCCCACCAACCTGGCCCCCAATGCGGACCCCCCTTAATACGCCACTGCCCTCTCCCAGCATCTGACAGAAGTACCTGAGTCTGTGAATACAAGAAGGTATCACCTGTTTTACCTTGTAAAAATTTACATTTGATTTGGGGGGGGGGGGGGCAGAGAGCCTTGTAAATTTCACAGGCCAGGCCATACTGCCTGTTTCTGCAGCTGAGAGCGCTTGATTTTCCTAGTTTCGGCAATTCAGAGAAAATTCAAGCGACTAGTAATCTCTGTATTTTTGCCTTATTTACCGTATATATCTCTTATATCAAGTTTCAAGTTTATTATGGATTTGATTAATCGCTTATTCAAAATTCTAAGTGATGTACAGAACAGTGAAATAGTAAATTACAAGTATCGAGGGGAAACAAACCAGATAAATACGACTGACTTGACAAAACATATGATACAAAAGGAAAAAATAGGGAAAGAAATACAAGTTAATGATAGTAAATAAGACGAGTAAGGGAAAAAACCAATAGGAAAGGGGAAAGCTGTGAGCTTCAAGGAAATTAAGAACTAAGATTCAGTTGATGCACCTAATCTGATTTTCTAGTTGTCAAATGCATCTTTAAAAAGAAAGCATTTTAACTTGCTCTTGAGTCTATCTAAATTATGTTCTTCCCGTACGTGAATTGGGAGTAAATTCCAAATTTGGGGGGCTGTGACGGAGAAAATAGATTGCCACCGTGTATTTATGGTTTTAAGTGAGGGAACTATTAATAGATGTTGGTCAGTAGACCTGAGTAATCTTGGAGAGGTATAGGGAATCAATAGTCTATGAATAAAGGCGGGAGTTTTATAGCGAAGAGCTTTGAAAGTCAATAGACTTCATTTATATGTTATGCGGCGCGCAACTGGAAGCCAATGCGCTTCCTTAAGTAGTGGTGTCACATGGTCAAATTTTTTAACTTTCTTTATGAGTTTAAATGAAGCATTTTGAACGATCTGTAAACGCTGGATTTCTTTTTAGGCAATTCCTTTAAATAGCGCATTGCAGTAGTCGATTTTTGAAATCACCAGGGAATGAATTAGTGTATTAAGTGACTTGGGGTATAAGAATTTAGAAACTGAACAAATTTGACGTAGTCTAAAGAAGGTAGATCTCACAATACTACTAATATGTTCATGATAGGTAAGTTTGCAATCAAAAATAACCCCAAGGATCTTAATACTACTGATCGACTGCAGGATGGAACCTTTAATAGAAATTGGAAACAGGAGCTTATGACCTTTTTTCCAGGGGAAGAGCATAACATCTGATTTGTTAACATTGTTAACAGCTAGTCTATTTGCCTCAAGCCATTGGTGAATCAGTTCAAGTTTCTTGTTATATCCTAAGTGGTTTACATTCAGGTACTTTATCCTATTTCCCTATCTGTCCCGGTGGGCTCAAACTCTATCTAGTATACCTGAGACAATGAGGGGATTAAGTGACTCGCCTGGGGTCACAAGGAGCAGCGAGGGATTTGAACCCACAACCTCAGGATGCTGAGGCTGTAGCTCTGAGCCCTGCCCCACCCAGTCCTTCTGCATCCAGTGTGTGGGGATGTCTTTACCTGCAAGTAATTCACCTGCTCTGCCTTAACGCCATCAACAGCGCTGCCCCTTTTCCCTGTAGAGGTGGGTGAGCAATTTTTAAAATATTTTTTTTAAATACTTTTTTTTTTTATCTGGGAAACGGTTCACCTGCAGAAATCTCATCAAAAAAATTGTGCCTGAAGTTAGGTTGTATCATGTCTGCTATCATCTGTTCATTTTGTTTCTTATTGAAAACTTAATAAAGTTTTTTGAACTACAAAAAATTCTCCTTTCCCTCCATCACTCTGAAAGCACAAAAATAATTTTTTTAAAACTACCCTGTAAATAAACAGAAATGTGCCTTTGTTAGTACACAATTGGCTCGTATAGAGGTACCTTATAGAAAGGGAAAACGAGATCGATTTAATATGCACTAATCTCCAAATTTATATGTACATAATTTCCTTGCTTTATTAAGTTCTAACACAGAATGTTTAGGGTTTAGGGTTTTATTGAACAAAATATGGAGTCCATTGGCTTTATTTGCTGATTCACATTAAAAGATAATATAATACCTGCTGAGATTTTTTCATTACAAGTTTCAAGTTTCAAGTTTATTAAAATTTGATTGATCGCTTATTACAAGCTAAGCGATTAACAATTTATATAAAACTAGTCTTTAAGCCCGTTAGATTAACGGGTGCTAGAACATATGTGTGTGTGTCTGTATTTTTTTCTCTCTCTCTCCTTAGCCGCTTTCTTTCTTTCTGCCTTTCTTTTTCCTTGGCTGTCCATCACCACCCCTTGCCTGCTCCCCCTGTCCATTTTCCCTTCATTTTACCTCCACTGTGTCCACCACCACCCCTTCACTGCTCTCCTTATGCAGCAGCAGCCCTTCTCCCTTTGTTTTACCTCCCCCCCCTGTCCAGCAGCACCTCTTTTCTTCTCCCCCTGTCCAACATTAGTCCTCCGTTCTTTTTTCTTCACCTCCCCTGTCCATCAGCATCTCTTTCCTTCTCCCCCTGTCCAGCAGTAGGCATCCCTTCCTTTTTTATCCTCCCTCCTCCTTCTTATCCCTATGATACTCTTACCTTGCTCTGCCCCTGATCAGAGGTTCCCGACAGCTGCCCAGTTGCACCCATTGGAAAAGTTCCCACTGCCGCATCCCGCACCCCTCCTGACGCGGCTCCCGCTGTCCTTTCTGTCTGTCTCTGTCCCTGGCCCCCTTTGCCTGTCTGTCTTTCTGTGTATCTCCCTGACCCTGTGTCTTTCTTCTTTCCTTTCTGTCTCCCTTCCTCCCTCTGTCTGTCTGTCCAAAGCAGCATTCCATCCCCCTCCCCCCACACCAGTTCCCTGAGCACCTGCCCCTGTGTATTTTTTATTTTCTTTGTGTTTCCCTTCCTCTCTCTGTCTGTCCGTCCAAAGCAGCATTCCCTTCCCCTCCATTTCCCTCCCCCCCCCCAGTTCCCTGTGCAGCAGCATTAGCGTTTCCTCTACCCGCCCCTGTCCCTTCCCCTTCCCCTTCCCGCGGGCCGGACTACAAAGGTGTTGATTCCAGCAGCGCTTTTATCAGTCTCCACACGCTGCTTCGGGCCCTTCTGCCCTGATTTACTCTGGCACGTCCCTGATGACATCATCAGAGACGCGGCAGAGCAAATCAGGGCAGTAGAAGGGCCCGAAGCAGCGTGTGGAGACTGATGTACACGCTGCTTGAATCGCCATTCGGACCCGCGGGAAGAGAAGGGGGTGGGCGGCAAAGGAGAAACGGAGATCGGCGGCGGCGACAGGAGAAACGGAGAACGTCGTCTGGCTGCAGTCCGGCTTGTGGAGGCGATCGGGTGGTGACGTATTCGCGCGCATGCGCACTCCTTCGGCCACAGACCTACAGCGCACGGAACACGAAAATAGGACTGCGCATGCGCGAGTTAGCCTTTTATTATATAGGATAAGTAGGATTTTAAAAGTAAAACAGTAAATGAGGTTCAGATACAAACAGACAAAACAGACTAACATGATACATAAGGAAGGAAAAAAATGGAAGGGAATAGTTACAATATTTAATCAAAAAATGGAAAAAGAGGGGGTAGGAAAAGACATATGGAAAGGGAATGTGAAAAATTGGATAAATAGTAATTTTTTAAAAAATAAAAAATTAAATATAATGCATTTTTAAACGTTAAAAGTGTCTTTAAATAAGAAAGTTTTTAAAATAGTTTTAAATTTATTAAGATCTTTAACTTCTCTTATATATAGTGGTAAATTATTCCAGGTTTGGGGGGCCATTACAGAAAATATGTCATACCGTCTGGTGCCAATTATCTTCAAGGATGGAAACATTAATTGTCCTTGTAATGAAGAGCGGAGGGATCGTGTTGCATTGTAAGGAATGAGTAACCTATCTATGAATTGTGGTTCATGCGTAGTTAATGTTTTAAATACTAATAGAGAAATTTTGTAAATTATACGGTGGTTGATAGGCAACCAATGTGAATCAATAAGGAAAGGAGTGACATGATCAAATTTTTTTCCATTATAAATAATTTTAACTGCGGTGTTTTGTATTATTTGTAGTCGTTTCTTTTCCTTTTGGGTAATATTCAGCAATAGTGAATTACAGTAGTCGAGCTTGGCAATCACTAAAGAATGAATTAAAATATTTAAAGATTTGGGTTCCAAGAATTTCGACACGGATCGAATCATTCGCAAACGATAAAAACAACTTTTGACAATATTACTGATATGATCGTGGTATGTAAAATTTTGATCAATTATGACTCCGAGTATTTTTATTGAAGATACAAGTTCAATGGAAATATTGTCGATGGAAAATGGAATTATTGGTGTTAATCCCGATTTAATAGGAAAAAGTAATGCTTTTGTCTTAATTATGTTTAGAGCTAATCTGTTTTGAAAAAGCCAGTTTTTGATTTTTGTAAGTTTTTGATTAATTAAATGTATTTCAGTTGAATTTTCAGGATTGAGGGGGTGGATCAACTGAATATCATCCGCGTAGGCATAGGTAGTAAAGCCTATGGACTGGGCTAGACTAAGTAGAGGAGAAAGAAAAATATTAAAAAGTAAAGGAGACAAAATAGATCCTTGAGGGATACCAAAGTCATGTGAAAAATAATTAGAAACTGAGTTATTGAAATGAACTATAGATGATCGATTGGATACATCTGGGTTGGGATGGGGGTGGGGTAGGGAATGATACTGATATATATGGATATTAATTCTTCATATTTAAAATGTTTAATATTGTCAATATTAATAATTGATGGAAAGGGGTTGGGTATAGCTATGATTCTGTAATATTATTGTTTGAGATAGTGTATTCTTTGTAATATTTTGTTACTTTCAAGCAAATGTATTACACTATTGTAACTGAATAAAATATTAAAAAACAATAAGTTCTAACATGCAAAAAACAAACAAACCCAAAACAAGAAAAAGTGTGGAAATAAACCAAACAAAACCTAGAGAAAGCTCTTGGACAAACTGGAAATCAAACAAAAATGAAGTGCACAACTCCACAGCTCCACTTTTTGTAAAGAAGCCTGCAGCTGGTCAGATGAAGTCTCTGCTGGGAGCTGTGGGTTAGCATTCAGCCCCTCTTGAGCTGGTTCCCATTGTTTATGGGGAGCTGTCATGGTAGGCTTCTCCTCCATGGCCTCTCTTTGCAGCCCCTCCTTGCTCGAGCTCTGGCATGCCCTGCTAATAATGCCTTGTCATCCAGTGACAGAATTACACTCTCACACTGGTTTCACATGTCACAAATAATTGCTTTCATTCCTACTCATATTGAAGTTGTCAGGGGATTCCTTCTGCCTGTAATTTGTGGGAGTTGATCATATCTCGGTCAATCAACAGGCTGTGACCTGTGAACTTTAACCCACAGGGCCGACCTACAAATCTCAGTAGATAGACAAAGGAGAGGCTATGAACTCGTGGAGTGCTTGTGTCTGTCAACTGTCTTTCAGAAAGACTTGCTCTTTTCTTCTTTCAATGGGGTTTTTACAGTCAATTTTCTCAGAGTGGTCAATTTTTTTTTTTTTTTTCCCAACCGTTTTGAGTTGTTTTCTACTCAGGGCCTGAAAATTTGTATCTATGTTTTCTTTGCCCTGCAAGCATTTCTGTCTGTCACACTGCATGAGTAATATAACCAAACCTATTAGTTTATTTGTATACTAGTCTTTAAGCCCGTTACATTAACGGGTGCTAGAATAGATGTGTGTCTGTCTTTATTTCTTTCTTTCTTTCTCTCTCTCTCTCTCTCCTTGGCCGCTGTCTTATCTGTCTTTCTTTCTTTCTGTCTCTGTCTTTCCTCGGCTGTCCACCACCACCCCTTCCCTGCTCCCCCTGTCCAGCAACAGCCCTTCTCCCTTTGTTTTACCTTCCCCCCCCCGTCCAGCAATACCTCTTCCCTGCTCCCCCGTCCAGCAGTAGACCTTCTCACTTCCTTTTTCCTCCCCCGTGTCCAGCAGCACCCCTTCCCTGCTCCCCCTGTCCAGCAACAGCCCTTCTCCCTTCATTTTACCTCCCCCCTGTCAGCACCTCTTCCCTGCTCCCCCTTGTCCAGCAGTAGGCCTTCTCCCTTCCTTTTACCTCCCCCCTGTCCAGCAGCAGCCCTTCTCCCTTCCTTTTACTTTCCCCCCGTCCAGCAGCACCCCTTCCCTGCTCCCCTTGTCCAGTAGTACCCCTTTTCCTTTCCCTGCTCCCCCTGTCCAGCATCTGCCAGCCCGGGCAGCCCTCTTTCCCTCTCCCTCTCCACTTCTTACCAGCATGAGACACCTCGCAGTCGTTGCTGAGACACACCGCCGCTCAATCCACAGCAGGCGCCCCAAGCTGGCGGACACGCCTCAAATGGAATGCGACCAAGGAAGCACGCATCACGGCGGCAGGGATCATGGCCTCCTAAGTGCATATGCGCGCTTAGGGTTTTATTATAGAGGATGCAGGCAATGTCACCTTCAGTTCATTTTCAAATGACTAACCTTGAAAGCTAGTCAAAAATAGTTTGAAGAAAAGGTGTCGCTTATATATCCCCTCCCCTAATTCCGCAATTTTATGCTTTGCACGCAAAGTTACGTTAAGGCTGCCAACTGGATCCAGATTTGCAGGACAGGCTGATCCAGTCCTGTGTTTACCCCATTGCCTGCAGGGACTTGTACAGAGGTGGGGCCAGGTTTTGATGTCTGGGGGGAGCAGACTTTTGTAAAAATAGGCTGAAGGGCCAAAGAGAGGGGAGGGTTAAAGCCTTCTAGACATAGGTGGTCGATGGTTCAGATCGTTGGAGAGGCTACAGCGGGGTGCAACTGGGGTGGGATGGAGTGGGGTGTGGCAACAACTGTGTTGGCAGTAAAGGAACAGTGGGGGTACTTTTGAGCACAGCAGGGAAGGACCCCTTCCAAGGTTACCATATTGGTGAAGACAAAAAAGAGGGTACATGACACCGCCCGTACTTAGGGCCCCCCAGGCCCGCCCAGTTTCACCCCATTCTGCCGCCCAGCCCTTCCCCCAGATGGCATCCACGCATGCGTGGATGTGACGCAATGGGTTCATAGACAACCCCGCGAAAGACAAAGGCGCGCGCTGACAACTGAGCGCAAGACGGAGGCGCGCACCGAAGAAAATTACAGTTTTTAGGGGCTCCGACAGGGGTTTTTGTTGGGGAGCCCCCCAGTGTACTTAATAGAGATCGCGCCAGCGTTATGGGGGGTTTGGGGGGTTGTAACCGTCCACATTTTACTGTAAACTTAACTTTTTCCCTAAAAACAAGGAAAAAGTGAAGTTTTCAGTAAAATGTGGGGGGTTACAACCCCCCAAGCCCCCCACAACGCCCCCACAACACGGCACGATCTATATTAAATAAAGTGGGGGGGGGGGTTTCCCCACACACACACCCCCGTCGGAGCCCTAAAAGCACCTCCGCGCTGCGCTCAATTGTCTGGGCGCGCCTTTGTCCCGGCGCGCTTTTGACCTGACACTGACGCAATGACATCATGCACGCTTGTGTGGGTGTGCAGATGCCCTTCCCGACGTGGTTTTGACGGGAAGCTTTTCAAAACCCGGACAAAGTGCCGGGTTTTGAAAATCCATCTGGACCGCCGGACATATCCTTGAAAAGGAGGATATGTACGGGTAAATCCAGACGTCTGGAAACCCTACCCATGCTGCACCTATTTCCTTGGTCCCCCTTCCCATCCTCTGTACCCTTTTAGTGCTTCTCTCTCCATTCTTCCAACCCTCCTCTCCCCACAGATGCTTCTCTCTCTCGCTCCCTCTCCTTCATTTCAAACCCCACCCCCCCTGCTATTTCTGTCTCTCCCCTCCCATCCAGCACTACCCTGCTCCATGCTCTTTTCTCCAGCCCTCCCTCCCTTCTCCCATGCTCCTTCTCCTCGCGACCTCTCTAGCTCCTGACTTTCTCGCCTACCTCCTCCCTGGCTGCTGTAATTGAATATTCGGGCATCCGGCATCAGCAACAAGGTAAGTCAGCTACCTCCGGCCTGCCCCAGAAGCCGCCTCTCTGCAAGTCCCGCCTACATGGGAACAGGAAGTCTCTGCAGGGGGTATAGACCATTTGCATGCAAATGCGACCGATTAATCGCTCAGTGAGCGATTGATACATGCGCAGAGCCCTAACAGCAGTGACAGGGGAAGCAGCCTTCTGTCACTGCTGTTAGAGCTTCCTTTTTTTTTTAATGGCACAGATGTTGTGTGTGTGTTACATACCCACAATCTGCCCCATAAAATAAAGAAAAAAGCCCCCCGCAACGCTGATCCCCTCCCTCGTGCTACTGACCTCCCTAAACAAATCCCCTCCCCTTCCCCCCAAATAGGCAGGAGGAATGCCCACTCTCTCCTGCCATGCAGAACACCCCCGTGCCATGGCCTCCCTGCACCAGGCCCCCCCCAAGCCACCATCCTAACGAACCTGTATGCCCCCAACCCCCAAACCTCCTCCGAACCTCCTCCGTACCTTTTTAAAAAAGTTGGAAGCAGGAAGAACTGCTCTGAGACTCTTACTTTGGGTCGCTAGTCCTAAATGACAGGCCTTCCCCTCCGTGGTGCATCATGTGATACATGGGGCGGGACCAAAGACCCTGATTGGCTCAGATGCCTAAGGCCCCACCCCTTGGGGAGGGCCTTAGGCATGTGAACCAATCAGGCCTTAGGCACCTCCCTCTGTATCCAGGATACTGAGGGAGGAGCCTAAAGCACTGATTGGCTTGACCAATTGGCTTGACCTGGATACAGGGGGAGGTGTCTAAGGCCTGATTGACCCAGACGCCTAAGGGCTAGATGCACTAAAGTCGGCAATCATTGCTAAACCTGTTTTCACAGCTTTAGCGATGATCACTTTTACCAACCCAATGCACAAAATGGCCCATCATGTGTTTTTCCCTTAGATCACCCATTTTCCAATTTGGCCACGCAAAGTAGCCAAGCAACTGATGCACTAATATCGCTTGGCTATTAAAAAATATATATATATGGGGTTTTAGCAATTAGATAAACCAACTGGTCTAGACCTGTTGGGTTTTTATCCATTTTTTTCAATGGGTCAGATATTTTCCATGTTACATAGCACTGGGGCGGGGAAGGCCTGTCATTTAGGACTGGCAGACCGAAGCAGGAGCCTCAGGCTTCCTGCTTCCAACTTTTAAAAAGGTATGGGGAGGTTCGGGAGAGGTTTGGGGGATGGGGGCATCGAGGTTCGGGGGGGACAATGGCTCGGGGGGGGAGGCCTGGCATAGGGGGGGCCATGGCATGGGGGTGTTCCGCGTGGCAGGACGAAGTGGGCATTCCTCCTGCCATTTTTTGGGGTTTGGGGGGATGGTGGCTCGGGGGTGACTGGCACAGGGGGCATGGCGTGGGGGTTTCTGCATGGCAGGAGAAAGTGGGGCTGCCTCCTGCCTATTTTTGGGGAAGGGGAGGGGATTTGTTCGGAGAAGTCGGTGACGCGGGGGAGGGGGGTCAGCGTGGCGGGGGGGGGGCTTTTTTCTTTATTTTTTACGGGGCAGATTGTGTCTGTGTAACACAGTAAACACACAACATCTGTGCCATTAAAAAATAAAGCAGCATGTGTCAATCACTCACTGAGCGATTGCTCGGTTGCATATGCATGCAAATGATTCTCACCTCCGTGCATTCATTTGGGTGCCAACTTGATAGTGCATCGATCGCTGCTCGAGAATCGGCCAACAGCGATCCAGTAGGTATCGTAGTAGTTAAACTTTCCTGTCAGTTTGCCAAGCTTCTTTCACATTATATGGCGCTGCACAATCTCGCAAAAAGTAGAGAACATAAGAAAAGTAACAAGTGAAAATAAGCAACCAGACCTGATGTTTACCAAGGCTTCACTTTTAATCAAATAATTATTGCCTCTTTCAAGATAGCCAAAGGAGGTGTCAGGTCAAAAGCGCGCCGGGACAAAGGCGCGAGCAGACAATTGAGCGCAGCGCGGAGGCGCGCGCTGAAGAAAATTACTGTTTTTAGGGCTCCGACGGGGGGGCGTGGGGGGAAAACCCCCCCACATTACTTAATACAGATCACGCCGTGTTGTGGGGGCGTTGTGGGGGGTTTGGGGGGTTGTAACCCCCCACATTTTACTGAAAACTTCACTTTTTCCCTGTTTTTAGGGAAAAAGTTAAGTTTACAGTAAAATGTGGGGGTTACAACCCCCCAAACCCCCCCCACAACACCGGCGCGATTTGTATTAAGTAAACTGGGGGGGCTCCCCAACAAAACCCCCCGTCAGAGCCCCTAAAAACAGTCATTTTCTTCGGCGCGCGCCTCCGTCTTGCACTCGGTTGTCGGCGCACGCCTTTGTCTTCCGCGTTGTTGTCTATGAACCGCCAAAGGAAGAGGAAGGTCCAACTTTGTCTGCAGTCTTTAGCGCAATTTGACATATTTGGTGACCCTCGGCGATACATTCAATCTGTTTTTTTCACTGAAATCTTTTCTGACACATTTTTCTTTCCTTTTCTACCATGGACCCCTGATGAAGGTTGTCCGAAACACGGACCGTGTTGGGTCCCTTGTTTGGTAAAAAGGTTTTTAGATATATTTTGGTTGTCACAATAAATTTTGCCTACATCGTTGTACATATCTGCAGTTTTGGTTTGTTTCTTTCAAGTTAAAACCACTCTCCGATGGTCATTTGGTGGAAGTGGCTTGTGCTGTGCAAAAGGTTTTATTAAACCAATAAAGTGTTTAACGCGCATACAGTATCCAAAAGAAGGAAAGCACATATCATACTCGCCTGACGGCTGCCCAACCGTTTCACATTTTTCGTCAGGGGCTGTGCCTCCATAAACTATTGACTCCAAGATATAATTACCCGAAGTGGTTCAAAACACACTATACTAAACTAATCCTATACCACTTCCAGACAGGATATATCCAATATGTATTTTAGTATTCGTTCAGGGAAAAGGCCTCAGAATAGGAGCATACGTACAGTCTTATCACAGACTGAAACTTCAACGTAGCAGCTCCTTGCTCTAATCATTGGCCAAAAAACCTGAAAATTTCTTTAATTCACTTAAATTATTTTTAATTATTTTTAAATAAATATATGTACTTTTTTAAAATTATTTTAAATATTTTCTTCAAACTATTCAAAATCTTATGGATACACCTCTCTGATGGTTTGAGAGAGAGTATTTGACAATTGGATGTTAGATACTTATCTCAGCGTTGCTTCATATATAACCTGTTCACTGCCAATATGTTGCCGACGTGGCCAGCGTTTCGTGGACATAACATTCGGTCCACTGCTTCAGGGCCAAAGGCAGAGGCATTAAGGCATCTAGAATATATATTCAAATATTACTATAAGAATATTATCGTTCATTTTCCTTCTAGTCAAACTTAGTCAAACTTACTTTTCCATTAATCGTTGCCAAAGGTTCACAAACAGAGGAAATATGGCACCAGCAGTACTCTTTATACTTGTGCTTCAGCGTGCTGACTAGGCAACGTACCGGGACGTTCTGACATCATCAAACCCGACATTAACCCTTAACGGGGAGGATTAAAACCTAAAAAACTTGTTGTTAATATTTTAGTTAATAAAAATGTTGCCATTCAAGGTTTTTGTTCAAACCGCCAGGTTCAAGGGATCCCAGACGGTTGATCCATCGTTGTTCATGCTGAGCCAAGTTCATACTAAAATAATTTTAAAAAAGTACATATATTTATTTAAAAATAATTAAAAATAATTTAAGTGAATTAAAGAAATTTTCAGGTTTTTTGGCCAATGATTAGAGCAAGGAGCTGCTACGTTGAAGTTTCAGTCTGTGATAAGACTGTACGTATGCTCCTATTCTGAGGCCTTTTCCCTGAACGAATACTAAAATACATATTGGATATATCCTGTCTGGAAGTGGTATAGGATTAGTTTAGTATAGTGTGTTTTGAACCACTTCGGGTAATTATATCTTGGAGTCAATAGTTTATGGAGGCACAGCCCCTGACGAAAAATGTGAAACGGTTGGGCGAGTATGATATGTGCTTTCCTTCTTTTGGATACTGTATGCACGTTAAGCAACTTTATCAATAATAATAAAACGCTAGAGCGCGCATGCGCTCTCAAAAATTTGCGAGTCCTGGCGCCGTGAGGTGTGCTTCTGTGGCAACGTTCTAATTGACACCTCACGGCGCTTGCAGGGGCTGGAGGCGCGTGCACGCGACTGTGCTCTCTCCAAATCTCCCGGCTCCAGCGGCGTAGGCAGCACCACTGGCAGCAACCGAGTGGTGGACAGCAGCCCCGCTCCGGCCGTTGACCCTCCACAAACCTCCTGGCTCCAGCGGCGTAGACAGCACTATAAACACGCTGCTTCGCGCCCTTCTACTGCCGATTTCCTCTGCCGCGTGTCTGATGACATCATCGGAGACAGACGCGGCAGAGGAAATCGGCAGTAGAAGGCCGCGAAGCAGCGTGTTTAAAGTGCTGCCTATGCGGCTGGAGCCCCGAGGTTTGTCAGCGGTGGGAGGGTCAGGAGCAGGCCAGATCGAGTAGGACAACGGCAGTATAAGAAGGGGGAGGGGCCGAACGGAGCAGGGAAGAGAAGGTAAGAGAAGGGAAAGGGGGTGGGGGAAAATGCTGCTACTGCTTCTGCACAGGAAAGGGGGGGATAGGAGGGAAATGCTGTTGCTGCTGCATAGGGAAGTGGGATGGAAATGCTGCTGCACAGGGAAATGGGGAAAAATGACAGACAGACAGCGGGAGGGAGGGAGACAGAAAGAAAGAAAGACACAGGGGCAGGGAGAGGGACAGAAAGACAGACAGAGAAAGGGGGCCAGAGAGAGAGTCAGCGGGAGAGGGAAAAGGGGCTGCTTTGGGGGGAGGGGTGTGCTTGGGGCAAACAGCTTTGCTCTGGGGGGAAGACAGAAGGGGCCATGGAGAGACAGGGAGAGGGAAAGGGGGCTGCTTTGGGTGGAGGTGTGCTGGGGACAGATAGCTTTGCTCTGGGGGGGGGGGAGAAGACAGAAGAGGGCCATGGAGAGACATTTGGGGGGAGGTGGGTGCTGAGGGCAGACAGCTTTGCTCGGGGGGGGGGGGGGGGGAGGGGAAGACAGAAGGATACAGACAGCGGCCAAGGAGAGAGAGATAAAGAAACACAGACAGGCAGACACTTCTATTCTAGCACCCGTTAATGTAATGGGCTTAAAGACTAGTTGGTTTAATAAAACCTTTTGCACAGCACAAGCCACTTGACCAAATGACCATCAGAGAGTTGTTTATCTTGAAAGAGGCAATAATTATTTGATTAAAAGTGAAGCCTTGGTAAACATCAGGTCTGGTTGCTTATTTTTACTTGTTACTTTTCTTATGTTCTCTACTTTTTGAGAGTTCTTTTTTTTGGGGGGGGACATTTTTGTTCTCTTCATTTTTTGTTGATTTGCTGCACAATCTCAGACAGTGTTTCTGAGCATTTTCTTTGGATTAAGGCAAAAAAGTAGACCGCTGACCTGGGAGTCAGTTTGCTGTTCTATATTTGATGCGCTCTGTGTCCACAAACAACACCTTTGGCAGGAATTTCAGGAACGAGGGTCAAAGCAAGCGCTTCTGTTTCCTGAGGTTCGCTAATACCTCAGCAGTGAAGAGATCCCACAAGAGGAAACGGGGAGAAAGTGAGAAGTGAGGAAAGGGAGAGAGAGAGAGGGAGGGAGACGCAGGAAAGTTTCTTACTGAGAATTTGCCATACTGATTTTGGTTTTGCCCTAACAAGGCAGCTTAGAGGATGAGGGGTCGACCAAATTGTGCTAGCAAATATTCATGCAAACCGTTCTGAACTCTCCTGGGCGAACGATATAGAAAATCGAATGAATGAATGAATGAATGAATGAATAGGCTTAGCCCCCTCAATGTGGAACTTTCCAGCAGTGGTGTAGCCACAGTTAACTTGGATGGACCCTTCCACCCCCTTACCTCGGAGATATAAATAAAATAAAGGTTGTTACACCTACCCTGCATCCATTATCTCTCCTCTGCTCCTACTTCTTGGGATCTTGCCAGGCACTTGTGACCTGGGTTGGCCACTGTTGGAAACAGGACACTGGGCTTGAGGGACCTTTAGTCTGTCCCAGTATGGCAACTCTTATGTTCTTATGTGATTCAAGTACAGGCAGTCCCCGAGTTACAGACGACTGACTTAAGTACGACTCGTACTTAAGAACGCAGTTGCGGCTTCATTTGATTTCACTGAGCAGAATTTCCATACCACACTTCTCCTGCAGCAGATTCAGGAATGATGCAAGGCCACATTGAGAACAGTGTGTGGTTGTGCAAGCTGTACCTTAGAGGGAACACTGGCTAGGGACATAAGAACATAAGCCGTGCCTCTGCTGGGTCAGACCTGAGGTCCATCACGCCCAGCAGTCCGCTCACACGGCGGCCCATCTATCTATCCCCTTCTATCCCCTTTTCCTTCAGAAAATTGTCCAAATCCCTTCTTGAACTCCAATACCGTACCCTGTCCTATCGCTCCCTCTGGAAGCGCGTTCCAGGTGTCCACCACCTGTTGGGTGAAGAAGAACTTCCTAGCGTTGGTTCTGAATCTGTCCCCTTTCAATTTTTCAGAACCAACGCTAGGAAGCTCTTCTTCACCCAACGGGTGGTGGACACCTGGCTCTTTTGTCAGCTGGGAGCAGAGGCAGGCAGCAAGAATCTTAAAATCTACACGTTCTGACTTACATACAAATCCGACTTAAGAACAGCTTTAAAAACGTAACTCGTTCTGAACCCGGAGATTACCTGTATAATTCATTTTTTATATTGATGATACTTTGCCTACTCTGACCCTGTTTTTGGTTTTATTTTAATCTTTATTCATTTTAAAATCAGCATAAAGTGCAACATATTATCAATCAATTAACTCAATAGCCAGCACTCAATTCCTTGTAATGATATTGTGAACCACCTCAAAATACTATGGCTTTGGCGGTATATAAGAATAAAATTATTATTATTATAACCCCCTCCCCATCCTTCCTAAAAGTGTAAAAAAAATTTAATATAATGCAAATGAATAAAATTAACAATCTTGCAATCCAATAATAAATTAATAACATACCCACCCAAAGTCCAGGACAAATATCAGGAAGTTCTGCTTCACGCAACGAGTGGTGGACACCTGGAATGCTCTCCCAGAGAAGGTTATTGCGGAATCCACCATTCTAGGATTCAAAAGCAAACTAGATGCACATCTCCTTACGAGAGGCATAGAGGGATATGGGTGACTAGAATTACGCCAGGTGTACATCAGACTTGATGGACCGATGGTCTGCTCCGGAAATGGCAGTTCTTATGTTCTTATAATGCCTCATTCCACATTGCCTCAGAGCCAACCTCATCAGTGATGTTACAATGGAGTAGCAACATTCCAGAATCAAAAGATTCTAGAACCCCAAACAGTATCAAGATTCCAGGTAGAATCTCAAAGAATAGCAAGATTCCAGAACCCAAAGAGTAGCAACATTCCAGAGCTGAGACTGTGACACAAACAAGAGGACATGGACTAAAGCTAAGGGGGAACAAGTCCAGGACAAATATCAGGAAGTTCTGCTTCACGCAACGAGTGGTGGACACCTGGAATGCTCTCCCAGAGGAGGTTATTGCGGAATCCACCTTTCTAGGATTCAAAAGTAAACTAGATGCACATTTCCTTACGAGAGGCATAGAGAGATATGGGTGATTAAAATTACGCCAGGTGTATACCTGGCTGGGCCTCCGCATTTGCGGATCACTGGACTTGATGGACCGAAGGTCTGATCCGGAGATGGTGGTTCTTATGTTCACCCATCCTGGATGCATATATTCAAAGGGCTAAATCCAATAATCAATCTTTACAAAATTTTGCTAATAGGACCCAAACATCCTTAAATTTTTTTATAATGTCCCAATTGTATTGTTCTCATATGTTCAAATTTATAAGTTTGGCACAAGGATTCCCACCCAAAACTATTGTTTAATCTATCCCAATTTTTCCAGTTTTTCAGAACAAGTTGTATAGCGACTCACACAATAACATGAGTAAATAAATTAACATATGTCACTATAGCTAGCCCTTCAATTGTAAACCCTCTCCATCTACTGTATATGTAATACTCTGGGAGCTCAGATACGTAAATTTGAGTAATCCAATACAAAATGCAAAGCCAAAAATAAGTCTTTCTCTAGAAAGTAGGTCACTTGGCAGGAGTGGAAATAGAGGCTGCAGATCTAGAAATCCACGCACACTTGATAACTCACAAGTCGGCTGGAAGAAGGCCAAGAATGAAGACATTTGAACTTGGCCATCTCCCCAGCAGAGCTGAGAAATGAGTTCATAGTTCCATCAGGGACCGTGTACAAACTACGAACAGAGTTCAGATGTTGTGAAACCTGGCAAAAAAAAACCCAATTAGATTTGGTTCATAGAGAGCTCCTTTTCTGGTTGTAGTAGATACACGACTTTTCAGTCTACTCATCTCTCTTTCAAAGAGAGGGCTGTTGAGTTCATTTATTGATTAAGTATTTATATACCACTTATGGTTCATTATTTAGTTTTTATGTAAAAAGGATCTTGGTTTCTTTATATACATATTTGTTATTTCCTTATTATTTGTGTTCACGAGTTAAAAAAAATTTGTCTACGCATGGCCCATTAGTGATATGTCATTACGTGATAAGTATTTGGTCCCTTCATTCTTTTATTAGGCATGGATTTTCTTTATGCAGTGTTTTTATTATAGATTTTATTATCTATGTTTGTTTAGACTCCTGTTGGGCCGCCGCAAGGGAAGGACTTCCCAGTGGGAACATAAGTAATGCTTCCACTGGGTCAGACCTGAGGTCCAAGGGAGGCAAGGAGAAAGAAAGGGCAGGGAGAGAGGAAGAAAAAGTTGGGGGAGGGAATGAGGTCTGGAGGAGAGGAAGCATACAGGCTGAAAGAAGGGAAGAAAGATTGGATGCACAGTCAGAAGAAGAAAGTGCAACCAGAGACTCATGAAATCAACAGACAACAAAGGTAGGAAAAATTATTTTATTTTCAATTTAGTGATCAAAATGTGTCTGAATTTATATCAGCTGTCTATATTTTGCACTATGGCCCCCTTTTACTAAACCGCAATAGCGGTTTTTAGTGCAGGAAGCCTATGAGCGTCGGGAGCAGCCTGGGCATTCAGCGCAGCTCTCTGCACTAAAAACTGCTATTTTGGTTTAGTAAAAACAGAAGGGGTATATTTGTCTATTTTTGTATGGTTGTTACTGAGGTGACAGTGCATAGAGTTATCTGCCTTGACCTCTTTGAAAAAACCCCAGAATAGGAATGATAATTAACATTTTCTCAGCGTACAGTGTGCTTTGTGTTTTTTTTTTAATTTTATTGTTGGTAGATCATTTTGACTTAGTCATTTTAAAAGTAGTTCGCAAGCCCAAAAAGTGTGGGCACCCCTGAGCTAGAGCGTTGAAGCTGCGTGTGGCTGCCGTAAAGGTCATCTCTGACACAACTGGAAGTTGCATCAGAGACAACCTTTACGGCAGCCAAATGCATCTACAATGCTCTGGCTGCTGTAAGAAGGCAGTTTAGACATCGCCGGCCACAGGGCAGGGAGGTTTGTCAGACCGGGCCTGTTGTCTGGGGGGGGGGCCTTGCAGATCTTGTTGCCAAAATCGGAAAGGTGAGGAAGGGAGAAAGATTGGCCTGTGGTGGATGGAGAGATTGAGAGAAGGGGCAGATGATGGAAGTGGGTAGAAAGGGGAGAGAGAAGAGGTCAGATGCTGGAAGTGGGGAAAAGGGAGAGCAAATGCTGAATGAAAGTGGAGAAAGAGAACACATACTGGAAGGAAGGAGGGATAAAGAAAAAGGACATATGCTGGATAGGGGGAAGAAGATACAGTTAGTGAGATAGTGGAGGGGTGAAGGAAAGGGGTGGCATGCTGTGGGTAGACATAGTGAAAAGAGGGAAACTGAGAACTGCATAGTAAGAAAGAATTTAATTTAAACGGAGACAGAAAATAAAGAAGGAAGACCAGAGAAAGAAAGGGAAGAGAGAGAGATGCCAGAGAGCGGGGAAGGAGACAGAGAGATATCAGATCTGAGCAGAGGAAATGAGAAGAGAGAGATGCAGGGGGAAGGGAAAGAAAGATGAAAGGAGAAAGATGACAGACCATGACGGAACAGAGGGAAGTTGATGGATGCCAGACCAAAAGGGGGGGGGGGGGGTCTAGAGGAGAGATGGAAGGGAGAGGCATATAGTTTCTAGAAGGGGCATAGAAGGAGAGAAGATGCCATATAGGGAGGGGCAGAGAGATGGCAGACAGTGGATGGAAGGAAGAGAGTAACAAGAAGATGAGGAAAGCAGAAACCAGAGAAGACAAAGGTAGAACAAAAATTTTCTATTTATTTATTCCTTTAGGAGACATGTGTCACTGTTTCTGTGGTATTGCATTGTATGCAGAGTCCAGCTTCTTGCTGGTTCAATTTAACCTTTGTCTATGTATTTCTATTTTATCCCCCCTTTTACAAAATTGTGGAGCGTTTTTCAGCGCCAGTCGTGGTGGTAGCAGCTCTGATGCTCAGAATTCTATGAGCGTCAGAGCTGTTACCACCGTGGCTAAAATCCACACTACAGTTTTGTAAAAGGGGGAGGGGTTAGTTTGTGATGACATAGTCCATACTAGGCGAAGGTGTGTTCTGTGTGTTTGAAATACATGGTTTTCTGTTAGGATTGACGGTGTAGGATTGATCTGTACTGGTCTGGCTTGTTTAGTTTTACAATGGGTGTATTGATGTTGTACTCCTCACTGCATATGTAAGATGCTGCCTTTTCCTAGGTACTCATGTGTGACGTGTGGCTTGTTACTAAAAATCATGTTTTTCGTACAGATGGGAGGGGGCAAAAAATGATGGGCCCCGGGTGTTACATATGCTAAGTACGCCACTGAACACTTTTTAGAATTTCAGATAATGTGCAATGCAAGCATAGTAAATAAATAATCTTCATATCTCCCCTTTCAAAAAGGAACCCCCCCCACATATCTTAATACATCACCAGAGAAAGTCTGAGAAAATTAATCAATTAATATTCAACAACTAAAAATTAATTATTAATTATTAACAATGAATAAATAAATAGCGACAGACTCTCCACACCAGCTGCCGTCTACCCTTCACTCAGGAAATGCCTGAGGGATAACCAAAAAAACCACACCTTCTTTTTCTGCATAATTTTTAATCTTATCTTTCAAGCATTCTTGGATAAACATAATTAAAATTGTAATTAAAGAATAGTGCATGAATAAATAAATCAAATAAACGGGTAAAACTGGGCAGATTGGGTGAGCTGAGAGGTCCTTATCTGCCAATAAGAAGTATTGACTATGTTTGCAATTTTATGGTAATCTGTTTAAGCAATCAAAAATAATGTTTTAGTGTTTCTAAGCCAAGGCTTTGCTTGTGTAGACTGAACCTTTAGACACACTTATGTTGAAACAACAAGGTAAATACAATTAATCTTGTTTGCTGCCAAGGATCCGAATGCTACATCATGTTTTCCAAACTTTTATTCTTCAGAGGGAAAGGACTGAGGCAGCATATTCCAGAAGAGGTGTGGCTGAACACCATTCTCTTGTCTGCTTTGCAAAGATACACATCTGCTAATTCCAATCAACGTTGTGTATAATTTGGCATGCTCCTGCAACTCGGCGAGAGGATAGATGATTTCTCTTCTGCAGGCTGCAGCCTTGAAACATTTGGAGCCCAGATGTATGAGTGCACTTCACATCTGGTTTTGAGCACAATAAAAGATATTTGTGTCATTAAGTTGAAGCCAAAAACAGCGGAGAATAAAAATGTCAATATCCTCAGAATTAGAACGCTTGTTTTATTCACCCCCCAGGTCACCAACCAGGAAGCTTTATGAGCTGCAGCAAATTTGCTTTTCATAATCACGAACTGTAATCACGACTATCAAATTTACCACTGTTTAAGGCTCTGAAGACAGATCAGAAACCTCCAGGTGCTGCACACGTCTAAGGCCACCTACCGATTTTCAAGACTTGTTCGCCATCGCTTCCTAGCTGCTGACCTTGAAGTACTAACATGGAGTGGCTGATGGAGCCTTTTCCATCAACCACTGAAGAAAGGAAGAGGCCTTGGGAGGGTCGTGGAGCCCATCCTGCTAGCTGCTGAAGAAAGGAGAAATAACGGGGTGGACAGTGAAGTTGTGTGACACATGCCAAAGAAAGGAGATGGTTAATATGCAGTTGCTCAGGAACATAAGTAGAATGGGGATTTGGTGTAAATATATGTGTGGGGGGGATAATTTTACAAGGCATTTTCTACCTGCAACAAGCATAAAATCTGTTTTACTGCTTGGGATCTAGCTAGGTACTTGAGACCTGGGTTGGCTCTATTGGAAACAGGATACTATCTTCTCGCTTAGTTACTGGAGCATGCCAATCTGTCACAGTATGGCAATTTTTATGAAGGATGTCAGAGCAGAGAGAGAGGCAGGGAGGGAAGGAAGGATGCCAGAGCAAGAAGAGAGGGAGGGATGGAGGCCAGAGCAGGGAGAGAGGGAGGAAAAGAGACCAGAGGAGACAGGAAATGAGACCAGATGAGAGAGGGAGGTCAGAATGGGATGGATGCCAGAGCAGGGAAGGAAGGAAGCCAGGGAAGGGAGGGAAGGAAGGGTGCCAGAACAGAGAGGGAGGGATGGAAGGAGGGATGCCAGAGTAGGGAGGGGAATGCCAGCCAGCCTACCTGCCTGCCAGCCAGCCAGCCTGCTAGAGCATGGAGGGTGAGAGGAGAGAAATTCCAGGGGGAAAGGAAGGGAAGGGATTCAGAGAAGCCAAGAGTAGAGGGAAAGGAAGGAGATAGAGATGCCAGGGGGGAAGGAAGGTAAGGAGGCAGAGATGCCAGGGGGAGGGAAGGGAAGGGAAGGAGACAGAGATGCCAGGGGGGAGGGAAGGAAAGAAGAGAGAGATGCCATAGCATGGGGGATAGTTATGGAGACAGGGAAGAGAGAAGAAAAATGGTGATGGGGTAAAACTGAAATGAATTATGCATAAAGGGGAGAAGGGCAAATGGATTGAAAAGGGTGAGGGTAGACAGTTTATAGAAGGGGCATAGATAGAGGGAAGATGCTGTGAAAACCTTCCTCTTCACTAATCCAGCTCCTTAATGACTGACGCTACTCATGGGAACTTAACAGCCGATCACCAATCATGTACTCACTTACAACACTAAAGCTTTAGTACAGTTATGTTATGTTCTGTTAGTCCAGTGAATGCTGTCCTAAAACCATGCTATGTCATGTAATATCTTCTACGAATGCTGCAAATTCTTCTAAACTATGTCTGTCAAATATGTCTTTCACTAATTTTGTCCTATCTATACTATGAATGTACCTTTGTAACCCGTTCTGGGCTCCTTTGAGAGGACGGAGTAAATGAATAAATAAATAAATTAGAGGGAGAGAGGGGGCAGATGGGCAGACAGTTTATAGAAGGGGCATAGAAAGAGGGAAGATGCCAATTGGAAGGGAGAGAGGGGGCAGACAGTGGATAGAGAGAAAAAGGGCGGACAGTAGACTGAAGGGAAAGAGGACAGGCACTGGATGGAAAAAAGAGCATGAAGAGGACATAAGGAAAGCAGAAACCAGAGATGATAAAGGTAGAAAAATTTTTTTTTGTTGTTTTTACATAACATAGTAAATGACTGCATGAACGGGGATGAAAAATGTGTTTCACTGCAGGGTGTGACAGGGACCCTGCGCTGCCCAATGCTCACTCGGAGTCACCTGTTGTAAGCCTTGGGCATTTCAGAAAGAGAGAAGTAAATAGCTCAGCACTAACAACTTTAATACTGTCTTTAAGAAGCCTCAGAATAGAACCCCAGCTAAGAGGTAGAGGCTCCTTTAAGAATCTGCCAGGTGCTTCCAGGAGGGTGGAGCAAGCTAGTGCAGAGCCCTTTTCCCCAGCAAGCTCACAATAGAGAGTTGCGCAGGGACAGAAATCAAGCTCGTCCCCGCTGGAATGAATCCATCCCCACATGTAATCGAATCCGTCCCCATCCACCCCTATAAACTTCAGAAGTAGTTGATCGCTGGATCGAAAGGGGTGACCTCCCTTCCGCTCACCCCTAATCTATCTCGCCCCCCCTCCCTCCCCCCTACTCCTTGTAGATTGGCCCCAAGGCTTCGGCCGATTTGTCCCGCTCCACCCTATCCGGAATTGGAGCTTGTTTTTTTAATTATGTTACTGAATTAAAGGCTCTGATAGAGACCCATTTACAAATAAGCAAAGACACTTTATTAATTTGGAAATATTAATTGGGAAGAATATATACTTTGTAAATGGATCTCTACTAGAGCCTCTTCTAATCTATATATATATAAAATCGGATGTATGTATGTATGTGCCGCGATCACGCAAAAATGGCTTGACCGATTTGAACGAAACTTGGTATGCAGATCCCTCACTACCCGGGATGATATGTTCTGGGGGTCTCGCGGCCCACCTGCACACGTGGGCGGAGCTACAAACAGATAATCGGATTTCACCCATTCATGTCAATGGAAAAAATGTAAAGAGCTGCCAACGCAAAAATGGCTTGACCGATTTGAACGAAACTTGGTATGCAGATCCCTCACTACCCGGGATGATATGTTCTGTGGGTCTCGCGGCCCACCTGCACATGTGGGCGGAGCTACAAACATAAAATCTGATTTCACCCATTCATGTCAATGGAAAAAATGTAAAACAGCTGCCAACGCAAAAACGGCTTGCCCGATTTGAACGAAACTTGGTATGCAGATCCCTCACTACCTGGGGTGATATGTTCTGGGGGTATCGCGGCCAACCTGCACACCTGGGCGGAGCTACAAACAGAAAATCATATTTCACCCATTCATGTCAATGGAAAAAATGTAAAAACTGCCTCCGCAAAACCGGCTTGCCCGATTTGAATGAAACTTGGTATGCGGATCCCTCACTACCTGGGGTGATATGTTCTGGGGGTCTCACGGCCCACCTGCACATGTGGGCGGAGCTACAAACATAAAATCAGATTTCACCCATTCATGTCAATGGACAAAATGTAAAAAGATGCCATTCTCACATTAATTCAAAAACGGCTTGACCGATTTGAACGAAACTTGGTATGCAGATCCCTCACTACCTGGGGTGATATGTTCTGGGGGTATCGCGGCCAACCTGCACACCTGGGCAGAGCTACAAACAGAAAATCATATTTCACCCATTCATGTCAATGGAAAAAATTTAAAAACTGCCTCCACAAAACCGGCTTGCCCGATTTGAATGAAACTTGGTATGCGGATCCCTCACTACCTGGGGTGATATGTTCTGGGGGTCTCACGGCCCACCTGCACATGTGGGCGGAGCTACAAACATAAAATCAGATTTCACCCATTCATGTCAATGGACAAAATGTAAAAAGATGCCATTCTCACATTAATTCAAAAACGGCTTGACCGATTTGAACGAAACTTGGTATGCGGATCCCTCACTACCCGGGATGATATGTTCTGGGGGTCTCGCAGCCCAACTGCACACGTGGGCGGAGCTACAAACATAACTTCAGATTTCACCCATTCAAGTCAATGGGAAAAATGTAAAAAGCTGTGGGACCGATTTGAACTAAACTTGGTATGCTGATCCCTCACTACCTGGGGTGATATGTTCTGGGGGTCTCGCGGCCCACCTGCACACATGGGCGGAGCTACAAACAGAAAATCAGATTTCACCCATTCATGTCAATGGAAAAAATGTAAAAAACTGCCATTCTCACAGTAATACCAACTACCTGGGGTGATATGTTCTGGGGGTCTCACGGCCCACCTGCACACGTGGGCGGAGCTACAAACAGAACATCAGATTTCACCCATTCATGTCAATGGAAAAAATGTAAAAAGCTGCCATTCTCACAGTAATTCAAAAACGGCTTGACCGATTTGAACGAAACTTGGCATGCAGATCCCTCACTACCTGGGGTGATATGTTCTGGGGGTCTCGTGGCCCACCTGAACACATGGGCGGAGCTACAAACAGAAAATCACATTTCACCCATTCATGTCAATGGAAAAAATGTAAAAAGATGCCATTCTCACAGTAATTCAAAAACGGCTTGACCGATTTGAACGAAACTTGGTATGCAGATCCCTCACTACCTGGGGTGATATGTTCTGGGGGTATCGCGGCCAACCTGCACACCTAGGCAGAGCTACAAACAGAAAATCATATTTCACCCATTCATGTCAATGGAAAAAATTTAAAAACTGCCTCCACAAAACCGGCTTGCCCGGTTTGAATGAAACTTGGTATGCGGATCCCTCACTACCTGGGGTGATATGTTCTGGGGGTCTCACGGCCCACCTGCACATGTGGGCGGAGCTACAAACATAAAATCAGATTTCACCCATTCATGTCAATGGACAAAATGTAAAAAGATGCCATTCTCACATTAATTCAAAAACGGCTTGACCGATTTGAACGAAACTTGGTATGCGGATCCCTCACTACCCGGGATGATATGTTCTGGGGGTCTCGCAGCCCAACTGCACACGTGGGCGGAGCTACAAACATAACTTCAGATTTCACCCATTCAAGTCAATGGGAAAAATGTAAAAAGCTGTGGGACCGATTTGAACTAAACTTGGTATGCTGATCCCTCACTACCTGGGGTGATATGTTCTGGGGGTCTCGCAGCCCACCTGCACACATGGGCGGAGCTACAAACAGAAAATCAGATTTCACCCATTCATGTCAATGGAAAAAATGTAAAAAACTGCCATTCTCACAGTAATTCCAACTACCTGGGGTGATATGTTCTGGGGGTCTCACGGCCCACCTGCACACGTGGGCGGAGCTACAAACAGAACATCAGATTTCACCCATTCATGTCAATGGAAAAAATGTAAAAAGCTGCCATTCTCACAGTAATTCAAAAACGGCTTGACCGATTTGAACGAAACTTGGTATGCAGATCCCTCACTACCTGGGGTGATATGTTCTGGGGGTCTCGTGGCCCACCTGAACACATGGGCGGAGCTACAAACAGAAAATCACATTTCACCCATTCATGTCAATGGAAAAAATGTAAAAAGATGCCATTCTCACAGTAATTCAAAAACGGCTTGACCGATTTGAACGAAACTTGGTATGCAGATCCCTCACTACCTGGGGTGATATGTTCTGGGGGTCTCGCGGCCCACCTGCACACGTGGGCGGAGCTACTAACAGAAAATCACATTTCACCCATTCATGTCAATGGAAAAAATGTAAAAAGATGCCATTCTCACATTAATTCAAAAACGGCTTGACCGATTTGAACGAAACTTGGTATGCAGATCCCTCACTACCTGGGGTGATATGTTCTTGGGGTCTCGCGGCCCACCTGCACACGTGGGCCGAGCTACAAACAGAAAATCAGATTTCACCCATTCAAGTCAATGGAAAAAATGTAAAAAGCTGTGGGACCGATTTGAACGAAAATTGGTATGCAGATCCTCACTACTGGGGGTGATATGTTCTTGGGGTCTCGCGGCCCACCTGCACACGTGGGCGGAGCTACAAACAGAAAATCAGATTTCACCCATTCAAGTCAATGGAAAAAATGTAAAAAGCTGTGGGACCGATTTGAACGAAACTTGGTATGCAGATCCCTCACTACCTGGGGTGATATGTTCTGGGGGTCTCGCAGCCCACCTGCACACGTGGGAAGGGTGGGTTCACCCAATAATGTATATGTTCTTGCTCCTGGAGGTGAAACTAAAAATGTTGTTTATAATCAAGTTTTGTGTTAGTTGTATTGTATTCATTTTGTCAAATATTTCACATTATAATTTGAATATTGTACTTTTTATAAAGTAAAAAAATGTTTTCATTCACCACTATAAAGTATCTTTATTTGAATCCATTTACAGTGTTATTGCTATAATTAAATACCCGTGCAACGCCGGGCCATCAGCTAGTGTAAATATAAAATATAAATACTCTAGCTGATGAGGACCCCCAAGCTATGTCAGCTGAGGACTTCTTCTGAAGGTGGCCGGGGGTCCCTTTTGCCAAGCTTGGCAAAGCAGCAGTAGCGTCCCTAAGTCACAGATGCTGGTACCTCAGTGGCTCATGGATGCTGCCAGCGACTGCTGCGCTTGATGGAGGAGAGTTCTGGCCGTCTCTGGAGGAGGTCTTCTGCTGGCGGTGCTTGGGGATCCCCACCAGCCACAGCAAGGGTCAGCACTGTAGAAATAAAACCAGATCTGCATTTCTTTTTCTTTTGAACACAATACAAAGACATCTGCTATATACATTTCTCAAAGCTAACATATTTTAGTCAATAAATTCCTCTTTTACCTTTGTTGTCTGGAGATTTATTTTTCCATTAAATTGTTCTCAGTTTCTCTTCTGCTTTCTCTTCTTCTGCAAATTCTATTGCTGTCCGTGGGTTCCTTTTACCATGGTCCAGTATTTCTCCCTCCCTCTTCCCTTCCTCCCATTGTGTAGCATCCTCACTCCCGTCTATCCTGGATCAATCTCCTTCTTCTTCCTCTCCTCTACCCAAATGTGCAACATGTCTCTCTCACACACTCACACTATCCACCATCTCTCTTTCTCTCATTCCCTCCCTTGCTGCAAAGGGAAAGAGAGAGAGAGAGAAAGAGAGAGAGAGGGAAGGATCCAGGCTGCACCCCTCTTCTATTGCCACATCTAACATTTTTCCCTCTCTCATCCCCTGGACCATGTGCAGCATCTTTTGTCCCTGCCCACCAGCCCCATGCTCAACATTTCTCCAGCACCATGCCACATCTCTCCCTCCATTTCCTCCACCACTATATCCAACATTCCTCCCTCTTGCATCCCTTTCAATCTGTCACACTGTTCTCTCTCCACCACCATATTCAACATTTCTTGCTCTCATCTTTCTCTTCCCCATGCATCTCTACCTCACTCCTCTCCCTCCCTATGCCCCAAAATTCTCCTCTTTCTTCCATTCCCCATCTACACCATTTCTCTTTCACTCTCACTCACACACTCATACCCAGCGAGTCTCCCTTTCTATTCCCTCTCCCAATTCAACATCTTTCTCTCCCACCCTCCATCCTATGTCCCAAGTTCATTTCCCCTTCCTTTCTCCCTAATCTGTTCCAAGTTCATGCCCCCTCCCTTCTTTCTGTCCCCAAACATGCTCCCTCCCTTATGTATCCCAAGTTTGTGCCCCCTCCCTCTTTCCAGCCTTTGTCCCAAGTTCGTGCCCCCTCTCTCACCCTTCCTTGGACCAACGTACACACGGGTGCTAACTCTCTTGCTCTTTCTCTCTTTTCTGTGGCCCAACTACCTTGGTGCCCCCGTCCCGCAAGACTACCAGAGCCTTCCAGGTCAGCTGACTCCTTCCTGCCTTCCAGCCGCACTTCTTCGCAGGGCAGTGGGCCTTGCACACTGCACATGGCTGACTCTGAAGCCTTCCTTCTAATGTCTGCTCTGATGTCAGAGGGAAGGCTTCCGGGCAGCATGCTGGGAGTGTTGCACGCTGCTTTGTGGAGGGAGGGAGTGCGGCTGGAGGGCAGGAAAAGGAGGTGCACTAAGGCATTCGAGCCCCTCAAGGTGCCTCCAACCCCTCAGGATCCCTGTGAACCCAGAGGGGGTCCCCATGGGATCCCTGTGACCCCAGGGGGAACCCCGCGGGATTCCTGTCATTCCTGTTCCCGTGCAGCTCTCAAGCTTACAGCAGGAGGGAGGATAAATAGGGTCTGAGGCATTAAAGCGTGAGAAAGAAGTCCCAAATGCTGATGAAAGCATGGGCATGTGTTAACAGCCAAAGGGCAGGTTAGAATATCTTTCTGTTTGTTTTGTTTTGGGTTTTCTTTTGGACATTACTCTGAGCTACATGTGGGGGGTTTGTGTTTGCACGTCGGAAGGTTGGCTGTGTGTTTTTCTAAGCCACCTGGGCATGGCGCTGAAGGCTAAGGGTTTGAGCAGCAGCGTTGCTGCCTTGCCAGAAAGCCTGTGGCGTGTTTTGGTTTACCTGGGTTTTTTTTCCAAACACTGTTCATGGACATTAAAGATACTAGGTAAACTGTTTCGATCAATGCCAGGTAATTAAGGCTTGTTACCAGTACGGCACAGGCTAGAGGCCTAAAGAAATATGAAGAAGAAAAGTTTACTCTGGGTTCACCCCCTCCCCCCCTTATACAAACTGAGCCCTAGTGTGGGGGTTGGGACCATTCATACAGTTCTAACCAGGACTTTGTGGATTACAAAAGTAAACTCATGTTTTTTTGTGGAAGTATGTTGGTTGTTTTGCTGTGGTCTTCTGACTTACTTGAGGAAAAACAATGTGTGACATTGTTATCCTGATGTGTTTGGCGTTTTTGCAAATGACCAAGATAAACAACCTTGCAATCAAATAATAAATTAATTACATATCCCCCTCCCCTCCCACCCACCCATTCTGGATGAAGCCGCGTTACCTGTGTGTCAAGACTGGTTGATTTGTACACAGACAGAAAAGCTGCCAACGTTACGGCCTCTGCCTAATAGCGGGCATGGCAGACACTGTTCCTTTTTGCTAAGGTCACACACCCATCCGTTTTGACGGGGGCACCCTGGCAGGTTACCACATGAGTGACTAAGCATCCCCTGTCACATGGGACAGTAAAGGGACAGGGATGAATCTTTGTCCCTGGGTCACTCTCTAGCACGGTTTTTAGCGCGAGCCGCAACGGTAACAGCTCCAACGCTCAGAGGACGGGATAGAAAACGCTTGGAATTGGCAATTTCTCTATGCAAGCTAACATCATTGGGGGGAGGAGCCAGCCAGCAAGCTAAAAACCGCAAATAATCGAAACCACGATTGCTGAAACCGCAAATACATATTCGCTGTGATAGGGGATTAACAGACCCGCAAATACAGAAAAACTGTGAATAACTTTTTCATATGTCATTCACTGTTTTCCATTAAAAACCATAATGAATATGGTGAAACCGCGAATAACATGGTGGGAGACCTGGCCTGTTCCTGAAGGAGAGGCCAAAACACGGCGTAGAAAGTGCCGGGAATCGGCGATTTCTCTGTGCAAACTCATGTAATTTGGGGGGGGGGGGGGGGGGAGTAGCCAGCAAGCTAAAAACTGCAAATAATCGAAACGGAGGGAGAGGTGTAATCAGAACAAAATCACTCACAGCACAAAAATAAATGCCAGTTAATGAGAACTCCAGTGAGCAGAGAAGTCACACGTGGCACAGCCAACCAAAGAGAAAAAAAAAAAATCCTCTAAATGCTAGGTTGAAGGAACACACAAAAAAGGAAGGATAGGCACAGAAGAGGTCACAGTTTGTAAATCAGAAGATTCAATGTGTCCCAGAGTTGAGCAGGGTTTGCAAATGACATTTCAGTGGTCACCTGTCCCTGGCTGTAGTGTTCCTACGGGTTCAGGAATGGGAAGCATGTGTAATATTCTAGGTCTGGGGAGTAGTAATGAGGTGAGTTAAACACTCTCCAGCTCCCCTCCGCCGTCTCCTCAAACCCCCCCTGTCGTCATTTTCCCAGAGACTATAAATAATCATTGCATACATGAGGGAGCAAATCCCTCCATCTGCTGATAACGCCTGCCACATTGGCGGCTGGTGAGCTGCTCCTTTGCCTTGTGGGACAGGATTTGATTGATGAGAAAAGAGGTGACGAATTGCAGTGTCCATCTTTGACGGATGACATAATTGGGGCCATTTTGCCAATCATGTATGACTAACATTTGTTTCAGCACCCTTACCCTTGATCAACTTCTCCAGTGACTGAACGATGAGGTGTGTGTGTTGGGGAGGGGAGGGGGGGAGGGGCTTCTTTGACTATTAAGGATCCAGAATGGGACTCTCTTAGTTCAGAAAACAAGCTTTTATAGGTCACCTGTTAAAGAATTTGTAGAAAAAATAGGATTAGAAATGAATAGGATGCTTATTTTTAAATATGTCACACTCTCTGTATGAGGGGGGAGGGGGGGCTTTTTTTTTGGGGGGGGGGGTTAAATCTTTATTCATTTTAAAACCAGCACAAAGTGCAACATATTATCAATCAATAAACACAATAGACAGCACTCAATTTCTTCAAATGATACAATAAATACATAACCCTCTCCCCATCCACCCTTCCTAAAAGTGTAAAAACACTTAATAGAATGCAAATGACCAAGATAAACAACCTTGCAATCAAATAATAAATTAATTACATACCTCCCCCCCCCCTCCCACCCACCCACCCATCCTGGAAGTGCAGAATCAAAGGGCAAAACTAATATTCAATTTTTACACAATTTTGTTAATGGGTCCCAAATTTCCTTGAACTTCTTATAATGTCCCAAATGCATTGAACTCGTACGTTCAACGTTTCCCACCAAAAATCTATAGTTTAACCTGTCCCAATTTTTCCAATTCTTCATAATAAGCTGTATGGCCACTCCTTTCGTGATGAGGTGTTTATTTTAGACTTCTATATATCCCTTGCTTATGTTGGGAATTGTTATGTGGAAATATTCTGCTGTCTAATTGTTTATATGGAAAAAATTTTTCAATAATAGATATTTGAAATTGAAAAAAGAGATTATTTATTTTAAATTTTATATACCGTATATTATCTACACGGTTTTCATAGGGCTCCTTTTACAAAGCTGCGCTAGCGGTTTTGGCTTGCGCTAAAATGCCATGCACGCTAGCCACTACCACCTCCTTTTAAGCAGGCGGTAGTTTTACAGCTACTGCACGCTATAGCATGCGCTAATTGTGTGCGTGCGCCTAAAAACGCTAGCGCACCTTCGTAAAAGGAGCCCATTGTCATAGTCATAAATGTAGGACAAACATTTTAAGTAATTATAAAACTGTACCATCAAAATTGATCATTAATAATAATAATAATAATAACTTTATTCTTTTATACCGCCATCGCCAGCAGTTCTAGGCAGTTTACATAAAAGAGAAACTGGACAGTCAGAGAAAATACAATCGCACAATGGAAACACTAATTACAATCTTAAAAGACTCCTAATTTAAGTAATACATTTATCAAACAAATTGGGGCTCCTTTTACGAAGCTGCATTCGCGGTTTAATGCGCGTAATAGTGTGCGCTAATTTGCCGGCCGCGCTAGCTGCTACCACCTCCTCTTGAGGGGGATAGCGCATGATAAAAAGTCACATGCGATAAAGCCGCTAACGTGGCTTCGTAAAAGGAGCCCTTGGTCTTAACTAATTTTCGAAAGGAACAGATAAGCGTCTATGAGGCAAACATGGTTTTTCCTGTTGCATAGAGCACTCTGGACCCCTGTACGTTTACAAAAATTGGATTGCTCTAGGTCTAATAGATGTTGGCATTGTAACCTTGATGCTGGAACTTTAGATCATTTATTGTTTTATTGTCCATTCATTAAGGCTTTTTGGGAGTCTATTTGGGATCAAATAAATTGTTTGTTAGAGAACCATGTAGCATTGTCATATGACACAATTTTATTTGGCATGTCTATGAGACCTAATGTCAAATATCTGCTAATAATAAGATTTTATTGATATTAACAGGAGTTGCCATCCAACAAATAACACATAATTGGAAGGACTGTAGAAGACTGAATTATTGTTTTTGGTGGTCTTCAGTTTGTCATGTGTATAAAATGAAAAGAGCGTTGGCTGTTCAAAAAGGTTATTATAATAAATTTAAGGATGTGTGGGGACCTTTATTAAATTATAGTAATGAATAAGTTACACTTTTCCCAATCTTAATGCACATGTGGATTTTGGGGGGGGGGGGTATTTCTTGTTTTTCCATTAAGAATATATAGATGATTGTCGTAAGATATTATTTTCATGTGGTATATATTAGTTGTATATGACTTTGGGAGGGGGTGGGGCTTAAATCTTCTTGGTGTATGATATTGAAAATTTTTCAAGTGATGTTGTATTATATTTGTTGATATTTACTGTACACTTGATGTAAGTTTAAAAATGAATAAAGAAATTATTTAAAAAAAAGTTTATTAAAAAATTGTTGTACACGCAATGCCAAGTACTTCAATGCGTATGACAATTTAAAAATAGGAAACAAAAAAATAAAACAATTTATACAAATAAACATACAGTATATACGTACAAATAATTACCGATACCAAAAGAGAGGGGGGATGAACTACAATCTTTAAAGAAAATAAAAGAAACATTTAGGGAAAAAACATCTCAGCTCAGGAAGGAACTAACAAACAATTGTGTCTTCAAGCGCTTCGTAAAACCCATTCGGACAGCGCAAAATCTCCAAACACCTGGCAGAGCATTTCAGAGTTTCGCACCTCCCGCCAATAACATAGTCCAGGGGTCTCAAAGTCCCTCCTTGAGGGCCGCAATCCAGTCGGGTTTTCAGGATTTCCCCAATGAATATGCATGAGATCTCTGTGCATGCACTGCTTTCAATGCATATTCATTGGGGAAATCCTGAAAACCCGACTGGATTGTGGCCCTCAAGGAGGGACTTTGAGATCCCTGACATAGTCCCACCAATCCCGGAATGAGAAATTACCATCCCCCCAAGCATACTTTCATGTTATTTTCCGACCTCAAACTCCTCCTGATAGATTTCAACAAAATCCTTTCAAAACAGCAGGTGTGTTACATGGTACAAAATCTGATGTATTATGGACAAGACTTTAAAATGCACTCTTTGCTGCATTGGTAACCGGTGCAACTGGTTCAAAACCGGCGTTATACGGGACATTCTGGGGACGCTTGTAATCAATCTTGCTGCAGAGTTCATCAACATCTGCAGAGCTCGCATTTTCACTTTAGAGACTCCTACGTACAGTGCGTTACAATAATTCATCCTACTCAGAATCAACACTATGAAAATCCCTAGCTAGCACTTAGAAGCCATATTCTGTATTTGGCATAAATAGCAGTGAAACTTGAAACTGTCACTGCTCTATATTGATGAGGCCATCTTTAAACAGATGAACATAAGAGTTGCCTTATCGGGATAGATCGAAAGACCATCCAATCCAGCATCCTGCTTCCAACAGTGGCCGACCCAAGTCACAAGTACCTGGCAAGATCCCAAAAGAGTAAAACAGATTTTATGTTGCTTATGAAGCATGTAACAATGCCTATTCTGAGTTCTCGAGGGCTTGATTGTGACATCATCACTCATTCCATGAACTCTGCAACGTGACCATTCTCCATTCTCTACCCTTGTAGAGCCAAGTCAAGCGAGTTGATGTGCTACAGCGCTTGTTGTTTCTTATAACATCGGACCCCTGAGGAAGGTGTTTTACCGAAACATGGCCCATGTTGGGTCTGTTTAATACATATGTGGATGGTGCATAAAGTTTTTTTGAAGAAATGAAATGAAGATTTGGACATTGTTCATTTCCACAGCTTTGGTTTGGTTTGGTTTGCCACTCTTTCTGTGGAAACATGGGTCACTCTTTTTGCTTTTTGTTGGTTATTCTTTATTTTCTTTTTTTTTTTTTTATAAATGTTTATTGATTTTCAAATATTGACAGTGCAATACACATGTAACTGAACATATAACAAATCAAGAAAAGCACTTTGAACTTACAAATATTCAAAAGCAATCATTTTCCCCCCTTAATTAATAACATAGTAACATAGTAGATGACGGCAGATAAAGACCTGAATGGTCCATTCAGTCTGCCCAACCTGATTCAATTTAAATTTTTAAATTTTTTTTTCTTAGCTATTTCTGTGCAAGAATCCAAAGCTTTACCCTGTACTGTGCTTGGGTTCTAACTGCCGAAATCTCTGTTAAGACTTACTCTAGCCCATCTACACCCTCCCAGCCATTGAAGCCCTCCCCAGCCCATCCTCCACCAAACAGCCATATACAGACACAGACCGTGCAAGTCTTTCCCAGTACTGGCCTTAGTTCAATATTTAATCTTATTTTCTGATTCTAGATCCTTTGTGTTCATCCCACGCTTCTTTGAACTCAGTCACAGTTTTACTCTCCACCACCTCTCTCTGGAGCACATTCCAGGCATCCACCACCCTCTCCGTAAAGTAGAATTTCCTAACATTGCCTTTGAATCTACCACCCCTCAACCTCAAATTATGTCCTCTGGTTTTACCATTTTCCTTTCTCTGAAAAAGATTTTGTTCTACGTTAATACCCTTCAAGTATTTGAACGTCTGAATCATATCTCCCCTGTCTCTCCTTTCCTCTAGGATATACATATTCAGGGCTTCCAGTCTCTCCTCATACGTCTTCTGGCGCAAGCCTCCTATCATTTTCATCGCCCTCCTCTGGACCGCCTCAAGTCTTCTTACGTCCTTCGCCAGATACGGTCTCCAAAATTGAACACAATACTCCAAGTGGGGCCTTACCAATGACCTGTACAGGGGCATTAACACCTTCTTCCTTCTACTGACTACGCCTCTCTTTATACAGCCCAGCATCCTTCTGGCAGCAGCCACTGCCTTGTCACACTGTTTTTTCACCTTTAGATCTTCGGACACTATCACCCCAAGGTCCCTCTTCCCGTCCGTGCATATCAGCTTCTCTCCTCCCAGCATATACGGTTCCTTCCTTTTATTAATCCCCAAATGCATTACTCTGCATTTCTTTGCATTAAATTTTAGTTGCCAGGCATTAGACCATTCCTCTAACTTTTGCAGATCCTTTTTCATATTTTCCACTCCCTCTTCGGTGTCTACTCTGTTACAAATCTTGGTATCATCTGCAAAAAGGCACACTTTTCCTTCTATCCCTTCAGCAATGTCACTTACATACATATTGAACAGGATTGGCCCCAGCACTGATCCCTGAGGGACTCCACTACTCACCTTTCCTTCCTTTGAGCGACTTCCATTAACCACCACTCTCTGGCGTCTGTCCGACAGCCAGTTTCTGACCCAGTTCACCACTTTGAGTCCTAACTTCAGCCCTTCAAGTTTGTTCAACAGCCTCCTATGAGGAACTGTATCAAAGGCTTTGCTGAAATCCAAGTAAATTACATCTAGCATATGTCCTCGATCCAGCTTTCTGGTCACCCAATCAAAAAATTCAATCAGGTTCGTTTGGCACGATTTACCTTTTGTAAAGCCATGTTGCCTCGGATCCTGTAACCCATTAGATTCAAGGAAGTACACTATCCTTTCTTTCAGCAAAACTTCCATTATTTTTCCAACAACTGAAGTGAGGCTCACCGGCCTGTAGTTTCCTGCTTCATCCCTGTGACCACTTTTATGAATAGGGACCACATCCGCTCTCCTACAATCCCCAGGAATCACTCCCGTCTCCAGAGATTTGTTGAACAAGTCTTTAATAGGACTCGCCAGAACCTCTCTGAGCTCCCTTAGTATCCTGGGATAGATCCCGTCTGGTCCCATCGCTTTGTCCACCTTCAGTTTTTCAAGTTGCTCATAAACACCCTCCTCCGTGAACGGCGCAGAATCTACTCCATTTTCTCGTGTAACTTTGCTAGACAATCTCGGTCCTTCTCCAGGATTTTCTTCTGTGAACACAGAACAGAAGTATAATCTTCCAATAACCTAGTTCTAATTAAAATAGTAGTGCATATCCGTCGTGGTACGCGTCAGGGCTGTCCCCTTTCTCCATTGCTCTTTGCTCTGTCGTTAGACCCCTTGATCCGTGATATTCAGCTTAATAGAGCTATTTCAGGTATTCGAATTGGTTCTTCCGAATTCAAGATCTCGGCTTTTGCGGATGATCTCTTGGTTCATATTTCAGATCCCATTGTATCTCTTTCCAATCTGATGGCCACTTTTCAGGAATATGGCGATTATTCTGGTTTTAAGCTTAATCTTGACAAATCTTTAGCGTTGGCCACGTCCTCGTCGTTACGGGACTCTTGGCCTGGGCCCTTCCCGCTTCAATGGGCTTCCTCTTCGTTTCGTTACTTAGGGATCTTGTTGACGCCTTGCACTTCGGCGTTATATCGCGTCAACATTGATTCTTTGTTCTGTTCCTCGACTGCGTATTTTGCTCGTTGGTCTCCTCTTCCACTGTCTTTATTAGGCAGGATCCATTTGTTTAACATGATCCTTTTTCCAAAATGGCTTTATACTTTGCAGTTACTTCCTTTGTGGCTTTTGAAACGGGATATTACTAAATTGCATTCTATGCTTTCTAGATTCTGCTGGGGGGGTCGACGACCACGGGTGGCGTTGCGTTACCTGTTTGGCTCGTGGGGAAGCGGGGGACTGGGGTTACCGCAGTTCCGGTTATACAATGCGGCCTGTTTGTTGCGTTACCTGGGGGAGTGGCTTTCGGATCGCCAGGATTTTACTCCGAAACCCTATGAGAAGGATTTTTTTGCCCCTTGGCATATTTTGTCCTTGGTGCAGTCGCCTCGTTCTGCCTTACCGGTGCCATTTAGGGGAAGTGTGTTGTTACACTCTCTACGCATCTTCTGGTCTTATGTATTGCATTCTTGGAATGGTACTCCCTCGACTACTAGATACTTACCTATTCAGGGGAATCTGCAATTTAGCCCTGGTAGTGAGAATGCTTGTTTTCGTAAACTGGCATCTCGGGATTATACGCTGCTTGCTCATGTTCTCCAGGCTGATGGCTCTTTAAAATCCTGGGATGTTCTAGTCCGGTCTGGAATTTTTTCTGTGGGTGACTTTTTTGCGTTTCGGCAACTTCATCATTATATCCAATCTCTCCCCCGAGCCGCTTTGGCGTTTCCTATTGAGGATAGATTTGCGACACTACTGGATCCCTATTTGGAGACTGGGTTTACGGTTTCAGGTCTTTATAAAGATCTCCAGCGTTGGTTAGGTCCGGCTGATCGTGCTGCACTCCAAGCTCGCTGGTGTCAAGATTTGGGGATGGCTCAGGACGCTTTGGATCTCCCTTCCTTAATTTCCAGAATTCCAGGAGTGTCTGTTAATGCAGATCTCCGGGAGTGTCAATTTAGGGTGATTCATCGCGGCTATTTTACGAAAAGTCAGTTATATTATTCAGGTTATACGGATTCTCCGTTGTGTCCCAAGTGTCTCCAGCAACCCCACTCGTTTATTCATGCCTTTTGGTCCTGTGTGAAAATTAAACTCTTCTGGAGACGGGTTTTATCTTATGTGGAGCGCATTTTTGGTAAGGCACTCCCCCTTTCTGCTGCTGGTCTCCTGTTGGATAAATATGAGGCCTTTTGTTTGTCTGATTCGGGTCAGCGGCAGTTTATGAGACGGGTGGGTGTCCTGGGGAAGAAGGTGATTCTGGCTGTTTGGATTGGAGATACCTTGCCCTCCTTTTGGGCTTGGAGGAATCGTTTGCATGCTCTGCTGCTGTTGGAGCGGAAGGATGCGTCTTTTAGCCTGCGAAGAAAACGCCAATTTCTGCGGATCTGGGATTCTTATCTTTTTTCATTATCACCACGGGCTCGAAGTGACATCCTGAATTTATTGTAATTCTCTCTGGGCCCCGAGCTTGTTGTATTTTTGTGAGGGCACCAGGTGCACCTTCTATTCCTTTCCCCTCCCCCCCCCCCTTTTTTTTTTTTCTTTCTTTTCTTCTTTCTCTCTTCTCAGTGTTGGAGTTTAGCTTTTCTCGTTGGCAGTGGGTTATCTGAGTCCAAGCCTACTGCACTAGGGTTCTGCTATTTTTCAGATCAGGGGGTTTGGGGTGGGGGTGGGGTGGGAGGGGTGTTGAATCCGATCTCCTGTATCTGATTATTTCTTTGTAATTGTGATTCGTGTTTGTTGGTTTGTGTTTTTGTATATTTTGATAATAAAAATCGATTCAACATAAAATAGTAGTGCATTCCCACCCTGGATGTGTAAGGAAATCAAACAAAAATTAAAGAGAAATGACAACTGTATAGAAGCACTAAAAGATGCCAATGGGCCCCACACCAAGTTCAATACATTACTATGCCCCAATATCTCAGCATTCATTTTTTCATATTTGTAGCTGGAGCATAAGTTCGCCCACCAAAAAGGGAAGTTAAGTCGATCATAGTTCTTCCAATTGCGTGTTATTCTTTATTTTCTGCCTGTACTGTAGGTACCGAGAAAGCTGGAATCATTCTGGATTCAAGAAAAGATAGTTGTATTCATTTATTTGAATGTATTAACTGCTTTTATGACGTGATTCACCCAAGGTGTATAGCAGGTACAATTCAATATAAAATTTACAATTTTGTTTATATACTCGTCTGTAAACTAGCTGATCACCCGTCATTGCCCAGATATTTGTTTATCCCAATCTTCCCGTATCGATAGACTTGTATTCAATGATTACGCCTGGTAAAACGGGAAGTATTTGATTGTTTATTTCGTGGCCATCTTCATTTTTAGCATCAAGCATGTCCCTCTGTGGGGCTGAACTTGGACTTAAACGGCATCGGGAGTGTCAGTATTTATCTCATGTGAGCCCAAAAACTATGGGTTAGACACTAATATCTGCCTTTTTTGATAATTTTTACGTCACCCCATTCCCACCCCCACATTATTTTTCCCCAGATAGTAAGTCATATGTGTACCGAGTTTGGTTGAAATCTGTCCATGCGTTTCAGAGTTATGCTGGAACATACATGCAGATACATCCTATATAATAATACCCTTAGCGCACATGCGCACTTCAATTTTCGTGACTCCATGCGTCCGTAGCTCCGTGGCCGTCAGAGAAATTGTAAAGCGTGCGGCGCATGCGCGCATGAAAATTTGTTTCAAGTGGCAGTTTAACCTAATCCAGCAGCGGTTACTGTGTGCCAGTTGCTCTTCCCAAAACAACGCGTGATTAAAAAAAAAAAGGTAGGATGGGGCATGATAATTGACAGGGAGAGAGATTGAAAGAAAAGAAAGAAAAAACAACCAGACGGGACATAGACAGACTGACACACTGGGAGTGAAAGACACACACAGAAGGACAGTGGGCCAGGGAGAGAGATTAAAAGAAAAAAAAAAAACAACCAGATGGGACATTGACAGACTGACACACTGAAAGACAGGTAGGTGGGAGTGAAAGACACACACAGAAGGACAGGGGGCCAGGGAGAGAGATAGAAAGAAAGAAAAACAGACAGCGGACAAGGAGAGACAGACACACAGAAAAAAAGACAGACAGCGGCCGAGGAGACAGACAGCAAAAAAAGACAGACAGACATACGGTGGCCATGGAGAGAGACAGCAAAAAAAGAAAGACAGACAGCAGCCAAGGAGAGAGAGAGACAGAATGAAAGAAAGAAAGAAAGACAGACAGACAACAGCCACGGAGAGAGAGAGACAGAAAGAAAGAAAGACAGACAGAAAGCGGCCAAGGAGAGAGAGAAAGAAAGAAAGACACACACACACATCTATTCTAGCACTCGCTAATGTAAAGGGCTTAAAGACTAGTAATAATAATAATTTATTTTTATATACCGCCATACCCAAGAGTTCTAGGCGGTTCACAACAGTCAAGCTTATACATGCAATGCAAATGAATAAATCAAATTAAAATACACCTGAAAGATTCGGCGAAATTAAATGCATACAATTTAAAATAGAATAAAAAAGTATTGAATTAAAAAATAAGATACATTAAGATACCATCTGATTATATACAGTATGGGGCTCATAATCAAAAGAGAAAAACCTGGTGGTCTCTTGAGACTACGAGGGAAGCCCACAGCAGCCATTTTCTATTGGCAATCAGCACGGGGCAGGAGCGTAGGAAGATCGCTTCTGCCCTGAAAGCCCGCTAGATCACCAGGTAAGGCCAGGATGCTGGGAGGGAAGGTGGGAGGGAGGCGGGGAAGGTTCAAAATAAAGTTTTGTGGGTTTTTTCCACCTTAAAAAAAAATTACGAATAACCGAATCCGCGGATGCTGAAACCGCAGATTTGGAGGGGGAAGTGTAGTTTACAGTCATCATCAGAGAGGCAATCAGAGAAGCATACACTTTTCAATTTCATAATCTTGTACGATAAAGGCACAGAAAGATGGAAAATTTTACCAATAGCACTCCAAACTTCAGTCCAGTATTTGTAAGAAAAGGGGCAATCAAAGGGCGCGTGGCGCAGCGTGCCAGAGGCAAGGGAACAAGACCAACAAAGAGGTGGATAAGGTATGTGGTATCTTCATTAAAGTTACTAGGAGTCAATATTTGATAGTAAATTTGCATATATTTACATATCAGCACAGTAGTTCAACGTTGCTTTTATCGATTGCGCATAAGATCTCAACTGTTAGAACATTTTGATTCACTCTCTTGTGAAAACTAGTAAAAGCAAACTTGTTCAACCGATTTGTATTCTATTGCTTCCTTTGCCCTATCGCTTTACTCCATCTGATTTTTACCACGTTCTCTCATTTCCTCTGCTCTTGGCCTACTGGAATTGATGTCTGTCCAGTGCCCCACTCTCGTTGATTGTTTGCAGCAGGCTCCTGCTCTCTTTTTCCTGTATCCGCTTCATGTACTTTAAAACCTTCTTTGTACCTATCTTCGCTGATTGTCCAGCTCCTCTTATTGTGAACCGTCTCGAACTACTATGGCTTTGGCGGTATATAAGAATAAAATTATTATTATTATTATCTCATGTATCGATTATTGTAACGCCCTCTTCAAAGGCACAACAAAAAAAGGAAATAAGAAGATTCCAATTAGTACAAAATACTGCAGCAAAAAATTTATTTAATGCATAAAAATATGACCATGTCACTCCTCTTTTACATAAAGCTCACTGGTTGCCAATACAACACAGAATCACCTATAAAATTATTTTATTAACATTCGAAACCAGAGAAAACAACCAGCCAGAATTAATTAATAACCTACTTATCCCTTAGAACCTTACAAGGACTTTACGATCTTCAGCTCAAAACCTTCTTACTATCCCATCATTAAATCATATAAATACATTAAAGTCTGCAATTTTTTTCTGTTAGCGCCCCCTATCTTTGCAACAGTATCCCAACCTACCTACGCGAAAAACTTACACTAACGGACTTTAAGTCAAAATTAAAGACATTTCTCTTCCGTGATGCTTTTGAAACCTAACGACTTAGTACCTAGAAGGATTCTTAATACCTGCTCCCTTCCCTATTGTTTTTTTCTTTATATGTTGTAGTTCTAGCCCTTCTTTCCCTCTTGTCTCTGTTTGTAAATTTATTTTTTTTTAGTTTTTTAAAGTTAGTATTTCCCTAGTATTGTATGTTTTTAAACTGTATTTTAGTTAATAGATGGTTTTAACATTTTTCTACACTGCCTAGAAGGTTTGATTAAGAAATTTTAAATAAACTTGAAACTTAAAGGCATCCAGAGAGCTCTGTGAAATAGAAAACACAGGGATTGACATGTTGAAGCCGATCTGGGAGATTTCAACATATTACGGCTCTGCTTTTACAATCCAGAAACATACTATTTCTTGAACTTTGAGCCTGCCATTAAGAATTAATATCAATTTGTCTAGATGCCAAAAAAGACCAGTGATGAACACATCACCCCTGCAAGGGCACGGAAAAATGTTTAAGTGGTGCCTTGGGTGTGTTGAAAGCAGTTTGACTGTGTTATCAGTCTGTTTTCTGTTAGTTTGTAATTGTGGTTCTTTTTCAACAAAGTGAAGTTTTTCCTATTCACTTTGGATGCAGTTCACCACATATTAGCATCTCCACGTATTCACCATTATAGGACCCTCAGGGACCTCTGAAGAAGACTCTGTCGCAACGCGGACCGTGTTGGGTCCTGCATCCCTAGTGTACTAGGTCCTTTAAGGTTTTCATGTGGATTATTTAACTTTTATGTGGATGATTTATTGTACCTTTGGAACTTTGACATTTTTCAAATAAAGTCCATTTAAGGAACATAGTCATTCCATTGGGAATAAGTGGGTTAGAAAAGTCTGAGATTAGATTAAATTAGACTCTCGGAGAAAGAGATAATGGTTACTGCGGATGGGCAGACTAGATGGGCCATTTGGCCTTTATCTGCCATCATGTTTCTATAACCATAAAGTTCTATGACATCACAATGCAGGTGTAAAGAGCCTTAGCCTATAGGAAGAGGAGATGCAAATGTTAAGAGCCTTAGCCAATAGGGAGAAGAGGAGATAGTGGATGCTGCAGATGGGCCATTTGGTCTTTATCTGCCATCATATTTCTATGAGGGTTCAATTCATTTCTATTATTCAAGGATGGAGCCAATCAGAGAATCGACACAATAAGAGTCCAAGTCTCACTCACCCATTGTAGTCAGTTCTGGTGGTGAAAGGTAAAAATCCTTCCTAATTTTTAGCGGAGGGAGAAAAAGTTGGGTTTTCTTTATGGAAATAATTGTGCAAAGAATCAATGTATTCACCTAGGATTTCCACCTGCAGTTTCAGGGTGTATGCTCTGTAGAGAGGGTGACAGAAGAAAATGAAGAAAACGCTTTTTAACTTGTTTTCCCTCAAAGCAATAAGTAAAAGAGTCTTCCTCTGTTCCGATCCATTCACACCAGCAATCGAGTCGACCCTAGCTCAATGCCGATTCCCAGAATAATGGGATTTCTGATTTAGATGCAATCGATGTTTCGAAATCGGCCGACAGCGATTAAATTGTTATCTTTAGTGAGTCTAGCCCCAAGTGATTTGCCCAGGGTCACACGCCAGGGGAGTGAAAAATTCTCACCTTTTATCAACTCTGGCCAAATTTAAATGGATTCACACAAGGTTACAGACAGAGCAGTGAGAGCCACAAGTGAAGCCAGGTTCAAGAGGGACTCTCTCCACTTGTCTGTATATTTAGAGATTGTCAGTAAAAGATGCAGGTCACGTGGTCTCCCTGCATGCCTTTGTGAGATGGAGAGAATATTGAGTAATTGGACATTTTCCTAAAGATTCTCTGTTTCATTCCTTTATCCAAAGGCAAGATGGTATCCTCCTCTGTAGAAAGAGATATATACCCTTCAGCGTGCATTCTTTAAGCCTTGCCTTTCAAGTACCCTCGGTAACAAGCTCTTTAGGAAAATTGGTTTTCTCAGAGGTCAATGTAATGAAGTCACTTGTTTTGTATTATGAAACATAAAGAGCAAAGTACATACTTTTATCTTTGGCGTCTTACTTTTGTATTTAAATATCAAGAAACACTTGAGTCGAGAAATGTTTTGATTTCAACATATTCTCAATGGACGTAGTTTTTAAAATATCTATTTCGTAAGCATACCCTTAAACACTCTAAGCCAGTGGTCTCAAACTCAAACCCTTTGCAGGGCCACATTTTGGATTTATAGGTACTTGGAGGGCCGCAGAAAAAATAGTTAATGTCTTATTAAATAAATAATAATTTTGTATGAGATAAAACTCTTCATAGTTTATAAATCTTTCCTTTTGGCCAAGTCTTAATAATAATATTGTCATTTATGGGTAAAGAGACCTATGATCAAGAAACTGTTTTATTTTACTTTTGTGATTATGATAAACCTGGCGGGCCGCATGTGGCCCCCGGGCCGCGAGTTTGAGACTACTGCTCTAGGCCTTCTGCATCATTCACTATCCAGCCTTTCAATTCATAGGAGCCAGCTTTGTCAAATGACAGGGGTTCAACTGCATTCTTCTCCCTCCGTATTCACGGTTTTGGCATTTGCGGTTTCGATTATTCACGTTTTTTAGCTTGCTGGTTCCTCCCCCCAAATTACATCAGTTTGCATAGAGAAATCGCCGATTCAAAGCGTTTACAAATAAAAATCGCCGATTCCCAGCACTTTCTTCGCCGCGTTTTGCCTCTCCTTCAGGAACAGGCCAGGTCTCCCACCATGTTATTCGCGGTTTCACCATATTCACCATGGTTTTTAATAGAAAACAGCGAATAACACATGAAAAAGATATTCGCGGTTTTTCTGTATTTGCGGTTTTGTTTAATCCCCTATCACAGCGAATACGGAGGGAGAAGTGTAGTTCCAAATGTTAAATCGCCTGCCCTCCTCATTAAGGGCCCCCTTTAAAAAGCTGCATTAAACAGCTAGTACAGGTTTTACTGCGTCACAGAGAAAGCCAAAAATGGAAAAACTATCCCCACGTTGAAAAGAGAGTCCGCAAGCAAAAAGTAGGGACAGAGCGATGCTTCCACTCAGGATCTCAACGAATAAAAGTTTATTCACACAAATGTATAACAGGCGATTAGACTCTAAAACAGGGGTGCCCACACTTTTTGGGCTTGCGAGCCACTTTTCAAATGACCAAGTCAAAATGATCTACCAACAATAAAATTTTAAAAAAACACAAAGCACATTGTACGCAGAGAAAATGTTAATTATCATTTGTATTTGGGGGTTTTATCAGAGGTCAAGGCAGATGACTTTATACAATGTCACCTCAGTAACAAACCATACAAAAATAGACAAATATACCCCCTCCCCTTTTACTAAGCCCCGATAGGGGTTTTTAGCACAGGAAGCTGCGCTGCTCTCGACGCTCATAGGCTCCCTGCGCTAAAAACCGCTTTTGCAGTTTAGTAAAAGGGGGCCATAGTGCAAAATATAGACAGCAGATATAAATTCAGACACATTTTGATCACTAAATTGAAAATAAAATCATTTTTCCTACCTTTTTGTCTGGTGATTTCATGAGTCTCTGGCTACACTTTCTTCTTCTGACTGTGCATCCAATATTTCTTTCTTTCTGCCTTTGTTTCTCTCTCCCCCTGACTCCCTCTCTTTATTTCTTTTTTTTTTTTTTTAATTCTTTATTTAATATTTTCTAATACAATGAATTCAATGCAAAACACAATTAAAGTAAATATTTCTCATAATGTTATTAAACTAATAAAAATAAAACTTGTCATTACACATTTTGAACATTCCCTTTCCCCCCTCCCCAAAAATCTAATTACAAAAAACAAAATGATCAAATAACATAGTAACATAGTAGATGACGGCAGATAAAGACCCGAATGGTCCATCCAGTCTGCCCAACCTGATTCAATTTAAATTTTTTTATTTTTTCTTCTTAGCTATTTCTGGGCAAGAATCCAAAGCTCTACCCGGTACTCTGCTTGGGTTCCAACTGCCAAAATCTCCGTCAAAACCTACTCCAGCCCATCTACACCCTCCAAGCCATTGAAGCCCTCCCCAGCCCATCCTCCACCAAATGGCCATATACAGACACAGACCGTGCAAGTCTGCCCAGTAACTGGCCTAGTTCAATATTTAATATTATTTTCTGATTCTAAATCCTCTGTGTTCATCCCACGCTTCTTTGAACTCAGTCACAGTTTTACTCTCCACCACCTCTCTCGGGAGCGCATTCCAGGCATCCACCACCCTCTCCGTAAAGTAGAATTTCCTAACATTGCCTTTGAATCTACCACCCCTCAACCTCAAATTATGTCCTCTGGTTTTACCATTCAATATAACTCCCCTATATATCATTAAATTTTGCCCATTGATTAGTTCAAATAGCCAAAAGTCTATATTTTTTTACATCTCCCCCTCTTTATTTCTGCCTTTCTTTCTCTCTCCCCCTGCCCTCCCCAAGCCATCGTGCTGATTTCTCCACTTCCACGATTCTTTCCCTACCCCACCCCCAAGCCACCAACGCGATTTCTCCCTGCTGCTTCCTCAAGCCAGGCTTGGCGCATACAAGTGCCGAGCCCACAAGACTTCATCTCCGACGTCAGTTCTAACGTCAGGGAGGAAGTTCCAGTCCAGCCAGGCAGCGTTTGGCTGGCCCAGAACTTCCTCTCCGACATCAGAATCACTATTGACCATTTGGGCACCCCTGCTCTAAAATAAATAAATAGATTGTTTTACCCAGGACTTGTTTAAATTGTCTCTGATGAACTGGAACTGTCTGGTAGCTCATAAGCTTTACAGATTCAAACTACAGAATCAGCTACAACTGAAAGCAAGCTGGACTAAGCAAGTTAAGGACTCCAGGATTGCCTAGCCCAAAAATGATTAATAAAACCTTCCAGAGGCACAGGATGAGTTTGTAGTCTATCTGGTAAGTGGCACCTTAAAAAAAATTCCCTATACCAGGGGTATGCAATTCCGGTCCTCGAGCGCCGGTGCCAGGTCAGGTTTTCAGGATTTCCCCAATGAATATGCATTGAAAGCAGTGCATGCAAATAGATCTCATGCATATTCATTGGGGAAATCCTGAAAACCCAACTGGAATACGGCTCTCGAGGACCGGAGTTCCCTACCCCTGCTTTAGGGCAAGGGTAGGCAATTCCGGTCCTCGAGCGCCGGTGCCAGGTCAGGTTTTCAGGATATCCACAATGAATATGTATGAGATGGATTTGCATGCACTGCCTCCTTGAGATGCAAATCTATCTCAAGCATATTCATTGTGGATATCTTGGAAACCTGACCTGGCTCTGGCTCCGGAATTACCTACTCCTGCCCTATATCATTTTAAGGCAGTGTAGTACGGTGACGGGACAAAAGCGCACGAGACAAACGCACGCCGACATTTGAGAACGGACAATTGAGCGCAAGACTTCAGCGCGCCGCTCTAAAAGCTTATTTTAAAGGGCTCCAAAAGGGGGTGGGGGGGAACCCCCCCCCCCACTTTACTGAATACTGTTCACGCTGCCTGCGCTGCTGTGTTGGTGGGATGTGAGGGGAAAAGTTACGTTTTCTGTATAATGGAGGGGGCTACAACCCCCTAAAACCACCCCCAACGGCAGCACTAACACTATTAAGTAAAGGGGGGGGGTTCCCCCACCTCCCCCCACCCCCGTTGGAGCCCTTTGAAATAAGCTTTTAGAGTGGGACGCTGAAGTCTTGCGCTCAATTGTCCGCTTTCACATGTCGGCGTGCGTTTGTCTCGCGCGCGCTTATGACTGCGAACCGTGTAGTAATGGGTGTATGAAGCCAGTGTGAAGCAAAATAGCTCTATCTGGTTATTTCCAAACATTCCCCTCTTTTACTAAGGTACGCTAGCCCGATTTAGCGTGCGCAAGATGGACGCGTTAGCATTTAGCACGTGCCAGTAAAAGGACCCCATTAATGTCAATGTATATTTATTGTGCTGTTTTCTGGGATTTTGTGGGCAATATATTGACAGTGTTATCACTTTTAACTCTCAGCGGGATCAAAACCATATTTTCTCACAGAGATTTTGCCCTAATCAGTGCTTTGTTTCCCTGACGACACACAAGTGGCCTCGGGGAAGTCAAGTAAAGCCGGAGAAGTTTGATGAAGAAATCTATTTTTCTAGATCATGTCTTCTGCCATAAAGAGAGAGAATCCAGCAAGATGAAGGTTTCTCTAAATCAATGCTTTATACATATTCAAGTGATAGAGTTACAGAAAGCCATAGTGCCATGTCATCACTTTATTATATCAAATATCAAATTTCAAGTTTATTCAAGTATTTGATTAAACGCTTATCCAAAGATACCAAGCGATTTACAAAATATTTAAAAATAACATAGAGTCAGCGGGTGATTGAGGCCAGCAGCGTGTTAGATTTCAAGAGAAAATGGGATATTCATGTGGGATCTCTGGGAGAGTAAGAATCAGGGAGTGAATCATTGGTATGGGCAGACTCGATGGGCTATGGCCCTTTTCTGCCGTCAATTTCTATGTTTCTATGTAAATAATTTGACGAATTAGACATACATGACTGATTAACGGATATTCGTGGGTTAACTGGCTCACTAGAGCCTCGAGAAACAATAGGAAGGGGGGGGAAAACTACAATTTTTTAAAGAAAAGGAACACTGAAGGTATCTCGTTAACTACACAGAGGGCTCCTTTTATGAAGCCACGTTAGCGGTTTAATGCGCGTAATAGCGCGCACTGATTTGCCGGCCGAGCTAGGCGCTACCGCCTCCTCTTAAGCAGGCGGTAGTTTTTCAGCTAACGCGCGCTAAAAAAATGTGCGTGCGATAAAGCCGTAAAAGGAGCCCAAAGTCTATCTTCAAAAAAAATTTTTTTTTTTTTTGGTAAATCTTTATTAGTTTTCAATTATTAACAGTGCAAAACAGTGAATTTAAACATAAACAAATCAAACAAAAGCACTTTAAATATACAAATATTTCAACAACAAACATTTTCACACCCCCCCCCACCCCTTCTCCCCGTAACTAATGAAAATAAATTTTTCAAAATTTTTTTTATGCCTGCTCTTTGGGTGACTATCTGAGCAGTTTACAATACTAGGATGCAGAGCGGTGCATCGCAAACCGTGTGCCCCCTTTGATTTCAGGTGTGCTGCGACACGCTGGCGAGGAGGAGAGTCATCGGCGCGACTGACTGCCTATAGGAAGTGCCTTTCGCAGAGTAGGCAGTCAGCTGGCACAGATGACTCTCCTGCTCACAGGTGTCTCTTCTCCTCTTTCTGTACCTCCCCTCCTCCTGGATCCCTCCACCGAAGCGGCCAGATGGGCCTCCGCGCACTTCCAGGTGCCTTCCAGCCCGGGTATTGCGCTTAGTATGCCGCCGGCTGGAAAGTTTGTGACACACTGATGTAGAGAGAGAGAGAGAGAGAGAAGTGACAAAAATTAGCTTAAAGACACAAAAATAAGACAATCCCCAAGACACAACAATTCCACCAAGAATGATTCGAAAACTATGAAAGAAAAAAAAAAACACCAAACCTAACTCCCTGGATGGAGGAAGTTAAACAAATGAAGCAACGTTACCATACGGCGTGAGCGGACTGCTGGGCATGATGGACCACTGGTCTGACTCAGCAGTGGCAATTCTTATGTAGAGGAAACCGCGTGAGACAGTCGCGTGTGGGCAAACCCGTCCAGACTATCACGCGCTGGACATCATCAGCATGCTGGATTTCAACACTATTTTAAAGCACCGTGAAAGGTCATGTGGGGGGAGGGAACCCTGCCACTTTAGTTAGAAATGTTGGCGCTCCCGTTGGCAGGGGTGTGGGAGGGGGAACCCCCCCCCCCCCCAATACAGAGGAAGCAGCCTTTATCCCTGTTTTTTTAAGGGAAAAATTACTGTTTGCTCTGTAATGGGGTCCCCCCTCCAATGAGAGTGCCAACTTTTCTAAGTCCCGCCCCTCAAAGCGCTTTAAAAATAATGTTGAAATCCAGCACGCTGACGTCCTGTGCGCAACTGTCTGGGCGGGTTTGTCCGTGCGCAATTGTCTCGCGCGCTTTTGACTGGACACCTTACCAAACCGCTATACAGAAAGATCAGCTGCAACAAGCGTTTAAAACTAACGGAGAAAGAGAGACCTCGGAGGAGAGACAGAGGGAGAGGGGAGACATGATTGAGACTTTTAAGTACATCACGGGACGGGTCGAGGTGGAAGAGGATATCTTTCAAAATTACATCAAGTGTTAAATATAATCATACACATTAACAATAAATATATCACTTAAAAACAATCATTGGTACATTACATAAATTTTATCCCTTCCCCTTTCCCATCCCTCCCAACCATATATTCCATTATCCATTATTTAATCTAAAGCACGGCAGATGATAGGTTGTATCAAGAGAAGCTTCGTCAACAGGAAACCTGAAGTCATGATGCCATTGTACAGAGCCATGGTGAGACCTCATCTGGAATACTGTGTGCAATTCTGGAGGCCACATTACCGTAAGGATGTGCTCAGAATTGAATCGGTTCAGCGGATGGCCACCAGGTTGGTCTCGGGGCTAAAGGGTCTCCCGTACGAAGAAAGACTGAGCAAATTGCAGCTCTACACTCTCGAAGAGCGTAGGGAGAGGGGAGACATGATTGAGACTTTTAAGTACATCACGGGACGGGTCGAGGTGGAAGAGGATATCTTTCTTCTCAAGGGACCCTCGACCACAAGAGGACATCAGCTCAAACTCAAGGGAGGGAAGTTTCGTGGAGACGCCAGGAAGTACTTCTTCACGGAGAGAGTGATTGAGCATTGGAACAAGCTTCCAGTGCAGGTGGTCGAGGCACGCAGCATCCCAGACTTCAAGAACAAATGGGATACCCATGTGGGATCCCTACGAGGTCATGCCAAGGGATAGGGTCACTAGGACTTGAATGAGCGGGTCAGTAGAGTGACAGTATAATTATTGTACTTTAGGGGTCAGTAGACTTAAGAGGGTGGGTAAATGGTGTGGGCAGACTTGATGGGCTATAGCCCTTATCTGCCATCATCTTTCTATGTTTCTATGTTTCTAGGAGGAGACCAGCTCTGGTGAGTCTTTTTCGCTGGGATTTCTTGTTTGTTTTCTTTTCATTTCGGATTCTGGCCGGACGGAGGGCTTCTTCCAGCCCTTGAGATAGCTTTCTCTGGAAACAGGACCGCTGTCGGCGTTGAGCGCCACAAACGCCGTGGATTACGGAACTGTGGTTTGGGACCTTTTTCTCTCGGCGTGACCAGTTTGGATGTCTCGTTTCGAGATTTCCGGCTGGGGCGGAGTACGGGTGAACGGCGCCCCTCCCCTGCCCTCCCCTTCCCCCCATACCTTGTTAAGTTCTCCGGCGTGAGCAGCATGCCCACGTCGGTGTCGGCTCGCCCTTTGACGTCGCTTCCTAGGTGCGGGTCCTGACATCAGAGAGAGCGCCGATGCTGATGCGGGCAGCCTCAAGCCGGCGAAGTTAAAAAGACATAGGGGGGAAGGCGAGGGGCACTTGGCAAGGAGTGGCGCAGGGGGCGGAGAGGAGGGGGGCATGACGGCGCCCCTCTCCTTACTACGCAACTGATTCCCAGGCTACAGCTTAAGAAGATAAGTTCCTTGCTGCTTTTGTTATTTGTTGAAACTGTTTGTGTGGAGTTGTTTCAGAGACCTATCATTATGCCACATCCCTTGGTAAGGCTGCTGGACTGAGCTGATGGGGCTAAGGGCCTCTTCTATCAAACTGGGCGAGCAGTTGGTAGCGCGGCAAGCCACGCTGAATGGCCCGGGCTGCTCCTGACGCTCATAGAGTTCCTTCTTCTTTTTCACCCAGAGAGTGGTAGAAAACTGGAACGCTCTTCCGGAGGCTGTGATAGGGGGAAACACCCTTCAGAGATTCAAGCCAAAGTCAGACAAGTTCCTGCTGAACAAGGACTAGTCTAAGTTAGGGCCCTGGTCTTTGACCAGAGGGCCACCGCGTGAGCGGACTGCTGGGCATGATGGACCACCGGTCTGACCCAGCTGCGGCAATTCTTATGTTCTTATGGGAGCAGCGCGGCTCTCTGTGCTAAAAACAGCTCACGAAGTTTGATAGAAGAGGCCCTAAGTGTTCTTCTGAGGTCTCTCCTTCTCCACTATTTTTAAGGCTCAGGCCCCCCACTCCACACCCCCAACCTCCCACCCCGTACCTTTCAGTTGAATGTTGGATTTTATTGCTCATTCCTTTCTCCTACGTATGTCTGGTAGCGCTATAGATCAATAGTGTTACCAGACATACGTTGGAATAAGCAAAAAAATAGTACCACAGGCATAATAACTTACCCTGCTTTCCAACAATATGGTAGATTATACCAAAGTTTTTTTTAATGCCAAAAACAATGTTGCTTTTAATTGAACATTTGAGTAAAGTACTTTTAATTTACTTATGGACTGGTTTTAAATTTATTTTCAAAATCAGATGTCAAGATGCCATATAACTCATTATGAAGAATTGGAAGAACTGGGATAGGTTGAATTATTTTCTGGTGGGAATCTTTTTGTTATACTTTCAAAATGGAACGCTCGATGGCCATACAACAGGGACGGTACAAGAAATTTATGGATATTTGGGAACCATTGACTAAGTTTTGTAAGGAATGATAACTTATTTTATTGAACTTTCAGCATACACATCCAGGGTGGGTGGGTGGGTGGAAGGGGGAGAGTTTTGCATTGGCGTTTAATTCAGGAAACTTATGGATAGTTTCTTGTAGGTATCTTCTTTCTGATTATTTTGGGGGGGAGGGAATTGCTCATTAATGGCTATAAGTTTAATGTGCTTTTCTTGTACTATTATGTATTTTGGAATTGTTTGTTTGCATAATTGTAGTTTGGAAAATCAATAAAGATTTAAAAAAAAAAAAAAAAAAAAAAGATGTCAAGATGAAAAAAAACACCTACTGAGAAATAACATAGTAACATAGTAGATGACGGCAGATAAAGACCCGAATGGTCCATCCAGTCTGCCCAACCTGATTCAATTTAAATTTTTTTTTTTTTCTTCTTAGCTATTTCTGGGCAAGAATCCAAAGCTTTACCCGGTACTGTGCTTGGGTTCCAACTACCGAAATCTCTGTTAAGACTTACTCCAGCCCATCTACACCCTCCCAGCCATTGAAGCCCTCCCCTGCCCATCCTCCACCAAACGGCCATACACAGACACAGACCATGCAAGTCTGCCCAGTAACTGGCCTAGTTCAATATTTAATATTATTTTCTGATTCTAAATCTTCTGTGTTCATCCCACGCTTCTTTGAACTCAGTCACAGTTTTACTCTCCACCACCTCTCTCGGGAGCGCATTCCAGGCATCCACCACCCTCTCCGTAAAGTAGAATTTCCTAACATTGCCCCTGAATCTACCACCCCTCAACCTCAAATTATGTCCTCTATTGTTTTGTTTTAATTTCCTGGACCATATATAGGCCATAGCAGATAAGTTTAGAATTTATAAACCCAATTTGCAAAGCAACCTAAAGCTACTTTTTCATGAAGATAACTGCAGGGGCCGGTGAATCATCCTGCCTATATGGAAGATTGCTCCTCACAGCTACACAGAGCTCGTCAAGCTAAACACCAGTCTCTGCGGGACCTCTCTTTGCTTCTGTTTGTTTTCACAGTTACTCCAAACAATCAAATCCAGGGACAAGAACGCAATTGCCTTTTCTTACTCATTCTCCACTGGGACACCCTGCCCAGATGAGCTCGCACGAGACACATTTCCAGCTTCTAGCGGGAGAAATAACCAAAGCCAGAATATGAGATCATTCCCAAAGCTGTTCTGTTCTTTTCATGCCTGTGTCAGTATTGTGCAGGCTTGAAACTGTGGCAGGATTTTATCCCAGAAGGCCCCAGCTTCTTTCTTTCCTTTAAGTTACACACCTTTACCTACTTAGCAACTGGTCACAATTCAGTATCATACCTTAGAAACATAGACCCAAATTCACTAAAGATAGCGATTCAATCGCTGTTGGCCGATTTTAAAACAGCGATTGATTCACTATCTTTTTTGCATGTTCAGCCCTAAGGAAGTCCCTGATTGGCTCAGGCACCTCAGGCCCCTCCCAAGGGAGAAGCCCGGGATGCCTGAGCCAATCAGGGCCTTAGGCCCCTCCCCATGTATCATATGGCATTGCATCGCGGGCTGGGCAGAGGAGAGGAGCAGGAGGACTTTGCGCTTCTTCCTGCTCCCGAAGAATGGAGGCCTACAGAGCAGGAGGGACTGAGCACCCCTCCTGCTCCCAACGTTTAAAGGTATGAGGAGGGAGGAGGGTGGGCTTGGCCGGGCCGATGGCGGTGGGGGGCAGCATCAGGTAAGTTTGGGGGGGAGTGATTCCAACGGCATCCCTCCTGCCATATTTGCACAGGCAGCGTCGGGTGGAGCGGCTGGTCGCAAGAGGTAGTGAGCATCCCTCCTGCCATTTGTGGGTCACAGGGGAGTGGGGCGGGTGGTTTTTTGACAGGTCTGCCTGTCTTTTCATTTTTTTTTTTTATGGGGCAGATATTTTACGCAAAATATCTGTGCCATGAAAAAAAAAAAAATAAGACAGGCAGACCTGTCGGTAACACAGTACTGACAGGTCTGCAGTAGTCGGATTTAGGATAGTACAATCCGATTCAAAATAGCCAAGCAATTGTTAGTGAATCTATCGCTTGGCTATTTTGCATGAGATTTTACTAATTTGCATGGGTTGGATCAGATCGGATTGCTAAGTGGGCGATGAGCCGTTTTGCAATTGTCGGTACAGGATCGGAAGGTTTAGTGAATCTAGGCCATAAACAGAGAAAAATGAAGGCAGATAAAGACCATATGGCCTATCTAGTCGGCCTATCCATGCCACCTATTATCCCTTCCTCTCCCTTAGAGATCCAATGTACTTGAATTCAGATGCACTTTTCATCTCCACTGGGAGGCCGTTCCATGCATTCCTTGAAAAAGTATTTTCTGAGGTTATTTCTTAGTCTATTCATTTTCACTTTCATCCTATTCCTCCTCCTTCCAAAGTTTCCTTTCAAATGAATGAGACTCACCTAATGCACAATTATGACGCATAGGAATTTAAATGTATCTATCATATCTCCCCATCCAGCCTTTCCTCCAAACAGTGGCGTGTGGGCAGGGCCTTCAGGGGATTCACCCCACCCGCTAAAGGCCCTGAGGGCACTGCTTTGAATTGTATTGGTTGAGCAGGCAACAGGCAGCTGCTGCTCAGCCAATCAAATTCAGATCAGTTCTGTCAGGGCCTTCAGGGAGGTTTGGAGAATCCCCAGCCCAAGAGCCCTACCTTTTTTTGTTTCTTTATTTACTTTGACTGGTTGAACAGGCTGCCTGCTCAACAATTCATATTGCATCATGCAAAAAGTCAAAAAGTCCCATGAAAGCCCTCACCGTAGGCCACTGCTTCCAAAGTATACATATTGAGATCTTTAAGTCTGTCCCTGTACACCTTATGATGAAGACCACTGACCATTTTAGTAACCTGTCTCTGGACTGACTCCATCCTGTTTATATCTCCCATTTTGGAACAGCGATAGAACTACAGTGTTCCCCCGGTCGTTCACGGTCAGCGGTTCGCAGTCCCGGTCGTTCGCGGTATTTTCCGACCACGAACCGCTGACAAGGAGAGGGCAGCGGGAGAGGCAGGAGAGAGCAGCTGGAGCACCACAAGTGCAGGAAATCACTCGCAGTACGCTCCGACCGCCTCTTCCTGCACTAAGTCGGGCCTTATCCAATCAGGAGCTGCTTTGACCCGCCGCTCCTAATTGGATAAGGCCCGACTTAGTGCAGGAAGAGGCGGTCGGAGCGTACTGCGAGTGATTTCCTGCACTCACAGCGCTCCGGCTGCTCTCCTGCTGCCCTCTCCCACTGCCCACTTCAGGCTCCCCCATGAAAAACCACATTCGCGGTTTTTCAAGATTCACGGGGGTTCCTGGAACGGAAATTAGGTGTCAAACAGTTGCCAAATCAGGTTAACCAGGTTTAAAACCCGTCCGGCTGACATTCAAAGAGAATTCAGGCCACCACCTAACCCCTGATACTCGGTGACACTAAAAAGGGGCAGTGCCATTGAATACCACCTCTGACCAGCCACAAAAAAGTGGGCAGGGCAGGGGGGCAGCGTTAGGAAGAAGCTGGGTTTAGGTGGGTGCCAGCGCCATTTGTAAGAATTAATTTGTATGTGCAGCCCTGACGCAGATTGCGAAACATGCATGTTGGCATGGGGTTTGGTATTAAAAGATAAGAAAAAATACTATATTAAGATTATGGACACTTTACATATCTATTGATGAAAATATTTTAAAAGCTAGTATGCTTCCATTGAGCCGGTGAGGAAGCCTGCGGCCTTTTCAAAATATATCGGGTCATTGTTCCCGTGAAGTAGGCCGCTTCTGAGGCTCTATGGATAAAGTGAAATAATAACTTGAGGCATATATAACACAATGCGAGTTTGTTGAGAGGGTGATGGGCTTTTTGTGATATGTATTAGAGTTTTTGCCAGCCCTATAAATTTGTTCTAACCCCGTGCAGAAGCGATATTTAGTGCCAGGACTAACATAGCTAAGTGGGTTAATTTAGGACAACTCAAAAGCTGTCTTAAATTAACCTGCAGACTCCCATCCATCCCCTTCTCAGCCTACAAAATAGCTTCCATTCTCCCCAGCCTGTGGGAATCAAAGGCCACCCCCTCCCCCGAATGAGCCGCCACCCCCAATACCCCACCCCTTGAAAGTCCAGGTAGGACCCCTGGGCCTATCTGATGTACCCTGGTGGTTTATGGGGGTTGTTGGAGGCAGGAGGAAAGCCACTTGTTCCTGTCTCTTGCAGCTGACCTTTGCAAATGGCTGCCACGACCTCTCATGGCAACTTGCATTATTTAAGCTGGTTCCAATTATTGTGGTCTGGCCTAGGGTTACTTTATGTTTAAATCTATTTTATTAAGCAACAGTAAGTACAACTACAATAATAACCATGGTATGCATTTTCAGCAAACACCCGCGGAGGACTGGACTCATATGTCCTCCCCGGACCTACCTTACCCCCACCCCCAACAAAGAAAAACCCTACCCCCCACCCACCCCTCCCCATCCCCCCGTAGAGACAGAAAAACACGTAAGCAGGGAACAGCAGAGACATCTAGAAACACAGTTTCAGAGGTGGAGTCTATTCAAGACCCGGCTACGACTCTCAGGAGGCAAAATGTTCAAATATGGAGTCCAAGTGTGAACAAAGTCTCTGCTCCGGCGTCGGGAAGAACGTGCCAAACGGGCTTCCCAACCCATAAGTTCATGGAGGCGATTCCTCCAATACCAGAATGAAGGTGGTTCAGAAGACAGCCAACAACACAAGATACATTTCTTCCCAAAAATAAAACATTTACTAAGAAATAATTTTTCATATGAATTGTACATATACAAGAATGAAAAATGGCAAACAGCATAGACTGCACGGATACTGGCACAGGGGTCCGCAACAAGCCCTGTAAAAAGGAGGCCATCTCCGTCCAGAAGGTCTGAATCCCCTCACAACTCCAAAGACCATGAAAGTAAGAATTGATCTCCACCGAGCAGCGGATACATAACTGAGTATCAATACAACCCATATGGTAAGCCTGACTCTGGGAAGCGTAGGCCCGCAAGACAGTTCGAAAGTGACATTCACGGAGCTCAGCACTATGTACCAAGCCCGCAGTTCGATTCAGGGTTTTTAGCAAGAAATTGTCCCCCAAGTCCCTACCCAAGTCCCGCTGCCATGCCTCCAAAATACTAGGAAAAACCCTAGGCGGGCAAAGAGCCAGAATCCGGCCATGCAAAGCAGATATGGAGACCCTAGTATCAGGATCCGCAGCCAAAAAAGAACAGAGCTGGGTCCCAAAGTCCCCCTGCAAGGAAGTCCCCTGGAGGGAAGCCACATAGTGACTAAGTTGACAATAAGCAAATGGAAGGCCAGTCTCAGGGACCCCCCTCCTCGCCAACTCAGCAGAAGGTAAGAGAGACCCATCATCCCGCAGAACATGCCGCAACTGTTCCACCCCCCGCGCCCTCCAGCGACCGAACATGGAAGGTCCAACCCCCGGAGGGAAATCTAAATTCCCCGCCAACACTAGAATGAGAGTCCTGATTCCACAACCGAAGGATTTGATGCCACACTGTCCACAAGGACCGAAACAAAATACTACGCTTACAGGGTCTCGGCAGTTTAGACAACGGGGCATGGAGGAGATACAAGAGATGAAGAGGATAGAAATGATCTCGCTCCAGAGAGAGATCCGTATAAAAAGAGGTACCCAACACCCAATCACTAAGGTGATGAAGCAAACAGGCCTGGTTATAAACCCTGATGTCAGGCACCCCCAAACCACCCCCGTGAGTAGGCCCCACCAACAGGGACCATTTCAGTTTAGGTCTACGTCCACCCCAACAAAACCGGATCAATAGGGAGGTAAGGGAACGAATATCCCTCTGCAACAAAGAAAGGGGAAGAGTCTGAAGAACGTAAAGCCACTTCGGGAATACAACCATACGAAATAAATGAATTCTCCCCAACAGAGACAACGGCAACGCCTGCCATTTGGCTAGCAACAGTTTAGTATCCGCCAGGAGTTTATCTATGTTAAGACGGTACAATTGGGTCACATCCATCGTCAGCCTAATCCCCAGATATTGAAAAGAAGTGTCAGCCCAGCGCAGCGGGAAACTAGCCCCCCACGTCCGCTGAAGAGGAACCGAGGAAGCCAGCGCCTCAGATTTCGCATAATTCAAGGCGAAGCCAGAGAAATCTCCGTATTCCCGAAGACTTTCCAACAATACGGGCAAGGAATGCTGCGGGTCCGTTAAAAAGACCAAGAGATCATCTGCAAACGCTGCCAGTTTAAAATGTGAATCACCCAGGACCAATCCCCGAATCTCCGCATTAGCCTGAAGCTCCCGAAGTAGAGGATCTAAAGATAGCACAAAAAGGAGCGGAGACAAGGGGCAGCCCTGGCGAGTCCCCCGGCCAATAGGAAAAAAACCCGAGCAAGTCCCATTAACGGAAATCCGCGCCTCCGGATCACTATATAGTGCCCGGATTGCACCGAAAAAGAAGGGGCCCAAACCGTATGTCCTCATCACCGCAAAAAGGTAACCCCACCGCACCTTATCGAATGCCTTCTCCGCATCAAAACTGATGAGCATGGCGGGGCTACCGTCCTGTCCCACCCGTTCTAGCGCCAACAAGATGCGCCGGATATTCTTAGCCACCGGCCTATCCCGCACAAACCCCACCTGAGATTCGGAAATCACCGACGGCAAAACCCGCACCAGGCGGTTAGCCAAAAGTTTAGCCAAAAGCTTCGCCTCGTAATTTAACAAGGAGATAGGACGATACGATTCTGGCAAAAGAGGGTCCTTACCAGGCTTCGGGAGAACTATAATGGACGCTAGATTTACGTAGCGAGGAAGGAAGCCCTTAGCAACACTCAGATTATAAACCTCAGCCAGTACTGGCGCTACGTCCGTCACCAACAACTTATAGAACTCACTCCGAAACCCATCCGGGCCTGGCGCCTTGCCCAACGAACTGACCCCGATCGTCCCTTCCACCTCCTCTGCGGTGATAGGAAGATCTAAAACGGCTGCATCCCGCTGAGATAAACAAGGCAAATCGAGGCTGTCAAGATAAACTTGCCCATCCAAAAGCTCGGTGCCTGGATCTGTATACACCTCCGCAAAGAACTCCCGAAATAATTCACATATCTCCTCCGACCGATGATACAGCACCCCCGAGGAGCCCCGAAGAGTCGTTATGCTCTCAGGTCCACCCCTCGGACGCGCCAAGCGGGCCAACAATCGACTGCTCTTATTCGCAAACCGAAATAAAGAAAACTTAAAGTACTCCCTCGTCCGCAGAGCCCGAAGATGCAGCAGTTCATTCAGTTCCTGCTGGACCTCCAAAAGCTGCGCCCGAAGCAGGAAGGAGGGCGCCCTGCCATACTGGCGTCTCAATCCAGTCGCCTTCCGCTCCAAAGCCAGAATTTGCCTATGCTTCCGCTTCGACTCCCTAGCCACATAAGAGATGACATCCCCCCGTAAGACAGCTTTAGCCGTCTCCCAGTAAAGAATGGGATCATCCCGATGCTGCTGATTATTAACTTGAAAATCACGCCAGCACTGTGTCAAAAACTCGTGAAAACGGGTATCCCTATACAGGTAGCAGGGAAACCGCCAGGACCCTCTGTTGCTCAAAGCGTCTCCCCAAGTCCACCGAAATCCCACCCAAGCATGGTCAGATATTTCAATGGGGCCCATTTCAACCCCCATTACCCGTGGAAGCAGCACGCGAGATATGAGAAGAAAATCTATTCGTGAAAGCGTCCCGTGCGCCCTGGCCAAGTGGGAGTAATCCCTCTCCAACGGGTGTAACACCCACCACACGTCAAGCAACCCCAAGGTAGATTCCAAAAGTTGACCACCCGTATAAAGCTTGGAGGTCTCTCTACCCGACGAAGCAGAGCGATCCAGCTTCGGGTCCGGTACCTCATTAAAGTCCCCACCCACCAGCATTGGAACATCTCCAAACTGTAAGAGATGATTGCGGAGCCCCCTAAAGAACCTGGCCGAAGGATTATTAGGGGCGTAAACATTGCAAAGCAAAAGAGGCCTATTATCAAGTAACACCAAGGCAGCGATATAACGCCCCTCAGGGTCGCGGAACACCCTCTGGGTGCATATATGCAGGCCCTTACGGAACAAAATAATAACACCTCCCTTTCCCCCCACAGCGGGCGCCTCCAAATAGGAACCCACCCACCAGGTACAGAGCTTGGCATGTTCCACGGAGGATAAACGGGTCTCCTGTAAAAAGGCAATAGAGGTTTTAGAACGATTTAAACGCTGCAATATTTTAGAACGCTTAATAGGGGAGTGAATCCCCCCAACATTCCAAGAAGTTAGAGTATATTCCAGAGTAAACCTCTCAATAGCCCAGTCACACAAAAAGAAAGAACCAGTATAATACCAGAGAAGCGTCCCAGCCACCGCTTCCCCGGCTTCTCGCCCCCACCCGTCCCAAGAATCAAGCCATACCCCTGCCTCCAGATCAAACCCCAAACACAATTACCCCCAACCCACCCTCCCCAAAATTCCCCCAGATCCCCATCCCCCAGCGAGCCCCACCCCCACCCCCCAACTCCCCCCCCACCCCACCCCACAAACCCCCCACCACCACCAAGCCTCCCCCAATCTACACCCAAGATACCCCAAAAAGGGCATCACTTCCAGGAAACTAGATACACCCCCCCACGGGATAAGGACCAGTACCCCCCGACCCACAACCCCAACGCTCCGAAAACAGTAAGAAACAGCCACCCTCATCCAAACCCCCAAGAACACTCAGCCCACCCCTCCCCTCCCCCAACACCCCAGCCACTACAGCAACCCTCCAAGCCCACTCACCAATCCCAATTCCCATTGCTCAAACCGGTTAGAGCAGGAACAAACCCAAGCTAACAGAGATCAACCAGGTCAACCCCCCTCCATCCCCCCACACCCCAACTAAGCAGTCCCTCTAATAGCAAGACACATGGACCCCACGCAGGGGGAGAAGAAAGAAACCCTCAGCCCAAACTCAAACTACAGACCAGTCCCCAAAACTGGATCTCCTCAGTCCACTGCAGCTCCCGGAGGTGGGTCTTCAGGCAACATCTCCGTCACAAAGCGCTGAGCGGCCTCCAGGGTGTCGAAATGATGAGTACTACCCAGATGTGTCAGTCTCAGGCGCGCCGGGTACTGCAGAGAGAAAGCAATGTGACGCTGGATGAGACGGGTGCAGAGAGGTGAAAACCTGCGCCGTGCCTGAGAGACCTCCGCCGAATAGTCCTGAAAGCAGAGAATCGGCTTGTTGTCATACGAGAGTTTCTTGCCCTGCCGCAACGCACGCAGGACCTCCATCTTGTGATGATAATTCAGGATACGGCAGATGACCACTCGAGGTCTGTCAGCATTCTCTCTCCGCTGCCCCAAGCGATGTGCCCTCTCCACCCTCAGGGGGCCCGAAGAAGATGAGAGAGATAAAGACTCAGGCAACCAGCGTTCCAACATCGCCCCCAGCTCCACGTCCCGCACCGATTCAGGCAGACCAACAAACCGAAGATTGTTACGGCGGGATCTGTTCTCCAGGTCATCCACCTTGGCACGCAACGCAGCCAACGCTGTAGTATGTGCGGATTGCTCCCGGGCAAGCTGCTGGACGTGATCCTCAGCCGCACTCACCCGCTGCTGAGTCTCCTTGACCTCCGACGTGAGAGAGGCAAATCGCTGGTCCAGCGTGTCCAGTTTATCAAGTATGCGCTGCAGCTTGTCCCCCAGAGAGCCCTCGAGGGCTGCCTGAACCTCCGCCGTGACTGCGGAAACCCAGGATGAATGAGGAGCCTCCGGCGACGGGGGTGCCACGGGATCCGCCATCTTGGCCTCTGGCAGTTTACTCCTCTCCCGATCCTTCCGGACCGCCTTAGTCGCCATGGCGAGCCTACCCCAGGCTCCCAGATCCTGCCGCGCCACCAGGAATCTCCCCAGCACAGGGAGAAGACCAAACCCGGGATCCGGCTTGCAGAGGAAGAGCCACGCCGCGTGCCTGGATATCAGGGGTACAACCACACGCCTTCTGCTGCTCCACGTAGCCACCGGGAACCCCGAAACCGAAACCACCGGGCTGCTAGGAGGATGAGGTCAGAGACGCACCGCGCTTCCAGTAAGCTCTCCTGCTCGGGGAAAAGGGCCTGCAGGAGGAGAGCCAATCCACACTCCTGGGTCAGACTCACAGTCAGCCGCCCTCACCAGCACCACTAGGCCCCGGGAGACCCGAAATTGCAACTGCAGGGCCGCCAGGAGGACAGGTGCAGAGTCGTGCCGCGCCCCCAGCAACCTCCCCAGCACGAGGAGCAGGCTGCACACAGAGGTAGACCGGCAGGGGAGAAACCCAACAGACCCGACTCGCGGCCGCACGCCACCCGCGGCGCCACGTGGTCCTCGGCCGTCCCGACACGGCAAAGCCGAGCCGCGAAGGAAAGCTCTCTCAAGGTGCTCGCTGCTTCAGCAACCTCCCCCGAGCCACTGATGACCCGAACCAGGGGGAAATAATGCCGGTTAGTTGCCGCGCCGTGGGTAGGTGTAGCGGAGCCGTAGCAACACGCTGTCTACGGCTCCATGTTTCCGCCGGAAGTCCTGGGTTACTTTATTTTTCTCGGTGGGAGAGGTGGGACTGAGGGAGAGCAATTAGAAGTAGATTGCGGTGATCGAAGCGTGAGATTGCGAGGGTGTGAACAAGGGTCCAGGTAGTGTGCTCAGAGAGGAAGGGGCAAATTTTGGTGATGTTCTAGAGACATAAGCAACAGGCCTTAGTCGTTTGTTGGATGTCCGTAGAGAATTACATTACACATTTCTATTCCGCCAATACCTTGCGGTTCAAGGCAGATTACAAAAGAAGTTATCTGGCCATTTCCAGAGGAATTGAAGAGTAGAGCGAATTGCTTCAGAGAATTGGGATGAGTTTTGCGGTGTTAGTTTGGCTTCAAGGATGTCTTGAATAGGATGGCTTGTATTTCTTTTCTGAACGATTTGTAGTCTGGGGTCGTTATCAGTAAATTGGAGAGTTGGTAGTCTAGTTTTGCTGCTTGTGCGGCTAGAAGGCCATCGTACAGTTTTTTTCATTTGACGTCTCTGATTGGGGGATGCGTGAACGGTTTGCGAGTACTCCTCTGTCTGGCTGAGGTAGTTTGGATTGGGCGGTTGTTTAAGTAGGCTGGGCTGTCTCCATTTATGGTTTTAAATAGTAGGCAGTAGAATTTGAATTGTACTCTTGCGTGTATTGGGAGCCAGTGTGAGTCGAGGTATGCAACCGTGATGTGGTAATGTTTCCGAATGAGAGGTCGGAATCAAAGATGACTCCAAGGTTGCAAGTAGAGGAGACTGGAACGATGACAGTATTATTTACTGAGTTGGAGAAAGAAGGAGGAGGAACATAAAAACATAACATAGAAATGTATTTTTAGACCACATTACCTTTAAGTTCTATGCGGTTTACACAAGATTAGCTAGGACTACTCTATAGAAGAAAGTTAGAAACTAGAGACCTAGGAACTTTGAGAATAAGTAAGTCTTAAGTTGTCTCCTAAAGTTTAGTTAAGATACAGACATCAGTAGTAAAGATTTCAGCTCCTTGTCCCAGATAAGCAGCCTGATCACGATATCTTTTCAATTTCGCCGATGGAAAAGTCAGGAGGGCTTTAGCACTTCGAGAAAATTGAAAAGAAGAAAAACAAAATAATTCTATCAAGTAAGAAGGAGCATCACCAGTTAGAACTTTGTAACATATACAACCCACTGGCAGCCAATGCAATTCTCTATAGAATTGAGATACTTGATCAAATTTTGCCAGGCCATAAATCAATCTCACGGCAGAGGAGCAGCTCAGTCTTGGCCATGTTTAGTTTCGGATGACGGCAGGACATCCAGGCAGCAATAGCAGCCAAACAGGCAGAGACTTTTTCTTGGACTTTAGGTGAAATTTTGGTTGTAGAGAGGTAGATCTGGGCGTCATCAGCATATAGGTCAGGGGTGTCAAACTCAATCACATAAGGGGCTGAAATCTAAAACATAGGCTAAGTCGTGGGTCGAATTTTTGTATTAAGATACTCAGGGCTCCTTTTACTAAGGTGCGTTAGGGCAGTGATTCCCAACCCTGTCCTGGAGGAACACCAGGCCAATCGGGTTTTCAGGCTAGCCCTAATGAATATGCATGAGAGAGATTTGCATATGATGGAAGTGATAGGCATGCAAATTTGCTTCATGCATATTCATTAGGGCTAGCCTGAAAACCCAATTGGCCTGGTGTTCCTCCAGGACAGGGTTGGGAACCACTGCGTTAGGGCATTAATGCGCGGAATAGCGCACGTTGAATTTCCCCGCGCACTATACAACACCAGCATTGAGCTGGCGTTAGTTCTAGCCGCGTAGCGCTTGGTAATATCCTGCGTGCTCTAAAAACACTAGCGCACCTTAATAAAAGGAGCCCTTAGTCTTCGTAGAAGTCTAGGGTTGCAACTTCTCCAACCCCACGCCAGCTCTGTGATGTAAACAAAATCAACAAAAAAGACTTATCCTCTCTCTTTTAGGTCTTAGTTCACGCTCGCTGTCTAACATCAGCTCTGGCGGGATACACATTTCAAATCTGACATATTGTAATCACAAAACAGAAAATGATTTTTTTCTACCTTTTGTTGTCTGGTCATTATTCAAATCATGTTGTGGTCCCAGGCTCAGCTAGTCTTCTGATAACTCACTTGCCAGGGTCTCCTTCTTTCTTCTTCCCTTCCGTTTCCCTTACCTCCCCCGGAGGTCTGGCATCTTTCCTTTTGGCCCGAGATTTGAACATAAGAACATAAGAATTGCCATCTCTGGATCAGAACCTGGGTCCATCAAGTCTGGTGATCCGCACACGTGGAGGCCCCACCAGGCGTACCCTGGCCTAGTTTTAGGCCCCATATCACCGTATGCTTTTCAAGGGAGATGTGCATCTAATTTACCCTTACCCGTATCACTCTAATCCACTCTTAAGGAGATGTGCATCTAGTTTATCCTTAAATCCTAGAACGGTGGATTCTGCAATTACTTCCTCTGGGAGAGCATTCCAGGTGTCCACCACTCGCTGCGTGAAACAGAACTTCCTGATATTCGTCCTGGACCTGCCCCCCCTCAGCTTCAGTCTATGTCCTCTTGTCCGTGTCACACTGGACATTGTAAATAACTGCTTTCCCTGCTCCATTTCGTCAAATCCTTTCAGTATTTTGAAAGTCTCGATCAGATCCCCTCGCAGTCTCCTTTTCTCAAGGGAGAACAACCCCAGCCTCCTAAGTCGTTCCTCGTAGTCCAGGTTCCTTCCCTTCCTCCATCCCGGCTCCCTGGTCTCACATTAAAGCAGCCTGCAGAGGATCGCCGGTCAGCTGTAGCAATCCTAGCAGGCTGCCGCCGGTCTCTGCAGCACGTTCCCTCTGCTGCGGTCCCGCCCCTCCTCTGACGTATGGGACCACACCAGAGGGAACGTGCTGCTGAGGCTACGGCAGCCCGCTAGGATCGTTAGAGCCAACCAGCGATCCTCTGCAGGCTGCTTTAATGTGAGACTGGGAAGCCACGTGAACCTACAGCTGATGCGGCAGGCCAGCTTAAGTGAAATTTTGTAATTGTCTGGCGGGCCAGAATTTGACATGTCTGACTTAGGATATAAGTGGTATATAAATAAATAATTAAATGAATAAATAAATATAGTGCTCAAAAAAATTGCTACACCGTAGATCTTTGTGCTGTTTCTTAATCAGGACAAATCAGCACCACTTTCAAACATCGCACGTGTCCACAGAAAGGTCACAAGAGAAGGGAATAAAGTCTTATACAGTTTATAATTCCATCTTCACTGGAAATGGCCCCGATGCATTCCTTTGGGTGCTGTCAAGATTTCTCCAATGCTTTCTCCGATATTTGCGTGTTCACCACTGTGCTACCGTGAATGTCGAAAACCCAACTAAGATCCTGGCTTTTCACCAGCAATGGCTTCCGAAGGGGTAAACTACAACAAAAATACAATCTCCATCTTGAACTTCATTCGCTCATGAAAAAAATCACTATAGCTCTTTAAAGTTGGTGCCTAGTAGTTGATTGACAACTGCGTGAAGCAGTGCGTAGAATTTAGGCGCGCGTAGACACCGTTTATAGAATCTGGCCTACTATGTCTATTCTTAGGTTCTTATGCACTAATGGCCATGTGCTATTGGGGAAATTAAAGAATGGCCATCAATAGGAAAAATGAATCTGTTTTACAGCCACATTAAAAGTAGACTCAGTGCACGGGAAAGACCCATGGTGGGGACAGCGCTGGCTGCTTTGTAGCACTGCGTAGTAAAAGGGACTCTATATATTTTATTTTTGGAGATTGCCTAATAAAAGATTTACTCAAATAACTCTAATGGTGCCTTTGTACCTCTTTGATTTTTGTTTCTTTTGATTTGCTCCAGTTTGGATCATGAGCTCTGTCTCCCCCTATCTACCAGGAGGACCCATTTTTAAAAATCTTGGACGCACTGGATTGTTTTTTTTCCCCTACTTTCTCCCTATATACAGCAAGAGTCACCTTCGACAAATGTCTTTTGTGTAGGACATCTGGGGGGGAAAAAAAATCCCAGGTAGTTGTGAATGAAAAGCTCAAGGTAATGGATTCCAGCCCTGGTTCTGAATGAGCTGGAAGTGCAAAAGAGCAGAACATGACCAAATGTTTTTTTTAAAAAAAGGATCCTTCAAACCTGCCTGATTTTTGACATCATAATAAGCTGTAATATTTTATTGTCAGTCTTACATACTCAAGCCTAAGCTAACATGGTGGTGTTACCACACATACTGTCATGGATCACTGCTTATCCTTCTGGAGTTTTATCTGCCTTTTAAATTGAAAGCCCAGAAACCTTAAACCAGCAAAGCAAACAGTAGAATTGGGAATATTAAGCAAAGCTTATTTAACCGTCCAAATATTTATTTAACAGCCATGGATGTTTGGATGTCACTCAAGTTTGCATTATTTCACATGAGTTATTAGACATGTCAGAATAAGGCAATCCAAGGGATTAGCAAATACTCCTCTTTCATTAAAAGCACAGTCACATAGAGTGAAGTGGCCTTTTGTCATTCCAAGAGGATTACAAGGACTCATATGTGAGGTGGGATCCAATCCAGACGTTTAAACTATATTCCCAAAGCCCCTCTCCTTGCCTTTCTCTGATGGGCTGAGCAAAACATATTCATCTTTTCGCTTTGCACCACAACAAAAAGCAAAGGCATAAAAATGTGGAATTGAAGACCGTGATAAATGAAAAACAGAGCAACTGTATATCATAGCTACTTATATCCACCAATCAGGCAACAGACACCATGACCTCTGGAAAAACAAGAAAATGTTGCCACACCCAATGGCTGACATACAACACACTACAAATGAGGAGATATAGCGATTAGGTGTGTGCCCTCTTCACAGATAGGGTAAAAGCAGTTAGCTTAGCAGGGTTTTAAAAAGGTTTAGCTAAATTTTCTAAAAGTCCATAAACTATTATTAAGACGGACTTTGGAAAATCCATTGCTTATTCCTAGGATAAGCAGCATAAAATCTGGATACTGGGTTTGATGAAAGGGAAGGGAAGGGGACTTGTATGCTGCCTTTTTGTGTCTTTGGCATTTCAAAGCGGTGGACACTGGAGGATTAAGTGACTTGTCCAGGGTTACAAGGAGCAGCAACTGGGATTTGATCTCACAACCTCTGGGTGCAGAGGCAACAGCTCTACCAATGAGCCACATCTTCAGACTGTCTAGTATGGTAATTCTTATGTGAGCTGAGTATAGGACAACCAAACCATTGTGACATCACTGATGAGGCTGGCTCTTAGGCATTGGTGGACTGAGGCATTATGACATCACAATACCAGCTCTGGAATGTTTATACTCTTTGGGTTTCTGCCTGGTACTTGTGACCTGGGTTGGCCACTGTTGGAAACAGGATACTGGGCTTGATGAAAGGGAATGGGGACTTGTATGCTGCCTTTTTGTGTCTTTGGCATTTCAAAGCGGTGGACACTGGAGGATTAAGTGACTTGTCCAGGGTCACAAGGAGCAGCAACTGGGATTTGATCTCACAACCTCTGGGTGCAGAGTCAACAGCTCTACCAGTGAGCCACATCTCATCCATTGGAGACTGGAAATTTTACATTGCACTGGAAAAGCAAAAGGGCTTTAATCCGAAATGAAGAAATTATGATCACTTGGGGCCTTCCAATTCCAATTGATGAAAAGATTGATGCAAAAGGTAGGAATTTAAATTTTTATTTATTTGATGATGACATTCAATAGATTGAATTTATGATGACCAGCTTAATGTCATGTCTGATCTCAATTGTAACTTAATAATTTATTTATTTAAAACTTCCCCCCCCCCCTTTTTACAAATCTGCAAAAGCGGATTTTAGCACAGGCCGATGGGCTGAATGCTCTATGCTGCTCCCGACACTCTTCCAATGAGCGCAATCACCTGCTGGTCCACTGCTGCAATCTCCTCCAAATCACTCGAAAATTGTCACCTTTTCAAACTCTTTGAGGTTTGGAAACGGAAAATAGTCAGATGGAACAAGATCTGGTGAGTAGGGTGGATGGTCTATGTCCTGAAACCCCAACTGTGTCATAACATCCATCGTTTTGCCAGCCTTGTCAGCAGGTGCCGCTTCCCTCTCCTTTTTTTCTTTCAACGCCTCCTTTAATCGTCACAGCAAGTTACACTAGTAGTCTGCATTAACTCTTTGGCCCCTTGGAAGATAGTCATTACAATTCCTTCCTGATCCCAAAACACTGTGGCCCTTATTTTTCCTGCTGACTTTTGGGTCTTGAATTTCTTTGGCCTTGGAGAACCTGAGTGCCGCCATTGCATGGACTGTTGTTTTGTCTCAGGATTAAAGTGGTGCAACCATGTTTCATCAACAGTAACTAATCATTCCAAAAGGTTGGCACCAGCTCACTGAAAATTCTGCAAAGTCAACTTGGAAGTGCCAACTCAACATCGTTTCTCATCAGCATTCAAACACTTGGCTGATAGCTTCTGTATACCCAGCTTCTCATGGATTAAATACCCAACACGTTCCCTACATATCTGTAGTTTCTGAACAATGGTTTTAGCCAATATTTGCCTATCTGCCAAAATCAAGTCATGGACATGGTCAACAATTTCAGGAGTTGCTGCCTCTTGGGTCTCAAATCTCCACGCTGAATGTTTGCACACCACTTCTTCACTGTGAAGTATGATGGGCATTTGTCACTCAATATTTGCATCATACATTCATGGATTTCATTTGGAGTTTTCCTCTGCAGGAATAGGAACATCATGACGGATTGGAGTTCCACACTTGAAAATTCCGTACTTTTGAACTATTGAAGACATATCTATTGACATGGTTGAATTTCATCTATTTGAGCTATTGAAGACATGGTTCAATCAATGATCTGAAACAATGTCAAAACATAGCATTACGATTCTGTAAATTGGCACTTTGCAAAACAAAACAAAACTCTTTCCAGCTACAGCAGCAAAATACCACTCTGAATTTAGGAAGTTGGTTGGGTTGAGAACTTTTTAGCACCCCTTGTATATGCCCTTCTCTGTGGAACTCTTTGCCAGTCGAAATCAGTTGGACCCGTGCTCTTCAACATCTTTATAAATGATCTGGACATTGGTACGATGAGTGAGGTGATTAAATTTGCGGACGATAACAGGGGGGGTCTTGGCATTCCGAACTTTGGGTTGTACAATTTAGCTTGTTTTTTACGCCACTTGAAAGACTGGTTGTTTGGGGAACTTCAATATACCCCTAAATCTTTGAAACTGCCTTGTATGCCTCGTACTCCCTTCTTGCTTTACTTCATCTCCCATCTGGGGACCTGCCTCAGGAGGTCCGTGGCACGGTTCTTTTGACTTCTATATGGGTAGCATGGGAGGGACTGGTGCAGCGGCTAGGGAGGGAATCTGCGGGTGACTAATTTGATGCCCCTTACGGGCAATCCTCTTTTTGTGCCTGGGATTGACAATCCTAGTTTTCATCGCTGGAAGGTGCTGGGAATCTCTTTGGTGGAACATCGTATGCTAGCCGCAGGGGGGCTGAGGCCTTTGGCTGCTCTCCAGGATTGTCTGGGGCGTTGCTGGCGGGACACTTTTGCCTATTGTCAAGCTAAACACTATTTCAACTCTCTCCCTCGGGGGGCCGTCCAACATCCGATGGGTCTTCGTATTCGAGATTTTTTTGTCCAGGTTAAGCTTTCTCAGACCTCGGTGTCCGCCTTGTATAAGGCCTTGCTTCCTTTTGAGGCTCCTCGGAACTGTCAACAGGATAGGCAGGGCTGGAAAGCGGAACCTCATATGGATTTGGCTCACTGGCATATCCCTCGGAATCTGGTGGGTCTGCTGAGTTTAATCTGTTGAGGGAATGCTATGCTCGGGTTTTGTATAGAGGGTACTTCATCCAGGTTCAGCTTCATAACATCGGGGGCTTTGCCTCGCCCTTGTGTCTCAAGTGTGGGAGAGCCCCGAATTCCTTTTCGCATGCCCTCTGGGAGTGCTGGTGCATTCGGGCCTTTTGGACTGAGGTGGTACAATACTTGATTTCCCTTTTGGGCAGCTCAGTCACGGGCACCGTTGACCAAGTGGTGCTCGATGTTCCGGGCACTTTTGGGACCTTGCCTCGGGGGGGGGGGGATCACTGGCTGTGTCGTAAGGTGTGTCTCCAGGCTCACAGTTGTATTATGCAGCAGTGGACCTCTTTGAGCCCCCCTCTTTTTGGTAGTGGCAAGCTCACCTCCATGCCTTGGTTCTTTGGGAGGCGCAGGAGATGGGGAGCTCTGTTAAACGCCGCAGATCAATTTTGCTTTTATGGGACCCTTATTTTCGCTCTTTGTCTCCTAGGGAACGCAGTCTTATACTCAACATCCTTGCTTAATGGTTACTTGCCTTTAGGTTTGCTCTGGATCTCTAGATCTCTCTGCTCTGGGGGAGGAGGAGGATGGGGGGGTTATTTTTTTGGCAGGGATGCCCAGACTTGGTGTGCGCCCTGGGGTCATCCGAGTCTAGACCCTAGGGGGGAACCCGATTCCTTTTCTCAACCTTGGATTTATTAATTATGTTGATTTTGATTATGAATTTTATATCCCCTACCTTGTGTTTTTTCCCTGACTATTCTTTTTATAATACTTTGTAGTTCAAATCCCTTTCTCCCTTTTATCTTGTTTGTGAAGTTTGTGTATAGTCTGGTTTGTTTTTTAAGTCTATGTTAAATATTGTATTACTCTTTAATATTGTAATTTTTAATGTTTTTTATTTATGTTCATCGCTTTGAAGTATGATTAAGCGATTAATCAAAAACGCTAATAAATTTGAAACTTGAAACTATTTAATTATATATTTTATTAACATTTGTTGCATCAATAACAAAAATCAGGAAAAGCAAAAAAGAAACATTTCAAAGAAACAACTTAAAATTCAAAATTAAAGACTTACGCCAAGTCCACATTAACAGGGGCCGCACAATACAGAAAGTAAACATTTTTTTAGGAAACTATATATGGGATCATCCTTAACATGCAAAATGGCCACATCCAATATGTCCTTAAACTTCTTCAACAATTATATTAGTATCTGAAACTTTCAGTGAAACCTTGTCGGTCAAAAAATTCTCCAAATGTGACGGATCCACAAAAACAAATGTATCCGCTTTATAGTTTAAAAAGAAAGTAGCTCCCACACCTGTAACTTTAGGTTTAAGCTGTAGAAACTGTTTTCTCCTATGTTGTGTCTGTCTGCACACATCAGGAAAAATCATTAGCTCTGCAAAACAAAGCCTATTTATTCACAAAATACAATTTAAGTATAAGTACAAGTTGGAAATTCGACCATGTAACTCCTCTTCTTAGGAAAGCGCATTGGCTACCTATAGCTCACCTATAGCTCACATACAAATTATGCATACTTACTTTTAAATCCCTATGTTATAAAGCTCCAGCATTCATATATAAATTATTAATCCCATATATTCCAAATAGAACGCTGAGATCCAATGAACAAAACCTATTGACGATCCCGTCTCTTAGGGTTGTTAATACAAGACGGCAATTCATTTTTTCGGTCACTGCACCTCAAATTTGGAATTCTCTCCCTATTTACTTAAGGGAAGAACGTAATCTGGAGAAATTTAAGAGTAATCTAAAATCTTTTCTTTTTAAGGATGCTTTTGATAATTAGTTAACAATCTGCTGGTTAAAAATTCTTATTTTATTGTGTTTTTTTTGTTCTCCCTGCCTTTCGTTTTTACCCTGATTGTCTTACTTTTCTTTAAGGAATTTGTATTTCATCCTCTGTTTTCCTTGTGTTTACTATTTGTCAAGTATGTCTTTTAGTCTGTTTGGATGTAAAATTGTTAACGTACTGTATTGTTTCCCAAAGATTGTAATTTTTTTAATATGTTCATCGCTTAGAAATGTGATTAAGCGATTAATCAAAGATTTTATTAAACTTGAAACTTGGTTTTCAATTTCAGTTTTGAATGTTACCAACGAGGTTGCTCGTTTAGTAATTGCATCCTTAGAAGATTCTAGAAACTGGGAAATATTTAAACTATCTGGAGGCACAATCTTTAGCCAATTCTCCTTCTTCACCAGTTTCTTCAGTATTCCTAGGGATGTAATATAAGTTATCAGGAGTAAATGATTCCACCTGAGAATATTGTAAAACATCCCTATTTTCTTTATATATTAGAACTGGCTTGACTGGTCCTGTCTTGGGCTTTCCCTGCTTCGGGGGGTCCCTGAACTCCCCTGTGTCCTCGTGACAGCTTTGCTAACCTCCCACCTCCATACTAGGCGGGGGTACAAGGGGGGGAATGGGGGGCTTTTGGGGGAAACGTGAGTAGATATAACTGACATGCGTCTTTGTATTGTTTTGCCTTGTTCTTGTGGATTTCCCGCCACTGTTTGTTGCATTTGATGGTTTGCTGTTTGCTTCTGATACCGCCTTTTTTTTCAGTCAATAAAAATTGTTTGCAATCTAAATTTGCGGACGATACGAAGTTATTCAGAGTAGTGAAGACACAGGGGGATTGCGAATATCTACAAAGTGGCATAATCAAGCTCGAGAAATGGGCATCGACATGGCAGATGAGGTTCAACGTGGATAAGTGGAAAGTATTGCATGTCGGGAGCAAAAATCTCATGCACGAATACAGGATGTCCGGGGCGGTACTTGGAGAGACCTCCCAGGATAGAGACTTGGGAGTTCTGATCGACAAGTCGATGAAGCCAACTGCACAATGTGCTGCGGCGGCAAAAAGGGCAAATAGAATGCTAGGAATGATTAAGAAGGGGATCACGAACAGATCGGAGAAGGTTATCATGCCATTGTACCGGGCCATGGTATGCCCTCACCTGGAGTACGGCGTCTAGCACTGGTCGCTGTACATGAAGAAGGACATGGTACTACTCGAAAGGGTCCAGAGAAGAGCGACTAAAATGGTTAAGGGGCTGGAGGAGTTGCCGTACAGTGAGAGATTGGAGAAACTGGGCCTCTTCTCCCTTGAAAAGAGGAGACTGAGATGAGACATGATCGAAACATTCAAAATACTGAAGTGAATAGACTTAGCAGATAAAGACAGATTGTGCACCCTCTCCAAGGTAGGGAGAACGAGAGGGCACTCTCTAAAGTTGAAAGGGAATAGATTCCGTACAAACGTAAGGAAGTTCTTCTTCACCCAGAGAGTGGTGGAGAGCTGGAACGCTCTTCCGGAGTCTGTCATAGGGGAAAACACCCTCCAGGGATTCAAGACAAAGTTAGACAAGTTCCTGCTGAACCAGAACGTACGCAGTAGAGAATGACACGGTGAAAAAATTGGTCCCCGTCACCGCCCCGTCCCCGTCTCACCATCCCCGTCACCGCCCCGTCCCCGTCTCACCAACCCCGTCACCGCCCCGTCCCCGTCTCACCATCCTCTTCACCGCCCCGTCACCGCCACTGCCACCCCATTCACCGCCCCGTCACCGCCACTGCAATCCCATTCACTTTTCTTTATTTACGTATAAAGGAAACATTCTTTAAAACTTTAAAACTTAGTTAAATATTAGTTAATAACTATACAAAAACAAAACACGCAGAGAAAAAATTAATTAATAAAAATTCTCAAAACTGACACATTTTGATCACTAAATTTAAAATAGTTATTTTTCATACAGTTTTTCAATCACTAATCTTCCACCACCCCTGGGGCTAGCAATGCAAAAACAAACACGACATGTACTTTAAATGCTGCCGTGATTAGCATAGTGACCGCGGCTACGGCTGCAAGTCTCCCCTCCCCCCAGCGATCACGGCAGGAGGGCACCCAACCCCTCCTGCTGGACCCCCCCCCCCAACGAACCCTCCCACCCCGGAACCCCCTTAGTCTTACTTTTCAAGTTGCACCGGACAGCTCCTCGCTCGTCTGGCCAGCAGGCCTGCCTCCGTCCAAATGAGGCGGGCCCGCCCCTACCCTGCCCAACCCACAGGATCCTAGAGCCTGATTGGTCTAGGCACCTAAAGCCACTCCCGCTATAGGAGGGGCCTTAGGTGCTTGGGCCAATCAGGCCCTAGGATCCTGTGGGTTAGGGAGGGGAGGGGAGGGGAGGGGAGGGGCGGGCCCGCCTCATTTGGACGGAGGCAGGCCTGCTGGCCAGACGAGCGAGGAGCTGTCCGGTCCAACTTGAAAAGTAAGACTAAGGGGGTTCCGGGGTGGGAGGGTTCGTTGGGGGGGGTCCAGCAGGAGGGGTTGGGTACCCTCCTGCCGGCGATCTTAGGGGAGGCCATTGGGAGGCAGGGGAGGGGAGGGGAGGGGCGGGCCCGCCTCATTTGGACGGAGGCAGGCCTGCTGGCCAGACGAGCGAGGAGCTGTCCGGTCCAACTTGAAAAGTAAGACTAAGGGGGTTCCGGGGTGGGAGGGTTCGTTGGGGGGGGTCCAGCAGGAGGGGTTGGGTACCCTCCTGCCGGCGATCTTAGGGGAGGCCATTGGGAGGCAGGGGAGGGGAGGGGAGGGGAGGGGCGGGCCCGCCTCATTTGGACGGAGGCAGGCCTGCTGGCCAGACGAGCGAGGAGCTGTCCGGTCCAACTTGAAAAGTAAGACTAAGGGGGTTCCGGGGTGGGAGGGTTCGTTGGGGGGGGGGGTCCAGCAGGAGGGGTTGGGTACCCTCCTGCCGGCGATCTTAGGGGAGGCCATTGGGAGGCAGGGGAGGGGAGGGGAGGGGCGGGCCCGCCTCATTTGGACGGAGGCAGGCCTGCTGGCCAGACGAGCGAGGAGCTGTCCGGTCCAACTTGAAAAGTAAGACTAAGGGGGTTCCGGGGTGGGAGGGTTCGTTGGGGGGGGGGTCCAGCAGGAGGGGTTGGGTACCCTCCTGCCGGCGATCTTAGGGGAGGCCATTGGGAGGACCGGCAGGAGGGGTTGGGTACCCTTCTGCTGCGATTGGCAGGAAGGGTTGAAATGACAAATGAGGAGCACGGTGAAATAGCGGTTCCTAGAAGGGGGTACATTGGCCCGCGGGGACAAACCTGTTCACCGTTTCCGCGGTCGGTGAATGGCCTTGTCCCCGTCACCGCAGCGACTGCTATTTTTCTTCCCCGTTTTCGGCGGTGACCCGCGGCTTAAATGCGGTGGCCGCGGGTAAACCGTCACCGTGTCATTCTCTAGTACGCAGGTAAGGCTAGTCTTTGACCTGGGGACTGCCGCATAAGCGGACTGTTGGGCAGGATGGACCACTGGTCTGACCCAGCAGCGGTAATTCTTATGTTCTTATGATGAGTTCCATAAAACCTTAAAGACTTGGCTTTTTAATAATATTTTGGTAGACCTTAATTGTCCTTTTGGTTTTTTTTAAAGATGTTTTTTGCTGCATTTTTTTATTTTGGATTTTTTTTATATTGTAATAAGGTTGTTATGTGTTTCTGAATATTTATTTTATTGTAAACCACAAAAGCTTTGTTGTACTAAGCGGGATATCACATTAATAAATCATATCAAATCACATTGCGGTAAAGTGATTATTCTGTGCTTTGAGTAGAGAAAGAGAAGAATTTCAAAGACCAAAGACCAAGAAACAGTGACTGAAAGCTACAGAAATATTCCCCATCATAATGGGAGCACATTCTAATAAATTGTCCATGCGTTTACATCTTATGAATTCCAGAAGGAAGTTCTCTTTGGCGAGATGCAAATTCTAGGGAAAACATTAGCAGTAAATTTTTTTTAGATTTTAATTTGATGTATTTAATTTGTATCATATGTATCAGCTCGGCCTGTTAGGTTGGTATTTTAAATGCATTCTTTTTTTATTGTCAATAAGTTTCTATTATTCTAATCTGATGTATTTTATCTGCATTGCATGTATTAGTTCTGCTTGTTGTAAACCGCCTAGAACTTTTTCAGGATGACGTTATATAAGAATAAAAGTATTATTATTATTATTATTATTAAATTTGAGAGACTGATACTCCACATACCCTGGCGTAGGATTGAGATTCAAAGTCATGGTAAGCACGAAAGTTACTCATTTTGAGACATGAAGAGCAATTCTGTCGCTGAATGCCTGCATTTACGTGCCACTTGTATGTACAAATGTATGGAATATGTTATGTTATGTTAATCAGGTTTTTTATTCCGCCTTTACCTATTCAGTTCAAGGTCAGATTACATTACATAGGGTTACCAAATTTTCCAAAAATTCTGGTCGCCGCATCCCAAAAAAAATAGCAGAATTAGAAAAGGTACAGAGAAGGGTGACCAAAATGAGAAAAGGAATGGTATGACTGCCCTATGAGAATGGTTAAAATAGCCAGGGTTCTTCAACTAGTAGAAAAAATGGCCCAGGGGAGATTAAATATACATTCTAGGTCAAAGACTGACTGGAAGAAGCCAACCCCAATTTTGTTCTTCTGACTGAATCTTGGTTGGTCTCAGATAATGACATTATTATACGCGACTGTCTACCTCCTGGGTTTAAAATTTTATCTCTACCTAGAAGCAGAGGTAAAGGGGGAGGATTAGCTATCATCTTAAAAGAATCATTCAAGTCCACAATCCTAGCTTCAAATTCCTCAGCGGACCTTGAAATCCTTTCCTGCAAACTCTGGACAGATCAGTTAGAACAGCGGTCTCAAACACGCGGCCCACGGGCCGCATGTAGCTCTCCAGGTTTTATTTGCGGCCCGCGGTCTGAAGGCGATCATTCTCTTCCTTTTGGAGCAGCAGCTGGCTCGTTCGTTCAAAGCCGCAGGTTGGCGGCTCCTTGCGCTATCCACTCCTGCACCGGAAGCCTCTCTGATGTCACAACATCAGAGAGGCTTCAGACGCAGGCACAGATCTCGCAAGGAGCCCCCACTCACGGCTTTGAACAAACGAGCCGGCCAGACACGCTGCTGCTCCAGTGGCGTACCAAGGGGGGGCGGTCCACTGTTCTCCCTAGAGTGCGGCTCGCGGCTCGTCTAGAGTAGTGGTGCCCAACCTGCTTCCCTTCCCTTCTCACTGCTGCCATTGGGGATCAGGCCGGCACCGTGTTCTTTGATCTCCCTGCTTCTCTTCCCTGCGGGGCCGACCAACTCTTGCGGCCCGCCATCAATTCTGATGTCGAGAGGACGTTCTGGCTAGCCAATCGCTGCCTGGCTGCCCGGAACGTCCTTTCCGACGTTAGAATTGACGTCGGGCGGCGAGAGTTGGTCGTCCCCGTGCAGAAGAGAAGCAGGGAGATCTCGGCCTGTTCCCGATAGCGGCAGCAGCAGCAGCCTATTCTGTGGCGGCGGTGGCATGGGGGAGGGCAGGAAGGAAGGAAGAAAGAAGGAAGGTGGGGTGGGGACAGGGAGCTAGAAAAAAAGCAAAAAATGTGGCACAGAGGAAGGAAGGAAGAAAGAAAGAAAGAAGGAGGGGGGACAGGGAACCAGAAACAAAGCAAAAAATGGGGCACGGAATCAGAGAAAGACAGACATAGAGAAAGAAAGAAAAAGTTGGGGGAGGGAATGAGGTCTGGAGGAGAGGAAGCATACAGGAGGCTGAAAGAAGGGAAGAAGTATTGGATGCACAGTCAGAAGAATAAAGTGCAACCAGAGACTGATGAAATTACCAAACAAAGGTAGGAAAATGATTTTATTTTCAATTTAGTGATTGAAATGTACCAGTTTTGAGAAAGAAAAGATATTGAACTTTAAACATGGGTACTGCAGAAAAAAATAGAGTATTTGGAGGGCCGCAGAAAAAATAGTTAATGTCTTATTAAAGAAATGACAATTTTGCATGAGGTAAAACTCTTTATAGTTTATATATTTTTCCTTTTAACTGTTAAAGGAAAGTTTTATAAACTATAAAGAGTTTTACCTCATGCAAAATTGTCATTTCTTTAATAAGACATTAACTATTTTTTCTGCGGCCCTCCAAGTACCTACAAATCAAAAATGTGGCCCCGCAAAGGGTTTGAGTTTGAGACCACTGAGTTAGAAGATGCTCTAATAATTATCCTATTCTACATTCCTCCTAAGAAATGGTCCACAGCCAAAGACATTTTCTACGAATTCCTTCTTACAAACTCTACACTAGGCCCACACAACCTACTGATAGGTGATCTAAACATTCACCTAGAGCAGACAGAGCAGGGAGACTCCAAAGATCTAATATCCTTCATTTCTTCACTAGATTTCTTTGTGCCGCCTCCAGAAAAGACCCATCAAAAAGGCCACCAGCTAGATCTAGTCACTTTTTCCACCAAAGAACTAGTCAATCCCAAGATTCACTGGAACCAAGCCATTTGGACTGACTCTCTATGGTCAGACCACCATTTATGTAGTTTCCAATTTAGCTGGCAAGTAAGACGCTCTCCAACCAAATCCAAGGTGGCAAAAAGACCTAAGAAAATGGTAGCTGGCAGAGGAATGGTGAACCCAGTAGAATTCTGGTCATACTATGACATAACTTCTAGCCCAGACTCAGACTCCTTTTCGGCAGACTCCTGGACCAACATGAGTACGCAGATATTAAACAAAATGGCCCCCACTAAACTAAGAAAAATAAGAAACAAGAATCTGGATGGTTGATACGATACCAAGTTAGGAAATGTGAAACGGGAGTTACGGAAACTTGAAAGACAATGGTTGAAATCAGGGGATAGTGTGAGGAGGTCAAATTGGAGACAAAAATTAAACGAATACAAAAAAAAACTAATAATAAAGAAGTGCACTTTTACGCCCAAAAATCGGATCACCGACCACCAACAATAGAAATCTCTTTGAATTAGTCAACAATGTCTATGATATACAGGCCTTCTCATGTTCTACCCTAGATTCCCCACCATCTGCAGATGATCTGGCTGAATTTATCAACAACAAAATCAACAATTTGAGATCCAAACTAACGGGCTCCACAACCAACCATTTGAACTAAACAGTTGCCCAACACATAGATGATCCTAGGGTAGGAATAATTTCACTACCCCATCCTGGCAACAATTCTCCAAATATTACACGAAATACGCCGTTTCCTACTGCAGATTAGACTGCTGCCCCAAATATAATGAAGGTTGCTCCAGTCTCATTTAAAGCCAAGTTATATAACTGGCTCTCCTCTCTCTTACTAACTGGTACTTTCCCTGAGGATTTAGGTCAGATTTTGATCGCCCCAATCATCAAAAACCCTAGAGAATCTACCAAACTGACATCTAATTACAGACCAATTGCGAGCACTCCCTTGTTCGTTAAGCTGATGGAAGGATTGGTCAACCAGGAACTAGTAATGTACCTGGACAAATTTAGCATACTGTAAGACAATCAGTCTGGTTTTCGTTCTGGGTTCAGCACTGAAACAGTCATTGCATGACTGCTGGTCTTCCTTCATACCTTATTCAGTCAGGGTACCAGTGCTCTAATTCTGCAACTAGATCTAAGTAGTGCCTTCAATCTGGTTGACCATGCTATTCTGATTGACTGTCTGGAGTCAATTGGTCTTTCAGGTAACGTGTTAAAATGGTTCCGGGGTTTTTTTGAGCAAACGGTCATATCAAGTCTATAGTGACAATAAAAAATCCTGTAGTTGGGTAAACTCTTGCGGAGTCTCACAGGGCTCTCCTCTATCCCCTACATTGTTCAATATCTACCTTGCCTCATTGGGGAACTTACTACAAAGCTTAAAAGTTAAATTTTATATCTATGCTGATGATATCACCATTGTTATTCCCCTTACTACTCTGACCTCTGAGACAAAGATTCATCTATCATCCATTCTAAAGCAAATTGAACTATGGATGACCGAATTCAAATTGAAGCTCAACACAGACAAAACTAAATTTTTCCTTGCAAGCCCTAACGACAAAATCAAAGACTCATCGATTTCCTTGAATGGTCGGGACTTCCCTATTGACCACTCTATTAAAATCCTGGGGGTGACCCTGGACCGCCACCTCACTCTAAATGCTCACACAGATTTATTGGTTAAAAAATGCTTCTCGGTACTATGGAAACTCAGAACCATCAGAAAATACTTTGATGCAGCATCCTTCCGCTTACTGGTTCAATCTTCCATCTTAAGCTTGCTCGATTATTGCAACATCATTTACTTGGGATCCTTCAAAAACAAACCATTCTAAGACTCAGGACTCCTTTTATCAAGCTGTGGTAGGGGTTTAAATCTTAATAATATTTACTTATTTATTTATTTAAAAATTTATATACCGAATAAAAACTATGCTGTTTACAAAATTACATGCATACATATTAAATATACTAAAACATACATAAAATATACAATAAAACATTAACTAACAGTATCATTATTAAAACCTTTTTTCCAATTCATCCTACAAGATGGATAGACAAAATCCCATAAAAACATTTATAGGACGGTAAAGCTTCAGCAGCAAATAGCATTAGCACATGAAGGCTAACGAGACATATGATCAAGAAACTGTTTTATTTTACATTTGTGTACTTTTGTGATTATGATAAACATACCGAGGGCCTCAAAATATCACCTGGCGGGCCACATGTGGGCTCCCGGGCCAAGATTTTGAGACCGCTGCTCTAAACCATTCATTCTTGATATCACACATTTGTGTGTCTAATCAAGCGGGTTTCTGAGACCCTTTATCCTCCTTTCTCATACTTGACACTCCTTAGTGGGATTTTTTGTACGTGTGGATAGTTTCCACTTAATCCTACTTTACCATTTTCCCTGTCTTGTCAGTGATCTTTGGTCTGTTCCAGTATGGCAGCTCTTATGTGAGCCAAGTATAGGACAGTGAAGCCACTGTGACATCACCAATGAGGTTGGCTCTTAGGCAATGACGGAATGAGGCATTATGACATCACAATCTCAGCTCTGGAATGTTGCTACTCTTTGGGCTTCTGCCAGGTACTTCGGACCTGGGTTGGTCTCTGTTAGAAACAGCATACTGGGCTTGATGGACCATTGATTTGACCCAGTATATCTATTCCTATGTTCTTTATGTTATTACATCACATTACATTAGTGATTTCTATTCCGCTGTTACCTTGCGGTTCAAGGCGGATTACAAAAAGGATCTATCTGGCCATTTCCAGAGGAATTATAGAATAGTTAGGGAGTAGTCAACTTGGTTCATAGAGATGAGGTAGTTCTTGTGGCGTTAGATTGGTTTCGATTGTTGTCACCCGCTACAATGTCTTTTGTGATAATCCTGGGCAAACTGCTGGCAACCCATACAGTCCGACAAAGCCACACCTTCTGTCTTCTTATAGTAACTCTGCTATTGTCATCGCCTAAACTAAACTAAACTAAACCTTAGGTTTGTATACCACATCATCTCCACATTCGTAGAGCTCGGCACGGTTTACAGGAGATGGGATAGAAAGGAACTACAATGAAAGGTAGAGGTTTACAGGAGATGGGATAGAGGGTTAGAGGACCAAGTATGAAGAGATTTTTTGAGGGCTTAGAATGCCAGAGATGGAGAAAGTCTCAGATTTTTGAGAATAGCCAGGTCTTCAGATGTTTACGGAAAAGTTGGAGGGAACTCAGGTTCCGAAGAGGGGAGGAAAGGTTGTTCCAGAGCTCGGTGATTCTGAAGGGAAGGGAGGTCCCTAGTTTTCCTTTATGGGAGATGCCTCTTAATGAGGGGAAGGATAATTTTAATTTGTGGGTGGATCTGGTGGTATTAGGGTTTGAGGAGTTCCAAGAAAGAGGGATACATGGAGGGAGGATCTCATGTAGGATTTTGAAAGCTAGACAGGCGCATTTGAAGTGGACCTGGCGATTATCGGTAGCCAGTGAAGCTTACAGTCCACTTTTTTTTTCAGTTCAAAAAGTTTTATTGATTTTATAAAAGATGAAATACAAAGCCAACAATATGCGTGCTCCAACAAGGAGCACATTATAACAATGTCTTCCGCATGTGGAAAAAAAAAAAATATATCTATGCCTTGATTTCAAGTTCAAACAGTCTGAAAGAATGCACCCGGTTTTTGTTCTGTTTGTAATGTGACATTTTGAACAATTCATACAGTCAATATGTCGCCTCATAAGGCTTTTTTTTCCCCCAAGTCTCAGTTCTTTCTTCTTTTGGTAACCTCTTTCTGCTTGATCAATTCTGCCATTCCTCTTTGGTCCATGCAAAAAAATTGTGATGCCTGTAACTGCTTCCTGCACCCTGCTTATAATCTCACCAAAGCTTTGTGGATGAGTTACGTCTTACTGAGTGCAGTCACGGACTCTGGTGCCTTCATCCATTGAACACTCTTGTACGCTTATACACGAACTATGCTTTTAACTGAGTTGCTGTTTCTACATATTCTAATATTTTGAGGGGCATAACTTCTGTTGGTCAAAAAATCTTAAAGTAAGAACATTTAAGCAAAATTGGCCTTGTAAGTACCCTGCCAAATGCTCATGCCAGGACGATGTGACAGAAAGATACAGACATTTTACTTTTACATTGGAGGCCACAGCTTTGATAAAATGAAATTTCCAAGCACACTTTGATAAGTTCCCTATACAAAATCCTGAGTGGAGTAGAACAGGTACAAGTATTCTGATTGGCCCAGGCACCTCAGGCCCCACCTGTGGGTGGGGTTTCTGCCTCCTGGGCCAATCCGGCCCCATTCTGGACCCGGTTGGCCTGCCAGATGGGTGGGCTTGGCACCCGTCCGTCTGGCCAACTGAACAGGTATGGGGAAGGGGGGTGGAGGGGTCTTGAGGTCGGCCGGGGGGGTCGCGGGTTGGCGGGGGGGGGGGGTGATCAGGGGTTCTGGGGGGCGGTCGTTGGGGGGATGGGGGTTGTGTCGAGGGCAGGAGGGCCTGGGATCCCTCCTGCCCGTATTGTAGTGGGGGGTGGGGGGTAGGGGGTCACAGGGGCCAGGAGGGCTTGGGCTCCCTCCTGGTCCAATCCAGTCGGGGGGGGGGGTCGCCTGGGCCAGAAGGGTTTGGGCTCCCTCCTGGCCCCTTCGTGTCAGAGGGGGGGTCGCCGTGTCGGAGGGGGGTCGCCGGGGCCAGAAGGGCTTGGGCTCCCTCCTGGCCTGCTCATACTTGGCGGGGAGGGGCACGATCGCCGGGGCAAAAGGGCTTGAACTCCCTCTTGCCCCGATGTTGACGGGGGGGGGGGGCGCGGTGCAACGGGGCAAAAGGGCTTGGGCTCTCTCTTGCCCCGATGTTGTCGGGGGGGGGGGGGGGTTCATGGTTCGACATGGCAGGAGGGCTTGGGCACCCTCCTGCCTGGATCTTTGTGGGGGGGGGGAATTCTGTAACTGGTGTTGTTTTTGACAGACACCGGTTACAGAATCCAGCTTTTAGGTGAAGGACTGGCTCCTCCTTCGCCTAAAAGCCCTTCTGTTGGACGTTTGGGGCTTAGGCATTTTTTTGGTTCATTATGGCCAAAAAGTGTAGACGTCATGTGGGGTGTACTTGTAGACGTAGTGGTGATCTGGGTGTTTAGTAGAGGCAGGCCATAATCAAAACAAGGACGTTTGTTTTGGTTATGGACACTTTCCCTGCTTCTGCTTTGAACGTTTAAGGACTTGGGCCAAAAGGGGACTTAGATCTTTTTTTTTTTATTATTCCCCTCCACGTGTATCTTCCCATTTTTGGACCAAGTTAAATCAACGTGTCTGAAAAATACGTAGTGCAATTGGCCAATTATCAACGCAGAATAATTGGGTTTGAACCCATCATGACATTCATGATTAAAACGAGAGCAGAAAGCAGAATCGCACCCTCCGAGATGCAGATGAAAAAGGGGCAGTGGATGATTTCCAGTTGAGGCTCACTCTCATTTCTCCCACTTAGGAGGATTACGCAACACGGTCGCCTCTCTCCAAATGCCTTCATTATGTCACAAATTCTTTCTCAAGGGACGATCGTATCTTGCCCGGTTTCATGTATCCGCTATGGCCCACCAGTGATTCTGTCTTCTGGCAAATCCATCCAGGTTTGCAATCTTCTGTTCAAGTGGGGGGTTGTCAAAGGGGTTTTTTTTTTGCTAATTCTCCTGGTTTCTATTGTGCTGTAGGCATATTTCTATAATTGCTAAGAGGATGACGGAACAGCTGAAAGTTGTCTTTTTAAATTGTACATTTCGGAGAGCTGAATCAAAACATCTAAACCTCTAGGCCCTGCTCAAACACAAACAAGGAGATAAATTTCCCCTGATTTTTTTTTTCCCTTTTGCTTCATAAAACACAGGCTCCCTGTGGTTTCCTTGGAAGAATCAAAGTGTGCCCCGTTAGCCAGACTTATACAAATCCCCCGAAGTGTCTTTGTTACCAAACACGAACTGACTGATGAAATAAACAGTTCCAGCATTCCGACCCAAGGCTTCTTCACCATGGAGATGTGTTTTCCCGTCGGGTTGGGCGGGTAGAGAGCCGGTTGCATCACGGAGTCAAATTAAAAACACGCAGGGCTATAAAATCAATTCTCCATTAGGCGGCCTCAAAAAGAAAAGAAAAAGTGAAAAATATGGACCCTGGCAGTGTCCGTTGCCAAATGCACTTACTAGTCACTGGGAGATTAAATGGAGAAAGAAAAGGCTTCAAAGGAAACGATCACAGAAAGGGAGATATTATATAACTGGGAGCTCCATTTTCTCCCAGTTTCTCAGAACAGTTTATATAGATTTATTGAGGTACTCGAGTATTTTTCCCTTTCTGTCCTGGTGGGCTCATAATCTATCTAATGCACCTGGGGCAATGGGGGGATTAAGTGACTTGCCCAGGGTCACAAGGAGCAGCATGGGATTTGAACCCACAACCTCAGGGTGCCGAGGCTGTAGCTTTAATCACCGCGCCACTGTAGAAATCAAAATGCAGCAAAAGTGAGCCAAGTTTAGGGCAATCAAGCCATTGTGACATCACTGATGAGGTTGGCTCTTATTGGTGGAAGGAGGCATTATGATGTCACAATACCAGCTCTGGTTATCAGAGCCTGAAGCTTTTCATTCGTTCATTCTATTTTCTCTACCGTTCTCCCAGGGGAGCTCAGAACAGTTTACATAAATTTATTCAGGTACTCTTTCTCTGGACTCTCTCAAGTACCGCCATGTCTTTCTGGTCGCCGTACCTCAAGAAAGACATGACGTTACTTGAGAGAGTCCAGAGAAGAGCAACTAAGCTAATAAAGGGTATGGGGGACCTCTCATATACTGACAGCTGGGGCTTTTCTCCCTGGAAAAGCGACGACTCAGGGGAGACATGATAGAAACCTTCAAGATCATGAAGGGCATAGAAAAAGTAGACAGGGACAGATTTTTCAAATTATGGGGGACCACAAGTACAAGGGGGCACTCAGAGAAATTGAAAGGGGAGAGGTTTAGAACAAACGCCAGGAAGTTCTTTTTCACCCAGAGGGTGGTGGATACATGGAACGCGCTACCGGAGGATGTGATAAGCAGAAGCACGCTACAGGGCTTCAAAGAGGGTCTGGACAGGTACCTGGAGGACAAAGGGATTGAGGGGTACAGATAAGAGTAGAGGTAAGGTTATAGGGACAGGATTAGAGGTAAATTATAAAATTAGTCAGATACCACTGTTCAGGCCCTAGGCCTGATGGGCCGCCGCGGGAGCGGACCGCTGAGCAAGATGGACCTCTGGTCTGCCTCAGCGGAGGCAACTTCTTATGTTCTTATGTTCAAGCATTTTTCCTTGTCTGTCCTGCTGGGCTCACAATTTAACTAATGTACCTGGGGCAACGGGGAGGAGTAAGTGACTTGCCCAGGGTCACAAGGAGCACTGTGGGTTTGAGCCCTCAACATCATGGTATGGTAAAACATAGCGAGCAAAAAAAGAGCAGCGAATAAAATTGAAATTATCAAACAGCCCTTTTTGATTGCATAGGACTGAGCGATTGAACTGGTACGGCGAATGGACCGACAGCTATGACTTCTTAACGGACATTTATTCATATGGGCGGGACTGATTCACGAGAGGAATTCAACAGCCATGATTGGTGAACTTCAAACTTTGTCCCGTGTTGCACTCACCGAGCTTAAGTACCTTTCACCGTCTTTCACTATTCACCACTATCTCCACGATTATTAGTGACAGGTGCACAGGGCCTTTGGCGCTGTGGTTCATTGAAACAGACTGAGGATATTACATTGTCATTTTTTCTTTGGTTTATTGATGATTTTTTTGCCACTTTTTACATTTTTGGTTTTCACTTTTCACAATCTGTGTCTTTTTATATTAGGTTTTAAGGAGTTTTTCTTTGTGGTGATTTTCTCTGCTGTTGTTTCAATCTGGAGATGATTGTGCTTCCAATTTTTATAATATATATTTATACTTTTTTCATAAACATTAAAGGGACAACATGATGTACGGGGCAGGGTTTATTTAGATTTATTTCTAAAGTGCTTGTCACTGCATAAACACCTGCCCGGGGCCAATGGTTAAAACGAGGGTACTGGGTCCGTACTGATTAATCCTTTTATCTTAATTATCTTGTTTTCTTTAATTCTAATTTGGGGAAGCACAATCTTCTATTATCACCTCCAGGGTCATTCAAGGACAGATCGTCACCATTAATACCAATTTTTTGTAATTCGCATGGTAAAACATAGGACAGAAAACCTAGTATTACAAAGCATGGCTAACATACTATGACACGCCCAAGGACAGTTATGCCAGCCATTGACCTGTCTTAAATGTTTGAGCCAGCTTAGCCAGGTCCAGTAAAAGCAGCTGAAAAGTAAAAGTTAATTTTTCAGCCGCTTTTCCTGAACCCTATTCAGCTTCACAGATATTGGATATTGGCTATCCTGTTGACCGGGACTGTTTTCAGACTTTATCTATTTTGAAATATTCGCGTGCTGATTGTGAGGATTTCCAACATTTTCAAAAGAATGATGCGATTTATCTTTAGCTTTTTGAACTTCCTTCTGGACTTCATATATGTATGTTTGTGCTTATTTAAGATTACGATTTCAAAGATTTGTTGAATAAAAGATGTATTAGATATTATGTTTTACTATAGGTTCTCTTTTGTAATCAATATGAAAAAAAATAGCCGGTGTGCACTTACTGACACAGATTTTGAGGACAGTAAGGCCCCGATTCTATAAATGGCGCCTAAAACTGAAGTCTCCAGGTGATGTGGCACTTAAGAACATAAGAATAGCCTCACTGGGTCAGACCAATGGTCCATCAAGCCCAGTAGCCCGTTCTCACAGTGACCAATCCAGGTCACTAGTACCTGGCCAAAACCCAAAGTGTAGCAATATTCCTTGCTACCAATCCAGAGCAAGCAGTGGCTTTCCCCCATGTCTTTCTCAATAACAGACTATGAACTTTTCCTCCAGAAACTTGTCCAAATTTTTCTTAAAACCAGCTACGCTATCCGCTCTTACCACATCCTCTGGCAACGTGTTCAAGAGCTTAACTATTCTTTGAGTGAAAAAAATATTTCCTCCTATTGGTTTTAAAACCAACTTCATCGCGTGTCCCCTAGTCTTTGTCATTTTTGACGGAGTGAAAAATTGATCCACTTGTACCCGCTCTACTCCACTCAGGATTTTGTAGAGTTCAATCCTATCTCCCCTCAGCCGTCTCTTTTCCAAGCTGAAGAGCCCTAACCGTTTTAGTCTTCCCTCATATGAGAGGTGTTCCATCCCATTTACCATCTTGGTCGCTCTTCTTTGAACCTTTTCTAGCGCCGCTATATCCTTCTTGAGATAAGGAGACCAGAATTGAACGCAATGCTCCAGACGAGGTCGCACCATGGAGCGATACAGGGGCATTATAACATTCTTAGTCTTGTTAACCATCCCTTTTTTAAAAAAATAATTCCCAGCATCCTTGATGTTAACTGTTTGTGGACGCAGAGCCACTGATCTTTTGAGCGATACATCCAACCTTGACCCAAGAAATATATTTTACTAATTGACATAGAGCCCTGTATTATATTTGATTTTGAAGCGCTTGAGTGCCATCTATCGGATCGCCATCTGTACCCCTGAGGCAGGCTTTCATTATGAAGCCGAAACACGGACTGTGCCGGGTCCATAAGGGTCTGCAAGATAGATTGGTTATCTCAAGTTGATGTGTGCTGTTCCTTCCCCACTGTCTCTCTGTTGAATATTTGTTGTAGGGTTGTTTGCCTTGTTTTTTGAATTGCATTTTATAAAATCACACTTAATGGTGCCTTAAGTGGCCTTCAGAATCGATATGCATGTTTTCTTGGCCTAAATGTTCGTACCTAAGTCAAAATACCAAAATTTCCAGTGATGTGAAATATACTATTTAATGGGGTGTCAGAAAGACCTTTTGAAGTAAACGATACCTCAAAAAATTCTTAAGATCTTCATTCATCCCCTATGGCTTTGTGAGTAGTCAATTAGATAATTATTCACTCATAATAAATTATATAGAAAAGATGATAACTTAGCTTTTTTTCATTTTTTTCTTTTTTTCTTTTTCTATTAATTATATTGCACAGCTTTCTCTAGCGGTCAGCATAAATCGCTCCCCTGCCGACGTGTTTCGCCTATCTTTGTCAAGGCATGGGGTCTAGGGAAAACACAAAAAAAATCATGCAATTAAAATCTAAGAATATTGTTCTCTAAAACAGACCATCTCCAAGACATACCTGAATCATTAAATGCTCCTAACTATTATGTTCAGCGGCTTCTGAGTAATGGCCGCCGCGTTGTTCCACTCACTGAAATAGTGTCATCCCCAGACGTCATATCCGGGGATCAATAACTAAGGTCAACTTGAGCTAACCAGTCAGCTGATTCATTTAACCCCTCCGGGGCCATGGAGTACCTAAGTCAGACACCTATTTTGTCTTATTTCATTAGGTATTTATAACCTATTAAGGTTATCTAAGCAGTATACATACAGGTCTGTCCCAGTGGGCTCACAATCTATCTAACGTACCTGGGGCAATGGAGAATTGAGAGACTTGCCCAGGGTCACAAAGAGGAGCGTGGAGTACTTTGAACCCACAACCTCAGGGTACTGAGGCTGTACCTCTAACCACTAGGTCACGCCTAAGTCCAGAACAGGTGCCTACATGAACTATACGCTCGCGATCCGCCCTCCTAGCCACACCTACTTTCTGGAAGGCGCCATTTACATCAATTACAAGGTGCTAATTTTTAATGATCAGTGCCAATTAAGCCTTTTAATTAATTAAGGCCCCCCCCCCCTCCTTTTATCAAGCTGCGTTAGGATTTTTATCACAGCTGGTGCGGTCAAAGCTCCGACGCTCATAGAATTCCTATGAGCGTCTGAGCGTTCACCGCAGCGAACCACGGTAAAAAAAAAAACCCCTACTACAGCTTAATAAAAGGGGGCCTAAGTTAGGCACCTAAACATGCTGGTCTAGGCACCTAACTATTCTGCTCTTTTACTAAGGCCGCTAACGCATCCATAGAATATAATGAACGCTTTAGCGTTTAGCGTGCGCTAATATTTAGTACACGCAATAACGGCTACCATGCCTTAGTAAAAGGACCCCTAAAGGAGTCATTTATATAATCTGGGCCTAAGGGCTTATATGCAAATCCTTCGCTAACCACTTAGCGCACAGTAGCTGAGCAGTCCAGGAATGTCCACGCTCCATCCCGAGACACGCCCCCCCCCCCAACAAAAATTTTAAAATATTTTTGGCGCAAGGTTAGCCCTTGCCGATTTGGAACCGCGCGCGTGCTGCATTTTAAGATTCGAAAGTCGGAACACCATTATAGATGCTCATGGAAGCTGCTCTGAATCGACTCCCCAGTCATTAGCAGCAGTTTAGAAGCTTTCAGTAAACAATAAAGGGGATCCTTTATTTCTAATCCAGCAGGTAATCAGCGGAAGGGAAGGAAAGTGACAGGAAACATTACACTTCACCTCCTTGTTTACAGTGAACTGTAGAAAATGGGGGAAAAAAAAAAACCCCGTAAGATTCAAAATGACAAATACATAAAGGTGAATTGGTTTTACAAGCAGCATTAGTATTCATTCCAGTTCTGTTATTGTCCACGATAGCTCTCATTGAGAATCAAATGAAAAGCTCATACCATTGCTGTCCTTCACACCTTTTTTATTATTTAGCTTATAAATGCATTAAGAAGAAAAAATATTTTAAAAGGCATGAGGATAATACAGATGCAGAAGAAAACAAAGACCAGGCTCTCGTCTAACATTCTCAGAAAGTCCCTGAAAGGCACCCGAGCAAAACATTCATGCTAGACAGGCCACCGAAAGACGGAAACTGTACAGAACTGAAAGTACGAAGCGATAAAGACATAGAGCGATCGTCAAACTGATATTCCAAATTGTGGATAAGAACATACGACTGCCTTACTGGGTCAGACCAATGGTCCATCAAGCCCAGTAGCCCGTTCTCACGGTGGCCAATCCAGGTCCCTAGTACCTGGCCCAAACCCAAGGAGTAGCAACATTCCAGAATTCCAAAGAGTACCAAAAGATTCTAGAACCCCAAAGAGTGTCAAGATTCCAGGCAGGATCTCAAAGAATAGCAAGATTCCGGAACCCCAAAGAGTAGCAACATTTCATGCTACCGATCCAGGGCAAGCAGTGGCTTCTCCCGTGTCTTTCTCAATAACAGACTATGGACCTTTCCTCCAGGAACTTGTCCAAACCTTTCTTAAAACCAGCTACGCTATCTGCTCTTACCATATCCTTTGGCAATGCGTTCCAGAACTTAACTATTCTCTGAGTGAAAAAAAATTTCCTCCTATTGGTTTTAAGAGTATTTCCCTGTAACTTCATCAAGTGTCCCCTAGTCTTTGTAATTTTTGACGGAGTGAAAATCAATCCACTTGTACCCATTCTACTCCACTCAGGATTTTGAGATCCAGTATCGACTGAATGTCACTTGATTGGTGGCTTTGTTGAAAAGTGGTGGCCACTTTGTGGGTGGCAGGATGGGGCCAGCAGGGGTGCAGTGGTGGTCCCTGGTTGGTTTCTTTGTGGCTCTCGTGCAGGAAACGTGGGCGTTGAGCACTTTTTCACAGATATATTGGAATTTTGTTGTTGTTGTTGTTATCGGATTGTTTCCTGTGTGGTTTTGATGGTAAGTTTGATTTTTGTAGCCTCCATTTTGTTAATCGGTTCGAGCCCCTTTGGGAATGACCCGGTATATAAGACTAAAGATTGGATTAGATTGTCTAGGTTCATTCTGAAGCTGTCAGCTTGGGAAATGTTATTCACTTATGCGGATGATATCTTTATATTGATTGAGATTGATCCGGATATTACCAATCTAGTTTCCAAAGTAAATCTTTGCATTTCCAAACTTCAAGCCTGGGCTTTATCTGTCCAAATGAAGCTTAATACAACTAAAACTAAGCTTTTGTGGTTAGGTCCAAGATTGGACTGTCTTCCTTCTACTGTAGCTCCTTACCAATTGAGTTCTCTGCTAAGATATTTGGAGTCCTTATTGATTCCTATCTTTCCTTTAAGGACCAAATAAATTCCTTGGTCGTGAAAAACTTCTCTAGTTTGCAAATGCTCAGGAAGGTTAGACATCTTTTTCATCACCGTCATTTTTCTATCTTAGTTCAATCAATTATATTATCTCGTCTTGATTACTGTAACGCTATCTATCTCGGCATTACAAAAATTTGTCTTCATAGATTACAATTAATTCTGCGAAGCTGATCTTTGGAAAACGTAAATTTGACCATGTGACCCCTTTGCTTCAGAGTCTTCATTGGCTCCCGGTTTATTTTAGAATTCAATTTAAATGCGCTTGTATTTCTTTTAAAATTCTACATGGCATCTTTAATCCTCTTATTCCTTTATTTTGGAATGTTTACCGATTCTCCTTTGCAAGAGGTATCCAACCATTTAAACTCTCCCTTCCTTCTAAAAAAGATTAAAGGAATCAAGATCATCAGTCAATCTTTGGTCTTTAAACTCTCTCAACTCTGGAATGATCTCCCTTTTTTTTAAGGAGTTCCAGTTCATTTCAATTTTTCTGTAAATCTTTAAAAACTACTCTATTGGCCAAACATTTTGAAAATTAATTCTTTTGAAATTTTGCTATTATCTTCTATTTATCATTTGTAAATCATTCCCTGTTTATTTAATTGCTGTAAACTGAGTCGAGCTTTCTCAGAACGATGACTCGGTAGACAAAGTTAAGCTTGAGTTTAGTTTAGAAACATCCCCATAAGACCTTAGTTCTCTAATAGTAATGTTTCAAAGATATAATCACCCACACATATGTAACATTTATGTAACATTCCTTCCATCTCCACTCCCTGTATGTCTCTACTGCTTGTGCCAAAGGCTCCATCACCAATGTGATAGGAATGGGAAGAGTTAGGATAAAAACTTGTTCCTGAAAAAAAAAACAACTTGTTCTATAACTATGGCAAATTGTAACCTATTAACTGTATACTGTGTATGTTGATCTGTAACCTGTCCTGGGCTCTTTGGGGAGGACAGCATTGAAAACAAATTCAATAAATATTGTCAGGAAATTTATTGATTTATTCATTCATTTTTCTATACTGTTCTCTCAGGGGAGCTCAGAACGGTTTACATGAATTTATTCAGGTACTGAAGCATTTTCCCCTATCTGTCCTGGTGGGCTCACAATCTGACTAATGTACCTGGGGCAATGGGGGGGATTAAGTGACTTGCCCAGGGTCACAAGGAGCAGCATAGGTTTGAACCCACAACCTCAGGGTGCTGAGGTTGTAGCTTTAACCACTGCACCACTCTAGAAATCAAAATGCAGCAAAAGTGAGCTAAGTATAGAACAGTGAAGCCATTGTGACATCACTGATGAGGTTGGCTCTTATTGGTGGAACGAGGCATTATGATGTCACAATACCAGCTCTGGTTATCAGAGGCTGAAACTTTTCACACTATTTATTTATTCCATTTTCTATGTCATTCTCCCAAGGGAGCTCAGAACGGTTTACATGCATTTATTCAGGTACTCATTTTTCCCTGTCTGACCCAGTGGGCTCACACTCTATCTAACGTACCTGGGGCAATGGGGGGATTAAATGACTTGCCCAGGGTCACAAGGAGCAGTGTGGGTTTGAACCCACAACCTCATGGTGCTGAGACGGTGCAATTTCTTTTGTGAACTCTGGAGGTGCAGAAAACGGCCCAATGTCGGTTAAAAAGTTGATTGTTAAAAAGGCCAAGGGCTATGTTCCACGGAAGGCTCTCCAAAGCCGTCCAGTCCCTGCATTTGAAACCACATGAGTCATGTCTAACTAGTATTTAGAATTCTGGACTGAAAAGGTAATCGTGAATCCCAAATTCCTAGGCTCCCTGATCAAGAATTCAGATGGCAAACTTTCAGCACTGAATTGATTTGTCTTTAGCAAATCCCTTACCATGTTACACCCACTGCGTTGTGTGCGCTGCATCAATCTGTGGCCACTATATTACAAGACGCCAGCCATTTGCAAAGACTTGGCCAAAGTCAGCAGAATGCGCATTCAACACTAATGTATTTCAATTGTTCTTCCTGGATTGCGCAGCATTCCAGATCCATTAGCATAGCTTTCTCTTTATGTGCCTCTGTGTAGGTCGCATTCTTCCACATCATTAAAGCCATGTATAATGTGTTGCATCTTTTTTTTTTTTTTCTGTCTTGCATTGTTTCCAGGAAAAACAGTCCTTCAAAGATCAACAGAAATAATCCAGGTAAGTGTTATTGCATTCGGTGCTCTTTCAGGACGCATCCAGTTTCCATATTGCTTTTCCTGGTCCATACAGTTGCTTGTTTTCACCTGAGAGGCCCTTCATCTGCACCTCCGAGACCTCTTCCCCCACCCTATAGCAACAATACATCTCTTGGTTGACCGCATTTTAAGTGACCATGTCGGCAACCCTCTTTCTGCAAACATTTCTGAATGAGAAAACATCACTCGGCAGTATTTTATTGTTCCATTCAGATATTTTTATTATTTTTTCAATAATAAACATAACATATAACAGAAGCATAACAGTGTGTATTAACAAATAAGAAACAGTACAATTCATCTTGATCAGGTTACTGGGCTCCATGTTTATCTAGAATTTCCTATCTCTTCTGTTTGAGTCCGTGTTTGCCAGATGTTTTTATGTATGTTCTTTGCCACTGGTTGCTATTCAAGTGTGATTTGAAGACCAGGCTCGCTCTGCTCTTTTCCATTGGATTTGCTGTTATTTGTTCAGATGTGACTGTGTTCACGCTTTCCCCTGAAAGCAAAAAAAAAAAAAAAAAGAACAGCCATCAATGGTCTATCTAGCCCGGTCTTCTGTTTCCAACAGTGGCCAATCCAGGTCACAAGTACCAAATAGTAGCAACAAGCTGTTGACTTGTATCTTCTAGAGAGACACATCTTATTCCACCAGCCTTTAGCAGACTATTTGCTTCAAGACAATAGCCAAGAAAAATCTAGAAGATGCCCACTCCCTCCTGCCATGAAGACTCCCACTGGCCCACCCGCTTCCCCAACAAAAAATGGCAGGAGGGATGCCCACTCCCTCCTGCCACCGCAGTGCCCCCTCCACCGGTGACCTTACCTTCTATTGGGAGCAGGAGGTACCACAAATGGTTCCTGCTCCTCCACCGGGCCTTAGGCCCCTCTCCGGTGCATCATGTGATACACAGGCCCTGATTGGCTCAGATGCCTCGTGCTCCTCATTTGGGAGGGGCCTGAGGTGTCTGAGCCAATCAGGGACATCCTTAGGAAGGAGCCTAAGGAAGTTCCTGATTAGCCAAAACAAATGGCCATTAGAGGACTTCCTTAGGCTCCTTCCTAAGGAATCCCTGATTGGCTCAGATGCCTCAGGCCCCTCCAAGGGAGGAGCACGAGGTGTCTGAACCAATCAGGGCCTTAGGCCCCTCCCCGTGCATCACATGATGCATTGGAGAGGGGCCTATGGCCCAGTGGCATAGCAGGCTGGGCGGAGGAGGTGTTTGTGGTACCTCCTGCTCCCAACAACAGGTAAGGATACTGGGGCAGGGAGGACAAGTAGTTGGGAGTGGGCATCCCTCCTGCCGGTTTTTGGGGGAAGTGGAAAGGGTGGCAGGAGTCTTTATGGCAGGAGGGAGTGGGCAACCCTCCTACCATTATTTTGGGGGGAGCGAGCGGGTAGGAGAGCTGTGATTCGGGGGCGGGCAGGGGAAGTGGCTCAGGAGGGCGCACGATTGTCAGCTTTTTGTAATGGGACAAATGGTGCACATTCAAGTCACGCAGAACAACTGTCCCATTAAAAAAAAGCAGAAGCCCTGATAGCAGATACAGGAGACTGCTTCTCCTGTCAATACTGTCAGGGCTCTGCGCATGTCTCAATCGCTCACTGAGCGACTGAGTCGGTGGGTTTGCATGCAAACTTGATAGTGAATCAATTACTGTTTGAAAATCGGCCAATAGCGACTGAGTCGCTATCTTTAGTGAATCTAGCCCTTAGTTTGGATTGAAGGCCAAAGAGCACTTTAACAATGTTTACCCATATGGTGGACTAGTGTGCGACTAAACAAGGATGATGATATGGGATAATGACCAACAATGGGAATCTCCTTCTCTTGGTCCTTCTATGCTAATATTATTCAAGATTTAGGCCCTCAGTATAAACTGAATTTGAAATGCAGAAGGTCTCCACACTCATCCTCTCTCACCTCCTACAAAATGTCTACAAAGCTGTAGGTTTCTATGGTCCTTCGTGTGTCTAAGTGTTTTGAAAATGAGCCCCTATGGGACCTGCAGCACCAATTCCAATGAGCAGAATCAGTCACTACAAATCTGACACTGATTTGAGAAGCGAGTTCAAAACCAGAACTCCTACTGCTGAAACCCTGCACCGTAAGGACAGCTATAGCAAATTGTAACCAGTAAACTATATATTATGCATATTAATATTAGATCTAATCTAATCTAATCTAAATCTTGGGTTTATATACCGCATCATCTCCGCAGATCCTAGTATATATCAAGTTAGGATAAAAACTTGTACAAAAATTATGTATGTTGAACCTGTAACCCATCCTGAGCTCCTGGGGGACAAATTGGATAGAAAATGAATTAATTAATTCAATAAATAAATAAATAATAGCGCTGAAGGGGATATGCAGCACTGTACATTTTGACATTAAATAGGCCTGATCAGAAGAGCCTACAATCTAACTTGGACAGACATGACATAGAGGGTTGGGGGATGCATAACCCAAAGAGAACTGGACCAAAAAAAGTCTCCAGCCTGGACCTGTGGAGCTTGGCATGTTTATATTAGGACTATGCAAGCTCATAACCCCAAAATAAAATACGGTAATTAGGATTTTCTTCTTCCTATGGTCTTTATCAGGGATGGCCAACCATGGTCTTCAAGGGCTATAACCCAGTTGGGTTTTCAAAGTTTCCACAACTGATAGGCATGAAATTGATTTGCATAGAAAATGATCAGTGAAATCCTATTCAAATCAGACAAAAATTACAAGGCACTTAAACACTTTAAGACAGCTGTCCTCCATGTGTACAAGGTCTGACAATTAAGTTCGCAAACTCATCCTAGAAAGAGTGCTACATACCTCATTGCTCAATATCACTGCAGTCGCCCTCGAAGTACTCCCCTTGGGAAAATTGCACCGACACCAGCACCTAGTCCATCCTTCAAAAGCAATTTTGGAACTCTTTTTCTGGAATGGCCATCAGAGCTGTCGTTGTATTACCCTTGATGTCTTGAATGTCATCAAAATGCCTTCCTTTCAATACTTCCTTTAACTTTGGGTAAAGAAAAAAAAAGTTATTGGGGGGCCAGACCAGGTGAACAGAGAGGGTGTTCCAATACAGTTATTTGTTTTCTGGCTAAAAAATCTCTCAAAGACAGTGTCGTGTGAGCCGGTGCATTGTCGTAACGCAAGAGCCATGAGTTGTTGGTAAAAAAATTCAGGTCATTTTCATCTAACTTTTTCAAGCAGCCTTTTCAGCACTTTGGGATTTTTTTTAATTGTGGAAAATTGACTGACTTCCATTGTGCAATTTGACGCTTTGTTTCAGGGTCGTATTAATACACCCAAGTTTCACCACCAGTGATGATAATTTGGCCAAAAACATAGTCTTACCTCTCTAAAAGGTCTTGGCAAACTTTGACTCTTCTTTGCTTTTGTTCATCGATGAGCTCCTTCGGGACCATTTTTGCACACATGCCAGGATTTTAAGTTAAGATTTTCCTGCTTCGCTATCAATGTTCACTTGGTCTGCTATGCTTCTCACAGTCTGCTGACGATTTTGCCGCACAATTTGATGAATTTTTACAATGTTTTCATCAGTTCTGCTTGTTACTGGTTGCCCTGACCTTTCTTCATCAGCGACGCTTTCTGTCCCCTCAGAAAAACGTTTCATCTATTTGCACACTGCTGTTTTCTTCATGGCATTATCCCCGTAAACTTGGACTAACATGTCCCTGATTTCACTTCCACTCTTGCCAAGTTTCACAAGAAATTTAATGTTTGTTTATTACTCTAATTCAAGCTTCGACATTATTGCGATAGTGCCCCAAAAACATGCAACAACAATAATGACCACCACTCAACAAAACGTCGACACGTTGACTCGATCCCAGCTGTGAGACACCGATACACCAAGGTTATGAAGCCTTACCGAGTTGTTTGTACAGTGCCGCCAACGTAAGCGCACGGAGGCAAGTTCGCAAACTTAATTGTCAGACCTCGTATTTTGTCATGGGGCTTAAGTTACAAAGAGGAGCTCTACAATTATAGTTTTAATGGTAGGCATCTTGTACTTCTGTAAACCCAACACAAAAACAGACAAGAGATTTCTCTGACACCATCTTTGACTCCCCCCCTCCCCCACCCCGGTAAATTAAGACTGAAGACTTCATTTCTTTTCGGGGTTTCGACTCTAGTTATCTCTAAGCTCCAACACTATGTACATTTTCTAAGAAATAGATACGGAGGAAGAAGGTGAACAAATTCTTTGTCTTCTGATCTGAATGCTTTGTGCTTATCATTATAAAACCAGGGGGCCACCAACAGCGCCTGTGGAGCAAAAGTCTCCAATTTCCTTCTTTAATTACCAAGCCTTAGAGCTAAAAAAAAAAAAAAAAAGCTCTTTCAAAGGAAGCGATACATGCAGGCCTCGGTAGAGTTAAAGCAGAAACATTTTAAGCTGATGAGTTGACACTTGTAGAAGCAAATATATTAAATAAGTCATGATATGTTTTGGGGCAATATGTGACTTGCCTCAATTTCGGGGAAAAATGGATTCTAATGAGTGACAGACGAGTGTTTTCTGTCACTTCCTCAAGTAATGGCCCCAAGCTGATTCTGCTCTGTGGGAGAGTAATATACTTCTGAACAAAAAGTTGGTGCTTTTTTTTTTTTTCTCTTGGAGTGAGATAGAAATCCCAAGGTGATTTGGAAGCATGTCTAATGACTGGAAAAGACATATTTACTGGCAGTCTTCATGGAAGCTGTGACAGTTGACAGAGTTTGATTTTAATAAATGTAACTGATGAATAAAAGGTTGACAGGCTGAGAGAAAGAGACAGAAAGACAGACAGAGAATCACCAATAGTAACAGAGTTGGAAGGAAGTGTAAATTCTCTAACTCAAGTCCGGAGCATTAACTTGTATATTTTAGTGAAGGTAAAAGAGTCCTGGGTTTGGTTGATACTCGTTTCTGTCACTAGGCCAATATTTTTCAAGAGTAGACTGGCGCTTGCTCTGTGTCTACTCATAAGGTCCATTTTTGTCACATCTCTGATTTGGAAAGCAAATAAAACACAGTACAAAGATGATCCACTTGACGTGGCCGCCTATCAAACATCATTTAACATACAAGATCCTACTCTTCCTCCCTCTTTAACAAAGGCGCTTTAGCCATTTCAGCATGCGCTAAATGCTAACGCATCCATAGACTTATAATGGGCGAGTTAGCGTTTAGCGTGCGCTAAAACGCATAGCGTACCTTAGTAAAACTAAAATTAATGGATCTCCATCCTATCTAGAAAATTGTTTGATTCCCTACATCCAACCTCATTCCCTTCAACAGAATTGACTTACTGTACCATCCCACGGTCATGTCACATATTCATCCATCCGGGATCGTATTTTTTTTCAAATTATTGCTCCACTACTATGGAACGCGCTTCCTAACCGCATTCGAGCGGAACTTAACCTTGAAGGATTCAAAGTCAGTTAACAACATTCCTTTTTATGGAATAGGCAGAAAACCAGTAATCATCGTGGACTTGTTGGGAACAGTCTAGGCCAAAACTTGGGGCTCCTTTTACAAAGGTGCGCTAGCGTTTTTAGAGGAGGCGGTAGCGACTAGCATGCGTTATTCCACGCATTAAGGCCCTAACGCACCTTTGTAAAAGGAGCCTTTAGTCCCGTTTTCTTTCTATCCTTTCATAGATTGTATTTCTTTGGGGTTTTAAAAAAATATTTTTATTAATTTGAAAAAAATATGACAAGTAATATGATAGAAAACAGAGGGTTGGAGTAAAAGGGCACTACTCAGACTGGCAATGGGTCACGAGCGGAGTTCCACAGGGATCGGTGTTAGGACCGCTCCTATTCAACGTGTTTATCAACGACCTGCAGACGGGGACGAAATGTGAGGTCATCAAATTTGCTGATGACACCAAACTCTGCAACAGGGTCAAAACCATGGAGGATTGTGAAGCCCTGCAAAGGGACCTGACGAGAATGGAGGAATGGGCAAAAAAGTGGCAAATGAGTTTCAACATAGAGAAATGCAAGGTCATGCACGTAGGGAAAAAGAACCCAATGTTCAGCTACAAAATGGGGGGAATATTGCTAGGGGTGAGCAACCTTGAAAGAGACCTGGGGGTGATGGTGGACACAACTTTGAAACCATCAGCGCAGTGTGTGACAGCCTCAAAGAGAGCAAACAGAATGCTGGGCATCATCAAAAAGGGTATCACAACCAGGACAAAGGAAGTTATCATGCCGCTGTATCGTGCAATGGTGTGCCCGCACCTGGAGTACTGGTCGCCATACCTCAAGAAAGACATGGCAGTACTCGAAGGAGTCCAGAGAAGAGCGACTAAGCTGATAAGAGGTATGGAAAACTTTACATACGCCGACAGGTTGAAAATGCGGGGGCTGTTCTCCCTGGAGAAGAGGCGACTTAGAGGAGACATGATAGAAACCTTCAAGATCCTGAAGGGCATAGAGAAAGTGGATAAGGACAGATTCTTCGAACTGCGAGGAACCACGAGCACCAGGGATCACTCGGAGAAATTGAAAGGGGACAGGTTTAGAACCAATGCTAGGAAGTTCTTTTTTACCCAGAGGGTGGTGGACGCATGGAACGCTCTTCCGGAGGTTGTAGTAGGCGAGAGCACAGTAAAGGGGTTTAAGGAAGGTTTGGATAGGTACCTAAAGGATAAAGGGATTGAGGGGTACAGATAGCAGCAGAGGTAGGTTATAGAAGTAGAGGTAGATTATAAAGGTCAAAAATTCACTTCACAGGTCAAGGACCTGGTGGGCCGCCGCGGGAGCGGGCCGCTGGGCGAGATGGACCTCCGGTCTGACCCAGTGGAGGCAACTTCTTATGTTCTTATGTTGCAAAAATACAGAAAGTCAAAACATCAAAAGAAATCAAAATAATGTGGCATTTCAATTATTATCCTTCTTAGACCACAAATTTAGAAAAGGAAGAGATCCATTAATTCCATGGGGAGAAATACAACAGGAAACCTAATTTATTAGGAAAGCTGACTACGCTTAACATCCCCACTTATCTTTCTTTTCTTTTTTTTCCAATATTTTTATTAATTTTATAAGATAAATGTACAAATATTAAATAAAACAAGAAAAAAATTATAAGAAATACAGATATTAAATAAGACAAGAAATAGATCAAATGTACATGTCATTATGTATATCTATATCTATATAATTACATAAAATTTATTTCTAATTCCTTTTTATGTATATATATTTTTTTAATTATCTATTTATTTTTATAATGTTATTTTAAGATGTAAACCACATAGGGCTCCTTTTACTAAGGTGCGCTAGCAGTTTTAGTGCGTGCTACAATACCGCACACGCTAAATGCTAACGCCTCCATAGAGCTTGCGTTAGTATTTTTTATTTAGTGCATGGTTAGCGCACGCTAAAAATGCTAGTGCACCTTAGTACAAGGAGCCCATAGACGTTATTATCAATGCGGTATATCAAATGTAAATAAAACTTGGGATTTGTAGCCGACTGATTGGTGAGAGCTACAGCAATAGGGCCTGTCAGAGAGTCCTGTCCTTCCTTCCCTCAGGCAAATGTCACACTGCAACCAAACAGGGCTTGTTTTTCATCCTGCCTGCACCATTTCCTCCTCCGCTCCTAGATTATTTTGGATGGGAGATGGTTGAACCCTCCACTGAACATTCGAAAATATGCCACGCCTGCAGGTGAGCAGGTGATATGATAGAGGTCCATAAAATACTGAGTGGAGTGGAGCGGGTAGATGTGAATCTACTCTTTCCAAAAATAATAGGACTAGGGGGCATGTGATGAAGCTACTAAGTAGTAGATTTAAAACAAACCGGAGAAAATATTTCTTTACACAACGTGTAATTAAACTCTGGAATTTGTTGCAGGGAGAATGTGTTGAAATTAGTTAGCAGAGCAGGGTTTAAAAAAGGCACTTCCTCAAAAAGAAGTCCATAGGCCATTATTGAGATGGCTTAGGGAAATCCACTGCTTATTCCTAGGATAAGCAGCATAAAATCTGTTTTACTACTAGGTTCTTGGGACCTGGATTGGCCACTGTTGGACACAGGATACTGGGCTTGATGGACCTTTGGTCTGTCCCAGTATAGTGACTCTTATGTTCTTATTATGAAAAAGCAAAGCTGTGAATTGAGATGCATGTTCCACTGCCTATCTTTCTCTTCTACTCCGTATAGTGTAATACAATCAAGTAAATCATTCAAACATTATACTCCTTCTATTTATATTCCTTGGATCTCAGTGATTTGCCTCAGCTGCCTACCTTTGTTGAAGGATCCCCTGCCATCAGCTGATTGTGGCATGGGAATCCCTGATCGGCTGAGCCTGCAGCATTCCTTGAAACTGCAGCTTCGGGAGTCCTGCCGGTTGAGCTGATCGAGGAGAAAATATCCCTGCTGCGATAACTGAGCTGGCTATGGCAGAGAACCCCCCCCCTGACGCCTACCACCCTAACATCACTGGAAATTTTGCTTGTTTTCTTTGTTCAGCTATTTTTCTGGTTTCTTCTGAGATCCATGGCGATTTCGTGGCTTTCTCTTATGGCGTGTTCATCACTAATTATGGTTTTGATGTCATTCCATAACTCTTTGGACTGTGTATCTCCTGTATCAAGACAGGCAAATCTGTTGTCTAGTTTTATCCAGTAGTCTGATGGAATATTTTCAATGGCATATTTGGGGAGGTCTCTAATGATCTTCTTGTGAAGTTTTACTTTGATCTTGCATGTCAAAAGCTCGTGGTTGCTTCCACAATCAGCTCCTGGTTTAGTCCTTGCATTCAAAACGACAGGATTTCCATCTCTGTCCTATGCACATGTAGTCAATTTGATTTCGATACATGCCATACGGAGAGGTCCACGTGTACTGGTGATGTTTGTGGTATTGAAAATGCATATTCATGATTGATGGTTCGTTTTGCAAAACTCTACTAAGTTATCACCAGTTTCATTTCTATCTCCTATGCCGTGCTTTCCAACCACTGCATCTTCAGGTGTACTTCCTACTTTTGCTTTGAAATCCCCCATAACGATCAGTAGATCTTGTTTCAGCTTTTGATCTATTTCACTTTGAAGTTGTTTGTAGAACAGCTCTATATCCTCATCTTCCACATCTGATGTTGAAGCATATACGTGGATCAAGATGACATTGATCGGCTTTCCCTGTAGACGGATTGACATGACTATCACTGATAACATTGTACTTTAGTACTGTCTTTGCAAGCTTATTGTCGAGGATGAATTCCACGCCATTTTTCCTGTTTTTCATGACCAGAGTAGCAGATCCAATGCTCGTTTGATTGAAAATGGCCCTGTCCTGTCCATTTGAGTTCACTGATCCCTATCAAATCAATTTTGGTTCTTTCTGTTTGATCTTTAACAATTTCCAGTTTTCCTTGATTCATGCTTTGATTCCATGTTCCTATGTTAAGAATATCTTTACAGCTTCTGACCTCCCTTTTCTGTCAAGCAGCATCAGCATTAGGATGTCCTGGCGGCTTTGATCCGTCAGCTTCCCAAAACTGGGCGATGATCAGCTCTTCCCTAGTAGCATGATGAGTGCCTTCTGACCTAGGGGACCATCTTCCAGCACTATACGTTGATTCTTTATGTCTCATCATCATCACGTTTTCTTGGCAGAATACAAAAGTAGATTGCCGGGCCTTTCTTCTGTGCAGTATCAATTTGATATTGTTGCTGTTGTCACATCAAAAGCGATCCTCTGTCTCCAGCACTGCCCATCTGCTGCTGCTCAGATGGGTGGTACATCATTAGTCTGGAATCTCCACTGAAACCTGTCCACCTTGGGATACCCTGCTGGTAGTGAAACTACCGATGGCACAGCTTTTAGCTTCTCAGACATGCGCAAGGCCCAGTGGCAAGACAAGCCCATATACCATGACTGGAGAAGAAATTAAAATTGCCAACTGAAATAAGTACGTTTTGAGTTGTTTACGAAAATGAGTTATGGAACATTCCACCTGTATATATATATATATATATATATATATATATTGTGGCGGGGCCGGGGGTAAGCCTAGCGCTGGCAACCCGGTTCCCGCCCCAGGCGTAAGGACGGAGCGCTCCCAGGAGGACTCCCACTGGATAAGCAGTAGAATAATTAGTGGAGACTGCGTTCTTGGTAAAGTTCAGCTTTTATCTTTATTACCCCTAGTTCACAGCACTAGGGTTCCAGTAGTCCCTCTGGTCTGAGGAGACTTAAAATAAAACATACTTTCATAAGGTTTCTTCCTTACAATACAGTCCCGCCTGCTACCCAGGCAGAAAAGCCAAAAAATAAACCAAAACGTTTTCTCCTTAATTTTGCTCCTTTTGTTTGGAAATACTTCAGGAAGCTCTGTGACCTAACCCACCCGAAGTCCAATGCCCCCCACTACCCTATGCTCCTGGGTAGGGCTAGGGAACTTTATATAACCCAACCTTTTATGACTGGTGTAAGTCCCCTCCCGAAAGTTCCCTGCTTCAGGGTTACACAATGTCAGGTCTCTGAGTTCCGTTACACTTCTCGGGGAAGTTAATTAAAGGTTCTCACCTCCTTCCCTTTATCTACATGGCCTCCCTCTCAGGCTCTAAGTGATTCATTCACACATGCTCACAGTTCTGCTACGGGAGAAAGAACGCTACACAAAGATACATTCACTTTCATTCCCCTCCCCCATTCATACCTTGTTAACTGTGATTCTTGAGAAGATCCCATACTGCGAGACTGCACTCCATCTCACTGCTTTCAGATAGCTCTCCCTCTAATTCCATTAGGGAATCTCCGCTTTCTGAGACAGGGTAAGAACTCCCTTCAGGGACAGCTAACGGCCAGCCCTGCCCTGGAAGTCTTTCTATTCCCCTGCACTTCTGCTTAGGAGTCAGAAGTCTGTGAGCTCGGGAGGGTTGTAAGACCAGCTGTGCTTTAGCTAGGGTCTGGGACAGAGACCTCCTAGCAGGCTCTTTCCTGCTTAGCACGGCATGTCTCTCTCCTGCATTTCTCCCTACAGTCTACTCCCGAGTATTCTCTCCTGCAGTCTTCTTACCAATCTCCTCCCTAATCTTCTCCCCAGTGTTTCCACCTGTGCTCATTTTATGCTGTAAGCCTAATCCCACTCTCCCTCTGGGTTCGTCCTGCTTGCCAGCCACACCCCTCTCATTAACCATGCCTGTAGTGGTTTTATTTACTAGAGGTTTTGTTGGAGATTTGCCCAAGGTATTATAAAAGGGATTATAGTGCCCTAAACCAGATGTTATGGTTTCTGCCCTTCTCTCTCTGCCTTGCCCTGCCTGTTGGCTCTTGGTGATAGGCACATGATTACTAGGCAGCTTCCTGGGCTTAGGAATAGGGGCCAGCCTTTGCAAGGCAGGGTTTAAAGCTGGGTTTAAACTGCTGACAGGCTCTTCCCTGTCACAATATATATATATATATATATATATACACACACACACTCATCAAATGAGTGGAACTATGTTCAGGAATACCAAGAAGACGTCTACCACTAGATTGCAATGATCTACGGGAAACATAAAGAAACCAATTAACTTATTGGTAATAACTATGTGGAATACAGTCATCTGCTCCTCTAAACTCTAATCAATGCTAGTGTATTTGCCCAAAAAAAAATCTATCTAACTGAATAACCTGGAGTTAATATAAACATAATCCATTCTACTGAATCGTTCCTTTGGGACATGGCTCCATGAAATTAGATCAGTGACTGAAGAAGCCAGATCTTCCTCTTTTGTTCCAAAACAAAGATGACTAACTTTAGTCTTTGGTCTTAATGGTGACCAATTCAACAACTCTGGTGTTTTTCCTTGATAAGATTGATCTCCTTTTCTAGCTAATGTAAATCATTTAGCTCAGGCAAACTTTCTGGTCAACTTGTAGTAGGCTCGATGGAGTCTATGTGGGTTGGTTTTGATGGAAGGATTAGGCACTACTACTATTTCTTATTTCTATAGTGCTACCAGATGTACACAGCACTGTACAGAGTTACGAAGGAGACAGTCCCTTCTCGAAGAAGCTTACAATCTAAACAGACAGGACAGACAAACAAGATGCGAGGGTGGGGGATACAGTTAGGGGAGATGGCTAATCTGCTAGCTAGGGTGGTGGCCAGTGGGGGGTAGGGTTATGGATTGAAGGCTATATAAAAAGGTGGGTTTTCAGTCTGCTTTTCAACAAGGGAAGGGAAGGGGCTTGACGAACAAACTCTGGTAATTTATTCCAGGCATAGGGGCAGCTAGATGAAAGAAAGGCGGTCTGGAATTGGCAGTGGAGGAGATGGGTACAGCTAAGAGTGACTTATCTGAGGAATGGAGTTCTCTGATAGGTGTGTAAGGAGAGAGAAGCGAGGAGAGATATTGAGGGGCAGCAGAATGAACACATTTGTAGGTCAGCGATAAGATCTTGAACTGTATGCGATGGCAGATAAGGAGCCAGTGAAGTGATTTAAGGAGAGGGGTAACGTGAATGGAGTGGACTGCTGGGCTTGATGGACCACTTGTCTGACCCAGCAGCGGCAATACTTATCTAATATAATAAAATGATAGGCCGCGCATGCGCACTAAAAAAATCGTGTTCCCTGATCCCGCCGCGGAAACACGAGTGCGCATGCGCGGGTTTTACATCACCTGCTCTCCATCTCGCGCCGCCAGCGATCTCTGTTCCTCTTTGCCATGCATGTCCGCCGCCGACCTCGAGCTCCTGAGTGCCGGCGCCACGAGCCGCCCAGCCGGTGCTGAGGCCCCGCCTCCCGCTCTGCACCACGATCGAGAGAGGAGCTGCGGCGGCGGCTTTCAACTAAAAAAAAAAAAAATGGACAACTGCAGGTCGCAGCTCTCACCTGGCTTTCAGGGTGCGGCTGAGCGCTAGCGGCCGGCGAACCCTAATTGCAGCGGCGGCTTTCAACTACAAAAAAAAACAAACAGCTGAAGATAGCAGCTCTCACCCGGCTCTCACAGGAAAATGGACAGGGGAAGAAATGCTGCTGCAGCTGCTGTACAGGGAAGTGGGGAGGGAGGAAAATGCTGCACAGGGAAGTAGGGAGGGGGGAAATGCTGATGCACAAGGAAATGGAGGTGGAGGGAATGCTGGACAGGGGGAGCAGGTAAGGAGTGCTGCTGGACAGGGGGAGCAGGGAAGAGGGTCAGGGGGAGAAAGTAAGAAGTGCTGCTGGGCAGGGGGAGCAGGGAAGAGGGTCAGGGGGAGAAAAGAAGGAGTGCTGCTGGACAGGGAGAGCAGGGAAGAGGAACAGGGGAGCAGGGAAGAGAAACAGGGGAGCAGGTAAGAAGTGCTGCTGGACAGGGGGAGCAGGGAAGAGTGACTGGGGAGCAGGGAAGAAGTGCTGCTGGACAGGGGGAGCAGGTAAGGAGTGCTGCTGGACAGGGGGAGGTAAAAGGAAGGGAGAAGGCCTACTGCTGGACAGGTGGAACAGGCAAGGGGTGATGGTTGACAGCCAAGGAAAGAGAGAGACAGAAAGCGGCCAAGAGGAGAGAGAGAGAAAGAAAGAATGAAAGACAGACATACATATATTCTAGCACCTGTTAATGTAACGGGCTTAAAGACTAGTGTTCTTATATTCTTATGGTAGAAGATGAATCATGCAGCAGAATTATGTACAGGTTGCAGTGGGGAGAGGTGATTTAGCAGGAGACCAGGTTAGAAGTAGATTGTAGTAATCTAAGTTTGAGATTGTTACAAGAGTGTGGTCAAGGGTCTGGGAAGTGTGCTCAGAGTAGCAGGAGTGAATTTTGGTGATAGAAGCGACAGGCTTTAGCAGTCTACTGGATGTGCGTTAAAAGTGAGAGGTCAGAATCGAAGACGACTCCAAGGTTGCAAGCAGAGAAGACTGGAACGATGACAGTATTATTTACAGAGTCAGAGAATGGAGGGAGAGGAGCGGAGGGTTTAGGAGGAAAGAGGAGTAGCTCAAGTCTTGGACATGTTTAGTTTCAGTTGGCTCAGTCAATCCAACAAAAAAGGGCAAGAACCTCTCAAAACTGAGAGTAGAGTGATCAAAGAGCAATGGCAAAAGTAACGATGAACACTCAATATCGAATAGTCAAATATAGACAATTGTATACAACTGATAGTGAATCATAATGCTCAGAGAAATGGAGGTGATAACCCAACACAACACTACCACCTCACCGCCCAATCATCGCATGAATTCAATGCACCAGCTGTAAAAATGATTAGTTATGCACAATTACTTTAAGTGCACTAAGCTACTAATTTTGTACAAAATAAGAAACGTTGATCGAGTAATCTGAAACAGCAAACTTATCTTGAGCTTGCGGGTTCCGACGTGACACAGACAACGTTTCGCTCCTGCCTCAGGGAACCAAATGAAAATTCACAGAGGACCCAAAAACGTGTGGGCGAGTTGTCATTCTAAAAATATATAGAAATAATTAAAACTCTTTACTTTATTCTTACTCATATTTAAAACCTGTAACTATTTTAACCCTATAAAAAGATAATAGGCCCTGTTGTCACCTCCATTTCTCCGAGCATTATGATTCACTATCAGTTGTATACAATTGTCTACTACACCAAACTCCACTGGCTGCCGGTGGAGGCAAGAATCATCTTTAAATTCGCCTGCCTCTGCTTCAAAACCTTAGCAGGCTCTTCACCCATCTACCTACCTTGAAATTGCAGGCCCCTCCCGTACACGAAACACCTGCCTGTTTTCCTTCCCTTCCCCGAAGAGCTGCCTCTACAAGAAATTCCTCGACAGATCCCTAGCATTCCAAGCGGGCAAATGGAACAAATGCCTCACAACCCTCATCTCCAATTCACCCCCCCCCCCTACCAAATGTTCAGGAAGTCAATCAAAACCTACCTTTTTGACAAATTCCTCTAACTTCTCCCCCCCCCCTCTTACTAGCCTCCTCCTCTAATTCCGATTTACCTCCAGACTCTCCGACTCCTCCAATCCTGTTAGCCATTAAATGACTTAACAAAATGGATCACTCAGTCTAACTAATTATCCCTTCTTCATTACTCCCCATACCAAATGCCTCTGCTTTGCCTTATCGAACACTGCAGTATGTATCACTGCTGTATGTGATATCGCTGTATGTAACTTACAGAAAATGTAACTTCATTGCAAATATAACCTAGCTGTAAAAATTAACTTCACTGTAAATGCAGCGTCGCCGAAAATGTAACTTCGCTGTAAATGTACAGTCTCTTCATCTGTTAACCGCATAGAACTTCCATGGTAATGCGGTATACAAGAATAAAGTTGTTATTATTATTATTTGACTATTCAATATTGAGTGTTCATAGTTTCAGTTGGCGGCAGTAGAGGTAATGGAGGAGCAGCAGGCCAAGAACCAGAAAAGCTGAGTTCAAATACCACTGTAGCCAGTGGTGTAGTAAAGGCGGGAGGGGGGGTCCCACCTCGGACGCAATCTTTATGGCACCATCCTCCTCCCTGCACCCCGCGCCTTCCTTGCTACCGCACGTGTGTCCCTTCCTTCGTACCTCTGTAACGTCTGCGGTGGGAGCAGCGTCGGCTCTTCCTCTGACGTCACTTCCTGGATCCACGCCTAAGAAGTGGCATCAGAGGATGAACCGACGCTGGTAACATTCTAGAGCTCAGATTGTGATGTCATAATGCCTCATTCCACCAACGCCTAAGCTCTGTCCTCATCTGCACAAGCCTCAAACCCTTTAAAATCATAAGTGTTCGAGGCTTGTGCAGTTAAGGAAGAGCTTACGGGAATGGGGCAGGGGCAGGGACAGTGACAAAATTCGTGGGGACGGGATGGAGAAATTGAGTTTCTGCGGGGATGGGGGAAAATTTGTCCCCATGTCATTCTCTATTTGTGAGCCTTCCAGGGCTAGAAAAATACCTAACGGACCTAAATGTAGAAAGCTTGCAGGTGGCATGAAAAGACATGGATTGGGGGCAGGATTGACAATTAATAGATGTCCCCTTTTGATGAAAAAAAATAAATGGTCACATTATTCATCCTCCACCCCAATAAAAATTGGATTATAAATCTAGTCTGGCTATATCTATCCTGAAAAAACAGTTGTCCAGTCACCCAACTTCTAAAACTTGCTTTCTCCAGGAAGAGACGGTTCATTATTTTATTTTTTTTTTTTATGCAACCTATTGCCGAATGGTTATTAAATATTTAGTAAGCGTCGGTAAATAAATGCCAGTTTTAACATTTCTGCTAGTCACATCAGGAGAAAAGAACGCTGCAGAGTTTCTGCAGATCTCCTGCCGTTTCTAGAGCAGCTGCTCAACACATTGCTGCCAAAAAACTGCATCCCCCAGGACCATCTAATAAACCAATAAATTGATGTCAGGGGTAATTTTTCTTGGCTGATATTCTTATTTAGACTTCCCACATTCACATGGTCAGTGTATCGAGCAAGACGTGATCAAGGTTCCACCCACAGCACCTGCGCAGACTCATCGGTCGGATTGAGGGGGTCAGGAATCAAGGCTCGTAGGCAGTTCCTGGGACAGCCGATGCCTTTGCCCTTTATAACACCTGCAAAACACAGGTCAACTGGGAGCTGTGCTTTGTAGAGCAGGTGGGCCACGCGGTGTTGGCCAGTCTAAAGGAAAGAGAGAGGAAACTGCACAGCCCCGTCTGTGATGACCCACTGGGACTCTCGTCTCTGTAATGGGGGTGAGCTAATCCAGATTGCAATGATGATAGGAAAGTCAGTCATTGTAATCATCTGTAATGGATTTCAGATGGGGAAGCCTGGTTGTGCTGGTCTTGGTGACTGACAGAGAACGCTTAGGTCACCCTCCTGGGTTCTGCTGTCTGGATTTGAGGCAGATTTTCTGCAGTTCTCTTTGTGGGGGGGGGGGGGGCAATGTCTCCAGAAAGGGGAGTTTGGCACATACCTTGGCACGTAGCGAAGCTTACTCTAAGGCCGTGGTCTCCAACATGTGGCCCCAGGGCTGCATGTGGACCCCGAAGTCCTTCATTGTGGCCTTCAAACAGCCGAAGTGCTCTTTAAATCTTGTGAAATGTGTTCATATCAATCTTGCTCACTTCATATAGGGAAAGGGACTTGTATACTGCCTTTTTGGGATTTTACAGCCACACTCAAGGTGGTTTACACGTAGGTACTGCAAGCATTTTCCCTCTCTGTCCCGGTGGGCTCACAATCTGTCTAACATACCTGGGGCAGTGGAGGATTAAGTGACTTTTCTGGGGTCACAGGGAGCAGCACAAGACCTGAACCGACAATCTCAGGGTGCTGAGGCTGTAGCTCTAACCACTAGGCCACACGCTCCTTCTCCTCCTCCTGGTAACAGCAAAGAATCTCTTAAGTGTGTCATTTATGGAATTTGCAAGTGTCGACAATCCAAAATAAAGTGAGTTTTAAAAATATATCCTTGAAGTGCTGTAGAATCACTATTTGCATTAATGTTTAATATCCAGTCTGAATAAGCAGGTCAATACCTATACACAAATGCTAGGAGCCTAAGGGCTAAAATGGGAGAGTTAGAAGTCTTGGCCAACAAAAAGGGCCTTGACATAATCGGAGTCACGGAAACGTGGTGGGCTGATGACAATAAATGGGATGTGGCTTTTACCAGGGTTCAAACTCTACAGGAGAGATAGGCCACGCAAAAAGGGTGGAGGAATAGCGCTATATATAAAGGATTCCATACATTCAACCAGGATGGAAACAACAGCAAGGGTGGATGACTTGGAATCACTATGGGTTAAGCTATCCGGAGGAACTGGAGCAGACATAAAATTGGGTCTGTACTATCGCCCACTGGGACAAACGGAAGAAATCGACCAGGATCTGGAGGCTGAACTGGGGCAGATATGCAAAAGCGGAAGTGTGGTGGTGGTGGTGGTGATGGGGGACTTCAACGACCCGGGAATAGACTGGAATATAGGGCACTCAAACTGCATGAGAGAGACCAAATTCCTGGAGGTCACGAGGGACTGTTTCATGGAACAACTGGTCACGGAACCAACACGGGGAGATGCCACTCTTGACCTAATCTTCACCGGACGTGGGGGACCTGCTAAAGAAGCGGTGGTACTAGCCCCACTAGGAAACAGCGATCACAACACGATCCAGTACAGGCTAGAAATTGGATCATCAAAGGTGAAAAGAACTACAACGACAGCACTGAACTTCAAAAAAGGAAATTATGATGGCATGAGGAAAAATGGTGGGAAAGAAACTCAACGACACCGCAAGGAAGATGGAGTCCGTAGAAAAAGCCTGGACCTTACTCAAGGGCACGGTGCACGAAGCACAAAACCTGTGCGTCCCCAAGTTCAGGAAAGGGTGCAAAAAGAATAGAACAAAAAACCCAGTGTGGATAACAAATGCAGTGAAAAAGGAGATAAGTGACAAGAAGGCAGCATTCAAAAAATGGAAAAAGGACCAAACAGATGACAACCAAAAGGAGCACAAAAAAACACCAAAAGGAGTGTCACCGAATGGTTAGGAAAGCAAAAAGAGAATATGAAGAGAGACTGGCGGGGGAAGCAACAAACTTCAAATCATTCTTCAGGTACGTCAAGGGGAAGCAACCAGCAAGGGAGGAAGTGGGACCCTTGGATGATGGGGACAGAAAGGGAGTGGTAAAAGAGGAAAAGGAGATAGCTGACAGGCTAAATGAGTTCTTCACTTCAGTCTTCACGAGGGAGGACACAACCAACATTCCGGAACCCAAGGAGATCAGGATGAAAATCTGGTCCAACTAGAGGTTAGCAAAGGGGATGTCCTCAGGCAGATAGACAGGCTAAAGAGCGACAAATCGCCAGGTCCGGACGGCATTCACCCAAGGGTACTCAAGGAACTAAGGAACGAAATAGCTGAGCCACTTAGACAAATATGCAACCTATCCTTAAAAACTGGAGAGATTCCGGAAGACTGGAAAATAGCAAATGTCGCGCCCATCTTCAAGAAAGGCTCAAGGGGAGACCCAGGAAACTACAGGCCGGTGAGCTTGACCTCGGTCCCGGGAAAGATGATGGAAGCGCTGATTAAAGACTGCATCTGGGAACACATTGAAAACACTGGGCAGCTAAAGCCAAGCCAGCATGGCTTCTGCAAGGGCAGGTCATGCCTCACTAACTTATTATATTTCTTTGAGGGGGTAAACAGCCAGATGGATAAAGGGGAATCTATAGACATCATTTACCTTGACTTCCAAAAAGCCTTCGACAAGGTACCACATGAAAGACTGCTAAGGAAGCTATGGAACCACGGGGTGCAAGGGGAGGTCCACCGATGGATCAAAAACTGGCTGGCGGACAGGAAACAGAGGGTTGGAATAAAGGGCCATTACTCAGACTGGCAATGGGTCACAAGCGGAGTTCCGCAGGGGTCGGTGCTGGGACCGCTCCTGTTCAATATATTTATTAACGACCTGGAGGGACATTAAGGTGGTTAGGGGAGGGACATTAAGGTGGGCAGACTAGATGGGCCGTGGGCCCTTATCTGCCGTCTATTTCTATGTTTCTATGGAGGCAGGAACAAAATGTGAGGTTATTAAATTTGCGGATGACACCAAATTATACAGCAGAGTTGAAAGCAAGGAGGACTGCAAAAATCTCCAAAAGGATCTGACAGCGCTGGAAGAGTGGGCCAAAAAGTGGCAAATGAGCTTCAACATAGGGAAATGCAAGGTCATGCATGTAGGGAAAAAGAACCCGATGTTCACTTACAAAATGGGGGGATCACCGCTAGGGGTGAGTAACCTTGAAAGAGACCTGGGAGTGATGGTAGACACATCATTGAAGGCGTCGGCGCAGTGCGCCACAGCCTCAAGGAAGGCAAACAGAATGTTGGGCATCATTAAGAAGGGTATCACGACCAGGACGAAGGAAGTCATCCTGCCACTGTATCGTGCAATGGTGCGCCCGCACCTGGAGTACTGTGTCCAGTATTGGTAGGAGAAGTGAGCCAAGTCTAGGACAATGAAGCCATTGTGACATCACTGATGAGGTTGGCTCTTAGGCATTGGTGGAATGAGGCATTATGATGTCACAATACCAGCTCTGGTTATCAGAGGCTGAAACTTTTCACACTATTTATTTATTCAATTTTCTATGCCGTTCTCCAAGGGAAGCTCAGAACAGTTTACATGAATTTATTCAGGTACTCAAGCATTTTTCCCCTGTTTGTCCTGATGGTCTCACAATCTGTCTAATGTACCTGGGGTAATGGGGGGATTAAGTGACTTGCCCATGGTCACAAGGATCAGCGTGGGTTTGAACCCACAACCCCAGGGTGCTGAGGCTGTAGCTTTAACCACCGTGTCATCTCTCCCCTTTGCTGGTTTATGATTTACTAGTGTTTTAGCCTGTTACATTCATTACAGTAACGGGTGCTAGAATAACCCCACCTATACCCTGACCCTATACCATGTCCGGACCCTGCCTCCCACTGATCCCAGTCCCACCAACTCACCTGTCACCATTTCCTTAGTCCTCGGTACCCTTTTGGCCCTCATCGATCCTCCATTGCATTTATCACCTGACAGGGCCTTTTGCTCCATGTAGGTCTGGCCTCCTGGACCCCCATTACTTACCCGAGGCGGCAGCAGCGGTCCTGACGTACCAACCCCTCCTCCCTCAGTGCCCCAAAGCAGCAGCGATCCTACTATTTCCATCTCTCCCTTTCCCTCTTTCACACACTCTACCATCTCTCTCTGACCCTGTTTCACCCCTTTTGCCATCTTTCCCTTTCCTGTCCCCTCCGTCCTTCCCCAAGGCCATCTCTCTCTCTCCTGCCCCCTCCATTCTCCCTGAACTCTATCTCTCCCTATCCACTACCATGTCTTCCTGTCCCCCTTGTAGCCCCTCTGTCCTTCTCATCCATCTGTCTCTCTCTCTCTCTCTCCTTTCCTCACTTGAGTCCAACATCTCTCCCTTCTCCCACTCCCTCCCCCAAATTCAGCACCTGCCTCTGCGGAGCTCTCGAAGCTCCTCCTCATCCTTCTCCAGCCAGGCTTCAGCCATCTACACTGGCTCCGGGCTCGCAGCGTCACGGAGGGAGGGCGACGTGGAAACTGCTGCAGGCTCCTTCTTGTGATGGGGATAATAAAACCCTTAGCGCGCATGCGCAGTTGAAACTTCGTGCGTCCCGTGCAGGCTCCTACGGAGGCATGGAGGCACAAAGCACAGGCACACAGAGTTTCAAGTGCACGTGCGCGCTAAGGGTTTTATTATAGCAGATGCTTTAAATAAATGTTATCTGCTGGTTGGTATTGACATCACTCTTGCCTCTGTTTTTGGTTTGTTCTACTTTCGAGGCTAGCCCCCTTCTTCCGTTGCCCCTTTTACATTAAATTTTCCAACATGCCCTGGTTTAGCAAACTCAGCAGAATTTCCCTCACGATACCTCTTGGGTGGAACTCGAGGACATTGCAGTCTCTCAAGGACAGCGGGCCTGGAGAGGCAATTTGCATTAAGGCAGGGGTGTCAAAGTCCCTCCTCGAGGGCCGGAATCCAGTCGGGTTTTCAGGATTTCCCCAATGAATATGCATTGAAAGCAGTGCATGCAAATAGATCTCATGCATATTCATTGGGGAATTCCTGAAAACCCGACTGGACTGCGGCCCTCGAGGACCGGAGTTTCCCACCCCTCTTCTAGAATCTTGTTACTCTTAGAGATTCCGGAATCTTGCTATTCTTTGGGATTCTGTATGGAATGTTGCTACTCCTTGGGTTTTGGCCAGGTATTAGGGACCTGGATTGGCCAGCGTGAGAACGGGCTACTGGGCTTGATGGACATTGGTCTGACCCAGTAAGGCTATTCTTATGTTCAGGGGTCTCAAAGTCCCTCCTCGAGGGCCGGAATCCAGTCGGGTTTTCTGGATTTCCCCAATGAATATGCATTGAAAGCAGTGCATGCAAATAGATCTCATGCAGATTCATTGGGGAAATCCTGAAAACCCGACTGGATTCTGGCCCTCGAGGACCGACTTTGACACCTGTGCATTAAGGAGACAAAAGTGTGCAGGAAATTCATATTCTTGAGCTATGTTCATTTAGTCCAGTCCTTCCTTCTGCAATATTGCCTCTTCATCTCAGCAGTTCAAAGTAGTCACTGCTCAAAGCCAGGTGAACTTGAAAGCTGGATCAAGAGGTCAAGAACTGTAGAAAGCGTGGAAAAGCGTGGTTTGAGTAAACAGATTAATAGCAAATGGATTACTTGTAAATTCTGGACAATAATAAAAACTCCCGGTAACGTGCTCATGAACTGATTTTTGATGAGGAATTACATCAGTGGTGTCAATTTTTTTAAAGCGTCTGCCTTGGCATTTGTTATTAAAGGGCTCCATTTTGTCTATTAAAAGCATGTGGCCTTACTGAAGTGAGGTAAGCTCCATGTGAATTAATTTATCATTTAGAAGAATGAATTTAAGAATTTCCCAATTTTCTAGCATGGGATTTTTCTTTAGACATAGTAGACTTATTACTGCATATGATAACAAATCCCTTGAAGAAGCCATATATACATGGTGAAATGGGCCACGTTGGGCTTTGCCAGACGATGTAACAAGACTTAAGATAATTGTGCCTGTCAATAAAATAATACTTGGGACAGTGTGAAAGCATATATAGCAGGTGGACCACCAGAAGAACTAACAAATCGATTCTGGAAGAGATCAAACCGGCTTTGTCACTCAAAGCCCAAATGATGAAGTTACAACTGTCTTATTTTGGTCATACTGTCAGAAGAGAAAGACCACTGGAGAAGGACATCATGTTTGGGAAGATCGAAGGAACCAGGCGAAGAGGGCAACCTGCAATCAGATGGCTGGACACGTTGAAAACAACCGTGGGGATGATGCTGGAGGACCTTTCCGGAATAGCACAAAACCAATTTATTTTTAGATCTATAATTCATCAAGTCCCTAGGACTTGAACACAAGTTGATGGCACCTAATGACTATTTTTAACTATAGAAAACACGATAAGTAATTGCAACCACAACCGGAGGTGTTTTAAGACCCATGAAAGAGAATTAGACCCTGAAGAGTAATAGTCTACAGAAATAAGTTGTCTAACTTGGGTCTCTGAGGTCTTTAATTATGACTTACTATTTCCAACATAAGAACAATTGACATTTATGTTCAGTATATGATCAGATCTTAGGTGGTACTTTGTGATGTGATTTGATCTGATATTATCTTGTGTACTTAGACAACGTACGGTGGTGGTGGTGGAGGGGAGGGGGGGAACACACCTTGACCAAAAAGCATGAGGACCATAGAGAGACTCCTGAAAAGGCATCACTCAAGAGGTCCAACGGGGTACCGATTGGGTATCCAGTTTGTTCAATTAGTCAGCCACAGACATTAAAGGAGGCCCACCTAGCGCATGTTCACCGTAGGTTAAAAAGGCACTACCACAAGATGAGTTTGGGGACTGGCATGTACTTCCCACGTGTTTAAAAAAAAATTGTTTTTATTTTTTAGTGCAGGGGCATGTTTGGGGGCAGAGAGTAGGCACGGACTGTACTATTCGGTTAACGTGTGGGCATTGGGGCAAGCTGACTAATTACTGCAGAAGTAGCATGAGAGCTCTTACCTTACAAAACAGGTAGCGATAAGGACCCGTGCACAAATGGTCACATGCTAATTTTAAAAATCAGCATGTGGCCTTGAATAGGAAAAGGCGGCCATTTTAGAGCAGTGCTAAAAAAAAATGGCCTCGGCACACGGGAAACCCACATGCTAAAAACAGCACAGGCCACTTTTTAGCATGGCTTTGTGAAAAGGTCTCTAAATGTTTTATTTCCAAATTCTCTTGTTTGGAGCTATGAAGAAAGCATAGTTCTTCTGTTTCTACTTTCAATGTATTATTGGAGCATAGGAATTTAATGTCGTCTTCCGTTACTGTAGCATGTTTCAGGTTGATGTTGTGAATCTTGCTCATTATTTTTGACGACCTTGGTCCTTTGAGGAACTGCTCTATCAGTGACACCTCTATGCAGTGATTTTTTTTTCCCTCAATACATTTTTTCCAAGGAGAAGTTGTTCTCTTTCATCTTTTTTTTTTCTGGCCTCGTGTCCTTGTTGATAGGATTCTTTCAGTAATAAGTTTTGCTACACGGTATTTTATCTGATTTATCTGTGTAATATCAATAGATGGATCTCTGATGCAGACCGTGGCATTGTCGACATTATTTATCAAACCAAAACTCTAAACCTCACAGTGTCGCTACTTTAAAAACATTTACAAATTATTTCTTTATGAAATTATGCTCAAGAACTCATTTTTACATTAAAATTGATAACGGATGGATTAGCTCAATCATATTTTAATCATTGCACTCATATGCATCCTTTTGAAAAACAAGTCTTCAAATCACCAATGAATTTCAAGAAATAAAAACACAAACTTAGCTCTGTGTCTTGAAGGTTAATTCTTAACATACTCCAGTGGGGCAAATATTGTAAACAATACTTAGGGCTCCTTTTACTAAGGTGCGCTAGGGCTTTAACCCACGCTACATTGCCACGCGTGCTAGACCTTAACGCCAGCATTGATCTGGTGTTAGTTCTAGAAGCGTAGCGCATGGTAATTTCCTGCGTGCACTAAAAACACTAGCGCACCGTAATACAAAAGAGCCCTTACTTGCTAGGAATGTAGCAGTTGGTCTTCTAAGCTGAGCAGAAGTCCTCCACCTACAGTCCTGCCAGTAGGGGGTGCTCTTTCACTATCATATTTTCAATACAATATAATCTCATTATAACGGACTTCAAGGGACCTGGAAAAACGTTCTGTTATATCCAGAGTTGCATTTTTTTGAAAACTTTATTTAGGTCAACTTGAAACAACGTTCAATCAATGAACAGTCATTGCACAAGTATATCAGCAACATCAAGAACAAAACTCAGCAAAACATTGGTATGGCGCGTGATGAAATGTCAGACGCGCTAACCCCCGTAGCATGCCTTGATAAAAGGAGCCCTTACTCTTATTAACCATCCCCTTTCTAATAATTCCTAGCATCCTGTTTGCCTTCTTGGCCACCATCGCACATTGGGCGAAAGGCTTCAGTGTATTGTCTATGACGACACCCAGATCCTTTTCCTGAGGGCTGACCCCCAAGGTGGTCCCTAACATCTGATAACTATGATTTGTCGACATTGAATTTCAACTGCTATTTGGACGCCCAATCTTCCAATTTCCTACGGTCTTCCTACAGTTTTTCACAGTCCGCATGCGTTCTAACAACTTTGAACAGTTTAGTGTCATCTGCAAATTTAATCACCGCACTCGTAGTTCCAATTTCTAGATAATTTATAAATAAATTAAATAGCACCGTTTCCAGCACAGATCCCTATGGCACTCCACTGTTTACCCTCCTCCATTGAGAAAAACGGCCATTTATCCCTACCCTTTGTTTTCTGTCCAATAACCAGTTCTTAATCCACAATTGAACACTGCCTCGTTCCTATCCCATGACTTTTTAATTTTCTCAGGAGTCTCTGATGAGGAACTTTGTCAAAAGCCTTCTGGAAATCTAGATACACTACATCAGCTGTGTTTGGTTGTAATCTGCCCTGTCTAAAGGCAGAATATAAATAATAAACCATAATCTATTCCAGAGAGATATGCAATTAGTGATCCATAGCTGCAGGTCTCATCCAGTCACTTGAAAGACTAAATATCTAATTCTTAGTCTAATCTAATCTATTTTGTTTTCTTTCAAACTTTTTAAATCTAATCTAATTCTTAGTCTTATATACCAAATCATCTCCTAAAAATAGGAGCCAGATTCAGTTTACATAATTAGATCACAAAGAAAGATCCATTAACATTCATTGGAGCTATTGCCTAAAAAGCCAGGAAACGTGATAGTGGTTTTTATGATTTTGCAAAAGATCTGAAGAGATAAACACGATCGAATCTGAGGAGGTCGTCCATGCCATGTCGCAGTTAGTCAGCATGGAAAGGAGTGTGAATTTTACTCGTGGACTTGATTCCTCTTTTTTTTTTAAATTATCTTTATTAGCAACTGCAAAGGAACACACAACCATAAGCAGAGGAATCATAAAACAGAGCAGGCAGAAAACAGCACTGGAAACTATGACAGCAAATGTTGCTCAGTACAAAAACCCAATGGGTAGATGCCCATCGCAATTGACATTTTGAAATACCAAACCCCCCCCCAATCAAACACACGCAAACCCCAGGCACTCGGCCGTAGACTACAACAAGCGCTCCACACTCATACCTCCAGACATCCAATCACCCAAATTAATGATGGAAAAGTGAGTTATTCATATGAGTTGTTCTCGCCCCCGAAGATCTCATGGTGTTTAGAGATAAAGGCATCAGAAGAACAAATAGTCCACGTCAAATTTTGAAGACTATATAGGCACATTTAAATGGAGCTCTCAATTGAAACGGAAGCCAATGTAATTTCCTCTACAGAGGTGACGCGTGATCGAATGTTTTCTTTCACAAAATCAATCTGGCTGCAGCATTTTGAATCCATTGCAGCCGTTTCTCGTTTCCTTTGCTGAATCCCATAGATGACACTAAACTGTTCAAAGTTGTTAAAATGCATGCGGATGTGGAAAAAAATTGCAGGCAGGCCTTAGGAAATTGGAAGACTGGGCATCCAAGTGGCAGATGAAATTTAATGTGGACAAATGCTAAGTGATGCTCTCCTATATTTTACCAGCTCCCATCCAAACAGTCTAAAATGCAACTTGCCTATAAGCCAATTTTTGAGAAGACGTATCTGCTCATCTATGGAACATTTTTTTTTTTTTTAATTCTTTATTGATTTTTCAAACTACAAATGCGCAATAAATGATTCACATATTTGCACATTACATAATAAGTGCAACAAAACTTACAAATACTACTGCATAATGAAATTTCCCCACCCTCCCAGCTAATAAACAAATATAATAAAACCTTCATGAAATTATTCATAAAATCCTTGAATCAATTCCAATTCTATTCCCTTCCCCCCCCCCCCCAGGATGTGTATGTTTACTTGACTATAAAATTAAATTAATTATTCCTTTTTATAGTATTTAGCCAATGGCTCCCAAACATCCATAAAATTTTTTAAACGCCTCTGTTGTAGGCCATGCAACGTTCCATTTTATAAGTATAACACAGGGATTCCCACCAGAATGTATAGTTTAACCCAGTGTTTTTCAACCTTTTTACACCTATGGACTGGCAGAAATAAAATAATTATTCTGTGGACTGGCATCGGTCTGTGGACCGGCAGTTGAAGAACACTGGGCTAAGTCGTGGGGCAGACCCCGCTCATCTCTACCCCAGACCCCGCCCCCATAATAGTACTAATTGCACCTTGCACATCCCGTCCCTCATCTGGAAGCTTTCCCTCTGATGTTGCAACGTGGCTTTGTGCACTGAATCAGTTAGGAAGAGGGAGATGGCTCGAAGATAACGCCGCATCGATCGCACCGTGGACCGGCGGTTGAAGAACACTGTTTTGGGCCTGATGCACGTGCTGGCCCTATGGACCGGCAGGAAATTTCTGTGGACCAGCACTGGTCCATGGACCGGTGGTTGAAGAACACTGGTTTAACCTATCCCAGTTTTTCCAATTTCTTAAAATAAGCTGCATGGCAACCCCTGTCATCACTAATAGAAGTTTGTTATTTCTGATTGATAATTGGCTTTTAGCTCTCATAAGTGTACCAAATAAAATAGTATCATAAGATAAAGCCACTGGATTCTCTAATAAATTATTTACTTGGTCCCAAATAGACCTCCAAAACTGCAGTATCAAGGGACAATAGTAAAGGAAATGATCCAAAGTCCCAGCTTCAAGATTCTATGGAAGATTTTAAGGGTCAAGCACATATATTAGAACAACGGTTTCTTTCAAGGGGATACCTAGAAAGTCTATCAAACAAGCTTTTCTGCGAGCAAGGTTTGGTCAGCGAGAATTATTACTGAATGAACAATCGGATAAGGGGAAAGTAGAAAAAGAAAGATTTTTTTCATAAATCTTTATTCATTTTTAAAACTCACAATAAGTGTAACATAAAATACACTCATTTTATACTTTAATATCACTTAATCCAGGGGTCTCAAAGTCCCTCCTTGAGGGCCGCAATCCAGTCGGGTTTTCAGGATTTCCCCAATGAATATGCATGAGATCTATCTGCATGCACTGCTTTCATTGTATGCTAATAGATCTCATGCATATTCATTGGGGAAATCCTGAAAACCCGACTAGATTGCGGCCCTCAAGGAGGGACTTTGAGATCCCTGAATATCGTCAAATTCTAACTCGCATCAAATATCCCCCCTCCCTTATACCCAACAATTAATTATTAGCATTAAAAAATCATAAAATATTCCCAACCCCCTACCCCACCCTGGACAAAAGAGAATATTTATTCTTTGCAGTAATTTCAATCTTTACAGTATCTTGTTAATGGCTCCCAAATAACCTGAAATTTCTTAAAATTTCCCTTCTGCATGGCAATTACCCTTTCCATTTTGAATATGTGGCACAAAGAGTTCCACCAAAAGCTATAATTCAGCCTATCCCAATTTTTCCAATTTTTCATAATCTGTTGTATGGCAACCCCTGTCATAATGAGTAGAAGCTTATTATTATTAGAGGATAAAGAGAAAGATTAACATGTGTTTTGCCATATTCTCCGGCCGTTAACAAGCTGGTTGAAATATTGAGGGGACTTTGGCATATTTTGAAATTACATCCGCCTCTAAAAGAAAACCCCACGATAGCATTTAATAGAGGGATTACGTTAGGGCAGACTTTCAGTTTTCAAAAATGTAGAATTTAAGGGTTGTCAAAAGGGGGTGATGGTAGGATTTCATGGTAGTTGCGTCAGTGGTGCAATAAAACCACTGAGGGTACCTGAATGGGAGATACCAGGTAAAAATTTTGTGATAAAATCCAGGGCTAATACAAATTGTAACAGTAAGGATGTCATTTATCTTACGTTGGATATATCGTTTAGACACAGAGGGTTAAATGCAGAGGTCAAATGGGGTTCATTACTTTCTTAGCTCTTTTCCTTTGATGGTCCAGGGATTGTCAGCTGTTATGAGAATTAACATTTTTAAATGTCCGCCCGGAGTGCTATATTTTCTGATGCTCATCGAATTCCTCTGCGTGTTGGAGCAGCGCCGGAGCATTTAACGCCCCGGCGCCGCGGTAGAAACCTCTACCTCGGCTTAGTAAAACGGAGCCTGAGGAATAATCAACAACAAAAAAATTTGATTTGTCTATTATAGTACATACAAAACTCCTTGCATCTCTGCCTTTCTATTTTCCAAGTTCTCAGCTTGAGCTCCCTGCGGTGTAATTTGATATTATGTTCTTCCTTAGAAGGTTGATCGTATCCAGACAATAGAGAAAGTCACGCAAAACGCTACACTTGGCTCATTCAGAAATGATCTCAGTATCCAGATGCTTGCAGTCAGAAGTATACAAAATAACCCTGTTGAGGTCAGTTGAATTGTAATCACAGATTAAAATGGGAAAAAAATGTCCTTTTGCACAGTTTTATTCTCACCACTGTCCATAATGCATAATTATAGACTGAATAGAAAGTACATAGTTGTTAGATTGAAAGGACAGGGGTTCATTGAATCCTTTTGAAAAGCATTAACAAGTCACTTTAGACTAGGTACCACAAACCGACGCACGGCTTAATACAATCAACTACACAAGGAGAGACTAAGGGAGTTACGGAATGTGCTTTCTAGAAAAAAAAGAATTGAAATAAGGGATAGGATACATACATTCTATTATCTAACAGGCTTTAATAAAGTAGCGTTTTCCAAAGAATAAAAAAGTTCAAGAGCACGAGGCCACCACAGGAAGTGAAAACCAATAGGAGGAAATATTTTTTCACTCAGAGAATAGTTAAGCTCTGGAATGCGTCGGCAGAGGATGTGGTTAGAGCAGTTAATGTAGCTGGGTTTAAAAAAAAAAAAAAAAAAGGTTCGGACAAGTTCCTGGAGGAAAAGTCCATAGCCTGCTGTTTAGACAGACATGGGGGAAGCCACTGCTTGCCCTGCATCGGTGGCATGGAATGCTGCTACAATTTGAATTTTGCCAGGTACTTGTGACTTGGATTGGCTTCCGTGAAGATGGGATAATGGGTCAGATGGGCCATTGGTCTGACCCAGTAAGGCTATTCTTATGTTCTTATGTGAGCCAAGTCTAGGACACTCAAGTCATTGTGACATCACTGATGATGTTGGTTCTTAGGCATTGGTGGACTGAGGCATTATGACATCACAATCTCAGCTCTGGAATGCTGCTACTATTTGGGTTTTTGCCAGGTACTTGTGACTTGGATTGGCCTCCATGAAGACAGGATGCTGGGCCGGATGGACTGTTGGTCTGACCCAGTAAGGCTTTTCTTATAGTCTTATAAAATGAGAGACAATACTTGTACTGTGAGGGGGTGATGGACACCTGGAACAGAATTCCAGTGGAGATCAGAGTGCACACATGCCTGGCAAATGCTCAAAGATACTTTAGTTGCTGTGGGTGAAAGGCTGAAAACCAGGACCAGCCCTACCACTAGATGGACTAGGCATCTACCTAGGACCAGAGAATTTGAGAGGGGGGGTGGGGTGGCAAAGCACCAGTGTAGCAGGAGCGCAGCACTTAAGAACTGCTGTGAGTGAGGCCTAGGATCTTTCGATACAGATCCAGGCTCATCTGGACACATCCTGTTCCCTCCACCAGGAAGGCAGGCTTTCAGCACACACCTTTGCTTAAGGCCCTGTATTGCACTTTCATTTCGCTGCCATCATGGACCCAAGCAGACATAGGGTAATGGTATTGGCAGGTCCAGCAAGGGGAATAGAAGAAGGGGGTAATGCTGGACATAGTGGGGCTGGTAGGAAAAGGAAGGATGAGGAGATGAGATGCCAAATAGAGGTCTGCACGGGAACAGGGATCGCGGGAATCCCCCCCAACCCATGGGACTCCCACGGGTCCCCCCTCTGGCCCACAGGACTCCCACAGGGACCCCCCTCTAGCCAACGGGACTCCCACGGGGATGGAAGGCTTTGGAAGCAGGGTTCGTCCATATAATATAATGGACACGTCAGCCTTAGTAAAAGAGGGGGTTTATAAGTTAATTACCTGAACAAAAAACAAAAAAAGGGTTCCACCAAAGAGATTCCACAAGGAAAACAGCAGCGCAAACAGAAAAGAAACTGTGGAATTGATGATCCTGTCAGAAGTAATTGCTGATTTTTTATGGGGACAGGCGGGGATGGAGGTAATTCCATGCGGGGACAGGTGGGGACAGAGAGGATCCTGGCGGGGACGGGTGGGGACAGAGAGGATCCTGGCGGGGACGGGTGGGGACGGAGAGGATTCTGGCGGGGACGGGCGGGCATGGGTGGGATTTCTGTCCCCGTGCAACTCTCTAATGCCAAACACCATGGAGGCTACAGGAAAGAAAGAGAAGGGGAGATGCTGAACATTTCAGGGATAGAAAAGAAAAGTTAGATACACAGGGAGGAATATGGATGGGGAGGAGACAAGAGGGTCACTGGGGGTTAGAAAGGGGAAAGAAATATGCTGGATACCTGAGAAGGGAAGGGATTTGGAGAAGCTGAACACCTGGCATCGTAGGAAGGCAAATGAAATTTTTTAAAAGCCAATACAGTAAAATGGAGGAGACAAGACAGTTTTTTTATTTTTTTTACATAGAAACTTGAAGGCAGATTAGGGCCAAGTGGCCCATCCAGTCTGTCCATCCGCAGCATCTGCTATCTCCTCCTCTCCCTAAAAGATCCCACATGCCTGTCCCATGCTATCTTGAACTCAGATGCCATCTTGATTTCCACCAACTCTTCTGGGAGACTGTTCCACACATCTACCACCCTTTCTGTAAAAAAGTATTTCCTTAGATTACTCCTGAGCCTATCACCTCTTAACTTCATCCTATGCCCTCTCATTCCAGAGCTTCCTTTCATCTCCCCTTTCCTCCAAAGTATACAGATTGAGATCTTTAAGTCTGTCCCCATTCTCCTTATCACGAAGACCACACACCATTTTAGTAGCCTTCCTCTGGACCAACTCCATCCTTTTTATAACTTTTTGAAGGTGCGGCCTCCAGAATTGTACACAATATTCTAAATGTTAGTAATAGGGGGATGTACAAAAGTGGCATTGCGAGACTCAAGAATGGAGAAGAGGAATATGTAGAAGCTGATGGTAAGGCAGAACTGCTTAACAAATATTTCTGTTTTCACAGATGAAGTGCCAGGAATAGGACTGCAGAAGCCAAACTCAAATTAGAACAGAAGCGTGTTAGGCCCTGAATGATTTCCAGAGGACAGTGTTTGTGAGGAGCTACCTAAACCAAAGGTGGACAATGTGATGGAACTAGATGGAATATATCCAAGGAACTTAGGTGGCTTCACTGGTTGATCTTGATGCTTCTCTAGAGTCAGGAAAGGTCCTGGAGGACTAGAGAAGAGTGGATAGTGTCCCTCACCACAAAAGCGGATGTAAGAATGTTGGGAATTACAGGCAAGTTATTCTGACCTCTGTGTGGTAAGTAAAGTAATGGAAACACTTCTAAAACAGAGAATAAGGAGGTTTTTTGGAATCCAATGAATTTTAAGACCTCAGATAGAATGAATTCACTAGAGCAGGGGTTCTAAACCTGGGGTCCACGGATGGGCTTCAGGGGGTCCGTGACGGTCAGATAAGAATTAACATTTATTTAATAATTTATATACTGCTTTTAAGCTAAAGCAGTGTACAAACAACATACAAACTAAGCAAATACATTTACACATCAAACATGAATTTTAAGCAAAATTCAAGGCCTAAAAACTTCTCTGGGTCATCAGTCTGGGTCATTCACTATATAGCCTGGTACTGCTGATTTTTCTCACAGATAATGAAAGAGTAGTTATACAGCTCTCCCTCCGGATTCGCGGATGCCGTGAAGAGATTTGAAGGCTAGACAGGCGCATTTGTAGTGAACCCTGAGGATGACTGGGAGCCAATGAGGCTTAGACAGAAGCGGGGAGACATGGTCGAATTTGCTTTTTGCGAAGATTAGTTTAGCTGCGGTGTTCTGAATCCGCTGAAGTCTGAGAAGACTTTTCTTTGTTAGGCTTAGGTAGATGGAGTTGCAGTAATCTAGTCTGGATAGAATAATGGATTGAACGAGGACAGCGAAATGTTGTTGGTGGAAGCAGGATCTGACTTTTCTTAGCATGTGAAGATTGAAAAAGCATTTTTTTTACTAGGGAGTTGATGTGGTCGTTGAAGGACAATGTAGAGTCAATGTAGAGTCTCGACATGTTTGACCACTTCAGGTCATTAAATCTTATCACCCCGGGTTCCATTCTTCTTTTGCGCCAAGAAATACTTCACTGCCTATACTGTACTGCTCTCATAGGGTTTTGTAGGCCAAATGCATGACTGCATTTTTTTTTAGATAACCCCCCCACCCCCGTTTTACAAACATGCATTATGCGTTTTCGTGCGTGCTAACCACTAACGCGTCCGTAGACTAACATGCATGCGTTAGCATTTAGTGCGTGGTTAGCGTGCGTTAAAACGCTTAGCGCACCTTTGTAAAAGGAGCCCTAAACTGCCTAGACCAGGGGTCTCCAAACTTTTTGCCACGAGAGCCACATTGGGTACTTCAGTACTTTTCAGCAGTCCGTAGTAAAAAATAAAAAATAACTCTAGATATGAGTTTTATTGAAAGCAGAAAATTTTATAAACTAGTTACAGAGCATGTGAGATTAAATTATTGTTTATTAATGATGACGAACGCTACCAGCAAATTCTCAGATTTTCATCACAAATTATAATAAAACCATTAATGTGAATAATGGAACTATTTTTGTGTTTTTACAATCTTATTAAACTGAGGTTCAAATTTTGAAATGCTAATTACAAGTAGCGAGTTCAAATGTTCATCAGATAAATTTGCCCTGTATTTTGACTTGATGTATTTCATTCGGGAAAAAGTGTGTTTGCAAAGATACGTTGTTCCAAAAATGGAGCTAAATGTACAAGCGCATTTCTTCAAATTTGGAACTGCTCAGAGTTCAAAAATGTATAAATATTGATCAAGTTTCCTTCCGTGTAATTTTCTTTAATAAGTTCATTTGCCTGAATTTCAATCATTTCCATTTGAATTTCACTTGGGACATCAGCAACATCACAGTCCAACGGATTTTAAAATCATGAGAACTCCGTACAAGGAAATATGTGAATAAATGAATACGCACCTTTAAGTATCTAATCTAATCTAATCTTCATTTTATATACCGAATTTACTCCCTAAGGAGCTCAACTTACAGTTCGTTAAAAAATGAAGCATAACAAGTAAAAACTATGGGATAAAAACAGAAATTGGTTAGATTAGATGGATGGAAAAATTTAGAAAAAAGTATGTTGAATTGCTTAAAATTACTACGCGACAGCTAAAATCAAATTAACCATTGTGAAAACAACCAGGCTTTTAAACTTTTTCGAAATTGAAATAATTGATCTACCAGTCTTAGAGAATCGGGAAGTCCATTCCAAATTCTCACCAATTTAAAAGTAAAAGATTTACTAAGCTTCCCAGTGCATTTCAGAGAAGGAAATGCTAATTTCTGAATTGTTGTAATTCTTGAATAGCAGGATCTAAAGGAATTCCCACTAAGGGGAATCAAAGAGTCAAATATTCCATAAAGGAGTTTGAAAACCACACATGCATACTTGAACTGGATCCTCTGATGGACCGGAAGCCAATGGAGTTTTCTCCGCAATGGGGAAACATGGTCGTACTTTCTTTTTCCAAAAATAAGTTTGGCCGCTGTATTCTGTATTAACTGGAGATGATCTAAAGTGCCCTGTTTAATACCCAAATAAATAGAATTACAGTAGTCCAACTGGGCCAACACAGTGGATTGTACCAGTAATAAATAATGTTCTTGATAAAATAGTGCCCTGACTTTCCTCAGCATGCGCGAACTAAAGAAGCATTTCTTTGCTAAGGAATTTATCTTGTCATTCTTATGGACAATTAACCCTAATGACTAGTAACGAACTTCCAGCTTCAGTTGAAAGATTAGTCACAGCGCCAGAGCTACCTACAACGCCGCAAATTGACAGTCGATCGAGGCCAAACAAGCATGAAGAAATATCGCAAAGTATACAATTACAATTCAGTATTAAATAAAGTTGCAAATAATATTAATATTAACATAATATGTAATATCAATATATTTTGAACACAATTTTAATTAATGCATTAGAAATCTATCAACACCCCTTGTTTTGGGGGTTTTTTTTTTTTTGCAGATTCTCATTGGAAAATTAGTTCCATTGGCACATTTCTGCACAATTCTTCCGCGGGCCAGATAAAATCATATTGCAGGCCGTAATTTGGAGACACCTGGCCTAGACCATTCTTCAAGGGTGTCTATCCTACTGCAGATTCTGGTATCGTCTGCAAAGAATCAAACCTTACCCAACATCCCTTCAGCAATATCATTTGCAAAAATGTGTGTGTGTGGGAGGGAGGGGGTTAAAACAGACCCTTTTTCTCAGAGTGAACTCCAATTGCCAATCTGCTTCATTGCCTCCCACTCAATCATTTTCTAACCCCAGTCACTCCCTTTAGGGCACATACCAAGGGTGCTCAGTTTATTTCTAAGTCTCCACCATAGAATCATATCAAAGACTTTACAGAAACTTAAGTACACCGCATCAATCACTTTCCCTCAATCCAACTTTTTGGTTGCCCAGTCAGATCTATTAGACAAGACTGGTCTCTAGTAAGCCATAAAAACAGAGAAACATGATGGCAGATAAAGGCCAAATGGCCCATCCGCAGCATCCACTATCTCCTCTTCTCCCTATTGGCTAAGGCTCTTTGCACCTGCAATATGATGTCATAGAACATTATGGTTATACAACATGATGGCAGATGAAGGCCGAAAGGCCCATCCAGTCTGCCCATCCACAACATTTGCTATCTCCTCCTCTCCCTATTGGCTAAAGCTCTTTACACTGCATTGAGATGTCATAGAATATTATGGTTATACAACATGATGGCAGATGAAGGCCGAAAGGCCCATCCAGTCTGCCCATCCACAACATCCGCTATCTCCTCCTCTCCCTAAAAGATCCCATTCCCACATGCCTGTCCCGTGCTTTCTTGAATTTAGACACAGTCTTTGTTTCTCCCACCTCTACTGGAAGATTATTCCGCACATCTACCACTCTTAGATCCGGAAGTCCCCTGGATTCTAGAAACTGCCCTCTCTTCTGTTTTAGCAGTGTAACTGAAATACAAGGTAATACAAGCACCATTCAGAATCGCTTGTACTAGCAAATCAAGAGTTTCGCCTGCCTGCCCGCCCAGCCTTGGACACCCCTCCTGCCTTGGCTTCTGGTTCCAAACCTCTTGCTTCCGGGATCTTCTGTTCTCTTAGGAGCCAACTCTGCTCCTGCTCTTCCCTCACTGGCTCTCGTCCCTACTGCGATCCATTTTCTCTTGACTTTTTGAAGTACGATATCAACTTATGACGACGCATATCCCCCCCACCCCCTCCTCCTACCTATTCCCTTGCCTTAACCATCAAACTGTATTGTAAGTTAGAAAATAGAAAATGTTAGACCTGTGCTTAGGCTGCTGGGTAGAATTCTCTAGAAGAAGGCTCTCTTGGGAGAAGCATGTCTCAATTAGAACTCGTGTTCAGCTGAGACTGCCTGGAGATAGCAGCAGTCGTTTTTACAGAACTGCTTGATCTTTGCCAGAGATGAGACGTTACTGCTGTACTAAAAAAGAAAGCCCTACTTTTTCCTGTTTTATAATGCTTTCAGTGTTGTCTTTATTTTTACCTGTGAGCAGTATAGAATCTCTCTCTCTCTTTCATTCCTTCTCTTGCTCTGTCTATCTCTCCACATCTACGGATTATGTGAGTAAAAGAATGTGCACTGAATTTTTAAGGGATCCGTGTGTAGGCGTAATCTGGGGTAGAGTTGTGATGTACATGTGTTTATAAAATACACATACACACAGACCGTATCTGGCAAAAGACGTAAGAAGACTTGAGGAGGGCGACGAAAATGATAGGAGGCTTGCGCCAGAAGACGTATGAGGAGAGACTGGAAGCCCTGAATATGTATACCCTAGATGAAAGGAGGGACAGGGGAGATAAGAACATAAGAAATACCTCTGCTGGGTCAGACCCGAGGTCTATCGTGCCCAGCAGTCCGCTCACGCGGCGGCCCAACAGGTCCAGGACCTGTGCAGTAATCCTCTATCTATACCCCTCTATCCCCTTTTCCAGTAGGAATTTGTCCAATCCTTTCTTGAACCCCAGTACCGTACTCTGCCTTATAACGTCCTCTGGAAGCGCATTCCAAGTGTCCATCACACGTTGGGTAAAGAAGAACTTCCTAGCATTTGTTTTGAATCTGTCCCCTTTCAACTTTTCCGAATGCCCTCTTGTTCTCTTATTTTTCGAAAGTTTGAAGAATCTGTCCCTCTCTACTCTCTCTATGCCCTTCATGATCTTGTAAGTCTCTATCATATCCCCTCTAAGTCTCCTCTTCTCCAGGGAAAAGAGACCCAGCTTCTCCAATCTCTCAGAATATGACAGGTTTTCCATACCTATTATCAGACGTGTTGCTCTTCTTTGAACCCTCTCGACTAACGCCATATCCTTCTTAAGATACGGCGACCAATATTGGACGCAGTACTCCAAATGCGGGCGCACCATCGCCCGATACAACGGCAGGATAACTTCTTTCGTTCTGGCTGTAATACCCTTTTTGATTATACCAAGCATTCTATTCGCTCTCTTAGCGGCCGCTGCACACTGTGCCGACGGCTTCATTGTCATGTCCACCATTACCCCCAAGTCCCTTTCCTGGGTACTCTTATTCAATAACATCCCTCCCATTGTATAGTTGTACCTCGAGTTTCTGCTCCCCACATGTAATACTTTACATTTCTCAATGTTGAACTTCATCTGCCATTTCGCCGCCCATTCTTCTAATTTGTTCAAGTCCCTTTGCAACTTTTCGCAGTCCTCTGTAGTCCGAGCTCCATTAAATAGTTTGGTGTCGTCCGCAAATTTTATTATCTCGCACTTCGTCCCTGTTTCTAGATCATTTATGAAGATATTAAATAGCAGCGGCCCGAACACCGAGCCCTGCGGGACACCACTCGTGACCCTCCTCCAGTCGGAGTAGTGACCCTTCACTCCTACCCTTTGTTTTCTACCCTCCAACCAGTTTCTGATCCATCTATGTACGTCTCCTTCCACCCCATGGTTCTTCAGTTTCCGGAGTAGACGTTCATGGGGCACCTTGTCAAAGGCTTTTTGGAAATCTAGATTTATGATGTCTATGGGGTCTCCTTTGTCCATCCGTTTGTTGATCCCTTCGAAGAAGTGCAATAAGTTCGTTAGGCACGATCTTCCCTTGCAGAAACCATGCTGGCTGATTATCAGAAGTTCATGTTTTTCAAAATGTTGATCGATGTTTTCTTTTATCAGTGCTTCTGCCATTTTCCCCGGAACCGAAGTCAGGCTCACCGGCCTGTAGTTTCCCGGGTCACCTCTTGATCCCTTTTTAAAGATGGGCGTAACGTTGGCTATCTTCCAATCTTCCGGGATCTCGCCTGTTTTCAGGGATAAGTTGCAAATTTGCTGCAGTAGTTCCGCTATCTCCTCCTTTAATTCCTTCAGAACCCTTGGATGTATGCCATCCGGACCCGGGGATTTGTCAGTTTTTAGTTTTTCTATCTGCCTACGAACGTCCTCAAGGCTCACTTCTATGGATGTTAATTTTTCTGCATGACTTCCGTTGAAGAATTGCTTAGGTTCCGGTATATTGGACGTGTTTTCGTTTGTAAATACAGACGAGAAGAACATGTTAAGCCTTTCTGCCACTACCTTCTCCTCCTTCACCACTCCCTTCCTGTCTCCGTCGTCCAGCGGTCCCACTTCCTCTCTAGCCGGCTGCTTCCCTTTAACATATCTGAAGAATGGTTTGAAATTTCTTGCTTCCCTGGCTAGCCTCTCTTCATACTCTCTTTTGGCTTTCCGAACCTCACGGTGACATTCTTTTTGATGCTTCTTGTGCTCTTTCCAGTTCCCCTCAGTTTTGTCCTTTTTCCATTTCTTGAATGATTTTTTCTTATTGCCTATCGCTTCCTTCACTGTTTTGGTTATCCACGCCGGGACTTTTGTTCGATTCTTTTTACACCCCTTCCTGAATCTGGGGATATACAGATTTTGCGCCTCGCTCACCATGTCCCTGAAGAAGGACCAGGCATGATTTACCGTTAGCCATGTTTTGGAAGTGTTCCTAAGTTTCTTCCTTACCAATTCCCTCATTGCTTCGTAGTTTCCTTTCCTGAAGTTAAAGGTTGTCGCAATGGATCTCTTGCCTTTTGACACTCCTACCTCAACCTTGAACTTGATCATATTATGATCGCTGATTCAGACGTTCAAATACTTGAAGGGTATTAACGTAGAACAAAATCTTTTCCAGAGAAAGGAAAATGGTAAAACCAGAGGACATAATTTGAGGTTGAGGGGTGGTAGATTCAGGGGCAATGTTAGGAAATTCTACTTTACGGAGAGGGTGGTGGATGCCTGGAATGCGCTCCCGAGAGAGGTGGTGGAGAGTAAAACTGTGACTGAGTTCAAAGAAGCGTGGGATGAACACAGAAGATTTAGAATCAGAAAATAATATTAAATATTGAACTAGGCCAGTTACTGGGCAGACTTGCACGGTCTGTGTCTGTGTATGGCCGTTTGGTGAAGGATGGGCAGGGGAGGGCTTCAATGGCTGGGAGGGTGTAGATGGGCTGGAGTAAGTCTTAACAGAGATTTCGGCAGTTGGAACCCAAGCACAGTAATGGGTAAAGCTTTGGATTCTCGCCCAGAAATAGCTAAGAAGAAAAAATTTTAAAAATTTAAATTGAATCAGGTTGGGCAGACTGGATGGACCATTCGGGTCTTTATCTGCCGTCATCTACTATGTTACTATGTTACATGTATTTTATGCATGTTGATGTCTTCTCAATCTAGGTGCAATTTCTCCAGGTTAACCCTTGAATTTATCAAGACCCATAGAGGGGCATAATCAAAGCTTTAAAATGTCCAAAGACCTGCCTAAGTCGGCACACGGACATCCTAATAGCAGAGACGTCCAAGTGCTGAAAATCAAAAACAAACTTTCTGGACGTTCACCAGCATTTCTAAGCTGCTGTGCATCCAGAGCTCAAAGGGGTGTGTAAGCAGGTGTGTTATGGGCAGGCATCAGGCGGGTTTAAGCCTGGACATCCTGAAGCTCGAAATTGTTAGGGGACCCCAGGGCCGGTGTTAGGGGGGAGCAAACAGGGCAGCTTCCGTGGGCCTCACAGATCCAGGGGGCCCCACGGTCTGAACTTAAACATCTCCCTTAAACGCTAAATGTTCCTTTTCAGAGGGGCCCCGACATGGCAGCCATTCTCACAAACTGCCGGCGGTTGCCCTAAAGCTTTCCCTCTGCAGCGAACTGCCCTGTTGGAAAAGGGAAATTGCAGCCCTATTCCTGGAAGCTCTGCCTTAACCGCACAAGCCTTGAACACTTATGATTTTAAAGTGTTTGAGGCTTGTGCAGATGAGGACAGAGCTTAGGCATTGGTGGAATGAGGCATTATGACATCACAATCTGAGCTCTAGAATGTTGCTACTTAGGATTTTAAAGTGTTTGAGGCTCGTGCAGATGAGGGCGGAGCTTAGGCATTGGTGGAATGAGGCATTATGACATCACAATCTGAGCTCTAGAATGTTGCTACTTAGGATTTTAAAGTGTTTGAGGCTCATGCAGATGAGGACGGAGCTTGGGCATTATGACATCACAATCTGAGCTCTAGAATGTTGCTACTTTGGATTTTAAAGGGTTCGAGGCTCACGCAGATGAGGACGGAGCTTAGGCATTGGTGGAATGAGGCCTTATGACATCACAATCTGAGCTCTAGAATGTTGCTATTTTGGATTTTAAAGGGTTCGAGACTCACGCAGATGAGGATGGAGCTTGCAGGACTGGGGCTGGGTTGGGACAGGAAACTGAGGTCCTGCAGAGACGGGGATAAATTTATCCCTGTGTCATTTTGTTCTGTGGCCCCAGCAGTGTGGGCAGCTTCCAATTCTGGCTGGAAATTCAGACATGAGTAAGAAAGCTGCCAATTTCATACAAAAGAAAAGGAAAAGGTGCAGATAGAATCCATATACAGTAAAACCTTATTTTATGAGCATAATTCGTTCCAAAAACATGCTTGTAATCCAAAACACTCATATATCAAAGCGAATTTCCCCATAAGAAATAAAGGAAATTCAGACAATTCATTCTACAACCCAAAAACTTTAATACAAAATACTGTATGTACTCGTATTGCAAGACCTCGCTCATTTAGAACAGTCACTACACTCCCGCAGCGTCAGAGAGAGAAGAACCATCGGCTCAGTTGTGACGATGTGACGCGTGTATACTCCATGTACTTGTATTGCAAGACATTGCTTGTATATCAAGTTAAAATTTAATATAATATTTTTCTTGTCTTGCAAAACACTTGCAAACCAAGTTACTTGTAATCCAAGGTTTTACTGTATATGTTATCCACTTTGATAGCATAAGTATATAACGAATGAAAGAATTAAAAAAAAATCTCAAAAATTCAGAAGAGAAATAAGAAAAAAAAAGTCTTTTGTTCGTTTCATGAGGTTTAGAAAAGCCTACTGAGCAAGGATGTTGAAGCAAAGACACAGGGTTTGTTCGAGGACCAATTAGATGCTACCCTGGGGAAAATACCGTTCTGTATTACAAGAGACAAGAATCAACGTGCTGAACGGGCCTCTCCTATTTGTAACAGTTCCTAGGGTTTCTTTCACCGATGCACCATTTCATGGGCATGCAGCTCCATTGTACGGTATCAAAAAGCCGGAACTTGTTTCTCCTACTTGCGTTCTGTTCTAAAACGAGGATAGACAGCTGCAGAAGTGTGCTTTAGCGCAGTCAGATGGGGGACTGGCCTTTCAGCCTACGAATGCAGCTCCCTGGAAAGCAGCTCATAAAACTTAAACCTTGCAGCACAGCACAATAACCAGAAGCAATTTTGGGGCTGTAGACTGGCAATCAATCACTTTTTACTGGTGGGAAAGGGGAGGAAGGAATCAATTCTGATCTGACTGAACCAAGGTTTCAAGCCAATAATTAATGATTAACCTACAAATTAGCATACATAAAGACACTTGAAAAGCCCTAACATGTAAAAAAAAATGTTTATTAACAGAAACTGAAAAAATGTCTGAAAAGGAAGGGAAAACAATCTGAACATGAGAAATGGATGTGAAGGGGGCAAAATGGGGAGAGGGAGAGAGAGATTTGGTGGGGAGGGCAAGTTGGGGAAAGGGAAGGAGATTCAGGGAGGGAGAGATGGACGACTCAGGGAGAGCAGAGGAGGGAGAGGAGAAATGGACGTGGAAAGGCGGAGGAAATATGGACTGGGGACCAGAAGTGGGAAGGGGGAAGATATGTCAGACTTGGGAGGAAGGAGTGGAAGGGCAGGAAGGAGAGATGCTGGACTTGTTGGAGGGAGAGAGGAAAGAAATGCTGGGTTACAAGGGTGGAGTAAGCGACAAGGACAGGAGATTCTAGAAATGGTGAATCCATGCGAGAGAGTTGTCAAGGAGCGTGAGGGTAGAAACGTGGTAATGGAAAGCTGATGAAAGGGAATAGGAGGAAGAGAAATGTGAAAGCTAGGGGATGAGAGAAGGAGACAGAAAGTTGATTAGATAAAAAGTGAAAAGGAATAAAGCAATATTCTCACTAAGCTGTGTGGCCACACACCTTTTGGTAACAGGCCATACTCTGCTGTTGCTGCCTGTGGCTTTGTGAAGAAAGAACTACAGCTGGAAAGGAGGAAGTGGAGGCCTTACTTGGATGTCTTAGAGCCAGAGCCAGCCAGAACACAGGTACACACTCTTGGGAGAGGGCATGAACTTGGGACACAAAGGAGAGAGGAAGAGAGGCGTGTTGAGTCACAGAAGGGAGGGAGAGGGGCGTGTTGGGACACAGAAGGGAGATAGGGGGCACAAACCTGGGACAAAGGCTGGAAGGAGAAGGGAGGGGGCAAGAACTTAGGACATAAGATGGAGGGAGGGAAAGAGATGCTGAGGTGTGGGAGGGAATAAAAAGGGAGAATTGTTTAGCATGAGTGTGAGCGAGAGGGAAAGAGATGGTGTCCATGGGAAAAGGAAGAAAGAAGAGAATTGTTGGACATGGTGCTGGGAGAGGAGTGAGATAGAGAGAGATGAGAGGAGAGGGAACAGTGGGACAGATGGAAGGGGATGCAAGAGGGAGGAATGTTGGACATGGCGGTGGAGGGAATGGAGGAAGATTTGTGGCTTGGTGCTGGACAAGGGTGATAGAAGGAGAAGTGTTGGGCATGGGGCTAGTGGGCAGGGGCAAAAGATGCTGCACACAGTCCAGGGGATAAGAGAAGGAGAAATGTTGCATATGGCAGTAAAGGGGGTAGGAGAGATGCACCCTTGATCCCCCTTCTCTCTCTTTCCCCACTCCCTTTGCAGTAAGGGAGGGAGGGAGAGAGAGAGAGAGAGGGAGATGTTGCACATGGAGTGGAGGAGAGAGGAAGAAATGCTGTGCAGGGGTGGGAAGGGGAAAAAAGTATGCTTTATGTAGTTTAATTTTGGGGTTACCATTGTGTATGGTTAATAAGATTATGTTGTGTGTATATGAAAAATGAAAGGAAGAAATGGCATTTACAATTAGTACTGCTATTATGGGGGCGGAGCTTTTGGGGGCCCCTAAACAAAAAAAAGCATTCTGCTATCTATGCCTGAACCCCGAGCTGAAGGCAGTGCTAGGGAGTGGGAGCCAGGAGCACCAGAAGAAGGCACGGAGTGTGCGTGCACAGCTTTAAAGTTTGTTCTCCTTTTTTTGGCTTTGCCAAGTGATTTCTGAGAAAGGGAAAAGCCCTCGCTGAAGCACAGGTGTGAACGGTGGGTTTCAGGTCTCTTTTGGAGTTTTTCTTGAGGTTTAACCTGGCTGAGCAAACTGCAGGGCTGGGCAAAAGAAGGCTGTGGCTGTGAATGTTTGAGAAGGGTGGCCAAAATCGGTGAGTTTTGTTCACAGCACACCTTTTAGCAAGTCTGGGATTTATGGTCTTTTTGCCAAGGCCAGAGCTACCAAAGGCACAGGCAGGAAAAGCCAAGTAAACTTTTTACCTCCTTTTTATTCTGTCGTTTGTGTGCCTGATAAGCAGAGTGCAGCTCTCCAGGATGGTGGAGGGGTGTGGCTGAGTAAAGCTACTACCATGTTTCCCCGAAAATAAGACAGGATCTTATATTAATTTGCGCTCCAAAAAATGCACAAGGGTTTATTTTCAGGGGAATGTCTTATTTTTTTCATGTAATAATAATAATAATAACTTTAGCACTTCTCCCACGGTATTCGCGGGGGGATAGGGGCAGAGCCGGACTGCGAAGTGTGAAAAACCACAAATAACTTCTCATCCGGCTCTGACCCACTCCCACCTCCCTTCCGGCATCCCAGCCTTACCATATGGTCTAGCGGGCTTTTGGGGCAGGAGCGAACTTCCTACGCTCCTGCCCCGTGCAGATTGCCAATAGAAAATGACTGCCATGAGTTCCCGTAGTCTCTCGAGACTACAACGGGAGCTCATAGAAGCCATTTCCTATTGGTGATCTACACAGGGCAGGAGCATAGGAAGATCACTCCTGCCCTGAAAGCCCACTAGACCACCAGGTAAGGAGTAATCTATAGCGCTACTAGACATTTTAAGTCCTGTAGGGAGGTGAGAAGGCCCTAAACTATGCTTTCCCCCCCCCAAAAAAAAAAAAATCACAGATAATCGAAACCACGAATCCCGAAACCGTGAATAGGGAGGGGGAAGTGTATTCTTTTATACTGCCATAACCAAAAGTTCTAGACGGTTTACAGTAAAAAGAGCTGTACAACAATCATCTCTCCCTTCCACTCCTCCACCCCAATTCTTCCTCTTTCCTTTCTCTTCCCCCCATGCAGCATCTTTCCTCGCCTCTCACCCATCCCCTTGTGCAGCAGCTCCGAGGCCTCCAAAAACAGTGGCAGCACTCTGAACGGGCTGCTTCACAGCCTTCCCCACCGGGTCTGGACCATCCTTCTGCAGCGTCTTTCTATCCCTCCCTCCCGTCCCTCTGTGCAGCGGAACCCCACCCACCCTCCCACCACGAGCCTGACATACCTCCATTCCATAGCCTCCAAAACAGCGGTGGCTGCAGCACTCTGAATGGGCTGCTTTGTGGCCTTCCCCCTGCCGCATCACAGAGGAAGAAAATTTTGATCTGATAACTTGTCTACTGAACAGCTACTTTGTTTTCTCCTGAGGCCCTGAAGCAGTGGCGTCTGCCACAAAACAATCATCAGTCCTTTGATCTTATAGTTTTCAATTACCATTGGATTGGTGATTTTTTTCACTTGTTTTTTCACCTCATTGTCTTTATGTCAGCAAAAGGGTTTTTTTGCCCATGATGTGTGGGTTCACTTCTCCAGCTATCTGAGGCTTGAAAGACTTCTTTGGTGTGTAGCCGTTTTGGCATATTATTAATGGAGTGAGGGTTTTTGTTTTTTTAAATTGTGTAGTCATTTTCCCTCCATTCCCTATTTTTCAATTTTTGTTTACATTTTTTGCATATTGAATACCTCTACACACGGGAAAGCAGAATATACCAAATGCCCATACTGTGAGAAATAAGATTCTGGATCTAGAGGCAACGATGGAAGAGGCTGATTTGGATTTAGTAGCCATCACAGAGATGTGGTTCACGAAGAGCCATGCCTGGGGTAATAGTTATACTGGGTTACAAGCTGTTCAGGAAAGATAGGGTTCAAGGAAAAGGCGTTATATGTTAAAGATCATATTGAAACCACAGAATTGCAGGACCTTGCAGGGTAAGGAAGAGGCTTTGTGGGTCAATCCGGAAAGAGAGAATGGAAAATGTATTTTCATTGGTGTGCTACGCAGGCCTCCTTCACAAACGGAAGAAGATTGGGAATAAACATTGGGAAAGGGGCATTCCTCTTTATCAGGCCGCTATCACAGTCAACATTTGTTTTAAACAGCGGTCCAAGGGCTCCTTTTACTAAGCTGCGTTAGGGCATTAACACAGGGGAATTGCGCGCGCTAGACGCTAACGCCAGCATTGAGCTGGCATTAGTTCTAGCCATGTAGCGCGGAGTTAGCACGTGCTAATCTGCGGCGAGCGCTAAAAACGCTAGCGCACCTTACTAAAAGGAGCCCCGAGTTCCAAGATATGCCGCATTAGCAAAACATCTATGCAGTTTAAATAAAGTTTAAAAAAAAATATTTAAATATAAATGAAAATTAAATAAAATCAGAAAATGGAACTACATAATCAACAGCAAAGGAAAAGGTTTAAAACTGATTATGTGCTCCAGGTTTTAGATTAATCCACACAAGGCCTGCACTGATCGAGATTATTAGTCTGGCAGCCGAAGGCGTCCATAAACAAAAATGGTTTTAAAAGACTTTTAAATCGTTCAAGATTGGATTCCATTCGAAGAGCATTCCAGAGTTAGACCATTCACTGAAAAAATACGGTCTCTGATAGATACGTATGTAATATGTCTGTTAGATGGAATTGTAAGAAATTTCTGCTGAAGAGAGCGAAGCGTACAAGATTGTAAATAGTTTTCAATATAAGGAGATCGATTAACTCGTGTTTTGAAAACTAAAAGTAGGATCTTATACAACAGGGACATTAAAAGAAGTTTTTGAATATAATTTGGGAGCCATTGACAAAATTTTGCAAAGAGTGATTGTTGATTTTACCCCTTGATCATGCACGTCCAGGGTGGGTGGGTGGGAGGGGAGGTCGGAAGATATTTTTAATTTTTAGTGCAATTTTTGAATATGTAGATAGGGGGGGTGATATATGTATTTGTCATAGAATATAATTTTGATTGAATTTAAGTGCTATTATAGTGTAATATGATTGTATAATATGTTGCACTTATTTTTGGCTTCAAAATAAAAAAATAAATAAAATTTCAAAAAGTAGGATCTTATACAGGTCCTTTACAAAGGTGCACCGCTGAACCACACACACTACATGCCAAGTCGCCCATTATATTCCTATAGGTGGCTTGGTAGCGCAGCTTTGTGAAAGCCAGCCATAGTATTTCAAATGTCCACTTACATTTCAACTCCAATAGCCACAGAAACCACAACCGACAGTATGACGCAGGACCTACTCCTGCTGGAGCATTGGTCAAAGACTTGGCAACTAAGTTTCAATGCCAAAAAATGCAAGGTCATGCATCTTGGCGGCAAAAATCCATGCAGGACTTACACCCTAAATAGTGAGATCCTAGCAAGGACTGTAGCAGAACGTGACTTGGGGGTGATCATTAGCGAAGACATGAAGACTGCCAATCAAGTGGAGAAAGCTTCATCCAGGGCTAGACAAATCATGGGCTGTATCCTTAGAAGTTTCGTCGGCCGTAAGTCCGAGGTCATAATGCCGTTGTACAGATCCATGGTGAGACCCCATCTGGAATACTGTGTACAATTCTGGAGGCCGCATTATCAAAAAGATGTGCGAAGAGTTGAGTCGGTTCAGTGAATGGCCACTAGGATGGTCTCAGGTCTCAAGGATCTCCCGTATGAGGAACGACTGGGTAAGTTGCAGCTGTACTCACTCGAGGAACGCAGAGAGAGGGGAGACATGATCGAGACGTTCAAATATGTCACAGGCCGTATCGAGGTGGAAGAGGATTTATTTTTCCTTAAAGGACCCACGGCAACAAGAGGGCATCCGTTGAAAATCAGGGGTGGGAAATTTCATGGCGACACCAGAAAATATTTCTTCACCGAAAGGGTGGTTGGTCGCTGGAATAATCTTCCACAACAGGTAATTGAGGCCAGCAGCGTGCCAGATTTTAAGGAAAGATGGGATTGGCATGTGGGATCTCTTCATGGAGGTAATTAGGGGGTGGGCCATTAGTGTGGGCAGACTAGATGGGCCGTGGCCCTTTTCTGCCGCCATGTTCTATGTTTCTATGAGGTGCTAGCTCTCAGAATAGAAGTGACATTCAGGCACTGGCCAGTTAAGTAGTCACTTTTTTATTTTTATTTTTTTTTTATATAAATTTTATTATTTTCCAATATGAAGAGTGCAATATAAATATATACATCTGAAACATATCAAACCATTCCAAAGCATTTTTGAACTACAGAAATTAAAAGACATCATTACCCCAACCCTGTATAACTCAGAAATGTAAACATACATCAAATATATATAGGCGGTACCCCCCCTCCCCTCCCCCGGATGTGTATGGGAACCAAACCTAATTTAAAAGAGATATAAGACATAAATATATAACTACATATCTTAAATAGATGCAACAAAAGCTGCAAATGGGCCCCACACTAACTTAAATAGCTTATTATTCCCCAAAAATTCTGCATTCATTTTTTCATATTTGTAACTAGAACATAAATTTGCCCACCAAAAAGGAAAATTTAAAGTATCAGAACTCTTCCAATTTCTTGTTATCATTTGGATGGCTATCCCTGTCATTATCCTGAAAAGACGGCCTTTATACTGGTCAAATGGGGGTTTAACATACAATAAGGTAACGCATATAACCATCTTGTATGACAATGGAATTGATTTGTCCCCATAGTTTGCTAAACTCTTTAATCCTTTCTAGTAACTGGTCACTTTTAAATTAGGGTGGATTGTTTGCTGTTCTATCTTTACCTGCACTTAAACAGAGGAAAGGAAAAAGCTAAATTAGGAGCAACCCAATGAAGGAGAGAAGCCATCGTGGAGTCAATAGAGGTAGCGCTCAGACTGGAAGAAGAAAGGCATTCATTGTGCTTTTGACTAATCAGTTTATATAGGATGCAAACAGGCTATTACCTGCAAATATATTATTATCGAAGCAGAAAGAAAATAAAATGTTAAGATTTTTCTTTTTTTTTTATTCCCTGCTGTGGCAATTCTTATCTCGGTGTGATGCCATTTTATCTCCTCCATGCAGGCAAAGTTGACTAGGAAAGATCTTCTTTCCATTCAAACAACTTGGATTCATTTCATAATAGGCTATAAACCATTGTTCCATATTATCAGAGCTGAGTATGTTCAAGCTAAGTCAGATCTTGTTCCCAAATTTATGTCTTGCTGTGTGACCGCTACAATGACTGTTTTGTACTCCAGCTCCTGAAAACCTAACACAGTGACACAGGTGATGTGCCTCGGACTTCCCTTTTCATGTCTCTTAGAAACAGCACTGCGACCTGCTGGTAGATATTTCTCAAGCTCCAAAATGGGGGTCTAACCTTCTCTTCGTCTCTCCTTTTTTTTCCCCTCCGTCGCCTATAATCTTGATCTGACTCGCACAAAAGTGGCACAGTGGGAAACGCGCTCTAGAAGACGTTGACGAGTAACAATGGAAACCTACCAACACGGAGGCCAACTGGCAGCTTCTGTAGTGAAAATGTATTAAAGTTTAAAGAAGTCACGTATGGGAACCGATAAGACCAGGGTTTTTTTTTTTTTAAATGTTGGCTGTCAAAGAAAACCTGCCACAGAGTTATATTTGTTAAAGGTAGGAGGAAGAAAATAAAGGGGTTTTTATCAGCACAACACCATCAATAAAAGACAGCACAGGTTGGGACTATGTGCTCGAGACATACAGAGAGGCTTAGACAATAGACCAGTGGTTGTGAATAAGCTTTATCCAGTCACAATAGTGGTGGCTCTGTGTGAGCTAAGTGAGCCTGGATCTATTCTGATGGATAGCAAGAAACTATTTAAGAAATGCTACCTGACTTCTTCTTTTTTTTTTTTTTTTCCTTTGTGCAGGTAGATGTTGATTTTAAAAGACACATAAACTGGTATGGTGAATGTGCTCTCACAGAGCTAAGACTCCAAATGCTCCGCTTAAACAGTGCTTAGAGTTTTAAATCTCAGACCAACTACGGGTCATGCCCGAGCTCTTAAATCTCTGTGTCTGGGAGAGTGTGGCGCAGTGGTTAAAGCTGCAGCCTCAGCACCCTGAGGTTGTGGGTTCAAACCTACCCTGCTCCTTGTGACCCTGGACAAGTCACTTAATCCCCCCCATTGCCCCAGATAGATTGTGAGCCCACTGGGACAGACAGGGGAAAATGCTGGAGTATCTGAATAATGTAAACCATTCTGAGCTCCCCTGGGATAATAGTATAGAAAATGGAATAAATAGTGTGAAAAGTTTCAGCCTCTGATAACCAGAGCTGGTATTGTGACATCATAATGCCTCATTCCACCAATAAGAGCCAACCTTATCAGTGATGTCACAGTAGCTTGATTGTCCTATACTTGGTTCACTTTTGCTGCATTTTGATTTCTAGAGTGGTGCAATGGTTAAAGCTACAGCCTCAGCACCCTGAGGTTGTGGGTTCAAACCCAAGCTGCTCCTTGTGACCCTGAGCAAGTCACTTAATCCCCCCCATTGCCCCAGGTACATTAGACAGATTGTGAGCCCACCAGGACAGACAGGGAAACATGCTTGAGTACCTGAATAAAATTCATGTAAGCCATTCTGAGCTCCCTTGGGATAACAGTATAGAAAATTGAACAAATTAATAAAATCATTGCACATGTTTAGTCCTTATCTGTTTTTGTTTTGGGTTCTGGTGCGTTTCGCGGCTGCTGCTTCAGAAAAGCCGTAATATAAGACGCTGACAAAACTTGTTCAAAGACTGCTTACGATCTGCTATACTGATTGTAAAACCGCTTAGATAACCTTGATAGGCGGTATATAAAATCCTAATAAAACTTGAAACTATCTTTATGGTAACCCACCTGTATCCCTTACACTGACAAACTGCACCTTGATAGTAACCCACTTGCATCCCATGTACTGACTAAACGTATCTTTATTGCAAACCGCTTCGAACTTCACGGTATAGCGGTATATAAGAAATAAATTATTATTATTATTAATAAAGAAATGACAATTTTGCAAACTCTTTATAGTTCATAAATCTTTCCTTTTGGCTAAGTCTTTAATAACAATATTGTAATTTATAGCTAAACTAGCTGATGCCCCGGCGTTGCACGGGTATTTAATTATAGCAATAAAACTGTAAATGGATTCAAATAAAGATACTTTATAGTGGTGAATGAAATTATTTTTTTACAGCTTAATAAAAAGTACAATATTCAAATTATAATGTGAAATATTTGACAAAATGAATACAATACAACTAACGCAAAACGTGATTATAAACAACAATTTTAGTTTCACCTCCTGGAGCAAGAACATATAAATTCTTGGGTGAACCCACCCTTGAGCAAGCAACATAGAGTTGTGGGCCGAGAGACCCCCAGAACATATCACCCCAGGTAGTGAGGGATCTGCATACCAAGTTTCGTTCAAATTGGTCAAGCCGTTTTTGCGTGATCGCGGCACATACACACCTCCAATTTTATATATATAGATTGACATATGATCAAGAATGTTTTATTTTACTTTTGTGATTATGATAAATATACCGAGGGCCTCAAAAATAGTACCTAGCGGGCCGCATGTGGCCCCCCCCCTCGGGCCGCGAGTTTGAGACCACTGATCTAGCGCAGCGTCTCTCAAACTGTGGACCAAGGCACAATGGTGTGCCCCAAAAAGATTCCAGAATTGTACTTTATTTTTAAAAATTCCCTTCATAAGTATACTAGAATAGATGACATGTACGTTGCATACACAAGAGTCTGTCAATGTTATGAGTATCTGTGCGCAAAAGGATACAACCACCCAGACAAGCACCATGCTTTGACATGATTGGTCTTTGAAAACTAACAGCAAAGTAATTTAATTTTAATTTTTTTATCTTTTATGCAGTAGTTATTCTAACTTGAGAAACATAGCAATTGAAGCTTTGTTACCATTTGAATCTTCTTATTTTTGCGAACTTGGATTTTCAGCTCTGACTGAAATTAAATTTTTAAAAAACAGAGCCACTATAGATGGTGGATGACTATCAAGCTGCGTTTTGAGTTAATTTGCACTCAACAACAAGCACATCCATTGCATTGATTGGCAATTCTATCTACTTTAGTTTCATCATTGTTACAGTTACCCACACGTAACTTAAAGAACTTTAAATAAATAACTCTCAAATTTTAATTTTATGTTTTGCAATTTTATAATTTCAATTATAACGTGCTGCAAAAAACATTTGCGGCGTTTAGTATGCCACGGCTAAAAAGGTTTGAGAGTATATCCTTTCTCCTGCCAATGTGCAGTGAGTGGAGCTTTAACATCTCTGAATTTTGCCGAGATGCTCAACTATACATGTTCTGATGCTCCTGATGGTGTGTCCAATGTAAAGCAGGCACCACAAGCATTTTATCATGTACACATGTGCAATGGTTGAGAGTCCAGACACAGACATTTAAGAACTCAGGCGTGACCCGTAGTTTGGGCTGAGATTTAAAACTCTGAGCACTGTATTTGGAGTCTTGCCTAGCTCTGTGAGAGCATTCACCGTGCCAGTTCATATGGTTTTTCTACTGATAGACTTGACCTGGCCAGTCTGATAAAATTCATCTTTCCCTATTTTTGTGGATTTTATTTTATTTTTTTAAATTCTTTATTCATTTTCAAATTTACAATAAGTGTAACAATATATCCAAACAAATTAACAATAAATATAACACTTAATAATCATCAATGGTACAAATAATATGCTCTTATCTCCCACCCTTCCCACCCTTTCTTATCATATAATCAATACCTTATATAATATGTAACAATAAATTTACCCTCCCCTCCCCCCCTCACAATTAAACGTAAATTTAAGGGGAAAAAAATGTCATCTAATCGGTACAATACTTTGTAAATGGCTCCCACACATCCTGAAATTTCCTGAAAAATCCACGCTGCATTGCAATAAATCTTTCCATTTTATAAACATGACATAAGGAATTCCACCAGAAATTATAATTTAATCTACTCCAATTTTTCCAATTATACGTAATTTGTTGAATGGCAACCCCAGTCATTATAAGTAATAATTTGTTATTATTTGTAGAAATCTGACTTTATGCTCTCATTGCCATACCAAATAGCACAGTATCATATGATAATGCCACTGGGTTATCTAATAAACAATTAATTCAAATTGGAGGAGAAAGGCTCGCCTGGAAGCATTTGGATGATAGCAGGAATACGTTTATTAGACGATGTTATCTCTAATAGTAAAATGCTTGAATTTTCACAGTTGCAACATAAATATGGTCTTAATAAATCAGAAAGTTTTAGATGGTTGCAACTGAAGCAAGCCATTCAGGCGGGGTTAACTGAATGGAAAAACCTTAGTAATCATTTTAGTATGGAGTTCTTATGCTCTCAGGCGGACTTCTTGGGTCACCAGGCCGCCCAGTGGTATAAATTGCTGACTGGATTTATTAAAAAGAAACTAAACACTGGTCTGAGAGACATTTGGAGTATTGAGATTAAGCACCAAATTACCGCGTCTCAATGGCCACGAATTTGGACTTGGAGGATGAGATGTACAGTGTCAGCATCTATGAGACAAACTTGTTTTTTTCTGTTACATAGAGCATTATGGACCCCTGTTCGGTTATAAAAATTGGATAGCTCTAAGTCTAATAAATGTTGGCACTGTCATCTCGAAGCAGGGACTTTAGATCATTTATTATTCTATTGTCCATTTATTATGAATTTCTGGAAATCAATTTGGGACCAAATTAATTGTTTATTTTTGTAGATTTTAAAAGGCAGACATACAGGGAGTTTGCACTTAAAAAGCTCACTGGCTTTCATTCAGAAAGGAAAATACAGGTAAACTAGCACTCCCAAGTGCAAACAGAACTCCACAGAATTTTACTGATTGCACTATGAAATTAATTGCTTGGATTTGAGCAGGACAGTGGAAGTTGGGTCCTGGGTTTTTTTTCCTCAGGAAACTTCCACTGGAAGAATTCAGGCAACACAGAGAGATAAGGGTGTTTGGGGGGGGGGGGGGGGCTTGCCACTTCTCTGAATGGTCCTGCATTAGAAAGCTGATGCACAAAGACACTGACCACATGGCTTCTATCATGAACTTTCTGCAAAAAAAATTACATGCGAGGTAACAGTATGCAAATTTGTGCTACATTCAAAACGAAGCACTAATCCGTAGCTCATTGCAAAAAGTTTCTTCTTCTGTCCGTGAGTGAGTATAGATTGGCTTATGCACTGACAGGTGGGGTGACATTTAAAAACAAGCTGCCAGTATATTTTCTGCATTGGCGCTGGTGCTTTAGCACCTCATCCCCCCCCCCCCCCTTGAACCAAGTCCCCAATGGTACCCACCACACTAGACCAAACCCCTTCCCCTGACATAATATTTTTTTAAAAAACATTCCCTGGTGTATAGGAGCATTCCTACCTCCTCTCCAACATGATCGGCCCTCTTTCCTCCCTCTCCTTGACTTTAAAAAAGCTCTGGTGTCTAGTAGCAGCCCTCCTGACTGATAAAAAACCTGACCCTGATGTCAAGTGGTACCACCCCAATCCTTCCCCATGCTTCCCAAACGCCTGTATCTTGAAAAAGACAGGATCGATGCCCACATGTTCCTGTCTCAGTGTCACTGTGCCAAATAAGGGCATTTTTCCCTTATTTGGTAGTATCCACCCAGATTACTAAAAGGAAAAATTCCCTCAATTGGTACAAGGTTGGAGGGGGGAACTTGGAGGAGCTCTCAGGGTGGAAGTGCAATTTGACACCAGGGAAAGTTTTTTTTTGTTTTTGCTTTATTTTAAGTTGGAGGGGTTGAGTCAGGGGAAGAAAGGAGTGTTACTAAATACAAGGACTTTTTTTTTTTTTACAATTGGGGTAGGAAGGTCTTTCATATCAGGGGGGTGGGAGTGCCAGTAGACACCAGGGATTTTTTATTGTTAGGGGATAGGAGGGTTGGTTGCGGGGAGGGAGAGGGTACCAATAGACATCAGGGACTGCTTCCAAAACTCTTCAGGAGATTTCCCTCAATCCGTCACCAAAAGCAGAGATAGTTTGCATTATGCCGGACCCCACTACCTAACGCTATCGCCAGTTGGGAGGGGTAACCATTTGTAAGGGATGTGCATCAGTTTTGAGGTGCTGGCGTCAAAGGTTTGTGCATACTGAAATCAATTTAAAGCAGATTAATGTGCATTATAAAAGGTTTTAATGCACCTTGGATTTTTTTTTTTTTTTGTTAATACAAATGTGTGAACCATACAATTGTGGGGTTCTCTGTGCTGAAACGACCGCAATGAACTGAGCATGATGAAAAAGTGGCACTGAACTGGACTCAGATTGTGATGTCATAATGCTTCATTCCACCAATGCCTAAGCTCCGTCCTCATCTGCCCAAGCCTCAAACACTTTAAAATCCTAAGTAGCAACATTCTAGAGCTCAGATTGTGATGTCATAATGCCTCATTCCACCAATACCTAAGCTCCGTCCTCATCTGCACAAGCCTCAGACACTTTAAATTCTTAGTTTGGATAAAGAATTAAAAGAACAAAAGGAAGAAATAAAAGTTTTAAAGCAGGATATGTTACAATTTAAAACTGAGACACAAAATACAAATAAGGAGCTAATGCTACTGAAACAAAATCAAGATATGTTGGTTAAAGATAATATATTACTCAGGAAGAAGTTGGAAGTGCAGGAGAATAATGGTCGTATAAATAACTTGAGATTTATAAATTTTCCAAGAATCCTGTCAACTTCTCCTAGAGAAATGGTGAAAAGATATTTTATGGAAATTTTGGAAATTCCTGAAAACTCCTTACCTCCTCTTACAAGAGTGTATTACCTACCTGCTAAGCCCAAATCCAAAGAAGAAGAAAAAATTGAGGAACCCCGGGAGAGGTCAATGGACATTTCGGCAATACTGGAACAATCAGATAGAGAACTGGCTGTTCCAGCTACTCTCTTGTTGTCTGTTGCTTTGGCTCCAGACAGGGATTGGATACTAAAACTTTTCTTTAAAAATAGATCCAAAGACTTCCTGGGGCAGCGTATTCAGATTTTTCCTGATGTCTCTAGAGAGACTCAGAAAAGAAGGAAAGAATTTTTACTTCTAAAACCTGGAGTGACTCAAATAGGGGGTATTTTCTTTTTGAGATATCCATGTAAATGTGTAGTTAGATATTTATCATTTAAGTATATATTTACAGAGCCATCTCAACTGATTAGCTTTCTCTCAATGAAACATCTAGAAAAGGAATAACAACATAATAACGTCTATGGAAAGTTAGTTCCCTGCACTTTAGTCAGATAAGGATTTTTCTTATTTAACTAATTTGAATTATATATGTTCTACTCTTAATTATGGATCCAATAATATTGAGGACTAGTGTGAGATCAGCTAGATTAGAAGTTCCTTGTAGTAATATTAATTTTGGAATGTTAATTTAATATGTTGTTTGATCTCACTTTACTGTACAAGATGTATACGCTTGGAAATATTGTAAAAAATTTTTATAAATAAATAAATAAAAAAAAATCCTAAGTAGCAACATTCTAGAGCTCAGACTGTGATGTCATAATGCCTCATTCCACCAATGCCTAAGCTCCGTCCTCATCTGCACAAGCCTCAAACACTTTAAAATCCTAAGTAGCAACATTCTAGAGCTCGGATTGTGATGTCATAATGCTTCGTTCCACCAATGCCTAAGCTCCGTCCTCGTCTGCACAAGCCTCAAACACTTTAAAATCCTAAGTAGCAACATTCTAGAGCTCAGACTGTGATGTCATAATGCCTCATTCCACCAATGCCTAAGCTCCGTCCTCATCTGCACAAGCCTCAAACACTTTTAAATCCTAAGTAGCAACATTCTAGAGCTCAGATCGTGATGTCATAATGCCTCATTCCACCAATGCCTAAGCTCCGTCCTCATCTGCGCGAGCCTCAAACACTTTAAAATCCTAAGTAGCAACATTCTAGAGCTCAGACTGTGATGTCATAATGCCTCATTCCACCAATGCCTAAGCTCCATCCTCATCTGCACAAGCCTCAAACACTTTAAAATCCTAAGTAGCAACATTCTAGAGTTCAGATCGTGATGTCATAATGCCTCATTCCACCAATGCCTAAGCTCCGTCCTCATCTGCGCAAGCCTCGAACTGCTGTGTTGAATCATCCCATTCCATGCATAAAGCTATTGGAAGCAGGCAGTTTGGGTTGGGGGAGGGAGGGCCACTGGACACCCACTTCTTTCAACCAAGCCTTCAATGTGGCCTCAAACATGGTGAAAAATGTCTTGCATTGTGCACGCATCAGAACCCATCTTTTTTATGATCAAACAATTTTTTATTGATGCAACTCCAAAGCGAAGCCAATGCACAAATACAATCTCCAGTGGCAAGATGCAGGAATGTCGCTAATACAAAGAACATCTAAAGTCCAGCCTCAAGTTTCCCAACTGTAACAAACGAAGAGAGATCAAAACTGGACTATTGTAACTCACTTTACCTGGGCTTACCAAAAACAAAGTATAAGGCCCTGCAGATGCTAATGAACTCAGCTGCATTTGGGGATTAATAATAGGAAGGAACCGTATATGCTGGGAGGAGAGAAGCTGATATGCACGGACAGGGAGAGGGACCTTGGGGTGATAGTGTCCGAAGATCTAAAGGCGAAAAACAGTGTGACAAGGCAGTGGCTGCTGCCAGAAGGATTCTGGGCTGTATAAAGAGAGGCGTAGTCAGTAGAAGGAAGAAGGTGTTGATGCCCCTGTACAGGTCATTGGTGAGGCCCCACTTGGAGTATTGTGTTCAGTTTTGGAGACCGTATCTGGCGAAAGACGTAAGAAGACTTGAGGCGGTCCAGAGGAGGGCGACGAAAATGATAGGAGGCTTGCGCCAGAAGACGTATGAGGAGAGACTGGAAACCCTGAATATGTATACCCTAGAGGAAAGGAGAGACAGGGGAGATATGATTCAGACGTTCAAATACTTAAAGGGTATTAACGTAGAACAAAATCTTTTCCAGAGAAAAGAAAATGGTAAAACCAGAGGACATAATTTGAGGTTGAGGGGTGGTAGATTCAGGGGCAATGTTAGGAAATTCTACTTTACGGAGAGGGTGGTGGATGCCTGGAATGCGCTCCCGAGAGAGGTGGTGGAGAGTAAAACTGTGACTGAGTTCAAAGAAGCGTGGGATGAACACAGAAGATTTAGAATCAGAAAATAATATTAAAGATTGAACTAGGCCAGTTACTGGGCAGACTTGCACGGTCTGCGTCTATGTATGGCCGTTTGGAGGAGGATGGGCAGGGGAGGGCTTCAATGGCTGGGAGGGTGTAGATGGGCTGGAGTAAGTCTTAACAGAGATTTCGGCAGTTGGAACCCCAGCACAGTACCGGGTAAAGCTTTGGATTCTTGCCCAGAAATAGCTAAGAAGAAAAAAAAAAAAATTTAAATTGAATCAGGTTGGGCAGACTGGATGGACCATTCGGGTCTTTATCTGCCGTCATCTACTATGTTACTAGACTGATTACTGGCATTTCTATAAGAACACACATCACGCCTGTTTTGAAGCAATTACACTTCCCCCTCCGTATTCGCGAATTCCCTATCTACGTATTCGCGGTTTTAGATCAAAAAATACATTTTCATTTTTCAGGCTATTTTAAGCCCCCCCCCCCCCCCCTTTTAAGCCTTACATGGTGGTCTAGCGGGATTTCAGGCAGGAGCGATCTTCCCACGCTCCTGCCCCGTGCAAATCACTCATAGGAAATGGCTCAACAGACTACGGGAGCTCATGGCAGCCATTTCCTGTGAGCGACCTGCACGGGGCAGGAGTGTAGGAAGATCGCTCCTGACCCGAAAACCTGCAAGACCACCAGGTAAGGCTTAAGGGGGGGGGGGGCATTCAGGGCTTAAAATAGCCAGGGAAATGAGGGTTGGGGCAGAACCAGCCCAAATATTATTTGCAGTTTTTTAATATTCGTGGTCCAGCTCTGCGCTGAACCCCCACAAATACGGAGGTGAAGTGTATACTGGTTACCTTTGAAGGAAAGGGTACATTACAAAGTAATATTTATAATACACCAAGTTTTGTTTAGGTTGTCCCCTTTTTGTTTCCAATCGATGTGGGAGGTCTATCAGCCAAGCATGACCTTGAGGTCAGAGAGAGGAATGAGGCTAACATCAACTAGGGAATCAGGAGCGTCTTATGTGGCGACAAAACAAAAATGCTCTCGATTGCTGGAGCTCAAGCTGTGGAATATCTATCGGGGTGTATATCTATCGGGGTGTTTAAGACTATGCAAGGACTGTGGCTTCGCGATCTTCTCCTGCTGGTGTTTCCCTCTGCCACATCACTGATGATGTCATCAGCAACTTGGCACAGGGAAGGCCCCGCCAGGAGGCCACAAAGCAGCCTGTTTAGAGTGCTGCTGATGCTGCTGTTTGGTGGGAGGTGTTGCTGGTCTCACGGTGGATCGGCAGGGTTCAGACGGGAGGGATGGAAAGATGGGTCAGCGGGGGTTCAACTGCCTGGTGGTGGTGGGGGGAGGGGTAATAGATGCTGCTCGAGAAGAGTTTCAGTCATTGTACTATGGTAAGACCATATAGGTGAGTTCAGGACTTGAAATTTTAGGGATTTGGACTTTGGCTTTGTATGTGGTACCTGGCTGAGAACTGTACCTACGATGAATGGAGTAAAGCAAGTTGGCAGTGGAAAGATATAAAATATGGGGAAACTCCCTGGATAGTTGCAGATGAGGTCTGTGTTGTCAGGATCCCAGTACTGCTTCTAATGGGGAGGGAGGGATAGAAACAGGCTGCAGAGGGAAGGCACAAGGGGATGGGTGAGAGAGGAGGAAAGATGCTGCACATGTGGGGGAGAGAAAGGAAAGAGGTAGAACTGGGGTAGAGGAGAGGAAGGGAGAGATGATCATTGTTCATGAGAAAAATAAGATATCCCCCCAAAATAAGCCCCAATGTGTTTTTTAGACCTAAAATTAATATGACACTGTCTTATTTTCGGGGAAACATGGTAAATAGTGAGCAGAATGACCAGCAGAGTCTGATATGATGAAGATGTTAGAAAAGCAGAAAAGTTTTGATTTTATATCCATTCAACAGATTAGAAAAAAAAACAAACATCCACCTGATGAGACTGCTGCATGTAGGAAGAGACAGGTATGCTCAGGATGCAACATTACATTCTGAGCTCTAGAGGGCAGTGTTTCTCAACTCGGTCCTGGAGTACACTTGCCAGTCAGGTTTTCAAGATATCATATGCATGACAGACATTTGCATATAATGGAGGCAGTGTATGCAAATCAAGTTTATGCAAATTCAATGTGGATATCCTGAAAACCTGACTGGCAAGAGGGTACTCCAGGACCGAGTTGAGAAACACTGCCCTCTAGACTAGAGCACAGCTGACAATGGGTCGATGGTCATAGGTCAGCGACTATAAATGACCCCTAATAAAATTTATCTATAGCAGTTTGAAATTTTAACATAATGCTGAAAATAATTTTTGTCTTCTGATTTCAGTGTACTGTAATTTGTAATAACACGAAAAAAGCTGCAGAATTATTTAGGCCTACTTACCTTTGGATGATTGCCTGATCAATTAAGTTTAATTCTAAGTTTACATGTCGTGCACGTGACCTTCATGCCATCACAATGTTGATCGGTGTTCACACGTGACAAAAAAAACCTACTGAAAAAACATGGTAAAATAGGATCACCTTTAGTAGCACACGAAACATCAAAGCACCACACGTTTGCTATTTGAATGGGCCAGGTCTATCCTATCTAACAATGGAGTTCTTTTCTTTTTTTTTTTTTACTTTTATTGCATTCTATAAACTGCTTGGACCAGTGAAATGAACGAGCGGTACAACAAGATCAATAAACCAAAAACTACAAGTTTGAGGATTTTAAATGCATAGCGATTGATGCCATACCGGCAAGTTTGAGAGAAGGAGATCGAGGCAGGAGGCTAATTCAAAGAGAACATAGTTGAATTTACCCACCTCTTCTATTAAACTGCACTAGCGGTTTTTAGCACAGAGAGCCGCGCTGAATGGCCTGCGCTGCTCCCGATGCTCATAGGAACTTTATGAGCGTCGGGGCAGCGCGGGCCATTCAGCGCAGTTTTCCATGCTAGAATTTGCTAGCGCAGTTTAATAGAAGAGGCACTTATTGTTTAAACACATGCGAACCCATGGGTTTCAATAGTGGCACTGAATGGGCAGCATTTTTGTAGTTTTTTTCAGTATATTTTTTAGTTAGTTTTTATGAAGTCATTTTTGGATGGAATATTTGCAAAAGTCAGCAAGGTCATAAATTAAGCTAAAAACAAAACTATTTTATTTATTCATTTTTCTATACCGTACTCCCAAGAGCTCGGAACGGTTTACATGAATTTATTCAGGTACTCATGCAATTTTCCCTGTCTGTCCCGGCCTGGGGGGGTTAAGTGACTTGCCCAGGGTCACAAGGAGCAGTGTAGGTTTGAACCCACAACCCCTAGGTGCTGAGGCTGTAGCTTTAACCACTGCGCCACACTCTCCCACGAAACAGAAACTAAAATGTCAGAGGCTCAGCTGGGTGGGTAGGTCCTTATTGGGAGAATCCACATAAGGTTTAATTGCCATTTTTTCTTTTGAGCCTGGTGTGAAGAGGATCAGACATTAGTACAAGCTTAGGTAATAATTTCCAACTTGCCAGTCTTCTGTGGAATATTGCTATAGGGAATACCCAATCTTTGATGGAATATTGCTATAGGGAATACCCAGTCTTTTATGGAATATGCCAGTCTTCTGTGGAATATTGCTATAGGGAATACCCAGTCTTCTATGGAATATTGCTATAGGGAATACCCAATCTTCTATGGAATATTGCTATAGGGAATACCCAGTCTTCTATGGAATATTGCTATATCCAATCTTCTATGGAATATGCCAGTCTTCTATGGAATATTGCTATAGGGAATACCCAGTCTTCTATGGAATATTGCTATAGGAAATACCCAATCTTCTATGGAATATGCCAGTCTTCTATGGAATATTGCTATAGGGAATACCCAGTCTTCTATGGAATATGCCAGTCTTCTATGGAATATTGCTATAGGGAATACCCAGTCTTCTATGGAATATTGCTTTAGGGAATACCCAGTCTTCTATGGAATATTGCTATAGGGAATACCCAATCTTCTATGGAATATGCCAGTCTTCTATGGAATATTGCTGTAGGGAATACCCAGTCTTCTATGGAATATTGTTATAGGGAATACCCAATCTTCTATGGAATATTGCTATAGGGAATACCCAGTCTTCTATGGAATATTGCTTTAGGAAATACCCAATCTTCTATGGAATATTGCTATAGGGAATGCACAGTCTTCTATGGAATATTGCTATAGGGAATACCCAATCTTTTATGGAATATGCCAGTCTTCTATGGAATATTGCTATAGGGAATACCCAATCTTCTATGGAATATGCCAGTCTTATGTGGAATATTGCTATAGGGAATACCCAGTCTTCTATGGAATATTGCTATAGGGAATACCCAATCTTCTATGGAATATGCCAGTCTTCTATGGAATATTGCTATAGGGAATACCCAGTCTTTTATGGAATATTGCTATAGGGAATACCCAATCTACTATGGATTTCCAGTCTTCTATGGAATATTGCTATAGGGAATACCCAGTCTTCTATGGAATATATGCTATAGGAAATACCCAATCTTCTAAGGAATACCTAGTCTTCTATGGAATATATGCTATAGGGAATACCCAATCTTCTATGGAATATGACAATCTTCTATGGAATATTGCTATAGGGAATACCCAATCTTCTATGGAATATGACAATCTTCTATGGAATATTGCTATAGGGAATACCCAATCTTCTATGGAATATGACAATCTTCTATGGAATATTGCTATAGGGAATACCCAATCTTCTATGGAATATGACAATCTTCTATGGAATATTGCTATAGGGAATACCCAATCTTCTATGGAATATGCCAGTCTTCTATGGAATATTGCTATAGGGAATACCCAATCTTCTATGGAATATGCCAGTCTTCTATGGAATATTGCTATAGGGAATACCCAGTCTTTTATGGAATATTGCTATAGGGAATACCCAATCTACTATGGATTTCCAGTCTTCTATGGAATATTGCTATAGGGAATACCCAGTCTTCTATGGAATATATGCTATAGGAAATACCCAATCTTCTAAGGAATACCTAGTCTTCTATGGAATATATGCTATAGGAAATACCCAATCTTCTATGGAATATGACAATCTTCTATGGAATATTGCTATAGGGAATACCCAATCTTCTATGGAATATGACAATCTTCTATGGAATATTGCTATAGGGAATACCCAATCTTCTATGGAATATGACAATCTTCTATGGAATATTGCTGTAGGGAATACCCAATCTTCTATGGAATATGACAATCTTCTATGGAATATTGCTATAGGGAATACCCAGTCTTCTATGGAATATTGCTTTAGGAAATACCCAATCTTCTATGGAATATTGCTTTAGGAAATACCCAATCTTCTATGGAATATTGCTATAGGAAATACCCAATCTTCTATGGAATATTGCTATAGGGAATACCCAGTCTTCTATGGAATATTGCTATAGGGAATACCCAATCTTCTATGGAATATTGCTATAGGGAATACCCAGTCTTCTATGGAATATTGCTTTAGGAAATACCCAATCTTCTATGGAATATTGCTTTAGGAAATACCCAATCTTCTATGGAATATTGCTTTAGGAAATACCCAATCTTCTATGGAATATTGCTATAGGGAATACCCAGTCTTCTATGGAATATTGCTATAGGGAATACCCAATCTTCTATGGAATATGACAATCTTCTGTGGAATATTGCTATAGGGAATACCCAATCTTCTATGGAATATTGCTATAGGGAATACCCAGTCTTCTATGGAATATTGCTTTAGGAAATACCCAATCTTCTATGGAATATTGCTTTAGGAAATACCCAATCTTCTATGGAATATTGCTATAGGGAATACCCAGTCTTCTATGGAATATGACAATCTTCTATGGAATATTGCTATAGGGAATACTCAATCTTCTATGGAATATGACAATCTTCTATGGAATATTGCTATAGGGAATACCCAATCTTCTATGGAATATGACAATCTTCTATGGAATATTGCTATAGGGAATACCCAATCTTCTATGGAATATTGCTGAAACAAGGCTGCCCTGTGAACATCTAAAAGCTAAGTTACTCAGCATTTCATATTCTGCTCTTTTCACTGGTTTTCAGCATTATATCTGCTTAATTTCTCTTCTCCTCCCTGTTTCTTACTAAAAAAAATATAAAAAAGCACAAAAAAATAAATCCTTCTCTTTCCTCTGTTAAATCTTATTTCCTCTTCCTGCATTTTTGTTTAAAATACTGTGTTTTAGGTGGTATAGAGCCTATATTTCTGGTGCCTGTGGCTCAGGGTGACTAAAGTAGGGAAAATCCTGTTATAAATCCTGTGTTTTAGGGTAGCACTGATAGAACCTGCAGTTTTGTTTAAAATACTGTGTTTTAGGTGGTATAGAGCCTATATTTCTGTCTTAGCAGTATTCAGCCATTGTTTTCTGCTGATTAGGTGGAGAAGGGAGGGGCTCTGTTTTACTTCTAAGGTTAATTGCATTATCTTTGGGACAGTGCTGAAACAAGGCTGCCCTGTGAACATCTAAAAGCTAAGTTACTCAGCATTTCATATTCTGCTCTTTTCACTTGTTTTCAGCATTATATCTGCTTAATTTCTCTTCTCCTCCCTGTTTCTTACTAAAAAAATATAAAAAAGCACAAAAAAATAAATCCTTCTCTTTCCTCTGTTAAATCTTATTTCCTCTTCCTGCATTTTTGTTTAAAATACTGTGTTTTAGGTGGTATAGAGCCTATATTTCTGGTGCCTGTGCTTCTATTAAATTAATAACAAAATCTAAAAAATTTGATCATGTGACACCACTCCTTAAAAAGGCTCATTGGCTCCCAGTCATTCATAGAATTACGCATAAATTATGTACAATTATTTTTAAAACATTAGAAAATAAGACTCCAGCATTTTTATTTAGGTTACTTATCCCATATTCAGTTAAAAGAACCTTGCGATCTAGTGAACGGAACCTTTTATCAATTCCTTCGCTAAAAATTATTAGTACAAGAAGACAATTTATCTTCTCATGTACAGCTCCCCAGATTTGGAATGCGCTTCCCATGTTTTTATGGGAAGAGAAGGTCTTTGGGAAATTTAAAAGCGAATTAAAAACCTTTCTGTTTAAAGATGCATTTGCAACTTAATTAAATTTTATTATAAAGTGTTATTTTTATGAATTATTCTGCTTTTTTTTTTTTTTATTTCCCATTTCCTTTTGTATTTTCCCGGTATGTTCTTTCTTTACTATAACAAATGGATTTCATCCCCTCTTACCTTTTGTTTATATTATAATTAATTAAGTGTATGTAATGTTTTTGTTTCCTTATGGATGTATATTTTATTTTATTGTACATCGCTTAGAAATCCGATTAAGCGATTGAACAAGCCAATTAATAAACTTGAAACTTGAACTCAGGGTGACTAAAGTAGGGAAAATCCTGTTATAAATCCTGTGTTTTAGGGTAGCACTGATAGAACCTGCAGTTTTGTTTAAAATACTGTGTTTAGGTGGTATAGAGCCTATATTTCTGCCTTACTAGTAGTCTTGCTTATAGTCCCACCAACCCCAAGGACCACTATTCATATATAGAGACCCATATAATCAGGACTACTCAAATCAAGTCACTTCACAACCAATCAAGATGACCTTTATTCTATGCAATCACTGTGGTGCTTTAATTCCAAGACATACTATTTGGAGGCTTAAGGCTTGCCCCATCTGTCTTCAACTTGCCAGTATTAAGGAGGAGCTCTGCAAACTTAAACAGGAATTGAATACAATTAAAGCAGCTTCCATCACTCCACAAAATCATACCAACTTACCACCTCTACCTCAAAGAATAAAACAGCCCAGGAATAAATGGGTCACAGTAGGCTCAGGAAGACTGCGACATGTAACACAGAAACATCCACCTTCACTAATATTACCTCTACAGAATTCCTTCGCTCCACTAGTGCACTGCGATACTCAGGAAAACAGAAGGGAGGTGGGACTGGAACCAATGAAGGTAACTCAAGAGAACAAGCGCACCCTAAGTACAAATAAAAAAGCCAAAAACAGAAAACTATTACTGTTGGGGGATTCCATCATCAGAGGCATTAACCTTGGAACACAGGGCGAGGAGACCAAAATAGTGAAATGTCTTCCAGGATCCTCAGCTACCAGGAGTTCCAGGCAAATACTGACTATAATTAAGGAAGAAACTAAGGATTTTAACACTGATGTTGTTATCCATCTGGGAACAAATGACCTGGCCAACAACTCCACACTTGCAGCACAGAAAGCTTTTCGGGAGCTTGGTGAGGGTGTGAAACCTTTTGTAAAGACTTTAGCTTTTTCTGAAATACTGCCTGCATATGGAAAAGGAGAGCAAAGAGTGAAAAACACAGAGGACTTTAATAGATGGCTCAGAGCCTGGTGTCATCAAGAAGGCTTCAGGTACATAGGAGGATGGGGAAATACATGGAAGGACAAGAAGCTATATTGCACCAATGGGCTACATATTACTACAGCAGGAAAAAGAAACCTTGCAGAGAAATTTAGACAATATTTTTCTAGGCATTTAAACTAGAAGGTGGGGGTGGTGTATGTACGAAGGACAATTATAGAGACCACCCCCGGCAAAAGAAAAGATATGATAGTAGTAAAGGCTGCAACATAAGCAATATCAGCAACTCATTTCTTAGTATTGCAACGGAAAGTGAAACGACACAAAAATCCATACGAAAAAGGAGATTATCGCTGAAAAATAGCTGGAAAGCGATGACCACAAATGCTCGCAGTCTAAGCAACAAAGTTCATGATCTGCAAGCCCTGATATTAGAGGCAGATCTAGATATTGTTGCTATCACAGAGACATGGTTCAGTGAATCACATGGATGGGATGCAAACATACCGGGATATAATCTTTTTAGGAAGGACAGAGATGGTCATAAAGGTGGAGGAGTAGCTCTCTATGTAAAGATCAATATCCAAGCGACCGAAATGCAAGGGACCTGGGGAGAGGAAGAAGCGATATGGATTGCTCTGAAAAGAGAAGATGGAACTTCTATCTACGTGGGTGTAGTCTACAGACCTCCGACTCAATCGCAGCAAATTGATAAGGATCTGATTGTGGATATCCAAAAGTTTGGAAGGAAAGAGGAGGTTCTGCTGTTGGGAGATTTCAACCTGCCGGATGCGGACTGGAATGTTCCGTCTGCGGAATCGGAAAGAAGTAGGGAGATTGTGGATGCCTTTCAAGAGGCTCTGCTCAGACAAATGGTGACGGAACCCACAAGGGAAAAAGCGATATTGGATCTGGTCCTCACAAATGGAGAGAGTATCTCTAATGTTCGAGTGGGTGCTCACCTGGGTAGTAGCGATCATCAAACGGTTTGGTTTGATATAACGGCTAAAGTGGAGAGCGGCCGCATGATACTTAAAGTCCTAGATTTCAAACGTACGGACTTTAATGCAATGGGAAAGTACCTGAAGAAAGAGCTGTTAGGATGGGAGGACATAAGAGAAGTGGAAAAACAGTGGTCTAAGCTGAAAGGAGCGATAAAAATGGCTACGGACCTTTATGTGAAGAAAATCAATAAAAACAAGAGAAAAAGGAAGCCGATATGGTTCTCCAACCTAGTGGCTGAGAAAATAAAGGCGAAAGAGTTGGCGTTCATGAAATATAAAAAAAACCAAGAAGAGGAGAGCAGAAAGGACTACAGGGTGAAACTGAAAGAAGCCAAGAGAGAGATACGTTTGGCGAAGGCACAGGCGGAAGAACAAATGGCTAAAAATGTAAAAAAGGGAGATAAAAATTTTTTCAGATATATTAGTGAAAGGAGGAAGATAAAAAATGGAATTGCTAGGCTAAAAGATGCTGGGAACAAATATGTGGAGAGTGATGAGGAGAAAGCAAATGTGCTAAACAAATACTTCTGTTCTGTGTTCACAGAAGAAAATCCTGGAGAAGGACCGAGATTGTCTGGCAAAGTTACACGAGAAAATGGAGTAGATTCTGAGCCGTTCACGGAGGAGGGTGTTTATGAGCAACTTGAAAAACTGAAGGTGGACAAAGCGATGGGACCAGACGGGATCCATCCCAGGATACTAAGGGAGCTCAGAGAGGTTCTGGCAAGTCCTATTAAAGACTTGTTCAACAAATCTCTGGAGACGGGAGTGATTCCTGGGGATTGGAGGAGAGCGGATGTGGTCCCTATTCATAAAAGTGGTCACAGGGATGAAGCAGGAAACTACAGGCCGGTGAGCCTCACTTCAGTTGTTGGAAAAATAATGGAAGTGTTGCTGAAAGAAAGGATAGTGTATTTCCTTGAATCTAATGGGTTACAGGATCCGAGGCAACATGGCTTTACAAAAGGTAAATCGTGCCAAACGAACCTGATTGAATTTTTTGATTGGGTGACCAGAGAGCTGGATCGAGGACATATGCTAGATGTAATTTACTTGGATTTCAGCAAAGCCTTTGATACAGTTCCTCATAGGAGGCTGTTGAACAAACTTGAAGGGCTGAAGTTAGGACCCAAAGTGGTGAACTGGGTCAGAAACTGGCTGTCGGACAGACGCCAGAGGGTGGTGGTTAATGGAAGTCGCTCGAAGGAAGGAAAGGTGACTAGTGGAGTCCCTCAGGGTTCGGTGCTGGGGCCAATCCTGTTCAATATGTATGTAAGTGACATTGCTGAAGGGTTAGAAGGAAAAGTGTGCCTTTTTGCAGATGATACCAAGATTTGTAACAGAGTAGACACCGAAGAGGGAGTGGAAAATATGAAAAAGGATCTGCAAAAGTTAGAGGAATGGTCTAATGCCTGGCAACTAAAATTCAATGCAAAGAAATGCAGAGTAATGCATTTGGGGATTAATAATAGGAAGGAACCGTATATGCTGGGAGGAGAGAAGCTGATATGCACGGATGGGGAGAGGGACCTTGGGGTGATTGTGTCCAAAGATCTAAAGGCGAAAAAACAGTGTGACAAGGCAGTGGCTGCTGCCAGAAGGATTCTGGGCTGTATAAAGAGAGGCGTAGTCAGTAGAAGGAAGAAAGTGTTGATGCCCCTGTACAGGTCATTGGTGAGGCCCCACTTGGAGTATTGTGTTCAATTTTGGAGACCGTATCTGGCGAAAGACGTAAGAAGACTTGAGGCGGTCCAGAGGAGGGCGACGAAAATGATAGGAGGCTTGCGCCAGAAGACGTATGAGGAGAGACTGGAATCCCTGAATATGTATACCCTAGAGGAAAGGAGAGACAGGGGAGATATGATTCAGACGTTCAAATACTTAAAGGGTATTAATGTAGAACAAAATCTTTTCCAGAGAAAGGAAAATGGTAAAACCAGAGGACATAATTTGAGGTTGAGGGGTGGTAGATTCAGGGGCAATGTTAGGAAATTCTACTTTACGGAGAGGGTGGTGGATGCCTGGAATGCGCTCCCGAGAGAGGTGGTGGAGAGTAAAACTGTGACTGAGTTCAAAGAAGCGTGGGATGAACACAGAAGATTTAGAATCAGAAAATAATATTAAATATTGAACTAGGCCAGTTACTGGGCAGACTTGCATGGTCTGTGTCTGTGTATGGCCGTTTGGTGGAGGATGGGCAGGGGAGGGCTTCAATGGCTGGGAGGGTGTAGATGGGCTGGAGTAAGTCTTAACAGAGATTTCGGCAGTTGGAACCCAAGCATAGTACCGGGTAAAGCTTTGGATTCTCGCCCAGAAATAGCTAAGAAGAAAAAAAAAAAAAAAAATTTAAATTGAATCAGGTTGGGCAGACTGGATGGACCATTCGGGTCTTTATCTGCCGTCATCTACTATGTTACTATGTTACTATGTATAAGGAATACCCAGTCTTCTATGGAATATTGCTTTAGGAAATACCCAATCTTCTATGGAATATTGCTATAGGGAATACCCAGTCTTCTATGGAATATTGCTATAGGGAATACCCAGTCTTCTATGGAATATTGCTTTAGGAAATACCCAATCTTCTAAGGAATATTGCTATAGGGAATACCCAGTCTTCTATAGAATATTGCTTTAGGAAATACCCAATCTTCTATGGAATATTGCTATAGGGAATACCCAGTCTTCTATGGAATATTGCTATAGGGAATACCCAATCTTCTATGGAATATGCCAGTCTTCTATGGAATATTGCTATAGGGAATACCCAGTCTTTTATGGAATATTGCTATAGGGAATACCCAATCTACTATGGATTTCCAGTCTTCTATGGAATATTGCTATAGGGAATACCCAGTCTTCTATGGAATATTGCTTTAGGAAATACCCAATCTTCTATGGAATATTGCTATAGGGAATACCCAGTCTTCTATGGAATATTGCTATAGGGAATACCCAGTCTTCTATGGAATATTGCTATAGGGAATACCCAGTCTTCTATGGAATATTGCTTTAGGAAATACCCAATCTTCTATGGAATATTGCTTTAGGAAATACCCAATCTTCTATGGAATATTGCTTTAGGAAATACCCAATCTTCTATGGAATATTGCTATAGGGAATACCCAATCTACTATGGATTTCCAGTCTTCTATGGAATATTGCTATAGGGAATACCCAGTCTTCTATGGAATAAATGCAATAGGAAATACCCAATCTTCTATGGAATATGACAATCTTCTATGGAATATTGCTATAGGGAATACCCAGTCTTTTATGGAATATTGCTATAGGGAATACCCAATCTACTATGGATTTCCAGTCTTCTATGGAATATTGCTATAGGGAATACCCAATCTTCTATGGAATATGACAATCTTCTATGGAATATTGCTATAGGGAATACCCAATCTTCTATGGAATATGACAATCTTCTATGGAATATTGCTATAGGGAATACCCAATCTTCTATGGAATATGACAATCTTCTATGGAATATTGCTATAGGGAATACCCAATCTTCTATGGAATATGACAATCTTCTATGGAATATTGCTATAGGGAATACCCAATCTTCTATGGAATATGACAATCTTCTATGGAATATTGCTATAGGGAATACCCAATCTTCTATGGAATGTGACAATCTTCTATGGAATATTGCTATAGGGAATACCCAATCTTCTATGGAATATTGCTATAGGGAATACCCAATCTTCTATGGAATATGACAATCTTCTATGGAATATTGCTATAGGGAATACCCAATCTTCTATGGAATATGACAATCTTCTATGGAATATTGCTATAGGGAATACCCAATCTTCTATGGAATATGACAATCTTCTATGGAATATTGCTATAGGGAATACCCAGTCTTCTATGGAATAAATGCAATAGGAAATACCCAATCTTCTATGGAATATGACAATCTTCTATGGAATATTGCTATAGGGAATACCCAATCTTCTATGGAATATGACAATCTTCTATGGAATATTGCTATAGGGAATACCCAATCTTCTATGGAATATGACAATCTTCTATGGAATATTGCTATAGGGAGTACCCACACCTTGGTCTCTTCACTATCCTTCAATTACCATCTCAACCCCCTGATAAAAAAATGCTTTTTTAGCCTTCATATGCTGAGGAAAGTGAGATCCTGCTTTCATCAAAAACACTTTGCCGTCCTTGTACAATCCATCATCCTCTCCAGATTGGACTATTGCAACTCTATCTACCTAAGCCTAACTAAGAAAAGCCTCCATAGACTTCAGCAGATTCAGAATGCTGCAGCTAAAGTAAATTCGCAAAAAGTAAATTTGACCATGTCTCACCACTCCTCTCCAGGGTTCACTTTAAATGTGCCTGCCTAACTTTCAAGATCCTTCACGGCATCCTTCCTCCCGTTATTCCATTATCTTGGAATTCCTCATCTCCTAATTCCACCAGATCCTCCCAAATATTAAAACTATCCTTCCCTTCTATAAAAGGTATATCCCATGCAGGGAAACTAGGGACATCCCTCCCCTTTAGAATCACTGAGCTCTAGAATAACCTTACCCCCCCCCCCACTCTGAAACTCAAGCTCCCTCCAACTTTTCCGTAAACATCTGAAAACTTGGCTATTCTCAAAAATGGAACACTTCCTCCCTCTCCGGTATCTTACACCCATCTAAACCTTCTTTACACTTAATCCTTTAACCCTCCATTGGAGGTCCTTTCCATCCCAGCTCCTGTAAACTGTGCCGAGCTCTATGATTGCGGAGATGGTGCGGTATACAAACTTAAGGTTTAGTTTAGTTTAGGGGAGGGTGGGGATATATCTTTTGTTAGGTATTATTCCCTGATGGAAAATGTTGATCCTCAATGGGCTGAAAGGACCCGCAAAAGATGTGGAGGTCATGGGACCACTAGGAACCAGTGACCACAACATGATTCAGTTCAAAGTGCAAGTAGGACTACCTATGGGAAAGAGAACCAAGGCAACAACATTTAACTTCAAGAAAGGGAACTATGATGCCATGAGACAAATGGTGAGAAAGAAGCTCAGAAACAGCTCCAAGGAAACTCGGACTGTGGAGCAAGCCTGGTCCCTATTCAAGGACACAGTAAACAAGGCGCAAAACCTATATATACCAAGATTTAGGAAAGGTTCCAAGAAGAATCAGACGAAGGACCCTGCATGGATAACCAGTGAAGTAAAGAAAGTGATAGGAGACAGAAAAAATCATTTCGGAAGTGGAAAAAAGACAAAACTGAAGGAAACTGGAGAGAGCACAGGAAGCATCAAAAAGAATGTCACCGAGTAGTCAGGAAAGCCAAGAAAGAGTATGAGGAGAGACTGGCCAAGGAAGCAAGAAATTTCAAACCATTTTTCCGATATGTGAAAGGGAAACAGCCAGCGAGGGAGGAGGTGGGGCCCCTGGATGAGGGTGACCAGAAGGGAGTGGTGAAAGAGGAAAAAGAGGTGGCTGGTAGGCTAAACAAGTTCTTCTCGTCGGTCTTTACAATAGAGGACACATCCAGTGTGCCAGAACCGGAAAAAATCTTCAGGGGAGATCAAGAGGGGAAATTATCATGCATGGAGGTAAGCCTCGAAGACGTTCTCAGGCAGATAGATAGATTAAGAACGGACAAAGCTCCGGGCCCAGACGGGATCCACCCGAGAATACTGAAAGAGCTCAGAGATGAAACAGCAGAGTTACTGCAGCATATTTGCAACCTGTCCTTGAGAACAGGGGTAATCCCGGAGGACTGGAAGATAGCGAATGTTACACCGATCTTCATAAAAGGATCGAGAGGCGACCCGGGAAACTACAGACCGGTGAGCTTAACCTCTGTTCCGGGGAAGATGGCCGAATCACTGATCAGGGAAGGTATCAATGAGCATATAGAAAAAAATAATCTGATGAGATCGAGCCAGCATGGTTTCTGTAAAGGCCGATCATGCCAGACAAATCTACTGCATTTCTTTGAGGGGATAAGTAAGCAATTGGACCAAGGTGACCCAGTAGACATCATATATCTAGATTTCCAAAAAGCCTTCAACAAGGTGCCCCATGAACGCTTACTGAAGAAACTGTGGAGTCACGGGGTGGAAGGGGACGTGCACAGATGGATCAAAATTGGCTGGCGGACAGGAAACAGAGGGTAGGAGTAAAGGGGCACTACTCTGACTGGATAGGGGTCACAAGTGGTGTTCCGCAAGGGTCAGTGCTGGGACCACTGCTGTTCAATATATTTATTAATGATCTAGAAATGGGGACAAAGTGCGAAGTTATCAAGTTCGCGGATGACACAAAACTCTCCAGCAAGGTCAGAACCGTTGAGGAATGCAAAGAACTGCAGAGCAACCTGAACAAACTGAGTGAGTGGGCAAAAAAATGGCAGATGAACTTCAATGTGGAGAAATGTAAGGTCTTGCACATAGGGAAGGGGAACTCCATGTACAGCTATACGATGGGAGGGAGGGTACTCGGGGAAGGCAGCCAAGAAAAAGATCTGGGGGTATTGGTGGATAACACAATGAAGCCGGCGGCGCAATGTGCAGCGGCCTCAAAAAAAGCGAACAGAATGTTGGGCATTATCAAAAAAGGTATCACTACCAGAACGAAGGAAGTTATCCTGCCACTGTATCAAGCAATGGTGCGCCCACATCTGGAATACTGCGTCCAATACTGGTCACCATATCTCAAGAAGGACATGGCAATACTCGAGAGGGTCCAGAGGAGGGCAACGAGGATGATAAAGGGTATGGAGAACCTTTCATATGCCGAACAGTTAGACAGGCTGGGGCTCTTTACCCTGGAGAAGCGGAGACTGAGAGGGGACATGATAGAGACTTATAAAATCATGAAAGGCATAGAGAAGGTGGAGAGGAACAGATTCTTTAGACTAGCAGGGACAACTAAAACAAGAGGTCATTCAGAAAAACTGAGAGGAGACAGATTCATAACGAATGCAAGGAAGTTCTTCTTCACTCAGAGGGTGGTGGACACCTGGAACGCGCTTCCCGGAGAGGTGATAAGACAGAGTACAATTCTGGGGTTCAAAAAGGGACTGGATGACTTCCTGGAAGCGAAGGGGATAACAGGGTACAGATAGAGGTTTACCTTACAGGACATTGAGCGAATAGGGTATGGATATTTTAGGTTAGGTAGGGAACACTTTCAGGTCATGGACCTGGGGGGCCACCGCGGGAGCGGACTGCCGGGCACGATGGACCCTTGGTCTGACCCGGCAAAGGCAATGCTTATGTTCTTATGTATTGATACTGATTGATTATAAGTGCTTATTTGATTATTATTATTTGTGTGTACAGTACTCCCCCGATATTCGCGGGGGTTCCATTCCAGAAATCCCCGTGAATCTTGAAAAACTGCAAATACGGTTTTTCGTGGGGGAGACTGGAGAGGGCAGCAGGAGAGAGCAGCCGGAGTGCTGGCGCGTTAAGGAAATCACTCGCTGTATGCAGTGGCGTACCAAGGGAGGGGCGGGAGGGGCGGTCCGCCCCGGGTGCCAGCCCTGAAGGGGTGCTCCCGGCCTTGCCGTTCAGTCCCCCCACACCCCCGAAGGACCGCTCGCCCCACTGACCTTCCTGCACCACCTGTGAAGCAGCAAGCAGCAGGATCGCGAGGTCAGCTATCCCTGAGCTGCTTGGGCGCTGCTTCCTGCGCCGCGGTCCCGCCCCTCCTCTGACGTCAGAGGAGGGGCGGGAACGCGGCGCAGGAAGCAGTGCCTAAGCAGCGCAGGGATAGCTGACTTCGCGATCCTGCTGCGGCTGCTTCATAGGTGGTGCAGGAAGGTCAGTGGGGCGAGCGGTCCTTCGGGGGTGGTGGGGACTGAACGGCAAGGCCGGGAGCATAGGTAGTGCTGCTTCATAGGTGGTGCGGGGAGGCCAGGGGGGCGAGCGGTCCTTCAGGGTGGGGCGGGTGGGCAGGCAGGCAGGCATTCAAGGGGGAGGGGGGTGACAGGCAGGCAGGCAGGCCTTCAAGGGGGGGGGGACAGGCCTTCGGGGGGGGGTGTGTGCAGACCTTCAAGGGGAAGGGACAGGCCTTCAAGGGGGGGGCAGGCAGGCCTTCAAGGGGGGGACAGGTCTACAAGGGGGGACAGGTCTACAAGGGGGTGGGCAGGCCTACAAGGGGGTGGGACAGGCCTTCAGGGGGGGTGCAGGACTTCAGGGGGGGTGCAGGCCTTCAAGGGGGGGACAGGCCTTCAAGGGGGGACAGGCAGGCAGGCCTACAAGGGGGGGGACAGGCCTACAAGGGGGGTGGGACAGGCCTACAAGGGGGAGGGACAGGCCTTCAAGGGGGGGACAGGCCTACAAGGGGGTGGGACAGGCCTTCAAGGGGGGTGCAGGCCTTCAAGGGGGGTGCAGGCCTTCAAGGGGGGACAGGCAGACCTTTAAGGGGGGACAGGCCTTTGGGGGGGACCCTGGTTTAGAAGTACACGGAGGGAAGTGGGTGTTCAAAGAGACGTGCATATGCCAAACTTTGGGGGGGGGGGGATGAAGAAATAATGGGTCTGAAAATAGAGGAGAGGGAGAGAAATGATGGACCATGAGATTTAGGGAGGGAAGGAATTGAAAGGGAGAGAAATTGGACACAAGGGATGGTGTGGAGGAGGGATAGAGATACTGGATAGGAGGGTAATTGGGAAAAGAAAGGAAGAGATGGTGGACTCTGGGGTGGTGGGGAAGGAGGGAGAGATGCCGGATGAAAGGGTAGTTAAGAAAAGGTGGATCTGTGGAGGGAGATGAAAAAAAGGAAAGATACCAGACTTCCTGGGGAGGGAAGGGAAATGGAAAGGGAGGACAGAGTTGGCAGATGGATGGTTAGCATGCAGAAAGAAGGAGACCCTGGCAAGCAAGTTATTAGAAGAAAACCAGAGCCTTGGACCAACAAGATTTGAAATATAACCAGACAACAAAAGGTAGAAAAATTAATTTTATTTTCTGTTTTGTGATTATAATATGTCAGATTTGAAATGTGTATCCTGACAGAGCTGGTGTTGGACTGCAAACGTGAGCTAGGATTTAACAGAGAGAGGAAAAGTCCTTTTTGTTTCTTTATTTTATTTACACCACAGCGCCAGTGTGGTTAGGAGAAGCCAAAGGGGGTGAAAAAGCTATAAAACCCACCAGGAGTTTTGAAAAAAATCACCCAACTGGGCAGGAAAATCGAATTGAAAAACCAATTCAATAGGCTGAATCGAATCGAAATTTTTTTTCCTGAATCTGGCAGCATTAGTTTGCGCTACTGTTTTAGACTTTAGGACCTGGGATTGGGGAGAGATGGCATCCTCAGTACTTTATAATGCAAGTGAAACGAGGATTTGGTCAGACTTTTGAAGGGTCTGCAGAAAAAAAATATTGCATAGGCTGGGGACATGAAACAGCAGGAAATGGGAACTTTTCTTCCTTCTATTTTTGTGAATGGAAAGGCTGAGGATGTCAGAGAGTTCAGTTAAAATATGTGCTTTATAAGAAAATATAATAATGTGTTTTATAAAGTTTATAGCATAGCTGGCCTACCCAGTGAGGTGTTTCTAGTGGTGGTGGTGGCAGCGTGTCAATGTGTTGAGAGGAAGAGGTGGTCTGGGAAATTCTGCTGAGCAAACTCCGGGCCCATTTCCACCCCCCAGTTAGTCCACTCCACTCAATTGGTTCACACACTGAGTGGGTCTTTGGGTGTTGTGTTGGGATCTCTTCCAGTGGTTTATCAGTATCTCCTTCTGGTCCAAGGAAGGAAACTTTGTTATCCTTAGCATTGACCTACAGAATATGTTTGTAACAGCGCTGCTTGTGTGGCATTAGGCTATGTAGTGATCGAAAGAAAAAAACAGACCTTTGCACATTTTTGCACTATATGGTGGGTGTATGAGGAGATTCACATTTCCTGCACAGCTAAGTCCATGTGAAGTTACCTTGTGCTGTATTTGACATCTAGCAAGGTCTCTGTTTGAAAGGAAAGATCTAAACTTAAAAATGAAGTGGCCAGAAGTTATGGTAAAAGCAGATAGTGTAGCTGGTTTTAAGAAAGATTTGGACAAATTCCTGGAGGAAAAGTCCATAATCTGTTATTAAGACATGGGGGAAGTGTCTGCTTGCCCTGGATCGGTAGCATGGAATGTTGCTACTCTTTGGGTTTTGACCAGGTATTAGTGTCCTGGATTGGCTACCATGAGAATGGGCTACTGGGCATGATGGACCATTGGTCTGACCCAGTTAGGCTATTCTTATGTTATGTTCTCATCTGTAGGGGCCTTTGTTTTCACTTCTTATTTTAATGTATTTTTTTTCTGGGAACTTATCAGTGTTTTTTATAATGGGAACAAAAATGGAAGAGAATTAATGTGTGTGGGATGAGGGGGTAACTAATTTCTTCAGCTAAATAATTCAATCCACCTCAACCAGACATAGGAGAACTCACGCACCATTCACACACCCTCCAACCAAAAACGTCAAAAGAAAAAAACTGTTCGACAACCTCCTAGCCATTCGAGCTGCAACACTCGACCCCCAACTCTACAACCAATTGACATCGACCACAGACTGCAAAACCTTCAAAAAGAAATAAAAACCCTTCTATTCAAAAAACACATAAAACCGAACTAACACAATCAGAACTGTCCCAAGCATCACCTGCAACTACTCCATATGTACTTCTGATGTCATGACAATTCAGACATAATTTATGTTATGTTATGTTTGGAATATAAGAAAATTTTCACTGCCTGTTTCTATTCTGACCATTTATTCCATTTCATGGTCATTACAAAAAATATTTTTTTACATGGGGGGGGGTGTCAAAAAATGATGGGCCCCGGGTACCACATACCCTAGGTACGCCACTGGCTGTATGATCCAACCGCCTCTTCCTGCACTAAAGTTGGGCCTAACCAATCAGGAGCTGCGTGTCAAAGCAGCTTCTGATTGGTAAGGCCTGACTTTAGTGCAGGAAGAGGCGGTCGGAGCATACGAGTGATTTCCTTAATTCGCCGGCACTCTGGCTGCTGTCTCCTGCCTCTCCAGCTGTCCTCTCCTGGTCGGAAAATACTGCGAATGACAAGGACCACCGACCACGAATTACCGGGGGAACGCTGTATATTGTATTGCACTTTTTGTTGGCTTTGAAAACTAAATAAAGATTTAAAAAATAAAAAAATCTGCCCTCAGCCATCTCTTTTCCAAGCTAACAGTGGGTCACAAAAGATGACCCACTAACAACTCTGTGCTGAAGAACAGTTCTATCCTGGCATGCAATATAATCCACTTGTGCATAAGTCCTGCTTGTTAACTGAAAATAGACCTTAAAAGTACATAACAAGAAAAAAATATGCAAAGAATATTTTAAGAAATGTGGCAAGTTCTTCTGCTTTAAGTAAGATCAGTACAACAGAGGAATAAGCAGAATAAGCAGAATAAGTATTTAATATTCACTTTCCCCCCTCAAAAAAATCTTCTACATTCATAATTAAGGGATCAATTTTTTAAGCCCCATTAGTGATTTCTACTGTAGAAATAATGGCATTTACACACATATGTGTATAGATCTCTATCTCTACATCTGTTCTGCCCCTGGCGGCCTCACACTAGTTTATGACACAGTTCTTAGATATGCTTAATGTTATTCTCACTTCTTGGAATTTTAGTGCTGCAATCTTTGCCTGTCATAACGTGTGCAGGGCCGGATTAATCAATAGGCCCAGTAGGCACGTGCCTAGGGCCCGAAACTGTGAGGGGGGCCTGCTGAAGGAGGACAACTCACCTTGCTATTTTTTTAAACAGCAATGGCTCCCCCGGCAACGCCCCCCCCCCCCACCGCAACAGCAATAGGCCCCCTGCCCACAGCAACGGCAATGGACTGCCCCCATACCCGCAGCAACAGCAACAGCAATGCGACCAGATCTGGTACTGGAAGGTCCCGCGATGACTGCTTCTGCCGGTCCATCCCCCTCTGACGTCACTTACTTGCTCTGGAAGAAGTGACGTTGGATGGGGATGGACTGGCAGAAGCAGTCATCGCGGGACTTTCCTGTAACAGATTCAGCTGCGTTGCTGTTGCTGCAGGGGGGGCCCGTTGCCATTGCTGTGAGGGGGGCCTGATGCTGTTGCTGCGGGGGGGGGGGGCTTTGCAGTTGCTGCAGAGGCCCATTGCTGTTGCTGGGGGAGGGGGCCTGTTGCAGTTGCTGCAAGGGGGGGCCCGTTGCCATGGGGGAGAGGCATTGCCATGGTGGGGTAACCCGTTGCTGTCAGCGGGCAGAGCAGGCAGCTGCAATGTTTGGAGGGGGAGGGAGAAAGGAACATAGAAGGGTGGTGGAGGGAGAGAAAGGGGGCAGGGTGATATGGAAGGTTTGTGAGGATGGTATGGAAGGGTGGTAGATGAAGAAAAAAGGGGCAGAGTGGTATGGAAGGGTGGTGGAAGGAGAGAAAGGGGCTGATGGAATTGGTGTGCAAGGGAAGGGGAGAGATATAAGGGGAAGGATACTGGATGGAATTGGGTTGAAGGGAAGAAAGGGGGCAAATACTGATGGAATTGGGTGCAAGGAAAGGGAAGAGAGACATAAGGCGGAAGGATCCTGGATGGAATTGGGTTGGAGGGAGAGAAAGGGGGCAGATGCTGATGGAAGTGGGAGGAAGGGAGAGGAATGAAATGCCCGACCATGGGGGTGTGGGAGAGGGAAGGAGAGGAGAGATATGCCAGACCATTGGAGGAGGGAAGAGAAGATGGATGCCACACACATGGTTGTGGGTGGGGGAAGAAGAGATGGAAGGGAGAGGCAATCAATTTCTGGAAGAGGCACAGGACAGAAGATGAAAGGAAAAGAGTGACAAGAAGATAAGGAGAGCAGAAACCTGAGAAGACATAGGTGGAAAAAAAATTTCTATTTATTTATTTTTTTGCTTTAGGGGACATGCATCGCTGTTTCTGTGATGTTGCATTGTATGCAGAGTCCAGCTTCTTGGTGGTTTTATTTAACCTTTGTCTACCTTTATCCCCCCTTTTACAAAACTGTAGAGCATTTTTTAGCGCTGGCCGTGGCTAAAAATCATACTACAGTTTTGTAAAAGGGGGAGAGGTTAGTTTGTGATTACATATTCCATACTAGGCAAAGGTATTTTCTGTTTGTATGAAAGACATGTTTTTTTGTTAGCGTTGACTAGCCTTGTTTGGCAAAATGCATCAGGCATGGCTCTTGGGAGCACCTTTAATTAACCTGATTTGAATCTCCTTATTTTCTGCCAATCTTCTTTTGTTTTATGTTGGATTCTTTGGTGGACTGCTTGCCTTGTTGTTTCATTGCAAGTTAACATACATGGAGTGGAATGTACTAGAGGAGTTACAGATTTGGTTGTTTATACATAGTAACATAGTAGATGATGGCAGATAAAGACCCAAATGGTCCATCCAGTCTGCCCAACCTGATTTAATTTAAATTTTTTTTAATTTTTTCTTCTTAGCTATTTCTGGGCAAGAATCCAAAGCTCTAAACGCTACTGTGCCGAAATCTCTGTCAAAACCTACTGCAGCCCATCTACACCCTCCCAGCCATTGAAGCCCTCTCCAGCCCATCCTCCCCCAAACTGCCATATACAGACCATGCAAGTCTGCCCAGTACTGGCCTTAGTTCAATATTTAATATTATTTTCTAATTCTAAATCCGCTGTGTTCATCCCACGCTTCTTTGAACATATGGGTTACAGTTGGTTGATGTAGAGTGAGGCAGTTGAGAGGCGTTGTAAACTTGGTTATTAATATAGACTTATATTTTGGATAGAATTACTGCTTTACAAATATTTGAACACTTTTATATATGCATGAAAAGGGTTCAGAGTTAAAGTCCTGGGTATGTAGGTGGTAAGGGAAGGAAGAGGGATTTGTTCAGAGATGATTGGGGGTTTCATAGAAGAAAAACTGGGCACTGGTATGCTAATCTTTGTTTGTTTTGAATTAAAAAGAAAAAAAAGAAATACAAGTGGAAATAAAGAAGTAAATAAGAAAGCAGATAAATGGTGGCAGTACATGGGCGGGGCAGGGCCAGGGGGGCCCAGTGTACTTGGGTGCCTAGGGACCCTCGAAGAATTAATCCTGCCCTGGACGTGTGAGCAATGCATTGTGTGGAATGTAGTCTCATGTATCCTGTAGCCACACCTGCTCACTTGTATAAGCTGTTTCAGGTGGTCTTTTTCCTGCAAGATTTCCCTTTTCCTCTCATCTAAGCTTGAAACCTTTGTTGCACTGCTATATTTCCTGGTCACTTCTATAACCTTTGCCCTGATGGGTCAGCAAACATGACCTATACTACCTATTGCCAAGCTCTATCCTTATTGGTATCTTCACCCCCCCCTCCCAATTAACCTTATGAGTACTCTTTGAGGATCCTTTGTTTCAGGGTCAGTCACACTTCTCTTCAATTTGAAACACACGTGGCTCTATCTCCCCAAAAGAGAACCAGTCTTTTTACCTTAAGGTAGCCGACCACATGCATGAATAATTAATTCAACATTTCATCTCTGGAACTTGGAATACCTTATTAACTATTCTCTCAGATCTGCCGCCAAGTTTCTGTTCCTTAAATCTTCACCTTCATCTGCAATATTTAGAAAACCACTGACTGTGAGTACATCTACTATAGTCATTCAATAAAGTATATATTTCAGAAAATTATAAGGACTTCCCATTAGTGTGCCAAGATTCATCTTTCTAGAGAATATAGCATATGTCCGCTAGGACACCACACACTCTCCCCCTTTTAGTAAGGCGCGCTCGCCGATTTAGCGCATCTGTTATAGTTTAACACATCCATAGACTATAATGGATGCGCTATTTACTAAGCGCTAAATCAGCAAGCGCGCCTTAGTAAAAGGACCCCTCTATGAGTCCAGAATATCATCTATATCTCATATATGTGTGAAATTTCAGAAAGCCACCGTTTACACATGGAAACCTTAAGTATGTAGACTGTAAGGGGGAGTGAATTGGGCAGGTCTAAAATCTACACATATATACCCCATTTCACAAAGGGAAAAAAATTCCATGTTGTTTTTCTGACCTGCTGAACAAAATGTATAAGTTTTTAAAAGGTGTTAATTTCATTCAGTTTTATCCGAGAGTCTGCAGGAGTCATTTTTCTTAATCCCATGAAGCTTTTGTCCACCTCCAAAATGAAATCATATACAATTATGTATTACTTAATTGGCAGTACTTACCCATATAGGTCTGTAAAATGGGTTAAAGTCTAGCCATTTACACATGAAATCTGCCAAACTGCCACTTCTGCAGGTAAAGGCCAAACCTCCATGTGGTGATTGTATCAAGCAGCATATAAGGATCCATAATCCTATGAGACACCCTTTGTCTGGCGCCCCAAAAAAGCACTAATATGTATATATAAAAAGATGAAGCTGAATGATAGAAATGCTTCAGAGATTTGGACACAGCATGCAGAGTACATATTTTTCTGTTAGCAGTGAAGAGAGAGAAACATATTTTATTTTTAATGCCTGTAAAATGTGTGACAGTTATAACATAACAGTTGAATTTTAGCTAAAAGTCATAAAAACAACTTATAAATAACAGAAAGCATAGACTAGGGGTCACACAGACCTAAGAACTAACATATTTTTACACTGTTTCCTTTGCAAATGTTTGGGAAGTAAAACCTGGCTGAAGGTTTGCTAGGATGTCTTGTGATTCAATAGTATGTGATGATTTAAGTCATTATTGTTGTTAAGGAAAATTACAAATGAAGTATGATTAACCAAAAACCATGTGACTTGAATAGAACCAATAGAACAGGGATCTCAAAGTCCCTCCTTGAGGGCCACAAGCCAGTCAGGTTTTCAGGATTTCCCCAAAGAATATGCATTGAAAGTAGTGCATGCACATAGATCACATGCATATTCATTGGGGAAATCCTGAAAACCCGACTGGATTGCGGCCCTCAAGGAGGGACTTTGAGACCCCTGCAATAGAACATTGCTGGAGAATACAATTTGTAATTGGATCCTAATGAAGCAATTGTAATCTAATTGGAAGGTGTACCAACTATGTATGTTTAATAATGAATTAATTGATGCTATCTTAATCCCAATAAAATAGCCAGTCACTTGTAATTGGGTGACACTTTTTGGATGTTGTCCTACCAGTTAGTAGGATGCCAAAAAACACTCCCAAGGCCTTGAATGTTTAAACTACACTTTTGTGTCTGGTAGTTTTTTTTCTCTCCTTGGCTTCCTCTCTGACATCCGGGGAAGGCTTGTGGGCTAGCTGTTGTGCAGTTGCTGCATGCACCTGTCCTATCCCTGTTGCTGCGTTGGGGAAGCAGGGAGAAATTGGCGGCGGTGGCTTGGGGGGGGGGGGGCAGACAGGGAGAGAGAAAGTGAATGGGGAAGTTGGAGATGGAAGCAATTTGAGGAATTCAATGTGACAAAAAGATGGCAAGGATTGGAGCCAAGAGAGTTTATCAAATTGATGTAGTTGTCGAGAAAGTCAAGGCAAGGAAAGAGAAAGAAAGAAAAGGGGCAGGAATGGAGTGTGTCAGGTGGCAGGCAGGGAGAAAGAAAAAGTTGGACTCTTGGAGGGATAGAGTTGTTGGTTGGGGAATGAAATGAGGTCTGGAGGAGAGGAAGCATGCAGGAGGCAGAAAGAAAAGAAATATTGGATGCACAGTCAGAAGGAAGTGCAACCAGAGATTCATGAAATCACCAGACAGCAAAGGTAGGAAAAATGATTTTATTTTAAATTTAGTGATCAAAATGTGTCCGTTTTGAGAATTTATGTCTACTGTGTATATTTTGCACTATGGCCCCCTTTTACTAAACTGCGATAGCAGTTTTTAGTGCAGATAGCCGTGCTGAATGCCCCGCACAGCTCCTGACCCTCAGAGAGTTCCTATGAGTGTCAGGAGCAGCACAGGGCATTCAGCGCAGCTCCCTGTGCTAAAAACCACTATTGCGGTTTAGTAAAGGGGGGTATATTTGTTTATTTTTATATAGTTGTTACTGAGGTAACATTGCATAAAGTTATCTGCATATTTGAACCCCCCCCCCCCCCGAATAGAAATGATAATTAACATTTTCTCTGTGTACAGTGTGCTTTTTAAATTTTTTTTATTGTTGGTAATCATTTTGACTTGATCATTTTAAAAGTAGCTCACAAGCCAAAAAAGTGGTCTATTACATACTGAGAAGAATGAATGCATTTTCGTGAAATGCATTCTCCCATTGCAAGATTCTATTCTAAAATACCTAGGCATCTCAATTTTGATCCCTACATCCCTTGAAAATAGGGCTACACCTCCTTTATAAATTTTGCAGATGATAAATTTTCAGTTGAGGTCGGAATGCATTGCCTTCCTTGAATCTTTTATCCCCACCTTACTCAACCTCTAACTTGTAAAGGCTTCGAGATCGAACGAGCACACAAAACGCCATCTTCGTGCCAACCACGTGATCACCGCCCGAGGCCCATCGTGCTCAAAATTCTTCGGTACCCCCAGGTGCTGGACATAATGCAAAAGACAAGGTCTCTCTCACCTCTCACCTATGAGGGCAACAAGATACTTTTCCTTCCTGACCTCCACAAATCCACGGTCCGCTGCAGATGATAAATTTTAATGTTGATATCCATTACATTTAGTTCTCTTTTGAAGAGTTTGTTTTCAGGACTGTAAACAGGGGTTATTTCAATGGGCTATTTCTTGATTGTAAGCTACAGGTTCATAGTGTTGTATAGTAACTAAAGCTTCATTCTAAGCCACGGTAGAGGTTTCTACCATGGACCTGTGCGGCAAATGCTCCGCCACTCATAGGAACTCTGAGCAGCGAAGCATTTACCTCGCCAGTGCACAGCAGAAACCTCTACTGTGGCTTTGTAAAAGCCAGCGTAATTAAATTAATTATTGTACTTAAGTAAAAATGTTGCTGCTTTTGCTTGTAAAGCACAGGATAACATTTTCTTACTTGTAGTTTTGCAGATTTTTACTACTTTTACTCAAATTACATCTGATGCTTGCAGTTAAAATTTAGAAGTGAAATGTAAATGATGATTCCTCAGTAAACTAAATGAAACAGCAAAAGCGGGAAACAGGATTTTGCTTTGCAAACCTCATCACTTGAGCAGTAGATCACCATCTTAAATTTTGCTGTTCAGTGAATATATAACCTTTAATAGTGGAGTTGCCTGTTTGTTGAACTGGTTACTGGCTTCCAGCCAAACAGAAAAGTGATTAGCTGGACCTCTTTAAGCAGAGATGATGCAGACACTGGCAGAAATTCTTGGTGAACATACATATGCCTCTATCAAAACAGACAACTGGTTATTCCATGGAAAATGTTACATTGAATGACTGTCCACTGAATTGAGAGAGAGGTGGTGAGGAAAACAGTGACGGAGTTCAAAGAAGCGTGGGATGAACACAGAGGATCTAGAATCAGAAAATAATAGTAAATATTGAACTAAGGCCAGTACTGGACAGACTTGCACGGTCTCTGTCTGTATATGGCCATTTGGGGGAGGATGGGCTGGAGAGGGCTTCAATGGCTGGGAGGGTGTAGATGGGCTGGAGTGAGTTTTGACAGAGATTTCGGCAGTTGGAATCCAAGCACAGTAGCGGGTAGAACTTTGGATTCTTGCCCAGAAATAGCTAAGAAGAAAAAAAAATTAAATTGAATCAGGAAGGGCAGACTGGATGGACCATTCGGGTCTTTATCTGCCATCATCTACTATGTTACTATGAGTGAGTCTTTAGAGAAGTCTGCTTGGCTGGTCTTAAGAAGAGTTCCCACACATTTGAAGTTCTTGCATCAGTTGTTGAAGATATTCAAACAGAATTTGCCATGAGATGAAATAGAACAACAATCATGCCAACTTTGTGAAAGACTGTTCTGTAACTGGACAGTATGTTGATGATGATGTGGCGAAGGTGAAATGGCAAGTGATGAATTAAGACAGTACTATTTATAATGCAGATAACAATGATTCAAAATATTGTTTGCTATATGGAAGCATTTTCAAAGATTCCCTTGATCAAAACCTGCAGACCGTCAGAAGACGCCAGTAAAACTTCAACCTGGCTTGATGTGAAGGACCTTTATAAGACTGAATAATCCACTTTCTGCTTGTGCAGTTGTTGAATATCGTTTTAGCTGTGCTGGATTAACGACTCACAAACACACTCACCAGAGTGACAGCCATGTTCAAAAATTTAATTCTAGTGAAAGTAAAGTGGATTGTAGAGCAACAGTTGCATTCATAGGAGCATAGTACAGGATGGAAGCTGAAGACCCAAATGGGACATCCAGTCTGCCCAACCATACACGCTCTATAAATTAATCATTGCATTTAAATGGTCCTTTTTCTTAGATATTGAATTGGTGACTTTTGACAATTTATTGTTCCTTATTCCACTTTGGGCTCCTTTTAGAAAGCCAAGGTAGTGATTTTCCAATGGCAAATGCACCAAAGCCCGTAGGAATGGAATAGGCTTCGGTGCATTTGCCATGGGGGAATCGCTACCACACCTTTGTCAAAGGGGTCCTTTATTTGTTTAGTATTTCTTTACATAGATGATGGTTTATTTTGAATTTTTTTCATAAGAGCTTTTTTGGTGTGTAAATAAGATATACGGTTATGCAGTTCTAGAGAGTTTGATGCTATCTAAGCATAATTTGTGAACACTCACTTTTCTGCTATTATACTTTGCTATTATAATTTCCTATAATACATTTGCTTCCAAGTTAGCAGATTTTTTTGAATGGGGAGGGAGGTTATTATTACCTCCCCCTTAACATACAAAGGTAAGGTAGTTCATTTGTTCTCTGTCTGAGACTAACAACTTGTATCTCTCCACCTCCTGATATATATTATGCTTATAGAAACTTCAGAGTGAGAGGGCATAGAATGAGGTTAAGAGGTGATAAGTTCAGGAGTAATTTAAGGGAATACTTTTTTACAGAAAAGGTGGTAGAGGTGTAGTATAGTCTCCCGGTAGAGGTGGAGGAGACAAACGGCCTCTTTTACAAAGCCGCACTAGTGGCCCCGAAGCCCATAGAGATTTAAAGGGCTTTGGGGCTGTTCCTACACGGCTTTGAACAAGAGGCCGAAAGTGTTTGAATTCAAGAAAGCATGGGATAGGCATGTGGGATCTCTTAGGGAGGAGGAGATAGTGGATGTGGCGGATAGGCAGACTGGATGGACCATCAGGCCTTTATCTGCTGTAATGTTTCTCCGTTTCTATGCAGAGTCCTCTGTGCCATTGGGTTTATGGCTTCTGCTTTGGCTACATTATTAAACTTTAAACACAAAAAATAACCCTCTGAAGTACAAACCGAAATCTTTAGCACAGATCCTGTACCTTTGTCCCTTAACACAGAAAACATGACTAATAACTAGAAAATGCTCCAAGAATAGCACTAGAAAACAAAAAACACCAATATGTAAGAGCACAAATGTATTTGGAGTATATTATTAATCTTTCCAAACCCAAGTTCAAGGCAAGTTATATTCTCATACAGTATTTATTTTACTTAAAAATGTATAGTTCGCATATCCAGCAATTCAATGCAGATTACAAAACAAACATTCACCAAATAAAACTAACAAACTTATTACAAATTAAATAGAAACATGATGGCAGTTAAAGACCAAATAGCCCATCTAGTCTGCCCATCCGCTGTTATAGCCCATCAAACTGTTATGTCTTCTCTCTCCGAGAGATTCCACGTGCCTATCCCAGGCCCTCTTGAATTCATAAGAATAAGAATTGCCGCTGCTAGGTTAGACCAGTGGTTCATTGTGCCCAGACACTAAAACTCAATAAAACAAAAGCCAATAACCATACAGCTTACTACTTTGCACTGAAAAACCTAAGCATCAAGTCTTCTGAAAACTGACTAAAAAATCAACATACATTACTAATTCAGCTTGCTACAGCCTCAGCACCCTGGGGTTGTGGGTTCAAACCCACGCTGCTCCTTGTGACCCTGGGCAAGTCACTTAATCCCCCATTGCCCCAGGTACATTAGATAGATTGTGAGCCTACCAGGACAGACAGGGAAAAATGCTTGAGTACCTGGATGATCTCATGTAAACCGTTCTGAGCTCTCCTGGGAGAACGGTATAGAAAATTGAATAAATAAATAAATAAATAAATAATAAATAATACAGTTTTTAATCCCTCCCTAAACTGTAATACAGCGGAAGCTTGCCTTAAGTCCTGGGATAGCTCATTTCAACAGGGCCCTGTACCGATAGCATCATATTTCGATAGCCAGATGGTCTCAAATCTCTCATTGAGAACACATCCAGACAGAACTTGTCCATCATCATAAATTCCTTGTTGGCCGATGTGTTGGGGTGATGTAGCATCAGGAGACTCACAGGCCAGAAAGCCAATGTGGCTCAATGGCTAAAGGCACTTTTTCCATCTTCCCAAGGTTGCGAGTCCAAACCCCCAGGATGGTCAGATACCCCAGGACATATTCCTTTTTTAGTGACAATCTGCCATCTAGATGCATATAGAAGTCACAATTGTGCATCAAACATGTCAACTTGCTCTGAGAAATGGGCATCAACATGGCAAATGAAGTTCAATGTGGATAAGTGTAAAGTGATGCATGTTGGTAATAAAAATCTCATGCACGAATACAGGATGTCTGGGGCGGTACTTGGAGAGACCTCCCTGGAAAGACTTGGGAGTTCTGATCGACAAGTTGATAAAGCCGTCCACGCAATGCGCGGTGGCGGTGAAAAGGGTGAACAGAATGCTAGGAATGATAAAGAAGTGGATCACAAACAGATCAGAGAAGGTTATCATGCCGCTGTACCAGGCCATGGTGGATAGGTCACAGATTATGCTGGTGTAAGTTTTTTTTTGAAAACAGCAGAGGAAATAGACAAATGTTGAAGGTACATGTTTGATATGTATCCTAAAGAAATGATTGCTTGTGAATCAAGAGGAACATAACATAAGAATAGCATTACTGGATCAGACCAATGGTCCATCAAGCCCAGTAGCCCGTTCTCATGGTGGCCAATCCAGGTCACTAGTAAATGGCGCAAACCCAAAGAGTAGCAACATTCCATGCTACCGATCCAGGGCAAGCAGTGACTTCCCCCATGTCTTTCTCAATAACAGACTATGAATTTTTCCTCCAAGAAATTGTCCAAACCTTTCTTAAAACCAGCTACATTACCCACCCTTACAACCTCTAGCAATGCGTCCCAGAGCTTAACTATTCTCCGAGTGAAAAAATATTTCCTCCTATTGGTTTTAAAAGTATTTCCCTGTAACTTTGAGTGTCCCCTAGTCTTTGTAATTTTTGACAGAGTGAAAAATCGATCCACTTGTACCCGTTCTACACCATTCAGGACTTTGCAGACTTCAATCATATCTCCCCTCAGCTGTCTCTTTTCTAAGTTGAAGAGCCCTAACAGTTTTAGGCTTTCCTCATACGAGAGGAGTTCCATCCCCTTTATCATCTTGGTCGCTTTCTTTGAGCCTATTCTAGTGCCGCTATATCTTTCTTGAGATAAGGAGAGAATTGAATGCAATATTCTTGGTGAGGTCACACCATGGAGTGATACAGAGGCATAACATTCTTAGTTTTGTTAAATAACCCTATTTTAATAATTCCTAGAATCTTGTTTGTTTTGGCTGCCACCGCACATAGGGTGGAAGGTTTCATCATATTGTCTACAATGACACCCAGTTACTTTTCTTGGGCGCTAACCCCCAAGATGGACCCTAGCATCCGGTAACTTTGCATTTGCCCACATTAAACTTCATCTGCCACTTGAACGCCCAAGTTTTCCAATTTCCTAAGTTCTACCTGCAATGTTTCACAGTCCGCATGCATTTTAATAACTTTGAACAGTTTATTTATTTTATTTTTTATATACCACTTATATCCTAAGTGGTTTTACATTCAGGTACTTTATTATATTTCCCTATCTATTCCGGTGGGCTCAAACTCTATCTAGTGTACCTGGGGCAATTGGGGGTGGGGGGGGGGGATTAAGTGACTTGCCCAGGGTCATAAGGTTTAGTGTCATCTGCAAATTTAATCACCTCACTCATTGTTCCAATTTCCAGATCGTTTATAAATCAGTTAAATAGCACCGGTCCAAGTACAGATCTCTGCAGCACTCCACTTTTTACTCTCCTCCAATGAGAAAAATGACCATGTAACTCTACCCTCTGTTTTCTATCCAATAATCAATTTCTAATCCACAACTGAACTTTGCCTCCTATCCCATGACTCTTTAATTTTCTCAGGAGCCTCTCATGAGGAACTTTGTCAAAAGCTTTCTGAAAATCTAGATACACTATACCAATCGGCTCACCTTTATCCACATGAAGTCAAGCAAATCTTTTACATCTTCTTCCGTAAAGACTGAAGCAAAGAATTCATTCAGTCTCTCCGCTATGGACTTATCCTCCCTGAGTGCCTCTTTTGCTCGATATAAGCTTGGCTTTTGAATTGGCATGTGGTTTAATGCCTGAGGTGGGGTAGGGGGAAGGTATAGGGAAGACAGGCAGCAGAGCACATTTTTATTTTTTGTTTGGGAGAGTTTATTGCATATGTTCCCGTTACAGATCAATTGTTAAGAGATAACTGGCACCTAGCTCCTCATATATTTATATGTTTTGTCTACTTTATCAGGGAGAGGGAGAGCAAGCAGGTGAGGATTGGCTCAGTGTAAGTGCTGGAGGGAAGGAGGCATGAGTGTTGTATCTCCAAATCCCTCCCAGGTTCTTCTGTACTGTAAGTACGTTCTTCTCTGGTTGGGCGTGTGTGATGCACTGATTAGAGCTACAGCCTCAGCACCCTGAGGTTGTGTGTTCAAATCCCTCATGGCTCCTTGTGACCCTGGGCAAGTCACTTAATCCCCCTCATTGCCTGAAGTACACTAGATAAAAGTTTGAGCCCATTAAGATAGGGAAATATGATAAAAGTAGTTCAATGTAAAAACCACTAGAATCAGAAAATAATATTAAATTTTGAACTGAGGCCAGTACTGGGCAGACTTGCACGGTCTGTGTCTGTATATGGCCGTTTGGGGGAGGATGGGCTGGAGATGGCTTCAATGGCTGGGAGGGTTTATATGGGCTGGAGTAGGTTTTAACGGAGATTTCGGCAGTTGGAACCCAAGCACAGTACCGGGTAGAGCTTTGGATTCCTGCCCAGAAATAGTTAAGAAGAAAAAATTTAAATTGAATCAGGTTGGGCAGACTGGATGGATCATTCGGGTCTTTATCTGCTGTCATCTACTATGTTACGATATAAGTGGCATATAAATAATTAAAAGATAAATAAAAATAATAGTGGTGCTCCTTGGGGAGGAAGAGTCTGACCAGCAGCTTGGAGTCCACCTCTGTAAAATTGGGCTACCTCCTGCATGCCATTTTAATGTACAAAAAAACCAGTATAAAATCACCATTCTAATGACATTATGACACTAAAATATGATAACGTTATAGACACCAACAGAACATCTGTGTGACACCTAAAAGGCGATTCTACAAAGCACACACAAAACACTACTTGATTTTATAATGGATATCTAATAATAGACGCACTTACTTTTGCTGAGTGCCACTAAGCGTGATTCTCTATTGTGCATCTATACATACTAGAACTGTGCTGAGGTTTATAGTGCTGGATGTCTAACTTTTAGGCGTCATTTATAGAATGTGGCCCTATGTGTCCAGCATTAGTTAACCTTAAAATAACTAATCCAGTCATGAAACTACCTCCTTGAGTGAGATTAGTTAATCCAGAATTAAGCAGATGTCGACACTCTTCCAAAATACATTTCATTTGAGAGATGTGTGAGAACAGCTGGCCTTGGTGGTCACTTCCTTTCCTGTGACTAGCAAGTGAGACTATAGCCACTGCTGAACCAGCTTGGTAAGCATGTTTGGAATTCATGGCCTGGTAGTTCCTATGTACTGTCATGCAGCATATGATCAGTATACAGGTAGAGGAAGTGCCGACCTGTGAGTTCTCAATATACTCACAGTGCCATCACACACTAGGCTGCTAGGGGGGTATTAAGCAGTTCTAGGAGAAACAGTACAACAGACTATTGCCACCAACAGAATTCAAAGAGCACCTGTTGGCCACCCCTGACTTACCTGCATTAAACTGCTTTTGTTTGTGCAAGATGGTGAATGGGTGAGTTCATCTTCTGGGGAAGCTAAGAGAAAGCTTCTGTTTAATATGTTGCTTTTTGCTCTATCATAGAAATCTGACCAAATTTAAAACCAAGAACAGTCCCTATCCAAACTATTTCAAGTTCTTAAATTATTTTCTCATGACAGACATGGATCAGAGGAAGAGTTGATGCTGAATTTTGACATCATAGCTGCTCCAAAAGAAGGGGAAAGAAATTGATCCACAGCAGAACAAATGCAAAAATAACTTACATTTAAAAAAAAATATATATTATACTTATTTTCTTTATCTGGTGAATTTAGTGCTGTTAGAAGGTATCAAATCTAAGTGCAGTGGAAACCAATTCCCAGAAAGCAAAGTTGCTTACCTGTTAACAGGTGTTCTCCATAGACAGCAAGGGAATGCAGCCACACTTGCTGGTGAAGTCCTCTGACTAAGCCTGCGTGCAGGTGCTCTCCTCTAGATTCAGTAATTTTTTTTACTACTGAGCATGTGCGTGTTACCTGGCCTCTGAAACTCTACCCCTCAGCTGTCAGTTATGTCACTAGCTTAGAGAAGTATTTGTTAAGAGGGGATGGAGGGTTGGCAAGTGTGGCTGCATTCTTCTGCTGTTTACGGAGAACACCTGAACAGGTAAACAACTTCGCTTTCTTCGGAGACAAGCAGGGGAAATGCAGGCACACTTAAAACTAAGACGGGCAGAGGAAAAAACTTATAGTGCAAACAAATTTTGGAGGACTGACTGTCTAAATTGCGTATCTTGCTAACTGATCTTCAAGTGTGCAATTGAAGCTGTAGCTTGTTCTTGATGTGCTCCAATCTGTCTTGGAGGAGATAAGCGAGCTTTATTATAGCAAAAAGAGATGCAATGAGCAATCCATGAAGATATAGTCCATTTCCTTGAGTAGCTGAATTGAAGGAGACAAAAAGTTGATTAGTGATAAGGATAGCCGCAGTTTTGTCCAAGTAAAACAAAAGTGCCCTCCTTAATTCCAGTGTGTGAAGACTGTTCTGCTGTAAAAGGATATAAAGGAGAGAAAAAATGAGGGTAATATTATAGATTGATATGGAAACCCGTTGCTACTTTTGGATGAAATTTTGGACGAGTGCTCAGCAGCACTTTATTAGGAAAAAATTGAAGGTACAGAGAATATATGACTAATGCTTGCAATTTTCTAACTCTTCTTGCTGATGTAAGAACTACGAGAAATGATGTTTTCCATGTAAGGAAGGGTAGCGTAGCAGATCCCAGGTTCAAAAAATTATGCATCAAATGATCCAAAACAACACTGAGATCCCAGGCTGATGGTGAGGTGCGAAGTGGAGGACAGAGGTTATTAAGACCTTGTAGAAATTGAGAAACTAGAGAATTCTGTGAAATTGGTTTTCCATCCAGCAAATAATGGTACACAGAGATGGCTGAAAAATGGAGCTGTACAGAATTGGTCTTAAGTCCCAAATCTGATAACTGCAGCAAGTAGGTTAAAATGTGATCAACTGGGCAACGCAATGGATCTTGTGCTTGTGAATGTGTCCATATGGAAAAATATTTCCATTTTTATTGATAAGATTTCCTTGTAGATGTTCGCCTTGCTGCCAAAAGAATCTGTTTTACTGATGAAGAGACTGGGATCTCAGCAAAGATTGACCATTCATTCTCCATGCTGTGAGATTGAGACTACGTAGATTGGGATGCAACAGGCAATTGTTCTGTTGGGATGGAAGAGATGGGTGATCCCCTAATGGGAGAGGGGGATCTGTCTGGGCAGCTCGGTACAATGAGAATCAGCAGTTGCCCTGTCTCATATGGTCTTTTGAAGAACCTTGGAGATTAACGAAATCGGTGGGAAAGTGTAGAGCAGATTGAAATTCCATGGGATTGAAAAAAGCATCTCTTGCGACAGCATGAGGAACAGGTTGTAGGGAGCAATACTGGATACACTGAGCATTGGTTGCAGAAGTGAACAGATCTATTATGGGAGTGCCCCATTGCTGAAAAATGCATTGCACCACCTCTAGGTTTAAAGTCCACTTGTGAGGATCGAGTTTTCAGCTTAGGGAAACTGCAATGATGTTCTTCTTCCCTGGAATGTATACCGTTTGCATTTCTGTAGAGAGAGCATGCAAAAGTCCATAGAAGGCAAGCATCTCTGCAAAGGGGTAAGGACCCTGAGCTTTCTTGTTTGTCTAGATAGAACATTACTACCTGGTTGTCTGTTTGAATCAACAGTCGTGTGTTGCAAATCCAAGGACTGAATGCTTGTAGCACATAGTAAAATTTTCAAAGTTCCAGAAGATTTATGTGAAAGTTAAGCTCTCTGTCTGACCACTGACCTCGAGTCTGGAGGTGATTTAGGTATGCTCCCCAATCTTTGTTTGAGGCATCTGTGGTGATGGTGAGTATGAGGTAGAGACTGGAATGGACATCCTTGTTTGAGGGACAGAGAATGGATCCACCAGGAAAGAGAAGCTTTGGTGGCAGAGGAATCAAGGTTGGCCAATGACTGAATACTCTGAGTCCAGTTGAGTTTGAGAAGCCATTGTAAGGGACACATGTAAAGCCTGGCATGTGGAACTAGAACAAGGGATGCAGCCATTTGACCTAAGAGGCACAAAACTCCATGTGCTGTGAGAGCAGAGGCCTGTGTCATTTGGTTTGCCAGAGTGATGATTACTTGATGAAGCTCTTCCAATAGATAAGCTCTGGCAGAGACCGTGTCTAGTCGAGCCCCAATATATATGAAACAATGTGTCGGTTGGAGTTTTGATTTGTCGAAATTATGAACTCCAGCGTTTGTAGAGTGCGCACAGTGGCTTGAATGATAAGAAGCAATTGCTCCATGGTATGTGCTACATGGAGCCAGTCATCCAGGTACGGAAATACCATATGATGATTTCTTCTGAGGTCGGCTGCTACCACCGCCAAACACTTTGTCAATAACAGATTATGGACTTTTCATCCAAGAAATTGTCCACACCTTTCTTTAAAACCAGCTACATTATCCACTCTTACCACAACCTTTAGCAATGTGTCCGTCCCAGAGCTTAACTATTCTCTGAGTGAAAAAATATTTTCTCCTATTGGTTTTAAAAGTATTTCCCTGTAACTTTATCGAGTGTCCCCTAGTCTTTGCAATTTTTGATGGAGTGAAAAATTGATCCACTTGTACACATTTTACACCATTCAGGATTTTGTAGATTTCAATCATATCTCCCCTCAGCTGTCTCTTTTCTAAGCTGAAGAGCCCTAACGTTTTTAGTCTTTCCTCAGATGAGAGGCGTTCCATCCCCTTTATCATCTTGGTCGCTCTTTGAACCTTTTCCAGCGCCACTATATCTTTCTTGAGATAAGGAGACCAGAATTGAACGCAATACTCCAGATGCGGTCACACCATGGAGCGATAGAGGCATTATAGAAACATAGAATATGACGGCAGAAAAAAGGGCCTTTGGCCCAAGTCTGCCCACACAAGAACCCTCCCCCCTAAGCACTTCCTCAAAGTGAACCCACATGTTTATCCCATCTTTTCTTAAAATCGAGCACGTTGCTGGCCTCAACTACCTGAAGTGGAAGATCAATCCAACGATCAACCACCCTTTCGGTGAAGAAATACTTCCTAATGTCACCATGAAATCTCCCACCCTTGATTTTTAACGGATGCCCTCTCGTTATCGTAGCTCCTGTAAGGAAAAAGATGTCTTCTTCCACCTCAATACGTTCAGTAACATATTTGAACGTCACTATCATGTCACATGGGAAAGTGTAGAGCAGATTGAGATTCTTAGTCTTGTTAACCATTCCTTTTACAATAATTCCTAGCATCTTGTTTGCTTTTTTGGCCACCGCCACATATTGGGCGGAAGGTTTCATCATATCAGATCCTTTTCTTGGGCGCTAACCCCCAAGGTAGACCCTAGCATCCGGTAATTGTAATTTGGGTTCTTCCCAATGTGCATCACTTTGCATTTGTCCACATTCAATTTTCCAAGGTCTGCCTGCAATTTTTCACAATCTGCATGCGTTTTAACAACTTTAAACAGCTTAGTGTCATCTGCAAATTTAATCACATCATTTGTCATTCCAATTTCCAGATCATTTATAAATAAGTTAAATAACACCGGTCCCAGTACAAATTCCTGTGGCACTCCACTGTTAACTCTCCTCCATTGAGAAAAATGACCATTTAACCCTACCCTCTGTTTTCTATCCAATAACCAATTCCTAATCCACAACTGAATTTTGCCACCTATCCCATGACTCTAATTTTCTCAGGAGCTTCTCATGAGGAACTTTATCAAATGCTTTCTGAAAATCTAGATACACTACAACTACATCAACCGGCTCACCTTTATCCACATGTTTATTCACACCTTCAAAGAAGTCAAACAAATTGGTGAGGCATGATCTTCCTCGGCTGAACCCATGCTGACTGTCTCATTAAATCATGTTTGTCTACATGTTCCACAATTTTATTTTATCATTGTTTCCACCATTTTGCCCGGCACTGAAGTCAGGCTTACCAGTCTGTCATTTCCTGGATCTCCCCTGGAACCCTTTTTAAAAATCGGCATAACATTGACCACGCTCCAATCTTCAGGTACTAAAGACGATTTTAGCGACAGGTTAGAGATCACTATCAGCCGGTCAGCAATTTCATGTTTGAGTTCTTTTAGTACCCTGGGATGTATACCATCCGGTCCAGATGATTTGTCACTTTTTAACTTGTCGATTTGGCTTAGTGCATCTTCCAGATTCTCTGAGATTTCTTTCGGTTCCTCTGCATCATCACCCTTGAAAACCATTTCTAGTTCAGTTAGATATCTTACATCTTCTGTAAAGACCAAATTATTGGAAGTGAAATCATGTGAAATTTTTCCTTCTTGAGGTATACATTTAGGGGACGAAGTTTGCGAATAGGATGAAGATCGTGCACGTTCTTGGGAATAAGGAAAAATTTTGAATAGTATCCCTGGTAATGTTGCTGTTTGGGGACCTTTTCTATGGCATTGTTTTGCAGCAATAGGGAGATCTCCTTTGTTAATTGAGGTATATGCTGATGTGGAATGTTGGATGGAGGCAGAAGGTAAGACTGAGGATGGTTTGGAAGGAAATTGAAGGAACTTATCGTGAGAACCCAAAAGTCTGTGATGCTTTTCCATGCTGGGAAAAAAATGGTTAGCAGCCCCTCCCACTCCCCAGTAGAGGATCAAAAAGCAGGAGCTGGTTTGAGCAAAGTTGGATAGCTGCTGGCTGCTTATGCTCTTTTGGATGTTACTTTGGAGCAGGGGTGTCAAAGTCCCTCCTCGAGGGCCACAATCCAGTCGAGTTTTCAGGATTTCCTCAATGAATATGCATGAGATCTATTTGCTTGCACTGCTTTCATTGTATGCTAATAGATCTCACGCATATTGATTGGGGAAATCCTGAAAATCTGACTGGATTGTGGCCCTCAAGGAGGGACTTTGACACCCCTGCTTTGGAGCAAAAGCAGAAACCTGTGTTCTAATAGGAACGGTCCTGGCAAAAGGTGTGAAATGCTTCCGAGGGTAGTACTGCTGAAAAAATTGTTAATGTTATTAACCGATCTGTGATAAGGTAGGATTAACCGATCTGTGATAAGGTAGGGATTCATCTATAGGGTGTGCAGAGAGCTTATGCATCTGTGATAAGGTAAGGATTCATCTATAGGGTGTGCAGAGAGCTCATGCATGGCTCTAGAATATTGTGTGAGCTGTGACACAATAGCCCTTACTTTTTCCCCAAACTGGCCATCTCCCAGCCAGGAGGCGTCAGCTAACCTGTCATGAAGATCTACCCAAAGGTCTGAGGCTTTGAGCCAAGCTATGCCGCAATGGCTACTGCAGAAATCTGAGAAGTCATATCATAAGCATCATTGTTAGTTTTTATTACATGGAAAGTAGACTTGCAATGCCATATGAAGGTTTGGAATTTCCTCCAAAGCTATTTCCAATTGTTGTAAGATGGAATGCTGGAAACGTTAAGATTTGCAATTGATAGGCCATGATTTTTTATGAGAGCATGGAACCCTGACAGACCTTCCGTCCAATGGAATAAAGGAAATGATGATCTTTTCCAGAAGGCGAGTTATATTGAAACTTTGAGGATTTTGGTCTATGAAAAGCAGACTTTGAAACCATACAATGATACGGTAGCTGTTGCACATCATGCACTGGTGCTTTCTCAACTCTGTATTTTAGTTCTAGTCTTCTGGAAGCTGCAGAAACTGTTTGTGGCTTTTGCCAGTTAGCCAGCTGCAGATCTTTTAGTACCTGATGGACTGTGGTGCAATGAGATCTTTATACGGAGTTTGGCAAGACTGAAGGATTGCTTGAAAATCTTTCTTATTAGATGGTGTGACAACCTGGTTAAGACTTAGCAGACTGGAAACCTTTTGGAGACATTTTGGATAAGAATATTCTTCCTGCTGAATCTGTTGCAGTGATGCTTGCGTGTGGACGGGAACACTATCCAGAAGAGGAGACCCCGGTATATCATACCAATCCTAAGTAGGCAACATCAGTTGTTGTGGTGAGGGACAAAGAGATGAACGTGGAGACCAAGCCAGATCTGGAGCATTGGAGTTCAGCTCTGTCCACACAGGGTCTGGAAATGGATGCTGTTCTTTCTACACAGTCAATATAAGTGTGGAGTAAATTTTAATAGGCGTTTGAACCTCCGCTTTCTAAATTTTCCTCAAACTTCAGGCGTGTTACCTATTGACTTGTTGAAAAGATACTTCATTGAGAATTTGGAAATTTCTTCAAACTGTATACCTCCAATTAACAAAATTTATTACCTACCAAATAAAAAGATGCCTAATGAAAATGGAAAGGTAACTGGAAATGAGATTGGGAAGGTAAGAGAAGGAGAGACAAATGTGATAGATTTTGCAAATGTGATGGCTTTACTGGAATAAACAATAACATCTGAAATGGACAGAGCAACGCTACAAGTATCATTTGTCTTTGAACAGGATGTGAATATGATTATGAAATTGTTTTTCAAAAATTCCCAAAAATTATTTGGGGGTCGGAAAATATGGATATATCCCGATGTAGCTAAGACTACACAAGAACGGAGGAAAGAGTTTCTTTCAATGCGACAACAGACTATAAATATTGGAGCAACATTTTTATTGGTGTATCCCTGCAAATGCATGGTTAGGTACTTAGGTGTTAAATATGTTTTTTTCTCTCCTAACCATCTGAAGGAATTTCTAGATGTTAAGCAGATCATCAAGGATTAAGGGACAATAATAGTAATGGGCGCTTGATACATTATGCCTTTCTTCTTTGCAGTATTCCTCTAAATTTCTCTCTAATTTATGTTTTGGTCACCCCCTATTATTGTGGTCTAAGAAGGGGTTTATCATTATGATGATTGTTGTAAAAGTACTATTGTGTTGAAATTTTCTTCCCTGTATTCAATGTAACAAGAATTAATTCTTGTAAAATAAGATTGTATAATTATAAATAAATAAATTAAAAAAAAAAATATATATATATATATAAGTGTGGAGTATCCTCTGAAGTGACGACCTGAGAGGGTGAGGTCTGAAGTAAAAGAGCAGCACAATCCTTCATAAAACCTTATAAAAGTGAGAAAAAATTTTCTACACTAGCCATAGAGCTATGAGCCTCTGGAGTCTCTGTGGATAAGTGAGGCATAGACAATTGTTTTGGGACTATAGGGCTGTCAGACCTAGTAGCTAGAGACAATAGTCTTTAGGCTCCCTTTTTTTTGGTATAATAGAATTAAAAGATGTACCTGTAGAATCCAACACCGCGTCAGATGAGGGCTGCGAGGCAATAACAGTGCCCGCAGGAGGTCTCTCCTTATTGCTCTTTACATTTGAAGCAGACGTGGGCTGTTTTTGCTGGTCACGCGCTGGCTTCAAGTTAAGTGGCAAGGAGATGTCTTGCATACTTCCAGAGCCATTTGCTTCTTTTTAGCGCCATTTTTTTTCTTTTCCAATGGCAGCGAAGGGCTTCCCTTCCCCAGCGGTACTGGCTTGGGCCCTGAGGGGGAGGAGCCATTGGCAAGGAGTGTGGTGTTAGGGATTTCTCTGTTCCAGAGGCACGAAGCGCTGACGACGAGGCCCCCCTATCCATGAAGAAAATCTCTGCGGTCCTAGTGACTGCCAAACAATGGGACTGTCGGCAACTGTGAAAAATGAAGAAAAAATGCCGGTGGTGGTCTAGTTTGAAAGTTTCAGTTTACTAAACTTCTTTCCTCTTCTTAACTAAAGTTCGTTAAGTATAATTTTACTTTGTGTTCTATTTATTTATTTATTTATTTTTAAACCCTGACTGATGAGACAAGGTGAGGGGAGAGCTGCGACCTGCACCAACAATGGTCAAAGAAAAAAACTGACAGCTGAGGGGTGGAGTTCCAAAGGCAAGGTAACCCACACATTCTCAGTAGAAAAAAAACAATCTACTGAATCTAGGGGAGAGCACCAGCACGTGGGCTCAGAGGACTTCACCAGCAAGCGTGCCTGCATTTCCCCTGCTTGACTCTGGCGAACAGGTGAAACCAGATTAGGAACAAGACAAGTTCTTCTTATGCACACTGCCGCCCCTCTCCCCCCCCCCCCCCAAGCGTCTTTTACCAGCACTAAGGCCGGCTATTATGAAGCTACACTAGAGGTTTTTAGTGTGGGACAGTGCAGTAAATGCTCTGATGCTCACAGAATTCCTATGGAGCGGAGCACTTACCTCAGGCCCACTCTCAAAACCTCTAATGCAGCTTGATAAAAGAGGGGATAAATTCATTAAAACTTGATTTTTTTTTGTTCCATCCCATAATACCATCATGCAAAAAATGTTTTCCCATTTCAACAGAATGATTCTATACATAACCCACATTCAGAGTTAGTCTGGCCCCTTTCATCAACTGGTGTCTAATTTCTCTGAAAAAAAACCCAGAGAACTCATCTTTTATCTGCACATACTAAGATGCTTTTATTAAACCAGAACTGCATGCTACAGACTGTACAGCATGAACATTCATTACAAAAACAAAAACAAAAAAAGGTTTTTCAAAACCATTAAAAAAAAAAAAATTTAAAAAAAATTTAAAATCAAGAGAGCATAAAACGGAACAGGAACATCACAGCTGTTAGGAAACATTCAAAATATTCACAAAAATGTTATAGTTAGCATCTTAACTGTGAGGAGGAGGAAAACAAAAATGGATAGACAGCTTTACAAATCGCTTCATGTCAAATACAATGGTACTGAATTTAACAGGTGAACATTTTTTTTTCAGCTTCATACAGCCTTTTTGCAACATCAACATGCCTAGTATAATTTTTTTTTTTGTTTTTGTTTTTTAAAAGTTTGCTAGCTACCCCATATGTAATCATGTACATAATTGTGGCAGTCTCTTTTTTTCTATCCCTTACAAGGAATCTAAAGGTACAGTATTTTGGCCCTCAAGGAGTTTGTCAAATCTCCATTTCAAATGCAGTCCAGACAATCTGCTACCAAATACGTGCTTATAGGAGACAAACCCCCCCCCCCCAAACCTACATACATCTCTACCTTTAACGTCACAGCAAAAACAGGATGAACTAAAAATTACGGTATGAAACGGGGAGGAAGGTAGGTCGTCCAGTTTTCTTTTTGGCACATAAATTTTCACACACTTTAGAATCAAAATGTCACAGGGACCGAGGTGAAATTCCTGAAAGGGAGGCATCCGCAAGGTTCTGCTTCTCCATCAGTCAGATTATACTTCCATTATTAATTATTTCAAGGTCATTGCTTTCTAAGCAATTCTTCATCAGTTTACACTAAATCTTAGAATGTCCATTTGGTGGCAACTGCTTCACGCAGTAAAAGAAAAAATTATATAAATTTATTTATAAACTTAAAAACCTTGTACAAATGAGTTTTTATATATTTATATATATATATGTATATAAGATGCTTACACTAAAGGAAAATATCTTTATACAACATTAAAAAAAAAAAACATTTAAAAGACAGATACAACACAGAACCTCTAAAATAAATACTACCGGTCCAAAACATTGATTTTTTTTTTTTTTTCTGAGAAATCTGTGCGAGTATGAATGTGTGTTTCTGTAGAAATCCCTCCCCCAAAAGGAGGACAAGATGGAAAACAAAGCATGTTAACACTTTTTTTAACCCTTTGCTTCTCAGCATTTAAACAATGACAAGTATCACAACAATAGTTATATCACACAAGAAAAGTAGATGATGCATTCATTGTGCCCTGAAGGTTAAAAACTGGATGTAAAATGATTGGTTCACAAGCTCGTATTTAATACAAATAATACAGAGAACCAACTCCGTAATGCGAGGGCTACTTCAAAATAGTTTCCCCCCTTTTTCTTTTTTTATTTGTTAAATCAGTCTTTAAAACTAACCTATTGGAACTACAGAACAGTTATACATGTGTGTGTGTGTGTGTGCATATATATAACTATTTTTGAAATGCTACAAAGACTTTAAACAGCTGTTGATAAAAGTTTTGGCAGAATCATGAGGCTTTTAAATCTACAGAGCAATTGAAGTAACAATGGGTCAAATATTGACCAATGAACTCGATAAAAACATTAATTAATGTAGCCATGTGGCACAAATAAAAAATAATTAATAGTCATAATAATAATAATAATAAACAACAGGAAAACACCAATGTCTAGGTTACAGCTAGTCTAAAGACTTGGTTACCAGTGATAGTGGCTGGGGCTGCACCCCCACTACAGAACTATGGGAATGCAAAGAGGATGTGGGGAGATGTGCTAGAGATGAGGAGGACTGTGAAATGGTTGGTTGGCAGTGGTGCAACACCCCATTCTGGCACGTGCTAGTCGAAAGGGCGCTGGATTTGCTGGTGCAGCCTTCGGTCAGGACGAGAGAGGACGAAGGCATGGAGAGGTGTGCCATAGGGTCGGGTTTCAAGGTCAGCGAGAGGGGCTGCGTTTGTTCAGTCTGTGGCTTGGAATCACTTGCAGGAGAGGCTAACATGTTGGGGGACAGAGGAGGAGAATCTAGCAAGCTTCCATCTGAAGAGGGTGGGCTGATGCAGCTGCCTTCACCTTGTATGTAGCGAATGCACTTTTTTTTTCTCCTAGAAATAGGGAGAGAGAGATCTGTAAATAAAGGGCAAACACACTGATAGAGAAAGAGAACTGAGCAAACGTACTCTGCATGCCTGAGGCATAGTCTGTTCCAAGTCTAAATGGAGCACTCAACGTCTATGCACAGTCCAAGCCATCTGAAAGCATCCTATCATTGTGAACAGTGGAAAACTCATCATGTATTCTGAAAGGCTTGGAGAGTAAAGGAATGGTCTGAATGGAAACATCTGGAAGGCACAGTACTATAGCAATGGGCCAGAGTTTCTTGTGCTGCAGTGAATGGCTTCCTGCATAAAACCCAGTCCATTCTTGCTCTGTTCCTCTACTCAGGGAAGTAGTACATATGGGATTGCCTGTCCTGGCACTATCTAGGGTACTTGTAATATATATAATGTGTATTTTAAAAACAAGGGAGAAAAAGACCTCAAAATACCTCAAGAATGTGATCAATAAGTCACAACTTTTTCGGGGTGGGTATCATCACTGGTCAAAAACCCTTGAACTTTTTAAATTTTTAAATCCAATTTTTTATAATGCTTTTGTGATTGATTATTGAGATAAGTGCTTTATTAGTACTTCACATTCAAATAAGATGAATATTATGTGAATAATCAACATACAAGGTTGCTAGTCAATTTATGCTCATTCATAAGAAGAAAATTGTTATATAATCACAATATGATTTAAAGAATAATCAATCACAAAAGCATTATAAAAAATTGGCTTTAAAAATTAAAAAAGTTCAAGGGTTTTTGACCAGTGATGATACCCACCCCGAAAAAGTTGTGACTTATTGATCACATTCTTGGGGTATTTTGAGGTCTTTTTCTCCCTTGTTTTTAAAATACACATTATATATATTACAAATGCTCCTATTTTTTGTTATTTTTGAAATTCGTTATTGGGTCACTTAATTTAGATTTTTCCATTATTTCATTCAGTTATACTATCTAGGGTACTGTAATGTCCATAATGAAACACAGATAGAGAGAACATCACAAACTTCTTTTCTGGGTGTTCAGGGAGAGAGAAGCTATTGGGCCTAAAGAAGTCATTAGGGGTTTGTGTCTACTAAAGTGTGCTAGTACATGGGCTTAGTGAGTGCTAACATGGGACTTTCCCGTGCGCTAAGCCTATTTCTAGCATACCCAGGGAACAGAGCCATTTCTAGTATCTCTTTCAGCACAACTTAATATATCTCCTATTTAGGAGGAATTAAACTTCCACATTATGGATGTGCTTAAGCAGTTAGCATGCAGTAATTGGTATATACTAGCTGGATAGTATATCCACACCTATTCTCCACTGTTGACATGCCCCCTTCATTAAAAAAAAAAAAAATACTGTACTCTTAGCGCAGGGGTCTCAAAGTCCCTCCTTGAGGGCCACAGTCCAGTCGGGTTTTCAGGATTTCCCCAATAAATATGCATGAGATCTATATGCATGCACTGCTTTCAATGCATATTCATTGGGGAAATCCTGAAAACCCGACTGGATTGTGGCCTTCAAGGAGGGACTTTGAGATCCCTGTCTTAGCGTGTGTAACACATTAGAATTAGATTGGATTATTTAATTTGATATACCACCTATCACTGAAGTTTAAGGCGGTTTATAATAAATCAATTTATAAAAACAAAAAACACCCCACCAGTGCACCTTGTAGAAAGCATCTTCAAGCACATTAAATGTGCATTAGTGCATAATATCCTTTAGTAGATATGCCCCTAGAATTCATGATAATTTAAGAAGTCTCAAAATGACTATCTGAAGACAAAGGACTCAAAATGCAGCAACATTTAAATTTAGAGGGAACACTCATCTAATGTATATGACTGTGCATAAGAGCTGATTGCCCCTTTAAGACCAAAGAATTAATAGATAATTTAATGAAATATGCCCAGAAACTTACTTGAGTACACATGAATTTTAATCCTACAAATCTCAGTCCAGTTTCCTTTCTTTATTCTTTTAAATTTATCTGGGGATAAAATCTAGACTTCAACCTACAAGGGATATTTTTATACACCTCCCCCCTCCCCCCCATAAAAAAGAAATTTAGCATTCTAGTAATGGGCACTATATACCCCTTTTCCCCTCCCTTCCCCGATTCTTCATGCATTCCATTATGAACCACAGCAAATGAAAGGGAAATAAATGAGATAAAAAGAAGAACAGGTAAAAACAATTTTTTAAAAAAGAAAGCAAAGAAGAACAGAAGAGTGGAAAGTGATTGAAATGGGAAAGAATAACTGGTTGTATAGCCTGCAGGTTTCTTCTTTCAAAGAAAGATGTGTTCTTTTTGTGACACCATCCATCTACATTTTGCAATGCAAGAAGCAGGTGCAGCCACAGTATGTAACACTATACAAACAAGGGGCAGCTTTGACTTCAAGACAAGTTGTGGGAACTGTCCACAGAAATCTGCACAGGACATCTTCCCAAAGCAAAGAGCAGCATATGCATCGCACATCTTGTGAATACAAGAGATGAGAGTATTTTTAGTTTCAGAACTAAGACTGGGCATCAGTACATGTGCCTGAAGGCTTAACCAGGAATTGCCTATTGCTTAGATTAGATAGCTCTTAAGTTCGGTATGGTTCAAGCCAAGCTGTCTATGGCAGCTAACTCAAAAATGAGAATAAAATCTATGGCATTAAAATACACTGGTACCATAAACTGATAATAATGTAGTACTGATATAATGAAACAACACTTTGAAATGGGCTTAACGCATCCTTATGCAATCTTTGCCATACACTAAGCCCATTTCTAGTGTGACTGTAAATTCAAATTTTTCTATTATAGTTTTTTCTGGCTATGCACTTATCATCCTCCTTTTACAAAACTGTAGCGGGGTTTTCATAGGAATTCTACGAGCATCGGAGCCAATACTGCTGCGGCCAGCACTAAAAACCCCGCTACGGTTTTGTAAAAGGGGAGGTTACTGCCTCTATGTTCTGGGATGCCCTAACCAACTACAGCAGTAATATTAACACACTTGCTGATTCTCTGCCCTTGACATACCCCCTCTGAAAAAAATAAATAGTGCACACTTAACGCACAGATGGCAAAACAAAATGATTTAGTGGCATCTTGCGTTAGATGTGCATTAGTGCCTAGGACAGCTTAATAAAAGGGCCCCTTTGTTATCAAAGTAACTAGAAGGCCAGTCAGTATTCATGATATTCTGCCTAAGGCCTGAAAGCCATAAGAGGTTCCTTTGTCCTCAATACAATTTTTTCTATAAAAAGATACATTTTGTACATTTGCAAGGAATAAGAAAGGCAATGACTCTGGGACTATGTTTAAAAAGACTCGGAAAAGCAGTCCTGAACTCTGGGGGCTAACCTGGAGAGGACATTTGGCATGCAAAATCTATTACAAAATGTCTAGTCCTGTCTCCACCAAATTCCACTGGATTAACCTATTCAAGACAGATATTTCAATTTAAGGACTGCTTGCAAACCCAAAGTTATGCTATTTTTCCATTTTCTATACCATTCTTCCCAGGGTACTCAAGCATTTTCCCTGTTTTTCCTGGTGGGCTCACAATCTATCTAATGTACCTGGGACAATGGGGGGATTAAGTGACTCGCCCAGGGTCACAAGGAGCAGCGTCAAGGTACTGAGACTGTAGCTTTAACCTCTGTGCCACACTCTCCCACAACATAGCATTTCTGTTTAATTTTTATTGCGAGTTGTGGACAATAAAATTCAAAAAGTTCAAATGAACATTTAGCAAAGTTCACAGGGAATGATGGATAAGCAGTTGGGTGATATAAGTAACACCATACTAGCTTTCAGAATTATGAAAGAATTTCTAGGAAAGGTTTTTAAATTCTTACTACAAGATACTAAGTAATCCAATTGGCAACTTCTCAATTTGATCAAATGGTTCAAAAGTGTAGCACAAAACTGGTCAAAACCTACACTTGGGTTATGCATCTTGAAACGTACCATTTTTAACACACCACCAGTTATGCTTTATTTTCTTGCCAGAAATTTTACTTTCCCAAATAAGGGAAAAGGCCTCAAAAGCCACTGGGTGTATTAACACCAGGGCTATGGGTGAGGGATAAAACTTGATCTAAGTTCTCCCCACGCTTCGATCATCAGCCACGAAAAAACCCTTATTGTGCTGTAGCAATTGTGCTCTACAGACATGAATAAGTAAATAACTTATTGCAAAAAGGACTAAACTTATCTTGCTATTGATGCAGTGAATTTTTGAGTGCTGAAGCCTGTGGCAATAAGCAAGAGGCTTCGGCTTTCACCAGACCTCGGCTTCAGCTTGAGCGTTTAGCTCCAGCTTTTCTGTGTACGACACTGTGGCAATAGTTATGGACGGTACTCACAAATTCACTGCATCAATATCAAGAGAAGTTTAGTCCTTTTTGCAATAAGTTATTTACTTATTCATGTCTATAGAGCACAATTGCTACAGCATAATAAGGGTTTTTTCGTGGCTGATGATCGAAGCGTGGGGAGAGCTTAGATCAAGTTTTAGCTCTCACCCATAGCCCTGGTGTTAATATACCCCGTGGCTTTTGAGGCCTTTTTGCTTATTTGGCTTTTGTGTTCTATGGCAAAGTGAAATTTCTGGCAAGAAAATACAGCATAACTAACTGGTGGTATGTTAAAATTGTATGTTTTTCTTGTACCCTAGTTCCTCCATCTTGGAAGGTTTTTTGTGTCTCTAAACGTACCAACACATGTCGCAGCCACACTGGTATAACCTTTGCTAAATAATAATTTTTAAAAAACCCAACCCACAAGAAAAGCTACTATTTAACTGGCATCACAAGCCCACAGAATGCTACATGATTCAGACACACACAATTCACTGATGAATAGCAGGTATCATGCAAAACATTCTATACCCTCAAGAACAGCATGGATTCTCACTCTTACTTCATGGCAGGTGTGGTAGGTAATTGAGCAATCAAAAGGAGGACCATGTCTTCACTTGTAGCATCATGCAAATCTACAGGGTCAGTGAAGTTGTAGGCTTTTGGATAAACAGAGAAGTTTTTTCAAGTTTATTCATTATTTGATATACCTGCTCAAACTGAGTTTTGCAAACAAACTAGTTATGTTCATGGGACAGAAAGAATAACTCTATCATAAGAAAAGAAGGTAAGTCAGACTACGCAAACCAAGGCCCATTCAAGCCCAATCCACGTTACATGGCAGAATCCTCAAAAATACATCAGTTTCCCATAGCTCATTTCAAGGGATGAACACCGACTTTAGCAAGTCTACTTGGATAACACTTCCTCTAGAATGGCGGTTCTCAAACCTAGTCCAGGAGACACCCCAGCCACTCAGGCTTTCAAGATATCTACAATGAATAGTCACGAGAGAGATTTGTGGATATCCTGAAAACCTGACTGGTTGGGGTGCCTGAATGACCAGGTTTGGGAACCACTGCTCTAGGAGCTTGTTTGTTACCTTCTCTGTGTCCACTGACAACGAATTCCACAACTTAATGTTCTGCATGAAAAAGTACTTTCTACAATTTTTTTCAATCTACTGATTGTTAGTTTCATAATATTCTTTTTTTTTTTAAGTGTTAGAAAAGTTAAATAGCTGCTCCTAGTTAACTATATCTACCTGCCTTGTAATTTTATAAATGTCAGCTATTTTCTAAGCTGAGAAACCTTAACTCACTGGGAAAACATAGCAAGAACCATCTGCCTCACTTCTATTTTTTTTTTTTAAATCTGTCTCAGTTCTTGTAAAAGAGAGGCTACATCATCCTTTCAAGACAGAATGCTCATACAAGATTTAATAGATGACTGCTGGAGCTACATGGACAAAGGTCAGGATGGACTTGAGTGCAGCCTTTGACATGCTTGACCATGAGATCCTACTATCCAGATTATCTGAGACTGGGATCAAGAATACAGCACTTTCCTGGTTCTCATCCTTCTTGGACCAAAGATAACTATGCGTCCTGGCGAACTCAGTACTCTCTAAACCGAGAACCGCAAAATACGGAGTACCCCAAGGTGCACTTTTATCCCAACTTGTATTCAACATCTACATCAGACCAGTCCTTCATGTTGAAAAGAAGCATGGAATCAACATACACTCCTTCACTGAAGATATACAACTCTATACCCCTCAGGGCAAGGCATAGTCCTCACAACTAGACACCCTACAAACCTACCTCATAGATATTAAAGCATGGATGACAACCAACAAACTTCAACTGAACCCATCCAAGACTGAACTTTTATGGATTCGCCGTGATTCATGCTTTGCCTTTTGTCCTTGCATCTCCTGGGACAATACCACTCTGGTACCCCAAGACCAAGTGTCCAGCTTGGGCATTACACTGGACGCTGCTCTGACTCCAACACAAATCTCCAAGGTAGTATCCTCCTCCTTCTACTATTTACGGTAACTAAAATCCATCCGCTGTTACTTCACAGATTCTGACTTAACACAATTGTTATATGCTTTTGTTCTTTCCTGATATAGACTTCTTTGTTCTATCCTGCCTGGACTATTGCAATGGTCATTACACCGGTCTACCAGCCAAAGAGCAGAACCATCTACAAAGAGTCCAAAATGCTGCACTGCAACTCCTAAAAAACCTTGGCCCTTTCGACTATATCTCCCCAGCACTGATCCAGGCCCACTGGTTCCCAATACACCGACACAATATCTTCAAACAACTAGTATTAGCATTTAAATGCTTCCACAACATGACACATGACTATGTAGCAAGGAAACTCCCAATATACTACTCTCAGCGGCCCCTCCATTCACAATGGGAACTCAGACTTTCAAACCCTCCAGCAAACAGCTTCCTCCGGGAGACAGCCTGAAAGTGATCATATTTCTATATCATACCTAAATTATGGAATCAACTCCCTCTTGCCATTAGGGCAATTGATATTTTTAATAATAATAATAATATAACCTACTGCCCTTCTGGAAAGCAGTAAAGATGCTTCTTTTCATGGACCAGATCAATTCTGGTCTCAAACCTTAACAGACCTTGCTTCGATGTACCTTACTTCAGAACCACCTGTGCCTGCTAACCAGTTCTTCTACCGTTCACTGCAGATATGTTAATACCCATTCATGACTCTATGGTTTCATTTTCTTAGATTCTGCAAAGCATGTGTTCTTAGTCACATTCTGTATAAATTGTAAGTTATTGATCCTGTAGCTTTGTGTCTTGATCCTGTAGCATGTTATTGACTCTGTAGCGTACGTATCTCTGTTCCTGAAAACTTTGTGTATGTATCTTTGTAACCCTTTCTGGGCTCCTGCAGGGGACAAGCTGTAAAAATGAATAAATAAATACAGTACTATGACCACTTGTAGACTACAAAAAACCAAAAAGTGGGAAGTCTGGAACACAACAAAAAAACAAAGATTCCCCAATCTGGTCATCAAATTATACTCAACTACAAATATTGATGCCATGGATGGAAAAATTAAAGGCAAGTGGAAAGAAGTAACAAGGAGGCATACTGGGAGCAATTCACACTAAATTAAGTCAAAGCTAAAGGAAAAGGAGACAATGCAGATGGGTTCCAGTGCACTACACTATCTGTCTATCTCTCCCCCTCCACTTCTAAGAACATAAGAATAGCCTTACTGGGTCAGCCCAATGGTCCGTCAAGCCCAGTAGCCCATTCTCACGATGGCCAATCCAGGTCCCTAGTACCTGGCCAAAACCCAAGGAGTAGCATGGGGCTCACTCGCACCAGGCAATGAATCACAACACAGTTATAAGAACATAACATAAGAACTGCCATCTCCAGATCAGACCTTAGGTCCATCAATTCCGGCGATCCGCCTACACGGAGGCCCAGCCAGGCGTAACCTGGCGAATCCTTAGTCACCCGTCGTATCCTTATATGCATCTTGCGAGGAGATGTGCATCTAACTTGCCCTTAAATCCTAGAACGGTGGGTTCCGCAGCAACCTCCACCGGGAGAACGATCCAGGTGTCCACCTTTCGCTGTGTGAAACAGAACTTCCTGGCATTTGTCCTGGGCTTGTCCCCCCTTAGCTTCAGTCCATGACCTCTTGTCCTAGTCACATTTGACATCGTAAATAACTTTTTTTCCTGCTCTATTTTGTCGATTCCTTTTAGTATTTTGAAAGTCTCAATCAGATCCCTTTGCAGTCTCCTCTTCTCAAGGGAGAACAGCCCCAGTTTTCTAAGTCATTCTTTGTAGCTCAAGTTCTCCATACCTTTTACTAGCTTTGTTGCTTGCCTCTTCACCCTCTCCAGCAGTTTTATATCCTTCTTTAGGTAGGGAGACCAGTGTTGGACACAATATTCCAAGTGTGGTCTAACCATTGCTCTATAGAGCGGCATTATAACCTCCTCTGATCTACTCGTGATTCCCTTCTTTATCATGCCCAACATCCTGTTTGCTTTCTTTGCCGCCGCTGCGCATTGCGCCAACGGTTTCAGGGTCCTATCAATCAGTACACCCAGGTCCTTTTCTTGTTCGCTCTTACCCAATGTTATACCTGACATTCTATACTCGTGCTCCTTGTTCTTTCTGCCCAAATGCATTACTTTGCATTTTTCCACATTAAACTTCATCTGCCATTTCTCTGCCCATCTCACTAATTGGCTCAAGTCTCTCTGGAGTTCCTCGCTGTCCTTTTGTGATCTGATCGCCCGACATAACTTAGTGTCATCTGCAAACTTGATGATTTCACTGGACATTCCTTCTTCTAGGTCGTTGATGAAAATATTAAATATGATGGGCCTAAGAACTGAGCCCTGGAGCACACCGCTAGTTACTTTCTCCCAGTCTGAGAGCTTCCCATTTACGCCCACTCTCTGCATTCTGTTTTCCAGCCATTTGCCTATCCACCTTAGTATTTCTCCCTCTATTCCATGGCTTTGTAATTTCCTGAGAAGCCTTTCGTGTGGAACCTTGTCGAACGCTTTCCGGAAGTCCAAGTATATTATATCCACCGGTTCTCCGCTATCAATTTGTTTGTTCACTGTCTCAAAGAATTGAAGCAAATTCGTCAAACATGACTTCCCTTTCCTGAAGCCATGTTGACTGGCTCTCATCAGGTCATGAGTATCCAAGTGCCGGACTATGCTATCTTTAATCAGTGCTTCAACCATCTTTCCAGGGACAGATGTAAGACTCACAGGTTTATAGTTTCCCGGTTTTCCTCTTGATCCCTTTTTGAAAATTGGGGTGATGTTCACTATCTTCCAGTCGTCCGGTATCTGTCCGGTTTTAATTGACAGATTAGGAAGGTTTTGCAGTAGTTCTCCAATTTCTACCTTTAGTTCCTTTAATACTCTCGGGTGAATTCCATCTAGTCCAGGGGATTTGTCACTTTTAGGTTTGTCAATCTGGTGGTATATCTGGTCCAAATCCACTTCTACTGCGGTGAGGCTGTCCTCTATTTCTCCCTTGAACACTTTCACTGTTTCAGGTATTGATGCAATATCCTCTTTTGTAAAGACAGACGCAAAGAAGGAATTTAATCTGTTTGCAATTTGTTTGTCTTCTTTGATGTACCCTTTTCTTCCTTGGTCGTCTAGCGGACCCACTGCCTCTTTTTCAGGTTTTTTCCCTTTTACGTATCTAAAAAAGGGCTTGAAGTTTTTGGCCTCTTGCTCTATTTTCTCCTCATAGATCTTTTTGGCATCCCTCACCGCCTTGTGACATTTCTTCTGATCGTCTTTGTGGCTGCTCCAAGCTTCGATTGTTTTCTTGCGTTTCCATTTTTTAAAGGAGTTCTTTATTTCTTTTACGGCATCCTTCACCTCTTTAGTAAGCCATGCTGGTTCTCCTTTGCCTTTATTTTTCCGTCCTTTGGATATCTGTGGAATGTAGAGATTCTGTACTTCCGTGATAGTATTTTTCAGTAGGAACCATGCCTGATTTACCGTTTTGATTTTATCCATCCTTTTTTCTTGAGCCATTTTTTTACCATGGCTCTCATGCTATCATATCTTCCTTTTTTAAAGTTGAAGGTCGTGGTTAAGGTTTTGGTACGTGTCCCCTTCCCGATGTCAAGTTTAAAGTTGATCATGTTGTGATTGCTCGTCCCCAGTGGGACCGTGACTTCTACTTCTTTTGTCTGACCAGTAATGCCATTTAGGACCAAGTCCAAGATGGCATTCCCTCTCGTCGGCTCTCCCACCATTTGTTCTAGGAAGCAGTCCCCTATCATTTCCAGGAACTTTGTCTCTTTGCCGCAGTTTGAGGTTCCCAGGTTCCAGTCTATCCCCGGGAAGTTGAAGTCTCCCGTGATCATTACATTGCCTGTCTTACATCCTTGTTTGATTTCCTCTATCATTTCTGAGTCTGTCTCCTCTGTCTGTCCCGGGGGTCGATAGTAAAGGCCAATTTTTGTGTCTTTACCGTTGTGTCTAGGAATCTTGATCCAGAGGGATTCCAGCTTCTCTTTCCCCTCCATCTTCACATCTCTAACAGATTCTACTCCTTCCTGAACATAAAGGGCAATACCTCCCCCTTTCTGCCCTGTTCTGTCCCTTCTGTATAGCTTGTATCCCTGCAGTACTGTATCCCTTTTATTTTCGTCATTCCACCATGTTTCCATTATGCCAATGATTTCAAGTTCATCGCGTCTTGCTATTGTCTCTAACTCTCCCATTTTGTTTCTCAAGCTTCTAGCATTCGTATACATACATTTAAGTTCCCTTTGTGATCCCTTCTTGGACTTTCTAGGCTTTGCAGCCCCTACTGTGTGTTTCGTGGTAGCTGTCTGTGCTCCTACGTTGTCTTCCTCATTTGCTTTGTGCTCTTCTCCCCCTATGTCTAAGTGGATGTCCATAGTTCCTTCTTTGGGGCCTTCTGTCGCCCGGGCTATCGACTGGTGGTCGACTGTCGGCTTTCCCCTGACTTTTAGTTTAAAGCCTTCTCAATGGCCCTCTTCATGTTGCCTGCCAATACTCTTGCTCCTTCCTTGGTTAGGTATAGTCCGTCTTTTCTGTAGTACCTGTTTCTTCCCCAGAACACCGTCCAGTTGCGCACGAATTCAAAGCCTTCTTCTTCGCACCATCTTCTCATCCAGGCGTTGATCGCTCGAAGTTCCTAATCTAAACCTTACAATGCACATATGAACTATAATACTGGACAGTGATATACCACCATATAACTGAACTACACAGAGTATGGAAAAAGCAACTCAAAACTATTACTGCTATATCTTTTTATTCATTCCACCCAGTAGCTTGCTTTTAGTACTTTGGGCTTCCAGTTCTAGGGTTGGTACCTGGCTCCTTGTGCTGTCATTCATTACTAACCTGAAAAGTGTTTTCCCCTGTTTTGTTTCTCCTGCCAAATTATTATCTGCTGGTCACTGAAGACATCTGGGGTCAGAGAAATGTAACTTGCCTTGAGTTTGCAGTTAAAAAAAAAAAAAAAGAAAGAGGCTGAGCTACATCCAAGCAGCAGTCTTTGGCTGGGGGCCCTGTAGCTTCATCTTCATCTGGAGCTCTACAATCAAAGATCCCTGAATCTATTCACATACCCTCTTAAGATGGTGCTAAAACTGTAATCCTATGAGCACCTGAGCACAATTCTATAACTTTGTACATAAGTGTTATAGAAGCTGACCAAAACAGCATTTCTTTCCAGTTTCAGCTAGAACCGAAACTACTACCAAAAAACTGTCTAACCCAGTGGTTCTCAAACCTGTCGTGGAAGACCCCCCAGCCAGTCAGGTTTTGAGGATTTCCTTACTGAATACGCACGAGAGATTCACATACCTATCACTTCCATTATATGCAAATCTCTCTCATGCATATTAATTAAACATCACACAAAAAAGCTAATCACGTGGAGGGGCATAATCAAAAGATAAGTCTAAGTCTGTTTTAGGCCTAAGTCACTAGTCGCCCAATGTCGGACATGGAAAAAGTCCATTTTCGAAAAATACGTCCAAAATATTTTTTCCCCACGAAAATCATCTAACTGTACATCCAGCCATCAGATTGTCTAGACTGCTAAGTCGTCTATCTTTTATACTCCATTTTCATTCAAAAACTCGTCCAAGTCAAAAATGCCTAGAAAAAGACCTTTTTGATGTGGGTAGGGTCAGCAAAGTGATGGACTGGACACCCAAGCATTGCACCAGAGTAATGGAGTACCTTACAGGGCACTGCTGTGAACTTCATAAAAAGGGTGCCACACATATCTCACCACAACCACCTTATAGGTCTTGGTGAGCCGTCCCAAAACACCCCCCAGAACCTACTAGACCCACCTGTCTACCACTTATATGGCAGTACATAAGGGTTTTGGGGGTGTATATGTTTCATCATGCATGCAGTGGTTAGAGTGACTTATGGGCCTGGGTCCTCCTCTCCATGGTTCACTAGCCCACCCCTAGACCACTTAAGCCGCCTCTGTGTAGCTCCACTAGGCTTTCCTATACCAGGCTTCCAGGTGCTGATGTTCTGGAGGCAGATATGTGACGTTTTTATTATTTAGGTTCCCAAGTCAAATTCACATGAAGTTAAACAGTCTCTGAGACATGAACTTTTTAAGAATATGTTAAAAAAATAAATAAAAAAGACGACCAGCTTTTTATGCTTACTCAAACAGTGAACAAATACGAGAAAGTAGAATTGAGATGATTCATGTTTTGCATTTAGTTATAAAACTGATTAAGGACAAGCATGACAGATTCTTACTAAAAGTAAAGGAGCCCAGACTAGAGAGCTGCACGGGAACAAGGCTGACAGGAATCCCGCGGGGTTGGTAGCACCTTGAGGGATTCTCACGTGTTACCTCTTTCTTCCTGCCCTCCAGCAGCAGTCGCCCCTCCAAAGTTGCATGTAGCACTCCCATAACGCTGCCAAAGCTGACCTGGAAACCTTCTCTCCAACATCAGAGCTGACGTCAGCGGGAAGACATCTGGGTCAGCCATGTGCAGCATGCAGGATCTGCTGCTCACGGCCCTGTGAAGAAGCAAATGCAGCTAAAGGCAGGAAGGAGGCGGCTTACCTGGACAGCCCTGGCATACACACGCGGGAGGGGGGGCACAAACTTGGCCACAGAAGGGAGGGAGGGAGAGAGGGGACATGAACGTGGGACAAAGTAAAGAAGAAGGGAGGAGGAAGGAGCGTGTTGGGACATGGGAGGGGGATGAACTTGGGACAAAGGCTGGAAGGAAGGAAGCTCAACTTCTCTTCCAGTATACAGAGACTCACAGGGTCTCTCAGCCGTGCACGTTGCAGGGGCGGAAAACATGCAGGCAGACTCTCGAACCAGGGGAATGATCTCTGTCTCCACAGGTGTTCAACGCCATAGTTCGGTAGTGAGGGCTTCCACAGATGGAGCTGCTTGTTGGGGGTATGTGGCACTGCAAATGTCTCCCATCCCCCTCTTCCTCCTTAATGGCTGCCGCCGCCAGGGACCCCATAACTTCCTTTCTGCCTGCCCCTCTCCCTGCTGGGAATCCCATGCTTTCCTTCCTGCATTCCACCCTCCACCAAAACCACATGGAAAACTTCCCTCCAATGTCACAGCTAACGTCATAGGGAAGCTTTAAGGGTCAACAGGGGGATCCCAATTACCTCCTTCAGGGCCGTCCAGCTGGGCTGCTCCTTCCTGCCTTCAGCCGCTTAGGAACGCAGGCAATGACTCTTGCACACTGCACGTGGCTGACTCGTAAGCCTTCTCTCCATCAGGGGAGAAAGGGTGAGGCGCACGTCGGGACATGGGAGGGGCACGAATTTGCACAAAGGCTAGAAGGCAGGGAGGGGGCACAAACTCGAGATACAGAAGGAAGGGGGACTTAAACTTGGGACACAAGTAAGGGAGGAAGGGGGCACTAACTTGGAACACAGGAGAGAGGGAGGGGGGAATAGGAAGGGAGAATTGTTGGACATGGGTGTGTGAATGTGAGGGGAAGAGATGGTGCACATGGGGAAAGGAAGAAAGAGGAAAATTGGGCAGAGAGAGAGAGGAGTGTAGTAGAGATGCATGGGTAAGAGAAGGATGATAAGGAGAAATGTTGGATATGGTGGTGGAGAGGGAACAGAGGGACAGATTGAAGGGGAAGGAATGTTGGACATAGTGATGGCGGGAGAGATGTGGCATGTTGCTGGATAGGAGTGATAGAAAGGGAAATGGGCATGGGGCTGGTGGGCAGTGGTAAAAAATGCTGCACATTATCCAGGGGATGAGAGGGTGAGAAATGTTGGATGTTGCAATAAAGGAGGTGGGAGAGATGCACCTTGGATCTCTCTCTTTCCCCACTCCCTTTGCAGCAAGGGAGAGAATGAAAGACAGATGGACAGTGAGAGAGGGAAACATGTTGCCAACAGGAGTGGAGGAGAGGGAAAGAAAAGTTGGACTCATGGTGGGACAGAGAGAGATGTTAGTTGGGGAAGGGAATGAGGTCCAGAGGAGAGAAAATATACAGGAGGCAGAAAGAAAGAAATATTGGATGCACAGTCAGAAGGAAGTGCAACCAGAGACTCATGAAATCACCAGACATAAGGTAGGAAAAATTATTTTATTTTCAGTTTAGTGATCGAAATGTGTCAGTTTTGAGAATTTATATCTGCTGTCTATATTTTGCACTATATTTGTTTATTTTTCTATAGTTGTTACTGAGGTGACATAGCATATTTTAAGTCATCTGCCTTAACCTTTATGACCCCCCCCCCGTATATAAATGGTAATTAACATTTTCTCTGCGTACAGTGTGCTTTGTTTTTAAAAATTTCATGGCTACCATTATGTATTAAGATTATATTGTGTGTATATGAAAAATTAATGGAAGAAATTGCATTACAATTAGCACTATTATAATGAAGGTGGGGTCTGAAGAAGAGCTTGGGCAGGTCTGGGGCAGAGCTTGGGTGGGGGTACTCGGTTGATATTTGTTAGACTTAGGGAATACTTGGCTTGAAGAAGTTGAAAAACACTGTTCTAGTGCAGGATTGCAAATCGGGTGGTCACAAGGTCTAGGACAGGGGTGTCCAATACGTCAATCGGGAAGGCAACACGAGTCAATCGCGGAGCCCATCCCGGGTTCCGTGATAGACTCGTGTTGCCATCCCGATCGACCGGCCAATCAGCCTTCCTCTCCCAGAGGTTCCCCACCGGTCATCACTTCACGCACACCCATTCTCGCTGCGCCCTTCCTTGCCCGACTGCCAGAACCCGTCTTCCCTCTCTTGCTTTCTCCTGTAGACAATCTTTGATAGACTGGGGGATGATGTCACTTCCTTCGGGAGAAGGCGGGAGGGAAGTCTAGGGAAGTCATGACCCTGAGCACCGGCTGCTCCTGGCGGAATCGACAGAGCCGCCAGACTGGAGAAAGGCGGTCGGGAGCAGGAGGTGCTCTGCCCAAAAATGTAAGAACTGCTGCTGCTGCTCTGACGTCTTGAGCCTGAAAATGGGAAGTTGAGGGGGGGGGGGGGCTATGCATTCTTGTAAGTGCCGTGCTGAAAGGAGACTGGAACGGCTCTCATGGAAGGATTTATAGACTGGCTTTTTCTTTTCCTCGGCCCTGGGCATCCGGAGATTTGGGCCTGCAGAAGCCTTGCACTGACCAGCATTCCTCTCCCCGACGTCAATTCTGACATTGGAGAGGAATTTCTGGGCCAGCCAATCGCTGGCTGACTGGTCCGGAACTTCCTCTCCGACATCAGAATTGAAGGGGAACGCAAGGCTTCTGCAGGAAGAGCTTGGGGCAGCGGTGGCTTGGAGGCCTGTTCCCCGGTGGCGGCGGCAAACCTAGTGGCTTGGGGGAGGGCAGGTTGAAAGAAACAAAGGGGGCAGGCAGGGAGACAGAAAGAAAGGGGGCAGGGAGACAAAGAAGGGAAACAGAAAGAAAGGGGGAACAGGGAGACAGAAAGAAAGTGGGTATGGAGAGAAAGAGAAAGAAAGAACAGGAGGCAGGGAGAAAGAAAGAAGGGGACAGGGAGAAAGAAAGAAAAAGTTGGGGGAGAGAATGAGGTCTGGAGGAGAGAAAGCATATAGGAGGCTGAAAGAAGGGAAGAAATATTGGATGCAGGAGTGGGCTGAAGTCAGAAGATGTCAGAAGAAGAAAGTGCAACCAGAGACTCATGAAATCACCAGACAACAAAAGTAGGAGAAATGATTTTATTTTCAATTTAGTGATCAAAATGTGTCCGTTTTGAGAATTTATATCTGCTGTCTATATTTTGCACTATGGCTCCCTTTTACTAAACCGCAATAGCGGTTTTTAGCGCAGGGAGCCCATGAGCGTTGAGAGCAGCATGGGGTATTCAGCGCAGCTCCCTGCGCTAAAAACTGCTAAGTGGTTTAGTAAAAAGGGAGGGCGTATATATGTCTATTTTTGTGTGGTTGTTATTGAGGTGACATTTCATAGAGTCATCTGCCTTGACCTCTTTGAAAAAAACCCGGAATATGAATGATAATTAACATTTTCTCTGCCTTTCAGTGTGCTTTGTGGGGTTTTTAAAAATTATTTTATTGTTGGTAGATCATTTTGACTTGGTCATTTTAAAAGTAGCTTGCAAGCCCAAAAAGTGTGGGTACCCCTGGTCTAGGATATCGAAGCCAGATCAGCGAGGCCGTTTCAGCGCTGAAACGGCCACAAAGGTCAGGCTGACTGCATTGTCCGAGGGGGCAATTGCCCCCCCCCCCCCAAAATTCTTCCTTTCCCCTCTATCTAGTTTTGAAAGAAGTTTCATTTATGTTTTCTAAGTTAAAATACTGAAGAACAAAAATATTATCTTCTTCTAATTACTGGAAGTCTTTTATTAAGCCACAGTAGAGGTTTCAACTATGACCTTGAAGCGCTATATGTTCCAATGCTCATTGAATTCTTTCATTTATTTATTTATTTATTTATACAACTTTATAAAAAAATTTTCAAGCATAAACATCTTATACAGAAAAGTACGATCAAGACACCTCTGTTTAAATTAATTTTCAATTCTGAAAAGTAATTTACTCAAATTATAATAGGAAAAGAAGAAAAAATTCAGCTTCCCTTGATCATATACAAGTCCTCTAAATTAAATTAGATCCAAGATTTAAAGAGTATCTTAATTAAATGCAAACAAATATAAAGAGGCACTTTAACTACTACTAATACAGAGAACTAATTTCCAATAGGAGCTGTTGTTACTTCATTCTCAAGGCGTTTCATTGAGATAAATCTTATCAAATGAGATGGATCTACAAATACATATTTCAATGAACCATATCTAACGACACATTTACATGGGTATCTTAAAAAGAAAAAACCCCAATTTGGGTCACTCCAGGTTTCAAATTCAGGAATTCTCTTCTTCTTTTTTGAGTCTCTCTTGAGACATCTGGAAAAATTTGAATGTGGAAACCCAGGATATCCTTGGATCTATTCTTGAAGTAAAGATTCAAGATCCAGTCCTTGTCTGGAGCCAAAGCCACAGTCAACAGGAAAGTGGCTGGCGTAGCCACTTCTCTGTCCGATTGTTCTAATATAGCGGAAATATCCAATGGGTGTTCCTGAGGTTCTTCAACTTTTTCTTTTTGAAGAGTTTGAGCTTTAACAGGAAGATAATAAGCCCTTGTAAGGGGAGGTAGAGAATTTTCAGGTATCTTAAGAATCTCCATAAAATATCGTTTTATCATATCTCGAGGGGAAACTGATAAAATCTTAGGAAAATTTACAATCCGCAGGTTATTAGCCCGAGTATTGTTCTCCAAAGCTTCCAATTTCCTCCTCATGATTGTATTATCTTTAACCAATTGATCTTGATTTTGTTTGACAGTTATTAATTCTTTATTGGTTTCCTGCTTTAATAAAGATAAGAGTTAATTTCTTCTTTCTGAACTTTTATTTCTGTATCCAAGTTTTTTATTTGAGGATTTAAAGTGTTCCACAAATTAACTACCAAATCCCAAAGAGCTTTTAATGTGACTTGTGGGGGTTTAACCACTGAAAATAATTGTACTTGTGTGGTTAGAGTCTGTTCTTGAAGCTGATTTACCTCATTGAAGCCTTGTCCTCCTCCAGCACTTGGTGTCCCGGTTACAGGCTGAGATGTCCCATTCAGCGAGCCCTCCAATATGCTTGCTTCTCGAGAAGAGAGAACTTCCTGTCCGGATGCACTCAAATCTCGCGGTGAGCTGGCTGCCTGTGGCTGTGGCTGGTGGGGTGGCGTCTGTTCGTCAGGGCTCAGAGAGATGTCGGGCCCTAGGGAATTCGCCGCAGCGATACTCTCCAGCAGCGTTCCCAGCGGTAATGTCCCTGGCGATCCTTGTTCCCGTTGCAGTTGCCGTATGAAATCATCAATTGTAGCCGATGGGGATATTGAGCGTCAGGAGGCAGCACCAGAGCTTTTTCCCCTCCTTTTCGGCATTTCTTATCTATTCTGATTGGCCCAGGCGCCTTAGGCCCCACCAGTAGGCGGAGCTTTGGGACGGATGGGCCAATCCGGCCTCATTATGTCGTTGACTGCCTGCCGGACAGGCGGGTTTGGCTCCCGTCTGTCCGGCCAACAACAGAAAGGTACGGGGAAGGGGGGTGGCCAGGGGGGTCGCGGATCGGCTGGGTTCTTGGGGGGCTGTCGTTGGTGGGTTTGCGTCGAGGGCAGGAGGGCCTGGGATCCCTCCTGCCCGTAATGTAGTGCGGGATGGGGTTAGGGGGTCTCCGTGGCCAGGAGGGTTTGGCCTCCCTCCTGGCCCGAACAACTAGCGGGGGGGGGGGGGGGGGGGGTCGCCAGGGCCAGGAGGACTTGGGCTCCCTCCTGGCCCGATATTGTCGGGGAGTTGGGGAATCGGCGGGGCAAGAGGGCTTGGGTTCCTTTTTGCCCCGATCGTGTCGGGGAGTCGGGGGGGCAAGAGGGCTTGAGCTCCCTCTTGCCTCGATCGTGTCGGGGAGTCGGCGGTCCTTCGGGGTGGGGGTGCGTGTGAGCGGTCCTGCGGGGGGTGATTCGGACGTCGGGGTGGGGGGAACTATGTAAAAAAATTTTGTACAACGCGCTCACGTGTATACCGCGCAAGGGTATGCACGGTTTGTAAAAACACGCGCGCGTTATATGCGTGAAAATACGGTACTCCTAAAAAATGTGTGTTCCATACTAGGAAAAGTTAGTATTATCTGTGTGCATGTGTGACAGTTGGAAGAAAAGCTGAAGAACGTCAGACATGTGCAAGTGTGTCTAGAGAGAGAAAATTGAGAAAAAGAGTAAATGAGTGAAGAGCTGAGAGGTGTTTGACCTTCACATTATTGTATTTTAACTCTATTAAGGCATTAAAATATTAACTCGTTAATCTCAATTCCCCTCTCCCTAGAGCCCTCTGAAATTGTCTGGAATACTCCACCCCATCCTGTTGCTGTCGCAATCTCTATCCCATAACTGCAGACGACATAACCACCACCACCCTTCTGGCAAGTCCCCAGCACTTTTTCCATCATCTCATCTCCAGCTTTCAAAATCATGTTGGCATCAGCAGTAGTGCTTACTTGGGCCAAACTAGAGTCTTACTTCAGCCAGCTCCTACCCCTCTGATGCAATTTCCTGTTTATGGCGGGATCTGGCTAAGAAAAGATTCCGTGCCAGCCCAGGCAGCAAGTTAGTGCTGTTGCTGCAGATATAATTTTGAAAGCTAGAGGTGAGAGGAAGGAAAAAATGTTTGGGATCTGAGAGAAAGGAGGGAGGCTGGCTGCGAAAGCACAGTTATTTACCGTAACAGGTGTCATCCAAGGACAGCAGGTAGATATTTTCACATGTGGGTGATGTCATCCACGAAGCCCTGGTCCAGACACTTTTAAAAGTGCATCTCCACTTTAAGATTTCAGAAAGTTCATGATAGCCCGCACCATGTATGCGCGAGTGCCTTCCTGCCCGACGTAGGCACATGGCTCCTCATTTCAGTAAGCCAGCTAAGAAGCCAACCAGGGGAGGTGGGTGGGTTGTAAGAATATCTGCCTGCTGTCCCTGGATAACACCCATTGCAGTAAAGTAACTGTGCTTTATCCCAGGACAAGCAGGCAGCATATTCTCACATGTGGGTGACCTCCAAGCTAACCAGAATGGGATTGTGGGAGTGTTCGTTTTTTAGGAAAATAAATTTTGCAATACTGAATGGCCGAGTGCCCAAACCACCTGGAAAAAGATTCCAGACAGTAATGTGAAGTGAATGAATGAACCGAGGACCAAGTAGCAGCTTTGCAGATTTCGTCAATAGGAGATCGAAGGAAAGCTACCATAACCTGAACCTGATGGGCTGTGACACAATTCTCTAGTTGCAGCCCAGCCTGAACATAACAGAACAATATACAGGAAGCCAACCAATTGGAAATCATTCTCTTTGAAACAGGATGCCCCAACTTGTTAGGATCAAAGGAGACAAAAAGTTGAGGAGATGCTCTATGAGCCTTTGTCCTGCTGAGATAATAGGCCAAAGCTCACTTACAATTCAGAGTATGAAGAGCTGTTTCTCCTGAGGGAGAATGAGACTTAGGAAAAAAAACACTGGAAGCACAATCGACTGATTGAGATGAAATTCAGTGATGACTTTCAGCAGAAACTTTGGGGGTGTGCAAAGTACCACTTTGTCAGGGTGGAACACTATGAATGGTGGATCTGCCACTAATGCTTGAAGTTCACTCACTCTTCTGGCAGAAGAAAGTGAAATGAGAAAAACAACTTTCCAGGTAGGGTACTTGAGATGAGCGGAGGCTTCATCAACCTAGCAAGAACTACATTGAGGTCCCAGACTACTGGAGGTGGCTTGAGAGGTGGTTTAACATTAAAAAGGCCAGCATGAATCTGGAGACCAGAGGATGAGCAGTTAACGGTTTACTCTCAACTGGCTGGTGAAAAGCTGTAATAGCGCCGAGATAAACTCTAATAGATGTGGACTTAAGTCCCGAGTCAGACAAATGAAGAAGGAAATCCAAAATCAGTGCAACTGAGACAGAGGTTGGATCATAGTGATGAAGAAGACACCAGGAAGAAAAACAAATCCACTTTTGTTGATAACATTGCTGAGTGGCTGGTTTCCTGGAGGCTTCCAAAATAAGTCTTACAGGCTGAGAAAGATGAAGACTAGCTGCATTCAGCCCAAGAGATACCAAGCTGTCAGGTGTAGGGACTGAAGGTTGAGATGTAGAAGTGAACCTTGACTCTGTGTAAGAAGAGATGGAAATATCGGTAGAGGTATTAGCTCCTTGACACTGAGTTGAAGTAGAAGGGAGAACCAAAGCTGCCTAGGCCACCGAGGAGCTATGAGAATCGTGGTGGTTGTCTCCTACCTGACTTTGACAAGAGTCTTTAGCATGAGAGGAGAGGGTGGAAACGTGTAGAGAAACTTGCATGTCCAATCCAGTAGAAATGCATCCGCTTCCAGACGGTGAGGAGAGTAAAGTCTGGAACAGGTGAAAACAAGTCCACTTGAGGAATGCCCCACTGAGAAAAGATAGGATGGAGAGCTGTAGAGTTGAGTGTCCATTCGTGAGGTTGAAGAATCCTGTTGAGCTTGTCTGCTAAGTAATTCCACTCCCCCTGAATGTAGACTGCTTTGAGATAGATGTTGCAAGCAGTCACCCAAAGCCAGATTTTCTGAGCTTCCTGACAAAGAATGCGAGAACCTGTACTACCTTGCTTGTTAGTACATCACTACCTGGTTGTCCATGCGAAGCAAGAGAACTTGGTTGTCTATGAGATGCTAAAAATCTTTGAGAGCATAAAATAATTGCTCTGAGTTCCAGAACATTGATATGGAACTTCTCTCTGGTGGACCAGTGACCTTGAGTCTGAAGACCATCCAGATGTGCCCCCCAGGCATAAGTTGATGCATCAATGGTAAAAACATTTTGATGGGGAGGTGTGTGAAACAGAAGATCTCTGGAGAGATTGGACAAAATCATCCACCACTGAAGCGACTGTCGAAGCAACGAGGTTACAGAAATGTGTTGCGAGAGAGGTTCTGTCACCCGAGAGCACTGCGAGGCCAGAGTCCATAGCGGTATCCTGAGATGGAGTCTTGCCAGAGGAGTCAGGTGGACCGTAGAGGTCATATGGCCAAGAAGTACCATCATTTGCCTGGCCAAGATGGACTGGAGCTGGTCCACCTGGTGACAGAGCTGAAGTAACATATCTTGATGATCCTGCAGAAGACATGCCTTCATTTGAGTGGTGTTGAGAAGAGCCCAATGAACTGCAGCCTTTGAGACAGATGAAGCTGCGAATTGGGGAAGTTGATCGCGAATCCCAAGTTCTGAAGAAACAAGATGGTGCAATTCATCGCTAGCACAACATTGTGACATGAAGGGTCTTTTATGAGCCAGCCATCCAGATAGGGAAAAACCTGAAGACCCTGAGACCACTGCCACCACCACCAGGCACTTCATAAAGACTCTGGGAGATGATGCGAGGCCGAATGGTAATACCTTGTATTGGTAGTGGTGATATGCCACTTGAAATCTGAGATATTTCCGGGAAGCTGGGTGAATCGAGATATGAGTATAGGCTTCCTTGAGATCCAGAAAGCATAGCCAATCGTTGTGAGCCAATAGGGGATATAGAGTGGATAGAGAGAGCATACAAAACTTTTCTTTGACAAGGAATTTGTTGAGGGCTCTGAGGTCCAAAATTGGTCGGAAACCTTCCGTCTTCTTCATTATTAGGAAATAGCGGGAGTAAAACCCCTGGTTCAGTTGATCTATAGGAACTTCCTCGATAGCACTGAGGAGAAGAAGTGAACAAACTTCCTGAAGAAGAGAGGATTGATGAGGGTTGGAAGAAGACTCTCTTGGATGACGATCCAGAGAGATGGTGATGAAATGTAGAGAGTAACCCTCCCGAATGATTTGTAGAACCCAGAAATCAGAGGTGATGAGTTTCCAATGATGGAAATAAAGTTGAAGACGACCTCCGTTTGGCTGAGGGAGAGGTTGAAGGAGAGGAATTGCAACTATGCTCTCGAACAGCAGGTCAAAAAGGCGGAGGGTGGAGCGGCAGAGGGAGATGTGTTGGACGGAGGAGAAAGAGAGAGGGGTATTGAACACGGGTACAGAGGGAGATGTGCTAGACTTGTTGGGGGAAGCAGGAAGAGGATAAAATGCAGGACTATGAGAGGGGTTAGAGAAAGGGGAAGATACTAGACTATGGGGGGGAAGGGGAGATTGAGCAAGAGGAGAGAGAGCTGCTGGACTGTGAGGGATGCAGGAAAGATAAGTTATTTTACTGTTAGTTTAGTAATTGAAAAATCAAAATTTTAAAAATTTGCATCTGCTATCTATATACTGCATTGTACAGGAGAAAAAGTGAAGAGTGTATGTTATAATATTTAATCATGTGAATAATATTTTAATCCAGATAGAACCCTAGTTATTTTCAACAGAACTATGGGCCCAATGCTCCAAAAAAAGTGGGCTTGCAACATTTCATTTAGACTGATTTTAGCCAGTCTAAATTAAATTTTTTTTTTGGTTAATGCAGAGGTCACTACACAGAAGCAGTGACCAAAATTTTCTCTGCTAACAAGTTCGCTCATATTAAAATGAGCTCATTAGTGATAATGTCCAATGCACAGAAAACAGACTCACAAAAGCCCCCTGCCCTAATGGCTAAAACCTACTGACAGCTCCGGAGCCTTTGGTAAATTTTAGTTGTGTTGGTAGGGTGATAGCTGTGTTTCCACACAAAAAGCCTCCTAATGTTCCTTCTTCTCTGGCAGCAGCAGTTTTGGATAGAGTCCTGTCCAAGCCTGGGGATTGTGCAGTATCTGGGCCGAGAGAGTCAGCGAGTGTGCCTGGAAGGAAAGCTTCTTCTCTTCTCCCTTCTCTGAACAAGCTTCCAGCAATTTCCCGGGTCGCTTGTGTTTCCGTTGCTTCTTCCACTGAAAGGACATCATTCCCCCTCCCCCCCGGGCATGTACCAGGAATGCTCTGAGCCCTTTACTGACCAATGATCAACATTTACAGCATGCATTTAATTTGCACGCTGTTAGTTTTGACCACTGGTTGCTTAAAAAAATATATAAAATAAATTATGCTCCAGGTGGTGTTTTTCTATGTTATAGAGAACAGTGCCAGAGTTCTGTGTATCTCCCCTTGAGTAACTGGAAGAGAGTTTGAAGAAGAATGGTTTTAGCTGTGAGACTGAATGAGGTTATGGAGACTGCTGATGCTTGGCTGGCCCTCTGAAAGAGTTCACAGAACGGACATTGAGAGGTTTGCCTGATGGGATAAAAGCTATTCTGATTGAGAAAGCTATGAATGGATAAACTCCGTTTGTCAAAAGGCCTGAAGGGAAATGTATAAGTGATCCTAGTGTGACTGAGGCCCTGTGTGAACCTGCTTGGTTGCTGCTGTGTTGGAGTTAACCACAAAACAGATACATTTTTTTTCTTAGTTTAGAATTTTTTAGTAAGGGATAAGTAAAAAAAAAAATTGGTTAATTAGCTAGCTAGCCCAACAATGTTTCTAGTATACGAGTACAGATAATGTTCCTGTTCCAAAAGAAAAGGGAGTCATGGTTTTCTCTCTTTTTGGCTACTCATCAAGAGAAGACTGGGCCAATCAGGCCTTAGGACCCTACCTGGTGCATCCCACAATGTACTGGGAAGGGGCAGGCCTGCCTCATTCCGACAGAGGCAGCCTGCCGGCTGGAGGGAAGACCTGCTAATCCATCTTTAAAGGTTGGGAGGGTCCGGACAGGTTTTTTTTTCTTTTTTACAGATTAGAGGGGGGTCTGGGGAAGGTGGAGGGGTCACGCTGATTAGAGGGGGGGGGATCCAGGGAGGGGGGGGTTGTGCTGCTTAGAGGAGGGTCCGGGGAGGGTGAGGGGTCAAGCTATATATGGGGTGGGTGGGGGTTTTTCCGATAGGAGGGATTGGGCACCCTCCTGCCGGTTTTGTTCATGGGGGGTTTCGGCAGGAGGGATTGGGCACCCTCCTGCCAGTAATCTATAGGGGGTGTTGTTCTGGCAGGAGGGATTGGGCACCTTCCTGCCGGTGATCTATGGGGGGGGGGTGTTTTGCCTAAGGCTACTTCCGGGGCAAACCAAGCCCACGCCCAGCTTTAAGCGAGCTTAGGCAGGCATGCGGGCCTCCCTAGGCTCCCGAAGGCAATGCCAATGTAGGCGGCCTGCCTCAGGAACTTTTTTTTTTTAAAAAAACAAAAAACATGCATCCCAATTGGCTAGTTAGATAGCAGTAGGACGCCTATCACTGCCTACAATCAGGACACCGTTTACAGAATCAGAGTCTAAATACACAATTTATAGAATTGCCACCACAGCCTACTGGACTTCTTTAAACATGTGTGTTTGAATTTTTCTTCTCTTCCTTTCAATGTGTTTAATCCTAGGGATTCTCCCACAAGTAAATAACAGGAAAAAAATGGAATTCATACAGGAAAATTTGCAATGCTTTAACACCATTCTGACCCCTGATGCAGGCACTAGCTGAAACATAGGCCATGCTGGGTCTTTGAATAGATTTTTTTCCACAAACCTGGCTCCACTCTACTACTATTATTTATCATTTCTACAGCTCTGCCTTGATTCATCTGTGACCCTCTACACTAGTTAGTTAGGTGCCATCGACTCATGCTCGAGTCCTAGCGACTTGATGAATTACAGATCTAAAAAGAGATTGGTTTTGTGCTAGTCCAGTAAGGTCCTCCAGGGTCATCCCCATGGTTGTTTTTTAACATGTCCAGCTGTCTGATTGCAGATCACCCTCTTCGCCTGGTTCCTTCGATCTTCCCAAACAATGCCCTTCTCCAATGATCTTTCTCTTCTGAAACTATGACCAAAATAAGACAGTCGTAACTTCATCATTTGGTCTTCAAGTAACATAGCCGGTTTGATCTCTTCTAGACTTGATTTGTTAGTTCTTCTGGGAGTCCATAGCACGCATAAAACCCTTTTCTAGCACCAAAGCACAAATGAGTCAATCTTCTTTTTGCCTTGTTTCCATAATTTCCAGCTTTTGCATCCGTAACTGAGCCTTTGAATACTTTAAGAGCCTTCATTGAAGAGTGACCAAGTGCTATTCTCTGGAGTATTTCTTCCCAGCTAGTTGCTTCTTTGTTTACGAAAGAGTGCAGGAGATTGAAATCCTTTACAACTTCTATTCTATCCCGTTCAAGCTCAAAGTCTTAATCATTTTCTGTGTTCGTAATCTTCGTCTTATGTTCAGTTCTAATCCCATGTTATGACTTTCAGCTTTGACTTTTCTCAGTAGATACAGCATTATTTTCTTTGCTGCTTCTACACTACTACCGCTCTACAATTATGTTCCCCAATGCCGTTTTATGCTAGTATTTTATAAAAGCTGATTAGAAAATATACTCACAGCCTGCAGGTTTGGCACCTAAATCTGGCATCCTGTTATAGAAGTGCCTCCTAGATGTTTACCTTTCTGATACTGAATAGTAACTATTATGTTACAGGCTAGCATGTTTGCTTTTCAAGATTTTATATGGTTTAAGTCCATTATACATGTGAAAAAATTAAGACACCCCATGAAATATTCAGTTCTTTCTTAAGAAATGTTCACATATTGATGTCAAATCTTTTTTTTATTTATCTCTGGAAAAGAAAGTGATGTAATTGCAGATAAACAACAAAACTTTTCCTTGATTTACTCATGAAAGAAAAGATATCCATAAAAATGTGTATTCTAACTGAGGAATAAATTAGGACACCCTATACCAGGGGTGCCCACACTTTTTTGGCTTGCGAGCTACTTTTAAAATGACCAAGTCAAAAAGATCTACCAACAATAAAATTTTAAAAAACACAAAGCGCACTGCACGCAGAGAAAATGTTAATTATCATTTGTATTCGGGGATTTTTTCAGAGATCAAGGCAGATGACTTTAAAATATGCAATGTCACCTCAGTAACAACTATACAAAAATAGACAAATATACCCCTCCCCTTTTATTATTGCAGTTTAGTAAAAGGGGGGCCATAGTGCAAAATATAGACAGCAGATATAAATTCTCAAAACGGACACATTTTGATCACTAAATTAAAAATAAAATCATTTTTCCTACCTTTTTGTCTGGTGATTTCATAAGTCTCTGGTTGTACTTCCTTCTTCTGTAAATCCAATATTTCTTTCTTTCTGTCCCCTCTCCTTTTCTTTCTGTCTCTTTCTTTCTTTCTCTCCTCCTGGCCCCCTCTTTATTTCTGCCTCTCTCCCCCACGCCTGCCTCTTTCTTTCTCTGTGGGTCCAGTGCTTGTATGTGCCAGGCCTGGCTCGAAGAGGCAGGAAGAACTCATGTTGCTTTTGTGATTTGCTGGTCGATCACGATCGACCATTTGGGCACCCCTGCCCTACACTGTAATAGCTGTTATTGCCTCCTTTGGCTGAAATAACTGCAATGAGACGCTTCTTGTAGCCATCTACCAGTCTCTGACATCAGTCTGAGGACAGTTTGGCCCATCCCTCAATGCAGAATTCTTTCAGCTGTGAAATGTTTGAAGGGTTTCTTGCACGTACAGCCCGTTTCAAATCACCGCACAGCATCTCAAGATCAGGGCTTTCACTCGGCCACTCCAAGATTCTGCATTTCTTAGTTTTCAGCCAGACCTTGGTGGATTTACTGGGTCATTGGTTTTGGGTCATTGTCATGTTGCAGGGTCCAGTTCTGCTTCAACTGTAAGAGTGTGTGGCGCAGTGGTTAAAGATACAGCCTCATCACTCTGGAGTTGTGGGTTGAAACCCACGCTGCTCCTTGTGACCCTGGGCAAGTCACTTAATCTCCCCCTCCCCCTCCCCCCAATTGCCCCAGGTACATTAGATCAGTGTTCTTCAACCACCGGTCCATGGATCAGTGCCGGTACATAGAAATTTCCTGCCGGTCCGCAGGGCCAGCATGTGCATCAGGCCCAAAACAGTGTTCTTCAACCGCCAGTACATGGTGTGATCGATGCGGAATTATCTTCGAGCCAAATCCCTCTTCCTAACTGATTCAGTTAATTTGACCACGTAACACTGGCTGCCGATGAAGGCATGCGTAAAGTTCAAATTTGCCTGTTTCTGCTTTAAAGCATTACACGGACTTGCACCCAAATACATTACTGACCTTTTCTCCTTCTCAACCAACAGACACAAGAGAAGTTCACATTCCAACTTCGTTTCCCCCCCAGTGAGAGGTTGCAAACTGAAAAAACACCATGAATTCCTTCTCTCACACCAAGCAGCATCATGGGGTAAAGACCTAGAACAATTACTTTCGCCCTCTACTTATGAGGTATTTAGGAAACGTCTAAAAACACACCTGTTCCTAAAACATCTTGACAACTGATCCACTTATCTCTTTCCTCTCAATAGCGCCCTACTGTCCTTTTGATCACTTTTCTCCTCAACAATGAATTTCCTGTCTAATTACTTCTCTTTCTTCTTCCCCTCTTGAAGTCAGTCAATTTGTACCTTTGCTTAATCTTTTGTAAACCGCATAGAACTTCACGGTATTGCGGTATATAAGCTGTTATTATTATTATTATTATCCTGCGCCTGAACCGGAAGGCTTCCAGATGAGGCATGGAACATGCAAGGTGCAATTAGTACTATTATGGGGCGGGGTCTGGGGTGGAGATTGGGTAGAAATGGGTGGAGTCTGGCCCACGACTTAGCCCCGTGTTCTTCAACCACCGGTCCACAGACCGATGCCGGTCCACAGAATAATTCTTTTATTTCTGCCGGTCCATAGGTGTAAAAAGGTTGAAAAACACTGCATTAGATAGATTGTGAGCCGACCAGGACAGGCAGGGAAAAATGCTTGAGTACCTGAATAAAGTAATGTAAACTGTTCTGAGATCTTCTGGGAGAACGGTATAGAAAATTGAATAAATAAACATGTTCCTCAAGCACCCTCTGATACACGGTAGAATTCATGGTGGATTCTATGATGGTGGGCTGGCCAGGTCCTGCTGCAGCAAAGCATTCCCAAACCATGACATTTACACCTCCATGCTTCACAGTTGGTATGAGGTTCTTTTCCTGGAATGCTGTATTTGGTATATGTCAAACATGTCCTCTTTTCTTGAGTCCAAATAATTCAATTTTAGACTCATCTGTCCATAGAACACTATTCCAGAAGTCCTGGTGTTAGTCTACGTTCTCGCCGGCAAACTTCGGTCTGGCCTTGATATTTCACTTAGAGAACAAAGGTTTCCTCCTTGCACACCTCCAGTGTAAGTTAAATTTGTGCAGTCTCTTTCAAATTGTAGAGGCATGCAGTTTCACATCAACAGTAGCAAGAGCCTACTGTAGGTCCCGTGATGACATTTTAGGGTTTTTGGAGACTTCTTTTAGCATTTTGCTGTCTGCTCTGGGGGTCAACTTTCTTGGACGGCCAGACCTGGGCATGTTGACAGTTTGGAAAGTCCTCCATTTGTATACTATTTTCCAGACTGTGGAATGGCTAATGTCAAATTCTTTCGATATCTTTTTAAATCCCTTACCAGATGTATAAGTTGCTACAATCTTCTTTCTGAAGGCCTCAGACAGCTCTTTTGATCTCACCATGGTGTTTACTCTCACCGCAGCAGTCACGAGCATACCAAAGGTTAAAGTAGGGCAAACCTCCTGCAAAATGCTGAGTTACGATGTTCTAATCATGTGCACCTGATGTGATACACCTGTGTGTGATTTGAGCCACTTTAAGTGGGAGGATATGTAGGGGTGTCCTAATTTATTCCTCAGTTAGAATAGACATTTTTGTGGATATCTTTTTGTTTCATGAGTAAATCAAGGAAAATTTTTGTTGTTTACCTGCAATTACATCACTTTCTTTTCTAGAGATAAATAAAAAAAAGATTTGACATTGATATGTAAACATTTCTTAAGAAAGAACTGAATATTTCATAGGGTGTCCTAATTTTTCACATGACTGCATGTAACAGAGCTGATGCAGGTTAACCATCACCAGATTAATATCTTATCTAAGTTTTAGAAATGTACGATATAAGAAAATTTTTCAATTTTCTTTTCATTATCTAGTGCATCCTTTTTTGGTTATTACTCCCTATGATCTTTGACCATCTTTGATGGTTATTAGAAGGCAGTTAAAACTTATCTATTTAAGAAATTTGTTCTGTAACTGTATTGCATCTATACTCTAGAATGTTGCTAACTTTCCTAGATATATGATCTAGTTATTCAATGTGATCTGCTTAGAACATATATGGAATTAGAGGAATTTAAGTGACTGTAATTGTAATAAAGAAATGGTCAGATGGAAATTTCTGCATGTGCTCTGGGGCCAAATAGTTAAGTAGCCACTGAACAATAGAGTATGGAGTTACAATGATGAAAGCGCCAACCCAGCAACTGCATGAGGCTCAAAGGTTTGGCAGTGAACTTCCGATATCTGCTGACCAGATCAACAGATATCGGAAGTTCACTGAAAGCTGAATTGCAAGCTAGACCAGAGACTGACACCCATTCTGGAAGACTTAAGAGTCTTTCGCTGTTACTATTTGGCTTCCTGAAGAAATTTTGAAACGTGGCACGTCGAGGCCAAAGAACTATATACAAAAGATAAGTGCTTTTTCAATAATACAATCTTTCAAGTCATGCACATATAAAAGGGCGTTAAGGTGGAAGTTATGCTATGATTGGGTGGTGAGGTTTTTTGGGGACTTTCCTCCATGTCTCTGAGCACAATCTATCCACTGATTAAAGTATAAGGATTATGGAGTTCCAAGAGGACTTTTAAGAAGTTACAGTAATTACACTAGCGTGTTTTTTGTTTGTTTTATTGAATTTTTTCCACGCTTTTTGATTTTTGAAGTTATTTTCCTCCTGTGTAGTTTTGATATCAGAATCTTTCGTAAGCATATTGTATGCCATTTTTAGTATTAACCAGAAACACAATGCTGCCGAGTAAAGGCCACCAAAGCATTTTAGGTCACATGCTGTTTTCAAGCTGCTAGTTCTAGGTATCTCTGTCATTCAGGGGTAAAAAGGTTCGTAGGAGGAACTGAAAGACAGACGGGCAAACAATCTTATGATCATTACACTACCAAAACAGAGTGAGAGGAAGCAAAATGGATTAGCGTGGATGCTTAAAAAGCCACGAGAGACAGAACTGCACTAAAACTTCACAATAACCTGGACAAATTAAAAAGCTGGGAGAATGGCAAGTCTGGCAAAACACCGTTTTGTGTTTTTTTTTTAACTTTACAAAAAGCACAGTTACTTACCGTAACAGGTGTTATCCAGGGACAGCAGGCAGCTATTCTCACATATGGGTGATGTCATCCAAAGGAGCCCCGATGCGGACGCCTCACAAGCAGACTTGCTTGAAGAAATTAGAAGTTTTGAGTTGCCCGCACCGCGCATGCGCGAGTGCCTTCCCACCCAGCACAGGGCGCGTCTCCTCAGTTCAGATAGCTAGCAGAGAAGCCACCAGGGGATGTGGGTGGGTTGGGAGAATAGCTGCCTGCTGTCCCTGGATAACACCTGTTACGGTAAGTAACTGTGCTTTATCCCAGGACAAGCAGGCAGGTATTCTCACATATGGGTGACCTCCAAGCTAACCAAAATGGGATGGTGGGAGTGTTGGCAACTTAGGAGAATAAATTTTGTAATACTGTTTGGCCAAACTGTCCATCCCGTCTGGAGAAAGTATCCAGACAATAGTGAGAAGTGAAGGTATGAACCGAGGACCAAGTAGCAGCCTTGCAAATTTCCTCTATAGGTGTAGATCTGAGGAAAGCTACTGAAGCTGCCATTGCTCTGACTTTATTGTGAAGGGGTAATCCAGCCTGGGCATAGCAGAATGAGATAAAAGCCGCCATCCAGTTGGAGATGGTAAACTTAGAAATAGGATGTCTCAATTTATTTGGATCGAAGGAGACAAAAAGTTGAGGAGCAGATCTGTGCGTTCCAAGTAGAAGGCCAAAACACGTTTACAGTCCAGAGTATGAAGAGCTGATTCTCCAGGGTGAGAATGAGGCTATGGAAAAAACACTGGAATTACAATAGATTGGTTGAGATGAAATTCTGAGACCACTTTAGGTAGGAATTTCAAATGAGTACGAAGGACCACCTTATGATGAAACACAGTGAATGGTGGATCAGTAACTAAAGCTTGTAGCTCACTGATTCATCGAGCAGAACTGAGGGCAATGAGAAATACCACTTTCCAAGTGAGATACTTCAGATGAGCCTTATCAATTGGTTCAAATGGAGGCTTCATGAGTTGAGAAAGGACAACATTGAGGTCCCAAACCACAGGAGGCGGTTTGAGAGGAGGTTTGACATTGAAAAGTCCTTTCATGAATCTGGAAACCACCAGATGAGCAGAGAGGGGTTTCCCTTCAATAGGCTGATGAAAAGTCGCAATTGTACTGAGATGGACTCGTATTGATGTAGACTTGAGGCCAGAATTGGATAAGTGCAAAAGATAGTCCAAAACAGAAGATAAGGAGGAATGTTGAGGTTCCTTATGACGAGTAAAACACCATGTAGAAAATCTAGTCCATTTTTGGTGATAGCATTGTCTAGTGATAAGCTTTCTAGAAGCTTCCAAAACGTCTCTGACAGATTGAGAAAACTGAAGAGGGTTTATGTTGAGAGGTACCAGGCTGTCAGGGATAGAGACTGCAGGTTGGGATAAAGCAGAGATCCTTGACTCTGAGTAAGCAGAGAAGGAAAAACTGGAAGAAGGTATGGCTCCCTGCTGCTGAGTTGAAGTAGAAGGGAGTACCATGGTTGTCTCGGCCACCGAGGAGCGATTAGAATCATGGTGGCATGATCGTTCTTCAATTTGACTAGAGTCTTGAGAATGAGAGGGAATGGAGGAAATGCGTAGAGGAAAAGATTCGTCCATTCTAGAAGAAAAGCATCTGCCTCGAGGCGGTGAGGAGAGTATATCCTAGAGCAGAACTGAGGCAGTTTGTAGTTGTGGGGAGCTGCAAAGAGGTCTATCTGAGGCGTTCCCCACTGTGAGAAAATGTGATGAAGACACGAGGAATGGAGAGTCCATTCGTGAGGTTGCAGGAGACGACTCAAGTTGTCCGCCAAGCAATTCTGAGCCCCTTGAATGTAGACAGCTTTGAGGAAGGTGTTGTGACAGATTGCCCAGTCCCAAACTTCCAGAGCTTCCTGACAAAGGGAGGCAGATCCTGTCCCTCCCTGTTTGACATAATACATGGCGAATTGGTTGTCCGTGCGGACGAGGACTACTGTGTCGTGAAGATGTTGAAAAACATGGAGAGCTTTGAGGATCGCTCTGAGTTCCAACTGATTGACATGACACTGACGATCCGTACTGATCCAGATGCCTTGAGTATAGAGACCATTGAGATGAGCGGCCCAAGTGTAGGTCGACGAGTCTGTCGTGAGGACCTTCTGATGAGGGGGCATTTGAAAAAGCAAGCCTCTGGAAAGATTGGAAGAGAGCATCCACCAACGGAGAGACTTCTTCAAAGAAAGAGTGACTGTGATGTGTCGAGAAAGAGGATCGCAAACTTGCGTCCATTGAGGTGCCAGGGTCCACTGAGGAATTCTGAGGTGAAGTCTAGCAAAAGGAGTCACATGTACTGTGGAGGCCATGTGACCCAGAAGCACCATCATGTGTCTCGCAGAGATGGAAGAGCGAGAAGACACTGTGTGACAGAGGTGAAGCAGAGCTTCCAGACGTTGTTGTGGAAGGAAAGCTCTGAGTTGGACAGTGTCCAGAACAGCTCCAATGAATTTCAGATTCTGAGAGGGTTGAAGTTGAGATTTGGGAAAGTTGATTTTGAATCCCAAACTTTGTAGGACCCAGGTAGTCCATTGGGTCGCTACAATAACCCCTTGATATGTGGAATCTTTGATGAGCTAGTCATCTAGGTAGGGAAAAACCTGAAGACCATGATTCCATAGAGCTGCGGCTACCACTACCAGGCACTTGGTGAACACTCTGGGAGACGAGGCCAGGCCGAAGGTTAGTACTCTGTATTGATAGTGCAGATTCCCCACCCGAAATCTGATGTATTGACGGGAGGCCAGATGGATGGAATATGAGTGTAGGCCTCCTTGAGATCCAGAGAGCATAACCAGTCGTTCTGCTTGAGGAGGGGATAAAGGGATGCCAGGGACAACATTCAAAACTTTTCTTTGACTAGAAACGTGTTGAGAGCCCTGAGATCCAGAATGGGTCGCGATCGCCCGTCTTCTTCGGAACAAGGAAGTAATGGGAGTTAAACCCCCTGTTCTGCTGGTCCAAAGGAACTGGTTCGATGGCATGGAGACGAAGCAGAGCTTGAGCTTCCTGAAGAAGAAGGACGGTCTGGGATGGATTGGAAGGATACTCTCTTGGAGGAAGGTCTGGAGGAACCTGAGTAAAATGAAGAGAGTATCCCTCCCTGATGATGGTAAGCACCCAGAGGTCGGAGGTAATTATTGTCCATCTGTTGTAAAAATGATGGAGATGACCTCCTATGGGGGGGGGGGGGGAAAGGGAGACAGAGACAGAACGGTGGAGGTTATGTTCTGGTATAAACAGTCAAAAAGGCTGAGAAGGTTGGGATTTCTGTTGCTTCTGAGGTGGCTGTTTTTTCAAAGGAGGGCGAGTATAAGGAGCCGGCTTTGGAGCAAAACGCCTTTGATAGATGACAGCAGGGCTGGCTTTGGTTTAGGTCTGATGATTGAAGCAAATGATTTTTCATGGTCAGATAATTTTTTAGTGGCCGCCTCGATTGACTCGTCAAAGAGGTCGTTGCCTTGACAAGGAATGTTAGCCAAGCGGTCTTGAAGGTTAGGGTCCATGTCAATGGTTCGAAGCCATGCATAGCCACAGAGCAAGCAGCCGATCAGGCAGCCAACTCAAAGGCATCGTAAGATGAATGCAGGAGATGGAGACGTAACTGAGAAAAAGAAGCAATGGCTTCTTGAAACTCAAAATGCATGTGGTTATCCATGTAAGTCAAAAACTTCGGCAGAAGGGAAAGAAGAAATTCAAAATAAGTAATGAAATAAAAATTATAATTGAGGACTTTAGAGGACATCATAGCATTCTGGTAGATGCGACATCCACATTTGTCCATAGTTTTTCCCTCTCGTCCAGGAGGGACTGTAGCATAGACCTTGGAAGGATAGGATCTCTTCAAGGACGATTCAACAAGCAGGGATTGATGAGATAACTGTGAGTTGTCAAATCCCTTGTGATGCACAGTCTTATACCTTGAGTCCAATTTTCCTGGAACTGCTGGTATGGAAAAGGGAGTCTCTATGCATTGAGTAAAAGTCTGGTCCGAAAGCTTATGAAGTGGAAGCTTTACTGGAGGCTGAGGAAGACGCATGACTTCGAGATATTCCTTAGAATATTTAGAGCCAGTATCCATTTTGATGTCCAAGTCCACAGCCATCTGTCGGAGGAAAGAGGAGAAAGAGAGCTGATCCGGCGATGCCTTGTCTCGAGGACGTCGAAGCAGCATGTGTCAAAGAAGAAGCTTCAACATGGAAAAAAGTGTCATAGGAACCCGGTGACTTGGACGAGGCAATCGAGGTTGGAATATCCTCGAGGTCCGGCATCGGAGACCTCGAACGAGGAGTTGGTGGTCTGGTCGAGGTTGGAGTAGAGCGAGGCTTCGAGGAAGATGGTTTATCCTGCGAAAAACGATGCCTGGAAGAATGCCTCGATGAAGGTCTCAAATGATGGTGAGAACTGTGTCTAGAACCAGATCTCGAGGATCAAGATTTCGCCTCGGAGACAGAAGCAGCCGATGCCAATGTATGAATAGGACTAGAGACTGTGGATCGATGCTCCAGAGACTTGGAAGAGGAACCTCGATGCACTCGCAAAGATTCTACTCCTTGCTGAGAGTGTGAGGAGTCCTGTCGATGCACTCGCAATGAATCTACTCCTTGCTTTTCGTGCTTGGATGGCAGACCAGACACTCGCAGAAACTCTGCTCCCTGCAAAGAGTGTGACTCCGACTGGGACACAGGAAGTGGCTCGACCTCACGGGAGTCTGCTGAATGCCCCGGCAGGATAATAGGAAGCAGTTTAGGACCCATAATGGTAAGGTACTGAAGAAACTGCTTCTCTAAAATGGTCTGGAAAGAAGCCGGCAAGGTGGGATCCGCATCTGAAACCAGACCATCTGCCTTAGCTGGAGGTTCCCTCGAGGCAGTATGAGTGTGCTTTGACTTAGTAGTTTTAAACACCTTAATCACTACCAGCGGAATCGACTGCTGAGCTATCTGACCTGAGGAAACAGGGGAAGATACAGCAGATGATTTCGAAGCAAGAGCCGCTGCAAATGATGAAGGTTTGATGAGGCTCGAGGTGGAAGCAGGAGGCGCAGACGGAGGCTCGAGGGAAGTCGAGGCCGAAGACGCCATCGAAGTCGAGGGATTAGTCAAAGATTCCATCTCGAAGAGCTTGTCCACCAGAATGCAACGACGCTTAAAAGCACGAGGCTGAAGTGTTTGGCAAGGCAGGCACGACATGGGATGATGTTTAGGTCCAAGACACTTGAGGCAGCGACTATGAGGGTCCGTGATAGAGATCGGGCGCCGACACTTGCTACACTTCTTAAAGTCTGTAGCAGGCCGGGACATAGGCTGAAAAATAGCTGCCGCTAAGTCGAAGCTGGCGGGCTGCGGTCGAGTGGCCCGTCCCGGAGAACGAACGGAAAAATTTTTTTTTGCACATTTGCTGTCCTGGTTTTCTAGTGTTGTTTTCTATGCCAGCTCTGTTTGTTCTGCTTGTTTTGATCCTGGTTGTATGTTCCCTTTGCAATTGCTAATAAAGACAATTAAAAAAAAAAACAAAAAACCCCAAAATAAAACAGCGATTCGTGAAGAAAAAACACCAACCACGGTTGTAGAGAAGACAAAAGCTGGCGGGCTGCGGTCGAGTGGCCCGTCCCGGAGAACGAACGGAAAATTTTTTTTTGCACATTTGCTGTCCTGGTTTTCTAGTGTTGTTTTCTATGCCAGCTCTGTTTGTTCTGCTTGTTTTGATCCTGGTTGTATGTTCCCTTTGCAATTGCTAATAAAAACAATTAAAAAAAAAACAAACCCCAAAATAAAACAGCGATTCGTGAAGAAAAAACACCAACCATGGTTGTAGAGAAGGCAAAAGAGAACAAAGTTGAACGCAGAGAGTCAAAGACGGACTTCTTGGCTCCGCGGAAAACTAAGAACTGAGGAGATGCGCCCTGTGCTGGGCGGGAAGGCACTCGTGCATGCGCGGTGCGGGCGACTCGAAACTTCTAGTTTCTTCAAGCAAGTCTGCTTGTGAGGCGTCCGCATCGGGGCTCCATCGGATGACATCACCCATAAGTGAGAATACCTGCCTACTTGTCCTGGGATAACCATAGTTTCTGAATATCATGCCTGCCCTGCCATTAGTAATAAGCACCACTTTTTTCCATGCTTCTCATATACCCCTCCAAGGACTGACCACATATGCTCAGAACTACAGTGCTGCACAGATCAGGAGTGAAGACAGTATTCAGTTGACTACAGGAACACAGCCAGGAAAGAGAGGGAGGCAATTCACAAAAACCTTAAGCTCCAGATCACAGATTATTTGTTCAATGCATGAAGAGAAGCCATGGAAAATAGAGTGAGAAATTCATTTTGTTCATTCTAAAATCACTGACTGATGATCTGACCCTATTTTTACATTTGCAAATCTTTTTCACAAGGGTTATTTCCTACTGTAAGACCATTGTTTAAAGGTCATTCCTTGGACCCTTGTTTAGCTGAAACTTGACCTATTTCCTCGTTGCCTTTTTAGTGAAGTACTTGAGAAATTGGCTTATGACCAAGTACAAGAGTTTATGAATGGGAATGAACTTTTAGACAACTGCCAGTTTGGATTTCATCTTTAACACAATATAGAGATTTAGGGCTCCTTTTACTAAGCTGCGCTAGCGTTTTTAGCGTGCGCTAACCCCTGCGATACAGAAAAAATACTAACGCCAGTTCTATGGAGGCGTTGGCGTGCGTGGCAATGTAGCATGCGCTAAAACCGCTAGCGCAGCTTAGTAAAAGGAGCCCTTTGTAAATCTCTATACTCAATATGATTAAAACAGGTGTGATAAAGATACTTGATATTTTCTGGTTACATTGGATATTTCAGCAGCATTGAACTCCATCAAGTCTGAGATTTTAATAAGGAGATTAGAAGCCTTTGGTTTATCTGGTACTGTGCTAGTCAGGTTTACTTCTTTTTTCTGAATTCATATAATTTTCAGTAATGAATGGTTTGCAGAGCTCTTCTTGGTTTAATACCCCTTAGAGTACAAAAAGGATCATCCCTTTTCTGCTAAGTCTAATATTTTTAAGAAAGTAAGAATAGCCTTACTAGGTCAGACCAATGGTCCATTAAGCCCAGTAGCCCGTTCTCATGGTGGCTGATCCAGGTCACTAGTACCTGACCAAAACCCAAGGAGTAGCAATATTCCATGCTACCAATCCAGGGCAAGCAGTGGCTTCCCCCATGTCTTTCTCAATAGCAGACTATGGACTTTTCCTCCAGGAACTTGTACAAACCTTTCTTAAAACCAGTTACGTTAACTGCTCTTATCACAACTTCTGGCAATGTGTTCCAGAGTTTAACTATTTTCTGAGTGAAAAAAAATTTCCTTCTATTGGTTTTAAAATATTTCCCTGTAACTTCATCAAGTATCCCCTAGTCTTTGCAATTTTTGCGATATCACTCCCGGTATCAGCTCAAATTATATCACAATATGATCACTGTTTCCCAGTGGACCCCAACACAGTTAACTCCTGTACTATACCTTGCATTCCACTCAGGACTGGGATCTAGCTAGGTACTTGGGACCTGGGTTGGCCATTGTTGGAAACAGGATACTGGGCTTGATGGACCTTCAGTCTGTCCCAGTAAGGCAATTCTTATTATGTTCTTGTTAGCTCCCCCTCTTGTCGGTTCCCGGACCAGTTGCTCCAAGAAGCAATCATTTATGACATCTAGGAATTTTACCTGCCTAGCACTCCACGATGTAACATTTAAGCAGTCAATGTTGGGGTAATTTAAATCACTAGATAAAGAAGCTATACACCTAAGGCAGGGGTGTCCAATGTCGGTCCTCGAGGGCCGCAATCCAGTCGGGTTTTCAGGATTTCCCCAATGAATATGCATGAGATCTATTAGCATACAATGAAAGCAGTGCATGCAAATAGACCTCATGTATATTCATTGAGGAAATCCTGAAAATCCGACTGGACTGCGGCCCTCGAGGATCGACATTGGACACCCCTGACCTAAGGGAACCGTCCATCCATCCATCCAAGCACACAAACCAAGCAAACCTAACAGAGCAAAGAAAGCACAAAAAGAAAGAAAAAGGTGGAGAAAAAAACCTCAGTTGTGCTTTATTGGCCTCAAAACTCCACTTATGATCATACAGTACTTCAATGCTCTAACACCTAAGTTATGCCCAAAACTAGTTCTGTAAATCCAGGAGGCGGTTCCACACTCCCGAAGAAAAAGAAGCACTTGAGACACAGTTGATATTTCTGCCACTGTTATGGGAGAGCGCCTTATGGCCCCATCTGTGCAGTGCAGGGTGAAGGCGCTGGATCAGTGATTTCAGCAGCTAAGTACTGTTTTCTTTACCTGCTTTGCTGGTGGAACTGTGTCTCAAGTGCCCCTTTCTCTTGGGGAGTGTGGAACCTCCTTCTGGATTTACAGCACTAGTTTTGGGCATAACGTAGGAGTGGTGTTAGAACACTGAAATACTGTATGATCATAAGTGGAGTTTTTTGACCACTGAAGCCCAACTTAGGTTTTTTCCTCCACTTCTTTTTCTTTTTGCGCTTTCTTTGCTCTGTTAGGTTTGCTTGGTTTGTGTGCTTGGATGGATGGATGGTTCCGTTAGGTGTGTATTTAGAGTATGAGCTTCTTTATCTAGTGATTATACATACTTTCATTTCTTGCTTGTAGTGTAATTGAAATCACCCGTTATTATACTATTGCCCAATTCTCTAGCTTTCCTAATCTCTGAAAACATTTCTTCATCTGTGTGCTCATTTTGTCCTGGGGGACGGTAGTATAACCCTACCTTTATATTCCTTCCCTTCACATAAGGAATTTCTATCCATAAAGACTCCACACTGCTATCTATGTCATGCAAATATTTATTTTATTTGATTCAATTTTCTCTTAACATATAGTGCAACCCCACCCCCTCCAATTTGATCTACTCTATCATTGCGATAAAATTTGTACTCAGGTAATACAGTGTCCATTGATTGTCCTCCTTCCACAAGGTCTCCAGATGCCTATTATATCTATCTCATCATCTAACTCTCCTATTTTATTTTTTAGGCTTCTAGCATTTGTATACAGCATTTGTAGACACTTCAAATTTGTATTTTTCCTTGCAACTACAGGGTGCTGAGAAGATATGGGAAAATTAGAGTCTTTTACTCTGCCTTCCTCTTAAACCCTACTGGCTTTCTTTCACAATTATTGGAACCTCTCTACTGGGACTCCCTAAATATCCTGTTTCAATAGTATCCTCCAAGGAACGGCTGGATAAGTTGCAGCTGTACTCACTCGAGGAACGCAGAGAGAGGGGTGACATGATCGAGACATTCAAGTATCTCACGGGCCGCATCGAGGTGGAAGAAGATATCTTCTTTTTCAAGGGTCCCGCGGCAACAAGGGGGCATCCGTGGAAAATCAGGGGCGGGAAACTACACGGGGACACCAGGAAATTCTTTTTCACTGAAAGGGTGGTTGATCGCTGGAATAGTCTTCCACTTCAGATTATTGAGGCCAGCAGCATGCCTGATTTTAAGGCCAAATGGGATAGACACGTGGGATCTATTCACAGAGAAAGGTAGGGGAGGGTCATTGGGGTGGGCAGTCTAGATGGGCCGTGGCCCTTATCTGCCGTCTATTTCTATGTTTCTATCTGCTCCCAGGCGACTGTGGGCTTTCCCCCACATCTCAGTTTAAAAGCTGTTCTATCACCTTTTTAAACATTAACGCCAGCAGCCTGGTTCCATCCCAGTTAAGGAGTCCATCCTTTCGGAACAAGCTCCCCCTTTCCCAAAATGTTGCCCAGTTCCTAACAAATCTAAATCCCTCATCCCTGCACCATCATCTTAACCACGCATTGAGACTTCGGAGCTCTACCTGCCTCTTGGGTTCTGTGCGTGAAACTGAGAACATTTCTGAAAATGCTACTCTGGAGGATCTGGATTTCAGCTTTGTACCTAAGAGCCTAAATTTGGCTTCCAGAACCTCCCTCCCACATTTTCCTATGTCATTGGTACCTACATGTACCAAGACAGCTGGCTCCTCCCCAGCACTATATCTATGTGATGCGTGAGGTCCGCCACCTACGCACCAGGCAGGCAAGTGACCAGGCAATCCTCACGCCCACCAGCCACCCAGCAATCTACATGCCTAATGATTGAATCACCAACTACAAAAGCTGTCCTAACGTTTCCTCTTGGACAGAAGCCCCTGGAGACACAACCTCAGTGTGAGAAGATATTGCATCCCATGGAGGGCAGGTCCTAGCTACAAGATTATTTCCTACTTCACCAGGATGATGCTCTCCTTCTAGGAGACCTCTCTCCTCCAAGGCAGCACAGGGGCTCCAGAGTGGAAGTGAGACTTCTCTACAACATCCCTGTAGATCTCCTCTATGTACTTCTCTGTCTCCCTCAGCTCCTCCAAGTCTGCTACTCTAGCCTCAAGGGAACGTACTCGTTCTCCGAGAGCTAGGAGCTCTTTGCAGTGAGCACACACATATAACTTCTTGCCAACTGGGAGAAAAATCATACATGTGACACTCAATGGATAGATAGCAACCCTCTTGCTGCTGGTCTACTGTCTGCATCTTATTATTGAGCTGATTAATTAACCTTATTAAGCTACTAGGAATATATTAGACTAGTATAGAGAGCCCTCAGATTTTATTATATGTTTTATTTAGTGTTTGTTTCTTAGATAGTCTTAGGGTTATATTTTATGCTTATTTACTGTTTGATTCTTTACAGGTAATGAAATATAAAGAGTTCTCCTGTGGTCCTAATTAGAATAATTGACAATAAATTTGTGCTCTCTCTGCAAACTGCTTGCTTGTTTGGGTCTTCAATTTAGAATTTATGCAGATATTCAATTATTTTTCTTGATTTAAAACAAACTGTTAGGAAGCTATTTTTAAAACTTTGCTTGAGATCAACTAATTCATGGATGAAAGCAAATTGTTTATATTCAAATATGGCTAAAACTAAGGTGTTAGCAATTTTCATTCACCTTACATACCTCTTCAGTTTTCTATGAACAGAGTTATTCTTTATACAAGAAATTCTCCTCCATCTTTGAGACCTCATCTTCACAAAGTTGTACAGATAATTTTCAGAAATTAAAGTTAAACAATTCTGCGATTATCACCAGTTAACTTTAGAACTAACTCAGGGTTCAATTATTCCACATTGATTATATAGATTGTTTCTTGGTATTGCAAATTTTAAAGGCATTATAAGTTCCACAAAATGCAAGTGCTTATTTAATTGTAGGTTGTTCTAAATCTGATTATGTTTTACCACCCTTTTTTTTTCCGGCTTCATAGGCATTCTATGGAATGGAGGATCAAATATAAAATTTTCTAATATTTAAAGTTTTAAACAATAACATTCCAGCAATTACTGCAGCTAACTTACATATCTATCAGCTGCCTAAGCCTTTCAAATCAGCTACTAAAAATCTTCTGAATGTACCATTACCTGAACAACATAGGTCTTCAATTTTTTGTTTTTTGTATTGCAAGGCTGAAGCTGTGGAATGTTTTTCCAATTGATTTGCAGTTAGTCACAAGTGCTTTAAAAAGTTATTAAAGACCTATTTGTTCAGGCAGGCTTATGGAGGTTGAGTATCTGAGTAGCTTAGGGGGGAATTCATCAAGGGATGCTAACCATTAACAAGCGCTAAACGCTAAGACACCCATTATCTTCCTATGGGTGTTAGTGTTTAGTATGGGCTAATCATTGGTATCTTTTGATGAATTCTCCCCTTAATGTTATGTTTGAGACTATCTTCTGTTTGTGGCCTTTTGTTATTTTGAACATTTTTATGCATTTTAGTCATTTGTTTTACTTTAGTTTTATATAATTTGTCTATTTTTGTTATCTTGTATGCTACCAAGAAGGGTAAAGTGTGCAGCCTCTAATTTTTTTTAAATAAACTGGATGCATCTATTTTCTTCACTGAAGCAATAGGACAATTGATAGTGGTTTCAACCCTCTTCAGAAAAAGGAGAGTGCACAGTTGTGCTAACTCAGGATGAAAAATGTATACAGCACCTCTGCTGCTGGATGACAAAGGGAGGAAAAAAAACCCCAGCAGTCAGAATCCATGTTTACTTTGCTAGGTTTCCTTTCAGACCAACCTCAGCAAATGTTTCAGAAAAAAATCTCTAATCCCTACCCCAGACTCAGTTGTGAAGTTGAAATCTGAATTGAAGTTGACAGAATGGTATCAAGAACAGAAACTCATGGCATGCAGGACTCTGCTTAGTGGTATTTTGCTAGGCTACATACTTATGATACACAAGACAAGGATGTGAAAATGATAAAAAAAGCATGTGACAGTGCCAGCACAACATATGTACACACACTTACACAGAGGGAGAGGGAGAGTTGGGCTGAAACAAATACCTACCATCATTATATTCCAAATTCAAAGACTGCTTGTATCAGAATAAAGAAACAACAGATTTAACCACAGGGAGATCATTAGAGGGGCAAGAAAGCACGGTAAGAGCTAATTTGTTTTCCTCCACCAAGAAGCACTGCCTGGATCACTGGTCAGATAACACAGCAAACCTGTAGGTGAACCAGGGAATATTCTAATCTGGTGCCTTCAGTTGTTGCAGTTTTGGGTTTGCAGTTTCAGCGAATGTGCCTGTTCCAAGAATTTATCACTAGCATCTCTGGGCAGAAAGCGATATTAAAATTGAACCCCTTTATGTAAATTCCTGGCACTTCCCCTTGTCCTCTCCCGCCTTTTCCCCAATGAGAGCAATAAAAATCAAGTAAGAGCACACTGTGCATGGAAAATTGTTGACAGAAGTGCAGTCAACTGTGGTTCTTAAAGGCATTCCACACTCCTGTTCTAATAGAGAGATTGACCATTTGACCTTGCACTTAATATGTCTTTTAACAAACTGTTCATAAGGATGCCTGGTATTTAAGTTTCTGCAGATATACCAGAACTGAAAATACAAATTTAAGAGCTGAGAAACTAACTATCAACTCCTGACTCTCGACTATAACTGCATTTCAATAAAATTAATTATCCAATGCCAAGATTTTATAAAATGCTTTAACACAAAAACCAGTTATATTTAAAACAAATCAAAACCAACTTAAGTCCTTAGGAATAGCTGTATTCTTGAATTCTTGCTCACTTGATTTCACATGTAAACATGCAGAATTGTAAGTAAGCAAGTACATATATTGCCTTGCTTTATATTGCTCGTATACCGATTTGCCTGCTAAACTGTTACCTAATGTACACTACTACAGACCAAATGATTACACTGCCCTTTGCTGAAGTAGTTAAGAAGGGACCTGCCTGGCAAAGACAGCTATAGTGTTAATGTCTGCAGTAGATAAATAAAGCAAACTTCACAATGTCCCAATGATGCAGTAATAAGCAAATCATTACTGATCCTACAATTAAACTCATTATTATATCAAAGAAGCAATTTCTCACCTAGCTGATGAGATTCTAGTACATTGATGTGTAATTTCATAGGAACGAGAGAAACTATTTCTTTCGAGGGCAATGCTTCCATATGGGTTAGTTTTGCACATTCCATGACAGTAATGAACCTCACTCCTAAGCCAAGGTATGCAGAAGTATGAAATTAGACTCTCAAATTTACTGTTAATATTTGCCACAGTATTGACATCACTCCAAAAAGGTCTTCCTTCTGGAGTTTGTAGGATGTAATACATACAGGGAGCCCTATGAAAGTGTGCTTGGAAAGTGGTCTTTTCAATCAACCCTTTGACATCCAATATGATGTGGAATATTTCTATATACTCAGAGGATGGGGTGTACTACCTTTCCGTGGCATTCTACTGGAAGGAATAAGAAATCTATCTGGGAAAGCGTTACCAAATATTTTTGTTATTAAAAATGCGTTTTGAATCCTCAGGTGCAAAGGAAAATTGGTTCTAAATTAATAAGGAATCTACCCCCCCCCCCCACTACCAATTGCCAAACAGTTGGACAAATAATAAGAAATGGGACTAGATTATTTTGTTTATATACTTCTCAACATTTCAGTACTGTGCAAATGCAGTAATACTCCAGGATGTGTAAAAAAGAGTTCTGGCAAAGTGTACCAGGGTCATGTGCCAGCTACTGGAAGACCATACTAATAAAAACTGACCACCACTGGACTGAAATGACAATGGAAATGTCACCATGTGGTTTGAGTTTTGAATGTACAGTAAAGTTAAATGAAAACAGAGATATGGTCATTGGTATTACGGGGTTTATAGCCAGTCACTATAATGATGCAACATGGTGCCACAGCAGAACCCGAGTATCAAGGAGTGACTGTGCCCATCATTGTGTATACATAAAACAGAAGCACAGCAAGCTCAGTATCATCATCATTTGCTGAGGAGGCTGTGCCACCAAAATACTTGCTATACCTACTCTTAAGCATAAAAAAGGCAATCGATTCAACAGGTAGACTATCAATATGGGCAGATGTTTCATGTTTCTGCGGATATTATAACTGGAACTGCAGCATGCCTTCCACTCCCACAGAGCTCCAATCCAGCTTAAAAGGGAGGCATTTAAACACGCAGGCAAAGCTGACCCAGGGAGAGAACATTTTAGCCGAATGGCCTTCAAAGGTTCAGTCTCCCAAAGAGACTGGCACAAGTGGGTAAAGAAACCTGCTGAAGATTAGATATTCAGATGTTGAGAATATTTGAACCCGCGTACCAAACGCTCTTAATTTGAATTTCAATGTGTATCTCCTTCCTATGTTGCCTGATGCCATCTTGTGTCTCATTAATCCAATGAGCTGACTGGCTATACCATTCTTATACTGCATACAACATGCTGTCATGCATATTCCTATAATTCAAACACCTATACAAGAGTAGGCATATATGTTTCATGAACAGATGAACTGAGGCCAAAGTGACATGTGTTATAATATGTTATTTTATGCTGCCTGAGACTCACAGAAACTGAACCTGCACAGAAGTGCTATATTTTGGACCTCAGGGAGACGGTGATTCATGGTTTGCGTTTGTCCTTTGCAGGGTTCCTTTTGATTTTGCCCCATTCCCCCCCGCCTCCCCCCGGTCTAAAAATGCAACTGATCCCTTCAGGTGACATTTCATCAGACCACACTAGTAACAGGAATTACAGATTTGGAAGCTCACTCTCCATCCTGTACATTTAGGGTGTGGAATACCTTTAAAAACTCACAACTTGCATGGATGCCAGTTGCCCTTTATTCTTACTCAGGCCCAGATTTAGAATATGTTCCTATAAGGTTCCCTTCTTGCATCAACATGGGATTGAGGGTGAGGAAAGAAATTACGTTGTCATTAACAAGAAAAATAAGAGAAAGAGATCATTAGCAATTAATGCTGGGGCATGAGATTTTTAGCATTTACACAAGAAGTATCACATATAGGATAGAACATGTCCATAATTCCCCCAGAGGCTTAGTGGTAGTATACCTGCAAGGTTTGCACCATAAATTCTGTCGATCAAGACCGAACAATGCCCGACACTTCTTTGGAGTATTTGCATCTGTTAGCATAAGGTAAACACACACACACACACATACAAAAAAAATACACAACAAAATGGTGGATAGTACTCAGTGGAACATAAAACCATAGCTACAGCTACTTTAAAACGTGGAGTAGTGTTATTTGGTAATCAGTTCCCCCCTCCCCCCACCTCACCTCAGAAATCCAACACGGACGAACGCTTCTAAAGATGCATACAAATGTGTACACACACACACAACACACACACAAAATTCCCAGAGTGCCAGTTTCTGCACAGCTTCAGGTCTGGTATGTGTGCCACGTGCTCTATGCTGCCATCAGAAAGAGGATTTGGGAACCATTTAAGAGTATTCCTCAGGGAAGCCAAACAAATCACATGGTCAAAACCTTTTGCTTCTATTAAATTTGGCTGCTTAATAAAAACAGAACATTGCACCCCAACCCCATTTTTACTGGAAAGATGAGGCTCCTGAGGAATTACCTCCTGTCAATCCTCCATCACCAATCCCTCGAGTCTAGATCACAACATTGAGCCAAGAGGCACCAAGTGAGAAAAAAAAGGGGAGGGGAGGACCAAATACACCAAGTTGCAACCAGCCATAGCAAGTCCAGAAAGACTATACACACCTGCAGGGGCCGCACCAGTTATTCTGCTGATCAAGGCCAAAGCGCGCTCGGCATTTCTTAGGAGCGCTCAGGTCTGAACAGGTTCGAGAGAGAGAAGCGAGCAGATAGAGGAAGGAGAAAAACAAAAGCAGAAATAACAAAAAATAAAAATAAAGAAGGGAATAAAATCAATGCACTTGTTACTAATCACAAAGAAAGGACTCATTTAATTTTAAAATCACAGTGTATTCATTTTGCATATTAAGTGAGCTGTTGCAATTAAAGCTGCAGTATCCCCTTCTAAAAGGACTATGGGTGTATAATTAAGCATGCACATTAACATGCGTTCAGAAGGACACTAAATCCTCCAAGCGGCCTCTCTTTAGATATCCATCGCCTTTATTTATTTTATTTCTTTTGGGGGGGAGAGGAGGTATGGTTTCCCAAATAAATTTGGTCATAATTTTGTTCATCAAAATACTTACAAAATTCAAAGCAGCAGCAGCTTGACCATGCAGTAAGTTTAAGGTTTAATTTTCTTGGTGCTATGGTCTTCTCTAGTGATTTTCTTTATCTATACTCACAAATCTCAGTTCCTTCTGTTACATGATTGTGCTAACACTATCAAGGTGATCCTTGCTTGGGGCTCTGAAGACAACCTATTCTTGCTTACAGTACTATCTCCAGCTTACACTGCTGTATTGATTTGTATTTAAATCAGTGTTCTGATTTTAAAAATTCACATATTTCATATGGTGAGGTGATGAAAATTTTCAAACATGCATTTTACATGGGTAAGATGCCCGTTTACTTGTGTCAATGTTTTGGAAAACAGTTCCTTCCTCTCGTGGTGCAGGTAAAACCAAAATAAATGTCCTTTTACTTAGAAGGTGAAAGGGAGCAGGGTTAAGGACAGGGGAAGGAAAATGTCTGCAGAAGTTTTGTTTTGAAATCCAGGTGCAATATTCTGCACCAGTTTTATGACAAGTATGATACACATGGGTATATTCCTCTACATTCCTGAATTTTCAGAGAGGAATTACACAGGGAGTTTTCCTCTGAAAACAAACTTGTAGGGCCCCCTCCCCTCAGGCAGTTTAAAAATGTCCTCTTAAATGTCTCATTCCTCCTTCTTGACAACAAAAAAAGGCAGACTTACAAAAACAGTGTTATTGCATGCCAGTGCTGCTGCTTTATGTTAACAATATATTTACATTGCTTGTTTCATAAATAATTTGAATTTTTTTTTTTTTGCTGAAATAGTTGCAAACTGCAGACACCTGATACAACTCAAGATTTTAGAGGGAGTCTTTAGGCCAGTCTTGAGCTTTTTCACCTTTCTGCCCCAGTGTAGTATTTGGGGTGCAATGTACTGCAAATCTCATAATGCACTGGAGTACCCAAAAGTAGGGCATGGCATAAGGCCCCCTCCATGAATCTTGTCTACGTCACCTCATTGTAACTGCAGTATTCTGAGGTTCCTGGGGCAACATGTCCATCAGACAGCACAATATATAGGTAAATAGAATTGTTATTTTAATTAAAAACAAAGAGGGACTAGGGCCGGAAAAGACTGATATTAAAAAGAAAAGAAAAGCTAAATAAAAAGAAAGAAAGAAAATGTTAGATATGGCACATGCTTCGGGTGGGGGGGGGGGGAATCTGCTCCCTCATACTCCAACCTAAATAAAATGTGAAAGAGTTTGCTTAGTACACTGGGATAATGCAGCTTTGGAAGCACTCAGCTTTAATGTTTTGTACTAAAGATAAATATCTGTCTCTTTCCATATATATATATATATATATATGGAAAGAGAGATATTTATCTTTAATACAAAACATTATATATGTGTGTGTGTGTTGCTCATATATATATATATATATATATAGCAAGACACACACATATATAAATATATGTGTATGTATTAATTATATAATATTTAGGGGCAGGAGGGAATACAAATAGAGAGAAGTAAGTAGTCTGTGAAATATGGGCATTAGTATCAGCCAGGGGTAGGAAAAATATATTTTAGCAGGATGAGGCAGGCATTGATTAAGGCTAGCTAATTGCAAGTCAAAATGCTAAGCAGAAAAGGAAAAAAATAACCAAGCTTATTGTATATGCATGCTGTAATAAGGCTATTTAAGTGGGTGCAATAAAAATAAAAACAAGCAAGATGTAATTAGATTAAGGAGGTTTACTATGCATAATCTTATACACTGTAGCAGTCATTTTGAAAGAAATACTGCATATTCAATTAGTAACATTTACTTTAATTTTACATTTTTATTTTAAAACATGTTAACAGCTAATTATTCATGAGAAAGATTAAACAAGACCATAGATAGGCTCAAATAATGTACGCATGGAATATCTACAAGGCTTAATACATGGGTTTATGTTGTTAAAACTAACAGCATACAAAACAGTTATAAACAAACAACAACAAAAAAAAACCACACCCCAAAAAACAACCCCCCCAACAATTCCCCCCAAACAACTGTTGGAATGACTCAGAATGACATTAGCACCTGTAATCGGAGGAAGTGTGAGGCAGGGATTTAGGTAACATTCGCTGTGTTCTGAAAAAAAAGAACAAATTACACAAAGCCTTCAAAAAAAAGAGGAAAAAAAAGATTATTCGGGATATCTTCAGTGGTACACGAGATTGCTTATGCAGTATTTTTAAATTTCATTAAGTGTCAACAAACCTCCTTAATTTAACGTGTAGGGTTGGGAGGGGCGGGGAACAAGGAGATAACCACCGTAAGGCATGCACCAGAGCCCAAAGGGAGAGTCACGAAATTAGCAAGCAAACACATGCACATCTCACACACGTCATATACATGCGCACAAAATGGCACACAACTGTACGAACGGCACACGTTAATCGTGTCATGCTTCTGTTAATAAATTAATGTGGCGTTTGACAAACTTGTATTAAAATAGAAGGTATGCATACACTCTCAATATAGGAAAGATGAGTTTCAACTCTCCAGAAAGCCTTCTATTAGAATCGCTTTATCGGCCCTCAGAAATGCCACCAGTTGTTCAACTAGCTTTCATAACAGCTGGCTTTACGCATTCAATCTTCACTGGATCATACTATAAATAAATTTTTGCTCAAAAATGAGATGGGCAATGTTATCACCAATACTAGGGTGTATCATTTATACATATTTGAGTACTTAGCTTGGGTGGTAAACAGCAAGGGACCAGCACGCCAACATGTTTCACCCTTGGGGGTTTCTTGGTAGAGATTAACGGGTGGCCATATCGTGAAGCTAACTCTGAATAGAGGGATTGTAGCCCTGAAGAAACCCCCAAGGGTGAAACATGTTGGCGTGCTGGTCCCTTGCTGTTTACCACCCAAGCTAAGTACTCAAATATGTATAAATGATACACCCTAGTATTGGTGATAACTTTACCCATCTCATTTTTGAGCAAAAATTTATTTATAGTATGACCCAGTGAAGATTGAGTGCGTAAAGCCAGCTGTTATGAAAGCTAGTTGAACATCTGGTGGCATTTCTGAGGGCCGATAAAGCGATTCTAATAGAAGGCTTTTTGGAGAGTTGAAACTCATCTTTCCTATATTGAGAGTGTATGCTTCTGTTAATGGCTTTGCGGGTTTAATGTACGGATTTTCCACGCAACAAGTTACTGAATGTCTCCAAGTAATATGTAAAGATACAAGAAAGCTAAATGGGGAATCAAGTTACTAGCAAGGCCAAGGGGAAGGCCTGGCCATTAATAATCTGAAACAATTAGAGGCTGCAATCTACCCGAGGTTTCAAGTTGGGAGACGTCAATTGCATTCACTTACCATTAGTCTCCCCCGGCTGCTTGTCTCTTTTTCTCTTCTTTTTCTTTCCCTGTATAAAATATGAGAAAAACAACAAAATTATGTAAGGAAAATACCCAACAATAAAGCCCCCTGTTCTCTTCATAGAACGGTAGTATTGGCCAGCTGATTGAATGGAGAATCATAGCAGAGACCTAGGCAGAAGGACCAGCACTGGCCGCTACCTCAAGATACTGACTATGAAGCTTGTGGACTGGAGTACCCTCCTTCTAGGGCAGGGGTAGGCAATTCCGGTCCTCGAGAGCCGGAGCCAGGTCAGGTTTTCAGGATATCCATAATAAATATGCATGAGATCTATTAGCATACAATGAAAGCAGTGCATGCAAATAGATCTCGTGCATATTCATTGTGGATATCCTGAAAACCTGACCTGGCTCTGGCTCTCAAGGACCGGAATTGCCTACCCCTGTTCTATGGCATGGATAAAGCTTGCATTCTTCTCTAGGACAGGTGCTCCCACCCTCCCAGAAATGGGTGGTACACTAAAGTGGAGTCAACTGAAGTGGGATCATTCTTATGTTGGTCCCAAGAAAAAGGTCTAATCCAGTGGTTCCCAATCCTGTCCTGGAGGACCACCAGGCCAATTGGGTTTTCAGGCTAGCCCTAATGAATATGCATGGAGCAGATTTGCATGCCTATCACTTCCATTATATGCAAATCTCTCTCATGCATATTCATTAGGGCTAGCCTGAAAACCCAATTGGCCTGGTGCTCCTCCAGGACAGGGTTGGGAACCACTGGTCTAATGTACCAGATACGACTCAGTGCACTTCTTTCTACCAATGACCATGACCAGTGGCTATTAAGAAGCCTGTTTTGCATGCACAATGACAAATGAAAGAAAGAACCCCAAATGCGGGTGATCATAGGTACTGCTGCAGCAAAAGAAACTGCCACTACCTGTCTCAGAACCAAGATAAAGGAAAAAAAAAGAAGTAATTTTTCTCCCCAAAGCAGCAACAGTTTTCCGATATCTAGTTTATATCTATTGTACATGTGCTGCTTAGTATTTCTTAAACCTATGCATAAGTGCTTTTCTTTTCTGCATAGTCGTGCAAGTAGTACACTTCCCCCTCCGTATTCACGAGGGTTAGGGGCAGAGCCGGCCCGCGAATATGGAAAAACCACAAATAATATTCGGTCCGGTTCTGCCCTTATCCCCCGCTTCCCCCGGCTATTTTTAGCCCTGTGAGCCCCCCTTTAAGCCTTACCTGGTAGTCTAGCAGGTTTTCAGGCAGCAGCGATCTTCCCACGCTTTACAGGAAATGGCTGTCTTGAGCTCCCGTAGTCTCTTGAGCCATTTCCTGTGAGTGATCTGCACGGGGCAGGAGTGTGGGAAGATCGCTCCTGCCCCGAAAACCCGCTAGACCACCAGGTAAGGCTTAAGGGGGGGCTTAAAGGGCTTAAAAGAGCCCAAAAAATGAAAGTAATTTTTTTCATTTAAAACCGCAAATAAGCGAATCCGTAGATACGGAATTCGCGAATACAGAAGGGGAAGTGTAGTAGAATGAATGAGCCCACATTGTGGGCCACTATCTCATGATCATCTTTCATGCATCTGAGTGCCATATGTGCAGAAGGAAATCCCACGTACAGAGAGAACAAGCAAAACAATTTAGAAAACATATCTTCACAACCATCTGTTTACCCTTCATTTACAGGATATAGGGCCTCTCTTATCAAAGAAATAATTTGGGATGGCACAACAAATGCCATGTGGCTTCATGAAAGAGGTCCTTACTATTTTATTGCTAACATATATAAAATAACATGCACAGTAATGCTTTCCCCTTTTAGCTCAACCAGGTTCCATTTTAAAACTGCATGTGTTTCCAGATCTCCTGCCTTCAAGAGAATTTATACGGAGACCTATTAGCTAATGAGTTCTCACCTGAACCTGTGATTTTTTTTTTTATAGCAGTATCAAAGTAGTTCTACAATTTCTAGTTTAATGGATTACTTTCTGCTAAGAAAAGGTGGAAACACACAAACATTTTTTCATTCACATAATATAAATGATATAAATAACAGTGAAAAGTGGAGTAATTTTTTTCTCCTTGCATGGGAATGGTCAATTCCCCTTTCCTGGGCCTCCGACTCCACCACTCTTACTAGTCCTGACCACCAGAGAACCCAATACTCCACTTTGCACTGAAATCACACTCCATTATAACAAGGCATGTTTTTTGCTTTTCTTTCTTTGGGGGGGGAGGGGGAGGAGCAAGAGAGAATCTGTGAAATTGCTTATAAAATACAGGGGTGGGGGAGCAGCACTATTTGCTGAAGCCCATGTTGCACTGCTGTACAAACACCATCAAGCCCCCCCTACCCCACACTCAATTAGGACTCCCCCCTGTGCATTATAGGGGCAGGCTACTTCTCTCAGACTGTGTCTGCAATATAACCAAAATGCCAAATTTGAGGTGGAGGGGGAATCCAAGGTATGAACAAAACCACACCAAAGAATAATGCCTGTGTTGTAGTGCTGTGTGGTTACATATCAGCAGATAGTCAACAGTACAATCTAGGGAGAAAATATCCACCTACATAGCCACCTACATAGTTATCCCTTGCGGACCAGCCTGGATAAAGCTGCATATGGAGCTGTCGTTCCTTTCTTGCAAGCTCATAGTACTTTGCTTGTTCTTCTCTGGATAATGCGTGCCACTGAAGAGACAAACGGAAGAAACAAAAGGAGAAGATTTTTGTAGAGCGGTTCACCTCAGTATTTGTCATTAGAGACCGAATCGGGGGTGGGGGGGGGGGGAAAGGAAGCATACACGTACATACAATCATGTAAAAAAATTAGCACACACCCATGAAATATTCAATTCTTTCTTAAGAAATGTTCACATATCGATGTCAATTTATTTATTTATTTTTTTTAATCTCTGGGAAAGAAAGTGATGTAATTGCAGGTAAACAACAAAACTTTTCCTTGATTTACTCATGAAACAAAAGATATCCACAAAAATGTCTATTCTAACTGAGGAATAAATTAGGACACCCCTACATATCCTCCCACTTAAAGTGGCTCAAATCACACACAGATGTATCACATCAGGTGCACATGATTAGAACATCGTAACTCAGCATTTTGAAGGAGGTTTGCCCTACTTTAACCTCATACATTTAGTTTGGTATGCTCGTGACTGCTGCGGCGAGAGTGAACACCATGGTGAGATCAAAGGAGCTATCTGAGGCCTTCAGAAAGAAGATTGTAGCAGCTTATATGTCTGGTAAGGGATTTAAAAAGATATCGAAAGAATTTGACATTAGCCATTCCACAGTCCAGAAAATAGTATACAAATGGAGGACTTTCCAAACTGTCAACATGCCCAGGTCTGGCCGTCCAAGAAAGTTGCTGTTGATGTGAAAGTGCATGCCTCTACTATCAGAAAGAGACTGCACAAATTTAACTTGCATGGGAGGTGTGCAAGGAGGAAACCTTTGTTCTCTAAGAGAAACATCAAGGCCATGCTGAAGTTTGCCAGAGAGAATGTAGACAAACACCAGGACTTCTGGAATAGTGTCCTATGGAAAGATGAGTTTAAAATTGAATTATTTGGACACCAGAAAAGAGGACATGTTTGACGCGCAATAAAAAACAGCATTCCAGGAAAAGAACCTCATACCAACTGTGAAGCATGGAGGTGGAAGTGTCATGGTTTGGGAATGCTTTGCTGCAGCAGAATCTGACCAGCTCACCATCATAGAATCCAACATGAATTCTACCATGTATCAGAGGGTGCTTGAGGAACATGTGAGACTATCGGTAAGAAAATTAAAGCTGAAGCAGAACTTGACCCAACAAAACATACCAGTAAATCCACCAAGGACTGGCTGAAAACTAAGAAATGGAGATTCCTGGAATGGCCAAGTGAAAGCCCTGATCTTAACCCCATTGAGATGCTATGGGGTGATTTGAAACGGCCTGTACATGCAAGAAACTTCCTCAAACTCTCACAGCTGAAAGAATTCTGCATTGAGGAGTGGGCCAAACTTTCCTCAGACCGATGTCAGAGACTGGTAGATGGCTACAAGAAGCATCTCACTGCAGTTATTTCAGCCAAAGGGGGTAACATTAGCTATTAGGGTGTCCTAATTTATTCCTCAGTTTGAATACATATTTTTGTGGATATCTTTTGTTTCATGAGTAAATCAAGGAAAATTTTTGTTGTTTACCTGCAATTACATCACTTTCTTTTCTAGATAAATAAAAAAAGATTTGACATTGATATGTTAACATTACTTAAGAAAGAGCTGAATATTTCATGGGGTGTCCTACTTATTTCACATGATTGTACATGAGACCTGGATGATACCAAAAAACTTAAAAAGAGTAAGTTGACCACCTTCAGAGCAATTCTGGTTGCATAGAACTTTAATACTCTTTAGGATTCTGCCAGATATTTGTGACCTGACTAAGGGCTAGATTCACTAAGCAAACCGATCATGTACTGATCGGTTTGCGAGCCCTTAGCGACCAGATTTCCCTCTTGCAGTATTCAGTAAGGTGTGTAGCAATCCGCTTCCGGTGTGCGCATGCAAATGAGGGGAACTGCATGCAAAGTAGGCAGGGACGTGAGTCACTAAACTTTTTTTGATCTGACTGAGCTCGCAAAAAGCGATTGCTCAACCAGTCGTTGAAGCCCTTTGCGACTGCCCTGCCTTCTGCCGCCCTGCTTTCTAACCTGTCAGCCCCATCTCCTGCAACCTCGAATTAGCCTGCCTGCCCTGAACATGCCTGCCTGCCCAAAACCCGAACCCCCTGCCTGCCCCGATCTCTCCTGCCTGCTCACCCTGACTCTCCTGCTCACTGTCGCCCTTCCCTGCAGTGCAAGCCCATGGTTTTAAAGCGGGGCTGCATGCCACAATGCAGCGTCAGCTTTAAACCCGCGGGCTCGCACTGAAGGGAAGGAGGGAAGAGGCTGCCGCATAGGAGCAGGAGAGTTGGGCCCTGAACATGCCTGCCCCGACCGCCTGTGCGAACCCATGGTTTTAACCTGAAGCGGGTATAACCCACGGGCTCGCAAAAGTTTAAAGTTTAAAAAAAAAAAAGTCGCGGCTAGGACAGGTCTGCGCATGCGCGATTCGTGCAGGCAGATGGGGGCGTTCCTCCGGTCGCCCTGATCTGTATATTTTAGGTTAGTGAATTCGTCGGACCTGCCTGAATCGGAAACGGATTGTTCTGATTAGGGCAGGTTAGTGAATCTAGCCCTAAGTTACTATTAGAAACAGAATACAACGTTAGATGGACTTTTGATCTGACCCAGTATGACAATTCTGTTATGCTCTTAAGAAACAAAGCTGTGGTAGAAGTTTCTACCGCAGATCAGCAAGAAAAATACTCTGACGGCCCACAGTAGAAACCTCTACCGCGGCTTTGTAGGAGTACAAAAATTGCAATAAGTTTTACAAAAAAAAAATTCTGTACCAGCTAACTACTGATGTTATACCTGTTGATACCCTGCATCCCAGGCTGCTAGGACAAAATTATAATTAGCACGGATAATATCTTCAGCCATTTTTCTAAACAAATTAATGAAGAAAGCCTAAATTGGGGGGGGGGAAGGGTTAAATTTAACTCAGTGAATACTGACTTGCCTGGAGTTTTTCAACCCCATTATTAACTTGTCAAAAAGTAAGAAAGGAGAAATGAGGTTTATTTCTCAATAAATTGAAATCTGGTTGCTCTTAAAAAGATTTTACTTAACTAGCTGATGACCCGGCGTTGCCCGTGTATTTAATTATAGCAATAACACTGTAAATGGATTCAAATAAAGATACTTTATAGTGGGGAATGAAATTATTGGTTTACAGCTTAATAAAAAGTACAATATTCAAATTATAATGTGAAATATTTGACAAAATGAATACAATACAACTAACGCAAAACGTGATTATAAACAACATTTTTAGTTTCACCTCCAGGAGCAAGAACATAAAGTGTTGGGTGAACCCACCCTTGAGCAAGCAACATAGAGTTGTGGGCCGAGAGACCCCCAGAACATATCACCCCAGGTAGTGAGGGATCTGCATACCAAGTTTCGTTCAAATCGGTCAAGCCGTTTTTGAATTACAATGAGAATGGCAGCTTTTAACATTTTTTCCATTGACATGAATGGGTGAAATCTGATTTTCTGTGTGTAGCTCCGCCCACGTGTGCAGGTGGGCCGCGAGACCCCCAGAACATATCACCCAAGGTAGTGAGGGATCTGATTTTCTGTGTGTAGCTCCGCCCACGTGTGCAGGTGGGCCGCGAGACCCCCAGAACATATCACCCCAGGTAGTGAGGGATCTGCATAACAAGTTTCGTTAAAATCGGTCAAGCCGTTTTTGAATTACTGTGAGAATGGCAGCTTTTTACATATTTTCCATTGACATGAATGGGTGAAATCTGATTTTCTGTTTGTAGCTCCGCCTACGTGTGCAGGTGGGCCGCGAGACCCCTAGAACAAATCACCCCAGGTAGTGAGGGATCAGCATACCAAGTTTCGTTCAAATCGGTCAAGCCGTTGTTGAATTACTGTGAGAATGGCAGCTTTTTACATATTTTCCATTGACATGAATGGGTGAAATCTGATTTTGTATGTAGCTCCGCCCACGTGTGCAGGTGGGCCGCGAGACCCCCAGAACATATCACCCCAGGTAGTGAGGGATCTGCATACCAAGTATCGTTCAAATCGGTCAAGCCGTTTTTGAATTACTGTGAGAATGGCAGCTTTTTACATATTTTCCATTGACATGAATGGGTGAAATCTGATTTTCTGTTTGTAGCTCCGCCCATGTGTGCAGGTGGGCCACGAGACCCCCAGAACATATCATCCCAGGTAGTGAGGGATCTGCATACCAAGTTTCGTTCAAATCGGTCAAGCCGTTTTTGCGTGATCGCGGCACATACACACATACATACCTCCGATTTTATATACAGTGGTGCCTCGCATAACGGACGCCTCGCACAGCGAACGCTGCGCACAACGAACTTTATGTCTTGATCCGTACAACGAACTTCGTTTCACACAACGAAGTCGCCCGAGCTGCATCCTTCCGCGCAGGCACTGCGCTTAACTGCCCTCTCTCCGCCTGGTTCCCTCTTGCCCCCCCGACTCCCCGACACGATCGGGGCAAAAAGGAGCCCAAGCCCTCTTGCCCCGCCGATTCCCCAACTCCCCACACAATATCGGGCCAGGAGGGAGCCCAAGTCGTCCTGGCCACGGCGACCCCCTAACCCCACCCTGCACTACATTACGGGCAGGAGGGATCCCAGGCCCTCCTGCCCTCGACGCAAACCCCCCCTCCCCCCAACAACCGCCCCCCCCCCAAGAACCTCCGACCGCCCCCCCAGCCGACCCGCGACCCCCCTGGCCGACCCCCACGACACCCCCAACCCCCTTCCCCGTACCTTTCTGTAGTTGGCCGGACAGACGGGAGCCAAACCCGCCTGTCCGGCAGGCAGCCAACGACGGAATGAGGCCGGATTGGCCCATCCGTCCCAAAGCTCCGCCTACTGGTGGGGCCTAAGGCGCCTGGGCCAATCAGAATAGGCCCGGGAGTCTTAGGTCCCTCCTGGGGGCGGGGCCTGAGGCACATGGGCCCAACCCGACCATGTGCCTCAGGCCCTGCCCCCAGGAGGGACCTAAGGCTCCCGGGCCTATTCTGATTGGCCCAGGCGCCTTAGGCCCCACCAGTAGGCGGAGCTTTGGGATGGATGGGCCAATCCGGCCTCATTCCGTCGATGGCTGCCTGCCGGACAGGCGGGTTTGGCTCCCGTCTGTCCGGCCAACTACAGAAAGGTACGGGGAAGGGGGTTGGGGGTGTCGTGGGGGTCGGCCAGGGGGGTCGCGGGTCGGCTGGGGGGGCGGTCGGAGGTTCTTGGGGGGGGCGGTCGTTGGGGGAGGGGGGGTTTGCGTCGAGGGCAGGAGGGCCTGGGATCCCTCCTGCCCGTAATGTAGTGCAGGGTGGGGTTAGGGGGTCGCCGTGGCCAGGAGGACTTGGGCTCCCTCCTGGCCCGATATTGTCGGGGAGTTGGGGAATCGGTGGGGCAAGAGGGCTTGAGCTCCCTCTTGCCCCGATCGTGTCGGGGAGTCGGGGGGGGGCAAGAGGGCTTGAGCTCCCTCTTGCCCCGATCGTGTCGGGGAGTCGGGGGGGCAAGAGGGCTTGGGCTCCCTCTTGCCCCGATCGTGTCGGGGAGTCGGGGGGGGCAAGAGGGCTTGAGCTCCCTCTTGCCCCGATCGTGTCGGGGAGTCGGGGGGGCAAGAGGGCTTGAGCTCCCTCTTGCCCCGATCGTGTCGGGGGTGCCAGGGACCACACGGAGTCACCCACCGTACCACCCGATTCGGGTAAGCGCAGGTATCGGTGGGTGGCTTATTTGCGGGGGGGTGCCTTATTTTACATTTTTTTCTAAAAAGGGGGGGGCTGTCTTATTTGATGGCCCTGCCTTATCATCGGGGAAACACGGTAGAAAAAAAAAAAATAATGAACAGTTAAGTCCCAGTTTTTGCCGCTGAGACTCTGCCCTCTCACTGTAAAATTAGACTCTACTTAGTCTGTCTTTAAATTTAAAAAATGTGTGTTGTTTTAAAAAACAATTATGTTTTTAGATGTATCTAAATAAAAATAATAACCAAAAATTTATCTTTTTTTATGTCATCTTAGCATATTTTATGCTACAGAACGAATTATTTTTTTTAACATGTATTGTTATGGGAAAACGCGTTTCACATAACGAACTTTTCGCATAACAAACTTGCTCCTGGAACGAATTAAGTTCGTTGTGTGAGGCACCACTGTATATAGATATCTGCACAAATTGGCGCATTGGTCATATCAGATCATGATCCAGTGATTATTCTACAAATATATACATAAATAAATACAAATTAACTAAATATGCAATAAAATCAATAGATGTGAACCAGAAGTTAAATACCAGGAGGGAAGGGTTAGGACAGCCGTTATAGTGAGAGATTCCATCATTAGGATTGAAGATAGCTGGGTGGCAGGTGAACGTGAGAATTGTTTGGTCACTTGCCTGCCTGGTGCAAAGATGGTAGACCTCATACGTCACCTAGATACGAATTTAGACAGTGCTGGGGAGGAATCTGCTGTCTTGATAGATATAGGTACCAATGACATATGGAAATGTGATATAGAAACATAGAGTATGATGGCAGAAGAGGGCCGGCGGCCCAACAAGTCTGCCCACTCAAGAACCCTTCCTCCCTGGTGTACTCCTCTGTCATGCATAACCTTGCAGCACTCCCACCTGTTTGTCCCATCGACTCTTGAAGTCAGCTACACTACAGGCCTCGACCACCTGGCATGGAAATTTATTCCATCGATAGGGAAGTTCTGAAAGCCAAATTTAGGCTCTTAGGTAGGAAGTTAAAATCCAGAACCTCCAGGACAGCATCTTCAGAAGTGCTCCCTGTTCCACACACAGGACCCAAGAAACAAGCAGAGCTCCAGAGTTTCAATGCATGGATGAGGCGATAGTGCAGGGAGGAGGGTTTTAGATTTGTTAGGAAATGGGTGACAAACTGGGAAAGGTGGAACCTATTCTGCAAAGATGGGCTCCAACATAACCAGATGGAACCAGGCTGAAGGTGTCAACATTTAAAAAGGAGACAGAGATGCTCTTCTTTGAAACTTTTCTAGTGCCACCATATCTTTCTTAAGATAAGGAGACCAGAACTGAATGCAATACTCCAGATGAGGTAACACCATGGAGCGATACAGGAGCATTATAACATACTTAGTCTTGTTAACTATCCCTTTTATAATAATTCCTAGCATCCTGTTTGCTTTTTTGGCCGCCACTGCACATTGGGTGGAAGGTTTAATCATGTTGTCTACAATGACACCCAGATCCTTTTCATGGGCGCTAACCCCCAAGGTGGACTCTAGCATCCGGTAATTGTGATTCGGGTTATTCTTCTCAATGTGCATTACTTTGCATTTGTCCATATTAAATTTCATCTGTCACTTGGACGCCTAGTCTTCCAATTTCCTAAGGTCTGCCTGCAATTTTTCACAATCCTCATGCGTTTTAACAACTTTGAACAGTTTTGTGTCATCTGCAAATTTAATCACCTCACTTGTCATTTCAATTTCCAGATCATTTATAAATAAGTTAAATAGCACCAGTCCCAGTACAGATTGTTGCCATTTGCCTTCAGAGGAGGATATAGGGGGCTGTGGAGGGTCTTTGGAAGAGATGGCAATGAGGTCTAGGTGGTGGCCTTTTATGTGTCTGGAGTAGTCTTGCAGAAAGGTGAGAAGACTGGTGTCCAAGTTGTAATTTTTCATTTCTAAGTGGAGGTTTAAGTCCCCTAGTAATATGCATTAGGAGAGGTGAGAGTGTTTTTAAACACGTAGTTGTAGAAAATGTCCCTTACGTTGATCCAGTTTTTGGGAGTCGTACAGAAGAGAATGCAAGTGAGAATTTCAATGTTTTTGTGTTGTTTGAATTCCAGTAGATTGATCTGGAGAAAGTAACATAGTAACATAGTAGATGACGGCAGATAAAGACCCGAATGGTCCATCCAGTCTGCCCAACCTGATTCAATTTAAATTTTTTCTTCTTAGCTATTTCTGGGCAAGAATCCAAAGCTCTACCCGGTACTGTGCTTGGGTTCCAACTGCCGAAATCTCCGTCAAAACCTACTCCAGCCCATCTACACCCTCCCAGCCATCCTCCCCCAAATGGCCATATACAGACACAGACCGTGCAAGTCTGCCCAGTACTGGCCTTAATGTTCAATATTTAATATTATTTTCTGATTCTAGATCCTGTGTTCATTCCATGCTTCTTTGAACTCAGTCACCGTTTTCCTCTCCACCACCTCTCTCGGGAGCACATTCCATGCACCACCACCCTCCTCGTTTGTTCTTTCTACATAGTGATAGTGTTTTGTAACATGGTGGACAGAGGTCTTTGATGAGTGAGTCTTCTGATGAAGGAAGCCATATTTTTGTTAGGAATAGACAGCCTAAGTTTTCCTCCGTGATCCAGTCCTTGAGGAGGTTGGCTTTGTTTCTGGCAGATCTAATGTTGGTGTACGCACATGATATGGGAAGGTAATTGGCAGCTAGGTAGTTTGATGCGTTATGAGGAGAAGATAAAATTTTGGCCTTTCTTGGTTTGGTGTGGGAGGCTTTGTTTCAATGGATAGATGTGAACTGAGCTATATTCGCATTGTGAGCTGGGTAGTGTTTTAGGGATCCGAGTGTTTGTGGATAGCTAGGATGGTTATATGTGTTAGGTCTGTTGAGAGTGCAATGGATCCCACTATTGAAATATTGTACTGCTTTTCTGTGTGCTGTGTATCATCACTGGAATGTCCAGTTCTCTCCATTCTGTGAACCACCTAGAACAGGGGTGTCTAACCTTTTGGCTTCCCTGGGCCGCAATGGCCGAAAAAAATGTTTCTGGGGCTGTACAAACACGCAAACACTGCAGCAAGACAGAGGAGGGAGCCGGCAAGACGGTAAACACCCAGGGACAGCAGAGGAAAGCACTGCATCACCCTCAACTGGGGCTGCACAAAATACTTCATGGGGCTGCAGGTTGGACACCCCTGGCCTAGAACTTTTTGGGTGTTGGCGGTATAGAAAAATAAAGTTATTATTATTATTCCTCCATACCATGTGAGGTGGAGCAGTGGGAAGGTCAACATGATGGCTTTGGAGGAGGATGGTTGTTTCTTAAGTGATGTTATGGGAAAGGCTGGACTTCAGGATCCAGACAATGGATACACCAATTTTGTGGGTCATAGCCTGAAATGGTCCGGTTACAGCGAGAACATTTCTTAAAGCCACACATGGAGGAGAAAATGGGAGATGGAAACATGCTGCTCAACGGTTCTACTGTACAGAGGAATGGGAGGGAGGGATAGAAAAATGCCGGGATCTACTGTACGGGGGAGGGGGGGTTAGAAATGAAAAGATGCTGCTCAAGGGTTGGGGGGGATGGGAGGGAGGGAGGCAGGCTGGCTTCATGGGGTGGGACACAGTCTGGAAGGCAGTGAGGGGGACATAGGAAGGAGGCACTGGGGGCACTAAGGACATAGGAGGCACTGGGGGCACTAAGGACACAGGACAGAGGCACTGGGGGCACTAAGGACATGGGAAGGAGGCACTGGGGGCACTAAGGACATGAGAAGGAAACACTGGGGGCACTAAAGACTTAGGAAAGGGTACTAAGGACATGGGAAGGAAGCACTGGGGGCACTAAGAACATAGGAGGGGGCACTAAGGACATAGGAAGGAGGCATTGAGGGCCCTAAGGACATAGGAAGGAGGCATTGAGGGCACTAAGGACATAGGATGGGACATTAAAGACATAGGAAAGCGGCACTGGGGGCACTAAGGACATAGGAAGGAGGCACTGTGGGCACTAAGAACATAGGATGGGACACTATGGACATAGGAAGGGGGCCATGGAGAGACATGCAGGCATGGCGCAACAGATAAATACAGGCAGGCAGGGAGTCAGGGAGATAGAGACAGACAGATAGACAGGGGGCCAGGGAGAGACACAGACAGAAAGAATGACAGACAGACAGCGTCCAAGGAGAGAGAGACAAAGAAAAAAAACCCCCAGACAGACATCTACTCTAGCACCCGTTAATGTAACGGGCTTAAATACTAGTATAAAAATAAGAGAACTAGTCTGCTGGAATAAACTGATATCATATGAAGTGAGAATTATGTTGAAGCCTCCGCGTCTGTGAAAAAACACTCGAACTGTGAAAAATAAAGCTTTTGTTGTACTTGCCAACCATATCTGCCTGGGTGTTTGTGTGAATGAACAGGATTCCTAGAAAACTTAGCCAGAAATCTCTCACATAGAGCACTTGGTTGTGTCCATACCAGGTTCTGTGAATGGTGTTACCCACACTTGCTTGTCCTCAGAGAATGAGGACAATTCACTAAATAGTATGCATTAAAAATTGATAGACCTATATTAGTGCTAAAATCATGGAATATTTCCCAACAGTGGTAATAAAGATGCCAGAATATCAACTAAGAGAACTCTTTATTAAGTCAATAAAACGAAACTCATAAAAATAGACGCAGTCTTTAGTATAATGTCCATCTTAATATGAGTACAATTGAGTCTAGGTCACACCTAGATTGTCCCAACAGGGATCCCAGTTTCAGCATCCGTAGATGCCTTCATCAGGGGATAAATGGACACTGCCATGAGTGAGGGACTGTAAAACCCGGCAGGGCACCAACAACATTAAAAACACGATGAGTGTCTGTGAGGGAAAAAAACGTGCCAAAAACGTAAACTTTACTAATAAAACTGATCTTGCTCAATCTTCTTCAATGCCATACATACTAAGCAGCTTCTCTTTATGACCAAAATTAAGGAACATGAGACCACTTAACAGAACAGGCAGAGATGTCATTTCTTTGCCTCTTTTACTCAGCTTGGAATTTGTACAGATACTTACCCTTCGGCCAAGGATCTGATTGATGGCTGCACTCTCCTTCAACGTACACTCTGCTACTACTTTGGCTCTCATTTCCTTCATATACAACATGAATGCATTAAGAGGTTTCTTTATATGTGGTTTTTTCTTCTCTTCTTCCTTTTTGGAATCCTGATGTTTCCTAGAAAACAAAATGCTCAATACTGGAGGTCTGAATATTTTTCAAATATCTTCTACTCCCTTCAACTACTTTTTATATTCTCTACCAGATGCCAAACACACCAGTCTCCAGAAGCATTTCTCACTATCTCTTTCCACTTAAAACCCTCTCTCTGCTGCAATTTGCCAGGGATGTACATTTGTGGGTACATTCTATTTATACAGGTGCCTAAAAGTTTAAAGTGCAACAAATCGCTTGTATGTGCATATTATCTACAAATTAATGCATGCAGAATTGATTATGTGCCTAAAAAATAAGCCAAAGGTCAAATGAACACAAAAAATACCTGAAAATCTGGAAAATTTTGTTTTAAAATGAGCAATAACCAAGCTTTTTTTTTTTTTGGGGGGGGGGCATGCAACCCCTGTTGCACTACCAGACTGAATAGTTTCCACCTTTTACTGGAAAGAACATTTCACAATAAAGGTTCAAGAAGCCAGCTGTAAGGAAGCACCTGCAGATCTTCAGTAGTCAGAAGAAAAATTGTAATGAGAAAAACCCTTCTATTCAAGATCTAACTATACAGCAAACAACATGAAGGAAGTATTAATTAAATACATACAAAGAAACATTAGGCTTACTGACCTTGTACTAAAGGTTCCTCTCCTACCAAAATCTGTTCATAAGAATTTATTTTATTAAGATTTTTTATGGATGAAAAACAATTAGAAGAATATTAGCAAAAATAAATGAATACTTACGAGCTGTGAAGAGAGCCCATGTCACTCTGAGAAGATTCCTGTTTGACTGTTGGAGTGACTATGGCAGGGTGGGGGATTCCAGTTGTGTGTAAACTATGGTGTGGTGGGACCATATGTGGTGGAAACCTAGAGAAGAAAAAGCTGTGTAAATTGTCAGAATGAAAAGAAAAATGAAAGGATGGGAAGGGGTGAATATGTGAGAACACATAGGTCTTGCCCTTCAAGCATCTCTGAGGCCTGAAACATTCAGGCTCATCACCCTTAAGACAGCTTCATTGCTGTCCCAGTAAAGTTGTATGTAGTGATAAAACTACACATAAGAATATTTCATGTTGTCAGAGGGCATGGTCTCCTTGTCAACACCTGGCAAGACTAGGGGCTCCTTTTACTAAGGTGTGCTAGCGATTTTAGCACACGCGCTAAATGCCAACGCCTCCATAGAGCTGGCGTTAGTATTTTTCATTTAGCTCGTGGTTTGCGCGCGCTAATCTTAAGCGCGCGCTAAAAATGCTAGCGCACCTTAGTAAAAGGAGCCGTAGGTATATTAACCATAACTTTATGACAGTTTGATAGAAGCAAACAGGGGGAGTGAAATAGAAAAGGAAAAAACCCCAGTTTGTATTTGTTGAATACTATGTTTTGTGTGATTGAAACATTCTGATAAAAAGATATTAAAAAACAGAAGCAAACAGATCAAAAATTGCTGTTACAAAAGGTGCAAAGGAAAGTGGTGCTGAATAATTTTATTGCAGAAACCACTAAACTAAATATAGATGCCACCAGAAATGTCCCCCTTTTTTTCTTAATTTTAGGTCAATCAACTCGAAGATCAAATCAGTGGAAAACCAGGCCTCCTTACACTACTGATCTTTTTTTTACTGTCTCTTGACCCTCAGACAGCCTAAAAGCAAAGCAGAAAGTGACACATTAACTATATAAAGACTGAAAGATCGCAGACCTTAGTAACTAGCTGGATAAACACTATCCTAAGCTCAAAGCAAACATATATCTGTGGGCCTCTATCTTGTTCATTCTTTCCTCATACCCCTCCAGCCCTCAATCTCCTAGTTTACCTCTCCTGGAGATACTTGGAGTAGATGAGTCTAGTAGCAGGGAGAGTAGGTGAGAACCAGGGAAGCCAGGTTTCAAATCCTGTTTTACCAACTCATGTTTCTTGTGACTTTACATTGCCTTATGTATAAACTTAAGATTTAAATTTCCTAGAGAGTTGTATTAACCACGACAATCATGGGACTTGCTCTAAAGTGCATTAATACAGGTTAGTAAATCAGGTCCTAATATTTTTTAAGCTCTCTTGGGAAGAACAAGCACCTGTACTTGAATTTATTACCTAGATCTACTTTTTGAGATCCTGCAATGGACTTGTGACCTCAAATTGGCCAACTCCTGGAAACAGAATGCTGGGCTTGATGGACCTTTGGATTGATCCAGTATGGGAGTTCATATGTGCAATCCTTGAGCTCTGATTTGAGAAGGCAAGTAATTAAATCCAAATCTTCAAAGGGCCCTGTCTCCCACAAGGAGTCAAGGACTAGGCAGAGCCTCCATTTAGGCCCTCAGGATTTGCACCAATTTATTTCTTGTATTGCCTTGTAACCTGTTGCCATAATTAGGACTAGTCCTTGTGCTTTCCTAAGTTACTCAAAAGAAATGAACTTGGGAGGGGAACCAGAGAGTGGAGGTCTGTTCAAGGAAGACCAAGCAAAAGCAGAGTAGAGGCAGGCAGCAGAAGCCTCTTCCCATCTGTAGGCATCCTTAGGCCTATCTTAAAATCCCTGGCAGTTGAAGCAGGAGTGCTCCCCAGTCACTCCTGCCTATTTCGCATTGGCTCTCAAAATGTCTGCCAACTGGGGCATTGCTTCTGCCCTAACTACATCACTAGACTACCAGAACTTGTAAGGTAATCTCATATACTCTGTATTAGTTTATACAGTGGTGCCTCACACAACGAACTTAATCCGTTCCAGGAGCAAGTTTGTTATGTGAAACGTTCGTTGTGTGAAACGCGTTTTCCCATAACAATACATGTTAAAAAAAATAATTCGTTCTGTAGCATAAAATATGCTAAGATGACATAAAAAAAGATAAATTTTTGGTTATTATTTTTATTTAGATACATCTAAAAACATAATTGTTTTTTAAAACAACACACATTTTTTAAATTTAAAGACAGACTAAGTAGAGTCTAATTTTACAGTGAGAGGGCAGAGTCTCAGCGGCAAAAACTGGGACTTAACTGTTCATTTTTTTTTTTTTCTACCGTGTTTCCCCGATGATAAGGCAGGGCCATCAAATAAGACAGCCCCCCCTTTTTAGAAAAAAATGTAAAATAAGGCACCCCCCCCCCCGCAAATAAGCCACCCACCGATACCTGCGCTTACCCGAATCGGGTGGTACGGTGGGTGACTCCGTGTGGTCCCTGGCACCCCCGACACGATCGGGGCAAGAGGGAGCTCAAGCCCTCTTGCCCCCCCCGACTCCCCGACACGATCGGGGCAAGAGGGAGCTCAAGCCCTCTTGCCCCCCCCCGACTCCCCGACACGATCGGGGCAAGAGGGAGCTCAAGCCCTCTTGCCCCCCCCGACTCCCCGACACGATCGGGGCAAGAGGGCGCTCAAGCCCTCTTGCCCCCCCGACTCCCCGACACGATCGGGGCAAAAGGGAGCTCAAGCCCTCTTGCCCCCCCGACTCCCCGACACGATCGGGGCAAAAGGGAGCCCAAGCCCTCTTGCCCCGCCGATTCCCCAACTCCCCGACAATATCGGGCCAGGAGGGAGCCCAAGTCCTCCTGGCCACGGCGACCCCCTAACCCCACCCTGCACTACATTACGGGCAGGAGGGATCCCAGGCCCTCCTGCCCTCGACGCAAACCCCCCCCCCCCCCAACGCCCGCCCCCCCCCAAGAACCTCCGACCGCCCCCCCAGCCGACCCGCGACCCCCCTGGCCGACCCCCACGCCACCCCCAACCCCCTTCCCCGTACCTTTCTGTAGTTGGCCGGACAGACGGGAGCCAAACCCGCCTGTCCGGCAGGCAGCCATCGACGGAATGAGGCCGGATTGGCCCATCCGTCCCAAAGCTCCGCCTACTGGTGGGGCCTAAGGCGCCTGGGCCAATCAGAATAGGCCCGGGAGCCTTAGGTCCCTCCTGGGGGCAGGGCCTGAGGCACATGGTCGGGTTGGGCCCATGTGCCTCAGGCCCCGTCCCCAGGAGGGACCTAAGGCTCCCGGGCCTATTCTGATTGGCCCAGGCGCCTTAGGCCCCACCAGTAGGCGGAGCTTTGGGACGGATGGGCCAATCCGGCCTCATTCCGTCGTTGGCTGCCTGCCGGACAGGCGGGTTTGGCTCCCGTCTGTCCGGCCAACTACAGAAAGGTACGGGGAAGGGGGTTGGGGGTGTCGTGGGGGTCGGCCAGGGGGGTCGCGGGTCGGCTGGGGGGGCGGTCGGAGGTTCTTGGGGGGGGGGCGGTCGGTGGGGGGGGGGGGGGTTTGCGTCGAGGGCAGGAGGGCCTGGGATCCTCCTGCCCGTAATGTAGTGCAGGGTGGGGTTAGGGGGTCGCCGTGGCCAGGAGGACTTGGGCTCCCTCCTGGCCCGATATTGTGTGGGGAGTTGGGGAATCGGCGGGGCAAGAGGGCTTGGGCTCCTTTTTGCCCCGATCGTGTCGGGGAGTCGGGGGGGGCAAGAGGGAACCAGGCGGAGAGAGGGCAGTTAAGCGCAGTGCCTGCGCGGAAGGATGCAGCTCGGGCGACTTCGTTGTGTGAAACGAAGTTCGTTGTACGGATCAAGACATAAAGTTCGTTGTGCGCAGCGTTCGCTGTGCGAGGCGTCCGTTATGCGAGGCACCACTGTACAATTTTCTGCTTTCAATAAAACTCATATCTAGAGTTATTTATATTTTTCTTTTTTTTTTACTGTGGCCCTTGTGGCGAAAAGTTTGGAGACCCCTGGTCTAGAATATCTACCGCTAGGAATGCAGATTACATGGATCAACAATATTGCCATTTAAAAGGTTCTGCCAACTATTGACCTCCTTTGCTGGCTCACAACTTCACCATGGTTGGATGTCTCTTACATCTGTCTTGTGTTTACCATTTTCATGAGGGAAATCTGGCAGGATTGTTGGCCTTCTCTTGATTTTGAGCCCTAAGCATGTATCTAATAGTACTAGTATCCAGTTTGCCTATATACTATTAATCCTGCCCACAAATACTAATAAGGTGAATAGATTTCCTATTGATACCATAAATTTCTAGGTGCTTCAACCTTCCTCCCCTCCAGCACTTTGCTTACACTTGCAAAATCATATAGCATATAAGCACTGAAATAAGACACAATGCCTATGATACAGATTACTGTATGTACAACTGCTTATGACTCGATCACAGGTTAACTTCCAGTATCAGATGATGGATCAGAATCTAAATAATTCAAATAATTCATCAGGGAGACCAAAGTAATCAACAGCCAAAAATAATGATCAGGACTGAAGACTCCACTATCTCAAAAAGCCTTTTCTTAAATGACATCTTTGACACAGTAATATGGGCCAACAATTGCTTATCGGGCATGTACTTTATTACATATGGTGTTTCACTGAAGTTTCAAATTATTACAATGACAACTGTTGACCTAGATAATTTTAGGATCTCACAAAGACATTTACTAATGCCCGCTTTTAGTAAGAAAAAATTAATAGAATTAACAGTACACTCTAAAATTCATTGTTCAGAAAGAAATATATCAATTAAAAATATAGGGCAAATTTATCTCATGAACATTTGAAGTCACTACTACTTATAAATAGAGTTTCAAAATTTGAACCTCAATTTAATAAGATTTTAAACCCTGTGCAAGTCACTTAACACACAATTACCCCAGGTACAAAACTTAGATGAGTCCACTAGGGACAAAGTGTATGTAGCCCGTTACATTAAGGGGTGCTAGAATATATGTCTGTCTTTCTTTCTGCCTCTCTCCCTGGCCCCCTTTGTCTGTCTGTCTCCCTGCCCCTGTGGCTTTCTTCCTTTCTTTTTGTCTTCCTCCCGCTGTCTACCATTTCCCTGTGCAACAGCATTTTGCCCCCACCCCACTTCTCTGTGTATCAGCAGCATTTCCCTCCCCCCCTTCCCTGTGCAGCAGCCGCAGCAGCATTCCCTCCCCCTTCATTTCCCTGTGTAGTAGCATTTCCCTCTCTCCCCACTTCCCTGTGCAACAGCATTTCCCTCCCCCTCCACTTCTCTGTGCAGCACTGTCTTTCTGTCTCTCTCCCTGCCCCTGTGGCTTTCTTCTTTTCTTTCTGTCTCCCTCATGCTGTCTACCATTTCCCTGTGCAGCAGCATTTCGTCCCCACCCCACTTCTCTGTGCATCAGCAGCATTTCCCTTTCCCCCACTACCCTGTGCAGAAGCTGAAGCAGCATTCATTCTCCCTCCATTTCCCTGTTCAGCAGCATTTCCATCCCCCACCCCCACTTCCCTGTGCAGCAGCAGCAGTAATATTTTCCTTCCCCTCCACTTCTTTGTGCAGCAGCAGCAGCGATATTTCCCTCCCCCTCCACGTCCCTGTGCATCAGCAGCAGCATTTTCCCCTACCCCCCCTTCCCTTCCCACGGTCTGGCCTGCTCCCTTAGTCCCTTGCTCCCCCTCCCCTTCCCTTCCCGTTGTCTGGCTGGCTCCCTTAGTCCCTTGCCAAAGTTTATTTTAAGTTTAAAGGTGCTGCGGCGGCTCCTCTCACGATCGCCGCCTGCGTCGGAAGCCTTCTCCGACGCAAGTGCAGCTCATGCGAGGAGCTGCGGCGGTGGCTTTTAAACTTAAAAATAAACTTCAGCCGGCCGTGAAGTGTAAGGGAGCCGGCAAGAGAGAGGGACCGTTGTATGCGCATGCGCACTCCTGCCAGCCACGGACCTACAGATCAGGGATCACGCAGGTAAGAGTGCGCATACATGCATAGCGTTTTATTATAGTCTATATATATCTATATCTATATCTATATCTATATATATATATCTATATCTATATCTATATCTATATCTATATATAGACTACTTTGGTTGTATCATAAAAAGTGGTATATCAAAAATTTAACAAATCAGTTAGCACACTGCAAAAAAATCTATACTAACTGATTAAGGAAACATGCCAACAACACTCTCACCCAAGTGCTAAAAAATAAAAAAATTTTTAGCTAATGAGTAGTATGTACAGATCTTAAAACTGTGAGACACCTAAGGATGGGGCATCCTTGGGTGTAAGGTATTTTGAGCTGTGGTAAGCACACATTAGGACTTGCACCCATAGTTTCTTTATTTAACACTTACAAGCCTGAAAGCTATTGAATGGCTTTACATTCAGGCATGGTGAGTATTTTGCTGTCCCTGGAGGGGTCACAAATTTGTACCCAAGGCAACAGAGGTTGAATTGATTTGCCCAAGATCACAAGTCACAGTGGAATTTGAATCAGTTTATCTTGGTTCTCAACTTGCTGACTCTAACCATTAGGCTATTCCTCCATATCCAATCCTAGCTAGCCACAGTGGACTCTGAAGGTTTCTCATACAGGAATAAAAATCTAGCAGTGTACTGTACCAGTTACACCTACTCCAAAAAAACTTAGTGGGTTGAATTAAAATCCCATATAAGTCCCTCCCTGTGACTTGGGGTTATTTGCTTCCTAATGCTCAAATCTAAGTTCCACAGTGTAAGGGTCTTTGAAACATGTGATAAATCTTGTACTGCTTCTGGTATATAATATTTCTAATACTAAATGGGCACTTTTCTTGAACACTGCATCCTAACACTCCTGCTTTCACAAAATGCTTCAGGGTTATTTCTCATTGAACATGAAGGTAGAGAATGACACGGTGACAAAATTCATCACCGTCCCCGCGGATAACCGCGGGAAATAATCCCTTGTCATTTTCTAGTGTCTATTTCAACCTCAGTCCTTCTACACCAGCATTCTTCATAGCAAAGCTTGCAGGTCAGTGGTTGTGGCCATTCATACTCTGATTCTTCCCTCTCTCCTTAAAGAATGACATGAAGATGGTTTCCCGTGGTTATCCGCGGGGACGAGAACGGTGATGAATTTTGTCACCGTGTCATTCTCTATATGAAGGCATCTTAGGCTGTACCTTACTAAGTCTTAACAGTCAGAATTTTAATGAAACAAGAAGGATCAAGCTCAGAAGATATACCATTTTCATGCATGTGGTTAACTGGTCCATGAATGATAGGGCTCACACATGCATATTATGGTTCAAAAGCTTTGGTCTTTTGGAACCTACAGATAGCTTCACACAAGATACTAGCACCTTAACAGGAGGTGTGATCCAAAGTAAAACTGCATAAATAAAGGGGTCTCTCGCCAATTGCTGACTCTGAACAAGTGTTTTCACCTGTCTACCAAGGATGTACATTCCCTAACCTCCAGAACCCCCCAGTACTTTAGTTTCAATCTTCTCATGTTCAGAGAAATGCTGCTATCATGGCTGGGTTTTTTTCTCCTCTGTTGTCATCAATAAAAAATTGTTATATATAACAATTTTTTTATTGATGACATAGGAGAAAAAAAACAGCCATTCAATACAATAGTACAATAGCAGAAGTCATCCAATTTACCCCCAAACTACTATAAAATCCCCCAAATCCAGAAACTCTCTCCAAAGAAATCGCCCCCAATCCCTAGAGAATACCATACCCCACCCCTTTACCACACACCAATGTGCAGGAATTGGTTCCTTATTCCACTGCACATTGCCAAATAGCCAATTCCATCCCCCCTCCCCCTTCCCCCCACCCAGAGATGCAGCAAAGAGTATCAATATCCTAATTAAGAGCCAAAGCTACGTTATGGGCTCTAGAAGACAAAGAATCTAAATATACTCCCCAGATTTTCTGAAACCCCTTCTACCATCGAAAGATGATATGGGCCCCCCGAATCTCATAAAGGAACAACTCACAAAACTTATTCCTCCACTCCCAAGAAGAGGGAGTGGGGGAGACCCAATGCTGCATTATGCAACATCTGCCTACTAATGGATTCTTACGGATAAATAGCTTCTTGCCACTGCTAAAATGTAGCAAATAACGTGCCCTGTCCAAGAGAAATAAATGAAGCTGTATCTCCAATGGTTGGTGAAGCAGATTAGTCAAAAATGTTGCCACCTTACTCCCAAATCTTGCAATCAAAACACCCTCCCCCCCCCCACACACACACATAGCATGGAAAATATTATTATAACCCACTGTACATTTTCCACAAAGTACAGTGTCTAGGTGACCCACCTAAAATAGCTGGGACTGGGTAAAATAAGCTCTATGAATTACCCTAAAATGACATTCCTGAAAAAGAGCCCCAGAGATCAAATAAGGAGTCCCTTTTAAACTATCCCCAACAACCCAGGATGCCAAACACCCCTAAATCCAACTCCCAACGACCCCGCAAGACCCCATAATCCCTGGGAGGCAGCAACTCGTGCAACAATTTACAAGTTTCCGAAATCATGATAGTCTCGCCTTGAAAGGCCTGAAAAAAACGAGAGAGGCGCTTGCCGAGTTCTGAACTCAAATTAGCCAGATCTAAAGAAACAAGATAATGTTTAAGTTGCAAATAAACAAATTCATCTCTTCTCCTCGAGGTGACACGATGTCAGAACATAGCAAATGGCAACATCACACGGTCTGGGTCCAAAAAATCCTCAAGTACAGTAAAGCCCTCTGTGGCCCAGTGAAAAAAATCCTAGTATCCCTACCCAGTATAAATGCCCCATTCCCCAAAATAGGCAACTAATCAGATTCTACAGGATTAAAACCCAAATATTTCAACCACATCCTCCAGCCGTTCGCAACAGGCCCAAAATCAGACTAGAGCAACAATCTGAGGGGTAGCATACAGTAAAAAAATAATGTTCCAGGGTAGAAAAAGAGCAGTCTCATATTCATACTATCCATATATCGGCTTTTTCTCTAACCAATCATGAAGATGCTGAATAAGACACACCAAATTATACAATCTAAGATTCGGTAAACCCAACCCTCCCTCTTTCCACCCCCCATAGAACCATACAGACTTCATTCTCGTCGTCTTCCCTCACCGTTGAAACTGCAAAAAATTCTTCCGCTGAAGAAAAAGAGACAGCAACTACAGAATATACAACTAGTGGGGAAATAGAGCCATCTTAACTAATTGAATCCGCACCAAAAGAAAAATAGGTAACGAAGACCACGACTGGAGCCACTCCCTCATGGAAGAAAGCAGCCGAGAGATATTAAGATTACCAGTGGAATTTTCACATTCACTCAGAATTGTGTGACCTGACTAGGAGCCTAGGCTCCTATAGCCGAACCCACCGTCCCATCACTGTGTATGACTTAAGTGAAAGATTTAAATAAGTATGCTATTCAGACAATTAAATCCATGGGACGGTGGGTTCGGCTATAGGAGCCTAGGCTCCTGGTCGGGTCACACAATTCTGAGTGTTTGTGAAAATTCCACTTACTTGTTTTTCAAGTTTCTTGATTTCAATTATTGACCTCGCATTTAAGGAGTCTTTTTTTAGCAGTACTATAATTATAGTTTATAGTCAGGTTTTATTTCAAAGAGGTCAAGGCAGATGACTTTAAAATATGCAATGTCACCTCAGTAACAACTATACGAAAATAGACAAATATAACAACCCCTCCCCTTTTACTAAACCGTGATACTGGTTTTTAGCTCAGGGAGCTGCGCTGAATACCCTGCGCTGCTCCCGACGCTCATAGGCTCCCTGTGCTAAAAAATGCTATTGCAGTTTAGCAAAAGGGGGCCATAGTGCAAAATATAGACAGAAGAAAAATTTTCAAAACAGACACATTTTGATCACTAAATTGAAAATAAAATCATTTTTCCTACCATTGTTGTCTGGTGATTTCATGAGTCTCTGGTTGCACTTCCTTCTGACTGTGCATCCAATATTTCTTTCCGCCTTCTGCGAGCTTCTTCTCCTCCAGACCTCATTCCCATTCCCCAACCAACATCTCTCTCTGTCCCTCCGTGAGTCCAACTTTTTCTTCCTCTCTCCTTGCCTGAACCCCTACCACCTGACACACTCCATTCCCTCCCCCAACTTTTTATTACTCTCTCCCTGCCCCTCCCCTTTCTTTCTTTCTGTCTCTCCCTGCCCCCTTTCAATTTTTCTTTGTCTCTCTCCCTGCCCCCCCCCCAAGCCACCTCCACCATTGCTAAATGCCCCCAGCAAACCCTCCTGTCTGGTCTAACTCTTATTTCCCAAATTAGGTATTTTTCTCAGTTCCTTTCCCACATTACAGCACATGCACCCTCTCTGAGTTCCAATCACTCTCACAGACTATTTCTTCTCCACTACCACAGCTCCACTCCAAGTTTCTGTCTCCATCAGTCTGTCACTCTTCCTTTTAGAACTTTCAGACACATCTGGCTCTTCCTAGCAACATTCTCTGTCCCAGCTATTAACCCTTTTAATTCACTTCATCCCTTCATAGTCCCCTCTATTCCTTCCCATGACTTCACTCCCAACCTTGCGCCGGGCCCACAAGCCTTTCCCCACCTTCCTCTCCAATGTCAGAATTGACGTTGGGGGGAGGGGAAGGCTTGTGGGCCTGGCGTGGGCCCGGCTTTTGCGGCATCTGGGAAGTAGGGAGAATGCAAAGGCAACGCGAGTCTGCGATTGTCTCGCGTTGCCCTTGCGATCTACTGGTCGATCATGATCAACCTTTTGAGCACCCCTGATCTAAATGAGCCCCATGCCCATTGCAGAAGAAAAGCAGCACCCCGCCAAGACTTATCTATAGTTGCTGTAGCCAATGCCTCCAACTTCTGCCAATTTAAGAAGTATCCTGAAAAATCTCCGTATTCCTCAAAACTCTCCATTAAAACCCTAAGAGATTAGTAATGTGCACTAACAAATCGTCCGCAAAGGCAGACACTTTAAACTCCTGCCACTCCCCCCCCTCCAAGTAACACCTTCAATCTCAGAGTTCGAATGCAACTCCTGTAACAGGGGATCCAAAGACAACAAGATGTGACAGAGGGTAGCCCTGTTGCGTACCCCTGCCAATTCCAAAAGCCATGGAAGCACAATCATTCACCAACAATTGAGCCTTAGGCTAAGCATACAATGTGCATACCACCTCCAAAAACCAACCATACAAACCATATTTTTGCAACACTGCATACAAAAAAACCTCCATTTAACCCTGTCGAAAGCCTTCTCTGTATCAAAACTAATCAGCAGAGAAGGCTTTCCAAACCTCTCAACTGCCTCCAGTGACACCAATATAGAACCTCACATTTCGAACAGCATGGCGTCCTTTCACAAAACCCACCTGCAAAGAGTGAAGAATGTCTGGTAAGACTCAGGAAAGTCTGTAAGCAAGAATTTTTGCCAACATTTTCGTCTCCTGTGTCAGCAGAGAAATGGGCCTATATGACACAGGCTCTATAGGATCCTTGTTAGGCTTGAGTAACACAAAAATTTGTGCCATAGTCAACGAAGTTGGTAACGTATCCCCTCGGCTTGCCTCAATAAGCAAGTCTAATGTGTGAGCCAAGTGGGGCAACCCCTGGTCCCCCCTGGGAGTCCCAGAATAAAGTCCCTGCGATGTATCCACTGTAGGATTCCAAACCATATTAAAGTCCCCTGCTACTACCAGGGGCAGGGGACCCAGAAACAAAATCTGAGAGAGAAGGGCTGCACAGAAGTCTTTATCAAAATTATTGGGAGCATAGACAGAATAAAAGCACAGAACATTTATGAATAGTGACAGAAGCTAACAAATACCTGCCCAAAGGATCCTTTACACCCCGGTGACATTGAAAATCAACATCCTTATGGATAAGAAATGCAACTTCAGCTTTCTGTTTCACCACAGCTCCCTCCAACACTTGACCCACCCACCATCTCTTAAGTTTACTATGCTCCAAAGAGTCCAGGTAGGTCTCTTGAAGAAAAGCAAACAAAACCTTATGTCGTTTCAAAGCCCTGAGAATTTTAGATCTCTTAATTGGAGAGGAGATCCCTCCCACGCGCCAAGAGATCAGGCGCCCCATTAACAAATTCCCTCAGAAACCCAAACAGTCCAAGGGTGGTGGCAATGAATTTTATCCACCACCCTTATATAAAAGTGTATTTCTTGTGCATTACTTTTATCTTCCCCATTGATACTCTTATTTACATGTTTTATCCATTTAATCCATCCTCCCTAAGGAAGATCCTTCACATACATTCATACATTTTCATCCAAGACCCTTATTATATGGACCTCACCAGCATCACCAGATAGAATGATGCACTCCCACACCTACAGAACACAGAGGATACAAATAAAGCTTAAGAATACTATTTTTATATTTGGGGAAGGTAAGTTTACACCAGGTTGTGCAAAATGGAGTTCAAATAGATAATTAAATTGGGACTATTTTATAAAAAGATATATATCTTATAAAATGATATATATTATATCTTATAAGACTCCTAAAACATGCCGACATTGCAGCTAAAATACATCCATGTGCATTTATACTTATAAACATAGGCACTAGAGAATGACATGGGGAAAAATCTGTCCCCGTCACTGCCCCGTCCCCAGCCCACCGTCCCCTTCATCGCCCCGTCACCGTCATTCTCTTCACCGCCACGTCACCGTCATTACTTTCACCGCCCAGTCACCGTCACTGCCATCCCATTCACCGCCCTATCACCGTCCCCGCAGCATCCATATAAGCCTCAGTACTGCAATATTTAGCTTATTCCTTCCTTATAAATCAAAGTTCTGGCTGCTGAACTAGAGAAAGAGATGTTCAGCTGGCAGGGCTTTGTTTATAAATTTTTATCAACACAACTAATATACTACTTTATCCTAAAGCAATCGAAACCGCTGCATCCTCGAGGTTTGGAAGTCTAGTCGAAGTAGGAGTAGAGCGAGGCTTAGTTGAAGAGGAACGTTCTTTAGAAGAAGAAATATTCCTGAAAGTATGCTTCGATAAAGGCCTCGATCACTGGTGAGAAGGTGCTTGGAAGCAGATCTCGAAGATTTAGGAGACTTCGCCTCGGAGACAGAAGCAGCCAATGCCACCAAAGAATGGATAGGACTGGAGGCTGTAGATCGAAGTTCCAGAGGCTTGATGGAGGAACCTCGATACACTCCCAAAGACTCTGCTCCTTATATAAAGTGTGAGGATTCCTGCCGAGGCACTTGCAAAGATTCTGTTCCTTGCTTCACGTGCTTGGATACCAGACCAGACACTCACAGAGACTTTGCTCCCTGCAAAGAGTGTGTAAGCTCAGACTGAGGCCAAGGACGCGGCTCGACCTCGTGGGAGTCTGCTGAATGTCCAGGCTGGATGAGAGGAAGAAGCTTCGGTCCCATATTAGTAAGGAACTGAATGAATTGCTTCTCCAACATGGTCTGGAAAGAAGCCAGCAAGGATGGATCCGCGTCTGAAATCGGACCACCTGCTTTGGCTGGAGGTTCCACCGAGGCAGTGTAAATGTGCTTCGACTTGGAAGTCTTAGGCACTTTAAGCACCACCGCTGGAACTTTCTGCTAAACTTTCTGACCTGAGGAAACAGGGGAAGATACAGCAGGTGTCATCGAAGAGACAGCTGCTACAAGCGACGAAGTCTATGGTTAACAAATACTGTATAGCTAAACCCCAGTCATAGTGTTTAAATAAATATGATTATTCAGAGTACATACATACAGTAGCAGAAATATTCAGCTGCATCCTAGCAGTGAAAGTAAATGCACAGGCACAGAGCAGCTGAATAACACTAAAGATAATTTAGGATTCCTATCCTTACCCCTCCCGTCTTATGCAGATAGCGGCAGACAGGCTAACTATTTACAGATAGTGGATTTATTCAGGCATTGGTCACTAGTATTCCTTATACATTGACACATCTCCTACCCATAAAAGTGCCTAATTGGCAGGTCCGATGGCAAAGCAAATCTACCATACTTACATAATTTACCATTCCCAACCTAAGTCCTTTTTCATATTACTCTGATAACTCAGAAAAGCAAACACAGCAACACACCAAGAACGCCCACCAGATTAAAATTAATTTAAAAGAGGCTCTCCCAGAGACCTTCCTAGCATACTATACCCACCATCACCCAAAGCAGAGAAAATAAATATCATGAAAACCCTTCCTACATTTTTCCTGCACTATAGAGAAATACACAGCAAGTCATCAGATTTAGTTAAACAAGTGCAAGGACAAAGGAACCGCAGACATCTAAAAGTCTAATCTAGAGTAACTACTACCGTGCCGCGTTCCTGCCCCTTTTAAGGTACTGAACACTGTAAGAAGCGAGCACAAATAGACGTGCCTCTGGTAGCACTATAAAGCATACTAAGTCACACGCATTTACCTGCCCTCACACGCTATCACAGGCCCTCATCCTATGCAGTCAGGAACGGGGTCCAGGCCGGTCCCCCGTGATCTGCCATCTCTACCTTACTATTCCCCCATCTCACCTTCAAACTCACGCCTGAAATCACCCACCGATTTCCTTCTCTGACATCTCGCCCCCTCTGATGCAACTTCTTTCCTTTAGCCGCCTTCCGCCAAGGGGGCATTGTTGGGAGACAGCAGACTTGAGAGAGACTTGGGTGTGCTGGTGGATGCATCACTGAAGCCATCTGCACAGTGCGCAGCAGCCTCGAAAAAAGCCAACAGGATGCTGGGCATCATAAAGAGGGGCATAACAACCAGGACGCAGGAAGTCATCATGCCATTGTATCGAGCGATGGTGCGTCCACATCTGGAATACTGCGTTCAGTATTGGTCGCCACACCTCAAGAAGGACATGGCGGTACTTGAGAGAGTCCAAAGGAGAGCAACGAAACTGGTAAAAGGGCTGGAACACTGCCCATACGTCGAGAGGTTGGATAGGCTGGGGCTCTTCTCTCTGGAAAAAAGGAGGCTCAGGGGAGATATGATAGAGACCTTCAAGATCATGAGGGGCATTGAGAGGTTGGATAGGGACAGATTCTTCAGACTGAAGGGGACAACAAGTACGAGGGGGCATTCGGAGAAACTGAAGGGAGATAGGTTCAAAACAAATGCAAGGAAGTTTTTTTTCACCCAAAGGGTCGTGGACACTTGGAATGCGCTACCGGAGGAAGTGATCAGGCAGAGTACGGTACAGGGATTCAAACAGGGATTGGACGGATTCCTGAGGGATAAAGGGATCGTGGGATACTGAGAGAGGTGCTGGGATGTAACACAGTTATAGAAAACTAACCAGGTAATAAGTATAGAAACCCAACAGGTCGTGCATGTGCAAGACCAGAGAGTTAGGACTACGATGGGAAGACAGGACTTCAATGAGAAACCAAGGTGGCAAGGGAGCCCCTTCTGGTGATTCAGACAGGTCGTGACCTGTTTGGGCCGCCGCGGGAGCGGACTGCCGGGCAGGATGGACCTATGGTCTGACCTGGCGGAGGCACTGCTTATGTTCTTAAGGCAAAAAAACCCCAAACAAACAGGAAATGGTGTCGGGAGTGAGCTGTAAACTGGAGCAGGGAAGGTCCGCAGCTTTCAAAGAGCCACGCACACGCGGTTGCTCTGTTGTTCAATCTTCTCCTCTGACGCAACCGGAAACAGGAAGTTGCAGCAGAGGAGAAGATTGAATAACTTGAGCAGCCTCGCCTGCGTGGTTCTTTGAAAGCGTGCGGCTGGACGAAAAAGAAAGCCAGCAAACTCTGCATCTAAGGTGAGGTGGAGGGTGGGAGGTGGCGGAACGCTACGATCGGGCGGGTGGGGGCTGCTGGACTGCGTGATCCTTGATTGCCTCACTGCGAAGACAAGTCCATTCACCGCTCCACGGGGCGGTGAATGGCCTTGTCCCCACCCCGCAGTGACCACTATTTTTTCTTTCCCTGTTTTGGCGGGTTACCCGCGGCTACTCACGGCTAGCCGCGGGTATCAATCATCGTGTCATTCTCTAATAGGCACGTTTATATTTTATAAGCCTATATACACATGTGTTTCACATTTCTGCCCATGTTCTATCCAAAACTACCACTGGAATCATGCAAGTCATATAAAGGTTTATTTCTCACCACCACCTATATTTTTACAGGTGTATTCTGTGGGGTAACTTTATAAAAGCCTTTTTCCCACAAGTAAAAAAAGGTTTACTAGTGAACATAGCCATAAAATGGCTCCTAGATGTGCATAATTTGTACATCACCTTGTGGACCCACTGCAGAAAAGATGATCAAATATCAGAGTCAGTCCATTTTTAAAATTGTTTATTAATATTTTCAAAGAACAGGGCAGGATGGTGGTGTTGACTTATTAATGATTTGATGATTTATTGATATCTGATTCTAACTATGCAATCTCCTGAAGAAAAATTCATTTTAATTTATTTTAATGTTTGGAGTAGGTGCGAGTAGACTTCTGGACAACTGATGAAAGAGCTTATTCCCAAAGAGGAGTAAAGGTTATTTGAGTTCTAAAAAAACCACACACACAAGTATGCTTTTAATTTCTCTTCTCCCTCCTCCCATGCTTCCATTCACCCACAATCATGCTGATATACATGTTTTCAGTATGACTTGGATATCTTCTTGAGGTCAGAGGTAAACAAAGTTTGCAGGGCCCCTCAAAACAGTGAAAATCTTCATTTCTCAGGCCATTTGGGTCCTTCACTATCGTAAAACAATAAGGTCCATCTTTGTTTTCTCTTCTCAGCAACTCTACATGCGGAGTTCATGAGATCACATCCAACCAACATGAACTCAGAGATCACTGACTGCCATTTGACAGCTAAGTCAAAAAGGCCCTGCATTTTACTTGAATAACACTGATGCAACAAGAGGGACCAGGGGCTTCAAGAAACCATATTCAGATGCACAAATCTAAACCTGGACTCAAAAAGTTGAACTCTGTGCCCAAGTCTGTGAAAGACACCATTTAATTAAATGTGTTTGTGCAAGAAACAAGTTCTTATTCATTTTCAAACACATACAAAAACTGCCACATGCTCAACTACTAACAATCTTGCATTAGTATTTAGGATCTCTCTGACACCAGGGGTCCTCAAATTCAGTCCTCAAGGTTTATAACAGTCTTTATTCAGGATTTCCACAATGAATATGCATTAAATTAATTTTTTTGTATTTATATACCACTTATAGCCTAAATGGTTTACATTCAGGTACTCAAGCATTTTCCTTATCTGTCCCAGTGGGCTCACACTCTACCTAATGTACCTGGGGCAATGGGGGATTAAGTGACTTGCCCAGGGTCACAAGGAGCAGCATGGGATTTGAACCCACAACTAGAGGTCTGCACGAGAACGTGGATCGCGGGTATCCCCCCAGCCCACGGGACTCCCACGGGGACGCTCCCCTGGCCCACGCGACTCCCACGGGGATGAAAACAGGATTCCATTTACTGAGGCCTACCTAAATTCTGGCGATGCAGGCATGCAGCTGAGAGACAAGTATGGCACCGCGGCGGAAACAGCCATGCTGAGAAGTGAGCTCAGCACGTACATAGCTGAAAACCTTGCTTGCTGATTGGTCCTGCAGCACGGCAGGGCGAGATCAGGAAGCAAGGCTCTCAGCTATGTACGTGCTGCTTGTTTGCTCTATGGTTGCAGGTCTCCTTTCTCTGGGGCACCAGACCTCCCTCATACAAAGGCCGGGAATGCAGAGTTGGTTCCGTTCTCAGTAGGGGATGCCTCAGTAGGCTAGACTGCATCACAGCACCGGCTCACTGCTCAGCCACTGGGAACCCAGATTCGGTCCTGTTCTGGGTGGAGGACACTTGGGGGGAGGGGAGGGGGGCTTGTTTGCGTCATTGTGCTTGCTCACCATTCTGCCGGCAAAAGCACAGAGTCTGTCCCATTCTAGGGGGAGAAAACCTAGCAGGGACCTGGCTGCAACACAATACTGGCTTCTAGAAAGCACAGTGGACTGGGGGAAGGGGGGGGGGGTCTAGCAGTGTGTGCCACCATTTGGACCCATGTAGACTTGCACAGCCTTTCTGATGCTGACCTGAGGTCCCTTTCTCTCCAGCATCTTCCCTCTCCTCCATTTCCATCCAGCATATGCCCCTCTCTCCTGCTTCTGCCCAGCATCTGATCTGTCTCCTCTCTTCCTCCTTTCTGCCCACTCTGTCATCCCATCCATCATCCACCCTTTTTTCTCCCCCTTCCATCCAGCATCTGCCCATCTTTCCCCCTTTCAGCCCAGCATCTGCTTCATTTCTCTTTCTCCCCCTTCTATTCAGTGTCTGCCCCATCTTTCTCTTTCCTCCCTTCCATCCGCATCCTCCCCCTCTCCTTTCCATTCAATGTCTTCCTCCCCTCTCCTTTTCTTTACATCCATCATCTGTCTTTTTCTCTCTCCCCAGGCATTCCAGCTTGTCTTATCTTTCCCCTTTCATCCAGTGTGTCTGATCCCTCCCCCTTTCTATCTACAGTCTGTCTACTCTCACCTCCTACATCCAATATCTACCACCTCCCACTGACAACTCAGCTGCCGCCAGACTGATGCAAAGCCTTCCCTCCGATGTCAGCTCTGACTTTGGGGGAAGACTTCTGGGTTGGCTACATATGGCATGCTGCAGGCTGCCTCCAACCCCTGCTGTTATCTGGACTCGAATGAAGGGGTGGGAGGGAGTGCATTTTTGGACACAGAAGTCATGAACTGGGGAGAGAGGAAGGGAGGGAAAGAGATGCTGAGGTGGGGGAGGGAATAGAAAGGGAGAATTGGGTGTGGGTATGTCAGTGAGCGGGAAAGAGAGATGGTTGTGTACACACGGAAAATGGAAGAAAGAGGATAATTTTTGGTCGTAGGGAGGGAGGTACAGAATATGCTAGGGAAGAAAAAGATGAGAGTGAGAAATGTGGTGGCAAGGGAACAGTGGGACAGATTGAAAGGGATGCAAGAGGGAGGAATGTTGGACAGTGGTGAAGGGAATGGAGGGAGAGATGTGGCATGGTGCTGGAGAGGGGTGATAGAAGGAGAAATGTTTAGCATGGGGCTGGTGGGCAGGCACGAAAGATGAGAAAGGGATAAATGGTAGGACCATGGTAGGAGGAACCAATGGACAGCAACAGAAGAATTTACAGAAGATGGGAAAGCGTAAAAAGAAACTGGGACCAACTTTATGGAAAAATAAGTCTCCAGACAACAAAGGTAAAAAACAGAATTTATTGACTAAAATATGCTAGCTTTGGGAAATGTATATTGCATATGTCTTTGTATTGTGTTCAAAAGAAAAGGAAATGCATTTCTGGTTTTATTTCTACAGTGTTGAAGTACTTGCTGACCCTTGCTGTGACTGGTGGGGATCCCCCAAGCACTGCCAGCAGAGGACCTCCTCTAGAGATGGCCAGAACTCCCCTCCACCAAGCACAGCAGTTGCTGGCAACATCCATGAGCCACTGAGGTGCCAGCATCTGTGACTCACGGACGCTACTGCTGCCTGCCAAGCTTGGCAAAAGGGACCCCCAGCCAACTGCAAAGGAAGTCCTCAGCTGACAGCTTGGGAGTTCTCATCAGCTGAGTATTTATATTTTATATTTACATTAGAGGCTCTGGTAGAAACCCATTTACAAAGTATGTATTCTTCCCAATTAATATTTCAAAAATTAATAAAGTCTCTTTGCTTATTTGTAAATGGGTCTGCACCAGAGCCTTTAATTCAGTAGCATAATTAAATAAAATAACTATTTCTGAAGTTTATAGGGATGGGGGGAGATGGAGGGGATTCCTCGCAGGGACGGGTGGGGACGGAAGGGATTCCTCACAGGGACGGGTGGGGACGGAGGGATTCCTCGCGGGGATGGGTGAGGACGGGTGGGATTACTCATGGGGATGGGTGGGGACGGGTGTGATTTCTATCCCCGCGCAACTCTCTACCCACAACCTCAGGGTGCTGAAGCTGTAGCATTCACTGCTTCCTTTGTATGCACACAGATACATGTACATTGTGGAAATCCTGAAAACCAGGCTGTGTTGTAGACCTGAAGGACTGAATTTGAGGACCCCTGACCTACACCTTCTAAGATGATTTTCTCTTTCTCCTATTGGTTACGAGAGGAGGGAAAAAACATACAGAAGTATAGCTCATAATCAATATATAATGTAAGAACTCTATCCTGCCCTTCTACAAATCTATGATGAAAGTATTCCCAAAGTCCTGCCTCTGTGTTCTTTTTTCAGTTTTCTTTCCTTTACCAACTCTATTTTTGCACTATGAGAAGTCAAACCTACAAGTCCTTACTAACTGACCTCAAATGTATCTGCAGAAAAATAACTGAGAACTCTTTGCTTCTGGGCCTTGTACTCTTTCAAAAGGACAGCCAAGGACATGATTTGTACCAATTGAGGGTCCTGTCTTCATATATCTTAGCTTTTTAGAGACTAAACTTGCATATACCCAATATCCATTGAAGGCACAAAATAGAATTATCAATGAGACTATATCTAATTAACTGTTGTGTGAGCTTAGTGCCTCTTAAATCTCATCATGCAAGTGTGACCATACAATATTAGTTAGAAATATAGTGGCCAAATTCCTGGGATCTGCTTTGATGTGCCTGTGGTGGATTATACACAGTAAGACAAACACAACCTCTTGTTTAAGCACAAATATCAATAGCTTATTCTTACCTGGTCTTCTTGGTTTTGGAACTCCTCCTTGCTTTGCTTCATGATAACAGTTATCTCTTGCTCTTTTGCCTGATTAACTTTCTTTTAGCCTCAGATACCTACTAAACAGTATTTCAATGCAGCCCATAAACTGTAGCTAGGTGAATCTTTAGCTCAGGGCTTCTCAATTCTTAAATGGCCCGAGCCCATCTATATGGTCACAGAAAACGTGCGACTCACTAGAGGTGCAGATCAATGTCATCTGTTCTGCAACCCCATTTGGAGTCGTGGCCTACAATTTGAGAAGCCCTGCTTGAAAATGAGATTTTGGCTTTGTCTTTAAAATGCCAAAAAGGGAAGGTCAAGTGAAAGTTGTTCATGACATGCAACACTGCACAACATGGTTACTGCTCCCAAAGGACCAAGATCACTGAAGACTGACATCAGAGAGAGTGAAGAGTTTACCCCTCTTAAAGGTCCAGCTGGGTACTACAAAAAAAAAAATAAATAAATAAAAAAGAGATTATATACATACCCTGGTAAGCTCTTTTCCAGTAGATAGGTGAGACATTCTAGACCAGGGGTGTCAAAGTCCCTCCTCGAGGGCTGCAATCCAGTCGGGTTTTCAGGATTTCCCCAATGAATATGCATGAGATCTATTAGCATACAGTGAAAGTAGTGCATGCAAATAGATCTCATGCATATTCATTGGGGAAATCCTGAAAAACTGACTGGATTGCAGCCCTCGAGGGACTTTGACACTCCTGTCAAACCATAGGTTATTTCTGTTACTCACATGATCTGCAGAAGAAATCCATTCCATGTTTTTCACTCTGCCTCCAGAGTACATCACAGACTAGTTTAGCGCCTTCTAGCAGTCAGTACTCAAACATAGAGAGATACACCCATCTGTGAAGTAGAGGCACCTGTAACGACCTATTGTTGTGCTCAAACAACTAAACAGTACCGTTAACTGTCAACAGAGGTGTCAAAGGATTTCAGAACTACTCCCACCACACTCCTCTTAACCCCAAAGGGTTGACCGGTCTCCAAGAAACAGATTGGATACTGAAGGAGACTGAAATCTGAAACAGGCACAGCAAGGATGGGGGGAGGAGGGGGGGTAAGGAGGGGAAGGGTCCTACAATGCCTCACCTAACTGCTGGAAAAGAGCTTACCAGGATAAGCATATACTCTCTTTTTCCAGTGCAATAGGTGAGACATTCTAGACCATAGGGACGTACAAAAGCAGTCCCCCAAGAAAGCTAGGGTGGGCTTGCTGCGCAGGCCTTTAAGACTGAGGACCCAAAGACAGAGTCCTGTCTGGCAGCAACATCCCATTCTGTATAACTTGGTAAACATGTGAAGAGAAGACCATGTTGCCGCCCTGCAATATGTCCTCAGGAGAAACAGGAGCTTCAGCCTACGAAGAAGCTACACTTCTGGCAGAATGTGCCTTAACAGAAATAGGGGACCGATGCCCCGCAAGAATGTAAGTAGACGAAATGGCTTTATGGATCCGCCTGGAGATCGTAGCCTCAGAAGCAAGAGAACCTCACATAATAAAATGTTCCCGCACAAACAGGTGGTCAGAAAGCAAAACTCGTTAGTGACCTCCAAATAATGCAGGAGCACTCTGCGCATGTCCAACTTTTTTTTTTTTTAAGCAGACGATCCTGATGTTTGGAACCCGTCGGCTGATTAACAGGCAAACGCACTTCAAGATTGACATGGAAAGCCAAAACCACATTCAGCAAAAAGGAAGGAACTGTCCGCAGGGAAACTCCAGTCTCAGAAATTCGGTCAACATGACAATGCCTGTCATTTGGAAGCCCTATGGACCAAAGTGAGAACGACCAGAAAAACAGTCTTGAGTGTTAAATCCAGAGAGACAAAAGGAGCACTGGCAAAGCCAGACAGCACCACATTAAGGTCTCAGGCTGGGAACAAATTTTTAATGGGCGGCTAGACCCGAAGATCCTTCTGCAAAAACCGAGCAACATATGGACGCAACGCCAAATTGAACTGATGATCCTGGGATCTAAAACCGGACAGAGCAGCCACCTAGATCCGCCAACCGTGAGGCCTTTATCCATATCAGATGGAGAAAAGGTCCCGCAACACTGGAGCCAAATAAGGGTCCACCTGTTCCTGGTCACACCAGTGCTGGAAGGTCTTCTACACCTTAGTGTAAGCCGACACCGTGGATGACTTTGTAGACCTATGAAGAGTAGCTATCACAAGCTCCGAATAGCATTTATATTTTAAGGCTATGTGCTGAAGAGCCAAATTGTAAAAGCTAAACGACCCAGATCCTTCATGACATCCAGGCCCGAGTGAGGTCAGGAAAGATGCTTAGGTGCAGACTGCATTAAACCCACAGCCGCATCAGATCTGTATACCATGGCCTTCAAGGCCAGTGGGCCACCACCAGAATGACGTGGCTGGGGTGAGTCACAATCCTCCCAAGGACCCAGCCAATCAGCAGCCAAGGTGGAAAAACGTATAGAAGTACCTCCAGAGGCCACAGTTGCTCTACAGCAGTGTTTCCAAACCCTGTCCCAGAGGACCCCTAGGCCAATCGGGTTTTCAGGAAAGCACTGATGAATATGCATGAGAGAAATTTGCATACCTGTCATTTCCATTATATGCAAATCTCTCTCATGCATATTCATTAGGGCTATCCTGAAAACCCGATTGGTCTGGTGGTCCTCCAGGACAGGGTTGTGAAACACTGCTCTAGAGCATAGAGTCTTTTGCTTCCGGGCCGGATCTGCGATTGAAGGGTGCTGCCTTCTTGTTTTGCTCTGTGACCATAAGGCCGAGGCAGGGCTGCCCCCAGCACCTCACGATCGCTAGAAACGCCTGCTGTACTAGGGTCCACTCGTCTTGAGTAAGTATTTGCTTCAACATAGCGCCCTTATTCCTCTCGTTCTATCCCCTCCCCACTTTCTCCTTTTCATCTAAATTATGTAACTTTTCCCCTCCCCCCCCTCTTACCCTTACCTTCTAGTCTGTCCAGTCTTTGTCATCTATGTTCACTCCATGTTTTTTCTCTTTTCTTTTTTTTAATATGCCTCTCTAAATTTTATTGTTAACCGGCCAGACATTTGTTTGATGGTCGGGATATTATAAACTAATAAACTTGGAAACTTGGATCCCTAGACTGATGGCTGAGAAAGTCTGCTTGAACGCTGGCTCCCTCCTCATCATTGCCGCAGTGTGCACAAAGGCACGAGTGGTGGCTCCTCGAGCATCTCGCACCTCCTTCGGAAGCATTCCCTCTGACTTTGTGACGTCAGAGAGAAGGCTTCTGGTTCAGGCACGGGACGCAGGTAGGAGCCGCCACCCATGGCTTTGTGCACACTGCGGCAGTGAGGAGGGAGACGGCTAGATAATAACACCAGGGGTGGCAATGAAAATGCCGCATTGCACTGCGAGCTGCATAAAACGGCCAGTGGGCAGGATTTGGCCCCCGGGCCTTGAGTTTGACACCTGTGGTCTAGAATGTCTCACCTATTGCACTGGAAATAAACAAATAAACTTATCCCGTGTTTCAGAGCTAGGTGATATGTGGAGGCATGTGCTCCTTGGAGAGAGAGTGGAGATTTCCTTGAATAAATCTCACCTGAATTTCTTGGTTTAGCTGAAGGCCTTGATAATCCTCAGAATGGACACAAATAAAGTAATTCTACAACCTCCATTTAGGTGCCCAGAGGATGTGCAGTAGGAGCCTATCCACAAGGCTCCATTACAAAATACTAGCATAACTCAACATTTATATACCTGTAAAGCACAGTTACTTACCGTAACAGGTGTTATCCAGGGACAGCAGGCAGATATTCTTAACGCATGGGTGACGTCACCGACGGAGCCCCGGTACGGACACTTTTAACTAGAAAGTTCTAGTTGGCCGCACCGCGCATGCGCGAGTGCCTTCCCGCCCGACGGAGGAGTGCGTGGTCCCCAGTTAAGATAAGCCAGCTAAGAAGCCAACCCGGGGAGGTGGGTGGGACGTAAGAATATCTGCCTGCTGTCCCTGGATAACACCTGTTACGGTAAGTAACTGTGCTTTATCCCAGGACAAGCAGGCAGCATATTCTTAACGCATGGATGACCTCTAAGCGAACAGAGAGGGAAGGAGGGATGGTTGGCCTTTAGGAAAATAAATTATGTAACACAGATTGGCCGAAGTGTCCATCCCGTCTGGAGAAGGTATCCAGACAGTAGTGAGTAGTGAACGTGTGAACTGAGGACCAAGTGGCAGCCTTGTAGATTTCCTCGATGGGCGTGGAAAGGAGGAAAGCCACAGAAGCAGCCATAGCTCTGACCCTGTGGGCCGTGACAGCACCTTCCAGTGAGAGACCGGCCCGAGCATAACAGAACGCAATGCAGGCAGCAAGCCAGTTGGAAAGCGTCCGTTTAGAGACAGGACGACCTAGACTTTTAGGGTCGAAGGACAAAAAGAGCTGAGGTGACGAGCGGTGAGCCCTGGTACGGTCAAGGTAGTATGCAAGGGCACGCTTACAGTCCAGCAAGTGCAACGCCTGTTCCCCAGGATGAGAATGGTGTTTAGGGAAAAAGACAGGCAATACAATGGACTGGTTGAGGTGGAAGTCCGAGACCACCTTGGGAAGGAATTTAGGATGGGTACGCAGAACCACCTTGTCATGGTGAAAAACAGTGAAAGGGGGGTTGGCAACCAGTGCATGCAGCTCACTAACCCTCCTGGCAGAGGTGATGGCAATGAGGAAAAGCACCTTCCACGTAAGAAATTTGAGCGAAGTTGTGGCAAGAGGCTCAAAAGGAGGTTTCATGAGGGCTGATAAAACCACATTCAGGTCCCAGACAACTGGAGGAGGCTTCAGAGGTGGTTTGACATTGAAGAGGCCTCTCATGAATCGGGAAACCAGGGGATGAGCCGTGAGAGGTTTTCCGAGGATAGGCTCATGAAATGCAGTGATGGCACTGAGGTGGACTCTGATTGAGGTAGACTTGAGGCCAGCGTCGGACAGAGAGAGCAAATAGTCCAGTACAGTTTCCACCGCCAATGAGGTGGGATCGTGGTGATGTAGTAGACACCAAGAGGAGAACCGGGTCCACTTCTGATGGTAACATTGGAGGGTGGCCGGTTTCCTGGAGGCATCCAAAATACGACGGACAGGCTGAGACAGATTCTCTGGAGAGGTCAGCCCGAGAGAAACCAAGCTGTCAGGTGGAGCGAGGACAGATTGGGATGCAGTAGAGACTGATGCTGCTGTGTAAGTAGAGTAGGAAACACAGGGAGAGGAATGGGCTCCCTGGAGCTGAGCTGAAGCAGGAGGGAGAACCAGTGTTGACGAGGCCACCGAGGGGCGATGAGAATCATGGTGGCTCCATCCCTGCGGAGTTTGAATATCGTCCGCAACATCAGAGGCAGTGGAGGAAAGGCATAGAGGAACCGATCCGTCCAGTTGAGCAGGAATGCATCCGGGGCCAGACGATGAGGAGAGAAGAGTCTGGAACAGAAATGGGGCAGCTGATGGTTGTGAGGGGCTGCAAAGAGGTCCACCTGAGGAGTGCCCCACCGAGTGAAGATGGAGCGGAGTGTGGGAGGATCCAGAGTCCACTCGTGAGGTTGAAGGATGCGGCTGAGATTGTCGGCCAGGGAGTTCTGTTCGCCCTGGATATAGACAGCCTTGAGGAAGAGACTGTGGGCCGTGGCCCAGGTCCAGATGCGGATGGCCTCCTGACAGAGGAGGGGAGATCCGGTGCCGCCTTGCTTGTTTATGTAGTACATGGCAACTTGATTGTCTGTGCACAGGAGAAGAACCTGAGGGTAGAGAAGGTGCTGGAAGGCCTTGAGAGCATAGAACATGGCCCTGAGTTCCAGGAAATTGATGTGATGTTGACGCTCCTGATGGGTCCAGAGTCCCTGGGTGCAAAGATCTCCCAGGTGAGCTCCCCATGCATAGGGGGAGGCATCTGTGGTTATGATCATGGAGTGAGGGGGTAGATGAAAGAGTAGACCCCTGGATTGGAGGAGTTCAACCACCATGGAAGAGATTGCTGAAGAGACGATGTCACAGAGATGGGATGAGAAAGAGGATCCGTGGTCTGTGGCTAGAGTCCACTGAGGTGTCCTGAGGTGGAGTCGCGCCAGAGGAAGCACATGGACCGTCGAGGCCATGTGGCCCAGGAGGACCATCGTCTGCCGAGCTGGAATGGAGTGATGAAGGAGCACCTGACGGCAGAGGTGGAGCAGGGTCCGTTGGCGGTCGGAGGGGAGAAACGCCCTCATCAGAGTGGTGTTGAGAACGGCTCCGATGAACTGAAGTCGCTGTGTGGGAAGCAGATGCGACTTGGGGTAGTTGATCTCGAACCCCAGGAGATGGAGGAAGGAGATGGTGTGCTGAGTGGCTTGTAGCACAAGTGGAGACGTAGGTGCTTTCACCAACCAATCGTCCAAGTAGGGGAACACCTGGAGGTTGTGAGACCTGAGAAAAGCCGCCACCACAATAAGGCACTTGGTGAACACCCTGGGCGATGATGCGAGGCCAAAGGGTAGCACTTTGTACTGATAGTGGCGGTGCTGTACCTGAAATCGGAGGTAGCGACGTGAAGACAGATGGATTGGAATGTGAGTGTAGGCGTCTTTGAGGTCTAGGGAACATAGCCAGTCGTGTTGAGAGAGAAGAGGGTAGAGCGTGGCAAGGGAGAGCATTCTGAACTTTTCCTTGACCAGACACTTGTTGAGGTCCTGTAGATCGAGGATGGGACGGAGGTCTCCTGTCTTCTTGGGAACCAGGAAGTAGCGGGAGTAGAATCCCTGACCCCTTTGGTCTGAGGGTACCTCTTCGATGGCGTTGAGAAGAAGGAGGGAGTTGACCTCCCTCAGGAGGAGGGAGGATTGGGAGGAGTGGAAAGCAGACTCTTTGGGAGGACTGTCTGGTGGAAGAGTCTGAAATTTGAGAGAGTAGCCGTGGCGAATGATGTTGAGGACCCAATGGTCTGATGTGATGACCTCCCAACGGCTGAGGAAGAGTTGGAGGCGTCCTCAGATAGGCTGAGGAAGAGGCAATGATGGTGGGAGACTGGCCATGCCCTGGAGAAGAGAGTCAAAAGGGTTGAGATGGTTTTGACGGAGGGAGAGGCTTGGCAGGTTGGTGAGACTGGGAGCGAGCCTGAGTTTGATGCTGGTGACGAGGTCGGCGAGGTTGCTGAGGTGGCGGGTTGAGAGGTCTGGCCGAGAACCTGCGCTGGTAGGAAGACTGCTGTCTGAAGGGGCGAGCAGGCGGAGTCTTCTTTTTAGGTTTCACCAGAGTATCCCACCTGGTCTCGTGTGCTGAGAGTTTCTGTGTTGTTGAGTCCAGGGATTCCCCGAAGAGTTCGTCACCAAGACAAGGTGCGTTAGCCAGGCGGTCTTGGTGGTTGATGTCAAGGTCAGAAACCCTCAGCCAGGCTAGACGTCGCATGGAAACCGCCATGGCAGATGCTCGAGAGGTCAGCTCAAACGAGTCATAAATGGAGCGTACCATGAATTTCCGGAGTTGGAGCAGACTGGAAATTTGTTGTTGGAAGAGGGGGACCTTACGTTCAGGAATGTATTTCTGTAAGGAGGAGAGTTGTTGCACCAGATGCTTCATGTAGAAGGAGAAGTGAAAGGTGTAATTATTAGCCCTATTGGCCAGCATCGCATTCTGGAAAAGGCGCTTGCCAAACTTATCCATAGTTTTCCCCTCTCTGCCAAGAGGGGTGGAGGCATAGACACTGGAGCCCTGAGTTTTCTTTAAGGTGGACTCCACCAGGAGAGATTCATGGGGCAATTGAGGCTTGTCAAATCCTGGGATTGGAATGACCCGGTATAAGCTATCCAGTTTGCGAGGGGCCCCGGGGACAGTGAGGGGGTTCTCCCAGTTTTTATAAAAAGTTTCCCGTAGGATGTCGTGGACGGGCAACTTAAGAAATTCCTTGGGAGGTTGTTCAAAGTCTAGGGCATCGAGAAAAGCCTGGGACTTTTTAGAGTCAGACTCTAAGGGAATGGAAAGAGCCGTCGACATCTCCCTGAGGAATTTGGTGAAAGAGGACTGTTCGGGTTTTGAACCGGTATCAGCCACCGAGGGTTCCTCGTCTGTTGACGAAGCGACTTCCTCGGTACCGTGCGGGGATTCTTCCCATAAGTCCGGGTCCCTGATGTCGGGGTGCGCACGGCGGGATATCGGTGTAGAGGGCTTGGCATGGCGGGTCTTGGAGTGAGACTTGCCGGAGCGTACCGAGGCGGTACCGGGAGAGGAAGACCGGTGCCGTTCCTGGTACCGGGAAGGGTCGGTATCAGAGCGGGCCTGCACCGTAGGTTGGGAACGGTGTGGTTCAGCCGAGAGCACCGGCATGGAAGTGTTAAGCGGTACCGAGGGGGTCGACACCAATGGAATCGTGCGAGGCTTGGACCGGTCCGGTACCGGAAGGTGTGGGGCTAACATCGCCGGCAACAGTTGCTGGAGTTGCTGCTGTAGCTGTTCTTGTAATTGGGCTTGGAGTATGGCCGCGATGCGGTTGTCCAGGGGAGGCACCGGTACCGCTTTTTTCTTCTTCGGTACCATAGGTGCCGCTCTACGCTCCGGCGATGAGGAGGCCGATGACGAGGCACTCACCGATATCGGAGTGGAGCGTTTGCGGGGTCGGTGCGGTGCCGGGAGGACCGGCGTCGCAGCCGTGGCAGGAGGGCGCTCAAGGGAAGTGGAAGGCTTCTTAGCCGGCTTACCTGGGGCCAGCGACCCCGAAGAAGGATCCGGCGTCGTCGAAGTAGTCGGTGCCGACTTTTGAGGTGCCGTCAACGTCGTGGTAGATTCAATGGCAGATCCGGTACCGAAAAGAATATTTTGCTGGATCTGCCTATTTTTCAAAGTGCGCTTTTTAAGGGTAGCACAGCGGGTGCAGGTGTCAGCCCAATGCTCCGGAACCAAGCACTGCAGGCACCAAATGTGCGGGTCGGTGAGAGAGATCGGGCGTGCACACCGCTGGCACTTCTTAAAGCCCGGTTGAGGGGGCATGAAGGGAAACACGGCCTCCGCAAAATTGAAGCCGGAGGCCTGTATGGTGGCAACAGGCCCCGCCGGGGCCGGTCTGAAAAAATAAAGAAAACTCGACGATTTTTTTTTTTTTTGAAAATAAAAGTAAAGTAATCTCAAGGGAAAAAAATAGAAGAAAAACGAAAAATTACGCGAGCGGGAAGGCAGAAACTGATTTTTTCAACGGCCGTTGAAAACACATGCGTCTTCTTCGCTCCGCGGAAACGAAGAAACTGGGGACCACGCACTCCTCCGTCGGGCGGGAAGGCACTCGTGCATGCGCGGTGCGGCCAACTAGAACTTTCTAGTTAAAAGTGTCCGTACCGGGGCTCCATCGGTGACGTCACCCATGCGTTAAGAATATGCTGCCTGCTTGTCCTGGGATAATTACAGCAACCAAAGAGCTGGAGTAAGTGCAGGTGCCTAAGTGCAGCAGGACAATGTATAACCAACAGTATTCTTTAAGTTACAAGTGTAACTGGGAGCTCCCGTGCTCTACTCATCTGTGTGCTCCTCTTGTGTTTATATGCTATGTAAGCTTGGCACACTATTACAGAATGATGCTTTGGTGCTCTATGTAGACTTATGCATCTAAGTTCTAGTATTCTAGATGTTTAACTCCCAGGAAAGCTCTCCCAAGATTTCCCACTGCTTAGCTGTCAGTCTGGATCCAAAGCTATTTGAAAATGAAGCTGAAGAAACGTTGACAACGTAGAGAATGGCAAACCCTGTTTGCTATAATGTGAAGACCATTCAAGTTTACTACATAACATAATATAACTTTATTCTTCTATACCGCCATAACCAAATGATTTCTAGGCGGTTTACACAGAAGAAGGCTGGACAATCAGCGAAATACAAATAGTTAAAAATACAACAGTTACTTAGATATACTCAAAGTAGAGTTTTGCTAACAATAGTACCCACGTTTAAAAAATAAGCGCTGACTTAATTTCTTTACGAAATGCACCATAAGTCAACATAGTTTCACCAAAGTATTTACCCAACCAAAATTGCTGTTTACTTGCTTGGAATGCAAGAGTCTTATCCAAAAAAGTCTCGTTATCTGCAACCAGTAATTTTTGGATAAGCAAATAAATGTGAATTCCTAGTTTACAACTTTACAACACGAAATGAGATAAAAGATAAGTTGGGGCCAAATCAACTTAAAACAGATACAAGAAAATTTGAATAGTACTCAGGCCTCCACCGGCAGCCATGCAACAAACGATAGTAAGGACTGATATGGTCATGTTTCTTCAATCCAAATATTAGTCGAACAGCCGTATTCTGTACTATTCTCAATTTTCTCAATACTTTCTTTGGAGCTCCCAAGTAGACAATGTTGCAGTATAGATAAAACCAAAGCCTGTCCCAATAGTCTAAAGGATCGAAGTAATTTTTTTATGGTCTTTAATTTTCATAGTGCAAAAAGCATTTTTTTAAAATCACTGAATCTGTATGTTCTGTTATGGTTAAATGGGAATCTAGTGTGACTCCCAGTATTTTTATAGAGTTTAAAATCGGGTAGTCATAGCCATTCAAGTGAAGTAATGGTTTAGTTATTTTATCATTTGGGCTGGCCAAAAAAGTTTAGTCTTTTCTGTATTAAGTTTCAATTTAAAATTAGTTGTCCACCGCTCTATCACAGTCATGATATGAGATATTTGTTGTAAAATGTCAGTAGTAAAATTATTTAAAGGAATTAAAATGGAAATGTCATCTGCATGCATATATATAAAAGTTTAAATTCAAACTTTGCAAAAGATGTCCTAAGGACAAAATATAAATATTGAACAACGTGGGTGACAGCAGGGAGCCCTGAGGTACTCCAGATGGATTACTCCAAGAATGAGAATAATTACCGTCACAAACCACTCGATATGATCTTTTTGTCAAGAAACCTTGAAACCAGTTCCTAACTCTTCCAGAAATCCCTTGACAAACCTTGTCTCGCTGCTATATGGGAATGCAACCATGTAGATCTGTCTAGGCAGGGCCAGATTAAAAAATTATTTTGCCCCTAAGTACTGGATGAAGGAAGCATCAACATAGAAGATCACACAGTACAGGTGGAAGCCTCTCCCCCCATAAGTGCCTCTGCCAAAAATCTTCTCTTCACCTTAGGTCCTTGCTCCTGGGGTTTCCAGATATGACATTATGCTGGGCCCAGTGAACCTTGGTCTGAAGCATGGCTATGTAATGCTTCAGTCTCAAGACAGACATCAGGTAGTGCCTAATATAACAGAAAGGGTGTCTGTGAGCCCAGAGACAGCCTTATACTCACTCTTCTCCGTTAATGAGCAAACCTCTGTTGGAGCTAGGCTGCTGCAAGCTCTGTCACTGCACACCATCAAAGACATCACACTGACTGCTGCTGATCTTGCTGCAGATGTGTTGCTTCTAGCTGTTTATGTTGCTTGCTGGCGGCAGGTCCAGATGGCAGCATGGTTCCTTCAAAATTTGGCATCATAACAGTTGTCTATGCCAAAAACTGGACCTGTTATCTAGGATATGATGCATATCTGCTACAAATGAAGCGTCAAATTGCTGTAAAAGTGTGTTTGATGTCAGAACTACCATACAGTACATAGGGGTGCACAACAAGAGCTCTGCTCAGTGCACTTACAGGGGATGTGACATGAAATCCAAGGGTTAGAAACGCTGTGAAATAAGTATCTGAGATTAGAAGGGAGCACTCCTAACAGTTTGCATTTCATAAAAATGCACAGACATATTCAACCTGAAGCAGCAGGTTTCGTGGGTGGAGGGAGAGTGGGTGTTCTCAACTAAAATTTATTTTATACATTTTTGTAAAAAAATCAGGCAGGACATGCTGTATAAGAAAGTCTGCAGTTGCAAAGGGCTGCTTTTTGCATGAGCTTAAGGAAAAAAAGAATTTGGAACAGAAGTTATGAATGTCTTTATACACATGGTGTTGGCTTTGTTTCCTGCTGCTGTGCAGATATTGATATTCTCAGTTGGGGAGAGGGCAAAAGGCAGAGACCCAATGGGGTGGGGAAGAGGGCAAGAGAGGGAAATTTCAAAAGGCAGAATATAGGGTAGAGTAGGAAGCAATCTGACAGGGAGATCATACCCCACAGCACTGGCATGTGTTAGATACATATAAACCTGTTTCACCTTTATTCTATGGCAAGTGATTTCTCCAGCCCCAATTTTTTTTAAGGAGGCAGCAGTAAATGGGTAGGTAAGTGAGTGGATAAGAGGGAGGGATAGGCAGAGTCTCCCATACATGCTGCTTTGAGGGATTTGGCATACTTGAGATCTTTTTTATTTTGGGACAGGGGAAATAGAGATATAGTATCCTGAATCAGTCCATACAGTCTGCCCATCAATCACACTCATAAATTCATGATTAAACCAACAATAAATGTGGTGTAAAATATGTATATTTGATCCTGATCTCTGTCATTTTTGGGACATGGATCATAGAAGTCTGCCCAGAACTGTCCTTACATCAAAACTGGATGGTAAGAGCAGCGGCAGCAAAAAAGTAGCGAGTGGCAGACCCTCCCCCTTCACCTTTGCCAGAGCTTCCTTCTGCATCTCTCGGTGGGGGTTTGTGTGCAGAGGCAGTTCTTAATATGGCTCTAAGCCAGCACTCCTTAAATATCTTCGGCCTGACTTCATTTCCAGTGAAGTGCATTGGAAGTGATATCAGTCAGATGAAGAATGCCACCAACAGGAAAGGAAGGTAGGCCCAACTGCGCTAATCCCGTTAAATTTTTATTTTATGTCCTTAAACAATTACCAAGTTAATCATGTTATTAATGCATTGATTGTACAGTCCTAGTAATCCAGCATGGTACTCAAAGATTGAAGGGTGGTCAATGTAACGCCAATTTTTAAAAGGGGTTCCAGAGGTGATCTAGGAAATTATAGACCAGCGAGACTGATGTCAGTGTGGGGCAAAATGGCAGACACTATTATAAAGAACAAAATGATAGAGCATATACATAAGCATGGATTAATGAGACAAAGCAAACATGGATTTAATAAAGGGAAATCTTGTTCTCTCAGGGTTTCTGCAGCTGGTATTGTCCTTGTTGCAGGTTTCTGGGTCTCGCTGCATCTTGTCAAATCTCCGGGCCCAGAAGGAATCCACCCAAGAATACTGAAAGAGCTCAGGGACGAAATAGCAGAGTTAATACAACAGATTTGCAGCCTATCCTTGAAGACAGGGGTAGTCCCGGAGGATAGCGAACGTTACACCTATCTTCAAAAAAGGATCCAGAGGCGACCCGGGAACTACAGACCAGTGAACTTAACCTCAGTTCCGAGAAAGATGGACGAATCATTAATCAAGGATAGTATCAATGAACACATAGAAAAAAAATAATCTGATGAGAACCAGCCATCACGGTTTCTTTAAAGGAAGATCATGCCAAATGAACCTACTGCACTTCTTTGAGGGGATAAACAAACAATTGGACAAAGGTGACCCCACAGACATCTTATATCTGGACTTCCAAAACGCCTTCGACAAGGTACCCCACAAGCGCCTACTAAGGAAACTGTGGAATCACAGGGTGGAAGGGGACGTGCACAGATGGATCAGAAATTGGCTGGCGGACAGGAAACAGAGGGTAGGAGTAAAAGGACACTACTCTGACTGGAAAGGGGTCATGAGTGGCGTCCCGCAGGGGTCGGTGCTGGGACCGCTGCTGTTCAATATATTTATCAATGACCTGGAATTGGGGACGGAGTGCGAAGTTATAAAATTCGCGGATGACACAAAACTCTCCAGTAGGGTTAGAACTGTTGAGGAATGTAAGGAATTACAAAGGGACCTGAACAAACTGAGTGAATGGGCAAATAAATGACAGTTGAGCTTCAATGTAGAGAAATGTAAAGTCTTGCACAAAGGGAAAGGAAACCCGATGTACAACTACACGATGGAGGGATGGTATTGGGGGAAGGCAGCCTAGAAAAGGATTTGGGGGTTTTGGTGGATAGAACAAAAACAAGAGGGCACTCAAAAAAATTGAAAGAAGACAGATTCAGAACAAATGCTAGGAAGTTCTTCTTCACTCAGAGGGTGGTGGACACCTGGAATGCGCTTCCAGAGGAGGTGGTGGAGCAGAGTACGATTTTGGGATTCAAAAAGGGATTGGACGTGTTCCTGAAGGCAAAGGGAATTGAAGGGTATAACTAGAGGGATACTATACAAGGCAAAATGTTAAATAACAGATCACTTACAGGTCATTGACCTGGGGGGCTGCCGCAGGAGTGGACTGCCGGGCACGATGGACCCACGGTCTGACTTGGCAAAGGCGATGCTTATGTTTTTATGTTAAGGAAAGGGAAATCTTGCCTTGCCAAGCTACTACATTTCTTTAAAGGGGGTGAATAAATATGTGGATGAAGATGAGTCAAACGATGCTGTATCAGGATTCAAAAGGCATTTGATAAAGTAGAAACAGAAACATGATGACAGATAAAGGCCTATTAGCCCAGTGGTTCCCAACCCTGTCCTGGAGGACCACCAGGCCAGTTGGGTTTTCAGCATAACCCTAATGAATATGCATGGAGCAGATTTGCATACCTGGCACTTCCATTATATGCAGATCTCTCTCATGCATATTCATTAGGGCTATCCTGAAAACCCAACTGGCCTGGTGGTTCTCCAGGACAGGGTTGGGAACCACTGAAATAGCCCATCCAGTCTACCCATCTGCAGCATCTACTATTTCCTCCTCTTCCTAAGAGATCCCATATGCATGTCCTATGTTTTCAAGATTGAGGTGCCAAATAGCACCAAAAGGTTCCACAAATATTGCCGGACCTTGTACCTAATTATTTCATTGATTACTTCCTTTTCATCGATAGAAAAATAACCCTACACAAGCTTACAACATTTGCATTTCCTTCAGTTAAAGGTTGTGTCTATAAGCACTTTTTCCAAAGAATTTTAGCCCACAAAGGAATTTTGGTAAACTAATATAGAATTCTAGTTCTTATCAGGCTTTTAGAAAGGCATTGAAGACTTATTTGTTTGATAAATTTTATATACGAGTTTATAATCTGTTATTCTTTTATAACTTTCTTATATTATATACCTTTCAGTTCAAAGAGGTTTAAAAGTGTATTTTTATGTTATATTATGTTACAAAGGAAAAGCAGCAGCAAAACAACAAAAGATTGTGGAACAGAAGATCAGATGTACCAGTTTGTAGTTTAGTAAGTGTACAAAACATTTAAAAACAATCCACAAAGTATGCATAAAGTCACAAGTGAACCACAGGATAATAACTAAATAATGTATAAAATACAATGACCCAACATGAGCCGTGTTTCGGCAAAATAAAAATGCCTTTCTCTGGGGTCTTATTAGGTCCTTGGCAATCTTAAATTTACAAGGACACCAGCCTACATTGGAGGTGTGTGTGCTATGCTGTTTGTAGCCTCTTAACTATTTGATTTTTTTAATGCTTTTTATATTTGTCCTTTAATTGGCATATGGTGAAATGGCTGCTTTACATAACTTGATGTATAATGAAAGCAACAGTGCCAACTAACAGGCATTTGGCGATGCAAATCTCCTATAAGAGCCGTAGAAAACACATGTTGCTTCTGAGCAACAATGCCAAATAAAGGGTTAAGATAGTCAAGGACAAATAAGATCCCTAAGGAAGGCATTTTTATTTTGCTGAAACAAGGTCTGTGTTGGTCATTTGTATTTTATATATTTGATTTTTATCCTGTGGGTCACTTGTGACTGTATACATACATTGTGGATTATAATATATTTTTGGACGCTTATTAAACTACAAACTGGTACATCAGATCTTTTGTTCCAATCTTTTTTTGCTTTGCTGCTTCTTGAATTCATACAGTCTGTCTCCACCATTTCTACTGAGAGTCTCTATTCCATGCATCTACCACCCTTTTAAATTACTCTTGAGTCTTTCACCTCTTAATTTCATCCCATGCCCTCTCACTCTGGAGTTTCCCTTCAAATGAAAGACTAGCCTCATGCATATTTATGCCAGGAATACCTCATGAAAGACTCCTGATGAAATTAGAAAGTCATGGGATAGGAGGTAATGTCCTGTTATGGATTAAAAACTGATTAAAATATAGAAAACAGAGTAGGGTTAAATAGTTAATATTCTCAATGAAGGGTAAATAATGGGGTTTCCCAAGCGTCCATGCTTGGAAACAACAACTTTTTAACATTTATAAATGATCTGGAGGCAGGAATAATGAATAAGGTGATAAAATTTGCAAATGACACAAAGTTATTCAACGTTGTTAAACCACAAGAGGATTGTGAAAAATTGCAAGATCTTGAGACATTGGGCATCAAAATGGCAGATGCACGTGTGAACGAGGAATCCAAACTAGAGCTATGTGATGCAGGGTTCCATGTTAGGAGTTACTGCCCAGGAAAAGGATCTAGGTATCACTGTTGAGGATACGATGAAACCCTCTGCTGAGTGTGTGGTGGCAGCTAAAAAAGCAAATATAGAATGTTAGGAATTATCAGCAAAGGAAAACAAAGATGAAAATGTTATAATGCACCTCAAATACTAAGTCAATTCTGGTTGCCACATCTAAAAAAAGTTATAGCAGAATTAAAAAAGGTACAGAGAAGGGTGACGAAAATGATAAAAGGATGGGACTTCCCCCCCTATGAGGGAAGATTAAAGTGGCTAAGGCTTTTCAGCCTGGAGAAAGACGGCTCAGGAGAGATATGATAAAGGTTTATAAAATACTGAGTGGAGTGGAACAGGTAGATAGATGTGAGTCGCCTGTTTACTCTTTCCAAAGTACTAGAACTAGGGGGCAGGTAATGAAGCTACTAATAGATTTAAAACAAACCGGAGAAAATATGTCTCCATTCAATGTGTAATTGAATGCTGGAATTTGTTGCCAGAGAATGTGGTGAAAGCATTTAGCTTGATAGGATTTAAAACAGGTTTGAGTAACTTCCTTAAAAGAGAAGCCCATAAGTCAATATTAAGATGGATGTGAGGAAATCCACTACTTATTCCTACCATAAGCAGCAGAAAATATGTTTGGGATCTTGCCAGGTACTTGTGACCTGGGTTGGCCGCTGTTGGAAACAGGATACTGGACTTGATGGACCTACGATCTTCCCAGTATGTTCTTATACCAGCTTAATATTTGTCCTACATCTTTCTCTCTGTATGTATGTGTTTGATTACATATGTATATAGCCTTCTGTGAAAGGCAGTATAGAAATGTGAGAAATACTTACATAAATGTGTTAATACATGCACATGCCACATATACACAAAGAGTCACTTGGCATAGAACATTTGGGTAGGATGTGAATTGTACTCACAATTCCAGCAAGTTTTCACAAAAGGCTCTGTGCCAAACAAGCAAGCCTTTTGAATAATATACGTAAGGATGTTCAGGAGTGCAAGTGTGCTTGCCAGCATGTACAGTGGAAGCAGTCATCTTGCCAATGTACACATGTACAAAGAGGCATCATCCTGGCAGCCTCCAAGTACAAGTGCTGGCATTACTATAGGAAAACAGCAATTCTGCAATTTCTGTTTGTAAGTGCCAGCATTTGCACATGTAGTGGGGCTATCTTACTAACCCACTACAAGTGTTACCAACTAACTAGTAAAACAGCACTCCTTTTTGCCATAAAAAAATCTTAAAACAAACTCCTTTAATCCTTGAGCACTCTAAAAAAAAAACCCAACAACCAACAACCCTCCCCCCCCCCAACAACATATGTTCATGGTTCTGAGCTGGTGCATAACCAGATGATAAAATTTGCTTGAATTAACCAGAATTTCCATTGGAAGATAGGGAAATACAACACGTACATTTCTGGCCTACTTAAACCACATCCCCCTTGAAATCTTGACATCCCAAACTAGCTTTCTGAAGTCATCATTTACACATGTATGCAATGCACCTGTGTAAGTGCAGCTATTTTTCCACATGTAGATTCTTCTAAAATGACCTCCAAAAGATTACTGAGATGTATATACATACCCTGGTAGAAATTCTTACATTATACAGTTTCTTCATTGATAAAAATACAATACAGTATGCTTTTATACTGTAAAAATTCTCATAAAAATTCAAAACAGCTCATTAAATATCCTTTTTGTTTTTATGGCTTCATGCCAAGGATGAATCACTATTTGCTCCTAGCTGTCTTATGGGCTGGTCTGGCACTCACTCTCACTTCACTCCACTGTTGACAAGTGTCTCTTAACTGCATGTCATCTGTCTTCCTTGATTTTATCAGTGGTGAGCATTTTTCCCCTACTCTGAGTAGCATTAGGTATGTCATTTTCTTAAGCTTCCCTTAAACCTGCAACATTTCATCCATTTCTTCCTCTTTTCTTTTTTCTTTCAAGCCACCGTGCAGACACGCTATGGTTTATACATGACACTGCTTGCTTTGAAGGCAGTGCGTTTCAGAATCAGGCCTCCTCAGGTGGTGTGCCTTCTACCAATTTAGCAGGCTTAGGGCCCAAAGCTCCAACATTTCAATCTAAAGGGGGTCAGAGGGTGGCACAAGCGAGTGTCAGCAAGTGTTCCTTAATTGCCAATCTAGGCTTCTCCAAAGTGTTTAAAGTATAATGACCCATCACTTAATTCTGAGCAGTCTTGGCCTTGCTGATGAATAGAATGAATATCAAAGGGTCTTCAGGAACAGGGCAAAGAGCATACTGTCACACATATAACAAGACCTGTACTTTTGTCACCCCATTACCACAATAATGTGTTAAATTTGCTGTCTATGCTTTTTAGATAGATATGTTTCATAAGACCTATCTCAGGGATATAGCCAAAAAGACTAGCTTTATAGAACAATTCATCAGCCTGACCTTGCTTTGTCCACCCCCATCTCCCTCAAAAAAACAACCACCACCACCCTTCTTTACAAATACTGTGCATATAATACACTAATACTGTTATGCATAAAAAAGACCAAAAACAGATTTTCAACTTTGTTATAGTGGAAGCTTTTATTATATTTTTCAATTATTTTGGATTTTCCAAAAATTGGCACTAGCCCTTTAAATATACAAGTACATACAAGTCATTAACTCATTCTTGGAGTGGACCATTTCTGCTCTGAATTTCCACTATATGTATCAGATAATTAGAGTTTGCCCTATCTACCTACTAATTATTTCATTTCTCTAGTGCTACTACACCTACTAATTTCTCCATAAGTCTATGTTCAAAACTTCCTGGTTTTGCTGTAGTGAATGGGATCTCTTTCCTTATAGTGCACGCTAATTTAATTATATGGCTTCATAAAGAATGAATTAGACATTTCAGCTCATAAAGTCTAAACCTCAAAACACTTAATTACAGTATATATACACACATTAAAAATATCTAATGGAGAATAAAACAGTCATTATGAGCAATTAGCAATTACTTAATCAGAGTGCTGCCAACTAGTTCGTAAATAATATTAATATTCAGTTGGAGATTAGCTATAATTAATTAGGAATGGGGGAGAGAAAAAATAATCCTCTTAACTTCCAACATCTTATAACAAACTGATATTCTACGTTCACAATGATACTTTCGTTCCCATGTGAAGAAAAATGAGGGACAGCAACTCATTATTGAGATATACTAGCATCATGAAAAAATTCTCAGCTGAGTTATATTTTTGCTAATATCTAATAAAAGTTTAATATGAAAACAAAGGATTGGGAACGCATCTTGGACATACGCTAACTTTCCAATTTTCTACAGTCCCACATTAGAAAACATTAATTTTTGACCCATGGTACTATTCCACCCACATCCCTTTCATCAGTTTCTGTACATTCCTAATGCCCTCACTCAAGTTACTCAGAACAAAACTCTTAAAGAGTGGTAACACAAGCTCACCTTGACATGGAAGCATTGACAGTAAGAGCTGTAGGGTAAGGATGTCTGAATCCTCCTGTTGTGATTGGGTAAACTGGTTGACCTTGCCTGCAAAGAAGAGAAAGACAGGCCAAAAAAGGCTTAAAAATATCAATTCTCTTGCACAATAGGCTCTATTTTCATTTAATCAAGGCCAGAAAAATTCTTGTGAATTGTATAACAAGGATCAAAGTCAAGTAAAACAGAACAATCTGAATGCTATAAATCTGATATGAATGGCTAATTAAATTTTATAACCTCTGCTTATGTCAATAGAGACCCTCTCCCAGAGCTGAAACTAGGTGTTTTGTTGTGATAATTAAAGGCGAAGTCTCACCTACTTTAATGGAGCCATCACACTAATTGAGGGCTACACATCCAAAGGAAAACAATAATGAATGTAAATTTATACCAAAATAAAGTACAGTGAATCAAAGGACTTCAGTTGTGCTTTGGGCCTCTTTTGGTATTTAGATCTCAGCGAGAAAACATTAAATTAACAGAGCTTAATTTGTAGCCTTTTGTCAGATTAACAAGCGATGACACAAGTTACCAGGGGAGAATCCTCCAAGAAGTATTGTGGGAAACCAACAAGCAATCAAAACTTATTACAATAATTAAGAAATACAGCAGAATGTGAAAATAGCAATCTAATGAAAGGGACATAGCTCCAGTCAGGGTGTGGGCATCCACACTGGCCAGTACATACCACCTGGCCTTCAACAAAACATGGGGAACTCTTCTTCAATGTGAACCCACAGTACAACTGAAGAACAAAATGAGGTTAAATATAATGGATTTAGATTTTAGATTTATTACTCGCCTGTATTGTACTTTGAGGATAATGTCAGGAGAATAATATTCTCAATTGCTTCGTAACTGATCTATTGATAAACTAAGATGTAAAACCTGCTACATACAAATGCTTTATCCAAACTCAATGGAAATAGTTCATATGAAATTGTAAAAATAAACGTAGAGAGATAAATGGAACTGCTTACTGTGGTACTAACCATCCTAGCGGATGGGGTATTTGTCCTACAGTGCCTGGCGATAGCGGATAATAGGGAGATATATCCGGAGGATGTGGCGGCCTTGGAATTCCTGAGGAAACCATACAAAAATGAAATAATTTTAAAATTATGAACACACCTGCACAAAATTAAGGCATCTTTTCAAGCTTCACCCTTTCTTGAACAGAATGAAACACTACTACCGAGACATGCTAATTTCAATCTTTTGGAGGGAAAAACCTAAAACATAGGTACGCATTGATTATTCATGACAAAAGGGTCAAATTAAAAGGCTTGCTGTAAACAGAGAACAGTTCTAAAAAAACACTCCGGTGAATGGAGATAAGCCAAAATAAACTAAGAATTTCACTCCTCTTCCCATCATTCTCAATATCAGATTCCTACTATTTTGTGCCCATTGCAGAACCTATTAGTACACTTTGGACTATCACTCTGAATTTGGAAGAAGAAAATATATTTGCTGTAAAGGTTTGTCCAATACATCTAAGGCAGTGGTCTCAAACTCGCGGCCCGGGGGGCCACATGCGGCCCGCCAGGTCCTATTTTGAGGCCCTCGGTATGTTTATCATAATCACAAAAGTAAAATAAAACAGTTTCTTGATCATAGGCCTCGTTACCTATAAATGACAATATTATTATTAAGACTCGGCCAAAAGGAAAGATTTATAAACTATGAAGAGTTTTACCTCATACAAAATTATTATTTATTTAATAAGACATTAACTATTTTTTTCTGCGGCCCTCCAAGTACCTATAAATTCAAAATGTGGCCCTGCAAAGGGTTTGAGTTTGAGACCACTGATCTAAGGGGACAGAGGGAACCTGAGAAGGACTAATGCAATCTTTGCTGCCCCAGCACACTACTTAGCCTCAGTAACCATTTCTTATGTTCCTGGGAAGGTTTTGAAATTGGTCAGTGCCCACTAGTGCTGCCTGATTCAGGAAAAAAAATTTCAATTCGATTCGATTTTCCTGTCCAAGTGGGTGTTTTTTTTCAGACATCCTGGTGGGTTTATTTTACAGCCTCTATACCCCTTTTATAGCCTCTTCACCCCCTTTGCCTTCTCATAACCACACTTTTGCTGTGATGTAAACAAAATAAACAAAATGGACTTTTCCTCTCTCTGTTAAATCCTAGCTCACGTTTGCGGTCTAACACCAGGCTTTGGCAGGACACATGTTTCAAATCTGACACACTGTAATCAGAAAATGGAAAATAAAATTAGTTTTTCTACCTTTTGTTGTCTGGTCATTATTCAAATCTTGTTGGTCCCAGGCTCTGGTTGTCTCCTGATAACTTGCTTGCCAGGGTCTCCTTCTTTCTTCTTTCTGCATGCTAACCATCCATCTTCTGTCCTCCCCTTTCATTTCCCTTCCCTCCCCCGGAGGTCTGGCATCTTTCTTTTTTTTCGTCTCCATCCACAGATCCACCTTTTCTCAACTACCTTTTCGTCCAGCATCTCTGCCTCCTTCCCCCCAACCCCAGGGTCCACCATCTCTCCCTTTCCCTTCCCAAATACTCTCCTATCCAGTATCTCTATCCCCCCTCCACACCATCCCTTGTGTCCAACTTCTCTCCTTTTCTGTTCCTTTCCTCCCTAAATCTCTCTCCCTCTCCTCTGTTTTTAGACCCATTATTTCTTCCACATCCTAAGTCCGGCATATGCATGTCTCTTTGAAACACCCTTCCCTTGAAGGCCTGCACCCCACCCTTGAAGGTCTGCCTGTCCCCCCCTGAAGGTCTGCCTGTCCCCCCCTGAAGGCCTGCCTGTCCCCCCCTGAAGGCCTGCCTGTCCCCCCTGAAGGCCTGTGCCACCACCCCTGAAGGCCTGCCTGTCCCCCCTGAAGGCCTGTACCTCCCCAAAGGACTGCACCCCCCCTTCCAAAAGGTCTGTGTGTTCCCCCTGACCTCCCAGCGATCTTCTCTGCAGGCTGCTATTAGGTAAATGGATGCACGGGAGGCCAGGAGGGAAACCAGACACCAGCACTTCCCGACTGACCCTCCCCTCTTGCCCTCTAAAGCAGGTGCGGCAGCGGCTGGCCAGCAAGAGGCAGCACTGCCGCTCCTGCTTTAGGGGACGAGGGTCAGTTACTGAATCGGGAAGCCAATTTTTTTTTTTTTGCTTTAAATCGATTCGAATCGATTCACCCTAAGTGAATCGGTGAACCGATCAGCACTAGGGCCCACTGCATGACCCTTCCCCTAGCTACAAAAGTGTTTAGAAACGATTTAAGGCAGTGCCTTTTTTGTTGCCTGGTGCCAAGTTTACAGAGCCATCTTTCACTTGCACCATGGGTAGAACCATTCTTAATGAAATTTAAAGAAAAGTTTAAAACTTTTTCTGCTAAAGCTGTTGGGGTCTGGGGGTTTAAGAATGCTAGAATAGCAACTTTTCTGTTTTTCCTATGTTATCTACATTAGCATCTCTGTTTTGCTTGTTTCTTGAAAATTGTATGAATGCTTGGACTGAATCTTTCATCTCTTTTTTTAATTTATTATTGGACTTCTGTGTCTTATGTGGATTTTGTGATTTTATACATTTGTAAACCGATGAAACCTGTAAAGCTGGGTGGTTATGATTATCTTTATTTGATATACCACCTTTCCTCAAAGCGGTTTACAATACACTGAATAATAAACAGGTGTTATAGTAATTTCTCTAACAAACAAAAGTATGAATATTTTAAAACACAAGGCAATTAGGATAGCCAATTCAGGATTCTGTACTTCCTAGTTCCATCTGTATGGGAATAATTAACCCTACCCTCTTCAGCAGAGGGCCTTAGATACAGGTCTGATCATTTTTCCAAGTTATTTTTGTCCACAGATACTGATTAATAATTCCAGGGACTAAGATCCCTTTGATTGAATACTTTACATCAGTGTTTCTCAACTTCTTCAAGCCAAGTACCCCCTAAGCCTAACAAATATCAACCGAGTACCCCCGCCCAAATTCCATCCCATAATAATAGTACTAATTGTAATGCAATTTCTTCTATCCATTTTTCATATACACACAATATAATCTTAGGGCTAGATTCACTAAGCTTACCGATCGTGTTCCAATCAGTTTGCAACCCCTTTGCGACCCCGACCTGATTCACTAACCTATGGCTGATCAACCTCGATCCATGCATGTAAATGAGGGGGAACAGCATGCAAAGTAGGCAGGTAGCGATTCACTAAACAAAATCTGAAACACCGACTGTGCTGACCAATCAACAAAAAAGCGACTGTTGGGGACCAGTTGCACATGTCCTTTCCAACTGCCTTCTCCTGCTCTCTGCCGCCCTGCTCAGTAAAAAAAAAAACCTCCTGCTCTCTACCCCAACCCAATTCTCTGCTCTCTGCCGCTCTGCTCAGTAGAAAACCTCCTGCTCTCTGCCCCGACCCGATTCTCTGCTCTCTGCCGCCCTGCTCAGTAAAACTCCTGCTCTCTGCCCCAAATCTCCTCTTGCCGCCCTAACTCGCCACCCTGCTCTCGCTCCGACTCTCCTCTCGTCGCCCTGCTCTCTGCCCCGACTCGCTGCTCTGCACCCTGAATCTCCTCTTGCTGCCCCGACTCTCCTGCCCTTGCCCCGCAGTGTAAGCCTATGGTTTTAATCCGCAAGTTTAAAGCGGGTTAAAACCACGGGCTCTCAAAGTATTAAAAAAAAAAAAAAAAAAGCAGCTCTCAGCTGTGTAAGCATGCGCAGACCATCTATAAACAAAGATGATAGTCTGCGCATGCTTCAGGATCACACACTAGCGATCCATGTGGCTGATGGGAGGTGTTCCTCCAATCGCTCCTATTTGCATGCTAACCCATTAAGAATTTTTCAGTCTGCCGCAGATTGGCCACGGATCAGGCAGGTTAGTGAATAGCCCTTAATACATAATGGTAACCATAAAATTTTTAAAAACACAAAGCACACTGTAAGCAGAGAAAATGTCAATTATCATTTATATTTGGGGTTTTTTTCCAAGAGGTCAAGGCAGATGACTTTAAAATATGCAATGTCACCTCAGTAACAACTACAGAAAAATAGACAAATATAGTGCAAAATATAGACAGCAGATATAAATTCCCAAAACTGACACATTTCGATCACTAAATTGAAAATAAAATCATTTTTCCTACCTTTGCTGTCTGGTGATTTCATGAGTCTCTGGTTGCACTTCCTTCTGATTGTGCATCCAATATTTCTTTCTTTCTGCCTCCTGCATGCTTCCTTTCCTCCAGACCTCATTCCATTCTCTAACCAACATCTCTCTCTCTGTCCCTCCTTGAGTCCAACTTTTTTTTCCCTCTCCTTTGCCCCCATTGGCAAAGGAAGAGGGGAAAAAGAGAGAGAGATTCAGGGTACATCTCTCCCACTCCTTCTGCTGCCACATCCAACATTTCTCCCTCTTTCAACCAGTCCAACACCTCTATCTCTCTGCCTCCTGAATGCTTCCTCTCATCCAGTCCTCATTTCAAAGCATTCCGCAAAGAACTCAAAACGCTACTTTTCAAAAAGCATATTCAAAACACCTAATCTCCTCTTCCACATACACCGACCAGGTTACCCACTCCCTGACACCATATCCTCAACTGACCAAAAAAAAAACAAAACCTAATTCATCCTACCGATTCATATTACCTACCAACGCCTGGAAAAAGATTTGATATGTAATGTAATATAACTGCTTTCATCCAATGTTACCAAGTCTATACTCATTCTGTAACTATGTCTTACCCTAAATGTCACGTACCCTCCTGGAAATGTCCAGCTTCTTCTTATGTAATCCGCTTTGAACCGCAAGGTACAAGCGGAATAGAAATCACTAATGTAATGTAATGTAATTTCCTCCCCAAACATCTCTCTCTGTCCTTCCATGAGTCCAACTTTTCTTCCTCTCTCCTCCACACCTATTGGCAACAAGTCTCCCTCTCTCTCACTGTCCATCTATCTTGAGAGGCATCTTTCCCACCCTCTCTACTGTCACATCCAACATTTCTCTCTCTCTCATCCCCTGGATCATGTGCAGCATTTTTCACCACTGCCCACCAACCCCATGCCCATTTCTCCTTCTATCACCCCTCTCCAGCACAATGCCACCCACATATCTCTCTCCATCACTATGTCCAACATTCCTTCCCCTTGCAATCCCCTTTGCCCCTCTGTTCCCTCTCCACCACTATATCCAACATTTCTCCCACTCATTCTTCTCTCCCCATTCATCTCTCTTCTCTCTATGACCAATTTTCCTCTTTTTTCCTTTCCCCATGTGCCACCACTTTTCCCTCTCACTCTCACACATACCCAACAATGCTCCCTTTCTATTCCCTCCCTCCTATGTCTCAAGTTAGTGCCCTCTTCCTCCCTCCCTTCTGTGTCCCATCTTCATGCTCCCTCACTGCACATAAGTAGCTGCACGTAAGTAGTCCGTAGAAGCCATTGCCGCCTACCACCTGACACGACCAGGGATCCTTTCCTTCTTGCTCATTCCCCCCTCCCCCCGAAGCTGACCCAGTTCTTGTTCGAGCTGCACTTGCTCCTTCTGTGTTCAGTAGCACTCCTTGCAGGGAAGGCGCAGGCAGCGATTCACATGCTGCATGTGGTTGACACACAAGCCTTCCCTCCGACGCCAACTGACATTGGAGAGGTTTCCAGATCAGCTACTTATGTGCAGCGTGTGAATTGTTGCCTGTGCTGTCCCTGCAAGGAGTGCCGCTGAAGACTGAGGGAGTGAGTGTGGCTCATACAAGAACTGGGTTGCTTCACAGGGGGGGGGGGAAGAGAGGATGGACGGACAGGGAGGGAGGCATCCCTGGCTGCGGGAGGGGTGGGTAGGAAAGTGGGAACCCCAGTGCCGGCAGCTTCAATGGATGGACGGGAATATCCTCTGCAGCGGCCAGGCCACATATCCCCAACAAGCGGCCCGCATACCCCTAAGGTGGAGGTGGCTTGGTTGATAAGTCAATGTTAATTTTGTGTACCCTGTCATTGAAGTAATTGGCTATAGTCTGGAGGGAAAGTTATGGAGAAGTTTGGAGCATTTTAAGCAGAGAGTTCAACATGGTAAAGAGATGGTAAGGATTGAAGCCAAAAGTGTCAGTCAGGAAGGTGTAATAATTTTGTTTGGCAAGTGAAAGAGCAGGCTGGAAGGAGGTTAGGAGGAATTTGAAGTAAATGGAGTCAGTATGGGCGTGAGATTTGAGCCAGAGACATCCTGCAGACCTGGCAGAGGAGTGTAAGTAGCAGATTTTCGGCTTCAGGCAGGGCTAGGGTTTGGCATACTTTACAGGGTGTGGAGCAAGAGTATCCAAAACAGAATAGTAAATTTTCAGGTTTAGCCAGGGCTGGGGTTTGGTGCGCCTTATAGGGCGTGAGATACTATAGGAGAAGCGAGAGTATCTAGAGAGGAGGAGAACGAAAGATTAGGTTTCTTACCTCTGCTAATCTTCTTTCTTTTAAATACCTCTAGAATCTACACCATAGGGTTATTTATCTCTTCCAGCCTTAAAACTGTAGGGAACTCCAAACCAATTTCTAGCTACTCTCTCTATGGATTCACCAGTGGTCGGGTAATTCTTCTTCCAAGGCTACGCTGAGCAGTTTGCCTTTCAAAGTTTTTGATCTTGTTTGGCAAGGGTCTGGATGACCTCATGGCCAGTGTTCAGGACCATAAGCCTAAGGTGCTATCTGGTTCTAAGCCTCGCCCAGCATGGGGTTCAGGATGGCTGAATTTTCATCCCTACCGGCGCCCCACCATAACGCTGGGTCCCTGGCGACAGGACAATGGCTCGGAGCTTCATCAAGACCTTGCTTCAGAGGTCCAGCAGTCTTCCAAAAAACATCTTCCTGCACCCTCTAAGAGGCAGTTCTGTTGCCAGGCTTTTGGTGCGTCTCCCTCAAATTGGGGGCAACTTTCGACTTTCCAACCAGAGTGGCAGAAGGTGACTTTGGACCAGTGGGTCCTAGAAGTGCTCAGAGAGGGTCTCAGACTGCAGTTTTACTGATCCCTGTTGAATTTCTTCCTGCCTTCGCCCACTGGACATCTGGAAATAAAGCACGAGCAGAAGAGATAGCCCCTATAGCTAAGGCTGTAGGAAATGAAACTGGATATCCAGGGGTGAGTAACAAATGACCACAGAGGGAGTAGAAGAAATTAGTTTGGAATTCCCTACAGTTTTAAGGCTGGAAGACATAAATAACCCTATGGTGTAGATTTCAGAGGTATTGTACAAGAAAATGGTGTTATAGAAGTCAGTAGATGAAGGGAGGAATGATACATTGATGAAGAAGGTGCCAAGGTCAATAGCCTGAAGGTTTCTAAACATATTGGTAGAGGAAGTTATTGAATTTTGTTACTATATTTTTGTTGTTGTTATCTGCTTTGTATATGGGTTATAAAAGGCAAAAAAAAAAAAAAAAATCAAGCATAATAAACTTTCCTAGGATGTTTGGCTTCAAGACAGTGAGAAGAGCTATTTTCTTCGATCATGTGGAAAAAATTAATTTTTAAAACAAAAATAAGAAAAACTTAGATATATTCTTAATACTACTTTTCCTTAAAAAAAGAAAGTTGGAGGTAAGTGAAGGCATGAGCTTTGTTGTCAATTCTTGGTTGTTCACTCTTGGGTTATGGAAATCGTATTTATATTTACAGACACAATACAGTAATAGCCTCAACAAAACATTTCCTACTTTTGTACTGTCTTTACTCTCAAAAGTTTAAGTTTATTTAAGTTTAAGTTTATTAGGATTTTTATATACCGCCCATCAAGGTTTTCTAAGCGGTTTTACAAATCAGGTACTCAAGCATTTTCCCTATCTGTCCCGGTGGGCTCACAATCTTTCTAACGTACCTGGGGCTATGGAGGATTAAGTGACTTGCCCAGGGTCACAAGGAGCAGTGCGGGGTTTGAACCCACAACCCCAGGGTGCTGAGGCTGTAGCTTCAACCACTGCGCCACACTCTAAAATCAGTCTAAATCCAACAATTCAAAATACAATGAAAAAAAAAAATCCTGAACAAAAACTTCTTTAATTTCATACTCTCACTTGGAAATAAATCAGATTGTATTGTCTAATCTGATTCTCTTATACTTATAATTAATCTCATTTTGAAAAGGTCACTAAGGTTAAAAGTCAGTTCTCATGAATAGGAGCTAGTCTAAGACCAGATTTACATGGCAGACTGATGATCTCTAATGATATCACTCCCACTGTAGAGCAGATCTCAGAATGCACCCTTCTCTTCTCTTCCCTCCCCAACCCCTACTCCTGACTGGAATATGCAGACTACCGTAGATTTCCTAGTGCCTAGGGTCTGGAAAGTTAAATTCACTGATGGATACTAACACTTGACTCACAGCATGACAAAATGCATATTTTGCCTGTGGAAAGCTGAGAATCAAGTTAGAGTGAGTGTACCAAAACAGACAGGAAAGTACAGATAAACTTCAGCTGAGCTGGAAATCTGGGGAGGAGGGAGACACAGCTCTGAAGAGAAGACATTTTTCTTTCATGCATGAATAAAAGTCTGTACTGCCTATGTTTTTTCAGCCATTAATTGTCATTTAACCAGAGAGCACATTACTTGTACTCTTGAAAGAATGTTTATTGAATATAAGTAAACAGTCCATTGATATTGTGTTTTACCATAACCATTTAAAAGCTTCACCCTGTACTACCATTATTTAGAAGAATGTCCCTCCCCACACCTCAATGGCAGTCACCTGCCAGGGATGGGCATTTCATTCCAAGCAATGTTCTCAGCAAGGTACAATCAGAGGAGGTACATTATGTAATGCACATAAATGTTAAATTATGAGACGTGGTATTATTTCTATTGTTCACCATCACTTTGGCTTTTGCTCCTGCACACAAAAGAACCTGCTAGTGAACAGAACTATTTACACCATAAATTTTTATACAAGTATAAATGTTATGTAGTCCCTGATTTCAAAAATTTGCTCATTAAGACAGTGCTTCTCAACTCAGTCCTGGAGTACCCACATTGTCAGTCTGGTTTTCAGAATTTCCAAAATGAATATAAATAAACTTGATTTACATACACTGCCTCCATTACATGCAAATTTCTTTCATGAATATTCATTGTGGATATCCTGAAAACCTGATTGGCAAGGGGGTATTCTAGGACCGAGTTGAGAAACACTGCTCTAAGACATTCTCGTGGAACACAATTATCTGTAGGTGGGAACATTCATGTTCTATTGACAATAGTTCTGCCACTTTAAAATATTCAGTGTGGACTGACCCAGTAGCAGTGTTGCATACTACTATGAAGGAAACAACTTCTGCTCCTTAAGCTGACCAAGGATGCAGCAAAGTATTCATGGCCTTGAGTAAGATCACACACTATCACATAACAGTGACACCTACAGGCCAGATTCAGGGTATAAACTAGTGCTGCCCGATTTGCCGATTCAAATTGATTCACTGATTCTCATTGGTGAATAACATAGTAACATAGTAGATGACGGCAGATAAAGACCCGAATGGTCCATCCAGTCTGCCCAACCTGATTCAATTTAAAAAATTTTTATTTTTTTTTTATTTTATTTTTTGTAATTTTTCTTCTTAGCTATTTCTGGGCAAGAATCCAAAGCTTTACCCGGTACTGTGCTTGGGTTCCACCTGCCGAAATCTCTGTTAAGACTTACTCCAGCCCATCTACACCCTCCCAGCCATTGAAGCCCTCCCCAGCCCATCCTCCACCAAACGGCCATACACAGACACAGACCGTACAAGTCTGCCCAGGTACCTGATTGTAAAAACCGCTTAGATAACCTTGATAGGCGGTATATAAAATCCTAATAAACTTAAACTTAACTTAATAAACTTAAACTTAATAAACTTAAACTTAATACTGGCCTAGTTCAATATTTAATATTATTTTCTGATTCTAAATCTTCTGTGTTCATCCCACGCTTCTTTGAACTCAGTCACAGTTTTACTCTCCACCACCTCTCTCGGGAGCGCATTCCAGGCATCCACCACCCTCTCCGTAAAGTAGAATTTCCTAACATTGCCCCTGAATCTACCACCCCTCAACCTCAAATTATGTCCTCTGGTTTTACCATTTTCCTTTCTCTGGAAAAGATTTTGTTCTACGTTAATACCCTTCAAGTATTTGAACGTCTGAATCATATCTCCCCTGTCTCTCCTTTCCTCTAGGGTATACATATTCAGGGCTTCCAGTCTCTCCTCATACGTCTTCTGGCGCAAGCCTCCTATCATTTTCGTCGCCCTCCTCTGGACCGCCTCAAGTCTTCTTACGTCTTTCGCCAGATACGGTCTCCAAAACTGAACACAATACTCCAAGTGGGGCCTCACCAATGACCTGTACAGGGGCATCAACACCTTCTTCCTTCTACTGACTTCGCCTCTCTTTATACAGCCCAGCATCCTTCTGGCAGCAGCCACTGCCTTGTCACACTGTTTTTTCGCCTTTAGATCTTCGGACACTATCACCCCAAGGTCCCTCTCCCCGTCCGTGCATATCAGCTTCTCTCCTCCCAGCATATACGGTTCCTTCCTATTATTAATCCCCAAATGCATTACTCTGCATTTATTTGAATATGCAATAGATTCGAACTGATTCTTTGTCCAAGAAAATTGGACTCACTGATTTAGCGACTCCTACCCTGGTGAGACTATGCCGATGATATCCAACTACTCCACCCCCTAAATCCTACATCCCCTGATGAAATAACAGAAATCAATCTAAAACTCAATAAAATCAGCCTCTGCTTTGGCATAACAAACTTTCACTGAACATCCTTAAAACTACTAGTGTCCTTTTCTCGCTCTCTCCAGATGAACATTTATGTCTACCCATCTGTATCGACTCTTCCTCAATTCAAACAGATAGTAAAGTTAAACTTCTCGGAGTCATTCTAGACAGAGACCTCACCTTTCTTCAACAAGTTAGTGCAGTTATGCAGAAATGTTTTCATAAGCTTAGGCTCATCCATTCTATCTCTTCTTTTCTCGATCCCCCCTCTATCAATATCCTGATTCACTCTCTTGTAATTTCAACCATAGATTACTACAATGCCCTTTATCAAGGTATAACCCAGAAAGAAATCTGCCGTTTACAACTATTGCAAAACACTGCTTTTAAATTAATCTATCATGCAAAAAAATTTGAACATGTCATTCCTCTCCTCCGCAAAGCACATTGGATACCTATTACTCATCGCCTCACCTATAAAAAAACCAAAAAACTCTAACCAACCGGCGTTCATAGATAAACCTTTGATCCCATACTCATCATCTAGGGCCCTCCGATCTAATAATCAAAATCTACTCTCCATACCGTCAATACGGGAACTGTTTTACGATACTACTCGCAAATCCATTTTTTCAGTCACCACCCCCTCTCTGTGGAATGCCCTCCCATTAGACGTTCGATTAGAGAACTCGCTTGAAAAATTTAAAGCCAAACTTAAAACGTTCCTCTTTAAGGATGCCTTTACTCTTTAGTATCAGCTTCCGCCTCTTAATCCCTTGATTCTTGTGAAGCTTTGAAACATGAAATGCTTCTTCTGAAGTGATTCCCATCCTAATGTTTTCCACTTCCCATTTATCATCCTTTTTATAATTAATTTTACTTCGATGTATTTAAAACGACCTTTCCCTCCCCTACTTTCCTTCTGTTTCATGTACGTTAACCTGAATTCGTCTAGGATTTTTAATATCTGATAAAATATTGCTTTTATTTATTTAAATTGTTTTTTGCAATCTTTTTATATTTTACACTGTTTAGACACTTGTTTTAATAGAAGGTATATCAAAAATAAAGAAACTTGATACCTCCGAGGCCTCCTAAAACAGCAGCGGTGGCAGCACTCTAAATGAACTGCTTCACGGCTTTCCCCCTGCAGCATCACTGGTGACATCAGTGACACAACAGAGGGAAGTCCTAGTGGGGCAGGTTGAGAAGCAGCCCGTTCATAGTACTGCCGCTGCTTTAGAAGGCCTTGGAGATATGTCAGGTTTTAAGGTGGGAGGATCGGAGGGGTGCTGCTGCACAGGAGTATGGGTGGGAGAGGAGGAAAGCTGCTGCTCAGGGGGATGGGAGGGGAGGAAAGAGGCTGCACATGGGGGGGAGAGAGGAGAGAATTGGGGTGGAGGAGAAGAAGGGAGAGAAGAGGAAGAAAGGGGTGAGAGGGAGACATCCTTCATATGGTGGAAGGGAAGGAGACATGCATGGAGAAGAGAAAGGAAGAAATGTTGGACAAAGGGTAGAGGGCAGGTAGAGATGATGCATGGGGAGAGAGAAAGAAATGTTGCACATGATAATGGAAGGGAGGAAAGAAGAGATGCTGCATGGAGAGGAAGAGAGAGGTTTGACCCAGGGCACAAGGCTGAAAAAACAAATGTTGGATATAACAGTGGAAGGTAGAAAAAGCACAGTTACTTACCGTAACAGGTGTTATCCAAGGACAGCAGGCAGCTATTCTCACTAATGGGTGACGTGATCCAACGGAGCCCCGATGCGGACGCCTCACAAGCAATCTTGCTCGAAGAAACTAGAAGTTTCGAGTTGCCCGCACCGCGCATGCGCGAGTGCCTTCCCGCCCATCGCAGGGCGCGACTCCTCAGTTCAGATAGCTAGCAGAGAAGCCAACCCTGGGAGGTGGGTGGGTCATGAGAATAGCTGCCTGCTGTCCCTGGATAACACCTGTTACGGTAAGTAACTGTGCTTTATCCCAGGACAAGCAGGCAGGTATTCTCACTAATGGGTGACCTCCAAGCTAACCAAAGTGGGATAGTGGGAGAGTTGGCAACTTAGGAGAATAAATTTTGCAATACTGTTTGGCCAAACTGTCCATCCCGTCTGGAGAAAGTATCCAGACAATAATAAGAAGTGAAGGTATGAACCAAGGACCAAGTAGCAGCTTTACAAATTTCCTCAATAGGTGTAGATCTGAGGAAAGCCACAGAAGCTGCCATTGCTCTGACCTTATGGGCTGTGACTTTACTGTGAAGAGGAAACCCAGCCTGTGCATAGCAGAAAGAGATACAAGCCGCCATCCAATTAGAGATGATACGCTTAGAAATTGGACGTCCCAACTTGTTTGGATCAAAGGAAACAAAAAGTTGAGGAATAAAAAGTTGAGGAGCAGTTCTGTGCGGTTTGGTGCATTCCAAATAGAAAGCTAAAGCACGTTTAAAGTCCAGAGTATGAAGAGCTGATTCTCCAGGATGAGAATGAGGCTTTGGAAAAAATACTGGAAGCACAATGGATTGATTGAGATGAAACTCCAATACTACTTTAGGAAGGAATTTCGGATGAGTGCGAAGAACCACCTTGTCATGATGGAACACTGTAAAAGGTGGGTCCGCAATCAACGCTTGAAGCTCACTGACTCGTCGAGCAGAAGTGAGGCCAGTGAGAAACACCACTTTCCAAGTAAGACACTTCAGATGAGCCTTGTCCATTGGTTCAAATGGAGATTTCATCAGTTGAGTAAGAACAATATTGAGGTCCCAAACTACAGGAGGCGGTTTGAGAGGAAAGTTGACGTTGAAAAGTCCTTTCATGAATCTGGAAACCACAGGATGAGCAGAGAGAGATTTCCTTTCAATAGGCTGATGGAAAGCAGCAATTACACTAAGGTGGACTCTGATTGAGGTAGACTTGAGACCAGACTGAGAAAGGTGCAACAGATAGTCTAAAACCAAAGATAAGGAGGAAAGTTGAGGCTCCTTATGATGAGAAAAACACCAAGCAGAAAATCTAGTCAATTTTTGGTGATAGCATTGCCTAGTAGTAGGCTTCCGTGAAGCTTCCAAAACATCCCTCACAGATCGAGAAAATTGTAGAGGAGCTATGTTGAGAGGAACCAAGCTGTCAGGTGGAGAGACTGCAGGTTGGGATGAAGTAGAGATCCCTGATGCTGCGTAAGCAGAGAGGGAAAAACTGGTAGAAGGTATGGCTCCCTGCTGCTGAGTTGAAGAAGGAGGGAGTACTAGGTTGTCTGGGCCACCGAGGAGCAACCAGAATCAGGTGGCGTGGTCGGACTTCAGCTTGACCAGCGTCTTTTGAATGAGGGGAAACGGAGGAAATGCATATAGAAAGAGATTCGTTCAGTCCAGAAGAAAAGCATCTGCCTCGAGGCGATGAGGAGTGTAGATCCTGGAGCAGAACTGAGGCAGTTTGTAGTTGTGGGGGGCTGCAAAGAGGTCTATCTGAGGCGTTCCCCACTGAGAGAAGATGTGATGAAGGGGCGTGGAATGGAGAGTCCATTCGTGAGGCTGTAGAAGACGACTCAAGTTGTCCGCTAAGGCATTGTCCGCCCCCTGAATGTAGACAGCTTTGAGGAAGGTGTTGTGGCAAATTGCCCAATCCCAAACTTTCAGAGCTTCCTGACAGAGGGAGGCAGATCCCGTGCTTCCCTGCTTGTTGACATAATACATGGCGCCTTGATTGTCCGTGCGAATGAGGACTACACGGTCGCAAAGTAGATACTGAAAAGCATTGAGAGCATGGAAAATGGCCCTGAGTTCCAGCAGATTGATGTTGCACTGACGATCTGCACTAGTCCAATAACCTTGAGTATGGAGACCATCTAGATGAGCCCCCCCAAGCGTAAGTCGAAGAATCTGTCGTGAGAACCTTCTGATGGGGGTGTGTGTGAAAAAGTAAGCCTCTGGATAGATTGGAAGAGAGCATCCACCAGCGAAGAGACTGTATCAGAGCAGGAGTGATCTGAATGTGAGGAGTCAGAGGATCGGAAACTTGCGTCCATTGAGATGCCAGGGTCCACTGAGGAATTCTGAGGTGAAGTCTGGCAAAAGGAGTCACATGTACTGTGGAAGCCATATGACCCAGAAGAACCATCATGTGTCTCGCCGAGATGGACGGGCGAGAGGAGACTGACTGACAAAGATGGAGAAGAGTCTCCAGACGTTGTTGAGGAAGGAATGCTCCGAGTTGGACAGTATCCAGAACAGCTCCGATGAAGGGGAGAGCCTGAGAAGGGTGTAGATGGGACTTCGGAAAGTTGATTTCGAATCTCAGACTCTGCAGGAACCAGATAGTCCGCTGGGTCGATAGGATGACTCCCTGAGACGTGGAATCCTTGATGAGACAGTCGTCCAGGTAGGGAAACACCTGAAGACCATGGTTCCTGAGCGCTGCAGCCACCACTACCAGGCACTTGGTGAAGACTCTGAGTGACGAGGCCAGGCCGAAGGGGAGCACTCTGTACTGATAATGTAGATTCCCCACCTGAAATCTGAGGTATTGGCAGGAGGCCGGATGGATAGGGATGTGAGTGTAGGCCTCCTTGAGATCCAGAGAACATAACCAGTCATTCTGCTCGAGGAGGGGATAAAGAGAAGCCAGGGTCAAAATGCGAGATTTTTCTTTGACTAGGAACTTGTTGAGCACCCTGAGATCCAAAATAGGTCGCAGATCACCCGTCTTTTTCGGAACAAGGAAGTACCGGGAGTAAAATCCCTTGTTCTGCTGAGCCAATGGAACTGGCTTGATAGCTCGGAGCTGAAGCAAAGCTTGAGCTTCCTGAAGAAGAAGGGCGGTCTGGGCAGAGGAGGAAGGAAACTCTCTTGGAGGATGTTCCGGAGGAACTTGTTGGAAATGAAGAGAGTATCCTTCCCTGACGATGGAAAGGACCCAGAGGTCGGTGGTAATAGTCGTCCATCGGTGGTAAAAATGATGGAGACGACCTCCGATAGGTGGAAAAACGGGAAAGGGCAGAACGACTGATATTATGCTCTCTAGGAGACAGTCAAAAAGGCTGAGGAGCCTTGGGTACAGCAGGTGGCTGAGGCTTCTGCTGCTTCTGATGATGTTGCCTCTTAACAGGCTGACAAATGGCAGGAGCCTGTTTCGGTGGAAAACGCCGTTGGTAAATCAGAGGTGGGCATGAAGGACGAGAAGGAGCTGGCTTCGGCTTAGGACGGAGAATAGACTGAAAAGACTTCTCGTGGTCCGAAAGCTTCTTGGTTGCTGCCTCTATGGACTCATCAAAGAGGTCAGTGCCAGTGCAAGGGACATTAGCCAGCCGGTCCTGCAGATTCGGGTCCATATCGATGGTGCGGAGCCATGCCAGGCATTGCATAACCACCGAGCAAGCAGTAGCCCGAGTAGACAGCTCAAAGGCATCATATGAGGACTGAAGAAGTTACAGTCAAAGTTGGGACAATGATGCCAGGACTTACTGGTACTCAAAATGTGCCCGCAAATCCAAGTAGGGCATAAACTTGGGAAGGATGGACAGAAAAAACTCGAAATAGGTAATGAAGTGAAAGTTGTAGTTGAGGACTCTAGAGGTCATCATAGAGTTCTGGTAAATGCGATGACCAAATCTGTCCATCGATGCCAGACCAGACACTCGCAGAGACTCTGCTCTCTGTAGAGAGTGTGCGTACAACTGAGGCACAGGAGGGGGCTCGACCTCGCGGGAGACCTCCGCATGCCCAGGCTGGATTTGAGAGAGAAGCTTCGGCTCCATTGTTGCAAAGAGCTGAATGAATTGCTTCTCCAGTAAGGTCTGGAACGAAGCCGGCAAGGATGGATCCGCGTCTCCAACGGGACCACCTGCACGGGCTTCGTGCTCCCTCGAGGCAGTGTGAGAGTGCTTGGACTTAGAAGCCTTGGGCATTTTAAGCACTACCGGGGGAATGGGCTGCTGCGCTAGCTGACCTGAAGAGACAGAGGAAGGCACCGTAGCCGGCGTCGAAGGCATAGCCGGTACAAACGAGGCAGGTTTGATGAGGCTCCGAGTAACAGGTGCGGGAGCCTGTGGAGCCTCGGATGAGGTCGATGGTGAAGCACCCTTCGATGACGAAAGTTCCATCGAAGACTTCATGCTGTAAAGCTGCTCCCACATGATGCAACGACGCTTGAAAGCACGGGCTGTAAGTGTTGAGCAAGGTCGGCATGATTTCGGTAGATGTTGAGGCCCAAGACACCGATGACAGCGTCGATGAGGGTCTGTCAGGGAAATCGCGCGCTGGCACTTGGAACACTTTTTAAAACCGGTCGCAGGCCGAGACATAGGCCAAAAAACTCCGCCGCGAGATCAAAGCCGCGGGGCTGCGGCCACGTGGCCTGCCCGGTCGAACGGATAGAAGAATTTTTTTTTTTTTTTTGAAAACAAGAAAAGTACGACGAAAATCAGCGATTAAGAGAAAAAGAACCCAAAACCGCGGACTTCAGAAGGCACAAGTGCAAAATATTTCACGCAGAGTCGAAGACGGACTTCTCAGCTCCACGGAAAAGTAAGAACTGAGGAGACGCGCCCTGCATTGGGCGGGAAGGCACTCGCGCATGCGTGGTGCGGGCGACTCGAAACTTCGAGTTTCTTCAAACAAGATTGCTTGTGAGGTGTCCGCATCGGGGCTCCGTTGGATCACGTCAGCCATTAGTAAGAATACCTGCCTGCTTGTCCTGGGATAAAAATAAATTTTATTTTCTATTTTGTGATTACAATGTCAGATTTGAAATGTGTATCCTGCTAGAGCTGGTGTTAGACAGTGAGCGGAGCAAGGACCTAACTGGCATTGGGTTGCAGAGGGCAAAAGGGGATGGGTAGAAAGACTACAAAATAAACCTGCCAGGATGTTGGGAAACCCCCCCCCCCAAAAAAAAACCAACAAAAAACCCAACAACAAAAAAACGCCCAACTGGGCAGGAAAAGTGAATCGAATCAAATTGAAAAATCAATTAAGTAGGCTGAATCGATTTGAAAATTTTTTCCCTAAATCAGGCAGCACTAGTATAAACCAATAAGGTTCTGGGTGGTACTGTCAGTAGCCCCTGGCTAATGAACTAATGCTGCCCGATTCGCTGTTTCAAATTGATTCACTTCGGTGAATCAATTCAAATTAATTTGTTTCTTCCAAAAATCGGACTCACCGATTCGGTGAAAAGCCATCCCTCCCAGTGAGTCCTGACATACCTCCAGGGCCTCCTAAAGCAGTAGCAGCAGAGGCGGTGGACAGCTAGTAGATGTAGGCTCTGAACAGGTTAGTTCGCGGCCTGCCCCGCCAGGGCCTTACCTCTGCCATGTCACTAATGACACAGCAGAGGGAAGCCCTGGAGGGGCAGGCTTCAAACAAGCCCGTTTAGAGCCTGCGTCTGCTAGCCATCCACCGCCGCTGCTGAATTAGGAGGCACAATGGTATGTCAGATCTTGGGGGGGTGTCAGTTGGGAAGTGCTGCACAGGGGAATGGGAGGGACGGAAAATTGCTGTACAGGGGGATAAGTGGGAGGGACGGAAAGCTGCAACACAAGGGGGAAAAGAGTAAGAATTGTTGGACATGGGGTGAAGGAGAAGAAGGGAGTGCAACAAGAGGTAGAAAGGGGTGAGAGGGAAAAATCCTGCTTATGGTGGAGGGGAGGGAGAAATGTTGGACATAGAGTGGAGGGAAAGGAAAAGAGAAAGAAGTATTGCACATGATAATGGAGGGAAGGAAAGGAGAGATGCTGTTTGGAGGGGAATAGAGAGGATTGACCCAGGGCACAAGGCAGAGAGAGATAATAGACAGTGGGAAATGTTGGACATGGCAGTGGAAGGAAAGGTACAGAAACGGAAAATGGATGGTGAGCACAGAGAAAGAAGAAACGTCAAATGGGCAGGAGACCCTGGTGAGCGAGTTAACAGAAGACAAACTGAAACCAGTGCCTGGGACCAACATGATTTGAATAATAAAATGACCAGACAACAAAAGGTAGAAAAAAAAAATTTATTTCTATTTTGTGATTACAATATGTCTGATTTGAAATGTGTATCCTGCCAGAGCTGGTATTAGACAGCAAGCATGAGCTAGGACCTAACAGAGAGAAGAAAAGTATTTTTTTTTTTGTTTACACCCCAGTGAAGGCATGGGGGTTGGAGAGGGCAAAGGGTGGGTGAAGAGGTTACAAAATAAACCCGATTCTTGAAAAAAGTTCACCCAACTTGACATATAATACTGTTCATGAAATAATTGATCACCAATATAGGCAAGAAAGTGCTCAGAACCAGTTCAGTAGAAAGACCACAACCAGTGTCACGCCCCTAAATGCACCTTTCTTGGTCAATCACAGCACTTAAAAAACTTTCCCTATTACTGACTTTAGTCCATCAGTTTTAAATATGTATAGCTTTTTAAACGATTTATCTTGTACTTAGCTTGAGATAGTTAACGTACAAAGAAATGAAATACCAGCAGATATGATTTGGAACTCCTTTCAAGATTTAGAATGGAATAATTATATCAAATTATATAACAAGTACACTAAATCATACTGCGTTTTGGACCCCTGTCCCCCAGAAATTATGAAAGCAGCCCCATTAGACTTTAAACTAACTTTGTTGAATTATTTGACCGATAATTTTATAAAAATGGAAAATTCCTTACTAATAATGGTCACATTATAATAACCCCAATTCCAAAAAAATCATTAGCATTAGTAACCAACTATAGACCAGTAGCATCCATTCCATTTTTCGTAAAAATAATGGAAGGATTGATAAATACCCAATTTATGGAATATCTTGATCAGTTCTTTTACATGAAACTCAATCTGGTTTCAGACCTCTGTTCAGCACTGAGACAGTAATTGCGGCCATCTTGGATAATTTAGGTTCCTTGTTTAGTAGGGGCCTTAATGCCCTGATCATGCAATTTGATATGAGCTCTGCCTTCGACTTAGTGGACCATGGGGAATTGTTACAATGCTTAGATGCAATTGGTATCAGAGGAGAGGTGTTAGACTGGCTCCGAGGTTTCCTTATGTCCCGCACCTATCAAGTATGCTTTAATTACAATCTCTCTGATACCTGGAGTAATCCATCTGGCGTTCCGCAGGGGTCACTATTATCCCTATCGCTTTCAATGTTTACATGTCATCACTAGGTGCGCAATTGTCCCAACTGGGGATAAAATTATTTAGTTATGCAGACGACTTTACGATCATTATCCCATTTGCTACCTCCCTCTCTGAAGTCACTCCTATGGCAACAGAAGTACTAAATCTGATGGAACAATGGATGACTGAATTCAAACTGAAGTTTAATTCAGAAAAAAACTAAATTCTTTGTAGCTTCGTCACACCCACTTGATACTAAAACATCACTGTGCATCAATAAACTTAGTTACGCTATCCAATCTACTATGAAAGTATTGGGTGTAATACTAGACCAGGGCCTAACCATGAAAGACCAAGCGGACTCTTTGGTTAAAAAGGGTTTTTTTACTCTCTGGAAGCTTTGGTCCATTAGAGCATATTTTGATGCTTCATCATTTAGAATTTTGGTACAATCCCTTATACTGAGCCAACTTGATTACTGTAATATCGCCCATCAATGCGGCAGCCACGCTAATTTTTGGGTTGAAGTAGTTCGATCATGTAACTCCTTCCTACTGACTCCTGCATTGGCTGCCGATGGAGGCACGTGTGAAGTGTAAGTTTGGATGTTTTTGCTTCAAGGTACTATTCGGTCTAGCCCCCTTTTCTCTTTTTCAACCAATAGACATAAGAGAAGCTCAAACTTGAAATTTGTTTCTCCACCGGTTAGAGGATGTAAATTTAAAAGACATCATCAACATCTTTTCTCATATCAGGCAGCATTATGGGGTAAAGATCTGAAACTATTACTCATGCTTGCTAATACTTATGGGGAATTTAGGAGAGCAAAGAGTGAAAAACACAGAGGACTTTAATAGATGGCTCAGAGCCTGGTATCATCAAGAAGGCTTCAGGTACATAGGAGGATGGGGAAATACATGGAAGGACAAGAAGCTATATTGCACTGATGGGCTACATATTACTACAGCAGGAAAAAGAAACCTTGCAGAGAAATTTAGACAATATTTTTCTAGGCATTTAAACTAGAAGGTGGGGGTGGTGTATGTACGAAGGACAATTATAGAGATCACCCCCGGCAAAAGAAAAGATGTGATAGTAGTAAAGGCTGCAACATAAGCAATATCAGCAACTCATTTCTTAGTATTGCAACGGAAAGTGAAACGACACAAAAATCCATACGAAAAAGGAGATTATCGCTGAAAAATAGCTGGAAAGCGATGACCACAAATGCTCGCAGTCTAAGCAACAAAGTTCATGATCTGCAAGCCCTGATATTAGAGGCAGATCTAGATATTGTTGCTATCACAGAGACATGGTTCAGTGAATCACATGGATGGGATGCAAACATATCGGGATATAATCTTTTTAGGAAGGACAGAGATGGTCATAAAGGTGGAGGAGTAGCTCTGTATGTAAAGATCAATATCCAAGCGACCGAAATGCAAGGGACCTTGGGAGAGGAAGAAGCGATATGGATTGCTCTGAAAAGAGAAGATGGAACTTCTATCTACGTGGGTGTAGTCTACAGACCTCCGACTCAATCGCAGCAAATTGATAAGGATCTGATAGTGGATATCTAAAAGTTTGGAAGGAAAGAGGAGGTTCTGCTGTTGGGAGATTTCAACCTGCCGGATTCGGACTGGAATGTTCCGTCTGCGGAATCTGAAAGAAGTAGGGAGATTGTGGATGCCTTTCAAGAGGCTCTGCTCAGACAAATGTTGACGGAACCCACAAGGGAAAAAGCGATATTGGATCTGGTCCTCACAAATGGAGAGAGTATCTCTAATGTTCGAGTGGGTGCTCACCTGGGTAGTAGCGATCAAACGGTTTGGTTTGATATAACGGCTAAAGTGGAGAGCGGCCGCACGATACTTAAAGTCCTAGATTTCAAACGTACGGACTTTAATGCAATGGGAAAGTACCTGAAGAAAGAGCTGTTAGGATGGGAGGACATAAGAGAAGTGGAAAGACAGTGGTCTAAGCTGAAAAGCGATAAAAATGGCTACGGACCTTTATGTGAAGAAAATCAATAAAAACAAGAGAAAAAGGAAGCCGATATGGTTCTCCAACCTAGTGGCTGAGAAAATAAAGGCGAAAGAGTTGGCGTTCATGAAATATAAAAAAAACCCAAGAAGAGGAGAGCAGAAAGGACTACAGTGTGAAACTGAAAGAAGCCAAGATAAAGATACGTTTGGCGAAGGCACAGGCGGAAGAACAAATGGCTAAAAATGTAAAAAAGGGAGATAAAAATTTTTTCAGATATATTAGTGAAAGGAGGAAAATAAAAAATGAAATTGCTAGGCTAAAAGATGCTGGGAACAAATATGTGGAGAGTGATGAGGAGAAAGCAAATGTGCTAAACAAATACTTCTGTTCTGTGTTCACAGAAGAAAATCCTGGAGAAGGACCGAGATTGTCTGGCAAAGTTACACGAGAAAATGGAGTAGATTCTGAGCCGTTCACGGAGGAGGGTGTTTATGAGCAACTTGAAAAACTGAAGGTGGACAAAGCGATGGGACCAGACGGGATCCATCCCAGGATACTAAGGGAGCTCAGAGAGGTTCTGGTGAGTCCTATTAAAGACTTGTTCAACAAATCTCTGGAGACGGGAGTGATTCCTGGGGATTGGAGAAGAGCGGATGTGGTCCCTATTCATAAAAGTGGTCACAGGGATGAAGCAGGAAACTACAGGCCGGTGAGCCTCACTTCAGTTGTTGGAAAAATAATGGAAGTGTTGCTGAAAGAAAGGATAGTGTACTTCCATGAATCTAATGGGTTACAGGATCCGAGGCAACATGGCTTTACAAAAGGTAAATCGTGCCAAACGAACCTGATTGAATTTTTTGATTGGGTAACCAGAGAGCTGGATCGAGGACATATGCTAGATGTAATTTACTTGGATTTCAGCAAAGCCTTTGATACAGTTCCTCATAGGAGGCTGTTGAACAAACTTGAAGGGCTGAAGTTAGGACCCAAAGTGGTGAACTGGGTCAGAAACTGGCTGTCAGACAGATGCCAGAGGGTGGTGGTTAATGGAAGACGCTTGAAGGAAAGAAAGGTGACTAGTGGAGTCCCTCAGGGTTCGGTGCTAGGGCCAATCCTGTTCAATATGTATGTGAGTGACATTGCTGAAGGGTAAGAAGGAAAAGTGTGCCTTTTTGCAGATGATACCAAGATTTGTAACAGAGTAGACACTGAAGAGGGAGTGGAAAATATGAAAAAGGATCTGCAAAAGTTAGAGGAATGGTCTAATGCCTGGCAACTAAAATTCAATGCAAAGAAATGCAGAGTAATGCATTTGGGGATTAATAATAGGAAGGAACCGTATATGCTGGGAGGAGAGAAGCTGATATGCACGGATGGGGAGAGGGACCTTGGGGTGATAGTGTCCGAAGATCTAAAGGCGAAAAAACAGTGTGACAAGGCAGTGGCTGCTGCCAGAAGGATGCTGGGCTGTATAAAGAGAGGCGTAGTCAGTAGAAGGAAGAAGGTGTTGATGCCCCTGTACAGGTCATTGGTGAGGCCCCACTTGGAGTATTGTGTTCAGTTTTGGAGACCGTATCTGGCGAAAGACGTAAGAAGACTTGAGGCGGTCCAGAGGAGGGCGACGAAAATGATAGGAGGCTTGCACCAGAAGACGTATGAGGAGAGACTGGAAGCCCTGAATATGTATACCCTAGAGGAAAGGAGAGACAGGGGAGATGTGATTCAGATGTTCAAATACTTGAAGGGTATTAACGTAGAACAAAATCTTTTCCAGAGAAAGGAAAATGGTAAAACCAGAGGACATAATTTGAGGTTGAGGGGTGGTAGATTCAGGGGCAATGTTAGGAAATTCTACTTTACGGAGAGGGTAGTGGATGCCTGGAATGCGCTCCCGAGAGAGGTGGTGGAGAGTAAAACTGTGACTGAGTTCAAAGAAGCGTGGGATGAACACAGAAGATTTAGAATCAGAAAATAATATTAAATATTGAACTAGGCCAGTTACTGGGCAGACTTGCACGGTCTGTGTCTGTGTATGTCCGTTTGGTGGAGGATGGGCAGGGGAGGGCTTCAATGGCTGGGAGGGTGTAGATGGGCTGGAGTAAGTCTTAACAGAGATTTTGGCAATTGGAACCCAAGCACAGTACCGGGTAAAGCTTTGGATTCTTGCCCAGAAATAGCTAAGAAGAAAAATTACAAAAATAAAAAATAAAAAATAAAAAAAATTAAATTGAATCAGATTGGGCAGACTGAATGGACCATTTGGGTCTTTATCTGCCGTCATCTACTATGTTACTATGTTACTATCTGTTCCTAAAGTACTTAAGTAGCTGATTTGCACAATCTTTCCCAAAATAACTGATCTCTAGACTTTAACTTTGTTAGTTCTATTCAATCTGTAACATTTTTAATCATTGTAAAACGCATAGAACTTCACAGTCCTGCGGTATATAAACTGTTATTATTATTATATTGTAAAAATCAAGGTTCTGGGTTCTGATGCGTTTTGCCAGCCCAGCTTGAAACCTGCCAGAATGTTTGAAACATACCCAATTTTTCTGTTAATAGAAACACCTGCAGCTACTCTGCTAAATATAGCAAAACTGAAGAAAATTTGTTGACTATTATGACCAGAACAGGAGAGAATGCCAGTGGAGGATGAAGTGATAATTGTTGCATAGGAGATGTCAGTCTGGATCACTGTGATACAAATGGAAAAAAAGATGTTGGTGCTAGTTCTGTGACTGGACAGATTAGCAATGATTATTCCGCTACATCACAACTGTCAAGATCTACTACTACTAATCAGTGCTATGGTGTAGGAGCCTTTTAAATGGGGGCATATGGCACAAGAGATGTCCAAGATTTGTAAGGTGGCTTAGAAGTTGCCTCAAATTCAGGCTTGTGCAAGTGGCCTATGGATGGATGACTGTGCTTTAGGCCGAGAAGCTTCAGTCAAGACTTGTCATTCTGGAAGATAAATTTTCATCCCTGCAGGATCTCTGTATTCCTGTACCATTCTCGTGAGCTCTGACCCTGTCCCATTCCTGCAAGCTCTGTCCTCATCTGTACAAGCCTTGAACTCTTTAAAATCATAAGTTTTCAAGGCTTGTGCGGTAAAAGCAGGATTGCAGGAATGGGACAGGGACAGAACTTGCAGGGACGGGACAGGGATATTTAAGATCCCATGGAGACGGGGACAAATTTATCCCTGTGTTATTTCCTAATCTCTGGTGCTGTTCCTCAATGATTCAGTTCTTAAAACCTGTTCTGAGCTACTGGGAGAATGGGATAGAAATCAAAATAAATATGAATGTAGAAAAAGCATCCACTGGAGTATACAGAAATAAAATACCCATGCAGATGATTTTTTTCCTCCTTCTGAATAGGAAAAACCCGTTCTTTGTTTGTTTCCATAGTGCTTATACTCATCATGGTTATGGCTTTCATTCAGACAAATAAGCTATCTGAAATGCATGCACTAAGGACAGAGCTGGTACCCCAACTTCATCTAATATTTTCTACACGAAAGGGAAAAAATGAGATTCATAGGAGAGAAGCAAGGCAAAATCTGCTGCTGTTCAATAGTAACATCAATACTCATCTCCCATTTGCAAACACATACCTGGGTGATCCCAAAGTCTTTTAGAAACACAGAAACAGGACAACATATAAAGGCCAAATGAACCATCTGTAGCATCTACTATCTCCTTTTCTCCATAAGAGATCCCCACATATCTGTCTCACACTTTCTTGAATTCAAATAGTCTGTTTCCACCATCTCTACTGGGAGACTATTCCATGCATCTATCACCCTTTTTGTAAAAAAAAGTATTTCCTTATATTACTCCTAAGCCTATCTCCTCTTAATTCATCCTATGCTTCCTCATTTTGGACTTTGCTTTAATTTGAAAAAAACTCATCTCCTGTACATTAATGCCATGGAGATATTTAAACGTCTATTATATCCCATCTCTCCCATCTTTCTTCTAGAGTATACATATTAAGATTTCTAAGTCTGTCTCTATAAGCTATATGACATAGACCACTAACCAATTTTGTAGCGGCCCTCTGGACCCTCCATCCTATTTCTATCTTTTTGAAGGTGAAGTCTCCAGAACTGTGCACAGTATTCCAAATGGGGCCTTCCCAGAGACTTATGCAATGGTGCTATCACCTCCTTTTTCCTACTGGCCATTCCTCTCCTTAAGTACTCGAGCATCCTCTTGGCTTTGACTGTCACCTTTTCTACCAGCTTTGTCACCTTAATATCATTAGACATAATCACCACCAATGTTCTATGGAACAGACAAGTCAAAAGCAGAATTCTAAGCTACACATGTCATTATTATGACATAAAGCAAATACAGCATACCATAGTAAAAACATATTAACATTCCAACAAGGTAGTGGTAAAGTGATGTAAATGCTTTGCTGTTTCAGGACCTGGAAAACTTGTCATTATTGAAGGATCAATGAATTTTGCACTGTACCAGAAAATTCTTAAGGAGAATGTCCAGTCATCTGTCTGTGAGCTGAAGCGCAACTGGGTTAAGCAGCAAGACAATGATCCAAAACACAAAAGCAAGGCTATATCTGAATGGCTGAGGAAAACAAAAATTAAAGTTTTGGACTGGCCTAGTCAAAGTCCTGACCTGAATCTAATAGAGATGCAGTGGCAGGACCTGAAAAAAGCTCATGTACTAAAACCTACCTGTATGTTTAAAGCAGTTTGGCAAAGAAGAGTAGGCTAAAATTTCTCAACTGCAATGTGAAAGGCTATTATCAAATTACTAGCCTTTTAGCCCTTTAACATTAATGGGTGCTAGAATATAGTCTGTCTGTCTGTCTTTCTGTTTCTCTCTCTCTCTGTCTTTCTCTCTCTCTGGCCCCCTTTCTTCGTCTGTCTTTCTGTGTCTTTCCCTGTCCCCTGTGCAGCAGCAGCATTTCCCCCACCCCCCCTTCTCTTCCCGCGGTCTGGCCTTCGCCCCCCCCCTTCCCTTCCTGCGGTCTGGCCTACTCTGTTATTGCCTTGTTCCTCCCCTTCCTCCTGCCTCCTCCTGACCCCCCACCCATCTTTTGTAGTCTACACATCTATCTCTCCTCCCCTCCACTGGATCAGCATTTCTCCCTTCTGCAACTCCACCCCCCCCCTCAATCTAGCATCTTCCCCCTTTCTTCACTCTCCCCTTATATTCCAGGTTTCTCTCTCTTTCCCTTCCCTCAGCTCCCCAACCCTAGGCCTAGCATTTCTCCCCCACTCCTGGGTCCAGTGTGTCTCTCCACCCTCCCCCTCCCTGTGCCTGGGTCCAGTATTTGTTGTGCCCCCTTTCCCAGGTCTCCAAACGCTGTGGTGGATCTCAGTAGAGACAGAGCTGCAAGCTGCTCTATCCATCAGAGTCTTTCCTCTGCTATGACCCACTGCATCATTTGTAGAAATATTGGGGAAGCAGATAGACAGATGGTCACTATGGGTCTACCGTCCACCTACCAGCCTCCCGTGCTCGGCCCTGCCCAAACCTAGAAAACCCCCCCGAACTATGCCGCAGTCGCCGTCTCTGCGTTCCGATTGGCGGGTCCGCAAACGGCCCTTGACCTCCGTCTTTATTTTTGATTGGCTCTCTCAGCATTTTATGGCTCTTCTATTGGCCGGTTGGTCCGCGGGACTCAAAACCGGTGCCAACACCGCAGGCAAACAAATTCTGGGCAGAGGCAGGAGGGCTGAAAATCTGACCTGGCTAGCGGCGAACTTCAGCCGCGAAAAAGGGCCCGGGGAGACCGGAGGAGCAGAGCAGACTTGTGGAAGCAATCAGCGCCGCAGCTCTGTCCCGGCGGCCTCCGAGCGGCGGCGCTGGGCGCGTGAGAGGAGCCTGCTGCCCGAAGAGGAGGAGCGGCGGTGTCTGAAGAGGCTGAGCTGCGGCTCCCCGAGCTGAGATTTCTGCCGTTGGCTCCTTTGGTCCCGGCTGTCTCTTTCGCCATATCCCGCCTGTTGTGTGGTGACGTATTTAAGCGTGCATGCGCACTCTGGCCGGCACAGCACGACAGATCAGATCTCAGGGAACACACGGCCAGAGTACGCATGCGCGGCTAGCATTTTATTATTATAGATAGGAAGCATTTGGTTGTAATGATTGCTGCTAAAGGTGATGCAACCAGCTGGGAAGATTAGGATCCTATCTCAATATTATCTTCTTTCCAGTATAAAGAGAAACGCGTCTTGACACGTGAGTTTCTTCCCTTCACCCTTGAGGATTGCAGAAGGTATCATCTACATTTTTCAACTCCACCTCCTTGTGTCACTGAGCAGTGCCTCAGCTACTCAGTTTGTACCAAAGCAATGGATAACCCCTAAAAAGGAGAAATAACAAGGAGAGCATGGGGAACTCTCTGACAAGTCAAGTCTTTTCTGCTCAGTACAGTAACATTTAATCAAACCAACAGACATATAACCTAAACAAGGTGGAACCAAACAAGTCACCACCTGAATGCAACTAGGACTAATATTTATGCAACTCATATAGTCCTCCTATAGGTTTGTCTATAGAGCTAACTGCTAGTTCCTGGTATTGGTTGAACATAAGAATAGTAAGCATCTTCATTCTCTCTTGGTAGCTCACAGACCAGCATCTGGAGACACACATATATGTCTGAGAAAGAAAGCAGGCTAAGTAAATCTGACAGGGCAGGCTGTCAAGACTCATGTCTTTTTATACTGGAAAGAAGATTATTGAGGTAAGAACATCACCTTCCTTTCCAGTGCAAAAGAGATGCGAGTCTTGACAAATGGTACCAAAGCAGTGCCGAGTCTAGGATGGGGCAAATGAGCCTGCTGCTAGCACCCAGGACCCAAATGCAGTGCCCATTTGTGCCAAGTCCACTGTAAAACTTTGTGAAAGTATGGGAAGTGGGCCATGTAGCTTCCCCCATGCCCTAGCATCTCTCTCCACTCCTTCTCTTCTATCTCCCCCTCCATGTTCTGGCATCTCCTCTCCTTCCTTTCCCTCTGGTCTGGCCTATGTCTCCTTAGTTTCCCTTTCCTACTCCCAATACCCTGGCATCTCTCTGCTCTCCTTCTCTTCCATCTCTCCATCCATTATCTGGCTTCTCATCTCCTTATTTTCTCTTCCTCCCTTCTTCCTTTCCCCAGGTCTGGCATCTCTCCCCCCCCCCCATGACCTGGTATCTCCTTTCCTTCCTTCCCCTTCCTCTCATGGTCTTGGGCATCTCTCTTCCCCTGCTCTCCCTTCGCTGGTCTTTCTTCTCTTCCCTCTTTCCCTCCAATTGGGTGCAGCAGCATTTCTCTCCCCCTCCCCTCCCCTTTTCTCTCCCCCTCTTTCTCTGTCTCACAAACCTGTCGGCAGCGCACACATTTTTTTTTCCTCTTGGGCCCCCGACTGCTGCCCGAAAACATCAGCGGGACCCACCGGTGTTAGGGGAAGGCAAACAGGCTGTCCAGACATCTCTTCCCTTCCCCTTCCAGGGCCGGTGTTAGGGGTAGCAAACAGGGCAGGGGGCCACCGACTGTGTGATGAGGTGATGTAAGCTTCCCCCCCTTTGACTCCCTTGCTGCCCTCTCTCCCGCAGCCTGTAAGCAAATTGAATCCATGCTGCAGGGCTGCTGTAATACTATGCACGTCTACTTCCCTCCCCTTCATGACGTAACACAGTTCTGTCATCTTTTCAGATGGCAGAGAAACAGGGGTATCCTCCTTCATAAGAACATAAGAATTGTCAATGCTGGGTCAGACCAGTGGTCCATCATGCCCAGCAGTCCGCTCACGCGGTGGCCCTCTGGTCAAAGACCAGCACCCTAACGAGACTAGCCCTACCAGCGCACGTTCTTTTTCAGCAGGAACTTGTCTAACTTTGTCTTGAATCCTTGGAGCTTTCCAGCTTTCTATCACTCTCTGGGTGAAGAAGAACTTCCTTACGTTTGTATGGAATCTAACCTCTTTCAACTTTAGAGAGTGCCATCTTGTTCGTCCTACCTTGGAGAGGGTGAACAACCTGTCCTTATCTACTAAGCCTATCCCCTTCAGTAGCTTGAATGTTTCGATCATGTCCCTTCTCAATCTCCACTGTTCGAGGGAGAAGAGGCCCAGTTTCTCTAATCTTTTGCTGTACGGCAGCTCCTCCAGCCCCTTAACCATCTTAGTCGCTCTTCTCTGGACCCTTTCGAGTAGAACCGTGTCCTTCCGCATGTACGGCGACCAGTGCTAGACGCAGTACTCCAGGTAATGGCGTACCATGGCCCGGTACAGCGGCATGATAACCTTCTCTGATCTGTTCGTGATCCCCTTCTTTATCATTCCTAGCATTCTGTTTCCCCTTTTTGCTGCCGCTGTACATTGTGTGGATGGCTTCATCGACTTGTCGATCAGAACTCCCAAGTCTCTTTCCTGGGATGTCTTTCCAAGTACCGCCCCGGACATCCTGTATTCATGCATGAGATTTTTGTTACTGACATGTATCACTTTACACTTATCCATGTTGAACCTCATCTGCCATGTCGATGCCCATTCCTTAATCCTGATAATGTCACGTTGCAGATCATCGCAATCCCACTGTATCTTTACTACTCTGAATAACTTCATATCGTCCGCAAATTTAATCACCTTGCTCGTCGTACCTATGTCCAGATCATTTATAAAGATGTTAAAGAGCAGGGGTCCAAGCACCGAGCCCTGTGGTACCCCACTGGTGACGCTCTTCCAGTCCGAGTATTGTCCATTTACCCCCACTCTCTGTTTCCTATGCTCCAGCCAGTTTTTAATCCACGTGAGTATTTCACCCTCGATTCCATGGCTTGCAATTTTCTGAAGAAGTCGTTCATGCGGAACCTTGTCAAACGCTTTCTGAAAATCCAGATAGACAATGTCGACCGGATAGCTCTTGTCTATTTGTCTGTTTACTCCCTCAAAGAAGTGCAGCAAGTTTGTCAAACACGATCTGCCTTTGCTAAAACCATGCTGACTAGTCCTCATCAGCCCGTGTCCGTCAAGGTGATCAATGATGCTGTCCTTTATCAGTGACTCTACCATCTTTCCCGGTACCGAGGTCAGACTCACCGGTCTGTAGTTGCCCGGATCTCCCCTCGAACCTTTCTTGAAGATCGGTGTAACATTTGCCACCTTCCAGTCTTCCGGAATCTTTCCCGATTTAATCGACAGATTGGCTATTAGTTGAAGCAGTTCAGCTATGGTCCCTTTCAGTTCCTTGATGACCCTTGGATGGATGCCACCCAGTCCCGGGGATTTATCATTCTTAAGCCTATCAATCTGCCTACACACCTCCTCTAGACTGACCGTCAAACCAGTCAGCTTTCCATCTTCGTTTCCAGCATATAGCCTGATGGGTACATCTTCTTCGGCAAAAAAAATGTGTTCAGTTTGTCAGCGATTGCTTTGTCCTCTTTTAGTGCTCCCTTTATTCCATGGTCATCCAACGGTCCCACCACTTCCTTCGCGGGTTGTTTCCCCTTAATATATTGAAAGAACGGCTTGAAGTTCTTCGCCTCCTTGGCTATTTTTTCCTCGTAGTCTCTTTTGGCCCCTTTTACCGCCTTATGGCACCTGCGTTGATGTTATTTGTGCTTGTTCCAGTTTTCATCCATTTTTGACCTTTTCCATTCCTTAAATGAAGTTTTCTTGTCTCTGATCGCTTCCTTCACCTCTACAGTGAGCCACGCCGGTTCTTTGTTCTTTTTCCTCTTGGATCCTTTGTTGATATGCGGTATATATGGATTTTGCATCTCGGTGACTGTGTCCTTAAAAAGGGACCAAGCTTGCTCTAGAGTTTTTACAGTGCTTATCCTCTTCTTAATCTTCTTCCCTACCATGAGTCTCATCCCTTCGTAATTCCCTTTTCGGAAGTTCAGTGCCGTGGCTGTCGTTTTGGACCAATGTTTCTCTCCTGCATCCAGATCAAAGTGGATCATATTGTGATCGCTGCTTCCTAGCGTCCCTTCTACTTCTACATCTTGTGCTGGTTCTCGCAGGCCATTTAGAATTAAGTCCAGAATTGCATTTCCTCTAGTATTTTCTTTGACAAGTTGTTCCAGGAAGCAATCGCCTACAGCATCCAAGAACTTGGTCTCTCTAATGCAGCCAGAGGTGCCTAGCTTCCAATCTATTCCTAGATAATTGAAGTCACCCATGATAACTGTGTTGCCTCCCTTGCAGTTGCGATTAATCTCGTCTGTTATTTCTCCGTCAATTTCTTCGGACTGCCCTGAGGGTCGGTAGTAGATGCCGATCTTCGTTTCCAGGCCATTTGTTCCTGGAATTTAGACCCGTAGAGACTCTAACTTATCCATCAGTTGTGGCGTGTTCTCTCCAGCAGATTCAATTTCCTCTTTGACGTATATGGCAACGCCCCCACCTTTTTGAGCCACTCTGTCTCTGCGGTATAGTTTGTATCCCGGTAGCACAGTGTCCCAGACGTTTTCCTCAGTCCACCATGTTTCCGTGATGCCTATGATGTCAATGTTATCTTTTTGTGCCATGGCTTCTAATTCACCCATCTTATTTCTAAGGCTCCTTGTATTCATGTACATACACTTGAGTTTGTGGCCTGTTCTTTCCTTGCATTTCCTTCCCTCGTGTGTCCTTTTCGATCTCTCTTGCCTGTAATCCGGTGAGTCTTTCACTCTATCTTCTTGCAAGGTATCCTCTGGGTATACCGGTTCCCGAACCATCGACTCTCTCTCTTGGTCGACTGTCGGCTTTCCCCTTCTTTCTAGTTTAAAAACTTGTCCACTTTTCTCTTGATGTTGCTTGCAAGTAGCCTCGTTCTGTCTCTGCTGAGGTAGAGTCCATCCTTCCTGTAGAGCTTGCTCTTCCCCCAGAACGTTGTCCAGTTGCGCACGAAGTGGAATCCTTCTTCCTCATACCAGCGTTGACTGCTTGCAGCTCCATCTGCCTCTTCTCATCTGCCCTGGGTACCGGCAGGATCTCTGAGAATGCTATCCTCTGCGTTCTGGTCTTCAGCTTCCTTCCTAGCATCCGGAACTGGTCCTTCTGCACTTCCCTGTTGTAGTTCCTGTTGCTCATGTTGTTCGTCCCCACATGGATCACCACTGCCGTATCTTCTTCTTCCACACTGTTGAGGATCCTGTCGATGCGGCTCACTATGTCTTCTACCTTGGCTCCCGGTAGGTAAGTCACCAGCAAGTCTTCCTCCTGCTATGTGGCTGTCAACTTGTCTGATGATGGAGTCCCTCACGACGATTGCTGTCCTCTCTATCTTCTCCTGATTCTCCAGCCGCAGGTCCGTATCCTTCGTTCTCGCTGCTGTATCACCCATTTCTTCTTTGTGGTTGTCTTTCGGGTGGTCCACACTCTCTGTAGGTGTCTTTCGGCAGTTCCACTGTTGCTGGTGATTTTCCATGGCCTCCCTGTATGCCTCCTCTATGAACTTCTCCAGCTCTCGGACTTCTTCCTCAATGGTGTCTTCTGTCTTGTTCTCTGCTTCCTCTGTCTGGACGTTCTCTGCATCTCTGTCTCCCTCCTCTGCTGCTTGAAGTGCCTCCAGTTCCAATATTCTACCCTTCAGGAGTCTGACTTGTTTCTTCAGGCTCTCCAGTTCTCCGCATCGAGCGCATACGTAAGACCGCCTCCCAGAGGGGAGGTAGACATACATATGGCAGACGATGCAGAAAACTGGGTAGTTCAACATCTTGCTTCTGTCTGCTGCTTCCATTGCTGCCTGTTTGCCAGTCTGCTGCGGGTGCCTTCTGTGTCTGCTGTGGTTGCACCTGCTCTTTTATCTGCTTTTTTCCCCCTTTGGCTTCTCTCTGCCTCTCTCTGTAGCTGCTTTTCTCCTGCTCAGATCAACTCTGCTCTGTTGGCCCCTCCCCTTTTAAGGCGGAGCTTTGGTGGTCGACGTTGGGGGGGGGGGTGGAGCCAACTCTCACCGATTCCCCTCTTGGTCTCCTGCCTCTGCTTCTCTCTCCTGCTCTTTTATCTGCTTTATTCCCCCTCTGGCTTCTCTCTCTCTGTCGCTGCTTTTCTCTGCTCAGATCCCTCCCTTTCAAGTAGACTGCAAGGAAGAAGACAAGGGGGAGAAGGGCAAGTCTGGAGCAGAGCAGGAAGCAGTCACTCTACTCTTTAACCCAGTCTCAGTTCTGCTGCTCCTGCTCTAGCCTGCCCACTCCGATTCATTTCCCTTTTTTTCTATAAAATTAAACCCTGCCCTAAACATTTAGGACATTCTCTGTATACTCTGCTTATATGACATATATATACCACATCGGAATGCATGATTTACCAAATGAATCATTCACGAAAGCACTCTAAAAAAGTCAACAAGCAGTATTCTTTGGTACCTTCTCCTGAATTTCAATCTTACAGCAGCATGACATCAGTATGTATTTCAGTTCAATTCACTGACCTGTTTTGGGGTCTATGTCCGCTTGTAAATGTGGAGGAGGGTTTCCTGGTGTGAAATGCTCATTGCTATATGTGATAAGCGGCGTAAGTGGATGCACATGATGTGGATGCTGCACAACTGGCACTTTGTTAGACTGTCAAAGTAATAGAGAAAAACAACAGTGTTAAAAACCTGTTCACCTTGACCGTAACTTGAGTTACATAGTTTCTTCTAATTTCACACGTCCACATTACTACTGTCTCAACTCTTTCAAACATGGCTTCCTCCATTCTTTTCCAGTGCACAGATAAGCAGCACTATGTACAACTCAGAACATAAGACTTAACTCCGCACGGAGCTATTACTTAGCTCTAGTTCATACTGCTCAAACCCTGGCTTTGCAGTGAGGTTCACTGCTGTCAAGGCATGCGTGAAACAAACCCATATGGAAATTAGTCTGCATAAGTGTCATCACTTTACTACATTTACAGAAACGCTCCAACAGAAGACACACGGAAATGCCACGATCCCTGGGCAAATCCTACTAAACCTTGAAAATAAAACAAGGTTAGGCTTCAAATCTACATTTTTGTTCTGCTATTTGTTTACATTTTCAACCTGGCGCTCCTTCTGGTGCCTGAATGACTTATTCCAACTGGTTATTCAAACTGTATCTGCTTTTGGGTGACGGGGATGTACAAAATTAAGCAGCATAAAATGAATTACAGTTCTTTTTACTATAACCCATCCTTACAAGATAACATTGCAAAAGATTACTCAAGCAAGTCCACTACTGGACCACTCACTAAGTGTAATCTAACAGAAAAACAAAACAAAATACCCTATTCCCAATGGAGATTTTCTTTAAATGTCTACAACAGGGACATTTAACCAGATTAGGTACTAGAGTGGATAAAGAGGATAGTATTAGCTGATGAATAGATTAGAGTCAGGTATCATTTCAGAACATGTCTTCTACTTCCTTGCATTACTTTGAGTAAATAACGTTTTGTATTAAAAAAAATAAAACAGTTAAATCCCTACATCTTTCTTCTAAATACAGGTTATTAGGCAATGCATGTTTTTTGAATTTGATGAGTGTGAACATTTACTCATTACACATGAGAAAAAGAATCCAATTTCATAAAGTTGTCAAGAATTACCCAGACAGTTTTTTCCCTTTGTTTTATTGGTACAAAAAGGGTCTAACAATTTGCATTACTTGTTTGATGTCCACCAGTGGTCAAGAGAAAAAGAACATTTTGCTATTGTTTTTTTTCCACTATTTTTTATACCCTGTTCTTGTCCTTTCCTGAATTTAGATATACACAGCATGATATACATGAAGAAACAAAGACAATTTCTCCTAGCTGCTTAAGAAAAATATACAGCTCAATAGTACCAAATAAAATTATAATCTTGGAGGAAAGAAGCTGCCTTGCAGTATATACCTTTACAGCTGATGTATAAAGGTACTAGAACCTGGCTAAGATATTGGTATCATGCAGAGCTGTGAAGTCTTTTTAAATGCTGGATTTTGTGCTCTCGGATTATGTTTATATACTTTGAATGAGCCTACAAGAGCTAATGACTCTTGATGTAGGCTGTTAGTGACGAAACATGGCTCCATGTCAAATTGCATCTTTTTATGGTGAACACCAAGAGCTTCGAATGATGGCTCTCCAATAAAATTGTTGACTTATGACCTTCCAGTCAACACAATACATAAACATAAGAACATAAGAAACGCCCTCACCGGATCAGACCGAGGTCCATCTAGTCCGGCGATCCGCACACGCGGCGGCCCATTTAGGTACTCCTTTTTAGAGACCCGGATTTACCGTATCCCTCAATATGATATGCAAGAAGGTGTGCATCCAACTTGCGTTTGAATCCCAGAACAGTAGTCTCCTCCACAACCTCCTCCGGGAGTGCATTCCAAGCACCCACCACGCGCTGTGTGAAACAGAATTTCCTGACATTTGTCTTAAACCTACTGCCACTCAGTTTCAGTCTATGTCCTCTTGTCCGTGTCACATCAGAATATTTCAGTAATGCTTCTTTTTGGTCTATATTATCAAATCCTTTTAATATTTTAAAAGTCTCTATCAAATCCCCTCTCAGTCTTCTCTTCTCAAGAGTAAACAGCCCCAGCTTCCTGAGTCGATCTTTGTAGGTCAAATTTTCCATTCCTTTGATAAGTTTCGTGGCTCGCCTCTGCACTTTTTCCAGCAGAGTTATATCCTTTTTAAGGTATGGAGACCAGTGTTGGACACAGTATTCTAAGTGCGGTTGGACCATTGTTCTATAAAGTGGCATTATGACCTCTTCCGTTCTACTCGTAATCCCCTTCTTAATTATGCCCAACATCCTGTTCGCTTTCTTCGCCGCTGCCGCACATTGTGCCGATGGTTTTAGGGTACTGTCAATCAGTACCCCCAAATCCCTTTCCTGTTCGCTTTTTGCTAACTTCACCCCCAACATCCAGTACTCACGTTCCTTGTTTTTCTTTCCTAGATGCATCACCATGCATTTGTTTATGTTAAAGTTCTTTAATAGATAGCATCTTTAATAGATAGCAAAGGTGGCTAACAAGGTAAAAATTGCATGTGAAGTCAGAAAAGTGATTTCAGCTATCGTAGGAGAGAATAAACAAGTCCTGGTAGGATATGTGCAACTTATATTAGCCCTAGTGTGTAGAGGCACCTACAATTAGGTACCTATTTGGAGCCTATTCTATAATGGAGAATAGGTAACTATATTTCTTCATATCTGTGATAAGCGGCGTAAGTGGATGCACATGATGTGGATGCTGCACAAATGGCACATTGTTAGACTATCAAATTAATAGAGAAAAACAACAGTGTTAAAAACCTGTTCACCTTGCACGTAACTTGAGTTACATAGTTTCTTCTAATTGCACACGTCAACATTACTACTGTCCCAACTCTTTCATACATGGCTGCCTCAATTCTTTTCCAGTATATAGAATATCCCCATAAAGCGAAGTTGCTTACCTGTAACAGGTGTTCTCTGTAGACATCAGAGAATGCAGACTTGTTGGTGAAGTCCTCTGACGGAGCCTGTGTGTCGGTGTTCTCCCTTAGCTATAGTAAGCTTTTGGCTTACTGAGCATGTGCAGGATGCCCTACACCTGAAGCCCCTCCTCTCATCCTGTCAGTTTTGTCTCTAGTAATATAACAAGTCAAGATGAGGGAACGGTGGGCGGGCAAGTGTGGCTGCATTCCCCTGTTGTCTACGGAGAATACCTGTTACAAGTCAGCAACTTTGCTTTCTCTGGAAGCAGGGGATATGCAGGGGATACGCAGGGGATATGCAGGCACACTTGTTGGTGAGTCCCAAGCTGAAAATGCAGATGGCAGTGCATATAAATTACAATGCAAATAAATTACATAAGACTGATTGTCCAAAATGAACATCTTGTGCTAAGCTTTGGTCTAAACCAGCGGTCTCAAACTCGCGGCCCTCCCCCCCCAGGTGCTATTTTGTGGCAGGAAGAGAGGTGCCGGCGTCAGCTAACTTGCAATGTCTGCTGCCATCGTGTATGCAGGAGTCCTAGAATACGCGATGGTTGTAGGAAGTTGCAAGTCAGCTGACGCCGGAGCTTCTTTTCCTGCCCAGTGTGCGAGATCGCGTACAAGACTGCGGCTGCAAAATACAGGTATTGCTGGACAGGGAAGGAGGGGAGAAAGGAAGGAAGAAGGGGTATTACTGGACAAGGGGATCAGGGAAGGGAGAAGGGGTACTGCTGGACAGGGATAGCAGGGAAGGGAGAAGGGGTACTGCTGAACAAGGGGGAGGTAAAAGGAAGGGAGAAGAGGTGCTGCTGGACCTGGCAGAAAGGGAGGGAAAGGAAAGGTGATACACACTGGAGGGGAGGGTGAGATGGTGCAAGAGGAGAAAGCATGTAGGGTTAGGGGGTGAGAAGGAGGGATGCCACTCTAGGGAAGAGGCAAGGACAGAGAGAGAAAGCATGCAGGATGCAGAAAGTATTGGACTCATGGAGAGGGGGAGAGGGATGGTGAGGACAGAAAGGAGAGAGGGAGAGAGAGAGACAGAGAGCGATGTTGTTTGGTTGAAGGATGGAGGACCAGAGGAGAAGCATGCAAGAGGAATAGAGAAAAAAATGTTGGACTGGTGGAAAGGAGGGAGAAATGTTGTATTGGGAGAGGGGTCAGAAAGGAGGAAGGGAAGGGAGATGGACTGCAGGGGGCAGAAAGGAGGAAGGGAAAGAAAAATGTTACACTGGGAGGAAGGAGAGAGATATCAGACCATGGAAATAGGGAAGGAAAGAGAGATAGGAACATAAAACAATAGGAACAGAAAACAAGGAGGAACAGAACAAGCCACCTACTGAGAGCAACCGGCACTAACACTTATGTGGTTTTTCAGTCTCCCATTTGCCTCTTTGAAACAGAGAGAGTTATATCTCATCACTCTTCAGACCTGTTTGACAGGAGAAAGTCAAGCATCTAAAAATACATACATGTCTGAGACAGTAAGCAGGCTAACTGAAATCTGACCGGGCAGCCTTCAAGACTCGTACACCTTTCTACTAGAAAGAAAATTATTCAGGTAAGAACCTAATCTTCCCTTCTAGTGCAAGAGACATACGAGTCTTGAACCAGTGGGATGTACCAAAGCAGTCTCCTAATTCTAGGCTGGGGCAGATGAGCCTGCTGCCAACACTGAGGACCCAAAAGTGGTATCTAGTCGTGCTGTTATATCCACCCTGTGTGAAGTATGTAGGCTAGACCAACTAACTGCCCCACAAATCTCCTTGGGCAGAAATGTCTGTGACTCAACCCTTGAAAAGCCACACTACCTATAGTGTGTGCTCTCAAAGAAATTGGTGGTTGCTTACCACACTCGATGTACGTTGAAGAAACAGCCATGTGAATCCATCTCAAAATGGAAGCCTTAGAAATCATCTATAACTCGTTAGAACCATTGACATGTTTTATTTCTTCATTATAGTTGTCTTTTGTCTTTAATTTTTGTTTATTTCCATACACATCCAGGGAAGGGGGAGGGTGGGAGGAGGGATACTTTTATCTTAATTTTAGCCCTTTGAATACATACATCCAGGTGGGTGGGAGGAGGGTGGAATTACATTACTACTTTAAATAGGGAAAGGTTATTGAAAATCTATGTATTTATGTTTTTGTTGACTAGTTATTGGATGGATGGGTGGGTGGGTTTAAATGCCACGTATGTCAGTAAGATGAATACATCCAGGTGGGTGGGAGGAGGGTGGAATTACATTGCTACTTTAAATAGGGAAAGGTTATTGAAAATCTATGTATTTATGTTTTTGTTGACTAGTTATTGGATGGGTGGGTGGGTTTAAATGCCACGTATGTCAGTAAGATGAATACATTCAGGTGGGTGGGAGGAGGGTGGAATTACATTACTACTTTAAATAGGGAAAGGTTATTGAAAATCTATGTATTTATGTTTTTGTTGACTAGTTATTGGATGGGTGGGTGGGTTTAAATGCCACGTATGTCAGTAAGATTAATACATCCAGGTGGGTGGGAGGAGGGTGGAATTACATTACTACTTTAAATAGGGAAAGGTTATAGAAAATCTATGTATTTATGTTTTTGTTGACTAGTTATTGGATGGGTGGGTGGGTTTAAATGCCACGTATGTCAGTAAGATGAATACATTCAGGTGGGTGGGAGGAGGGTGGAATTACATTACTACTTTAAATAGGGAAAGGTTATTGAAAATCTATGTATTTATGTTTTTGTTGACTAGTTATTGGATGGGTGGGTGGGTTTAAATGCCACGTATGTCAGTAAGATTAATACATCCAGGTGGGTGGGAGGAGGGTGGAATTACATTACTACTTTAAATAGGGAAAGGTTATAGAAAATCTATGTATTTATGTTTTTGTTGACTAGTTATTGGATGGGTGGGTGGGTTTAAATGCCACGTATGTCAGTAAGATGAATACATCCAGGTGGGTGGGAGGAGGGTGGAATTACATTACTACTTTAAATAGGGAAAGGTTATTGAAAATCTATGTATTTATGTTTTTGTTGACTAGTTATTGGATGGGTGGGTGGGTTTAAATGCCACGTATGTCAGTAAGATGAATACATCCAGGTGGGTGGGAGGAGGGTGGAATTACATTACTACTTTAAATAGGGAAAAGTTATTGAAAATCTATGTATTTATGTTTTTGTTGACTAGTTATTGGATGGGTGGGTGGGTTTAAATGCCACGTATGTCAGTAAGATGAATACATCCAGGTGGGTGGGAGGAGGGTGGAATTACATTACTACTTTAAATAGGGAAAGGTTATTGAAAATCTATGTATTTATGTTTTTGTTGACTAGTTATTGGATGGGTGGGTGGGTTTAAATGCCACGTATGTCAGTAAGATGAATACATCCAGGTGGGTGGGAGGAGGGTGGAATTACATTACTACTTTAAATAGGGAAAGGTTATTGAAAATCTATGTATTTATGTTTTTGTTGACTAGTTATTGGATGGGTGGGTGGGTTTAAATGCCACGTATGTCAGTAAGATGAATGTGCTTTTCTTTCTTTATTATATGTTTATATGTATTACACTGTTGATATGTGGAAGATCAATAAAGTTTTTTAAAAAAAGAACAAAAATGATCTGAGAGAAGAAAATCATTCATCACCTCGAGGTAATGTGTAAGAACTCTCTTAACCACCAGAAAACACTAAAACTTTCTCCTTTTTCTTCAAACCTGTGGCTTGGAGTGCAGGTAGCTGGACTTTCTGATTTATGTGAAAGGCTGGGACCAACTTTGGCAGAAGAGAGGTACTAAAGCGCTAAGTGACCCTGGCCTCAGGACATCTGAGGAAAGGCTCTCTGCACAAGACCCTTCTGACTGAGGCGATAGCTACTAGAAAAAAATGTCTTAAGATCAATCAATGACACCTTTTATAAGGGCTCGAATGGGTCTTGCTAAGTCCATGCAAAACAATATTAAGATTCCACCTCGGGAATAGCTGTCGCACAGGAGGATACAGCAGCAACACTCTTCAAAAATCTGGTTCCATCAGGATGAAAAGTCAAAGAAACTCTCTCTACTTGAGCTCTAAAGCACAAGAGGCCTGCCATCTGCACTTTGAGGGAACCAACCACCAGGCAGGCCCTTCTCATACTCCTGATGGAATTCTACACAAAAAAATTCATAATTCTGTGCACAAAACTAGCAAACTCTGCAAGTTTGTCAAAGTTTAAAGAGTATTTTTGCCAACTATTATTCATATTACATTTAAAACATTCAAAATAAAAATGTTTTTCCCTACCTTTGTTGTCTGGACATTCTATTTTTCCGTCATATTGCTTCCAGTTTCTTTTTTCTGTTAATTTTCCTTCAAGCAGTTGCTATCCATGTCTTTTCTCCTCTCTCCTTCCTTCACTACACCTGCCTCTAACATTGATCATTCCTTTTTAGCTCTTTTCTGCCTCTTTCTTACCTTCTCCTCTCTTTCACTTTTCAGCTACCAATCAAATTTCCATCTTCTCTCCCATTCCCCATCTTATTCTCTCCTCAGCACTCCATTCCCTTTCAATGTACTCCCCACATTCATATTCCTACCCTCTTTAATAACTCCTCTCATCTGTTTGCTTACCACCCCTTCCTGGCCTCTTCTTCAAGGTTCTACCCATTCTAAGTGTCTTTCTTCCTCCACCCTTATATTCCAGTATCTACTCCCTCTTCTTACCCTCCCCACCCTCGTAGTCTGACATCTATCTGTCTTTTCTTTCTTTCCTGCTGCACTCCACCCCATGGTCAAGCATTTCTCCCACTTTCCCATCATTCCCATTGCTAGGCATCTCTCCTTCTGCTCTTGGATCCATCATCACCCTACTTCTCCTGTGTATCTCTCCTTCCTTCTCATCCACCTCCATGTCCAACATCCCTCTCCCCATGCATATTCTCTCCCTCCCTTCCACTGCCTTATCCAATATTTATGTTTCTTTTCCACTGCCTACCATCTCTCTATCTCTCTTCCTGCCTTGTGTCCTGGGTCAAATCTTTCTATTCCTGCCCTTGTAGCATCCCTCCCTTCCTCCCCTCCATTATCATGTGCAACATTTCTTTCTTTCTCTATTCCCATATACCACCTCTTCCTCCCCTCTACCCTATGTCCAACATTTCTCTCTCTCCCTTCTCCAAGTAGCTCCTCTGTACTAAGGCACTGTGTTCAAAAGTCATGCTTACAGCCCAAAGTATTCCACATCCCCCAGGGCAAATGAAGTGGCAGTTTGAGACAATTGTACCTATGTAGATGAACCAGATACATGTACCATGGCCGAAACAGCCAATCTGGAGCAACCAGGATTACCAACCATGAGTTGCTATTTTTCAAATGACCTGGCCTATCATGGGCCATGGGGAAAACACTTACAACAGTCCTTTCTCTGGTCAAGGATGGAGTAAATAACATGAAGAAAGACCTAGCGAAGCTTGAAGAATGGTTTGAAATTTGATAGCTAAAATTTAATGCTAAGAAAGGCAAGGTCATGCATTTGGGCTGCAAGAACCCGAAGGAATGTTTAATAATAATAATAATAATAATTTTATTCTTATATACCACCAAAGCCATGGAAGTTCGAAGCGGTTTACAACAAGAAGCGCTGGACAATCATTGAAGAGGTCACAATCAAGTCATCAATACAATCTTACATAATGAAAGAAGTGGAAAGCTATATAGTTCTTAAGGTTGCTGGTTGAATTTGCAGAGCTGTATAGATTCTTAGTTTACAAAACGATTGAGCAAACTCATTTTTACCAATTTTCTAAAATTGAAGTAGGATGAGGAGAGCATGATAACGTTACTAAGCCAATCGTTCCATTTGCCTGCCTGGAAGGCAAGAGTTCTGTCCAAGAATCTTTTGTAGTGGCAGGCCTTTATTGTCGTATAGGTGAACAGATGTATTCTTCGTGTGGGCCAAATAGAACTTGCCAGATTAAATTGGGAAACTAGGTAAGTGGGGCCAGACCAAATATTGATTTATAACACAGACAAGAGAACTTAAACAGGATTTGCGCCTCCAGGGACAGCCAATGAGCAGAAGCGTGCTTTGGTGAGAATTTGCGGGAGCCATTCAGGAAGCCACTTAGCACCAAGCACCAGTGCCAAAGCATGCTCCTGCTCGGTACCACACAGCAGCTGAAGCCAGAACTCGCAACTGGTTAGCAGCGGGGCATGAGCACGGAAAGCTCACTACTGCCTGCTACATCTCTGGATCACCAGGGATTCCAGAGGCACAGGAGGTACGATGCAGGGAGTGGGGACAGGGTGAAGAGCCTAGGAGGGAGGCTGTGAACAGTGCCTGGCCGGGGGGGGGGGGCAGGGGGCTGCGTGCAGAGCATGACAGGGGATGGAGGGAAGGGGACTGGGTGGAGAGCTGACAGGGGGTGCTGGGTGCAGATCTGGCAGACACTTGAATATTAAGCTGCCCGACTTATATTTGAGTCAACCATTTTTCCTCCTTTTAGGGGGGAAAAATGAGGGTCTTGACTTATATTCTGATCGACATATTCAATTACAGTACTCCCCCGATATTCGTAGGGGTTATGTTCGGGGAGTGTAATCAGAACTCCACCTCCTCCTCCTCCTCTCTTGCTCCAGACCCGTCCGCTTTGTTTGGTGGTTATCTGGAGCTCAGCAACCCCTGCCTTCGTCCCCGGCCCGAGCTGCACCGCTTACCTGGTCGCTGTTGCCTTAGTCGGCGGCCAGAGCTTCTCAGGTAGCGGGTATCTCCCCAAGCTTGCACACAACAAGACCACAGGTTGTGGAAGGGAAGGCTAGCTGTGCAGAACTGGTAAGAAGCAGCATAGGGTAGCGGCATGCTATGGTAGCGAGCCAGGCCCGTAGTGACAAGAGAGCTAGTTATAGCTAATGCTGAATTAGACATATCCCTTTAGCACTGGATGCTAACTAGTTGGTGGTGTCTCCTTGTGCCGCGCACGATCCAGGAGGCAGCTGCACTAGCTCTAATTAATCCGAGTTGCTGGATAGACCAAAATCATACAATCCCGGAATCTGCATGCAGGACCGCGAAGGATGGGAGAATGCCAGAGAGGAAATGCTAGTAACAGAATAATTATGAAGGGAGGAGGGTGGTTTTTAAGAAGATTAAAAAACGCAAATTGCTGAATCTGTGAATTCAGAACTGCAAATTTGTGAGGGTATACTGTATATACGGTACCTCCTTACTGTCTGTCTAAAACTGAAGGCCAGTTTTGTGATTCTCATGGACAATTAAAGATCTACAATAGCTTTATGAATCAAATAGCTCTTTGCTTTAGACATAGAAGTATTCCAAACACAACAAAAAATACACAATACAACAGAAGTTATAAAACACTTTAGCAAAGTCAACACATTTTATATACTACCTATCATTAAAAGCTCAATGTGAAAAGACCACTTATAGCCCTAATCCCATCCATCAGTACCTTGCAGAAGGCTGTCAGATTCCGTTGCAAGAGCTCAAAAGTTCTGCAATAGTTTCTAAAATCCTGAGGTATGTTTGCATATTTTGCTTTATCAAACTATAATCATTTGTCAAATCTCTCATGTGTCCAATTTTTTGTTTCTTTCTTTCTCTGGGAGAGTAAATGAGGATTTAGGAATCAGCACAGAGAAGAGGTACATAAGAATAGTCTTAATGGGTCAGACCAATGGTCCATCTAGCCCAGTAGCCCGTCTTCCCAGGTGGCCAATACAGGTCACCAGTACCTGGCAAAAACCCCAAAAGTAGCAACATTCCATACTACCGACCCAGGTAGTGGCTACCCCAGGTCTCAATAACAGACTATGGATTTTTCCTCTGGGAAATTGTCCAAACCTTTCTTAAAACCATCTACGCTATCCACTCTTAGCACAACCTCTGGCAATGCGCTCCAGAGCTTAACTATTCTGTGAGTGAAAAAATATTTCCTCCTATTGGTTTTAAAAGTATTTCCCAGTAATTTCATTGAATGTCCCCTAGTCTCTGTAAGTTTTGACAGTGAAAAATCGATCCACATGTTCTACTCTACTCAGGATTTTGTAGACTTCAATCACATCTCCCCTCAGCTGTGTCTTTTCCAAGCTGAAGAGCCCTAACCTTTTTAGACTTTTCTCAAAGGATTTCCATCCCCTTTATCATTTTGTTTGCTCTTTTTCGAACCTTTTCTAGTGCCGCTGGACACTGCAATGTCCTGTACCTTGGAATAACCAAAACCAGGTGCAGAGCATTGCTGGTGGTACAGAACGCCGTGGCTAGATTGATAACAGGAATGCTAAGATATGAGCATATCACACTGTATCTCCGACAGCTGCACTAGTTGCCAGTTGCATTTAGAATCCAATATAAGGCAGTCATGATTTGTCACCAATTTCTATACGGCAAGATCCCTGAATTCTTTAAGAATAAGATGTCTGGTTATCAATCAACAAGATCATTGTGATCTGAAAATTCTGCATTGCTGAAGACAAGTGTCAACTCAAAATATGTGGAAACTAAGGCAATGACCTTCTTCTGTGCAGGAGTAAAAAACTGTGGAATTCCCTTGTTGGCCAAATTCAGAAGTGCAGTGACAGGTGTTCATTCAGAAAGTTACTTAAAACACAATTATTTGTTAATGAATTCCTTTGAATACTGATTACACTTGTTTGATGATTTGCTGCAAGAATTGAAACCTCTGTTTTTATTTGTTGTAATTTGTTTTAACATTTTATGTATGTAACAGTTTTGTAAACCGTTTTGGCATAAAACTGTATAGAAATTATTAAAATAATAATAAGGAGACCAGAATTGAACGCAATACTCCAGATAAGGTTGCACCATGGAGTGATACAGGGACATTGTAACATTCTTCATCTTGTTAACCATCCCTTTTTAAAAAATTCCTAGCAACTTGTTTGCTTTTTGGCCACCATCGTACATTGGGCAGAAGGTTTCATTGTATTGTCTTTTTCTTGGACACTAACCCCCAAGGTGGTCCGTAGCATCTGGTAACTGTGATTTGGGTTATTCTTCCCAATGTACATCACTTTGCATTTCTCCACATTAAATTTCATCTTCCATTTGGACACCCAGTCTTCCAATTTCCTAAGGTGTGCCTGCAAATTTTCACAATCTGCATGCGTTTTAACCTCACTCATCATTCCAACTTACAGATAATTTATAAATAACTTAAATAGCACTGGTCCCAGTATAGATCCTGTTTCACTCTACTACTACTAATCACTTAAATAGCACTGAAATGTATATGCAGCGCTGAACATTTTGACATTGATAGAAAGTCCCTACTTGAAGAGCTTATAATCTAACTTGGCAGATACACATGACATATGCAGAACTCAAAGTGAGAGGAGTTAGGAGTCAAAAGCACTATTAAAGAGGTAGGCTTTTAACTTGGCCTTGAACACTGCCAGAGACGGAGCCTACCAAAGGGATTCGGGCAACTTCTTCCAAGCATATGGCGCAGCAATGCAGAAAGGACAGAGTCTGCAGTTGGCAGTTGAAGAGAAGGGCACAGATAGGAGGGACTCACCAGCTGAGCGGAGCTCACAAGGGGATCAGTGAAGAGAGATAGTAAGGGCAGCTGAGCGAGTGTATTTGTAGGTCAGAAAGAGGAGTTTGAATTGTATTCAGAAATGGAAAACTTTAGGAGAGGGGTAATGTGAGTATAGTGGCTCTCCCAAAATATAAGTCATGCAGCCGAATTTTGGACGGATTAGAGGGGAGCGAGATAACTAAGTGAAAGGCCTGAGAGTAGTGAGTTGCAGTAATCTAAGCGTGAGGTGATGAGGGTGTGGATAAGTGTTTTGGTAGTGTGCTCAGAGAGGAAGGGTCAAATTTTGGTAATATTATAAAAGAAGAAGCGGCAGGTTTTAGCGAGAGAGGAGCAGAGAAAACAAGAAGGATGAGAGTGTTGTCCACAGACAGAGACCGAGGGAAGAGGAGATGTGAATTTAGGCGGGAAGATGAGCAGCTGTGTTTTAGCCATATTCAATTTTAGATGACGGTGAGACATTCAGATGGCAATGTCGGATAGGCAGACAGACTCTGGTCTAGGTTTCAGTAGATATATTTGGTGCAGATCTGGGAGTTGTCAGCATAGACGCGATACTGGAAGCAGTGGGAGATCAGTACTTCAAGTTAGCAAGTGTAGATTGAGAAAAGGAGTGGTCCCAGGACAGAGCCTTGAGGTACACCAATTGATAGCGGGAAGGCTGTGGAGGAGGAACCACCATTGCACACACTGAAAGTGTGATGGGTGAGAGAGGAAGAAAACCAGAAAGCCTGGAATTCCAATAAGGGCAGCGTATCAAGGAGTAGGCGATGATCAACAGTTTCAAAGGCGGCAGACAGATCGAGAAGGATGAGGATAGAGTAGAAGCCTTTGGATCTGGCCAAGAACAGGTCACTGGAAACTTTATCAAGGGCAGTTTCTATGGAATGCAGAGGGCCAAAGCCTGACTGAAGTGGATCAAGAATAGCTTGGGATGAGAGAAAGTCTAGGCTAGGGATGTCCACACTTTTTGGGCTTGTGAGCTATTTTTAAAATGACCAAGTCAAAATGATCTACCAACAATAAAATTTTTTTTAAAATACAAAGCACACTGAAAGGCATAATCTGGGTTTTTTTCCAAAGAGGTCAAGGCAGATGACGGTATGCAATGTAACCTCAGTAACCACCATACAAAAATAGCAATAGCAGTTTTTAGCGCAGGGAGCTACGCTGAATGCCTCGCGCTGCTCTCGACGCTCATAGGCTACCTGCGCTAAAAAACGCTATTGCTTCCAATATTTCTTCCCTTCTTTTAGCCTCCTGTATGCTTCCTCTCCTCCAGACCTCATTTTCTCCCCCAACTTTTTCTTTCTTTCTCCCTGCCCCCTTCTTTCTTTCTGTCTCCCTGCCTCCCTTTCTTTCTGTTTCCCTTCTTTGTTTGTCTCCCTGCCTGCCCCCTTTCTTTCTTTCTCCCTGCCTTCCCCCAAGCCACTAGGTTTGCTGCCACTGCCATCAGGGAACAGGCCCCCAAGCCACCGCTGCCCCAAGCTCTCCCTGCAGAAGCATCATGATGACCAGAATTCCGCTCCCCGATGTCAATTCTGACATCGGAGAGGAAGTTCCGGGCCAGCCAGGCAGCGATTGGCTGGCCCAGAACTTCCTCTCCGACATCAGAATTGAAGTCAGGGAGAGGAAGCTGGTTGGTCCGATGCTTCTGCAGGGAGAGCTTGGGGCAGCAGTGAGACAGTCGGGGAGAGGAAGGCTGATCAGCCCGGTAGATCAGGACAGCAACACGAGTCTTATCACGGAGCCCAGGATGGGCTCCGCAATTGACTCACATTGCCTTCCCGATCTACCGGTTGATCACGATCGATGTATTGGGCACCCCTGGTCTAGGCAATGGCAGTGAACAGCACGTTCAAGTAACTTGGATAAGGAGGGAGATGGGACAATAGTTGGAGGGACATGTGTGGTCCAGTAAGGGTTTCTTGAGGAGGAGTGTGATAACAGTATGTTTGAAGGCATCAGGAACAGTTGCAGTGGACAGTGATAGGTTGCAGATGTGACAGGTAGCAGGGATGACAGAGGGCGAGATAGAACAGAGTAGGTGAATAGGAATCCAATCAGAGGAGAAGATAGTGGGTTTGGAGGATGAGAGACGTGTGTTTTCCTCCTCAATGATCTCAAAGAGGAAAGGGTGGCAGGTGTTTAGGGGAGGTTAGTAGAAGGGGCATATAGAGGGGGGGAGGGGGAAGTATCCTGGTTGAGAGTTCAAGGTAAATTTTCTGAATTTTATTGTAGAAGAACTCTGCCATTATCTGGGGAGAAAATGAAGGGGGAGGGTGCTCTGAGTAGGGAGTTTAGAGTTGTAAAGAGTCGGCGAGGATTGGAGCTAAAATAAATGGTTAAGTGGATATAGTATTCTTGTTTGGCCAGCGAGAATGCAATGATGTCAGCATTAATTTGAAGTGTTTGAAGTTGGCAAGCGCATGGGATTTAAGCCAGAGACGTTCAGCGTAATGGGTACATGAGCACAGGTAATGGATGTGGGGGGTGAGCCAGGGTTGGGGTTTGGCACACCTAACAGGATGTGAGATTGGAGGAGCAAGGATATCTAGAGCAGAGGAGAGAAAGGTATTATGAGAGAGGACAGCTTCATCGACAGTCTTGTGTGATATTGTAGTTGAGGAGAGGGATGAGACAGCAGTAGAGAAGATTCTGGGGTCAATAGCCTGAAAGTTCCTGAATGTGTTGGTGGTGACTGACCAGGTCTGGGGGGTAGGGTAATGAATAGTGAATTTAACAGGTGATGGTCAGAGAGGGGAAGGTGGTATTGCAGAATTTGGTGGTTGAGCAGTTGGAGGAAAGAATTAGGTCTAGGCTATGTCCTTTCTGTTGTGTAGGGGTTGTGAAGCAAAGCAGGAGATATTATGAGGATGTTGGGGCAAGGAATTTAGAGTCAGAGGGGTAAACGACATGGATATTGAAGTCACCAAGGATGAGAGATGAGGATGAGGGCTCGAGGAAGGAGGAGAGCCAGAAGTCAAAGTCGGTGAGGAAGGAAGAGTGGGATATATCTGGGGGTCGGTAGATGACTGCTACTTGGAGAAGCAGGGAAACAAAAAGACAGATGGAATGGACTGCAAAGGAGGAAGAGCATTGAGAAGATGGTGGGAAAAGGGTGTGAAATCTGCAAGAGGGTGAAATTAGTAGCCCCATGCCTCCTCCTTGACCAACCAGGCATGTGGGCATGTGGGAGAAAAGGTAGCTTCCATGACAGGACAGCAACTGAGGTCCAGTCATCAGGGCAGATGCAGGTCTCTGTTAATGTAAGTAAGTGGAGAGATAGAGAGATGTTTATTCTCCACCATTGAGAAAAATGACCATTTAACTATACCCCTTGTTTTCTATCCAATAACCAATTCCTAATCCACAACTGAACTTTGCCACCTATCCCATGACTCTTTAATTTTCTCAGGAGCCTCTCATGAGGAACTTTGTCAAAAGCTTTCTGAAAATCTAGATACACTACATCAAGAAGTCAAGCAAATTAGTGAGGCAAGATCTCCCTCAGCTAAACCCATGCTGACTCTCTCTCATTATAAAATCATGTTTGTCTATATGTTCCACAATTTTATAGTTTAGAAATGTTTCCACCATTTTGTCCGGCACTGAAGTCAGGTTTACCTGCTTCTTGAGTCTTTTCTTCTCTCTCTCTCTTACTGAGGACATCTCTCCTGAACCTTGGTCTTCCAAGGCAACTTTTATCCCATAAATCCTCTAAATCTTGTCTGTAACCAATGTTCCATCTAAGCTGAGCGCATGAGCGATCGCTCACTATTTTCATTGGAGTTGCTCATAATTTTTCTCGTGTCGCTCACTAAAATACGCAGTGGGAAACTGAGGACTGCATATTAAGATCCCCGATGTACTTCCGACGCAGGTGGGGATCGTGAGAGGAGCCGCTGCCACATCTTCAGTGGCGTACCAAGGGGGGGGAGGTCCATCCCAGGTGCAGCCTTAGGGGGGTGCACAGCCAGCCAGGTCCGGATCTGGCCGGCTATGCACCCCCCTAAGGCTGCCGTCGGAGAGGAAGTTTGGGCCAGCCAATCGCTGCTTGGCTGGGCGGAACTTTCTCTCCGACGGCAGAATTGACGTCAGGGAAATGCTGGTCTGTCCGACGGTGAGAGAGCTTGGGGCAGCCGCAACAGGTGAGACATTCTAGACAAATGGGACATACAAAAGCAGTCCCCAAAAAGCTAGATCAGACTTACTGAACCGACCCTGAAGACCAAGGACCCAAGGGCAGAATCCTGTCTTGCTGCCACATCCATTTCTGTAAAATTTGGCAAACATGTGATGAGAAGACCACATTGCCACCCTGCAAATCGCCTCATGGGAGACAGCTCAAGTTACAGCCCATGAAGAAATCACACTTGTGGAAGAATGCGATTGACGGAAACAGGAGACCGTTTCCCAGCAAGAATGTAGGAAATGGTGGATTTGGAAGTGGGAGCACCCACTTAACCAAGTGAGTCAGCACAAAAAGGTCAGAAAGACTAAACTCATGACCTCCAGACAATGCAGAAGTACTCTGCGCACATCTAATTTCTTCTTGTGTCCTGGCAATGCACTTCCTGATTAACATGGAAAGCCAAAACCACCTTTGGCAGGCAGGAAGGAAGGAATTGTCCGAAGGAACTGTCCGAAGGGAAACACCCCCCCCATGAAAACAGATTTAGCGATGATCACTGACTTTAGTACATCTAGCCCATTATCTCCTATCCCATGATTTTCTAATTTCCTCAGAAGTCTTTCGTGAGGTACTTTGTCAAATGCCTTTTGGAAAAGCAAATACACAATATCAACTGGTTCACCTTTATCCACAAGTTCATTCACTCCTTCAAAGAAATGCAGTAGATTGTTGAGGCAAGATTTCCCTTGACTAAAACTATGTTGGCTATCTATAATAACAGTTTATATACCGCAGGACCGTGAAGTTCTATGTGGTTTACAAAGATTAAAAGATGGTACAAATTGATTGAACTAAACAGGGTGGAAGCTAGTGATTAACAGCTCAAGGGATCAGTTATTGAGGAGAAAGAGTTGTACGGTCAGCTTCCTAGATACTAGATCTATAGAGTGGCATCCCTCGGCCTGGTGTCATTGTGCCTTTTTATTGGGGGGGGAGGGGGCAGAGGGCACAGAATGGGAGGTAGAAGGCTGGAAACGCCTGAATCTAGCATACTAGAATCTCTGTGACATGGTACTTGCAGTCAGGATTGCCGGGAGCCACAAAAATTAGAACCTCTAGAGATCCTTGGTCTGCTATCAGGCAGTCTGAGGGCAACGGTCCATCACAAAATCTATGAGGTCATCCAGGCCTTTGCCAAATAACTGCCCCTTAAAGGCAGTCTAGCAAAGTAGCCTTAGAAGTGGAATCACCAGCCCATGTTCTGATCCAGAGCATCCTGCAAGCAGAGATGGAGTATGCTGACACTTTTGACAAAACTCACAGAAGGCCAAATTTGTCTCGGTCAAAAGAAGCTGGAGAGGAGGATACACAGCTTTACTCTTCAGTGTGCATAGTCGAGAGATACAGGCGTGTGCGACACAGGATGCCGCCGAATAAGCTTGGATGCATAAAGCAGCTGCACCAAAGAGTTTCTGGAAGATCACAGCCACACAGCGGTCCTGCATAGCCATTAGCACTAGAGAATGACACGGGGAAAAAATTTGTCCCCGTCACCGCCCGACTATCCTCTGCACCGCCCCGTCACCGGCATTCCCTTCACCGCCCCGTCACCGCCACCACCATCCCTTTCACCGACCCGTCACCGCCACTGCCATCCCATTCACCGCCCCGTCACCGTCACCGCAGCATGCATAAAAGCCTCAAACAGGTATGATTTTATATACTTATCTTTATTAACGTATAAAGGAAACATTCTTTACAACTTAGTTAACTATACAAAAACAAAACACAACTTGTACTTTTAATTGTCCTTATTTTTTAACCCGTAGATGAACAACAAATCATCCACAATCTCTGGATTCAGTCTAGTTCTCCTTTCTTCCACAGTCCTTCCTGCAATAGAGAATGCCCTCTCTGAAGATGTGCTGATAGCTGGAATGCACAGTATCCCTCGTGCAACTTTTGCTAATTTTGGCCAGCATTCTTGTTTATTTCTCCAAAATCTTAAAACATCAGCATCACTACTGTATATAATATTAATTCACTAGCTGATGACCCGGCGTTGCCCGTGTATTTAATTATAGCAATAACACTGTAAATGGATTCAAATAAAGATACTTTATAGTGGGGAATGAAATTATTGGTTTACAGCTTAATAAAAAGTACAATATTCAAATTATAATGTGAAATATTTGACAAAATGAATACAATACAACTAACGCAAAACGTGATTATAAACAACATTTTTAGTTCCACCTCCAGGAGCAAGAACTTATAAAGTGATGGGTGAACCCACCCTTGAGCAAGCAACATAGAGTTGTGGGCCGAGAGACCCCCAGAACATATCACCCCAGGTAGTGAGGGATCTGCATACCAAGTTTCGTTCAAATCGGTCAAGCCGTTTTTGAATTACAGTGAGAATGGCAGCTTTTAACATTTTTTCCATTGACATGAATGGGTGAAATCTGAGTTTCTGTGTGTAGCTCCGCCCACGTGTGCAGGTGGGCCGCGAGACCCCCAGAACATATCACCCCAGGTAGTGAGGGATCTGCATACCAAGTTTCGTTCAAATCGGTCAAGCCGGTTTTGAATTACTGTGAGAATGGCAGCTTTTTACATTTTTTTCCATTGACATGAATGGGTGAAATGTGATTTTCTGTTTGTAGCTCCGCCCACGTGTGCAGGTGGGCCGCGAGACCCCCAGAACATATCACCCCAGGTAGTGAGGGATCAGCATACCAAGTTTCGTTCAAATCGGTCAAGCCGATTTTGAATTACTGTGAGAATGGCAGCTTTTTACATTTTTTCCATTGACATGAATGGGTGAAATCTGATTTTCTGTTTGTAGCTCCGCCCACGTGTGCAGGTGGGCTGTGAGGCCCCCAGAACATATCACCCCAGGTAGTGAGGGATCAGCATACCAAGTTTCGTTCAAATCGGTCAAGCCTTTGTTGAATTACTGTGAGAATGGCAGCTTTTTACATATTTTCCATTGACATGAATGGGTGAAATCTGATTTTGTTTGTAGCTCCGCCCACGTGTGCAGGTGGGCCGCGAGACCCCCAGAACATATCACCCCAGGTAGTGAGGGATTTGCATACCAAGTTTCGTTCAAATCGGTCAAGCCGTTTTTGAATTACTGTGAGAATGGCAGCTTTTTACATTTTTTCCATTGACATGAATGGGTGAAAACTGATTTTATGTTTGTAGCTCCGCCCACGTGTGCAAGTGGGCCGCAAGACCCCCAGAACATATCACCCCAGGTAGTGAGGGATCAGCATACCAAGTTTCGTTCAAATCGGTCAAGCCGTTTTTGAATTAGTGAGAATGGCAGCTTTTTACATTTTTTTCCATTGACATGAATGGGTGAAATATGATTTTATGTTTGTAGCTCCGCCCATGTGTGCAGGTGGGCCGCGAGACCCCCAGAACATATCATCCCAGGTAGTGAGGGATCTGCATACCAAGTTTCGTTCAAATCGGTCAAGCCGTTTTTGCGTGATCGTGGCACATACACACATACATACCTCCGATTTTATATATATATAGATTATTATGGTAACCACAAAATTAAAAGAAACACAAAGCACACTGTATGCAGAGAAAATATTAATTAATATTTGTTTCAAAGAGGTGAAGACAGATGACTAAAATATGCAATGTCACTTCAGAAACAACTATAGAAAAATAGACAAATATAATGCAAAATATAGATAACTGATATAAATTCTCAAAACTGACACATTTTGATCACTAAATTGAAAATAGTCATTTTTCATACAATTTTTCTATCACTAATCTTCCCCACCCCATATATATTCCGCAGGTTTTCAAAGAGATCAAGGCAGATGATTTTATGCAATGTCACATCAGGAACAACTATACAAAAATAGACAAATATACCCCCCCTCCCCTTTTACTAAATCGCAATAGCGGTTTTTAGCGCAGGGAGATGCGCTGAATGCCCTGCACTGCTTTCAATGCTCATAGGCTCCCTGTGCTAAAAACCGCTATTGCGATTTAGTAAAAGGGGGCCATAGTGCAAAATATAGACAGCAGATATAAATTCTCAAAACAGATACATTTTGATCACTAAACTGAAAATAAAATCATTTCTCCCACAAGTTGACATGCTCTATGGCTGCTTTAACTGTAAGGCGCCTGAATCTAAGGCTATATGCTACCATTCTGTAATGGAACCTGGGAGCCCATTCACTGGTATAGAATAGGCGTTCCCTGTACAGTCTCAGGGTGCCTACGAGGTAGAGAGTTGCGCAGGGACAGAAATCCCACCCGTCCCCGCCAAAGTCCCACCCATCCCCACCCGTCCCCGTGAGGAAACCCACCCGTCCCCACCCGTCCCCGTGAGGATTCCCTCCGTCCCCACCCGTCCCCGTGAGGAATCCCCTCCGTCCCCACCCGTCCCCGCGAGGAATCCCCTCCGTCCCCGCCCGTCCCTATAAACTTCAGAAATAGTTATTTCATTTAATTATGCTACTGAATTAAAGGCTCTGGTAGAAACCCATTTACAAATAAGCAAAAAGACTTTATTAATTTGAAAATATTAATTGGGAAGAATACATACTTTGCAAATGGGTTTCTACCAGAGCCTCTAATGTTTATAAATTTTTATCAACACAACTAATATACTACTTTATCCTGAAGCAAAATAAAAAAAAAAGAAATATAATTCTTTTCCTACCTTTGTTGCCTGGTTTCTGCTTTCCTCATGTTCTCATTCAATTCCTTCCATCCACTGTCTCTCTTCCTTCTGCATCTTCCATTTGCTCTGTTACTGTGCCTCTCCCTTTCTTCCCCCTTCCAAATTGGTCTGGCACCCATCTTCTTCTCTCCGCTCCCCCCATAGTCTGGCATCTGTCTTCTTCCCTGCCAGCGTCTTCTCCCTACTCTCTCTTCCCCATTTCCTTTCAGCGTCCTTCTCCCCCCATCTTCCCCATGTCCTGTCAGCGTCCTTCTCCCCCCTCTGTCTTCCACATGTGCTTTCAGTGTCCTTCTCCCCCCTCTGCTTCCCCATGTCCTTTCAGCGTCCTTCTCCCTCTCTGTCTTCCCCATGGCCTTTCAGCGTCCTTCTCCACCCCCCCCATCTTCCCCATGTCCTTTCAGCGTCCTTCTCCACCCCTTTGTCTTCCCCATGTGCTTTCAGCATCCTTCTCCCCCCTCTGTCTTCCACAAGTGCTTTCAGAGTCCTTCCCCCCCGCCCTTCCCATGGCCTTTCAGCGTCCTTCTCCCCCCTTTGTCTTCCACATGTGCTTTCAGTGTCCTTCTCCCCCCTCTGCTTCCCCATGTCCTTTCAGCGTCCTTCTCCCCCCTCTGTCTTCCACAAGTGCTTTCAGCATCCTTCTCCCCCCTCTGTCTTCCACAAGTGCTTTCAGAGTCCTCCCCCCCCGCCCTTCCCATGGCCTTTCAGCGTCCTTCTCCACCCCTTTGTATTCCCCATGTGCTTTCAGCGTCCTTCTCCCTCCTCTGTCTTCAAGTGCTTTCAGACTCAGAGTCCTTCCCCCCCCCCTCCCGTCTTCCCCATGGCCTTTCAGCGTCCTTCTCCCCACTCCTTCTCTACCGCCCCGGGTGCAGCACAGCCGGCCAGGTCCCCTTACTTTTGTGGCACTTCCCCGACCGACTGACAACAGCCCCGGTCCGACAAACCTCCCTGCCCTTAACTGCGAATCTAAATTACCTTATTACAGCTGCTGTAAGAAGATAATTTAGATTCGCGGCTACAGGGCAGGGAGGATTGTCGGACCGGGGCTGTTGTCGGTCGGTCGGGGAAGTGCCACAAAAGTAAGGGGACCTGGCCGGCTGTGCTGCAACCGGGGCGGGGTGTGGCGGGGCGGACCGCCCCCTCCCTTGGTAGCCACTCGAACCGCGAGGCTACTCTCCTCCTTACCTGCACTGCCTGCAGCACAGAGCCAAACGGAAGTCTTCCCGACGTCAGCGCTGACGTCGGAAGGAGGGAGGGCTTTGTTTAAGCCCTCCCTCCCCTCCGACGTCAGCGCTGATGTCGGGAAGACTTCCGTTCGGCTCTGTGCTGCAAGCAGAGAAGGTAGGGAGAAGAGCCGCGCGACTGAGTACATCCAGCCCCGCAGGAACCCCGTGACCCTCGGAGGCGTCCCCACGGGATCCCCGCGACCCTAGGGGGCGTCCCCACGGGATCCCCACGACCCTAGGGGCGTCCCCACGGGATCCCCGTGACCCAAAGGGGGAACCCGCGGGATGCCCGCGGGTCCCACGGGATTCCCGTCGTCCCCGTTCCCGTGCAGCTCTCTACTACGAGGAAGAACCCACTTGGAAAATTGCCCCTTATTTTTTAAGGATTATAAAAATAGAAGCAATAATATGAAAAACAAAACCCAGCCTTAAAACAGGCTGAATTAATTTGTGAACCATTATTTAAAGGATACTCAGAAAAAATATTGTTTTCCCTTAACTTAAATGAAATAAACATATTCCTATCCATCATTTGACTATAGCTAAGGGCAAAAGAACCTTATAGAGCTGCAGTGAAATAGAAAAGTGATTTTGTTTTACTGTAATCTCTGCATTAAGTAGATTTGCACACCCCAAGCTCCTTAAATCTTGATGCACTTCTAGCTTTTCCTGTATCAGACTTTGCAAGATTAATAAATGGAGCATTCTTCTGCCTGCCAGTTAAAGGATGAAAAAAAAAAAGCCTATAAAGTTCAAATCACAGCTTGACTAAACTCGAACTTTTTTGATTTCATTCTTCCTGGCTGACCACAATAAACACCAAGGTTGGGGAAGGGGTAAAACGCGGACCTGACGGACCTCGCGGATCTAAACCTGTACCGCCTTAAAAATCTGAGGTCCGTGTCGATCCGTGTCCATGGCGAGAGCAAGCAGAATCAGGTCCGACGTCCGTGCGTTTTTTTTTTTCCTCAAATGGTATACCACTACACTTGCTGCTTTTACTTGCTTCGGGCCTTCCTCGTTGCTGGGTTCTGCCTACTTGCTGTTTCCGCGAAGGCAGGACCCAGCAGCGAGGAAGGCCCGAAGCAAGTAAAAGCAGCAAGTTGTAAGCTTCCCTCCGGGGCTCTATTGTGTGCGTGCTGGCTTCCCTTCTCTTCCCTCCGAAACCAGACGTAGCGTCCCGGGTGGGGAGGGGGGGAAGAGAAGGGAAGCCGGCAAGCACACGATAGAGCCCCGGCCCGGAGGGAAGCTTACAACTTGCTGCTTTTACTTGCTTCGGGCCTTCCTCGCTGCCGGGTCCTGCCTTCGCGGAAACAGAAAGTAGGCAGGATCCGGCAACGAGGAAAGCCCAAAGCAAGTAAAAGCATGCTGGCAAAAAAAGGCAGGCATCAAACAAAATTTTCGGCGGCGAGTTAGCCCGGGAAGGAGCATCGGCGGCAGCAGCAGGATTAGCTGGGTGGTCATCTAAATCAGCCGGGGAAAACACTTACTTGTACCTGACGAAGTGAAACGAGTGAATCCAAGCAAGGCAGCGACTGCAAACAAAATTCAAATCCTGGGCTCGGCTCCGAAATCCAATCGCTACTGCTGCACTACAACCCATTAAATATCAGGTGTGGCAGTAGCGATTGGTCCTCTTCTTTGAGCAAAAAGAACTGACCAATGAAGAGCCTGTATATTAGGGGGCGGAGTCAATGCGGCAACGTGCAAGTCGGGTTGAGGAGACAGACCACGCGGAGACAAACATGGCCGCTGGAAAAAAAATGACACCCGGTCCCGAACCAAAGACTCACGGTGAAGACAAGGTAAATAGCGGTACATAGAAGGGGGTACATTTGCCTGCGGGGACAAATCTTTTCACCGTTTTTGCGGGCGGTGAAAACTTTTGTCCCCATGTCTGCGGCGATTTGGCTATGGAATCTCCATAGCCCGCAGCCAAACCGCAGCCACGCCGCGGCTCCCTGCGGGGATCGCTCCTCGTGTCATTCTCTAATTAGCACCACACCACCTTCACTGGGGAGAGAGGTGCATTTAGATACTTGCACAACCAAAGAATCCACCCTGGGCTGACCCAAAAGTTACTGACACATCTGTGTCAGAGGATTCAAGCGTGACTTAGCTCTAGCAATGATTAGAGCACCCTCCAGAGAGTCAAACTGCTCCAAGACCAGAACGCTCATATCAGGGTGCCAGGGAAAGATAGCAGACTGCAAGCGCACATCAAAGCCAGGAGGAAAAAAATAGATGGAGCCAACTGAGTGACCAAATTCAACTCCTGCAAATACCCAAAAATAAGGTCCAGCAAAGCTGCAGACCTAAATAAGTGCAGAACCATGGGATCATCCCCAGAAGGATCTACAGATCCAGCATACAATCCCTGATCTCCTGCCCCGGATTCCCCAGATCAGAGTCAGGGAGTGCAAACACAGCCACAGGCTGGGTCCAAAGGAGGAATGCCACAGACGCATTGGAAGCGGAGTGGGACTGGGCAGGGGGGAGAATGCCGGTTCTGAAACTCAGTCCACAAAAATTTTATAAAGTCTGAACAATGTCTGCTTCCTGGAGCTAAGAGCCAACCTGAGATGACTGAATTTCCCCTTTTCTTGGGCTGCGAAGGGTCCGCTGCCAAGTGGACAGAACAGCTGTGCCGAGTCCCAAAAGCAAATAAGGTCGCCACGCCAAGCTAGCTGAGCGTTTAGTCATCTGCTTCAGCAGTGGAGAGGCAAACTGAATGCTGCAGCCTACCCCGGCTGCATCACACAGTACGTGACACAAGTACACTCTAAAAAAGCAAAATATGTGCAACCATAGCAATAATCCACATAAGGAGAGCCCAAGGACTCCATCTCAATAAGTTTCTAGGCAAAATTTGCAGTTTTGGAGAAGCAGGAAGCTTTAGGAAAAAAAGATTGCTAAAAATCCAAGATGCCGTCATGAAATTCATGCCAAAATCGCAGTATTTTGTACATTTCCCAAAGGCAAAAAAAATGGCAATTTTAGGATTTTTCAGGGAGGGGAACACAGAGGAACATGCAGAAACACTTAAAATCCCTTTTTTTTTCCCAACCTTTCCCACTTCACCTCACAGGCTGATAGCCCATATTCACTATGACCTCTCTGAAGATACATGATGTAGCCTGCATCAGCTCTCTCACAATAGCTGGATGAGAAATTCACTACCTCAATGCTGGGAAAGCTTCTGTAAAACTGATCTTTGGGCTGCCAGTCAGACCCCAAGCCTGACTGCAACTCCACCCTTGTGGACCAATGGATGCAGCCGAAACCCTGCAAAACACTGCTGAGTCTCCTAAGAGCACCCAATAGCCTGTGTTCAGTCCCAGCTTAACTGCTTAACCAACTGGAACCGGTTTAGCAAGCAAGTTAAAGGCAGATTTTAGTTTTGAGAATCTGCCCCTAGGAGTTTCAATGAACAGCAAACTGTCCAAAGCTTACATTGTAGAAATTCACAAACTTCAAGTATTTGCCAGTCTCAGGCCAACCCTTGACCTTTCAAGTGCACTTAAGCACCAAATTCTTGGGCATCTGCAGGAGATATTTCTGGCACCACGGTAGTGCTCCCCCTCCCCAACTCTTCCAGCTCATGGCTGGTGGTCTGGAAGGTTCTACGGGAGGGACTGATTACACACTTGTATGCCAGTTTATCCTAACCCTTTTCAGCAAGCAGAAGGAATGAAAGCTGGCCACACACTTTAGAGTCTATTAATCAGAGTGAAAATATATGGACATATATCTGCCTTTTTGCCCCATCCTCTGCTTCAATAAATCCCTATTGCATCATTTTTAAAAAATTTTTTTTTAGTAAGCTGAGGAAAGATAGGTCCTGAAAGTGTCTTTAGAAGTTCCCTACTATAACAAAAGCAGTACAGTGGATGCAAGAAGGTCTACAGTAGATGTGTGCGAGGGGACAAGGACAAAGGGAAATCCGCAGGGTTGGTGAGAGAACAGTAACAATATGATGTGAGTGGGGACCAGATCATGTCTCTGTGCCCCTGTCACCAATACATCAGAATGTTCTTTTTTAATTGCAGAACAATGAACTTAGAATGGAAATGCGCTCTGGCTCGGTAGATGGTTTATTATTTTTACACAGTTTGAAATGATCAACTACAAGAAAATATGGACTTTGATAGTTTTTTTTAATATGTTAGAACAATATGATTTCCTCAGATATTTAAAGTAATGTCTACTGTTTTATGTTACATTTATAGCAGTGGTCTCAAACTCACGGCCTGGGGCCACATGTGGCCCACCAGGTACTATTTTGAGGCCCTCGGTATGTTTATCATAATCACAAAAGCAAAATAAAACAGTTTCTTGATTATTTGTCTCTTTAGTTATAAATGACAATATTATTATTAAGACTTAGCCAAAAGGAAAGATTTACAAACTATAAAGAGTTTTACCTCATGCAAAATTGTCACTTCTTTAGTAAGACATTAACTATTTTTGTGAGGCCCTCCAAGTGCCTACAAATCCAAAATGTGGCTCTGCAAAGGGTTTGAGTTTGAGACCACTGATTTATAGGATGCATTTTGTGTTTCATATGAATTTACAAGATCTTTTAAATGCAGATTGGATACAGGGATGGGAAAGAGCAAAATGATGGAAGTGGATGGAGGGAATGGAAAAGTACTGACTGGGGATGAAGACTAGATTATATCCCCATGCACACCTCCAGTCTACAATAGTCTGGAATTATGAAGCGCCTGGTTTGCCCTGAGCTACTCCATATGATGGTATGAGGCACTATTCAATATATTCTTTCATTAAAAACCGTTTTAGAACTTGTAGGATTTTACATTTTGGTCTCCAAATTCCCCCAGATACTGTAAAGATTAGCACCAACATTAAATATATGAATACAGGCCAATTTTTCAGGTGCCAAAAGGAAATGTATCGGGGTGAAGATGAGCCAATGCAAGTCAGAGAACATGTCATTATCGTTAATGCTAGTCAGTCCCCATCAGAAAGATTATATCTGAATGAACACAGCGATGCAAAACAAGAATACAACTAAAGTCTGTGGACACACACACTGCCACTCTATTTTGAAGCAACAGATGCATTAAACAAAAAAAACTAGTGAGAAAAGTCCTATTGTTGCATGATGTCCTCTAGGATTATATTGTTATAGCTTGCTAATTTTGCCTACAAAAAATTTCCATGCAATAAAGTAGAAAGTTCTTCCTTCTGACAGAGCCTTCTCTCCTGAAATTTACTTTCCCTTTTGTGGCTGATACAGTGGTCTGTGCCCTTTCACAGATAAATGGAGCTCATTTCAGCCCGAGGTCCTGCCCTAAGCTAACTGCTCATTGTTCTAGAGGACAAGGCTTCCATTGATAGCCAGAACTCCCTGTTCAAATAAAAAGCAAAAAGGTCTCCCCCTTCCTTTACACAAACAATGACTACAACACCCTTACCCAGCATGACCATGTGCAAAGACAAAAAGCTTCATTACTTGTAAAACTCTTCAACTCTGAAACCCTCTCAGGATAGACCTGACAAATCCTCCCTTCCCAGAAAAAAAACTGGAACACGTTTGAGAAAGGGTTGAAAAAAATGTAAAGATGATTTTGGCACATTTACTTACCTTTATGTATTCAATGCACCTATGCTTGTTATATATAGATTTTCCTTTAAAATGTAAACATTTCAAGATGTGTGGGGGCCATTAACAAATTATTGCAATGAATAAGTATTATTTTCCCTGATTTGTACAAATGTAAGAATGGGGTGGGGGGAGGGGGGATTTATTATATGGTATAAGCGTTATGAGATGTTGAAAGGATGGGAGGGAAAGGGATAATTCTATTTAATATGAAGAATTGTAGAATTTCAAGTGATACCTTTTGATGCACTTGATGTAAGTTATAAAAATGAATAAAGAATCACAAAAAAAAAAAATGTAAACAAAAAGAAAGACAGCAAATGTCAAGCCTTGATTACAGAACAAATTCCAGTTTGTTGATTGGGGAGGTAAGAACATACAAACATATCATTTTAACAGGATCCCAAAGGCAAAAGATACTAGTGACTTTCTCATGGTCATAAGGAGTACTCAGCACGAGTTTCATGCTCATGTACTAGAGCTGCTTTTGTGGCCATCAGAATTCTGCTCACTAGACCACGTCTCCCAAATTTCCCAAAATGTGAATGGCTGCCACTCTCCACTATATCTCTTAACATTTTTAGCAGTATGGATAGCAAAGAGAATATCTTTGGAATTTCAAACCTTCAACTCAAAATATTCTAGGAGGTGGCTTTATATTGTACAGTGGTTTTCCCTCTTAATTCTCTATATATAAACATCCAGGGCACTTCAGATTCCAACAGATTAATCCATCTCTCAAAAGAGACCCTCTCCACCTTGCCAGTCACAGCTTTTGTGACTCAGGGACAATGCTACTGCCTCCTTGGCCAGTTCTATGCGTTCCATTCAGTATAACTAAAATATATTTTTGACAACCTAACACTTGAAAAAATCATCCAGTTGCTTCCCTTTCATTCATATATATATATATATATATTTTTTTTTTTAGCATTTCATTTCTTGAGATGGTCATTTGTGAATAAAGTTTTTGAAAGCTCCTACAGCCGAATCATTGCCTCTATGATGGACCTCCGTGAACTGCAGAGCACTGATGTGCAATCACAAATGATGTATGGAAAGAATGAACACAGAATGAGCAGCTGAAGTGTAGAAATAGAGGGGAAGATTCTGAAGAGCAGGTGGAATGGCCAATGTAAAAATGCCAAGGCCCTAACTGGATTTGCTTCCCCAAATTTGTCTACTGCTCCAGTAACACAGTCCCAGCAGCTGTGTAACAACAACACACACTGATCAGTGTGTACAGAGCAGTGGCGTACCAAGGGGGGGGGGGGAGCGATCCGCCCTGGTGCAGCCTTAGGGGGGGTGCACAGCCGGCCAGGTCCCCTTACCTTCGTGGTGCTTCCCCCACGCCCCGGCCCGCCCGACCGACCGACAACAGGCCTGATCCGACAAACCTCCCTGCCCTGTGGCCACGAGTCTAAATTACCTTCTTACAGCAGCTGGAGCATTGAAACTGCGTGTGGCTGGCGTAAAGGTCATCTCTGACGCAACTGAAAGTTGCATCAGAGACGACCTTTACGGCAGCCATATGCAACTACAATGCTCCGGCTACTGTAAGAAGGTAATTTAGACTCGCGGCCACAGGGCAGGGAGGTTTGTCGGACCGGGCCTGTTGTCGGTCGGTCAGTCGGGCTGGGGGGAAGAAAGGGAGGTAAGGTGGAGTGGAGAGGAAAAGACGCTTAATGGAAATGGGTAAAACAGAGGGGGGAGGAGGACGCTGAAAGCACATGGGGAAGACAGAGGGGTGGAGAAGGACGCTGAAAAGACAAGGGGAAGACGGGGAGGGGGGGAGAAGGATGCTGAAAGGACATGGGGAAGATAGAGGGAGGAGAAGGATGCTGACAGGAAATGGGGAAGAGAGAGTGGGGAGAAGTCGCTGAAGGGAAATGGGGAAGAGAGAATGGGGAGAAGTCGCTGAAGGGAAATGGGGAAGAGAGAGTGGGGAGAAGACGCTGGCAGGGAAGAAGACAGAGATGCCAGATTATGGGGGGAGCGGAGGGAAGAAGATGGGTGTCAGACAAATTTGGAAGGAGGGAGAAAGGGAGAGGCACAGTAACAGAGCAAATGGAAGACGCAGAGAGAAGAGAGACAGTGGATGGAAGGAATTGAATGAGAACATGAGGCAAGCAGAAACCAGGCAACAAAGGTATAAAAAAAATTCTATTTCTTTTTTTTTTTTCTTCAGGATAAAGTAGTATATTAGTTGTGTTGATAAAAATTTATAAAGAAACCCTGCCACCTGAACATCTTTCTCCAGTTCAGCAGCCAAAACTTTGATCTATAAGGAAGAAATAAGCTAAATATCGCAGTACTGAGGCTTGTATGGATGCTGCGGGGACGGTGAATGGGATGGCGGTGACGGGGCGGTGAAGGGGACGGTGCAGTGACGGGGACAGATTTTTTTCCCGTGTCATTCTCTAGTGCTCACGTCAAAAGCTTCCCTCTGACTCAGCTTCCTGTTTCCGCTTTTGACTGAGCACTGCGTTGCCGATCTGAAGTTCTGTTGATACCTTTTATCTTCAAACTTTCAAAACATAAAAGAACAAGAGGGCACTCGGAAAAATTAGAAGGGGATAGATTCAAAACAAATGCTAGGAAGTTTTTCTTTACTCAGCGGGTGGTGGACACCTGGAATGCGCTTCCAGAGGATGTAATAGGGCAGAGTACGGTACTGGGGTTTAAGAAAGGATTGGACAATTTCCTGTTGGAAAAGGGGATAGAGGGGTATAGATAGAGGATTATTACGCAGGTTCTGGACCTGTTGGGCCGCCGCGTGAGCGGACTGCTGGGCACGATGGACCTCAGGTCTGACCCGGCAGAGGCATTGCTTATGTGCTTATGTACCAGGGGTAGAAAGAGGCCCGTTGCTGATCTTAAGTGTCATCGCGTGGAGGGGGGGGGTTGCAGATCTTGTTGCCAAAATCGTAAAGGTGAGGAAGGGAGAAAGATGGGCCTGTGGTGGATGGAGAGATTGAGAGAAGGGGGCAGATGATGGAAGTGGGGAGAAAGGGGAGAGAGAAGAGGGCAGATGGGGGAAAGGATTGAGTTAGGGAAATACTGGAGGGGTGAGGGAAAGAGATGGCGAGCTGTAGGTAGACAGTAAAAAAAAAAAAATTGATGAGAGGGTAATAAGAATGTAATCTAGATGGATGCAGAAAATAAATTGAAAAGGAAAACGAGGGAAGAAAGGGATTGTAAAAGAGAGGTGTGGGAGAGGGAAGGAGAGGAGAGAGATGCCAGACCAATGGGGGTGAAAGGAGAGATGGAAGGGGGAGGCATACAGTTTCTGGAAGGGGCATAGAAGGAGAGAAGATGCCATATAGGGAGGGGCAGAGAGATGGCAGACAGTGGATGGAAGGAAGACAGTAATAAGATGAGGAAAGCAGAAACCAGAGAAGACAAAAGCAGAACAAAAATTTTCTATTTATTTATTGCTTTAGGAGACATGTGTCACTGTTTCTGTGGTGTTGCATTTTATGCAGAGTCCAGCTTCTTGCTGGTTCAATTTAGCCTTTGTCTATGTATTTCTATTTTATCCCCCCTTTTACAAAACTGTGGAGCGTTTCTTAGCACCAGCCGTTGTGGTAGCGTCGGAGCTGTTACCACCGTGGCTAAAATCCACACTACAGTTTTGTAAAAGCGGGAGGGGTTAGTTTGTGATGACATATTCCATACTAGGCTAAGGTGTTTTCTGTGTGTTCGAAAGACATGGTTTTCTGTTAGGATTGACAGTGTAGGATTGATTTGTACTAGTCTGGCTTGTTTAGTTTTACAATGGGTGTATTGATGTTGTACTGCTCACTGCAATATGTAAGATGCTGCCTTTTCCTAGGTACTCATGTGTGACGTGTGGCTTGTTACTAAAAATCATGTTTTTCGTACAGATGGGGGGGGGGGGTTGCCAAAAAATGATGGGCCCCGGGTGTCACATATACTAGGTACGCCACTGGTACAGAGCTTGTAATTTCCTAACAGGCCAAAATCCAAACAGGAGCACAGTTCTTTTATTCCCACCTCCAAAAAAACACCACCACAAACTACATCTTAGGACCAAATGAACCCCCATAACTGAAGATAATGTGATGGCAAACACAAAAGCAAAACTGTGGAAACGATGATCTTGATTCCAAGTTTTATTCCTAGTTCTTCGTCAAATTGATTTGTACATTGGGTGTAGTAGTATGTCATCTCAAATAATATACAGAAAGAAACTGTGGTAGGGACCTGACACAGTCCGTGTTTCGGTTGGAAAGACCTTCCTCTGGGGTCTAAACTGATGACAACCACAAAATCTATGATGCTGTGGTGCAAACAATTTCCTGTGTATATGTGAATGGTGCTTGATTTGATGAAGAACTTGGGATAAAACTTGGAATCAAGATCATTGTTTCCACAGTTTGCTTTTGTGTTTGCACTCTCTCTCCACTGTGGAAGTCTGTTTGGTGACTTCTTTGTTTTGATAATGTGATGGCAACACCCTCCTGGTGACAGGGATCGTAAACTGGATTGGCAACTGTTGTTAACAGGATACTGGGCTAGATGAATGATTGTCTGATCCACTATAACTATTCTTATGTTCTTATGGACAGTCTAATCATACAACTGTGACACCTGGTGGCCAGATTGAGTACATATTAAATTATTAAATTAAATTTATTAGGTGTTTATATACCGCCTATCAAGGTTATCTAAGCGGTGCTGAATTGCAGAAGGAGCAATGTTCTATTGGGGGGGGGGGAGAAAGACTGTCACTGTAGTGGCACGGCTTGACTGAAAGGAGAACGAAGATTAGAAACAGGTTGATAACAGCAGGTATATGCAAAGGAAGGTTCCTGGCTCCACAGATTTAGCAGGTTCAGTTATGATTCATCTGAAAACCCAAGAAGAGTATAAAAGAAATGACAGACTAAATAATATAAAAGGGTCTAGGAATAAGACCCAGAAAAAATAATTGTTAAGTCAGAAGCATTCTTGTGGCTTACTATAGAGCTGATAAATACAGCATCCCATCCTTCAATCAAACCCCTTTAAGTGCAGCCCAAACAGCGATACCTATGAAAAATAGCCCATATTGCCGAATAGTCTTCTCACACCACATAAACAAAATATTAGGCATCCTGTATAAAGCATGCCAGCAAAAACCTATCCCACTTTATCCTAAGTTATGGAATCCACTCTATTGCTCAGGCAATGCAACTGGGGAATATACAGTAGGTGCCAAGACCTAGAAATGCCACTATGAACCATTAGGAAAGTAAACTGGTCTCCTGGCAATGTGAGCCATGTAAACGTGAACAGTTTTCTTATTGCACAGTGGGACCTTTCCAAGAAAAAAAATCCCATTGTTATTGTGGTCCATGACAAGCCCCCAAACATTTCAACACACCTACCTACTTGCTTAAGAATTTGGTTTCCACCAATTCTTTAAACTTTCTTGAATAGAAATATATTGCGGCAATTTCTTTAAAAAAGTCTTCGTGCATCTATCTTGCAAACACTTCAAAGAAATGAAGACTCCACAAGCAATTGTAATGATCTGGGTCTCCAAACGATAATGGATTGGTTAGCATCTAGCAAGGATTTTTAACCAGTGGTGCCTGGAAGAGGTCCAATGAGGTATAGAAAAGGGTCTTCAAATCTAAGGCAATTTACTGAAACTTTCTAGACAGAGTGAAGGAAGTTATTAGGACAGTTGTTGGTAGTGTTAACTGTGTACAATTATAATTTTAGTAACATGTCGGTACGTAGCACTATTACTGGCTAACAATGATATATGTAGCTTTCAGCAGTCACTAGTAGACATGTGATTTAGGACAGAGGGAGGCAGAGGTTTTTTACTGATAGGTTAAAAAGATGTAGGAACCAAAAAATGGTAAGACCCCTTGTACTATTAGCAAGAATGGAAGTTAAAGCAGAATAAGCTATTTAGAGACATACACTGTTTTGTAAGGAAGAACAGAAAAAACAGCATGGGGGTAGAACTCTCTTCTTTGTATGAACATATAAATGAAGTATGAACATATAAATGAAGTATGAACATATAAATTCAAATATATAACCCAATCCTAGCATCTCCCTCTCCTCCAAATGTCCTTAACCAATTTTCCAGCTCCTTCCCTACTAGCCATTCTCTTTCATGTCCATACCAAGCCTGCCCAAATCCTGTTAATGTATTAGCTATTTCACATAAGCGAGCAAAACACCCAAAATTAAATAAAATCACCAGCATCAAATTACAAAAGGAAAGGGTCAGTGAGAATGGTAAGCCTAGAAGCAAAATATACATTCAACATACATCATCTGTGTTAACACTATTTATTTATTTGTTATTTCTACAGCGTTGTACATTAAAACAGATCTAAAAAGAGTTAAATACTGTCAGGCATTAAAATCTAGGCTCTAGCACCAGAGAGAAAAAATGGATGGGAACTCATTTCAACAAATTTTCACAAGCATACCAAGATAAAAACTGCTGTCAGCAAAGATTTCTTTAAAAACAAGGGTGAACTTCTGGCAAATAATTTTCAAGATTATGTGCATAGCAAAACAAAAGTAAAAAAAAAAAAAAACCAAACCAAACTGTGAAAGTCAATTTTGCTGATGCAGACTTGGTATAAGAGAGTCAATAAAAACATCCACCTTAAATTGTGGATGTTTTTATTGACTCTTTTATACCAATAAAGTCTACATTAGCAACATCGGCTTCCACAGTTTTTTTTGCTTTGGATCTCTACGGGTCAACTGCTTGGAAGATTGTGTGCATATACATATCCGATATGTCTGCCTAGCTCTACAAGACAGAGTCCTATGAACCCCACTGTTTCCTCATATGATTTCTAGAAGACTCATTCCTTGCAGTTTTATTCAATTAAAACTGTCTCTTCTCTCAATTATAGATAGTTTACCTAATTTAGTTCCACCTAATCAAAGCCTCTGTTTTAATTCAAAGCACCTTATCGTTTTTTTGTCTGTACCTTTTGGCTGTATGTTGACTATAAGCTCTACCACTTTGTGGTGCTAAATAAATGTTTATTAGCAGCATATGTGCGTGTGTGATTGATTTTTATCTATGTAAGTATCTTTGCATCTCTCTAAGCATGCGCTATTTTATTTACATATGAAGCTTCTACGAACAAAAAACCTTACCCCAGACATAGTATAACACCCAAATACATATTTGCCAACAAGGTGAAAAGGCAAACAGCCACAAACCAGCTATGGTATTTTTCTAAAGAAAATCATAAAGGAATATAATTGCCTGAGAGATCAACAGGTATTTAGAAGAGACAAGTGTTTTCTGAGATGTCACAAACAAGTCATCTGAGTACACAGGTCTTGCATATCTTGCAGGGAGAGGAAGACATCTTATAGTGGATTTTGAGTTTACCTCATTCATTGTATTTATGTTTGTAGGCTTCATACTACTGTAAAAAGACTAAATTTAACATTGAACATAAAATTGCTATATACCACCTTGGGTGAATCTCTTCATAAAGGCGGTTAAGAAATCCAAATAAATAAACTTAGCAAGTAAAGTATAATATACTGGATTGTTGGTTCAACATTACCTTGATAATGAAAGTTTCTGTTGGGCAGACTGCATGGTCTTTATCTGCCATCATTTACTATGTTAGTATGTTACTTGAATCTACACCTGCTCCGATTTAGCAGCAGATCAGCACATTAACATCTTATTGTCAGAAAGTATGCCGAACTTATCTGATGAGAATCAGATAATTAGAGTAAGAGCTGAACCTGTTTAATGGTGGTGTAATCCTCCTAGTCCCTTCTAAACATATGAAATTATCTGGACAGAAACAGAGGAACTAGCCCTGTGGATGAAATGAGTGCTGAGCACCCTCAATTTTGAGCACACTCCTTCATTTTATAAGGGATGGGCAATTTGTATTCTGTTTGGCAGCACCAATCATCCTGAAATGCCAGTACCTATGGAAGGAGAAATTGCATGCTTAATGCAACACTTGCAAGAGCATCTAATACACCAACTACCCCCCACCCCACCCCCTGAAAAAAAGAATATAGGAGTACTCATATGGAAGTACTAAAACCAGAAGACACAATTATGGAATTTGCAAGAATGACAAAATACATTACATTACATTACTGATTTCTATTCCGCCTCAACCTTGCAGTTCTGGGCGGATTACAAAAGAGACAACTGGACATTTCCAGGATAATTACAGAGAGAATTCTGGTCATTTCCAGGAGAAGTTACAACCTTCGACTGGTTAGACAGACAAGAATATTTTACGAAAGAGCCAAGATTTGTTCTTCTATTTATCCCTGAATTCAAGGTACTTCAATAAAGTGGTATGGTAGCTGTGTTAGTCCATTTTAAAGGTAATAAAGACATAAAATAAAACCAAAACAAAGAAATAAGGTGTTATGTTTTTATTGGACCGACTTAAAACATTTACTGATCGCTTTCAAAGGCCTTCTTCAGGTCAGAAATGACAAGGGTACTTCAATAAATTCGAAACCAGCTCAGGAAATAGACTTTAGAAATCCTTTGGTAAGAGCGCAACTCAAAAATGAAATGTTTCTTAGGAATCTATTCCCTGATCTTTTAGGCAGCATATCCCAACCTCTTGCAAACATCTGGCATTGCTGGGACCCAACAAGGGCACAACACTCAAATTACTTGATAAAACAGGGAAGTGAGTGGGATCCAGTTTTAACATCTAGATATGCAAGTACTCCACTGTCACCTCCAACTTCCTCTACAAAATTAAGAAAAGTTTGAAGGACAAGTTACAAGTGACAGCTGCAAGAAAGAGAACTGACAACTGAGATGTAGCTAGCTAGATATAAAATAACCAGCTCTTTTTAAAAGAATACACGGACATCAAGATTCAGAAAGAACTGTCCCAGGTGTCTATTCCCTTTTCATGGTAAAACAGTTAAGTGAATGGGGGGGGGGGGGGGGAGTTAAGGGAGGTGCATAGTGTTTCTGATATCGAACTCTGTGTGTTTAATACTGATCACAACTTTAGTTATCGCAACAAATACTGTTAAGTACACATCTGATGTCACTGAATTTGGGGCAGCAATCTTCCCTCCCCTGACAAAACTACAAAATAATGCAAACATACATACAGTATATCAGATAAGCGGTCACAGCTTGAGATGACCCCTCCTCCCCCTTTTTGGTGCCTCCACTGAACAATCAGTATTTATAAAAAGTTCCATCACCAGTAAAGGAACAGAAAAAAAGGGATTCACACTCATGCACACGTGCTCACATTTCAGACATGTTACTCACCCAGCAGTTCACATTAAGGTGCCAGCAGCCAAAGTGCTGAAAGACCGAGAAGCCAGAGGCAAGTGACTCTCCTTTATCACTCACTTCTTCCATTCCCACCAAAACTGCATCGCTGGGATACATTAATAGCCCTGTCTTCCTCTAGCTAGCTCTTTCTCAGCCCCCAGAACTTTTCCTTCTGCCCTCCCCTTCTTTCTACCCAGAAGCAGAGCCTGTACCTTACAGCCCGAGTTCTAGCTCACAACGTTTCCATCTTCCAATTTGGAATATTTATCTAAAAATTTTTTTAAAACACAAAAACCCTGAAATAACAACAGTGCAATATTGTCTCATGAAATCCAAATGCTGCCAAGTTTCATAACATGCTGCATCTGTGGCAGCGTCCAAGTCCATGGGAAGTCTTCATTGACTTTCAGAGAGAATAGGATTTTTTTTTTTTAAACCCGATAGTTCCAAGGCATAATGTCCAGGGCCCTTTTTTCTGGGCAATGACAACTGTTCTCTTTTAGACTCCTCTCTATACAGTATGTCCTCCCTGAGAAGCCCGTCACTCCCCGTCGTATCTGAAGCCAGCAGCAGTACCAGAGAGCTCAGGGTGCACAGGTAGAACGCATTGTGGCAGGGAAAGGGGGGCTGGAGAGGGGGTGGTGGTGGGGAGGAGAACAGGGATGGCCATAAGGGAGCAAGATCAGCAAGCATGCAAAAAGTAATCACACTTTATGAAAAATTATCAAACTCCCCACAGAAACAAAACATGCTGTAGAGACAAGTCTGGGAAGAAAACGTGCTTTTCCATCACGGAGGCACAGAAACAACCCTTTTTTTTTAGGGGCCTTGCAGTAAATTCTCTTCTGTGTCCTTTTGCTTCCTCTCTCTTCACTGCATTATTTTTTAAATCTCAGTTAAAGATGTGCACAAAGAGGAGCTTCATTAAAGAAAATACTTTAATTCCGCTGCATTTCTCCCTCTATTCTTGCAGCCCTACTGTAGCATTTTCCAGTACCAAAACACACATTTTTTAAAAAATAAACCAGAAAAAAAAAAAAGAGTAGGATCTAAAATTTCTATTCCTAAAGAAATTTTCAAAGTCAAAAGACGTCCTAAATAAGATAAGTAAGATGTCCATTTCTTGCCAAAAAAACAAAACAAAAAATAAGGATATCAACTCAGCTAAACTGGGCAAAAAAATAAATAAAATTAGACACAAGAAAAAAAAAAGTGGTGGGTTAACAATTATTTGCAAGAATGTTTTGAAAATCAACTAGACTTCTTTCTGCCAGAGCCGCTGTGCAAGAGCTACTCCTATGTAAGAAGCCTATGAACACTTTAAAAAAAATAAATAAAAAGCTTTGTTAATAAGCCAACTCTACCAAGGCAACCCTAGTATGGAGAAGCCCTGAGTCACTATGGAGGATATTACTCTCAAAATCCCAAGGAGGATCAAACTTGCATAATACTGTATATTTATTTGTAAACATTCATATCTTCCTTCTCCATAAGCTACCGAAAGTGGAAATTCATCGATAGTCTCTAGCTTAAGAACACTACCTCATCATCATCTTTGGGTCTACATAACAAAATAAATAGCTAAAATAAATATACATTTATACCCACTACTGTTCATTTTAACTAGAATTGAGAACATTGTGAAAGTTGAGAAAAACAAAAGTCCCCCCCATCTTCTTTTCTTCCTGCCCCCTTCTCTCCTTCTCCCTGTATTTGTCTGGCCTTCACATGGTGTCAGTCATTCATTAATTTAAGGTCCCTAATACCAAAACAAAACCCTGCTATTTCTTTTTACAGGGCAATAACAAAAGCTTCCAGATTCCAGCCTGACAACTGAAAAAGGCCTGAACACAGCAGCTAATTGCCTTCTCCTCCCTCCATTCACAGTGGCCACCACACGCCAGCAGTTGCTTTTGTCACACGTGCTACGCCTTAAGTAAACTACAAGTCCTGCATAGCTTCTGATGGCCAGTGCCCTGTTTGCCAATAACAACTTTATGGGGTACAGCAAGCAATGAGTAGGCTTCTTCCTGTCTCTTGCAAAATAAAATATGAGGAAATAGCCAAGAAAATGCATTAGCAAAGGCACTCTGGTATATTTAAACCAACTAATTTCACTCGCACACATACCCAAGAAATGGCTCAAACACAAACTACCTGTTCAATTAAGAGCCTCCATTTTTAGAGGCTGAGATTGAAGCCATGCTCAGCTAGACTTGTGTCGTATTTTATTTCTGATTTCTCTCATCGCCCTTCTTTGAAAAAGGTGTAAATGGAATGGATAGGAAAAATAACATTTGATAACACTAATGAAGTGAAAAAAAATTCAATAGAAAAAAATCTGGGAAGTCAATTCCTTTGGAAAATAAAAACAGTGAAAATGGAACAAAACAAAATTAAAACAGAAAACAACAAAACTCCATCTTCCAGCGCTGTTACCACAGGTGCTTAAAAAAGAAAGACAGAAAAAAGAACCAGAGATATGAATGAAAACCAAATTTGTTCCTTATTAACAATGTGCTACAGTCTACTAAACATTTTATGGGATTCAAGTGGCTAAGATGGCAAAAGATGGCCACTTCAGAAATATAAATGAAATAAAAATTTCACAGCTATAAATGGATAAGGGTTACCCAAGCTTATCTAGAGGTACATCTCTGGCAAGTTATTTTCACCGATTGCTTCTGCCAAACTAAAAAAGAAACAAGATGCAGAGAACCAGCATAAGGCAATAATTAAAAACTGTCAATGAACTAAAATAAAAGCAACGAAAATTAGATATTCTGAGATGGGGTAAAGCTATTTAAAATAAAAATGCTTACCATTTACAGGACTTTTGCTGAGTGTGCTTCACGCTGCCTGGTTTCCAGCATGCTGCTGGTCTGGGCACACCGGTGTGCCCCCTAGAAGATGAACAGTGCACGCGCACTGCTGTTGGCTAGTCCGCTGGAGGGCAGCACCCTACCTAAGCCATTCACAAACTGAGCTACGCCGAGCCACCAACACATCCAAAAAGCAGCCTGAGATACATACAAGCAGCAAGTGCAGACAGCTCTGCAAGGCAAGACACTGTCACTCAGTCGCTCATTCACAGATTTTGCATGCTTGGGTAGGGAAAGAAAAGGGCAAAAGTGTAACGACCGCCCCTCCTGCCTTCAACCCTTTACTTCTCATTTAATAGTGATCCAAAAGCGGGGGAAAGGGCATGGAGAGGAATATAAAAGTTACCATTTGACCAATCCCTCATATTCCTTTTGAAAAATAAAATAGGGGGTTTGTTTGTTTTTTTTTCTTTTTCTGTCCGATCAAGTTATTTAAAAAAACTTGAAACTAAAATAAAAGTTCTCTGCCCCACTTCAGCGCAGTTACTATATTAAACTTATTATTATTATAGACCAGCAACACTGCCATTTGAAACTGAAAATAAATAGAATTCTGTTTTTAAATCTAAGCAACCTGATTAAAAATAATTTTTAATCACCCATCCAGACTTTAAATTCTTAGCGACATCTGCAGTTCATTTTAACTTTTCCCCTTGATTTCCAATGATCTGCTATCAAGCAAGAACCTCTAATTCATAAAACAGCCGAAGAAAACTCGAGGCTGCCTTCCATTAAAACTCCAAGCCTAGCACAAATTAAATCACAGCAGAACAGCTTTTAAAAAAAGGGTGATAAAAAAAAAGAAAAGAAAAAATGGCTACTGATCTTCAAATAGCGATAATTGAAAAGATCAAAAAAGATTAAACAAAATCGAGAATGTACTGACTTACCATGCTATGCTTTCTCTCTTTCCCCCCGTTTGTTGATGTTGGAACTTTGTATAAAATTTGCTCAAAAAAAAAAAAAGAAAAAAAAAGACAGCACCAAATATGTCAAATTTTTCAGGAGACTATTACTTCCGCGTTCCTGCCTTCCAGTGCCTCAGAACTTTTCCCTTTTTCTTTTTTGGGGGGTTCTTTGTGGTTATCTAGAGTTTTCTTCCCCCCTCCGCAATAGACTTTAAAAGCCCTCAGCTCAGCAAACCAGCACAAATTATCTTGCCACCTTGCGCAGTTCTGATGCTTTGGCTGCTAACTTTGGAAGGCCCTTTACTACTGCATCAAAATTAGCATTGTCAAAGCAGTTAATGAATATTAATATTGTATTTGTCATTGGAGCTGGCCCGTTGCTGAACTCAGAGTCATCCATCAGGGACAAGATTAAGAACACAATTATTTCTGACTGACAGGGACTAAATCTGCTAGAATTTTTTTTTCCCTTTTAACAATTTGGAAGTGGGGGGAACCACACACACACACACACACACACCACAGTCCTCATCTTAAAGGTGTCTCTCAAGAGAACGGGAACAGATTAATAAGCTTTTAAAGGGAATGGGCACATAACTGTATTTTTATATACATTTTTAATCATTTTATACATATACACTAGTGAAAATATTTACTTATACAGTGAAAATATTGAAAATTTATTAACATTTATGGCAGTGATCTAGATTCTATTTGCACTGTTTTTACAAGAAGTATTACAGTGTTTGGAGGTTTTTTTTGTTTGTTTTAAAGGTAAGGAAGAAGGGAAAACAATACAGATGAGATCAGGTTTGTTCCACATGGGACACATCTGTCCATATATTCACTTTCATATCTTGCCATTCAGAAGAAAATTCCTACACAAAATCTGGCACCTTCATTGGCCCCTGGCTTCTCCCATCTATGCTCTATACCTCGGATTTCTGAGTTGTATTGCCTTTTGATTTATAGCAGATGAATTGCATCTTTTTTTGTTTTCTTTCTCTGTAATAAACAGGCAGGAGATAAAGCTCACACTTCCTTAATAAAAAGAGTCATCAAACAGTATTCGGCTAAAGTTTACCAATCCGTTTCACCAAGTTGGAGATTTAATAATAATAATAATTCAGCAGGTGGTAAACACAGACCATGTTAATGTAAAATCTTTATTCTTTGAGAGAAAAAGCAAACTAATACTGGAAGAGTCAAATCACAACAGAGGAAACGGAGAAAATCAGGAGCTCAAGTAATCTCTGAAAAATGCCGCCCAGTAAGAATTCTCACTATAATAAAGCTTCTTCCAGTAAAAATATCATGAAAGATTGGCTTACCCAACACAAATCAATTCACTTAAAATTAGCAATTATAACATTTAATAAAATAATCATCTCTTCATAGCACCTTGCATACCTGTACATGTGTCTCTTCTTTTCTTGATGCATTTAAATTACTGCTCAATAATATTTCTCTCTCTGCTTTCCTCAGCCAATCTTGTTTTATCAAAGTATAATATATATTTTCAATGTGGTGTGTTTTATGTTAAAAAAAAAGGGGGGGGGGAGAAATAAAATGACAGATGTGAGGGCTAATCTTGGCCAGTGAATCACAGGGGTCCAGGTAAAGCCGCCGTGGATACTGAGCTAATCTATGGCTCCCACTGACCAACCTACCACTGGCCCTTAAATACCATTATGAACTCTTAGATGAACATTCTAAATTAGAGAATTGTTCAGAAAGGCTGTGAACCTGACCTCTTGAGTTGAGAAACTTCTGCCACACATCCAGATGGTAAAAGTCTCCAAAGGCAAAAAAAAAAAAAAAAAAAAATGGGAGCACTTTGGGGTTTTTTCTTTACAATTCTCACATACTCTCTCTGCTCCTATTTTACTTATGGATGGAGGAGAATAGCACCATGTGCCCGTGTGTGTGTGTGTGTGGGGGGGGGGGGGTTATGGGCAGGCTATTTTAAAATTTATGTCCTAAACTTATTTCATCAAAAATTGCAATTTGTGGCTTTTAAATTCCAACTAGTCAATTTATCAGAATCCAGAAATAATTTTTATATATACATACATGCACACACACAGTACAAATAAACCAGTACCAAAATTATGCTTTGAGATGACAGCCCTTAGGTCTCCTGTTCCAATGAGGCAAAATGATCATTGTTCAGACTATGCCACAAACAATGTGTACCACTCTGAAGTAAAGTAGCAGTCTAAAGGGGTAAATTTCACAAGCTTTCCAGTTTAATACATGATGTCTAACTTCTCATTTCATTCTGTATAGTTGCTGCATGTTTGCAGGGTGTCTTCTTGTAAGAAATTGTGGAATTAGATAACCTCTCAGCTGACTTAGATTATCCCAGAAGAATTACTTTAAAACTTTATACTGTCTTCTAATTAAGATAACACCAAGACTGTGCATATAATAACCATGCAGATTTTAAAGGTGTCTATGAAGCTACTTTACAAAAAACACTAACTGCTTCCTTCCCTTCTTCCTCCATAAAGACAATGGATAGCTCTCCTCTTGTCTTTTCTCTCTCAGCTGTCCCACCATGCCTGCATCAGCTCTGGTAGCAAATTCTCTCTCCGACTTTGAAACTTATTGATTTGCTATTAAGATACTAGTGCACTTGTTGAAAAGTGTGCTCTAGGTGCAGGCTAGACTTCAAAGTCTTGCACAGCCACACAAAGCAAGGGTCTTTGATCTTGATTCCAAAACGGGCAGTGGGTTTAAAGCCTGGTTCTTGTTCAGCCCACACCTTTGCATCATGCCAGCTAGTAAATTTGAGGATATTCAATTTTTGTTTTAACAAAGCTCATTTCAGATAATCACTTTAAACTATATAAATCAACTACTTCTGCTGCAATTTGATTTCTGAGCTACAAAAAAAGTGATAATATTTGTAAGATGTTTTAAGAGAAAAGAAGGATCTAGAAAATGTTTTTTTAGTTCAGAACAAGAATACAGTACAAGTCCAAAAATCTGAATGTCACAAATCCAGACCACCTGAGAATTCTGGATCCTTTAAAATTGCAATCTGGACCGCCCAAGAATCCAGATTCTTGAGGAAAGGGAGAGAGAGAGAGACACACACACACACAGACTGGTTGTGCTGGAGCTTTTGCAGTATGTTACAACAGCAAATCTGAACATTCAGAAACAAATTTTACAGTAAAATACCTGTGTTTTCTATGACTTTCCTAATATGGGCTAATTCAATGAGATGTAATACTTACATTTCTTTGTATGTTTTCCTGTAAACATACCCACTTTGATAAAGCATTCTGCATTTATTAGTGAATAAATCAACAAAACTGGCTTGTTCATTTCTTTAATCCTTAAATTTGAATTTTAAAACCACTGCCTGAGAATCTGGACTGACCCAATCTCCAAGTGGTCTGAAGTTTTGGACTTGTATGCAGAGATAAAGGTACAGTTTTATATCTGACTTGCAACACTATTGCCATGCCGATTTTATTATTCAAACAAAATACTTTCTGATAAAACCTTTGCCTGAAACTGTGCCAAAAGGCTGACCCTATTATCAAAGAAAATCTAAGCTAATCACTCCGATTCTAGGCAATTCTATTTTCTGTCTGTTTTCAGCATTATTCAGATGTGCTCTCACAAAATATACCTGCAGAGACTAGGAAAATTTATACTGGTGATCTCCATGAAATTTCAGTGGATACTGAAAGGCAGATACTTAAAAATTCTACATATCTTCCAAAAAGCTAATATACACAACAGCAAACTTTAATTATATATATATATATATAATTAAAGTTTTTTTAAAAAAAATTTTTGGGGGTGGGATCCAACCTCTCACTGCTATTTTACAAGTGGTAACCTTAAGATATATTTAAAAAGCATGCATATGCATACATTATTTCACTTTTGATTTTGGGGAAAAAAGAGGGAGGGTGTGTGTTAAAGTCATTAATGATTCCTGGGCATCTCAGCTTTGAAAGTACATGAAATATAGTCAGCAAACTTTGCATGCACAGAAGTCTTACAAAAAAAATTGCAAAATATTTGTAAATGCAACAGTATAACCTATAACATGCACTGCATTTAATATTTCTTCCGATGCCAAAACTCAAGTTGTGTGACTGCTCTCTTTGATGCTGCCTCCCCCCCCCCCCCCCCCCCCTCTTCCCTGGCAAGGTTCATTAGTACGGGACATGCTTGAGGAGAAAAAAAAAAGATTTTACTTGAAGCCTTCATGCCAAAATAGTCTGGTTAATTTTGTATGAAATGTGTAAGCACAAAAAAGTGGTATACAAGTCCCATTCCCTTTCCTAAAAATTTAGCAAGGAATACTTTTTCTGTATTGATACTCACCTAAACTACCGGCAGTTCCAAAGAACATTGTTGTTACAAACGTTCCATAGAATTTCCTGTGCCAGAAGCACAGTATTTTAAAAAAAAAACCACACCTTTCACCAATTTAATGCGAAGGAAAAAAAAGTAAAATAATAATAATAAAAAGACAGAGCCATGCTCAAAGACTCAGGCCTTGCGGCAAAGCTGTCATGTGGAGTGGAGTGATCAACAGGACCACAATTTCTAATGGCATGTTGTCATGAAAAGTCAGCTACAGGGAGCCACCTGCTTACTCCTCAGAGACAGCAGAGGAAGGAAGAGGAGGGAAAAACTTCATACTTAGTAGTACTGCCAGTCCCCCCACCCCCCAAAATAAATTTCTGATAAGGATTGGGTTTATATTTCTCATGTGAAAGACAAAGTTTCTAACTGCATCACTTTTCTATCATTGTTGCTCCTTTTGTTGTTTGTTTCTAGGCACTAATAAATCTTTACTCCAAAACAGCAGTGAGATTCAAAACCAGATTGAAGAAAAACAGTTCTTTACAATCAAAGAGATATATTTGAATAATTTTATGCTTACAAACGCACAAGATTTTCACATCATTAATAAAACACAAAAGAAAGGCTATATAGAAGTGAGCTCGCCCCTGAAAATCATTGTACTGGTGGCACACAAATGTATATTGAAACTGAGGTTTGGCCTAGCTATTTGTTAAAAACCAGGTCGAAGTCATGAACAGAGTAAGTGCAAGGTGATATCGGATGCTCAAGCCAAGACAAAAAAGGCAATGGTAAGTCATTCTATTTCCATGCACTCAATGCCAACTCCACAGACACTTCCACAACTGCCCAAACTCCATCTATAGAAGGCCACAGAGTACTATTTAGATCTGACTCAATGGTTACAAGTTCTCCTTTTGGAAAAAAAACAAAAAAATATTCCCTCGTTTCTTCAATCATAATACTGTAGATATGTATATAATAATGCAGACATTTAAAGAAATATAGCTAGAGGCTCACACATAAAACAGCCACACATGTATAGGTATGTAGCTAAATATATAGTACTAACAATTATCAACAGGTTTCATTAATATAAATGTTCAGAATGTCTTCTGCTTTAATTTCATTGATCTATGCAATCAAATTCATGCCTAAATAGGCTGGTTGCTTAAACTGGGGTGGCAGAACCAACAGAATTGAATCAGCTAATTCTATTAAATCCTTTCCCCTAGTTCTCCTGTCTTTCAAACATGTCGCTCATATAGGCACAAGAGGGGAAAAAATAAGTCAAATAAAAGTTAAAGAACTTGTTAAGTTCATGAAACCCAACCCCCGCTCAGCATGCAAATCACGTACAGTAACCTTTTATCAGCGCAGCCTCTGGTCTCATCAGTCGATGAAATTCTCAGCCCTGCGGCAAGAGCTTAGCTGAGGGATGAGGACCAATGAAAATTTTTTTTCATTGTGTTAGCATTTCAAACGATATGGGGGGGGTAGAGAAGCAGCGCTAACTGATCACTGCCCGTGGAATTAATTGGATATTCTGAGAATAATGCGCCTCACTGAAGATCCTTGGAGGCCTCAGAGTCCATACTGAGCGGCGCCTTCAAACAGAGAACCGCTTGGGGGTATTGGATATATTAGGGCTTCAGCGCATTTCCCCAAAGACTGGAAAAAAATAAGTCGGATTCACTGAACCACATTTGGCTAATCCATTCCCATAATTATACAGAAAAATCCAATGAAATGCACCACATGCTGGAAAATAAAATCATCATGACAGCAACACTTCTGCCAGTTCGGGAAGGGGGAGAGGGGCAACTTTGGTTACTTGCTGAAGAGTAACCTTGGCTAACCTTTCAAGTTCATGTATTTTTTTTTCTTATTCAAAAAGATTTGTTTCAGCTTTCTCTTTTCTCATGTTGATGGAATACCGCTTCTCTCTTTTATTCTTGGGGATTTAGGTTTCACCTTTATTGAACGGAACCCAAACATAAGCAGTGACCCTAACCAATATTTGTATATCTTCTCCTTAAGACTCGCATCTTAATCTAACCTTTTCAAGATTCTCCTCCTTTCAAACTCAAAACAGCATAAAAAATTAGCATTGTTGAAGGTGGGTGACCCTAGTAGGCTCTACTAAGACTCTGGCTCGGTCCAGAGCAGTACCCCTCCGGATAAACAGCTGCTTATGCAGCTAAATAAGCCTTGCAGACCAAAGTTTAGGGGGGGGGGGGGGTTGAAGAGAGAGAGACAAGATTAGGATCCTTCCAAATGTTCCATCTTTCCTATCGACCGCCAGCCTAGCGTGAGGTGTCAATTTTGCCTCCAAAGAGAGCACACGAATTCGCAGCGGTCCCATTATGCGGTCTCTGCGCTCATTGTAAATTCCGTCAACGAAGTCAATCTTATTAACTTCCGCACTGGTTCACACATGACATTTTCTTCAATTTTCTTGCTGACATCAAAAACATCAATTAGCAACTCGAAAATAGGAAGGACCGAATGACAGAGCCTGATAACGCCAACCCAATTGAAGCGGAGGCTAAATCTATTCTCTAGTTCTGAATGTGTTCATTACAATTGCATTTTCAAAGAAGACCTCCAAATAGCAAAGAAAATTAAATTTATCATCTAGAAATGCCTAGAAATTGTTTTTTTTAATCCTATGTCTATCTCACAATCCCAGAGTGTAATACAAAGTATTGTAACCAAGTTTTATGATAGCATGCCACAACTTTAATGGAAGTTTAATATATACAGCTGCCACAATTCCAAGCATAAAACAAGCCCAGGATTTGGTGGGGATGGGAGAAATCAACCACTTGGCCATGCTTAATCAATCCTGGTAGGTAGAGGCTGCCCCAAAATTCACCATCTTAGGGAGATTAAAGTCTTACAAAAAAAAAAAAAACAAAACCTAACCTTGGGAAGTGGATCAAGAACTCATGACAAGAACTACACACCAACATTTCCACAGTTTCTTGCTAAAAGACCCCAATTTCTCATCCGCAAAATCAAGCAAGGTACAACCAAAACTGACTCTGCTGGGACCCAAAAAGACTGAAACAAGCCATAAATAATGAACAATTACCAATTTAAGGCTGGTTACATATCCAGGACAGTATCATCCCTTTCAATTTTGTTGACCATTTTTCTCTGAAAATTTAAATAAAACAAACTTGTGAAACATCCTGGCCATTGAGGAAATAACCCAGGCATCTGACTAGCACACTAGCACAAGCAGTTTTGCTTGGCTCAGCAAACACTGTCAGATACAGAAAGTAGGTTTAATGCATCTAGATCCAGCTTTTAGAGAGTCCTCAAAAGAACAAAATCTTTCCCCACTTTCACAGCTGATGTATATACTCTGCAAGGCTTTGTTTTCATGTCTGCTTTTGTATCTCTTAGGATGTGAATAAAAGCAACTTTTCAGTGGTTACCAAAGACACTCACTCGGACTTAATGCAAACAGAAAGTCAGCCGTGCTGCTAGCAAACAGGATCGCATTCCTTCGTTCCATTGATTTTTTGATCTTTTGACATTTTATAGTTGCTTTCACTGCTTTACTTGTCTTTTCCTCAATGTCACAAAAGGCAGGGAAAAGAAAAAATTTAAATGCAATTGAGAAAAAAAGGATATCTATTAGTTGTCAGGTTGCCATTTTCCCGGAACTAAACTAGCAAAGGAATGCCGAGAACTGATGAGAATTAGAGACATATCGAATGGTACCCCCCTTAAATAAAAGGATCTAAATGCTAATATTTCACTAGTTTCCTTAAATTCTACAGCAGTTAAAGCAAACAGATTTCCTGTAAAAACTACCTTTTGCAAAGGAAATTGTGAACAGAATCTATCAGAAGGATCACTATACGATATTCTAGATGACAGGATGTGCAGGATATAAACAAAGTCAAGTATAGGCAGAGACAGGAATGGCCAGTCTGCCGAACGTAAATGTAACTTCTGTTTCTTACGTCTTGTCAGTGCATCTGACAGATTGAAATGACTAATATTTAGCAAGATCCTGGTAAATAGAGATAAGTGACAAAATAACTTGCAGTTTTGTTATTTAAAAGTCAGTCTGCCAAGCAGAGATCTGAGAGAGGAAAAAGAACATGCAATATTTATTGGCATTATGGACCTAAAAAAAATGTAACAAATCCCCCACTCACCCACCCAACACTTAAGAGCTTTTCTATAAATGGCACATAAACTTAGGCACTGTTTATAGAACAGCATTTAAACTCAGGCCATTTGAACCAACAGAAACTTGGTGACCATCCTCGTGCCTAAAGTTAGGCATGGATGTCCCTTATTCCATAATTACATGCACAAATGTGAGAAACGCCCCTGATCCAGCCATGACCCTCCCATTTCTGTGACCCCTTTTTGGCACTGCACATAAAGTTTAGGCACAGATCCTGTGCCTACATTTTACATGCATACATTTAAATGAAATCCAATTAACACTGATAATTGCTTGTGAAAAAGCCAATTATCAGCGCTAATTAGCTTGTTATTCAATTAAGTTATGCATGCAAACTGGGCACACATCCAAATTTGCACACACAACTCAAAAAAGCACCACATATAGAATTCAGGGGAAGTGACTCCCCTTTTGGTAGGGAGGAAGCCATACTGTAGGAGCAAAAATCACATAATTAACAATGCTTGTGTATCTGTTTTCATTTCTAGCATCATATAGCTAAGTTTATATAGCTACCTCACAAAAAAGGCAAAGATAACCAATTATGTTTTGGTTAAAAAAAAACCCCACAAAACAAACCCCCCAAAAACTACACTGACTGTATATATCTGCTCACCCAAAACAGCTTTGGCAATAAATCAATATTAAACACCTGCCCAATTATTGCTTAAGTATTCATCACCTGGAATTAAACTGTTTCAAACATTTTTATACCAAAATGTTAAGTTGCAAAATCCTTGAAAGGTCTGCTTGATGGAACATGCAACCCAGGGGGAAATGTTACATCTACCCTGTCAACATATCTCCTACAAAGAATACAATAAATATCTTTTACTAAAATGTGGTAAAAATTTGCAGTTATCGGACATTAGATACAAAAATGCTAACTCAAGAGGCCACCTATGAATTTTTCTTTAGATATCTCGAACAGTTTAAGGATACACACACACTTCCTGCCATAGTCTTATTTCTATATAAATAGAGCGGGAAAGGACAAACATCTCACACACGTCACTATTGCCTTTACAGTCCTTTTATGACTGTATTCCTCACTTCCAAAATTTTAGCTTTTCATTGTAACTTTCTTAATTAAAACCAAGATGAAACTGGCTTCGGAAACATGGAAAGAAGTTTTTCAGATGTTCACTGAACAGAAAAATCTCACATTTCTTTAGCTTCAAAAGGTCATAACTATATATACCCACTGTCTGGACTGATTGGTACATCTGAAAATATGCATACTGCCACTAATGATTGAAACATGTACGAGCAGCTGGAAACAGATGTAAATAAGTTACTTATTCTATACAAAAATATTAACTTCATTCAAGATTTTAGTTCTACAAGCTGCACAAAAATCAGAGCAGATCAAAAAACAATTCTGAGCCTGTGGAAGGGATGGCAATTTCCCTGTAGACCTACTTTAATGTTACTAAAGGGAAATCTCAACAGACAGTAGATAAAATTGATCACAGGAGGCTGAAAGGGGATTGTTGATTATGAGATGATGGGGGGGAATGTTGTTTTGTTTCAATTTCCCCTCAGCTTGCATGCTGTCCTTGAAACCAAGATCCATGCAGCTTCATTAGGCACAAACCTTGTGCTCTTGATGTATTATTTACAAGGAAAACTCCTTCACTGCTTAAGTGTTTCCTACTATAGTGGCCATATAAAAACTGAAAAAATATACTTCTGAAGTCCCTTAAATTGGAAAGGGCTTGGCAAACGAAAGAAAATTGTAGTACAAAAAATAAAATTAATACTGCCCCCCCCCCAAAAAAAAAAAAGAGGCACATGCATTCAAACCTTTACTCACACATCTTCTGAAACTGGAATAAATTGGTTTCGTCCAAAGTCTAAGGGCTCCTTTTACTAAGGTACGCTAGCATTTTTAGTGCGCGCTAAATGAAAAATACTAGCGCAAGCTCTAGGGAGGCATTGGCATTTAGTGCGTGCAGCATTGTAGCGCGCACTAAAACCGCTAGCGCACCTTAGTAAAAGGAGCCCTAAGTTAGTCACACTGTGAAAGTTTAATTATTGGCATAAGCACCTTGACACGGACAAATCCAGATCACACACTACAGAAGACATGCCTTTTCATTTGGAGCCGTTAAACCTTCAGGGCTTGCCTGTCTGCTCTTAGACAACCATGAGGAACTCAATTCACATGACATTCTTCAGGCTCTCTCATCCTTCCACTAGATACACCATACCCTGAAAAGATTACATGTTATAAATGTAAATCACCCTCTATATGTAAATATAAAAATTTTAAACAAAGGAATTATTGCTTATGTAGAAGAACAATATTAAAAATAATAAATCAAGAATTCCATTTGATCCGAGCTTGGAATCAACCATTCATCTGTTTAAGAATTTTACTGCACTGCCATACTTTCAATGCACCACAAACTACTTCAAAATACCATTCACATCTATTTTTTCTTTTCTTGTGCTATCGGACCATCTTTATCAATTATGTTGTCTGGATTCTAAATTGGGTAATCTGGCATCGGAAAAGGAAAATTAGCCCCTAACTGCTGTGCAAGCCATATGACACAGATCTACTGCTAGGCAGCCAACCAGTCACTGCAATATTAATAAATTAACATGTTCATGTATTTCTGAGGGCCAGATTAACTGCAATTCCCAAACAAGAGACCTTACAATTAACACTACTAAATGTGTTAAGTTACACTTAAGGGAATCTTGACTGGCTCGGTACATCAATGAGCCATTTAACTCACATTTGTATTAATTCAATTTATCTTCATTTTGAGCAATGGAAACTGATGGATAGTTATCATTAAAAGTGACACACACCATGCCACAGAAAAGTGCAGGACAATGCAGCATTAACTATCAGAATGCTTGAGTGCTGCTAATGCTCTCTGGCTCTCTTGCACGCACACACACCATTGCCTTTGCTAGGGGTGACTAGGACAGCGCTACAAATCCAGTGAACTGCAGCAGCCAACATGCTCATAGCTTAATTCCCCCAAACTGAGCTGCAGAGCAACAGTGCTCATTATGCATCTCTGCATACACACAAGTTAATATGTATACATATGGACATATTTGCTGCCTTGGCAATGAGAAAAACCTATGTAACAATTCAAGTTTTTTTCTAAAAAAACAAAAAAAAAAAGTCTCAAACATTATCTGAACCTTTAGAAGCAAATTACAACTTTATTTATTTATTCAATTTTCTATATCATTCTCCCATAGGAGCTCAGAACGGTTTACATGAATTTATTCAGGTACTCAAGCATTTTCCCCGTCTGTCCTTGCTGGCTCACAATCTATTTAATGTACCTGGGGCAATGGGAGTTTAAGTGATTTGCCCAGGGTCACAAGATGCAGCATGGGTTTGAACTCACAACCTCAGGGTGCTGAGGATGTAGCTTTAACCACTGCGCTACACTCTCCCAGTGATAAGTGCTGCTCACTGGAATTTTAAAATTATCTTTGTATTTCAAGTTTCAAGTTTATTAATTTTAATATACCGACCATCAAACAAATATCTGGCCGGTTAACAATAGTATTAAAAGATAGGAAAGCTAAAAAATTAAAAATAAAATAATTGGTATATTATATATATAGTGTGAACATGACTAATATTAACAAGACAAACTAGAGCGTGAGGGTAGATGGGAGAGGAGGGGAAAAGTTACATATTTAAGAAGAAAAAGGAGATAGTGGGATTGGGATAAAACATATAGGGTGGGGTCGCTTTATTAAAGCGGTTGGTTGCTGGAAAGGAAAGAAAAGAAGATAGGTCTAGGCACTGGCAAAAGCGTCACAGAATAAGAAGGTTTTTAGGCCTATCTTAAATTTATCTAGACGTTGTTCATCGCGGAGTTGCTGTGGAAGAGAGTTCCATAAGGTTGGAGCAGTTACTGCAAAATTTACTTTTCGTGTATAGTAAAAATCTTTTATGGAGGGAATAAAAAGAAGTTTTTGGTCAGTTGACCTTAGAGTACGTGGGGAACATTGGGGTATGAGAAGTTTATCTAGGAATGAGGGTTGGTGAGAGAGTTTTATTTTAAAGGAAAGTAAAAATGATTTTATAGATAATACGGTGAGTGATAGGGAGCCAATGTGCTTTTTTTAGAAGAGGAGTAACATGGTCGTATTTGCCTATTTTATAAATAAGTTTTATTGCGGTATTTTGTATTAGTTGTATTTACTGCCTTTAGTTCAGATTTTACACTACATGTGGAAAAAACAAAACTGCAAATGCTCAGAAACCAGAGGAGAAAAATATTTGTTTTAGAAACAGAGAAGGAGGAACGAATGAACAGATTTACAGATTTCAAATTCTAGCACCATTCTGTGGATCCCCACACAAAAATATCAGCACACCAAATTCATTAAGAGCATTTTACTGATCAAGCAAGCCTTAAACAAGCAACCACAGAACTAGATGCACTTCTTTGGTTTAGTATACATGTGGAGGGGCATAATCAAAACAAACGTCTAAGTCTGTTTTGGGCCTAGGCCATTAGTTGCCCAAAGTTGGCAGCGTCCAAAGTCCATTCTTAAAAAATACATCCAAATTTTTTTTTCTCGAAAAGTCTTCTACGTCCAGCCGTTTGATTGTCCAGACTGCTAGTGCATCTATCTTTATACTACATTCTCATCCAAAAAATCGTCCAAGTCCCAAATGCCTAGAAGACCTTGTGAACGTGGGAGGGGCCAGCAAAGTGATGGACTATGGCAACAGAGTAGTGGGGCACCTTACAGGGCCCTGCTGTGAACTTCACAAAAAAAGTGCCACAAACATCTCACAACTACCTTGCAGGTCATGGTGAGCCCCCTCAAAACATCCCCAAAACCTACTATACCCACATGTCTACAGCCCCAATAGCTCTTATGGCTGCAGGTGCCACCTATATGGCAGTAGAGTGGGGTTTGGGGGGCTTTGGTGGACTCACATTTTCCACCATGAATGCAATAGTTAGAGTGGCTTAAGGGCCTGGGTCCTCCTCTCTGGTGCACTAGCCCAGCAGATCTACTAGGCTTCCCTATGCCAGGTGCGGATGTTCTGGAGGCAGGCAGCATTTTCCCTAGAGCCTTTTAGCCGGGCGCTCCACCCGGCTAATTTAGATGACCACCCTGCTGTCATCTTGGTCACGAATCCTGCTGCTACCGCCGCTGCTCAAACATTTTTTTAAAAAAATATCCTCTCACCAGCTTGGGGATTCCCCAGGTTGACTCTGCACAGCATGAAGAGCCGCCAGAAGTTGAACATTTGACTCCCGCTCTGCCTGACTTTTTTTTAAAAGCACCAGCAAGTGACTTGAACCCGTGATCTAGGGTTCTAAAGGTAACAGTGTGTGTGCCGGCTTCCCTTATTCCCCTCCGAAACCAGAAGTTACGTCCCGAGGGGGGGAGGGAAGAGAAAGGAAGCTGGCACGGACAGTATTACCTTTTTAGAGTCCTGGAGCATGGGTTTAATTCACTACAGATTAAGGCAGGAGATAGGGAAGTGACGAGGAAAGCTTACAACTAGCTGCTCTTGCTTTCTTCGGGCCTTCCTTGCTGCCAGGTCCTGCCTTTGCGGAAGCAGAAAGTAGGCGGAACCCGGCAGCAAGCAAGAGCAGCTAGTTGTAAGCTTCCCTCGTCACTTCTCTATCTCCTGCCTTAGCCTGTAGCGAATTGTGAATGCTGCACTGCGGGGGGGAGGGGGCCAGGGGGGGGAGAAATGCTGCACTGTGGCCAATTGGAGGGGGAGGAGAAATGTTGCTGCTGCTGCACCCAGTTGGGGGGGGGAGAGAGAAATGCTGCTGCTGCACCCAATTGGGGAGAGAGAGGTAAGGAGATAGATGTCAAGACCATGGGAGATAAAGGAGAGGAAGGTAAAATTATGGTCTTACCTGTTAATTTTCTTTCCTTTAGAAGCAGCAGATGAATCCAGAGACTAGTGGGTATAGCTCACATCGACCAGCAGGTGGAGATAGAGAACTGATTAACAGTTGGCCTTAAAGCCTGGTGTTCCTCCTGTTGATTCAGTTATGCACGTTGCCCAAGCATCCCGAAAGGAGAATGAGCATTCACAAAACTTCATTCCAGTAGAACATGTGCCACTCAGAAACGAATAATACAATTACCAACCATAACCCAATGGAACAAAGAAACCAACAACCTACACACCGCCAGTGCACTTGGGGAGGGGCTCTGGATTCATCTGCTGCTTCTAAAGGAAAGAAAATTAACAGGTAAGACCATAATTTTACCTTCCATAGCAAAGCAGCAGATGAATCCAGAGACTAGTGGGATGTAGCAAAGCAAACTCAAACCGGGTGGGACCCCAATGCCGCCTCCGCCAGCACTGCCGCACCAAAACTAGCCTCCGAACGGGCTGCTACGTCTAACCGGTAATGCTTGGAAAAGGTATTTCCCGACGCCCATGTGGCCGCCCGGCAAATTTCCTCTAAAGACATCCCCCCGGACTCCGCCCAAGACGTAGCCAAAGCCCGAGTGGAATGAGCATGAAGGTGCTCCGGTACTTTCTTCCCTGACAACACATAAGCCGAAGCAATAGTTTCTTTGACCCAACGCGCAATGGACGCTTTAGACGCCGCCATCCCCTTGTTCTTACCCGCGAACAACACGAAGAGATGGTCCGACCGACGAAAATCATTCGTCACCTCCAAATACTGGAGAAGGATACGTCGCACATCTAGTAGACGCAAAGACAAAAATCGTTTACCCCAATCCTCCTTCCGGAAGGATGGGAGGAATAAACTCTGGTTCACATGAAATGAAGAAATAACCTTAGGCAGGAAGGACGGCACCGTACGTACGTTTCCGAAAAACGTAAAAATGGTTCTCTGCAAGAAAGCGCCTGAAGTTCCGAAACTCGCCTCGCCGAAGCCATCGCCACCAAAAATACTGTTTTCAGCGTGACATCTTTCAAAGTGGCTGCTGACAGGGGCTCAAAAGGTGCCCCCTGCAATCTCCCCAGGACGAGTTTAAGATTCCATGAGGGACAAATTCGCTTTACCGGCGGGCGGATATGGTGAACCCCCTTGAGGAAACGGACCACGTCCGGCTGCGAAGCTAGCGTCGCGCGAGCCACCCGGCCCCTGTAACAGGCAATGGCCGCCACCTGAACCTTTAAAGAGTTATAGGCTAACCCTTTTTCTACGCCCTCCTGCAGAAAGGCAAGAATAGCCGTCAGAGATGCATGGAAGGGCGCAATTCCCTGTCGTCCGCACCATGCATCAAAAATCTTCCAGACTCTCGCATAGGAGGCCGAAGTCGAAATTTTCTTAGCTTTAAGAAGTGTGGCATTCACCTGTTCGGAATAGCCTTTCTTCTTTAGCCTTGACCGCTCAATAGCCAGGCCGTAAGACCAAAGCGGGCCGGATCTTCCATCAAGATTGGACCCTGAGTTAGTAAGTCCGGAGTTACTTGGAACGTTACCCGATCGCCTACTGAAAGCAGAATCAGATCTGCGTACCACGGCCGACGCGGCCAATCCGGAGCCACCAGGATCACTCTGCCGCGAAAGAGAGAGATGCGTTGTAACACCCGACCTATCATAGGCCAAGGCGGGAACACATACAGAAGGGAATTTGGAGGCCAAGGGAGAGCTAACGCGTCCACCCCCTCCGAGCCCTTCTCCTTGCGTCTGCTGAAGAACCGAGGCAACTTCGCATTGCGGGATGAGGCCATGAGATCCAACTCTGGCAACCCCCAATGACGGACTAGCAGGCCGAATGCTCGAGCCGACAACTCCCACTCGTCCGGATCTAGAAGATTTCTGCTAAGGAAGTCCGCTTGCACGTTTTCGTGACCTGCAATGTGTGCCGCCGACAGAAGCGGAACATGCCCTTCTGCCCACCGAAACAATCTCCTTGCCTCTTCGGCCAACTGCGGACTCCGGGTGCCCCCCTGACGATTGACATAAGCGACCGCCGTGACACTGTCCGAAAAGATCCTGGTCGGCTTGTCGTGAATCAGGGACTGAAAAGCCTGCAGCGCTAGCCTGATCGCTTTTAATTCCAGCAAGTTGATGGGCCACTGGGCTTCCTCTAAGGACCACACCCCCTGCACCGAGGCTTGCAGGCACTGGGCCCCCCAGCCCCGCATACTGGCATCCGTTGTCACCACCACCCAATCCGGCGTGGCCAACGGCATGCCCCGCCACAGATGCAACTTGTGTAGCCACCACTGCATGCTGCGAGCCGCCCGAGGACTCCATTGGAGACGCACATTGTAGTCCAGAGAAGCTGGGGACCAGCGAGAGAGAAGAGACTGTTGTAAGGGCCTCATGTGGCACCGAGCCCAGGGGACCACCTCCAGGGTCGCTACCATGGAGCCCAGCACCTGTACATAATCCCAAACCCGAGGTCTGGGTGACCCGAGAAGTAGGCGAATCTGAGCCTGCAATTTCTCCCCCCGGTCGCGGGGTAGAAATACTTTCCCCAGAGCAGTGTCGAACCTGACCCCCAGATGCACCAAAGACTGCGACGGGGACAGAAAACTCTTGGGAAAGTTGACGATCCACCCCAACGACTGAAGGAGAGAGATTACTCTCTGAGTTACCGCCACACTCTCCTGTCTGGACGAGGCGCGGATCAACCAGTCGTCTAAGTAAGGGTGTACCCGAATCCCTTCCTTGCGTAGAAAGGCTGCTACCACCACCATGACTTTGGAAAATGTGCGGGGAGCCGTTGCCAGGCCAAAGGGCATTGCCCGAAACTGATAATGCTGGCCAAGAATCGCAAACCGCAAATACCGCTGATGCGGGGGCCAGATCGGGATATGGAGGTACGCCTCCTTGAGATCTAGGGACGTGAGAAACTCTCCCGGTCGTACTGCCGCAATAACCGAGCGTACCGTCTCCATCCGGAAATGGCGAACACTGAGAAATCTGTTCACCACTTTGAGATCCAGCACCGGTCTGAATGACCCCCCCTTCTTTGGTACAATGAAGTAAAGAGAATATATCCCGCGGCCTACCTCTTCCGGGGGCACCGGTATCACCGCCCCCAGATCGAGCAGCACCTGAAGAGTCATGCGGACCGCGTTTCCCTTGGCCGCCCCATTGCACGGGGACACCAAGAAAGAATCGACGACGGGAGAGGCGAACTCCAACTTGTACCCTTCTTGAACAATGTCCAACACCCACTGATCTGACGTGATAGTGGCCCACTCCGCCCGGAACGCTGAAAGCCGGCCCCCTAAGGGAAGGGCGGAGGGAGCCAAGCCCCCGTCATTGTGGAGTGCGATTTGCTGGGGTACGGGTTGGCTGACCTGAAGAGGGTTTCGTCGTACGAAAGGAACTCCTCTGCTGAAACCTAGGTCTCGAAGCAGAGAAAGAACCAGATGCAGACCTGAAGAATGGTTTGCCAGACCTGGATCTCCTAACATCCCTGAAGCGCGGTCTAGACGATGAAGACCTCACCGGGGGCCTAGCCCTATCCTCCGGTAAACGCTGTGTTTTGGTATCCCCAAAATCCTTCACCAATTTATCTAAATCTGCTCCAAACAATAAACCCCCTTTAAAAGGGAGTCTCACCAGCCGAAGCTTGGATGCAGCATCTGCCGCCCAATGACGGAGCCATAAGGATCTGCGCGATACCACCGAAAGAGACATCTGTTTTGCAGACGCCCGAATAATGTCATATAAGGAGTCTGCCAAATAAGCCAAGCCTGACTCCAAATCAGCCAGCTCCGAAGGGACAGAACCCCCAGCCTCCATTAAATTATCGGTCATCCCTTGCGCCCACTGCAGACATGCTCGCGCCGCATAAGAGCTGCAAATAGCGGCCTGTAAGGTAACTGCAGCCACTTCAAAGGACATTTTTAGGGAAGATTCAATCTTCCTATCCTGCGCATCCTTTAGTGTAACCCCCCCTTCCACCGGCAAGGTAGTCTTTTTAGTAACCGCTGCCACCAAAGCGTCCACCCTAGGTAACCTAAACTTCTCAAGTTCGGTCGGGTCAACCGGATACAAGAGCCGCATGGCTTTTGCCACTCTTAAACTGGCCTCCGGCGTATCCCATTGTGCCGAGATCAGTTCCTGCATGGCTTCATGCACCGGAAAGGACTTAGGTGGCCTACGTGTACCTGCCATCAGGGGGTTACCCGACACCTTAGCATCATCCTGAGAAATATTCAAACCCTGCAATGCCTTAGAAATCAAGGACGCAAGTTCTTCTCTATGAAACAGACGGAGAGCGGAAGGGTCATCAACTTCCCTACCCGGGGGATCTTCTGCTTCCCAATCCAAGACCTCACCTTCCTCCAAAGATTCAGGCAGAGAGAAAGGGGATAACAGAGGATTACCTTCTGCGTCCGCGGTCGCTAATCTGCGTTTCTTCGCCACTTGCGACCGCCCAGGCGACAACATAGGACCCGTAGTCAGTCCGGTATTATCACAATTCAAACCAGTAGAGGTGGAAGGCCCAGGTAGGGACGGACAGGTCACCGGCACTGCCTGGGCAGGCTGCGAGCCCTGCAGCAGAAATGCTCGGTGCAACAGCATGATAAATTCAGGAGAGAAGGAACTCAATCCAAGTGACGCTGACCCGCCCTGATCTAAGCCTGGGCGGGAAGCCGCGACGTCCCCTAGCGGACCCGGCTCCCCTAACGCCGCTGCCCCCCCCTCTGCCGTGGAAGAGCCTTGCAGCACCCCCGAGTCGCCCTCGAGAACTGGGGACTTAGACCGTGCCTCTCTGACACGGGAGATGGCCATATCACAAGCCTGCAGGAAAGCGTCTTCTGCCGGTGTATCCGAACACCCGGCAGAACAGAAGCCCGACAGTGCTCTGTGCTTCCCACAGCACGAGCACCACTGACTAGCTTCCGCTGCCATCCCTCAAGTCGGCGACCACAAAAAACTTTTTTTTTTTTTTGCACACACGCGGCGACTCGCCGCCGACCGCCGACTCCGCCCCCCAACTACCGCGGTCTATGAAACGAACAACCGACTACTGAACCATGAAGCATAAAGCCAAAAAACTTACTCACCAACCGGTCCCCCGCTCAAACAGAAGCCAGGTTACAGCTGGTAATTGTCCTGAAAGCCGACTCGAAAACGGCACGACTCAGCACAAACAGGAAGTCGTTTTTTTTTTTTTATACTGGAATGAAGAAACCAAGAAACAAACTCCTGCAGTGGCCAAAGAACCCGCTCAAACAAAAGACTTAGTAGATAAAGACAGGTTGTTCACCCTCTCCAAGGTAGGAAGAACGAGAGGGTACTCTCTAAAGTTAAAAGGGGATAGATTCCATACAAACGTAAGGAAGTTCTTCTTCACCCAGAGTGGTGGAAAAACTGGAACGCTCTTCCGGAGGTTGTTATAGGGGAAAACACCCTCCAGGGATTCAAAACAAGGTTGGGCAAGTTCCTGCTGAACCGGAATGTACGCAGGTAGGGTTGATCTCAGTTAGGGCTCTGGTTTTTGACCTGGGGGCTGCCGCGGGAGCGGATTGCTAGGTGCGATGGACCTCTGGTCTGACCCAGCAGTGGCAATTCTTATGTCTTATGTGAAAATAAACAAACAGGCACTGGAACCTAGACCAAACACGGGCCATGTTTCGGCAATGTAAGCCTTCCTCAGGTGTCAGGTTTTAGGGGTTGTTCTTACTGAATTATTTATTTCAACTGTGCTGTGGCAGATACTGGTCCTCTTTCCTGCTCTGAACCCAGTAGGGCTTGGGTTGAAGCTGCTTCCCTTGATAGCTTCTGCTCGGAGCTGGTGGCCTGCTTGGCATTATTAGCCCTTTCCTTCTACTAATAAAAACAGGGCAGAATAAAGGGAAAAGAATCAACAACAGAATAAATGGTAAGACTCGGACCAGTTCATATTGATCTAAGCTGGATACATTGACACAGCACAACCAGACTTACACCACTTCAACACACTTCGTAACCAAAGGCTGAAATGCTCTATTCAGTGCCTGCTAGAGATGGGAAACCAGAAAGATTTCATGTTCTTAATTTTTTTTTTTTTTTTTTTGGGGGGGGGGCGCAAATGTCCTTAACCGTGCATGCAATATGCACATAGTGCACACTTTTTGCATACAATTAGCACTCTTTCATGAGAGTAAGCACATGTGCAATAAATTGTGCATGTGTGCAAACTGTATGAATGATCTTTATGAAAAATGCACACTATGTGCGGCTAATGGCAGCACATCCCTACTGCCTGTATATTTTAGATTGTGAATTCTTATCTATTACATTCCACTCGTATGTGTATGAAATTTCTCAACACACAAACCTAGTTCACTCATTTTTAATTCTCTTGCGCACATCGGAAGCTCAGACCACAGGCATATAAAACTTACTTGTGGGAAACTTCTAAAGCAAATATAGCAAATATGCTACCATAATCTGACTATCTATGAATACTGTCCTAGTTTAAATTGTATACTAATCCCTAACACACATTCATATTTAAGCATTACGTGAAAGAGAGGTTATTTTATGGACAGATGGAAGGCATTATTTCCTCTAAACTTTGCAAAGTCCAACTGCACTCCCATCCCACCACTGGACCACCAGGATTTAAGGGGGGGAGCTACATTGGGTTCAGGAGAAGGAAGGAGCAGATGGTGTACAGTTGGTCAGCACTTGAATATAAACCCTTGGGTTTATATTTGAGTTAACATTTTTCCCCTAAAAAGGGGGAGGGGTGGAATGTTATCTCAGTTTATATTCATATATTCGAGTATCTTTTGTAAGAGAACTTGAGCATACGCAGATTTTGGTATCCAAAGGGGGTCCTGGAATCAATCCTCCAAGGATATGGAGGGCAGTATACAAATATATATATAAAAAATATATCTATTTAAAAGAAAACCCTCCCTCAACCAAAAGACAGCTGTGCATCAGTTCAAAGTGATTGCCATTTCTTCAACCTGTTGCAAAATTTAAAAGAGACAGGAGTCTTCATGTTAATCCCACAAAAGTGTGGATTTGCAACAAAGTAGTCATGCTAGAAAAATCCAGGTGCAAGGTGCACCAGAACCAGGCAAACTTCTCCTTAAGAAGGAAAACCATTTCCTTAGAATAATTCACTAAGCAGGTAAAGAAAAACAAATTTATCAAGAAGTTTTGCCAACTAATTAACTGATTGAAAACACTCACTTGTGTCAGAGTTCTCATGTCCTGAAAATGTGGTGTGGACAAAACAAAAATCAAATGACACAGACTTAGTAACCTCATATGTTTTCCTTCTCTTCAGAAAGGAAGCTTCCAGCATCCTCTTTCAAAATAATGATGTTCATATTTTTTTTTTAAAAACCAAACAAAAAAAACCTCCCCACAATTTACTTCCAAAGCACTGGATTTGTTCAGATTAGAGCAGGGGCAGCTGAACCTCTTTTGGTTGAAGATCCAAAGCAGGGATATTTTCATTAATGAGAAGAATGACAAGAAAAATTTTAGATCATTAGTTCTGGAGAACTAGAACAAAATCCATCATTTTTTTGTAAGAACAAAAATAGGATAAGAATATAAATTTATTGACCAAAATATGAAACTAAAATTATTCATTCCCCTTAATGAAAAATATCAGTGCTTAGTGCTATCCAGTGTTCTTTCTCACTTAAGCTGGGCTGTGTGCCTGCTGCCGACACTGAAAAAAATAGTGTTCCTTTGCTCTGCAGTTAGCTCTGTGTCCCTGAGACCTTCAATGCCAGCAACCACAAACATGCTCAGTTTATAGTGTCGGCAGAGGTCAGGGATATACAGCAGACTGAAGAGTTAATATCTGTGTGCCTGCTGCCCTACCCAGGTGCACACAATATGTCATCTGCATGCATGCAGTGCTGGTCCAACAGGGTTCATCTAAATGCTTGCTGGTCTACCTGGGCCCATGTGCCAACTGTGTGCCTGATCCTACTGGCCCACCCAATTTGCCATCTGCATGCCAGCAGTGATGGCTCACCTAGTCACATCCAATCCACTGTCTGACAAGTTGTGGAAGAGCAAGTCAAAAGTGAATGTCTTGTTTTCTTTCTCATAGTGTTAGTCAAACAACGACATGGCAATAGCTCAGCTCAGCTCAGCACGTCAACTCAGCACAGTTCTATTTTCACAAAGAGTATTCAATCAGCCTCACGTTGTCAGCTATGTGATATTCCAAAGGCTGTTCTCGAAGTGCCTGTTCTGCTCGCAATTAAAAAAGCAAAGCTAAAACTAAAATTATTTGTTGTGAGATTCCTGAACAATAATTAAAATTGTTGTGAGAGGAGTGAATAAGAGCTGCAAGGAAACGGGGTTGGTGGGAATCCTGCAGAGTCTGCAAGGAACCCCTCCAGATCCACAAGGATGGTAGTTTTTCCTATAGGGCTCTCATGGGAGTGTACCTGTCTCCAGCGTCCTTCATTATTTCAGTGCAGCATTTGCATCAGAAGGAAGTCTTCCAGGACAGCCACCTGCAGCAGGTAGGAACCACTGCCCACAGCCTGTTGAAGAGGTAGGAGGGAGTGAGAAGAAATGCTGCAGGTGGGGGAGGGAAGAGAAAGGGAAAATTGTAGGACATGGGCATGTGGAGTGGGGGAGTGGGAGGGTGTGAGGAAGTCTATAGCACACTACCATTTCCCCTGCTGGATATTCCCTCCCAACGCTAGAGCCACCTTAATATAAGTAGCTCAGTGGTCTCAAACTCAAACCCTTTGCAGGGCCACATTTTGGATTTGTAGGTACTTGGAGGGCTGCAGAAAAAATAGTTAATGTCTTATTAAAGAAATGACAACTTTGCATGAGGTAAGTACCTACAAATCCAAAATGTAGATTATCTGAAATCTGAAATTATCAGAAGCAATTTTAAAGTTTATAAATCTTTCCTTAATTGCTTCCGATAATTTCAGCTATACACAGCAACATGCAGAAAGTGAAAAATTATCAGAGTATCAACTGCAAAAGACAAGATTTTGGAACAACTATTTTGAGGACCTCGGTATTATAAAGATTGATTCTTTATGGAAAACTTGTGACACTTGTGACACTTATGCCTTAAGTGTCCAGTGGTCAAATCCGCAACTGCCTTCAGATCTCACCTCCTCCAGGACTGGACACATGGAGAAGCTGCACTGCTTATGTTCTGGAATGTTGTCCGCCTCACTGCTGTAACCTCATGCAAGCGCTTTCCTGCGTCTATACATGATTGTGAGGTGGAGTGGAGAGGACAATCGCGTACTGACAACGCAGGAAAGTGCTTGCGTGATGTTGCAGCAGTGAAGCGGGAAATGTTCCAGAATGTGACCGCCGGACACTTAAGGCACAAATTTTCCATAAAGAATCATTCTTATAATACCAAGGGCCTCAAAATAGTACCTGGAGGGCTGTGCGTTTGAGACCACTGAAGTAGCACCTTCTTAGGGAGAAGTGATATACCAGCCTCCTACATTAGCCACTAGTTGGTTCCCTAGAGAGAAGAACTATGCAGTAATTGAGAAGGAAGCCCTAGCTATCAAATGGGCCTTAGAAACATTCCAGTACTATTTGCTAGGTCGTCACTTCATATTGATCACAGATCATGCTCACGTCAGTAGATGACTCATCATAAGTACTCCAATGCTCACATCATGAGGTGATTCCTCTTCCTTCAAGCCTTTGATTTTGAAGTGCATCATCAAGCAGGCCAAGAGAATGCGAATGCTGACTTTTTATCTCACGCAGTGCACCCCGACATGGCAGGTGCTCAACTGGGAATGGTAGAGCTGAGAGGGAAGATATGTGAGGGAGTCTATAGGACACTACCACTCCCCCCTGCTGGATACTCCCTCACAATGCCAAAGTCACCTTAATATAGGTAGCTCCTCCTTAGGAGAAAGTGACATGGGAAGGAGGAGTCAGGGAGATATGACCCAGGAAGTATAAAAGGCTGGGCCAGAACTAGCTAGGGGAAGCCCAAGGAAAAGGTGATTTCTCTTTCTGCTTTGACTACAAACCTGAAAGACACTGCTTGGCTGAGATAAGCCAAAGCTTTCTTTGCTAAATTTCCTTTGAGTCTCCTTCTGAGGTCTGTCTGGGACCAGCACTTACCTGTCTCAATAAGGACTGTTAGACTGTTTGGGGCGTGGCAGTCAGAAGCCCTAAGAAACATGACTTTTGATTTTTTTGAACAGAGAGACAGTTATATACCTGTCCCAGTGAAGTAACAGGGTGCAAGATTTTCTTTTCTTTTGACCAATAAAGAGTTTTTATTTACCACTTGAATCTGAGACTGGATGAGTGGCCACAGGTCCGAACCTAACCCCACTTGCACTGTTACAAAGGGAAAGACATGCAAATGGGGAAAGGAAAAAAAGAGGGAGAATTGCTGGGGATAAAGGGAGGAAGAGAGAAAGATGCTGTACAATGGAGAGAGGAGGAGAATTGTTGGACATGGTCTTGTAGAGGAGGAATGAGGGGGAGGGAAAGGTTAGAGGGAGAAATGTTGGACATCGTGGTGGGATGAGGAAACCCATAGGTTATACATTCAAGGTACAGCATCATAAATAGAAAGAAATATTCCACGGTCAATCATTTTAACATTTTACCCTATGTTAAACCCCCACGCCCTCCACCCCTCAACCCAACTCCTTCTCTATTACATGAAATCAATCAAGGAGCAAATATGAACCAACACCACATTTATCCCCAAGAAAATCCCAGAAGAACTCATATATATCCCCTACCCCTCCAAGAATCCAACTCACCCTCAAGTAGAAGGAAGAGTGAGACTCCTAAGATGACTGAGTTTGGCAAGTATAATCATATGCCTTGCAATGGATCAGAAAGTCTCCCACCGCTCCAGTCTAACCCCCTCCAAGTACAACCTTCTCGCTTCTAATGCCTATTCCAGAGGCTTTGATTCTTATAGCCTCCAGGACAACATCCCCCATCCCCTCCCCAAACTAAAAAAAAAGAAGAGAAGAGAACTGCCACTCCCCAGCCGCCATCTCTAAGCCAGATCGACACCAGTCCCTCATTACAAGGTATTCATTGTGAGACTCCGACCTCTGGGGCTCAAGGAAGCAAGGTAAGCACTCCAAGTAGGCAAAATGTTTGCCTTTTCTTTAAGTATCCCTCTACTGCTCCCAGGCCTCCCAGAGGACCAGGGTATGAACCTGACTCTGCCATTGAGAACAAGGCGGCAGTTCCAATGAGATCCAGGATTGCAGTATACTCTCACGAGCTAGGAGACACACCTGGGAAGTCCCTGAAAAGGAGGGAGGGAGAGATGTGGCATGGGGCTGGAGAGAGGTGATAGGAGAAATGTTGGATATGAGGCTGGTGGAGGAGGCATAAGATGCTGCATGAGAGAGTAAGATATTTTGGAAGTAAAGGGGGTGGGAGGGATGCGCCCTGTATCCAATCTCTCTCTCTCTCTCTCTTCCCACTCCCTGTGCAACAAAGGAGGAAGAGAGAGAGAGAGGGGGAGACATGTTGGAGGAGAGAGCAGAAGAAATGCACAGGATGGAGGGAGGGGAGAAAGAGGGAGATGTGGAATCCAGGGGCAGAAGGGAGTGAGTATGCTGGTTAATATTTTGTTTGAAGTTGATTCCAAAAAACGCTCAAATATGGAATGTGCTCTGACGAATTAGCCAAATTTTTTAAAAACAAGATTAGCACTTTATAAGATAATTTGGGGGGGTCAAATTAATTATACGTTGGATTTGACCCAGACCACAGATGGTGTTGGGGTAGACATGATTTGGCAATAATTTGTGGTTCATGATTGGAAATTTTTTGCAAATTGTTTTCAAAATATACTAAAATGCATTGTCAGTTAAATAACTGCCCAAGTAATATATTGAGCAAGCGTCTTTTACCTTTAAAACAAGATTATTCAAATGGATTACCTTTCTACTGAAAGAGGGACAATTTGAGCAGGAATTAGGGCAAATCATAGTTACACCTATAATAAAAAAAAATCCTAAGGATTCTATTGTACATGAAAACAATTATAGCCCAGTAGCTAGTATTCCGTTGTTCACAAAAATCATAGAAGGGTTAGTGAACAACGAATTGGTAAAATACTTAGAAAAATTTAACATCCTACATGACTGTCAGTCTGGATTTCATTCAGTATGACCATGTAAGTGCAAATAAAATGAAACTTCACTGGCTCCCTTTTGAGGCCACTGTCATTTTAAATTTGGTAGCATCTGTTTTAAAGCATTCTTTGGTTTATTACCATTATATTTAGCTTCTCAATTGAAATTATAAATGTCAGTTAAGAATACAAGAAATTCTGGTATGTTTATGTATCCTACTCCCAAAGCCTGTCGTTTTAAAAGTTTTTTGAATAAGACACTGGCTTTTCAAGCTGGAAGAATGAATTCTTGGATGTGTTCCTTGACTGCTCACTCACATTCTTATTATGTTTTTTGGAAGTTAATGAAAACTCATTTGTTTGAAAAATTTGTAAGATCATTTTTACTATTGTGTTTTATCTATTGTGTTTTTATTGGAATTGTATTTTCACTGAAATGTCTCCGTTCTCTTGATGTGAACTGCCCAGAACTATTGGTTGGGCAGTATACAAAAAATGAATTATTATTATTACAATAGAATGGAGGATGAGAAAAGGGAGGGAGAAATGCTGGTAGGAGGAACAGGAAGAAAGAAGGGATATAAAGATGTTGGTGGGAGAAGGAATGAAGTGGAAGGGACAGGGAGATTTCAGGTTTTGAGGGTGGGGAGGGGAGAAAGAGGGAACAGATGCTGGACAGGAAGGAGAGAAAAGCCGGAAACAGTGGCATCATGTGAAGGGGGCTTGGCAGGGAAATGAATGAGCAGAAGATAACGATCACAGTGGGTAAAAAATATGGTAAAGGGGAATAGAATGAAGATGGAAGGGAACAGAAGAGTATGTGAGAGAAGATGGAAATTTGATAGGTAGCTGAAAAGTAAAGAAGAAAAGGGAGAGTGAAATTTGAATGGACTGAGGTAAAGAAAAAAGGGAGGATAGAGCTAAATGAAAAGGTTAATATGTCAGAGGTAGTTGTAGTAAGGGAATGGAACAAGATAGGAGAGAAAACAGGAAAAGAGAGAGAGAAACGAACCAACTTGATGGAAAAATATATGTCCAGACAACAAAGTTTAAAAAAAAACAACAACATTTTATTTTGAATGTATTGACTGAAATATGTTAGCTTTGGGAAATGTGCATAACAGATGTCTTTGCATTATTCAATAGAAAAGAAATGAAAGATTAGGTTATTACCTGGATAATCTTTTTTCTGTTAATCCACTATGGATTCTGCAGGTGTGGTGATCAATCCATTCCCGTGAAGTGGACTTGCAAAAGTGAGAATATTTACAGGTTTGAATACCTCCTATTTGGAGGTGGAGCTCAGTGTACCTTCCAGTTATGTTACAAAGCAATCGAGCTTCACTGGAATAGAAGACAAAGAAGGAGGGGTACAGAGTAGACAATGACAAGGGGACAAATTTTTCCCCTCCCTGCAAGTTTTGTCACTGTCCCATTCCTGTAACCTCTGTCTTAACCGCACAAGCCTCGAGCACTTATGGTTTTAAAGTGTTTGAGGCTTGGGCAGATGAGGACAGAACTTGCAGGAATGGGGCAGGGGGAGGAAAAAATCTCGCAGGGACGGGAAAATGAGTTCCTGTGGGGACAGGGAAAAATTTGTCCCTGTGTCATTTCTCTAGTACAGGAATTCTCCCTACATACAATAAACAATTATGTTCTGCTCTTTAACTTAGAAAACAAGAATTAGAACAAACCATCAGAACAATAAGAAGACAGCCACAGAGAAACAGCCTGCTTTGTGCAACTGGTATTAACAGAGGCTGAGGAACACACTTACTCATACCGGATTTCATGGTGTTTAGCCTTCTGGCTAACAAGAGAAGAACTCCAGGCCTGGAACACAGAAACATCTGAGGCAGAAAGCAGGTGATACAGAAAATAGAGGGTGGACTGTATAGAATCCATAGTAGATTAACGTGAAAAAATGGAAGGTCATGCATATAGGGAAAAAGAACCCGTTGTTCAACTACAAAATGGGGGGGGCATTGTTGGGAGAAAGCAGTCTTGAGAGAGACTTGGGTGTGCTGGTGGATGCATCACTGAAGCCATCTGCACAGTGCGCAGCGGCCTCGAAAAAAGCCAACAGGATGCTGGGCATCATAAAGAGGGGCATAACAACCAGGACGCGGGAAGTCATCATGCCATTGTATCGATCGATGGTGCGTCCTCATCTGGAATACTGCGTTCAATATTGGTCGCCGTACCTCAAGAAAGACATGGCGGTACTTGAGAGAGTCCAAAGGAGAGCAACGAAACTGGTAAGAGGGCTGGAACACTGCCCATACGCCGAGAGGTTGGACAGGCTGGGGCTCTTCTCTCTGGAAAAAAGGAGGCTCAGGGGTGATATGATAGAGACCTTCAAGATCATGAGGGGCATAGAGAGGGTGGATAGGGACAGATTCTTCAGGCTGAAGGGGACAACAGGTACGAGGGGGCATTCGGAGAAACTGAAGGGAGATAGGTTCAAAACAAATGCAAGGAAGTTTTTCTTCACCCAAAGGGTCGTGGACACTTGGAATGCGCTACCGGAGGAAGTGATCGGGCAGAGTACGGTACAGGGATTCAAACAGAGACTGGACAAATTCCTGGGGGATAAAGGGATCGTGGGATACTGAGAAAGTATAGAAACCCAACCAGGTCGTGCATGTGCAAGACCGGAGGGCTAGGACTTCGATGGGAAGATAGGACTCATCAGGAAACCAAGGTGGCATGGGGGCCCCTTCTGGTGATTTAGACAGGTCATGACCTGTTTGGGCCGCCGCGGGAGCGGACTGCTGGGCGTGATGGACCTATGGTCTGACCCGGCGGAGGCACTGCTTATGTTCTTATGTTCTTAGAAGATTATCCAGATAAGAACCTAATCTTTCATTCTGTTAAACCTACTCCGGATTCCCTATGTGTAGTGATGTACCAAAGCAGTGGCTGACGTCTAGGGAGGAACAGAAGAGCCTGCCCGCAATACTGAAGACCCAAAAGCGACGTCCTCTTGAGCCACCATATCCACTCTGTAAAATTTGGAAAATGTATGCAGAGTAGACCAAATACCTGCTCTACAAATTTCTGTGTGAGGAACTGCCCGAGACTCTACCTAGGAAGAGGCAACACTCCTGGTTGAGTGTTTCTTGAGAGACTGATGGCTGCTTCCCACAGGCAATGTACACCAAAGAGATAGCCATGCAACTCCATCTCGCAATAGAGGCCTTAGACGCTGGCTTGCTGAGCTAGGAGTGGATGGTAAGCACGAACATAAAGTCAGAAAGGGAAAAGTCATTTGTCCTTTCCAATTGTTGGAGCAAAACCTTGCTGACGCCCAGCTTCTTTAAAACTCTATCCTGTTTCTAAGATCCTATGGATTGAAAAGCAGGCAAATGAACCTCCTGGTTGACGCGGAAATCCAACACCAACTTTGGAAGAAAGGAGGGCACCAAATGGAGAGCGACACCTTCATTCTTGATTCTGAGGAAAGGTTTTCTACAGGACAGCACCTGTAGCTCTAAGATTCACCATGCCAGAAAAATTACTACCAGAAACAGTTTCAACTGAGATTCAGAAGGAAAGCATCCTTGGGGCGCACATACGGAGCTTTAGTGAGATCCTTCAGAACAATATCAAGGTTCCAGGTAAGAAAGGGACAACGTAAGGGAGGCCTCAACCTGAGAGCTCCTCGGAAGAATCTAGTCACATCAGGATGAGCCATCAATGAAGACCTGAGATCCTGTGTCAGGAAGCAAGAAAAACCAGCCACTTGTACCTTGAGGGAAGCCACAATTTAGGTCTTTCTCCAGCTCATCTTAAAGGAAAGACAGGATGACCAGAATAGGAGCCTGAAGCAATTCCACCCAGTCCTTAGCACACCAATTGCTGAAAAGCCTGCTAGGCCTTTGTGTAGGCCAACTTCATTGAATGTCCCTCACTCTTTGTAATTCTTGACGGAGTGAAAAATTGATCCACTTGTACCCATTCTACTCCACTCAGGATTTTGTAGACTTCAATCATCTCTCATCAGTCATCTCTTTTTCAACTTGAGGAGCCCTATCTTTTGGTCAGGTACTAGAGACCTGGATTGGCCACCGTGAGAACGGGCTACTGGACTTGATGGACCATTGGTCTGACCCAGTAAGGCTATTCTTATGTTCTTATCTTGGTCGCTCTTCTTTAAACCTTTTCTAGTGCCGCTATATATTTTTTAAGATAAGGAGACCAGAATTGAATGCAATACTCCAGGTGAGGTCGCACCATGGAGCAATAGAGGCATTATAACATTCTTAGTCTTATTAACCATCCCTTTTTAAAATAATTCCTAGAATGTTGCTTGCTATTTTGGCCGCCGCTGTACATTGGCCAGGTTTCTTCATATTGTCTACAATGACACCCAGATCTTTTTCTTAGGTACTAAACCCCAAGGTGTACCCTGGCATTCGGTAACTGACTTGGGTTATTCTTCTCAATGTGCATCTCTTTGCATTTGTCCACATTAAATTTCATCTGCCACTTGTACGCCCAGTCTTCCAATTTCCTAAGGTCTGTCCGCAATTTATTTTCTTCATTTGGATTTTTTTCCATTTTTTAAAGGACATTTTTTTTATTTTGGGCTCTAATAGCCTCTTTCATGTCACCATGTGTTGGCTATCGTTTCCTCTTCTTTCCACCTTTAATACATTGAATACATCTGGTCTGGGCTTCCATGATGGTATTTTTAAATAACATCCACACCTGGTTTACAGTCCTAACCTTTGCAACTAATCCTTTTAAGCTTCTTTTTAACCATTTTACTCATTCTTTTTAACCATTTTACTCATTCTTTTTAACTATTTCCTCATTCTTTCAAAAATTAAATGCCTCTACAGTAGATTTCTTTGCGACGTCACTCCCAGTATCAGCTCAAATTTGATCACGTTATGAACACAATTTCCCAGCGGACCCAACACAGTTAATTCCTGTATTATGCCTTGCATTCCACTAAGGACCAAATCTAAAATAGCTCCCCCTCCTGTTGGTTCCTGAACAGTTGGTTCCAAGCAGCAGTCATTTATGACATCTAGGAATTTTACTTCCTTAGCTCTCCCTGATGTAACATTTAACCAGTCATTGTTCGGGTAAATGAAATGATTTTCAACTTGAATCCTTAGATTTGAGACTGTTGTCATTATCAAGCATGTTCTACCCTTTAATAATCAAGCCCCATATACCAGATTGCTTGTGCAGCACGAGGGTACATGGCTTATGGAAGAAATCTTTTTTTAATGAAGTAGAGTTGTTGTTTTTTTTATTTTTTATCAATGAAGCATAACTGAAGTTTTTCTCCACTTCTTTCATTTGTGTGAACCTTTGTTACTGCATCTGGTTATTGTTGGTGGGTGGCAAATAGAGGTAGCTCTCTAGGTTGCTTGATAGACTATGTCAGGGGTGCCCAATAGGTCGATCGCCAAGGCAAAGTGAGTTGATCGCGGAGCCCATCCCAGGTTCCATGATAGACTCGCATTGCCTTCACAATCTACCGGCCAATCAGCTTTCCTCTCCTAGACTGCCAGGTGAAGACAGTTTCCCTCCCTTCCATTCACACAATGATCTCTTGCCCACAAGCGAACTGCGGGGCTTTAACACTGCGTGCGCTGGCTTTCCTTCTTCGAAACAGGAAGTCATGTCATTCCTGTTTCAGAAGAGAAGGGAAGCCGGCGCGCGCAGTGTTAGAGCCCCCCTCCCACCCAGGTTCAGTTCCTATAACAATGCGTGCTCCGAAACAGGAATGACGCACCCTGCAAACTCTGGCCTCGGGACACGACACTTGGTAGCTGGCTGCAGACACGGCCACAGCGGCATGTATCTGGACTGCCGAAGGGGCAGGATGTGGCAGCCCTGTTTTGAGCGTCGCCTTCCCTCCCTGTGTAAAGTTTCCGCTCGTGTCCGCCCCCAAGGAGAGCACCGCCGAACATAAATGGGTGAGTGCCGCTCTCCCCACCAACTTTTCTGTCACCCTCTCCAGCATCTCCAGAGAAGGCAAGTGGCTGCGTCCCATTCCTTCACTGGGGCTTCTTCAGAAGGCAGGGCAAGTAGGGATTAAAAATAAAACAAAAAATTTTATTTAATGCAACTATATTGCTTGGCCACTAGTAGGCAAGTCTGAGAGGTCCAAACCAGACCTTCTAACATGTGGGGAGATGCTGCCCTTTACCTCCAGCCTGATTACCAAACACGGAGGCGGCAGCAGAAGCACAGTAAATGTCACGGGCTTCTGAGAGAAGGAAAGGAAAAGAGAAACCAGACCATGGAAGGAGAGAGAAGGGAAGGAGACAGATGCCAGACCAGGGGCAAGGAAGGAGAGAAAATGCCAGATAATGGAGGGGGGAGGAAGAGAAGGAGAGCAGAAAGATGCCAGGGCATGGGGGGAGGGAAGGAAAATTAAGGAGACAGATGCGAGACCAGAGAGAAAGGAAGGAGAGGAGATGCCAGAGCATGGCGGGGGGGGGGGGGGAAGAGATAGAAGAGAAGGAAAGGAGATAGATGCCAGGCCATGGGGTTGATTAGGAAGGAAAGGAGGCACGAAGAAAGAAAAAAAAGAAAGGGAGGCAAGGAGAAAGAAAGGGCAGGGAGAGAGGAAGAAAAAGTTGGGGGAGGGAATGAGGTCTGGGAATGAGGTCTGGAGGAGAGGAAGCATACGGGCTGAAAGAAGGGAAGAAAGATTGGATGCATAATCAGAAGAAGAAAGTGCAACCAGAGACTCATGAAATCACCAAACAACAAAGGTAGGAAAAATGATTTTATTTTCAATTTAGTGATCAAAATGTGTCCGTTTTAATAATTTATATCTGCTGTCTATATTTTGCACTATGGCCCCCTTAAACCGCAATAGCAGTTTTTAGCACAGGGAGCCTATGAGCAGTACGGGACGTTTAGCGCAGCTCCCAGCGCTAAAAACTGCTATCGTGGTTTAGTAAAAAGAAAGGGGGGTATATTTGTCTATTTTTGTATGGTTGTTACTGAAGTGACAGTGCATAGAGTCATCTGCCTTGACCTGTTTTTAAAAAAAACGGAATATAAATGATAATTAACATTTTCTCTGCGTACAATGTGCTTTGTAAAAAATGTTATTGTTGGTAGATCATTTTAACTTGGTCATTTTAAAAGTAGCTTGTAAGCCCAAAAAGTGTGGGCACCCCTGGACTATGTGTATATTGAGTAGTACTTGAAATCACCCATTATTATACTGTTGCCCAATTTGCCAGCTTTCCTAATCTCTGAAAACATTTCATCATCAGTCTGCTCATTCTGTCCCGGAGGATGGTAGAATAACCCTACCTTTATATTCCTTCCCTTCACACATGGAATTTCTATCCTTTTGGATTCCACACCACTATCTATGTCATGCAGAATGCTTTTTTTTATTCAATGCCATCTTTAACATATAGCACAATCCCCCCCCCCTCCAATTTGATCTACTCTTTCCTTGCAATATACTTTGTACCCAGGTAATACAGTGTCCCATTGATTGTCCTTCCACCAGGTCTCTGAGATGCCTATTATATCTACCTCATCATTAGAAGCTATATACTCTAACTCTCCTATTTTATTTTTTAGGCTTCTAGCATTTGTATACAGACATTTCAAATTGTGTTTTTTCTTTGTATCTACAGGATGTTGAGAAGATGACAGGGATAACTTGACATCTTTACTCTGCTTCCCTTTTAAGCACTCTTGGCTTTCTTTCACCAATTTTGAAACCTCTCTGTTGGGACTCGCTAAATGTTCTGATTCAACGGTATCCTTCAAGGATACTCCATATCGAACCATCTGCTCCTGGGTGACTGGCAACTGTCGACTCCCCCCCCCCAACCCACCAATCTTAGTTTAAAAGCTGCTCTCTCTCCTTTTTAAACATTAGTGCCAGCAGCTTGGTTCTATCCCGGTTAAGGTGGAGTTCATCCTTTCCGAACAAGCTCCTCCTTTTCCCAGAAGGTTGCCCAGTTCCTAACAAATCTAAATCCCTCGTCCCTGCACCATTGTCTCAACCATGCATTGAGACTTCAGAGCTCTGCCTGCCCCTTGGGGCCTGCGTATGGAACTGGAAGCATTTCTGAAAATGCTACCCTGGAAGATCTGGATTTCAGCTTTCTACTTAAAAGCCTAAATTTGACTTCCAGAACCTCTCCCATATTTTCCTATGTCATTGGTTGCATCATCAGAGACGGCCGCAACTCAGCAAAAGCCCCAAGGCTGCCTTCGTGAATCGCTGCGCTGGTAAGTAAGGAGAGCTGCAGACAAGGGAGAAAGCAATTGTCTGAGGCGCCCCATGATCTCTCCGGCCCAGCTGAAAATATCTCGATCTTGCCAGCCCTGCGTGGACTGGCAGGAAATTGAAGTTAATCAATCTTGCCAGCCCTGCACAGACCAGCAGAAATTTCCTGCGGACCGGCACCGGTCCATGGACCAGCGGTTGAAGAACAGTGAGCTAGAATATTTATATTTTATATTTACATTAGAGGATCTGGCAGAGACCAATTTAAAAACTATGTATTCTTACCAATTAATATTTGCAAATTAATAAGTGTCTTTGCTTATTTAGAAATGTTAATTTGGAAGAATACATACTTTGTAAACAGGTCTCTGCTAGAGCCTCTAAAATACTTCAGTAGCATAATTAAATGAAATAACTACTTCTGAAGGTTATGGATACGGGCAGGAACGGAAGAGACTACTGGCAGGGATGGAGAGGATCTTAGGAGGGACAGGTTTGACTCCAGCAGGGATGGGGACAGGGAGGGAGGGGGTAAGATTTGATTTCTGTCCCTGCACAACTCTCTAGATTAAATAAAAACTAAAATCATCATTGCTGCCAAGAGTTAGAATAAGCTAAGCATAAAAATTGCAAATTAATAAAAACTAGAACTAAAATTATTTTCCAGACTAAAATATCACTGCCTCCAAGCACTTATTACTAATGCTGTGCTGGGTAAAATATTAGTTGGTCTATGGCCCCCGTGGTCCAAGCATTTCACTGTCTGAGTCATAGAGCTGCTCTACTTTCATTGGAGGGGTTTGTATGTTTTTTTCAACATCAGCACCTGTCAAGCATAAATGCAGCACTAACAGTAAAAAAAAAAGGATGTACAAAGGAGACTTGCAAAGTATAACATTTTTAAAATTCAGAAAAGGATTATGTGTCATCAATAAAAATCTTCTCATTCCCAGAAAAAATTTAAAAGAGTGAACAATGAAATATCAGGACAAAGAAAACAAAGGCAAAAAGAGAAAACAATTATGGATTCTAACTATTGCTGCTTTCAGCATATACTGATGCAGACTCTCTTGGCTTTAGAGTTCTGGGTCTTTCTTGAGCAATATGCAATGCTTCCACTAGGGACTTCATTGAGCAATCAAAAGGTCTTCACTCAGATCCAGAAAGCAGGTTTTCATAACCTCAGACTGAAGTAAAATAAGACAAATCCAAACAAATCACCTCATCAGAATATACCATCTTGAGACAGCCATAGAGCATTAAATATAAATAAACAGAAACAACCATAGAGCAGCTACAGACCATAAGTCTCATCAAAACTGAGTTGTCCCAGTTCCCAAATGACCGAGATTAGAGAATGGCACGGGGACAAATTTTTCCCCGTCCCCACAGGAACTAATTTTCCCATCCCATCCCATCCCTGTCCCTGTCCCATTCCTGCAAGCTCCGTCCTCATCTGCAGAAGCCTCAAACACTTTAAAATCATAAGTGTTCGAGACTTGTGCGGTTAAGGCAGAGCTTACAGGAATGGAACAGGGACAAAACACGCAGGGATGGGATGGGGAAATTGAGCTCCTGCGGGGATGGGGACAAATTTGTCCCCGTGTCATTCTCTAACTGAGATATCTTCCTTCATAACTACAGATTCTCTGTGTTTCTACCAAATATTTTTTATTTCTATGTTTAAACCATTTTTATTAAGTAGTCACAAATAGATAAACAGAGAAACAATCAATCTCCAAACAGCAGATATAAAACAAAGCAAAGCAAACATAGGCTTGCTTAGTTATCCAACACCTGTCCCTCCCTCCCACCAACCAAAAAAACCAAACAAGAATGAGGGGTGTTATAATCAATAGAGCAAATGAACAAATTATCAAAATATGGCCCTTCGCAGCTAGAGAAAAGGAATTCCAAAAAAGCGTTCTAAGTATGTGTGAAATGCCTCCCTAGCACCGAATCCATACCCTGGACTTGGGTGTGTTCCGTTTTAAGAAGGTTGATCATTTGTGACCGCTACTGTTGAACAGAGGGTCCGCTCACATCCGCCATTTAAGCAAAATTACTTCCCCTCCCCCAAGGAGAATTGCATGCTTTAAAAAAAGAGAGGTAGCCTGTTGGTGTTGGTTATTGTAAGGAAAAGGTACTAAATTAAATTTGAGGTTCTGGTTTACCACCACAGTTCCAGAGAGATAAAATGGCAAGAAGCAGCAAGTATAAAAATCATATTATGGGGCAAAGCCACAACATATGTCCCAAAGTAGCATCTGGTGATCCACATTTAAGGCAACAAGCAGGTGATATGTACAGGTGAAGTGCAAACTTGCATTGTATTTATCAACAGGCAACATGGGCTGTCACTTTACAAATAGTGAGAACAAAAGCCTTAAAGGTTGATTCAGAAAGTGTCATGTGTAAATCCGAATGCCAAGTACTCACATACCAACGATAGGTAAGCTCAGGAGATGTGTCTTGCAAGGCTTTATGATGGTGTGAGAGAGGCACTTTGGTCTGTGCTCCCAAAGTATAAAGTGCAGCCAATTCCTCCTGAACATCTTCCTTTAAGTCTGTCCAAAGTAAACTGGCAATATAGTGTTTAATTTGTAGGTATGGAAAAGTGTCAAACACAGAGAGGGAGTATCCTCGTTGCAATTACGCAAAGGATTTCACCTTACTGTCCTCCATTAAAACATGAAATAAATACTTTTGTCCTTTCTGTTCCCAGCGAAGAAAGGCTAGAGAAGACATGCCTGCCGGAAACTGAGGGTTGTTCCGGATAGCTAAATATGGCGAAGTCTTTATTGAAAAGTGATGTCTGAAAACCCACTGCCAAGTGGCGATCGCAGAAGAAAGGATATGTGAATTATGCAGTACCTCAGGAGGCTGAAGCTCTAAAGCAGGGGTGTCCAACCTTTTGGCTTCCCTGGGCCGCATTGTCGAAAAAAAATTTTCTGGGGCCGCACAAACACCAACACTAGCTGATGAGCAAAAAAAAAGATTGAGCCGGTCCCAAATTTGCAATCACTAACATAGAAGATGTACATATCTAATAATAAACCTTCATTAAAGGGGCACCGTGGAGAGGATCAGTACTGAAGGGGGGATTTCTTCTTGATAAAGCCTTTGGCGAAACATGTCAGAGATTACAGGTCCCTACCCGACATAAAATTTCTGAACAACAGCGACTCATGCTATCAGCAAGCATGAAAAGCTAAGTAAAAGAAAAGTCGCTTAAGTATTTGAACTTTTAGAACGTTATAGCACTAAGATAAGCACTCAAAAATATTGAAGTTTTAAGAATAGTAATTTAAAATTTAAAAAAAGTCTGATGAGGATCAATTTGCCTTGGAACACCTCAACCAGGAATTGATTGGTTGGTGGTAGGCACATTCTGAAGACCTAAAAATAAACCAATAAATCTTTAAATTATTTAATGAACAACTAAGATCATGTTACAAATTGCTGTATTTTAGCATTGATAATTTATTGGCGGTTAAGACAAATAATAGGTTACAGTTTTTCACCATATCCCAAAGCTAACATATTCCAGTTAATAAATTCAAAATAAAAATTTTTTTTCTACCTTGTTGTCTGGATGTTTTGTTTTTCCATCATCTTGGTCCCAGTTTCTCTTTCTGCTTTTTGTCTATCTTCAACTAATTCTCTTTCCATTGTCTGCTGTCCATTTTATTTCTCCTCTTCTCTCGCTTCATTTCCTTCTTATGCCTGTCTCCAATATATTGATTTTTCCCTTTCAGCTTTCTTAACTTTTTCTTTTCTTTTTTGCCTCTGTCCACTCAAATCTTGCCTACTTTCTCACCCTTCTTTTTAAATGTTCAGCTACCTCTCAATTCTCCATCTTCTCTCAGTCCCTAGCTCTCCCATTTCCCATCTCACTCCTTTCCCAGCCTCCTATTTCCTGCTATCTACTCCCCATTACCACATTTCTACCACTGTATTCACTGCTCTCTCACTCATCTTGTCATCTCCCTTTTGACCTCATCCACATGGCTCACCACTTTCAGAATCCCCCTCCCTCTCTCCTCTGGTCAGGCTATAACTCCCTGTCCCTTTCTTTCCATCTCCTAGCATCTTCTTATTCCAGCTCTCTTCATTCCTATGGGTCCATCTCTGCTCCTCTATCCCCATGGTCCAACATTTTGCTCCCTCTCTTTACTGTTTTTCTTCTTTCCTGCCCCCCTTGATGCTAACAATGAAATGGAGGGGGAAAAAAGAGAGATGCTGCATCTCTCTGCCTTTCATCCACAGGCCTAACATTTCTCCCTCCCTCCCTTCCATCCCCAGATCCAACTTCTCTCCCTTTCTCTTCCCAACTGCCCCCCATCCCATCTCTCCCCCTGCCTGCCTACCTCCCTTCCCCAGGTCCACCATTTCGCCCTTTCTCTTCCCAACAGTTTTCCCTTCAAGTATCTCTTTCCCTCTTCCTCTACACCACCTCAGGTCCAACGTCTCTCCCTTCAGACCATTGCCCACCATTTCTCTCTGTCCTTTGTTTCTGGCCCCATAAGCTGTCCCCCCATGACCAATCTAGCACTTCTTTTAATGCCCTCCCCCTCTGTACTTAAAAAAAAAAAAAGTCCAGGAGGCTTCCTCGGCCCCCTTCTCTCCGCACCCATGCATCTTTACCTCACTCCTCTCCCACCACCATGTCCAATTCTCTCTCCCTCCCTCCTCCTCTCTCTGCCCAACAGTTCTCCTCTTTCTTTCGTCATCTCTTCATCTCTTTCCCTCTCTCAGACTCCCAATTCTCCCTTTCTATTCTCTCCCTCACCTGAGCATCTCTTTCCCTCACTCCCTCAATTCTTCCATTTTATGGCTCATGCTCCCCTCCTTCTTTCCCTCTTTGTCCTAAGTGCTGCTTCTTCCTTCCTTCCTTTATTTGTCCTGTTTGTGCTCCCTCCCTCTCAAGTCCCAACATGTCCTTCTCCCTCCCTCCCTTCTGTGCTTACCTTCTTGCCAGCTCCCTTCTCCGTCTTGCTGCAGTATTCGCTCAATGCGGTAGGCAGCGGCTCCTACGCGCCTCCTGCGGCTGATCTGGAAGCTTTCTTTCTGACATCTTGACGTCAGAGGGAACACTTCCAGGTCAGCCGCAGGAGGCACGTAGCAGCCGCTGCCCGCAGCTTTGAGCGAACACTGCAGCAAGACGGAGGAGGAAGCCGGCAAGAATGTAAACACCCGAGGGCAGCAGAGGAAAACTCCGCAATGCCCTCGAGCGGGGCCGCACAAAATACTTAATGGGGCTGCATGCGGCCCATGGGTTGAGGGTTTGACACCCCTGCTCTAAGGCATGTAGGAAACAGCTAAAATTAACATTCCCCATGAGAGACAACTCCAAGCGGGTAGCAGAAAAGTCTCCTGTAGCACAATACCAATTGCTAATATGCCTTATATTGCACGCCACTGTAAGATAGCATATGTTCATAAGGCCCAGGCCCCCACAAATCGCTGGAGTAAAGATAACAGAAAAGGGGAACCTGCCCTCTTTCTGAGCCATAAATAAGACTGTAAGGCCTTAAGCAATTTCTGCTCATCACAAGATTTAAAAAATAAAAGCAATATTTGAAAAGTGTAAATCCATTGAGGTGCCAGAATCATATTAAATAGGTGAATTTGGCCCAGCAAGGAAAGAGGGTAGACTTGTCAAAGCTTCAATTTTACAGCAGTTTCTTGTAATAAAGAGTAAAACTGGGAAAGTTATGTAGGGATACACACTCCTAGGTACTGAAAACTGTGATTGACCCACTGTAGCAATTAGCACGAGTCTATGACGACAGAGGAAGAACCTTAGACTTGTGTAAATTTAGAGCAAAACTAGAACCACCACCATATTCAGCTATTTTGGACAGCAAAGAGGGCAAGTCAGTAACTACAATCAAAAGGTCATTCGAATAGGCCAGGACCTTCACAGAAGCTGGCAACAGGGGAACACTCTGAATATCAGGTGAGTGCGAGTGTGAGTACCCATAGCAGGGGCTCCAACGTTAAGAGGAACAACAAAGGAGATAAAGAGCCCCTCCTAACAGGGAAGGAAGGAAACCTAATGCCATTTATCAGAACGTAAGCTCTAGGAAAATTATATAAGAATCTGTATGGCCTGAAAAAAATGGACTTTGCAAACCCACATGAGAAAGAACCTGAAACATGAACTGTCACAATACCTTATCAAAGGCCTTCTTGGCATCCAGACTGACCACAATGGACAATAACTCGTGGGCCTGATAATATACCATAGCTATAAGTAATTTTCTGACATTTAAGACTGACTGATGCCCTCTAACAAATCCAACTTGATCTTCCTCTATAAGACAGAGCAACACTGTGGCCAGAATGGATGCCAAAATAGAAGATCAACATTATTTAAAGAGTTAATTTGGGGCCCTTTGATGTCTTTTATGGATTCATTATAGTTGTTTTTCCTTTATTTCTGTTGGTATAATGCACACACACCCAGGGGGAGGGAGGGCGGGAAGGGGGTATTTCTTTTGTATGGTTCTATTCCCTTATGAAATGTTGGGTGGGTGGGTTTTTTTTTTTTTTAATGTTGTATGGATTTTGATTGATTATAAATGCATTTATGATTAATATTATTTGTATAGATACTATACTGTATTGCATTTTTGTTAGCTTTAGAAACTCAATAAAGATTTTAAAAAATAAAATAAAATAAAGAGATGGGCCTATAAGAAGTCACCAAATCGGAAGCAGCCTTTGGTTTAGGTAGTAAGGTGATTAATGCTTAATTTTCATATAAAAGAAAACCATCATCTTGAAGTGCTGCTTCATAATAAGCCAGCAATGGCCCCACTAAGGAAACCTGTAAAAGTTTATAAAATTCACCTGAAAATCCATCTGGGCCAGGAACAGATCCCAATTTTAAGAAGCAAATTGCCTGTTGAAGTTCCTTCGCAATTAGGGGAGACTTTAAAATGCCCACTTGCTCTGTAGTGATAGGCTACAAGCCCGCACAAGAGATATACTCATTTATGTCTAAAGCAGGGGAGGGATCATTAGATGAATATAAGGCAGTAAAATAATCTTCAAACAAACAAACTATATGTTCAAGCCGAGTTCATAGATTGCCAGCAATATGTCTAGTCCCCCCCTCCAGGTCTTGACTATCTGAGAAAGCAACCTTCCAGCCTTATTACCATATTTATAAAATTTGCCTCTCCGAAACAAAAGCATGTGTGATATACATTCATTTATCATTGTATCAAGGGACACTTGGGTCGCCTGCAAAGCTTTCCTATTACTAGGCAAGGGACATTTTAAGAATCTTTTGTTTATCCCGCACGAGTTACCTCTCCAGGCCCAGGGTACCTGCCGCCAGGTGTTTATTTCTAGCAGTGATATAAGCTATATCATTGCAACAAATCAGCTTTAGCCGCAGGCCAAAATAAAGGTTGGTTTATATGCTGGGGAATTATTAAGATAGTCATCTCATTTGGTTTGAAGATATGTCAAACAATGAGAATTTTTATACAAGTATGCAGGAAAACGCCATCATCTGCTCCTGTGTTGATAAAAAGCAGGAGCATCTATCTCCACCCAAACCATACAGTGATCTGAGATCTCTCCAGGGCCCATGGCAGTCGAAGATATCAAAGGAAAAAATCCCCTGATAAAAAAAATATATAATCTAAGTGGGAACAGGTGCCATGGGCCCTACAGAGATGCATGTAATCCCACTCTCTGGGATGCAACAGCCGCCACGCATCAACAAGATCTAAAGCAAAGGTAAAGGTCAACAAATCACAGTGGGATCCCTCACCCCAGATGGTCCTCCAGTAGACCTATCCAAAATAGGGTTCATTATCAAATTCATATCACCCACTATGATCAAAGTTTTATGCTGGTAAGGGAAACAAATCTGCAACAGTTGCCTATAAAAACCTTTATCTCTATAAGAAGGGCCATAAACCATACTGTGTGTGTATGTATATATATATATATATACACATACATACACATACATACACACACACAATAGATGTGTCGGGCCCCACACCACATCCCATAACCGACAGTATGAAATCTTTGCCTATAAAAATCACTACACATCTAAATACAGACACCATAGCGTTCAGGGAAGTCAGGTACAAAACTGCTACCAATTACATGTGTATAACCAAGACAGCTGCAAAAATATTACAAGTTTAGCTGGTCCAAATAGGTTTGTGCATCCTTCACAGAGTCAAACATCTTCCACACCCCTTCACAGAAAACTTTCAAGATCGTCTTTTTCTCTGCAAGAGTAGCACAAAAGGGGTGGAATTGTTTCAGATGAGATTGTAAAGCTGGAGAATAAGCCTGAAATATTTGGATCCAGTTTTTCTCATAGAGTTATTTATCACGCTTAGTGTGGTAGCTCCAAAGCAGTGCAACCTTAGAGAGATAATTATGCACCTTAAAAATGACAACTCGATGTTGCTGGCGAAGTACAGTTACTTACCGCAACAGGTGTTATCCAGGGACAGCAGGCAGATATTATCACATGTGGGCGATATCATCTAAGCAGCCCGGTACAGACAGTGATAAGTGTATTGCCACTTTATGATTTTTAAAAAGTTTGCGACTGCTCGCACCGCACATGCACGAGTGCTTTCCCGCATGACGCTGGCTTGCGGGGTTGTCAGTTCTATGCCCAAGTGAAGAAGCGAACTAGGGAAGGTTGTGAGAATATCTATCTGCTGTCTCTGGATAACATCTGTTACAGTAAGTAACTGTGCTTTATCCTTAAGACAAGCAGGCAGCATATTCTCTCATATGGGACTTCCTAGTAAAAGGATGGAGGAGAGTTGGCCTCTAAGGAAACAAACACTTGTTGCCTTGCAAGAAAATCAGGTATACTGTCTGATACGAGTAGATGGAGGCAAGGGAGTGAAAAATACAGACTAAGCAGAAGAACCCTATCCTCAAGAAGAGGATAAAGGGGAAGAACCCAGGGAATACTACACTAACGGAGATTGTAAATAATAGATGACCTCATAGCGGCAGGGGAATCCAAGCACAGATGAAGTCACCAGAAAGATTAAAAAAGAAAAGAATAAATGGATACTGGCAAATGTACATATATGGACCACCAGACTAAAAAGTAGGTAAACCCAGGTGTGGCTCAGGAAGACAAAGATGGGAGTGTAAGGGAATTTTGTCAAGCAAACTGAAAGCATGGTTCCCACTGATTAGAATAGTTTCAAGGAAACTAGGAAAAAGATAGTTAGAAGGAGAGAAAAATGTTACTATGGACCATAGAAAGAAATAGTGGCAGACTGGGAGCAAAGCCACATGTTAAAAATGCTCCTATTTAGGGCTGTAAGAGAACTCTGCAAGGAAGGCAAGTAGTAGGAGCACTTCCTAAGAAATATGTTGGAAAAAAGGGAAACCAGCAAATAAATGTACTAAAGCCATGGTGAACGGGGAATGAAAACGTGGTATATTCCTGTATGGAAGTAAAAAAAAAAGGGAGAAAGAGATATGCAAAGGTATTGCAGAAACTGGTCTCATCTTCCATTGAAAGAGGAGAGTAATGTGCTCAGGAACTTGAGAATCAAGTAAGAGAATATATGGGAGTAGAGTAGAGACTAGTGCTGCCCGATTCACGATTCAAATCGATTCACCGATTCACTTTGGGTGAATCGATTCAAATCGATTTTTAAAAAAAAACAAAAACCCTGACCTCCCGATTCGGTGACTGACCCTCCCCTCTCCCCCCTTAAAGCAGGAGCAGCAGCGCTGCCTCTTGCTGGCCGGCCGCTGCCGCTCCTGCTTTAGAGGGCGAGAGGGGAGGGTCAGTTGGGAAAGTACTGGTGTCCGGCTTCCCCCCTGACCTTTCGCTGGTGTCCATTTACCTAATTCCGGCAGCAGAGCAACCTGCAGAGAGGATCATTGGTATTTCAGCGATCCTTGCAGGTTGCCATCGGCTTCCGGAGCTGTTTCCTCTGCCGCCTTCCTGCTTCTGACATCAGAGGAGGGGCAGGACCACAGCAGAGGGAAGACAGCTCCGAAGGCCTTTAGCAACCTGCAAAGATTGCTAAAGTACTGATGATCCTCTCTGAAGGCTGTTCCGCTGCTGGAATTAGGTAAATGGATGGGAGGGGGACAGTCCTTCAAGGGGACGACAGGTTTTCGGAAGACAGGGACAGGCCTTCAGCGGGGACAGACAGGCCTTCAGGAGTGAGGTGAAGGTCTTCAGAGATGGGGACAGGCAGTTCCTTTAAGGGGGGACAGGCAGGCCTTCAAGGGTGGGATGCAGGCCTTCAGGGGGGACGGTGCAGACCTTCAGGGGTGGGATGCAGGCCTTCAGGGGGGACGGTGCATGCCTTCAGGGAGGGACAGGCCTTCAGGGAAGGGGGCTCCTGGTGTAGAAGTACATGGAGAGAGGGAGGAAGGGAAGGGGGGGTCAAATAGACGTGCATATGCCGGACTGGGGATGGAAGAAATAATGGGTCTAAAAACAGGAGAGGGAGAGAGATGGTGGACAATGGGATTTACCACCAATTCTTTCTTTCCTCTCAACCTGTTAGTCTTTTTGGTCCTGTAAACTCTCACCAAAGCAAATTTTTCTTTTAATTTGGTTTTATTCTTTAATGAATGTAAACCGTCTACATAAATCATTGATAGACGGTATATGAAGTGCATAATAAACTTGGAAACTTAGAAAAAAGTGCCTACCAAACGACACACCTGAGCATGTGCTGGTAGGTTATTCTGCAGATAAATACAAGAATCACAAAAATTTCTTGCATATAAAAATGTTGATATTATGTAGAGAATAAAAGTTATAATATGTGGACAGAAAATTTTTTTCCTGCTCAGACTTGTGCAAAGAACTATTACCTTCTGAACAGAACAGAACCTAATCACACCATATTCCAGAAGAAACTGAAAACTCATCTATTTGACACTTAATCACCATACCCTCTCCTCCTCCTCCCCCCTCCTTCCTACCTCTTCTCTTCTCCCTTTCCACTCCTCCTTCCTTCCCCATCCCTGTCCATCTCTATAAGTCGCCTTGAGCCTGCCAAGGTATGAGCAATGCAGAAATAGAATATTAGATTAGATGTAATGCAGAACTAATATTAGATTAGATGTAATGCAGAACTGCAGAGTTGAGCGTCCACTCGTGTGGCTGAAAAAACCTGCTGAATACATCTGAGAGAGAATACTGCATCTCTCGCATGCAAACTGCTTTCAAAAATATATTGTGAGCAATCGCCCAGTTCCAAGTCTTCTGGGCCTCTTGACAAAAAAGAAGGGAACCCGTGCCTCCTTGCCTGTTTATATAATACATTGCAACCTGAACATCCGTGGGGGATTAGGATGACGTAGTTAGTCAAAATGTGCTAAAATGTTTCAAGAGCATCGTATTTCGCTCTGAGTTGCAAAAGATTTAGATATAAAAACTGGTTCTAATAGACTAGCAACTTCCAGTGTGAAAACCATCCAGATAAACCCCGCAAGTGTAAGAGAACGAGTGTGTGGTCAGAACCTTCTGATGTGAAGGTGTGTGGAACAAAAAACCCCTGGAAAGCAAGGAAGAGCATATCCATCACTGCAGAGATTGTCAAAGTGTAGTGTGTTAAGACAATGGGGCGGGAGCTTGAGATGAAGACTCAAACGAATAATATGCACCATGGAAGCCATGCATCTGCCGCACTTCCCCCCCCCCGACCCCTCCCACCATTAGTGGCCTGAAATGGTCGAAAAGACTTTGTTAGTCAAATCGATGGCTAAGGAAAAATGAAGCCTTAGGCAGCCAAAGCCCCTGAGGAAAAAAATGTTCCTCTTTCTTTTCTTTTAAAAAAATAGTAAACTTAAAAAGGAAAAAAAAAAACCCCATATGAGTGGGAAGGCAAAATGCAAAAAATCTGAATGGCGTTCAAAAACACAACTTTTTAGATGGAGGAGTGTGTGGCGCAGCGGTTGGAGCTACAGCGTTAGCACTCTGGGGGTGTGGGTTCAAACCCCGCTCTGCTCCTTGTGACCCTAGGCAAGTAGCATAGTAGATGACGGCAGATAAAGACCCGAATGGTCCATCCAGTCTGCCCAACCTGATTCAATTTAAATTTTTTTCTTCTTAGCTATTTCTGGGCAAGAATCCAAAGCTCTACCTGGTACTGTGCTTGGATTCCAACTGCCGAAATCTCCGTTAAAACCTACTCCAGCCCATCTAAACCCTCCCAGCCATTGAAGCCCTCTTCAGCCCATCCTCCCCCAAACGGCCATATACAGACACAGACTGTGCAAGTCTGCCCAGTACGGGCCTTAGTTCAGTATTTAATATTATTTTCTGATTCTAGATCCTCTGTGTTCATCCCACGCTTCTTTGAACTCAGTCACCGTTTTCCTCTCCACCATGTCTCTCGGGAGCGCATTCCAGACATCCACCACCCTCTCCATAAAGTAGAATTTCCTAACATTGCTCTTGAATCTACCACCCCTCAACCTCAAATTATGTCCTCTGGTTTTACCATTTTTCTGGAAAAAATTTAATTCTACGTTAATACCCTTCAAGTATTTGAACATCTGAATCATATCTCCCCTGTCCCTCCTTTCAACTAGGGTCTACATATTCAGTGCTTCCAGTCTCTCCTCTTACGTCTTCTGGTGCAAGCCTCCTATCATTTTCGTCTGCCAGTCACTCAGTCCTCCATAGCCCCAGGTATGTTAGATAGATTGTGAGCACACCAGGACAGATAGGGAAAATGATTGAGTACTTAATTTTAAAAACCACTTAGATAACCTTGATAGGCGGTATGTAAAATCCTAATAAACTTGAAACTTCTGTTTCCCAAAGCAACCTTGCTTCTCCCTTCCTGTGCCAATGCGCCCCATCTTCCTTCTTTCCTGTCCAAATACGACCCTCCAACTCCCTTCCATGTCCCAATGTGCCTCTGTTTGTCCATCCCGTTGTTGTGTGTCCCAAATTCATGCCTCATTCCTCCCTCCTGCGGGTGTTTACCTCCTCCAGCCAGCTGCCTCCTCCTACCTGCACTTCTTGCAACGCCACCAAATCAGCTGAGCATTTTGTTGAAGGTTTCTAATGAGTTAGGCAACATCTCTTAGTTTCTGCTAATGAGGGAACATCGATTTATATTTAATTGGCTTATGATAAGTCCAGTGGGACTGAATGGGGAAATAGAATGGTTTCAATTGTAATGAGTTTTGTTCATAACCAACAGATGTTTCAGCGCTCTTTTGTTTTCCCCCTCGCTGATTACAACATCACCTCGTTCTGATGATTTGAGAATGGAAATGTGAATGGATATAAAGGAAAAGGAAATAACAATGATTGCATTTTGTTTGCCCAGGTTTGGTGTGCTCGTGGAAGGTTTGACTGAGTCGAGGTTTGTAGAGATAGTTTATGGAGTAATCTTAATGTTATGGAATTTGTTGATTGCGTTGATATGTATTAATTTTGTTATAGTATCCCCTCCTGAAGAAGCTACATCGGCAAAACTCGGGTTAGGGGGCCAACTAGACAGGGACAACAAACAACAATCACCAGCACTGGTCTGATTTTCACAAGGTTGCCTGAAGAGAAGCAATGACTGCCAAGGAGATAAAGATAGAGTCATGTGAAAAAATTAGGACACCCATGAAATATTCAGTTCTTTCTTAAGAAATGTTCACATTATCGATGTAAAATCTTTTTTATTTATCTATCTCTGGAAAAGAAAGTGATGTAATTGCAGGTAAACAACCAAAATTTTCCTTGATTTACTCATGAAACAAAAGATATTCACAAAAATGTGTATTCAAACTGAGAAATAAATTAGGACACCCTAAACCCTAATAGCTAGTGTTACCCCCTTTGGCTGAAATAAGTGCAGTGAGACGCTTCTTATAGCCATCTACCAGTCTCTTACATCGGTCTGAGGAAAGTTTGGCCCACTCAATGCAGAATTCTTTCAGCTATGAGATGTTTGAGGGAGTTTCTTCCATGTACAGGCTATTTCAAATCACTCCACAGCATCTCAATGGGATTAAGATCAGGGCTCTGACTCGGCCACTCCAGGACTCTCCATTTCTTAGTTTTCAGCCAGTCCTTGGTGGATTTATTGGTATGTTTTGGGTCATTGTCGTGTTGCAGGATCCAGTTCCGCTTCAGCTTTCATTTTCTTACAGATGGTCTCACATGTTCCTCAAGCACCCTCTGATACACGGTAGAATTCATGGTGCATTCTATGATGGTGAGCTGGTCAGGTCCTGCTGCAGCAAAGCATTCCCAAACTGTGACCCTTCTACCTCCATGTTTCACAGTTGGTATGAAGTTTTTCCTGGAATGCTGTATTTGGTGTGCGCCAAACATGTCCTTTTTTCTGGTGTCCAAATAATTCAATTTTAAACTCATGTGTCCATAGAACACTATTCCAGAAGTCCTGGTGTTTGCCTACATTCTCTCTGGCAAACTTCAGTCTGGACTTGATGTTTTTTTAGAGAGCACAGGTTTCCTCGTTGCACACCTCCCATGCAAGTTAAATTTGTGCAGTCTCTCTGATTGTAGAGGCATGCACTTTCACATCAACAGTAGCAAGAGCCTGCTGTAGGTTCTGTGATGACATTTTAGGGTTTTTGGAAACTTTTAGCAACCTGCAGTCTGCTCTGGTGGTCAACTTGCTTGGACGTCCAGACCTGGGCATGTTGGCAGTTGTTTGGAAAGTCCTCCACTTGTACACTATTTTCCGGACCATGGAATGGCTAATGTTAAATTCTTTTGATATCTTTTTAAAATTTCTTACAAGCTGCTACAATCTTCTTTCTGAAGACCTCAGACTGCTCTTTTGATTTCACCATGGTGTTTACTCTCACCGCAGCAGTCATGAGCACACCAAACTAAATGTCTGAGGGTTAAGTAGATAAAACCTCTTTCACAAAATGCTGAGTAATGATGTTCTAATCATGTGAACCTGATGTGATACACCTGCGTATGATTTGAGCCACTTTAAGTGGGAGGATATGTGGAGGTGTCCTAATTTATTCTTCAGTTAGAATCACATAACTATAAGTTAAATTATGATTAACATCTTATTTTTTTCATGACATAAGACATAAGGGCAGTCGACACAGTGAAGGCTGTGATGGTCTTATTGGCAACCTGTGCTGTGTTTTATCACTAAACACTTTGGTTGTGAGTCTGAGCACTTCACATTATTTTAATTAAGTTTTGAAAATGCAATTAAAAGTAAGCATTGATAACAATGTGAAATAATATGTTAAGCTTGGACAAACATAAAGATGACCAGAGGAAATGTCACAAGGCAGTGAGGGATGCCAAAAAGGACTATGAGGAGAAAATAGCACAACAGGCCAAAAACCTCAAGCCCTTTTTTAGATACATAAAAGGGAAAAAACCCGCAAAAGAGGCAGTGGGACCGCTGGACGACCAGGAAAGAAAAGGGTACATCAAGGAAGACAAACAAATTGCAGACAGACTAAATTCCTTCTTTGTGTCTGTCTTTACAAAGGAGGACACCGCAACAATGCCAGAAGCAGTGGAAGTGTTCAAAGAAGTAATAGAAGACAGCCTCACCACTGTAGAAGTGGACTTGGACCAGATATACTACCAGATCGACAAATTTAAAAGTGACAAATCCCCTGGACCGGATGGAATTCATCCAAGTGTCTTAAAAGAACTGAAGGTTGAAATCGGAGAACTACTGCAAAAACTTGCCAACCTGTCACTTAGAAATGGACAGTTACCGGATGACTGGAAGATAGCGAATGTCACGCCAATTTTCAAAAAAGGATCAAGAGGAGAACCGGGCAACTACAAACCTGTGAGTCTTACGTCTGTCCATGGAAAAATGGTTGAAGCACTGATTAAGGATAGCATAGTCCGGCACTTGGATACACACGACCTGATGAGAGCCAGTCAACATGGTTTCAGGAAAGGGAAATCATGTTTGACAAATTTACTTCAATTTTTTGAGACCGTGAACAAACAAATTGATAGTGGAGAACCGATGGACATAATATACTTGGACTTCCAGAAAGCGTTTGACAAGGTTCCACATGAAAGACTTCTCAGGAAACTACAAAACCATGGAATAGAGGAGGATATACAAAGATAGATAGACAAATGGCTGGAGAACAGAAAGCAGAGAGTGGGCATAAATGGGAATTTCTCAGACTGGGAGAAAGTGACTAGCCGTGTACCCCAGGGTTCGGTACTTGGGCCAATCTTATTTAATATTTTCATCAATGACCTACAGGAAGGAACATCCAGTGAGATCATCAAGTTTGCAGACGACACAAAGATATGCCGGGCAATCAGGTCGCAGAAGGATAGCGAGGAACTCCAGAGCGACTTGTGTCAGTTAGAGAAATGGGCAGAGAAATGGCAGATGAAATTTAATGTGGAAAAATGCAAAGTAATGCATTTAGGCAGAAAGAACAAGGAACACGAGTACAGAATGTCAGGAGCAACTCTGAGTAAAAGCGAACAAGAAAAGGACCTGGGATTATTGATAGATAGGACCCTGAAATCATCGGTACAATGCGTGGCGGCGGAGGCGGCAAAGAAAGCAAATAGAATGTTAGGCATGATAAAGAAGGGAATCACGAGTAGATCGGAGAAGGTTATAATGCCGCTTTATAGAGCAATGCTCAGACCACACTTGGAATACTGTGTCCAACATTGGTCTCCCAACCTAAAGAAGGATATAAAACTGCTGGAGAGAGTGCAGAGACAAGCAACGAAGCTAGTAAAAGGTATGGAGAAACAGGAATACAAGGAATGACTTAAGAGACTGGGATTGTTCTCCCTTGCGAAAAGGAGACTGCGAGAGGATATGATCGAGACCTTCAAAATACTGAAAGGAATCGACAAAATAGAGCAGGAAAAACTCGCGGGGAAGGGAAAAATGAGTTCCTGTGGAGACGGGGAAAAATTTGTCCTCGTGTCATTCTCTAATAATAATAATAATAATAACAACTTTATTCTTCTATACCGCCACAATCTTGCAACTTCTAGGCAGTTTACAATCAAGAGTACTGGACATTCAGCGAAATACAATAAGTAGATATTCAGAGGAAATACAGAGATCAGAGACCTCAGGAGGCAATAGTATAGAAATACAATTTGCTGAGCGAAAATGTAATATGTACATTTTAGTAGGTAATGTCCGACAGGACCTGTTGGGGATAAATAGCAACGTAAAGTTACGATAAGATGAAGATAACAGATTATATTTATAACAGTGCTGTAAGTTCAGGTGGAATAGGGAGGGGGGAGGGAGAGGGAGAGCGGGTCAATTGTTTAGGTATTTCTGAAACAGGTATGTTTTTAGGCGTTTCCTGAATTCCCCGTATGTAGTGGGCTGCTTGGTGAGAGAGAAGGTGTTCTAATGTACAGAACTGAATGCATCTATAGAAATAATAAGTAGTACAGTAGAATCTCAGTTATTCGGCACCCACGGGGATTGGTGAATGCCAGATAACTGTTTTCCCAGTTTATTGAGAGTGCTGTGTTAGAACACAAATCTCAATACCCCCTCCCCCCAAAGCACCAGCGGGCAGCGGTCCTGAGCTACAAAGCCCTCCCCTCCCTTCCTCAAGCCCCAAGGTGGCAGAAGCAGGCAGCAGTCCTGAGCCGCAAACCCCTCACCCCCTCCCTGACCGGAAGCATGGCCGGTCAACAGGAAGCAGCCTCAAAACAGGCTGTTCGCAGCAAGCCCCAGCAGGGCCTTCCTCTGATGCATCAATGCATCAGAGTAAAGGCCCTACTGGGGCTCGCCAGAAGCAGCCTGTTTTGAGGCTGCCTCCTGCTGACCGGCTGCGCTTCAGGTAAGGAAGGGAGGGAACAAGTAAAGAAATGAGGAGGTTCATGGCTCAGGACCGCTGCCGCTTCTAGTTCTTTGGGACTTGAAGGAGGAAGGAGGAGCTTGAAGCTCAGGACCGCTGCCATGGTACTTCAGGGGACTTTTTTCTCCCCACAGACAATGTTTCTGTCAGTTGGGTGAGTGCCAGTTAACCAAGAGACAGTTAACTGAGATTCTACTGTAGTAAATATTTCAGATTTCAAATTTCTTGATTCTGTCCCCAACCTTCTTCCCTAAAAGAACAGAGATGCTGAGAGGGAGGTAGACCAGAGAAGGTTTGGAAGATGCAAACAGAAAGACTGTTTAAGATTTGGGAGAAAGCAGAGCTGGCCACGTTATCCAGTTCTAAGAGGGAGATCTTTAACCAGGCCCAGTTTTAAACTGACATCCCAAAAGCAGTTGGTATTTATGTGGTCCCTATTCATAAAAGTGGTCACAGGGATGAAGCAGGAAACTACAGGCCGGTGAGCCTCACTTCAGTTGTTGGGAAAATAATGGAAGTTTTGCTGAAAGAAAGGATAGTGTACTTCCTTGAATCTAATGGGTTATAGGATCCGAGGCAACATGGCTTTACAAAAGGTAAATCGTGCCAAACGAACCTGATTGAATTTTTTGATTGGGTGACCAGAGAGCTGGATCAAGGACATATGCTAGATGTAATTTACTTGGATTTCAGCAAAGCCTTTGATACAGTTCCTCATAGGAGGCTGTTGAACAAACTTGAAGGGCTGAAGTTAGGACCCAAAGTGGTGAACTGGGTCAGAAACTGGCTGTCGGACAGATGCCAGAGGGTGGTGGTTAATGGAAGTCGCTCGAAGGAAGGAAAGGTGAGTAGTGGAGTCCCTCAGGGATCAGTGCTGGGGCCAATCCTGTTCAATATGTTTGTGAGTGACATTGCTGAAGGGTTAGAAGGAAAAGTGTGCCTTTTTGCAGATGATACCAAGATTTGTAACAGAGTAGACACCGAAGAGGGAGTGGAGAATATGAAAAAGGATCTGCAAAAGTTAGAGGAATGGTCTAATGCCTGGCAACTAAAATTCAATGCAAAGAAATGCAGAGTAATGCATTTGGGGATTAATAATAGGAAGGAACCGTATATGCTGGGAGGAGAGAAGCTGATATGCACGGACGGGGAGAGGGACCTTGGGGTGATAGTGTCCGAAGATCTAAAGGTGAAAAAACAGTGTGACAAGGCAGTGGCTGCTGCCAGAAAGATGCTGGGCTGTATAAAGAGAGGCGTAGTCAGTAGAAGGAAGAAGGTGTTGATGCCCCTGTACAGGTCATTGGTAAGTCCCCACTTGGATTATTGTGTTCAATTTTGGAGACCGTATCTGGCGAAGGACGCAAGAAGACTTGAGGCGGTCCAGAGGAGGGCGACGAAAATGATAGGAGGCTTGCGCCAGAAGACGTATGAGGAGAGACTGGAAGCCCTGAATATGTATACCCTAGAGGAAAGGAGAGACAGGGGAGATATGATTCAGACGTTCAAATACTTGAAGAGTATTAAAGTAGAACAAAATCTTTTTCAGAGAAAGGAAAATGGTAAAACCAGAGGACATAATTTGAGGTTGAGGGGTGGTAGATTCAAGAGCAATGTTAGGAAATTCTACTTTACGGAGAGGGTGGTGGATGCCTGGAATGCGCTCCCGAGAGAGGTGGTGGAGAATAAAAGCGTGGGATGAACACAAAGGGTCTAGAATCAGAAAATAAGATTAAATATTGAACTAAGGCCAGTACTGGGCAGACTTGCACGGTTTGTGTCTGTATATGGCCGTTTGGTGGAGGATGGGCTGGGGAGGGCTTCAATGGCTGGGAGGGTGTAGATGGGCTGGAGTAAGTCTTAACAGAGATTTCAGCAGTTGTAACCCAAGCACAGTACAGGGTAAAGCTTTGGATTCTTGCCCAGAAATAGCTAAGAAGAAAAAATTAAAAAATTTAAATTGAATCAGGTTGGGCAGACTGGATGGACCATTCGGGTCTTTATCTGCCGTCATCAACTATGTTACTATGTATTTACAGCCTCCGATTCTGCCCATTGAAATCAATGCTGCAGATCCTAGAATGCACCAGAATAGGACTGTCAAAAAAAACAAAAAAAAAAAAACCAGGACTGGCTCAATTTCCCCTTCCTGGAACTAAGTAGGGTAAGGTGAGCTATCTGCCACAAGGATACAAAAATGGAGGAAAGCACAAGAAAATAATCTTTCCCTTCATCTCTCAATTGAACATAGTAACAAACAATGCAAAGGCAGAAAGAGTCTAAGTTTGGCTTGTTTTCTGCCTGCAATCTCAATCAGCTTATAAATCTGATCTTGCCACTCTGAACCATATGTCACCTGCCTCAACTAGAGGTGGGAAGGAATGAGATAGGGAAGAGGGGAGCCCGAGCCTGAAATGCAGAGCTGCAGATAATATTAGGAGCTTGAACAAGCCTTGATTGAAGGCCCTGAAGGAGCAGCCCTTGACCCCAATCTTGTAGATCATGCTAACTGAACATTATCTCTGCACCAAGCTCATTTTCCCAGCAGGCAAGTAGCGATGATGCCATCTGAACTTACTTTTTTTTTTTTTTTTTTTAATACCACACACACATTCTTTTACTATATATTCTCTCCACCTATCAGTCAAAATAACCTAACTCTTCTTCAAAACTTAATTTTCGATTTCTGCTCTTCATCAAATCACCTACTGATCCTAGGTGACTTTAACATTCACTTTGATGAAACGGTTCATAGACAACCCCGCGAAAGACAAAGGCGCGCGCCGACAACTGAGCGCAAGATGGAGGCGCGCACCAAAGAAAATTACAGTTTTTAGGGGATCCGACGGGGGGTTTTGTTGGGGAGCCCCCCAGTTTACTTAATAGAGATCGCGCCGGCGTTATGGGGGGTTGTAACCATCCACATTTAATGTAAACTTACCTTTTTCCCTAAAAACAGGGAAAAAGTGAAGTTTTCGGTAAAATATGGGGGGTTACAACCCCCCAAACCCCCCACAACGCAGCGCGATCTCTAGTACCTCGAAATTGCAGACCCCTCTCGCACTCGAAATACCTACCTGTTTTCTTTTCCCTCCCCGAAGGGCTGCCTCTACAAAAAATTCCTCGACCGATCCCTAGCATTCCAAGCGGGTAAATGGAACAAATGCCTCTCCACTCTCATCTCCAATTCCCCCCCCCCTATCAAACCTTCAGGAAGTTAACTAAAACCTACCTTTTTGACAAATTCCTCTGAATGTTCCAATCTCCTCCCTCCTCTACTTCTCACCTCGACTCCCCCCCAGACTCTTTACCGCCGTAGGTTACACTTCTATTTGTAACACTGCTGTATGTAACTCATAGCAAACATAACTACTCCGAATATATTACCTACCTGCAAAAATTAACTTCTCTGTCAATGTATCGTCTAAAATGTAAATGTAACTGATTGAAAAATGCATTGTCTAAAATGTTAATGTAACATTAACGAAATTGTAACTTCGCTGTAATTGTACAGTCTCTTTTTCTGTTAACCGCATAGAACTTCCATGGTATTGCGGTATACAAGAATAAAGTTATTATTATTATTATTAAGTAAAGTGGGGGGTTTCCTCCCCATGCCCCCCCATCGGAGCCCTAAAAACAGTAATTTTCGGTGGCGCGCACCCCCGCACTGCGCTCAATTGTCTGGGTGCGCCTTTGTCCCGGCGCGCTTTTGACCTGACACCGATGAAACAACTAATCCTATCACTAGAGAAATTTTAACCCATACCAATGCTCTAAATTTACAATCAATAAAGCACAGTTACTTACTCTAACAGGTGTTATCCAGGGACAGCAGGCAGATATTCTCTACATGTGGGTGATGTCACCGACGGAGCCCCTTAGCAGACGTTTTCGCAAGCAGACTTGCTCGAAGACCTTCAGGCTTGCGATTGGCCCGCGAGTGTCCCTCCTGCCCTGCCAGGGCATGCGTCTCCTCTGCGTGTCCTCAGTTCAGATAGCAAGCAAAGAAGCCAACCACGGGAAGGTGGGTGGATTGCGAGAATATCTGCCAGCTGTCCCTGGATAACACCTGTTAAGGTAAGTAACTGTGCTTTATCTCAGGACAAGCAGGCAGCATATTCTCTACATGTGGGTGACCTCCAAGCTAACCAGAAAGGGATGGAAGGAGAGTTGGCAATTTAGGAGAATAGATGTTGCAAAACTGACTGGCCAAAGTGGCCGTTACGCCTGGAGAAAGCATCCAGACAATAGTGAGAGGTGAACGTATGAACTGAAGACCAAGTGGCAGCCTTACAGATTTCAATGGGAATGGAGCGGAGAAAAACAACAGACACCACCATCACCCTGACCTTGTGGCTTGCGACTCGACCCGACAGGGAGAGACCAGCCTAAGCATAACAGAAAGAAATACAAGCTGCCAACCAGTGAGAAATGGTCTGCTTAGAGACAGAGCGACCCAAGCGATTAGGATCGAAAGAAAGGAACAGCTGGAGAGCAGAACGATGAGGAGCGGTGCGCTTCAAGTAGAAGGCCAGCGCACACTTACAATCAAGAAAATGTAGAGCCACTTCCCCAGGGTGAGAATGGGGCTTCGGAAAAAACACAGGAAGAACAATAGATTGGTTGATGTGAAAATCAGAAACAATCTTAGGCAAGAACTTAGGATGGGTACGGAGAACCACCTTATCATGATGGAAGACAGTGAAAGGTGGGTCCGCTACCAAGGCTTGAAGCTCATTGACCCAACGGCAGAAGTGAGAGCAATAAGGAACACAACTTTCCAAGTAAGATACTTCAAGTGAGCCCGCGCTAGCGGCTCGAACAGGGGTTTCATCAATTGAGCAAGGACCAAACCACCGGAGGAGGTTTGAGGGGCGGATGAACGTAGAAAAGTCCTTTCATGAAGTGGGAAACCACAGGATGAACAGAGATAGGCTTCCCGTCAATTGGCTGATGAAAAGCAGCAAATACACTAAGGTGGACTCGAACCGAAGAGGATCCAAGTGCAGAGCTCTGCCCATGTCAGAAATGAAATGAAAAAAGGAAGAGGTCCGAGAAGAAGAATCATCCTCCGGGGAGACTCCGATCGAGACCGGGGTGCGGCCGAAAAAGAGGGAGAAACTTCCCTGGAATAGTAAGCTGGAGCCTCAGAGTCCCGGGAACAGGAGACCGATGAGGTTCGACTAAGGCGTTTAGGGAGTGTCGAGGAACGGCCCTGCGCCAGGTGGACCGGAGAAGACCCCGGGGTCCAAGGAAATCGCTGGGGAAGTCTCGGAGAAGACGGGTATAAGAAAAATCCCCAACTGGTTTCAAAGCATGCCCCTTAGAAGCTGGCAATCGCCTCGAGGGGGAACATACACTAGAGTCCAATTCGAGGACAAGCGTGTGTCTGGATGGTCTCGAGGTCTTCGAGCAAGTCTGCTTGCGAAAATGTCCGCTAGGGGGCTCCGTCGGTGATGTCACCCACATGTAGAGAATATGCTGCCTGCTTGTCCTGGGATAATTCAAGATCCAACACACTCTGCAGGACACATTCTAGACATGATGCTAATTTCAAAATCACAATTCCTTACCTATTCTGACCTCTACATTACACCTGTTCCTTGGTCAGACCATCATTTCATTTCAATTAAGATTTACTCAAAAAAACCCAAAAACAATAGCTCCACAGCCCCAAAATATCTCTTATTGTGACTATACAAAATTAGAATTAACAAATATCCTTTTTCATTTTATCCAAAAACACTAAACTTAAATACTGACACACTGGAAGAACAGCTCATTGTCTGGAACTCAACAATCCAATCTTTATTAGATAACGAAGTACCGGTAATCACCAAAACTATTTCCACTCGCAAAATACAAAATCCCTGGTTCTCAGATGAGCTTTTCCTGCTCAAAAAACAATTAAGATCCCTTGAGAGGAAATGGTGCCAAAATAAATCCCCTACAAATCTAAAACTTTATAAAGAACATGCTTCTTTTTACAAGATGAAAATGAATTGTGCCAAAAGAAACTACTATTCCACTAAAATCTCAAAGGTAAAAAATCCTTCCATCCTCTATTCCATTTTGAAATCCATTGCTCCCATCTCTCAGAAAGAAGACAATAACCTCAAGATCAACTTAATAGCTCAAGCCTTGCTAATTATTTTTGTAAAAAAATCAGCGATATACGGAAAAGTTTGACCATATTTTATCAGGAGACTCCACCGATATTTCAAATAATTGTTACTTATCTCTTGCTAAATGCTCTACTTTTAACCTTCCTTCATTAGCTGATATTGAACGTCTTTTCCAAAGAGTTAATATAAAAGGTTCCCGATCAGAGATCATCCCTCCATTCATCTTTAAAAATTTTTTTTCCTGTTTCGGCCCATTTATACACTCTCTCATCCTAAAGAGCCTTAACACGGGTTCATTACCATGGTCATGGAAAACTGCAACAATTTTTCCAATAATCCAGCCCTGCGGATGCCTCAAACTATCGCCCCATTGCTAATATTCCATTCTTAGCTAAACTAACAGAAAGATTAGTATTTGATCAACTATCAGTCTTCGTTGAATCAACCAATGTATTACATCCAAACCAGACAGGGTTCAGAAAAAACCATAATACAGAGTACTCACTGATTGGTCTGGCTACAAATATACTTCTAGACCAGGGGTGTCCACCTTTTGGCTTCCCTGGGCCGCATTGGCCGAAAAAAATGTTTCTGGGGCAGCACAAACGTGCAAACGCTGCAGCAAGATGGAGGAGGGAGCTGGAAAGAAGGTAAACACCCGGGGGCAGCAGAGGAAAACACTGCATCGCCCTCGACTAGGGCTGCACAAAATACTTCACGGGGCCGCATGCGGCTCTCGGGCTGCAGATTGGACACCCCTGACTTAGACCATCATAACTCCGTTATTTTTTTCTCTTTAGATCTGTCACAGCATTTGACACTATCGATCATGTCTTACTTTTTGATAGACTAAAATCTATAGGTGTCTGTGACCAAATACTAAAATGGTTCACCTCCTTTCTTTCTAATCGATCATCCATAGTTAGTTTCAATAACACGACCTCAAAGTCTTATACTCTCAATTATGGCATTCCCCAAGGATCCATTCTATCCTCATTATTGTTTAACATTTTTCTATCACCCCTATTAAGTCTATGTCAATCGATAGGCTTTACTACTTACACATATGCCGATGACATTCAACTTTCATATCCCCTAAATCCAGAAAATACAGAGGAAATACTTGAGATCAACAAAAAATTTGAGACAATCAAAGACTGGCTCAATTCCAACATGCTAGCTCTAAATATACAAAAAACAAAAGCTTTACTTTTCCCGTGGAAAAAGGGAATAAGCTTGAGTATTCCTTTCACTCTTAATAACATTCATCTGGATTTAGTAACATCTTTAAAAATATTGGGTGTCATTATTGACGATAAGTTCTCCTATCACGAACATATAAGTAATACTGTTAAATTCTGCTTTTATAGATTACACATGATTCGCTCGATTTCTAAGTTTCTCAAGCCAGTCATTTAACATTTTAATCCACTCCTTAATTATCGCTAAACTTGATTATTGCAATTCATTATTAATAAACATCACACAAAAAAAAAAGAAGCGTCTTCAAATAATACAAAACACAGCCGTTAAACTTATTCATAACGGTAAAAATATGATCACGTTACTCCTTTCCTGATCAATTCACACTGGCTTCCAATCAACCATCGTATCACCTTTAAAATATTACTTTTAGTATTTAAAACTCTGTCCACTAATGAACCACAATTTATTAATAGAATGCTTATTCCTTATAATACACCGCACTCCCTCCGATCTACAATCCAAAAGCTCACAGTAGTCCCTTCCTTGAAAGTTATCAGAACCAAATGCCATGATATGTTTTCGGTGATGGCCCCACAACTTTGGAACACTTTGCCTCAATATATAAGAGAGGAAAATGATCTCAGCTGTTTTAAAAAGAACTTAAAGTTTTCTTTTTAAAGATGCTTTTAATCTTTAAATTATACTCAAATTGTAAAGTAGTTACCTTCCAGGATTATACTACTCCCTCCCTAATGTTTTTTTCCATCTATGGTTCTTTTTTCTACTTTAAAGCACTGATTTGTAACTTTATTCCTCCATCCCTTGTTTATCAATTAGTCTGTAAGTTTGTCGGTCTAACCCATTATTTTTAAATTTTAAACAGTATGTCTAAATGTATGTTCATTTTTATTGTATTGTATCTCGCTTAGTAAATCTGAATAAGCGATTTATCAAATCAAAATAAAACTTGAAACTAGCGAGCAGTAAACTGCTGTTTATAAACTAGTTAAGTAGATCAGTGGAATGCAGCATGCAGAATCTATTTTTTATCATTTTGATTTTTTTGACATTATTATCTTTACCTCAAAACGAAGCAGCAGCAAGAAATGCAAGAAAGGTACAAAACTTATTCAGAGTGAAACTGGAAAATATATTGCAGAAAAGTTTCAGCTTAAAAAGCTTAAGAAAATATTTCATATAAATAAATTGTAAAGTGCAGGCAGTCCAATGGCATGCACTGAGCACCAATTCTATTAATACCACAAAACCATTATAGACTACTACTGTTACATGCCGTTAGCATGTCAAACATTTACACACCACCTGGCATAACCATGGTTCATAAAGTAATAGCCATGCACAACTTATAGTACTCTGTAAGTCTTGCAAGTAATATGCTCTGCCCAGAGCTCCCCATTCTCTGACCTTGTCTACATCCCCTTGCACTTACAGAAAGCACAGTTACTTACCGTAACAGGTGTTATCCAGGACAGCAGGCAGATATTCTCACTGATGGGTGACTTCACTGATGGAGCCCCGGCACGTTCACTAGAAAAGTGAATCGCAACTTCAAGTTTTAGAAAGTTTGCGATCAGTCTGCATGCGCGAGTGCCTTTCTGCCCAATGTAGACGCGCGGTCCCTCAGTTAAGATAAGCCAGCTAAGAAGCCAACCAGGGGAGGTGGGTGAGTTGTGAGAATATCTGCCTGCTGTCTCTGGATAAAGCACAGTTACTTACCGTAACAGGTGTTATCCAGGGACAGCAGGCATATATTCTCACATGTGGGTGACGTCATCTACGGAGCCCCGGCGCGGACAGCTTTTCAAGCAAACTTGATTGAAGTTTCAAGTTTGCACACTGCACCACGCATGTGCGTGCCTTCTCGCCCACTAGAGGGCGCATCCCACCTCGTGGTCCTCAGTTCCATAACTAGCAAGGAAGCCATCCCCGGGGAGGCGGGCGGGTTGTGAGAATATATGCCTGCTGTCCCTGGATAACACCTGTTACGGTAAGTAACTGTGCTTTATCCCAGGACAAGCAGGCATGATATTCTCACATGTGGGTGACCTCCAAGCTAACCAAAAAAGGGCAGGTGGGAGGATGGCAATTTAGGAAAACAGATTTTGCAAAACTGACTGGCCAAACCGGCCGTCACTCCTGGATAAAGTGTCCAGACAGTAATGAGAGGTGAATGTATGAACCGAAGACCAAGTGGCAGCCTTACATATGTCCTCCATCGGAGTGGATCGGAGGAAAGCTATCGAAGCTGCCATCGCTCGGACCTTGTGCCCCGTGACTCGACCCGGGGGAGGAAGGCCAGCCTGAGCGTAGCAAAAGGAAATGCAAGCGGCCAACCAGTTAGACAGAGTGCGCTTGGAAACTGGGTGCCCTAATCGATTGGGATCGAAGGACAAAAACAATTGAGGAACCTTCCGATGAGGCCTGGTGCGTTGAAGATAAAATGCCAACGCCCTCTTACAGTCAAGCGTGTGAAGCGCCGTCTCGCCAGGATGGGAGTGGGGCTTCGGGAAGAACACAGGAAGGACAATGGACTGATTGAGGTGGAAGTCAGAAACAACTTTAGGTAAAAACTTAGGATGGGTGCGGAGAACCACCTTGTCGTGATGAAAGACAGTGAAAGGAGGGTCCGCAACCAAGGCTTGCAACTCCCCAATCCGCCTGGCGGAGGTGAGGGCAATTAGAAACACCGCCTTCCAAGTCAGAAATTTCAAGAGGGACTTGTTGAGTGGCTCAAACGGGGGTTTCATCAGTTGAGCCAGAACCACATTCAAATTCCACACGATAGACGGAGGCTTAAGAGGGGGACAAACCCTGAGTAACCCTTTCATGAAGCGTGTCACCAAGGGATGGAGTGACAGAGGGCGTCCCTCCAGAGGTTGGTGGAAAGCAGAAATCGCACTGAGATGAACCCGCACCGAAGTGGTTTTCAAGCCGGAGCGCGACAAATGAAACAAGTATTCTAAAACCGAGGATACCGGAACTGATACCGGATCCAGGTGAAAAGACGAGCACCAGGTGGAAAACCTGGTCCATTTCTGCGCATAGCAAAGCCTCGTCGAGATCTTGCGGGAGGCTTCCAACACCTCCTTCACCGATTGAGACAGGTCCGGAGGAGTCAGGGAACAAGAAACCAGGCTGTCAGGTGCAATGACTGCAGATTGGGATGTAACATGGATCCTTGACTCTGAGACAGCAGAGAAGGAGAGACAGGCAGGGGAAGAGGCTCTCTGGCACTGAGCTGGAGCAGCAGGGAGAACCAGTGCTGACGCGGCCACCGAGGTGCTATGAGAATCATCGTGGCCGTGGACGATTTTAGGTGTACCAACGTTCGCATGATCAGAGGGAACGGAGGGAATGCATACAGGAACCTCCCTTCCCAGTCGAGTAGGAAGGCATCCGCTTCCAGACGGTCCTGCGAGTACATCCGAGAACAATATAGTGGTAGTTTGTGTGTCTCCGGAGAGGCAAACAGATCCACCTGTGGCGTTCCCCAGCGAGCGAAGACCTCGCGTAGAACTGCTGAGTGTAGAGTCCACTCGTGCGGTTGCAGAAGTCGACTCAGTTTGTCCGCCAGGCAATTCCGTTCTCCTTGGATGTAGACCGCCCGGAGGAAGATGTTCCGGGAGGCCGCCCACTCCCAGAGGCGAAGAGCTTCGGAGCAGAGGGGCCATGACCCCGTTCCTCCCTGCTTGTTCACATAATACATTGCCACCTGATTGTCCGTGCGGACGAGGACCACCTGGTCCTGCAATATGTGAACGAAGGCTCGAAGTGCTAGGAAGATGGCTCGCAGCTCTAGCACGTTGATATGACACTGACGGTCTTCTGACGACCACAGGCCCTGCGTGCGAAGACCGTCGAGATGGGCTCCCCACGCGTACTCCGAGGAGTCCGTGGTCAGGACCTTGTGAAAAGGCGGAGTGCGAAACAATAGCCCCATGGACAGATTTGAAGAGTCTGTCCACCAACGCAGCGATTTCCGCAAGGGCGGAGTTACCGAAATGAGGCGAGACACCGGGTCGCACTCCTGACGCCACTGGGACGCGAGGGTCCACTGAGGGATCCTCAGGTGTAGCCTCGCAAACGGCGTGACATGTACCGTCGAGGCCATATGGCCCAGCAGCATCATCATGCGCTTGGCCGACACCCTCGACAGTTGGGAGACCTGGCGGCTCATCCGTACCAAGGCTTCCAACCGCTGGGTCGGCAGGTAGGAGCGTAGGCGCACCGTGTCCAGCACCGCACCTATGAATTGAAGAGACTGCGACGGTCTCAACTGAGACTTTGGAAAGTTTATCTCGAACCCGAGAGTTTGCAGGAAGGCAATAGACTGTCGGGTCGCTGAGATAACCCCCTCCCTGGTCGGGGCTTTGATGAGCCAATCGTCCAGGTAAGGGAACACATGGAGTCCCCGTGACCTGAGGGCTGCCGCAACCACCACCATGCACTTCGTGAATACTCGTGGGGACGCGGCCAGGCCGAAGGGCAGCACCCTGTACTGGAGGTGGAGGTCCCCCACCTGAAATCGTAAGAATCGTCGACAGGCGGGGTGCACCGGAACATGGGTGTATGCTTCCTTCAGGTCGAGGGAGCACATCCAGTCCCCTTCCTCCAAGAGGGGATACAAAACCGGGAGAGATAGCATTCGAAACTTCTCCCGGGCCAGGAATTTGTTGAGCTTCCTGAGGTCCAGTATGGGGCGCAGGTCCCCGGTCTTTTTTGGGACCAAAAAGTAGCGGGAGTAAAACCCCGTACCCCACTGGTCCTTGGGGACCGGCTCGACCGCCCGAAGCTTCAAGAGGGCTTTGGCTTCGGTTATAAGGGTCGGTAGCTGCGAACGGTTGCAGGGGACTAAACTTGGGGGACTGTCCGGCGGCGAGGACACAAAGTTGAGCGAATAGCCCTCGGAGACGATCCGGAGCACCCAAGCGTCTGAGGTAATCCCGGTCCATGCCTCCCGGAAGGACCGAAGACGGCCCCCGATAGGAAGGGGTTCCTGAGAAAGTGCGGAGGGGAACCCGCCCCGTCCGCTCAGCCCGTCAAAAGGAAGGCGCGGGCTTAGAAGGGCCCTGCGCCTGGGCTTGGGTTTGTCCCCCTCTGCCTCGCTGAGACGGACGTCTCGGAGGCGGTCTCGAGAAAGCCGGAGTCGACTTCTGAGGGTATCGGCGCGGCGGAGGCCGAAAGGGTTTCTGCGGCGGGGGTCTAGGTTTGGGGCGGACCAGGGATGCTAGAGAGCGCTCCTGTTCCGACAAGCGTTTGGTCGCCGCATCCAATGACTCGTCGAATAACTCGGACCCCACACAGGGCAAGTCTGCCAGGCGTTCCTGCAGGTTTGGGTCCATGTCGAGGGTGCGAAGCCAGGCCAAGCGGCGCATGGCCACCGCGAGGGCCGACACCCTCGAAACCAGCTCAAAGGCGTCGTACACTGCGTGGAATAGGTACAACCGCAATTGAGACAGGTTGGACATAAACTTATCGAATCCTGCTCTTTGGGAGTCCGGTAACGAGTTTCGATATTGAGGAAGGTCCTTCACCATACCACGCAAATAGGAGGAAAAGGTGAAGGCGTAATTTAGAACCCTGGTGGCCATCAGGGAATTTGAATAGAGGCGACGGCCAAACTTGTCCAGGGTCCGCCCCTCCCTGCCTGGTGGAACCGCCGCAGAAACCCGTGAGGGCTGTGATTTTTTAAGAGCAGACTCCACCAGAAGAGACTGGTGTGAGAGCTGCGCCTTATCGAACCCTTTAGGGGGAATCGTCCTATACTTCGATTCCATTTTTGAAGGCACAGACGTGACTGTAAGAGGGTTTGACAAGTTATTCAGCCAGGTTTGCAGAAGGACACTGTTGAGAGGGAGTCTAGGCACCTCCCTAGGAAGAGTGGGGAGGTCCTGTTCCTCCAAAAATTCTTTGGAATACCGAGAGCCTACCATCAGGTCAATCCCCAGGGCTTGGGCCATGTCCTGAACGAAGGATGAAAATGAGGACGGCCTAGCCTGGGGAGACGGGGTTCTCGACCGCCCCACCGAGGAGAGGGGGGAGGCCTCATGGGAATAATGAGGATCCCTAACCGATCCCGAATCCCAGGATCCCCTCTCGAGGGCCCTCGAGGGGGAAGGGGAAGTTATCCTCCTCGCAGAGCCCTTGGGTGAGGACCCAGGGGTTCGTGGGACACTCTCCCGTTTCCTCGGCGAGGCGGCCCGGGAAGATTTCCCATGAGGTGAGCGGAGGAGCCTCGGGTTGTCGAGGCGCAACTCCGACACCTGCAGCGCCTCGCCCCCGAACGACGAGGAGCGGTCGCGCCGAGGCGAGCCTCGGGGTCGCTTAGACTTCCTCGATCGACGCCCCGTCCGAGGTCGCGTCGAGGGCGAGGCGTGTCTGGAAGACCCGGAGGAAGAGGAGGAAAGACGGCGCACTCTGCGCAACTTTTCCTTGGGCCTTACACTCCGCTCAGGGGGTTCCCCCGAGGTCGAGGTCCGGGGCGGGGCCGAGGCCGAGGTGAACGGGGCCACCGTACCCGAGATCGAGGTCGCCGAGGTCGGGGCTCCCGAGGGAGCCGAGGCCGGGGCCTCCGAGACCGAAGGCGCCCCGGCCGAGGTCGAGGCCGCCGGAACCGCAGCACGCTGCAACACTTCCAGGGCTCCCGACAGCTCCGATGAGATCAGAGCTCGGAGGAGATCCTGGAAGGCCGGAATCCCCACGAAGGTGGGGAGTTCCGAGTCCGGGGCACACTCCCTGGAGGGCGACCTCGGTCTCGAGTATTCCCTCGGGGTGTGCGGAGTCGAGGTCCGATGCGGGGCCGGGGTCGACCCACCCGCCTTGGCCTGACTCGAGGATGGCTTCTTTGCTGAAGGGGATAGAACAGAGGACTTACCCGAAGCTTGCTTCACTGACGACGCCTTCGAGGAAGAGGGCCGAGGCGAGGCCGAGGCCCCCAAGGACGTCGAGGCCGAGGTCAAGGCCGGGGCCGAAGCCGAGGCCGACGTCGAGGCCTTAGGTGCGTCGACGGCGAACAATTCGGCCATTCTTGCCTTACGGCGACGGAGGGCCCTGTTTTGGAAGGTAGCACAGCGATCACACGAGTCTGTCGGATGTTCGGGTCCAAGACAGACAATGCACCACCGGTGAGGGTCGGTGATGGAAAGCAACCTTTCACACCGGCTGCACTTTTTGAATCCCGTAACAGGACGGGACATCCACGAAGAAAAAGAAGAAGGCCGGGAACGTACCGACGTCCCGCGGCCACGGATTCCGGGAGCCCCCGGAGTCCGAGGAAAAACGAAAGACTTTTTTTTTTTTTTTGAAAGGAATCGAAAAGAAAAACAGCACCGCGAACTAATTCGAAGGGAAAACAAACTAAACGCGGCAGCTAGAAGGCAAAAACACTGGAGCTCAGATCCACAGGGCTTTCTTGCTCCGCGGAAAAATTTGAACTGAGGACCACGAGGTGGGATGCGCCCTCTAGTGGGCGAGAAGGCACGCACATGCATGGTGCAGTGTGCAAACTTGAAACTTCAATCAAGTTTGCTTGAAAAGCTGTCCGCGCCGGGGCTCCGTAGATGACGTCACCCACATGTGAGAATATCATGCCTGCTTGTCCTGGGATAACACCTATTACGGTACATAACTGTGCTTTATGCCAGGACAAGCAGGCAGCATATTCTCACTGATAGGTGACCTCCAAGCTAACTAGAATGGGATGGTGGGAAAGTTGGCCTTTAGGAAAATAAATTTTGTAATACAGATTGGCCGAAATGCCCATCCCGTCTGGAGAAAGACTCCAGACAATAGTGAGAAGTGAATGTATGAACTGAGAACCAGGTAGCAGCTTTACAGATTTCCTCAATTGGAGTAGATCTGAGGAAAGCTACAGAAGCTGCCATAGCTCTAATTTTGTGGGCTGTGACACGACTCTCCAGGTGCAGTCCAGTCTGAGCACAGCAGAACGATATACAGGCAGTTGGAAATTGTTTTCTTAGAAACAGGATTCCCCAACTTATTAGGCTCAAAGGAGACAAAAAGTTGAAATTTTCTATGAGGCTTTGTTCTGTGGATATAATAGGCCAAAGCACATTTACAGTCCAGAATATGGAGCGTTGTTTCTCCTGTATGAGAATGAGGCTTAGGGAAAACAACTGGAAGAACAATTGACTGATTGAGATGAAACTCTTGTCACAACTTTCGGAAGAAACTTGGGATGCATGTATAGAACCACTTTATCATGATGAAAAACTGTAAAGGTGGATCTACCACCAGGCTTGTAACTCACTGATCCTTCTAGCAGAAGTGAAAGCGATAAGAAAAACAAACTTTCCAGGTAAGAAACTAGAGATGAACTGAGGCCATTGGTTCTAAAGGAGGCTTCATCAACCTGGAAAGAACTACATTAAGATCCCAGACTACAGGAGGAGGTTTGAGAGGTACTTTCACATTGAAAAGTCCCTTCATGAACCTAGAGACCAAGGGATGAGCAGTAAGAGGTTTTCCCTCGACTAGCAAGTGAAAAGCTGTAATAGCACCGAGATGGACTCTAATAGATGTGGATTTGAGACCAGAGTAGAGAGTTGCACGGGAACGGGGACGACGGGGATCCCACGGGTTCCTCCTTTGGGTCACGGCGATCCCGTAGGGATGCCCCCTAGGGTCGCAGGGATCCCGTGGGGATGCCCCCTAGGGTCGCGGGGATCCCGTGGGGACGCCCCCTAGGGTCACGGGGATCCCGTGGGGACGCCCCCTAGGGTCGCGGGGATCCTGTGGGGCTAGATGCAAACTAGAGCCGCGAGGCTCGTCTTCTTTTTCCTACCTGCCCTGACGCAACACACAGCCGACTGGAAGTCTTCCACGATGTCAGCGCTGATGTCGGGAAGGCTTAAGCAAAGCCCTCCCTCTCTCTGATGTCAGTGCTGACATCGGGAAGACTTCCGGTTGGCTGTGTGCTGGGCAGGGCAGGTAGGGAAAAGAAGACGAGCCTCGCGGCTTGAGCTCCATTTTGTAAGGAAAGGTTTTCCTGCAGTGGAGCTGGCCAAAGCACCATTCACTCTTTGTGCCTTTTCCGTATAAAAAGTGGAAACAGGGGATATGGGGTAAGGGAAATAGACTTCCACCACCACACAAAGTTGGTTAACTATCAGGTAGAGTTGAACTTATCATTTGAAACTTTAGTCTTAATGATTTGAATTTAGTTTGTATTTCTCAGTAGTTCAAGGCAACTTGTATTCAGATAGTTGGTACAGTATAGACAACCTCGGGGAGGCGGGCGGGTTGTGAGAATATATGCCTGCTGTCCCTGGATAACACCTGTTACGGTAAGTAATTGTGCTTTATCCCAGGACAAGCAGGCATGATATTCTCACATGTGGGTGACCTCCAAGCCAACTGAAAAGGGATGGAGGGAAGCTGGCAATTTAAGAAAACAGATTACGCAATACCGATTGGCCAAAACGGCCATCGCTCCTGGACAATGTATCCAGACAGTAGTGGGAGGTGAAAGTATGAACCGAAGACCACGTGGCAGCCTTGCAGATTTCCTCAATAGGTGTGGACCAGAGGAAGGCTACAGAAGCTGCCATCGCTCGGACCCTATGTCCCGTTACTCGACCATGCAGCGCGAGACCAGCCTGAGCGTAGCAAAAGGAAATACAAGCAGCCAACCAGTTGGACAAGGTGCACTTGGAAACTGGGCGACCCAACTGATTAGAGTCGAAGGACAAAAACAATTGTGGAACTGTCCGATGAGACTGAGTGTGTTGAAGGTAAAAGGCCAACGCTCTCTTACAGTCAAGAGTGTGGAGCGCCACTTCTCCGGGGTGAGAGTGGGGCTTGGGAAAAAACACGGGCAAAACAATGGACTGATTGAGATGGAAATCAGACACCACTTTAGGCAAAAATTTAGGATGAGTGCGGAGAACCACCTTGTCATGATGGAATACAGTGAAAGGCGGGTCTGCCACCAGGGCCTGCAGCTCACTAACCCGCCGAGCGGAAGTGAGGGCAAGCAGGAAAATCACCTTCCAAGTGAGAAACTTAAGATGACATTTGTCCAGAGGCTCAAACGGAGGTTTCATGAGTTGAGCCAGAACCACATTAAGATCCCAAACCACAGGGGGAGGTTTGAGAGGAGGATGAACATTCAACAGACCCTTCATGAGACGAGAAACCAAGGGATGGAGTGAAAGAGCCTTCCCCTCCAGGGGCTGATGAAAGGCAGCAATCGCACTAAGATGTACTCGAATGGAATTGGTCTTCAGGCCAGAGTGAGATAAATGAAGCAAATACTCCAGAACCAAAGACACAGGGACCGACACCGGATCCTGGCAGTGAGAGGAACACCAGGACGAGAATCTAGTCCACTTCTGGGAATAGCAGATTCTAGTCGAGACCTTCCGAGAGGCCTCTAATACCTCCCTGACCGACTGAGATACAGGGAGAGAAGAAGTCAGGGGGAAAGAAACCAAGCAGTCAGATAAAGAGACTGAAGATTGGGATGTAACAGTGAACCCCGACCCTGAGACAGTAGAGAGGGAAACACAGGCAGAAGCAGAGGTTCCCAAACACTGAGTTGAAGTAGTAGGGAAAACCAAGGCTGGCGGGGCCACCGAGGAGCAATCAAGATCAGAGTGGCCCGCACCGATTTGAGATGGACCAGCGTCTGCAGAATCAGAGGGAAAGGCGGAAACGCGTACAGGAACTTCCCCTCCCAATCCAGGAGGAAGGCGTCGGCCTCGAGACGGTCCGGGGAGTATATCCGGGAACAAAAGAGAGGCAGTTTGCGATTGAGGGGGGAGGCAAACAGATCTATCTGAGGTGTCCCCCACCTGTCGAACACTTGTCGCAAGACCTGAGAATGCAGGGACCACTCGTGCGGCTGGAGGAGGCGACTGAGCCTGTCCGCCAGACAATTTCGCTCCCCTTATATGTAAACCGCTCGAAGGAAGATGTTGTGAGACACCGCCTACTCCCAGAGACGGCGAGCCTCCTGGCAGAGGGAACAGGACCCTGTCCCACCTTGTTTGTTGACGTAATACATCGCCACCTGGTTGTCCGTACGGACGAGAACCACCTGGTCGTGAAGCAGATGTTGAAAGGCCACAGTGGCGAGATAGATGGCCCGAAGCTCCAGCACGTTGATGTGAAAGCGGCGATCCTCTGCTGACCACATCCCCTGAGTGCGTAGACCATCCAGATGAGCTCCCCAATCGTACTCCGACGAGTCCGTGGTGAGGACCTTGTGGTGTGGAGGGGCAAGAAAGAGTAAACCGTTGGAAAGATTCGAAGAGTTGGCCCACCAACAGAGCGGTCTTTGCAAGGAAAGAGTCACTGTCATGGGACGGTTGATCGAGTCTCGATCCTGACGCCATTGAGAGGCCAAGGTCCATTGCGGAATCCGCGGATGGAGACGGGCGAAGGGAGTGACATGGACGGTAGAGGCCATATGGCCCAGAAGTGTCATCATTCGTCGTGCTGGGACCGAATCCAGCATCGAGATTTGTCAACTCAGATTTACCATTGCCTCCAGACGCGGAGGGGGATGGAAGGCACGGAGACGAACCGTGTCCAGCACAGCCCCGATGAACTGTAAGGACTGAGAGGGGCACAGCTGGGATTTCGGGAAGTTTACCTCGAACCCCATACCTTGAAGGTAAATAATAGTCTGTCGGGTCGCTGAGATAACCCCCTTCCTGGACGGAGCCTTGATCAGCCAGTCGTCCAGGTAGGGGAATACCTGAAGACCCTGGGAACGCAAGGCAGCTGCGACCACCACGAGACACTTTGTGAAGACCCGAGGGGACGAGGCCAGGCCGAAGGGGAGGACCCGATATTGTAGATGCAGGTCTCCCACCTGAAAGCGCAGGAATCTGCAATAAGCGGGATGCACCGGAACATGTGTGTAGTCCTCCTTCAGATCGAGGGAGCAGAGCCAATCGCCCTCGTCAAGTAGATGGTAAAGAATCAGAAGGGAAAGCATCTGAAAATTTTCCCGTACCAGAAACTTGTTGAGGCGTCTCAGGTCCAGAATTGGGCGCAGGTCTCCCGTCTTCTTCGGTACCAGGAATTAACGGGAGTAAAACCCTTGCCCCCATTGGCAGGGGGGGACCACTTCCACAGCCCGCAGGCGGAGAAGGTCTCGAGCCTCCGAGAGAAGGAGGGACAACTGTGCCAGATTGGGAGGACACACGCTCTGAGGGCTGTCGGGAGGGATCTCCCGAAAGTTGAGAGAGTACCCGGATGAGATCACGCTAAGGACCCAAGCGTCCGATGTGATGGACTCCCAACGAGGGTAAAAGACTCGCAGGCGGCCCCCGATGGGAAGAAGGCCTGATGGTGGTGCGGAGAGGGCCAGCCCCCATCCGCACATCCCGTCAAAAGGACGGATTCAGCTTGGTAGGGGCAGTCGGCTGGGATTTCGACAATGCCCTAGAATGAGCCTGCTGACACCTAGGTGGAGGTCTAGAAAAAGCCAGGGTGGACTAGGCGTGCCCCGTAGGGGACGCGAAGCGGCCGGCTTAGGACGCACGAGGGAGGCGAACGACCGCTCATTCTCCGACAAGCGTTTTGTAGCGTTTCAATAGTGTCGTCAAAGACTTCCTTACCGACACAAGGAAGGTTAGCCAACCGGTCCTGGAGGTTGGGGTCCATGTCGACCAAGCGCAACCACGCCAGCCGGCGCATGGCCACAGCAAAGGCAGCGACCCTCGAGGAAAGTTTAAAGCCGTCATAAGCTGCATGAAACAGGTGGAGACGGAGGCTAGAAAAATCCTCTAGTAGGAGGCCAAACGCCCCTCGGCGAGAGGCCGGCAAATCCGTCGCGAAGGCGCTCAACAGCCCAAGCAGATGTTTAAGATAGGATGAAAAAAAAAGATAGGTAGTTCAGCACCCTAGAGGCCATCATAGAGTTCTGGTACAGATGGCGGCCGAATTTGTCCAAGGTCCTGCCCTCGCGCCCCAGAGGGACCGCAGCGGAGCCTTTTTCAATGAAGATTCCACCAACAGCGATTGGTGAGAGAGCTGTGGCTGCTCAAACCCCGGACAGGGTACCGTACGGTACTTTGACTCCATTTTAGAGGGGACAGCTGTCACCATGTAAGGAGTCTCGAAGTTCCTAATAAAGGTCTGCCGGAGCACAGGGTTCAACGGTAGCCTGAGGGACTCCCGGGGCAGAGAGGGCATATCCAGCTCCGCCAGGTACTCCTTGGAAAACCTCGAGTCCGATTGGAGGTCCAAGTCAAGGACGCGTCCCATGTCCTGGACGAACCTCGTAAAAGAAGGGTGGGAAGTTCCCGTAGCCCCATGCGGGGATGGGGAACGAGACCTCCGTCTTGCTGAGAAGGAAGGAGAAGCTTCCCTCGAGTAACGAGGCTCACACTCAGACCCTCTATCCGAGACCGGGGAAGTGCTGTGAAAGCGCTCCGAGGTAGAGGACCTGCGCCGCCTCGAGGAGCCCCTCGAGGACGCCGCCGGGGTAAGGGACACCGACCGACGGCGGGCCGGAGACCTCTCCCCGAACTCCCTCAGCAAAAGCCTGGAGCCTTGGACCGGATCCCCGGAGCGAGTTAACAAGAGCCGAGGGTTGGTGAGCGACAACTCCACCAACTTGAGCAGTCCCCCGGAGCGAGGTGTCGGGGAGCGACCCCGCAGCGGAGGCGAACTTCGGGGTTTCTTCAAACTCCGCCGGCTCAAGGTCTCGGCATGCTTCGAGCGGCGTTTTGCCCCGCGGAGCCCCATGGGGGAAGAACGCCTCGAAGACGTCGGCGAGGAATCCGAGGAGGACGATAGGCGTCGAGATCGGCACATCTTGCCCCGAGGTACTTCGACGCGAGGTTCAGGCTGGTCCGGCGCACGTGAGTTCGAGGTCGGGGCCGGAGTAAGGTGGGCAGAAAGGGGTAATCAGAGGGAATCGAAATTGCCCAGTTGCTCCTTTATCTTTTGGGGTTCTTTTGACTCTCCAATTCTCCATTGCAGTGTTGTTAAAGATCAACTCCCCAGTCAGTTTTCAATTTTATTCTCGTCTACTTGTTTCTTTGATGAAAGGCAACATAAACATGTACAGTAAAAATGAATAAAGTAGCGAAATTCCTATACCAATAAAACACCTTGTGCTTCTTAGGTACACATCTATTCATTGTATTTCTAAACAACTTATTTCTAAGTGTCTTGCCAAGCAACGTGGCACTATAATGCCCTCAAAGCCAGGTAGTCTGTTCCATAAAGAAGATTCTAAATTACTATTAGTGTTGCATCAAACCGTAAAACAATCAAGGGTGGCAATTTCATCAGAAAAGGAAACTTTCATCCTTTTTGAACTGGCAGTGCAGTGGAACAAAAAGGGACTGAACTCTGAGTACCTGCTTAGAGATCAGACTGCACAGGTGACCCTTGGGAGGAATGCTAACCTAGTGCCTAATCCTCAGTATACCTGGTTCTAAGGGAGAGGTTGTAGAGGCTCAGCATTAAAGATAGCTTTAACAGCAACCTGTGAACTGCATATATAATTTGCATATATTTGATTGAGGAGAGAGCTGTTGACTAAAAGGTTTCTTTGGATCTGTTTAGGACCTTTATGAGACTTTGGGGGAGTAGAAAGTAGGAGAGAGGCCTGGAAAACTCAGGCTAAGTGCACTATATTTCATGGGAGTGTGAATCCTCTCACCCTAACTGAAAAGTGTTCCTTGAGGAGAGACCTCTGGCTGGTTTCAGTTTGAGACTAAACTCTGAGAACTTTCTTAGAGATCATACTCCACAGGTCACCCTTGAAGTTAATGCCCACCTGCCCATCCCAAAGTGGAGCTTTTTTTTGCTCTTCAGCCAACCAGGAACAGGGCATTGCTTTAAATTTTCTAAAAATTTGTTCTACGGTAGAGAATGACACGGGGAAAAAATCTGTCCCCGTCACCGCCCCGTTCCCGGCCCACCATCCTCTGCACCGCTCCATCACCGCCATTCCCTTCACCGCCCCGTCACCGCCACTGCCATCCCATTCACCGCCCCGTCACCGTCCCCGCAGCATCCATATAAACCTTAGCCTTAGTACTGTAATATTTAGCTTATTCCTTTCTTATAAATCAAAGTTCCTGCTGCTGAACTAGAGAAAGAGATGTTCAGCTGGCAGGGCTTTGTTTATAAATTTTTATCAAAACAACTAATATCCTAAAGCAAAAAATAAATAAATAAATAGAAATTTTTTTCTACCTTTGTTATCTGGTTTCTGCTTTCCACATCTTCTCATTCAATTCCTTCCATCTACTGTGTGTCTTCTCTCTGCGTCTTCCATTTGCTGTTACTGTGCCTCTCCCTTCACCCTCCTCAATTGGTCTAGCACCCATCTTCTTCCCTCCGCTCCCCCATAGTCTGGCATCTGTCTTCTTCCCTTCCAGCATCTTCTCCCCACTCTGTCTTCCACATTTCCCTTCATGGTCTGTTCCTCTCTACCCTCCTTCAATGTCTGTTCTATTCCTTTCCACCACCATCCTTCCCTCCCTCCTTTACAATCTGTTCCTTTCTACCACCCTTCAGCTCCTCTCGCGTGGCCTATCTATCTATCTACCTCCCTCCCTCTTATTTTCGTGGCATGTTACAATGTAATTTGTGCAAGCCGCTGGAGCCTGCGAGCTCTGTCCCTGTCCCATTCCCATTCCCACAAACTATCTCGCATCTGTGTTCCTATTTTCCCCATTTCTAATATCTCTCCTATGTATCTGCCATTTCCCCCCCTGTGTCCATATACCATCCCCATGGCATGTCCCCTTTATGTCTCTGTCCCTATGCTCCATGCACATAATTTCCCCTCTTTCTGTTACCTTCCTCAGTCCAGATTTCCCCTATCTTCCTCTTCCATACCAGCGTGTCTCTTCTTTTCAACCCCATCTAGATTCTTTCTCTCTTCCCCCCCCCCCCTGCTTCCAGCATCTGGCTCACCTGCCTGTCTTCCTCTTTCTTTCCTGCTGTGGGTTTCTTTCTTTCCCTCTTCATCCCCTTGGCCCAGAATTTTTTTTTCCTTTCACTCCCTCCTTCCTAGTATGAGCTGGGAACAAACGCGATCTCACGGTCTAGCAGCTCCCACCTACCTGATTGCAGCGTTTAGCCAGCTCCCTCTCTCCACCTCACCTTACATTCTGAGTTTGCCGGCTTCCTTTTTCCCCGAGCCGCATGCGTTTAAAAAGACGCGCGGCTGCGCGAGTCCATCAAGCTTCTCCTCTCCTGCAACTTCCTGTTTCTGGTTGCATCAGAGGAGAAGCTTGATGGCCGCGCGTGCACGGCTTTTTGAACGCGTGCGGCTCAGGAAAATGGAAGCCGGCAAACTCAGAATTTAAGGTGAGGTAGAGGGGGGGAGCAGGCTAAACGCTACGGGCGGGCGGTGGCTGCGGGGACCGCGCGATCCTTAATGCCTCACTGCGGAGACAAGACCATTCACCGCTCCACGGGCGGTGAATGGCCTAGTCCCCGTCCCTGCAGCGACTGTTATTTTTCATTCCCTGTTCCGGTGGGTTACCCGCAGCTAAAGGCGGTAGCCGCGGTTAAACCGCCATTGTGTCATTCTCTATTCTACGGTAAAAGAATTTGGGCATATTTGGACATAACAAAGTCCATTCAGGAAAGAAGGAAACAGTTTTTGTCTTTAAGACAAGAAGTTATATCTTTGGGAGAAACTTTCCTGCTAGCTTATCCTTGTAAGTGTGTTGTGAAATATGTACAAGTTAATATGTATTTTTCCAGCCAGACCAGTTAAAATCTTTTCTGAAGCTAAAAAAGATAGCCTGATGGAATAGATACGGTACATTGGAATTAAATGATAGCAAACTCGCTTTATAGCCTTACTTGGTTAATTTTTATTCCTTTTTTTAAAAATTATTATTAAGGAATGTTCTCTTTATACTGGCGGTAACTCCCCTCATGATACTGGGGTCTAAGGAAGGCTATATAATTATTCTACTTAGTAAAAATTCTGACGGTATATATTTATTTTATTCTGCTGTATTTCTTTAACAAGAAGTTTATTTTCTTGTAAATGTGATTTGAAAAAATGATAAAGAATTAAAAAACAAACAAACAAACATTCTGAACCAAATTCTCCCTGCCAGGCTCTGCACCCAAACCCACACTACTTGCCAAGCTCTGCACCCTGTCCCCCTTCCCTGCCAGGCTCTGTACCCTGTCCCCCCTGTAGTGGTCTAGTGGTAGGCCTCCCAGGCAGTCCCCCCCGGCAGGCAGGCCTCCCCGCAGGCAGGCCCAGCCTCGCCCTCATCCTCCCTATTTTTAATTCAGCAGGGCAGGCAGGCCCCAGCCTCCCTCGCCACCCCCCTTTTACCTTTTTTAAAAAAAATTGTGGTGCCCTTCCTCGTTGGATGCGGCTGCCTGCCTGGTCACCGCCGGTCCCCGTGCGCACAAGGCTGCCTGCCTGCTCAGGAAGTGGTATGGGACCAGGCAGCAGCCTTGTGCGCTGCCCTGACACAACGGAAAAGAAGACTCAGAGGCAGCCGCATCAGCCATCAGTACTCACAGGGAACAGGCAGGCAGCCAGTGAGGGAGGGCACCAAAATTTTTTAAAAAGTAACGGAGGGGGAGGAGGGTTAGGTATTTGCTCCATAAGATGCACCTTTATTTCCACCCCCTTTTTGGGGGTGGAAAAAGTGCATCTTATGGAGCAAAAAATACGATACTTAATTTTAATGAAACAGATTTCTGTAATAAATGTTCCACAAAACTAACTACTAGAGCTGCCCGATTCAGGAAAATAAATTTTCGATTCGATTCAGCCTACTGAAAGGATTCGACAAAATAGAGCAGGGAAAGCAGTTATTTACAATGTCCGATGTGACAAGAACAAGAGGACATAAACTTAAGCTGAGGGGGGACAGGTCCAGGACGAATATCAGGAAGTTCTGTTTCACGCAGCGAGTGGTGGATACCTGAAATGCTCTCCCAGAGGAAGTAATTGCAGAATCCACCGTTCTAGGATTTAAGGGTAAACTAGATGCATATCTCCTTAAGAGTGGCATAGAGTGATACGGGTAAGGGTAAATTAGATACACATCTCCTTTGAAAAGCATACGGTGATATGGGGACTAAAACTAGGCCAGGGTACACCTGGTGGGGCCTCCGCGTGTGTGGATCCACCGGACTTGATGGACCCAGGGGCTGATCCGGAGATGGCAATTCTTATGTTCTTATGTATTGAAAATTGATTTTTCGATTCGATTTTCCTGCACGAGTGGGTATTTTTTTTCAAACATCCTGGTGGGTTTATTTTATAACCTAAATTAACCAACCCAAGTGGTATAAATAATCAAAATAACACAATATGCTTTACTCCACTCACTCAGAGAAGTGCATCTAGCATCTATCTACCGTTTTACACTCTTTAGTGTTCAGGAAAAGGCCTCAGAATTGGAGCCTATACACAGTCATAATGTCATAGACTGTTTGAAGATAATCTTTTTCATCAAAGATCAAGCATAGCAATGGGCACAACAATGGCCCCTTCGGTCGCAAATTTATTTATGGATAAATTTGAATGTCAAATTTCTTTAAGGAAATTAAATTCTGGACCAGGTATATAGATGATATATTCTTAATCTGGAATGGAGGATTGGAAGAACTGTTGAGGTTTCTTTCCTATCTGAACATGTGTCACCCGAAAGTAAAATTTACACATTCCTACAGCTCTTCACAGATATCTAAACTAAACTAAACTAAACCTTAGGTTTGTATACCGCACCATCTCCGCAAGCGCAGAGCTCGGCATGGTTTACAGAGGTTGAGAGGAAAGGAACTACAAAGGGATATAGGAGAGGGACTGAGAAGATAGAGAGGGAACAGGGTACTAGAGAACGGGAGGAGATTAGATTTTTGAAAAGAGCCAAGTTTTCAAGTGTTTGCGGAAGGATTGGAGGGAGCTAGAATTTCTGAGTGGGGATGAGAGGTTGTTCCAGAGTTCTGTGGTTCTAAAGGGGAGGGATGTTCCAAGTTTTCCTGTGCGGGATATACCTTTTGTAGATGGGAAAGATAGTTTTAGTTTTTGGGAGGATCTAGTGGAGAGTGGGTTTGAGGAATTCCAGAAGAGTGGGATAACGGGAGGGAGGACGCCATGTAGAAACTTGAAGGCTATGCAGGCACATTTATAGAGGACTCTGGAGTATACTGGGAGCCAGTGAAGCTTGGAGAGGAGTGGGGAGACGTGATCAAACTTGCCTTTTGGAAAATAAGCTTGGCCTTGGCGTTCTGAATTAGCTGAAGTCTATGGAGGTTTTTCTTAGTTAGGCTTATATAGATGGAGTTGCAGTAGTCCAGTTTAGAGAGGATGGTGGATTGAACGAGGATGGCGAAATGAGAATGATGAAAGCAGGATCTTACTTTCCTCAACATATGGAGGCTAAAGAAGCATTTTTTTACCAGGGAGTTGAGGTGATCATTGAAGGAGAGAGAGGAGTCTAAGATGATGCCTAGGACTTTGCTTGAAAACTCAAGCTGAAGAGTGGGGCCGGAAGGTAGTGGGATGGAGGTGGGTAAATGATCTGAAATTGGGCCGAGCCAAAGTAGTTTTGTTTTGGACTCATTCAGTTTCATTTGTACAGATTGGGCCCAGGATTGGAGGTTCGTAATACATGTGGATATGTTCTCAGCGAGGTTTGAGAGGTTCGAGTCGGTCTCGAGGAGGATGAGGATGTTGTCAGCGTAGGAGTAGAGAGTTTCTAGGGGGGATAGATGAAGGAGTTTCAGAGAGGACATGTAGATATTGAAAAGGAGAGGGGTGAGCCTTGCAGGACTCCACATTTCAGCTTCCAGAGGGGGATGAGGTACCGTTTGTGTTAACGGTGTAGGAGCGGAAGCGTAGGAATTTCGAGAACCAATCTAGGACTGTGGAGCTTAGAAACATAGAAACATAGAAACATAGAAAGATGACGGCAGAAAAGGGCTATAGCCCATCAAGTCTGCCCACTCTACTGACCCACCCCATTAAGTCTGAGTACTAATGACCTAGTTCCTTAACTTGACCCTCGTAAGGATCCTACTAGGGCATCCCATTTATTCTTAAAGTCAATAACGCTGGTGGCCTTGATCACCTGCTCTGGAAGTTTGTTCCAGTGATCTACCACCCTTTCTGTGAAGAAATACTTCCTTATGTCACTATCGAATTTCCCTCCTCTGAGTTTGAATGGATGCCCCCTTGTGACCGAGGGTCCCCTGAGAAAGAAGATGTCTTCTTCCACCTCGACACGTCCCGTGATGTATTTAAATGTCTCAATCATGTCCCCCCCTCTCCCTGCGCTCCTCTAGAGTGTAGAGCTGCAATTTGTTCAGTCTTTCTTCGTACGAGAGACCCTTGAGCCCCGAGATCATCCTGGTGGCCATCCGCTGAACCGACTCAACTCTAAGCACGTCTTTACGGTAATGTGGCCTCCAGAATTGCACACAGTACTCCAGATGAGGTCTCACCATGGTTCTGTACAGCTTATGCCTATTTCGGAGAGTTGGAAGATTAGGTTGTCGTGGTGGACGACATCGAAGGCTGCGGAGAGGTCGAATTGAAGAAGAACAGCAAATTTGTTGCGAGAGTGGAGTTGTTGCACCTTAGAGATTAGAGAGGCTAAGAGGGATTCGGTGCTGAAGTTGGGTCTGAAGCCGAATTGGTGGGGTAGGAGGATAGAGAATCTTTCTAGGTAGGATGAGAGTTGGGTGGATATGATGGATTCTAATAACTTGGTTAGGAGAGGGATATTTGCTATAGGACGGTAATTTGATGGAATGGAGGGATCAAGGTCGGCCTTTTTCAGTAGAGGGGACAATGAAATGTGTCCCATGTTGGGGGAAAAAAGGCCCGATGTTAGGGCAGAGTTTATGAGTTCGGTGAGGGAAGCGATGGCCTGTGTAGGGATATTCTCTAATAGATAGGAGGGGAAAGGATCCAAAGTGCACTTGCACGTTTTTAGTTTGAGGCAGAGTTTGGAGACTTGTGGTTCGGAGACAAGATCGAAGGCGGTCCAGGATCTGTCGGCAGGAATGGGGGGTGGATACAGGTAGGGTAGGGTTGAGGTCAATAGAGGTCAGGGAATTGTAGGAGACTGTGGGAGAGAAGGAGCATCTTAGGGTGGTAACCTTTTCGTTAAAGAAATTTGCAAGGGCATCGGCTGATAGAGATGGTGGGAGCAAAGATGGGTCTTTTTTTGTAGTTAGGGAGCGCCAGATGTTGAACAGCGCACTGATCTGGTTGTTGGATCTAGAGATCTTGTCTCCGAAGAAGTTTTTCCTGGCTTTTTTTAATGTTGAATTGTAAAATTTAATATTAACCCTCCAGGTCTGTCTATCAGAGGGGGATTTAGATTTTTTCCATTTGCGCTCCAAAGCGCGACATTTCTGTTTCAATTCTCTGTGAAGAGGTAGGTACCAGGGGGCCTTTCGGGGGTAGGAGATGGTTTTAGTGGTTAATGGAGCAAGGGAGTGGTAGGTGGACTCGGAGAGGGCGGTCCAGTTGTGCCAATGTGATTCGGGGTCTGTAGGTCTAGGGTTGGAGGAGAGTTTGTTGAGTAATTTGGACCAGAATAGGTTGCTCGAGGTTTTTTTGCGGAAGGTTATGGAATGAGAGGAGTAGGGTGGGGAGCCAAGATGTGACATGAAGATGGGGAGGCAGGTAGTCCCTAAGAAGTGGTCAGACCAAGGGACTTGTTCCCAGCGAGTGTCGTTGGTTGAGGTTTTGAAGGCGGTAAGATCAATGAAAGTGGTGAAGTCTAGAGTGTGCCCTTTTTCGTGGGTTGGGGATGGGGTGGGTGAGGGGAAGCCTAGAGAGGTAAGGAAGTTGTTGAATTCAGACGTGTCTTTGTTATTGGTGTCGTCGAGGTGGAGATTGATATCACCAACGATCAGAAGTCTTTGAAATTTAAGGAAGGCATTTGTTATGGTCTCATAGACGAGATTGGAGGATTTGGTCCAAGGGGTGGGTGGTCGGTATAGCAACAGGATGCCCAATGGGTGGGTGCGGCTTCTGGATGTGAGGCTCGAGGTGAAAGATGGAGAGTTTTGTACAGATATATATACTAAACCGACTGATTGCAACTCTGCTCTCCATTTTTCTAGTGTTCACCCTACTTCATTTAAGAAAAGTTTGCCTTACTCCCAGTTTTTAAGAATTAGGAGGATTTGCTCATCTATAACAGATTTTAAAAGGCAGACTAACGAGCTGAAACGGGGATACCCCTCGAAGATAGTTACAGCAGCATATAAAAGAGCATATTTTAATCACTAGGAAACTTTATTTGCTCCTAAGGGTTATGGAACTCAACAGCCAGAGGAACGATGTATAACATGTGTACTAACATACTCTAAAAAGTTATCAAATAATTCGATCTCTTAGGAAACATTGGGAGATTCTAAAGATATCAGGAGTTTTTAAAGATTGTCATCTGAGAATAGCTTATCAAAGAAATTGTAATTTAAAAGAGATCCTGTGTCCTTCAATACTCCCAAATATTAATCCTAATATAGAAATACCGAACCAGGGACATCGTGAATGCGGCGCATGCCAAATGTGTGAGATAATGATATGCCTGATAAATTTTGTAACCAAGGGATAAAAAAGAATATACTCTAAGATAGGGGTGCCCAATAGGTCGATCACGATCGACCAGTAGATCGCCAAGGCAAAGTGAGTCGATCACGGAGTCCATCACGGGCTCCGTGATAGACTCACTTTGCCTTGGCGATCTACCGGGCTGATCAGCCTTCCTCTCCCCGACATTAATTCTGCCATCGGAGAGGAAGTTCGGGCCAGCCAATCGCTGCCTGGCTGGGCTGGAACTTCCTCTCCGACGGCAGAATTGACGTCGGGGAGAGGAATGCTGGTTAGCCCGACGCAGGGAAGCAGGGAGAGCTTGGGATGGGGGCGGCTTTGGGGCCTGTTACCCGATGGCGGCAGCGGCTTGGGGGCCTGTTCCCCGATGGTGGCATAAGTGGCTTGGTGGAGGGCAGGGAGAAAGAAAGAAAGAAAGGGGGCAGGTAGGGAGAAAGAAGGGAAACAGAAAAAAAGAAAGGTTGCATGAAGAGAGAAAAAAAGAAAAGAAGGCAGGGAGAAAGAAAGGTTAGGGAGAGAAGAGGAAAAAGTTGGGGGAGGGAATGAGGTCTGGAGGAGAGAAAGCATACAGGCTGAAAGAATGGAAGAAAGACTGGATGCACAGTTAGAAGAAGAAAGTGCAACCAGAGACTCATGAAATCACCAGACAACAAAGGTAGGAAAAATGATTTTATTTTCAATTTAGTGATCAAAATGTGTCTGAATTTATATCTGCTGTCTATATTTTGCACTATGGCCCCCCTTTTACTAAACCACAATAGCGGTTTTTAGCACAGGGAGCCTATGAGCGCCGAGAGCAGCACTGGGCATTCAGCGCAGCTCCCTGCGCTAAAAGCTGCTATTGTGGTTTAGTAAAAAGAGAGGGGGTATATTTGTCTATTTTTGTATGATTGTTACTGAGGTGACAGTGCATAGAGTCATCTGCCTTGACCTCTTTGAAAAAACCCCGGAATAGGGATGATAATTAACATTTTCTCAGCGTACAGTGTGCTTTGGGGTTTTTTTTAATTTGATTGTTGGCAGATCATTTTGACTTGGTCATTTTAAAAGTAGCTCGCAAGCCCAAAAAGTGTGGGCATCCCTGCTCTAAGACATACTTCCGACTGCAAAACGCAAGGGGTAGTGTATATATTAAAGTGCCCATGTGATCTTATATATGTATGACAAACATCTAGAAAATTTAATATCCATCTTACAGAACATAAAAGCAATATTAAAAATCGGATTGTGGGTGCACCCTTAGCGAAACACTGTATAGAAAAAAAATCATGAGTTTATGTCCTTATGAGCTGTGATAATAGAAATAATGAGACAAGGGAAGAGAGGGGGTGACTTTAGACGCTATCTAGCCCAACATGAACAACGATGGATTAATCGGCTAGATATACTGAGCCCCAATGGTTTGAATAAGAATATAGAATGCCAACATTTCTACTATGGTTTCACTGTGAGAGTACACACTTACCGGTTTGAATAGTAGCCCCATGAACTTTGGACCAATAAGAATAGAAGGGAGGAGCCACGTCAGCACGCTAACAAAAGATTATAAAAAAGACGCTGTCGCAATCTTGGCGGTGTCTGAAAATCCTTGACAGAATATAACAGCAATGTAAGTAATGCTCTGTTTAATTTTCAAGATAGATTCTTATGTAGAGCTAAGTGACTTCTTTTAACTGCAGATATTTTGATGCCTTATCACTGGCCCTGAAGCAGCGGACAAGAATAAACTCCGCGAAACGCTGGCTGCGTTGACATTTTTAAGAACAAGCATTGCTTAAGATAAGTAATCTAGATGTCAATCTTTTTCAGTATAGTGGATAAGTGCATACTAAAAAATTGGTGAAAATGGTGAATATCGTAGAAGGGATTTAGTAATAAAAGAGAAAATCTTTTAAATAAAATTATACTAAATTCCAAATAAGATAAAAGAAAAATATATTTTTTTAAATAGTTAAAAAATAGTAAAACTATCAGGTTTTTTGGCCAATGACTGGAGCACGGAGCAAAAAAAACTACGCTGATCACCTCAGTCTATGACATTATGACTGTGCATAGGCTCCAATTCTGAGGCCCTTTCCTGAACACTAAAGAGAGTGTAAAATGGTAGATAGATGCTAGATGCACTTCTGAGTGAGTGGAGTACAGCATATTGAGTATATTTTTATAGCCTATTCACCCCCTTTGCCCTCTCCTACCCACACTGGCACTGTAGTGTAAACAAAATAAACAAACAAAAAAGACTTTTCCTCTCTCTGTTAAATCCTAGCTCACGTTTGTGGTGTAACAGCAGCTCTGGCAGGATACACATTTTAAATCTGACATATTGTAATCAAAAAACAGAAAATAAAATTATTTTTTCTACCTTTTGTTGTCTGGTCTTAATTCAAATCTTGTTGGTCCCAGGCTCTGGTTGTCTTCTGCTAACTCGCTTGCCAGGATCTCCTTCTTTCTCCATGCTAACCATCCATCTTCCATCTCTGTCCTTCCCTTCCGTTTCCCTTCCCGTCCACGGAGGTCTGGCATCTTCCCTTTTTTCATCTCCATCCACGCAGCTGCAGCGATAGACCCCATCATCCCCAGATCCACCATCTCTCCTTTTCTCAACTACCCTTTCATTCAGCATCTCTCCCTCTTTCCCCAGTGTAACATTTCTCCTTCTCTCCTTTCTGCCTCCCCATATACCTTGCCCTCTCCATGAGTCCAATACTTTATGCCTCCTGCATGCTTTCTCTATGTCCTTGCCTCTTCCCTCGAGTGGCAACCCTCCTTCCCACTCACCATCCCTTGTCTTCCCTTGCATCATTTCACCCTCCCCTCCAGTGTGTAGCATCTTTCCTTTCCCTCCCTTTCTGCCAGGTCCCTCAGCAACTCTTCTCCCTTCTTTTTACTTCCCCCTTGTCCAGCAGTATCCCTTCTCCCTTCCCTCCATGTACTTCTAGACCAGGACCCCCTCCACCGAAGGCCTGCATGTTCCTCCTCCCTTCTTTGCAGGTCCTCCAGCTTTCCCCCAGGCATCCCGCTCTTACCGTAGCCTTCAGAGAGGTTCACCATTGTTCTACGCAATCCTTGCAGGCTACCACCGTCCTCAGAAGCGCGTTCCCTCTGACGCAGTCTCACCCCTCCTCTGACATCAGGGGCAGGATCGCGTCAGAAGTAAAGTGCTTCCGATGATTTTGGTAGCCTGCAAGGATCGCGTAGAGCACCAGCGATCCTCTCTGCAGGCTGCGGTAAGAGCGGGAGGCCGGAAGAAGCCGGAGGATGCAGTAATCAGAAAGCACCATATGATTTACATGCACAGGTCACAATTAGAACTCTTCCCCCCTCCATCCCTACCACTCTCTTCGTTTGCAGGTACACTCCTGAAATTCATGCCTTGCTGATGCAGCAATGGAATGCACAGCACATTGAAAAGATTTAGAGACATGCTTTCATTCACAAAGCTCTCCAGCAATGAAAGAATCAGAAGTTTGGATAGGAAAGCTTGATCACTAAGACATCTCGTTTGCCAGATTATTCAACATCAGACACTACTTTTCTACTTGTAAATTCCAGAGAATGCAGACCCCCCTCCCTTAAAATAAATGTCAAAGCATAATTCTGAACTGGAATGCATTATAATTATTTTGTTTTAAATTTAACCTTTTCGAGACTCAGCTTGAATTCCTAATCTCAGTCCTGCTACAGCATGAAAGCCCAAAAATTAAAACACCACAGAGCAGCAAATCTTGAAGACTATTCTAAACTAGGATGATTATTTTTTAATACCCAAGCTAAGCTATAAATGCAATTATTTGCATGGAAGAGAAGCATGAACGCTGAGGTCATTAAAATGAATTCAAGGCAAGGAAGACAAGTTTTCATCAGCTAGCAGGTCTAGGCCTAAAAAAGTGACCAAGAAACAAACTCAGGTTTCATACTAAACCTAACCCTCACTATCCTCAGTGAATAGCCTTGCTTCTAAACCAGAATACAGACCCGTAGAGCAGTGAATCACAAACTGTGCACTGCAACAAGACACGAGCCAATCACTGCCGTACAGGCACCTCTCTGTCTCCCCCCCCCCCCCTCCGGCAATGGAGAGATTTCCAAAATCCGACAGTTTGTCCAGGTTTTGGAAATCCCCTGAGCTGGAGGGCCTCTGGATATTGATGTGATGATATCAAACACATGTTCAGAGGCCCTGTAGAAGCAGCCCTGAGTTTAGTATGCCATGGCAGAAAAATTTTGTGAGCAATGTTTCTATATTTTTAGTATCATTTTCTACTTTTAAATTAACTTTTGTGCTATTAACTTCATTAAGCATCTTCCCTCCCTACCCTTACAACACTGGCCATTCAGAGCTGGGATTTTCCTTCTGTGCTTCCTTATGCCAATAGCAGCTGCGGCAAATTAGAACTGCTTTGTCTAAGTCATTTTAACCTTCTTAAGTGAGGCCTAACGTGCTACAAGTTATTTTAAGTAATCTTGTTGCTCCCTTGGAGCCGCGAGCAGGCCAATAGCTCAATGTTTACTAAGTCCATCATAAAATACCCCCTTGCCAAATTTTCAGGATATTCACAATGAATATTCATGAAATTGATTTGCATACACTGTCTCCATTATACATAAATCTAAATATGCATGAAGAACTGTGGATATCCTGAAAACCTGACTGGCAAGGGAGTACTCCAGGACCAACTGGGGAAACCCTACAATAGCTCTTTCACTACTAACGTATCTCGGGCAGTACTTCCCAGATTTGTCCTGGAGGAACACCAGTCAGTCAAGTTTTCAGGATATTTGCAATAAATATTCATGAGATCAGGTTTGCATAAACTGCTTCTACTGCATGCAAATTTCTCTCATGCATATTCAGTGTTGATATTCTAAAAAGCTGACTGGCTGGAGGATAGTAAGAGGAAAGAGAGTGGGCGGGAGGGGGAATACAGAGAGCACCAACTGTCACTTGAAGCCTCATGATACACAAAACATTACAGGCAGAGGAGCCTTGCTTTCCTATCTTAGGAAAATAAGTTTTTAAAAAGTGTTTGGAGCAGACTTAAGTTTCTGGTGGAACTCTCTGTGTCATATTTAAAATGGAAAGAACTTTAGCCACACAAAAAGGAAATTTTAATAAATTTCAGGAGGTTTGGGGTCCATTAATGGAATTTTGTGATTAGATATCATTTTTCCCTTATTGGTACAATTGTAAAGTGAGGGGGGAGGGATTTCGGATCTGTTATTAAACATTTAGGCAAACAGAAAAGATTTTATAATATGTTATATATGTAACCACATTTGAAATAGTGGGGATGTGGGGGTGGGTTTAAATATTATAACTTAAGTTGTATATGAAAGTTAATCAAGTGATATTATATAAGTTTAAATGATATTGTCTGATACACTTGTTGTAAGATTTAAAATGAATAAATAATTTATAATTTTTTTAAAAAAAATGTTTCCTATTCTCTTACAGTAAGAAACAAAATTATTTATTACCGAGTATTATTAAACACAAGCTAAAAAGCTAAAACACAAGCAAAACACAAGCTAAACACAAGACTTTAGTATTCAAATGGCAAGCAACAATTTTACAAAAAAAAAAAGTTTAGGTTAATTTTTTTTTTTTTTTAATCAAATCCTTTGTCATGACCATAGTGCAGTGCAAATCTTGTCAGCAGCCATGCTTTAACACCTCCAAGGAATTATGTTGCCTCTCAAACTCCACCCACTCTCTTTACACATCCACTGGCTCACTCAAAACTAAATGCTGCCAAGGACACAAAGGGAAAATTAACTCCCATGTCAACATGAGGATGAAAAAAAAGGGGGTACTGAAAACTATACAATGAGTTAGTAAACATAAATTATGTGCAGCACAAATAGTTCATTCACACACTAGCTATCTGACCATACTTGCATTAATTAAAAAAAAAAAAAAAAAAATAGCCACCTAGATACAAGGATCAACTCAGCTCTGGTATGCAAAGGTTTGATCAGTTTCACTAAAATTGTTCCGAGGAGCAATCCATTTTCTCCTGATCACACCCTGCTGTCAGGTAGTCACAAGCAATAAGAGGGCCAGCAGGGCTTATCTCCTCACTTATGAAAACGATCCATGTGGGTGGAAGTGCTGCAGTTTTGGATTTCAAAACTTTAAAAAACAATAAAAGGTGGACTTTGTTGCAAAGCCTATGCAATTACTAGAAAGAAAAGCAAATTTATACAGCTGGCCACCCTCTATTGAACATACACACTTTTAGAAAATCTCAGGACATGACATCAAGAGTGCAAATGTTTGCATTCATAGGATTGCAGGAAGGTGGGACAAACTGATGACACCATCTTGTAGAAGAGCATGAAATCATCAAACTGGTTTGCCATAGGTTCTAGGAAGCTTTTCTGAGCAAGGGGAGGGGAGGCTTAACCTGCCAACATGATGAATAAGATATCATTTAATTTTAACTGGTGTCTGGACCTCTACTATTTGGCACCGTTTCAGGTCTCACAGACCTTGCTGCATCTTCGGTCTTGAAATGTCCAAGCTGAAAGTTTGCACACCGCTTCTTTACTGTGGAGTATGATGGGCATTTGTTACTCAAGGTTTGCATCATACATTCATGGATTTCCTTTGAAGTTTTCTTCTGCAGGAATACAAACTTCATAGAGTTCAATACTTGAAAATTCCACATTTCTTGTTGACATGGTTCAATCAATGATCTGAAACAATGTCAAAACATAGCATTACGATTCTGCAAATTGGATCTTTGCAAAATAAAACAACATTCTTTTCAGCTACAGTGGCAAAATAATGCTCAGAATTAGATTTAATAGGTATTTGGTATCCAGTAGAAGGAGGACAGATTGAGACATCCAGGCTTTACTTCCATTGCTTTCAATGGAAGTAAAACTCAGATGTCTCAATCAATCCTCCTTTTTCTGGAGCCATACAGTAGGTAACACCAATTAAATGGCCATTTTTCTCAATGGAGGAGTGTAAATAGTGTAGTGGATTGCCACAGGGATCTGTACTGGGACCAGTGCTATTTAACTTATTTATAAAAGATCTGGAAATTGGGATGAGTGAGGTGATTATATTTGCAGATGACACTAAACTGTTCAAAGTTGTTAAAACAAATGCAGATTATATGCAGGGAGACCTTAGGAAATTGGAAGACTGGGCGTCCAAGTAAGTGGCAGATGAAATTTAATGTGAACAAATGTAAAGTGGTGCACATTGGGAAGAAAAATACAAATCAAAGTTATCAGGTGCTATGGATCACCTTGGGAGGAAGGGGGGGGGGGGGTCAGCATCAAAGAAAAAGATCCGGGTGTAATTGTAGACAATACGCTGAAATCTTTCACCCAATGTGAGGCAGTAGCCAAAAAAGCAAACAAGATGCTAGGAATTATTTATTCATTGAATCATTACAAGTTAACACTCATTTTAGAAATACAGAGTCATTTCCAACAAAGAAATAAAAATTCAACAGGAATAGAATAAAATTGAATTGCATTTTGTCTCTTCCTTAGACCACTATTTGCAGATGGGAGGAATTAGAACATAAGGGAGACTTTAAAAATAAATAAATAAATAAAACAATGGGATATGCTAGCAAGAAAGTGGCTCCCAATCCTTTTGTTTCTTCTCTCATTGCAAGAAATTCTCTACAACTCTCTTGGGTTAATTTTTTCACATCGGGATAAAGCCATACTCTCTTGTCCACAAAAAGGAATCACTCCTTTTTTAAAGTAAATTGTCATAACAGATGTGAGATCTTGTTCAAAAACAAAATTAACTATCAAAGTACTTCATTACTTGACCTCTGAGAGAGAATCTTCCAGAATCAAGATGCTAGGAATTATTAGAAAAGGAATGGTAAACAAAACTAAGAACATTATGCCTCTGCATTGCTCAATGGTGTGATCTCACCTTGAATATTGTGTTGTGTTCAATTCTGGTCGCCTTATCACAAAAAGATATAGCAGAAATAGAAAAGGTTCAAAGAAGAGCAACCAAGATGATAAAGGGGATGGAACCCCTCTCGTATGAGGAAAGACTAAAAAGTTTAGGGCTCTTCAGCTTGGAAAAGATATGGCTGAGGGGAGATATGATCGAAGTCTACAAAAGCCTGAGTGGTGTAGAGCGGTTACAAGTGGATCAATTTTTTGCTTGATCAAAAAATTACAAAGCCTAGGCGACACTCAAAGTTACAGGGAGATACTTTTTCACTCAGAGAATAGTTAATCTCTGGAATGTGTTGCCAGAGAATGTGTGAAGAGCGGTTAATGTAGCTGGTTTTAAAAAAAGGTTTGGACAAGTTCTTAGAGCAGGGGTGTCAAAGTCCCTCCTCGAGGGCCGGAATCCAGTCGGGTTTTCTGGATTTCCCCAATGAATATGCATTGAAAGCAGTGCATGCAAATAGATCTCATGCAGATTCATTGGGGAAATCCTGAAAACCCGACTGGATTCTGGCCCTCGAGGACCGACTTTGACACCTGTGTCTTAGAGGGAAAGTCCATAATTTGCTTTTGAGACAGACATGGGGGAAGCCACTGCTTGCCCTGGATCGGTGGCTTAGAATGCTGGTATTTTGGGTTTTTGTCAGGTATTTGTGATCTGGATTGGCCACTGTGGAAGCAGAATACCGGGTTAGATGGACCATTGGTCTGACCAAGGCTATTCTTATGTGCACAGCAGATTTAAAACATGCCACACGGTATGTCCTGTGCTTGCTAACTGCAAAGTACATAAACAAGGCCAGTTTCTGTTCCATAGACACTAAACTTAAAATGAATTAATTAGAAGACAAGAAGTCTTTCTCCTTATCTGGCCCATTTGAGCTATGAAAAGGCATGAACTACATCTATTAAAAGATGTCCTTCCAGTGGTTTTCAAATAGCTGTCATCTGCCGTTAATTAAGCTATGTGCTGGGCTGGTGCAGGGCCAGGATTCTACTTGTAGGCCCTACCTCTTTTTGCTGCTGCTGAGAAAACTATGTGCTCAGCCAGTGCAGGGCCTTGAGCATCTGCACATGTACCTTTATCAGCGTCAGAAGGAAGGGGGGGGAGGTTGGCAGAAAGTGGAGGCAATATGGAGTAAGAAATGCCCATCATGGGGGGTGGGAAGTTATACCTGAATACAAGCCTTCTGGTTTATATTTGACTTAAGTTTTCCTCCTTTTCAGGAGCTGGGGGATCTTCTCAGTTTATACTCAAATAGGTTTATATTTTTGTGCTGTTATTGTTCTAAAGTTCAATTTTTTTTAAAAAAGGAAAAAGATTTGAACATTAAAAACTGCTTGCCTCTGTACTTCTAAGCCGTAAACTCATTTCCCTGCTTATCTCTGCTTTGTGGGGCCCAGGTTCCTCATGGTAATTTTCAAACAGTAAGTTTTTATTTTTTATGGAATTGCCTGTGTGCAAGTATGATTTGTGTGTGCACAGCTTAAAGATATGCGTATCTATCTGTATGTCGTGGAGGTGTTTGTGCTTATCAAAAATGCATTTACAATCAGAAAATTTCTGTATACCAAAGAGAAGATGTAAATAGGTGTACACAGGTTTGCTGGGGTAAAATTTGAAGTGGGAACACACACTTTCACTTTAAAGATCTGGCTGAGCGCACAGTAAAAAGTAAGCATATGCAGGCAGACACCTGGCAGCATGATGTGGTAGGATTTAAGGTGTCAAGCAAGCCCCAAGACAAAAAGAGAAACAGCCAAGGGGTGCAATTTTATGGTTAGAGTTAATGGATAGGGACCTGGCTTCTCCCATCCATGCCCTTTATGGTCTTCAGCAAGTCACTACAGCCAGGGCTTCTTAACCAGTGGTGCATATACTCCCAAGATGTGAGGGAAAAAGTCAAACGAGATACAGAGAAGGATCTTGAAAATACGTATGAAGCAACTTATTGAAGCTTTTCAGACAGTGAAGGAACGATTAGGTTCTTACTTCAGTAATCTTCTTTCTAGTAGACAGACACTTTATTCCTGAACCTTTGGGTAGTCAACCACCTCTTGCAAGAATTCTTGTAGAGAGTCTCATTAGCATTCTTTTGTTCCGCCTCCCATTCCTCTGGACTGTTCTCCAATTCCTCAGTTTGTAATAAAGCAGATCATCAGCCCTGGAGAAGAAATAGAATTAGAATAGAGAAGGGTACGGGGACTCTCCCAAGAAATATATTTGTTCTGCTCATATTATTAACATATAACAGATAAAAATACTATTTTCAATACATAAGAAAATAAACAAGTCACCAACCTGCGCACAGCCTGCACTAAGTGTGGGAGATTCTACAGATAGCCCCTAGATTCTTCAACATGGTAGTTGCATCCTCTATCCTTGCTAAAGTTGGATAAAGGAAAGAAAAAGATGTCCAAATTCCTCGGCACATTTGAGGCAGTAAGCAGGCAAATGAACATCTGCCAGGGCAGGCTTCAGGAATAATGTGTCTTGTCTACTAGAAAGAAGATTACCGAGGTAAGAACCTTATCTTTCCTTCTAATGCAACATTTTATACAACCTTTGGGATGTAACAAAGCAGCTCCCAGAGTTTAGGGGGGGGACAAAAGAGCCTGCTGACAGTATGGATGATCCAAACATGGAGCCCATTTTGGCTGCTTGTTTACCCTGTAAAATTTCATGAACGTATGGTGAGAGAACCATGTGGCTACTCTACAAATTTCATCTAGGGACACCACTGAAGATTCCGCCCATGAGGAAACCATGCTTCTAGTAGAGTGTGCCTTGATGGATACAGGCGGACACTTTCCACTTCCGATATAGGCTGAAGAAATGGCCAAACTGATTCATCTTTAAATAGTCTGTCTTTACGGGCAGCCCCTACCAGTATGAAAAGCTGAGCAGATAGATACTACAGTAATACTTTGTGGACATCCAACAATTTCAACACCTTATCACTCTTCCTCAATCCCAAAGGAGTGAAGGTCGGCAATCACACTTCTTGGTTGATAAGGAAGCTAGAAACCACTTGTGGTAAGAAAGGTGGGACTTGCAAGACCACACCTGAATCTGAAATTCTGAGGAAGGGATCTCTGTATGACAAAGCCTGCAGTTTTGACACTCGTCGGGCTGAGGTAATTGCCACCAAAAAAAGAGTCTTGATTATAAGATCCATCAGAGAAGCTTGCTGTAGACTCTAGAGGTTCATAGGGCACCTGCAAGACCAGATTAAGACTACAGAAAAGGCTGTCACATTAGAGGAAGGAGGTGGAAAGTGCCCTTTAAAAACCTAGCCATATCTGAATGTGTGCTTATGGTGCTCTTATTAGCCTTAGGCCCAAAAACATGAGAGCCCAGCAATTTGAACTCTCAAGGACCCAAACACAAGGCCTTTTTCCAGTCCTTTTAGCAGGAAGGTGAGCACCACAAAAATCGGTGCTGAATTTGGGTCCTCACTCCTCTTAGCGCACCAGGATTGGAAACATTTCCAGGCTTTCACATACTTGGTTAGAGTCTCTTTCATTCTACATTTCAGAAGGGTGGACACAACTTTGTTTGAATAACCTTTGCGCTAGCGCAGTACGCTCAAGAGCCATGGCGTAAGAACAAAGCGTTCTGAATCCTGCAGGACAATTAGGTCCTGTATGAGCAGTCACAGATGACATGGAAGTCTGAAACCTTGATCCCTTTCTAGACAGACCAGGTCTGCATACCATGGTTGCCTCGGCTAATCTGGTGCATCATAATCCAGCGCAGAAATCTGCCTATCATGGGCCACAGGGTGATCAGGCCTTCGTTTACTGGCTTGTATCTTTGACTGAAGAACTGAACCACGTTCTTGTTCGCTGCCGATGCCCTCACATCAAATGTCGGATGTCCCCACCAACTCCTGAACCAGCGACCACTTCCTGGTATCTAGGATCTTCCAGCTGAGAAAATCTGCTTGTACATTGTCCACACCTGCCACATGTGGCGCCGAGAGTGATATGGGCCTCCGCCCATCAAAACAGCATCTGGGCTTCCAAGCATAGGATAGCACACTTAGTGCCCCTTGATGATTGACATTGGATACTACCATTGCGTTGTCAAATAAAACTCATATCACTTTGCTCTGCAGTGAGCTCCCAAATGCCTGAAGTGCCAGGTGGATGCTCGAAGTTCCAAGCAGTTGATTGACCAATCCTCTGAGAAAGAGACCCGCATTCCTGCACCAGTTGCACCCCAGTCATATAAGGATCAACCAAACAGAGATGTGAAGGGAAATTCCTCTGGTTAGAGACTGAGGTTCCAACCACCAGGCTAGACTGCAACATGCTTCCGCTGTCCAAGGCAGCTGCTGCTGGAGCACATCCCTCTGCAGTCACCAAGAGATGAGGACATTATGGAGTGGAACCCAAGTGCACCCCTTGCCCAGGGGACCATATTCATGGTCACAACCATTGATACTAGCACCTGTAAATAATGCCAGGCCATCAGAGCCATCTCACTCCAAAAATTCCGTATCTGACACATAAGCTTCTCTCCCTAGTGTCAAACAAGACTCCCCAGATACTTCAAGATCTGCATTGGCTCCAGATAGCTATTCTGAAGGTTGACCACCCAGTCCGCTTCTGCAGCAGCTGAAGCACTCTTTGAACAGCTAGTCTAACTTTGGATTCGGACTGGGTTCTTATCATCCAATTGTCTAGATACAGATGTACTTGTTAGTGCTGTCCAAATCAGTGAAAAATATTTCGATTCGATTCACCCTGTTGAATCAATTTTTCGATTTGATTCAATTTGATTCACTTTCAATGACACAGCTTTTAAGTTTAAACATTTTGTTTAACCAAGGCAATATCAAGGAATTCGGACAGCACTACCATATTCCCCCTCCCCAGCCCCCTGCCCCAATTCTCAGCATCTCCAGAGCATCCCCAAAGAAAGGGCCCCATATTCTCCCTCTCCAATTCTCAGCAACTACAACCTCGGTGAAGGTCTGCGACACCATGGCCAGCCTGAAGAGTAAGGCCACGAACCGAAGTGTTGCTCTAGCATAGGGAAATGCAAGAACTTCCTGTGCTTTGGAAAAATGGGAATGTGCAAATAGGCCTCTATCAAGTCCAGTGAGGCAGGAAATTCCCCCGGTGCCACTGAAGCAATTACCAACTGCAACGTCTCCATCTGGAAACAAGGTACTGTATCTTGAGAACCAAATCACCACTTTGAGATCTAGAATTGGCCTCTAATCTTCTGAGTCACTCTTGGGTACCATGAAGTATATCATGCATCTGTCGGAGCCTGATCTTCCTCTGGTATGGGGGTCATTCCATGTCAAGTGATCAGATTCTTGGAAAGTGCCCTGCATGACCATCACGGATTTTGATGAAACTTCATATGCAGAGTCCACCATGTCTCAAACGAACTTTGGTAAAGTTTTAGTTTCGCCTGTGGAATATTTGTGGAGATATAGCCATTTGTTTGACCCCATACCACAATGAAATACAGTACGACAATGACATTCTGACAACTTTGAGACACAATATCTCCCGAGCTGTGTTTCCAAAAAAACTAAAACTTAGCTACCCTGCACAACTTTTGGAGCTCTATTCAGTGCTACCAATAATAATTTTTGTCGAGCACTTAGTGAATGGCTGAATTACAGTAAACTTGGCCGAAAAAATTAGTGCTCCAAAAAAAGTCAAAGTTTGACATTACTTAGCTCCCACAATAATTGAGTAATAAATGTGAAATTTGGCGCATAATGTCGCAGTACAACGTTGTTTTCAAAAGTACAATTTCAACCTCCAAGCTCTTTCCATTAGTTTACAAATTAAGTGTAAAGTTGCTAATTTGTGTAAAAAGGCCAAAAATAGGGTATTTTCAGCCTGCTTTTACAGAAAAATACCTTTTAGAAACTCTTTCAAATCAGTCTCATTAGAAAGAGCATATTTCAAACCCCCTAGAAAAGTGGACTTCATTTTTCAACGCAGGTTAACAATGGCTGAAAAAGGGGGACAAAGTTGTGAGACGTTGCCACGGCAACAACCTCTATTTCAACATAGTTTTGTCATTTTTAAAGTTACAGTTTTGTATTGACGTAGTATTACTACTACTCTGTTGCGTTGGTCCATGGTGACATTGTCACTACTAGTTCAAGAGTTTGAACTGGCAACCCCATCGCCATAGGGGTCACGCCCGATAGCTGTGCAATACCAGCCATGGGTGGGCCACTTCGTCCAGGTTCCCAAGCCTCGCATTTGGTTTCTTTGTCAAGGTTCCAAAGCCTTTTGTTGGTATCTTTCTTGTTCCAAAGCCAATGATTAGGGTGTCTTATCCTAGGTTCCCAAGCCTAAATTGGGTATCTTATATCAGTGATTCCCAACCCTGTCCTGGAGGAACACCAGGCCAATCGGGTTTTCAGGCTAGCCCTAATGAATATGCATGAGAGAGATTTGCATATGATGGAAGTGATAGGCATGCAAATTTGCTTCATGCATATTCATTAGGGCTAGCCTGAAAACCCAATTGGCCTGGTGTTCCTCCAGGACAGGGTTGGGAACCACTGCCTTATATGGTTCCCAAGCCGAAGTGAAGTCCACTTTGTTGGCATCGATTAGTTGGCATCCATTTTAAACTGAATTAATAATAATGTGGATCTGAAAAAGAAAACAAGTTGTAATTTGTGATCTGCATGCAACAAAATTATCAACTCAATTTCTAGTTAGGAATAATCATTAATTAAGAACACTATAATTGTACCCAAAGCTTGAGTAAAAATAAGCAGGGAAAAACAGTGTGAAAAGTGACATAATTGTAAGTTGAAACGTAGGCCGTTGCCATGGTGACATCTCCCAACTTTGTCCCCCTTTTTCGGGCATTGTTAACCTGCGTTGAAAAATGAAGTCCACTTTTCTAGGGGGTTTGAAATATGCTCTTTCTAATGAGACTGATTTGAAAGAGTTTCTAAAAGGTATTTTTCTGTAAAAGCAGGCTGAAAATACCCTATTTTTGGCCTTTTTACACTTAATTTGTAAACTAATGGAAAGAGCTTGGAGGTTGAAATTGTACTTTTGAAAACAGCGTTGTACTGAGACATTATGCGCCAAATTTCACATTTATTACTCAATTATTGTGGGAGCTAAGTAATGTCAAACTTTGACTTTTTTTGGAGCACTAATTTTTTCGGCCAAGTTTACTGTAATTCAGCCATTCACTCAGTGCTCGACAAAAATTATTATTGGTAGCACTGAATAGAGCTCCAAAAGTTGTGCAGGGTAGCTAAGTTTCAGTTTTTTTGGAAACATAGCTCGTGAGATATTGTGTCTCAAAGTTGTCAGAATGTCACTGTCGTACTGTATGTCATTGCAGTATGGGGTCAAACAAATGGCTATATCTCCACAGGCGAAACTAAAACTTTACCAAAGTTCATTTGAGACATGGTGGACTCTGCATATGAAGTTTCATCAAAATCCGTGATGGTCATGCAGGGAGCCCTTCATCACTTGACATGGAATAACCCATGGGCTCTATGGTTTCCAGATCCAGCAGTCTTTGCACTGTTGCTCAAACTTTGCTTTTTCTGGCTTCCCAGCTGTAGGAGTGCAGAAAAAAGTCTGGGAGAAGAACTTGAGCTCATTCCCCTCCTGTATAATGTCCAGCAGTGATCTCCGCTCATGCTCCCCAATAGACCAATAATCTTCCTCTGATGCGTGGAGGCTCTTCTTGGTGTCATAACTGCTTTTTGAGTGTTGTGGCGGAGCAGGATCCTGAATTTTTGTCTGAAGCCTTGAAAGGATCTCTGGCCTGTATGCCCTCCCACGAAATGGCGATACTATGACCTGAACCCTAGAGGCTCGAGGTCTGCTATTCAGTAAAGACTTTGGCTTGTGATCCTGCATACTGGCCATAAAATCATCCACACATTTCCCAAAGAGTGACTGTCCTTTAAATGGTAGTTTACTCAAGGTCACTTTGGAGGAACCGCCTCCCCCCCCCCCCCCCCGCCTCTCCCCACTGATTCATAGTATCCTGTGGGCAGAAATGGAATAAGCAGACATTTTGCTCACAACTCTGAAAAGATCAAACAGAGCATCAGCTACATAATCCACTCCAGGCATTAGAAACTAATGATCCCTCTCGGCAATTGCCTTTGGATCATAGCATAGCTTGGAGTGAAAAGCCCAGGCAACAAAAGACGCTGCTGCAGCTGCTTTTAAACCTTAGGCCATGGCCTCAAAGAGCTTCTTATGAACAAAATACAGCCTGTGGTCCTGGGCATCCATTAGTCCCACGTCACCCTCACTGGGACGGGAGACACACTTAGTAACATGTGCCACCAGGGAATCCACATTCAGTGGAACAAAGAACTGGTTAAATTCAGCATCCATCGCATAGAACTTTGCCATGGCGTTGGCTATCTGAAGGGGCCCTTCCAAGACCTTCCATTGCTCTGTGAGTATTTTTGTCATGTCTTGATAAGGAAAACAAGTGATTTGTGCAGCTCATAAGAGAGTTCTGTGTAGCACAAGACTATGGGGTCTCCATCTTTTAATTATGGAGGGATTCCGTAATCACCTCCAAAAACACTGAAGGCTTAAACAGCCTGCGCTTCTGAGATCAAGAGTCTCCACAAGATCCAGATCCAGCCCCCCCTACATATGAAAGCATCCTCTCCTACTACCCAGGACCCTGACAGAGAGTAAAGGAATTGAAATAGAACCCTCTTCATCCCAGTCTTCCTCAGACTGGACCTCCCCATCTTGCACATGGAACTGTTGCTGGAAAACTGTGCTCTAGGGGGAGGGGACCCCAGCACTGAGGGTTCCATGTGACCCTTATTAATCATGTAAGCTTCAAACATCATACTGATGAATTCAGGGGGAAAAATCTGTTCAGAAAGTCCAGAAGGCCCCTGCAGATGCTCACGAGCTGCTTTCTGGGGTTTTACGGTGATGCCACAGTTGTGCTTCACCAGGGAAACACTTGCATTGCTCTCTGGCTCAAGTCTGGACTTTTTTCCTGGTCCTCACACCATCTGAGCATCAATTACCCTCGAGGGACTAGGTGAGGCTAAGCCAGAGGCTCCTACCCCCCAATGTGCCACACAGCACTTGGGACACAGACTATGCTCAGATGGCCTTCCAGCGCACATCTGGCATGAATCCAAGGTATCCTGGCCTGAGGAGTCCATCACACCTGTTTTAAGTAAAATTTCAGATGTTTTAGGCAGCTAGAGGCTTTTATTTTAATCAAAGATGGCCACCACAATAGCAATTTTAGCACCAAAACTGGCCTAGGAGAGCTACACTGAGGTCTAAAAACTAATGATTTGGGGATTTTGGAGCTGCAAATGCTGAAGTGTCAGACAGCTTACAGGAAGAACTTCTGCTTCAACAAGCCTGGAATCCAAACTGTTCGTCTCTTCAGACTGCTTCTTGGGCCCAATGAACAGGCCAGAAATCTCAACCCCCACCAAACCTCACACACGCAAACAGGTGGGGGGAGGGGGGAGGAAAGCAGTTGACCGATCCTGGAAAACCTGCCACAGAGCCACTCAGCCTGTGCTCAAGCCCGCTATGGACAAACTTGGGGGAGCCTTGCTCCCTGAACTTGTAGTGCAGACTGTCCAAGTGGATGCACTGCAAAGAAAGTCTGCCCCTTGGAAGCAGACCCTCAACCCCAGAGTCTAAGCTCTCCTGTAGCCAGAGAGGCTCCAAGATTGGCATCATTTGCAGCACAGAAAAGCCTTGCAAATGGTTAGCAAAATCTGAATTTAACTGAAAAATAAACACAAGCAGAAAAGTCAGGCTCCTAACATCTCGCTTATAGAGAGACAACTGAGGAACTAGAAGATAGCCCAGAGGAATGGGAAGCAGAGCAAAAGAATGCTAATGAGACTCTCCACAATAAGTCTTGCGAGAGGGGTTTGACTATCTGAAGGTTCAGGAATAGAGAATGACACGGGGACAAATTTGTCCCCATCCCCACAGGAACTCAATTTACCCGTCCCGTCCCGTGAGTTTTGTCCCTTCCCTTGTCCCATTCCTATAAGCTCTGCCTTAACTGCGCAAGCCTTGAACACTTATGATTTTAAAGTGTTTGAGGCTTGTGCAGATGAGGGCGGAGCTTAGGCATTGGTGAAATGAGGCATTATGACATCACAATCTCAGCTCTAGAATGTTGCTACTTAGGATTTTAAAGGGTTTGAGGCTTGTGCAGATGAGGACAGAACTTGCAGGAATGGGGCAGAGACAGGAAAAGAACTTGTGGGGACGGGATAGGAAAATGAGTTCCCATAGGGACGGGAAAAAATTTGTCTCCGTGTCACTCTCTATTCAGGAATAAAGTATTTGTCGCACTAGAAGACAGCTACTTGTATTAGGACAGCTTTCAAAGAAATTTGCCCAGGTAACTTATGTAATAGTTAACTGGATAAATTCCTTAAGCTGAAAACTTTACTTAATATTCCCATAGGTACATTACTTAACATTATGCATAATTGATGAAGCATGACTTTTTGGTAGAATAATTGAGTACTACATTAATTTTAGCACAGTGTTAACAGTTAGCAAGTGACAAAAGCAGCTGTCAATAGTCACCAGTTAACACATGGTTTGGGAAGGGGATATGAGGGTTTCCATTGATCAGGTAAGGGGTGGAGGAATCAGAGAAGGTAATGAACCTCTGCACTAGAGGAACAATTTAGAAACTATCAGGAGCATTTTAGCCAAGGAGGCTGAATCCAATCTTAAAGAAAAAGTAGTCCCACGTTTTCTTCACTTCGGATCTTGCCATGGATACTGGACTTTTTTTGGGGGAGAGGCATGTGTTGTTTTTTTTCATGGAAAAACCCGACCCAAAGATTTGAAAAAGCTCTTGGGGAATGAGGGAAATAAACACATACACAAGGTAAACATGGTCCCCTGGAACACCTCTATACGATTAGAAGTACTGAACCCTAGCCTAGGCAAGGCCACACGCATATTAGCAATATTAAGTAAAGGCTCCTTTCAGCCACCCAATTTAGGAGCCTTTTACTAAGATGTGTACAGCTGTTAACATGCCAACTGCTTCCCCTTGTCATAAGGGGCAGAGAGTAGCTGGAGAACTGGTAGTTAGTGCGTGGTACTCGCTATTAGATTGGATTTACTAAGCACAACCTCAATAACCATCAACCCTTGTTAGGATAAGCAGCATAAAATCTGTTTTACTCTTTTGGGATCTTGCTGGCTACTTGTGACCTGGTTTGGTCACTGTTGGAAACAGGATACTGGGCTTGATGAACCTTCAGTCTGTCCCAGGATGGTGACTCTTATAGTCTTATGTTTATGTTAATAGGAGGTGCTAAGTGCATTGCACTGACACAAAAATTACACGTTAATGAACTTTTCAGTGCAATAATTGCCAAGGATATGCCTCTAACAATTAGCACATGGCAGTTGCATCTAATGTGCTTTAATTTTTGCTGTTAAGGTACACTAAGTGTAAAATGTGCAAGAAAACTTTAGTAAAAGACCCTTTTAGAGTTTAATTTTTCCAAAGTGATTGAGATATGTTTCAAGTGCACCACCATACTAGTGCATGCTAACAAACCCATGTTATCGGCAATTAGATTCCATTACATAAAATGGGACCTTTGGCAAACAGCAGGTGCTACATGTTAGTACATGGTAACTAGAGTGAGTACATTTTCATGCATAGGTCCCTCATGAGTGGAATGAAATTCTATTGTATATACATCAGCAAAGAAATTTGAATAATTTTCAAAGATTATTAAAACAATATTTATTTAGCAAAATGAAATATGAGAACTGAGTATTCCATTGTATAATTGAGCGCCAGACACTGATTAGTTTTGTGTTTGTTTGTTTTATGAATGTTTATTATTTTATTATGCATGTACTTGCTGTGACCAGCTTTGTATAAGGTGGGATACAAATGAATAAACTATAATGCAGTAGTGGCTTTTTAGCAAACTAAGCCCTTGGCCTGAGAACTCCTTTAGGTAGGAATTTTGAGCAGTGTTTTTGGTTTAAGGTAGTATACAAAATGTTTGACGATAAGACAGGTTTATACTGCTTTTTAAAAACACTGTACATTTGTGGAGGATGGAGAAGAGGAGAGCGAAAAAGAGATAAAGGATGTGATTTTGCAAATAACTGGGAAAGCTGCTTTTAAAAAAAGGAAGGAAACTAGTTTAAAAATAAAGCCAACACACATCTCAAAATAGCATGCTAAACTGTCAAAAAGGACAAGCTATGATAGTTCTGGTTTTATCTCCACTCCAACTCCCTGAATACAATGAGGCAAAACAAGAACTGGCTCTACTTACACATGGGGACATGGAACTCTGCTATATCAATCCACTGCAGTTAATAAGCAAACTTAATAGGGAAGTTATTAGAGAGGGCTGCTGTTAAGATGTATTATTTTACTCTTAACCCCAGATATTAGTAACTAAGCCTCACTGCATAAAATGGGGCCTGTGCTAAAATAACACACATCAGTGATAAAATAAGTCTTCATTGATAAGTATGTTTTTTCAGTCTTTCTTCTAAGAGGCAGAGTGAAAAAGGGTCTCAAAATGAAAGCATATACTCAGCTAGGCCCATGGTGCAGGAGAAGAGATGGCTCAGGGGTGATTTGATAGAGGTCTATAAAATACTGAGTGGAAAGAGGAAATGTGAATCGCTTGTTCACTCTCCAAAAATACTAGGACTAGGGGGGCATGCGACAAAAATACTAAGTAGTAGATTTTAAGCAAACTGGAGAAAATATTTTTTCACACAACGTGTAATTAAACTCTGGAATTCGTTACTGGAGAACGTGATAAAATCAGTTAGCTTAGCAGGGTTTTTAAAAGATTTGGATAATTTCCTAAAAGAGAAGTCCATAGGCTACTATTGAGATGGTGAGAGGAAATTCACTGCTTATTCCTAGTATAAGCAGCATACAGGCTGTTTTATTACTTGGGATCTAGCTAGGTACTTGGGACTTGGGCTGGCCACTGTTGGAAACAGGGACTGGTCTTGATGTTGGTCTGTCCCAGTATGGCAATTTTTATGTCAAACATCTTCAACTTTGTTCATGGCTTACGGAGTTTAAGGTCTCATTGGCAACAGATCTATAACTGGATTAATTTTCTCTTTGTCGATTTTGGTACAGATAAAGTGCTTTCTTCATAATCACACATTTTATAACACAACTAAATCAGGATATCTGGAAGGGTTAAAGATTTCTCCCTGATTCCTCCCATGCCACACTAGAGTGGAACATAAGAATATAAGCATCGCCTCTGCCAAGTCAGACCATAGGTCCATCATGCCCAGCAATCCGCTCCCGTTGCAGCTCCCCAGGTCAATGACCTGTAAGTGATCTATTACTCTAAAGCATTTTGTACTATATAATAACCCTCTAATTGTACCCCTCAATCTCCTTTTCCTTCAGGAACTCGTCCAATCCCATTTTTAAACCCAAAATCGTACTCTGCTCTACCACTTCCTCTGGAAGCGCATTCCAGGTGTCCACCACACTCTGAGTGAAGAAGAACTTCCTAGCATTTGTTCTGAACCTATCTCCCTTCAATTTTTTTGAGTGCCCTCTAGTTTTTGTTGTCACCGCCAGTCTGAAGAATCTGTCCCTCTCTACCTTCTCTATACCCTTCATGACCTTGTAAGTTTCTATCATATCCCCTCTAAGTCTCCGCTTTCCCAGGGAAAAGAGCCCCAGCTTCTCCAGCCTCTCAGCATATGAAAGGTTTTCCATGCCCTTTATCATTTATGTTGCTCTTCTCTGGACCCTCTCAAGCATCGCCATATCCTTCTTAAGGTACGGCGACCAGTACTGAACGCAGTACTCCAGATGCGGTCACACCATCGCCCTAAACAACGGAAGAATAACTTCCTTGGTTCTGGTAGTGATACCTTTTTTGATAAATGCCCAACATTCTGTTTGCCTATTTTGAGGCCGCTGCGCATAGTGCCGCCGGTTTCATTGTTTTATCTACCAAAACCCCCAAGTCCTTTTCTAGGTTGCCTTCCCCTAATATCATCCCCCCCCCTCATCATGTAGTTATGGGTTTCCTTTACCTATGTGCATGACTTTACATTTTTCTACATTGAAGCTCATCTGCCATTTATTTGCCCACTCACTCAGCTTGTTCAGGTCTCTTTGAAGTTCTTTACATTCTGGACACTATTATTGGATTGGATAATTGATCAGAATCTGATCTGTGTATTTCTTTCTGAAATGTGGCTCATTTCTGATGATGACCCTGCTATTAATGATCTGCTTCCTCCTCATTATAAAATTATTCCTCTTTGCCGGAAGGATAAAAGAGATGGAGGAATTGCTATTAAACTAAATGAGAGCTTTAATTTTAAAGTGCAAAACATGTTGACAAAAAACAATTTAGAAATTATTTCTTGTACTCTTAACAGAACAGATTTATTAGATCCTTTAAATTGTATTTTATTTTATTTACCACCTGGCTCTTGGACTCGGGCCAAACAGTACTTGTATGAATTCATTTTTAACAATTCACTTGTGACCCCACATTGTTTACTATTAGGTAATATTAACCTCCATTTGGAAGTGGAATATGACCAAAATGTGGCCGATCTACTGCTTTCTTATCTTCATTAGATTATTCTTTCTCACAACCTTCACAAATTCATAATGGAAGTCATCATCTTGATTTGGTATCATTAACTACCAAATCAGAATTAACATCTAACATTGTGTTTCAGGAAAGTAGATGGTCACCAATACCTTGGTCAGACCATTACATTTATTATTTCTTTTTAGGATTGTCCAAGCAACAAAATTCAAAATTAGCACTGCAAAAACAAGAAATTCTTATTAGGAAACCTTCTAACCCAATTGAATTTTGGAAATGGGTTGACTCATTACCAGAAGATAATATTTCCGATTTTCCATCTAATTAGAAAAATAATTGTAACATCATCTTAGATGAAATCGCCCCTAAGCATGCTATAAAAAGACGATCAGATGATTCTAAAAAGTGGTTTGATACCGAATTATTGGAGATGAATATGTAGTGCACCGACTTGAGAAAAATGGCTACAATCAAAATTAGCTTCAGACAAAGAAAAATGGAGGCATGATGTTAAAAATTATAAATTACTATTAAGGGATAAACAAAAATTCTACTATTCAGGTAAGGTAGGGACCACCAGCACTAATGTCAATAAATTATTTCAATTAGTAAATAATGTGTTTAATGTGACAAAAAAGATGCAATCTTCATGGTTGCCTCTTCCATCTTTAAATGATTTAGCAAACTTCTTTAGCTCTATGTTTGAGATCTTCCTGTCCATCTTATTTAGGAAACACAGATTCTTACTTAAATATGAAGGAAGATGAAGTTCATGCAGATTTATACTGGTCTACTTTTGAAATTCCAGACTGGAATGATTTTTCCAAATTATTTCACAAATATGCACAATCGTATTGTTTTCTAGATCCCTGCTCCCCAGAACTAATGATTGTTGCTCCTTCAAATTTTAAATTGAAATTATTCAAGTGGCTAACTAACTCTTTAGATGCAGGGAAGTTTCCTCAAGAGGAAGGTAAAATAATTATCACTCCAATAATTAAAAGTATCAAAGAATCTATTTCATTAACATCTAATTATAGACCTATTGCATCGATTCCTTTTTTTGTAAAAATCATGGAGGGTTTGGTCCAAATTCTGTTGACAAAATATCTTGAGCAACACTCTACTTCATGATTTGCAATTGGGTTTTAGAACTCAGTGCTGAAACAATATTAGCCACACTGTTAGACCACTTAAATATTTTACTGAGTAAGGGTAGTAGTGCATTGGTGCTTCAATGCGATCTGAGTAGCACTTTTGACTTGGGGGACCATACCAAATTGCTGGCCTGCCTAGATGCTTTAGGCTTAAAAGATAATGTATTTTCATGGTTTAAAGTTTTTTTGGAATCCAGACGATCAGGTTAGATTTAATAATTAACTCTCTTCTATTTGGAAAAACCCATGTGGTGTCCCCCAGCGTTCCACGCTTTCGCCCACATTGTTTAATGTTTATCTCTCTTCATTAGGTTCCTGTTTGAGTAACCTGGGTATAGGATTGTTCAGCTATGATGATGATATCACAATTGCTATACCGTGTAATACAGCTTTGTCACAGATAACCAATAAGATTGAATCAGTATTGAAATTGATGAACTCCTGGATGCAGGAATTTAAACTGAAACTCAATTCTGATAAGACAAAGTTCTTTATGGTGTCACCTCACAAAATTTCCCATGAACCCTCTATTAGTATAAATTCAACATTGTATGTAATTCATCCAACAATTAAAATACTAGGAGTTGTTTTGGACCAGCATCTGACCATGAAAAAACAGATAGATGCAGTGGTACACAAAGGTTATTATAATCTATGGAACTTGCGAACTATCAAACCATATTATGAGTTTTCCGCTTTCAGACTTATAGTTCAATCCTTGTTACTGAGTCTTCTTGACTACTGTAACTTTATTTATTTGACAATTACTAAGAAAGACATGACCAGATTGCTACTGATTCAGAATATAGCAGTCAGACTGATTTATAGCCATTTTACTGTGAATTGCATTGGCGTTCTGTTTAAGTTGGGTTGTTTCTGTCACAAGGTTCTGTATGGCACTGCTCCACTCTACCTGGTTGATAGATTTTCTATTGCACTGCACAAACAGTCGAAAATCTCATGCCTTGTAAAAGCAAAAAATTTCTTGAACATACTTTAGCATTTCAGGTAGCTTCCCATGATAAAGAATTTCGATTGTTATTACTTACTGCTTATTCCTATAAACATTTTAGGACTTTGTTGAAAACTTATCTTTTTTCAAAATACTTGGTTAAATGATTTATTCTGTTTCCAATAATGTTGTTCTTTGTTTATAATCTTTTGTAAACCGCGTTGAACTTATGGCTATGCGGTTAATAAGCATGACGTTATGTTATGTTATATCATACAACACTTACACATAAGAAAAACCAAACACATATACACATACATGACAGCATATATTCTCAGAAGCTTCTTTTTCCAGGGGACTACAACAAAACCTTATATAAGATTTTGAAATCAGTGCCATGGGGAGGGAAGAACCCAACCCAAAATATCCCTCTCCAAATGTTTGAGTAAAAAGGCCATCACTATTCACAATATATATCCCAAAGAGCTAAACATACTCAATTTAACACAAATTCCAGGCCTGCTCCTCTTACAAAATTATTACAGCACTATAAATGAAAACCTCTTAACTTCTATACTATTGTACAAAATAAAGATTATGTAACTGTTGCCCCATCTCTCCTAACCCTACAAACATGTCTGACCACATAAGTAAGCACATTCCGTGGATGCCCCTTACTAAAGATTAAAAAGAGAGGCATTAAAATAAACAAACCATATGTACATGTTCAACAGAGAAATATGAAATGCTGCAACAATCACCTTGTAGCAAGGTAACAATCACTTATATTGCTACTTTTGAGATGGCCTCCTGATGTTCACTGTCCTCCCTCACCCCCACGCAACCAAATTTAAAACAATGTCACAAAGTACCTAGAGAAGATCATCAGGCATGATTCGTGTTAATAGGACTGCACCTCAGCTTTTCACTGGTGCATTTTATTTTGAGTTTTACTTATTTTTGCAATGAAGGAACGTTTGCTTCTAGAGATGTTACTTACAACAATATGCGCCGGAGATGGAGACCTAGCATCCTTGAGAGCTTGTCTACTCTGTAGGTTTCCTGTCTGGACATCAAGTAGTGGCCATTTCATCTGGAGGTACTGGATGGGGAGAAAAAAAAGAAATGGGGGGAAAAACAAAAACAGAAAAATGAGTTTGTAAAAGAAAAAATCATAAAATAAACTACAAAACCAAAATGGAATATTTGTTAATGTACGCAAAAAAATATAAACAGGGTGTATCCTTTGTATGACAATCAGCATGCACAAAAGCTTCTAAAAAACAAAACAAAACCAAAAATCAAAATGTATGGCAACATTAAAAGGGATGTCTGCTCATTTTTCTTGCAACTAAAAATGAAGAAATTAAAATATGTATGCACAAGTTATCTAAATAAATTTGGATTTTTTTTTATTCAATTACTCAAGAAAGTAATCTGGTTAGTAGGTTTGAAGCCCGAATGCTGCCAACTATACTAAATGGAATGTATTTCTATCACATTCTTAGTCACTGCTCTTGCAATAAATCACAAAACCAATGGCTCAGTAAGCACAGTAAAATTTGAACTTCTTACTTACACCAAATTCAGAATTTGGATATGAAATGGGAAAGAAAACCTCTATCACTATAAACAGAGCTGCCTCCTGACTAAATGTGCCTGCAGTTAATCTCACCAAACACATCCTCACTTCTCTTATATATGTTTTTTGTTTTGCACATTCACTCTCCCACTACTTATCTCCTTATAGGAGTGGAAGAAGTTTCAAGACATGCTATCCTACAAAGCATATGTAAGGGACTTTGATGCAATATCAACCAAATAGTAAATAAACACTGTCCTTTAAATTACTGATGCTAATTTGCTGTCTGGCATATGTGCCAGCACCAATGGCCTAAGAATGCTCACTTGTAGCAATGGTTTGCCACCTCAATTTTCTAGAGCAGGGGTGTCAAACTCCATCACATTAAGGGGCCGAAATCCAAAACACAAGCTAAGTCGCAGGCCAGACCACGTCCAATCTCCGCCCCAGACCCCACCCCCATAATAATTATTAACACACCATTTTTTCCATTCATTTTTCATATATACACACACAATATAATCTTATTAACACATAATGGTAATGGTTAATCACAAAATTAAACTACACAAAATAATCTTATTAACACATAATGGTAATGGTTAACCACAAAATTAAACTACACAAAATAATCTTATTAACACATAATGGTAATGGTTAACCACAAAATTAAACTACACAAAATAATCTTATTAACACATAATGGTAATGGTAATGGTTAACCACAAAATTAAACTACACAAAATAATCTTATTAACACATAATGGTAATGGTTAACCACAAAATTAAACTACACAAAATAATCTTATTAACACATAATGGTAATGGTAATGGTTAACCACAAAATTAAACTACACAAAATAATCTTATTAACACATAATGGTAATGGTTAACCACAAAATTAAACTACACAAAATAATCTTATTAACACATAATGGTAATGGTTAACCACAAAATTAAACTACACAAAACTCACTGTATGCTTCTCAACATTCATTCCTACCAGAACACAGATAACCCCTATGCAAATACAGGATCATCAACTAAAAGTAATAATATATTTTATTTTAAAAACACCCTAAGATTCAAGATTCTGCAATACAACCCCCAGAGAAAAAGAAACAAATGTATTTCTTCCTGAGCAGTGCAAAAGATAAACAGCAGATTAAAATGCTCAAAACTCAATTCAAACACTAACTTGAAAATAAAACCATTCCCCCTTACCTTTGTTGTCTCCCTCCCTCCATGCTGTACCTCCCTCCGGCGGGTGTCTAACCTTCTGGCTGGCTCCAACCTAGCCCTTTTATGCGGCCTGCAGTCTGATGCTCCCCGGTGTCATCTTGTGGCCGGCTCCCTCCTCACAGCCGTAGTGTGCACAGAGCCGCATGCAGCGGTTCCTCGTGTGTCCTGCACCTGAATCGGAAGCCTTCTCTCTGATGTCGCAATGTCAGAGGGAATGCTTCTGCATGAGGTGTGGGACACTCGAGGAGCCGCTGTTTAAGCGGCTCAATGCACATTAAGGCTGTGAGGAGAAGGGAGCCGGCCACAAGGTAAAACTGGGGGCATCGGACCGCGGACCACATAAAACAGCCAGGTGGGCTGGATTTGGCACGCAGGCCTCGAGTTTGACACCTGTGTTCTAGAGGAAGACTGTTCTGGGGTGGGGGGGGAAATACCACATCAAAAAGGTATTGGCAACCTTCATATCTAAACTCTCTACTGGCCTAAAGACAAGGCACTCAGTTCCACCATGGCCAAATGACAATCAAGTATAAGCAGAATCCTGCAGTTCTAAAACATACAATGGCAGCTTCTTGCAAGTCTTTGGAAGGATTACTGGAGACATCATCAGAGTATGCAACACACAAACTAGGTACTAAAACTTTTCTGATATTAATTAGACTATTTTAGCTTTTAATTTCTTTGCTCCCTTGCCACTTAGTCATGCTAGTACAAGATGTACCACAAACTGAATGAGACATGTCCACAGGGGTCTGTAATACCACAGATGGAAGACTTGTAGTATTTCTCCCATTAGCAAACATAGCTTCCCTTGGAGAAAGAGGGTGGGGTGGAATAACCAGGTAAAAGAAATTCTCGTGAATACAAAGTTAGAAGGCAATATTAACTACGGCAAAAAAAAACTCCTCACCACTGGCTCTCTCTGTAATCCACCCTTGCCTCCTTTACTCTCTTACACTTCTACTTCCATCTTTGTGATTTTATCAATCTAGTGAAACAAAACTGTGCTATGTAAGGATTAAACATTAAAAAAAGGTACAGCAAATCATGAAAACACCTCTTTTTTTAAACAAAGAGCCTTACCAACTAATCAATTATGAGGCATCAGCTTTCAAGGAAAGTTCACTTTGACAAATCATTTAGTTTAGTCCACTAGGTGCCTCTAAGCTTTCCTGTCATTCTTGCAGCTTAAGGCTAACACAGCTATCCTTTTTTTTAATTTTTTTTATTAAACTGACATGTTGGGTATGACAGAAGTACTTAGTCCTGGTAAGTTAACATAAACACAGTCCATGAAGTTACAGTTTCACATGATAAAGGATACCATGCCTTGCATGAAAGTGTCTGAAATACCAGACGCTAAGCAAAAGGTCATAAGGGGAGGGGGAAGTAGCCACCTAGGAGGTTAGGGCAGTGGGCTGAGAACCTGAGATGTCAGGGTTCAAAGCTCCCCAATGTTCTTTGTCACTTTCAGCAAACCACTTAAAAGGACAAATCTGTAACAAGATTCCTAGAATCAGGTGTCTGGAAGGCATGTGGTAGTAGTCTATTCTACATATGAAAAGAGGCACCTACTTTCCTTTATAGGATACTAGCAAAGCCTGACAAGACCATCCTTGAGTCACCCAGAGCTTCCAGAACTTCAGACTTGAATCCTACCGTCGGAATTCAGGAAGTCACTGGAGACGCCGATACCTGGCAGCTGGTGACTTCATCCACAGGTAAACGCAGAAAACCTAATTCTGTTTCTCTCTCTCACATACAGGGCAGCTCTACATCGACGCCACATATCCCCCTTAAGAACAGATACCAGCTGCTACAGGAAGGTCCTGACAACGAGGTACAAGAAGTGGTTGAACAGACGGTTCCGATTCCAGAGTCCACAGGTCGGTCCACCCCTAGGAAGCGCAGAGTTGTGGTCATCGGGGATTCACTGCTAAGGGGCACCGAGGGACCGATTTGTAGACCAGATCTGCAGTCAAGAGAGGTCTGCTGCTTGCCGGGGGCCAAGATCCGGGATGTAACTGCTAGCCTTGGCAGACTCATCAAGCCCCAAGATCACTTCCCTATGATTCTCATCCATGTCGGAACCAACGACACTGCCAGGGGCACCCTAGAAAGCATACCCGAAGACTTCAGAGCCCTAGGAGAGAAGCTGAGGAGGATGGATGCGCAGGTGGTCTTCTCCTCGATCCTCCCAGTGAGGGGCAAGGGCAGTGCCAGGGAGGATCGTGTCCGGAGGGTGAACGACTGGCTGCAGGAATGGTGCAGGGAGATGAACTTTGGGTTCCTGCACCACGGAGAGGCACTGCAGGGACTGCTTGGACCAGACGGGTTACACCTGACCAAGAGGGGGAAGAACGTCCTTGGACACCGTCTAGCCCGCCTACTACACAGGGCTTTAAACTAGGTAAGTTGGGGGAGGGTACGGGCTTTAAACTAGGTGAGTTGGGGGAGGGTACGGGCTACCAATACTATTTTGGAACTGAACTAAGTAAACACTGCATTGGGTCACATTACAATTCTGGGTCTAAGGGGAGTACACGTAGCAATTCTAGGTCTAGAGGGAGTACACACTGTAATTCTGGGACCAGCGAGAGTGCACACGCTGCAAATTGCACTAAAGGAGCTCAAGTAGCCCAAACGGGAATACCCCCACAGGGTACACACATTACCAAGTCTCTGATAGGAGCGCACTGCAGTTATGGGGAGTCCGGGATAGGTACAAGCTGTAGCTCTGGGTCTAGGGAGTGTAAGAGACAAGCGAAAAATACTAATGGTGGTCTAGTTGATATAGAGGGATTGTCCCCACTGAGATACAACAAGCACACAACATGGAGGGCTATGTACGTCAACGCCCACAGTCTGGGAAACAAGATCCTAGATTTGGAGATAGAAATGAGGAATGCCGACCTGGATGTGGTGGCGATATCTGAGACCTGGCTCACAGACTCCCACGCGTGGGACATGGTCATACCAGGTTACAACTTGCTTCGTCGGGACAGGGAGGGCAAAATGGGAGGTGGGGTAGCATTATATACTAAAGATGACATTAAGGTCACCAGAATCACAGATGTACAGTACACTGGGGAATCCCTTTGGGTAAATTTGGCCAGAGGGAAGGACAAATGCCTATATCTTGGCGTGGTATACAGACCCCCAAAACATCAAGAAGACCTAGATTTGGAATTAATCGGAGATATAGAGAATATCACCTTGCGGGGGGACACAGTATTGGTAGGTGACTTCAACATGCCCGATGTGGATTGGGTCACGCTTTCCTCTGCTTCCGGCAGCAGCAGGAAGCTATTAAACTCTTTGAATGGAGCAGGACTCAGGCAACTGGTAATTGAGCCAACAAGGGATCAGGCAATTTTGGACCTGGTACTTACCAACGGAGAAAGTATCACAGAGGTCTCGGTGGGTGAAACTTTGGCCTCCAGTGACCACAATATGATTTGGTTCAATCTCAGGAAAGGTTTCACGAAATCTACCACATTGACCAAGGTTCTCAAGTTCAAGGACACAAATTTCCAGGACATGGGAGACTTCGTTCACCAGGCGCTACAAACCCAAGCAGATACCGACAGCGTGGAAGAAATGTGGTCAACTTTGAAAACCACCATACAGGAAGCAACAAACCGCTATGTTAAATCAGTAAGCAAACGAAGTAGGAACAACAAGCCACAGTGGTTCTCTATGGAGATCTCAGACCTCATCAAAGAGAAGAAAAAAGCATTCATCTCTTACAAACAATCAGGGACACAGGACAGAGTAGATTATCTGACCAAATCAAGAGCCGTCAAAGCGGCAGTTAGAGAGGCCAAATTCCGCATGGAGGAGTCTCTAGCAAAGAATATCCAGAAGGGAGATAAATCCTTCTTCAGGTATATTAGTGACAGGAAAAAGAACTCAGGCGGGATAGTACGACTCAGAAAACCAGACGGAGACCATGTGGAGACGGACTCGGAAAAGGCCCAACTGTTAAATGAATACTTCTGTTCAGTCTTCACCCGCGAGGTGCCGGGAATCGGCCCTCAACCACATACAAGGATTAAATCAGTAGACCCGTTTAGTAATTTCAAATTTACACCCAGCAGCGTCTACTGCGAGCTGTCAAAAATCAAGGTCAACAAGGCAATGGGGCCTGACAACCTACACCCTAGGGTACTCAGGGAGTTGGGAGATGTCTTGGCGGAACCACTATCCGCGCTCTTTAATCTCTCCCTTAGTACAGGTAACGTCCCGATGGACTGGAAGACGGCTAACGTCATTCCACTACACAAGAAAGGCTCCAGGGTGGATATGGCAAACTACAGACCAGTGAGTCTCACTTCAATAGTGAGCAAACTAATGGAAACCCTAATCAAACACCAAATGGATAGGATCATGGACGAGGAGAATCTGCGGGATCCCCGCCAACATGGATTTACTAAGGGGAGATCGTGCCAATCCAACCTGATCGGCTTCTTTGACTGGGTGACGAGGAAGCTGGATGTTGGTGAGTCCCTGGACATCGTCTATCTGGATTTCAGCAAAGCATTTGATAGCGTGCCACACCGCAGGTTGCTGAACAAGATGAGTTCTTTAGGTTTGGGCGACACTTTAACAAAATGGGTTGGGAACTGGCTTGGAGGTAGGCTTCAGAGGGTGATGGTGAATGGCACTCCCTCCGAGATGTCGGAGGTGATAAGTGGAGTGCCACAGGGCTCCGTCCTAGGCCCGATCTTGTTCAACATCTATATAAGAGACCTGACAGAAGGGCTTCGAGGTAAAATAACATTGTTTGCCGATGATGCCAAACTGTGCAATGTAGTGAGCAAAAGCACAACAGACAAAAAAGCAATGGCAGACGATATGGTGCATGACTTACTTCTGCTGGAGCACTGGTCTAGGTCCTGGGAACTCAGTTTCAATGCCAAAAAATGCAAAGTCATGCACCTGGGAAGCCAGAATCCATGCAAGATCTACACCCTAAATGGCGAGATCCTGACAAGAACTGTAGCAGAAAGAGACTTGGGAGTGATTGTCAGGGAAGACATGAAGTCGGCAAACCAAGTGGAGCAAGCTTCATCCAAAGCAAGGCAAATCATAGGTTGCATACGCAGGAGTTTCATCAGCCGTAAACCTGAAGTCATTATGCCACTATATAGATCCATGGTGAGACCGCACCTGGAGTACTGTGTGCAATTCTGGAGGCCGCATTACCGCAAGGATGTGCTGAGACTGGAGTCGGTCCAGAGAATGGCCACCAGGATGGTCTCGGGACTCAGGGAGCTCCCGTACGAGGAGCGGTTGGGGAATTTGCAGCTCTACTCACTCGAGGAGCGTCGAGAGAGGGGAGACATGATCGAGACATTCAAATATCTCACGGGCCGCATCAAGGTGGAAGAAGACATCTTCTTCTTCAAGGGTCCCGCGGCAACAAGGGGGCATTCGTGGAAAATCAGGGGCGGGAAACTGCACAGTGACACTAGGAAGTTCTTCTTCACTGAAAGGGTGGTTGATCGCTGGAATAGTCTTCCACTTCGGGTTATTGAGGCCACCAGTGTGGCGGATTTTAAGGCCAGATGGGATAGACATGTGGGATCTATCCGCAAAGATAGATAGTGAGGATCACTGGGGTGGGCAGACTTGATGGGCCTTGGCCCTTATCTGCCGTCTATTTCTATGTTTCTATGTTTCTATGTTTCTAAACCAGGTATACACTTACAGACGCATGGCATTGGAGCAAGGCCATTTATGTAAGCCACAGAGCCGCTGATTGAGCACATCCATGCAGCAGATACAGAATATTTTAAGTTATATGGGTAAGTTACATGTGTTTGTGGAAGCCCTCCTATGCCCAGCCCCTATGTATACATCCTCTTACAAATGCACACAAAGCTGGTATTTGTAGATCAACATTTAGGTGGTACACAGACATAATTACACAAGCATGCATGTATGCTCATGTCCTAACCATTTACAGAATTGCCCCCTTCGCTCTGTATCAGAAATAGATTTAGGGGCCCTTTTATTAAAGCATACTGAGCACTAAAGCAGGGTTAATATGTGAGAAAAGGCTTACTATAATTATACTGTTAAAGCGTTTTGCAGTAATTTGTCTGTTTGAATGCACAACACTTTATTAATAAAAATATTTTTACTGAGTGAAGAATGGATTAACCAACTAGAATGTTAGGATTATTCTGCCTCTATATACAAACTTGTGAAAGAAATAAGAAAGTTAATGGGTGAGGGAAGAGCTGTATGCTTAAAAGAGAGGCATATCCCAATAGAAAAAGAGAATGCATTTGGAAATGTCCATTGTCTTGAGACCACCAATGAAAACTTTGAAGGTGGGTTGAAGTGATAGTAACCAGTGTTGTGGCCCTGCATGAGAACATAAGAATTATTGACCATTGGTCAGACCATTGACCAATGTGACACGGACAAGAGGACATGGACTGAAGCTAAGGGGGGACAAGTCCAAGACAAATATCGGGAAGTTCTGCTTCACGCAACGAGTGGTGGACACTTGGAATGCTCTCCCAGAGGAGGTTATTGTGGAATCACCGTTCCTGGATTTAAAAGCAAACTAGATGCACATCTCCTTACGAGAGGCATAGAGGGATATGGGTGACTAGAATTACGCCAGGTGTACACCAGACTGGGCCTCCACGTGAGCCGATCACCAGACTTGATGGACCGATGGTATGATCCGGAGATGGCAGTTCTTATGGTCCATCCAGCCCAGTATCCCATCTTCACGGAGGCCAATCCAGGTCATACGTACCTAACAAAAACCCAATTAGTAACAGCATTCCTTGATACCAATCCAGGGAAAGCAGTGGCTTGGATCCAAAAGAGGTCCTAAGTGCTTCTATGCTGAATTTTGTGGGTCTCATGTACCGTGTGGGGCTACTTAACACTTTAGGGCCCATACTGAGTGCCTTCATGCCCTAAGTGATGGACTGGTTTAAAAGCTTAATTGGAAAGAGACAAAACGTAGTGGTAAATGTTATTAGTAGAGTGCCACAGGGATCTGTCCTTGGGCTGGCTCTTTTTATCACCTGCTGCTTATCGGGCCATATTCATTGTATTGACTAGAGAGAGATCTGGGAGTGATTTAACAACTTGAACAACTTTGTGTCATCAGCAAATTTAATTATCTCACAAATTGTTCCCATCTCTACATCACTGATACAGATTCATCACACATGATGAACTGATAATGATATACTCCCTTTCTGTAGTATGACCAAAGCAGGTTTCATATTATACAGTTTACCGATACTGTCTCTGTCCCTAGTGGACTTGCAATCTGATTTTTGTACCTGGGGCAGTGGAGGATTAAGTGATTTGCCTAGGATTACAAGGACCTGCAGTAGGAATTAATCCCAGTTCTCCACTGGGGGGTGTCAAGCATTGTACCCTAGGATTTATAATCTTGGCAGTTTTACAAACCTCAAAGAGTGGAGTTGACATTAACATATATACTAATAAACTTGTTAAAACGTGGAACCAATGTAGTTAGTACATGAGACCTAACAAAAGTTAACTGTTTCATGTTTCTTAGTTTTCCAAAAATAGAAAAAGACTTCTAAATTTGGTAAAAGCTGTGTTGACATGTTGTAGTAGCATTCTTCCTCGCTGCCAGAACCCCATTAGTAGACATAGTGGATAGTTCTACAAAACCTGATTTTAAGGAAGACAAAAATCACCTTTCCCAAGTGCTGCTTCTTGGGTGACTGTTTGAGGTAATTAATGGGTTCTAATAACCATTTTTAAAGCTTGTTTGGCAAAAATAACTTTTGAAAATGATTGTGAATGTCTGCATGTGTTCCTGAAAAGATATAACTTTGTGCAGAGAGAAACTGCTTTCTAAGTTAATTTTGCCTACATGTGTAAGTCCAGATTTGGGTGCCACTGTAAATTACAGTGGCGCCTCTTCCCATTGTGAAAGAGAGTTATTGTGAGAGGTGGGTGTATTTTGCCGATACTCAGCGCTGTAGGGGACCGGTCTCTGGCATCTGGATTCAGTTAGCTCTCTCAGCAGTGGGACAGCCATCTCATTTCCTTCAGCCAGTAATGTTATACAGGCAGAGATCCTATTGCTCTTCTCTCTAATTGAAAATTATGTGCATTGTAGACTTCCAGTGCTGAAATCTACTCATAAAAAATATGTGGTTCAGGTATCCTGTGGAGATTGAGTTTGGCAGACAATGAAGCTTTTATGTGAAGCAAAGAATTATAAACTAGCATATTAGTATTATGTTATGGGCCTGACAAGTCTTAGGAGTTGGAGACTCTTAGACAGGGCTGTTCTTTCTTTTATTTACTACCATTATAGCATTTTTTTAACCCTTCAGATGCTCCAGTTAGTTCTCCTGTAGCATTCCTTTGGCTGTCAGAAGAGTGAGGGGGAGGTTAGTTTACAGCCCTCAGGTTAAAAGCCACAAATGGGGACACTGGAAGGGTTAGTGTCAGAAGCTGGGTTTGAGCAGGTCACTTGTTTGCCTTTGTGTTTACAGAAACTTTTACTGTGTGTTTTGGCCTAGGGGGTTGCTGGTTTGCAGCTGAAAAAAATCATTTTCCCAAGCTGTGCTGCACTGAGACATCCGTAAGGGCTCACATGAGTAATGCATCTGAGCTAGCATAGTGGGCCAAAAATTGCACACTATTGCTTCATTTAGCAGGATAAGCTAATAAAGCTTTGATATGTATTCGTTTGACATGAAGAGCAGCAGATTCTCTACATTTATTTATTTAGTTAGTTAGTTTTCTATCCCGTTGCCCCCAAAGAGCTCAGAACAGGTTATAATATACAAATTTATTTATTTTTAAGACAGCATTCATATCTCTTCATCTGACAATTCTCGTTTCTAAGCAGATGATAGATATTTACCAGCTGGAGCTAACAAAAGGATAAAAAATGTAGTTTGCTGATAAGGGCCAAAATTTATATGCCCATTTATCTGTTAGCAGAGGCATCTGTTTCACCTGTAAAAGGGGAAAGGCAGATGAAACAGAATGACTGACTGTTCTCCTGACAACAGGCAAAAAAAATAGACAGGTCTAATCACCACAGCCACTTTCTTCTGGTTTCACGACAAACCATGCATTTTTGTTTGTGGGAGGTTTTTCCCTGTGGTTTGTGTTGCTGATTTGCAAGCAAGCAAGAATATGCCAACTCTAGAGAAGCAAAATTTATTCTGTAAAGCCTTTTTCTAGTGCAATGTGTCTAGTAATTCTGAATGCTAGGGTTATGCGAAGAGGGCAATGGGGGTGAAGAGGCTATAAAAGTCCACTTCAGGATCATTGTCTCTCCACAGTGCTTTTTTGGTTTCTCTTGTACTTTCTTCTCTGTGGATTCCTTGGGGGTCAATTCTCTTTGGTTTGTGTCATAAAATAAACCCACCAGGAGAAGAATGTTTGAAAAAACAAATCAAAAAATCAATTCAATAGGCTGAATTGAATCAAAATTCTTTTTCAGCACTATTGCCAACTCTAGAAAAGCATTGAAAGGGTCAGCCAGAAGAGCTGTCAGAACTTCCCTAAGTTCCTTCAGTACCCTTAGATGCACACCATAGAAGAAAAGACAGACAAAGCCAAAAGTAGATACGAATATCACAGAAGCCACCCTATTGGAACAAGTTTATTGCTGTAACCCTCCCACAGATTAGCTTTCAAGTCACTCTATTACATCTAACTTTATACATTCAAAGTACACGCTCATAATCTTTAAATTGTTGACATTGTAGAAACCAGACTAATCTTTTCAGGCTCCTAGGTATTGCCGATGCATTGAACCATGGGTACTTCCAGTGACCTGGACTGGCCACTGGATTTGATGGACTAGTAGTTTATATATTTGGATTTAAAGTTCATACTTTTTTGGTAGTAGCTCTAGATGAATAATATTCAGATACATCAATTAACGTACAGGCAGAGAACCTAAGTTTGTAGTTTGCTTTTGTTTTTAAAAAATCTCTAAGGCAATGGAGGGCTAAGTAACTTGCTCATTACAAGGAGCAGCAGTAGGATTTGAATCCTGGTCTTTCCTGGTTCTGAAGCTGCTGCTACAAGCACTAGGCTACTCCACTTCATTTTATGCTGCAGGTCCACTAACTTAACAGTACTGTCTGCACATGGGCACCAAGAGAGAAAATGACAGAGCCAATAATTAACAGCACCTTCAAGAATTTTTCACAACTGAAAACAAACTTAACTTGTATAGAAGCAATTAAAGTGTGCTACTTAGGCACTGGAAAATTTATTTCAAGCATTTCAAAAGCAAAACGAAGAAAGCATAAAAAATGCCTGGCAGTATAACAATGTGCATGATTTACAAAGCACCAGGACAGACAGTGCTTCAAAAGATAATTCACATATTCAGAGATCACAACTTGAAACCAGGAAAAGCAAGATAACTCCATGAAAGTGCACAGTAAGTGGAGTGGGGCATGAAAACAATTCCCCTGGTTTGTTCTGGAATATTTTAGCCCCTGCTGCTGAAGCATGAAATGATTTTATAATTCTGCTTGGAGTTAAAATATGTAGCATGATATAGTTAATGTTGCTGCAGTTATGAATTTGAATTATTGCCTGACCCAATAGATCATTTATTCTGAGGGACTTAAAGTAAAAATGATATGGTTTTACAATTCTGCTTGGAGTTAAAGGGCTAGATTCGCAAAGGCCACAGATTGGATCCCATCTGAGCACGATCCGATCTGATCCATGGCCAGGGGGCTGATTCACAAATCAGAATCATGCCCCCAACTGACCGCACAGATCGTTCTCCAGTAATCCTGATGCATGCGCAGACCCTCCATGCCCAGCAGAGCTGTAAAAAGTTTTAACTTTTTCGCTTTTTTTTTTTACTTTGCGAGCACGTAGTTTTAGCCCACTTTAAACTTGTAGGTTAAAACCACGGGCTTGCACTGCGGGGAAGGGCAGGAGAGTCGGGGCAGAGAAGAGCGGAGAAGCGGGACAGAGAAGAGCGGAGAGGCGGGACAGAGAGCAGGGCGGCAAGAACAGAGAGCAGGGCGGCAGAGAGCAAGGCAGTCGGAAAGGACCTAAACGACTAGTCCTCTTCAGTCGCTTATTTTTCAATTGACCAGCTCAGTCAGTGTCCATCATTTTTTTTTTTTTTGTGAATCGCTGCCTGCCTGTATTTGCATGCTGTTCCCCCTCATTTGCATGCACGGATCAGATCGGGTGCGGACACACTCAGGAGGAAGCTTAGTGAATCAGGTTGGGGTCGCAAAGGGGTCGCTAAGAGGTCGGGACATGATCAGTGGGCTTAGTGAGTCTAGCCCAAAGTATATTAATTTCCTAAGGTCCGTCTGCAATTTTTCACAATCCACATGCGTTTAAACAACTTTGAACAGTTTAGTGTCATCTGCAAATTTAATTACCTAATTTGTCATTCCAATTTACAGATCATTTATAAATAAGTTGAATAGCACTGGTCCCAGTACAGACCCCCGCAGCACTCCACCGTTTACTCTCCTCCATTAAAAAAAATGACTATTTAACCCTGTCCTCTGTTTTCTTTATTTATTTATAATTAAAAAAAAAAAAAAGCATCCAAGCATTAAACATCTAGAACAGAAAGTTAGATTAAGACAATAGTTTTTAGAAAAAATTGATAACTAAATCAAAAATGATAATTAAGAATTACAAGAAAATTAATCATCACTTAATCTATCTCAAGTCCTCTATATTAAGTGAGCCATGAAGATGTGCGCAGGCAGATAGAAAAACTAAAAACTGACAAATCCCCGGGTCCGGACGGAATCCATCCAAGGGTTCTGAAGGAATTAAAGGAGGAGATAGTGGAACTACTGCAGCAAATTTGCAACCTGTCCCTGAAAACAGGCATGATCCCAGAGGATTGGAAGATAGCCAACATTACGCCCATCTTCAAAAAGGGATCAAGAGGTGATCCGGGAAACTACAGACTGGTGAGTCTGACCTCGGTTCCGGGGAAAATGGCGGAAGCACTGATAAAAGAAAGTATCGATGAACATTTTGAAAGAAACGAACTTCTGATAACTAGCCAACATGGTTTCTGTAAGGGGAGATCGTATCTAACGAACTTATTGCACTTCTTCGAAGGAATCAACAAACGAATGGACAAAGGAGACCCCATAGACATCATATATTTAGATTTCCAAAAAGCCTTTGACAAGGTGCCCCATGAACGTCTACTCCGGAAACTGAAGAACCATGGGGTGGAAGGAGACGTACACAGATGGATCAGAAACTGGTTGGCGGGTAGGAAACAGAGGGTAGGAGTGAAGGGCCACTAATCAGACTGGAAGAGGGTCACGGGTGGTGTCCCGCAGGGCTCGGTGCTTGGGCCGCTGCTATTTAATATATTTATAAATGATCTAGAAACAGGGACGAAGTGTGAGATAATAAAATTTGCGGACGACAAACTATTTAGTGGAGCTCGGACTAAAGAGGACTGCGAAGAATTGCAAAGGGACTTGAACAAACTAGGGGAATGGGCAACGAGATGGCAGATGAAGTTCAACGTTGAGAAATGTAAAGAATTACATGTGGGAAGCAGAAATTCGAGGTACAACTATACTATGGGAGGGATGTTATTGAATGAGAGTACCCAAGAAAGATACTTAGGGGTAATGGTGGACATGACAATGAAGCCGACGGCACAATGCACAGCAATCGCTAAGAGAGCAAATAGGATGCTAGGTATAATCAAGAAGGGTATTACAACCAGAACGGAAAAAGTTATCCTGCCATTGTATCAGGCAATGGTGCGTCCGCATCTGGAGTACTGCGTCCAATATTGGTTGCCGTACCTTAAGAAGGATATGGCGTTACTCGAGAGGGTTCAGAAGGCGACACATCTTATAAAGGGTATGGAAAACCTTTCATACGCTGAGAGATTGGAGAAACTGGGTCTCTATTCCCTGGAGAAGAGGAGACTTAGAGGGGATATGATAGAGACTTACAAGATCATGAAGGGCATAGAGAGAGTAGAGAGGGACAGATTCTTCAATCTTTCGAACAATAAACGAACAAGAGGGTATTCGGAAAAGTTGAAGGGGGACAGTTTCAAAATGAATGCTAGGAAGTTCTTCTTTACCCAATGTGTGGTGGATACCTGGAATGCGCTTCCAGAGGAAGTAATAGGGCAGAGTACGGTACTGGGGTTTAAGAAAGGATTGGACAATTTCCTGCTGGAAAAGAGGATAGAGGGGTACAGATAGAGGATTACTGCGAAGGTCCTGGACCTGTTGGGCCACCGCATGAGCAGACTGCTAGGCATGATGGACCTCAGGTCTCACCTGGCGGAGGCATTGCTTATGTTCTTATCTAAGATTAAAATAAGAGTGAATTTTTAAGAAACAAAAAAGTTAATAATTATGAGGAAACAATAGGCCATGCTGAAGTGAGTCCATTTCTATTCTTTAGAGGTTGTTGGAATTTCTTCTTGACCAAGGCGTTTTAGTAAAACAAAGCTGGATAATTGAGATGGATCCAAGAAGACATATTTTAAAGACATATCTTCTGATGTATTTGCATGGATATCTAAGGAAGAAAATTCCTCCAATTGAGGTTACAGCAGGTTTAAGAATCAAGAACTGGCGCCTCCATCTTTGTGTTTCTTTAGAAATATCAGGAGAAACCTGTATTTTATGTCCCAGGAACTCTTTAGATTTATTTTTTAAATATAATTTCATAATCCACTCTTTATCTGGTAGCAATGCTACCGTTAATAAGAGTGTCGCTAAGGTAGCAATACTAGTATCGGAGACTTCTAATAGATTAATGAAGTCTAATGGTTGCTATTGTTGCTCTAAGAAGCAAGAGCAAAAGTGAAAATGTCCAATCAGGATGGTGCACAAAAAGTGTCTTTCAACTCATCTGATAAATCGAAATGTCTTTATTCATCCAAAATAACTCTTTCATCCAAAGTAACTCATTGACTCGACATGATCATGTTTCGGCCACCCGGCCTGCATCAGGAGTCTTAGGAGTCTTTGAGTATCAATTGGATAAATATACTCTAAAACACAGGCTGTGTTGGTTTGTAGCGTCACAAGATTTGGAGCAACGGTTTGATCGTTGTGTTTTAGAACATATTTATCCAATTGATACCCAAAGACTCCTAAGACTCCTGATGCAGGCCGGGTGGCCGAAACATGATCATGTCGAGTCAATGAGTTACTTTGGATGAAAGAGTTATTTTGGATGAATAAAGACATTTCGATTTATCAGATGAGTTGAAAGACACTTTTTGTGCACCATCCTGATTGGACATTTCCACTTTTGCTCTTGCTTGTTTGATTTTTGTGGATTTGTTTCCCCTGTTTTAGTGTGCCTGCTATTGTTGCTCTAACACTCCATTCTGTTGCTCTTGTTTTTTAGGCAAATAGTATACCCAAACAAAAGGGGGGATTGATTGTTCTGGAACCTTTAAAATTTCCAGAAAATACCTTTTTAGCATTTCCATTGGGGCAACCATAGGAATTTTTAGAAAGTTCAATAGACGTAAATTGTTAACTCGGTTCTGGTTTTCCAAATTTTATTCTTAAATCAGTATTGTCTTTAATCAATGCTTCTTGTATCTTTTTAATTGATGTTAAATCTGTTGCCCTTTCCTGAGTTTCATTTTTGTCACGTCTTGCTTCAACAAGAGAATTTCCTCTTTTTGTTTGTTCACTTTTATTCCCAAATCATTTAACTGAGGAGTAACTGATTTCCCTAAATTTGCAACAAGGTCCCATAAGGTATCCAAAGTAACCTCAGGAGGTTTATCTATTAGGGAAAAAGGTCCAAATGCAACATTTGAATTCTCAGTCTCTGGCTTTGCCTCACCTGAACCTTGGCCCATCTCCATAGCTTGCATTCCCACTTCAGGCAACTTCTTGGGACTAATAAGTTCTCAGGAAGAATCCAATAGCAAGCCCTCTGGATCTACCGGCCTTCCGCAATGTGAGCACTACCTCTTCGGACATGCTCAGTTCAAGAGGTAAGCTCGCTCTCTGAGGTGGCGGAAGTGAGACTCTAGTGTCGAGGCTCAGAGTGGCATCTAGCCCTAAGGTTTCCTCCATGGCGTCGCACCGCAAATCCCCGGCAAATTGGTGCCTCAGGATCTCGACGATAGTACTGAGAGAGGGGGTTTCTGGCCGTTGACAGGCTCCACCGGCACTCTTCCCCCTTCTTTTCTGCATGATAAGATATCTAAGCAGGAACGTTCTGTGGTTCTGACCAGCTAACAGGTTGCCATGGCCATCTTGGATCGTCATCCCCTCTGTTTTCTATCCAATAACCAATTCCTAATCCACAACTGAACTTTTCCACCTATCCTATGACACTTTAATTTTCTCAGGAGCCTCTCGTGAGGAACTTTATCAAAAGCTTTCTGAAAATCTAGATATACTACTGTATATCAACCAGCTCACCTTTATCCATATGTTTATTCACACCTTCAGAGAAGTCAAGCAAATTTGTGAGGCAAGATCTCCCTCAGATGAACACATGATGACTCCACTCATTAAATCATGTTTTGTCTATGTGTTCTACAATTTTATTTTTTAGAATCGTTTCTACCAGTTTGCCCGGAACTGAAGTGAGGCTTACCAGTCTGTAATTTCACGGATCTCCCTGGAGCCCTTTTTAAAAATCAGCATAACATTGGCCACCCTCCAATCTTCAGGTACTACAAACTATTTTAGCAACAGATTACAGATCACTAACAGCAGATCAGCAATTTCATTTTTGAGTTCTTTGTATACCATCCGGTCCTAGCTAAGTTTTAATCAAGCAAACTAACTTTCCCCAAATTAATAGTTCTTTATAATATATGTTTCTCTAAGTCAGAGAGGGAAAAAATATTTTATTATTATTTTAAGAATTTATATACCGTTTAAACCTAAACAGTTTACATATCATTACATACATAGTTCAATAAAACAAATAAAATCAAACATTAACATATAATCATCAGAAAATCACATAAAGTGCCCATCAAAAGAGCAATTGCAAAGATCAGTTCCTAGAAAAATGCATTAACAAATAACTGCATTTTAAATAATTTTCTGAAATTACCCTTGTCATAACATTTTCATAATTGACCGACAAGCGAGTTCCACAATTTGACCCCTGCTAAGACCATTCTACTGGTCTCAGCATATTTTGTATTAGCATTTGTTTTTAATAACGCTGAGTTCTCAGAACGCAGAGACCTAGATGGTAAATAATTTGACATCTTACTTTTAAACAATTCAGGTATGGTTCCATACAAGAATTAATGGCAAATCATTATTGCTTTATATTGAGATCTAAAAACAACAGACAGCCAGTGCAATTGTTGGAGATAAGGCGAGATGTGATTGTATTTAGATACGCCTGTTATCAATCTTACTGCAGCATTCTGCGCAACTTGCAATGAATATCTATTATTGGTGGAGCTCCATCCATTTAATAATAATTTTGTAACACACCATCAGTCAGAGGATTTATTTCCACACTATTTTCCAAACCAATCCCCATGACTCTGCAAGACAGTATGTTCTCTGGAAGGTCCATAATGCATAAAATTAATCTGCACATACACTGGGGTAGGAGGGTGCTTTGATTCATGCAAATGTACTGGAATTGCCAAACATGTTTGACTACCTGCTGGTTTACACCACAACTACAGATGTGAAAAAGCAAGCAGGGAGGCTTACTTAGAGGAAATGGTTCCCCAGCATTCAATTGGTTTGGAAATAATAAATGCAACTACTACTACTTATCATTTCTATAGCACTGAAAGGCGTACAAAGTGCTGTACCATTCAACATTCAATAGACAGTCCCTGCTCAGAAGAGCTCACAATCTAATTTGGACAGACAGGGTTGGGGAGTTTCTAGCAAATGGAATGATACAATGGATTATAGGTATCTAACAGCGAGTGGGAGTTCAAAGCAGCTTCAAAAAAGTAGGCTTTTAGCTTGGATTTGAATACTGCTAGAGACGGAGAATGTGGCATATGGCGCAAGAAAGAAGGGATGGAGTCTTGAGTTGGCTATGGAGGAGAAGAATACAGATAAGAGGGACTTACCCGATGAATGAAATTCACGGGGGGAGCATAGGGGGAAATAAGTGAGGAGAGATACTGAGGGGCCACAGAGTGAATTCACTTGTAAGTCAGGAAGAGGAGTTTGAACTGTATTCAGAAACGGATGGGTTTGGAGGAAAAGAGAAGGTGAGTAGTTTCCTCTTCAGAAAAGGAAGAAATGGTGGCAGGGGTTATTGAAGGGAGATTGGCAGACTAGACAGCTGGAAGGGGTGGTGGGAGAGGTGACTTGGTTGAGAATTCAAGGTGGATCTTGAGGATCTTGTCTTAAAAGAACTCTGCCATCGTCTGGGGGAAAGTGAGGAGGGGATATGAGGTGGGGGTACTTTGAGTAGAGAGTTGAGTATGGAAAAGAGACGGTGAGAGTTGGCACTAAGAGAGTTAATTAAATGGCTGTAGTAGAATTATTTGGCAAGCAAGAGGGTAGATTGGAAGGACATCAGTATGAATTTGAAGTTTATGAAGTCGGCATATGTGTGAGATTTAAACCAAATACATTCGGTAGTTCGAGTACAGAAGTGCTAGTTATCAAACAACTACATATCATTGTCAACAGATTTCAAAGGATGGATTTTATAGCTTATTATTCAACATTGATTGCAGGGAGGACACGGTACTACAAGGGAATTATTTCTGGTGATGATACAGTCATCCAGTGGCCTGATTCAACCAGCAGAAAGAGGTATTGGAGATCTGGGCATGAAATGATTTTGCACAGTTTTGAGGATCTTACAGAAGTTGTTAGGAGTTAAATAAAGAGATCTCTTACAAGAGTGCAGGTGTGGGTATAGGAGGGGGATTTCATTATCACTTAGAAAAAAACTGTTGTACAATTAACTGGAGAGGCACAGCCTAAATAATCACTCTAATATACAATAAATTCTGGGCCATTCTCCAACTGACCCAGAAGACACCGCAGCACCGCAGACATTGTGAACTTGCTCTGGCAAACCTAAGTCAAAAAGGTGTGGGCTGATCACAAAAATCTCCAATTCAAAAATTAATGGTATGAAAAACAAAAAAAACCCAGAAATTGCTGAATGTGTTTTTGATGCGTCAAGAGTTGCTTAACTCTGGCTGTGAAGAACTAATGCTGGTACTGGATAGACTTAATAAGTAAATATCTCAGTCATATATATGACATTGATAATTCATACATCAACCATACTTGAATCAATGTCCACCATCTTTTTTGAAAACCTCTTATAGATGTCTTTTCAAGGCTTCAGACATGCCATTTTGGTTACCACATAATTCATGGTTACCCAATAACTCTTAATGGCTATGGCTTTTTCACTAGCCCTCTCAATCCTTTTCTTGTTTTTAAACCATTTTGTGATTTTTTAAAATTTTTCAATTGTTTTGAAGTGCTTATCCTTAATAGCAATCTATAATAATAAAACCCTAGAGCGCGTATGCACTGTTGAAAGTTTGTGATTCCTGGCACCGTGAGGTGTGCTTCTGTGCCAGTCCTCACGGCGCCTGCGCTAGCTGGAGGCGCGGGCGGTGGCTGGAGGCGCGTGAGCATGCAGCTCTGTCAATGGCGGTCGGCTTAGAGGACGGGCAGGAGAGTGGCGGTTGCGGTGACAGGAGAGTATCCGACAGAGGGCTCCGTTTTGAAGCTGTGGCTCTCACTGAACTGCCAGTTGGCCAGCTTTCTTGGCTGAGTTATTTTTCAGTTTACAGGTGCCGCCGCAGCTCCTCTCACGAGCCGCACCTGGGTCAGAGAACACTTCCAATGCAGGGGATCATTAGAGGAGCTACCGCGGCACCTTTAAACTTAAAAATAACTATGGCAAGTGAGTGGCTAGACCGCGGGAAGTGTAGGGGGGATGGAGAAATCCTGCTGCTGCACAGGTAAATGGAGGGAGAGGGAATACTGTGGCTGCTGCACAGGGAAGTGGGGGAAAGGGAAAAAAATGCTGCTGCACAGGGAAATGGAGGGGGAGGGAATGCTGCTTCGGCTTTTGCACAGGGAAGTGGGAGGAGGGAAAAAATGCTGCTGCACAAGGACATGGAGGGGGAGGGAATGCTGCTTCGGCTTCTGCACAGGGAAGTGGGGGGAAGGGAATGCTGCTTCGGCTGCTGCACAGGGAAGTAGGGAGGGAGACAGAAAGAAAGGAAGAAAGACACAGGGGCAAGGAGAGAGACAGAAAGACAAAGGGGGCCAGGGAGTGAGACAGACAGAAAGAAAGACAGCGGGAGGGAGAGAGACAGAAAGAAACAGACAGGGGTAGGGAGAGAGACAGAAAGAAAGGCAGACATATATTCTAGCACCCGTTAATGTAACGGGCTTAAAGACTAGTAAGTTAATACTTAAAAACTTATCTTAAATATTCTAATAGTATATTTCACTTCTCTTATCACGTCGGGAAAGGGACCTGTCACATCGACATGTTTCGCCGTTAGGCTGCTTCAAGAACAGTCCCCTATGAAAACAAGAAAACCATCATTCTAATGACAATTCTAAGGGTAAAAACATTCAAGAATAATTTTTATCAGACGCTTACCCCTTACAAGTTTAACTGCACCATCCTGATCCGCACGCATTTGCAAAGATAAGATGGCCGCGGCGTCTCATTTGCCTCTATAAGTACCTTCCTTTGAATGACGTCATCTATAACCCTTAGTGAATCACGATCTTACACTAAAGAACCCCATTCAATTTCTTGGTTTAAACCCCCCGGTATCACTGTATCCAACGTGTAGATCCATTTCTGTTCAAGCATATTTAATTTCTGTTTGTCCTGATTTGGAGACGTTTCTTAGACGATGTCTTTATGATGTGGAAAGACACTGAAGAATCTTTAAAGGCATTTGTACATGAATTGAATGCTTTGAATCGTTATATACAATTCACTCTAGTATATAATATTGGAAGAGTGGATTTTTTGGATCTGACTATAAGTTTTCAACATGGTAGGTTCAGTACTACATTATATCGCAAGCCAAGTATCTAGGAATACACTATTAAAGTTTCACAGTTACCACCCTTATAAACTAAAATTTAATCTACCAGTTGGACAATTCCTTAGGTTGAGACGTATATGCTCGGAAGAAGATGAATTTCTTTATCAATCAAGACAACTTGAATCTAGAATTCTTGCAAGAGGGTATCCAAAAAAGTCTGTACAAAAAGCCTTCCTCAGGGCAAAGTTTGCCAACCGGTAACTACTATTGAATCCGTGTAATAATGATCAACAATCTAGTATTCAGGAAGTGAATGATAAACCAAACGAAAATCCAAGCACCTCAAGATTAGTGTGCGTGCTCCCTTTTTCTACTGAAAAAATATTGGCATGTAATGCAGATAGTTCCTGAAATTTTTGATGAATTTCCCATAATAGTGTATAATAGGGGGAACAATATAGGTGAATGCTTAGCCCGCCACAGATATAAGACCACTTATAATGAAGATCAGGGGCCCATAGGACACACAAAATGTTTAAAGTGCCAATGGTGTGATTCCACATTAGAATGAAGAGTTTGGCAACCCCCAAAAAGGGATCTATCAATAACCGTGAAGACAGCCACTACGTGTAAATTTCACAATGTAATTTATGTCATCGTATGTCCATGTGACCTTATGTATGTGGGCAGAACGAGTCGTCCGGTTAACATCAGACTTAACGAGCATAAGTCTAGAATTGTAAATAAAGTGATCGAAGCTCCTTTAATTCAACATTGGGAGTTACAAGCTCATAGGATAGAAGATATAAGTTGGCGGATTATAGATCAAGCACAAGAAGGGTGGGAGGGTGGAAACTACAAACAGAAATTAAATATGCTTGAACAGAAATGGATCTACACGTTGGATACAGTGACATCGGGGGTCTAAACCAAGAAATTGAATAGGGTTCTTTAGTGCAAGATCATGATTCGCTAAGGGTTATAGATGATGTCATTCAAAGGGAAGTACTTATAGAGGCAAATGAGACGCCGCGGTCATCTTATCTTTGCAAATGCGTGCGGATCGGGATGGTGCAGTTAAACTTGTAAGGGGTAAGTGTCTGATAAAAATTATTCTTGGATGTTTTTTTACCCTTAGAATTGTCATTAGAATGATGGTTTTCTTGTTTTCATAGGAGACTGTTCTTGAAGCAGCCTAACGGCGAAACATGTCGATGTGACAGGTCCCTTTCCTGACATGATAAGAGAAGTGAAATATACTATTAGAATATTTAAGATAAGTTTTAAGTATTAACTTATTGCTATTAAGGATAAGCACTTTAAAACAATTGAAAATTTTTTTAAAAAATCATAAAATGGTTTAAAAACAAGAAAAGTATTGAGAGGGCTAGTGAAGAAGCCATAGCCATTAAGAGTTATTGGGTAACCACGAATTATGTGGTAACCAAAATGGCATGTCTGAAGCCTTGAAAAGACATCTATAAGAGGTTTTCAAAAAAGATAGTGGACATTGATTAAAGTATGGTTGGTACTGGATAGACTTGCACAGTCTGTGTCCTGTATATTTATTTATTGGGATTTATTAACCACCTTTTCATGAAGAGAATCACCCAAAGCAGTTTACAATATATTGAATAACAATCAGGTACTTGTAAGTATTTTCCCTATGTGTCCCAGCAGAGTCACAATCTAACTGTGGTACCTGGGACAATGGAGGGTTAAGTGACTTGTACAGAGTCACAGGGTGCAGGCTGAGATTGAACTCAACCTCAGGGTGCTGAGGTAGCAGCTCTAATCAATAGACCACTCCTTCTCCTGGCTGATTTAACTACAGTAGGGACCTCTATCTGCTGATTTTGTATGCGATGTTTCAATTATCTGTGATTCACCATGGCCTGAGTACTGAGTGCCCCCCCCCCTCCGCACTCTACTCCATTGTGTCCACAGCCCCCCTCCTCAATCTTCACCAGCAGCTAGCAGCATCTCCTGCCTGATGCTTGCACCGATCTGAGCTCCCTCCTTCTGACATCACATCCGGGTCACGGATAATTGTTATAATAGCATTCACTATTATCCGCAGTTTCACGTAGCTGCAGTAGGTCTTAGAATCTACTACCTGCAAATATAGGGGCCCTGCTGTACTATAGAAATACAACAGTTAAACTTTTCTGGATCCTGGAGTTAGCTGCACTTTAAAGTCCACGTACAAAGCTGTTTATGCAAAAGGCAACAAACTGGAAAGGTAGCCATAGCCAAAGATTTTGAGGCTTCTGTGATACTCACACAACACCATTTCAACTGTGCTCTGCCTCCTGTTCTAGCAAAGTAACCTCTCTGGGTATGTGCTGAACAAATCTTGGTTAGAACTATCCTTACTTAAAAGTTCATTTTAAACAGGAAGAGAAAACAAAATATGAGCATTCTCTGACCCTTCTCCAAAAGCAGACAGGTGTGGAATAAAACCAGGATCTGGGCAATCTTCCAATTCACTTTGAGACATTTCTGATTGCAGTGAAGATGTTAATACCCTTCATTTGGTGCAGAATCCAAGGTATACAACATGGATTGAAAGGCCTGCATTATTGACAAAATCATTAAATATCTTCTGTAAGAACAAGTGAAGCTGCTCTGGTAGAAACAATAAAAAAGGAAACTTGGCCTCTACATCAAGGACGGTTTTGCAGAAGATGTCAATCAGGAGGTCTATGTTGTGAACAAGAAATATGAGGATGTCTGACATGGGTATGCAGAAAGATCATTTCACCATACCAGAATTTATCAATTTGCAATATCTGCAATGAAGCTACCTCTGTGTTGAGATTCGACAAAGCTCACCCACACATTGATAACATAACATATCATACTTATAAACCACATAACGTAAGTTCAATGCGGTAAACTAAAAATAACATAACCTAAGGAGGATTTAAATTAGTTCACTAAATATTTTGAAAAAAGAGGAAATTTCAATTGAGTTCTAAAGTGCTTGTAAGAGCAAGCACTACGCAACAGTGGCCTAAATTCCCTGTCATAGAAAGCAGCCTGAAATGCTAGTGTATGTTCCAAGGATTTCTTGCTCTTACAACCTTGAGCAGACGGAAAAATTAAACAATGCATGTGATTCTCTCCTATGTTTATGGAATGCTATGAGAAATCTATCGGTCAAATAGTTTGGAGCAATACCATATGCAACTTTGTAACAAAGACAACCCAGCTTAAAAAAAACAAGCGCCTCCACTGGAAGCCAATGCAACTCATGGTAGAAAGGAGTCACATGATCATATTTCTTTAGAACATAAATTAATTTGACCCCTGTATTTTACATCAGTCTAAGCCTAACCATCTCTTTCTTGGTACATGTCAAATAGACACTGTTACAATAGTTGAGAAGATTTAGAAGTAACGACTGAACTAAAAGTTTAAAGGCCGGCAACTCAAAATTGGTACACAGCTTCCCCAATGTGTAATAACCCTTTTGCACCACAGCATCTACTTTTTTTTTCATGGTCAAGTGTTGATCTATAACAACTCCCAATATTTTAATCGTTGGATTGATCTTATAGAGAGTGTTGAGTCTATAGTAATTGATGGTTCATGTAAAATTCTAGGTGGAGATGCAACAAAGAATTTGGTCTTATGATTTAATTTGAATTTAAATTCTTGCAAGCATGATTCCATCAGTTTCAGTATAGACTCAATTATTTGGATAATATGAGATATAGCTGTATTACAAGGAATGATGATCATAATGTGATCAGCATAACTAAACAGTCTAGAACCCAGTTTGTTCAAATGAAACCCCAAAAGATAGATACACATTAAATAATGTGAGGGAGAGTGGGGAGCCCTGAGGTACCCCGCAAGCATTTTCCAAGCTACAGAAAGCTGATTGTTAGACTTAACCTGATAGAGTCTTGATTCAAGAAAACCTTTGAACCACGAGAGAACATTACCTTGCAACCCTAGGGCATCTAGGCAGGCCAGTAACTTGGTGTGATCCACCAAGTCAAAGGCGCTACTGAGATCAAACTGAAGAACCAATGCACTACTACCATTGCTCAACAGACCATTTAGATCAGGGGTCCCCAAAGTCCCTCCTTGAGGGCCGAATCCAGTCAGGTTTTCAGGATTTCCCCAATGAATAATATGCATGAGATCTATGTGCATGCACTGCTTTCAATGCATATTCATTGGGGAAATCTTGAAAACCCGACTGTCAAGGAGGCACTTTAGGGATCCCTGATTTAGATGATCTAACATTGTAGTTATCACCGTTTCTATACTATAATAAATTCTGAAGCCAGATTGAGAATCATTGAGCAAGGAATGTTGCTCAAGATATTTCGTCAACTAAATTTGGACCAAACCCTCCATAATCGTTACAAAAAAGGGGATTGATGCCACAAGTCTATAGTTGGCTGGTAATGAAACAGATTCATTCTTATTCTTAATTATTGGAGTAATAATTATATTACCCTCCTCTTGTGGAAATTTTGCCTTCAAAGAATCAAATAGCCAATCTAATAATTTTAATTTAAAGGTTAGGTGATGCTGTCATAAGATCTGAAGGGCAGGGATCTAATATACAATATGATTTAGTGTATCTACAGAATAGTTTAGAAAAATCCTCCCAATCTGGTTCTTCATAGTAACATAGTAGATGACAGCAGATAAAGACCCGAATAGTCCATCCAGTCTGCCCAACCTGATTCAATTTAAATTTTTTCTTCTTAGCTATTTCTGGGCAATAATTAAAAGCTCTATCCAGTACTGTGCTTGGGTTTCAACTGCCGAAATCTCCGTTAAAACCTACTCCAGCCCATCTAAACCCTCCCAGCCATTGAAGCCCTCTCCAACCCATCCTCCCTCAAACGGTCATATACAGACATAGACCATGCAAGTCTGCCCAGTACTGGCCTTAGTTCAATATTTAATATTATTTTCCAATTCTAGATCCTCTGTGTTCATCCCTTTGAACTCAGTCACTGTTTTCCTCTCCACCACCTCTCTCGGGAGTGCATTCCAGGCATCCACCACCCTCTCCGTAAAGTAGAATTTCCTAACATTACTCTTGAATCTACCACCCCTCAACCTCAAATTATGTCCTCTGGTTTTACCATTTTTCTTTCTCTGAAAAAGATTTTGTTCTAGGTTAATACCCTTCAAATATCTGAACGTCTGAATCATATCTCCCCTGTCCCTCCTTTCCTCTAGGGTATATATATTCAGGGCTTCCAATCTCTCCTCATACGTCTTTTGGCGCAAGCCTCCTATCATTTTCGTCGCCCTCCTCTGGACCGCTTCAAGTCTTCTTATGTCCTTCGCCAGATACGGTCTACAAAACTGAACACAATACTCCAAGTGGGGCCTCACCAATGACCTGTACAGGGGCATCAACACCTTCTTCCTTCTACTGGCTACACCTCTCTTTATACAGCCCAGCATCCTTCTGGCAGCAGCCACCGCCTTGTCACACTGTTTTTTCGCCTTTAGATCTTCGGACACTATCACCTCAAAGTCCCTCTCCCTGTCCATGCAATCAGCTTCTCACCTCCCAGCATATACGGTTCCTTCCAATTATTAATCCCCAAATGCATTACTCTGCATTTCTTTGCATTAAATTTTAGTTGCCAGGCATTAGACCATTCTTCTAACTTTTGCAGATCCTTTTTCATATTTTCCACTCCTTCTTCGGTGTCTACTCTGTTACAAACCTTGGTATCATTCTGCAAAAAGTCACTTTTCCTTCTAACCCTTCAGCAATGTCAGTCACAAACATATTGAACAGGATCGACCCCAGCACCGAACCCTGAGGGACTTCACTACTCACCTTTCCTTCCTCCGAGCGACTTCCATTAACCACCACCCACTGGTGTTTGTCCGACAGCCAGTTTCTAACTCAGTTCACCACTTTGGGGCCTAACTTCAGTCCTTCAAGTGTGTTCAACAGCCTCCTATGAGGAACCGTATCAAAGGCTTTGCTGAAATCTAAGTAAATTACATCTAGCATATGTCCTCGATCCAGCTCTCTGGTCACCCAATCAAAAAATTCAATCAGGTTCGTTTGGCATGATTTACCTTTTGTAAAGCCATGTTGCCTCGGATCCTGTAACCCATTAGATTCAAGGAAGTACACTATCCTTTCTTTCAGCAACACTTCCATTATTTTTCCAACAACCAAAGTGAGGCTCACCGGCCTGTAGTTTCCTGCTTCATCCCTGTGACCACTTTTGTGAATAGGGACCACATCCGCTCTCCTCCAATCCCCAAGAACCACTTCCGTCTCCAGAGATTTGTTAAACAAGTCTTTAATAGGACTTGCCAGAACCTCTCTGAGCACCCTTAGTATCCTAGGATGGATCCTGTCTGGTCCCATCGCTTTGTCCACCTTCAGTTTTTCAAGTTGCTCATAAACACTCTCCTCCGTGAACGACGCAGAATGAAGACCAATACAAATCTGCATGGACCTCAATTTCATTCATATTTAAATGAGACTCAAAATTTCCCAGACAAAGTAAACAAGAAAATCTCAGGTTTAAGACTTTAGAACTGAAGAAATTTGCTAAATCATTTGAAGTAGGTAAAAGTAATCCTATGGATTGCGTATTTTGAGTCACATTAAACACTGTATTAACTAGTTGAAATAATTTCTTTACATTAATGCTTGTAGTACTGACTTTTGCTGAGTATTAGGTTTTTCGTTTTCCCTTAATAGTTTCTTATAATTTCTAACTTCCTTCCTCCAATGTTCTTTGTCTATAGCTGCTTTGGATTTTATCCATTTTCTTTCAAAACGTAATTCTGTGTCATACCGTTTTTTTTGTGTCATCAGCTCGTCTTTTTATAGTATGTTTAGGGGTAGTTTCATCTAGGATGTTATTACAAAATTTTTCCAATCCAATGAAAAATTATGAATATTGCCATCTGGTAATAATTCAGCCCTCAGCCAAAATTCAGTTGCATTAGGTGGTTTTCTGATAGAAATTTCTGATTTTTGCGACTTAGGTATGACGTTCAATTTCTTAGTCCATCCCAAAGAAAAATAATAAATAAAATGGTCTTACCAAAGTATTGGCAGCTATCTGCCCTCTTTTAACAAAATTAAAGGAATGGACCCTGACTTGGTCGCTAATGATACTAAGTCCAATTGATGACTTCCTACATGAGTTTGTAATGGTTGTGGAAAAGAAAAATCCAAAGAAGATAAAAATGTCATAAGATCAGCAACATTCTGATCCGATTCAACCTCCAAATGTAAATTAATATCTCCCAATAATAAACACTGTGGAGTGGTAAGTGAATTATTAAAAACAAATTCATAAAAATGCTCCTTAACTTGGGCCCATGATCCTGGTGGCATATAAAACAAGATGCAGTGTAAAGAGTCTTGTAGGTCTATTCTATTGAGGGTACAGATTTTGTTTGGTCAGTGAGTCCTGTACTTTAAAACTAAGGGTTTTTAGGTTGTATAGACAATGCAACTTATTCATTTGGCACTTATTCATGAACAGACTTACATTTTGTGTGTCAATAGAAATAAACAAAACTATTTATCACACACATTTTATAAATTTATCCCCTACATGGTTCTAGTTTCTTTAAAAATAATAATAATAATAATAAAGTAGCATCCACATTAATATATGTATACACAAATTAATGAGAATATTCTCACAATCTGCACCTACAGAAAAGACCTTTAATGAATCAGGTTCTTCATCTCGGTCAATTTTAATGCTGCATCTTTTAATCATTTGTCATCAGATGGTAGCTATTAAACACTAAATGCAACCCAACAAAATGAATGTATGACTGGGAACTCTAGGGAAGGATAATTGAATTCTGGACAGAAGAGAACATTTAACTGTCCCCCCCAAAAAAAAAAAAAATAAATTAAATGTTTACCCAGATCAAACACACTCTTCTTTAGTGAAACACTGGTTTGTAGGTAAAAAGGATATGTAATAGTGGCTACTTAAGCCATATCACATCTGTTTTTGTGTAGGGATGTTATGCAACTGTTCTATTAGGGAAAACATTTTAAAAAAACAGGGCAGGGAAACCCAATTCTACACTAGCAAAGAGATGGTTTTGCCAACAGGGAAATACTTGAGAAGCAGGCAGGCATCGGGTTTCAGCACCTCAGAGTACATTCAAAGTGACCAGAGATGTAAAAGGCTCCAAATCTAATAGCAGGGCACCCATCCATTCCAAATTTACAAACTTATTCAATTTCATTTTCATAAGCCTAACATTTTAGAAGGCTTCAGAGCTAGGTGTAGCCTATCAGCTGAGGTTCCCAAGACCAAATGTTCAATAACACTGCACAACAAAGTTTTTGCTTCCTGAACACTGCTGGGTGTTTTTTATAGAATTTTGGGTGCTGATCATGAATATTACATCAAAAATTACCCATCACGTACCATTTCAGAGAAATCTTCAATTTTGTCGTGATTTTTTCTTATATTTGGATGCAAACAATTTTTTCTCCCATAAGTGTCTTATCAACAACGGTTTGTGCCGCCTGGGTATGTCCATGCATAAAATCTAGCCAGGTTGGAAGCTGTTTTATGGAAGATGACATCCTGGGCATGTCTGGGCAGGTCTGAACGAGCTTGCGCTGTCTCACCATGCTATAATGGTGGCTTCCATACACCGATCCTGCTCATTTGGTTAATATAGATAGTCCGTGTGTGTATATAGTATCAGTATAGTAAAGTATAGTAGTATAGTAGCTGTAGCAATATAACAGTAAGTAAGCTTGATGCTATAGACGTTTTGGTGTCGGGCAATATGTCTCGTCGGTGTCGTAACAGCCGCGACACATTCTGCTATATCTGTGGGGAATATACACTTACGCCTCAGAGACGTTCGATGACTGCCCTTGTAAAGAAAGCCTATCATCTGTATTTTGGCTGCAAAATAGGTGATCAAGACAAGCAATGGGCGCCTCACATTTGCTGTGCGACATGTGCTGTTAGTCTGAGAGCCTGGCTCAGAGGTACTCGAAAGACGATGCCATTTGCTGTTCCGATGATATGGCGAGAACAGAAAGACCATGTGACGGACTGTTATTTCTGTTTGACTAATGTGTCTGGTTTCTCTGCCAAAAACAAGAAGTCAATTGAATATCCTAATCTGCCTTCAGCAATGAGACCCATGCCACATGATGACAGTCTTCCAGTTCCGAAACCACCAGAGGATTGGACCTTAGACGAACCAGATGAAGAAACTGCAGTGCAGGGTTCTAACAGTGACATTGACCCGGATTTTGAACCATCCTCATCAGGCGATCCACATCTGATAACACAGTCCGAATTGAACGATTTGGTCAGAGATTTGGGTCTGTCAAAAGCAAAAGCTGAGCTGCTAGGTTCGAGACTGCAGGAATGGTGTTTGCTATCACCAGGTACGAAAATTTCTGTGTTTCGAGACCGGCATCATGATATAACCAAATTTTTTGCACAAGTCGACAGTCTCTGTTTCTGTTGTGACATTGAAGGATTGTTCTCGGTCTTTGGTTGTGATCACAACCCGGAAGAGTGGCGTCTTTTCATTGATTCGTCAATGTTAAGCCTGAAAGCTGTTCTGTTGCACAATGGCAACGTTTATCCTTCAGTACCTGTTGGCTATGCAGCACATATGAAAGAAACATATGAGAATATGGAAATGTTACTAAAGTATGTCCAGTATACCAGGTATAACTGGAATATCTGTGGAGACCTCAAAGTCGTTGCTCTGTTACTAGGACTGCAGCTTGGCTATACAAAGTACTGCTGTTTCATCTGCGAATGGGACAGCCGAGACAGAGAGTCGCACTATTCTAGAAAGAACTGGCCACTCCGTAAAAAGTTAGTTCCAGGACAGAAAAATGTAGCACATGAATCGCTTGTTGACCCGACAAAGATATTTTTGCCTCCTCTTCACATTAAACTGGGACTCATGAAGAATTTTGTGAAAGCAATGAACAAGGAAGGGGAAGGTTTTCGTTATTTAAGACAGATGTTCCCAAGAATAACTGATGCCAAGATCAAAGAGGGTATTTTTGTTGGCCCCCAGATCAGACATGTTATGAGTGACAAGCGATTTGAAGATCTGTTAGTTGGGCCGGAAAAAATTGGCTGGAAAGCCTTTAAAGACGTTGTTGACAATTTTCTGGGCAATTACAGAGCCCCAAACTACATTCAGCTGGTAGACAAACTTCTCAAAGCATACAAGAGAATGAAGTGCAATATGTCACTCAAGATTCATTTCCTCCATTCACACTTGGACTTCTTCCCCGCAAATCTCGGTGCTGTGAGTGACGAGCACGGTGAAAGGTTTCATCAAGGCATAGCTACGATGGAGAAACGATACCAGGGCAATTGGAATCCGTCAATGCTTGCCGACTATTGTTGGATGCTACAACGTGATGCACCAGACACTGAATATAAAAGAAACTCGGGAGCAAAACACTTTTAATTCTGTTTCATTTAGTCGCTTGTGCGAAACGTAAACTTGACTATATATTTTATTGTCAGTAAACATAAAAATGTCTATTTCTCATAGTTCTTACGTGATGCAGTAAAACCAAAACCATATTTGAGCATACCAAGTTGGTACCTGTCATAATCACCAAAAACTTTTCAGGAATCAAGACTTAACCAAAAAATTGTTGTGCAGTGTAATTAGTGATATAGTACAGCTCTAGCCCCCCCAAGCTGACCGCATTAACTTTAGTATTTTTTTCAAATCTATATTCTTATCTATTTGAAGTTTTATTTGACGCTACACTGAAGCCAACTACAAATAAGACAGAAGGTCTTATGTTCTTATTTACATAAAAGTACGACACCTCAATGTAGACTCGCCTCTTAATCCCATCAATCTGCAGATAAATATAATTCAATTTAACCACAGAGCTTTCATCTTTGCATTATCCCAAATTCACTCTGCAATTACAGAGCTTTAAAAACAGTGTATGCAGCCATTAGGGATGCACATGCTATTCAGTGACCAAAAATGGGGAAATATGAAATGAACTGAATTTAAAAAATAAAATTAAAAAAAACCTTTCCTTCCACACACCTCTACCAGCCGTAACTCAAGCATGGCATGGGGCCATGTATACTGCATGACCTTTTTTAAGGACAAGGTGACTTGATACATCAAAATGGCTTCCGTCAATAGTGTCACTGGCAGAGCTAAAACTATCTTAAATTCTAATCTCTGATCCAGAGCAACTATAAGACTCACACTTTCCAAGTTACTGAACTAACAGCAGTAAGACCAGTTTTATGTACGAGATGCTTATTACTACCATCTACACAGAAATACTAAAAAATGATGGCAGATAAAGACCGTATGTTATATCCAGTCTGCCCATTCACAGAATTATTCAAACTAAGCTCTACTGTCCCCTTGTCTTTCTTAGTGCTTTTCCCATGTTTTCCTACACTAAACGCCTCTCTATCCTGCCAGATTCATGCCGTTCATCTGCACACCACACAGTGTTGCCATGAAGAGAACCACCTTTATGTCATTCATGTCTGCATTTATGTGGGCATTACTCCACCAGCCATAGCCACTGCAACCTAACAAATCCTGAAACCACATGCCTGTTAAAGATCATGAACACTGCTGTTTTTAGGACCTTCAGTATCGTCATCACAATGAATTTCAAAGCAGGTATTTTGCTAATGGAAACTTGAATGGAAATTCTTAGCAAATACAATTTGTGCTGGACAAGGCTGGCAACCAAGTGCCTCCACAGAACATACAAGAGGGTTTTACTGCTATTTAAAAATCACTGAAGTGAACAAATAATGCTTTTGCAGTTTTTTTATTTTAAAAATAAGAAAGCACACTAAGAAATATATTCTATTGGAATAACCTTATACTCAGGGTCTCTATTTCAAGAAGAAAATGAGTCAAAACTCAAATGAACAAAAGCATTGACCTCCTGGGACAGACCAAAGGTCCAGCATGTCACAAGTACCTAGTAGAACCCCAAAAGAGAAACATATTTTATGTTGCTTATTTTAGACCAGGGATGCCCACACTTTTTGGGCTTGTGAGCTACTTTTAAAATGACCAAGTCAAAATAATCTACCAACAATAAAAAATTTTTTAAAACACAAAGCACACTATACGCAGAGAAAATGTTAATTATCATTCATACTCCGGGTTTTTTTCAAAGAGATCAAGGCAGATGACTCTATGCAATATCACCTCAGTAACAACCATACAAAAATAGACAAATATATACCCCCTCCCATTTTACTAAACCGCAAAAGCTGCTTTTAGCGCAGGGAGCTGCGCTGAATGCCCCATGCTGCTCTTGACGCTCATAGGCTCCTTGCGCTAAAAAACCACTACTGCGGTTTAGTAAAAGGGAGCCATAGTGCAAAATATAGACAGCAGAAATAAATTCTCAAAATGGATACATTTTGATCACTAAATTGAAAATAAAATGTATTTTCCTACCTTTGTTGTCTGGTGATTTCAAGAGTCTCTGATTGCACTTTCTTCTTCTGACTGTGCATCCAATATTTCTTCCCTTCTTTCAGCCTCCTGTATGCTTCCTCTCCTCCAAACCTCATTCTCTCCAACTTTTTCTTTCTATCTCCCTGCCCCCTTCTTTCTTTGTCTCCCTGTCTCCCTTTCTTTCTCTCCATGCCCCCTTTCTTTCTGACTCCCTTCTTTTTTGTCACCTTGCCCCCCCCTTCTTTCTATCACCCTGCCTGCCCCCTTTATTTCTTTTTCCCTGCTCTCCCCCAAGCCACTAGATTTGCCACCGCCATCGGGGAACAGGCCCCCAAGCCACCACCGCCCCAAGCTCTCCCTGTATAACCGGCGCGCTGACTAGCACTCTGCTCCCCGACGTCAATTCTGATATCAGAGAGGAGTTCCGGGCCAGCCAGGCAGCGATTGGCTGGCCCAGAACTTCTTTTCCGACGTCAGAATTGAAGTCGGGGAGCGGAATGCTGGTTGGTCCGACGCTTCTGGAGGGAGGGTGGTGGAGGGACATCAGGGAGGGGAAGGCTGATCGCCCAGCAGATCGGGACGGCAACATGAGTCTATCATGGAGCCCTGGATGGGCTCTGCGATCGACTCGCGTTGCCTTCCCGATCTACCAGTCGATCGCGATCAACGTATTGGGCACCCCTGTTTTATAAGTAGTGGATATTCCCAAATCCATCTTAATGGTAACTTTTCTTTTAGGAAATTATCTCAATAAAAAGTAACCTAGTCTCAACAATTATCTTTTAATAAAAGAGATTTCTGGTTCATAACTGCACCATACCACTAGGATTAACATCAGTATGAACTGGAGCCCGGATGACAATCATTATACAGAAATACCTTGCATGCCAATAAAGTCTGCCAAGCCTCTTAGCGATCTCAAATACACTTGAGCTCAGTCTAACAGCTGACTGGCTGCATAGGGTTTGCTCCCTTTGTCATTTAACAATAGCTAGCCACAGAGTGTCTTAATCTCTCTGAATGTGTTTTAAATCTCTCTGAATGAAGGGAAAAATGTTCTCTAGCAAGCACAGCACTGTTTGGATAAAGTGGTCAAGGCACTTCTCCAGTGACCCCTGCCCCCTCTCATTGTTCTACATACACCAAGCCCCTGGGACAGGTGAATTAGCCTCTCTGAACATTATCTAAAAAGATGGGATAAAAATTAAAATTAATAAGAATCTAATCATTAATAAAATCTAGAATGTTTCCTTGGATAGCCTTGAAAAAAATACAACCAAAATATAAACTGCAGACTAAAAAAAAGGGGGGGGCCCTCAGCAATCATGGAGAAATGCCTGGATACTGCCAGTGCTGTCGAGGTCCCCCACTGAGTGAGAAGTCTCTGTGAATAAAAATTATCAAATCTTATGCTTAAAATTACTATTAAAAAAAAGGATCCTGACTGTAAATGTTGCTTTTTAAATTAAATGCATTAAATTTTTTCCAATGCCACAAAAACGTTGACAACACAGTGTTTATTCCAGCTCTAGCAATGCTGCACAACCCCTGTCAAGCTATTAACTTGAACGTTGAACTTCACAGTACAGGCTTGCTTTCTTTGCCATCCTTTTGATGTTACCTCCAAAGCAAAAGATCAAAGTCTTGGAGTGTTTTGAGGGGAAGTCCCAGGCTCTTAGGCTACTAGCCTGTGATATATGTTAAAATCCCAGCCAGGAGTAGGAGGAGAGAAGAAAGCAGAGAAAATAACTAGCACAGGAAAAAAGTGTCAAAACAGAGAAGGGTGATCAGGCAGCAAGCCACAGAACTGTAGGGCGAATGTTTATGATTAGAAACAAGCCTTATTGTTTTGTGAATTTCCTGTTTGGTGCCTTGGCATTCCTAGTGATATACAGTGGAACCTTGCTCGTAAACCAAATTGCTCGTATATCAAAGCAAGTTTCCCCATAGGAAGAAAGGGAAATTCGCTTGATTTGTTCCCCACCCCCAAGGCTACCGGTGCTGCTCCACACCCCCCCCACTCGCATCGCCGTCGCCCCCCCCCCAACCCCCTCCCGCAATCCGTCATCCCCACCCATCCAAACACAATCCCTTACCCCAGCACCAACGCACAGGACGTGCCGGAAGATCCTGCCTCTTGCCTGGGCTGGGCCTTGAGCATCTGCGCATGCTCAAGGCCTTCTGGTTCTTGCTGTCTCCAAGATTCTCGGCGAGAGCAGGAGCCAGAAGGCCATGAGCATGCGCAGATGCTCAAGGCCCAGGCAAGAGGCAGGATCTTCAGGCACCAGCACATCCTGTGCGTTGGTGCTGGTGCCAGATCGGGGTAAGGGATTGTGTTTGGGCGCGCGAGCAGGGGGGGGGCCATGCGAGCAGGGGGGGGAGCCTCACAAATCGAGTCAACTCTCAGTTTGGGAGGCATGATTTGTGAGAATGTTTTACATTACATTACATTAGGGATTTCTATTCCACCTTTACCTTGCAGTTCAAGGCGGATTACAAAAGAATTATCCAGGATGTATTACAACAAGAACTTACAAAAAAAAAAATTGGTCATTTTCAAAGAGAGTAAGAAATGGGTACGGTTATTTGTTTGGGGTAGTTGGCTTTAGTGAGAGGTGGGGTTTGAAACTTGCGGTATTATTTCTTTTTTCATGGTTTTCTTGAAGAGTATGGTCTTTATTTCTTTTCTAAAAAGTCAAGGGATGCCATCAGTAGATTGGCGATTTGGTTGTCTAGTTTGGCTGCTTGAGTGGCCAGGAGGCCATCATATAGTTTTTTCTATTTGACCTCCTTAATTAGGGGGTATGAGAATGGGGTGTGAGTTTTCCTATGTCTGGTTGAGGTGTTGTGGATGAGGCGGTTATTCAAGTAGTTTGGACTGTCTCCGTATAAAGTCTTAAATAGTAGACAGTAGAATTTAAATTGTATTCTTGCTGGGATCGGAAGCCAATGCGATTGGAGATATGCTTCTGTAATGTGGTCATGTTTCTTTAATGAGTAGTTGAGTCTTAGTGCTGTGTTTTGGATAGTTTGTAGTTGTTTTGTTATGGTTGTAGGGCATGGGAGGTAGAGGATGTTACAGTAGTCAAGTAGGCCTAGTATTAAGGACTGAACTATGAGCTGGAATTGTGTTTTCTCAAAGAATTTCCAAACTTGTCTTAAGTTTCTCATGACTAAGAATGACTTTTGTATTGTTTTATTGATTTGCGGTTGAATGGTGCAGCATCTGTGGATAGTTTTACTCATCTTGCAAAACACTCGCAAACTGCGTTACTTGCAAACCGAGGTCTGAACATACATGTGACCCACCTTCCTAAACACCTATCTTTTAAATATTTTAAATTTTGAATTGTACCCCTTAAACAAAAGCACAATTATTTATTTATTTCTTCCATTTGTGTGTAGCACATATCTATACAAGCTCTAGGCGACATTACAGAGGAAGGGGTTAGAAGAGGGTAGGGAAGACTATGGAGGGCAGGAAGAAGTGCAAAGGAGCAAAGCATGTAGAATATGTCATAGAAATTCCTAACTTTACAGATAGGAGCACCATCTATGTAAATGATATCTAAATGAATTAAAGTAATATGTAAAAAGGAATAGAAGGGAGGAACCGTTAAACAATAGCATTCAGGGAAATTCAATTAATAAAATAAAAACAATAGGGGTAAAAACAATGGAATAAAATTTAAAATAATTCATAATCTGGAAAATATTGAAAACCAAAATCAAATAAGTTTGACAGAAGTCCAATTTCCTGAAGCAGCTCTGTTGCCTCAGCATATTTTAAATAATCCCAATGGCAAAAGTCCAGACGGGACAGTTATCAGCTCGGGCTTTCCAGCTGCTGCAGCCCTGACTCATTGCTCCCAGGCAAAAGATGCACAGAGATAGAACAATCCAGCGCCGGGCAACACTGCTCTCGGTGGGCAATGGATGCTCATGGGTAGCTCCCGAAGAATACAGCACTCTACCTCCATCGGCGGACAACCGGGAGAAGGAGAGACACAACCAGCTCCTTCCTCCCCAATGAGAGCAGACACCACCACATCCTAGGCAATCACCAGCAGCGATGAGCCATGCTTCCACTGGTCCTGCCTCCAGCAACAATCTCCCCACAGTTATCTCCAGTCACCACACGCAGGTAGAAGGGCCTCTGCTGAAAATTAACCGTTCCAGGACTTTAGGTTAGTAGACCATTATACTGTAATTCTATAACTATTGAACTCCTCCTATCCAAGACGTTTTCTAACTTGCCCGAGTGAAAATTAAAAGAAAAATGTACAGAACCCTGTAAAACTATGAGTAAGGTAGATGAAAGGCACAAAATAAAGTAGAAACCAACAAAATAAAACTAAATAGAACTAAAAACTTTAAAAAAAATTACTAATCTTTACTAAATATCCAATAAAAATTTCCATAGTTCATAAAGTTTCCACTAGTCTAACTCAAACTGAATAAATTAGCCCCCACTGACTCACATCAACAAGTTTTTTAGGCCAGGATTTTCAAAAACCTGCATTAAAAAGCAACGGTCTGCTAACGCAGCCATTTAGATGCTGAATTTAAAAACCCGAGACATTCTTTTAAAAAAATTGTTCATGGAAATGAGGTCGGCAGACAGCAGCAAAGATTTCCTGGGCACATACGCAGAAAATATGCTGTCAACACTACATTAAAAAAACAACCCAAAACAAAGCAACAGTGGGACAGATAGAAACATAGAAACAGGGTATGACGGCAGAAAAGAGCTGTCGGCCCAAGTCTGCCAACTCAAAGAACCCTCCCCCTAAAAGAACCCCCCTTAAGCACTTCCCCAGAGTGTACCCACATGTTTATCCCATCGTCTCTTGAAGTCGAGCACGTTGTTGGCCTCGACAACCTGACGTGAAAGACCATTCCAACAATCAACCACCCTTTCGGTGAAGAAGTACTTCCTGATGTTGCCATGAAGTCTCCCACCCTTTAGTTTGAGCTGATGTCCTCTTGTTGCCGTGGCACCTGTAAGGAAAAAGATATCTTCCTCCACCTCGGTATGGCCTGTAAGATATTTGACCGTCTCTATCATGTCTCCCCTCTCTCTGCGTTCTTCAAGAGAATATAACTGCAGCCTGCTTAGACGTTCTTCATACGGGAGATCCTTGAGTCCTGATATCATCTTAGTGGCCATTCGCTGAACCGACTCCGTCCTCTTCACATCCTTCTGATAATGCGGCCTCCAAAAATGAACACAGTACTCCAGATGAGGTCTCACCATGGACCTGTACAACGGCATTATAACTTCAGGCTTTCGGCTGACAAAACTTCTTCGGATGCAATCCAGCATTTATGTAGCTTTGGTTGAAGCTTTCTCCACTTGATTGGTAGTCTTCATATCTTCACTGATGATGCCCGCAGTCTTCCGCTGTCCCTGTGTTGCGAAGCAGCAGGAGATATCTCTGCTGCATCACAACACCCCTAACCCTCCTGCAGTAGAAGGGATGCCCACTGTCTCCTGCTGCACTAAACCTTGCCGAGACCTGATGCACCCCCCTGCAGCAGGAAAGATGCCCACTTTCTCCTGCTGCACTGCCGCCACCCCCCCCCCCCCCACACTGGCAGCAGGAGAGATGCCCACTCTCTCCTCTTGAATTAACTATGTGCCGCGACCCGACAAATGACCCCCATCGCACCCCCCCCTGCCAGCAAGAGAGATGCTCACTCTCTCCTGCTGCACTAACTACCCGCCGCAACCCAAGTGAACCCCCCTCCCCCCAACTCCCCTCAACCGATGAGCTGGAGGGACCTGTACACCCTCATTGGTGCTGCTGTTGCATCGTCTAAATGGGAATTCCCCTCCCCGGTGGCATCTTGGGATGCACCGGGGAGGGGCCTGAGACTCTGATTGGCTTAGGTTGTTTAAGGCCCCTCGTATGAGGAAAGACTAAAAAGGTTAGGGCTCTTCAGCTTGGAAAAGAGACGGCTGAAGGGAGATATGATTGAAGTCTACAAAATCCTGAGTGGAGTAGAACGGGTACAAGTGGATTTATTTTTCACTCCGTCAAAAATTACAAAGTCTAAGAGACACTCAAAGTTACAGGGAAATACTTTTAAAACCAATAGGAGGAAATATTTTTTCACTCAGAGAATAGTTAAACTCTGGAATGCATTGCCAGAGGTTGTGGTAACAGCGGATAGCATAGCTGGTTTTAAGAAAGGTCTGGACAATTTCCTGGAGGCATAGTCATGGAAGATGCAGAACAAAAACCACAGTAGAATAAAGGAAGTCATGGTAGATTAAGAGAAGGCAGGTTGTATTTATTTATTTATTTCTAATATTTCTAGACCGCCTAAAACTAAGCGGTTAACAATTGAAAACATTCGTAATAATTCATGAACAATACATTTACAAAATGCATTCAAATTACATTACAATTATATGGTAATATCATACTTCTAAAATAATGACAAAACCTCAATGAATTTACACAATAGCCATCCCATTAAATAAATTGCAATGATCACAGCTTAAAATTCTCATTAAATATGGCTCCCAAATAGTTAACAAAAAAAAGCCTCCACAAACAGTTGTGTCTTCAACATCTTTCTAAACTGTAGATGGTCGGAACAGGTCCTCAGGATACCTAAATTTTACTCCTGCTATAGACAACGTTGCCGGTCTGGATTTAGCATACCAGACAGTTTTCTCTGTTAGTCTCATAGTACCTTCAGCAAGTTTTCACAGGAAGAAGGGGATGAGGAGGAGACTGTTGGTGGCTGTTCAGTTGAAGAGGAGGGTCTTCACTGCCTTTCAGAAAGTCACTGAGTCCTGAGATCTTATTTGTGCAGACAGCTGGTTCCAAAGCCAAGGGATGAAGTGGCTGTATGTGCAGTTTCCATTTGGAGAGATCTTCCTGGGGGGATATGTAGTCCCCTTTCTACTTCAGAGCGGAGGGGGCGGGAGGGGGGGTGTACTGGTGTAACTTGGATGTGATGTAAGTGGGGGTGATGATATGGAATCTTTTGTACACTATTACCAAGGCTTTGAACATGCAGTGTTTGTTGACAGGTAAGGCACAGTTACTTACCATAACAGGTGTTATCTAAGGAAAGCAGGCAGACACCAGCAGAGCCCCGATACGGACCACTTTAAAAGTGCATCGTCACTTTAAGTCTTTGGAAAGTTTACGATAGCCTGCACTGCGCACCTTCCTGCCCGATGTAGGCATGCGGTCCCTCAGTTAAGATAAGCTAGCTAAGAAGCCAACCAGGGGAGGTGGGTGAGTTGTGAGAATATCTGCCTGCTCTCCCTGGATAACACCTGTTACGGTAAGTAACTGTGCTTTAAGCTAGGACAAACAGGCAGCATATTCTCATGTATGGATGACCTCCAAACTAACAAGAATGGGATGGTGGGAGTGTTGGCCTTTAGGAAAATAAATTTTGTAATACAGATTGGCCGAAGTGCCCATCCCATCTGGATAAGGACTCCAGATAATAGTGAGAATGTATAAACTGAGGACCAGGTGGCAGCTTACAAATTTCCTCAATAGGAGTAGATCTGAGGAAAGCAACAGAAGCTGCCATAGCTCTAATTTTGTGGGCTGTGACATGACTCTCCAGTGCCAGTCAAGTCTGAGCATAACAGAACGATATACAGGCAGCAAGCTAGTTGGAAATCGTTCTCTTGGAAACAGGATGCCCCAATTTGTTTGGATCAAATTAGATGAATAGTTGGGGAGAAGTACGATGAGGCTGTGTCCTGTCGATGTAATAGGCCAAAGCATGTTTTCATTCCAAAGTATGCAATGCGGTTTCTCCTGAATGAGAATGAGGCTTAGGAAAAAAACACTGGTAGAACAATGGACTGATTGAAATGAAATTCAGTGACAACTTTTGGAAGGAGCTTTGGATGCGTATACGCAGAACCACTTTGTCATGATGAAAAACTGTGAAGGGTGGATCTGCGACTAATGCTTGTAACTCACTGACCCTCCTGGCAGAGGTGAGAGCAATAAGTAAGCCAACTTTCCAGGTGAGAAACTTGAAATGAGCTGTGGCCATTGGTTCAAATGGTGGCCTCATCAAACATTAAGGTCCCAGATGGCAGGCGGAGGCTTCAGAGGTGGTTTAACATTGAAAAGTCCTTTCATGAATCTGGAGACCAAAGGATGAGCTGTAAGATGTTTTCCCTCGACTGGCCTGTGAAAAGCTCTAATAGCATCGAGATGGACTCTGATAGATGTATACTTGAGACCAGAATCAGATAAATGAAGTAGGTAATCTAACACCAATCCCACTGCTAGTGAAGCAGGAAAATGATGACGAAGAAGACACCAGGAAGAAAACCTAGTCCACTTTTCTTGATAACATTGTTGAGTGGCTGGTTTCTTGAAGGCATCAATGATATGTTGAACAGGCTGAGAGAGTTGTAATTCAGAAGAATTTAGCCCAAAAGAAACCAAACTGTCAGGTGTAACAATTGCAGGTTGGATGTAGAAGCGACTCTTGTCGCTGAGTAAGCAGAGTAGGAAAAACTGGAAGAGGTATTGGTTCCCTGGAACTGAGCTGAAGTAGAAGGGAGAACCAATACTGTCTGGGTCACCGTGGAGCAATGAGAATCATGATGGCTGCCTCTTGTTTGAGTTTGAACAGAGTCCTCAACATGAGAGGAATTGGAGGGAATGCATATAGAAACAGGCCCGTCTAGTCCAGGAGAAAGGCATCGGCTTCCAGACAGAGAGGAGAGTAAAGCCTGGAGCAAAACTGGGGCAACTGGTGATTGTGAGAGCTGCAAACAAGTCCACTTGTGGAGTGTCCCAGAGAGAAAAGATAGACTGGAGAGTTGTAGAGTTTAGAGTCCATTCGTGAAGCTGAAGAATTCTGCTGAGGTTGTCTGCTAAAGAATTCTTCTCCCCTTGAATGTAGACAGCCTTTAAGAAATGTTGCAAACTGTCGCCCAAGTCTAGATTTTCAGGGCCTCCTTGCTTGTTTATGTAGTACATTGCTACTTGATTATCCATACAAAGAAGGAGGACTTGGGGACAGAGAAGATGAGGGCATAAAACATTGCTCGAAGTTCCAAGAAATTGATGTGAAATTTTCGCTCCCTGGCGGTCCAAAGATCCCGAGTCTGAAGATTGTCCATATGTTCCCCCCAAGCAAAAGGGGATGCATCCATCATGATGACCTTGTGATGAGGGGGTAAATGAAAGAGGAGACCTCTGGATAGATTGGAAGAGGTCATCCACCATTGAAGCGACTGCAGAAGAGATGATGCTACAGATATATGCTGTGAGAGACGATCCGTCACTTGAGACCACTGAGATGCAAGGGTCCACTGAGGAGTGCAAAGATGTAGTCTTGCTAGTGGTATCACATGCACATGTGGCCTAGAAGAACCATCATGTGTCTTGCAGTGATGGATTGAAGAGGAAGCAATTGCTGACAAAGAAAGATGAGACTTTGAAGACGATCCTGAGGAAGGAAGGCCTTCATGAAAGTAGTGTCTAGGATTTCCCCTATGAACTGCAGCCGTTGAGTCAGAAGAAGATGTGATTTGGGGAAGTTGACTTCAAATCCTAGAACCTGAAGAAAAGAGATGGGCTGAGATGTTGCTTGGACCACTTCCTAAGAGGATACAGTCTTGATCAACCAGTTGTCCAGGTAAGGAAAAACTTGGAGGCCATGTGATCGGAGAAAACGGCCACTACAATCAGGCACTTCGTGAAGACTCTGGGAGAAGATGCCAGGCCAAAGGGAAGAACCTTGTACTGGTAGTGATGTTGATTTATCTGAAAACAAAGGTATTTCCTGGAAGTCGGATGAATTGGGATATGTGTGTAGGCGAGGATAAAGCAAGGCGAGGGAGAGCATGCGAAATTTCTCCTTGACTAGAAATTTGTTTTGAGTTCTGAGATCCAGAATGGGTCATAGTCCTCCCGTCTTCTTTGGAACTAAGAAGTAATGGGAGTAGAATCCCTGGTTCTGCTGAGAGAGGGGAACTTCCTCAATGGCATTCGGCAGAAGGGCTTGAACCTCCTGGAGAAGAAGGAGGAACTGTGCAGGATCCAAAGCAGACTGTCTGGAGGCAGGGTGTGGAAATGGAAGTGTAACTCTGACGAATGATGGTGAGGACCCAGAGGTCTGATGTTATGAGCTCCCAGCGAGCGATGAACCACTGAAAACACCCCCCTATGGGCTGGGGCAAAGAAAGTAGCAGAGGAACTTTGGCTATGCTCTGAAAGAACACGTCAAAAAGGTTGTGCAGGTTTTTGAGGAGCAGCCAGTTGTTTAGGTTGTTGACGTGGCTGTTGTCGCTGTCTATGTGCCTGAGGAGTAGGCTTGGCAGCATATCTGCGTTGGTAAGAGGAAGCAGGCTTAAAAGGTCAAAGGGGTGGAGCTTCTTTTTGGGCTTAACCAACACATCCCATCTGGTTTCATGAGCAGAGATTTTGGGTGGCAGTGTCAGTGGAGGCTCTAAAGAGCTCACCAAGGCATAGAGCATTAGCCAGATGGTCAGGGTGATTAATGTCAAGGTCTGAAACATGCAACCATGCCAACAGTCTCATCATCACTGACATAGCTGCTGCTCTAGATGAGTTTGAAAGTATCATAAATAGATCTCACCATGTATTTTCGAAGCTGCAGAGAAGTAAAATTTCCTGGCTTTACGTGAAGGCAATTGTTGTTGAAGTGATGATATTTGCTTAAGAAGATACTTCAGATAACAGGGAAAGAAAAAAGTATAGTTGGATGCTCTGTTTGACAACACTGAATTTTTGTTACAGACGTCTACCAAACTTGTCCATTGTCCTACCTTTTCTACCAGGAGGAACGGATGCATAGAAACTTGATCCAGAGGATTTCTTCAAAGAGGACTCAATCACGAGAGACTCATGGGACAATTGAGGCAATGGTACAATCTTATAAAGTTTCCAAATGTTTCGGAGCCACAGCCACAGAGAGAGAGGAGTCTCTAGGTTTTTATAGAAAGTTTCCTTCAGAATGGCATGGAGTAGAATCTTTAGCATTTCCTTTAGGAGGAAGATCATAATCTAGTGTTTCCAAGTACTCTTTCCTATGTTTGGAATCAGCCTTCAATGAAACATCCAAATGATGTGCCATCTGTCGCAAAAATCTGGAAAAAGAAAGTTTTTCTGAAAAAGAAGCTTTGGCAGGGGGATGTCCAGGTGACCCAGAAGCCAAAGAGTCTACATCAGTAGTAGATAGTAGTTCAGGCTCAGTATCTTCTATTGAATCTGAATCTCTGAAAGGATGAGGTCAGTGTCAAAGTCTCCAAATGTTTGGATTTATTGGAGACTTTGCCTGACCATGCCGGAGTGGCCTCTTGAGATGTAGCGGAGGAGGATCGGTACTGAAGTGGAACGCTCAAGTCCTGGGTCGAGGATGTCCACATTGGTGGAGTAGCATTAAGAGAAGTGGTCGGTGCCGTGAGCAACTGAGACAGGACCAGTTCCTGGAGAGTCGGTGCCGTCTTGGTAACAAGTGAGCCAGCGTCAAGAGGGTAAATGCTCTCCTAACTCCTCCCAAAGCAGATTGTCAATTTTCTCCTTGAGGAAAAGTACCAGTGCCATTTGCTTCTTTTTGGCCAGTTCAGATGGCTGAATAACACGGTCCAGGGATGATAAAACTGAGCAGGAGGCACCCACTGATATTGGATCAGTGCATTTACGGGACTTAAACGAGGTTGGCAGAATTTGACTCACTGCAGCTTCGACCTGCGTCCCGGAGGGGGTAGTGGAAGACTTACCTAGTAGTTGCGACACCAGAGTCAAAGTTGGTGGATCCATCCTTGGTGTCGATTTGGTCGGTGCAGTCTTGGTTAGCGCAGACGATGTCGGAGATGAAATGGGCTCTGGGTCCACAGTGGCGCCAAAAAGTTGTTTTTGTTGAAGCATCCGATTTTTAGAGTGCGCTTCTGAAGGGATGAGCAGTGGGAGCAGGAATCGGCTTGGTGCTCGGGTCCTAGACACTGCAAGCACCAACGGTAAGGATCGGTGAGAGAAATAGCCCAAGCACAGCGACCGCACCTTTTAAAGACCATCAGCGGGTGGGACATGGCCGGGAAGACAGCCGTTGACAAATCAAACTTTTATGGTAGAAAGAGTCCAAAGGCCCCACAGGGCCAAAACCCACGACGGCAAAGTAAAAAGAAAAAAGAGATTTTTTTTTTTTTTTACTTAAAATGAAAAAGAAAAGAAGAAACAAAAGTGTGACAAAAAAGTCACAATCCGCGAGAGCGGGAAGGCAAGCGAGAGAAAAAAATTCAACAGGTGTTGAAACACGCGTCTTTCTAGCTCCATGGAAACTAGAAAATTGAGGGACCGCACACCTCCATCGGACAGGAAGGCACTTGTGCATGCGCGGTGTGGACTAATCGTGAACTTTCTAAAGTTAAAGTTCCAATTCACTTTTAAAGTGTCCGTACCAGGGCTCCGTCGGTGACATCACCCATTAGTGAGAATATGCTGCCTGCTTGTCCTAGGATAACTTATCTAACCTTTTCTTGAATCCCTGAAGGGTGCTTTCCCCTATAAAAGCCTCTGGAAGAGCATTCCAGATTTCTACCACTTTCTGGGTGAAGAAGAACTTCCTTACGTTTGTACAGAATCTATCCCCTTTTAACTTTAGCGAGTGTCCTCTCGTTCTCTTCACCTTGGAGAGGGTGAACAATCTCTCTTTCTCTACTAAGTCAATTCCCTTCAATATCTTGAATGTTTCGATCATGTCCCCTCTCAGTCTCCTCTTTTCAAAAGAGAAGAGGCCCAGTTTCTCTAGCCTCTCATTGCACGGCAACTCCTCCAGTCCCTTAACCATTTTAGTCACTCTCCTCTGGACCCTATGTCCTTTTTCATGTAAGGCGACCAGTTTTGAACGCAGTATTCCAGATGGGGGCATACCATGGCCTGGTACAGCGGCATGATAACCTTCTCAGATCTGTTTGTGAACCCCTTCTTAATCATTCCTAGCATTCTCTTTACCCTTTTGCCGCCACCATGCATTGCACGGACAAGTATTCCCAAGTCTCTTTCCTGAGGGCTCTCTATGAGTATAGCACTGGACATCCTATATTCGTGCATATGATTTTTGTTACCGACATGCATCACCTTGGCACTTATCCACATTGAACCTCATTTGCCATTTCGCGGCCCATTCCTCAAGTGTGTTTACGTCTCGTTGTAGGTCTTCACAATCCTTCTGTGTCATCACTACTCTGAATAACTTTGTATCGTCCGCAAATTTAATCACCTCACTCATCATGCCAATTTCTAGGTCGTTTATAAATACAGTCAAACCTCGGTTTACGAATGCACCGGTTTGTGAGTGTTTTGCAAGACGAGCAAAACATTCACAAAATCGGCACCTCAGAAACCGAATTTGACTCGATTTACGAGCGCCATTCCCCCGCGATCCGGCATCCCCCTCCCCCCCCCCCCCCCCGAGCACCGAAACGAAAATCTCTTACCCCGATTGGGCACCGGCACCAGCACTAACGCATAGGACATGCTGGTGCCAGAAGATCCTCCCTCTTCTGGGCTGGGCAGTGCGTCAAAGGAGATCCTCCCTGTTGCCTGTGCTGGGCTGGACTGGGCTTTGAGCATTTGCGAATGCTCAAAGCCTTCTGATCTTGCTCTTTCTGAGATTCTCAGATTCAGAACCTTGGAGACAGTGAGATCAGAAGGCTTTGAGCATGCGCAAATGCTTAAAGCCCAGTCCAGCCCAGCACAGGCAACAGGGAGGATCTCCTTTGACGCTAGTGCCCAATCGCTGTAATGGATTTCGTTTCGGTGCTCGGGGGGGGGATGACGAGGTGGAACGGATCAAAGCGAGTTTCCCTTACTTCCTATGGGGAAACTCGCTTTGATATACGAGCGATTTGGTTTACGAGCATACTTCTGGAATGAATTATGCTCGTAAACCAAGATTCCACTGTATGTTGAAGAACACAGGCCCAAGCACCGAACCCTACAGCACTCCACTCATGACACTTTTCCAGTCCGAGTCCATTTATCCCCACTCTCTGTTTCCTATCCGCCAACCAGTTTTTAATCCACATGAGTATATCACCCTCGATTCCATGGCTCGCAATTTTTTTAAGTAGACTTTCATGCGGGACCTTGTTGAATGCCTTCTGAAAATCTAGATATACGATGTCGACTGAGTCATCCTTGCCTATTTACTCCCTCGAAGAAGTGCAGTAAGTTTGGCAAGCAAGATCTTCCTTTGCTGAAGCCGTGTTGGCTGGTCCTCATCAGTTTGTATCCATCAAGGTGATCAATGATTCGGTCCTTTATCAGCGCCTCTACCATCTTTCCCGGTATCAAAGTCAGACTCACTGGTCTGTAGTTTCCCGGATCTCCCCTCGAACCTGTCTTGAAGATAGGTGTAACATTCGCCATTTTCCAGTCTTCTGGAATCTTTCCCGATTTGATCAACAGATTGGCTATTAGTTGAAGCAGTTCAGCTATAACCCCTTTCAGTTCCTTGATTACCCTCAGGTAGATACCGTCTGGTCCTGGGGATTTATCATTTTTAAGTCTATCAATCTGTCTGCATACCTCTTCTAGACTGACCGGCGACCCTGTCAGTTTCCAATCTTCATTTCCTGTGTATACTTTTCCTTCGGTATTCACGCGGGATAGGGGCAGAGCCGGACCGTGAATTGAGAAAAAACACAAATATCTTCTCATCTGGCTCTGACCCACCCCCACTTCCCTCCTGCCTTCCCCCCGGCATCCCGGCCTTATCTGGTGGTCTAACAGGCTTTCGGGGCAGGAGTGATCTTCCTACACTCCTGCCCCGTGCAATAGGAAATGACTGCCATGAGTTCCCATAGTCTCTCGAGAATACGGCGGCAGCCATTTCCTATTGGCAGCTGGGCTAGGTCAGGTTTAGAGATGTGTGATCTTTCTTAGTTGGCGCAGATAGTAAAAGGACATGGAGACCACTTGCGAGATATGGGCTAAAAGGGGTAGATGGCCATCCAGTATCACTCCGAGGATGCGCATCTGGTCCTTTTCTTAACAGGATGGCATCCCAAGATAGTGTTGGGCAGGTGTGGCTAGTGGGTTTTTTCTGATCCATAGGAGTTCTGTCTTAGCAACATTCAGCTGGGAGTTTGTTTTTTGTCATCCAGTTCTTTATTTCGGAAAGGCAGTGTTGGAGTTTGGTGAGCTAGGCAGATCGGTTATCACCTAGTGGGACTGCATAGGAGTGAATTTTGATACTGAATTTCTGGGCAATATCAATGACTGTCTTATGTACAGGCTGAATAGGTCTAGGGATAGTAGCGCACCTTGGGGGACTCCATATTTGATGGGCTTGGGTTCTGATGTGTTTGGGCCTAGAAATACCGATTGCGTTCTCTGCTATAGGAATGAGGTGAACCTTTGAAGAGCAGAGCCTGTGATTTAAAGGTCAGTAAGTCTGCGCAGTAAAAGCTGGTGATCAATGGTGTCAAAGGCAATGCTTAGGTCTAGAAGTACTAGTATGGCATCACTTCCTTTATCTAGTATTGACCAGCTGTCATCAATGATGTCTAGATGGACTGCCTCGGTGCTGTGGCCTGCTTGGAAGCCAGATTGGAAGGGGGACAGGGTTCCTTGTTCTTCTATGAAAATGAATAGGCGGGGGAGTACTATTCATTCCAAGAGTTTAGATACAAATGGGAGGTTAGAGACTGGTCAGTAGTTGTTTGGGTCGAGGGTGGGTTTCTTGAGGGTCGGCTTGATAATGACCATTTTCCAGCTGAGTGGAACCTTCCCATATAATAGGGAGGTATTTATGATAGGGAGGATGGATTCTGCCAAGGCGCTATTATGAGCGACCTTCCATACCCTGTCTCAGCATAATGGAGGTGTGGTGGTTAACAAAGCAGGCTGAGAACCTGTGAAATAAGGCTTTCAAATTCCTTTTTATGACCTTGGGCAAATATCACCTTCCACTACCCACTTATAAACTCACACAGTAAGCTGCTGGGAAGAAACCAATAAATTGTATTTTAGCTTACTTGTCCCTGGATTTTAACAATGAATAATTATATGTAAAAAACCAAACCCAGATGCTCCTTTTACTCTACCTCCATATTCTTCTCCTGAGCTAGCAAACTCTCAACGCCAAAAGAATCACAACCCATCATCCAAAATATATAGTGGAAGAATACCTTAGACAGACTAAAAATCGTACTCAAGTCAAGAGTCTCATCCTATTTAACTACCGTATTTTCACGCAAATAACACGCACCCGTATAAAACGCGCACACGTGTATAGCGCGCAGAAATCACGATGATAAGCACAAAAACTTTGGTATAACGCGCTCACGATTATACCGCGCATGCTGCCCGACTCTCCGTTCACCCCCCTGACTTCCGTGCACTGCCCCGCCTCTCCGTGCGCTGTCCCGACTCTCCGTTCACCCCCCCTGACTTCCGTGCACTGCCCCGACTTTCCGTGCGCTGTCCCGACTCTCCGTTCACCCCCCCTGACTTCCGTGCACTGCCCCGCCTCTCCGTGCGCTGTCCCGACTCTCCGTTCACCCCCCCTGACTTCCGTGCACTGCCCCGCCTCTCCGTGCGCTGTCCCGACTCTCCGTTCACCCCCCCCTGACTTCCGTGCACTGTCCCCCCTTGAAGGTCTGTCCCCATCCTGAAAGCCTGATGCCCCCCCCCCGACGTCCGATACATCCCTCCCCCCGAAGGACCGCCGACTCCCCAACAATATCGGGCCAGGAGGGAGCCCAAATCCTCCTGGCCACGGCGACCCCCTAACCCCACCCCGCACTACATTACGGGCAGGAGGGATCCCAGGCCCTCCTGCCCTCGACGCAAACCCCCCTCCCCCCAACGACCGCCCCCCCCTAAGAACCTCCGACCGCCCCCCCAGCCGACCCGCGACCCCCCCTGGCGACCCCCACGACCCCCCCACCCCCCTTCCCCGTACCTTTGGTAGTTGGGCCAGAAGGGAGCCCAAACCCTCCTGGCCACGGCGACCCCCTAACCCCACCCCGCACTACATTACGGGCAGGAGGGATCCCAGGCCCTCCTGCCCTCGACGCAAGCCCCCCTCCCCCCCAACGACCGCCCCCCCAAGAACCTCCGACCGCTCCCCCAGCCGACCCGCGACCCCCCTGGCGATCCCCACGACCCCCCCACCCCCCTTCCCCGTACCTTTGGTAGTTGGCCGGACAGACGGGAGCCAAACCCGCCTGTCCGGCAGGCAGCCAACGAAGGAATGAGGCCGGATTGGCCCATCCGTCCTAAAGCTCCGCCTACTGGTGGGGCCTAAGGCGCGTGGGCCAATCAGAATAGGCCCTGGAGCCTTAGGTCCCACCTGGGGGCGCGGCCTGAGGCACATGGTCGGGTTGGGCCCATGTGCCTCAGGCCGCGCCCCCAGGTGGGACCTAAGGCTCTAGGGCCTATTCTGATTGGCCCACGCGCCTTAGGCCCCACCAGTAGGCGGAGCTTTAGGACGGATGGGCCAATCCGGCCTCATTCCTTCGTTGGCTGCCTGCCGGACAGGCGGGTTTGGCTCCAGTCTGTCCGGCCAACTTCCAAAGGTACGGGGAAGGGGGGTGGGGGGGTCGTGAGGGTCGGCCAGGGGGGGCGCGGGTCGGCTGGGGGGGCGGTCGGAGGTTCTTGGGGGGGGGACGGTCGTTGGGGGGGAGGGGGGTTTGCGTCGAGGGCAGGAGGGCCTGGGATCCCTCCTGCCCGTAATGTAGTGCGGGATGGGGTTAGGGGGTCGCCGTGGCCAGGAGGGTTTGGGCTCCCTTCTGGCCCGATATTGTCGGGAAGTCGGCGGTCCTTCGGGGTGGGGGTGCGAGTGGTCCTGCCGGGGGGGGGGGATGTATCGGGCGTCGGGGAGTCGGCCGGGCAAGAGGGCTTGGGCTCCCTCTTGCTCCGATCGTGGATGCGGGTGCGGGTGGGAGCGCGTGCGAGTGGTCGTTCGGGGTGGGGGTGCGAGTGGTCCTGCTGGGGGGGTGAATCGGGCGTCGGGCGGGGTGGGAACTATGTTTGAAAACTTTCGTATACCGCGCTCACGCATATAACGCGCGAGGGGTATGCGCGGTAGGTAAAAACGCGTATAACGCGCGCGTTATATGCGTGAAAATACGGTAAGTCTAATCAAGTTAAGAATCTAACAAATGTTTAAATTGTCTCTGCCAAGTCCCTACAAAATCATGCAGTTTTCAAGAACATGTAACTCATAGCAAACAATCTCTCTTTAGCAGAACAAGAGAGATTATAGAGGCACAGCCCAAAGAAGTCCATCTGATATAGAGCTTGGATTTAACCTTCTCCCTTCCCTGCTTCATCCCCTCCCAGCCCAAACACACTCAAATTAAAACTTCCTTTAAGACTGTTTATGGGTGCACATAAAATTCCTTGCTCCCCTGACAAATTTTACTTAGTGTATATTTACACAGAAGTCACATGGAAAAGCAGTCTGTACTTATGCTTCTTTATTAGAAGATTTTTATTTACAAGACTTGTATAGGTACAAAAAAATAAAATAGATCCCTTAATGAGGAGGAGGGGAAACTTATGATTTTTTTTTTTTTTAAAGAAACATTTATATTCTGCTCAATCTGAGACCTGCACCTCCTTAACGGAGTACAATTACATATATTAAATAAATTTGGGACCAGAAAAAAAAGATGTAAGCGCCTAAAAACCCACAATGTAACCAGCTTTAAAAAAAAAAAAACCCCCAATAAAATAAAATCAGTAGTCAGAATATCAACTCACCCCAAAAACTTGCTTCTTTCTAAAGCATTCCCTAAAGGACCAAAAATAGAAAAAGCAGATACACCTAAGAACATAAGCAATGCCTCTGCTGGGTCAGACCTGAGGTCCATCGTGCCCAGCAGCCCACTCACACGGTGGCCCAACAGGTCCAGGACCTGTGCAGTGATCCCCCTTTCCAGCAGGAAATTGTCCAATTCTTTCTTAAACCCCAATACCCCAATACCCCAATACCATACTCTGCCCTATTACGTCCTCTGGAAGCGCATTCCAGGTGTCCACCACACGCTGGGTAAAGAAGAACTTCCTAGCATTTGTTTTGAATCTGTCCCCTTTCAGTTTTTCCGAATGCCCTCTTGTTCTTATATTTTTTGAAAGTTTGAAGAATCTGTCCCTCTCTACGCCCCTCATGATCTTATAAGTCTCTATCATATCCCCTCTAAGTCCCCTCTTCTCCAGGAAAAAGAGACTCAGTTTCTCCAATCTCTCAGCGCATGAAGAAAGGTTTTCCATCCCTTTTATCAGACATGTCGCTCTCCTCTGAACCCTCTCGAGTAATGCCATATCCTTCTTAAGGTACGGCGACCAATATTGGACGCAGTATTCCAGATGCGGGCGCACCATCGCCCGATACAGCGGCAGGATAACGTCTTTCGTCCTGGTTGTAATACCCTTCTTGATTATACCTAGCATTCTATTCACTCTCTTAGCGGCCGCTGCGCACTTTGCTGTCAGCTTCATTGTCATGTCCACCATTAACCCCAAGTCCCTTTCTTGGGTACTCTTGTTCACTAACATCCCTCCCATTGTATAGTTGTACCTCGGGTTTCTGCTTCCCAGATGCAATACTTTACATTTCTCTACATTGAACTTCATCTGCCATCTCATTGCCCATTCCCCTAATTTGCTCAAGTCCCTTTGCAATTCTTCGCAGTCCTCTTTAGTCCGAACTCCACTAAATAGTTTGGTGTCATCAGCAAATTTTATTATCTCGCACTTCGTCCCTGTTTCTAGATCATTTATCAGCCATAGAAGGCTCAAAAAAGCATTAACAAAGATCTCAATGAATGAGTATATTGCTATCACTTAACCTACAAAATGCAATATCAAATACACTTCCCCCTTAATACTCGCAGGGATTAGGGACAGAGCCAGCCTGCGAATATTAAAAAACACTAATAACTTTTAGGGCTGATTCTGCCCCACCCCTGCCTTCCAGATCTCTCCCCTGCCTCCTGGATCTCTATATAGCTTACCTGGTGGTCTAGCGGTGAAGCGGTAAAGCAGCGCTCTTCCTACGCTCCTGCCCTGTGCAGAGCCATCCACAAAAATGCCTGCCATGAGTTCCCACTGTAATCTCGTGAGACCAAGAGAACTCACAGCAGTCATTTTTGTAGATGGCTCTGCACAGGGCAGGAGTATAGGAAGAGCACTGCTGCCCACTAGAGAATGACACGGGGAAAAAATCTGTCCCCATCACTGCACCGTCCCCGGCCCACCATCCTCTGCACCGCCCCGTCACCGCCGTTCCCATCACCGCCCCGTCACCGTCACCGCCATCCCTTTCACCACCCCGTCACCACCACTGCCATCCCATTCACCGCCCCGTCACCGTCACTGTCTAGCACCCATCTTCTTCCCTCCGCTCCCCCACAGTCTGGCATCTGTCTTCTTCCCTTCCAGCGTCTTTTCCCCACTCTGCCTTCCACATTTCCTTTCAGGGTCTGTTCCTCTCTACCCTCTTTCAATGTCTGTTCTATTCCTTTCCACCACCACCCTTCCCTCCCTCCTTTACCATCTGTTCCTTTCTACCACCCTTCTTTCATATCTTCTATCAGTCCCCCCACCATCACTAGCAGTCTCTCTTCTCCCTTACCATGAGCAAATAGAACTTCTGAAAATTGTATTGCTGAGGCATTATTTCTAGTACGCCTTTTTTCCCAGATAGATAATGACATCAATTTTATAATTCTTACTGTCTGCTCTGATTTCATTCACAATTTGGTTTGTGTTTTGTACCTGAGGATTCCATGAGGCATTTAACCTTTTCCTGTCTCTTCTGTGATTTCAAGTTGATTCCTTCAATAATGGAGTCTCAAGGCAGTAGCAGTTTTCTATTTTGGGCTCTTTTGACATTGTTTAAGGGATTTCTTGTACATTTGGTGCTGGTCTTCTTTGATGAGGTCACTTCAGAATCTATTTCCAAGGAAGAGAAACTTTTTCCCTTTCACCCCCTCCTTCCTTGTGTGAGCCGGAACACGCGGTCCCCGCAAGCAAGTAATTTTATATCATTTTCATTCTATTCATTCATAGAAATTAAAGTCTAGATAATGCCAGTCACATAACAAAACATGATTTTACAAAAATAATTCCCTGCACAGTCAAGCCTGCAAGGATTACTAGATGTCTTTCAGCAGCTCCCCTCCCTCCCTCTCCCTTACCTTTGTGGCCAAGTCAAAATGATCTACCAACAATAAAATTTTAAAAACACAAAGCACGCTGTACGCAGAGAAAATGTTAATTATCATTTATATTCCGCGGGTTTTCAAAGAGGTCAAGGCAGATGACTTTATGCAATGTCACCTCAGTAACAACTATACAAAAATAGACAAATATTCCCCCTCCCTTTTTACTAAACTGTGATAGCAGTTTTTAGCGCAGGGAGCTGCGCTGATGCCCCACGCTGCTCTCGACACTCATAGGCTCCCTGCGCTAAAAACCGCTATTGCGTTTTAGTAAAAGGGGGCCATAGTGCAAAATATAGACAGCAGATATAAATTCTCAAAACGGACACATTTTGATCACTAAGTTGAAAATAAAGTCATTTTTCCTACCTTTTTGTCTGGTGATTTCATGAGTCTCTGGTCCTTCTTTCTTCTCCTGCCCCCCCCCCCTCTTTCTCTCTCTCTCCCCCTGGCTCCCCTCTTTATTTCTGCCTTTCTTTCTCTCTCCCCCTGGCCTCCCTCTTTATTTCTCTCTCCCCCTGGCCCTCCTCTTTCTTTCTGCCTTTCTTTCTATCCCCCTTGACCCCCTCTTTATTTCTGCCTTTCTTTCTCTCTTCCCCTGGCCTCCCCCCCTTTATTTTTTCCTTTCTTTCTCTCTCCCCCTAGCCCCCACAAAGCTATCGTGCCAATTTCTCCACTTCCACGATTCTTTCCCTACCCTCACCCCCAAACCAGCAGCCGATTTCTCCCTGCTCCTTCCCCGATGTCCTGATGTCCTAAACTTCATCGGGCAGCAGCAGCAGCATTCACAATTCACTGCTGTTGCCCGCTTCAGGCCTTCCTCTCTGTCGGGTCCTGTCTTCATGAAAACAGGAAGTAGGCAGGACCCGGCAGAGAACAAGGCCTGAAGCCGGCAACAGCAGCGAATTGTAAACGCTGCTGCTGCCCGAAGAAGGTAATGGAGCACGAGGCAGACCGCTTCTCCCCCCTCCTAGCCGAACCCCCGCTGACCCTCCTATCTCCCCCCCCCTCCGTGAACCTTTCCGACCCTCTCAGCGAGAGCAGCAAACCTCCTTCGCGGCTTTCTCCTCCCTATGCCGCGTCACTGATGACATCATTAGTGATGCGGCAGAGGGAGGAGAAAGCCGACGCTACTGGAGGGAGGTTTGCTGCTTTCGCTGGGAGGGTCGGAAAGGTTCACTTGGGAGGGGAGATATAGGAGGGTCAGCGGGGGTTCGGCCGGGAGGGGGGAGAAGCGGTCTGCCTCGGTGCTCCAAGGCCTGGCGCCATTACCTTTTTCGCCCCTCCCGCCCCCTCCTTGGTACGCTAATGCTCTCCAGCTCTCCTTAGTTTGCCGGTTTTCTTTTTCGGCAACCGGCACGCTTTCAAAGAGCGGCTGCTCAAAGTTCAATCTTCTGCCCTGCTGCAACTTCCTGTTTCCGGTTGGGTCAGAGCAGAAGATTGAATACTGAACAGCCGCGCGTGCGCGGCTCTTTTGAAAGCGTTCCGGTCGCCGAAAAAGAAAGCCAGCAAACTAAGGTGAGGTGGAGAGAGGAAGCTGGTTAAACGATCGAGCCGGCGTGCGGGTGGGCGAGTGGGGGCTGCGGGGACTGCACGATCCTTTATGCCTCACTGCAGTGACAAGACCATTCACCGCTCCACAGGGCGGTGATGGCCTTGTCCCCGTCCCCGCAGAGGCTGCTAATTTTCATTCCCCGTTTTTGGCGGGTTACCCGCGGCTAAACCGCCACCGTGTCATTCTCTACTGCCCACTTCACCGCTAGAACCCAGATAAGCTGAATAGAGGTCCGGGAGGCAGTGAGGCAGGGGTGGTTCCGGATTTTAGAAAAACTCACGAGTCACGGTCACAAGTCTTAAAAGCACAATTCAGGAGGGTAAAGTGTAGTATACTATCATAACTTCCCAGCAACTCAGCACAAACTTTTTACTATACACATCCAAGAAGTATAACCACAATTGAAGCCTTGAACAAATTTTTGACTACCACCATTGATTTTACCTATTCCTGGTCTCATTGTGACATGCAAAGCTTTGTAGGTGAGTCAATGACAGCAATCACCACGTCAAATGAGAGGACCTCTACCTTTTCAATTGGATAATGTCATAAAACCTTGGGATTAGAGATGGAACTAAGGCTCTGTGTGGATGTTTACAGCAGCAGGCTGGGAACCAGGAAAAATCAGGATTGAAATCCCACTGTGCCTTCTTTTTTTTTTTTTTTTTTTATCTTGAGCAAGTCAATTAACTCTCCCTCTACTGCCTCAGGGACAGACTGTAGACAGAGTGACATCATAAAGCACAGTTACTTACCATAACAGGTGATATCCGAGGACAGCAGGCAGATATTCTCAATAATGGGTAATGTCATCCACGCAGCCCAGTACAGAAAGTTTCACAAGTGAACTGTCACTTTTAAGTTGAAAAACTTTGCGACTACCCGCACCGCGCCTGCGCAAGTGCTTTCCCATCCAATGCCAGCCAATCAGGGGAGGTGGGTGGGATGTGAGAATATCTGCCTCCTGTCCCCGGATAAAGCAAAGTTACTTACCATAACAGGTGTTATCCAGGGACAGCAGGCAGCTATTCTCACATATGGGTGACGTCATCCGACGGAGCCCCAATGCGGACACCTCACAAGCAGACTTGCTTGAAGAACTAGAAGTTTCGAGTCGCCCGCACCGCGCATGCGCGAGTGCTTTACTGCCCAGCACAGGACGTGTCTCCTCAGTTCAGATAGCTAGCAGAGAAGACAACCAGGGGAGGTGGGTGGGTTGTGAGAATAGCTTCCTGCTGTCCCTAGATAACACCTGTTATGGTAAGTAACTGTGCTTTATCCCAGGCCAAGCAGGCAGGTATTCTCACATATGGGTGTCCTCCAAGCAAACCAGAATGGGATGGTGGGTGTGTTGGCAACTTAGGAGAATAAATTTTGTAATACTGTTTGGCCAAACTGTCCATCCCGTCTGGAGAAAGTATCCAGACAATAGTGAGAAGTGAAGGTATGAACCGAGGACCAAGTAGCAGCCTTGCAAATTTCCTCAATAGGTGTAGATCTGAGGAAAGCTACAGAAGCTGCCATTGCTCTGACTTTATGGGCTGTGACTTTACTGTGAAGTGGTAATCCAGCCTGGGCATAGCAGAAAGAGATACAAGCCGCCATCCAGTTGGAGATGGTGCGTTTAAAAATTGGATGTCCCAACTTATTTGGATCGAAGGAGACAAAAAGTTGAGGAGCAGTTCTGTGTGGTTTGGTGCATTCCAAGTAGAAGGCCAAAGCACATTTACACTCCAGAGTATGAAGAGCTGATTCTACAGGGTGAGAATGAGGCTTTGGAAAAAACACTGGAAGTACGATGGATTAGTTGAGATGAAATTCTGTAACCACTTTAGGTAGGAATTTCAGATGAGTACGAAGAACCACCTTGTCATGATGGAACACAGTGAATGGTGAGCTTGAAGCTCACTGACTCATCGAGCAGAAGTGAGGGCAATGAGAAATACCACTTTCCAAATGAGATACTTCAGATGAGCCTTATCAATTGGTTCAAATGGAGGCTTCATGAGTTGAGAAAGGACAACATTGAGGTCCCAAACCACAGGAGGTGGTTTGAGAGGAGGTTTAACATTGAAAAGTCCTTTCATGAATCTGGAAACCACCGGATGAGTAGAGAGGGGTTTCCCTTCAATAGGCTGATGAAAAGCCGCAATTGCACTGAGATGGACTCGTATGGATGTAGACTTGAGGCCAGAATTGGATAAGTGCAAAAGATAGTCCAAAACAGAAGATAAGGAGGAATGTTGAGGCTCCATATGATGAGTAAAACACCATGTAGAAAATCTAGTCCATTTTTGGTGATAGCATTGTCGAGTGGTAAGCTTTCTAGAAGCTTCTAAAACGTCTCTTACAGATTGAGAAAACTGAAGAGGGGTTATGTTGAGAGGTACCAGGCTGTCAGGTGTAGAGACTTCAGGTTGGGATGAAGCAGAGTTCCTTGACTCTGTATAAGCAGAGAAAGAAAAACTGGTAGAAGGTATGGCTCCCTGCTGCTGAGTTGAATTAGAAGGGAGTACCGTGGTGTCTCGGCCACCGAGGAGCGATTAGAATAATGGTGGCATGATCATTCTTCAATTTGACTGGAGTCTTGAGAATGAGAGGGAATGGAGGAAATGCGTAGAGGAAAAGATTCATCCATTCCAGAAGAAAAGCATCTGCCTCGAGGCGGTGAGGAGAGTATATCCTGGAGCAGAACTGAGGCAGTTTGTAGTTGTGGGGAGCTGCAAAGAGGTCTATCTGTGGCGTTCCCCACTGTGAGAAAATGTGACGAAGAAACGAGGAATGGAGAGTCCATTCGTGAGGTTGCAGGAGACGACTCAAGTTGTCCGCCAAGCAATTCTGAACCCCTTGAATGTAGACAGCTTTGAGGAAGGTGTTGTGACGGATCGCCCAGTCCCAAACCTCCAGAGCTTCTTGACAAAGGGAGGCAGATCCTGTCCGTCCCTGTTTGTTGACATAATACATGGCGACTTGAATGTCCGTGCGGTCGAGGACTACAGTGTTGTGAAGTAGATGTTGAAAAGCAAGGAGAGCTTTGAGGATCGCTCTGAGTTCCAACTGATTAATATGACACTGACGATCCGTACTGGTCCAGAGGCCTTGAGTACGGAGACCATCGATATGAGCACCCCAAGCATAGGTGGAAGAGTCTCGAGGACTCGAGGACGTCAAGGCAGCCTGTGTCGAAGAAGAAGCTTCGGCATGGAAAAAGGCATCAAAGGAACCTGGTGACTTGGACGAGGCAATTAAGATCGGAACATCTTCGAGGTCCAGCATCGGAGACCTCGAAGATGTATGGTCGAGGTTGGAGTAGATTGAGGCTTCGAGGAAGATGGTCTGTCCTGAGAAGAAGAACGATGCCTGGAAGGATGCCTTGATAAAGGCCTCGAATGGTGGTGAGAACTGTGTCTGGAACCAGATCTCGAGGATCGAGGAGATTTCGCTTCGGAGACATAATCAGCCGATGTATGAATAGGGCTAGAGGCTGTAGATCGAAGCTCCAGAGGCTTGGTGGAGGAACCTCGATGCACTCTCAAAAACTCTGCTCCTTGTTTAGAGTGTGAGGATTCTCTTCGAGGCACTCGCAAGGAATCTGCTCCTTGTTTAGAGTGTGAGGATTCTCTTCGAGGCACTCGCAAAGAATCTGCTCCTTGCTTTTTGTGCTTGGATGGCAGACCAGACACTCACAGAGACTCTGCTCCCTGCAAAGAGTGTAAAAGCTCAGACTGGGGCAAAGGAAGCAGCTTGACCTCGCGGGAGTCTGCTGAATGCCGAGGCTGGATAAGAGGAAGCAGTTTAGGTCCCAGTTTAGTAAGGAACTGAATAAACTGCTTCTCTAACATGGTCTGGAAAGAAGCTGGCAAGGATAGATCCACGTCTGAAACCGGACTACCTGCTTTGGTGGAGGTAGTGTGAGTGTGTTTCAACTTAGAAGTCTTGGACACTTTAATCACCACTGGTGGAACCGACTGCTGAGCTATCTGACCTGAGGAAACAGGGGAAGATACAGCAGATGACATCGAAGCAAGAGCCGCTGCAAACGACGAGGGTCCGATGAGGCTCAATGTGGAACCAGTAGGCGCAGACAGAGCCTCGATGGAAGTCGAGGCCAAAGATGCTTTTGAAATCGAGGGATCAGTAGGAGACTCCATCTCGAAAAGCTTGTCCACCAGAATGCAACGACACTTGAAGCAGGAGGCTGAAGTGTTTGGCAAGGCAGGCATGACCTAGGATGATGTTTCGGCCCAAGGCACTTGAGGCAGCGTCCGTGAAGGTCCGTGAGAGAGATCCCGCGCTGACACTTGCTACACCTCTTAAAGCCTGCAGCAGGCCAGAACATAGACGGAAAAAAAGCCGCTGCAAAGTCGAAGCCCTCAGGCTGCGGCCAAGCGGTCTGTCCTGGAAAACAAATGGAAGAAAAAAATATATATATTTTTTTAACTAAAATAAAAGAAATAAAATAAAACAGCGATTCGTGAAGAAAAAAACACAAACCGCGGTTGAGAGAAGGCACAAAGTGAACAAAGTTAAACGCAAAGAGTCAAAGACGGATTTCTCAGCTCCACGGAAAACTGAGGAGACGCACCCTGTGATGGGCAGGAAGGCACTCGCGCATGTGCGGTGCGGGCGACTCGAAACTTCGAGTTTCTTCAAGCAAGTCTGCTTGTGAGGCGTCCGCATTCGGGCTCCGTCGATGACATCACCCATATGTGAGAATACCTGCCTGCTTGTCCTGGGATAAGTACTCTTATGAACAGTTTGAGTGGGTTGTAGGTGAGACTTCTCTAACTTGACTGCAAAGCTGAGTTCTACAAGACATACTATGGAATCCATGGCATGGTGAACTTGTTGAGGTCAAGGCTTTGATTAACCAGTCACCGGATAAGGGAATACCTGGAAACCTGACAAGCGTAGGGTTGCAGCCACCATATTTAGCATTTTTTAAAGACTCTGGGTGCTGGTGCCAAGCCAAAGGGAAGTACCTTGTACTAGAAGTGGTGTATGCCCACTCAAAAGTGGAGCTATTTCCAGTGGACTGGGAGGATGGAAATGTGTTTATATCCTTCTTTGAGATCTAGAGAGCAAAGTCAATCTTTCTCCAGGAGGGGTAGAAGAGTTCCCAAAGAAACCATTCTGAATTTCTCCTTCACTAATTATTTGTTGAGCACACAGAGGTCTAGAAGTTCATGAAGACCTCCACTTTTTTCCGGTTATCAGGAAATATTTGAATAGAACATTCGACCCTTCTCTTGCAGAGGTACTCTCTCGATGACACCAAGTTGAAGGAGGGATGAGAATTCTTGATGAAGAAGGATGGTCTATTGGTAGTTGAAAGACAACTTTTGGAGGACATTTTCAGAGATAGAGATCCTAACCTTATCTCACAACCTGTAGGACCCAAGTGTCTGATGTAATACAGGCCTAATGATGATAGAAATGGAAAAGATGACCTCCAAATGGAACAGTCTGAGGATAAGGTGGTTGGATGCAGGCCAGACTCTTTATAAGAAAGTCAAAAATGACTGCTGGATTTTCTGCTGAGACTAAGGTTAGGTCTTTTGGGGCCTCTGTTGCTTAGACCGCCTCTGTGTTGGAGCCCTGGAGAAAGAAGTGGATGGAATATACTTGTATCTAGAGTTATAAGAGGAGTGCTTAGGGTTGTAAAAGCGCTCAACAGGTGGGGAGGTTTTGAAAATTTTAAAGCAGATAATGTGGACACTGACTGCTCGTATTTGGTGATCTTTTGTATGGCCCCTTCTATTTTCTCCCCAAAAAGCTCATTTCCCAAGCATGGTATGTTTGCTAAACAGTCTTCCACATTAAAATAGGTCGAATACTCTGAGCCATGCTTGTCCCCTCATGGCAATGGACAGTGGCAATGCTCTAGAAGCGACGTCAACCATACAATAAACCAATTTCTAGATCACATAACCAGATAGTTTAATGCGGTTCACAAAAGAGTAATAAAAAAATACAAGGAATAAGCAAGTAGAAAAGAAACTAATTACCTATAAACTTATTAAAAAGATAAGTTTTTAGTTGCCTTCTGAAGAGGAGATATGAATGAGACATGGAAAACAAGTGCCTGAAGTCACTTGAAAAGAGAGTAGATGCTCATGAAATTTTTTGCATTTGCAGCCATTAGCTGGTGGGAAGACAAAGAAAGCATGAGTTTTTCTGGGGTTCTTCTGGAAAGAAAAAAACAAATAGGTATATCAAATATTGTGGTGCTTGACCAGTAGCAACTTTGTAGTAGAAGCAGCCCAATTTAAAAATAATGTGCGCTTCTACAGGGAGCCAGTGTAAATTTCGATACAAAGGAGTGGCATGATCATATTTCTTTTGGTTGTATATTAATTTAATTGCAGTATGCAAATCTTGAAATGTTTTTCTTGAAGCATGCAAGATATACTATATTACAGTAGTCGAGTTGGCTCAAGACTGAACCAGAGACCAAAATACTGAAGCATCGAAATAAGATCCAAGTGTCTGCAATTTCCATAACATGAAGAAACCTTTTCAGACCACAGTATTGACTTGATGTTTCAGAATTAAATTGTGATCTAGAGTAACATCCAGTATTTTAATAGTGGAATGGATCGTGTATTTTATAGAATTTATGGTTATGAATGAATCATAAGATGAATGCCGAGGAGAGGCAAAGAAAAATTTTGTCTTGTCAGAATTCAACTTCAGTTTGAATTCTGACATCCAAGCCTCTATGGTGGCAAAAATAGCCTCAATAGTATGAGTTATGTTACTCAACGATATTTTACAAGGCACACGCTTAAATTGTTCAGCCTGTTTAACTTAACATCGATCTATTGCATTGCTGCAACCTGCTTAACTTTGTACTGCCTAACACACCGCTGTAACCTGCGCAACTCTGTACTGTATTACCTACTGTTTACATTGTTTACATTGTACTGTACCGCCTACTGCACCGCGCGCACACGCTAAAATTGTTCAGCCTGTTTAACTTTACATCGATCTATTGCATTGCTGCAACCTGCTTAACTTTGTACCGCCTTTGGCACCGCTGTAACCGGCTCAGCTTTATATTGTCCACTGCGCCGCTGAAACCTGCCAAACTTTGCATCACATCCCCCCCTCAGCCCCCCTCCGACTACTACCATACCCCACGCTCTTCCCCCCCCACGAGCGTGTCACCATGGCAAGGCCAAACACCCCTCAATGCGTAGCACTACTCCTACTATATCTCATCACCCTCAGGATCTGCTCTGCTGACCCATCACACACAACCACCATCCCTGTCCACTTCTCCCTATATCGCCCTCCAAAACCCAAAGTACCCACGCTCACACCCCACACCCCACATTCTCACCTAATACGGCTCCCAAATCCTCCACCCCCCCGCAAACCCACCAAACCCAGCTCAAAAAAACCTAGAACACTAAAAAAACTGGCCTACTCCCACTATGCCCCAGCCAACCACCCAAACCACCAGAACCTACTAGGCTTTTACCTAAACATTAGATCCATGAGGAACAAAGCCATTCTAATCAGAGACTGGCTGACGGATACCAACCCCGACTTCATACTACTCACCGAAACCTGGCTACTATCAGACAAGGATATTATAATCAAAGATTGCCTACCCGCAGGATACAAGATCCTCTCCCTGGCCAGAACTCGAGGAAGAGGAGGAGGCCTAGCAATAATCTTCAGAGATCAGCTTAATTGTACGGCACTCAACACCAAATCCTCTCCCAACGCAGAAATATTAACCATCTCACTCACCTCTAAATCCCTTGCCTCCTCGCTAACTATCACTCTATTCTACATCCCACCCCAAAAATGGTCCCTAGCCAAAGAGGACCTCGCTGACGCCTTACTAACTAATTATCTAACAAGTCCTTACAACCTTCTATGCGGAGACATCAACATCCACCTTGAGCAAGCGGACCAACCAGAAGTTGCCGACTTCTGGTCACTCACCTCCCAACTAGGCTTCTTCAAACCCCCCCCAACCAAAACTCACCAAAAGGGCCATCAGCTAGACCTGGTCACATTCTCCTCCAACGAGCTAACCGACCCAAAAATATACTGGAAACAAGCCAACTGGACAGACTCCCTATGGTCCGACCACAGACTATGCGACTTTTCCTTGGGTTGCCAACAAAAACATTCAAGAAACAACAAAACAAGAAACATCACAACCCACACTACTAGAGGAAAGATAGACCCAGAGGAATTCTGGTCTCGCTATGACACCCACATAAAACAAGACGAAGAAATAGATCAACTCATGTCCGCCTGGATCACTGACAGCACTAACATCCTAAATGAAATAGCCCCTTTAAAAACTCGCCACATCAGAACCACAAATCAGGAGGGATGGTTCGACACAGAGCTGTTACTGTTAAAGAGGGACCTCAGAAAGTCAGAAAGACTATGGATAAAGTCAGGAACCCAGGAACTCAGAACTGCCTGGAGACTCAAACTAAAAACCTACAAAAACCTTACCAAGGAAAAACGGAAAAAATTCTACTCACACTTAATTGGAAACATCACATCCAACAGCAGCAACCTCTTCAAACTCGTCAATAACCTTTACAACATTGAAACACTCACTAACAACCAGGAAGATTCAACACTAACCGCCAACACCCTAGCGGATTTCTTCAACTCCAAGATCCTAAAACTAAGATCAGCACTACCCACCAAGACCAATCCCCTGGAGCTCTTTCCCATCCTCCCTGACATCGACATAGCTAAACCAGACCAAGGGTCTAGATCCGACCTAAACTGGAACCAACTTACCACAATCGACTGGAAAACCTTCAACAAATATTACAACAAATACACCAAATCCTTCTGCAAACTAGATACTTGCCCCCCAAATGTGATGAAAACGGCTCCGATCTACTTCAAAGCTAACATGCTACTATGGGTCAACTCCCTACTATCCGCAGGAAACTTCCCTCCAGAACAAGGACATATCTTAATAACCCCAATCATAAAAAGCATAAAGGACTCTTCCAACGCACCTTCCAATTACAGACCAATAGCTAACATACCACTATTCACCAAAATCGCGGAAGGGGCAGTAAAAGCAGAACTCTCCGCATACCTGGAAAAATTCAATATCCTAAGCGACAATCAATCGGGCTTCCGCACGGACCACAGCACAGAGACCATCATCGCCTCCTTACTAGACCACCTGCACATACTCTTCAGTCGGGGCTCCAGCGCCCTGATCTTACAATTTGATCTAAGCAGTGCGTTTGACCTAGTTGACCACACTATTCTCCTGGAATGCCTGGCCCACATTGGAATCTCCGACCGGGTACTCAGCTGGTTCCAAGGGTTCCTACGAAACAGATCCTACAGGGTACACAAAAATGACAACTTCTCCTACAGCTGGGTGAACTCCTGCGGTGTACCACAAGGCTCCCCCTTATCCCCCACCCTATTCAATATCTACCTTGCCTCCCTCAGTAACCTCCTTCACAAACTTAAGCTCAAATTCTTCATCTATGCAGATGACATCACAATTGTCATCCCTCTAACCAGTCTATCCCAGGATCTTCTCAACTACATAACTAGCATACTCAGCCAGATAGAACTCTGGATGCTCTCCTTCAAACTAAAGCTCAACCCAGACAAAACAAAATTCTTTCTAGCCACCCCCAAAGACAAAATCAAAGACACCACAATCCAGGTGAAAGGATTGGTTTTCCCACTCGAACAAACATTAAAAATACTAGGAGTCACGCTTGACAAACATCTATCCCTAGAAAATCACACAGACCTCACTGTCAAGAAAGGCCTTTCAGCACTCTGGAAACTCCGTACCATAAAGAAATACTTCGATGACACTGCATTTCGACTATTAGTTCAATCCTCTATCCTCAGCATACTGGATTATTGCAATATCATCTACCTAAGCTCCACAAAGAAAATCACCAGAAGACTAAAACTGATTCAAAACACAGCTGTCCGCCTAATTTTCGGCCTGAACAAATGGGAACACATCACCCCCTTCTACCACCAACTGCACTGGCTACCCTTCGAATCCCGAGTCCTCTTCAAGTTCGCCTGCATCTGTTACAAGACAGTATTTGGTCTCTCACCAAAATACCTCTCCCCACATTTCAACATGTATTGCACCAACAAGAAATCCCGCAGAATCCAGTTGTTTACCTTCCCCTCCATAAAATCATGCCAGCTCAAAAGATTCATCGACAAAACCTTCGCCTTCCAGGCGGCCAAGCTGAACCCTTGGCTAGCCCAAATGATGCTAGAGGCCCCGACCTACCTAGACTTCAGAAAACTTCTCAAAACACACCTCTTCCGCGAACAAGACCCTTAATCCTCACCCCCCGCATACACTCCAACCCCCCCACCCCCACATCCCTCTCCCCCCCCCTCCTCTGGTTTCCCACACCCTCCATTTTATCTCCTCACCCAACTACGATAAACCTGTGCTAAAACTACTTTGCTTCCTTCCACGCTACCTGCAATTCCGACAAAATTTTTGTAAATCCGGGTTCAGACCGGATCCTAATGTAATGGATGTAAACCGCCTAGAACTCTTTGGGTATGGCGGGATATAAGAACATAATAATAATAATAATAATAATAATATAATAGTGATATCATCGGCATAGCTAAACAATTTTACTCCAAATTTAGACAATCTTGGTCTAAGAGAAGAGAGTGAAAAGCATCGGGGACCGGGGCAATCCCTGAGGAATTCTGCAAGGGTTTTTTTTTTGTTTTTCCATGATACTGAGCTGATATCATTAACTCGGACTTGATAGGTGCGCGATTCCAAAAATCCCTGAAACCATGAACAGACCTTTATCATGGATACCAATGCCATCTAGGCATTCCAGAAGTTTATGGTCAACCAGATCAAAGGCACTGCTTAAATCAAACTGTAATATAAGTTTATTGCTGCCTTTACTGAATAAATTGTGAAGATAGTCCAAGATCGCAGCCATTACAGTTTTCTGTACTGAATTGAGAACGGAATCCAGATTGTGAATCATGTAAGAGAGAGAATTGCTCAAGGAAATTTGATAATTGCAGTTGTACCATTCCTTCCATTATTTTAATAAAAAATGGAATTGAGGCAATTGGCCTGTAATTGGAAACTGTGGATATTGGTTCTTTAGAATTCTTAACAATAGGCGTGATAATTTGACCTTCAGTGTATGGGAAAGAACCTGTTTCCAAGAGATGAGACAACCAAATATATAAATCAGATTTTAGATTTAGTGGGACTTTTTTCATAAGCGTTGAAGAACAGATACCTAATGCACAAAAAGAGTTTGCATATTTGTTATACAGTTTGATGAATTGTGTCCAGTCAGGTTTTTCAAAAAATAACCAAAGTTGATCTGCATGAATGTTGTTTTGTTAAAAAGGTGGTTCATGGATTACTGTGTCTTCTTTAAAGAAGCAAGATGATCTTAATTTTGATACCTTTGAACTGAAGAAATTGGCTAAATTATTGGAGGATGGAATCAATATATAATATGATTGTGTATAACGGGAGACATTAAAGGCATTATTAAGTATCTGAAATAGTTTTTTTGTATTGGTGGTAACTTTACCTACTTTTGAGGAATAGTATGCCTTTCGTTTTTCTTTTATCAAGAGTTTATAGCTACAAATCTCTCTACGCCACTTTTCCCTATCTAGTTTAGTTTTTAACCATTTTCTTTCCAGCCATTTGGTTGCTCTTTTCATTTTATGTAATTCTGTATCATACCATTCCCTATTTTTACCTGAGCGTTTCTTGACATAGTGTTTGGGAGCCATTTTATCTAAAATAATTTTGCATGTACATTTCCAATAAGTAAGGAAATCTGTGGCACTCTCAACTGGTGCTGACAATTTGAATCGTTTCCAGAATTCAACTGGATCTGGTTAAAACTTCATGTTTTAACGTAGGTGATATCACCTTAAAGACTTGCAGCCAGACTTAAAGACTATAATTGATAAAATGATCTGACCTAATTGAGGGGCTCCAAGTTCTATTAGTTAGGAGGATCTTAGGTGGATAGTTATCTTTTCTTGTTAATATCACAAGATCTAAGTGGTGGCCTTTTTCATGCAATTATAAAAATTGAGGAATAATAAAATCTAAAGTTGCAAAAAAAAAAAAAAAAAAGCTTTTATTATGAAACTTTTTTTATTGGTACATAGAATAACAACTCACAGCTACAGAAAGCAGAAAAGGATTGTAACACATCCCAAAACAGTCAAAGGAGGCCACCTCCCCCCCCAAAGAGGACTGGACTCTGATGTCCTCTCAGGGAACGAAGAGACCCAAATACCCCCCAACAGGCCCGTACAACCCCTGTTCCCCCCCAAACCCCTCCTCCCCCCTACCCCAACAGAAAAGCATCCCAGGTCAGACAGGTGGTGCAGAATACAATTGCAATCTATTCACAATTTGACTACGACTTCGCGGCGGCAAACTGTCCAAGTAAGGAGACCAAGTGTGAATAAAGTCACTGCTCCTACGACGAGAGGAACAAGCCAGCCGGGCCTCCCAACTCAACAACTCATGTAGTTTGAAATCCATCACTTCTGGGTTGTCTACCTCCTCTAGGTGGAAATTGATATCCCCTAGTAAAATATTATGGGAAGTGTTTAACCATTTGTATAATATAAACGCATAAAATTCCTCTTTAGCCTTAGACCAATGGCCAGGAGGAATATAAAATAAAATACAGGAGAGAGAATCTGATAAATCAGTCCTGCTCAATGTACAAGACATTATTTCTATGTAATTTGTCATTTTGACATCCTGTAGTTTAAAGTTAAAATCATTGTGAATTATAATTGCTAAGCCTCCACTTCCCCTTCAATTGTGATAAAGGGGGATAATTTTATAGCTGGAAGGGAGCAAATCACTAATAACAGGGGCACTGTCAGAGAGAAGCCAAGTTTCAGTAATAAAGAGACAGGTTAGATATTCGGTGATGATCCAGTCTCTTATTAGTTGAACTTTTCCTCTAACCGACCGAGTGTTTATATAAGCACATTTAATGTCAAGCAATCTATCAGTTGGACACTTTCTAATAGGATTGAGATTAATTACTTTTAAATCTTTTGATCTTTTCTGGTATACTCTGGATTGTCTATGGTTACTCAGATGGACTTTAATGGGGTAAGTCTCAAAATCATTCATTTGAATTGTGCTGAAAGATGGTTGTTGATCAAATCTATTCTATTCTATCAAATTCTATCAAATCTATTCTACGTGATGGACTTTCTATTAGAACTAAATCTAAAGGTAACATTCTTATTTCCCTGATTTGGCCTAAAAAAAAAGTAAGTCAAAAGAATCTTTAAAAAAATGCATCTTGCTTATAGGGTTAAGGCTAACTTTAGATATAATATATCATCAAACCACAACCAAAGCAGCCTTGCATTCAGAACTAAGAGACTATGGCAAATATGGTATATCGTGCAAGCTACAATCAAAACTAGTATACAATAAAAGTGAACTTGAATCGCAATGGAAGACTTCAGTTCTTCTCTCTTTCCAGATACAGGGTCGTTGCGCGCCTTCGACTTGTGCCTTACATGGCTCGCTGTTAGGCGCCGAGTTTTTAAATAAACTCAGCAACTGACATTGCAGATGAGGGGGGAAGAGCAGGCTCCCACAACCCAGGAAATTAAATGGCAAAGTCAGACACTTGATGGTAGGTACTTCCCGTGCTGAGTTTTAAACAAACTCATCGACTGACATTACAGATGAGGGCGGAGCAGGCTCCCACACCCCGGGAAATTAAATGGCAAAGTCAGAGGCTTCATGGTAGGCACTTCCCGGGCTGGGAAACAGTGATCATAACGTGATCAAATCTGAGCAGATACCGGGAGTAACATTGCAAAAGAAATCTACTGAAGGGGGATTTAATTTTCGAAAGAGTGACTATGATAAAATGAGGAAAATGGTTAAAAAGAAGTTAAAAGGATCCATTATTTAAAAATACCTTTGTGGAAGCCCAAACCAGATGTATTCCACGTATCAGCAAAGGTGGAAAGAAGAGGAAACGAGATCCGGCGTAGTTAAAAGGTGAAGTGAAAGAGGCTATTAGAGCCAAAAAATAATCCTTTAAAGAATGGAAAAAAGATCCGAATGAAGAAAATAAGAAGAAACACAAGCACTGGCAAGTTAGATGCAAATAATTGATAAAGACAGCTAAGAAAGAATATGAACAGAAACTTGCAAAAGAGGCAAAAACTCAAAGCATTTTTTTTAGGTATATCAAAAGCAGAAAACCTGTGAAGGAATCTGTGGACCCGTTAGATGATCAAGGAGCGAAAGGGGCGCTCAGGAAAAATAAGGCCATAGCGCGGGGGTCGGCAACCTGCGGCTCCAGAGCCGCATGCGGCTCTTTTCCACCTTTGCTGCGGCTCCGGTAGTGTGTCACGCAGGCATGCACCTTACAAGTCCAGCGTCGCGGCGGGAAATAGCCATGCTGAGCAGTGAGCTCAGCACATACACAGATGAAAGCCTTGCTTGCTGATTGGTCCGGCGGCCCCGCCCCGCCGTGCCGCCGGACTAATCAGCAAGCAAGGCTTTCATCTGTGTAGTGCTGAGCTCACTGCTCAGCATGGCTATTTCCCGCCGCGACGCTGGACTTGTAAGGTGCCTGAAAAAGAAATCATCCTGGCCGGGGTCGGTGTCATGCTCCGGAGATCTACAGCCTTCCTATCTCCCTCTCCCTTCTACCTGCTTCCGGCCACATCCCCTGCTCCGCGGCTCTCTTCGGCAACTCAGCAGCAGCGATCGACACAAGCTTCTGACGTCGGGGCCTACCCTCTGCGAGTCCCGCTTGTTTCAACTTCCTTTTTCCACAAAGGCGGGACTCGTAGAGGGAAGGCCTCGATGTCGGCAGCTTGTCTTGATCACTGCTGCTGACGAGTTGCTGAAGAGAGCCGCGGAGCAGGGGGGTGTTGCCAGGTGCAGGTAGAAGGGAGAGGGCCAGATGCAGGACTCGTGGGTGAGGGAGGAGAAGAGAGAGAGAAAGAGAGAGGGGAGGGAAACAAAAGGAAATCTTTCATACTGGGCTGGGCCGGAGTGGAGGGAGGGTGTAAAGATTCTGGCTACCGGGTGCAGTAACAAAGGAAAAGGGGGGAAAGCTGAAAATGGAGATAGTGACACAAAGAAGAGAAAGAGTAAGCAGGACCTACTGAATAAGGATAGAGATACAGAGGGGACATGAAGAGGAGGTGAAATAGAGACATAGAAGTAATGCTGAAAAAGTGGGGGGGGGGGAGATAAAGACATTGAAAGGGCAAATGGTGAACATGGCGTAAAGATAAGGATAGAGACAAATGAAGATTCTGAAAAAGTGGAGAGATAGGGATATAGGTGAGATGGACACAAAGAAGGGTGATGCTGGAAAATAAGTGGAATGGTAATTCTGACAGACACAGAAGGGAAATGCTGGATCAAGGAGAGATGGGGCTCAGGCTGGATGGAATGAGGAGAAATGCCTTGTTGGCCCGGAACTTCCTCTCCTATGTCAGAATTGACGTCAGGGAGCGGAATGCTGGTCAGCGCAACACTTCTGCAGGGAAAGCTTGGGACGGCGGTGGCTTGGGGGCTGTTCCCCGATTGCGGTGGCAGCAAACCGAGTGGCTTGGGGGAGGGCACGGAGACAGAAAGAAGGGGGAACAGGGAGACAGAAAGAAAAAGTTGGGGGAGAGAATGAGGTCTGGAGGAGAGGAAACATACAGGAGGCTGAAAGAAAGGAAGAAAGATTGGATGCACAGTCAGAAGAAGAAAGTGCAACCAGAGACTCATGAAATCACCAAATAGCAAAGGTAGGAAAAATGATTTTATTTTCAATTTAGTGATCCTGTATATAGCATTAAGACAAGAAACAATATATGCAGTGTTAGATTTGTTTTATAATGGTTTTGCGGCTCCAAGTTTTTTTTTCTTTTCGAAAACGGGTCCAAGTGGCTCTTTATGTCTTAAAGGTTGCAGACCCCTGCCATAGCGGAAAGACTGAATGAATTCTTTGCTTCGGTCTTTACGGAAGAAGATGTGAGAGATCTATCTGAACCGGAAATGATTTTCAAGGGTGATGATGCGGAGGAACTGAAAAATCTCAGTGAATCTGGAAGATGTACTGAGGCAAATCGACAAGTTAAAAAATGATAAATCACCTGGACCAGATAGTATACATCCCAGGGCATTAAAAGAACTAAAAAATGAAATTGCTGACCTGCTTTTAGTGATCTGTAACCTGTCGCTAAAATCGTCTGTAGTACCTGAAGATTGGAGGATGGCCAAGGTGTGAATAAACATGAGGATAAAGGTGAGTCGGTTGATATGGTGTATCTAGATTTTCAGAAAGCTTTTGATAAAGTTCCTCACAAAAGGCTCCTGAGAAAATTAAAGTGTCATGGGATAGGTGGCAAAGTTCAGCTGTGGATTAGGAATTGGTTATCAGATAGAAAACAGAGGGTAGAGTTAAATGGTCATTTTTCTCAATGGAGGAAAGTAAACAGTGGAGTGCCGCAGGGGTCTGTACTGGGACCAGTGCTATTTAACTTATTTATAAATGATCTGGAATTGGAATGACGAGCGAGGTGATTAAATTTGCAGATGACACTTTCAAAATTTTATATGCCATTTTTATTCCCCTCGTTCCCTTATTATGGAATGCTTACAGATTTTCCTTTGCAAGAGGCATCCAACAATTCAAACTCTCCCTTACATCTAAAATAGTAACTAAAGGAGTTAAGATCTTCAGTCAATCTCTGGCTTTTAAACTTTCTCAACTATGAAATAAATGCCCCTTAATTCTGATGAGCCCCAGTTCTTTCCAATCTTTCCGCAAACTTCTAAAAACTTTTTTGTTTTGCCAAACATTTTGAAAACTAATCTCTTTGAAACTTTTGCTATTAATTTCTTTAGTTTTTATTTAATCATTGTAAACTTTATTTAGTTTTTATCTAATTGTTGTAAACCGAGAGCTTTTTTAGGTTGACAGCCCGGTATATAAAGTTAAGCTTTAGTTTAGTTTAAACTGTTCAAAATTGTTAAAATGCATGCAGATTGTGAAAAATTGCAGGCAGGCCTTAGGAAATTGGAAGACTGGGCATCCAAATAGAAGATGAAATTTAGGAATTATTAAAAAAGAGATGGTTAAACAAGATTAAGAATGTTATAATGCCCCTGTATCGCTCCATGGTACGACCTCATCTGGAGTATTGTATTCAATTCTGGTCTCCTTATCTCAAGAAATATATAGTGGTGCTAGAAAAGGTTCAAAGAGCGACCAACATGGTAAAAGGGATGGAACTCCTCTCGTATAAGGAAAGACTAAAACAGATAGGGCTTTTCAGCTTGGAAAAAAGAGATGGCTGAGAGGAGATATGATTGAAGTCTACAAAATCCTCAGTGGAGTAGAACAGGTACAAGTGGATTGATTTTTCGATGTCAAAAATTACAAAGACTAGGGGACACTCGAAGCTACAGGGAAATACTTTTAAAATCCATTGGAGGAAATTTTTTCACTCAGAGAATAGTTAAGCTCTGGAATGCATTGTCAGAGGATGTTGTAAGAGCAGATAGCGTAGCTGGTTTTAAGAAAGGTTTGGACAAGTTCCTGGAGGAAAAGTCCATAGTCTGTTACTGAGAAAGATATGGGGGAGGCCATTGCTTGCCCTGTATTTGTAGCATGGAATATTGCTACACCTTGGGTTTTGGCCAGGTACTAGTGACCTGGTTTTGCCACCGTGAGAAAGGGCTACTGGGCTTGATGGACAATTGGTCTGACCCAGTAAGGCTATTCTTGTTTTTATGACTGACGTTGCATATAATTTCTCATTTCCAGGAGATTATAAATGAAAAGTGTTGCATTGGTCATCTGGGACGTACTGCTCAGACTAGGATAGTTGATGCACCAATGATTTCATGTAAAAAGTCATATAGAAATAGCTCAATATTCTACTGGAAACCATGGAATTTTAAAAGAGCCTACAACCAAACTTGTCCAATGTGTGTCCCTCCCTTCCTGTAGGGGTGCTGGCATGGATTCTTGAACTAGTAGATTTCTTTAATAAAGAATCCACAAGGAGAGAATGGTGCTGGAGCTGCGACTTGTCAATACCTGGGCATGACTGAACCCTATAGAGCAGGGGTCTGAAAGTCCCTCCTTGAGGGCCGCAATCCAGTCGGGTTTTCAGGATTTCCCCAATGAATATGTATGAGATCTATGTGCATGCACTGCTTTCAACGATGAAAACAAAAACTGTGGATAATGATGTTCTGGAGATAATTTATTAAACACTGACATATAAAACCATGAAAATTCAATTTAAAAAGTACAATGATAAAAAATACTGTGATAAAAATCCAACCAGACCCTACACGGTCCGCGTCTCGGCGAACACGCTTTCCTCAGGGGTCCAATGGTTTGCAAACTCACATATAAAGAATTGGACTGAAAACAGTCTATTTGCCTTTAAACATGTGAGCACAGAACACCGCAGTCAAACTGAAGTAGCATTTTTTTTTTCCTACTTCAGCTTGTCTGCGGTGTTCTTCATTTTTCTTTGTTGTGCTGCACTGCTTTCAATGCATATTCATTGGGGAAATCCTGAAAACCCGACTGGATTGCGGCCCTCAAAGAGGGACTTTGAGATCCCTGCTATAGAGAGAATCCATTTTCCTCAGAACCACAGGAATCAATAATGGTGTCTCTCAATTACGCAAGATGATGACAATCTGTGCTGGTGAATTTTATATTTCACTTTTTACTTGAGGTTGTGAGTATGAGCACATCACCTATATATAAATAAGAAATTTTGAAAGTAAATAAGATAATATAGTAGATTTTGAAACAGTGATATTGGTATGTGTATCACGGAAGTTCCATGATTTTTCCCATATTTGTGGAAGGCTATGCAAATCTAGGCACCATATATAAACTCTAGGGGAAAATGCTTCATCAATAGAAAGTACTTGGTGTAATTCTAGTAGCTAGGCTGCAATTTGTGTTTATTGTAGTTTTTTTGTCATGAAGGCTGAACCAAATTTATAATTTGGTAAATGTTGGGATCGTTTTCTTTCCAAGTAAATAAAATAGTTGAATAGGTGTATTTCTTAATATTTCAGAACCACATACTACTAGGGGGAGGAAAAATGTTTAGGAAACTTGACATAGACTAAAATTTTCAGGAGCTGGGGATTTTAGTTTTGTATGCATACTTCTTGGCTATTTCTGCTCTTCATTTTTTTTTTTAATTTATATATTTTACTTTTGCTCCTTTGCTTTCCCTGTTCCCAAGATCATTCCATGTGTCCCGACAGCTGGGTCGAGAACCCCTGGTTTAAGAACATAAGAATTTACCGCTGATGGGTCAGACCAGTGGTCCATCATGCCCAGCAGTCCGCTCCCGCGGTGGCCCCCAGGTCAAAGACCAGCCCTACCTGCTTACATACTGGTTCAACAGGAACCCGTCCAACTTTGTCTTAAATTCCTGAAGGGTGTTTTCCCCTATAACAGCCTCCGGAAGAGTGTTCCAGTTTTCCACCACTCTCTGGGTGAAGAAGAACTTCCTTATGTTTGTACGGAATCTATCCCCTTTTAACTTTAGAGAGTGCCCTCTCATTCTCTCTCCCTTAGAGAGGGTGAACAACCTGTCTTTATCTACTAAGTCTATTCCCTTCAGTATCTTAAATGTTTCTATCATGTCCCCTTTTAGTCTCCTCTTTTCAAGGAAGAAGAGGCCCAGTTTCTCTAATCTCTCACTGTACGGCAACTTCTCCAGCCCCTTTACCATTTAGGGCAAGATATAAAGATTTTGTTCATACAAAGTAGAGAAAAACCTTTTGTACCTTTGTCAATTTAGGCATTGCACAAAGATATATAGTAACACTTTGTTGAAACTATTTATAATGACGGATGTTGAGGAGAGTTCGAAGTTTATTCCATCAAAATCATTTTGTGGTTTTGGTTCAAGCGATTATTTTGGCACATCTGGATTATGCAAATTCCCTGTATATCGGATTAACCAAATTTAATCTGAAGAGGCTACAACTTATTCAGAACACTGCAGCCAAATTAATTTTTGGAAGACATAAATATGATCATGCCTCTCCATTTTTTAGGTTACTTCATTGGCTTCCTGTTTACTGGCAAATTCAATTTAAATGTGCCAATGTAATTTTTAAAATTTTCCATGGAATTTTCTCGCCTTTATTACCTCTATCATTTAACTCTTTTAAGTTTCACACTACCAGGAATACACATAAATTTAAATTGCTTTTTGCCCTTCTGTTAAAGGGATTAAAACGCTAGGTAAATTCTCACATTCCTTAGTCTATTCCTTGGTAAAAGTTTGGAACAATCTTCCCTCGATTATCAGAACGTCATTATCTCATCACTTTTTAGGAAAAATCTGAAAATGTATCTCTTTCAGAGGTTCTTAACGGAGGACTGATCAAATTTATTGAAAATTTTTCTATTACCTTCATTATTGTTTTATATTATATTCTTTTAAACTTTGTTAACCAGCTCGAGTCCTTGCTGGAATGATGCGGTATATAAAATGGAAATTAGATTAGATTATATCAGGAACCCCTGCCAAAAAGGAACCACCTTAGGCTCAGTGGTTAAAGACACTGCTTCCATCTTCCAGAGATCATGGGTTCAAACCCACACAACCCCCCTCCCGCCCCCAGTACTTTAATAGCTTCTTTTTGGTCTCATAAGAGAATATGGGTTGTGGACTTTAACATTTACATGTTGTGATTTCCAGGATGCAGAGGGAAATATTTTTTTCCCTAAGATGGCTATGATCTCCTATAGTATCATTTCACATGGCAACTCCTGCCTAAAAGAAATCTTCTGTGGCTCAGTAGTTAAAGGCAGTTCTTCCATCTGCAACTTTAACCCCACCCACCCGCCCGCTCGCTGCTGTCGTACCTGGTGGTCTAGCAAATTTCCCGGCCAGAAGCACAGAAATCAAGAGCAAGCCCTCTGCGCTCCTGCCTGGGCCTGCGCCAATCTCTGAATGGCTGCAGTCAGTTCTCGAGGGACTCGCAGGAACTGACTGCAGCCATTCAGAGATCAGCATGGGACTAGGTAGGAGCGCAGAGGGCTTGCTCTTGATTTCTGCGCTTCTGGCCTGTATACCGCTGGCTGGGAAAGATGGGAGGAATTAAAAAAGGTACTGACGGGGGATGATTAAAGGTATGGGGGGGATGATTAAAAAAGGTACTGGTGGGGTACAGGGGGGGGATAATTTAAGGTACTGGGGGCATGTGGTTGTATGGGAGGAATGATTTAAGGTACTGGGGGCACGTGGGGGTATGGGGGGATGATTTAAGGTAC